>NC_136462.1:53726437-56184906 GCF_902686455.1 Sciurus vulgaris | reverse complement strand
CTCTCCCTCTCTCTCCTCTCTCTCCTCTCTTCTCCCCTCTCTCCTCTCTCTCTCGCTCTCTCTCTCCTCTCTCTCTCTCTCCTCTCTCTCTCTCCTCTCCCCCTCTCTCTCCCTCTCTCCTCTCTCTCTCTCTCTCCTCTCCCTCTCTCTCTCTCTCCTCTCTCTCTCTCTCCCTCTCCTTCTTGCTTTCATGCTCTCTCTCCTCTGCACTTTCACTCTCTCTCTTGTGCACTCTCTCTCTCTATTTTCCTCTCATTTTCTCTCTTACCCTGCAGGGAGACACTCTGCCTGTTTGCTTTAATAAGCTCTCTTATGTGCGTTCCCACATCTGGAGTGGTTTCTGGGTTCTTACGTTGGTGCTGTGACTCAGATGGGCTCTTCTCCCGCTGCTTAGGTGGGTGGAATCCCATCCATCGCCCAGACCCCCAGATGCTGGTCCCACCTTCCATTCGCCTGGCGCTCTCCACATCCACCACCGGTCTTCGGATTGGTGAGTTTTCCCCTAGGTCAGCTCGAACACTCCTGTGTTAACCTGAGACAGGACTGTTGATGGTCCGGTACCCTCCAGGTGGTTGAGGAATGGGGGCTCCCCCATCCACGACTTATGCAGTTATGTTTAGTCCCCTTAGTTGACCTTATCTGACAGGGGGGCCCTGATCTTTATGGTGGAGATTTTCTTTCAGGGTTGAGGCTCCTCTTCATGCTCTCTCTCTCTCAAATCCTGATGTCAGGTTCTCAACTCTCTTGGCTTTTGCCTGGTACACAATGATGTTTGTGTGACGACCCCATCACTGTGCTGCCTCCTCATCTCCAGCCGACTACTCTGACCTCAGGATGCCCTGGACACTGACTTGGCTGTATCAATCTCCACCATGGGATCTGGGTCCTCTATTCCGGCAGATTCACCCCTGGGATGTCTATTAGACAACTTTAGAACCCTTCACTTGACCCCCAGTTTAAAACCATCAAAACTTATTCATTTGTGTAATGATATTTGGCTATAGTACCCTTTAGATAAGCAATCCAAAATGGCCACATAATGGCACACAGCTTCTGTGAACAAGTGGGCAGATGGTAGGGATTCTTTATCTTCAAGTCTTTTCTTTCTTGCACTTCTTTGCTCTTTCTGCAAACTCAAATGCCTCCTTTTGGCTTCTTCTCCCCCTCTTAATCCCTCCTCCTTTTCCAACTTTGACTCAGCTAACAAACCACCCCCCTACAGGTCCGCTGCAGCAGAGACTCCTCCAGCCACTGCTTTCCCATCTCCTTTGCCCTGTTCTGTTTCTACTTCCGTTCTCCTGCCCAGCCCACCCAGCCCTCCTGCCACAAGGTCCCGCACACATATTCTAGCCCCTGTGGGAGGTGGCTGGTGTAGAGGAAGTAACCCTAACCAGCCCAACAGTCAGGGGTATGTCACAGTAAGGAGTATGATATAGCAGCCCCATTCCTCAAAAGTAACAGGAGATAATGTTTCATAATTTTCTGCATCCTAGCCTGACCTGATTCCCAACCAGGAAAAAAGTTTAAAAGCCCTAAGCAATTCCCCCTGCCTAAGCTTGCTGAAGCCTACATTGGAATGTAGACTGCAGCTGGTTCAGTGAGGGACCAACCTGAGATGGAAGAAAAAAAAAAAGTGTCATTTAAAATTTCTCCTGGGCTGCAACACGGAGCACTCTTATCTCTCCCTCTCACCCCTTCTCTCTGCCCTTCTCTTTCTCACTCTCTCATGCTATAATTGATGGCCACTATCATTTTTTCTTCTAGGACTCTTGTTTTTCTTAAATATATATATATATATATATATATATATATATATATATATATATTTTTTTTTTTTTTTTTTTGGTGCTGAGGATTGAACCCAGGGCCTTGTGCATGCGAGGCAAGCACTCTACCAACTGAGCTATATCCCCAGCCCCTTAAATGATATATTTTTTGAGCTCACAATTTTGATCCTACATACCTAGGTTAATGATTTTTGATCAGTTCTTTTTATCCAATTCTAGAGTTATTTTTGAACATCTGTTATATTTCAATGGAGATAAATGTTACAAGGCCTTTGCTTTTGTGTTATGTGTTGTCTGTCTGTGTGCAACTAAATATAAGCATGCATAAAATTAAAATTTAAAAAAGGATCCAAATACTTTTAATTCACATGATTTAAAAAGGTTCATTTTAAATTGGGTAAGCTAATAAAAGTAAAATGTCTTTAAAATTAACTCACAAGTCTGTAGGTGGTCAAACTAATAAAATGTTGATATTTATAAAATGTCTAACATCAATTTTTTCTAGGACTTTTCTTCAACAGGAAAGAGACAGCAAATACTGTTAGTACACTTGTCTGATATCTTGTTTTTACAATAAGATGAGTGAATTAGAGTTGACATATATGGGATTACTTAAATGTGTTTGTTAGAGATACCTGATTAATTTACAAAGTTAAATGCTAATTATTAAATAACATCGAGTACTCTTAACTTCTTAAATTCCATGGAGTAACACCACGTTACAGAGTCTAATTTTTTCTTTAAAAACTAAATTTAGAATGGTCATTCTTTGTATATTAAGTGTGTTCATATTTTCCAGGTATACAAGCCTTTAAAGCAGAAAATTTATCAAGCTACTGTTCTCCAAATTAAACTTGTCTGTAATGGTAATTTTAAACTTATAAAGAGTAAATTTTATTGGGGATTTATTTCTATCATTTAATGTTCTATTATAGGATCTGTTATCAATAGGGTATATGTATAATTTGTTACTTTTTACACTGAGATAAAAAATTTAAATGTAAATGTATTTCTAAAAGTTAGTGAGAGCCTGAACTAATGTTCATATAGTCTCAGGAATCAATATATGTAAACTTCTTAAAATGACATTTAAGAAAAAAACAAAGATCGACAACAGAATTAAGAGCCATGCCTTACTTGAGATAAGGCTCTGCCTTCCTTCCCACCTAACTGCATGTTAGAGTGGCTCCAAAATAATCCGGACTCCAGCTTCTTTAAAGTTATATTCAAAAGATTGGTTCTTGTTGTAAAACTACTGTGATCTCAAATGGGATATCTTGTAAAATTCAAGATAGCTATTATACAAGCTGAATATATTTTTACTCTTGCTAATTTCATTTTGTAAAACTGTTACCTATTTTGCAGAGGTACTGCTTCAAGAACACAGAACCTAGGTAACTTGTGATATTAAGCCATCACCTATAGAACAGATAGTATATAATGGTAACTTCCAGTACTAATACAGACTTCCGTTAAATAAAAGGGTAAATAACTGTAAAGTTATAGACATTGAAGTTAAAGCCCAGTACTCTTACTTTATGACTGGTGAGACTGGCTTTCTGGATGGTTAAGATCAAACTTAGAGATTGAAATTAAATACAGAGGCCAAGAAAAGCCAGTATTTGAATCTTGCCCTCAGTGTCAGCCTAAACCCAGGGAACAAGAGGACTTCTGTAAGGAACTTTGCAACTCTGGGTCACATGACCTTCCAATCAGGGAGACTGATGAGACCACTAGAGGATAAAAAGCCAATCAGTGCACCTGCTGCAGAGGAGGGTCATTGGAAAGGGGAGACATCCTGATGCTGCCAAGGGAAGCCATTTCACCAAGGAGACCCTACCTAGGGAATGGCACTAAGGATCTAAGAAGCTGCTGTCAAGTTCCCCATGAGTGAACCCTGTGGAAACTCAGCTGACTCTTTAACAAGATGGAACAGGTCAGTTTGACCAGCTTGATCTGAGACACCTAGAAAAACAGTTAAAACCAAAATATAGTTATTCTTGGGCTTTTAAAGGAAATAATAGTGAAAGGTAACTTAAAACATACACTTGTGTTAGCCCACTAGAATAAAGGCTGGAAGCTACAAAAGAGATTCTTAGGCAAATGTGCCTGATAACTATCAAGAGAAACTGCTGGAGTCAGAAGTTTTTGGTCAGTTTAAGGCCTACAGACCTTCCTAAGCTACACAGGTGGCTTAATCTATGTTTGCTAGTATGATTGTCTAGCCCTAAGTAACAGAAATATAGAGATCTCTACTAAACACAGGTTATACCAATAAAAGGATATTTTACAAAAATCAGATGACATTAAGTAACTTAACTATATTTTCTGGGGACATCAATGACATTAAGAGTTAAATGTTGTGTTTACATTCTTGATGACCTAGAGACAATGTTAAAGTCCCCAAATAAAGGCCTTGTCCTCCCCAGCCTTTATTAGGCCTTGTTATGGGAATGATTTCTCCACCACCTGGTGATAGATTATTGACTTCTGTCATCTTCAAGATATTCATTGACATGTTCCAGATTCTGTAACATTTATTTTGTATTAATCTCATTTCAGTACTCATGTCTTTTTGTTCTTCTCTCATAGAAGCACCCACTACCAGATGCCTTTACAACCAGCTATTCCCCAGCCAGACTTCTACCATGGACCCCTCGATTGACCAAATTTTTAAAAGGGAACTCCAAACTGCTTGCCCCACTCTTTTCCCTTCCAGCTTGAAGCAATCAGAGCAGTTGTTGCCCGCTTTCCCTACAGCAGGAGTTCCTAAAACTAGAGGGGGGAATGAAGGCAAAATTGGGGACAGGCAGTTAGTGTAGAAATAGGGGATTGGCCAAATTGAGGAAATGAAGTCCATGAAAGCCATCTGCCTCTGGAAGTCTGGAAGTTGGAGACTGCCCCTGGGAGAATGGAATATCAAGGATCTTCAGAGCCCATTGATTACCAAATTTCCCTGCCCTTATCAAGGACTGTAAGCAAGGAACTGCTAATTAATGCCCCCTGGGCCCTTGCCTGGCTGAATTACTTTGGCTCTCCCCCTGCCCCATCCACTTCTTACTTTTTACATCTCACCTGCAAAACCAGGCCTAGTCATGTAGGCAGAAAGGAGAGATAAGGGGGGAGAGAACTGGAGAACAAAAGATCTTATAAAAACAAAAATGGGGGAATATAACATAATATAAAGCTGCTCCCCCGCCCTTTATGCTGCAGCCATTTCTCCGCCTCCCAACTAACAGCCTAGCTTGTTTGTGAACATCCTAGCTAGCTATTGGTTCATCAGTAAGCCTGCAAGTATCCTTCTCAGTTATTGTTCCCTTGTTAGCCTGTGAAATTCCACTGCTTAAGAATGGCTCCCCCCCGCCATTTTTTTTCTCTCTCTCCTCCTTGCTTTTATGTTCTCTCTCCTCCACACTTTCACTCTCTCTCTTGCACGTGCACTCTCTCTCTCTTTTCCTCTCATTTTCTCTCTTATCCTGCAGGGAGACAATGCCTTTTGCTTAATAAACTCTCTTATGTGAGTTCCCACATCCGGAGTGGTTTCTGGGTTCTTACAATACTCTCCTTCTATTTTCTGTCCACAAATGAATGCTGCCTGTCCATGTTCAGAACAGAGTTTTCTGAACCTTTTCTGGATCTGAGGATTGCCTGACTAGGAGATTGCTCACTGCTCAGTTAAACGCTATTTAATTTAATTTGTCTAAAGCTTTTCTTAACACAATGATGTTTTATTTTGAATACAATTATGTTCAAAATAAAATTTTACATCCTCCAAAATTCTTGAAGAAATCCTGCAGTCTACTTCACATTGAGGAATGGCAATGTGATATTACTTCTTCCTTTTTGATCTCAGCCTTTAGTGTTCCTCATCATTATGCCCTCTGGGTGTGCTGCCTCAGTTCCCATGGGGAGTTCCAACCTGTTTCCTGTAATTGGAGGGATATTTCCTTGACTGAGATCCGAGAGAGGGAAACTGCTCTTAGCTATTCCCACCCCAGGCCAATCACCATCAGTGGTTTTTAGTTGTGACCCTGGTAGGGTTTTTGAACTTCTTTTGACCTACCTAATGAAAAGTACTTGAACATAAATGTCTAAAATACCAGATGCTAATAAGAACCATCAAATACCTAATAATGGTTTTCTTTGCTTGATCAAAGATCTCCACAGGAAGAAGACTGACAATTCAGGAGGTGACAGTTTTCCTTCTGAGCCAGAACTAAAGCAGAGCCCCAGGAGTTCAACCTGCCCCAGGAACAGGTATCTTTCCACTGAGCTATGGAACAAAGGAGGTATTTATTTATGGTATTAAAATATATTTTGAAGTGTTCAGGTGTGCTGGTTAAAATCCAGTTTGGATAATTACATTCTTCTCACAAAAATTCCACCTACAATTACAACTGCCAACTCCAATTTCACCAACAGTTGGAATTCTAAATAGTGTTTTTTTTTTTTTTGACACACATTGTTCTTTAGTTCACTTCACCATGGCTGGCCGATTGCCCCCTCCTTCTTGTAGCTGACTGGGATGAAGTAGCATAGAAAACCATTTTCTGGTATAATTAAGTTATTTTAAGTGAATGACAATATATTAAAGTGATTCAGTGCTTATTAAAAAACCGTCTTAATATGCAAACTCACAGATTCTGAAATTTCTCTGATGGATAATTTTTGGATTTTTCATCTGTGTTTTTTTTCTAATCCAGAACTTGATAGACTATATGCTTTTACCTTTCGTTTGTTAAGTGATCATATTTTATAATTCTTTTAAATATGTGATTCTGTCAACTGCCTCATGAAAGCATATTCATGTTATTGGTGTTCACCCCTTGCCTTTGGGCACTATGTAGTTTAAAGACAAAGCACTTGACATGGAGAACATAGCACTTCAGTCACATATGTGTTCAATTCCTTCCTTGAACTGAGCAATATATGAGATAAAGGAAGTTTGTTTCTGTTCTCACAGAGCTTATGATTTTTAAGTTGATGGAGCCAAAAATAAGAATTTCCCTTAAACTTAATATTCAGAAGAGGTAAGCCTGTCTTACAGGGAAAGCAGTTCTGGTAACTAATCTCCCTATTATACTTATTTCCTCCATTCTTCTATCCTTTCATTTCTTCATTCTTATCTCCAAATCTCAGAGAAACACATTATCTTAATTTCTTATTTTATCTTTCTACCAATCTGTTTGGCATTAGTGTTTTATGTTTCCTTTGCTTACTAGAAACCACCTCTAAAAATTGAGTATTTGTAATGAATTTAAAGCTTTCATTAATGCCTAAATATTACATAATAATCACTAGTCAGATACACAAAGCTAAGTCTCTTTAAAACACTAAGAACTTTGAGGAGTACAAAGCATTAGACACTCAATGAAAAACAATTATGCACTCATTGTAAGACAGACATTTTAAAAGTAAAGTACAATGATTGTTACTTTATTTACCACATCAAAGTTAAGGTCGAGCGCAAGGCCTGATAGCGCATCTGGATTAAATCTTGGCTTATATATCTGCTCTCCTCTTTCTTCATTGTGAATTTTAGTCATGGAATAGCCAGTTGTTCCAGATACTGTTGCAATCAGTACAGCAAAAGTACAGGAGCCCACTCAATAGTCTTATCTATCTCTCTCAAAATATAAGTCACACTATTGCTAATTTACATTGCCAATTTGTAATTTAATTGTAGCAATTTTAAATCCATGCCAGCATCCCTTTTTCATATAAAAAGAGGGAACAAGAAAAACTAGAGCCTGACAGTAGTTGAAATGGTAAAAATGGGTTTTATTTGGCAATAGGGGAACAGAGACATCAATAGAGAAATGGCCTCAATTCTAAATATAACAGGTAAAAATGAGGATTTACAGCCCAGAGACAGGACATTGAAAAGACAGAAGCCCAAAGGCTGGGGCCTAGTTGGGAAGACAGTTCAGAGGACCCTGTCTGAACTTTGTTCAAGGAGAGAATCTTTGTCACAAGCATATATTAAGGAAAATCATGTTACTCATCTGGATGATGTAATCCAGAGTATTATCAGATTTTCCTACCTCAAGGTGAAGGCAGCAGGCAAGAACACAGAACTTTTGAAATGTAAATAAACAAAATCTCTATTTGAAAACCAGTCAGAATTTAAAGTCGTCTTAGATTACAAAATGAAATTACCACATAAGTGTCTGATAAAAAGTGCTCTCAAATATCTGAGAGGCCAGTTGAAGGCTTATGATCTAACAAAGACGCCCTGATCACACTTCAGTCAGGCTTCTTTGCTTCTCTTTACTAAGCTCTTTCCTTAGCCTGCTGAGTCTGGTTTTAGCAAGAACCCTTCTAAGCCAGTTTATCTAGACTCCTCCACCTCTAACATTGAATCACATTTCCCTTATCCCGCCCTTGCTATCTAATCATGCTCCTTTCAGCAATTTTCTGTCCTAAACCCCCTTTCCCTGCCTACTGGATATAAATACCCAACTGTCCCTCTTGTATTCAGAGTTGAGTTCATTCTCTTCTATTTCACTCCGTCTGAATAAAATCTTCTTTGACTTCTTAACTCTGTTGTAATTTTTCTTTGACAGAACCAAAGAAAGAGCTCTCTTCAAATAGTTTCCATTCTAGACTACCACAATACGAAGAACCCTATAGTTTTTGAGTGGTAGACACATGAAAATGCAAATATATGGTATAGGATAACATTTATGAAACTCTATTTGCCCTTAGTAGGATATTTAAAAGATGGGACTCAGGACTGGTTAATTTTAGTCAGGAAGGAGAACCTGGAAAAAAAAAAAGGACAAGGAGTTTATCTGGTTGTTTCAGAGGAGGAGACCCACAGAACCCAAGTGACCACAGGAATCCACAGCTGCCAGTTCTTGTGGTCCCACAGAAGGATTGAAAGCAAGTTGCACAGAGTAACAAGTGGGTGTTTATTAGAGATGGAGAGATAAGACAGGTGAGTGTGTGTTATAGGCATGGAGTGACCTGGACTGAAGAGACTGGCACAGAGTCTGTTTTTTTTCAGTGTTTTTGGTTTCTTTGTTTCTTTCCTTAGTTTCATATTCTCCCTTAGGTGATTTATTATCCCTCTGTTTAGCCCTCAGAGAGCTTCTCTCTGAGAGTCCTGATGACTAGTCACAAGGGGAGAAGGGTCCTGAGACCTGGTCACAAGGGGTGAGTGTGCCATGATCTTGAAACAACAGTTTCCTTAAGGGGTTATAACTAACTATGGCTGAGAGGTTTGGTCTACATTTCTATTTTCCAAATGTTTGTTTTGGTAAGGTTCTTTATGGTTCTGTTCTGTGACATATGGCTTTGGTGTATGTCTGATGTCCTCTGGGTAAGTTAATACCCTTCATTGACCTTCCCCTCCCACTTGTTCATGACTACCTAACATGGGGAGAGTACATATCTAAGACTATATGGGGGTCCCAAGTGGTTTTGCTTTGGGGTGGGGGATAGCTCACATGTGAAGAACAAGTTGTCAAACGGAAAAGAAAATGCAAAGCAATAAACTGGGAAAGGTATAGTATACTGAAGAGATGGCAAAGTGAGTTGTCGGCTCCTAAGTATCCTAAGTACTCTGATTACAAAATAAGCTCTAGCATATACCTTAGGAGACAATGCAATGAATAATGTCACAAAGAGAGGATTTCCTGAGCAGTTTATTGAGCCTTACAGATGCAGGAAAATTAGAAAAGAAATTCTGTTCTTCCAATTCTCTGCCAGAAATCTTAGCTGAAAATGTTAATTTTCTGTTTTTGGAAATATGGGAGTAGGATGTTTCCACATTCTATTGTTAAATACTTAAACTTTTTATAAAAAACAAGTGAACAAGCAAAGTTTGTTTTTAAAATAATTTGTAAACATGATTATATTCTAGGGAAGGAAGAATAAATTCATCCACTCCAAGTTATTCTCCTGTAACAAATGACAGATTCACAAGAGAAAGCAATACAGCGGTTTATTAACATCTGTGTGTCATAGAAGGTACCTAGAAACATGAGTAAGTCTCAAACGGGTAATTCTGAATTCAAGCTTAAATGGTATTATTCGCTGAAACAAAGAAGGATGTAGAAAGGGACAATTATAGGTTCTGGAGAGATGCCTGGGAAAGGTAAAATAAATAAGAATACAATTTGTTACTCAAATTTAAATAAGTGCCTTTTTCATTGATAAGAGTTTCTAGTGAGTTAGAATCATCTTTCTCTTCCTGGTCCACAGGAAACATCCCTATAATGGAGATTTTCTTTCTAGATGCAAATTTACCTTACTAAAGGGTAACTTCTACTGTTTTCAGAGATTCTTTTGTGTCTTCTGTTTCTTGAAATAGTCACTCAGAATAATCCTTGTATCAAAGGGGCACACCCAGGATATTATATTCTGGTCTCCTATGGTACAGAATTATTACTAAGATTTACTCTTTTTTTTTTTTTTTTTTTGCAGTACTGGGGATTGAACCCAGGCACTCTACCAACTGATCTATATCCCCAGCCCAAGACTTACTCTTTAGATTGATTTTCAAAGATCAGTGAAATATTTGCACTGGGCTATGCATATTGCTTTTCTTTATCATCTTCAAGACCAAGAGCATGCATTAATAGTTAACTGTTTTCCACTGCCCCACTTGGGGTTGGGATAAACTTCGACACGGAAATAAACCAAACAAAAACAGAACAAAACTAACTGGTTTGTGAAGGCCTTGAGCCCACGACTTGACCATGTTCTGCTCTATAACAAAATAAAAACATTGAGAAATACAGTTATTTCAAACATTCTCATCAGAGACCAGGGCTTGGAACATATTTGACAGATCCCCTATCATTCATTCTCTAAGGATCACAGCATATCTCTCCAAAGTTTCACACAATGAAACACTGGAATGCCAGTTCCAAAGTCTTAGAAATAATGGTTCCTTTTCCTACATAAGGAATGATTATCTTTATTCCATTAAGTGCCTGCTGATACATAATTTATAGAAGGTGGTCCCTGGAAGGAATATGACTCTTTAATAAAGTTATGTTGACTGGAAAATTTTTATTAACATATTTATTAGGTCATATTGCTATTGTATTTGGTTTTAAAAAAAACAATAATTTCTGTGGGTCACTTTGTTTATTTTAATGTGGATAACACTAACCTATTCAGAATACTAGAAGGAAAAAACTGACAAATAGTATTAAATCCCTTTCTAGAGATGCAAGTGAATTAAAATAATGAGAAAAAGGTGAATATTGTCCCCAAATTCTAGCAGGATATTTGCTTTGGCAGAAACAAAGCTGATCTTCTTGCACTAAACTTCAGCTTAAAGTCTGAGCAAGGGCATTGGAATCAAAGCTGCTTTCATGACTCCTCACATTAAATTCAAGCGGTATTATGGAAGGGCATCAGACTGGTCAGAGGTTGCCAACTCCAACAAAGAATTTGATGAGATTCAGACCATTTGAAAGTAATTAGAACCATGAACACCAAAGCTCTTCTTCTCCCACAGCAGAGTGCTACTTTTCCAAATACAGAGTGAGCATAAAGGACAATTGTGTTGCACACTAAAGTATGAATGTAGAGTTAGAAAGTCATCACTTATGCTCCTGTCCATCCAGCACTTCAGAGGTCACACAATCAGGAATCACTCAGAAAGTCTGTTCAACTCTGTGGGCATGTGGCTAATTATAGAGACCAAGACTAACAGGGAAAAGAGATGAAAAATTCACTGTTTTCATGTTGAATGCTTCAGAACACAATTATCTTTCACTTTACAACAGGAATTTTTTTGGCCCAGATGTAATATAGTTACAACCATGTAGTTAACTAATGCAGCCTGGCTCTGTCATGCACAAGTTCTCCTTTATTGCTTCCACAAAACACAGTTTTCTTGGTGGCTGCAATCTTGCTCCAGTAGCCAGATTTATAAAACTGCTTTAACAGACTTTCAAGAAGCCTATTGATCTGATGAGATCCATCTTCTGAAACATGGACAGCTTCTATCTGCCCTGCCATCTTTCCTTCAGTATGTCTTTGCTTCATTTTCCCTGAGGTTTCCCTTTCCCAAAAATGTGCACTGTAAAAATGACCTTCAGTAAATCCATTTCAGTGCTTTTTCATCAGTTCATAGGAGTCTATTCTTTATAACTCCAAAAATCAGAGTTGAATCATCGTTAAAGTTCTCAGCACTTTAAAGTATGGCTACCTTACCTTTGTTCTCCCATTTATATGTCATTGCAGCTTAAAAAAAACATTTATTTTTCACCTTTCACTTCATTTTGTTTTCTTAAAAGTAAAAAATGCCCTTTGATAAAATAAGTAAAAATAATTTTGACTCTAGCTTTTACCTTCTAGTTTCTCCATGCTCTCATTTGTCTCCTAAATGAATATTCTCTATTTGACCTAAGTCATGTCAAATTCAATATGTAGAAAAACCACCTAGAACATCACAATATTCTACTAATGTTGACAGTTTATACTTTAAAAAAATATTTTTAGTTATAGACAGACACAATACCTTTATTTTATTTATTTTTGCGTGGTGCTGAGGATTGAACCCAGTGCTTCACAAGTGCTAGGCAAGCACTTTACCACTGAGCTACAACCCCAGCCCAACAGTTTATACTTTTTAAAGTTTAATCCAGGATGAGACTTTCATCTCCCCAATATTCACTGCAACCAAATTAAATATGTAACTCCTGAAGTTTCAATAACTTGGACATTATGATATTGATTTTACAATATAACTATAGCCATAGCGGAGTTGAAAGGAATCCTTTCTTATGGCTTATTGAATATATTTTAAAACATTTCTTACAAAAGAGCATTGTATTTTACATACTGCTCTGAACTACAGTCAGAGACATGGAGACTATTGTTACTTTCCACCCTGTCCCCACAAATGTTTACTATGACCACAAAACCAGGTTTTATGGTTAGATGTGTGGCATCCCCCTCAAAGCTCATAGGTGAAACAATGCAAGAGGGTTTAGAGGTAAAGTGATTGGGTTATGAGAGCCTTAAACAATCAATGCATTAATTCCCTGATAGGAATTAGCTGAGTGGTCACAGTAGGCAAGAAGGGTGTGACTAAAGGAGGTAGGTCACTGTGGGTATACCTTTGGGATTTATATTGTGTCCTTGTTGAATGGAGTAGACTCTCTCTCTCTCTCTCTCTCTCTCTCTGCTTCCTAGTGCCATGTCCTGAGCTGCTGTCCTCTGCCATGTCCTTCTACCATGATGTTCTGCCTTTCCTCGATCCCTGAGGAAGGAATGGAGTCAGCCATGTATGGACGAAGACCTCTGGAACCCTAAGCCCCCAAAACAAACTTTTCCTCCTCTAACAGTTATTGTCAGGTCTTTTGGTTACAATGGTGAAAAAACTGACTAAAACATACTGTGGTCACAATAACTATGTGAGAGATTTTTATTTTTTATTTTTAACAACCAACAGTGAACAAAAAATAAAAATTCACTCACTTTGCTGCTGTTTCCAAATTTAATGTTAGTCTTTGTATACTCCTCTCTCATCCTCAACCCTGTTTGAAGTAAAGGAACACTGTTTTTGTAACAGAAGGAAATATAAAAAAAAAAAAAGATTAAAAACAAACAAAAAGATACAGGACTCCTTTAATTCTTCAGTAGTCTTGGAAAAACTTTCAAGAATAATGCTTCACGCTGTCTTGCAGCAAATACTGTGTGTTCTCTATCAAATCCTGTGTTCCTATGACAGTAATAATCCAATCTTCAAATCTTTCTAAAATCTCATCAGTTATGATTGAAGCTCTCAACTCATGTCAGATTTATTTAATCTTCTGACCACCTTTGTCAATAATTGGTCCAGCCAAATCTTTGGGAACAGTTAGTTACTTGTGCAGTATTAGTAGGTCTGCAAGATCATCACATGAGCCACAGCACCCTGAATAGGAATAATCATATCTGAAACCAAACTATCATTCATAAATAATCTGCCATTCTGATGGGCTCCATGTATGTATTGCAGAATCCTAAATTTCATTTGCACTGTAATCAACCATGTCATTGTTATGGTCTTCAATTCTTCTGTTGTAAGCAATTAGATTTTCTCTAGGTAGTGGTGATGGAGGAAGAGGAAAATTCTGCTACTGCTCTGCTACCACCCTGGCTACTTAAACTAGGAGAAGGAAGAAGTGAGTGCTTGTTAAAGTTTAGGTATGAGTTGTCTCCCAGAAGCTCATGTGTGAAAAAATGCAAGAAAATTTAGAGGTAAAATGACTGGGTCAGGAGAGACTTAACCTAATCGGTATATTAATTCACTAATAAAGAATAATTGGGTGGTAACCGTAGGCAGGTAGAATATGGCTTGTGGAGGTAGGTCATTGAGGTATGTATTTTGTCCTTGGTCTGCATTATCTTCCTGTGTTTCCTGGTTTCATGTCCTGAGTTGCTTTCCTCCTCCATGCCTTTCCACCATGATGTTCTGCCTCATCTTGAGCCCAGAAAATGGAGCCAGCTGTATATCGACTGAGACCTATGAAACCATGAGCTGCAAATAAACTTTCCCTCCTCTGAAATTGTACTTGAGTCTTTTGATCACAGTAAAACAAAACAAACAAACAAAACTGATGAAAACAGCATTCACATTGTTGTAATTTCTCTGGATGGAGGCATGAGATGTCCATCTTGACCAGCATGCTTAGTTCACAGGCTTGAAACTTGAGAAAAGATGTAGCTGAGCCATCTCAAATATGTATATGCACATGCACATACACACAAACACATCTATTCATGCATACATGTGATATTTAGATTGCTATTTAATATTTTATAAGAATTCTAAATAATCTTTTTTTTTTAATTTTTAGGTAAAGGGGTTGTGCTTTATTTGCATGCTTATCCTATTAAATAAAATAAAAAAATGTGCTCCTCCTGAGCCAACACTTTTCCATAAATACATACCAGTTGGACATTCACATCTACCCTGGCAGCCTCCGCCCTTCTGGCCTTCTGTTGCTCTTACTTTGCCAGATTCCATGCTTGAGTGTCGTTCTCTCTTTCCACTCTCAGAGAGTCTGACTGTTGCTGCGTACATTGCCGCTGCATGCTAGATGTTCACTGCTACTTACGAATCTTGTGTTTCATCTCTTGTTGATTTTTATTTTGTTTCTGGAAATGGCAGTTTCAGTTGGTTTTAATTACGTGGTAGGTCTTAACTCTAACTTTTAATAATTGATTTACTTTGTATTTACTGAGCATATGAATTTTTCTAATTTTCTAATTTTATCCTCATTGTATTTTTTATTTTTTAAATTTTTTTGGTCTGACACAATGTCCCACATAGCCTTTTGATTTCCTTGTTGCTCAGCAAGGTTCTTTACTCAGTACTAGACTTTCTTAATTCTATGCAGCACTCTCTGTGCCTCTTTAGAGCCTGAATATATTAGGTAGAGAGGAAATGCTCCACTTTGTCTTCTCTATTCTTTCTTGAATATTGTATTTAGAAACTGTTATTCTTTCTTGAATATTTCTCCTTCCTTGACTTCACACACCCTGGTTTTTCTGCAAGTCATCGCTCTTTTATCTCCATAGCTGAGCTTTCCTCTTTTTTTTTTTTTTAAATATATCTTTAATTTACCTATTTAAAGTATACAATTTAATGGTTTTTAATATAGGCACAGAATGGCGCAAGATTAACACTATCAATTTTAGAATATTTTCACCACTCCAAAGGAAAGCTCATATCTCTTAGCAGGCATTCCTCATTTTCTCTCAACCTCTACTTCCTTTACCCCTTGATTAGGGAACCATTAATATACTTTAACTGTATAGTTTTTCCTATTTGGATAATATGAAATGGAATCATACAATAAGTGGTATTTTTGTACATGACTTCTTTTATTTAGCATAATGTTTTTGAGGTTCATCTACATTGTTGCATGTATCAGTGTTTCATTCCTTTTTTTTTCTTTTTCTTTTTTTTAATATTTTTTAAAAATTTTAATTAAAAATCATAAATTTACATAGGACAATGTTGTTTGATTCATTTTGTTATTTTTTTCTCTTCCCCCCTCCCCTCCCAGCCCTCTTTTCCCTCTATACAGTCCTTTCTTCCTCATTCTTACCACCCTCCTTATCCCTAACCCTAAATCTAACCCTAACCCTAACACTAACCCCTTCTACCCCCCACCCCCGTATGTCCTAATCCGCTTATCAACGAGATCATTCGTCCTTTAGTTTTTTGAGATTGGCTTATCTCACTTAGCATGATATCCTCCAATTTCATCCATTTGCCGCAAATGCCATAATTTTGTCATTCCTCATGGCGGAGTAATATTCCATTGTATATATATGCCACAGTTTCTTTATCCATTCATCAACTGAAGGGCATCTGGGTTGGTTCCACAATCTGGCTATAGTGAATTGAGCAGCTATGAACATTGATGTGGCTGTATCTCTGTAGTATGCTGATTTTAAGTCCTTTGGGTATAGGCCAAGGAGTGGGATAGCTGGGTCAAATGGTGGTTCCATTCCAAGATTTCTGAGGAATCTCCATACTGCTTTCCAGAGTGGCTGCACTAGTTTGCAACCCCACCAGCAATGTATGAGTGTACCTTTTTCCCCACATCCTCGCCAACACCTATTGTTGCTTATGTTCTTGATAATCGCCATTCTAATTGGGGTGAGATGGAATCTTAGGGTGGTTTTGATGTGCATTTCTCTTATTACTAGAGATGTTGAACATTTTTCCATATGTTTGTTGATTGCTTGTAGATCTTCTTCTGTGAAGTGTCTATTCATTTCCTTAGCCCATTTGTCGACTGGATTATTTGAATTCTTGGAGTAGAGTTTTTTGACTTCTTTATAGATTCTGGAGATTAGTGCTCTATCTGAAGTATGAGTGGCAAAGATATTCTCCCACTCTGTAGGCTCTCTCTTCTCATTGCTGATAGTTTCCTTTGCTGAGAGAAAGCTTTTTAGTTTGAATCTATCCCAGTGGTTGATTCTAGCTTTTGTTTCTTGTGCTATGGGAGTCCTGTTAAGGAAGTCTGATCCTAGACCAACAAGGTGAAGATTTGGACCTACTTTTTCTTCTATAATCTGCAGGGTCTCTGGTCTGATTCCGAGGTCCTTAATCCATTTTGAGTTTAGTTTCGTGCATGGTGAGAGATATGGGTTTAGTTTCATTCTGTTGCATATGGATTTCCAATTCTCCCAGCACCATTTGTTGAAGAGGCTATCTTTTCTCCATTGCATATTTTTGGCACCTTTGTCTAGTATGAGAAAATTGTATTTATTTGGGTTTGTGTCCGTGTCCTCTATTCTGTACCATTGGTCTATTTTCGTACCAATACCATGCCGTTTTTGTTACTATTGCTTTGTAATAGAGTTGAAATCTGGTATTGCGATACCCCCTGCTTCACTCTGTCTACTGAGGATTGCTTTAGCTATTCTGGGTTTCTTATTCTTCCAGATGAATTTCATAATTGCTTGCTCTATTTCTGTAAGGTACATCATTGGGATTTTAATTGGAATTGCATTGAATCTATATAGCACTTTTGGTAGTATGGCCATTTTGACAATATTAATTCTTCCTATCCATGAACATGGGAGATCTTTCCATCTTCTAAGGTTTTCTTTAATTTCTTTCTTTAGTGTTCTGTAGTTCTCATTGTAGAGGTCTTTCACCTCTTTTGTGAGATTGATTCCCAAGTATTTTATTTTTTTTGATGCTATTGTGAGTGGGGTAGTTTTCCTAATTTCTCTTTCTGAAGATTCATCACTTATGTATAAAAATGCATTGGATTTATAAGCATTGATCTTGTAACCTGCTACTTTACTGAATTCACTTATGAGTTCTAAAAGTTTTCTGGTGGAATTTCCAGGTTCCTCTAAATATATAATCATGTCATCAGCAAACAGGGATAGTTTGAGTTCTTCTTTTCCAATTCGTATCCCTTTAATTTCTTTGGTTTGTCGAATTACTCTGGCTAGAGTCTCAAGAACAATGTTGAATAGAAGTGGTGAAAGAGGGCATCCCTGCCTTGTTCCAGATTTTAGGGGGAATGCTTTCAGTTTTTCTCCATTTAGAATGATATTGGCCATGGGCTTAGCATAGATGGCCTTCACAATGTTAAGGAATGATCCCACTACCCCAATTTTTTCTAGTGTTTTGAGCATGAAGGGATGCTGTATTTTATCGAATGCTTTTTCTGCATCTATTGAAATAATCATGTGATTCTTAACTTTTAGTCTGTTGATATGGTGAATGACATTTATTGATTTCCTGATATTGAACCAACCTTGCATCCCTGGGATAAAACCCACTTGATCGTGGTGCACTATCTTTTTAATATATTTTTGAATGCAATTTGCTAAAATTTTGTTGAGAATTTTTGCGTCGATGTTCATTAAGGATATTGGTCTGAAATTTTCTTTCCTCGATGTATCTCTGTCTGGTTTAGGTATCAGTGTGATATTGGCTTCATAGAATGAGTTTTGGAGGGTTCCCTCCTCTTCTATTTTATGGAATACTTTGAGAAGTATTGGAATGAGCTCGTCTTTAAAGGTTTTGTAGAACTCGGCTGAGAACCCATCTGGCCCCGGACTTTTCTTTGTTGGTAGGCTTTTGATGACCTCTTCTATTTCATTGCTTGAAATTGATTTATTTAAGTTGTGTATGTCTTCCTCATTCAGTTTAGGTAATTCATATGTCTCTAGAAACTTGTTGATGTCTTCGAGGTTTTCTGTTTTGTTGGAGTATACATTTTCAAAATAGCTTCTGATTATGTTTTGTATTTCACTCGTGTCTGTTGTGATATTTCCTTGTTCATTCCGAATTTTAGTAATTTGAGTTTTCTCCCTTTTTGTCTTTGTTAGCGTGGCTAAGGGTTTATCAATTTTGTTTATTTTTTCAAAGAACCAACTATTTTGTTAATTTTTCTGATTGTTTCTTTTGTTTCAATTTCGTTGATTTCGGCTCTGATTTTAACTATTTCCTGTCTTCTACTACTTTTGGTGTTGGTCTG
This sequence comes from Sciurus vulgaris, assembly GCF_902686455.1. Taxonomy (NCBI): domain Eukaryota; kingdom Metazoa; phylum Chordata; class Mammalia; order Rodentia; family Sciuridae; genus Sciurus; species Sciurus vulgaris. Next base: position 56,166,149 of record NC_136462.1, on the reverse strand, counting down.
CTCTTGTTTTTCTAGGGCTTCGAGCTGTAGTGTTAAGTCGTTTATTTGTTGATTTCTACTTCTTTTGTTGAATGCGCCCCATGAAATAAATCTTCCTTTCAGTACTGTTTTCATAGTGTCCCAGAGATTTTGATATGATGTTTCTTTGTTCTCATTTACTTCTAAGAATTTTTAAATTTCCCTCCTGATGTCTTCTGTTATCCATTCATCGTATAATAGTGTATTATTTAATCTCCAAGTATTGGAGAAGTTTCTGTTTTTTATTCTGTCATTTATTTCTAATTTCAGTCCATTATGATCTGATAGAGTACCTGATAGATAAGGTAGTATCTCTATCTTCTTGTATTTGCTAACAGTAGCTTTGTGGCATAAAACATGGTCTATTTTAGAGAAGGATCCATGTGCTGCTGAGAAGAAAGTGTATTAGTTCTTTGTTGGATGGTATATTCTATATAAGTCGGTTAAGTCTAAATTGTTAATTGTGTTGTTGAGATCTATGATTTCTTTATTCAATTTTTGTTTGGACGATCTATCCAGCGGTGAGAGAGGTGTGTTAAAATCACCTAGTATTATTGTGTTGTTGTCTATTTGATTTCTGGAATTGAGAAGGATTTGTTTGACGTCCATGGATGAGCCAATGTTCGGGGCATAGATATTTATGATTGTTATGCCTTGCTGATTTATGCTTCCCTTAAGCAGTATGTAATGTCCTTCTTTATCCCTTCTGACTAGTTTTGGCTTGAAGTTCACATTATCTGAAATGAGGATGGATACTCAAGCTTTTTTGCTGTGTCCGTGTGCATGGTATGTTTTTTCCCATCCTTTCACCTTTAGTCTATGGGTATCTCTTTCTATGAGATGGGTCTCTTGCAGACAGCATATTGTTGGATTTTCTTTTTAATCCAATGTGCCAGTCTATGTCTATTGATTGATGAGTTCAGGCCATTAACATTCACAGTTATTATTGTGATATGTTTTGTATTCCTAGTCATTGGACTCATTTTTGTTTTTTGACCTGATTTGGTTTCTCCTTTATTTGGCTATTCCTTTAGGCTAGTTCCTCCCATTGCTGATTTATATCATTGTTTTTCATCTCTTCCTCATGGAATATTTTGCTGAGACTGTTCTGTAATGCCGGCTTTCTTTTAGTAAATTCCTTTAGCCTTTGTTTATCGTGGAAGGATTTTATCTCATCGTCAAATCTGAAAGTAAGTTTTGCTGGGTATAAAATTCTTGGTTGGCATCCACTTTCTTTCAGGGCTTGGTCAATGTTGTTTCAAGCCGTTCTAGCTTTTAGGGTCTGGACTGAAAAATCTGCTGATATTCTTATTGGTTTCCCCCTGAATGTAATCTGATTCTTTTCTCTCGCGGCCTTTAAAATTCTGTCTTTATTTTGTATGTTAGGTATTTTCATAATAATGTGCCTTGGTGTAGGTCTGTTGTAATTTTGCATATTTGGAGTCCTATAAGCCTGTTGTACTTGATTTTCCATTTCATTCTTGAGATTTGGGAAATTTTCTGATATTATTTCATTGAATAGATTGTTCATTCCTGTGGTTTGTTTCTCTAAGCCTTCCTCAATCCCAATTATTCTTAAATTTGGCCTCTTCATGATATCCCATAGTTCTTGTAGATTCTGTTCATCTTCTCTGGTCAACCTTGTTTTCAAGATTAAATATTTTGTCTTCAATATCAGAGGTTCTGTCTTCCAGGTGATCTATCCTATTGTTTATGCTTTCTATGGCGTTTTTAACTTGGTTTATTGTTTCCTTCATTTCAAGGATTTCCGTTTGGTTTTTTTTCAGTATCTCTAACTCTTTATTGAAATGCTCTTTTGCTTCCCTTATTTGCTCTTTTAACTGTTGATTAGTGCGTTCATTTAATGCCTGCATTTGTTCTTTCATCTCCTCGTTTGCTTCCCTGATTGTTTTAATTATGTACATTCTGAACTCCCTTTCGGACATTTCTTCTGCTATGCTTTTGATATAGTATCTAGGTTTGTTTCGGACATTTTCTTCCCTTGTTTTCTCATATTGGTCAGATGTCAATGGGACTCTGTGATATTGTAGATTTCCTATATTGGCTTATAGTGACCCTGTAGATTTCCAGTATATCACCTACCAGCCTTCAGTAGCCAGAAGTCTTGGATTAATTTGATAATTCAGTGCTTCCGAAGAACGCTGCCCCTAGCCCGCTACTGGTTCCAGGGAGAGAGACCTGGAGAGGTCTCTTGTTGCACAGCCCTGGTTCCAGAGGCTGGTTGTAGGTCGGAGGTCTCCACTGGTTTGGGGACTTGTGGCTGGCTCTGTGTAGACAGGCTCTCACTGGGCGATTTGCCCTGAGAAGCTAGCCTAGAGAGGCGCTTCCCACTGGAGGGGGGCTGGGCTGCTTGGGGAAGTCCCTGGCGCCCTGTGTTGGTCACTGAAGCAAACTGCGGGTGGGTTGGAGCTGGCAGTGGGGCGGGCTGGAGCTGGTCGGGGTGGGCTGGAGCTGGCCACGCTGCTTCTGTGCAGAAGGGCTCTCACTGGGGGGCCTGTTCTGAGAGGCTGGAGGATCTGTCCCTGTGGGCGGAGCCCACTGCCAGACTGCACAGAGCTGCCTGGGGGAGACGCTATCTGCCCTGTCCTACTCTAATAAGCCACTCGAATCCTGGCCTGCCACCCAGCTGAGCTTCGCTGGCTCAGGGAGACTCACCCTGTGGTTCTATCTTAGTCTGAGTCTCTCAATGCCTCCCCTTCTTGAATCCTGAGTTCTGGGGTGACTGGAGATGCAGTCACTCTCTAGTCCGCCATCTTGGATCGCCCCGTGGAAAAAGCCTGCAGCTGGAGGAGGACAATGCTGCCTGGAGAGGTCTCTGGCTGCCCAGCCCTGGTCCCAGAATCTGCTTGCCTGTCGAATATCTCCGCTGGCTTGGGGACTTGTGGCTGGCTCTGCGTCGAGAGGCTCTCACTGGGCGGTCTGCCCTGGGAAGCTAGCCTAGAGAGGCGCTTCCCACCGGAGGGGGCTGGGCTGCTTGGGGGAGTCAGCTTTCCTCTTCTGTAGACTTAAGTACTTGAAGGAATGGGCTTTTAACCCTCCTGAAACAAATACTTTTTGGCTTAATAAATCCATTGAGATCCACTGATTTTTCTTTTTCTCTGTTGTCTCTTTCATACTTCATTTGTTTATTTTTCTCTCTCTTTTCTATTTTTATAACTATTACCTTTCTTCTGGCAAAGTTTTAAGGCCCATATATAGGCTTAAGTTGCCTTCATTAAACACCCAGACATATAATAAACCTATGTAGTTAAGATTTTTCAGTTGCAAACAACAGAAACCAATCACGGTTAAACACAAAGACCTTTATTTTGAGTTTGGAAATAAGACTTGTGAGTCATCAAGACAAGAGGCAGGATGGAAATCTTGGATCTGGTTGAGACCTGGCATGTTTTTCTTTTATAAAAGGTAATGTAAAACACAAGCGAGTAACATAAAATAACTTCTCTTCATAAGGTTAAATACACATTTATGTCCTGCTGAGTACTTAACACTCTTTTCTAATGTTTTACCTAAAGGAAGTTAGGAAATGTCTCATCAGTCACTCCAATAACAGGCAATGTTACCCTGGCTTTTAATCAGCTTCCCTTTAGTTCTGTTGTGATTCTATCTTGATACTGCACAGCCTCTACTATAAATTATAAAGTTATGTGCCCCAAATAACAATAGAAGGTGTTAGAGAAAAAGAGTAAAGAAAGATGATATATATGAAATTCTTTAGATACATATACATATATCGAAGTGACTTTTTGAAGGCAACACAATACATGTTTAAGTATCCATTTCTGTAATTAGTCATGAAATTACATACACTTTTGTGATTTCTTCCTCCACTGCTCTTTGGACATAGAGAGCAGTAACTCCCCCAGCAATGTTCTGAGGCTTCTGGATTATATCTTGTTGGGAAAGAAGCTCCAGGGGCTTCTCCTTGGTTCTATTGTAATAGCTTGTAGAAGAAGCACAGTAGTATAATAAGAGCATGGACTCAAAAACTGGAATTCTTAGGTATAAATCTTAGATTTTATTACTTATTAGACTTTTGACCTTAGGTAAGTTACTTAACTTGTTTGTGTCTCAGATTGTTTATCACTAAAAGCAAAAGATGAGATAGTAATAGTACCAGTTTGCTGGAAGCATGGAATAAGCGAATGCAAGTATATAATTTTTAACAATGATGCCTGATACACAGATATACATATAGCCAGTTTCAGTCTATGGCTACTTAGTTCCATTGCTGTGAGTTTGTGACAAAGCAGAACATCATGGTGGGATGTACATAATAGAGGAAAGCTGCTCACCTCATGGTGATCAGGAAGGAGAGGTGTGGGGAGAGGCAGAGCACTAGGGACAACATACTCTTTAAGGGCATCCCCGTGCTGACCTACTTCCACCAACCAGGCCCCACCTCATAAAGTTTCCACCCGCTGCAATGGTCTATTCAACTGTGAATCCATCAGTGGATCAATCTATTGATGAAGTTAGAGCCCTTATGATCCAAGTTCTTCACAAAGGCCCTGCTTATGAACACTGGTGCATTGGGGGGTCAAGCTTTCAACATATGAGCTTTTGTGGGATGTTCAGATCCAAATTATAGCATCAGGTATTCAAGTGTTGATTATTAGTATTAGTAATAATAGGTGTGAGAATTGGATGAGGACACATGACTCTAAGTAGTGTTGAATCAGAAAGTAGTTTAGTGAGCTACAATAATAAGAACCTCGTCCTACCCCAAATTTCTATGGTTGGAATATTCTGGTTATCACACTGGCTACACTGCCCATTATATTATAGAACCTCACTTTTCTTCATCTGATTAAGTATCAGTACTTGATTTCTGCTGCCACAAAATCCTTCCTGCTATAGAGAAATCATTTTCCATACTTTTATCCCATACTGTTTCTGTTTTCACTAAATGTTTTTCATGTGCTATTTTATAAACATCATTATCTTCTTGTATTTTCTTAAGAATGTAAATTATTCCTAACATTTTCTTCTGGTTTCTAGTCATGTATTATATTCAGAAACCTGTTATTCTAGTCTTCTTGCTTCATGCTGGACTTTTTCATTGTGTACCCTCCCCCAATTTTACAAAAATAATTTTTTCCCAGTTACAGTATATATTAAATGTTCTGGACCTCTCTGACTAGAGATGGTTGACAAATCCCTTCCTAATTCTTTATTTGGGTGTGGTTTATAGCCACACTTCTAGTAGTTCTAGAACTCAGTAGATTTAAATCTCTTGTGATTCTGCTGGCTTATTCTTGCTGCCTGGAGCCTGAATTGGACCCTCAAAATTAAAATGGTAATCTTCAGTATCCACTTTTTCCAAACATCTTTTGATATTCATTCTTTATCTTCTAAATTTTTAATTGGAAGCCTATCTCCTCCAGTGCCAAATACTGATTCTAGTCATTTCTCCATCTTCGTCAACACTGGGAACTCTCTCTCCAAGATATATAAAGAGAAATATTGAGTGGGGTTGTGGCCACAGTTCTGGATGACTTGAAAACCTGCATCAGTCATTGGTTAGTAAATTTCCTGATTAGCAAAGATCCTGAGTTTCTGGCTTATAGGCAGAAGGTAAGACAAACTATATAGATTGGCATAGCAAGGTATTTAAAAATTTGATTCTGTGAAGCTTATAGTGGCTAATGGACAATCCTCCCAGATTCTATTGACTACAAAACCTAATTCATACAATGATATGAATTTCCATTGTTTTGTTTTTCATTGGTGTTTTAGTGAGAACTTGTGAAAGTTTGCATCAGGCATGAATACCCCTTCAATGAATTGCAGATCTTGGGTAGAATTTTCCAGAGTGTATTTTGAAACTCTAGTTGATGAAATTACATTTAAAATGTGTTCTAGAAGTTGGGCATGGAAGTGCATGCTTATAATCCTAGCTACTTCCGAGGCAGAGGCAGGAGGATTGTAAATTCAAGGCCAGCCATGGCATCTTAGCAATACCCTGTCTGGAGGAAAAAAAGTGTTCACAGGAGTAGCTCAGACATTGAAATAAAGTTTAGTCAGTCTTTCCTCTGGGGACAGGCTGCATTCTCCCTTGAATGTGTATCTACTTTCCTAAATAAAACTGTATAAAGAAAAAAGAATGAAAGAAAGAAAGGAAGAAAAAAAGAAAGAAAGAAAGAAAAGGAAGTCGAAAGTGTTTCTTTCATCTTGTCAATGATTTGCATATGTTAATACTGGCAATATCCAAAATATACTCCGTTGCCTAAATTTATTTGACAATAAATCCCTTCATCTCTTATTTTCCATAAACCATTTTCTTGACACTAGCATTCCATGGAACATATTTTGGGAAAGGACAGCTTTTAGGCTCTTTGATTTCTTTATTTTTATTTTTTTAATCTTCTGAGAGTTACTGACATTCTTGGCACTGTTCACTTTATCACTGATTATCCTGGAAAGGAGAGGGAGATGGGAGTAGAGGACATGAATTTTCAGTCAGAGCACTTTGTTTGGGAACTACTATCCCAGAGAGGTTACTAATAAGTGGTATAAATATCTAAGCAGTTCAGGTCCAGTAAAAAGGAGTCTCTTTTCCCATTTGCAAATAAATTCACTCCTCAGGTGTTTGTAAAGGAAGTTCATGCTCACATACTTAGTATCACCTTGTTTGCTTGTAAGCTGACCTCTATTCAATATTCCCTGCTGATTTAACTCAGCAGCTAGATGCAAGATGAAATTTTGGTTTCTCAGGAAAAATAAGTAAAATGTAGAAAGATCAATATGACTGTGTGTTGTTTTCTGATCACCAACTGTGTTTTCAGAACCCTAGCAGCTTATAGTAGGTCTATAAGGGTAGGATCTGTTTGAGGAGACTGAAATTGAATCTCATCTTCATTGTCCTTGAAGGTTATAAATCCTGAGTAGTAATGAGGACTCATTGTTGTCTAGTACCTCTCTACTTAAATAAAAACACAGACTATTAGCCACACTAACCAAGGGTCACAAACTTTAGTGCACATGCAATTAACAACACTTAGTATTAAATAGGCTCTTTGATCTATGGCCAAACACAAAACCTGTGCAAAGTGACTTGTTGAAAGTTTGTGAGATATAGCAAAAAGGTGTCAATGTCCTCTCCCCAGGCCCATTACTAGGACCTGAAAGTCACTAGATTGGAAACATACAACAATCAAATGCCAAGAATAAAGAGAGAGGAGGAACCAGGCGGTAGCTTACCACAAAACAAAGGGAGGAAGAAGAAGAACGTGGTTTAAGGTGATAGATATTTTTTTCACCAGTAGCTGAGAACTTCCAGTGTAGAATGTCCAGAGCAATTGTGGACCAGCCTCATTCTAGTTGAAGTGTAGTGAATTTGCTTCTGTATTTTGGCAACTAGAGTAACTATGAAACTAACTAAATATTTACCACAGGGAAGATCCCATCACTGTGGCACTAAAAGTTTCTCATATGGCAGTGAATTATGATTGAATTCCATATCTTAGATCAAGCAACTATCCCTAATGTGCCAAAGATTGTCAAATGATTTCCGTAGTCTTTAACAAGATTATCAACAGCAAGCATTCCATATGGTGTTTACCTAGTAGTTATAATTAATTTGTAAGCTTTTTGATCAAAAGGGTTTTGTTAGTTAAGATTTTTGGTTATAAGCAAAAATTCAAAGCAGTTTTATTTCAGCAAGGGGATTTATTTAAAAAACACTGGGGTAGACCACAGAATTTAAAGAAAAGTGACTAAGAATCAGGAAAATTCTAGTAACTGTAATTGGATGTTTGATTATTACCAGGACTCTCCCAACTTTTTGATACTAAAGATTAACCCAGGGAAGTTCAACCTACATCCCCAGCTCTTTTTCATTTTTATGTCAAGACAAGTCTTACTAATTTGTCAAGGTTAGCCTTGAATTTGTAATTGTCCTATCTCAGCTTCAGGAATCACTGGGTGATTTAAGGTGTGCACCTCCATTCTGAGCTCTCTTTTCGTATCTCTATCTTCTCTGCTTTACTCCATATTTTTACCTTACTGTCCCTTTTACATAGGATAGATGCCATCTTGAAAAGGCCTCATTCAGGCTTGTGATGAATTTTGGAATTGGTCCTAGGGGAATTCTGGAAAGATGCGGGTGGTCTTAGGATGACTGGGTATTGAGCAGAATTTTAGACCTTGTCATTCTGAAAGCATGACTTATGTTTAGATAAGATTCATTACTGTCTCATACTGATGATGAATAACATGGCTCATTAAGGTGTGGAAGGAGAAAGGGAGGAATTGGGTACCTAATCTCATTGTGGTACCTCTGAAAACAATGATTAATTCCCATTGAAATGTTTCGATCAATAGGGGCTCTGTGTTTTAAAGACATGCATTTTAATAACTCTATCATTACATTTCTATATATTGAGACATGTAATTATTTCTTAGATTTATAGATACTATGTAATCAAACATTCTTATATAGTTATTCCATATTTGAATGCTGCTCTAAATCCTTTTGAACTAATGTCTTAAGGTTATTTACCTTTTCTGCCAACATCATTTTTAAATGATGTTTTAAAATTGCTGCACACTACTTAGCATTACAAATGAAAACCTTGCTAAAGTTTTGCCTTATTAATTCTACTCCTAAGAGTTTATCATATGAAAACAATTATGTATATAAAACTATAAAACTTAAGATACTTTGTGGGAAAAAAAGAGAGTAATTTATAATAATCAGTTACAGTGACTTAAATGTTCAACAGCAGTGAATTGGCCGAGTTGTGACATGATCAAATGATGGAATGTTCTAATGTCACTAACATACGGCATAATGTATCAGTTGGTGAAGATTGTGCTCATCCTAAAGGGTTGCTTCAGTTTTCTCTTGTTTCATAATGAATCTCCCAAAATTTAGTGGTTTGAAAAAAAAAATCCTTATTTCTCATGATATTGTAGGTGATTTTGTTTTTCTCATCTGTCACCACTTATGCAACTCTAGCTGTCTGATGTTAGTTTGTGTTGATGACTGGGTGCCTCAGTTCTTTGAGACTCCAGAATTTACAGAGTTACTTTTATCACATTTTATGGGTCAAAGCAGGTGATAAGAGCTTAAATATATACTTAGAATTCTTAGAATTTTGCTGTCATCTTTGAAAATTATTTTTAATATTGATAATTTTATGGGTGTGGAATAAGATCTAAATGATGTAATTATACCCAACCTAACCCACTTTAAAACTTTAAATCTAATAACATAGAATTCTCAAATTAGGTTAGCTTTCTATTTATTAATATCAGCATTTAGGACTTAGTACAAAGGATAGCAATATATACTTTTAAGTACAGAAAGGCAACACTCTGAGGAAGAACATTATTTAATTTGAAGATAAAGACATTACTATGTTTGAAATATCACTTAATGCATTTCATTTTTTCAAGACTTCATTGTTGTAGATTCACAGCACAATTAAGAGTTTAAGATTTCCCACATATACCTTGTTCCTGCACATGTATATCCTCACCCATTATAAACACTGCACTATGAGTGATATATTTATTCAATTAATGAGCCTACATTGACACATCATAACCGTCAAAGTCTGTAGTGTACATTAAGAGTTTACTCTGGTACATTCTGTGGGTTTGGACAAGTATATAATGACTTGTACCCATCATTATAGTATCAAGATTATTTCTACTGCTTTAAAAATCTCCTGTACTTCACTTTTTCATCCTTTCCTTCTTCTAAATCTTTTGTCACTGCCTCTATTTCAGCATTAGCTATGCCCAAAGACCAGGTTTACTTTGCATCTGTAGTTGGCATATTGTCACTGTTTCAGCATTAGAGGGTACCCCAGGCTGAAGTTTTGCAGAAATTTGCAGTTGATGTCTTGTCAAGATGGACTGGGGAAGTTACTAAAAAGGGCAGTCTAACCCTAAAAACATCTACCTAGAATTAAGGCGTGTTCAGATGTCATATCCTCAGTCACTTGCCTGTGGACAAATACTATGAAATTCTGCCTTAGTCCAGGCTTCACCATGGAGGGACCGACCATATGTTCAGGGACTGAACACTGGTAATGCAGGTCTAGAGGCTGTGTCTGTTAGCATGTGCCTGGAAACCTGGGTAGTGAGTATCTGTCAAGTACTGAGTTAGTCCTGGAACTAAGTTCCAAGTCTAAAGCACAGACTCATTTCCCTGTCCTCCAAGTGGGAGGTGTCTCTGCATTGTGCCTTGTAGGGAGTTGTGGGTGGGGTGAGATGGGCTACTCTTTCCTTCCTGCCTTCCTCAATGCATCTTTTCTTCTTACACTAAAACCAGGTACTGTGATCTCTTTCTTGTTTTCCTTAGCTCTTGTGAAAGTAGTTTCATGCATGAATAGCTGTTTAAATTGATGTTTCTGTTGAGAGATGGTCTTACTCTGCCATCATCTTGCTCTGCCTCTGCACAAACTGTTATATGTTAAATCAATTAGAAATAAGAAAAATAAATACTCCTTCCTTCTTCTGTATGCTTCCTTTTTTCCTCTTTTTAATGTAGATTGAGTTTCTAACCTGCATAATTTTCCTTCTTTCTAAAGTTGTCCTTTAACATCTCCTGCAAGCGTGGCCTACTGGCAACAAATGCCCTCAATTTTTATTTATCTAGGAAAATCCTTACTTCTTCTTGACATTTAGAAGATAATATTACAATATATAAAATTCTATATTAGTTTTTTTTCTTTTCTCCTAGCACTTTAGAGTATTTTATTCCCCTCTCTTTTTGTTTGTACTCTTTCTTTGTTCCTCCACAGATAAGAATTTTCTTCCCTTTTGCTTCTTTAGGGATTTTTCTTCATATTTGAGTTTCTATTGTTTGAAAATGATATGCATAGATGTAGTCTTTGGACATTCATTCTGTTTTTCATGTTCTCTGTGCTTTCTGAATCTGTGATTTGGTATTCAACATTAATAGGAGGAAATTCTCAGTCTTTTTGAAGTGTGTGTGTGTGTGTGTGTGTGTGTGTGTGTGTAGTTTCTCTCTTCAACTTTAGGGATTCATATTATATATATGTTTACTTTTTGTAGTTGTTCCACAGTCCTTGAATATTGTTTTTTTCTTTCTAATCCTCGTCCTTTTTGTTTTTTAGATTTCAAGTTTTCTATTGATAGAACCTCAAGTTCAGAGACTTCTCCATCTGTGTCCTATTAACAAGCCCATCAAAGGCACTCCTCATTTTTGTTACAGTGTTTTTGGTCGCTAGCATTTCTTCATCGTTTCTTAGGATTTCTATCTCTCTGATTATACTGCCTTTCTATTCCTGCAGGTGGTCTACTTTAGCCATTAGAGACCTTAGCCTATTAACCACAGTTGTTTTAAATTCCCAGTTAGATAGTTTCAATATCCATGCCATGTCTGATTCTGAAACTTGCACTATCACTTCAAATGATGTTTCCTGCCTTTTGGTATGCCTTGTGATTTATTCTTGATAGTTGGATATAGTGTAATTGAGACCAGGCAAAGAACAGGTAGCTGATTATCAAAGAAAAGGAAATGGGTTGCTAACAGCCTCCGGGAGAGGGGAAGAATCTTACTTACCAACACAAGCAATCACCCCCTGATGCCTCTCTTCTTGCCTTTTTGGTCACTTTTAGTCATGTAGGTGGGGTGTGAGGAGGGGCATGAGAAGAAAGGAAACCTGAAATCTCTCTCTTTCTCTCTTCCTCTTTTTCTCTCTTGCTTTTAAATAAAATTTATTTTTGGCTCTTGACTTGGTGTTTCTCAAGTGTTTTAATCTTCCATGTTGGGAAATCCTTGAAAATCATAATGAGTAGGAAATTGCTATTAAAAGGCCTTCAGTGATGTGGTGATGAAATTTAGGGGTGAAGAAGGGTCCTAAAGTGTGAACTTCACAGTCCATTCGTCTGTTGAAGGGCATCTAGGTTGGTTCCATAGTTTAACTATTGTGAATTGAGCTGCTGTAAACATTGATGTGGTTGCGTCACTATAGTATGCTGTTTTTAAGTCCTTTGGGAATAAACTGAGGAGTGGGATAACTGGGTCAAATGGTGGTTCCATTCCAAGTTTTCTAAAGAAGCTCCATACTGTTTTCCATAGTGGTTGCATGAATTTGCAATCCCACCAACAATGTATGAGTGTACTTTTCCCCCACATCCTCAACAACACTTACTGTTGTTTGTATTCTTGATAATTGCCATTCTGACTGGAGTGAGATGAAATCTTATAGTAGCTTTGATTTGCATTTCTCTAATCACTAGAGATGATGAAGATTTTTTTTATATGTTTGCTGATTGATTATATTTCTTCTGTGAAGAGTCCCTTCAGTTCCTTAGTTCATTTATTGATTGGGCTTGTTTTTTGGTGTTAAGTTTTTTGATTTCTTTATATATCCTAGATATTACTGCTTTATCTGAGGTGCATGTGGTAAAGATTTTCTCCCAATCTGTAGGCTCTCTCTTCACATGATTGATTCCTTTGCTGAGAGGAAGCTTTTTAGTTTGAATCCATCCAATTTATTGATTCTTGATTTTACTACTTGTGCTTTAGGAGTCTGGTTAAGGAAGTCTGTTCATAACCCAACCAGGTGGAGATTTTGCCCTACATTTTCATCTGTTAGGCACAGGGTCCCTGTTCTATTGCCGAAGTCTTTGATCCACTTTGAGTTGAGTTTTCTATGGGGTGAGATATAGGGGTTTAATTTCATTTTGATACATATGGATTTCGAGTTTTTCCAGTACCATTTGTTAAATAGGCTATCTTTTCTCTAGTGTACGTTTTGGGCACCTTTTTCTAGTATGAGATAACCATATTTATGTGGGTTTGTGTGTCTTCTCTTCTGTACCATTGGTCTACGTATCTGTTTGGTGCCAATACTGTTCCATTGTTGTTATATTGCCCTGTAGTATAGTTTGAGATTGGGTAGTGTGATGCCTCCTGGTTCACTCTTCTTGCTAAGGATTGCCTTGGCTATTCTGAGTCTCTTATTTTTCCAAATGAATTTCATGAAATTTCATGAATTTTCTATTTCTATGAAGAATGACATTGGAATTTTAATAGGAATTACATTAAATCTATATAACACTTTCGATAGTATGGCCATTTTGACAATATTAATTCTGCCTATCCAAGAGCATGGGAGATCTTTCCATTTTCTAGGGCCTTCTTAAATTTCTTTCTTTAGTGTTCTGTAATTTTCATTTTAGAGGTCTTTTACCTCTTTTCTTAGGTTGAGTCCCAATTATTTTATTTTATTTTTTGAGACCATTGTGAATGGGTAGTTTTCCAAATTTCTCTTACAGTGGATTTATCGCTGATGTATAGGAATGCATTTGATTTATTGTGTTAATTTTATATCCTGCTACTTGCTGAATTAATTTATTTTTTATGACATTTTCTGGTGGAGTTTTTGGATCTTCTAAATATAGAATCATTTCATCACCAAAAGTGACAAGTTTGAGTTCTTTTTTAATTAATTTTAAAATTTGTTCTAATTTGTACATGACAGTAGAATGCATTTATATATTTTGATAGATCATACATAAATGGAGTGTAAACTCTCATTTTTCTAATTATACATATTGTAGGATCACATGGTTCATGCAGTCATATATGTACATGAGGTAATAATGTCTGTTTTACTCTACAATTTTGTCTTTTCCTATTCATACCCCTTTAATTTCTTTCATCTGTCTAATTGCTCTGGCTAGAGTGTAAAGGACTATGTTGAATAGAAGTGGTGAAAGAGGGCATCCCTGTTTTGTTCCAGTATTTAGAGAGACTGCTTTCAATTTTTCTTCATTTAGAATGATGTTAGCCTTGGGTTTAGCGTAGATAGTTTTTAAATATCGAGGTATGTTCCTACTATCCCTAGTTTTTCTAGTGTTTCAGACATGACGAGGTGCTGTATTTTGTCAAATGCTTTTTCTGAATCTATTGAGATGATCATATGATGTTTCTCTATTGATGGGATGAATTACGTTTATTGATTTGCATATGTTGAACTCACTCTGCATCCCTGGTATTAACCCCACTTGATCATGGTGTGTTATCTTTTTAATATGTTTTTGTACATGATTTGCCAGAATTTTATTAAGAATTTTTGCACCTATGTTTGTAAGGAATCTGGCTTCCCCCACCACCTATCAGTCTGCATTCTTCCCACCTCTCACATTACAGGAATTTCCGGCTTAAGCTGCCATAATATTCCTGCCTCCCACATTACGTTCTAATATGTCATTGGTCCATCAGTCAGTCTGTAAGAATTCTCCACCGCGATTGGTTCCTCTCAGCCTGTGAAATTCCTATGTCTGAGAGAAACCATGCGCCATGTTCTCTCTTTCTTTCTTCCCTTTCCCTCGAGCGGACGTGAATCATCTGCATAAAATAAAAGTTCCTTGTGTGAGACCTGTGTCTGCGAAGCGTTTTCTGGGAGCTAACGACAAACCATAACTGCTCCTAACATCTGGTGCCGATACCCGGGATGGGTTTTTCCACTGACTAAGCAAGCGGAATCCCATCCGATAGCCACTGCGCCCGCAGATACAGGCTCACTTTCCATTTACCTGGATGCCCAGTTTTCTGCATACAACACTGAACTCCAGAATTGGTGAGTTCCCCTTAGGCAGGCCCTGACCACTTAAACACATCTTGGCCACCCACAGCTCCTGCCGCGGCCGCCCCGCCCCCCGTATCTGAGAAGTGGCCATTCCCACGGGTCCCTCCACCGCGGCTCACAGCTCGTGGCTCTCGCCGGCCCTGCTGCCTGCCCGGGGCTTCCTCCCGCCGCCCTGCGGCTTCCTGCTCACCTGCGGCTCCCTCCCACCACCCCGCGGCTTCCCGCTTGCGGCTTCTGCCGCCCAACTGCCAAGATGTGGGGGTACCTCCTTGGTCCCCATAGCTGGTCCTAGTTGCTGGGTAGACTCCTGATTTTTATGGTGCTGAGGTTCTTTCTCAGGGTTTGAGGCTTTTTTATTTCCCGCTGCGTCTCGCTCGAAATCCTGGCCAGGTCTTCAAACTCTCTTGGCTAATGCCTGATTAAACACTGGTTTTTTGGTGACGACCAAACCTCTGTTCTAACCTCTCATTGCCTGGCACTGTGGTTCTTGGGATGCCAAAAATCACTAGCCAGGTGGGTCTCAGTTTACCATGGGATTCAGGACATCCAGCTCAGCAAACTTGCCCCTGAGATGTTTATTAAATCATCTCAAACCCCTTCACCTATTCCCTGAATCAGAGCTAAATTGTCCTTTAGATAGTAAGTCAGAATGGTCTATTTATGACACCCTAAATTCTAGCTTTATACTAGGTAAAATTATATGCCTAATTATACTAGTTATAATTAAGTACATATGTGGGCAACCTGGTGAATGGAAAGGAACTTTTCCCCTTTGTGTTTTTCCTTTCTTTCTTGCTAAACCGAACACATTCTCTTGGCTTCTCCCCCTGCTTTTAACCCTTCTTTCACTTCCAAGTTTAATCCAGCTGATGAGTCATGTCCTTACAGGTCTCCTACTGCAGAAGCTCCTGTTCATTCCTCTCCTTTGCCTCATTCTGTTTCTCCTTCCGCTCCTCCATTCAGCCCACCAAGTCCCCCCACCACGTGGTCTCCTACACACATTCTAGCTCCTCTACGGGAGGGGGTGGTGCGGAGGGAGTAAAACCTGAACACGTTTTCTTGGCTGATTCCTTATTTTCAAATCTTTTCTTTCTCGCTTCTTAGCTCTCCCTGCAGTCTCAAGAAATTAAAAGGACTTAAGCATCAAGTTTCTCCTAGAACATATTAGCCCCTTTCAGATTCAGATCTCAGTCAAGGGTTACATTGAAATGTATATGAAGAAAGGCGCAGTAGGAAACCAGTTTCAAACCCAAGAAAAAAAAAATGTGTCCATTTTAAATTTCTCCTGGGCTACAACTCAGAATACTTTTCTCCCTTTCAACTTTTCTCTCCTCATTTTCTCATGCTTTAATTAATAACCATTATCATTTTTCTTCTAGGACTTTGTTTTTCTTAAATGCTGTATTTTTGAGCTTACAATTTTGATCCTACAGACCTAGGTTAATGATTTTTGATCAGTTATTTTTATCCAACTCTAGAGTTATTTTTGAACATCCATTACATTGCAATGGAAATAAATATTACAAGGCCTTTGCTTTTTTGTTAAATATAAGCACACATAAAAATTAAAATTTTAAAATGGATCCAAATATTTTTAATTCACGTGATTTAATGAGGTTCAATTTAAATTGGGTAAACTAATAGAAGTAAAATGTCATTAAAATTAACTCACAAGTCTCTAGGTGGTCATACTAATAAAATATTAACGTTTATAAAATGTCTAACATCAACTTTTCTAGGAATTTTCTTCAACAGGAAAGAGATGGCAAATACTGTTGGTACACGTCTGATATTTTGGTTTTTCTACAATAAGATGAGTGAATTGGAGTCAACATGTATGGGATTACTCAAATGTGTTTGTTAGAAATATCTAATTAATTTATAAAACTATTCCATGGAGTAATATACTTAAAAACATTATTCTTTGTATATTAAATGTGTTCATATTTTCCAGGTATACAAGCCTTTAAAGCAGAAAATTTATCAAGCTGCTGTTCTCCAAATTAAACTTGTCTGTAATGGTAAACCTATCATTTAATGTTCTATTATAGGACCTGTCATCAATAGGGTATATATAACCTAACATTGCACACATATAAAGATTGCTGACATAACTCTTTAGATCCACATTTCCATCAGAGAACAGAGCTCCATCTAATCTCAGCTTAATCTTCAAAATCTGTTTATATACTCCTTTGCCCCTCACCGAAAAGCCCCAAGTTACCTGAGATAAGGCTCTGCCTCACCACCCTGCTACACATTACAATGGCTCCAAAGTAAGCCTGACTTTAACTCATTTAAAGTTGTGTTCAAAAGTTTAATGTTTGTTGTACCTCAAATGGGAACTCAGCCAAAATTCAAAATAGCTGTTGCACAAACTGAATGTTTTACTGTTGATGACTCCATTTTGTATTTTCCTTATAAACTCTAATTGTTGCCTGATCAATATTTTGCAGAAGTACTGCTTCAAGAGCAAACATCATAAATTAACTTGGAATAGTAAATCTTCACCTATAGAACAGATAATGTAAACCCCAATTAGATAAAAGGGGGTAAATAACTATAAAGTTATAGACATTAAAGCTAAAGCCCAGTACTCTTACTTTATGACTGGTGAGACTGTCTTGCTTGATGGTTAAGATCAAACTTAGAGATTGAGATTAAATACAGAGGTCAAGAAAAGTCCATATTTGAGTTTTGCCCTCAAAGTCAGCCTGAACCCAGGGAACAAGAGGACTTCTCCAAGGAGCTTTGCAACTCTGGGTCACACAACCTCCTGACCAAGGAGCTTGATGAGGCCGCTAGAGGAAAAGCCACTCAGTGCATCTGCTGCAGAGGAGGGTCATGGAAAAAGGGAGGCATCCCTGACACTTTCAAAGAAAGCCACGTCATCGAGAAGACCCTGCCTAACCAAATGGCACTAATGAAGCTAAGAAGCTGCTCTTAAGTTCTGTATGACTGACCCCTGTGGAAACTCAGCTGATTCTTTAACAGACGGGAACAGGTCACTTTGATCAGCTTGATCTTAAACACCTAGCAAATCAGTTAAAACCAAAGTATAGCCATTCTTGGGCATTTAAAAATAATAGTAACTATCAAGAGAAACTGCCAGAGTCAGAAGTTTTTAGTCAGTTTAAGGCCTACAGACACAGGTAGGCTTAATCTATGTTTGCTAGTAACAGAAGTATAGAGAGCTCTACTAAATGTTGTGTTCATATTCCTGATAACCTAGACAATGTTAAAGCTCCCAAATAAAGGCCTATCCTCTCCAGCCTTTGCTAGGCCTTGTTATGGGAACAACTTCTCAGTTCTTCCCACCCACTGGTGAGGAATTATTGATTTCTGTCATCTTTATAATATGCAATAGCATGTTCCAGATCCTGCAACATTTTTATTGTATCGATCTCATTTCAGTACTCATGTCTTTTGGTTCTTCTCCCATAGAAGCACCCTTCCCCAGATGCCTTTATAGCCTGCTCTCCCCACAACTGGACTTCTACCATGAACCCCTCAAATGACCCAATTTCTAAAAAGGAACCTCCAAACTGCTTGCCCCACGCTGCCCACTTCCAGCTCAAAGAAGTCAGATCGGTCATCACCCCTTTTCCCTACAGCAGTGAAGGAGTTCCTAATATTAGAGGGGTAAATGAAGTCAGAATTGGAGACAGGCAGTTAATGCAGAAATAGGGGATCAATCAAATCGAGAAAATGAAGTCCATGAAAATCATCTGCCTTTGGAAGCCTGGGAGGAGAATGAACTTTTTATATCTCACCTGCAAAACCAATCCCAGTCACCTAGGCAGGAAGGAGAGAGAAGGCTTTAAAAAGAACTGGAGAGCAAGATTTTTTAAAAAAATTTTTTATAAAAAAGGAAATGGGGGAATGTAAGGAATCTGGCTTCCTCCACCACCTGTCAATCTGTGTTCTGCCCGCCTCGCCCATTACAGGAATTTCAGGCCTCCCCATCACCTGTCAGTCTGCGTTCTTCCCACCTCTCACATTACAGAAATTTCTGGCTTAAGCTGCCGTAATCTTCTTGCCTCCCACGTTATGTTCTAATATGTCATTAGTCCATCAGTCAGTCTGTAAGAATTCTCCTCCATGATTGGTTCCTCTCAGCCCGCGAAATTCCTATGTCTGAGAGAAACCATGCACCATGTTCTCTCTTTTTTTCTTCCCTTTCCCCTGAGCGGACGTGAATCGTCTGCATAAAATAAAAGTTCCTTGTGTGAGACCTGTGTCTGCAGAGCGTTTTCTGGGAGCTAACAACGAACCATAACTGCTCCTAACAATGTTCATCAGGGATATTGGTCTAAAAGTTTTCTTTCTTTGATGTGTCTTTGTCTGGTTTTGATATCAAGGTGATACTAACCCCATAGAATGAGTTTGGATGGGTTCCCTCTTTTCTATTTCATGGAATAATTTGAGGAGTATTGGTGTTAATTCTTCTTTGAATGTCTTGTAGAACTCTCCTGAGAATCTGTACTGGGCCTGGGCTTTTCTTGGTTGGTAGGATTTTGATGGCATCTTCTATTTCATTGCTTGAAATTGATCTGTTTAAATTTTCTATGTCCTCCTGATTCAGTTTGAGTAGTTTATATGTCTCTAGAAATTTGTTGATGTCATCAAGATTTTCTATTTTATTGGAATATAAATTTTCAAAATAGTTTCTAATTATCTTGTGTATTTCAATAGTTGCCGCTTGCTGCCGACCAGTGGGACAAACGACACGTACTCTTCAGAAGTTCATGAAGCAGCTTCTGCTTTATTTGGATAACACCCTCAATATATAAGCAGTTTCATGCATAAGCAATTGTAACCAGATATGTCCATCCAATCCTATTAAAGGTCAGGCGATCACGAGCTCAAGCATACATGTAAGATATATCTGTCCACGCGCTAAGCAGCTGAACTAATTATCATACAGCCAATGGTAAATGCTTCCTGTTTTTCTCAAGGCACATTCAGCATGCCCTTTGGCTCTCTGCCAGTCACCATCTTGGATGCATGTGGCGTAACCCTGGGCCCCAGGTCTCGACTGCCACACTTCTCCCTTTCTGTTTATAAAAGAGACCGTGCCTGTCTTAGGTTGTCCACGGCAGAGCAACATCCTTACCTGTCATTGGACAATGAGGCTCTTGCCCTCATTTCCTGTCTTAGGTCAGTATGAGCTCCCCATGAATCTTACCCATCTTTGACTACCGGTCCAGCATATTTAACCAGACTTGGGGGGATGAGCCAGCATCAATTGAGACGAGAGCTTGGCAAATAATGGCCGTTTCTCTGCACTGATGTATACACATTTTGTATAGACACTATATGCACAGAACAGATACAACACACAATAGACCTCCCCGGACATAATCCCAAACCATTCTTTTCCCCATTGAATAGCGGACTGGAGAAATTTGGCCAATTGTTGTAAAAATAGGAGGATATAGAATAGAAGAGTTGGTAAGGGGTACAGGATAGGGCCACGTCTTTACTATCCCCCATAGTTCACGCGAGTCTCCTCCATTAACTTGGTGAGAAATTGCCAACACCATCAGCGGGAGAAGCCTCCTTATCTTCTTCCTGTTTTTGGATCTCTGTTGAGGCCTTGACCAATCTCTCCAGCACCCAAATTGGCGATTGTGCATCCTGTGGGAAAACACAAACAGACCCTTGGGTCCAGATTAATACTGGATTCAGGCCTTTCCATTGTCCCAATAGAATGTCCTTCCAGAGCACTTGAAGTAGATGCTTTTTATTAGGCTCTGAATGATGGTCAGCAGCCGATCGGCCCTCAGAATCAAGATTTAAAAAATTTAAGATGAACAAGGCAACAGATAATTTGTCTTTTGGGGATCTGTATGATGCCCCTATTCCCCCTTTTTGTTTATAAAGTATGTTTTTAAGTGTTAAATGGGCATGCTCAACAATGCTTTGTCCAGTAGGATTATAGGGAATTCCTGTGACATGTTGAATACCAAAGGTGGAACAAAATTGTTCAAAGGCCTGGGACGTATATCCAAGACCATTATCTGTTTTACTTTGTTTGGGAACCCCCAGGATAGAGAAAGAGTGTAAACAGTGTGTTAAAGGCTTAGCTAGGTCAATATGATCAAGATGAAGCTTTTCCATAGCTGTTTCAACAAGCTTGAGAGCTGTTCAAGCCTTAGGGGTAAGCACCCGCTTAGAAAGGGGGTCAGAATCACCTTTAAGAATATCAAACAGGTAGCCCAAACTTGAGGTGGGTAAATGAAGGTAAGGTCTAATAATTTTTATGGGTTTAACCATAGTTGCATTTATGATAGATCCCAGGAAGTTTTTGGTGTCTGTCATTTGTACTTTATCAATGGCAATATGTAAGCCCCATCTTTCTAGTGACTTTAGTAAGGAATTATAACATTGTTCTAAGACAGGTTTTTCCTATGAGCTAGCAAAATATCATCCATATAATGATAGATTAAAAGTTAAGGGTTAATTTGTTGATACACACCAGGGTGGAAATTAATCTGATTACCGTGCCCTTCATATGGTCCTTGGCCTGTCAGCATGTTTAGATTCCATTGAGGATTGCCCACAACTGCATTACATCAGGCAGTATCAGAACATAACTCCTGGTTAGTCACCTTCCACATGAGATATTGTCCCCCAGATAAACATGCTTTTGCTAAATTTCCCCAGTCGGAGTAAGATTTTGACTTGCAACATTCTCTAATAAAGAAATGGTAAATGCAAATTGTACTCCATAGGACATAACTGCCTCTTTTAACTGTTTTACTAATTTTATATCTAATATTTGATGATATCTCTGATTGTTTTGATCTTCAAATACCGGGAATGTTGGGAACACTGATCGAGATTCTACATCAGCCCACTGTCTTGGGGCTGCCCCTGTGCAGCAAGTACATGTGCCCCTACAACTTGGAAAAGAGTGGTGACCTGGATTATATGCCAGTGGGTGTGGCATGGTAGGGGTTAAATGCCACTGAGGGAACTTCTTTTCTAGCTCTGTCTCAGACAGCTCCTGTTTTGAGTCTGAACGTCTACTTTCTCTTTTAGAAGCTCAACTTGATTGTTCTTCTTTTATAGTTTCTAATATCTTTTCCCTTCTCTTAACTGTTCTTGAAATTTTGGTTTTTTGGAAGTCAAACAGAAATGAACTAATGTCCATATCGCCACAACAACAAACAGAAATGAAACAAGAAAAGGTAACACAAATAACACCTTACTATAGGATGTCCTTTGCTGTCTCTTGGGACAGCCTTTCATTACGTTCCCTCTCTAAGGGAACCTTCCATTAAAACCTTAAGGCAACTGTTTCCTCAAATAGGGAAACCTGCTAGTTGACTGTGTTAGTGAAAATTTTTCTTCTTTATTACTTACCTGAGCGCTCACCACTCCCCGTACGGGCCACCACTTGCCGCTTGCCACCGACCAGCGGGACAAACGACACGTACTCTTCAGAAGTTCATGAAGCAGCTTCCGCTTCATTCAGATAACACCCTCAATACATAAACAGTCTCATGCATAAGCAATTGTAATCAGATATGTCCATCCAATCCTATTAAAGGTCAGCGATCACGAGCTCAAGCATACATGTAAGATATATCTGTCCATGTGCTAAGCAGCTGAACTAATTATCATACAGCCAATGGTAAACGCTTCCTGTTTTTCTCAAGGCGCATTCAGCACGCCCTTTGGCTCTCTGCCAGTCACCATCTTGGATGCATGTGGCGTAACCCTGGGCCCCGGGTCTCGCCTGCCACAAATAGTGTCTGTCATGATATTTCCCTTTTCATCACAAATTTTAGTAATATGAATTTTCTCTCTCTTTCTCTTTGTTAGGGTACCTAAGGATTTATCAATTTAATTTTTTTTCAAAGAACTAACTTTTTGTTTTGTCAATTTTAAAACTATTTCTTTTGTTTCAATTTCATTGCTTTCAGTTCTGATTTTAAGTATTTCCTCTCCTGCTTTTTGTGTTGATTCGTTCTTCTTTATCTAGGGCTTTGAGATGTAATATTAAGTAATTTATATGTTAACTTTTTATTCTTTTAATGAATGAGCTCAATGCAATGAACTTTCCTCTTAGTACTGCTTTCATAGTGTCCCAGAGATTTTGATATGTCATATCAGTGTTCACATTTACCTCTAAGAATATTTTTATTTCCTCTGTCATTTCTGTTGCTATTCATTTGTCATTCAGTAGCATGTTATTTAGTCTCCAGGTGTTGGAGTGACTTCTTTTATATATATATATTAAAAAAAATATATATGGAGGTTTCTTAGACTGATTTACATGATCAGAGATTGGAGAGTTTTACTGTGGCCATCTGCAGATAAGAGACTGGTGTCCACTGTCCACAAAGATGGCAATAGCAATCAAGCCTTCCTCTGGGGAAGAAGGCAACTTGCATGCATTCGGGCTTCCTCCCTCTTCTGTTTTTTTTTTTTTTCTTTCTTTTTTTTTTTTTACTTCATTTTTATTGTAAACAAATGGGACACATCTTGTTTCTCTGTTTGTACATGAAGTAGAGGCATACCATTTGTGTTAACATACATTTACCTAGGGTAATAGTTTTGATTCATTGTGCTATTTTTTTTCTTCCCCACCACCCCTCCCACCCCTCTTATGGAGTGACTTCTATTTTTTATTTTATCATTGATTTCTAGTTTCATTCAGTTATGATATGATAGAATGCAGGGTAGTATTTCTATTTTTTTTGTATTTCCTAAGAATTGCTTTGTGGCATAACATATGGTCTATTTTAGAGAAGGATCCATGTGCTGGTGAGAAGAAAGTATATTTTCTCTATGATGGAAGGAATATTCTATATATATATGTCCATTAAGTCCAAATTATTGTTTGTATTATTTAGTTGTATAGTTTCTTTGTTTAGTTTTTGTTTGGAAAATCTATCCAGCAGTGACAAAGGTGTGTTAAAGGTGTGCTGGTATTATTGTGTTGTGGTCTATTTGCATCTTGAAATTAAGAAGAGTTTGTTTGATGTACATAGATGCTCCATTGTTTGGGACATAAATATTTACAATTGCTATGTCTTATTGATGTATGGTTTCCTTAAGCAGTATAAAATGTCCTTTTTTAAAATCCCTTCTGATTTACTTTGGCATAAAGTCCACTTTGTCTGATGGAAACCCCTACTTGTTTATGTAGTCCATGTGAGTGATATGTTTTTTCCTCAACTTTTCACCTTCAGTCTGTGAAAGTCTTTTCCTAGGAGAGGAATCTCTTGAAGATAGCATATTGTTGGGTCTTTTTTAAAATCCAATCTGATTGATGAGTAAGATATTAACATTCAGTGTTATTATTGAGATATGATTTATATTCCCAGTTATTTTTTTTTTTTTTTTTTTTTTAGTTTTTAACTTGACTTTGTTTCTCCTTTGATTGAATTTTCCTTTAGTGTAGTTTCTTTCTTTTCTGGTTTTCTTTCTTTCTTTCTTTTTTTTTTCATAACCTCCTCATAGAATATTTTACTGAGAATGTTCTGTAGTGCAGTCTTTCTAGTTGTGAATTCTTTTAACTTTTGTTTGTCATGGAAGGTTTTTAAATTTGATCTCAAATCTGAAGCTTATTTTTACTGGATATAAAGTTCTTGGTTTGGTGTCCATTTTCCTGCAAAGCTTGATATATGTTGTTAAAGGACCTTCTGGCATTGAGGATCTGGGTTAAGAAATCAGCTGAAATCTAAATTGTTTTTCCCTTGTATGTAATTTGACTTTTTCTCACAGCCTTTAAAGTTCTATCCTTATTTTGTATTTCAGTCATTGTCATTATAATGTACCTTAGTGTGGGTCTGCTATAATTTTGTACATTTGATGTCCTCTTGAAATTGATTTTCTATTTCATTCTTTAGTTCTGGGAAATTTTCTGATATTATGTTATTGAAAAGATTGTGCTTTCCTTTGGTTTGTATCTGCACACCTTTGTCTAACCCTATAAATCTTAAATTTAGACTTTTCATGTTAATCCATATTTCTTGGAAGTTCTGTTCATGGTTCCTTACCATCTTCTCCGTATGGTTGACTTTATTTTCAAGAGTATATATTTTGTCTTCATTGCCTGAGATTCTGTCTCATAAGCAGTCTAGTCTGTTGGTGATGCTTTCATTGAATTTATAATTTGGTTTATTGTGTCCTATTGTTTCCTTCATTTCCAGGATTTTTGCTTGATTCCTTTCTATAATCTCTGCCTCTTTACTGAAGTGATCTTTCACTTTCTGTTCTTTCTGGTATCATCCTTTATTTCAAAGATCAGTCTAACTATGTACCTTCTAAACTCCTTCTCTGACATTTCTTCTACTGTATTGTCTATGGATTCTATTGTTTGAACGTCTTGGTTTGTTTGAGGTGCTTTGTTCCCTTGTTTTTTTCATGTTGTTTGTGTGTCTTCCCATCTAGTGGTATAGATCTGAGTCAGTATTGTTTCTATCCTTTTGTCTTATAGTGTCCCTGAAAGCTTCCATTACCTCACCTTTAAGGGGGAGATCAATATTAACAACATCCAATGCAAACAATATACAAGCTTAAACCGAATAACTCCTATTAAGGTGTCTACAGTTTTGTCACAATAAACAGAAACGATGTGTTCAATTATTGTCTACAATATAAACAGTAAGTTTGCTAACAGGGTTTACCATGTCAAATGATGGACAAAGAGGGAACAGCAATAGTGTAGGACGTGATGTTTATGAGGGAAAAAGAGAGCAGAGGGAGGTAAAAATTTATAGTAAGAATAAAGGAGGAATTAAAAGAGGTTGACTGTTAGTAGGAGAGAAGTGAGAAAGAGATACCAGGGAGATAGATAAGTGAGAGAAAAAAAATTTACAGATTAAAAAAGCAAAAGAGTAAAAATATAAGAATATGCAACCAAATTGTATATAAAATATACTATTGAGACATCCCACTCTTCAATAAATTGATGCATGAAAAATATTTGGATTCAAAGATGGTAGAGATGTGTGAGAGAGGGCAAAAATAAAAAATATAAAAAGGAAAGTCTCTATGCAAAATTGATCATTGCTTCCATTGGCTTTCAAAAAATTTCTCAGCTTCCCTTCTCTGCTGATAGATGTGGTTGTCTGAATTCTGATGGTATCTCCAGTGTGTGCTGAACCAGTTGGCTGGGAAAACTGATTGCAATAGGCCCTCATGTCCTCTTCCAGTCTTTTCACCCATTGTAGCCGGCCCCTTCTGTCCCTGCACATTTCAGGATTCACTGAGCTGTAGAAAGTCCAGTTTTCTCTAGTTTTTTCAACTTGTGCTCTCTCTGGGGGACTGCCCCCATTCTCTGGTTTTCCACAGGTTTGTCAGGCCCAGACTGACCCATGCAGACCCAGTGGATAATGAAGGGACCTGGGCTTCAGATTCCCCAGATTATGCCTTGCTGAGGTACCAAGATCTCAGTGCCTTTCCAACTTGCAGAGAGACCACCAGGGATGTACTCACACAAAGGAGGGATCCTGCAAAGAGGCAGCCAGATGGCGGCCACTAGCACACCCAGGAGGAAGAACTCAGGTGCAAGTAGACCTGGAAGTACCCCAGGTACAATATATTCTCAGGTCCTGGCTGGTGTCCCATGATGGTGGTGGTTGCTTGTAACCAAACCTGTGGGCACCCTGACAATAAACTTCCAGGCAGAAATGGACAGTGGATCCTCCGCGGGCAGTCTGTGGGTGATCTGCAGGGTACCTGCAGGCAAACAGTGGGCACTCTGTAGGTAGATGTCAGGTGGTGGGTAATGTGCAGGCTAAAGGCAGGTACACAGGGAACTGGCAGGTAGTCTGGGGTGGTCAGCAAGTGATCTGCCTACATGAAATTTTATAGGAAAGAAATTCATAAAGAAAGTCATACTAATTACATTGGGGAGAACATCAGGTAGGTGGGGTACATGAAAACAAGGAAATCTCTCTTTTAGGTTTCAGATGTTATAGCATTTGTAGCTTTAGGGTTGGTGAAAGCACTAACCTTAGTGATACATCCTGAGGAATTTATCTCTTAGTTATAAGAATGTTAGGTCAGACACGAAAGTTAATGTAATTGACTATTCAAGGGTCTAAGATAGCCCAAGATTATCTTGACTCTCAAACTACAGCATTCTGTTTCTGCATAATTGTGATATTCTAGACAGTGAAGAATCTGCAGCTTCTTCAGAAAACTTCAGTTCACAGTTCAATATGTTGTCTAATAGTCACATGAACTATTGTTAACTTAAAATGTGGGTGGTCCATTATGAAATCAGCTTCAAGTGTAAAATATATACTAGAATTAAAGATTTTTAATACAAAAATTTAAATTATTTCAACAATTTTAATACTGATTACATGTTGAAGTGATAATATTTTCAATATATCAGGCTAAATATGTGGTTAAAATTAATATTATGTTTTTACTTGTTCATATAATTATTAGGAAGCTTAAATTATACATTGGGTAAATTATACATTGTAAGTTATTAGATAGCTTAAACTACACATGTAAATTATACATTTGTGGTTTAAATTATATTTGAGGTTGATAGTGAAATCTGAGACAGCCAGTTTAAATATTGGAATTAGATCTTTCCCTCTTTCTCACCCTCTGTCCCTCCGATGTTCCCTTCCTCTCCTCCCTCCTTCCCTCCCTCCCTCCCTCCCTCATTTTGCTCTCTCCTGTGACCAGTAAAGCCCAGTACAGAAGAACTTAATAGCAGCTCAATGAAAGATATGTTGTCAAAGTGGTCCAAATGTTGAGGACAAGATTTTCTGAAATAATCTCATGAAGATGAAAGGCTAGCAGGCAACCAGGAGAAGAGACCATACCATCTAGATTTACCATCTCCTACTTAAAGTAGGATTATCATACTTCCCCCTTGGTTTGGTAAGTTTGCTTGGAAAACATGTAAATCTGAAAACAAAATAACTTGAATAAAAATTTTCAACAAGTAATATTCACTACTATAACTAAAATTTCAGGGACTTATTTAAGCACAGCTATTATAATAGATTATTTACTTTATCAACATATTTTTCTCAAATGCTATCTGGTGTGTGGAAGTTATACAATCCTTCTAATTTAATCAGCAATGCAAATAAGTTTGCTGACTTGAACCCTGAAAATTTTCTTAGTGCCAAATAAAAGGAAAAAAGCTTTTAACAAGAAGGAGCACATAAAAGAATTAGAAAAGTTTGTCTTATGGCAAAATTTCATAAACTAACTTCTTTCAAAATTTGTTATCTGTTGGGTTAAATGAATTATTCCAAATTGTTTTTTTCTTTGCATTTTCTATGAAGAAAAGCTCATGCATTAGTAACTGATCTGAGAGTTCCTAGGATAATTAGGAACTCTCCATTTACTGATTTTTATTTAGTAAGTAAAAATTGCATATGTTTATACTCTATAACATGATGTTTTGATGTATTTAAACATTGAAGAATGGCTAAATCAAGCTATTTGACATATGCATTACTTTGTTCATTTATTTTGTTTTTTGTGTGTTTTTTATTTATTCTAATTTGTTATACATGAGAGTAGAAGGCATTTTGACCACATCATACATAAATGGAGTGTAACTTCTCATTCTTCCGGTTGTACATGATGTAGGATCACACTGGTCATGAAGTCATAAACATACGTAGAGTATTAACATCCAATTCATTCTACAATTCTTCCTGCCCCCATACATTTTTGTTGTTGTGAAAAATTAAAATCTATTCTTTAAGTAATTTTTAAGTATACTCTGTATTGTTAATTTAGCTGCCATGATGTACAATATAACTTTCATAATACAATTTAAGAGAAACTTATTTCTCCTAACTAAAAGTTTGTGTCCTATGACAAACATCTCTCTCCATTCCCTCCATACCACAAACTCTGATAACTGTCATCTTACTATTTCTGTGTTTGACTGCTTATCTATTTACTAAATTGATACATAATAATTTTAGATGTTTATAGATACACTGTGATGTTTCAGTACCTATGTATTATGTAATGATCAAATCAAGATAATTAGCACATCTCTTACTTCGAACATTTATCATTTTTTTTGGTGACACATTTGAAATTCTTCCTTCTAGCTGTTTTGAAATGCACATTTTATTGTTACTTGTAGTCATCCTAGTGTGCAGTAAATGATAACTGGGAATTATTCTCTCTCTTTAACAGTAACTTTGTACCCACAGACGAACCTCTCCCTGTTCCCCTTCCACCTTCTCTCCCTGCCTTATAGTAAATGCCATTCTACTCTCCATTCCTATGAGATCCATTATTTAAAGTTCCACAGGGGTGAGATCAGGCAGTATTTATCTTTCTGTGTCTGGTTTATTTCATTTAGCACAGCTCCTGTAGGTTCAGTAACATTTTTTTGAATGACAGGATTTTGTGTATTTTATGATTGAATAGTGTATATAGACCACATTTTCTTTATCTGTTCATCTGTTGATGGACATGTGGGTTTATTACACATCTTGACTATTGTAAATTGTTCTGAAATCATCATAGGAGTGCAAATATTTCTTTGACATACTGATTTCTTTGGAGTACATATGGTAGTTCTTTTTTTTTTGTTGAGGAATTTCCATCCTCTTTATTAATGACTGTGCTCATTGCATTCCCACCAATGATGTGTGAGGGTTCCCTTTTGTCCACCTCCTAACCAGCGCTTGTTACAAATGTGCATCTTAAAAATCTAACAATGTTGAGAGAAAATAAGAAAAAAATGAATCTTACCAGTCCTTGTTCAGTTCTCACTGGTAATTAATCTAAACACATGATTTCCTTCAATGTGTTGTGCATAAGGACAATGCTGAGAAAAACAGGATTAATTTATCAAAGAAAAGACAAGTTGAAACTTTTCTATTTTAATAACAAAAAAAGATCATTTATATTTTTCAACTGTTTTAAACAAATTAATTCAGCTTGGTTAAGAACAAAATGCCTTTCCTATAATTTTTAGGATTAGTTGTTTTAAATAGTATTTCCCTATAGTAAAAAGAAGCATTTAGATATCAAAAGACATGAATATTATTTGGGGGAATTTATTCTTGCTGATTAACTTTGTCGGTTATAACAAAATTTTAATGGCCTATTAAAAGGTGAGCTACAAAGCATTCCTTTGGAACCTTGTAGACAAACTTCTGGATTTTTAAATTCTTTCTGGTTTACCCTTATACCTGATAGGATTAGTCATTCTAAAATAGATATATTTTAAGTTTTGTTTATTGGATGAAGTTAATAAAAATGAATTGATATCCCTATCCATTTTTCATTCTCCCCAATTATGGGTTGCTGGGATGACTTTGACTCAGTATTTTTACTTTGGGTTTGATGAAGTATGTAATGACCTGAAGTATTAATATCTCCCTTGAATTTCATTGTGTTATGAGGTGTCTCCCCAAAACTCATGTGTGAAACAACACAAGAATGTTCAGTGGCGAAATGATTACAGATTGTACGAGTTGTACACTCTTACAATCCTGATTAACTGGGATCAATCCTGATCCACTAATATGGATTAACTGGGTAATAACTGCAGGCAGATAAGGTGTGGCTGGAGGAAGTAAGTCATTAGGAGCATGCCTTTGGGGTTTACATCTTGTCCCTAGTGAGCAGAGCTCTCTCTGCTTCCTGGTGGCCATGTCCATTATAATTTGCTTTCCTCCACTCTGCCCTCCTACCATTGTGTTCTGCCTCACCTCTGACCCAGAACTACGGAGTTGGCTGACTATGGATTCGAACCTCTGAAATGGTGAGCCAAAATAAGCAAACTTTTCCTTCTCTAAATTATTCTTCTCAGGTATTTTGGTCACAGTGACAAAAAGTTAACCAAAACACTACTTTCTATGCCATTAGGACTGGGGATGACTCTTTAAGTCTCTTCTTCATAGGTTGTGAGAAAAAAGCTGACTACAACACTCTTTGGCTGTGGACTCATATTCTTTTTATGGATCCCTCTACTCTATGGGGGGACATATATTAGCTAGAATATATTTTTCAAATATGAGTTATACTCCATCTATCAGTAGTTTAATAAAACAGTTTTTTGTTCATATCTTATGTCCAGTGAGGGTCAGTGCTGGTGGTATGGGGTTCTACTCTACATGTTTGCTCACAGAGCAACTCTGGCTGAAATATCATCCTATTATAACTATTCTCATTGACGTGCTTAAGTAACTTCAAGGGGTCAGTGATATGTGGAGAGACACAAGGATATTTGATGAGCAATACATGTCTGTTACAATAACCTTTTTCAATCATTAATATTCTCCTCTCTGTTTTTCCTTTCATATCCTCAAAGGAGATAAAGTTCCACTCAATTACTTTATTAAACTCAAAGATCAGGATGATGCACATTAGTCTCTTTATAAGACCTAAATCTATTCCTCCTTGTGCAGAATCCAATGAGCTAAAAAATAAATTATCTTCCTCCCACAAACCCAATCATAAATAGTAGAAAAATGAACAGAATAACCTTTTTTTCTCTCTCTTTGATAATCAGCAATGCCATTTAGAAATAGGAAAAATGGAGACACGGATCATGGGTCTGTGGCAATTCTGAAGCTCCACTGATAGACACTGGCAAGGGTCTCCTTCTGTTTGGAGGAATGTTTCCTGACGAGGCTTGGCTTTCCTGGCACAGCTTCTTTGTCCTTTTTTCTTACTGACCCTATTTTGCCCTTTGTGAGGCTCTTCTTTTTTGTGATCTTCTTTTGACACACTTGAAGCAGTTGTATAATATTACCTTTGTGGAGGATGCATGGTTTTTGAAGTCTAATTTCTATTACTTGAAATTTGGGAATGTGGGTTATTTTGTCTCAAATAGTCAGAGGTTGCAGTTTCCTGGAGAGTAAACCATCATGAAAATTTAGTTGGCTTCTATTTTTATCTATCCAGTTATATAATGTACTAAATAATAAAACTGTCATTTTTGGACCTTTATCTCAGACCTACTATACTTCTTTCCTTTTATTCTTCCAAATATTCTTCTCAAACGTTCTCCTTTTTACTTAATGGTGGGCACTATGAGGCCCTTCAGGACAATAGATATATGGTTGTACCATTTCAATCATTGATAGTTTTACCGGATAGTTTTTTCTCAGTTTTTAATCTTATCACTTATATTATAAAGTTCATAAAATATACAGTGTCCTGAATCACTCAACATTCTCTTTTCTCTTTCAATTTCCTCTTGAAATCAGTAAATTCTTTCCTGAGTTTCTTATCAAACCAGACAACCAATAGTAACCAAGATACACATCAAGTGTCTTTTTTCTAACTTTTTCCTATAGAGTTTCCTGTTTGGTGCTTAGCAGTCTTATTTTCAATTTAATTTGTGTTTTTTTTAAAATTTTTAACCAACTATTTTCTATTGCTTACAAAGAAGATCATTTTTTAAAAATGTTTTATATCATTTTTCTTGCCTCTTTGCTATGTGACCACCAAGCTAGTGACATAAACTTTTATTATGGGAGTACGCTGCTCCTGGCATGAATTCTGTATTGTTAGGTAAGTTAGATTATATTCTCTTAATATGTTTACTCTGAAATATCTGTGGTTTAATCAAAACACTATTTTATTTCTTGCTCATTTTAGGTGTTTAATAAAACAGAAGGCTCTGTACAAATTAGTTACTCATAGACCCAGGTTGACTAAGGCTGTATCACCTCATAATGTCATTATTTCAGCTTGTGTCCCACATGGGGAGGGGAGGAGAAAGCTGTTTTCAGAGGAGCTCTGACTTAATATTAGCCCAACACAGGGAGAAAAAATATATTTAGGAATTAAAAATATTAGTGACAAGTACCATATTATCACTGATTTTATAGTCCCAACCAAACTCTCTTCAATATTACAACAATTTATTTTTTTTCTTTTCTAAGAGTATAATGTTACATATTGTAGAAAAAGTTATATAATGTAAAATAAAATAATGAAATAAAAAAAGAGAAGACTCAAAAGTTAAAAAAAGAAAAAGTTCTCCACAGGCAGCATATTTACTCTAATTTTTTTTTCATCCCCCTGAAGTTAAGTAATTATAAGTGGAGTTTTATAAAATATTTGAATCTTTAAAGACAGAACTGGTATCTGTCTAGAGAGACTACTTCTTTTAAGCTACTTTTTCCTCAGGGTCAGGGGAAAAAAGTACAAAGTCCCTATTGTACTTTTGGAAGCAATTTGAGAGGTAATCAAATTCAAATTTCCTATTTTAAATTGTGAAGAGGGAGAGGAACTTATCAAAAGTCACTCAACTAGTGCTCTCAGGACAGTCTACTTGCAAGCTTGGTGCTTAGCAGTCTTATTTTCAATTTAATTTGTGTTTTTTTAAAAATTTTTAACCAACTATTTTCTATTGCTTACAAAGATTTTGGCAGAATATATAATACTCCTGTATGTGAGACAAAAGACTCTGTTAATCACATGAAAAGCAGTAGTCAGACTTCATATTCATTTGAGTTGGTTTCCATAAAGGTAGATTTACATGGATACTGCACAATATTGCAGGAGAGGGACACTAGGTTCAATACTTAGGCATTGGGTCTGGGGGTAGAGCTTGGTGGCGGAGCACTTACCTAGCAGGTGAGAGGCCTGGGTTTGATTCCCACTGGGAAAAAATAAAAGAAAAAAAGATTTACTGCTTATTTCCAAGCAGGAGCAAGTAAACTCTTTACCTGAAGAGAGAGACATCACTTTATTTTTCAAGATTACCTGTTGCAAACATGACTCTGGCAAATGGCCATAAGTTGACTGTTCTGGCCTTTCATTCTTGTCAGGCTAGGTGGGAATGTGGAGGGATGCTCAGGACCCAGCTGCCTTATTGCTTCCAATAGTTGGTACCAGAGGTAAAACTAAAACTGGCTCTCTCAATTCCTGGTTTACTAAATACTGTCGCTGAAGACAAAAACTTTTTTATTACCTTCATACTATTTCAAGTGAATTTTTTTAATCAACTTCATTTTTGGAATGGGCCCATGTACTCTAGTCCTATTTACATGTTTAATATTTTATTCTGTCAATGGTTTGGTTGATTGACTAGGATCACATGTAACAACCCTTAATTATTTCATATATGATAAGTCCTAGCCAAGAACTACAGGAAATTTACTTTTCAAAATATCAAATATATTTCACTTATTTTACTTTGTTATACTTTGTGATCACTTGTCAATACTTGTGAATCTTTTACTTTGTGTCAATCTGTATGTGAGGTTTATGAAATTTAGGTTATGAAATGAATCATAAATTTTGCTTATAACATTGCTTATAAGACCCATACATAAGAAAGTGAAAAATAAAAAGGAGGAAGCATATGCTAAGGAGTATAGAGCTCAAGTTTATCAAGTCCTAGAAGAGTAGAAGGTCTCTGGCTAGCTGTGGTCAGGATGGCCTCATGGATAAACTGCAGAAAGGAAGATAATTCTTAGAGAAGGGAAGATAATTCTCTCTTAAAAGAGGTTTTTTAATGGCAGCCATATAGATATCGTTCTTGTCTGTTTATTCATTTCTCAATTGCCCATTCTTAGAAAAAATGCCTTGCCCATGTTAGAAACTCATAAAAGAACAAATGAATGAAAGAATGACAAGTGAAGATGTCCATGGTTTATAATATTTGTCTTTAACATCTGTCTTTCACGCAGCCCACACAATCACACAAAATACAGTTCATGTGTACACAGTTGTCCCATTTACGGAATCAAGCTGTTTCACATTTCTGATGAAATTTAATTCTAAGATGCCATCTGTTGTGTACTCTGATCCTGACCCTGGGAAAAAAAGGACTGAATTTTAGCAAGACCATAGACAAAAGATCTTTTTTTTTTTTAGCTGCCTTCAAATCTTTCTCCATTGTATCCAAGTCTTCCTTATTTTCCAATCTTAGGGGGCATTTTAGGCACCAGTGGCTGGGATCTTGTATAGTTACGCCCTGCTTTTTCACCTGACCTAATTTCCCTTTTCGTCTCCTACTCTCTGCATCCTGCTTATTTCCCCCTATTTGAAGGCTCAGGAGTTGTGGAGACCACACAGGTGCTGATGGAGAGCAGTACAGCAAATCTACACTGGGTTTGTGTGTTAGTAGTGTGGAAAACCTCCTTTCGTGTGCTCCCACTGTGTGCGGCCTGCTGCTAGGCCCGTGAGAAAGGGACAAGGTAGATCAGACTCCTGCAGTTCCTTGGGACACCTGGCAGTCCCTTCAACTGTCATCAATTTCTGTTAACCCTGTAAGCCTTCAAAGACTCTTGTCACCATGTCGTGTGGATCTGACAAGGGTAGTTCTGCCTTAACCTGTATAGTGCCAAAATATTATACAATGTTTGATTCTTGTGGGAATGACACCATCTAACAATCATGCAAATCCAAATTTCTGACATTTGAATTTCAAACATGTTCTGAAAAACAGGAGAGTGCCTGTTTTTGTTCTTGGATCATAGATTTTTTTTATCTGTACTACTAATGATAATTACACAATTTTTAGTGGAAACTTTACATTGTCATATCAATAATTAGAATGAGAAAAACAAAATAGATTAGACTTAGTGATAATACTAAGTACTTCTCTACTACTAACGATAATTATGCACTTTTTGGTGGAAACTTTACATTATCATGTCGATAATTAGAATAAGAAAAAAATAAATTAGTACTTAGTAATACTAAGTACTGTGATTTTTTTGGAAGTATTTGCCAGAAATATTATGAATCTGTCTCTTTAGAAAGAAACTAATTAAGATAAATTGCTAAGTAAAAGTGTAATAGATTATAGAAATTTTTCTCAAGTTTTGAACACAATATTTTAACATGGTTCTTTCTACAATATTAGTTTTGCTTATGCCTTGTGAACCTAGTGAGCCTAAAAATGATTAACATTACTTTTCCCTCTTTTTAAGGAAGATATTAAATTAGATGTTATAACAGGTATTCACTTAGTTATGTTGAGATCCTTTCTTTTTTTAAAAATTTATTTTTATTGTACACAAATGGGATACATACTGTTTCTCTGTACATGAAGTAAAGGCATACCATTTGTGTAGTTATACTTTTACATAGGATAATAGTGTTTGATTCATTTTATTATTTTTTCCTTCCCCCCCACCCCTCCTACCCCTCTTTCCCCTCTACATAGTCCCTCCTTCCTTCATTCTTACCTCCCTCCCACCCCCCACTATGTGTCATCATCCGCTTATCAGGGAGATCATTTGTTCTTTGGTTTTTTGAAATCGGCTTATCTCACTTAGCATGATATTCTCCAATTTCATCCATTTGCCTGCAAATGCCATAATTTTATTATTCTTTATGGCTGAGTAATATTCCATTGTATATGTGTGTATGTATATATATATACCACGGTTTCTTTATCCATTCATCAATTGAAGGGCATCTAGGTTGGTTCCACAATCTGGCTATTGTGAATAATGTTCCACATCTCTAGTAATAAGAGAAATGCAAATCAAAACCACCCTAAGATTCCATCTCACCCCAATTAGAATGGCGATTATCAAGAACACAAGCAACAATAGGTGTTGGCGAGGATGTGGGGAAAAAGGTACACTCATACGTTGCTGGTGGGTCTGCAAATTAGTGCAGCCACTCTGGAAAGCAGTGTAGAGATTCCTCAGAAAGCTTGGAATGGACCTACCATTTGACCCAGCTATCCCACTCCTTGGCCTATACCCAAAGGACTTAAAATCAGCACACTACAGAGATACAGCCACATCAATGTTCATAGCTGCTCAATTCACAATAGCCAGATTGAGATCCTTTCTTTAAAAATGTCCTCTGCTTAAGAATCTTGCTCTTGCAGCATGTAGATTTTTGAAGGGGAAAACAAAAGGGGGAGCCTGAGCAGAGTGCCAGATGGCCCAGTATTGTACAGAGAAGGAGGTAAAGCAAGGCATAATGCCCAGTGAGGCTGGCCAGGATCCTAGTGAGGTAGGAGTGAATGAAGGATGCCTGCAGTTGATACCCTTCAACTCTAGGCTAATTTAAGGGATTCATTTAAAGTTTGTAGGCCTATCAAGTGGGAAGATGGAAAATATCTGGGAATTCCATTACGATATAGTTTCTCTGTTGCATTTACTCTGCCCCCAGGTTACCTAGAAGCCAGAGAATCTGGAAATGGAGATACTAATTTAGTGGAGAGTTATATGATTCTACCCAAGGAGGATCAGTGAGTATCAACTTTCTGCTTTCTTGTGGTAGTTTAAAGCCCTATAACTCTGACAAAAAGCTCCTTGGGAAATCCTGGGCAAATAAAATATCCGAACTTAATATTTGTTAATAGTTCTAGGAATTTAGGAATCATATGATATCTAGAGAAAATATTATAATAGTCCTACCTCCTCATTTATTCATTAATTTATCCATTTAGTAAATCATTCACTGGGACTTAGGAATACTAGATATTCTACTGGATCTTGAGGGAGACAAGTAGATTAAAGACACACTGCTCCTCCTCAAGGACTTTGTGACTTAGATGAATGATTTTTTTTCTTTAAAATTTTTATGTATAAATATAGGGCTGCCTATGTGGTGCTGGATCTGTCCCATTCTTGGCTTTTCCATGTAATATAGATGTCTACTCAACAGTAGAAAGTGAATAATATTTCACCAGTTCTTTTATGCAGTAAGTCTAGGTGACAGAAGTTATACAGAGAGCATAAAACATACCCAACAGCTGATATTTGTCTTAAAATAAAAGCAAAGAATTAGAAAGGGAAAATAAATTTCAGAGCTTTATTAATTAATAAATATTAAGTACTACAAGTAAGGGCACTGTTCTGAGCATGGCAGAGGATACAAAAGTGACTGTGATCATTGATCCCTGCCTTCTTGGAATGTAAAGTCATTGAGGGAGAAGTCATGGCAAACACATATTCAGTCATGCACTGCATAAGAACTTTTAATCAATGATAAACTGCAGATATGACCATGGTCCCATAAGATGTTACACACAACATATGTAGCAACCTCAATTTGGGTAAACTTACTCCATAATGTTCACATGACAATGTTATCACCTCAAGAAATATTTCTCAGAACGTACTTGTTATTAAGCAAAATATGACTGTAAATATAACACATACCATAATAGAATAAAGGTTTCCATGACAAAGTAGATATAAAAGATTAAAAGGGTGCAGGAAATGAGAGAGAATCTGGTTGGGCATGCGTTTGGGAATTGGAGTACTGCTGAGATGAGTGGATTTCTGCTGAGTCTAAAAAAAGATGGAGGCCATTTAAGTTAGCAGAGATGGACACACATGCAGAAGAGGGAAAGAACAGTTGAGGGAAAGGTCAGCAATCCTGTGTCAGGGAATGCAAGGCATAGTTTGGGGAGAAATAGTTGATAAGGTATGAAGGATAGGATGGGAAAGGTAATAACTGTATTTTATTTATGTATTGTTTTTGTCTTATTTTTACTCTTTTCTGAGTCTAAATCTTTTCTCATATCTTCTCTTCCTTTTTCCTTTCACTTACAAAGAAAAATGTCCTCCAAGCAATCACTTTATTAATTTTTCTATATTTTTATTGGTGCATTATACTTGTACATAATGGTGGAATTTTTTTTTCATATTTGTACATGCGCACAATATAACAATAGAATTTGGCCAATATCATTCTTACTTTGTTAAATATTAAATGGGTTTTATTCAAGTGTCTTACATGTGATTTTCAAAATCACTACAATAAAATAGAAATTGTAAATCTCCAGTGTAGCAAGTCTTAGATGATCAAAAAAGTGAAAAAAGAATAAAAGCTAAGGTTTAAACATGTGGATGTAAAATCAGGTAGTTTTCTATAGCAACATTTTTTCCCCCCACAGGCATATAGTTTTGATGCATTGCCTTTTAACTTCTAGTGGATTAAAGATAAAGCCTCAGAGTTGAAACAGATCAGTAATTAGATTTTTCCTAGTCTATCTACTTTAAGGAAGAAAATAGGCTACTTTCTATCTCCAGTTACTTTATTTTTGGTTCACCTTATAGTTGCTCAGCTTTGAGACATTTCATGTTTAGATTAAACATGCTTTGGGCAAATTTGATTTTTATCAGAGTAATTCCAAACCATGTCACCTTCACAAAGCTAGAGATATAAGAGCTTGTTTCTGATCATCTTTGATAGGATAATACTAGTGCTTTTGTTAATTTTAAAAACAAAGTCTTAGATAATATAATTGCTATTATCATTATAGATTAGTTATGGTCAAGTACTTCTTAGAATGATCAAAAGCTGCAAGTAATTGGAATTGTTAAAACTTGATCACTATTCATGTGCTTAATGGTAAACTTACTTTTAAAACCAGATTATATTTGCTTTATATATGAGTTTAATTTCTCAAATTAAAAATAATTAAGGAAATACTAGATTAGATGAATTTCCCTTATCATGGAGCCTTTTTATTTTTTCCACTTTGTATGAAACGAAATTACCAGTGTTTTCATAATTATCAGCTTCCAGAATCAATCATCAGCCCTAATTGTGCCCCATTCATTTATATTAATGATAATAAAACAACATGCTGGAAATTGTTTTATTAATTATATACATAATTGGGAAAGATTCTGTGTCTGTCAAAATACTCTTAAATATAAAGATCCTCCAAGGTGGAAAGAAAAAACAGTTATGATTTTGTGTGATTCTAAAACACTTATTTTGTGTCCTTTTTTACTGAAATGAAAGTTTGCCTTTATAACATTAAATTTTAATTTAGTTTTCTTTTGAGTCCTTATTAAACTACTAGTGATTTTCTGTTGAATTCTATTCACCAGTTATGTGAAATTTTTGGTTTAAATTTGGGGTAAGAACTCTTATTTGCAGCCTACATTTTCCTTACTTTGGTTCATTGAGGAAATTCTTTCATTATTAAGATGGCACTTCAGAATCATGTTGAAATAGAAAATTTGTTCCTAATTATTACTTATATGTGTTATTAAGCCTGATAAGATCTTCAGAAAAGGATGCCTTTGGCCAAACATTCAGTGTTCAAAATGAGTATGACTGATGTGAATAACAATTCCACCCAGACTGTCTCCATTTGGGTGGCCTTATACTTTTAACTTGAGTTTAACTTAATAGATAATATATTCGTCTACACCAAGAAATATCCTCACCAGTTTAGATGATCCATTTCAGGGGAGGTCAATTTGATGTCTTTAAAAAATAGTATAGAAATAGCTGACTTTCCCTTCCAAATGAGATGATTTCTTCTCCTTGGCAAAAAGATGAAAATTTCTCTTCAAAACAAGATGTGCCTATTGAATCTACCTCAATTAATTTTGCCAAAAATGGATGAGAGCCATCATAATTATTTTCCTAGACTGCATTTTTTCCTCATCACACTTTTGGTTTGTTTCTAAGAATGTAGAAGTGTTTGATTCAGGGCAATTACTTATGTATGTACTCAAAGTTCTCTATAGTCTTTTTCTTTGTTATTTTGCTGAAATTGGAATGCTTAAAATTTGTAAATATGACTTAAGTTTTAAAATTAAGCATTCATAGAAATGGTTAGAGATCCAGGCAGATACCGTTTGTATATATAGAATACATTTTTTGTTATCTTTGTTGGCAGTTTTCTTTGTCCCATTAATATTCTTGAGTGAGTCAATTTCCTGGAGGTTGTCTTAATGATGTGCTTGTGGGAAGAGTGGCATTCCTTGGATCTCATCCTCACAGTACAACTGGCATTGATGGAAAATTACACAGAAGAAACTATCCTGTTCGATGTGACTAAGCACTAGTGGACAAATATTTTGTTGAGTTTCATGGAATATCAATAATTAGTCTTTACTATTACAGGTATAGGATATATAACTAAGTATTTTTGGCAGACCATATTGAATAAAATAAATATTGAGGGTTTTTTATTTTCTACTAATTGATTTAAATTTAAAGACATACTTCTCTTGCCTCTATCAGCATTCTACTGAACACCAAGATCATTAAATGGAAGTA
The DNA here is from genome assembly GCF_902686455.1 of Sciurus vulgaris. Taxonomy (NCBI): domain Eukaryota; kingdom Metazoa; phylum Chordata; class Mammalia; order Rodentia; family Sciuridae; genus Sciurus; species Sciurus vulgaris. The sequence continues at coordinate 56,125,596 of NC_136462.1, read as the reverse complement.
CAGAAGACCAGCATGGCTTGTTCCCTACCCAGTTGAGAAAATCATGATGATGAGAGTTGAACAGACCTTTGCCTCTAATTTGTATCCTTTGGCTTTTGCCAAATTCTTATTCTTAATAATTTACGGAGCCTATGGGATAAAGTTACTCTTAATATTTCTATTTGATACAGATGCTTTTAACTTGGATGGAAATTTTTGATGAAAAATATTCATTATATATGTATATAACAAATATTCATCATATATATGTATATAATAATGTTATATAATATTATAGATTTATATCATGTTATAGATTTTGTGAAATAACACTGACACATTAGTTCAAATATATATATTTCAAATATATATATATATTAGTTCAAATATGCAGTAGGACAAAGATTCTCGAAATTTTTGGTTTCTACTTTAATATCTATCAAATGGACCCAGTGAATTACCAACCGATATGATGGTTCATGAAGTAAATCTCCATTGAACTTCTCAATAATGGGGCTTTGAAGAATTTATCCAACTTAGCATATACTCATGATAACTATTTTTTTCCACTTCTAATTTAAAGAATATTATTGACCCCCCTTCCAATCACCCACGGCTGAGGATTAAATTCAGGGCCTGCACATGCTAGGCAAGTGCTCTGCCACTGAGACACACCTTCAACCTGGAGTATACTTTTTATTTATTAATATAAAATACTAAAAATGTCAAGAGATTTTAGAAATCGTTAAATTATAAATTTTTCAATTTGCTACCACTGTAGAAAAGAATTTAAGCTGAATCTTTTCCATATATTTCCTTACTGATTATAACCCAACCTCTTACTCTTACTCTAGATTTTAAAGATTGTATTTTATTGTAAATTTCTCATAGTAGCCAACACAAGGAATCACATATAGAATAAATATTGTTGAAGTGAATTAGTACAAATGAGCCATGGTCAGTCAAAATCTTTGGTTATAGCTTGTGTTAACAGATACACTTTGATGACAGCAAACTGAATCACCATGATTGACTATTTCACTTAAACTTCCGAGACTGCCATTTAGCCTTCTCCATGAAGTCGGCAGTTAGAGGTACACCATCCTTATGTTGAATATTAGCCACAATGTGGGCTATCGCTTAACATTTGATGCTTAAAGGAGGGAATGTACACGTTGAATGTATAATATCCTGTACTGCACTAGTACTTCTGCTGCATTAGTATGGGGTTATGTTCTGGGAGTCTGATAACAAATCAAACCACCAGAAGCCTATTTTTGTTGTGCACATGAACTTGGAAATTGCTGCTGAAATGACTTCCACTCAGTTGGATAATTGACCCATTGGTATCTTCGTTAGTAGTCTGTGTACAGCTTAGATCTTTTGAGTTAGTACTTTTCAGTGTGAAATGTAAAAGACCAAACAGTAGTACTTTAAACAAAGCTAGGCCTTCGTATCTGGACATTTACTATATTTAGAGTGTCAAATATGCTTTGCTTTATCCTGTCTGGTAAGGCTTTCAGAATTTGGCATATATTCTAGATCACTATAAGAAGGTTTTCCATGATTCATTCTCTCTCATTAGCTTGGGAAAGTTGGCTTTAAAAATAATAAGCAACAAAATCATTTACCAAATTAAAGTGTGGAAAAAAGAAACTTTCCAATTTTAATCTCAATGACTGCTCAATCAATAACAAAACACTGAAATTAGGGAAGAGAGTTGTGTTTAAATTTATAAACCCCCTTCTTCCCTGATTAGAGTCCTGTAAATATGATAATTGGTTGCATAAAGTTTTTTAAATTATTTCTTAATTTTTACAGACTGTATTTTGATTCATTGTACACAAATGGGGTACATCATTTCATTTCTATGGTTGTTCACAATGTAGATTTATTCCATTCGTGTAATCATACATGTACATAGGGTAATGATGTCTGTCTCACTCTACCAATTTTCATGCCCCATCCTCTCCTCCCTTTCATCTCCCTCTATGTAATCTAAAGTTCCTCCATTCTTCTTAAGTGGAAAGTTTTTTTTTTTTTTTTTAAGCTTTGAAACATAAATTTTAATTGCTTCTTTATCTGCATATGATACTTTTGCTGGGGACATTGAAAATTCTTATGTACTCAAAAGTGTGTTTGTAAAGAAAAACTTGTCCCAGATAATAGTCAGTCAATTGAATTCTGTCTTGTTAGTACAATGGTAAGAGCAGCATGTTTGTCTGATCTTCTACATAAAAATGCCTTGTACCAAAGGGATTTGGCTTTTGCACGTAGGTGGATTAACCATAGTGCCTACTATACACAGTTTGCTTAGGCTGCTGGCAAGCCTTGCAGTGAGAAATAAATGCCTTAAAGACAGATATAAATGCAATCCATGCATTAAGAAAACATTAAATCACTTAATGGCACATACTTACAGATGGTGTTCAAGTTTCATTCAGGCCCTGGTATCTGAAAGTCTCTTATGACTTTCCTATTTCTTTTTGCTTCAGGACATTGAAATGAGCCTGACTCAGAGACAAGATATGCATATTTATATATGTTTTATAAGAACAAATAACCTTGAAAAAATACAGAATAACTTGGAGAGGACTGAATTATGCTTACTTTTCAAATTCTCAATAGTCCTTTATTTTCTGAGTGATGATTTAAAATCCTTGTGAGTGAAGAGCTTTCGAAAGAGGCATTTATTAATATGCTTAATATATTTATTTATGACCAAATATATTTTTAAAACAGTGTGTGTCCTAGATTTGGAAAATGTTGTTAGGCTTTTTTAGTGTCATTTTATTTTCTTTGGAAGACTTAGATTCTCAGGAAGTACTTTAATTTTGACTGGAGAAAAAGAAGGAATGGAAAAAAAGAGAAAATACAACAAAGTATTTTGTATAGTTGTTTATTCAGAAATTTTTTTACCTGAAGTCTAGAATCACATTTATGCAAATCACACATGCAGTGGTAATTGATTTTATAATGATGAGTTTTAGTTATTGTTACATATCGAGAAACTCTGAATCATTAAAGAGACATTGTGGTTAGATTAGTTTTAGAGTTAAGTGTTCCACATTACATCTCCTTTCAGGGTATAATGCTTTCTTTACAGAGATTCCTTTCATATTTGTTCCTGACTAGGTAAGCCAAGCCTAGGGGTGGTCAACTCTCCTTCAAATTAGCACATACTGATTGAAAGGAGCCCTCTTCTTTTCTCTAATGGCTTCTATACCACAATGTTTTAGAAACATGAGTCTTAATAGTGGCTGAGTTCATCCTGATTGTCTGGTTTTAAGAGACCTGGTCTTTGGCCCAGGTCCTCTGCATTAGTCTTTCAATGTACCCATCTCTTTACCTCCTTCTTTCTCCAATTTATCAACATAATTTTGGAAAGATAATATTTAAAATACATACTTTCATTTGTACCACACTTAAGCTCATGATCCTACCATGTGCTCCTCCCCTGCCTGACACTCTCCATTTCACCCTCTGTTCTGATTGACTAGTTGTCATCCATGGTTGAGGTGGGTGATTAATTGAGGAGAGAAATGAGTATCCAGTGGAGTGGGGGTGGGGAAACTTTGGGAAAAGAGAAGACAAAAGTATTAAAAGAAATTTTTGCTTTTGAGCACTCAGGACAAATTATGTACATTTGAGTTAATTTGCATCATTCTTCCAACTTGAGATATTATTTTATGATTCTCAATAGTTTCATTACTTAAGAGTGATGAGCTGGGGCTGATTTCCCTTGTATGCAATTGTGAACTATGTTGCTGGTTTAGAAACCAATGAATAATACTTCTGCTAATTCTTTCCAGGAAACGTTTGTTTTGATGATCCAGTTAACCTGTTATCTCCAATATTGTTAGCATTTTAATTTTTCCATTATGTATTATTACATCTGATATCTAGAAAAAATAAGATAGTCTGTTTTGATCAGCTTTTCATTGCTGTGACCAAATGACTGGCAAGAACAATTTAAAGAAGGAAAAGTTTATTTTGGCTCATGGTTTCAGTGGTTTTGTCCATAGTTAGATGACTCCATAGCTCTGGGCCTGAGGCGAAGCAGGACATCATGACAGAAAGCCCTGGTGGAGGACACCTGCTCTATTCATGATAGCCATGAAGCAAAGAGACAGCTCTGCTCACCATGGACAAGTTATAAAGCCCAAAGGCATGACCCCAGTAACTTCCTCCAGTCACACTTTACCTGTCTGCAGTTACTGCTCAGTTAATCCACGTCAATGGATTAATCCACTGATTAGGTTACATGTGTTATAATCTAATCATTTCACCTCTGCACATGTTGCAGTGTACCACACATGAGTTTTGGGGGGACATCTCATATACAAACCATAGCAGTCTAATAAACTATCCTTATTAATCTGACTTGGAAGGTTCATTCCACTCTTTGGTCCCCACAGGGCTGCAACCCATGATAACACAATAGATTCGGTAAAAGGGTATGAGTTGGGCAAGAAAAAATTGTGAGGCTTGGGAAGTTTATGGTTCTCACATCCTATAATTAGCCCTTATGATATTTCATTTTACTTTCTTCCCTTTCTGTAGCAACTTATTATTTCACTCCAACCCCTCTGAAGCGTGTCTTCCTAAAGAAGAAAAGTTAGACTTTTGAAACTACCTATGTGCCAACTCTTTTTATATTTTAAACCATTTTTTTTTGTTACAAAATAAAATACAGCTACAGAAAGTTATCCAAGTTGGATCTATGGCTTAATGAATCATTATAAGGTAGTCCTCACTAGGGGGAGATACATAGCTTTTCCATCCACCTGAGCAGCTGCTTTCATCTGCCCCATCCCAGTTACAACTCTCTTCTTCTTGCCATTATCCTGACTTTAAGATTTCCTTGCATTTCCTTATCTATAGATTTATCACTGAAATATGTGTCCATTGACGTTATAGTTTAGTCTTTCCTTCAAAAAATTTGACATATCTGGGCAAGGTGGCATGCACCTATATTTCTAGCAACCAGATAGGCTGAGGAAGGAGGATCTCAAATTCTAGGCCAACCTCAGCAACTTAGCAAGACCCTGTCTCAATATAAAAAATAAAAAGGGCTGAGGATAAAGGTCAGTGGTAAAGTGTCCCTAGGTTCAATCCCCAGTACCAAAACAAAAAACAAAAACAAAAACAAAAGAAAGAAAAAATTGACATATCTTTTAAGTCCTTTAACATTTGTGTCTGCCTCTTTCATTCCTTTCATGTTTTCACAGTGCACCTGTTGAAGAACCGAGGAAATTTGATTTGTAGAATTTTCCACAGAATGGAGTTCGTTGACGCTATCCTTGTGCATTTCAACATGTTTCTTTGTCACAAATGTTTCTTGCACATTGGATGCTAAATCCAGAGAATGGATCTGACTCAGGATTGATCCTTTAGACAAGACTGTACATAGTATTTGGCATGGTTATAGAAGACACATATTTGACCCTATGCAATATGAGAATTAAGAAGAAATAGAGTTGATAGAGAAACCATGCAGTAGATATGCAGAGCATCTATTGTGTGCCTCATTGTCCTTAGTTGTTTGGGGTACGTGAGTGAATGAAACAAAGATCTCTGCCTTTTTGGAATGCACGTTCTAGAGGAGAAAGACAAGAAACAGTTCACATTTTGAGTGTCATATAGCATGTTGGAGTGCTGTTGTAAGAAGAAAAAGGAGAATAGAATAGGAGCTGAGAGCTCAGGTTGTGGGTATGGATGATCTGGCTTTTTTGAGATGAAAAGAGAAAGCTTCTGCTTTTGTTTTGGCAATTTGCTGGTTAGCAGTTCAAGTTTGTGTGAGTCCTTTGCAGTTGTAGTTGACTTTTGTGACACTTAAGTGTATTTCAATGTCTCCTTTTGTCTTTGAACTGGTTTTAATCTGTCTCTCTTCTCAACTTTGATGAAAAATATTCTTGTGCATTAATATTTGGGGATTTACATAATTGACTTTGTAGGATAACTTCCTATTAGTGGATTACTGGATTAATGAGTATGCATATTCAAATTTCTTATATAATTTTTAGTAGAAGTAATATTTTAATTTCCTAAATTGAGATAGAACAATAAATATCCATCCACCATATTGTCAAACATATATCAGACAGGATTCAGTGATTTGAATAGGGAAAATTTGATATAAAGCATTTTTAAAAGAGAATACTGAAATGCACAGAGGTAGCATCTGTGGAGTATGACTGTTATCTGGAAGGCTGCTATTGCAAGGGCAAAGGGGAAAATGAACAAGGAAGGAACTTGGAGTAAGGGTAAGATTCCAGCCTTTGAGGAGAGGGTGTGATTTCCAATGGAAATGCCACTCACTACTGTAGTGGTGGAGTTCAGTGGGAATTTCTTGCCTTGCCAATCTGAGAGCCACCTCACCTTGGTGATCTTCATGGAGGGTACCTGCTCATGACCTACCAGGACACTGACTGCTGTGACCTCTGAACATCTCTCTTTCTCCCTCTAGCCAGACAGTGTCCCTCTTGGTTGGCTGTGCTCAAAAGTAAGCCAAATGGCAAAGGTTAATGCAGTTTGCACATTAAGATTGGAGCTGGGAAGTGATATACTAATACATGCAAATGTGGTCTGTGTATTCTTTAAACCCATAAACAGAGAAACTGTAGTATGGTATAAGTTAATATGTATAAAAATGTATATTAGGTACAATCCTATTAGATATGAAGTTATTTTAAGCATGAGAAAACTTTCTAATATTTTAAAACCTCCTTCTTTGGGCTATAATTCTATATCACTATGTGGCAGGGTGATGGAATGGTTTGTTTCATCATTCAGTTTTACCACCCAAGTGAAGACCAGATAGTGCTTGAGTCTAGAGAGAATTTTATTGATTTAAGTTTAATACAGTGTATTAATCTTGCCGTGAACAGCCTTTCCTACTCATCAGATTCCCTATATACTGCTTACAGTTATTTTCCATGTATTACTTGCAAGACTTTTCAGATGCATTTGTCTCATGGGAATCCAAAAGCTTTAGAAACATTTTTTAGCATGTATTCTAGTGGTTATTTTTTCAAGATACAGTGTGCCTGGTGAGATCATCACAATTCATCTGCTATCTCTTAGAGAATGTAATAAATTGTCCAGTGAACTGTATTGTATTTATTTATTTGATTTCTTTGCCTATTGTATCTGCTAAGCAAATTATACTAATATAAAGAAAATTATTCTAGATTACTGCAGGTTATTATATAGAATTGTCATCACTGCTGATATTGCAATAAGCCTGTACTATACAGCCTAAGTCCAAACTCCCATCATGACGGCCACATGACCAAGTTTGCCTACTAAATTGCCTTCTGGGCTTCATTCTTACCTGTCCCACATATTTTCTCCATACCTTTTTATCTGTGACATCTTTACAAAAATTCTGATATTGTTGCAAATCAGTTCTTCTCCAGAATTAAAAACCCCCAAATGATTTTCAGTGATCATTTAGTCACAAGACAGAAAAGGTTCATCTTCATTTGATTATTCTCTCTCTCTCTCTCTCTTTTTTTCTTTTGTACTTCAGTTTCCTAAACCACTGGCCATTTTGTATGTTGATTTTTGCCTAATGGGCTTCTACTCATCCTTCCAGACCCAGGTCAAGGACTGGAATCATGATGTCCCTGAAACTTGAAAGAATTATTTAATCTTTGCACCAATGCTTTCTCATAGCACTCACTCGGACATTTCAAATATTTTAGAAACTTCTATGTTCAGAAGAGCAGATGGAGTGATGGGATGAGAGAAGGGAGGTTTGAGGTACTGACTTCTTTGAGGTAACACTGAGCAGGGAACTGAACTGATGGAGTGAGTTATATGCCTCTCAGGAGACAAATATTTTAGGGAACAGTAGTGCAAAGGCCTTAAGGTAGGGGCGTGCTTCAGTGTAGGAGGACGGGCAGGAGAAAAGCAAAAGGAAGAATGGTTGGATTCAAGGATGGCTATTGGGGTGGATGTAAGGATAGGTCATGTAAGGCCTTGGAGGCCATGATAAGGACTTTGAATTTTATTCTAAGGAAGTGAAATATTGTATAAAATCTATAGAGTTAAGCCCTCCTGTTTGCTTCCATGGTGGAGAAAAAAAATTAATGCTTAGAATATGGGGACATGACATTTTCTAATTAAGAATATTTTCATTTTTGCAGCAAAATCTGAAGTACAACAATGATTTAAGCTGCTGTTTTGCCTTCATTGGTAGAATATATATTTTAAGTGAAATGAAATGATGATTCTTGGAAAAATCAATTTATTCTTATCAAATCTCTGAAAATGAAAAAAGCTCACAATTTTTGCAGCTCCTTAGAAAATAGTCTCGTAGTCTGTACTGGTTTTTGATTATGTATTATCCCATATTGCAAATCAAACTATTGCAATGGTACATTGGGTTTTTTTAACCACTTTGTGTTTGAACACATGGACTATATTTGTAATTTAAATTACTCTTTAAAAATTCATAGTAAAATCTTGACAGAGGCAAAGAAAATACAAACACAGAAGTATACAATTTTTCTTTCAGTATGGAAAAGGAATTTTTTTATAAAAGAGTTATTTTATAGAATGAATTAATGTACAATTTTGCATTCATCTTGCAATTTAATGAGAATTCTAAAAATATATATAAATACATAGTTTTCAACATATTTGAACTCTGATTTTTAAAAATAAAGTAGATATTGTAGAATCATGGACATGTTTAGGATTGAGTCTGTGTTAGACATTGTGTATGGAATCAGGGTTGTAGGGATCTCAATACCACCATAGTTTATCCAAAGTTTCAACTTCTAGTTTCTATGTGATTTTCAAAGTCCTATGTTCTGTGGAACTGAATGAAACCTCTTTTCAGTGCTATGATTTGGATATAGTTTGAGTGTCTTCCATTTAATCCCCGTTGTGATACATTCAAAGGTAGAAACTGAATCTGATCATGCTATGTAGAGTGGATCTTTTGGGAAGTGATGAGGATTAGATAAGGTCACCATGATGGAGCCTCCATGATTAAATGCTGGAAGCTTTATAAAAAGAGGAAGAGAGCAGGGTGCCATGGCACATGCCTGTAACCCCAGAGACTCAGGAGGCTGAGACAGGAGGGTAGCAAGTTTGAGACCAGTCCAGCAACTTAGGGGGATCCTTCACAAAATTAAAAATGAAAAAAGGACTGAGGGTGCCTCTCAGTGGTAAAGGGCCTTTGGGTTCAATGCCAAATACTGTTAAAAAAAAAAAAAAAAAAAAAAAGGAGAGAGACCAGAAGAGAACATACACTCTACAAGCATTCCCTGTCTCTTGCTGCTTGAGGCCCTGCATGGCCTTGTGACTTTGTTAGCAAAAAAAAAACAACCAATCATCAGATGTGGTCCTTAACCTTGGATCAGGACTGTCGGCCCATATAATCTTTTCTTCATGAAAAACCCATTGTGGTATTTAAACAACAGAAAACAGAGAAATACAAGCTATATTAACTTCATTTTAATAACCAGGGATGTTCCATGACTAATATTTAAGGTCACCACACAAACTGATCAACACAAGTCTCGGATACAAAAAACTTTACCAAAGACACCTGAAGTGCACTAGAATCCAGTGGCCATACAAATTTTAATCCATGCTCATGTTTTTAGTCCCAAATAGTTTACATCCATATGCAGAGTGGGTCTCTTTGAATGCTTAGAGTCAATCATACCAGAGAAAAAGTAAGGGCATAAACCAGGATGAAAATTTATCAGAAAGTATTTTAAGGAGATAAACTTTGTCTGCTCTTCTTATCAGATATTAGGTGTAAGTTATTTCTTGGTGCTTTCTCAAAAATGGAATGCATCTTTTCTGTTAAAGTCATACTTGAACTTGAAACAGTTCCATGTTTTCCTGAATTTTCACTTGAGTTCTAGAAGATGTTAAACACAGAACCAGATCAAAATAACTTAGATGAAGAGGCATTCCATTCCATTCATTTCCAAGTTAGGCAAGACTCACATAATCCAACAAAAACCATCTTACTGACGGGTCTCTTTGAACATTCTTCAGTTCACACAGCTCATCAGGATGAGCAAAGAACTTAATATTACAGGAACAAGAATCATTTGTTTAATGTCACTTAGCCCATCCACTTGGAGTAATGACTTTAGAAAAGCCTAATGAATTTGACTGGAGAGGAAGACTGATAGAGTGAAAGAAGCTCACGTTGAGTACATTTGACGTGGCCCACCTATCCTGGTCAGGAAGCACAGGAGCCCCAGGCTCTTAGTTTACTAACTGTCAAAGTATTCCCAGGCAAAAATAAGCCTGCCTAAATGTTTTTGCTGTGATGTGTTCTAATCCTGATGTGTTTCCAAGAATTTGTTCTGCTCCTAAAGTGCTTGGGAGAGTTACAGCAAGAACTTGGGGACAGAATTTACCTGGGGCGGAGATGGTGGTAGGCAGGGCCTTCCTGGAGGTGTTTTATCTTAGAGGACATATTTTTCCTATGTCAGCTTAGTCTTCAATTATCATATCTTACAGAAGAAAAACCAGAAAGAACTAAATAAATAAATACAAATAATGCACAAATAGTTGTTCTAGCAGAGACATAGTGTATGTTGTTAGGATCTGTAGAAACCAGGAATGGGAAATTCTTCAAACAGGGAGGAATTTACAGTAGTCTTGGAAGAGAACAAGTTAAAATATGTAGGAATAGGATTAAAATATGTAGGAATAAGATTAAAGGCCAAGGAAAGAAAGATAGGGAAAAATACTGAAAAGGGTACAGAAAGGGAAGATGAACAAATATCTTATTTATCTTCATATTATGTAAAGCTCGCTTGGCTGTTTTGCACAATTCATTAATTCGATGTCATTTTCTGTCAAGAAACTATGCTTCCACTGCTGGAGGCTGTAACATGGAAAATGTTCAGAGTTTTCCATTCTTCATTTTCTGAACTTTGCTGGTTCCTCTCACATGGCTTGGCTCTATAGAGATGCTCTTGTAATCGCCTTTCTCCTGCTAACCAACCCGGCAGGCCTTAGAGGTTATTAACACCGGCCTACTTTCAAAGTCCTGAGTTGAAGCCCCAGGATACTCAGTTGCGTAGAGAAAGAGACAGGAGAAATGGCAGCGTTTCTGTCTTTTTTACGGGGAAGAAATCATCCCTGTTAATTAAATGAGGAGTTTGAGAGGCGCTTGGAGAATTGTTTGTAGCTCTCCTGCAGAAAGAGTTTTCTTTGTCATGTTTTTGGATGTCAAGTTTCCAGTTCAGTCTTTTTCTTTGCAAATTAGAGTACTCTTTTCACTAAGGAAAATTAAACCTTTCAAATCAAATCTCTAATTATATTTAAAAACCATAGATTTCTCAAATGTAGATTTGTACTATCTGCCCCTCTACTCTTTTTAGTTCTAGGGAAATGTGGGTGCAAAATGATAAAAAACAAACATCATGGACAGCAGCCCAACTTTTAACTGGATTTTAAACTTTCTGTTGTGTGATCTCTCCTCCATTATCTGTTATGAACACTGGGGCTTGACATGGGCATCTGCATTCAGTTGGGGCTGCAGACTCTTTGCCTAGAACTTCTTAGGGCTGTGTGTTACTGAGTGTTGCTGGTTGTTTACAGTACATTTTTCACATTAAGAAGCAAGGAAGGATGACTGTGGGATACCAAAGTCATCTTTCTCTGCTCAAAAAAGGGAAAAAACTTGAATTTTGGAGCCAAAACAAGGTTCAAATTGCTTCCTCATCTCTTCCTAGTTGTGTTACCCTGAAAAGGCTACTTATCTCTTTGGTCCTTATTATACAAATGAGAACTTTGTACACTGGTTGGGTCTTCTGAAACCTTGCCAGACACCAGGTAAGCTATTGATAGATGATAGCTATTCTATTATTTGGGTATTAATGAATAAAATATTGGTTGTTGTCACCTTGAATCTTTTCTTATTCTGAATTCATCTAAGGTTCATAGAAAGCTTTGCTTTTAAATTGGGTACTTGGAGATTTAGGCATTTGGGAGATGTGGATTTACTCTTGTCTTCAAATCATTTGCATGCAAGTTTTCAAAGGGAGGGTATGAAGTTGTACTTTGAGCACTCATTATCTCCAAGGTCACCTTCTTATTTTGCCTCCTTGTATCTACTTTTTATTGGGGACAAATGCATTTTGTTGTACTTTAATTTTCTCTGTACTGTTGCAACTACAGGAAAGAAGGCTGCTGATCTCCTTTGCTTCATCTTCCATCTCAGAATCAATACCAAAGTATATATAACCTCCCCACTTCCATTCACACAAGTGGACTAATATGTCCCTCCTTCATGGGCTCCTTATAGTCAAGTCCTCCTTTCCATTTAGGGAACTTAAGTTGAACTCACTCCTCTTGGCCATTGTATAAATGGTAATTGTACCAGGTCACTTTAGCTTGCCTTTTAACTAACCTGAATTTCTTCCAGGTGTTTTATAACTTGAATTCTTCCAGAATCTAAGTGGTCAGGCTTCTTTTCATCCAAATATTTATAATACATTAAAACAAAAATTTTAAACAATTGTACTGATGACCTTCACATTAAAATAATTTGTTTCTGATGTTATAATCACTTAACATACTTCTCCTAAACATTGAAAAAATAACAATGGCTGCTTCTGCAGTGTTCCAAGAAATGGAATACATTCAATAAGAAAATCAATTTTGGTGATGTAGGGATTGATAAATAATAGTCTACTGGCCAAAGACAGCCCACTGTCTGTTTCTATTTGATTTTTGATCTAAGAATAATTTTTACATTTTTAAATGGTTTCAAAAAACCATTAAAAGAACAATAATATTTCATGATACTTGAAAGTCATATAAAACTCAAATTTCAGTGTCAAAAATAAAAGGGCATTGGAATAAAGTCATTCTCATTTGTTCACAAATTGTGGTTCATCTTGTACTCCAGTAGCACAGTCCAGTGGTTATGATAGAGATCTTAGTATGGTCTACAAACCCTAGAATATTCACTATCTGACTTTTAACAGAAAGAGCTTATGATTCCAGGTCTAAAACAGAAGTGTTATTTACATATTCTGTGATTTTATAATATACTCCTCTGAATGTTTACATGCCTTTCAAGTTATTAAATGATTTGCCTAAGATCACAGTGTTAGTGATAATTTGAATTTCTCTTATCTGCTCACTGAGACCAACATTTTAAACTTAATAAAAATATTTAAAGAATGTTCATGATGAAAGAAAAACCTGCATTTTAAAAATACACTATAATTTTTCTCTTTCATCTATTCAATAAGGACTTGTTTAGACCAAGGGTATTTTCCAAGTAATTTATGAGGAGTAATTTATTGGATTATTTAAATATAATAGATTAGGGAATAAGCTAGTGAATAGCTAGTTCTTATATATAGGGCAAATCTATGATATTGAGCTATAAATTTTTTGCACACATGGACACATTCAGCAGAAGGGAGTATATCATGAAATTCATTTGGGAGAGGGTTAGAGTATTATTCTTCCTTTTAAATTTTGTGATGTTTGTTTTAAATAGTCTTATAAAGATCAAAATGACATATTAAACATAAAATAGAAACTGTTAGAAAAACTAAAATAAGTCAGTCTCATGTCTCAATGATCTCTTGTACCCATTTCTGAATAAATGACATTCAATAAATGGTAGTTATCGTGACTATATGATATGTTTCAGTGGAAAATAGATGGATTAAAAATCCTCTAGGGAGAAAAAAACATTTGAAGAGTAAATGACTATATAATTTTATAATCATATATAAAAATAAGAGGTAAACTGATTATTTTATAGTCAAGCATTGATTATCTTCTTTTGGCTTAAATTTAATCTGATAAAGTAAAATAAAATAAAAATCATACTTTTAGCAAGACATTTTAAAAACTCTTTACCAAGGATAATGGTTAATCTGAACTGTTAATCTGATTGGATTAGGAGATGCCTCACATTAAGAGGCTTATAGGTGTGTCATAGAGGATGATTCTACAAAAGATTAGCATGAGAGACAGTGAACTGGAGATTCTCCCTAAGGATGAACAGCACAGTCCAATAGGTTGGAGGTTTGGATGCAGCAAAAGTCGGAAGAACACGGAAGCAGCAACCGACACAAGCTCCATTCTTCTTGAGCAGGTTCTGGATTGCTGCTATGATCACCTGAAGACATCAGATTCTAGTTCCTTTACTCTTCATTCTTCCCAAGTGAACTCTTCCCACTGACTCTCCAGGGAGTCTCCAGGCTTTCAGTCCTGCACTGGGGAGGCATCATTGATCCCTCTTGTTCAGAGACTTCAACTTCTTGTACTGCTAGTGGTTTCTCCAGTTCTCCAGTCTATAGACAGCCGTACACACATACACACACACACAAATAGATATATAGATATATATATACATATATATATCTCCTATTGATTCTGTTCTTCTGGACAACCCTAATACAGATAATTTCAAACATATACAAAAGTAGAAAGAATAATATAACAAATCCTCTATGTAAATGTCACCCAGCATCAATGATTTTCATCTCAGGTTTAATCTTGTTTTGTCTTTAAAACTTCTACCCAAAGCTGGATTATTTTAAATCAGAGGCAAAATGATTGGATTATGAGAGCCTTAACCTTATCCAGTGGGTTGATTCACTTTAATGTATTAACTGGGTGGTAATTGTAGGCGGTTAGGGTGTGGCTGGAGGAGGTAGGTCATTGGAGGCATGCCTTTGGAGGTGAGCTAAGCTTAGTCTCTCTGCATCCTGGTGCCATGTTCTAAGCTACTTTCCTCTGCGACACTCTTCTACCATTATGTTCTGCCTTACCTCAGTCTCCAAGGAATGGAGGCTTACCTCAATTTCCAAGCTGTCTGTGAAGTGAGATTTCTGAAACCATGAGCCCCAAATAAACTTTTTGTCCTCTAACATTTATCTTGTCAGGTCAGGTTATCAGTGAAAAAAAAAACTAGAGATACTGGCTAAAGCAGTATCTCTAAAAAGTGCTACTTAAAAAGATGGGAACCTTATGAAACTTAAAAGTAATATCATCAGGATATAAATAAAAGACATGCATTTGAAATGCATTGCTCTGTTTCTTAAATCTATAATTTCCCTGACTCAATTTACTTGTCGAAGAAACCAAGGTAAACTGTAGAGCTCCCCATTCTGTGAATTGTGCTAGTTGTAACACAATGGTGTCACTTAACACACTCCTCTGAGTCCTGTATTTACTGTAACAGGTATTTGGAACTAGGGGGTTGAACAAATTCAGGTTCAATTTTAGAGCAGGAAAATAGTTCATAGGAGGTCCCATTGGGAGGGACATGAATATTCTACATTTCTCTCTCTCTGTGACTTAGGAGTCTTGATGATCACTTTTTTCATTAGAGTGACATCTAATTCTCTGTCTTCTTCCATTATGAATCAGAAAATTTTGGAAAGAGAAGCTTCTGCTTATCAGCTACTTTCTTACCTCAAATGGAGTTTGTATAGGAAAAACAATGTTCTATTTACCTAGCATTGTCTAAAAGTGATCTGTACTTTTTTTTTTATTGACTTGTATATCATCATGAACTTGCTGATTTAAACATATCTGATGTTACAATCAGTTGCAGTTACCATTCTTATTGCTCAGAATATTCCATTTTTGGCCAGCGGGAGTTTCTTTACAAAAATTTAAACATATATTTGAAAAGTTCCTTTACTATATGGCATGAGAGTTTCTGTGTGTGATTTTATTTAAATTTTAAGTAACTTTAATGTTTTATCTTCATATATGCAATAAATTGTACCATGTTTATGATCATTTAACTGAGAGTTTAAACCTTTGTGTTTTAGTTTTGTGCTGAATATGTCAATTACTATGCCTCTTCTAAGGGCCCAGCCCTTCTTAAATCTGTGCTCAGCCCACCTGAATGAGGTTCTTTGCCTGTCTTTTCCTCTCTCACTATTTTCATCTTATTCAAGGTAGTGTAAAAGAGTTTCCTGAAACCTAAAGGGCTTGAGACAAATAGAAATGTTCCTGTCAGTGAACACGATATTGAGAAGACTTGGTTCTTGTTCTGACTCTGGAATGAACTAGATAACAATACGTGGAGTTGATCTAGATCAGTATTTTCCTCAATGATATCCTTCAAGATGGTAATTCTGTAGGATCCTCTGTAAAAGGATTTATTGCCCAAATACATTTAGGATAAATTGCCTATAATTTTGGAGAGTAGCAAGGCCTGTTGGCATAAAAGGCTATGAGAATTTTATAGAGAGAAATCAGTTTAACTTGGTGTATCGTGTATGTTTTCCTAATCTACCTGGCTACAAAATCATTCCTATCCTGTGCCTCTCGAGTACAAGGAACACTTGAGAAATGCTGGGCTAGCCAACCTCTAAGTTTCTTTTAACTCTGAAAGTTTGATTGAAATGACAGTGTATCAAAAGTCACAGTTTTTCCCCCCCACGTGGAAACTGCTTTCCTTCTTGTCTTTGCTCAGTCTCTGTTGTCGACTTTAATTCATCTTCAGGGGGAAAGTTTTTCCTGGATCTCAGACTTCAGATGGATGTGACTTTTTGTTATAAACATTTCTAATGAGGCCTAGAGAAAAATTGAACTGACTTTGTCAAAGCAAATAAAAATGTCCTTGTAGGAAGATTTGTATAGCATTGGGACATTATAGATAATTAATTTAAAAGAATGAGAATTTGAAGTCATCGAAAGCAGAATTTAAAACCTGAATCTAGCAGTTGTAGTGTGAAATAGAAAATGGTAGAATGAAGATATTTCTTATCAACTGGGAGAATTGACTCCAATACAAACATTTAGCATCATTGGGGCTTTTGGTTTATGAGCCTATGAACTATCTGGTATGAGCTCTGTCACCAGCTGAATCACTCTCAGTAAATCATATTCCTCTCTGGACCACGACTTCTTTATGTGTAAAATAAGTGTTTCTGTGGATGAGCCCCAAGACCCACTTCTGTTCTAAGTCAGTGATCCTCATGAAATATGTTTTAAAAGCTTCTGTATTTTGTGTATTATTGCTGCATGGAGAAACAAAGTAAAAGAATTTTCCCTTTTTTAAAGGGTTTTTATACTTCCCACAATCAATCTAGCTTAAAATACAGGGCAGGGACTTTCCTGATAATATTCATACTGTGTTTGGTTGAAATATGGTGTTGGGAAAGGAACTAGTGATAAGGAACTTAGAATTAAAGGGAAGATACGTAGAGCTCTAAAAATCATTATTTCTTCAATATGCAAATGAACATTTGAGGTGATTATCAGAATCGGAGTAGTATAGCAAAGATTTTGAATGTAAATGATTTTGATTATTTCAATAGATCGTTAAAAATGGGAAATACAAGAATAGGCAATTCAGTGAAAAGAACGCAGTCTGGGACACACAAGAGTGTTGGAGAGAGTTTTCTAAACTGTGAAAAAGACCTTATGGGCAGGCTGGGACATCATTTCAGATTTTTATTTTCAAGTCTCAGCATGCTCTTTTCCTAACCTTTTTCTTTTTAATTGCATCCTCATTTTATCCAAGCCAATAGCTTCTGAATTACTGAGCTGCTTGTTTCATGCAGTCAATTTGCAAATAGAGCATGTCTGGGTTCCTCTGTGGCAAACAGAATTTTTAAAAAAGTTAACTTTGATTCTGTGACAAGACATCTGTAAACACAGCAAAACTTGGTTATGGTTCCACAAAAAGTGGCTTTAGTAAGCTATCTGATCATGACTCTGCTCCAAGTAAATCTTT
Source organism: Sciurus vulgaris (assembly GCF_902686455.1). Classification (NCBI taxonomy): domain Eukaryota; kingdom Metazoa; phylum Chordata; class Mammalia; order Rodentia; family Sciuridae; genus Sciurus; species Sciurus vulgaris. Next base: position 56,107,901 of record NC_136462.1, on the reverse strand, counting down.
AAATCTCTTTAAACATGTTTGCTAGCCTTAAGCAACCAATGGTAAATGATGTCAATGTGTACTTCCAGTGAAAAATACCTCAGCAACTTGAGGGTATGTATGTGGTTCCAATATTCACTGGTAGTAGAGTGACCAATTTCTAATTTTGCACCTCAGGCCTGCAGAACTATTGGATAAAGCAGTCATGAGCAGTGTCCACTTTTAATATGGTATTTGCAATTCAAATGTTTTCTTCCTCAGTTTTAATCTGCAATTGCACATTCCATATTCTCCTTTTGCTTGTCATGTCCTCAGGGCTTTGTTCTGCCAAATTGTTGGCTCACCACTTTCCATGGTAATTTATAGAACCAAGTTCACTTTGTGTCACCACAGGTTATAAGTGAAAATGGAAACAATTTGCTGTTAAGAAATCTTTCTGAAACAAAATGCAAATAACATATTGAAACAAACTAAGGCTATTTTAAAAAAAGCAGTGCAATATAATTATAGGGCCTATATTACAGAACATTTTCTTTCTTCTAAATAGTCTCTCATTCTCTGCCTTACCCTCTCTCTGAGAGTATTCTATATTTAAATTAAAATACTATCTTTTTAGGAACCTTTTATCTGTTTCTGTTTCTTCCAGTCATTTCTCCTCATTGGACTGTGGTGGGAGTGGCATTTTTGGAGTTATTCCCAAGGGTCTGCAAACTAATCTGCTTACCAAGCTTTGTTGCTAGACTGAATAATCTGTCCACACCCATGGGCCATTATTTTTAAATATAGCAAAAGTTGTCATTTAAAACCCTTAAATTTTACTTAAAACTGAAATGAAATCATGGCATTTTTTTTTTCTATTTTGCAGTTTCTTAATCAACAGTTTCTTGACGTGTCATTTGTATCCAATGAATGTTTTCCATGTAAATCTTTTTTTTAAATTTATTTTTATTGTAAACAAATGGGATACATCTTGTTTCTCTGTTTGTATTGAAGTAGAGGCATACCATTTGTGAAATCATACATTTACATAGGGTAATAGTGTTTGATTCATGCTGTTATTTTTTCCTTCCCCCACCCCTTCCACCCCTCTTTTTCTTCTATACAGTCCCTTCTTCTTCCATTCTTGCCTCCCTCCCACCCCCCATTATGTGTCATCATCTGCTTATCAGCGAGATCATTCATCCTTCGGTTTTTTGAGATTGGCTTATCTCACTTAGCATGATATTCTCCAATTTCATCCATTTGCCTACAAATGCCATAATTTTATTATTCTTTATGACTAAGTAATATTCAATTGTATGTTTTCCATGTAAATCTTAAAAGGAGTTTTTCAAAATACTTATGATTATTAACCACTTCTCTATCCAGTTTTTGAATAATGTAATTGAATTGGTCATTAAGAGAATTACTATGGATTTCTGAAATGATTCTTTTAGAGGAGGGTTTCTTTTTTATGTTTTTATTTGTCATTTTGGCATCATATTTATAAATAATATTGGGGGTTCATTTTGACATAATCACATAAGCATGGACTATAATTTGCTCCATTGCAGTCCCCAGTACTTTCTCTTACCCTTCCCTCCTCCCTCCTCTGTTCCTCTTCCTCTGCTCTACTGGTCTTCCTTCTACTTATTTGTAATTCTTTTTTTTTTCTTAAATGAGTGCTTTATAGATACACATAAAGGTGAAATTCAGTGTGGTATATTCCTATGTGTACATAATATAATTTGACCAATTTCATTCTATAGTTCCTTCCGTCTTCCGTCCCTCCTCTCTCCCTCTCAATTCCCTTCCTCTGCTCCACTGATCTCCCTTCTATTTTCATGGGATCCCCCCACTTTTTCCTTACTTTTTGTTCTAGCTTCTCCATTTGAGAGAAAATATTTCATCCTTGACTTCCTGAGCCTGGTTTATTTCACTTAGCATGGTGTTCCCTAGTTCTATTCATTTACCAGCAAATGCCATACTACCATTCTTCTTTTATGGTTTCCTAATCTACCTGGCTAAAAAATCATCCCTATCCTGTGCCTCTTGAGTACAAGGAACACTTGAGAAATGCTGGGCTAGCCAACCTCCAAGTTTCTTTTAACTCTGAAAGTTTGATTGAAATGACAGTGTATCAAAAGTCACAGTTTTTATTTTCATTGTATATAGATACCACATTTCCTTTATCCTTTCATCTGTTGTTCGGCACCTGGACTGGGTCTATATATTGGCTATTGTGAGTTACACTGTTGTACATGTTGATTTGGCTGTATCATTATAGTATGCTGATTTTAGACTTTTTGTATGAATGCAAGGAGTGGGAGAGCTGGGTCATAAGGTAGTTCTATTCCTAGTCTTTTTTTTTTATTGTAAACAAATGGGATACATGTTGTATCTTTATTTGTACATGGAGTCAAGGCACACCATTTGTGTAATCATAAATTTACATAGGGTAATGTTGTTTGATTCATTCTGTTATTTTTTTTTTTTCTATTTCTAGTCTTTTGAGGAATCTCTATAATGCTTTCCATAGTGGTTGCACTAATTTGCAGTCCTACCAACAAAAGTGTAAATGTATCTTCTTCCCTACATGAGAGGAGGGAAGTCTTGGACTTCCACAAATTACTTGCAAAATCTTTTGTGTACTAGCATATGTTCGTTGCTTTTTTCTGAAGAGAGACTCTGAAACAGTGTCCAACCAATTTTTAAAAGTGTCTGTTACTATAACAAGATTGGAAACTCATGTTATGAGGGAAAGAGAAGACCCCATAAAAGAGTGAGTAAACTCTGAATTTCATTGGAATGAACTCTATTTTTAAAGGACAGAACATAAACCTCTCAAATCTGTAAGTAAGAAAAAATTTTGTAGGTTGCTTTTGTAGGTAAGAGTGTCATATCCCAACAATACATTGAATATATTCTTGTAGTTGTCTAAAGATAAGGAAAAATTTAGATATACTATTTACTATTTCAGTATGACAAGTACTAACATGTTTTTTTCCTAACTAACTCATTTTTATTTTGTCTTCTGTATTTGTAAAGACCTATCATTTGCTAAAAGAAGTACTTCAAACTAGAAGTTAACAAGTTGGTATTGATTTTTTCATCATTATCTGATCATTTAGCGTTAGGAGAGTGAATTGTAATGTTTATTATATAAACATCATAAATTAATTAAAATAAAATCTTTTTATTCTCATATGAACAACAAGCAGGTGACTGAGTGCCAGAAATGTACCCCTTTAAACTAGTCAACCCTGATAGCAAGTATTTATGAATTTAGTTTCCACTAGCTTCAATATTTCTACTTGTGAAACAAATTCAAGTGTATATGTCCATTTATTTAATGGAAATGCTAAGACAAATGCAAACACAAATTGAAATTTGCTTTTTATTTCCTAGAAAATTCAGATTTAGTCACTAGAAAATATAAAGCATACAGGCCACACATTTAATGATTTCCACACTCTTTTTCATAGCTCATGCTAGACCAACACCTTGGATTCCGGATACCTGTCTCTGATCTCACATAATCTGGTAATGGGAAAAGTTGAATTGCCTTTTATTACCCACGTGGTAGTATCAATAATAAAATATGTAAGGACGGAGCATTTCATTTTTAAGCATTGGTTTAGATTGTGCTATGTCCTGCTGACAAATAATCAACCCTAGGTTTTCAAATATCATGTAGTTCCTCAATAATAGTTTTTCTTTGAGGAATCATATTCTTTTTTAAAAATCATTTAAAAAATTTTTAATTAATTTTTAATTTGTTCTAATTCAATACACATGGCAGTAGAATGCATTTTATGCTTTTATGCATTTTGATAAATCATACACAAATGGAGTATAATTTATTTTTTTTCTGATTGTGCATGTTGTAGGATCACATTGGTCATGCAGTCATATATGTACATGAGGTAATAATGTTGGTTTCACTTTACTGTCCTTCCTACCCCCAGACTCCTTCTTCTTCCCTTTGCTCCCCTCTACCTAATATAAAGTAACTATAATCTTCCCTAATGCCCCCCACCTCCCCTCTGCCAATTGTGAATTAGCATCTGCATATAAGAGAAAACATTCGGCCTTTGGTTTTTGGGTTTGGCTTATTTCGCTTAGCATGATATTCTCCAGTTCCATCCATTTACCAGCAAATGCCATACTTCATTCTTCTTTAAACCTGAGTAATATTCCATTATATATATATATATATATATATATATATATATATGCACATTTTCTTTATCCATTCATTTGTTGAAGGACAACTAGGTTGGTTCCATAGTTTAGCTATTGTGAGTTGAGCTTCTGTAAACACTGATGTAGCTGTGTTACTGTAGTATGCTGGTTTTAAGTCCTTTGAGTATAAACTCAAGGAGTGGGATAGCTGGGTCAAATGGTGGTTCCATTCCAAGTTTTCTGAGGCATCTCCATACTGCTTTCCATAGTGGTTGCACCAATTTGCAGTCCTACCAGTAATGTTGTGTCAGTGTTGTACCTTTTCCCCCAAATTCTCACCAATAGTTATTGTTGCTTGCATTCTTGATAATTGCCATTCTGACTGGAGTGAGATGAAATCTTAGAGTAGTTTTGATTTGCATTTCTTTAATTGCTAGAGATGTTGAACATTTTTTCATATATTTGTTGATTGATTGTACTTCTGTGAAATATCTGTTCAGTTTTTTAGCCCATTTATTGACTGGGTTATTTGGGGTTTTTTGGTGTTAAGGTTTTTGATTTTTTAATATATCCTAGATATTAATGCTGTATCTGAGTGCATGTGGTAAAGATTTTCTCCCAATCTATAGGCTCTCTCTTCACATTATTGATTGTTTCTTTTGCTAAGAAGAAGGTTTTTAGTTTGAATCCATCCTATTTATTGATTCTTGATTTTACTGCTTGTGCTTTAGGGGTCTTGTTAAGGAAGTCAATTTGTAGGCCAACATGGTAGAAATTTGGGCCTACATTTTCTTCTGTTAGGCACAGGGCTCTGTTCTAGTGCCTAAGTATTTGATTCACTTTGAGTTGAGTTTCATCCCATTGAGAGATAAAGGTTTAATTTCATTTTGTTACCTGTGGCTTTCCATTTTTCCCAGCACCATTTGTTGAATAGGTTATCTTTTCTCCAGTAAATGTTTTTGGCACCTTTTTCTAGTATGAGATAATTGTATTTATGTGGGTTTGTCTCTGTGTCTTCTATTCTGTACCATTGGTGTACATGTCTGTTTTGGTGCCGACACCACACTGTTTTTATTACTATAGCTCTGTAGCAGTTTGAGGTCTAGTATTGTGATGCCTCCTGCTTCACTCTTCTTGCTAAGGATTGCTTTGCCTATTCTGGGTCTCTTATTTTTCCAAATGAATTTCATGATTACTTTTTCTATTTCTATGAAAAAATGTCATTAGGATTTTAATAGGAATTGCATTAAATCTGTATAACACTTTTGGCAGTATGGCCATTTTGACAATGTTAATTCTGCCTATCCAAGAGCATGGAAGATCTTTCCATCGTCTACGTTCTTTAATTTCTTTCTTTAGTGTTCTGTAGAGGTCTTTCACTTCTTTTGTTAGATTGATTCCCAAGTATTTAATTTTTTTTTAGGTTACTGTGAATGGGGTAGTTTTCTTAATTTCTCTTTCAGTGGATTCATTACTGATGTATAGGAACGTGTTTGATTTATGGGTATTGATTTTATACCCTGCTACTTTGCTGAGTTCATTTATTAGTTCTAGAAGTTTTCTGGTGAAATTCTTTTGGATCTTCTAAATATAGAAACATGTCATCAGTAAATAGTGATAGTTTGAGTTCTTCTTTACCTATTTGTATATCTTTAATTTCTTTCTTCTAATTGCTCTGGCTAGAGTTTCAAGGACAATGCTGAATAAAAGTGGTGAAAGAGGGCATCATTGTCTTGTTCCAGTTTTTTTAAGGGAATGCTTTAGATTTTTCTCCATTTAGAATTATGTTGGCCTAGGGTTTAGCATATATGGCTTTCACAATGTTGAGGTATAATCCTATTATCTCTAGATTTTATAGATTTTTTAACATGAAGTATTGCTGTATTTTGTTAAATGCTTTTTTCTGCAACTATTGAGATGATCATATGATTCTTATTTTTAAGACTACTGATGTGATGAATTATGTTTATTAATTTCTGTATGTCGAACCAACCCTGCATCTCTGGTATGAACCCACTCGATTCGGGTGCACTATCTTTTTAATATGTTTTTGCCAGAATTTTATTAAGAATTTTTGCATCTATGTTCATCAGGGATATTGGTCAGAAGGTTTCTTTTCTTGATATGTCTTTGTCTGGTTCTGGTATGAAGGCGATACTAGCCCCATAGAATGGGTTTGGAAGGGTTCCCTCCTTTCTATTTCATGGAATAATTTGAGGAGTATTGGTGTTAATTCTTCTTTGAATGTCTTGAAGAACTCTGCTGAGAATCTGTCTGGTCCTGAGCTTTTCTTAATTGGTAGGCTGGTATTTTCTCTTTCATAACTTGAAATTGTTCTATTTAAATCGTGTATGACCTTCTGATTCAGTTAAGTTAGGTCATACATCTCTAGAAATTTGTTGATGTCTTCAATACTTTCTATTTTATTGGAATGTAAATTTTCAAAGTAGTTTCTAATTATCTACTGTATTTCAGTAATGTCTGTTGTGATACTTTCTTTTTAGTAATTTGAGTTTTCTCTCTTTTTCTTTATTAGTGTGACTAGGGATTTATCAATTTTATTGATTTTTTTTCAAAGAACCGACTTTTTGTTTTGTCAATTTTTTCAATTGTTTCTTTTGTTTCAATTTCATTGATTTCAGTTCTGATTTCAACTATTTCCTGTCTTCTACTGTTTTGTTATTGATTTGTTCTTTTTCTAGGGCTTTGAGATATAACTTTAAGTCACTTATTTGTTGACTTTTTATTCTTTTAATAAATGAGTTCAATGCAATAAGTTTTCCTGTTAGTACTGCCTTCAGTTAGTGTCCCAGAGATTTTGGTATATTGTATCGATATTCTCAATTACCTCTAAGTATTTTTTTATTTCATCCTTGATTTCTTCTACTATCTATTTGTCATTCAGTAGTGTGTTATTTAATCTCAATGTGTTATAGTAGCTGAGAACTCATATATTCTTAATTGGCATCATATGATGTCATTTTATCAATGATCTTGGACTAATGAGCTAAGATATTTCATATTTTAAAATACTTTATTAAGATAAAATTTACCAACATCGAAATGCATAGATCTTAAATATAAGATTCAGTGAGTTTATATATCTATATACACACACACACATATTTCATTTCAAACATAGAACATTTCTATTTCCACAGAAAGTTCTCTGTTTGAATCACCCCCTTATGTGAGCCCTGTTTTGATTTTTATCACTGTAAACTAATTGAATTATACACTGTTTATGTAAATAAAATCATATAAATTTGTATTCCTTTGTGTCTGGCTTCTTTCATATGCATATTGTTATGGTTTCAGTATTAGGCATCTCCCCAAAGTTCAATGTATTTTGTAAGAAAACCCAAAAATGTTCAGAAGTGAAATTATTAGGTTATGAGAGTACTAGACGAATCACTGGATTAATCCATTTGAATGGAATAACTGGGCAGTAACTGTAGACAGGTAGGGTGTGGCTAAGTAGGTGTGCACTGGAGTTCTGCCTTTGCTGTTTGTATTTTGTCCCTGGTGAGCAGAACTCTCTCTCTGCTTCCTGGCTGCCATTTCCCGAGCTGCTTTCCTCCACTTCACCCGTCCTCTACCATGTTCTGCCTCACCTGGTCCCAGAGCTGTGGAATCTGCCAACCACGGACTGAACTTTTGAAACTTTGGACATTGTTCTTTTCAGGCGTGTTGGTCAGAGGAACCCAAAAGCAAACTAAACCACCTAAATTAAAAAAAAAAAAAAAATTCCTGTTGCTTTTATCACTAGTTTGCCTTTTATGTCCCTTTTTTTATACCAAAATATTTATCTCCTATACTATTCGTGGACACCTGGACTACTCCAATTTTTAGCTATTATATATACAGCTGTTTTAAGCATTTCAGATAACCACTTTGTGAGGACATATGTTTTCTTTTTGTTTTTAAATATTCAGAAGCAGAAATGTTCTTTTAAGTGGTAGGCTTGTTTAATTTTATTAGAAATTATCAAACAGTTTTCCAAAATAGTTGTACCGTTTTGAAATTTCACTAGCAATGTTATGGGAGTTTACACAGTAGTTCCACATCCTCACCAACACTTCATGTTTTGAGTCTTCTTTATTTTAGTTATTGTAATGAGTGTAAAACTTTGTTATCATTGTGGCTTTAATTTACATTTTTCTGATGTCTATGGGTGCTGAACATTTTAAAATTATCTTTAATTTTTTTGGAGGGTGATAATTTTGCCATTTCAAAAATTGGGGACTGAGGATATGGTAGAGCACTTGCCCCGCATATACTGAGGTCTCCCCAAAGAGTGTGAACATATTCATCCATGTTTTCTTATGGATTTGTGATTTTAGCTTTTACTATTAGGTCTATGCTCTGCCTGGAATTAACTTTTAATATGAATTGAAATAGTTTGTGTTTTAATCAGTTGTTCCACCACTATTGGTTGAAAAGACCTTTCTGTATCCCTTAACTATAAACGTGCTGGTCAATATCTGTAACTTTTGTTCTATTCCTTAGATCTAATTTTTTATCCTTATGTCATGGTCATACCACCTTGATTACTGTAGTATCATAGTAAGTTTGTAAATCAGGTTGTGTTAGTCCTCTAATGTAGCTTTTCTTTTAAGTCATTTTGGTTATCCCAAGTTCTTTGGGATTTCTCATCCATTGTATGCAGATCTTGAAAATTTGTACAAGTAAACTGGTTGGAATTTTTATCAGAATTATGTTGAATTTATAGATGATTCCAATCCATAAACATTGACATATCTTTCCATTTACTTATAATCCATTAATATCTCTTACCGTGTTTTGTAAATTTCAGTGCTTTGGTATTCACAGGTTTTGTTATTGCAGACAAAATTATTTTAAAATTTCATTAAAAAAATTTCATTTTCAATTATTCATTGCTACTCTACATAGGTACAATGATTTTTCTATATTGACCTCATATCCTATAACCTTGCTAAATTTACTTAATGTTTCTGGTATTTTTCTTACTTTAATTTACATTTAATAAATGTATATAAATTTTTGTTTCTCTGAATAAAGACAGTATAATACTTTTCCTGTCTTTATTCTTTTTATTTCTTTTTGTCCTTTGTCACACTAAGTAGGATTCCTAAGCTTGGGGGACAGAGGATCGTATCTAATATTTCATCAATAAATATAATGTTAAGTATAAGTTTTCACAGATGCCCTTTATTAGAACAAGGAGCTTTTCTTCCATTCTCTAAATTTTTATCTCAAATGGACCTTGAATTTCACCAGATTTTTTTATTCTTTATTCCATCAATGTGATAAAATGTATTGATTTATTTAATGCAAATCCTACTTGCTTCTAATATATTCTCTTTTTAATCCATTTCTTGATTTGACTTATATTTTAACTTTTGCATTAACATTCATGAGCAGTATTGATGGCATTGAAAATCTGATTAACAATGTTTGGCTTCAATGGGAAATTTAAAAATTTAAAAATAGGGCAGAAACTGATAGGAAAGTGTGGTCGGTAGGATATTTTAAAAAATTTTTTCTGTGAAGGTGCCAGACATTAGAAACCATCTTAAAAAGATGAATTCCTTTTATTTATATTTATTATCTGTTCATACCTGCTTTACTCTCAATCTCAAGATGGATATATTAAAAAAAAAAAAAAAAGAAAAAGAAAAGGAAACGGAAGCATTTAGTAATTTTACTGTTTTGTAAAGCCTTGAAATTTATCTTTCTGAAGGAGTAGGACAGGAATCATACTGTAGTTGGAAGAGGAACCAGCATAACTGTTATGCTAGTCGTCCTGGTAGACACAGTAACTCGCAATATAGTGACTCGGATGTTCCTGTTTTGTTACTGTTGTTTGCTGTTTCTTTGTTTTGTTTTGTTGTTTTTAATCCTTAGACATACATACAACAGAGCCATATCCTGTTTGTGAAACATTTGTTTTGCTTTTGATGATGACATTAGGAATACATAACTTTGGTATCTATTTTTCCTGGCTGCCTCCAGAATCTCATTTAAAGTTACTTTTCTTGGTATAGTTAAAATAGCAGAAGAATATGTTGGTCAAATTGCTTTTTTTTATACAACAAGTTCTGAAAATATTATTTGTCTTTATAGGCAGAAGTATGCCAGCATTTCCCTGATCTTGTCTTCATCATTTGTCTTCAAGCTTATTCTTATTAACTCTTAGAGTTTAGAATCTTCATTAGTTAAACATAGTAAAAATTTGCTTTGAACTTTTAAAAATTTAATTTAGAAAGGTTTTACTTCAGAGTAAATGAGCCATTTTGGCTCATTAGCGACTGTTAATGTTTGTAATTTGAAACTGCTTTTTAGATTTTCTGAGAGCTGAACGGATTTAATGAAACAAATTCCTTATAGATCTGATGCCTTCTTATCAGAAAAGTAAGACTGTTTTACCCTCCATTCTCCTATACATCTTTCATTTGTTAAAAAAAGAAAGAAGTTTATATGTAAATCACTGAATGTGAAGAACCATAGTATTCAACTAGATTATGAATTCCTGAAAGGGAAGATATTGGTATCCTTGAAGGTTTAATACGTGGAGGAATTAAAAAAAAAAATTTAAAGGATCAAAGTATTGGTATTAAAGTTTCTAAATGACTTGTCATTTATTATAAACCCATTTTTGCTTCTGCCTATATACATATACACACATTCATACATATATCCTGCACACACACATACTTACATATATCCTGTACATGCACACATGCACACATATATACATACTTAATTTATATTTGGTGGATTTATTCTTGTAATGAGAACTATTTACAACTTAGACTCTATGTTGTTTTATCTTATTCTTGAGATTAAATTTAGAATTTGAAGAGATTATATCTTAAGAGATTTATAATTTACATTTCGGTATTTTTTCCTTTTTCTTTTGCAGTACTATGGATTGAATCCAGCAAGGCTCTACCGCTGAGCTACATCCCCAGCCCATTGTTTTTTTTTTTATTTGGAGTCAGAATCTAAGTTGCTCAGGCTGGTCTAAAACTTGTGATTCTCCTACTACAGCCTCCTGGGTCACTGGGATCATGGGAATGTGCCACTGTACCTGGAAATTCATAATTTCTTTCAAGGACTACAAAATGAATTATTTCAAAGAGTTGTAAAATGGATTATTTATTGTACTCTAACTTCCCTTAAAATATTTCTTTGGCTTATTTACTTTCTATTCTAGTTTGAATGCTTCTGATACAAATATGTTCTATTCTTCATCTTGGCATTTCTTTTTTCTAGAGTAGTTGGTCTTGACAGCATACCGAAGCTGTGGTATTTTTAGTTGTGATGTCTCAGGTCTTTTGAAATCCGGGTACTTAGAGGAGACTCTGGAAGCCAAAATGGGCACATCAGCATTTTGGGCATATGGGCAATTGCTCCCTTTTGCTCTGGTTTCCTTCCAGGCAATTAGAACCAGTTTCTTTTCAATGTTCCTCTTTTACCCAAGGACTGATTAACAAAACAAAACAAAACAAAACAAACAAACAAAAAAAAAAAAAAACAAAAAACCAATGCGCTTCCTTTGGCTAGTTATTTTCTGAGAACACAAATCATCTTTCCCATTAATAATTTTATTGTCTGGTGTTTTTTTACTCATTCATTCACACTCTTCTTCAGAGAAGACTGCTGCATAACATTCTCAGTTCTATAAACATCACTGCAGGAGTGTTTCCTACAGAAGAAAATGATTTAAAAATGCACTGAAAAGATGGAATGGTCATGAACTGGAATTTGGTACCTATATGTTGTCAGCTCTTTTATGGAACTACTTGTTTATGTATCAGAAACATAAGCACATCCAACAGAGCAAGGAATGCCTTCTGTTTGGCTTTGAATTCATTGGTATATTAATCCTAGGCAGCACTAGGAAAGAAATGTGCAGGGCTAAAATATAAAGGCACATCCAGTGCTGGGGAAAAAAAAAATCATCTGGACCATGATTTACCCGTCTTCATTTTCTGAGTTCAACTCCTAAAAATGTCTAGTGCGGTGAACAGAACGAATGAGAGCAAATTAACTTTCATTTTCCAGCAGGGGGAGATGGGAGATGTGCAGGAGTGAATCAATCACCCGCCACTGGCTGCACTGACAACATTCATCCGCGTGAGCACGCTTCTATGTGGGCAACGCCGGTAGATTTATTTCTCCGAGTGAGTTTACTGCTTACATTCACGGCGTCTCATCTTTCTGGCAATCAGGATAAATTGTGTCTCAGTAATAACATTGTAGCAAGCTATTCTTTACCGTGAGGAGCCAGTAATGACTGTGTCTTACATTTGCATTAATTCTGATAAGATTTACTGGTGCTTGCTGATCTGTAAATTTCAAAATGGCAAACAGCAGCAAAGGTCAACTCAGCAATAATATTAATAGCTTTACAAAAAGGTTGAGCGACTCAGAAATTCAGGATGATAGCCTGGGTGAGAGGGAAATTCAGTGAGTATTTGTCATCTTCATCTTTTCTTTTACTTCACCCTGTCTTTTATAAGATAATTATAGGACCCTAGCAAAGGAAGCATGAGGTTGCATAGATCAGTAATAGGAATCCTTGCTTCATCAGAGATAATACTTTCCCACCATCTCTATCTTACAAAACACTTGGAAAATCTGATGAGAGGGTCTAGGTCTTTGGATATTAAAGATTTGGGGTAAACACATAGTAGGAATATATTTTCGAAGATTAAAGACCACCCAGTAACACTTTAACATTCCCCTTAAATATTCCTCATTAAATGGAAAACACAGAGTTAGTAAAGTATGTTTAAATATAAAGAGAGACACTCAGATTGATTTTTCTAGGTTTCTGTAGGAAAAATACGTTGCCCATCATACTGGATTTTCTGTCTTGTATGAAACCTTTCCTGATGCTTCCAGAATGAGTTGACCATGTCCTCTTCAGCATCATTTCTTATCTAGACAGCACAGAAGTTTCCTTCCACGGATGCCCATTATCTTAGACTTTTTTTTTTTTTTCCTTTTTTTTTTTGTTTTGGTTGCCTAATGGAATAGCCAAGACTGGGTAATTTTTAAAGGAAAAAGGTTGATTTGGGCTCATGGTCTATGAATTGGGAAATCCAAGATCAGGCAGTCTCATCTGGTGAGGAACTCATACTGTTTCAATTCATGGTAGAAAGCAGAAAAGCTAGCTGGTGAACGGAAGGGAGAAAGTTGGAACAGAACTGCTGATAGCTAAGCTATTTCCAAGAGGAAAGTATGAATACATTCATGAAGGCTCTATCATCCTAAAAGGCAAGTTGCAGCACTCCAAGCAATAACAACAAAGTGTGTACGTGAGCCAATGTGAGGATGATGATCAGGGGAAATGAATTCTAGCCTCCTAGAAATAGCTCTTTCCCAAATGGCATCCGAAGGGTCTAGATCTTTATGTCTCTCTTTTTTTTTTTCTTTTTTAAAGAATGAAAGACGTTATAGCAGCCTGTACACGGAGAAAGTTCTAAAGCAGAACATAAAGTTCGTCCTTTCTATTTCGATGTTTCAAGTCTTCTGAGACTTGTGATCTGAGCAATGGTTTTCCTTGCATTAGCATGCTTACTCTTCTTGGCAGGAATATCTCAGTCTTTATTCATGGAGTCTTTATTGATTAGATTCCAAAAATGATTTGGTCCCACTAATGAACTGTTACAAATGCTCTTGGATAACTTTTTTTGTGATCCTACACCTTATTGTATTTTTCTGATCTCTGCATGCTCTGAGTTTTTCAGGACATATTCTAAATTATCCCTGATATGGCATCAGGATAAGTTGCATTCTGTGCTTTTGGTGAGGACAGTTATTTCCTGAATGGGGTCTGAGCCAAAACGGAGCTTACATTGGGTTGAAAGGCCATGCCAGATGCTCTGTAGCACAGTTCAATATCCTTTCTGGCTGAAAAGACGCATCATTTTCATTTTCAATCATTTCACATCTGGTGAGACATGAGCCTTAGAGATACAGAAAGGGAATGAAAACAGGCAAATATATCTGTTTATTTAGATGCTTGTAACTTCTAATAAGCCTGATGTCATAAAGAAGGGGAGAAGTATAAGAAATGGCCACCATAGGGAACAGATTCTTCCCTTTCTTCTCTGCAGGTCCACTGTGGAAATCAACACCCTTAATTCTTCACCTCTTCACATATTCGTGCCCTTTGCTATGTACATGGAAGTTCTTCCACCAGCCTAGTGTGCCTTCCCATCTGTAGCTTAGAGCCTAGTTTTGTGTTTGGCTTTGTCCAGTGGGATAGCAAGGCTCAAGACAAGAAAAGACTCGAAATGTGTTTGCACAGTCTGCTTTCCTGTTGCCATCACTAGGTGCAGAGTTTGCACTATATAGCTGCTGTCCTTTCAGTGTGGGTACTAGAATGAACATACTGGGTGTGGCTCTAAGCCCTCCCTACAAAAATTGACAAGTCCTGCTAGATCTGCGAGTTGAAGCAGTTTCCCATCCCAGGTCAGCTGAACCCCGCTTCGTGTGACCAATAGTCATGTGAATTAGAATAAATGGTGGATTTTAAGGTAACAGTTCTGAATTGGCTACAACTTTCTTCTTCCAGGAAGATTTGGTGATGTCTAGAACCATTTTTATTGTCACAAGGTACGGAACGTTAACATGGAACTTTGTGGGTAGAAGCTAGAGATGAACATTCTACAATACACTGGACAGCCTACTACTAAAAATATTTAACCTGGAAATATTGACAGTGCTCCTATAAAGAAAACTGTTTTAAGGTAATAGTTAACTGTTACACCTCTCATCTACTGGATGTTTTCTTGTCCCCATAGAGAAGAGTCACAATTAGGCAGAACTCAGAACCATCACGGGACCAAGGTTACCAGGGAGCAGCATTCTATGCCTTTGAGGCAAGAGTCTATGCTTTGTTTTTTTTTTTTTTTTTCCTGTCACTGTAATAAATAGACCTACATAGGACCAGTATTCTTGGAGATAAATCCAATTATGTCTTTCTCTTTTTACTTCCTTTTAGTTTTTCTCTCTAGGATCTCCTTTGCTTTTCCTGCATACTCATGTTCTTTTTATATAGAGGGCCCTGAACTTGCCTCCAGACTCTATCATATAGGTTTGGATTGTTTAACCTTGAGGACTTTTTGTTACTCAGGCAGCTATAAATTTACAGTGGTACTTTGGTTTCCATTCTGCATTTTATTTAATGGATAGGGATCCCCAAGGAATCACACAGGGAAGAAGGGTGTTTAATATGACAGGGCGCAGGCAGCTCTGGGTCTTAGGTGGTAATGTCATCAGGTCTGACTAGATGAAACCTTTCCCTGAGGCCTTCACAGGCTTGTGGTTGTTGCATTGTCTGTAAAAATGTTAAATTCTATAGAAGTTCAAAGAAGGAGGTGGGAAGTCATTGGGAAAAACTTAATGGAGAAAATGGAAAATATTTAACAACTATTTGTTAGACCAGTGTTAAATAAGCACACTTAACTATGGAGCACTCATCTTTTAAAATGTAGCCTGAACATTTTTTTCTAGATTCATATACCTTAGTCTGTCTCTTTCTCTATTTCTCTTTTTTCTTATCTTTTCCCTTCCCTCCCTCCCTCCCTGCCCCTTCCTTTCCTATCCTTTCCTTTCTCCCTTCCTTCCTTCCTCCCTCCCTCCCTCCCTCCCTCCCTCCCTCTTTCTTTCTCTTTCTTTCTTTCTTTCTTTCTTTCTTTCTTTCTTTCTTTCTTTCTTTCTTTCTTTCTTTCTTTCTTTCTTTCTTTTTCTTTCTCTCTCTCTCTCTCTCTCTCTCTCTCTCTCTCTCTCTCTCTCTCTCTCTCTTTATGCTGTGGTGTTGTATGTATGGGTCTTTCTGCTCTAACTCATTCCCCCTAGTTATATTAACTCCTTACATTTTAATGTTTATTACAGATCTCTAATGCTACCTTGTTGGTTGTGTTATATTTTTTCTTAGACTTGTATTTGTGTACCTCTTGGTGTTTCCATGTTCCTGACAGATACTAATATTTGGGATTCAGAGCTGAGAAGTTAAAATTCTCAGGAATTGGGAACTCTTGAAGTCCTAAATTATTCTTAAAATTACTCATATTTTTTTAAATCTCAGTATGGATTTCTTTAAAAGGTGTAAACAAATAGGAAATAGTAATTGAGGAATATTTACAAAAAAGAATAGCTGAAGTGAATATTTTTTTTTTATTTTATTGTAAACAAATGGGATACATGTTGCCTCTCTGTTTGTACATGGCGCAAAGGCATACCATTTGTGTAATCATAAATCCACATACAATAATGTTGTTTGATTCATTCTGTTATTTTTTCCCCTTCCCCCCACCCCTCCCATCCCTCTTTACCCTCTATACAGTACTTTCTTCCTCCATACTTGCCCCCCTCCCTAACCCTAACTCTAACCCTAACACTAACCCTTCCCTCCCCCCCATTATGTGTCATCCTCCACTTATTAGCGATATCATTCGTCCCTTGTCTTTTTGAGATTGGCTTATCTCACTTAGCATGATATTCTCCAATTTCATCCATTTGCCTGCAAATGCCATAATTTTGTCATTCTTTATGGCTGAGTAATATTCCATTGTGTATATATACCACAGTTTCTTTATCCACTCATCAATTGAAGGGCATCTAGGTTGGTTCCATAGTCTGGCTATTGTGAATTGAGCAGCTATGAACATTGATGTGGCTGTATCTCTGTAGTATGCTGATTTTAGATCCTTTGGGTATAGGCCAAGGAGTGGGATAGCTGGGTCAAATGGAGGGTCCATTCCAAGTTTTCTAAAGAATCTCCACACTGCTTTCCAGAGTGGCTGCACTAATTTGCAGCCCCACCAGCAATGTATGAGTGTACCTTTCTCCCCACATCCTCGCCAACACCTGTTGCTTGTATTTTTGATAATCGCCATTCTAATTGGGGTGAGATGGAATCTTAGGGTGGTTTTGATTTGCATTTCTCTTATTACTAGAGATGTTGAACATTTTTTCATATGTTCATTGATTGCTTGTACATCTTCTTCTGTGAAGTGTCTGTTCATTTCCTTAGCCCATTTGTCGATTGGATTATTTGTATTCTTGGTGTAGAGTTTTCTGAGTTCTTTATAGATTCTGGAGATTAGTGCTCTATCTGAAGTATGATTGGCAAAGATATTCTCCCACTCTGTAGGCTCTTTCTTCACATTACTGATAGTTTCCTTTGCTGAGAGAAAGCTTTTTAGTTTGAATCTATCCCAGTTATTGATTCTTGCTGTTATTTCTTGTGCTATGGGAGTCCTGTTGAGGAAGTCTGGTCCTAAGCCGACATGTTGAAGATCTGGATCTACTTTTTCTTCTATAATCTGTAGGGTCTCTGGTCTGATTCCGAGGTCCTTAATCCATTTTGAGTTTAGTTGCATGCATGGTGAGAGATATGGGTTTAGTTTCATTCTGTTGCATATGGATTTCCAATTCTCCCAGCACCATTTGTTGAAGAGGCTATCTTTTCTCCATTGCATATTTTTGGCGCCTTTGTCTAGTATTAGAAAGTTGTATTTATTTGGGTTTGTGTCCGTGTCCTCTATTCTGTACCATTGATCTACCTGTCTATTTTGGTACCAGTACCATGCCGTCTTTGTTACTATTGCTTTGTAATAAAGTTGAAGTTCGGGATTGCGATACCCCCTGCTTCATTTTTCCTGCGAAGGATTGCTTTAGCTATTCTGGGTTTCTTATTCTTCCAGATGAATTTCATGATTGCTTGCTCTATTTCTGTAAGGTACGTCATTGGGATTTTAATTGGGATTGCATTGAATCTGTATAGCACTTTTGGTAGTATGGCCATTTTGACAATATTAATTCGGCCTATCCAAGAACATGGGAGATCTTTCCATCTTCTAAGGTTTTCTTCGATTTCTTTCTTTAGTGTTCTGTAGTTCTCATTGTAGAGGTCTTTTACCTCTTTTGTGAGATTGATTCCCAAGTATTTTATTTTTTTCGATGCTATGGTGAATGGGGTGGTTTTCATAATTTCTCTTTCTGAGGATTCCTCACTTATGTATAAAAATGCATTGGATTTATGAGCATTGATCTTGTAACCTGCCACTTTACTGAATTCACTTATGAGTTCTAACAGTTTTCTGGTGGAATTTCCTGGTTCCTCTAAGTATATAATCATATCATCCGCAAATAGGGATAGCTTGAGTTCTTCTTTTCCTATTCGTATTCCTTTAATTTCCTTGGTCTGTCTAATTGCTCTGGCTAGAGTCTCAAGAACGATATTGAATAGGAGTGGTGAAAGAGGGCATCCCTGTCTTGTTCCAGTTTTTAGGGGGAATGCTTTCAGTTTTTCACCGTTTAGAATGATATTAGCCATGGGCTTAGCATAGATGGCCTTTACAATGTTAAGGAATGTTCCCACTATCCCTATTTTTTCTAGTGTTTTGAGCATGAAGGGGTGTTGTATTTTATCAAATGCTTTTTCTGCATCTATTGAAATAATCATGTGGTTCTTGATATGGTGAATTACATTTATTGATTTCCGGATGTTGAACCAACCTTGCATCCCTGGGATAAAACCCACTTGATCGTGGTGCACTATCTTTTTAATATATTTTTGTATGCGATTTGCTAAAATTTTATTGAGAATTTTTGCGTCAATGTTCATTAATGATATCGGTCTGAAATTTTCTTTCCTCGATTTATCTCTGTCTGGCTTGGGTATCAGGGTAATATTGGTTTCATAGAATGAGTTTGGGAGGGTACCCTCCTCTTCTATTTCATGGAATACTTTGAGAAGTATTGGAATGAGCTCTTCTTTAAAGATTTTGTAGAACTCGGCTGAGAACCCGTCTGGTCCTGGACTTTTCTTTGTTGGTAGGCTTTTGATGACCTCTTCTACTTCATTACTTGAAATTGTTCTATTTAAATTTTGTATGTCCTCCTCGTTCAATTTAGGCAATTCATATGTCTCTAGAAACCTGTTGATGTCTTCGAAATTTTCTATTTGGTTAGAATATAGATTTTCAAAATAGCTTCTAATTATGTTTTGTATTTCAATCGTGTCTGTTGTGATATTTCCTTGTGCATTCCGAATTTTAGTGATTTGGGTTTTCTCTCGTCTTCTCTTTGTTAGAGTGGCTAAGGGTTTATCAATTTTGTTTATTTTTTCAAAGAACCAACTATTTATTTTGTCAATTTTTTGTATAGTTTCTTTTGTTTCAATTTCGTTGATTTCAGCTATGAGTTTAACTATTTCCTGTCTTCTACTACTTTTGGTGTTGGTCTGTTCTTCTTTTTCTAGGGCTTTGAGCTGAAGTGTTAGTTTGTTTATTTGTTGATTTTTACTTCTTTTATTGAATGCGCTCCATGAAATAAATTTTCCTCTAAGTACTGCTTTCATAGTGTCCCAAAGATTTTGATATGATGTTTCTTTGTTCTCATTTACCTCTAGGAATTTTTTAATTTCCTTCCTAATATCTTCTGTTATCCATTCATCATATAATAGCATATTGTTTAATCTCCAGGTGTTGGAGTAGCTTCTGTTTTTTACTCTTTCATTTATTTCTAACTTCAAACCATTATGATCTGATAGAATACAAGGTAGTGTCTCTATCTTCTTGTATTTGCTTACATTAGCTTTGTGGCATAATATATGGTCTATTTTAGAGAAGGATCCATGTGCTGCTGAGAAGAAAGTGTATTCGCTCTTGGTTGGATGGTATATTCTATAAATGTCCGTTAAATCTAAATTATTGATTGTGTTATTGAGATCTATGGTTTCTTTGTTCAATTTTTGTTTGGAAGATCTGTCCAGTGGTGAGAGAGGCATGTTAAAATCACCTAGTATTATTGTGTTATGGTCTATTTGGTTTCTGAAATTGAGAAGGATTTGTTTGACATACATGGATGAGCCACTCTTTGGGGCATAGATGTTTATGATTGTTATGTCTTGCTGATTTATGGTTCCCTTAAGCAGTATGTAATGTCCTTCTTTATCCCTTTTGACTAGTTTTGACTTGAAGTCCACCTTATCTGTAATGAGGATGGATACCCCAGCTTTTTTGCTGAGTCCATGTGCATGATATGTTTTCCCCCATCCTTTCACCTTTAGTCTATGTGTATCTCTTTCTACGAGGTGAGTCTCTTGCAGGCAACATATTGTTGGATCTTTCTTTTTGATCCAATCTGCCAGTCTATGTCTTTTGATTGATGAGTTCAGGCCATTAATATACAGGGTTATTATTGAGATATGATTAGTATTCCCGGTCATTTGGTTCATTTTATTTATTTATTTACTTATTTATTTATTTATTTATTTATTTTGAGACGACTTGGTTCTTCCTTTATTTGACAATTCCTTTAGGATGGTTCCTCACATTGCTGATTTGCTTCTTTGTTTTTCATCTCTTCCTCATGGAATATTTTGCTGAGAATGTTCTGTAATGCTGGCTTTCTTTTTGTAAATTCTTTTAGCTTTTGTTGATCATGGAAGGATTTTATTTCATCATCAAATTTGAAGGTAAGTTTTGCTGGGTATAAGATTCTTGGTTGGCATCCATTTTCTTTCAGGGCTTGAAAAATGTTGTTCCAGGCCCTTCTAGCTTTTAGGGTCTGGATTGAAAAGTCTGCTGATATCCGTATTGGTTTCCCCCTGAATGTAATTTGATTCCTCTCTCTTGCGGCCTTTAAAATTCTGTCTTTATTTTGTATGTTGGGCATTTTCATTATAATGTGCCTTGGTGTGGGTCTGTTGTAATTTTGTATATTTGGAGTCCTATAAGCCTCTTGTACTTGATCTTCCATTTCATTCTTCAGATTTGGGAAATTTTCTGATAGTATTTCATTGAATAGATTGTTCATTCCTTTGGTCTGTTTCTCTAAGCCTTCCTCAATTCCAATAATTCTCAAATTTGGCCTCTTCATGATATCCCATAGTTCTTGGAGATTCTGTTCATGATTTCTTACCATCTTCTCTGTTTGTTCAACTTTGTTTTCAAGGTTAAATATTTTATCTTCAATGTCTGAGGTTCTGTCTTCCAGGTGTTCTATTCTATTGGTTATGCTTTCTATGGAGTTCTTAATTTGGTTTATTGTTTCCTTCATGTCAAGGATTTCTGTTTGGTTTTTTTTCAATATCTCTAACTCTTTATTGAAGTGATCTTTTGCTTCCTGTATTTGCTCTTTTAACTGTCGATTGGTGCGATCATTCAGTGCCTGCATTTGCTCTTGCATCTCGTCATTTGCTTCCCTGAGCATTTTAATTATGTACATTCTGAACTCCCTTTCTGTCATTTCTTCTGCCATGCTGTCGTTGGGTTTCATTGATGTAACATCTAGATTTGTTTGCAGCATTTTCTTTCCTTGTTTTCTCATATTGTTCAGGTATCAGTTGACCGCTGTGATATTGCAGATTTCCTCTATTGTCTTATAATATCCCTGAAGATTTCTATTATATCCCCTCTTAGTCTTCAGTAGCCTGAAATCTTGGAGGAAGTTGATAATGCAGTGCTCCACAAGGGAGCTGACTCCCTAGGGGTGGTGGCCTTCTGGTGGGGTATATTCCCTGCTAGTGGGCAGAGGTACCTTCACTTGCTGATGAATGGTCATCCAGAAGGGAAGTAGGTTGTGGGTGAAGTGAATATTTAAACACTGGAAAATGCCAGCTGATACTGTTGGTTGGTATATGGTTAGGCAACATTTGGCTCTCGTAGTGAAATTAACCTCCCTACAGAGAATCACCTGTCAAAATTGCCAGTTTAAGGACTTATTTTGCCTCTACTACTGGTCATTTTTTGGAATCTCACTCATAAGATTTGTTGCACACAAACATGTTGATATTTATTTTACTATATATGAAAATATTAATACATATTTTGCAAGAATGACTCACCATCAGCAGCAGACATGAATGCACATTTATAACAAGACAACAGCTAGAAACAAGACTGAGTAGATCATGTATGCTTTTTTTCTTCTTGCTCCTGTCTGGAATGTTTTTAGTATATTCATTTTCAAAAACTTCTTCTAGAAATAAAATTGAAAAGTGATAAAAAGATTGGAAACAAAAGAAAGTGGTTAGCAAGTGAAAACATGAATACTTCACCTTTTGCTCTCTGACTTGTCTGAACCCATATATTTTTGCTCTCTGACTTGTCTGAACCCATATATTTTTCAGTTGTGAGCTTGTCCTGACTCCTTAAATTCCTTTTTGACATCTATATTTATAGCTGTTCTTTTGCATAATAGAATACTTTGCTTGTGTGAGTTTGATGTGTCTCCTTTAAATATATGATGAACGTAGCTGTCTCTGGGCTGCATCAAGAATATTTGCTTCACGAGCCCAGGAATAATACACTTAAGATGCATTAATGGAACAAGGTTGAAGGGAAAGTCATTTTTCATTTCATGCCACCTAGCATTCTTCTTTTAAAGGAGAGTGAGTTTATTATTCAAAGCCATATTTAATCAGAGGAATTTTTACCAGTTAGCTACTTTACACAGAGCAAAAATGAAAATTGTATGCTGCTTACAGTGCAAGTGCAACTGTCTCATTGACATTTTAGCAGTTTGTACCAATGGTATGATTATAGGTAATCTATTATGAGAAGTTTTCTAAGTTATGGGCCAAGAAATGCATTGAATTTCAGTCAGATATAGTACATGTTGAATTATAATTATTAATGGAGTTTCTCCCCACTTCTTTAAAGGGGAAACACAACAGCTCAATGTTTCTTTGTTTTGTATTCCTTTGGACAGTTTAAGTAACCACAACTGAATCTCCTCTTCATTTTTGTCCAAACTTATTTTGCCATCAAACAAATGATGCAATTTTGGAATAATTTGTTCAGCTACTGTGATTTTAAGGTTTCCATTTTTGTCCACTGAACAAATTTTTAATTATCTCAGGGCAATTGAAATGCTCCACGAATCTTTGTGCAGTCAAAGTTATTTCTCTGAATAATGTACAAACTAACCTCTTGGGAGCCCATCTATATTTGAAAGGTTTACTAATGGGCTGCTTCTTCCCCTTGCACATATGCTGGTTTATAATTTACAGCAGCCCTCCAGGAGCTGTGTCTAATCCCACAACCCTGCTGCACATCACAGCACACAGCTCTCAGCTGCCACAAATCCCTGGCTGGGAACTTTCTGTTCTCTTTTCTTGTCTAAAATTTATGGTATTTTGTTTCTGTGGTTTTAGTATTTCCAGTTACTTAACTGAGCTCAAAATATGTTGTTTTATGTCATTAAAGTCTTCTAATAACTTCTTTATTTGAAGAGAGAGATTTACAGTCACTACAATATTTTTACTTTTCAGCCCAACACATGGATTATCACCATTTCTTTTGATAATCAAGTGATTGGCTAAGGACTCAAAACAATTGGAATGTTCTGCAAGTATTTTTATGGCTTTTCTCCCATTGCTGTTCATTACCACCCGTTGTTGTGACAGATCTGTTGCTGCCTCTGCCTTTGTGGATATTTCTTCAAATCAAAGATGAATCTCTTTGGGAATAGCGGTTATTTTTTGTCTTTGTGCTCACACTTGGACGTGTGGGATGGAAGGAAGCCAAATTAATTGCACTTTACTCTTTCAGTTCTGACATGCTTTTCGAGCAGACTGCCGTCATGTTAGCTTAATGCCTCCTGCATTAGGGACCGATATAAAAGGAATTATTAGCATTGTTGTTTTTAGTTTTTATAATTTCAACTAATTTAAAGGACTACATTATCTTCCATTTTCTAATCTATTTCTTTCCTAACTAGAACCCAGTACCTTGTTTTGATTTTTAAAAGGTTTATGCTGTTTTACTGATTTTTATAGTTGCACTATTTTCTTTCATCTTACTTCCACTTAGATGTAAACTCTGTATATCAACTTTGGGGTCTGAAACCGACAATAACTTAGATCTTTTTCTTTCAGGAGGAAATTCCCTTCTTGTTGAGTAGTGAGAACTTCCTTTGACCTGTTGTCTTTAGAGCATACACTGTAGTTCAGGCCTTTTCATTTAATAATAAATCATTTTTTCTTTACATGGCTTCCGATTTTATTGTATTTCCTCTGTATATTCCTAAAAATTGTGTATCTTAAATGAAAAAAAAAGAAAAGCAATTGGTTGTCTGTTGCTAGTATTTGGAAAATTAGTGTTTGCATCTGTGCTTCTATTTATTAAAAGCTATATTTACAAAATAACACTTTAAATGCAGGTTGTTGTTCTGATCATTCTTCTAAATGTTCTTGAGCTTTGTATATTCTTGGGGCTATCTCAAAAGTAGCTATAGGGACAGGAGATATGTAGAAACTCTGTTTACTTTCTTCCCCATTTTACCATGAAGCTGAAACTACTCTAGAAAAATGAGTTTCTTAATTAAAAGAAAAAGAAAGAAAGAAATGCAGCCAAATACCTACAGAGGTGGAGAATTCAGGCTGTCTTGGACACAGTGGTGTGAGATTGCCATGGGAACATAGCATCAAAATCATAATGGCTGATTTACATTGGTAGTACAACAGTCTCCCTTTCCTATTTAACTTTTTGTTATGAGAAATGATTAATCTTGTGACATCTTCTTTTTCATTACATTCTCTGTGATGAGAATTAGACTGTGAAATGCCTAATACATTTTATGAATGAGTGCTAGGTACAGTAACATTTTGATTAAAAAAAAAACTATTTCATTTGGTTTGACTCTATAGTATTCTGATTGAATGGTTCAAGAGTTAGATAATCCAATTGCATAAAACTAAAAACCTATTATTATTCAAAGGCAACGCCAGTTACATAATGCTGTTTTCCCGTAAAATAAGAATATAGTGTGATATGCTAATATTATAACATGAACTATCCTCATTAAAAGATTCTCATTCAAATTGGATGAGAAGTAAACTTATCCAGTCCTTCTCAATATAATCTATTGCATTTTTTCCTCAAAACATGTGATAGTACTGATGGGTCATTTCATAGTTATAGAATTTTAAAAAATATGAACACAAAAGGCATGAGATGCACAAGGATCATACTTTTGAGTTTTAGATCATTAGTATCATTTACTGGGCAATAAGATACTTGTAAGCCCTCATTCTTGGCAGCAGCCCTGGTTCAAGGAAGGAATCAAGTGCCAGAAAAATATAGTAATGTTTCTTATTTTTTGTTTTTTGTTTTTGTTTTTCCCTAAGGAGGTGGGGATTGAACCCAGGGCCTTGTGCTTGAAGCAAGCACTCTACCAACCAAGCTATATCCCCAGTTCCAGAATATAGTAATGTAGTTCCAGTTATATTGGGTGGTAGGCTGAGCTCGTTGATTAATTTTTTTCTTGTTTCAGCTTCCTGTCACAAGTCCTTTATTCTTATTAATGTTGATCATCATTCTCTTTTTGGATACCATGACAACGTTTACTTCGTTTTCCCTGGGAGAACAACTGAGTATTGGAATCTTGGGAAATATGGGATGAAAATTTTCAATAAAGTCTCCTTGCTAATGTCAAAGGCATTGCTCTTCTCTTTAATGCTGTGGCAGCTCAGCTTAAATTTCTAAGGTGACTCTGGAGTGAATTCTATTGTCCATAGGTTTCTTGAATTATTTTTAATAGAGAATGACAACATGCTAGTTTATATACTCTGACTTTGTACCTCTACCACCTTCATGAAACAATAATCACCTTTAAAGGAGCAATTTTGTATGAATTTATCATTGTATTTCTTTAAGTGTGTGGTACTTTACATTTAATAGACATTCAATAAATATTTATAGAATTGAATTGAGAGCTTAATCAGAGGAAATGAGCTTACATTCCAGAGCTGCTGAGATTTTAATTACCTTCACTCTTGAGCTTATGGCATGGATATTAAGGGACACAAAATGGTTACATCTAGATGTCTCCTATTTGTTAACTACTTTTATTGAGTTGTACCTACCCACTGTTGTGCGGAGAGTTGGGGACCAAGAGGGATCATTAGCAGCTCAGGACCTCAAGGGACTCTCAATAACAGAATAGCTTCAGGGATATTAAGCTGGAATAGATGCTAGAATAGATCAGAGGTTAAATTGTAGTGGTGCTGAAGTCCAGATAATTGGTTTAATTCTTTCAGCACATTTAGTCAGACACCATCTCCTGTGGCTTTTCTCAGACCTACGTTGCTGGTCACAAGTGGTACCTGATGATAGAATATGTGTGAATCTGTGTTAAGTCATTATTGCTATGGGGAGAGCTCCTTCAAAACATGTTACCAAAGGTGATCAGTAGCCTCATCTCCTCTGGCAAAGAATTTTTTCCCTTCTGAGATATTTCTGTTGTTCTTCTTATGTCATCTTACAGTTACGTAAACTAGCTTTGAATTTCATCTTATTTTCAAAATAAGATGCTTAATAGGAAAATGGGGTCTGAAGGTTCTTCTTTGTACAGTTGTTGCTGATTTTACTTGTTTTATGATGGGCTGTAGTGCCAGCAGCACTTGTCCAAAATCTGTTAGCTGATGCATAGTCTTTGAGAGAATTATAAAAAGGAGATTTTTCTATGGAGACAATGAAATAGAAGCCCCCTTTTTCTTCAGGCTGATTCAGCCTTGCATCAAGCACAGGTTTTTGTAAGAAGAGTATGAATTGGAATATAAGCCGTACTCATACTCTCTGCAATATCTCTTTGCACTTTAGCAAAAGACACAAATCTGTATGGTATCCCTGGCACTTAAATTTGAAATTTAATTTGTGACTCTATTAATGATATATGCCACATATACCTAGTGTTTTTAAAGGAGACATTATCCTATTTCCAGAGTGTCTGTCTTAAAAAAAAAAAAAAAAAAGAGGGTGGGAAAAAACTTTTGGTGGTGATGCATGTGTTTATTGGCATAGATAGTGGTGAGGGTTTTGTTGCTGAGGAAACTTCCTCACCTTCTCTTCTCTGGGGATTCCATAGGCATCAGTTATTGTTATCCCACAGCAAGGATTTCAACCAAGGCACACAGAGTAACAAGAGCAGTTTATTAGAAAGACATGTAGGCCAGGCACTAAAAGGGCTACCTCTGAGGAGGATGGTGTGGCTCCTATAGAGTCAGGTTTTTAAGGATTTTGGGGTTGCTTTGTTCTTGTCCTATTTTTCCATACCCCCTTCAGTGGTGAATTACTTCTTTGTTTAGCCCTCAGCAGGTTTTCTTTGTGATGTGAATGACCTCATCACAAGGGGAGGGTTCTGAGGACACATCTGATGTCCTCTCTGTAAGTTACTACCTTTCATCTGCCCTTTATTGTCCTTCTCCTACCCACTTGTTCATGGCTGACTAGCTACCCAACAGTTTTACTAGTGTATACTCATCTTGAAACTCATCAAGTTGCATACATTAAATATGTATAGTTTTTCATAGGTCAATTACACCTCAATAAAGTGATTTTTAAGAAAAAGAATCCACTGATGATGTCTCTCAGGACTTGTTATTGTAAGTTCTCCTATATAATATTTAAGAGAACTTGATGCCTCAAAAGACCATCTTGCTGGTATTTATTTGTCATGTTATTTTGTGAGATCTCAATGTTTAAGTGCTAGGTTTCCCTTCAAATCTCAGATTAAGAAGAGTCTCTTACAACTTGCGAAACTAAGCTCAGTAGTCTTAGTAATACAGAGTTACCTACCTTCACTTACCCATTTGTTTTAAGTACATTTTATGTCATTTAATTTAAATTAAGAATGATTTAAATTCTCCTTTATTTGGTATAGTAGAGAAACATAAATAGTTACAGTGATAACCTTGATCCTGACTCTGCACCCATTGCAATATAAAAACTATTGGGACAAGAGCCTAGTCTGGTTCATTCCAGTATGTCAAGATTCTGTCATGGTGTATGTATATTAGGATTTGTGTGTGTGTAGATTTGTACAAACTCTATTAGCCAGAAACATTTCTGCTTTAAGAGTACATGTTTTGTGAATTTTAACATAAATAACATAAATTTTCTATAATTGGGAAAAATAGGAGAAGTCTTGACCTGGATTACCTAAAATCACATATGAATGCAAATCAGGCTTTTGTTATCATTTCTGTTTGTGCTGCTAATTAATTGGCAGATATTTGTAGCTCCACAAGCCAACACTCTTGTAAATTACTGCACTAGGTAATCAGGCAGGCAGAACATATTAGAATGACTGTGATAGGATCATAATTTGAAGTGATATAAATGTCGTATTGTTCCATAACATTTTCAGAATAGAATAGTTCAGCATTATAATTTGATCCATATGAGACTCTGGTATAGAACTGACTTTAATTATATGGCACAGAAGCAATATCCTTCCTTGTTTTAGAGATGTGGGGAAGGACCTTACTTGAGTAAGTGCCCTTTCCCTTAAATCTCTCCCTCCTACCCAGAGACATACCTCTTTTTCTCCCAGGTCCATTTTATACCTGTAGCCAGGGAATATGGTTAATAGTGCTGCCTTTTACTCTCTAAAATGTCCCAGGATTGAGGAGAAATTATCTGGGTACAATTCTGCTAATTATTTGTCCTAGACGTTTATACTTTGGTGTGGATACAATTTAGAACCTTTCTTAAAACTGGTTGTATTTATTGAAAAATCTGATTAGCAGGAGGCATGTGTTCTGGAAAGGGGTACATTACTGGAAGTTAGGGAAACAAAGACCAACTTAATCTGTCTCTCAGGATTGCCAGAGGAAGGCCTTTTAAGAACTTCTGCTTTAAGTAGGCTTGTTTAACTTTATAATTCTTCTTTCCCTTCCCTTAGATGTAGAAAATACTAAAATAAGAAAATGAGCAAGAGAAAACCTGGAAAAACTATTCATCATTTTCTACTAGGTAATCAATAATTGCCTGTCTTTGGATCATTTTTATTTGCAGCATTTCAACTTCTTTTTTTTTAACTTCATTTTAATGTCTTTCTCCCTCTGCCTCTTTGTCTCTGGTCTATTATTGTATTCCCTTTTTCTTGTTCATTTTCTCTTTTTGTGTCTGTCTCACTCTCTCTCTGCTAGTCTCTATTTCATCTCCCTCTATGTCTTTCTATGTTCAATACCATTTTGGCTTTCTGCTCTACTCAAACAATAAATCTAAGACCTCAACATATATAACAGCATACTCAGAAATATTGACATAACTTGAGTTTTGACACATGCTGATGTAGTCATTGACTTTAGACAATTATAAATTATCAGTTTCCCTGTGACCTCAATTATATTTACATAGCAACTTTGCCTTTTGATTAGTCAACAGTATTTTCTTTCCTTTTTCCTTTTTTTATGCATGGGTTGCAGACTCAGGACTTTGTAAGCATTGTGAAAAATTTAGTAGAGTAGAACAGTAGTTCTCATACCCAAAGGATGGTTATGGCTTAGTTAGGGAAGATGTAGATGTGTTGTGATTATAACTGTTAGAATTTTAGTGAATGGCACAAGTCAGAATAGGATTGCTTCCTACTTATAAATTAGGCATGCTTCAAGTTGGTTTGTAAGATAGTCACTTGAAAATTAGAATGCTTTTTCCTTAGGAAAAAAAATCTGACCATAATAATCTAATCTAGAAAAGCTAGTTATGCTTATTCATGATTGGATATTTAATGGTGTTAGATCTTAAATAATTCTAAAAGAAGATAAACCTAAAGTTTAATTGGGATAGTAAAAGTATGTCTTCCTCCTCTAGCATAGAGGCTGGGATAAGTCTCTGATAGTACGAGGATAAATGAGAACCATGAAACAGGAAGGTGTAACCATTTGGATGTGGAGGTGGTTTCTGAAGCCAGTTGTTCACAATTAGGGCAAATTGAAGGTAATAAGATTCCAACCTGCATGTTAGAGACAGTACATACTATACAAGGTCCAAGAGGAAGATTATTGAAAGCTTTAGTGGCTATGGTAGTTTATATAAGAAGGACTTGAACTGGATATTTAAAAATTGATTGGGGGCTGGAAATGTAGCTTGGTGACAAAGCACTTGCCTAGCATTCTGGAGGCTATGCTTTGACCCAGTACCACAAAAATAAATGAATAAGTATGTAATAAATAAATAGTTGGCAGTTTCTTACTCACATTTCATATCATTTTCCTATAGAGTCATTCAGTTTGGTTTTTTCTTTGGGTTTGCTCCTTCCTGCATCCTCAGATATCTCAATTTGTTTGAAATCTGCTCATTGGTTATTCTAATACTATTGCCATGTCCTTGAAGCATTTTTTCCAGATGGCAAAGAGCAAAGGTAGCAAGAAAAGAGGATCTTAAGTAGACTATGACTTCATATTTCAGTTATACGTATATAGCTGACTTTAAATTATTTGCACCAGGACCATCTGCATTTGTGAATTATCTCAGAGATATGATAAGGCTGGGAATACTTCTCTTTGACACATCACATAAGCTTAGGACATATTCCTGCATTATCTAATACCACATTAAGGCTTCTATATTATGCTGAACTCTGCTGAGCAAAATTAGAACTGTGTCCTTTTTCTGAAAAGCTAGCAGAATGCATTCCAAAATGCATTTTTAGGAGCCAGATGTGGTGGCACAAACCTGTAATCCCAGAGACTTGGGAGGCTGAGGCAGGAGAATTGCAAATTTGGGGCCAGCCTCAGCAACTCAACAACTAAGGAGAGTCTGTTTCACAATAAAAAATAAAAATGAGTGAGGATGCAGCACTGTGTTAAAACAACCCCGATTCAATCCATAGTACCAAAAAGAAAAGAAAAAAAAAAAGCAATTTTAGAAATTTGAAAATCAGACCTATGTAAAACCATAGTGGAAATGTTACTGAAAGCTTGGTCCTTGTCTCTGATGTCAATTTAATAAGGAGGACATGGTTTTGAGGAAAAGGAAAGAAAGTTTCATTGCTTTGCTAGCAAAGGAGAAGCAGAGTGGAATCCAGTCCCACAGGCTGTGGTTCTGCTCATCGGAGAAAACAGAAGGCTTTTAAAGAAGCTCATTTCGCGTGTGCCCTGACAGAGGTCTCAGGTGCACCCAGATGATGTGTTGAAATTCATTTGTTAATTTGGGAGATATACACTTCTTAGCTCTTATGGTGACATCTTCCTGTGGCGGGTGTGTGCTCATGTACAGATACCTCGGCCTAGGATGGGAAAAGGTAATCTTGTTCCTTGCCCCCATGTTAAGGAGAAAGAGAGGAAGAAGAGGAAATGAAAAACATGTTCCTTTGAAAATAAGCAGCGAGGGCTGTATTGGGAAGGTGAAGTGGACCACTGTTACAGAAAGAGCATTAGGCTTGGCGTCAGAAGACCCAGAAGCTAATCTTGTTGACTTAATTTATTAGGTCTGTGATCTTGGTGTAGGCATTCATTTTTCCAGGCTCAGTTTCCTTATCTGGCATAAATAGCTATTAGTGCAGGCCCATTTATCAAGTAGGAGGTTGTGAGGTTCAAATAAGATAAAGAGAAGACAATATTTCTGTGAAAATGACTCTACTAATTTGTGACTTTGTCATCTTATTATTCTCTTGGTCCTGAATTGCAGTTTTAGAATTTGTGTGCCGATGTGTCTAGAGTTAATAGCACTTCTGGATACCATTTGGTCTATCCTGCTGTCTTTAAACAGATAAATAAAAGAATACTGTTTCAATTTATAAATGCAGAAATTGAGCCCAGAGAAGTGAAGTGACTTGTATATTGTCACACAGTTTCAGGCTGTTGAAAACTGAGGGTGTGACAGGGTCCTTTAAATTTGAAAGAGTTAAAAGAACCACCAAACCTATGATCTTTAAATTGCTTTTTCCTTGCCAGCTTCCTTCAAGTTTCATGCAGAGAACAGAGTCCAGTCCTGGTACAAATGGAGCCTGCAAAACCAGAAATGCATCACAACCCTTGACCCGAGGCCTCACAGTCTACAGATATACATATGCATATTGTTTGGCTCCCATCTTTTCCCCTCCTCCTGTATAATCCTAAAGCTGTTCTTGGTTTGGGTAAGATAGATTTCTGGACTGGCTGTCTTCCTGGATTTGGACAAATTGAGAATAAATTTATTTCTTGCTTGACCATAGTTTGTTAATTAAACTCTAGATGAGGCAGGTGGTTAAACTGGGTCTGTTAGGACCCCTAGAATCAAGCCTCAGGCCAGGGTGCATGATGCCAAGGATAATATTTTTTCCATCATTACAGATTAGCTTTTGCAAAACATCATGCATCTCATTAGAGCACAAAATTTTAAAGTATCCAATTATTTTTCATTTTAAAACAAAGAAACATGATTTCTTTAAAGGAGATTATACACAGAATGCCTATAATAGTCACCACTACCAGAATATGAGTTTGGAATTTGGGACCCAGACCATCCAAAATTGCGCTTCTTAAAACAGTATCAAGTTTAATTTAAAATATCATTGAAATACAGAAGACTTTGTATTTGATCTTTTGCTTTTTTTTTTTTTACCTGAGTTATGAACATAATTGAATATTGCACAAGTTATTTATCAATATCACATTTGTGGGAATCAGAGAGGGTATGAGTACCTTGTAAATAAATTGAAAACTATTTACAATGTTTGCTAATTAAAGCAACTGCTATTATTTAAATAAAGAGGAGGGTTGGTCTTTATTGAGCATTGTTCCCAAGTGATGAAGAATCGATGGAGCTGAGCCTCAGCCAGCCCAGGGCTGTAAATAGGGGAAAAATTACTTTTATCTTACATTTACTTCACTTTATCCCTGTGGACTTAGAAAGCTATTAGAGAGTTGCATGTGCAGCAAATCAACAAACTGCGATATATATCACTCTCCTGATGAGTTGCTACTCTAGCAATAATCAAAGGAACTTAAAAAATAATGAATGAAATAAAAATAAGATAACTAAACAAGCAGCAGCAGTTTTTTAAAATACCAGTTTTGTCCAAGAGGGGATTTATACATGTTATTTATTACTAATTGCTATAAAGTGACAGAGAAATTTTCAGTTATTGCCTGACTGTTTTCTTTACACGCACAGCATTCACTGTGGTCAAGCACTTTTTCAGTCAGGTGTGAACCTTGAGTTACAGCTGTTTGAATAGGGCAGAAGCCTGAGAAAATTGTCTGCAGTGATACCATTTAATTGGCTCATTACTATGCTTGATATGAGGTGATGGAATACAATTCTTCATTGTAAAGTCAAAGGAATAAATGCAAGTTTGACTATTTATTTAGTCAAACTTTCCCAGTTGGTGGAATCGAGTTATAAATCTCTAATGTCTAGGATTTCTAAGAAGTCTTCTTGTACTTCTGCTCAAACAGAAAATGTATGAGAAGATCTTTGTAATGGTGATCAATTACTTCTGGTCTTAAATAAACTCAGAAAGGTGGGATGGCAGAATAACACCACTGCATCTTTACATGGGCTTCCCCAGTTCTCCCTAGTCTTCTCAGGAGAAGTGAAATTGCTCATTCATCATATTCAAACTAAATTCTTGGTCACTATATATAATGATCAGTTTTATAATAGTTTTTTTTCTTTTTATGTGTACAAGATAACAACTGTGTAAGTTGGAGAAAGGAGCGTGACTGATGTGATTACAAAAATTGATTACAGATCTCTGAACCAAGAAAAAATGTGAAGAGACTCTGGTGGACGTCATCATGCATCGAAAACAGATCCTCCCATTCACAGTATATAGAAATATATACATTCACAGTATATAGAACTCCCTAAAAGTTTAGAAGTTAAATTTTTGGTGCTGAAAATTCATAAAGGGGGATAAAACTCACCAAAATTCATCAATATATTCCTTAATTTTTATTGATTAAAGGACCTCAAAACGATGAATTGAGACTCTTTTGGGAAAGAAGGCAAAGAAAATATGATAAATTAGTACATTGAAAGTTCATATGTAGTGTAGGAAAACGGAAGAGGCAATCTTTTGAATAAAATTTAAAATGTAAGTGGAAAAATTAATTAATTAATTAATTAATACATATTCATTATTGAAAATTTAGAACAATAATCTCCCCAACTAGTAACTATTAGTTGCCTTTTACATTGTTATATGCATTTTTAAGCAAAGATGGAATTGTTGTCATCATTCTATTGGTAACATGAGTCATCACTTACAAACATATTGTTTCTGGGCGAGGTGCTGCACGCCTGTAATCTCAGCTACTCTGGAGGCTGAGGCAGGAGGATCACAAGTTCAAAGTCAGCCTAGGCAATTTAGTGAGACTGTCTCAAAATAACAATAAAAAGGGCTGGGGATCTAACTGAGTGGCAAAGCACCCCCGGGCTCAATTTCCAATACCACAAAAGAAAACAGAACAAAAACAAAAGACAAAACAAAAACCACAAACCAAACTAAAAACATTATGAATAGTTTATAAAATAAATATTCTAATCTAATTTAATTTAAAAAAATATTTTTAGTTGTAGATAGACACAATACCTTTATTTTATTTTATTTTTTATGTGGTGCTAGGGAATAAACCCAGTACCTCACACATGTGAGGCACGTGCTCTACCACTAAGCTACAGCTCCAGACACTTTAATTTAATTTTTTAATTTGTTCTAAATCATACACAAATTGAGTGTAATTTCACATTTTTATGATTGTACATATTGTAGGATCATATTGGTCATGCAGTCATTCATGTAATAATGTAATAATGTCTGTTTCATTCTACTATCATTCCTACCCCTGTTTCCCTTCCCCTCCTTTCACTCCCCTCTACTTAATACAAAGTAACTCTATTCCTCCCTAGTGCCTCCCCCTGATTGTGAATTAGCATCTGCATATTAGAGAAAAATTTAGTCTTTGGCTTTTTGGGTTTGGTTTATTTTGCTTAGCATGATATTCTCCAACTCCATCCATTTACTGGCAAATGCCGTAATTTCATTCTTCTTTAAACCTGAATAATATTCCACTGTATATGTATACCACATTTTCTTTAACCATTTATCTGTTGAAGGGCACCTACATTGGTTCCATAGTTTAACTATTGTGAGTTGAGCTGCTATAAACATTGGTGTACTTCTACCACTACTTTAATTTTTAATGAGTGTATGTTATTACATTGAGTGGATATATTATATAATTCATTAAGCCAATCCATATAGGTGTTCTTTTTAGGTCATTACTAAATTTTATTATTATGGGATGAAAATTGTGTGTATGTGCATACATGTGTGTGTGTGTATGTGTGTGTGTATAATTTGTTGGATCACTGGTCTGGTTCTTGAAAATTTTTGTTGCATATTACCTAATTGCTATGCAGAAAAAGTCTGTTTACCTGCACCCTCGACAACACTGGATATTATCATTTAAAGAAGTCTTTACCAATTTCCTAGAAAAAAGTCATGCTTTATTTTTTAAATTTTCATTCCTCTGGTTAATATTAAGATTTTGATCACTTTTTCTTTTTTCGAACTATAGATTTATAGCTACCACATTTTTATGTTTTGTAGCTTATTTTCTTTATTTTATTCCACTTGGTGTAACATAGAAGTTAAAACATTTCTTTATTGGAATGTTGCTTACATTTGCTTTTTTGTCATAATTTCTACAACTTATGCTCATTTTTAATTTCCACCAAATCAAGTATTTATTTGGTGATATCTGCTTTCCATGGAATACTGAGAAAGGCTTTTTCTAGTCTGAGAACGGTTAGTATAATCTTCTAGTAATTTTTTTGGTTTAAATTTTTTTACATTTTAATCATAAATTCTTTAGGAAAGCATTTTGTGGTATGTTATCATATATGAATCTAATTGTATTTATTTTTTTCAGCACATACTTTCCACTTATTATCATCTCCATTCCTCCCAACCCAGTCCAAGTTCCCATCATCTCTTACCTGTACCACTTCCTTAACTTTCCATTGATATTTTAGTGACCACTCTTGTCTCATTTCAATCTTAACTACTACAATGCAATCAGAGCAAAAGAAGCTTTCAACCTGGATCTGCACTTTGCCCTCCAGTGGCTTCTGTTTTGATTTGATCTGTTTTTTCCACTCACTGTGACTGTACCATACTATCTTTCTGTTCTTTAGTCACCTCAAGCTGTTTCCAACATCCAGGCTAGATCCTTTCTTTCTCTTTAAGTCTACACAAGGCTTCCTCCTTTAAATTATCTTAAATTCAGTTTTTAGGCTAGTTATCACTTTCTGACTTTTTTATCTTATTTTATTAAAAAATATGTCACACTAAAAAAATTATTGCTTGTCTACTTGCTGATTGTTATCACTTCCCATTCTTAAAATACCTCTGTTAGAGTAGGTGTCTTGTTTCCTGTGTTTATCAATTAATTTCCCCTATTAAAATGGTGCCTTGCTCATAAGGGTTGGCCACTAAATATTTGTTGAATGATTGAACTAATTACAATACTATACAAAGGGATCAAAGTCTAGAAGTCATAGAAGTCAGTTTAAGAAATTATAAATATCAAATTGTAAGGTTACAAGGGAACATATTCTAGCTTGAGTAATTGAGAAAGGCTATACAAACAGAAGATACTTACATAGTAATAAAACAAACCTAAATTATCCAAATAGTGCCCCCCATAAAAACAGTGAAAACTCTACAAAACCAATAACCAAAGTCAAGAGAAAATTATCAGTTTATTATACTATAATGTTGTTAAAGCAGTAAAGACCACATAACAGGGACTTTAGAAGATGTTTATCATTTTGACATTCTTCATCTTCTAGCTATGTAAACAAAATGAGAGATGTTTTTAGGTAGAAATCTTGAATTATAAGTCATTATATTTGAAGAAAATGATGAAATTTTATTTATAAAGAATAAAGTATTCTTTTCATGTATTCAAAAATTACTTCAATGAAGGGTTTGACATTACCTATTTTCTTTATTAATTAAGCAATCAACTTATTAATTTAGAAATTTTCATTTAATTATAAGGATAATTATCAATTTCTGAGGAAGCTATGCTGGTCACATATATTATGTAACTGATTTAGCTTAAATTAAATCATAGTTCACATAGTGTGAGAATGATACTATTCCTGATGAGATTTTGTATCAATAGATTGATTCCATTTCAGCTCAGTAATTGACCTAATAAGAAGGCACTCTGGGAGGTTTCAAGATGGTGGCCTAGAGGGTGGCTGCATTTCATGTTGCTCCAGGACTCAGGATTCAAAAGAGGAGATATTGAGACACTTGGGACCAACTCAAAGCAGCCGGGTGACTCTCACCCATTGGGAAGGCGTCCCGGATGGGACTGTGGTCCCAGAACGCAGGAAACTTTGTGAAGTAGAGCTGCCGGCGAGACGCCCCTCCCCCCGCTGGAGCAGTGAACACGGACAACTGGGAGCGCCGTAAGGGAGGCCGCTCGGCACAGCGCTGGGACTCGGAGCAACCACTGGGGCTCCGGCGGCTGCCCAGGGGAGGAGTGGCGAGGAGAGCTGTGTGGACTCAGGACACCGGGGCCTGCCTTGAGGAGGAGGAGGAGGAACGTGGCCGCTTGGATTCTGAGTGACTGCACCAGAGCTACAGGAGGTTGCCAGAGGAGAAGCTGCGTGGCGAGCTGTCTGGACTCAGAACGACCACTTCTGAACATCGGGGCCTGCCCTGGGGACGAGGAGGAGGAAGAGGAGCGCGGCCGCTTGGATTCAGAGTGACTACACCAGAGCTACAGGCGGTTGCCAGAGGAGGGGCTGCGTGGCGAGCTGTTTGGACTCAGACCACTTCTGAACACCCGGGCCAGCCCAGAGGACTAGGAAGAGGAGGAGGAGGAGCGCGGCAGGTCGTTTGGACTCACAGTGACTGCATTAGCCTCCAGGAGGCTGCTCAGAGGAGAAGGCGAGTGGTGAGTTGTTTGGACTTAAAGTGACAGCTCCTGAACACAGGGGGGATGCCTGGAGGAGAAGCGTGGTGGGTCGCTTGGTCTTGAGTGGCCGCACCAGAGCTCTGGGCGGTTGCCCAGAGGACCTGTGCAGCGGATCACGTGGATTCAGAGCCACTCAGAGCGACCGCTCCTGAACACCCGGGGGGTTATCTGGAGAAGGAGGAGGAACGGGGAGGGTCACTTCGACTCGGAGTGATTGATTGCCCAGGGCTATGGGTGGTTGGTGGGAGGTGGAGGCACGCAGTGAGTTTCTTGGACTCCTAGTGACCGCACCGGAATACTGGGCGGCTGTCTGGAGGAAGAGGCGTGTGGCGGGTCTCTGGGACTCAGAGCGATTGCACGGGACCCCAGGTGGCTGCTCATAGGAGGGGCCGCATAGCCAGGCAATTAGGTGCAGAACAGGGTCCCAGGATCTAGGAGGCTTCTGGGTGGAAGAGCCGCACAGAGACAGGCTTAGGGCGGAGCGAAGGTTCCAGGCCTGCGGGCAGATTCTCTGAGGAGGGGCAGCCTAAGGAGATTCTTCTGCGAAGGGTGAGGCTCCCAGGCCCAGGAGGTAGGGCCGGGCCCCTGGGAACTTTGCAGAGGAAGACAGCCCAGCCCAGGCGGTAGCTGTAAATTGAGGGGAACCTCTAGGAGGGAACGGACCAGCGAGACCTCCCCACCGGGTGAGTCTTCCATGCCGGGTGAGGTTTCCCCACAAGGACGGTAAAACCAGAGACTCAGGCCCAAACAGGCCTTGCCTCAGCCCACAGCCTAGGTCCCCTTTGGATGACCATTGGTCAACAAGTGGAGGCACCTCTG
This sequence comes from Sciurus vulgaris, assembly GCF_902686455.1. Classification (NCBI taxonomy): domain Eukaryota; kingdom Metazoa; phylum Chordata; class Mammalia; order Rodentia; family Sciuridae; genus Sciurus; species Sciurus vulgaris. The sequence continues at coordinate 56,069,215 of NC_136462.1, read as the reverse complement.
CCCACTAGCAGGGATTATACCCCACCTGAAGGCCACAACTCCTAGAGAGGCAGCTTCCTTGTGGAGCACTGCATTATCAACTTCCTCCAAGACTTCAGCCTACTGAAGGCTAAGGGGGGATATATATAGAAATCTTCAGGGACATTGTAAGTCAATAGAGGAAATCTGCGATATCTCAGCGGTCCACTGATACCTGAACAATATGAGAAAACAAGGAAAGAAAATGCTGCAAACAAATCTAGATGTTACATCAATGAAACCCAATGACAGCATGGCAGAAGAAATGACAGAAAAGGAGTTCAGAATGTACATAATTAAAATGATCAGAGAAGCAAATGATGAGATGAAAGAGCAAATGCAGGCACTGAATGATGAGATGAAAGAGCAAATGCAGGAACTGAATGATCGCACCAGTCGACAGTTAAAAGAGCAAATACAGGAAGCAAAAGATCATTTCAATAAAGAGTTAGAGATATTGAAAAAAAACCAAACAGAAATCCTTGACATGAAGGAAACAATAAACCAAATTAAGAACTCCATAGAAAGCATATCCAGTAGGATAGAACACCTGGAAGACAGAACCTGAGACATTGAAGACAAAATATCTAACCTTGAAAACAAAGTTGAACAAACAGAGAAGATGGTAAGAAATCATGAACAGAATCTACAAGAACTATGGGATATCATGAAAAGGCCAAATTTAAGAATTATTGGGATTGAGGAAGGCCTAGAGAAACAAGCCAAAGGAATGAACAATTTATTCAATGAAATAATATCAGAAAATTTCCCAAATCTGAAGAATGAAATGGAAAATCAAGTTCAAGAGGCTTATAGGACTCCAAATACACAAAATTACAACAGACCCACACCAAGGTACATTATAATGAAAATACCTAACATACAAAATAAAGACAGAATTTTAAAGGCTGTGAGAGAAAAGAACCAAATTACATTCAGGGGGAAACCAATACAGATATCAGCAGATTTTCCAATCCAGACCATAAAAGCTAGAAGGGCCTGGAACAACATTTTTCAAGCCCTGAAAGAAAATGGATGCCAACCAAGAATCTTATACCCAGCAAAACTTACCTTCAAATTTGACGATGAAATAAAATCCTTCCATGATAAACAAAAGCTAAAAGAATTTACAAAAGAAAGCCAGCATTACAGAACATTCTCAGCAAAATATTCCATGAGGAAGAGATGGAAAACAAAGAAGCAAATCAGCAAAGGGAGGAATTATCCTAAAGGAATCGTCAAATAAAGGAGGAAACAAGTTGTGTCAAACAAATAAATAAATAAAATTTAAAAAATGAACCAAATGACCAGGAAACCAAATCATATCTCTATAATAACCCTGAATGTTAATGGCCTGAATTCATCAATCAAAAGACATAGACTGGCAGATTGGATTAAAAAGAAAGATTCAACAATATGTTGCCTGCAAGAGATTCACCTCATAGAAAAAGATACCCATAGACTAAAGGTGAAAGGATGGGGAAAAACATACCATGCACATGGACTCAGCAAAAAAGCTGGAGTATCCATCCTCATTTCCGATAATGTGGACTTCAAGCCAAAGTTAGTCAGAAGGGATAAAGAAGGTCATTTCATACTGCTTAAGGGAAGCATAAATCAGCAAGATATAACAATCATAAACATCTATGCCCCAAACAGTGGCTCATCCATGTATGTCAAACAAATCCTTCTCAATTTCAGAAACCAAATAGACCATAACACAATAATACTAGGTGATTTTGACACGCCTCTCTCACTACTGGACAGATCTTCCAGACAAAAATTGAACAAAGAAACCATAGATCTCAATAACACAATCAATAATTTAGACTTAACGGACATTTATAGAATATACCATCCAACCAAGAGCGAATACACTTTCTTCTCAGCAGCACATGGATCCTTCTCTAAAATAGACCATATATTATGCCACAAAGCTAATGTTAGCAAATACAAGAAGATAGAGACACTAGCATGTATTCTATCAGATCATAATGGATTGAAGTTAGAAATAAATGAAAGAGTAAAACACAGAAACTATTCCAACATCTGGAGATTAAACAATATGCTATTATATGATGAATGGATAACAGAAGATATTAGGAAGGAAATTTAAAAATTCTTAGAGGTAAATGAGAACAAAGAAACATCATATCAAAATCTCTGGGACACTATGAAAGCAATACTTAGAGAGAAATTTATTTCATGGAGCGCATTTAATAAAAGAAGTAAAACTCAACAAATGAACGACCTAACACTACAGCTCAAAGCCCTAGAAAAAGAAGAACAGACCAGCATCAAAAGTAGTAGAAGACAGGAAATAGTTAAACTCAGAGCTGAAATCAATGAAATTGAAACAAAAGAAACAATACAAAAAATTGACAAAATAAATAGTTGGTTCTTCGAAAAAATAAACAAAATTGATAAACTTTTAGCCACACTAACAAAGAGAAGACGAGAGAAAACCCAAATCACTAAAATTCGGAATGCACAAGGAAATATCACAACAGACAGGATTGAAATACAAAACATAATTAGAAGCTATTTTGAAAATCTATACTCCAACAAAATAGAAAATTTCGAAGACATCAACAGGTTTCTAGAGACATATGAATTGCCTAAACTGAACAAGGAGGACATACACAATTTAAATAGACCAATTTCAAGTACTGAAATAGAAGAAGTCATCAAAAGCCTACCAACAAAGAAAAGTCCGTGACCAGATGGGTTCTCAGCCGAGTTCTACAAAACCTTTAAAGAAGAGCTCATTCCAATACTTCTCAAAGTATTCCATAAAATAGAAGAGGAGGGAACCCTCCCAAACTCATTCTATGAAGCCAATATCACACTGATACCTGAACCAGACAGAGACTCATCAAGGAAAGAAAATTTCAGACCAATATCCTTAATGAACATCGACGCAAAAATTCTCAACAAAATTTTAGCAAATCGCATACAAAAACATATTAAAAAGATAGTGCACCATGATCAAGTGGGTTTCATCCCCGGGATGCAAGGTTGGTTCAACATCAGGAAATCAATAAACGTAATTCACCATATCAATAGACTTAAAGTCAAGAATCACATGATTATTTCAATAGATGCAGAAAAAGCATTTGATAAAATACAGCACCCCTTCATGCTCAAAACACTAGAAAAAATAGGGATAGTGGGAACATTCCTAAACATTGTAAAGGCCATTTATGCTAAGCCCATGGCTAATATCATTCTAAATGGTGAAAAACTGAAAGCATTCCCCCTAAAAACTGGAACAAGGCAGGGATGCCCTCTTTTACCACTTCTATTCAACATCGTTCTTGAGACTCTGGCCAGAGCAATTCGACAAACCAAAGAAATTAAAGGGATACGAATTGGAAAAGAAGAACTCAAACTATCCCTGTTCGCTGATGACATGATTATATATTTAGAGGAACCTGGAAATTCCACCAGAAAACTCTTAGAACTCATAAGTGAATTCAGTAAAGTAGAGGTTACAAGATCAATGCCCATAAATCCAACGCATTTCTATACATAAGTGATGAATCTTCAGAAAGAGAAATTAGGAAAACTACCCCATTCACAATAGCCTCGAAGAAAATAAAATACTTGGGAATCAATCTCACAAAAGAGGTGAAAGACCTCTACAATGAGAACTATACAACACTAAAGAAAGAAATTAAAGAACACCTTAGAAGATGGAAAGATCTTCCATGTTCTTGGATAGGAAGAATTAATATTGTCAAAATGGCCATACTACCTAAAGTGCTATGCAAATTCAATGCAATTCCAATTAAAATTCCAATGACCTACCTTACAGAAATAGAGCAAGCAATTATGAAATTCATCTGGAAGAATAAGAAACCCAGAATAGCTAAAGCAATCCTTAGCAGGAAGAGTGAAACAGGGGGTATTGCAATACCAGATCTTCAACTCTACTACAAAGCAATAGTAACAAAAACGGCATGGTATTGGTACCAAAATAGAAAGGTAGATCAATGGTACAGAATAGAGGACACGGACACAAACCCAAATAAATACAATTTTCTCATACTAGACAAAGGTGCCAAAAATATGCAATGGAGAAAAGATAGCCTCTTCAACAAATGGTGCTGGGAGAATTGGAAATCCATATGCAACAGAATGAAACTAAACCCATATCTCTCACCATGCACGAAACTAAACTCAAAATGGATTAAGGACCTCGGAATCAGACCAGAGACCCCGTAGATTATAGAAGAAAAAGTAATTCCAAATCTTCACCTTGTTGGTCTAGGATCAGACTTCCTTAACAGGACTCCCATAGCACAAGAAATAAAAGCTAGATTCAACCACTGGGATAGATTCAAACTAAAAAGCTTTCTCTCAGCAAAGGAAACTATCAGCAATGCAAAGAAAGAGCCTACAGAGTGGGAGAATATCTTTGCCAATCATACTTCAGATAGAGCACTAATCTCCAGAATCTATAAAGAACTCAAAAAACTCTTCTCCAAGAATTCAAATAATCCAGTCGACAAATGGGCTAAGGAAATGAATAGACACTTCACAGAGGAAGATCTACAAGCAATCAACAAACATATGGAAAAATGTTCAACATCTCTAGTAATAAGAGAAATGCAAATCAAAACCACCCTAAGATTCCATCTCACCCCAATTAGAATGGCGAATATCAAGAATACGAGCAACAACAGGTGTTGGCGAGGATGTGGGGAGAAAGGTACACTCATACATTGCTGGTGGGGCTGCAAATTAGTGCAGCCACTCTGGAAAGCAGTGTGGAGATTCCTTAGAAAACTCGGAATGGACCCTCCATTTGACCCAGCTATCCCACTCCTTGGCCTATACCCAAAGGACTTAAAATCAGCATACTACAGAGATACAGCCACATCAATGTTCATAGCTGCTCAATTCACAATAGCCAGACTGTGGAACCAACCTAGATGCCCTTCAATTGATGAATGGATAAAGAAACTGTGATATATATATACAATGGAATATTACTCAGCCATAAAGAATGATAAAATTATGGCATTTGCAGGCAAATGGATGAAATTGGAGAATATCATGCTAAGTGAGATAAGCCAATCTCAAAAAGCCAAAGGACGAATGATATCGCTAATAAGTGGAGGATGACACATAATGGGGGGGAGGGAAGGGTTAGTGTTAAGGTTACAGTTAGGGTTAGGGAGGGGGGCAAGTATGGAGAAAGGAAATACTGTATAGAGGGTAAAGAGGGGTGGGAGGGGTGGGGGGAAGGGAAAAAATAACAGAATGAATCAAACAACATTACTCTATGTAAATTTATGATTACACAAATGGTATGCCTTTAGGCCATGTGCAAACAGGGAAACAACATGTATGCCATTTGTTTACAATAAAAAAAAATAAAAAAAATAAAAGTGAATGTGCACCTAGAAAAAAAATTACATGAGCAGTAATATTAAAATAAATATTTCTTCACCTAAAAAAAAAAAAAAAAAAAAAAAGAAGGCACTCTGATTTTCTAATCGACCTTCCATTTAATCGACCTTCCATTTATATTGTTTGGTGGAATAGCACTTTGTCCGTTAAGAGTTTTTAAGTGTCAGAATTCCTCCTGAAAAGAAGCCCCATTTTGCCCTGTGCTACTGAAAGACTGAGCACTGCGCAGTCATCAGTGTGGAAGGCAACTTCTGTGGTCAGTTTCTGACGAACCTGATATTGTCCTAATAGTGTGTGTAAATAAAATGGAGGGTAATTCAATGAGAATAGAAGGGAGATCAGTGAAATAGAGGAAGGGGATTGAGAGGGAGAGAGGAGGGATGAAAATAGGGAAGAATTCCAGATGAAATTGACCAAATTATACTATGTACATATATGAATATATCATATATGAATTTCAACTTTTTGTGAATCTGTAAAGCACCAATTAAAATAATAAATTAATAAAAGGAAGACCAGTAAAAGAGAGGAAGGGAGGAGGGCAGGGAAAGTGAAAATACTGAGGATTGAAATGGAGTAATTGTATTCCATTCATATTTGAGTATATCAAAATGAACTCCACAATTATGTATAACTATAATGCACTAATAAAATGTTAAAACAAACGAAAAGAATTAGCTCCCCCAGCAACCTGAGGAGGCCAACAGTATTATTTTAAGATTGCATTTTCATTTTACAGAGAATGCCTCTAAAACTGATATTGAATAATGTGTGGATTATACATTTAGCAAGTGGCAGAGTGAGGATTTTAAACTCAGGAAGTTCAATTCTGAGTTCTCATTTCACTCATCTGCTAGTTCAGGTTTGAATATTTTGTGTGTGACAAAACTTTACAATGCATTTCTTTGAGAAATGGAAATAGGTACAATTTTGTGAGAGTGTGTGAGGGAGAAGATGGGAGGTCTTGGAATGAACTGCAAGGGCATGTGGGAACATTAGTATTGAATGGAGTCTGAGCATCTCAAAAAACAGGCCTTCTATCAGCCATGGTTAGCACCTCATTAACTTAGTATTTATGCCATGCTTTCCCCTCCATTTACCACCTACTTTCAGAAGTATTTTCAGAAGAAATTATAAATTGCATGTGCTGAATGGTGACCTACCATCAGAGTAATCCTAGGTAGCAAGCAAACTCCCACAAACCCTTAGTGCTACAATGTTTTATTGCTTTTGTCGTGTGTGGGCTGGTCGGTCAGGCAACTTGGTTGCTTTTGACTGGCCTTGTGTACTGGGTCAGCTGCCTTTGGCTGATATAGTCTGGACTGGCTGAGACAAGTGGAAATCAACTCTTCTTAAGTTTCTCATTTCTTTCTAGGCATATTCTTGTGACTATGACAGAGGCACAAAAGCACAAACAGATAAGTACTTTTTCAAATCTCATTTACTGATGTCTGCTGGAGTTCTCATTTGCCAAAGAGGCCACGTGATCTAGCTCAGAATCAAGGCAGGAAAATATAGTTTTTTGATAGGAGGAGGTTAAAAATTACATGACAAAGCCTCTGAAAACAGGGAGGGTGAAAAAAATGGGGCTATTAATGCAATCAATGGTTGGTTAGATAACAATATGATGTAATTTATTTTAGTTATCTCCATCATATAAGTAGATACAATCGAAACACATTGTTAATAATATTGGCTTTAGGAAATATTCTATTTCCTTAAATACTCATATGCACTGAAAGCTTCCAATTAGCCAGAGGCAATTTTTTTTTTTTTTTTATCAAGTAGAATCCTTGTAAGCAATTACAAAGGTATCTTTCATTTTGCCAGAGAGATAAACTAAATGATTACTAAAGAACCATCCAGGATTCTGATGGCACTAATGAAGAATAGGGAACCATAAATGACTATTCGAAATATTACTTCATAATGGGTATTTCTGAGAAACTCCATGGTAATTATGTGACTATATAGGGGAAAACAGCAGGTGCTTTGTATACAGTGCTTCCCCTGAGACTCAGGAGACCATGCCACAAAGTACACATTACAGTTGAGGAAATTAAGGACCAAAGTAACCTGAGCAGACATGGTGGAGGAGAACCAAGTGTTGTTTTTGGATCAGTGGGATAAAAACCCTGCTTGCTATTCTTGTCCTGTGGCGACACAATGCTCCATACAAGTTCTATACAGTATGTTTGCAATAGAGTAAAATAATGTGTATGTGTTGCCATGTTTCCTGATAAGAATATATCTTACCTAATTCTAAAAAAATTTAAGATAAGAATATATCTTACCTAATTCTAAAAAAATTTAAAATATGATACAATTATTTGAGCAGATTTATTGAAGTATAATTAGCATTCAATCAAATGTATCCATTTTAAATTCCATGAATTTTGGTAAATATATACAGCACAGTGACTGCTTCCACTAGGAAGATTTGGATCACCTTTATCACTCCCATGCCCTCCTTAGTCACTGTATCCCCCCCACCTCTACCCTCAAACACCACCGATTTGTTTTCTCTTACTAAAGTTTTGCCTTTTTCCAGAACTTCAAATAAATGGTATGATTTTAAATCTGTAATATTTTATGTATGACTTCTTTTTGTTAACACTTTTTGAAGATTCATCTAAGTTGTGTGTATGTACATCATCGATTTATTTTTTTTTTAGTCACCATGAGTGGTATTTCATTGTATGAAAATAGACCACTTTTAAAAATAATTTACCTGTTGATGAATATTTGGATTATTTTTTAGTTATGTACTACTAAGATTCTTATGAATATTGGCATACCAGTGTTTATGTGGACCTATGTTTTGGTCTCTTGGGATGATACCTAGGAATGCAATTTCTGGGTCATATACTAAGTGCATAATTAATTTTATTTAAAAAATGCTCATCTGACTTACCAATTTTCATTCCCATAAGTGATATGTGGAATATCATTGCTCCATTACTTATAGGTTGAATTGTGTTCCCTCAAAATTTATATGTCTGACTTTATTTTTTTGTGGTGTTGGGATTTGAACCCAGGGCCTTGTGCATGCTAGGCAAGCACTCTCCCTCTGAGCTATATAATTAGCACTTGACTTTATTTATTCTTTGAATAGGGTTATTGAAGATAGAATGAATTAAGATAAGGTCATTAGGGTGTGCTTGAGTCCAGTTTGAATGAAGTCCTTTTAAAAGGGTCAAATTTGAACACAAAGACACATGTGGGAAGAATTCTGGAGTTTCTATTTTGTTCCACATATAGTTATGTCCTCCTTAGGCTAATATCATACTGACTGGATAGTATAGCTTTATTTTAAGTCTTAAAGCCAGGCAATGTAAATCTTACAACTTTGTTTTTCTGAAAAATATATTTTTGTTTTTCTAGATTCTTTGCATTTGCATACTTAAAAATCCTCATCAATTTTTAAGAATATTTCTGCTTGGATTTTAATTTAGATTACATTGAACCTGTAGATAATTTGGGGAGAATTGATATCTTATTAATATTAAGAAAATATTAAGCTGTTATATATCTCCATTTTTTAAAACTTCTTGAGTAGTTTTCAGCAACATTCTATAGTTTGCAGTATGTAAGTCTTCCATATCTTAACTTCAGATTATCTAATGTTTAGAAAAATTTGGTCTTTGTACTTTTTACCTGAACATTGTTATTTTGTTTCTTTTTATAGACTCTATTTCTATATTGTGCTTCCTAATTTTTTCATTCATTGTTATCACATTTAAAACTATTAGAATACTTTTTAAAATTTCAGACATTTTTCATTAGGTGCCGAGAAGTCTTTGTTTTGTAAATCCAATATCTGGGCTCTTTGGGTCATAATTTCTGTCTTTGAATGTTTATTAGTTATAGGATGAAAAGTGAAGATTGTCAAAGTTTTATTTTATAAGAAAATTAACTTGGTTATATTCAAATTATAAACCCTTTGCTTTATAGTTTGTAGCTGTTATCTTTACCAGTAAAGGCTCTGCAGTCTTTTGCTTCAGGTGTGTGTGTGTGTGTGTGTGTGTGTGTGTGTGTGTGTGTGTAGCAATGGTTTTAAATGCACAGTAAATTCTCAAACATCCTCAGTCTTTCAGTTTTCAAAAAGATCTCCAATAAGCATAGACAATTTAATCAGCAATATAAATTTTCATCTTGCTTTCTATATTGTTTCTTCATATTCAGAATTTTGCACGTTTATCACCTTTAGACTCCTACAAGCAGCAAACTACAAGATTGTTATTTTTACCCAATGAAGAAGGAGAAAAAATGAAAATGGGTTTCTATTAATGAGGATACAGATTTTAAAAATCCTTCCCAGAAACTCTACTCATTCATCTCATTAGCAGCACTATCTGCATAGGAGCTGGAGAAATGTAATTCTTTGCTTCTTGGGTGAGGAAGAGGAGTGGGCTCTATTTTTAAGGATGAATGAAGAATGAATGAATGTGGTGGTAGGCTATTCCACAGGAGGTGGTTATCATGAGGACCAAATTTGTACTTGAGTATGCATTCAAGTACAGCTTGTGTGTGTATGTGTGTAGCCCTTACCAGTGTCATTACCAAACACCATGCTCAGAAGATTGCCATTTCACCTAGCAGTCTTATAGATTTTTAGACTTTCTTTATGTCTTCCTTTAGTTAGTTGTAACTGTTGTGAGACAACAAATTCTCCATGGTGTTGTTTCAAGAGGCTCAAAGGCTTTTTGTCATCTATCGTGTGGATTAGTAGGTTTCCACTTTGTCTCTCAGCATCTTTCAAGGAGTTTCTTTTCAGAGGGATGTCATTCATCTGGGCAATGAGCAGGGTCAAGATATAGTACATGACTTTGGAAGATGGGTGTGTGTGTAGTTGGTGGGGATATTAGGGAAAGAATCAAGAGAGCTGGAATTTCACTTAGGAATTGTTTATTTTTAGACCCCTTCATTAGCAAGCATAGTTTTTAATGTAGAATGTTCAACCTTATCAACAGTTTTAGTTAGGTCTGCAGCTCAAAACATTCTGTCCCCTCTAAAGTGAACTTAAACCTCAAGGCAGAGTTAATAGTTCATTTTTAAAACCTGGATCACAGTTCTTTTCACATTGCCTTGTCATGATCTCTTTGTATACAGATGCTATTTGACTTGAACTTTGGTCATTCTCAGGCTAGCAATATGCCACAATACTCTCATGATGCTGAGCAGCATCATCCAGATATAACCTCCAGTCAGTCACATGAATCCCACTTGGTCATGGAGTATAATCCTTTGAATAGACTGTCAAATTTAATATGCTAGCATTTGGTTGGGGTCCTTTGTGTTGATGTTCATAATGTATATTGGTCTGTACTTTTCTTTTTCTGCAATATTTGGCTTTCATATCAGGTTAATACTAACCTTATAAAATGAGCTGTGAGTGTTCTCTCTTCAAATGTTTGGAAAAGTTTGAGAAAGATTGGCATTGATTCTTTTTTAAGTGTTTGGTAGAATTTATCAGTGAAATTATAAGATCCATGGTCTATCTTTGTAAGATTTTTGATTATTGATTCAATCTTCAATTTCTCTATTAGTTACAGGTCTAATCAGATTTTCTGGGGTTTTTTGTGATTTATTCTTGGTAGATTTTGTGTTCCTATGTTATCCCATTTGTTAGTGTAAAATTTTTCATAGTATTCTTTTGATGGTTCTCATGTCTCTAGAATTGCTACTCATGTTCCCACTTTCATTTCTGATTTTAGTAAGTTGAGCTTCTCTAATATTTTATTAGTCCATCTAACTAAATATTTGGCAGTTTTCTTGTATTTCCAAGAACCAAGTTTTGGTCTCATTGAATTTTATTACTTTTCTATTTCTCTATTTCACGTATTTACGCATTAATCCTTATTCATTCTTTCCTTAGTTCTTTAAATTGCAAAGTTGGTTTGTTGATTTAACATCTTTCTTGTTTTTAAATATAAACATTTATAACTCTATACTTCCTCATTAGCACTGCTTTCACTGTATATTATGTTTCAGTATGATATGTTTTCTTTTAATTCATGTGTATTTCATAGCTTTCCTTGTGCATTCTTCTTTGATGCATTATATTTTTTAGGAGCATGTTGTTCAGTTTGTACACATTTATAATTTTCATTTTACTTCTGTTATTGATTTCTAACTTTATCCCGCTGTGGTCTCCCATCCTGCAACTTCAACCTCTGGTAACCAGCATTCTCCTACCTTCTTCTGTGAGTTCAATTACTTTATACTACACATGTAAATAAGAACATGTGCTATTTGTCTTTCTGTACCTGGCTTATTTTACTTAACATAATGTCCTCTCGTTTCCTTCAAGTTGTTGCATATGACAGGATTTTTCTGTATTCCCTGGAGTTGTATCATTATCTATGTAGGGTGGTTTCTTTATTAATTCATCCTTTGGTGGATATTTAGATTGATTCTGTACCTTAGTTTTGGTGAATAATTCGATAATCAACATGGAAGTGGAGATATCACTTCAACATTGATTTTGATTTCTTAGAATATATACTGAGAAGTGGGATTTCTGGACCATACAGTATTCATATTTTAAGTTTGTTGAGGATATACCTTTTTCCACAGTGGCTGCTGTAATGTACATTTCCAACAACAGTGTAGAAAGTTGACCTTTCTCTCCATTCTTGCCAACACCTCTTTTCTCTCATTTTCACAATACCTGTCATTCTAATAGATGTGAGGTGGTATCTCCTTGTGGATTTTTTTTTTTTCATTTCCTTAGTGTTTAGCAGTGTTAACCCTGCTAATTTTTCTTATATCTGTTGACTATGTCTAAGTCTTCTTTTGACAAATCTCTATTCAGGTTCTTGGCCCATTCGTAATCATTGTTTTGTGCTTGAGTAGTTTCAGTTTCTTATATATTTTGGTATTAACCGCTTATCAAATGTATGTTTTATGACTATTTTATCCCAATCTGCAGGTTTTATCTTCTGTTACTAGTTTCCTTTGCTGTGCAGAAGCTTTACAGGTTGTTATAGTTTCATTTGTCTACTTTTGCTTTTGTTGCCTGAGCCTTGGGGGTTGTTTGAGTCAGCTTTTTCATTGCTGTGACCAAAAGATCCAATAAGAACAATTAAGTTTATTTGGCTCAGGGTCTCAGGGGTCTCAGTCCATAGACAGCTGACTCCATAATTCTGGACCAAGGTTAGACAGAACATCAAGGTAGAAGGGTGTGGAGGAGAGCAGCTCAGGATATAGTAATTAGGAAGCAGATAGAACACTGTTCACCAGGGAAAAACTATAAATCCCAAAGCACACCTCCCATGCCCTTCTTCCTCTAGCTATACCCTACCTGCCTATAGTTACTGTCCACTTAATCCCTATCAATGGATTACTGCACCAAGTAGGTTAAGGTTATCATAATCAATCATTTCACATCTGAAAATCCTTGCATTGTCTCACACATGAACTTTTTTGGGACATCTCACATCTAAACAATAACATTCCTCCCATAGCCCCCAAAAGCTCATGAGGGAGATAATGCAAGAAAGTTTAGAGGGGAAATGATTGGGCTGTAAGAACCTTAACCTAATCAGTATAGTAATCCACTGATAGAGATTAACTGAGTGGTAAATGTAGGCAGGTAGAGTGTTTAGGTAACTGGGGGCCTTTGGGATATATATTTTGTCCCTGGTAAGCAGAACATAGTCTGTTTGTTTCCTGATTGCTATGTCCTGAGCTGCTTTCCTCCTCTGTACACTTCCACCTTGATGTTCTGCTTCACTTTGGGTCCAGAGCTATGGAGGCGACTGCCTACGGACTGAGACCTCTGAAACACTGAGCCAAATAACCTTTTTCTACTCTAATTGTTCTTGTCAAGTCTTTTGGTCACATGATGAAAAAACTAAGACAGAAATTGGTACTGAGAAGTGGAGTCATTGCTATGACTAACTCGATCATGTGTTTCAAAAACCTTTGGAAATGGTTGTCAAGGGGAGTAATTTTGAAATGTTTAGAGATACAAGATGTAAAATATTTAGGATATTGTTAGCAGAACTTGATAGGTGATTCTGGTGGGAACTCAGAATGCCAAAATATAGATACGACTATGGACAGTAAAGACTGGGCTCATGAAATTTCAGAGAAGGACTGTATTGGAAATTGGGATAAAGGTCATTAGTGTTATGTTCTGTCAAAGAAGTTGTCTACATTTTTTGCCCGAGTCCTGAGACTTGTGAGGCTGAATTTAAAGGTGGTCTACTAATTAGCAGAGGAAATTTCGAGGCAGCACAGCCTTCAGGCAGAGGAATGAATATTGCTAGCAGCTTTTAGCCAAGTTTACTGTGGTAATGAGGAGCAGAAAGCATAACAAAGATTTTAAGAACTTACAGTTTGGCCAGAAAAGTGAGAGTAAAACCAGGGCTAAAGAAATTGTGGTTGATAAAGGTATTATAGCCACTAAAGAGATGATAATTCTTTACCCAGAAATGATAGGAAAGATGTTTTGAGGGCATATCAGGAATTGGAAAGACCGTACCCATTTCAGACTCAAGGATGTAAAAGTGAAAGTTCCTTTGAGAAGAGAAAATGGGAGCACCCTTCTTGCACAGGAGGGGCCTGGGAAGTTGTTTTACCATGCTGAGTCACCTAGGCACTCAGAAGCTATTGCAGCTATGGTCCCTAGAGGCTTGGCTCCTGCTTGAGATGGGGCAGACTTCAGTGTTAACCATGCAGTGCTGGATCTGCAGGACTGCGAGAAAGTTCAAGATAACACAGCATTCAAACAGTGGTATGGATATTGTACCTGGCAAATTTGGAGTAGCAGGGTTATAATCCCTGTGTACTGCCCCTGAGAGGGCAGTGAGTGAAGAAGTGAGAAGGAAACTGAAACTGCATTAGAGACCCTGTGGTTAAGAAATGCCAGTAATGTGAGATGTCTGTTGAGGAGAGATACAGGAATTAAGCAGAAACAAGTTGAGGTGGATTCACTTTTTGATTTCCCCATATATGCAGTTGCATTTGAATATCGCAGTATATAATATGTGACTTCCCAAAGAAGAAAAAGATAAAAGAGAAGGAGAAAGTAGATATCTATCCCTAACCCTTTCAAAACTCTCAAGTTTCTTCAGTCAGAGGGAAGGGCTTACAGCCATGGGGGAACATGCAGCAACATTGACTCCTTTTTCTTTTTCTGCGATTAATGATTAGAACACAGATCCTTGATATTTGTAGGATAGGGTATTTTTTCCCAAAATGGTACCTGTAAGCTCAGTGCAAGGTACTCCAGAAACACGTGCATGGCTGTCTGCCACAGGAATGGGCAATCCTCACCTATCCTTTCATACGTGGGTAACTGCTATTGTGTTAGTAAGTAAGACCAATATTTAAAAAAATTTTTTTTATTATTTATTTTTTTATTATAAATATATGGGATACATGTTGTTTCTGTTTGTACATGGAGTAACAGCATACCATTTGCATATTCATATTTACATAGAGTAATGATGTTTGATTCATTCTATTATTTTTTCTACCCCCCACCCCTCCTGCCTCTCTTTTCTCTCTATACAGTCCCTCCTTCCTCCATTCTTGCCCCCCTCCCACCCCCCATTATGTGTCATCATCTGCTTATCGGTGAGACCATTCGTCTTTTGGAGTTTTGAGATTGGCTTATCTCACTTAGCATGATATTCTCCAATTTCATCCATTTGCCTGCAAATGCCATAATTTTATTATTCTTTATGGCTGAGTAATATTCCATTGTATATATATACCACAGTTTCTTTATCCATTCATCAATTGAAGGGCATCTAGGTTGGTTCCATAGTCTGGTTATTGTGAATTGAGCAGCTATAAACATTGAGGTGGCTGTATCTCTGTAGTATGCTGATTTTAAGACCTTTGGGTATAGGCTGAGGAATGGGATAGCTGGGTCAAATGGTAGGTCCATTCCAAGTTTTCTAAGGAATCTCCACACTGCTTTCCAGAGTGGCTGCACTAATTTGCAGCCCCACCAGCAATGTATGAGTGTACCTTTTTCCCCACATCCTTGCCAACACCTATTGTTGCTTGTATTCTTGATAATCGCCATTCTAATTTGGGTGAGATGGAATCTTAGGGTGGTTTTGATTTGCATTTCTCTTATTACTAGAGATGTTGAACATTTTCTCATATGTTTGTTGATTGCTTGTAGATCTTCTTCTGTGAAGTGTCTGTTTATTTCCTTAGCCCATTTGTTGATTGGGTTATTTGTATTCTTGGTGTAGAGTTTTTTGAGTTCTTTATAGATTCTGGAAATTAGCGCTCTATCTGAAGTATGAGTGGCAAAGTATTCTCCCACACTATAGGCTCTCTCTTCACATTGCTGATAGTTTCCTTTGCTGAGAGAAAGCTATTTAGTTTGAATCTATCCCAGTTGTTGATTCTTGCTTTTATTTCTTGTGCTATGGGAGTCCTGTTAAGGAAGTCTGATCCTAAGCCAACAAGGTGAAGATTTGGACCTACTTTTTCTTCTATAAGATACAGGGTCTCTGGTCTGATTCCTTGGTCCTTGATCCATTGTGAGTTGAGTTTTGTGCAGGGTAAGAGATAGGGGTTTAGTTTCATTCTGTTGCATATTGATTTCCAGTTTTCCCAGCACCATTTGTTGAAGAGGCTATCTTTTCTCCATTGCATATTTTTGGCACCTTTGTCTAGTATTAGAAAATTGTATTTATTTGGGTTTGTGTCCATGTCCTCTATTCTGTACCATTGATCTACCTGTCTATTTTGGTGCCAATACCATGCTGTTTTTGTTACTATTGCTTTGTAGTATAGTTGAAGTTCTGGTATTGCGATACCCCCTGTTTCATTCTTCCTGCTAAGGATTGCTTTAGCTATTCTGGGTTTCTTATTCTTCCAGATGAATTTCATGACTGCTTGCTCTATTTCTGTGAGGTACGTCATTGGGATTTTAATTGGAATTGCATTGAATCTGTATAGCACTTTTGGTAGTATGGCCATTTTGACAATATTAATTCTGCCTATCCAAGAACATGGGAGATCTTTCCATCTTCTAAGGTCTTCCTTAATTTCTTTCTTCAATGTTTTGTAGTTTTCATCGTAGAGATCTTTTACCTCTTTGGTTAGATGGATGCCCAAGTATTTTATTTTTTTGAGGCTATTGCGAATGGAGTTGTTTTCCTCATTTCGCTTTCAGCTGTTTCGTCGCTTGTGTATAAAAATGCTTTAGATTTATGCATGTTGATTTTATAGCCTGCTATTTTGCTGAATTCATTGATGAGGTCTAGAAGTTTTCTGGAGGAGGTTTTTGATCCTCTAAATATAGAATCATGTCATCCGCAAATAGTGACAGCTTAAGTTCCTCTTTTCCTATTCGTATCCCTTTAATTTCTTTAGTCTGCCTAATTGCTCTGGCTAGAGTTTCGAGGACAATGTTGAATAGAAGTGGTGAAAGAGGACATCCCTGTCTTGTTCCTGTTTTTAAAGGGAATGGTTTCAGTTTTTCTCCATTAAGAATGATGTTGACCATGGGCTTAGCATAAATAGCCTTTATAATGTTCAGGTATGTTCCTACTATCCCTATTTTTTCTAGTGTTTTGAGCATGAAGGGGTGCTGTATTTTATCAAATGCTTTTTCTGCATTGATTGAAATAATCTTGTGATTCTTGACTTTAAGTCTATTGACATGATGGATTACGTTTATTGATTTACAAATGTTGAACCATCCTTGCATTCCAGGGATGAAGCCCACTTGATCGTGGTGTACAATTTTCTTAATATGTTTTTAGATATGGTTTGCCAATATTTTGTTAAGGATCTTTGCATCTGTATTCATCAAGGATATTGGTCTAAAATTTTTTTTCCTTGATGTGTCTTTTCCTGGTTTGGGTATGAGGGTGATATTAGCTTCATAGAATGAGTTTGGTAGGGTAACCTCCTTTTCTATTTCCTGAAATACTTTGAGAAATATTGGAATGAGTTCTTCTTTGAAGGTCTTGTAGAACTCAGCTGAGAATCCATCTGGTTCTGGGCTTTTCGTGGATGGTAGATTTTTAATGGCTTCTTCTATTTCATTGCTTGATATTGATCTGTTTAAATTGTGTATGTCCTCCTGGTTCAGTTTGGGAGGAGCATATGTCTCTAGAAATTTGTCAATGTCTTCAGTACTTTCTATTTTGTTGGAATACAGATTTTCAAAGTAGCTTCTCATTATGTTCTGTATCTCAACGGTGTCTGTCGTGATATTTCCTTTTGCATCATGAATTTTAGTAATTTGAGTCTTCTGTCTCCTTCTCCTTGTTAGTGTGGCTAAGGGTTTGTCTATTTTGTTTACTTTCTCAAAGAACCAACTTTTTGTTTTGTTAATTTTTTGAATAGTTTCTTTTGTTTCCATTTCATTGATTTCAGCTCTGATTTTAATTATTTTCTGTCTTTACTAGTTTTGCTGTTATTCTGTTCTTCTTTTTCTAGGGCTTTGAGCTGTAATGTTAGGTCATTTAGTTGTTGACTTTTCATTCTTTTCTGGAATGTGCTCCATGCAATGAATTTTCCTCTTCGTACCGCTTTCATAGTGTCCTAGAGATTTTGATATGTTGTATCATCATTCTCATTGACCTCTAAGAATTTTTTAATCTCCTCCCTGATGTTTTTTGTTATCCATGTTTCATTCAATAGCATATTATTTAGTCTCCAAGTGTTGGAGTAATTTCCTTTTTTTACACTGTCATTGATTTCTACTCTCAGTCCATTATGATCTGATAGAACACAAGGCAGTATCTCTATTTTTTTGCATTTCCTAAGGGCTGCTTTGTGGCATAACATATGGTCTATTTTTGAGAAGGTTCCATGTGCTGCTGAGAAGAAAGTGAATCTGCTCATTGATGGATGGAATATTCTATATATGTCTATTAAGTCTAGGTTATTGATTGTGTTATTGAGTTCTATGGTTTCTTTGGTTGGATTTTGTTTGGAGGATCTATCTAGTGATGACAGCAGTGCGTTAAAGTCACCCAGAATTATTGTGTTGTGGTCTATGTGATTCTTGAAATTGAGAAGGATTTGTTTGATGTACAGGGATGCACCATTGTTTGGGGCATAAATATTTACTATCATTATGTCTTCCTGATTTATGGTTCCCTTAAGCAGTATGAAATGTCCTTCTTTATCCCTTCTGACTACCTTTGGGTTGAAGTCCACTTTATCTGATATAAGGTGGAAACCCCTACATTTTTACTGAGTCCATGTGCGTGGTAGGTTTTTTCCCATCCTTTCACCTTAGTCTGT
This sequence comes from Sciurus vulgaris, assembly GCF_902686455.1. Lineage (NCBI taxonomy): Eukaryota > Metazoa > Chordata > Mammalia > Rodentia > Sciuridae > Sciurus > Sciurus vulgaris. Next base: position 56,050,540 of record NC_136462.1, on the reverse strand, counting down.
GGATGTCTCTTTCTATGAGATGAGTCTCTTGCAGGCAGCATATTGTTGGGTCTTTCTTTTTTAATCCATTCTGGCAGTCTATGTCTTTTGATTGATGAGTTTAGGCCATTAACGTTCAGGGTTATCATTGAGAAATAATTTGTATTCCCAGTTGTTTGGCTTATTTTTGGTTTTTAAGTTGGCTTGGTTTCTCCTTTGAGTGCTTTTTCTCTAAGGTAGTTCCTCCCTTTGCTGACCTCCATTGTTGTTTTCATTTCCTCCTCATGGAATATTTTGTTGAGAACATTCTGTAGTGCAGGCTTTCTATTTGTAAATTCTTTTAACTTTTGTTTATCATGGAAGGATTTTATTTCATCTTCAAATCTGAAGGTTAGTTTTGCTGGGGATAGGATTCTTGGTTGGCAACCATGTTCTTTCAGAGCTTGAAATATGTTGTTCCAGGCCCTTCTAGCTTTTAGAGTCTGGGTTGAGAAGTCGGCTGCTATCCGTATCGGTCTCCCCCTATATGTAATCTGATGCTTTTCTCTCATGGTCTTCAAAATCCTATCTTTATTTTGAATGTTAGGCATTTTCATTATAATGTGCCTTGGTGTGGATCTGTTGTGATTCTGTGCATTTGGTGTTCTGTAAGCCTCTTGTATTTGATTTTCCATTTCATTCTTCAAGTTTGGGAAATTTCCTGATATTATTTCATTGAATAGGTTGTTCATTCCTTTGGTTTGTATCTCTGTGCCTTCCTCAATCCCAATAATTCTTAAATTTGGTCTTTTCATGATGTCCCATAGTTCTTGGAGATTCTGTTCATGATTTCTTATTATCTTTTCTGTTTGGGCAACTTTATTTTCAAGATTAAATATTTTGTCTTCGTTGTCTGAGGTTCTGTCTTCCAAGTGATCTAGTCTGTTGGTGATGCTTTCCATTGAGTTTTTTATTTGGTTTATTGTCTCCTTCATTTCAAGGATTTCCGTTTGGTTTTTTTTGAGAATCTCTATCTCTTTGTTGAAATGATCTTTTGCTTCCTGCTGTTGCTCTTTCAGCTTATTGGTATTATCATTCATAGCCTGCATTTGCTCTCTTATCTCATCCTTTGCTTCGTGAATCATCTTAATCATGTATAATCTGAAGTCCTTTTCTGACATTTCTTCTAACATACTGTCATTGGATTCTATTACTATGGAATCTAGATTTGTTTGGATCATTTTCTTCCCTTGTTTTTTCATGTTGTTCATGTATCTTCCCCTCTAGCAGTGCAGATCTGGGGTATTGCAGATTTCCCCCTATAGGCTTATAGTGGCCCTGTAGGTTTCCAAAACCCTTTCTTTAATGGGAGGTCAATATTAGCAGTGCCCAAATCAGACACTATGCAATCTTAGACCAAATAGCCCCTATGGGGACAATAACAAAATTGTCATAATAAACAAAGTGAGTTCAAATATTATCTTCGGTAAAACAAATAGGTTTGTAATAAGGTCTGCAGTTTCTAATGGAGGACAAAGAGGATGCAGAGGGATGTAGAATGTGACTGTTAATGGAATCAGAACAGAATATATAGAAGTTCTAGAAAATAGAAAGGGTGAGAGTGTAATCAAAAGAAATCGGATGTTAGCATGCAAAAAAGGGAGAAAGAGACTCTGAGGGGACAGGTAAGCAAAAGGAAACGAGAGCAAGAAAAGTAAAGAAATAAAAACTTAAATTTTTTTTAAAAAGGAGAAAAAAGAAAATCTACTGTATAGCAGTCATATACTAATGAAACCTCCCAGTGTTCAGTAGCCTGATGCATGAGAAGTACCTGACAATGAGCTTCAAGCCTCCAGCAGGCGTCTCAGGATGGGATTTGCCCCACCCGAAGATCGGAGCTAGGGCTTCCAGGATTATCCAAGATGGCTGCTCTGGCTTCGAAATGTGTTGGCAAATGGGGAGCTGCAGCTCAGGGGTGGACATGGTCAGCTGGAGGTCCTGGAGACGGGATGCAGTTGGTCTGGCAGGGGTCCTGGAGGTCCTGTGTGTTTGGTGTGGTTGTGGGATCCTGGAGGCCGGGTGCAATCAGTCGGTCTGGGGTCCCGGTGATAAGGTGCAGTCCATTGGTCTGGGGGTCCTGGCAGCAGGGAGCAGTCAGTCGATGTGAGGGCCCCAGAGGCAGGGAGTGATCGGTCGGGCTCAGTAAAACCGATATTAACTGCATCTTACTGTCCAACTTATCCCTGGAAATTACAAGCCTTGAATAGGCTCTAGTGTTCTGAAATAGTTACATCATACAGATTTTGTCAGTGTAATTATTGTTTAAGTTGGGATACAGATTCCTGCTGTTTTCTACTCTGCAATCTTCCCAGAAGCCTCATTTTAAAATGAAAATATAGACCAAGAGATTTCTTTTTATCTTATGAATGTTTTCTACTATCATTATTTTATTTTAATGCTCCATTTGATTTGTATTTAGTCATTGGAAGTGCTTCAAACAGTCTCCTATTTCCTCTAATGTGAAACCACTGTTTTACATTGTAGAACTACAAGATATTACAGACTCATCTTTTACTCACGCTTCCCCTGAAAAGTTCTTTCCCTTTTTAGGCTTAGAAGAATATGAATAGGGTATGCTATTAATATTGACATATGATTTTTACCTTTTAGATTCCTTTTTTCCTCATCAGTAATTTTTTACTTGATTTCATTCCTTTAAGTTGGCTATTTGTCATTAACCTGGCTTCTCTCCTTTGATAGGGTATTTCTGTGTCTGACAAATAAGATTTAAGGAATTATCTGCACAGCTTTGGCTGTGCTAGAATATTGTTGAAAGGTTTTCATGAGTAGGCATCTAACAGCTACTGATTTCAATATTTTTTGTTTCAAAACTTAGGGATTTATTCCAAAATAGTTGAAATGGTAATATGGCTTGAATTTAAAATGTTTTCTAAAGTCCCATGTGTTTAAAAACTGGGTTGCCAGCCTAGAATACAATTGGGAGGTGGCAGAACTTTTAGAAAGTGAGACATAATGGGAGGAATGAGATCACTGGGGGCATGCTGCTGGCTTCCTTTTTATATTTTTGCTTCCAAGTTGCCACGAAGTGAATAGGCCTTCTTTTCCAAGTGCTCCCACCATGATGTACTGTGGCACTACAGGTCCAAAGCAACACGTCCAAATGACAGGACACATGGACTGAAACTTCTGAAACAATGAACCGAAACAAAACTTTCCTCCTTTTAAGATAATTGTTTCAGTTATTTTTTAGTGATGGAAAGCTGAAAAGTGCAAAAAAGATTTCTAAAAAACATGAAGTAACTGTTTCTCTGCATCTTCAGATCCATTTTGACTTTCTCTTATTCCTTATATCATACAGCACATATATTTGGGTCCTAGAAGTTTTTTTTTTTTCTTTGTTCTAATTAGTTATACATGACAGTAGAAGGCATTTTGACATATACATAAATGGAGTATAACTTTTCATTCTTCTGGTTGTACGCGATGTAGAATTATACCAGTTGTGTAATCATATATGCACACAGGGTCAAAATGTCTGATTAATTCCAGTGTCCTTCCTACCTCTACACCCCTCTCCACCCTTCATTCCCATCTGTCTAATCCAAAGTACCTCTGTTCTTCCCTAGCCTCCCGCCACCCCCCCCCCCTTATTGTGTATTAGAATCCACATATCAGAGAAAACATCCAGAATTTCATTTTGAGGGATTGGCTTATATCACTTAGTGTGATAATCTCCAGTTCCATTCATTTACCTGTAAATGTCATAATTTCATTCTTCTTTAAACCTGAGTAATATTCCATTGTGTATATGTACCACATTTTCTTTATCCATTTATTTGTTGAAGGACACCTAGGTTGGTTCCATAATTCAGTTATTGTGAATTGGGTTGCTAAAAACATTAATGTGACTGCATCACTGTGGTATGCTAATTTTAAGTTCTTTGGTGATATGGTGAGGAATGGGGTAATTGGGTCAAATGGTGATTCCATTCCAAGTTTTCTGAGGAATTTCCATATTGCTTTCCATAATGGTTGCACAAATTTGCGGTCCCACCAGCAATGTATGAATGAACCTTTTCCCCACATCCTCACCAACATTTATTGTTGCCTGTACTCTTGATGGTTACCATTCTGACTGGAGTGAGATGAAATCTTGGAGTAGTTTTGATTTGTATATCTCTAATTGCTAGAGGTGTTGAACATCTTTTCATATATATGTTGATCCATCGTGTTTTTTCTGTGTAGTGTCTCTTCAGTTCCTTAGCCCATTTATTGATTGGGGTTTTGGTGTGTGTGTGTGTGTGTGTGTGTGTGTGTGTGTGTGTGTGTGTTGTTTTTTGAGTTCTTTATATATCCTGGAGATTAATGCTCTATCTGAGGTACCTGTGGTAAAGGTTTTTCTCCCATTCTGTAGGTTCCCTCTTCATGTTGTTGATGAAAGGAAGCTTTTTAGTTTTATTTCATTCCATTTATTGATTCTTAATTTTACTGCTTGTGCTTCAGGGGTCTTGTTAAGGAAGTCAGTTACTAAACTGACCTGGTGGAGATTTGGGCCTACTTTTTCTTCTATTAGGCACAGAGTCTCTGTTCTAGTGCCTAGGTTCTTGATCCACTTTGGGTTGAGTTTTGTGCAGGGTTAGAGATAGGGGTTTAATTTCATTTTGCCACATATGGATTTCCAGTTTTCCCAGCACCATTTCTTTTCTCTAATGTATGTTTTTGGCACCTTTGTCTAGTATGAGATTACTATACTTATGTGGGTTTGTCTGTGGGTCTTCTATTCTGTACCATTGGTCTATGTGTCTATTTTGGTGTCAATATTATGCTATTTTTGTTACTGTGGCTCTGTAATATAGTTTGAGGTCCGGTATTGTGATGCCTCCTGTTTCACTCTTCTTGCTAAGGATTGCTTTGTCTATTCTGGGTCTCTTATTTTTCCAAGTGAATTTCATGATTATTTTCTCTAATTCTGCAAAGAATTTTATTGGGATTTTAATAGGAATTGCTTTAAATTTTTATAATGCTTTTGGTAGTATGGACATTTTGACAATATTAATTCTGCCTATCCAAGAGCTTAGGAGATCTTTCCATCTTCTAAAGTTTTTTTTTTTTATTTTTTTTATTTCTTTCTTTAGTGTTCTGTAGTTTTCGTTTTAGAGGTCTTTCATTTCTTTTGTTAGATTGATTCCAAAATATTTTATTTTTTTGAGGTTATTGTGAATGGGATAGTTTTCCTCCTTTCTCTTTCAGTGAATTCATCACTGATGTATAGGAACACATTTGACTTATGAGTATTGATTTTATGTCCTGCTATTTTGCTGAACTCATTTATTAGTTCTAAAAGTTTTCTAGCAGAATTTTTTGGATCTTCTAAATATAGAATCATATCAGCAAATAGTGATAGTTTGAGTTACTCTTACCTATGTATGCCTTTAATTTCTTTCTTCTGTCTACTTGCTCTGACTGGAGTTTCAAGGGTGATGTTGAATAAAAGTGGTGAAAGAGGTCATCCTGGTTTTGTTCCAGTTCTTCAAGGGAATGCTTTCACTTTTTTTTTTTCATTTAGAATGATGTTGGTCTTGGATTTGGCTTATATAGTTTGTATAATGTCAAGGTATGTTCCTACTATCCCTATTTTTCCAGTGTTTTGAACATAAAGGAGTGCTGTATTTTGTCAGATGCTTTTTCTGAATCTATTGAGATGATCATATGATTCTTATCTTTAAGTATATGGATGTGATGGATTTTGTTAATTTTCATATGTTGAATCCACCTTGCATCCCTGGGATGAATCCCAGTGGATTGTGATTATTATCTTTTTAATATGTTTTTGTATGTGACTTATCAGAATTTTATTGAGAATTTTTGCATCTATGTTCAACTTGGGTTTTGGTCTGCAGTTTTCTTTCCTTGATGTGTCTTTGTCTGGTTTTGCTATCACAGTAATATTAGCCCCATAGAATGAGTTTGGAAGGGTCCCTTCTTTTATATTTCTTGGAATTCTTTGAGGATTATTGGTGTTAATTCTTCCTTGAAGGTCTTGAAAAACTCAGCTGAGAATTTGTCTGGTCCTGGGTTTTTCTTAATTGTAGGCTTTTGATGGCATCTTCTTCTATTTCATTGTTTGAAATTAATCTGCTTAAATTGTGTATGTCCTCCCAATTTAGTATGGCTGGGTCATATGTCTCTAGAAATTTGTCCATGTCTCAAGATTTTCTATTTTATTTAAATAAAAAATTTCAAATAGTTTCTGATTAATCTTCTGTATTTCAGTAATGTCTGTCTTGATATTTCCTTTTTCATCATGAATTTTAATAATTTGAATTTTCTCTATTAGCATGTCTATGAGTTTAACAATTTTATTTATTTTTTTCACAAAACAAAATCGTGTTTTGTCAATTTAAAAATTTTTTCTTTCATTTCAGTTTAATTGATTTCAGCTTTGATTTTAAGTATTTCCTGTCATCTGCTTTTGGTGTCCATTTGTTCCTCTTTTCCTATGGCTTTGAGATGTAATATTAGGTCATTTATTCATTGTCTTTCTATTCTTTCAATGAAACAGCTCAATGCAATGAACTTTCCTCTTTGCACTACCTTCCTAGTGTCCCAGAAATTTTGGTACGTTGTACCACTATTCTCATTTACCTCTAAGTATTTTATTATTTTTTTCCTCATTTCTTTTGCTGTCCATTCTTCATTCAACAGCATATTGTTTCGTCTCCATGTGTTAGAGTAGCTTCTATTTTTAAATCAATCTTTGATTTCTATTTTCATTTCATTATGATCTGATAGAATGCAGGGTATCATCTTTATTTTTTGTATTTAGTAAGAGTTACTTTGTGGCATAAGATGTAGTCTATTTCAGAGAAGGATCTGTGTGCTGCTGATAAAAAAGTGTATTCACTTGTCAATGGGTGAAATATTTTATATATGTCTGTTAATTCTAAATTATTGATTGTATTATTTAGTTATATAGGTTCTTGGTTTAGCTTTTGTTTGGAAGATCTATCCAGTTGTGAGTGTTAAAGTCACTCAGTATTGTTGTGTTGTGACCTATCTGATTCCTGAAATTGAGAAGCATTTGTTTGATGTATGTGATGCTCCATAGTTTGGAGTATAAATATGTATGATTGTTATATCTTGTTGTATAATTTCCTTAAGCAGCATGAAATGTCCTTCTTTGTCCCTTCTGATTAACATTTGCTTAAAGTTCACTTTATCTTATATGAGGATAGAAACCCCTGCTTGATTACACAATCCATATGAGTGATATGTTTTTTCCCATCCTTTAATCTGTGGATGTCTTTCCCTATGAGGTGAGTCTGTTGGAGGCAGCATATTGTTGGGTCTTGTTTTTTAATTCAATCTGCCAGTCTATGTCTTTTGATTGATGAGTTCAGGCCATTAACATTCAAGGTTATTATTGAGATATAATTAGTATTCCTGGTCTTTTTGGTTTATTTCTGGTTTTTATTTTGAGTTAGTTTCTCCTTTGATTGATGGTTCCATTAGTGTAGTTCCTCCCTTTGCTTGTCTCCCCCCCACCTTTTTAAAATTTTATCTTTATGGAATATTTTGTTGAGAATGTTCTCTAGTGTAAGCTTTGTAGTTGAGAATTCTTTTAACTTTTGTTTGTCTTGGAAAGTTTTTGGTTCATCTTAAAATCTGAAGTTTAATTTTGCTGGGTAAAGAATTCTTGGTTGGCATTCATTTCTTTCAGAGGTAGGTATATGTTATTCCAGGATCTTCTAACTTTGAGTGTCCAGTTGAAATATCAGCTGAGATCTGGATTGGTTCCCTTCTAAATATTACTTGTCATTTTTCTCTTTCAGCCTTTAAAATTCTGTCCCTATTGTGTATGTTAGGTGTTTTCATTATAATGTGCCTTGGCATGGGTCTTTTGTATTCTTTTACATTGGGGTACTGTACACCTCTTGTATTGATTTTCTACTTTATTCTTTAGGTTTGAGAAATTTTCTGATATTATTTCATGAAAAATACATTCCTTTTGTTTCTGTCTCTGCACCTTCATCTATCTCAATAAATCTTAAATTTGATCTTTTCTTGTTATGCCATACTTCCTAGAAGTTCTGTTTATGATTGCTTAACATCTTCTCTGTGTGGTCAATTTTATTTTCAAGGTTATATGTTTGCTTTCATTGGTGGAGGTTTGGTCTTCAGGGTCTTGTCTGTTGGTCATGCTGTCCATTGAATTTTTAATTTATTTGTTGACTCCATCATTTTGAGGATTTTTGCTTTTCCCCACCAGAATCTCTATCTCTTTATTGAAATGATACTTTACCTCCTGAATTTTATCTCCCTTTTTATTCCTTACATTGTCCTTTATAGTTTAACTACGTACATTTAAACTCCTTCTCTAACATTACTTCCATTGTAGTGTCACTGGATTCTATTGTTGGCACATTTTGGTTGTTTAGGGTGATTTGTCCTCTTGTTTTTTCATGCTTTTTGTATCTACCCATCTAGCCAGGCAGTACAGAGGAATGCAGTTTTTGCTCTGTAGACTTATAGAGTCCCTAAGTCTTACCAGTACCATACCTTTAAAGAGGAGACAAATATTGATAGCAACCAATGCAAACAATATATAGCCTTAAACCAAATAGCTCCTATTACAACATCTACACTTTTGTCACAAAAACAGAAATGATTTGTTTAATTATTGCCTACAGCAAAAACAGTAAGTTTGCAAAAGGATTTACAATTTCAGATGGCGGACAAAGAGAGAACAGGAGTGTTGTAGGATATGATGTTTATGAAGAAGGAGGAGAAAAGGCAGAAGTAAAATATTATAGGAAGAGCAAAAGGGGGTGTAATTGAGGTTGATTATTAGCAGGAGAAAAGAGAGAAAGAATCAAGGGTAACAGATAAATGAAAGAAAATTTATATATAAAAAATAAAAATTAAAAAAATTTAAAAATAGAAAAAGGTATAAATAAAAGAATAAAAAACAAAACTAAAACATACTATTCAGACATCCCAGTTCCCAATAAACTGATGCATGAAAAGTAGTTGGTTTCAAAAATGGTATAAATGTGAGAAAAAAAGAAAAGATAGAAAAAAAAAAAAGATCTCTGGCTGGGGTTGTAGCTCAGTGGTAGACTGCTTGCCTAATATGTGTGAGGCACTGGGTTCAATTCTCAGCACCACATATAAATAAAGTAAAGGTCCACCAACAATTTTTTTTTCCATCAACAATTTAAAAAATATTTTTTAAAAAAGATCCTGATGAAAAATTAAACAATTGTTTCCTTTGGAGTTTGAAAGTTTCTCAGTTTCCCTTCTTAGCAGTTAGGTGGGGTTGTCAACTGTTCTGTGTGGGGAGGATCAATGCTGGATGTCAGAACCTGCAAGCAGGTGCGGGGAACTGAAGGCAGCCACAACACTTCATGCTGGACTGAGCGGTTCTGGTGACTAGGCAGTGTGTAGTGTAAGTTGGGGCCTGTTCTTGGCAGCCCAGCACTTGGCAGCCTGTTCTTCAGTCCAGCATGCATTGGGTTCCCTGGGCCAGCAGCAAAGTTACAAACAACAGGCTAGATTGGGGGCCAGGGAAGGGTTTGGAGGTTGGGAACTGGCAGGCCCTATTGGGTACTGGCCTGATGCTTCACCTGATGGAACTCTGGGACTGGTGAATGCTGGACTGGGGAGAGAGGTAGTCAGGGACCAGTCTGGTGCTGGGACTCAGAGTGCTGGCTCAGGCAGGCCCTGAGAACCCTGTGGGAGATGGACCAGCTGGCCATGTAAGCTGAGGGCCAACCTTCTGACTCCAACCTGCTGTAACCAGTCCCATCAGTCCCCAAAGCCTCTGGGCTTATGGAGCTGGGGAGAGCCTAACTCTCTCCTGCCGCTCTAACCTGTATCCCCCTGGGGAAAAATGCACCCAGTTTCTGATTTCCCATAGGATTGCTTGGCACAGAGAGGTCCACGCAGACTGAGCTGAAAACTCATGGATCTGGGTTTCCAGTTTCCGTAGGCTCTGCCACACTGCAGTCCCATGATTGCTCCTGGATCAGAGGATGATTGATAAATTCTGGTGGAGAGGTATTTTGTTTCTTTAAATGTCTAATTAATGAGTCAAATATCTCTGGTTCAGTTAAGGCAGATTGCCACTCCAGACTCAGGAATTTTCACTCTAAACATTGGGGAGACATGTTATTCCCATTGTCAGAGTGCTGGATAGCTGAGCTAAGAGAAATGCTGCCTCATACTAATCCACTATCCTTGACCCTTTACCATTCTATTCTTTGGTCCTAACAGGTTTCGAACTTCTAATGGATGAACCAGAAGACTCAGTCTGTGATGCAAATGAGGACTGGATGGGAACCATTTTATTGCTTCTTTATTCTCATTACTTGTTATTGATCAATTCAGTTTTCTTATATCTTCTTGGTACACATTGTAGATCATATGTCTGAAAATTTGTGCATTTCTTCTTGAGTATCCAATTTATTGGCATATAATTTTTTGATATAATTCCTAATAATTCTTTTGAATTTCAGTAGTATCTAATGTCTTCCTTTTCATCTCTAAACATACTAACTTGGGTATTCTCTCTTTTTTGGTGATTTTATTTTATTTTTTGAAACTTTATACAAGTGAAGCTTTAAAAAAAATATAACTGAAGCCCATTTGATTTTTAAAGTCAAAGTTCTTTTAGTGATAATGTAGATTTTGTAATAAAATCATAGTAAATAACTGACATTTAATATTTTAAACAAAGTATCACGTAAAAATTATGTTAGCTAGAGGGTTTCAAGATGGTGACCTAGAGGGTGGCTGCATTTCATGTTGCTCCAGGACTCAGGATTCAAAAGAGGAGATATTGAGACACTTGGGACCAACTCAAAGTAGTCGGGTGACTCTCTCCCGTTGGGGAGGCGTCCCGGATGGGACGGTAGTCCCGGAACGCAGGGACTTTGTGAAGTAGAGCTGCCGGCGAGACGCCCCTCCCCCCGCTGGAGCAGTGAACTCGGACAACGGGGAGCGCCGTAAAGGAGGCCGCTCAGCACAGCGCCGGGACTCGGAGCAACCACTGGGGCTCCGGCGGCTGCCCAGGGGAGGTGTGGCGAGGAGAGCTGTGTGGATTCAGAACACCGGGGCCTGCCCTGAGGAGGAGGAGGAGGAGCATGGCCGCTTGGATTCAGAGTGACTGCACCAGAACTACAGGTGGTGGCCAGAGGAGAAGCCACACAGCGAGCTGTTTGGACTCGAACGACTGCTTCTGAACATCGGGGCCTGCCCTGAGGACGAGGAGGAGGAAGAGGAGCGTGGCCGCTTGGATTCGGAGTGACTACACCAGAGCTACAGGCGGTTGCCAGAGGAGGGGCTGCGTGGCGAACTGTTTGGACTCAGACCACTTCTGAACCCCAGGGCCTGCCCTGAGGACGAGGAGGAGGAAGAGAAGGAGCGCGGCCGCTTGGATTCGGAGTGGCTATAACAGAGCTACAGGCGGTTGCCAGAGGAGAAGCAGCGCGGCGAGCTGTTTGGACTCAGACCACTTCTGAACACCAGGACCTGCCCAGAGGAGTAGGAGGAGGAGGAGCGCGGTGGGTCGTGTGGACTCTGTGACTGCATTAGCGCTCCAGGCGGCTGCTCAGAGGAGAAGGCGAATGGTGAGTTGTTTGGTCTTAAAGTGACAGCTCCTGAACACAGGGAGACTGCCTGGAGGGGAAGCGCGGAGGGTCGCTTGGTCTTGAGTGGACGCACCAGAGCTCCGGGCGGTTGTCCAGAGGACGTGTGCAGCGGGTCACATGGATTCAGAGCCACTCAGAGCGACCGCTCTTGAACACCCGGGGGGTTACCTGGAGGTGGAAGAGGAACGGGGAGGGTCACTTCGATTTGGAGTGATTGATTGCCCAGGGCTATGGGTGGTTGGTGGGAGGAGGAGGCACGCAGTGAGTTTCCTGGACTCCTAGTGACCGCACCGGAATACTGGGTGGCTGTCTGGAGGAAGAGGCGTGTGGTGGGTCTCTGGGACTCAGAGCGATTGTACGGGGCCCCAGGTGGCTGCTCAGAGGAGGGGCTGCATAGCCAGGCGATTAGGTGCAGAGGACGATCCCAAGGATCTAGGAGGCTTCTGGGTGGAAGAGCCGCACAGAGACAGGCTTAGGGGCAGAGCGAAGGATCCAGGACTGCGGGCAGATTCTCTGAGGAGGGGCAGCCTAAGGAGATTCATCTACGAAGGATGAGGCTCCCAGGCCCAGGAGGTAGGGCCGGGCCCCTGGGAACTTTGCAGAGGAAGGCAGACCAGCCCAGGCGGTAGCTGTAAATTGAGGGGAACCTCTAGGAGGGAACGGACCAGCGAGACCTCCCCACCGGGTGAGTCTTCCATGCCGGGTGAGGTTTCCCCACAAGGACGGTAAAACCAGAGACTCAGGCCCAAACAGGCCTTGCCTCAGCCCATAGCCTAGGTCCCCTTTGGATGACCATTGGTCAACAAGTGGAGGCACCTCTGCCCACTAGCAGGGATTATACCCCACCTGAAGGCCACAACTCCTAGAGAGGCAGCTTCCTTGTGGAGCACTGCATTATCAACTTCCTCCAAGACTTCAGCCTACTGAAGGCTAAGGGGGGATATATATAGAAATCTTCAGGGACATTGTAAGTCAATAGAGGAAATCTGCGATATCTCAGCGGTCCACTGATACCTGAACAATATGAGAAAACAAGGAAAGAAAATGCTGCAAACAAATCTAGATGTTACATCAATGAAACCCAATGACAGCATGGCAGAAGAAATGACAGAAAAGGAGTTCAGAATGTACATAATTAAAATGATCAGAGAAGCAAATGATGAGATGAAAGAGCAAATGCAGGCACTGAATGATGAGATGAAAGAGCAAATGCAGGAACTGAATGATCGCACCAGTCGACAGTTAAAAGAGCAAATACAGGAAGCAAAAGATCATTTCAATAAAGAGTTAGAGATATTGAAAAAAAACCAAACAGAAATCCTTGACATGAAGGAAACAATAAACCAAATTAAGAACTCCATAGAAAGCATATCCAGTAGGATAGAACACCTGGAAGACAGAACCTGAGACATTGAAGACAAAATATCTAACCTTGAAAACAAAGTTGAACAAACAGAGAAGATGGTAAGAAATCATGAACAGAATCTACAAGAACTATGGGATATCATGAAAAGGCCAAATTTAAGAATTATTGGGATTGAGGAAGGCCTAGAGAAACAAGCCAAAGGAATGAACAATTTATTCAATGAAATAATATCAGAAAATTTCCCAAATCTGAAGAATGAAATGGAAAATCAAGTTCAAGAGGCTTATAGGACTCCAAATACACAAAATTACAACAGACCCACACCAAGGCACATTATAATGAAAATACCTAACATACAAAATAAAGAAGGAATTTTAAAGGCTGTGAGAGAAAAGAACCAAATTACATTCAGGGGGAAACCAATATGGATATCAGCAGATTTTTCAATCCAGACCCTAAAAGCTAGAAGGGCCTGGAACAACATTTTTCAAGCCCTGAAAGAAAATGGATGCCAACCAAGAATCTTATACCCAGCAAAACTTACCTTCAAATTTGACGATGAAATAAAATCCTTCCATGATAAACAAAAACTAAAAGAATTTACAAGAAGAAAGCCAGCATTACAGAACATTCTCAGCAAAATATTCCATGAGGAAGAGATGAAAAACAAAGAAGCAAATCAGCAAAGGGAGGAATTATCCTAAAGGACTTGTCAAATAAAGGAGGAAACAAGTTGTGTCAACAAATAAATAAATAAAATTTAAAAAATGAACCAAATGACTGGGAAACCAAATCATATCTCTATAATAACCCTGAATGTTAATGGCCTCAATTCATCAATGAAAAGACATAGACTGACAGATTGGATTAAAAAGAAAGATCCAACAATATGTTGCCTGCAAGAGATTCACCTCATAGAAAAAGATACCCATAGACTAAAGGTGAAAGGATGGGGAAAAACATACCATGCACATGGACTCAGCAAAAAAGCTGGAGTATCCATCCTCATTTCTGATAAGGTAGACTTCAAGCCAAAGTTAGTCAGAAGGGATAAAGAAGGTCATTTCATACTGCTTAAGGGAAGCATAAATCAGCAAGATATAACAATCATAAACATCTATGCCCCAAACAGTGGCTCATCCATGTATGTCAAACAAATCCTTCTCAATTTCAGAAACCAAATAGACCATAACACAATAACACTAGGTGATTTTAACACGCCTCTCTCACTACTGGACAGATCTTCCAGACAAAAATTGAACAAAGAAACCATAGATCTCAATAACACAATCAATAATTTAGACTTAACGGACATTTATAGAATATACCATCCAAAAAAGAGCGAATACACTTTCTTCTCAGCAGCACATGGATCCTTCTCTAAAATAGACCATATATTATGCCACAAAGCTAATGTTAGCAAATACAAGAAGATAGAGACACTAGCATGTATTCTATCAGATCATAATGGATTGAAGTTAGAAATAAATGAAAGAGTAAAACACAGAAACTGTTCCAACATCTGGAGATTAAACAATATGCTATTATATGATGAATGGATAAAACAGAAGTTATTAGGAAGGAAAATAAAAAATTCTTAGAGGTAAATGAGAACAAAGAAACATCATATCAAAACCTCTGGGACACTATGAAAGCAGTACTTAGAGGGAAATTTATTTCATGGAGCAGTACTTAGAGGGAAATTTATTTCATAAAAGAAGTAAAACTCAACAAATAAACGACCTAACACTACAGCTCAAAGCCCTAGAAAAAGAAGAACAGAACAGCACCAAAAGTAGTAGAAGACAGGAAATAGTTAAACTCAGAGCTGAAATCAATGAAATTGAAACAAAAGAAACAATACAAAAAATTGACAAAATAAATAGTTGGTTCTTCGAAAAAATAAACAAAATTGATAAACCTTTAGCCACACTAACAAAGAGAAGACGAGAGAAAACCCAAATCACTAAAATTCGGAATGAACAAGGAAATATCACAACAGACACGAGTGAAATACAAAACATAATTAGAAGCTATTTTGAAAATCTATACTCCAACAAAATAGAAAATTTCGAAGACATCAACAGGTTTCTAGAGACATATGAATTGCCTAAACTGAATGAGGAGGACATACACAATTTAAATAGACCAATTTCAAGTACTGAAATAGAAGAAGTCATCAAAAGCCTACCAACAAAGAAAAGTCCGTGACCAGATGGGTTCTCAGCCGAGTTCTACAAAACCTTTAAAGAAGAGCTCATTCCAATACTTCTCAAAGTATTCCATAAAATAGAAGAGGAGGGAACCCTCCCAAACTCATTCTATGAAGCCAACATCACACTGATACCTGAACCAGACAGAGACTCATCAAGGAAAGAAAATTTCAGACCAATATCCCTAATGAACATCGACGCAAAAATTCTCAACAAAATTTTAGCAAATCGCATACAAAAACATATTAAAAAGATAGTGCACCATGATCAAGTGGGTTTCATCCCAGGGATGCAAGGTTGGTTCAACATCAGGAAATCAATAAACATAATTCACCATATTAATAGACTTAAAGTCAAGAATCACATGATTATTTCAATAGATGCAGAAAAAGCATTTGATAAAATACAGCACCCCTTCATGCTCAAAACACTAGAAAAAATAGGGACAGTGGGAACATTCCTAAACATTGTAAAGGCCATTTATGCTAAGCCCATGGCTAATATCATTCTAAATGGTGAAAAACTGAAAGCATTCCCCCTAAAAACTGGAACAAGGCAGGGATGCCCTCTTTCACCACTTCTATTCAACATCGTTCTTGAGACTCTGGCCAGAGCAATTCGACAAACCAAAGAAATTAAAGGGATACGAATTGGAAAAGAAGAACTCAAACTATCCCTGTTCGCTGATGACATGATTATATATTTAGAGGAACCTGGAAATTCCACCAGAAAACTCTTAGAACTCATAAGTGAATTCAGTAAAGTAGAGGTTACAAGATCAATGCCCATAAATCCAACGCATTTTTATACATAAGTGATGAATCTTCAGAAAGAGAAATTAGGAAATCTACCCCATTCACAATAGCCTCAAAAAAAATAAAATACTTGGGAATCAATCTCACAAAAGAGGTGAAAGACCTCTACAATGAGAACTATACAACACTAAAGAAAGAAATTAAAGAACACCTTAGAAGATGGAAAGATCTTCCATGTTCTTGGATAGGAAGAATTAATATTGTCAAAATGGCCATACTACCTAAAGTGCTATACAAATTCAATGCAATTCCAATTAAAATTCCAATGACCTACCTTACAGAAATAGAGCAAGCAATTATGAAATTCATCTGGAAGAATAAGAAACCAGAATAGCTAAAGCAATCCTTAGCAGGAAGAGTGAAACAGGGGATATTGCAATACCAGATCTTCAACTCTACTACAAAGCAATAGTAACAAAAACGGCATGGTATTGGTACCAAAATAGAAAGGTAGATCAATGGTACAGAATAGAGGACACAGACACAAACCCAAATAAATACAATTTTCTCATACTAGACAAAGGTGCCAAAAATATGCAATGGAGAAAAGATAGCCTCTTCGACAAATGGTGCTGGGAGAATTGGAAATCCATATGCAACAGAATGAAACTAAACCCATATCTCTCACCATGCATGCAACTAAACTCAAAATGGATTAAGGACCTCGGAATCAGACCAGAGACCCTGCAGATTATAGAAGAAAAAGTAGGTCCAGATCTTCAGCATGTCGGCTTAGGACCAGACTTCCTCAACAGGACTCCCATAGCACAAGAAATAAAAGCAAGAATCAATAACTGGGATAGATTCAAACTAAAAAGCTTTCTCTCAGCAAAGGAAACTATCAGCAATGTGAAGAAAGAGCCTACAGAGTGGGAGAATATCTTTGCCAATCATACTTCAGATAGAGCACTAATCTCCAGAATCTATAAAGAAGTCAAAAAACTCTACTCCAAGAATTCAAATAATCCAGTCGACAAATGGGCTAAGGAAATGAATAGACACTTCACAGAAGAAGATCTACAAGCAATCAACAAACATATGGAAAAATGTTCAACATCCCTAGTAATAAGAGAAATGCAAATCAAAACTACCCTAAGATTCCATCTCACCCCAATTAGAATGGCAATTATCAAGAATACGAGCAACAACAGATGTTGGTGAGGATGTGGGGAGAAAGGTACACTCATACATTGCTTGTGGGGCTGCAAATTAGTGCAGCCACTCTGGAAAGCAGTGTGGAGATTCCTTAGAAAACTCGGAATGGACCCTCTATTTGACCCAGCTATCCCACTCCTTGGCCTATACCCAAAGGACTTGAAATCAGCATACTACAGAGATACAGCCACATCAATGTTCATAGCTGCTCAATTCACAATAGCCAGACTGTGGAACCAACCTAGATGCCCTTCCATTGATGAGTGGATAAAGAAACTGTGGTATATATACACAATGGAATATTACTCAGCCATAAAGAATGATAAAATTATGGCATTTGCAGGCAAATGGATGAAATTGGAGAATATCATGCTAAGTGAGATAAGCCAATCTCAAAAAGCCAAAGGACGAATGATATCGCTAATAAGTGGAGGATGACACATAATGGGGGGGAGGGAAGGGTTAGTGTTAGGGTTAGAGTGAGGGTTAGGGAGGGGGGCAAGTATGGAGGAAGGAAGTACTGTATAGAGGGAAAAGAGGGGTGGGAGGGGTGGGGGGAAGGGAAAAAATAACAGAATGAATCAAACAACATTGTTCTATGTAAATTTATGATTACACAAATGGTATGCCTTTACGCCATGTACAAACAGAGAAACAACATGTATCCCATTTGTTTACAATAAAAAAATAAATAAATAAATAAAATATAACACATTAAAAAAATAAAAATTATGTTAAAGTTGTACAAAATTTAATTAGAAAATACATAGTTCAAAAAGTACATATATTTTGTTGACAGCTTGAGAACATTATCATAAACTTACTTAAGATACAAAACAGAAAATTTTACACTGAATCCTCTGATATTTATGTGAATAAGGTGTACTTGAAGTAATCAATTCAGACTACCAATGAATTGATATTTTATTGTATAACCTAGATCTATTTGTTTTACAATATGTCTAGTGATCAGTTATTTCACCAATAATACAAATGACAGAGATTGAGTTGAAAGCACCTCATTGACATATGTCCTTAACAGGAGAATAAAAATAAAAAGAACTAGCAGCATTCATTTTCATTTTCATGAATAGATATAAGATAAATCTGTATTTTATAATTAAAATTCATATAAATTCAAGCCTCAAAGTATTTTTTCCAAGAGAAAAGTTCTAATATTAAAGCTTCATTAGAAATGGGGGTGGGGTGAGGAGAGAAGGGGAGAGAAATAGAGTCTCTTTGGTTATTTTATATAAAGTTTGTCAATTTTGTTTGTTTTCAAAGAACCAACTCTTAGTTTCAGTGATCTTTTGTGTTGTTCTTTAATCTCCATTTCATTTATTTATGCCCTGATCTTTATTATGTTTTCCTTCTATTGAATGTAGGTTGAATTTTTTCTGGGTTTTCTTAGACCTTGAGATACATAATTATGTTACTTGAGATCCATTGTTTATTAGATACTTATTGATATTATTTTTCCTCAGTACCAATTTTACCCTATCCTACAGGTTTTGATATGTTGCATTTTCACTTGAATTTAATTGAAGGAATTTTTTTTTAAACTGATTTCTTCAATAACCCACTATTTGTTCAATACTGGGTTGTTCAATCTTAATTTCTTCAGTTCCTCTTACTGTTGATTTCTAAGTCGATTCCATTGTCATCAAATATATTGCATGTTATTATTTTAATTTTTTTGAATTTTTTCAGATTGGTTTGTGGTCCAATATATGATCTATCTTGGAAAAAAAAAAGCAAGTGCTGATGAAAAGAATGTGTATTCTGCTGCTGTTGGATGGAATATTTTGTAGATGTCATTAAGTTCATTTGATTTATAGTGTAATTTTAGTCTCATGTTTGTCAATATAATTGTTATATCTTCTTGATCCCCTGATCATTTTAGAGGAACCTTTTTTGTCTCTTTTAACTGATTTTGCCTTAAAGTATTTTGTCCAGTGTGAGTTTAACTATTCCTGCTTGCTTTCAGATTTCATTTGCTTGGGATATCTTTTTCCATCCTTTCAGTCTGTATCTTTGCAGGTGAGGTGAGTTTCTTTTATGTAGCAAATTGTTATGTTTTGTTTTTTAATCCATTCAGTTAGGCTGGGTCTTTTCACTGGGAAGTTAAGACTATTTATATTGGAGTTATTGTTGAAAGGTTTGTGCTACTTGTATCATTTATTGATTTTTTCTGCTTATTTTAAATAATCTGTTTCCTCTTCTCTTATTCATCTTAGAAGTTTGATGGTTTGGTGTATTGATAATGTTTGATTTTTTTTCTGTTTCTCGTTTACATGTCTACTCTTGTGGAGGGATTTATGTTCTCAGAAATTTCCTGATTGTATTTGTTTTTCTTCCTCTTCTGGTTAGACTTCCTTAAGTATTGTATGCAATGCTGGTCGTGAATTATATTAGTTTATGCTTATCTTGGAAGGTCTTTATTACTTCTTTGATTACAAAGGATAATCTTACTAGGTCTTGGGTGACAGGGTTTATTATTATTATTATTATTATTTTTTAGAATTTGAAAATTTGAAATTTCTAACTTCTTGGGGTCTCTATTGTAGTTTCACCTCTTTCATAACTTTGCACATTTCCCAGGCTTTCCTTCAAAATCATGATGGAAACTTCCATGATGCCATAAGTATTGCATTCTGCATATCTGAAACACCATCATCCTATATATGAGATCTTTGTCGTGCTTGAACCACGGTTGCAAATAGCCTCTGTGAGTGTCTTGGTGGTTGACTATGGGAGAAATTAATCCTGGGAAAACAATTTCCTAAAGTATCCTGTGCTCTCTTTTCCAAAGAAAGCCTTTGGAATGAGTTTATGCTTTCATACCTGTGAGTCTAGGATGACTCGTCTTGCCCATTCTCAAGATGCCCTCCAGGCAACTTTTCTATTGTCCGGGTACAAAACACATGGCTTCTTTTAATGGCACTGTTCTCTTTAGCAATTGTACCTTGCTTGGCCAGAACGTTACTTCTTTTCTGGTTAAACTGCAAGTTTTAAAATCCTTCTCCTTTTTTTTTTTTTGGTCGTTGACTCTTACTACATTCTCCGTTGCCTAGATATTTGTATGTGGGTTCATTTAGCCTTGACTTCTATCTAGTCAAAAGAGGAATGAAGCTGTGGTACTGTTAATGCTGAGTTTCTTTTTTCCCTTGCTGCTCACTGACAGATAAATTCCTGCAAATGTGGTTATCTGTTTGATTTCTCTCTCAGCACTGTCTCTTGTTCTCAGAACCAAATTGCTTCCTTGAAAACTTGTATTGCCAGTCTATTCATCCCTTTTCCATTGTTGAGAATAGGGATTTTAATATTTACCTGGAATGGGAAAGCTTTAACCTTGGATTCACTGCTTTTTCCCTTAAAGTAGTGGCTGGTATTCTTCTACTTTATATTGCACCAACTTCTCTATGATCTTTAATGCTTTTAGTAGCATTTCATTTCATTTTTTTGATTTGTGATTGTAGTTTTCTGATTTTTATTGAATATGCCTAAGAATTTTGATTCTTATTCTTCTCATTGCTGTTAGTTGCTTTCTAAGAGATGAAGAGGGAAGTTCTAAGTTTACTCTGGCTTTTAAAATTGGAAGGGCCTCATGACTGATGTGAATGAAGTGGCTATGCTTACAACCTCTGATGAAGAGGAAAACTAGGTTTGTATCATGTTTAACCTGCCCATAAATGGTTGTTTCTAGAATAAACAACTTTCCCAAGGCAAACTAATCAACTAGAACTAACAAAGCTAATCAGATTACCTTCTTCCCATACAAGTGTTTGAACTAAGACTTTGCAATTGATTTGTCACAGGCACTTGGGATGCAAGGTCATAGGGACATTCATTTGGGTTCTGCATACTGAATTGTAACTTAGGTAAGTGAGAGAGAGAAGATTAGAACATAGGGTTATAGCAAAGCTGAGGAGCAATGAAAAAGAGAAGCAGAGACAAAAAAACAAAAAATCCCAAAAACAAAAACAAAAAAACTCCTGTGATTTCTAAGAGAGAAAAACATGCCATATCTAGTCTCTCTTTGTTTTCATGAGGACTAGCAATAGTATATCTTACTCTTCAATTCTGTGAGATCTATTTTTCTGCAATACCATCCCTGACCTGTGTATTGGGTTCAATATATCTTTGTATCCTGTATCCATAAAAGTAAAAATGGAAGGTTCCAAACAGGACTAATGGCACTGAAATTAGAAATGCTAAAAATAAAACAGCATCAAATATATTAAAATAATGATTTGTATAAGGAAAATTTTTGCGTCAATGACAAATGTTTGAAAATATGGCTGTACACTGAGGAACACTTACCAGCAAGTTATGATGGGTCATATATAGTCCATGTTAATATGAGTTCATCCCAGAGAGGGCATGTTGATTTGGTGTGAGACAGTAAGTTAATTAGTGCAGTAAATTAATATAACACACAGTGACAATACTGTATCCAAACCAATTTATTGGTGTTAATGTCTTCATTTGCAAATGTACAAAGTTCACCTGTTGAAATGGATGTTCTAATATATACTATAAATTGCTTCTGAACTTGCACATTTTTTTTAATTAGTTTTAGTTTAGTTAAATTTGTGTGAGAGTACTGGCGAGACCTTTCCCTTCTTAAACCTGCATAATTGAGTGTTTAGGTTTTATATATGGGCAAGAAAGCACTATCAGGGCCATATGCAGAATTTTTAAGAATTACTTGTCTTTTGGTGTCTTCATGCTTCCCTTTCCTTGAGTTTTTTTTTTTTTTTTTTTTTTTTTTATGGCAGAAGTTACTTTGCTTTTCTCAACCATAAATTTTCACTTTCTCTTTTTGAAAGTGACTTGTAGGACAGAAGCTTAAATTTATTCATCCTAAGTTTTAAGGAACTGATGATAATGTTTTATTAATGATAAAGTTATTATCAATAATGTGTCTGGTGTTTATCAATTTATAATGATAAAACTGAGACTTGAATACTAAAACAAGGGTTTGAGTTCCAGACTCTAATCTCTGACTTTCCTTAGCAATAGCTATCTCATGACCATACTACACATTTGAAGGGATAAAAAGTTTAAGTGAATAAAATAAATCCCCAATTATGGAATTTCTGGTGGTTTTTATTGTCTGCAGTACACTTGTTTTCCCTGTTTAAACAATTCACTCTTTCTATGTGGATCACAGACAATAGCAGGTGTGGACATTACTAGGATAAGGGCATGAGAGTAGGAGGTATGACAGCTCAAAGTAGAACAGGAAATATGGAAAGATGTCAGTTAATACAGGGGAAAATAACTGCATATATTTCAATAGTCTCTAGAGACTGTTACAGGAGTTATGTGATGAGTAAGGCAATTTAGTATGGTGGGAAGAAGATGGGCTTTGGAGTCCTGTAGATGTAGGATTTGAAACTAATCCCAGAGCTGCCATTAACCAGTTATGTGACTTTGGGCAAAGTCATTGAACTCTGCATTTCAATTTCTTCATCTGTAATTAGCTATTAATACCCTTTTCACAGGACTATTGTGAAGATTCATTGGAAAATACATGACATTTAAATAATAATAACTCTCAAGCACTTACTAAATGCTCCCTTATTTGTACAACTATAGAATAGGTACTGTTGTTAAGAGGATTTCATATATAAAGAGACAGCTGAGAGAAGTTTACTGATGAGCCCACAGTCACACAGTGGATCACCTGTGGATTCGGGGTTCACACCTATTTCCACCTAATTATGATACCTGTGTCACAGAGTATAGAGCACTCCCTACTTGATGCTTTCCTTTTATCAAAGTGTTTGTAATAATGGCGGGAGTGGACATTTGTTGTTTTTATCTGTCCAGCAATACTTTCCCCTTATTTGTTAGCAGCACTTCCCTTCCTTTGGGAAAATAGTGTTCACCCACTGGAACTCATCACTCAGGCATGGTGAATACGAAAAGGATGGGCATGTGACTCAAGTGAGGTCAATCAGAACACTTCCCGTGCTATGTACAAGGGAGTGAGAAGTCCTTCAGTTCCTTTAGGATTGCTATAGTAGCATCACATAAGCTGGCAACTGAAAAATAGCTGAATAGCTGATTTTGTAAGCCGTGCCATTCTCTCCCACAGTTAAGAAGCCATCTGTTATGGTTTAGGTGAGAGGTGTCCCCCCAAAACTCACGTGTGAGACAATGCAAGGAAGTTCAGAGGTAAAATGTTTGGGTGATGAGAGCTATATTAACCTATGAGTGCATTAATCCACTTGAATGGATTGGCTGGGTGGTAACGTAGGCAGGTAGGATGTGGCTGGAGGAGGTGGGTTCTGGAAGCGAGAAGCATGCCTTGGGGGTATATATTTTGTCCCTGGTGAGCTGAGCTTAGTCTGTCTCTGCTTCCTGATTCTCTTGTCCTGAATTGCTTTCCTCTATTACACCCTTCTTCCTTGATGTTCTGTCTCTTCTCAGTCCCAGAGCAATGGAGTTAACCATCTATAGACTAAGACCTCTGAAACAAACCCTAAATAACCTTTTTTTCCTCTAAAATTATTCTGGTCACCTCTTTTGGTCATAGCAGTGAAAAAATGGACTAAAACATCATCTGAAATAAGAGAAATTAGGTCAATATGGAGATAAGAACAGAGAAAGAGCCAGGCACTGTGGTGCATGCTTGTGATCCCAGCAATTTGGGAGGCTGAGGCAGGAGGATCGTGAGTTCAAAGCCAGCCAGGTTCAGCAACCTAGTAAGGCCCTAAGCAACTCAGCGAGACCCTTATCTAGGGATGTGGCTCAGTGGTTAAGTACCTCTAGTTTTAATCCTTGGCACCAAATAAAATGGGGGAAAGAATGTTGATGATAGAAAAAGTTCCTGAATCAAGATTTCATATGGTCCGGTGAACCAATACATCCCCTCATTTGAATGAATTAACTAGAACTGGATTTCTGATACAACTAAAAATAACAAGAAGTTAAATATGTCAGTTTACTTCTTTCAAAAGTTAATAGGCAGTGATAGTCACTACTCTGTAGTTCTTAGACTGGTCTAAAATACAGGGGAAAACATTTTCGACTAAGTAATTTGACACCTTTATAAAAAACATATTGCATCCCTTCTGCTTGGGAAGTTCATCTTCCAAATACTCCGATACCCTCTCCTGCTTCATTCAGTCAGGTTTCTGTTCCACATGACAGTGAAGCTCTCCCTGTATTTTATCTAAAAGCTACCCACTTCTTGACTTATTTTGCTACTTTGTAGAATGTATAATCACCTGAAACTGTAATCATCTATTGGTTTGTTAATCACTGTCTCCCACACTAGAATATAAACCTCTTGAGAACAGGAATTTTATCTCATTATGAGATGAATATTTTTCTATTTGCTATGGAAACTGTGTCAAAATAAGAGTATCAATGATATAATGACTAACCTCAATCAAGTCTATATGCTTCTCTTCCTGACAATATGCCAAGTCCACATTTTGTAGTCTACCTTATAGTTGGCTGTGGCCCTACGGTAAATCAGGATGTGAACATGGATAATATGCACTTCTACAAAACCCAGTCCATACAACCTCCCATGTCTAGAGATGCCAGCCTTTCGGTGTGCCTGGGACAGTTATAGGTTATACTTGCTTTCAAGTCTGGCTAGTGGCCCTTCCACTGGAACTATTCCAGTTTAATAAATTGTATAGATAGCATACTTAGGCTCTGAACAACACTGCAGCTTGTTGCATACAAGCTCTGTGACCCTGGAAGCTGTGCAGATTGTGTAGCCTAAGATCTTGGACCCGGGCATCACCACTCGAGAGAGAACTGCTTGTCCACCCATTTTGGATGTTTTTAAGGAAAGAAATTCTTAATAAATCTTACTATTATATATAATTATAATACACCAATAAAAAATAAATAAATTCTTTTGAACTTGATTTATTATACATTTTTGGACTTATTTATTATAGCAATCAATGTACTCTAATACAGGGATCTAAAAATAAATTATTAATATTTAGAATATATAAAATTAGAAAATGTAGATGCTTATTTTTAACTGACACAAACACATATTCGCTTTCCAGTTAAAAGTAATTTTAAAGACTTACAGAATTAAATCTGTATAATAGACCATGATTTGCTTTATGATGCCTACGTTGTTAGTTAGTAAAAATTAACTCAGAGTCATAATAAATAGCCTGGGTTTTCTGTTCCTGCAGGGATGGTTAATCTGGCTATTCTATTGTGGAACATTTCATGAGCATGTAGGAAAATATTATATGATTGGTTGGAATAATTTGATTACTCTGTGTTCACCAACTGGAAAGTCTAGTCATAATATCATTTTTGTCTTCATTTTGTCCCTTGATAACCAATTCATGCAGCCAATCAAGCTGAATCAAATCTTTCTGGAAGGCAGAAGTCTTGCAAACTGTCTTTGACACCATCTGCTGCACAAAGAAAGAAAATATGGTATATTAATTGGTAAGTTATGAAGTAGCCAAGGGACTACATGTTAGTGGTTTTTGAGTCAGTGGATTTCTGCAAGACCTCAGAGTCTGATAGGTGCTAAAGATTGCACCATGCCTGGCCATAGAAATATGGAGAAAAAAGTTTACCTGCAGTTTACCCCACCCCTCTAGTAGTCACCCAGACAGGAAAGCAAAAGTACATTTCTTTTAGGTAAGTATATGCATTTTATTTTTTTTAAACTGAAAAAACACATGGTTACTGGAATCATATCCAAAAAATGCAGAACCGGATATTGAAGGATAAAGTAAGTCTCATTTACCTCCTTCCCTCTACTTTGTTCTCCACAGATAGCATTTACTAACAGTTGCTTGTTTTGACCTTCTTTTATTTTGGAATATTTTTACAAATGTCTGCTGACCCTTGCCCTTTGTTCATCAAAATATTTGTTGAGAGATCTGTGAAGGGAAGTAGGTCCTTTAACTAGTGGATTTAACCATCAGGGGATTGCATCTGGCATGCTGGCATCAATGCCTGGAGAGGATTTTACTCCCCTAAGTCACTGTGGAAGTAGGACAAGGGATGAGAGTCTGAATGTCCCAGTACTCAGTGTGCAGACTTTCTCTTCATCCTTCTATATCTGATTTTGAGTTTCAATCCCTCTCTCAACAAATGCTCTGGAGGTCCCAGGTTTAGATCCAAGTAGTTCAATTTTCAATGTATGCAGAGTAAATTTCCCATCTCCAAGGTAGGGTTGGGTATTGCCGACTCTAGTGTAGTGGCTGTACTGTACGGGGAAGGCAGAGTCTAGAACTTTCACAGTGTTTCACCTGTGCTCCATCCTCACCTTTTGTGGTACCCCATGTGGTACCCATGACCCTTCATGTGGAATAGCATAGAAAAAATTTCCCCTGATTTCTCTGAATAATCATGTTCTGTGGATTTAAGGAATTGAAAGTTTTTGTTTTCCATGTAGTAACAAGTATGGGCAAGATTACACACAAAAATGAAACAAATCTTTGGCTATATTATAAACTTTGTCATATATTAGTCGTGTGCTTATTAATATCAACCTCTATACACATTGTGTGGATATTTTAAAGAAATGCTTTACTATGATGATGATACCTAGTAATAAGTCAAGTATCTTGGTCTTATCTACTGTAAATTCTTCAGGAGAAATGTTCTTTAATTTAATTTGATTTAAGTAGAATATTGTATAACATATGATACTTTCCTATGGAATTTGGAATAACTGGCTTAGGTTTTTTTGATTGAAACATTTATTTTATGAAGGTAATTACTAGGCAAGACTTTCATCACATATTATTCTCATGAAACAAAATATTATAATATTGTCTTGGAATTTTGGATTACTGGGACAATGGAACAGTAACTTTTATAGGCTAATCACAAAGTTGACATAATTACATGGAGTTTTCGTAAGAGTAGGGATGAGATTCTACAACACATTGACTTTATCTAAATCAGTACACATTAAGCAGGGAATATAAAGATAAATTGTAAAAATAATTTGAACAAGGGCAAGAGAAAAATTATATATATGTAATATATATAATAGTATAGTGTGGGATATATGAAAATATGTACTTGATAGAAGTATGATAAATCAATATGATTTCTATTCTACTAAGTCTGAGTCAAGTTTGAACAATTTTTTAAAATATTTTTTAGTTGGTGGAGCTTTATTTTATTTATTTATTTATTTATTTATTGCGCTGAGAATCGAACCCAGTGCCTTGCGCATGCTAGGCAAGTGCCCTGTCACTGAGCCACAACCCCAGCCCTGAACAATTTTTTTAGCTTGAATAAATCTCCCTCTAGAATAAGATGCATGAGAAGACACAGGTAAATATATCTTATTTTGAAGGAAAGTCTTCTGTCAATATGTGAATTTGTTTTTTAATATGCTGAGACACTTAACAATTAAAAATCAGTACCTATATAGATGTGATTATTTATGTTACTTCATTAAAAAAAACTTTTGAAGTAGTTTTAAAATGAGCAACACCAGATGTGTTTAGGGACATATTTTCTGGGGATCTATAATAGTGTCCTACTGCTGCTGTAACAAATTATCTCAAATTTAGTGGCTTAAAACAACACAAATTTATTGTATTACAGTTCTGTAAAGGGGCTACACTGCAGAGTATCTGTCTAAAATCTAGGTTTTAGCAGAACTGCGCTCCTTTCCTTGAGGTTCTAGGTGAGGATCTATATCCCTGACTTTTCCAGCTTGTAGAGGCTGTCTGAATTCCTCAAAGCAATGGTTAATTTGAATTGTCAACTTGATTGGATTAAGAGATGTTGATGATTAAGAGCTTCTGGGTGTGTCCATGAGGGCATGTCTGGAAATGATTGGAAGGTGGGATAAGAACTGAAGTGGAGCCCCTCCCTAGGCATGGGAGGCACTGCCCAATAGGATGGAATAAAAGTTGGAAGAACAAGGAAGCAGATGCAGATGCAGATGCAAGCTCGGCTCTTCTTGAGTGGGTTCTTGATTGCTGCTTTGATCATCTGAGGAAATCAGACTCTCGCTTCTTCACTCTTCCAAAGCAGACTCTGCCAGTGATTCTCCAGGTAGTTTCCAGAAGCCTTGGTCTTGGACTAGGGTAGCACTGTTGATCTTTCTTGTTCTGAGACTTCTGCATCTTGGAGTGCATAGCTGCTGGTTCTTCCAGCTTTCCAGCTGCAGATGGCTGTTATGGACTATCCAGTTTCTGGTTCTATAAGTCAATCTAATAAATCCCCTTTTTATAATCATACTTCCTGTTGATTCTGTTCCTCTAGAGAACCCTTACTAATATAGCTTGGAACCATGTTTTTTTATGTCCAAAGTCATTAATGTAGCATTAGTGTAATGACAAGAGAGCTTCTCCTTTTTTAAGGACTGTGAAATTAGATCGGACTCATCTGTATAATTGAGGATAATTTCTCTTTTCTCAAAATCTTTAACCTGAATTACATCTAAAAGTTCTCTTTTCCATGTAAAACAACATATTGGAAGATTCCAGGGAATAAGGTGTGAATACCTGTCAGGGAATATCACTCCGCCTATCATAGGCTCTAATCTTGGATTCTCTGTAAAAGCAAATATGTATATCTAATTTCAAATAAAATCTCCTCATTTCTTCAACATAGTTTTGTACTCTTTGTCTGGGGACATTGATATCACACCATAAGAGCCACTGTAATTTTTTTCATGCAATTTAAAATATGTATTGAATTTCTATTGTGTTTCAGGCACTTAGCTAGGAACTAATGAAATATAAGTGGAGGAGGTTTTATAAAGGATATTGCAGTGGAGTAAGAAAATAATTAAATAATATCATTGGGGCAAGCACAGAGTGCTGTGGGATTTGAGATACACACTACATACACTACATGCTTAAAATTTTGCATGTTTCGGAAATAATGAAAGCTAAGCTATTTATTATGAGTGCTTTGCCAAAAAGCAATGTGTGTGTGTGTGTGTGTTTGTGTGTGTGTGTGTGAGCTAAGGAATAGGAGAGGTTATAGGACGATTGCGTTTTTTATTTTACTCCTGCATTCTGGAGATAATGGTGGTATAAAAAAAAAAAAAAAAAAGATAAGACTTCTGCCTTCATGAAGCTCAAAAGAACTGGATTCTTTAGGACCCAAGCAGTTGAGTATCCTAATTTAACAGATTGAGTATAAGTGAGAATTTTTATAGTGCAAAGGAACAAGTAAGGATAAAGGAGTGGAAAAGAACTGAGGCCATCATGAGGGGCAGTTAAGAATGGGAGATGTTAGGGAGATCCTGCTTGACAGCTTCCTGTAGTTTGTTAGAACATCTAGAGAGTGAAGGTGTTCTAAACTTTAGGAAGTTTACCTTTTAGGGGTGATTTTTAAAAAATCTCAGGGGAAGTACTGAGTTTGTTGACCATTTTGAGCATGTTTACTCTTCAGTTCATCTTCTTTTAAGATGACCTAGATTTGGGTAAAGAAGTTACTCTGTACAGGGTAGAAAGGGTTCTAAACAGAAGAAAATAATTCTTACTGAATTCAGCTTTCACCTATGTGTCAGAAAAGACTAATTTACAAACCTGATTCATTGGACTGGTCTTATTTTGTGGATTATGGTACTAAGCAGTTTATGTATCACCTGACTGTGCAATGATTACTTAGCATTGCAATTTCCAGTAAGCTTCTGCTGAATGATTTCAGTTGACCCCTGTTGTTCCTCCTTATACTTTATTCTTGCCTCATCTCCATGTGCTGATAAACAAACAAAGCCTGGCAAGTTTAGATGGTCCTGCTATTCTGGGAGTTCCCAAAGAGGCTGTGTGAATTCTGGACAAAATGGAATATTATCAAAATTCATGGGAGACCAAGGAGAGAATAATAGCATGTGTGAAGTCTTATCTGGGAGGAGGATACATCTTTTCAGTCTTCCTTGTCCTGTTAATACATTTTGTGCTTTGTACTTCTTAAATCTGGACTTCTGCCTTGACTTATTTATACTAAATCATCTATTGAAAGCTGATTAGGTCAAAGAACCTAGTTTAACAGCATTGTTATTGCTTCATCTTATCACAAATTTCATCACTTTCAGATAAAATCTAGTTCTATATATTGTGTTGATTATCTAAATATCATATCAATGAAAATAGATGATTAACTACATTTTAAATTAGAGTAGCAGGTGGCAAAAAACCAGACAGATGTGCTTATTATTGGTTTTGTCAAGAATTAGAATTCTTAAATCCTATTTTCATATTGTAATTTAAGAGGATAGAAACTCCAGAATTTTCAAGTGGAATGGGGGCTCTTGTAATGAAATATGAAGAACATGTATGTTATTATATTATAAAGATTTGCAATTATGCCTTGATCACAGTTAAGGGATTACATGTTTTTAATGAAGTGCACATTGTCAGTGTGCAAAGCAATAAAAATGAAAAAAGTTACAGAAGTGAAAATTTAATATATATGATAATACACATAAATCTATTAGAGAAAGAAAAGCAGAATTAATTACAATTCAGTACCCAGAGGGTATGAATAAAAATGTAAGGAATTAGGAAATAAAAAATTCATTTTGTAATTAGTTTAACATAGTAAAATTAGAAAAGAAGTCAGTTTCTTTAAAGGTCCTGATAATTTATAAAATATTTCATGAAAGGGAAGTGGGAAAATGTTAATTATAAGCAGTACCTAAAAGGTAAAAA
Organism: Sciurus vulgaris; assembly: GCF_902686455.1. Lineage (NCBI taxonomy): Eukaryota > Metazoa > Chordata > Mammalia > Rodentia > Sciuridae > Sciurus > Sciurus vulgaris. The sequence continues at coordinate 56,019,715 of NC_136462.1, read as the reverse complement.
AAAAAAAAAAAATCTATGCTATGTTGAAATAACAATGATTAAATTTCTAATTAACTCATGGTTTCATTTTGAAAACTAATCACAACAGTGTTTGGAAAATTCTGAATATTCAAGTGAAATGCAAAGATATGGGTAATGCATTTTTGAAGCTCAAGTGACTTGGAGCACCAATAATTTTCTCCACTGCTTTTCAGAAAAGCAACATGAAGCTATACTTTTGGGATTGTTGTCCATAGTCAGAACTCTCAACATTTATGAGAGTTCTGACTGACTATTGTTCAATGTATGGATTTGATTATTTTTAACATATGAGAAATAAAGTTTTTATTATAAAAGTGTTGCTGTTTTTTCTGGGAGAGATTTTATTATGATAAAGGCTGTATTTTAAATAAGCAAAGACACAGCAGTCAAGGTCTATTCTTTCAGTATTTACACATGTGTGCCTGCAACAATCTTAAAGCCATCCAGCTGATAACTGAGGTTTGTTATATGCACATGGTTTTTGAACTGTCATAGAATGCAGGTACACACAGTTTTGAATGAGCTACAATTTTAGCCAGTGTAGGGGTTAGAGATAGCAAGAGTTGCTTTCTGTAAATGATCATGGCTTGTAGATTTAACCAAAAGTAATGTTTGGATTTTCTAGTAACTGTTCTGTCCCTAAGGTAGTAGTATGCCTCAGAAATGCTCTTAGGAACCATTATTTTATTAAATATACCATGCATTAAGGCATTTGTTATGGTCATTGACTAGTTCAACTGAAGTTGTCAACTAAAAGTTCCTATTCAGCAAGTAGCTCATTACCCCAAAGGCTATTGTGGTGTAGCTAGTATCTTTAGAAACTCCAAAAATTTATCTCTGACTTATTGTTTGCCCTGTTTTGACTAAATGATATGGCATTATTTTATGCAACTGAAATTCCTTGTTCATGGTTCAATTGGGTACCTGTTAAGGGCTAAATTGTTCTCACAAATTCATATGTTGAACCCTTAAACCCAGTGTGACTCTGTTTAGGACATGATTGAGGTTAAATTAGGCTATAAAGGTGGAGGGAGCTCTAACCTGATAAGACTGAGGTCCTTACAAGAAGAGAAGGAGATTCCAGAGATCTTACTTTCCCCCGTAGAACAGAGAAGAGGCCATGTGAGGACAAGTGAGAACATGACTACCTGCAAGCCATTGGAGATGCCTCACCAGAAACCAACCCTGAGCACCCTTCTCTAAAGTCACCTACTCTGTCTCTTAAGGAAACCTGTGCAGACTAATATAATAACCAAGTAAATCACAGACAGTAATCACAGATATATTTGGCTGGGTCAGATTAAATATTTTGTGATCATATATCTTGATACCTTTGTATAGGGAGCCTGGAGATGAGATTATAAATGCTTTAAATTCATGGACGTGCTCTTTGTATGTCATTTTGGAGTTTGCCTAATTATGGTTATTGTCAACACCCAGGTGAAATAAGCAGTGATCAATTGAGCAGTCTCTTGTTTTTCTTTCTTTCTTTTCTAATTTTGGTTTCATATGAATTGCTGTGTTCTAAATACATAGTGATTCATAAATTTTATGATTACTTCAGTGGAATGTTCTCCATTGTATTCATACCTTCTTAATCTGGTGTCCCTAATGGTTTCAGGGCAGTGTGACCTACCACTAATCATAGCACACAGTTCAGAGTTTTGTGTCTTTTTCACCTTTCACTATATTTCACAGTGGTAAAGATGAGTTACTGTCTATGATTACATAGGGAGTCTAGGGGAAGCATATTAAGTCCTTTCTAATAATTATATTAATTTGACTAGTAAAAGAAAGTGAACTTCATAGATTTCTATTTTCCAGTATTTCTTTGGTTTAGAACTAAATAGTTGGTCATAAGCATATCTTTATAATTAAAACACTACTATTACCTTTTAATCATTTCATTATTCATATTTTTTATTACCGCATAAGATAAGTCAGCTGAGTGGAATGTTTTATTTGAGGTGCATACTCTCAAAAAGGAAAAAAAAATGTTTGGGGTACACATATCATTCCAAACAATACTGCAATTTTCCAACTTTGCAAAAGAGTAAACATTTCTTTATTTTGTTTATCTTACATGTTTAAAAACAGATTCTATTTCACAGCTTTTATTTGTAAAAAAATTGTGAAAAAAAAAATATGGCTAACTGGACCTTGAATCTTGGCTCTGCTACTTGACCTTGTTAAAGTCATTTTACTACTTGACTTTATTCCTTATCTGTCAAATGTGGATAATAAGTCATGTCTTAGTACGGCTATATTAAGGACTGAGTAAAAAAGTTGTATGTGTTATATTTGGTGTAGTGACAAGCACATGGGCAATGAAAGTTATTGAAGAATGAATTTTTGAAGAACTTCTAAGTTACTCAAGATTGCCTAAGAAGAGAGCTGTGCCTGGGATCTGCATGGATTTTTTCCCCCCAGTGTCCTAGGTGTCTAGGTGGTGCAGAGATTAATATGGAGGCATAGAACTAATCTTCTGCAGCCTTATATTTTACTTGCTTTTCCAGATCTGTAAAATAATTAACTGAGATAATACATACCTTCAAAGTGCTTTTTATAGCCTCTGAGATGCAGTAGGTAGTGCTGAGTAGTGAATGGTAGCCAGCAACATTATTATCCTTAACCATGCTTCAGGGATCAGAACTGCTCATTCCCCATTCTAGTACCTTGGTGGTGGCTCTGGGTAATTACACAAGGATTTGGGGATTGACTGCAACTCTAATCCTTGGGTTTAATTTGTAGGAGAGTCTACACTGAATCAAATAGTAGTCATAGTGAAGTACAAAGCAAAGGCTCCTTTGTATTCTCTCATTATTCCATCTAATATTTCACATCCTGTAAAGACTGAAGAACACAGATAAGTTATTTGAACAGAGAAATTAAAAAATGGAAGTCTTTCTCTTCTTTCTTCTCACTCTTTCTCTTAGTACACTGTTTGCAAACAAGAAAATATTTCAGTAATATGTAAATTATTTTTGTTTGGATATCATTTGTTGGGCAATGATTTACAACTATGTGGTAACATGTGAAAAATAAGAAGTACACAGTCCAGATTGTGACAGGAATTAGAAGTGAAATTCACATAGTATTAGGAAAAAAATGACCTTAATGAGTTTTTTTGTAACCCCATGACTTTTACTTAAATCCTCGAACATACAGATGCCTGATGTAGTTCTAGATGGGTAGGTACACATTATAAAGTAAATCAACATTTTTCTTAGTCAACTATTGTTTTTAGTAAGGGTGTTAGTGGAAGATAGTAAATCACAGATATATTAAGGACCTCAGTGTCAAGGACTATTAATTACATGTGACTGATAACTATAATAAAAGCTTCATTTTGACTGAATCTTCATAATGATCATATTTGGTATTAGGAGGAAACAAAAATTAGTACAAGATGTAAGTACTAAATATATATTTGTTAAAGGAATAATATCCTGGTGTATCACAGCTTGTGCAGCTTAAGGGTAACTCCTGAGGTATGATGTACTTCTAGTTCATAGAAGTATAAATTGACTATCTGCATGCATTTTTTGTATTAATTAGTTTATGGCAACATGAATAATGACACTGAAATTTTGTTTTTTAAACCCCAAATCATCAGGAACTGTTAAGTAGGCTTGACTTCCTTTGGATACTACATAACCAAACTCTGTCCTTTTCTGCTCTCCTTTGACTTGTCCCTATCCATGCTGCTTATATCCATTGATCTCCAGTAGCAAGCCCATCTTCCTCAGCATCTCCATTCTTGTCTTGCTCTACCTGCCAACATTTTAGACATCTCCATTGTCAGGGGTGGGCATTTGGCCCTCCGTGAAAAGGCTCGAAGCATCTGAGAACTCTTTAGCATACATTTTTATTATACTGGTATCGATTTACTGTATCACTCATTGACGAGGCAGTGCACTGACATTCACTGGGTAACTCAATGAATATTGCTTAATTAATTTACCGACAGAGGTTACCTTGATGAAAAAAATAGAGGAAGGAAAAGGGAAAAGGTCCTTCTGAAAAACATGGGAAAGAATGCACAACAGATGGCAACAGTGTTTTTAATGGTGTCCTGAACAAGAATGGCAGTGGATACAGCAGTGGATAGGATGCTACAGGGAAGAACTGAACCTGGGAATCAGCCTAGATCACCAAGAGTTGGGCAAGACCTCTCCTCTTTCATACTCCCATTTGCATTTGCAGAGGGGAAAGTCTGGACCTGGTTGCCCCTAAAGAGCTATTTCATATTCCAGCTTTTATAATTCTACTGATGATAGAATTGATCTTGTTCCCATTAAATTGCAGATGGCATTATTTCGATTGGGTTTCTAATACCTTGGAAGAAAAGTGCAAAATTCCATGTCAATGATTATTTGATTATTATTGAAGAAATGTTTCATCAATTTGAGATTAAATTTTTAGTGAATGGTGTGATTTAGTGTATCAGATATATGTTTTATTTATCTTGATATAAAATGTCCAAAATAACTTTCCCCCAAAATGGTCCAAATGAGTAAGGTCTCTTAACCAGAATCATATTCAAGATGAGTGAGCAATTAACAGGGTGTATTTTTAAAAGAAATCACAAAGAGTTGATATTAGTAGACATATCAGTAGACATTAGTAGTACTCCATGATATCTATTGTTATTAAAACTTTTATTAGGGAAATGCCGTAATAGTGTTCTTTGAGTTTTAGGAAATTCCTAGAAAAATGAGAGAAAATCAAGGAAATGAAATGTAGTAATGTATATTTTAAAAGGGTGTCTAAAAAATCAATAGATTGAGTTTTTTTAAATTAAGATGGAGAACATTCATTATAGTTTTCAAGCATTTGAAAGGGAATTATTAAAAGGATTATTTTCAGTTATCTTCCATCTTCATTGGGGATTGAAAGAAAAGTAGAGGGCTTTTATTTGCAGCAAAAGAAAGAATTCATTTAATTGAGAGATTTTTATTTTTGCATAAATTATAATTAATATACTGCTGACAGAAGTAGAAGTCCCTCTTTGTAAGAAAGTTAAAAAATGAGCAATAAACTTAAGTCCTTATTCCTATGAATATATGTTCCCACTTTGATTCTTTGAAAATCCTTTATGGACTCCAGCATTTTTCCAGAATTAAAAGCATGAAGAGAGAGATATTTGTTGGTCAGTTGTTTCCCCGTAAAACCTTATTGTTCTTTTAGCCTTTAAGGGAAAGCTCTTCACATATTGTTTGCTTTGATATCTAAACAAGCTTATGAGCATTTATACTAAAAGGAAATGGGAGAAGTCAGTCATTGGATTTTTTTTTTTTCTTTCCTCTTTGTCCCCAGTCACAGAATAAATAGAAAGTTTGAGAAGGTGCTTTGAGGTTGCATGGGCGGCTGCACTTCCCCTCAGCACGCTCCATGGCCCCGTGTCTTTGAAGGGAGATGGGCTCCATGCATACCACTTTTCAGGTTCACTTCTTAAGCCCACTTTGGTGAGCTTTTCAAGTGACGTGAAATAAGTGGTGCGCTTCCCTACTGTTCCCTATTAGAGCAAAATTTAGCAGACACTTAAAAGCATTTCATAGTCTCAGAACAGAAATACAAAATAAATTCAAGTATTTGGATTTTTGCCAAGTACTTCAGAGAAAAACTCATACTCTCCTTTTCCTGTGGGAATCTCTTGAAAATTTCCTTTAGGTTATGGATATTAAATAGAAAGAAACCTGGCTCACATCTCTGCTAGTTCAGACACAGGAAATTACTGCTCCCGTGGGGTGTATAACTGGAATTAACACAGCCAAATGTTGGGACAGGTTAATGGTTGCATGTTTTATGTGTGTGTGTGTGTGTGTGTGTGTGTGTGTGTGTGTGTGTTGTGTGTTGTTTGACCCTTGGAACAGTGAGGGAGCAAGTAGTAGCTAAAGAAGGAAAGACAAGAAGACAATAATGACATGTTTGGAAATTAAAGGGAAGTTCTAGAGGTAAGAGGTGGCAAATCCAGCTCTGCAGTTTACTTTTCATGTTGCAAGCCTTGGGCCAGTTACTTTGGTCTCAGTTACTTCATTTATAAACAAAGGAAAATAAAAATAACTACCTCACAGAACTGTTTTGAGAGTTAAATCAGGCAATGAATGCAAAATAACAATTACGTGATAAACGTTCTATATGCCAACATTGAGGAAAAAGTCAAAATATACCACGATTGAAAGAAAGGAAGAAAAAAAAAGAAGCATGGTAAAGGGCCGGGGATATAGCTTAGTTGCTGGAGGACTTGCCTAGCATGTGCTGAGGCTCTGGGTTCAATTCCCAACACTGCCCCAAACAAACAAAACAACTACAACAGAAAACTATGGCTGAATAGATTTTTCACAAGAGGCAAGTGACTTCTTAGCCTTCTGTTGAACAATCCTAAGGAAGTATTACTCTCTGGTGGCTGAATATTACTTTTCACTGATAAGCACTTTGTCTGCTCTTAGAGGGCTCTTGTTCTAGACTTGACACTTTGAAGTGCATCAGGTACTGCTGTTGGTAGTCTCTTGAGAATGCAGGGCTTTGGCTCAGTCTTGTCAGATCAAGTGGGACAATCTCCTGTCTCTGTTAATATGCCACACTTAGGTTTCTCAGCTGCTTGCTTGCTATTTTACTCCTTGCTTTATCCCCATGAGGTAGAAGGGTAATGAGCATAGATTTTGTAGCCACTTTGGGGAGAAAAGGAACTAACCTAGTGTCTATCAATGTGCCAGAGAATTTAATTTGATGCCTCTTTCTTAACACAAGATTGTGCAAATATTTTTCAGCTCCTGAAGTTTACCTGTGGTGGAATTCAAGCTTATTTCTTTTAAATAAATGGGTAGTCCAAAGGAAACTTTTCTCATTAAAGCCAAAAATATATAAACTTGCTAGTTGTCTATGATATTTATTCTTTTTCATTTATTAAAATATTTTAAATTTGGAGAGGAAAACAAAAACTATCTAATCTTGGGTTTTTATGTATTAAGTTACTTTACAGATTCTCTTTGATCTTTAAGAGAGAAATCAATATGAAGTACGGATATTCTAATAATTATATTTTGAAAGGTTTGCCCACCCTTTTCTTTCTTCCTGCCCTCCTCCATTCCTGTGCATTTGCAGATTTTGAATTTTTCGATTCATGTGCACAGCATTAATAATAAACAACCCTTCTAGGGCACATACTATGTCCTAGGTTCTTTGCTAAGACTTTGCACACATAGGTTTGTAGAAGTCACTAGGAGAGAACAGGAAAAGTAAAACTTTATGCATTTTGATATTTTTTTGAGTAAATCTACATGACCCGCTTTATCTTCTTTGGAGAAGAGATCCAGATGTGGGAACTTACTCCTGGTGAGCCGACACGCCCGGTCTAGGTGTGTCGATTTTGTTTTAAGACCAGTATAACAGTTTATCTGTTATTTTTCTAAGCGCCTAGTGGGTATTTTAAAATCTTGCTCAAATTTCTGTTCCACATCTGGGGTCTATTTTAGGTTCATATCACATAAGCTAGTGTGATTATCAGGTTAATTAATGTACATTTTGTAAGCTTATCTCTATTAAATAATCAAAATGTTTTTTCAAAGACCAATGTAAATTGACTTTAAGATTGTCTGAGGTTTTATTTAAAAGGGAAGACAATTGATTTTAGCCCTAAAATGACGGGAGAAAAGATCCTGCACTCAATAGAAGATTTTTTTTTTTAATTTTAAAATTTAATTTTACTTTTGGTAGGTAATATGAGCAAAATACCATATTAGAATCTGAAAGAGTATGTAGGCAGTTCTCTTCTATAATTCTCTGTGATAGCTTCCTATTATTAAAAGAAAATGCCTGAATTAATTTATAAAACAGAAAAGGTTTGCTGTGGCTTATGATGCTAGAGGTTCCAGTTCAAGATCAAGGAGGTAGAAGGCATAGGTTTAGGTCTCTGAGAAGACTGCACATTATGCTGAGAGTGCATGGCCAGGCAAGCTGCTCACCCATGGCCATGAAGCAAGAAGGGGAGAGAGGAAGAGGCTGAGGTGCTCACGAGGACTTGCTCCCTTGAAGTAAGGACCTCCTACAAGTCCCTCCCTAAAGGCTCCATTGCTTCCCAGTAGTGCCACCCTGGAGAGTGAGCCTTTAACACCAGGGGCATTTGGAGTGCATTTATCCATTCGTATCATCCTCTTTTAAACTTCTGTTGCTTTGCCCTTTACAAAGATGTCCCTTTCAAGACTTACACTCCATTCCTCACCCATCTTCGTGCGCTCAGTGGAAAATTTTTGCTTCCATTTGAGCTGCTGACCTTACAAAATGGATGTGACTTGATTTTATCCAAGACCAGTTTTGTGGGAAAATTGCACTGAAAACTACCTGTATAGGAGACCACAAATAGCCACATTTTAATTTGAGTAGTGGTGAGAAGTTCTTTCTTTCTCATTCCCTTGAAGCATCTTCCTATCCTGGAGGGTAAATTCTAATGTGGCAGGTTTCATGCTCCCAGGTTTTATTTGTCCACAGTGACATCAACAAGCAACCTTCAGACTGTTACACTCAATGGATCTTTAGCACAATCTTCGGAAAAAATTCTCAAGTGAATTTGATATGTCTAAAATAAATAGATACATACTTTTTAAATATTTTAGACCTCAAACATATGATGTGTCTCTTAAATGATACTCAGAAAAATGAATTTATGTAAGATAAATATATGGGAAGATGAGAATAATAGGAATAAAATAAGGTGATTAAATTAGAGTGAGAGAGAAAGAGGAAGAGGATAAAGAAGAATAAAATGTTCAAACAGTAATACAAAAATCTAGTATTACTTTTCAGTTATTATACTACATGAAAACCAAAAGTTTTAATTAGTAAATGGAAGCAATCAAATCTAAAATAGACCTTCACTATTCTATGTTTAACAAAAATGGGGGGGGAATGTTACAACTTGTCTCAAGTTTCTACCAAGCCTAAATTACTTCCTATTAAGGATTTGCTTGGTTCAGATCAATGAGGCTTACTTGAATTTGTTTTCATTTCACATGTGGAATGAGAATAAAAAGGGAATTTCTTTGGCAGGTTAGATGTCATTATAGACACTTTGTTTATTCATGCTTACAACTGCAAAAACATTTTAAATTATGAAAAGCATGAATCTTTCAACCTAGCCATTTGTTGTATTCCAAATTCCCACAAGATGGCAGAATTTCAGAGCATTTTAAAGTATGTGCCTGGATGGGTAACTAGAATTATTTTAAATCTTGTAACTAGGTTAAACACAAATCCTGTTTTCTGATCAGTGATGCAAATAATACATAGAGCAGAGTCCAAGTCTTCCTCTTGTTATTTACAGATTCTACTAAATAGAAGGAAGGAAACAACAGAGTGCTCAGGATTTACTCTACTTTTTGATAGAGAATCACTTTCTTGTTTTATAACTAATTTGAGGTCATTCGTAATCACTCAGGAACGTACTTCCACATCTGTGTGTTCCATTTGGTTTATTCATGAGGGTCAGGGATCAGCTGGGATTCAGCCTTTAACAGATGGAACTCGGCGTCTTGGTATTTGAGAGGTTCCGGCCACATGGCAGTGTGGTTCTGCGAGCAGCGAGGAGCAGGCAGTACTGTCCGTCACCAGGCTGTGCTTATGAATATTTAAATGATTATATTTTACTCATTAAAGGTTTGATATGCTCCAGATGATACAGGATTGTTGAGTGTTGAACTCTTCAAGGAAGCAAACTCCTCTGTCTCTATCTCTTTCTCTCTCTTTCCACTCCTCCATCCTTCCCTTCTCTTATTTCACTTCTTCCTTCTCTTTTTCTTCTTGATACTGGTGGTGATTCTAAGTGACTCTCATGGTCTCTAAGCAGCCATTAATGTTTTTGTCTTAGTCTGTTTGGACTGCTATCAAAGTACCAATATGTTTCTGAGTAATTTGTAACAACAGGAGCTTACTGTTCAAAGTTCTAGAGACTGGGAAGCCTATGATCAAGGTGCCAGCAGATTCAACATCTGCTCAGAGCTTACTCCAGGCTTTATAGATTGTGTTCATACATGGAAGAAGGGACAAACAAACTCTCTTGGACCCCTTTTATAAGGGTATTCTTCCCATTCATGAAGGGTCCAACCTCAGGATCTAATCAGTTCACAAAAGTCCCACTGTTCAAGACTATTGCACTAAGAATTAGGTTTCAGCATATGAATTTGGGGAGGACACAAGCTTTCAAACCATAGTATCTTCCATAGCCCAAGAAAGAAGTACTGAACCCTGAACAGAGTAAGTTATAGTGAATAACAGCCTAAGAGATAGAGGTTTAACGTTGCTACCTTTTTAAAACCTTGCCCAAATTTGTGTTTGTCTTCCCTTTGTCTTCATAACTTTTGAAAATAATATCTGTCCTGTTGTTAACTTTATAATTCTGCCTAAATCCACCCCTTGAACTATTGAGAGGGTGTTTATATTACAAGATGCCAAAGTTCAGAGGGGAAAAAAATTACTTAATTACTGATGAAAAGCATCTCTAAATTAAGAATGAAGAATTTGTTCTTAATGTTGCAACTATTAATTATGGTATCTAAACTCGGGAAATAATTGCATTGGTGGTTAGGTGGAGGCTCAGTTTACAGCTGTTAGACCCTCCAGGGAAAGTTTATTTATGGAGTTTAACTGAGTTGTTGCACAGTCTGCTTCCAAAATGCTTATGGGTACCATGAGGGCATTTTTTTTTTTTTTAAGAATATATAAACCAAAATGGATTTGACTCTCCAGTGACTACATCAAGGACTTAGTCCCTGAAAAGGGACCCTTCAGTAGTCATAGTATGTAGCAATTTTGACATTTTTCTATTTGTATACTTGCAGTGCCAGAAACCACCTTGAGAGGGGATATAAGATTCTACATTCTGCTTCCTCACCTCTGAGGTGAAGACTGAATGGCATCTCTCCTATTCCATCTCAACATGCTCTTGAAAAAATTCAAGTTCTTTCTGTTTATAAGAAAGAGTTGTCAGTATGAAGTGAATATCTTCTGGGAAGAAAAAAAAAACACTTTTAAATGTGGAAGATTTTGTCAGTTGTTTCCATTTTGAGTGTTGAAACAAAGAGCAACATAGAAATTGAACTATATTTAAATAGCATTTCAGAAGTGTTCTTTATGTCCTACTCTAATAATTAAATATACAGACAAAATTTCAGTTGCAAAAATTGGAATCCAGTATGTCTAGTTTAAACATAAAGGGATTTATTATTGAATATTAAATTGATTGTAGAATCATTGAGAGGGCTGAGGAAATAGGCTCTCGAAGTCATACCAGGGCAGTGGACTACAGTTACTGCTGCTTCTGCCTCAGTCAGATGGTTTTCTGTTGAAAAGGCAAGTTGCCAAAACCCCTGCTGGTTGGAGAACAATGTCACTCACCTGCTACAATCCACACCAGCCAATGCACTCTCCTTGCCTTACTCCAATTTACCTCAGTTCAGAATTCCAGTCTCTCATAAATCCATCTTATGGGACAAAAAGAAAAACTAAATCATAATTTGAACACTCCAAGGAAATTAGGGATCTTTGCCACAATGCAAATTAGGGCAAGAAAGATAATAATCAGTGTTCATTTTATCTTTATTGAAACAAAACAGCTAACTGATCACCTGGAATGCTGAATTACATTGTCTCAAGAATTTACCTAGAACCGTTGTAGGAATTTCCCATACCAATCTTCTCTTGGGTTCACTCTCATATAAAAATAGAAAATGTGGCGTGTTAGAATGCTGTGTGCAGTTCTGGTTCCAATAGATAGTAAGTAAAGCATGAATGGAATTATATCCTTACATAAGAGGCCTCCCAGAGTTGCCCTGCTTCTTCTGCATGTGAGGACATAGTAGCAGCAAGATGCTGTCTAGGAGACACAAAGCAGGACCTCACTAGACATCAGATTCTTCAGTGCCTTGGTCTTGCCTCCAGAACTGTAAAATGAGTTTCTGTTGTTTATAACATACTCAGCTTATGGTATTTTGCTATAGCCGGAGCTGCATGACAGATTGTTTTGGTGTCTTCCCGCTCTTCTCTCGTCCTCATTTTAACCCGTGTACTGCTCATATAGTGATCTGCCATGATGGTACCCTGCCAGATATCTGTAATAACTTCACATTGTGCTGACAATTGTTTTTGAAAAGTACAATTACTATACCAAAATCTTATGTGTGGAGAAGATAGAATGTAAGAGGGAATAAAGACAGATGGAAAAGTCACAAAGGTTAAGTTGGTACAGAGGTAAAAAGCCAGACAGATAATAGTAGATACAGAACTAGGCACTTATGGAGCAGAACAATAGATCAAATAAAGAGAAGCTAGGAAAGTAGGAGAGGTGTGGGTGAAGCAGGGTCTGTGTAGTAGTATGGGGTGGGTATAGAAATCGGAGTCCCAAGTCCTATACCTTGTACCTGGCCTAAGTCTCTAAGCTGCTCTCTGTTGTGATATGGACTATATCACACGTGATCATTAGATCATATGCTTCTAAATGAAGAAAGAAGGGCTGTACATTTTTGAAGGCACATTTACAAACATTATGCTTTAGAGGAAATATAAGATTTTAAGAACTTGTGCAGGATACTTTTTGCTTTCTTTCCTTCCTTCCTACTCCCTTTTCTTGAAATTTCTGTATTTCTGTCATGATTCTTTTTTTTAAGAAAAAAATAACCTCATATTTTCATATTAGGCATTTATATTGTTTCTATATTTTTTTGTTGCTTTTATAAAAGGTGTTGTAACATTAGGCATTTGACCATGTGAATGATCATCTCCTTTAGACAAAAGCCTAGAAATGGCATTGTTTGAGTGTGCTTTTTTTTGTGTGTGTGTGGGGGGGTTCCTCCTTCCTGCTTCCCTCCCCTCTCAAAGAGGGTAAATAAATACAAGGCAGCAGATCATTTGTCTTCACACCCTCACCAATTCTGGGTATTACTGATCTTTTAAATATTTCTCAATCTTCTATGTGAAAAATAGCGTCTAATGTATGGTTTAGTTGGCATTTTATTGATTAATGTTGAATCTGAAAATATTCTTATGATTGTTGGGTGTTTGCAGCAAGCAATATTAAACAGTAGACTATCATTTCTTTTTGTAAAAAATACCAGTATCAAACACTCATTAGCAAAAAGTATCAAGTATATGTTAAGCAAGTTTCTGCATGTGTATTGTTTTACATGTTGTTCTTTGAAAGAAAAATTTTAAAATATTTTATTGGGTAGTGGCCTAATATATCCAAAATAAAAAGTATTCAAATCTATCCTTTATAAGCTTGTGAAAAATTGGTCTAATTCTGGATATTCTGTTATATTCTATTTTGCCAGTAGTAGTTCTAGGACAGAAATGTGTGTAGCAGGTGATTTTTCCAGTGATCTGACAATTCTCACTTTGTCATAACTGAATTTTCTAGCACAAGTTAAACTTAGATCAACTTTCATTTTCAGTGTTTGCTGAAGGGGGGACCATTCTGTTTTAACATGGCTGTCTCTGTGAGACAGTTCTGTATGAGTGATGTCAAGAATGCTATTGCCCAAATAACAGTAACAACTCACTTTAGAAGTTTCTTTCAATAAATCCCTCACAGACCTTCCATAATGTTAACTGGTAGGTGTCTTTCTTTTTCTTCTTAATGGAAATAGTCTCCTAAAATTTGAAATAAATAGGCAGGGGTCAAACATTTTCCAAAATAATATTGGAGTGAGGAAAAGTCTAGAATTTCTGTCACTGTTTCTCTTTTATTCTCAGATTCCTGATTTTCACTTAAAACCATCTTTTCTTTGCTGATGAGTTCTGCATGCTTAGTCTGCTAATGTGTGACTAATACACTAAGTGCTTCTTTCCCAGTGGAGAGAACAAGATAATTTGGAAGAGATTCAATTCCAAACCTGCTCTTATCAGGTTTGCTTTATTAGCTTTGGTGTCTGGATATACACAGTACACCTTATTCCTGCTGCAAGTGGAATTGTTTGCTAGGAGAGGAAAACATTCTTTGCCCTTGAGAAACCTTCAAAGTGAGTGAAAATTGCTGTGATGCAAACTCTGGGAAGCAATTTGTAAACCTCTGTGCCACTGGCATTGCTATTTCACATCATAGTGTCTGTCCTTCCTATTTCATCACATTTTTTATCTGCCTTGTTGTGTCAGAAGAATTATTTTGTTTGCTATAATACGCCCAGGGATATGAGCTGGGGAGAATATCAAAATACAAAGGCAACGTAATCTAGCAAGGAAGGACAATGCTTGAATTTAGAGAAAATTCTGGAGAAATGAGATTTCATTGGCTAGGCATTTCCATCTTCCTCTTTTTCCTTCAGTCATATTTCTGGCAACTTCTTCGTTATTGTCTTTTCTACCTCTATACTTTAAGTAAACACTACCACATACTAGAATTCTGCAAAGGATTAACTTTCATTTTTCAAAAGCATGTGATTTATGGGCAACATTCTATGTCTGTTGCATAATGTTGAATAATTATTTCATGAATTGAATTGAGTGAAAAAAATTCATAAAGATTCCTGAGCACAGGGTGTTTAGCCTTGGAGTTATCAGTAAGCTCCCTCATAGGAGGTTCTGTCCAAATTTTGTACCTCAGGGTGGAGTGCTTTTACTTTACTGGGGAAGAGGGAGGGTAAATAACCCATGCACTGATCACCAAAATAAAGAAAACTTACAAAGTATTCTAAGATATAAAGCAAAGCAGCAGATTTTGAGAAATAGAAATGGAAAGCTGACACAGGAAGATTTGAGTGTTCAAAGCCAGCCTCAGCAATGGAGAGGCAGTAAGCAACCGAGTGAGACCCTGTCTCTAAATAAAATACAAAATAGGGCTGGGGATGTGGCTCAGTGGTTGAGTGCCCCTGAGTTCAATCCCCAGTAAACACCCCGCGCCCCAAATGTTAACAACGAGAAGTAAAATCATCTTTTAAAATATAAGTGAGAATGGAAAGGAAGTTGATTAGTGCCATAGTCTGTATGTTTCAGCTTCTGTTGAAATCTTAACTTCCATGGGAATGGTAATAGGAAGTGTGATTTTGGGAGGGCATTAAGTCATGAAAGCAGAGCCCTTAGATTAATCAGAGTTCTCCAGAGAAACAGAAGAATTAGGAAACTCGTGTGTGTGTGTGTGTGTGTGTGTGTGTGTATAAAAGGATTTATTATGGGAAGTCCTACAATATATCGTTTACAAGTTGGAGAATTGGGAAAACTGGTAGTGATTCAGGCCACTTCCAAAGACCTCAGAGGACTAGTGGACGAGGGGGACAACTAGTGTTAAGTTCTGGAGTCCAAAATCTGAGAACGAGAGGAGCTCCAGAATCTGAAATCATATTTGAGAAGACAAATGAGAACTCTAGGAGAGAGAGTGAATTTGTCTTTTCTCCATCATTTCGTTCTTTGGGGGCCTGCAACAGATTGGATGATGCCAACTCACATTGGTGAGGATGGTCCTTCTTGACTGAGTCTACTGATTCAAATGCTTATCCCTTAGAAACAGCCTCACACACATCCAGGAACAATGTTTCACCAGCTGTCTGGGTGTCCCTTATCCCAGTGAAGTTGACACATAAAAGTAACCCCTCATTGCCCCTGGGAATAGTATTAATGTCCTTATAGAACAGTATTCAAAGAGCTCCCTTATTCCTTCTACTATGCAATGAGAAGGGGCCATGTATTAGCCATAAAACATGCCCCCACAAGACACCAAGTTTGATGATGACTTGATCTTGAACTTCCCAGTGTTTAGAATTGTGAGAAGTGAATTTCTGTAACTTATAAGCTACCTACTCTATGATATTTTGTGATAGCAGTCTGACAGACTAAAACAGCTGCTAAAGCACACAAAAGACTCACATTTTCCAATCCCTCCATACTATTACAAGAAAAGGGACATTAACATTACCAAATTTTGATCAATGAGTAAAATTAAAGTTTTGGAACAACTGAGAGTAAATTCTATTGCAGCAACATCTCTCACTGGCCAGAGATACCCTATGCGATGAACAACTGGTTTGCAGTAGTTGATCAGGAAAGAAGGCTAAAGAGAAAATTAGCAGCCAAAGAACAATAGATGATTGTAGAAACATTGCAAAACTTACCCCTTAAATATGACAGCCTTCATTGTCATGGCTCAGCTTCCACTCCTGACTGCTAAGATTCTTTGGTAAGAAACTGACAGGAAGAATCTAAAGATATTTTATTGGAAACCTGTTGCATCCCATGAATGGGAATCAAGCAACATCTATATTTTGGCCTAAATTATCCAGCATTTTCCACAAAAGTTTATGAGCAGCTCCAGAGTATGTAGTTCTCTCATGGACTCCAATCTCCTCTGAACACATCTAGCCATGTTCCTATGACGGACAAGGCTATGGTGAAATCAAAACTAGTCTGGAAAATTTTAATCCTCAATTCTTTCCCCTAGGATATTCCAATAGGTCAAGACTAGGGTCCTTCTTATCTACCTGGCTATTCTTTGTTGACGTTTGTCTATCCCTCATGACATATTTTTATTTTTCCTACTTCTGGCCACTGAAGAATGACCATGGTGCACTGTTTCCCTTCTTGGGTTTCCATGTTGATTGCTTTTAATTGGATTGCACCAACGAGAGGCAATGGCAGGGGCCCAAATAGGAGAGAGGCCAGGATGTTTTCTCATTTTCCTTTCTGGACCCTTTCTGGCAAGTGCTACTACATCTTTATCAGGAGGTCCCTTCTCTACAGCTCCAGCTCTCAAGGGCTCAGGTAATGCTCTTTTTATGGTCCCCTTAGACCAGAAGAATGGTGATGGTGATGGCTTTTCCCTAGTGCTGTCCTCCAGGGGCTTCTCCATTCCTGGTTTATTTCCTTGTCCCTACTTACACCACTTGCCTTTTTAAGGGGTGCCTTCCTCAAAGTTTCTTTATTTGAACCACCTTGAATGAAGTCTGTTTCCTAGTGGGAGCCCTGACTGGTACAATGTCAAACCTCAAAGGTCTTTCATTCTTTAGTTTCTATAAGAAGAAAAGTACAAATCTTTCAATCATACCCTTGCTTCTAGGAATCTGTAACTTGGAGGTATATTTTGACTCTGTGAAGTATGTAGAACAGGAAACAAGTTGGACAAATATTGGATCTTCTTAAGCCATTCTTTTTTAATGTGGTGTGCTTAGCAGTAAATAGGTTCGGAATCAAAACTGGAAAGTTGTTGCCCTCACTGAGGTTATTAGTATTTCATGAGACCTTTTGATATTAATAATAATTATTAAACCAGGACTACATAAGGGAGCAGAGTCATTACAATAAATACTTCTCAAATCCTGACACAAAAATGAGGGGAGAACTATAAATATTGCTGTTGAAATACATGCTTCTAAAGACATTGAAATGCTTGTCATGTGATGCCAGTGATTGTGCTATAATTACTGCTATGTAGTTGAGTTATTTTGTGGGGTTGAAACTGTCACATGCATCTAAAAGAATTATAATATTTGAAATGGTCTTTTAACATAAAAGCTGAAAACCCCTGGAAAACTTCTAAAGGACTGACTGGAAGCTGGATCTGTTTAGTTCTTATGTGACATTTTGCCTGGAATGATGTATCTGTAAGCACTTTTGGAGAGAAGTAATTAAATGTGGTCATAAAATTGAAAAACAAATAGATGATGTGAATTTATGCTGTGCTTTTGAGTTAATTTGTTCACTTTTCCCCCTGATATTCCATTTAAGAAGTTCTAATGTTCTTTTGGAACTGTAGGGATAAATAAGAAGTCAGACACAAAGGGATTATTGTTTAGTTAGAAGGAATGTGTGCATTAGAAAACTAGAGAACATTTGTGAGGTGACATGCAAACATTGACCAAATGTGTCACTCAGGACTTCTTGCAAATGTCCAAAATGCAACCTGATTAGTTTAAAAATGTTGATCTGTTGGTTCTCATAACTGAAGAATATAGGAGTTACAGCTGCCTTCTGCCTAAATGAAGGCCATTAGGTTACTTGTTTTCTCCCTGCCCATGATCTTTTCTTTCTTCTGTGTTGCCTTTCATCTCAGGCAATATGTTCCTGAATGGTGGTAAACCTGGCTATTGGAAAGAAATGATATACTCATATTATCTTCATAGATAGCAGTTTCAATTAAAAAATAAAATGCCTCTTTTCTGTTACTTGCAGCTGAAGTCTCAAGGAAGACTGTAATTGGTTTGGTCTAGGTCATGTGCTATCTCTGAATATCCTTGTGACCAGGTATTAGAGTGCTCTGATTGGTCCATCTTATCTTGGGTTATGTACTAATCCCTGTAAAAACTGAGGATGAATGTAAAGGGTCACAAAATGAATCTATCTATGAAAAAGATAGGGTGTATGATAAGAGGATAAAAAGGCAGTGTGAACAGGGGAAAACTATGGTCATCATAGTCCATGATCATTTAAAACTTAATCACTTAACACAAACTTTCTTCTCATGTGCATTTATTTAAAATACCACTACCTGACAATGGAAGTATTAGACAGTGGAAAATAGAAAACCAATAGTGCACTCATCTCCAAAGTAAAGGGTGGCAATTCAATGTCTCACTTGGGTATTTCGTTTATCTCCCAGTTCCTCTCCTACATTGACTCAATCCCTCCACATATAAATTCTGTTACTTATAGTGTCCCCTTCCAGCTAATTCTGCATCAGACAGAAAACAAGTGAAAACTAATCAAAATAATCAACTTATAGTTAGCTCTGAGGCACGATGGGTTCAAGGGTAAAAAATGAGGCTTAGAGGATATTACCTTTATTCACTTAAGTCCTATTTTCCTCTTGGTTGAATGCTGGGGCAAATTTTCTAACATGGAACAAAGTAGCCAACTGGCATCTTTGGGTTTCCCTCAAAATTAAAAAGCCAGCAATATTAGTGATTGCTATCCACTTCCTCAGGCCCAGCAAAATCTCTAGCGATGGATCTATCTGATTGACTTGAGGGAAGTACCCATCATTAAACCAATGCTTCAGCTTGTGTATGTGTGTGCATTTGAGGGAGATGAGAACTGGATGAAGTACTGAGCCTGTGCCATGCAGTGGCTACCCCCGTGGTGTCAATGACAAGGAGTGGTTGGCCCCAACAGGATACGTGGAATGGATTTCGCATGAAAATTGGAGACTTTCAACACACACGGGTTACATGAAAAGATAATATGCTAACAAAAACTGTAACTACCACACAACTGCACAATAAATGATAGAGGGAAGGAAAGAAATTAGTCTTTATTGAGTTCTTATAAGGAACTCATAACTTTGTCACCTCCTACTTATTCGATGAATATGTTCCAAATGGCTTACTAGTGAAGACAGCTACTAGGATTTTTTTTTTTTTTTAATCTGTCTACTAACTCATGACTTTTCAGTGTATTCTATACCTTTTAAAGAAGGTGATTCTGGGCTTTCTTTTTGGAAGAAGTATCAGATTTCAAAATCTGATTTTCTAGGGAGAACTATAGGCAGATGAATAGAAAGATCAATAGACTAGAGATGGGAAAAGGGAGGACATGTAAGAAATAAAGTTGAAGTCTGGTATGATCGGAACTGATCAAAGGGTACCCAGAGGGGAGCCCTGAAAATACTAGTGGGCGAGACACACTGGGGTCCTTTCACAGAAGTCCTTCAATGTTCAGCTGCTAAGTTCGGATTTGTCCTGAAATATGATTGAAAAAAAAAATTAAGAATGTTGAGCAGAAAAGATTTGTAATAGAAAAGGATTTGTATTTTGATATTTTTTACAGAGGGTATACAGGTGAAGGCACTAGGGGGAGAGAGATAAGCTGACACACTATGATGAGCTGCTTGATATACAGCCATGTGTATTCAGGAGCATTTGAAAAGCTAGAGTTGATGATTCTGAAACTCTGGGGTACAGAAGACTCACTGGTAGAAAGAACTAAAAATGCAGATTCTAGGGGACCTCTTCTAAATATTCAGATTCAGTAGGTCTGGTGCGGGGAGCAGCAAGATGTATTTTAACAAACACCCAAGATAATTCTGATGCAGGTCATTCATAGACCATGGTTTGTTTCAGAGGAAAAATAAGCATGTATTTGATTAACTATGAAGGTCAATCAAGCTGGGAGGAGAGGAGTCTGCTGCTGATGGTAATTTGAAGGTTGGGAAGGACCCTGATTGTGGAGAGAGTTGCCAAGTTCTATTTAAATAATTGTTACGTATGTTTATGTTGGAACCTTGGGTGTGTGGATTTCAGTTGGTGATTTCTGTGTATATAAAGTTGTTGATAAAAAGGTGTACTGCAATGAAGACCATTATGCCCTTGTCCTTGAGCAGCGATACTGGAATTGCATCAGGCACTTATAACTTTGACTGGGTTGAGGTAGAGTTTGAGATAGAATAAGGAGTGAATATAATAAAAGTCATGCTGAAGGAAGCTGTTGTGTTTTTAGAAATGCCTAGTTGGGCATTATTTTCCTTGTTTAGAAATTATGTGTCAAAACTGATGCAATAGTATCTGAAAAATCAAGATGAGAGGATTTTTGCTTGTGTGACATGTAAGTTCTAAAATTCTCTAAGCTTGTCTTACACTGGACATAATATCAATAATATTGCTTATGTGGTGTGTGGAATGGGAAAATGTTGCTCAAAGTATGCAAAATTTCAGTTAGAATAAATAAATTTTGGAGATATGTTATACACTGTTGTTGAATTTAATAATAATTAATAATAATCTACCATACACTTCCAAATTGCTTAGGGAGTAGATTTTAAATGTTCTCACTACAGAACATTTGAAGTGTGTAAGGAGATGGTTATGTTCTTTAGTTTGATTTAATCACTTTGGGATGTATACATATATAAAAATAAACATAAGCAGCTAACAATTTTTATTCATCAATTATATCTTAATAAAAAGTAATAAGGTTATTGGTGAATTTTACTTCACTAAGTACATCATGGGATGAATGGTTATTTCTTTTAAACTAAACTTTTATGTTGAATTATAATTCTCTTTTTTAAAATTAGTTTTTAACTTATGCATGAAAACATTAAATTGTGCACATCAATGGTGTAACATGTAAGGTTTAATAAATGTATATGTTGATACACACTTATCTTCTCAAATACTTAACATTTCTTGCAGATCTATTCCTCTTAGAATTTGCCCAAATAGCTCAAGAAAGGCCTCCACAGCATTAATATTTTTCCTTTTCTCTCTTGTTTTCAGATCTGGCCTATTCCTTCATGGGACTCTCTAAATCATCCAGGGTAACAAAGATATTTTTTTTTTTTTTTTTTTTTTTTTTTGATGTGATCACTGCTTAACCCCTCTTAGCTCTCGGATACAATTTTGGTTATTTCCTTAAAGGAGGAGAAAGTTTTCTCATAAGTTGTTTAACATTTCTGAATATCATTTACTAAGACTACTCTTCACCTAATAAATTTCCCTCCATAATATATAAGAGATTTCATGAAATATGAATTGTATATTGCCTTGCTCATAGAGGAAGAGATTTTTATTCTGCTTTCCCTTTTTGACGTTTACTCAGCCAAGATGTCTGTCTGAGCTGGTGTTACCACATCATGATGATCAGAATTAATAGTAATATATATGTATGTATGTATGTATATATATATATTTGTACCACTGTAGTGGATGACTAAAGGAAAACTTGCCTTTTTCTTTTCTTCAGTCTATTACCCTGATATGTCCAATCATAGTCTATTTCTCTCTCCTCTCTCCAGACTCTCTCCAGTTCTCCTCTTTTTCCCATTCTCCCTCCTACCCTTCCTTTCACCAATGTATTTCCTCCAATGCTACCTTTGTAGGCTTTCAGGAAAGTGTATTTGTTATTACATTATTATTATTTTTAATTTTAAATTTTTTTTATTTTTACAGACTGAATTTTGATTCATTGTACACAAATGGGGTACAACTTTTCATTTCTATGGTTGCACACGATGTAGATTCATTCCATTCATGTAATCATACATGTATGTAGGGTAATGATGTCTGTCTCACTTTAATATATAGAATACATGGACTAAATAAATACACTGCAGAATGCCTCCACCTGTATAACACATATCTGGCTGTTACTTTCAGTGGTTCATCTCTCTTCCTATTCATATTTCAATTGAATGGGGGAATGGGTATGCATTCTAGAAGAAAGCAGTGTTCTTAAAGGGTTTATATTGTTTCCTCTGCTGCTTTTCTCAGATCCCATGGATAATTTTGAGACTGATTAGGAGAGTTACTAAGTCTCAAGCTGGACATAAAGGTGCTTATGATTATGACCTGACTATAATGCTGCCCTACTGAATTGTCATCTGAGACAGGTTGGCTCCCCTTGGTGACATCTTCTGTTTATGGCTCTGGACTACAGTACATATGGGTAGTCTGTAATCTCTTTACTATGTCATCAAAGTGCGGATGGCTGCAAGTTTAAAATAAATCAACACACATGCACATACCAGAAAGCCTAAGAACAGTATAGCTATCCAAATAGAGTGTGATTTGTTTTCTTTTCATATCAACAATGACGTGTGGATATATTCCATTTTTTCACTGATCAGAAAATGATGAAAAATAAATAGTTGCATTTTAATGTTTTGTATATGAAATGAAAATATTTCTAATTCAGTAGCAGGAAAGCAATGTGCCTAGGGGATATTGAGTTCAATAATCTTAATTAAGAAATCTGCCAGAGTCATGTTGGAAAATGTGTTCCACTTCTGTGAGCTTTAGTTTTCCTTTTCTAAAATAGAAATGCTAGAACTCTTTCTCCACCATTAGACTTTGTAGAAACTAATGAGGAAAAAAAAAAAAAAACAACTATCCTAAAAGAAAATGTAAATAAAATAGGAAAATGTTTTTTTCTTTAAACTCACACCAGTATTTCATGAGTAATGTTGGTGACTAATGACCACACAAAAGATGGACTATAAACTAGTGTTTGAATGAAGTAATTAAAGTTTTAATGCTGTTTTGGAAAAGTTAGACAAATTGTCATCAACTTATGTACTCTGTTTATTTGGATGGATTCTAATAACGTAACCCTTTCCTTTGGTATAGTGTTTTCCTGGTATTGTTTTTTTTTCTCCTAAGCTTTTACTTCTAAGGATTTTGTTCTCTTAATTTTCTTAATAGTGTTATTGAGGTATAATTTTCATAGCTTAAAATCTTCCATTACAAGCATAAGACTCAATGAATTGCAGTAAATCTTTAGAATTTTGCAGCTATCATCACAATCCAGTTTGAGTATTGCAATTGATTTCTGGTTGTTCTTTCTGTCTCTATAAATTTTCTCCTTATGGACATTTCATATAAATGGAATCAATATGTAGTCCTTTTGCCTGAGTTTTTTTACTTAGCAAGATTCAACTGTGTTTTAGCACGTGTTAGTAATTCATTCCTGTTCTTTGCTGAATAGCACTTCATTGTATGGATATAGTATATTTTGTTTAATTCAGAGACATTTGTATTCTTTCCAGTTTTTAGCTATTAAAAATAATGCTACCGTGATTGTCTATACGCACAGCTCTGTGTGGACATATACTTTAATTTCTTTTGGGTATATTCCAGGAGTGAAGTAGGCCAGATGATAAATGTATTTTTCATTCTATAAGATGCTGGCGTATTGTTTTCCAAAGTGTTTGTAATACTTTACATTCCTGCCTTCACTTCTTAAGGTCTCCAATTTCTCTTCATCTTTGTTTTAACACTTGGTATTGTATTTTTTTTCCTTTTTTGGGGGGGCGGGGTACTGGGGATTGAATTTAGGGGCACTCAACCACTAAGCCACAACCCCAGCCTTATTTTTTGTATTTTATGTAGAGACCCCTCTCACTGAGTTGCTTAGTGCTTTGCAGTTGCTGAGGCTGGTTTTGAACTCTCCATGTCCTGTTTCAGCCTCCCGAGTTGCTGGGAGTAACGTATTTTCGATAACAGCCATGCTAGTGGTAATAAAGTGGTATCTCATTGTGATTTTAATTTACATTTCCTTGATGATTAACGAAATTGATCTTTTAATACCATCATCAGCCAGTTGTGTTTTTTTTTTTTTTTTTTTAGTGAAGGGATTATTCAATCTTTCAGATTTTTTAATTGAGTTGTTTTTCTTATTTTTGAGTTGTAAGAGTTCTTTATATATTCTGGATATGAATACTTTATCAGATTCATGTCTTATAAAAGTACATTCTTTACTAATTTGTCTTATGTTAATTGTTAGTTTTTCCTACTTCCCAAACAATACAAGAATGTAGAACATTTTTCTCCATTTACTTTTCTCCCAACTCATAACCTACTATTCTCATGTATTTTAATTGTCTTCCTAGCTAATATCTCATAAGACATTATTATTAATGTGTTATGCTTATTTAGTTTTACTCATATGGTTACTCTTTCTTTTGCTTTTTATCTCCTTGTATATATTTAAAATTCCATCTGGGATTACTTTTTATGCCTGAAGTATACCTTTTAGCATTTTCCTTTTTAAACTTTAATTTTATTTGTATGTAAATTGTACACAATAAAAGTCACCCATTTAAAATGTACAGTTCAATGGGCTCTCACTTCCAGTTCTAGGCAGCTACTAATCTACTTTCTGTCTCTACAAAATTTCCTATTCTTGTATTTCTTTTAGTGTAGGCCTGCTGATAATGAATTCTTTCCACTTGTTCATACATATTCTTACTTCATTTTCATTCAAGAATATATAGAATATGTAGAATTCTATGTTGCTCCTGACAGTCACCAATTAAAAGATATTTGGTTATATTCCAATTTTCATAGTTTTTATTGATAAGTTCTTAGTAAGTCTTCTGTTTACTATTGTTTTGAATGTGACATGTCCTTTCTTCAGTTGTTTTTAAGATTTTCTTTTTATCTTGTATTTTCAGTAGTTTTACTATGATTTAATTAGGGGTCTCTGTTCTGTTTAACTATGACTGTGGGAAAAAATATTCCAAATTTAGTGGAATGAATCAACAGCTGTTTTATTACCCTTTGAAATTCCATATATCAGAAATTTGGGTACAATCCAGTCAGACTGGCATATTCCTTCTCTCAGCTGTCTGTGGTCTAATCTGGCATAGTGAAATGGTTGGGAACTGGAATCTTTTTAGAGGGTTCTTCATTCACGTATCTTGCACCTGTGCTTGCATGATCTGGAGCTTGTGCTTAGAATTCTGTTGACCAAATAACTCATGCGTCCTCTTTACATATCTATCTTCCTAGTAATTCTCCCCTTTAGCCTCAAGCAAATACTTATCAGATTTCTGTTATGATAGATTAGTCTTTTGTAGAGTTTAATAAAAATTGAATTATTCTGTATGTATACTTTTATATCTGGATTTTGTCCTCTGCATAATATTTTTGAATATAATCATAGGTTATTTTATTTTGGGGGGAGTTATTTGTTCATGTGTAGATGTGCTGCATTTTGCTTACTCATTCAACTGTTGATAGAAATCTGGGTTGTGTCCAGTTTTTAGTTATTATAAATAAACTGTTCAGAACATTTATGTACAAGTCTTTGTGTGCACATGCTTCATTTCTCAAGGTCTCCTTATTTCCTGACAGGTGCGGTGGCACACCTGGAATCCCAGGGACTCTGGAGTCTGAGGATTTCAAGTTTTAGACCAGCCTCAGCAACTTTGCAAGACCGTCTCTAAATAAAAAGTAAAAAGGGCTGCAGATGCAACTTAATGGTAGAGTACACTGGGTTCAATCCCCATTACCAAATGAAAAAAAAAAGAAAAAAGTTTTCTTTCCTATGTTTCATTTCTCTTTCATTTCATTTCTCAAGATTTCTGTATTTCCTATGATCTTGCCAAACACCCATATTAATTCTACTGACATTTGGTTCCTTGGGGCTTTCCATAAGCATGTTATTTTGTCTGCAAATAAAGTGAACTTTACTTCTTACTTTTCAATCACATTGCCTTCCTTTGTTAATTTTAATTAATTGCACTGATTAATACTTTGACTAAAGCATGAATAGGAATGATGAGAATGGACACATTCATGCTTTCTTCCCAATTTTAGGAAAAAATAATTTGATATTTCATATTAACTTTAGTTAGCTATAGTTCTTTTTTATTTTTAATAACAATGCTTGTTGTGTTCAAGCAGTTTCCATTTATTACTATTTACTAGTATTTTTATCATGGACGGTTATTGTAATTTGTCACGATACTTCTGAATTTATTAGATGAATATTTGGGTCATCTCTCATCTGTTGATAGAGTTGGTGCTACTGATTGATTTCCAAATGCTATGCCAGTTTTGCATTCTTGTGATAAACCCAAGTCATAATGATGTATTATGCTTTTATGTATTTTTGGATTAGACTTCATATTTTGTTGGTGACTTTTGCTTCTATATTGAAGGACATCACTCTCTACTTTCTTGTAATGCCTTTGTCTGATTTTGTATCAAGATAATGCTGGTTTCAAAAACCGATTTGGAAAAATTTCCCTTCTTTATTTTGAAAGAGTCATAAGAGAATTGTATACTTCTTAGCTAAATGTTTGCTAGGATTCTGCAGGTAAATCTTTCAGGGAAGGTTTTAAAAGTTGAAATCAATTTTGTTAATACAAAAGAGCTATTCAGATCCTTTATTTCTCCTGTGTTAGTGTTGGTAATTTGTGCCTTTTCATGAAATTTTGCCATTTAATTTAAGCTTTTCAATGCATTGCCATGATATTTTTCACAAATTAATCATATTGTTCTGTCAACATTGTCAGCAATATTTAGTAATGAATGTTTTATCTAAATTATTGAATTTATTGACAGAAAGTTATTCATAATATCTCATTATCTTTTGTCACTCTGTAGGTTCTGTAGTGATGTGTTATTCTTTTTCATTCTTGACACTGATAATTTTTGTCCCCTCTTTGTTCTCATCATTTCCAGAGTTTTATAATCCTTAATGATTTTTCAGAAAGGTTTGAGATACATTGTTTTTTCTCTATTTTTAATTCCCTACTAATTATTTTCTTCTTTCTATTATATCCCTCCTACTTATTCTGGGCATAATTAAATTTAAAATATTTTTAAAGTAAGAGATTATATCATTGGTTTTAGAGATTTATGTTTTACTAACATATGTATTTATCAATTCTTCTCTAAACACAGCCTTTGTTGCGTACTGTACATTTCCATGTATTATATATTCAATTTAATTCACTTGAAAATATCTTCTACACACACTTGGAAGAATTTGTATTTTGCTTTCATTGTGTGGTGTGTCAATTTGTATAATAATGATTTTCAAGTATTTTTCATCTGGTATGGGTTTTCTACCTACTTTTGCTCTTAATTATTGAGAGAGTGTTGAAAATCCCAAGTAGAATTTTGGATTTGCTTATTTTTTCTTTGATTTGAACTATACATTGTGCTTAAGAATGGAGTTGGTTTTCACTGTGGTGCAAGGTCTTTATGCTATTGAAGTGTAGTAATTGTCACCATTACACAGACCTTGTTTTGGGTATCTATTCTGCATTCATCAGCAAATTATGCTGGGCATACAGAAAGTTCTCAAATAACTCTAAATTTTCAACTTTACAATAAACAGGATGAAATCTTAATATGAAAATGAGACTGGTTTAATAACTAAAAGTGGCCAAAAGTTATGAACTTGAGATATTACTAGGAAAGCTATCACTTTGTTTATAATTTAAAAAAAACATTTTAAGAGCCTAATGGGCTAGCACTTCTCACTAAAACAATTACAAGTGGTTTAAAATATAATCAGTTTAAAGTCATTAAAATTAAGCCACATCAGGTTATGTCTAATTAAAGTTTACATGGAGACAACATGGGAAACTGGACTCTGAAGTCACTTTGCCCTTCCTCAAAGATCAGACCCTTAACTACCTCATTATTATTCACTGTTTTTAATTGGAATATCCTTTAAATGGCTATCATTTTTAATAGTCTATAAGAATGCCTGAAGTTACCTGAGAACCATTCCTTGCTTCAACAAGGTGACCCTTTTCTGATTCCATAAACTATCAAGCAAGTGTCTGATAATGTGGGTTCTCTGCTGTTTTCTCACAGGAGGAAAATCAGCTGATCATGTCAATATGGACATTCAATATAAATGACAAATTTATTTCTTGCTATCATTCTGCTTACTATTTGTCCCTGGAATCAATGGGAAAGGTGATTTCATTTTTAGTGTAATGATAAAAATCAGCCCCTATACAACAAATATTTGGGTCTCCCCAAAATTTATACTTTGAAACCTATTCTCCCAATTTGATGGCATTTAGAGGTTGCACTTTTGGAACATGAGTAGGTCATGCTATCTAGTCCTCTATCTACCATGTGGAAACATAGTAAGAAGGTCATTTTTGAGGAAGTGGACCCTCATCAGATAGCAAATCTGTTGGTTCCTTGATCTTGGACTTTCTGGCCTACAGAACTATGAGAACTATGTTTCTTTTGTTATATGCTACTCAATTTATGGTATTATTTTATGGCAGAATAGTTTGAGTCTTAACTTTACAATGGACTAAAATATCAGTTTTATGAATAAACAAGACTTAGGACCAAACTAAACTGTGCTGGATTCACCAAAATTAATTGTTGCCCTAGTGGAATTTTGAACTGGTGCCCAGCCTTCCAAAACCATACTGTTGGTGAAGTACCATGAAGTTTTTAAACAATGGCACTTATAAAATCATGCCAGAGATAAAAAGATAAAAATGAATAAAGCATTCAGGATGTAGACTAAGTCAAATGTTAAGATAATGTAAAGTCACACGTGAGATTAGTACACAAAAGATGTGTCATAGGATATGATATATCACTAGAGACAAGATTTAAATTTGATTCTGTGATTTCAGAAGGAAAACCAAAGTGGAGAAACATGATTAAGATTCATAACAATTTCTTTTCCTTTGTTCCTTTCTGAAAAACTAAAATAATATAAAACTGGTTATTATAGAAAAATAAGAAAATTAATTACGATTCTTTAGTAAATCATATTTGTTCCTACTGTCCAGAACCAATCACTATTAGCTTTTCAATGTGATTTGAACTTGTACAAAATTAGTCTCCGAAATTCCATTTATATATGTTACAAATTGAATCATATTGTTTAAATTGTTTTTACTTACCAATATTTTGTGATTATTTTCTAATAGATATTAAATATTTTATTGACTATTGTCACACATAGAGGTGTCAATTTTTTTAACGCTATAATTCCATTTGATTTAGGTAAAATCTTTTCTATTATACACAATGCTGTGGTGAACATTCCTTTACATCTCTCAACATTTGTCAAAATATCTCCCTGGAATAAATTTTAAAAAGTGCCATAACTAGAGCTAGATAAGATTGATGGAGAATTTTGATTTAAGCTGAGTTTTCAAGAATGAGTTTTGAACTGGACATTATTACCCTATGTACATATATGATTACACGACCTGTGTAACTCTACATCATGTACAACCAGAAGAATGAAAAGTTATACTCCATTTATGTATGATGTGTCAAAATGCAACTTACTGTCATGTATAACAAAGTAGAACAAATTAAAAAATTTTAAAAAAGATGAGTTTTCTTCAAGTGAAGAATCAAAAGTGAGTATCAATAATATATTTTCTAAAACCTAAGTCAAATGTGGTATTTGTGATACAAGGCCCAATTTGTGAACCTCTTTTTAATGAGGACTAGTCACACTTGTTATGCCTGGTTAGTCTGAATTTGTAAGCCTACGTCATTTTCCCAGGCTCAGTTTAGTTAAAAACCAAATGATGTGGTTCATTCCTTTCTTTATTTATGGATCCATTTATTTAAGATATTTATTGAGTAATTAATACCTACAAAGAACTCCGGTAGACTAGTGGATATAGTGTTAAGGTAGACAGAGGCAGTGATATAATGAGGGATACCATGCTGCAAACCTCCACAAATATTTGTGTCTTATTTGCTTTGATTTTATTGCTGCAGATTTTCTGAATCAGAATATTTTCATACAAGATAAGTATATTTTAAAATATGCCAATATGCTGAAAGTCAGTGATTTAAGATACTGTACTTTCTGTACTATCTCAGTGTCTGTGAAAATATTTTTATTTTGGGTTTTAATTATAAAGTTGGCATAGAGTTTTCACATGTAATTTATTCCTGAGGCTATCCAGGGTTTTTTTTTTTTTTTTTTTTTTTTTTTTTTTTTTTTTAATAGCAATGAAAGGATATTTAGGGCAATGTCCTTAAGTAGGGTTCAGATTGAGTTCTTGAAATTTTCAATGAGTACAGGCCTGAGTCATGTGTATGAGTCCACCAGGAAGGCTGCTGTAGCTGTCGGTGGAAGCGTGAGAAGCAATGAGGTGAGGACTTGAAAGTAACAAAGAGCCAGACTACACATCCCTTGATAAGGAGTTATCTTGTGAACTTATCTGACTTTGTATTTAATATGTAGCCCAAAAACCTTTTCTTTCATAATTTTACTCAAGACTATATAGTTCATAAGGACATCACCTTTCTTGGAAATCCTATTAACTTTTCATCAGGACATGTGATCTAGCCCTTAACATATGTATTTTTTTCTACTACTTCTGTTATGTTACTCTTGTCTCAACAATAAGAAATGCTTTGAGGGCCAGTTCTGTATTACAGACAATTTTGCCTACTGCAGTACTGGGTCCATAGTAGATGCTCTGCAAACATTGAGGGATTACTCATAATTCCTGAAAGGTTGAAGTGGAAAGAGAGCAAAGAGAAAAAAAGGTTTGGGTGAGTAGAAAAATAAAATGTGTCATTATCATTGAAAAAATGAAGAAATTCACTTAAAGACTGAGAAATCAAACAATTTCAAATTATTTTCTTGTAATTTATGTCTCCTCTTTCAAGCCATGTTTTAATCAGTCATGTATTTATCAATTTTTATTTTAAAATGCATTTATCATTCATTTGTTAACTCAGGGAGAAAAGTCTATATTATCTTTCTTCTCTGTGTCCTGATTTAATATTCATTCTTGTCAAATAGTTTGGTCACGGCTCAGATGTTACTGTGAAATTGGAGAGAGTACAGCATTGTTCCGCTGTGCTTTTGAAAAACTGCTGTATCTTTTATATTAGGTAAATAGACACAGTTCTAAAAGGGGATATACATTTCCATTCTAATTCTTTTCATGCTGATGTTACATAAAGCGTGTCCTGAGAGCCAAGAATGAGCAAGAACTGCTTCTTAAAGAAGAAAGGATACAGCAAGATAAAGACATCAAAGCCATTGCCATTACATTTTATCCTGAAAGAAACAAGAAATTACCAGGAAGGATCAGAGCTTAAGGGAAAGGGGTTACTATTACAAATCCTACTGAGAATTTCAGAAGGGAGCAGGAAATTTTCAGGGGGAGGAGATATATTTATCCAACAGACAAGAAGGTCTGTGAAATTTTCTGGTTAATGCAAACAAAAGGCAGGGACTTTGATATACCTACTGGTTACTTGGTGTTTCAAATTTCTATAAGGAAACACATCTAAAAATGCATAAAGTGAAAAATGTCTAGTGTCAGATTTTGAAAAACTTAAAGATGCTTTCAAGGTTTCTTTAAGCATAGCTTCAAGTTCACTGTGAACTCATTGAGAACTAGCTACACTGAAAGCCAGAATCAGCTTTAACCAGCATCTGCAGATTGTTAGGTCTGAAGTTTCCCATGGTGCCAAGCACTAGTGAAGAATTTCTTGTTATTGTGTAATACTGTGTATAGTGTTCAAGTACTTTAAAACTCCCATTGTCTGTAAGTCACTGTGCTACGAAAGGCAGAGAATTCAAAGGACTTTGAGGAAATTATTCTGGCCTTAGGGAGAAAATGGTCTTGCTGATGTCTTCAAGAATGCTTATCAAGACTAATTTAAATAAAATCACTGCCTTAGAACAAGAGTTAAAATATCATATTTATCAAAATAAAATATCATGCTCAGCTTTTTGTACCTTTTACAAAACTTAATTATAATTATTAATGATTACCTAACACCTATAGAAATAAAAATGCATTTGAAGTTTTAAAATCATAAATCCTACACTTCACATTAGGAAACAAGTTACTACTAGTCTAAATATTACTTATACTCCATGTCCAAAGATTGAATTTCAGTTTTATGGTCCTTTGCTCACAATTTCAAGCTGGAGTTTGTGCTACTGTACTTTATTTTCTAACCTTTATATATAGACATCTTCTGTGAATTCTCCAGAGCAAAGATACATTTCTTTGATATTCCCTAGTAGTTGGTGCAGTGTAAGACAAAGTTTTTCCTAAAAGGTTCAGTAGAATTTAATTATTAAATTTTTTTTTCATCTATTGGTGATTAACTGACAGACCTAAGATAATAGAAATGTACAATTCTTCTCCAGATTGCATATTTCACTGATGGAGTCTTTATGATGCACTTTTGAATTTTTTACTGTAAATTAGCCACTCAGGCACTAAAGAATGAGTGAGGGGAAAGTTTAAATGGAATGGAAAGTATTGTTTATGAATTTGAAGATAGTAAAACTATTCCCATCTTCTGTTACCTTAATAGTAAGTTCATTGAGGTCAAGAAAGGAATGAAGATTTTTACCCAGTATGGTTTAATTAAATAAACTGCTGTAGTTTGGATGTGAGGTATCCTCTAAAAGCTCACATGTGAGAAAATGCAAGAAGGTTTAGAGGTGAAATGATCGGGTTTTAAGAGCCTTAATACAATCAGTTAATTAATCCGGTGATAGGATTAACTGAGTGGAAACTCAAGGCAGGTAGGATGTGGCTAGAGGAGGTGGGTCACTGGGGACATGCCTTTGGGGTAACATTTTGTATCTCCTGAGTGGACTCTCTCTCTCTCTCTCTCTCTCTCTCTCTCTCTCTCTCTCTGCTGTCTGATCATCATTTGAGCTGCTTGTCTCTGCCACACCTTTCTGCCATATTGTTCTGCCTCGCTTGGAGTTCTGAGGAATGGAGACAGTTGAGGAATGGACTGAGACCTCAGAAACTGTGAGCCCCCAAATAAACTTTTCCTCCTCTACAATTGTTCTTGTGAAGTCTTTTAGTCACAGCACTGAAAAGGCTGACTAAAACTTAACATTAGTACTTGATGTTAGCAATATAAATCACATTGTAAAGGTATCCCATATTAATTATAATACGTCCTTTATTCATCAACTTAGCAAGTATTTGAGTTTCTTCAGTGATGTCTGCCAGATATTCTGCTTTGTAAATCTACCATGGGCAATTTTAAAAAGAGATGTTTAATTTCTTTCAATTAATATTTTGCCATCAATGCATAGAATGGGCTTTTAAAAGCAGAGGATGGGCTACTTGAGGAGCAAAATTGAAGACAGTTTTCAAAGAGTTACTGTCAATTTTCATTTGCTTTGTTGTGCCTTGGAAAACAAGCTTTAGATAGCAGTTTTGCTTGCTCTTAGGCAAAGGATTTGTATTTTAAATACTTGGAATTTCTATAATAGTTATAGCCTAATCTGCATAACAAAATAGTGAATACAGTAGACTCTAGACATTTATAGATTCTATTTATAGATTCAAGGTTAATGGTTTCAATAGTTTCCAAAGTTGCAGAAAATAGTACTATTTTTTCCCCTGGGATTGGGAATTGAATCCACGTGTGCTCTATCAATGAGCCATATCACCACACTTTTTATTTTTCATTTTGAGACAGGGTCTCACTAAGTTGCTGAGGGTCTAGCTCAACTGCTGAGCCTGGCCTCAAACTTTTGATCCTCTTGCCACAGTCTACTGTGTAGCTGGGATTAAAGGCATGCACCACCACGCCTGGCTCAATGCTGTCTTTTTTTTTTTTTTTTTACTGGGGACTGAACCCAGGGGTACTTTACCATTGTATGTTCAGTATTTTTAATGAAAGAACTTGAGTCAGATTCTCTGTCTTTGACATTAGTACCTGAAGAGAATTGCTCAGGTAGGGAGTGTGTCTAGATGACTTTCAGACCTAATTCTTTCATTCTGTCTTCTAAAATAAAACCAGTTTGCTTATTTCATGAATATTGTCTATTAACTAAGGGAGAAAATAATGTCAAAATTGGAATAGACAAACTGTGATGTAGGATATGCTCAGGAAATCAAAAGTGGTTGGAAATATGATTCAGAAAGAAGACAGCATGATATGTAAATCACAGGGATTTACGAAAGACTGGCATACTTTTACGTAATTACCTCAGACCTATGTTTAAAAACCTATTTTTTCATCTTGCTAATATTAAGTCCTAAATAATTTAGTTAAGCATTTTGTATTTTAATGTATAAGCATATGGGTTATTATACTATGAGGATGGTAATTAAAAGTGTGAAGCACTTAGTATTGATTTGCTTATTTTAAGTAACTTCTTTGAAATAATGAATTTTTTTAAAAAATTTATTTTTACAGATTGTATTTTGATTCATTGTACACAAATGGGGTACAACTTTTCATTTCTGTGGTTGTACACAATGTAGATTCATACCATTCATGTAATCATACATATACATAGGGTAATGATGTCTGTCTCATTCCACCATCTTTCCTTCTCTACCCCCTCATTTCCCTCTACATAGTCCAAAGTTCCTCCATTGGTCTCTTACCCCGCCTCTGTGACCCTCCCCTTTATCTATCATCATCCGATTATCAGAGAAAACATTCGGCCTTTGGTTTTTTGGGACTGATTTATTTCACTTACCATGATATTCTCCATCTCCATCCTTTTACCTGCAAATGTCATAATTTTATTCTTCTTTATGGCTGATTAGTATTCCATTGTGCATATATACCACAGTTTCTTTATCCATTCATCTATCGAAGGGCATCTAGGTTGGTTCCACAATCTAGCTATTGTGAATTAAGCTGCTATAAGCATTGATGTGGCTGCACTACTATAGCATGCTGATTTTAAGTCCTTTGGGTATAAACTGAGGAGTGAGATAGCTGGGTCAAATGGTGGTTCCATTCCAAGTTTTCTGAGCAACCTCCATACTGCTTTCCAGAATGGCTGCACCAATTTGCAACTCCACCAGCAATGTATGAGAGTACCTTTTCCCCGACATCCACACCAACACCTATTGTTGCTTGTATTCTTGAAAATAGCCATTCTAATTGGGGTGAGATGAAATCTTAGGGTGGTTTTGATTTGCATTTCTCTAATTACTGAAGATGTTGAACACTTTTTCTATTATTTCTTGATCACCTGTTTATCTTCTTCTGTAAAGTATCTCTCCAGTTCCTTGGCCCATTTATTGATTGGATTCTTTGTATTTTTGGTGTAGTTTTTAAAGTTCTTTTTAAAATTTGGAGATTAATATTCTATCTGAAGTGCATGTGGAAAAGGTTTTCTCCCACTCTGTAGGCTCTCTTTTCACATTATTGATTGTTTCTTTTGCTGATAAAAAGCTTTTTAGTTTGAATCCATCCCATTTATTGATTCTTGCTTTGATTTCTTATGCTTTGGGAGTTATGTAAAGGAAGTCTGGTCCTCAGCCAACATGATGAAGATTGATGCCTACTTTTTCTTCTATTTGTTGCAGGGTCTTTGGTCTAATTCCTAGGTCCTTGATCCATTTTGAGTTGAGTTTTGTACCGGGTGAGAGATAGAGGTTTAATTTCATTTTGTTCCAGTTTTGCCAGCACCATTTGTTGAAGAGGCTATTTTTTCTCCATTGTATGTTTTTGGTATCTTGGTCTAGTATGAGATAACTGTATTTATGTGGGTTTGTCTCTGTGTCTTCTATTCTTTACCATTGGTCTACCTGTCTATTTTGGTGCTAATACCATGCTATTTGTGTTACTATTGCTCTGTAGTATAGTTGAAGGTCTGGTATTGTGATACTTCCTGCTTCACTCTTTTTGCTCAGAATTGCTTTGTCTATTCTGGGTCTCTTATTTTTGCAGATGATTTCCATGCTTTTTTTCTCTATTTCGTTAAGGTACGTCATTGGGATTTTAATTGGAATTGCATTGAATTTGCATAGCACCTTCGGTAGTATGGTCATTTTTGACAATTTTAATTCCCAAGAACATGGGAGATCTTTCCATCTTCTAAGATTTTCTTTAATTTCTTTCTTTAGTGTTCTGTAGTTTTTATTGTAGAGGCCTTTCACTCTTTTGTTAGATTGATTCCCAAGTATTTTATTTTATTTTTTGAGGCTATTATGAATGGAGTAGTTTTCCTAATTTCTCTTTCAGAGGATTTATCACTTATGAACAGAAACACATTAGATTTAGCTGTGTTGATTTTATATCCTACTACTTTGCTGAATTCATTTCTTAGTTCTAGAAGTTTTCTAGTGGAGTTCTTTGGATCCTCTAAATATAGAATCATGTCATTGGCAAATAGTGACAGCTTGAGTTCTTCTTTTCTTATTTAAATCCCTTTAATTTCTTTGGTCTAATTGCTCTGGCTAGTGTTTCAAGGTCGACGTTGAATAAAAGTGATGAAAGAGGGCATCCCTGTCTTGTTCTAGTTTTTAGAGGGAATACTTTCAGGTTTTCTGAAGTTTTATTATGAGCATTTACATTTAGCCAATCAACTATTTAAAAATCTTTTCATTTCTACTTCTGATCACATCAGTAGTGTGAGGTTTCACAGCTGTGGTAACATTTACAGTAATAGACTTAACTGATAGTTTAGAAAGAAGAGTTCAAATGAAGAGCTATTTATTGAGTTCCAAGTAGGCTGCTTCCCTGTGTGAAGATGGCACTAGAAGCTCTTCTATAATTACCTTTAGGTAGCTCACGATCATGTTAGGAAAGGAGTACATCACACATTCAGAAATAGGCCAGAAGGAATTATCAGCTGAGTAAAACAAAGTGCCAAGTCGTATGACAAAGATAATAAAGATCCTGTGTTCTGGGTACCAAGGGCATAATAGAAGAGGTGCTCCTGAGAACAAATCTTGCATATCTGGTTCTTCTCTGTAACTCAAAATGGGAGTAAAGCACATAGTTCATAAAATCCATGAAAAAAAAAAAAAAAAAAAAAAAACTGAGTACAGGGACAAGTGTGGTTTTCTAAGAAACTGAAGAGGTCGTCTAGACTGAAGAGGAAGGCACAGCAGTTTTCCAGAGGCCTTATGTATCTGACCTGCCGTTATATTCATGTCCAGAAAGATGTGTAGACTTGATCCATTATACAATGGGAAGTATTTGGTTTCGGAGTACAGGACATTTATGGTCCTGAGTGTTTTTTTGTCCCATAACATATATGCAAATGACTTTAAAGAAATTCACATGTGTATTTGCCATGATTCAAATAAATATTTAGAGCAGGACAAGAAATTCCAAGTTTGCATACTATTTAATGTGATTTATTTTGTTGTTGTTTTAATCTTTAGACACTTCCAGGGTAGGATACAGCCTTTAGTCAAGTCTAAAAATTCTTTTATCTTTAAAAGAACAGATGCTAAAATTAGAACTTTTGGATAAAAAGTGCAGTTTTAAAGTATGATTGGAGAACACAAAGTATGGAGCATATAACTGTAAAATGTAATCTCAATATAGTCTCTATATTATGAATGGGAAGTGTTTTCTTGTCATTTGGATATATGTATTTAAACAACAGTATGAACACTGGCTAGAGTCCTACAAGTTAAATTGAACTAGGGGTTTCAGATAGTATTTACATAATTAATATAATATTTTCCCCTTTATCTGGTTAACTTAAGAAAACCCTGGCAATTGATTGTATTTAATTTATGAAATACTTTTTTGGGGAAGTCCTAAAGAAGGAACTCTCTGAAGACAGTACTATTAAATATTACAACTCTGCATAAGTTTTATGACATTTACTCTGAAAAAAATTAAATCTAGGACAAAAGTTGAGAAGAATAGTTGTCAGTTGGCAAGATTATATAAAGACCAGGGAAGAGTTTTAAAGGACACAGTATTTGTCCCTACTCCCTACAGGGAATCCCTTATGTTCTAAAATCTGTGTGTGATAGAAAGTCATTTGAATATTGCTTTATAATACTTCCTAAATACTGCCCAAAGGATTTGTTTATTTTATTATGACTTCAGGATGTTTTTAAGAAATATTTAGTGACATGAGAAAATCAGAATGATAGGAATAGAAAATAGAAACAAAATTGTAAATACAGTGGCATTTCCATTCTGTAATTAAACTGACTAAGCAGACAAGTAAAGATGAATTTTAGGGAATACATCATAATGTTTTTGTTGGGGGTTAAATTATAGTTTATTAAAACTTTTTCTCTGCAAATATGTATTTTTCAAATTTTTAACACTGAATATTTATTCTTTTGTACCTGAGGGAAGAATATAGACTACTTAAAAGTCTTGGCTCTTATTTTTTAATTAGTTTTGGTATTTTTCTCACAGATTTTTTCGTGTGTGTGTGTGTGTGTGTGTGTGTGTGTGTGTGTGTGTGTGTGCAGTGCTGGATATTGAACCCAGGGCCTTGTGCATGTGAGGCAAGCACTCTACCAACTGAGCTACATCTCCAACCCCTCTAACAGATTTTTATGAACTTTCTGTATATTAAAAAAAAAAAATCCTTGCATGTGATAGTAGTTTTGTATTATTTTATGTTACACGCTTAACTTATATAACTTATATAACTTATATAACATAACTTATATAACTTATATTACATAACTTATATAACTTATGTTACACTCTTAACTCTTCAACTTTTGCAACTTTACCATGACGTGAAAGACATATAAATTGTATAGAATTCAAATTTTGGATTTGGATATCTTGAGTGCTGGTGATATGTGATTCTTTTTTTCTCCCTCTTTCTCTCCATGCTGGGCAGCTGCAGGGAGCCACAACCCCAAGTCAGCCCTGTGAATACCAGGGTAAACAATCCATACTCTACAGGGCACTGTGTTGCCAGCATTATTTGGCTACAGGTTCTCAATGAATTATATGAGCTATTCAACACTTTATTATAAGCTAGGATTTGTGTTAAATGATTTTGCCTAACTGTAGGTTAATGTAAGCGTTCTGAAAATGTTCAAGGCAGGCGAGGCTAAGCTGAATTATGTTACAATTGGACATACGATGGTTGATCAGGATGTAACTACATCATAAGATGAGCATTTGTAGTCTTATCCTGAATAAGACTACAAGTTCAGGAGTTTGGGGTATCCATTCGGATGGCAATGTAATGGTGAAAAAGTTTCTGTTATGGTTGATATTAATGAAAATGTAGGTCTGTTTTAGTAACTTCATGATATTCATCTGAAAATACAACATGATTAATGCATTGAAATTATAAGACACAGGCTGCCAATTTAGCTACATGTACTGGAGATGAAAATTCTGTTGTTATATTAATGTTATAAATGCTGTTATTATTCAGCATGTAATAATAAGTCTTCAACTGTTGGAAGGAAAAAAATTTGAAATTCAGTTTGTGGCTTGCTGTTTCCAAAAGTTTCAAGATACAGTTATGGTTCATTTTAATGAGTGAATGCTAGGATCTGGCTGGCTAGGTAATT
This sequence comes from Sciurus vulgaris, assembly GCF_902686455.1. Taxonomy (NCBI): domain Eukaryota; kingdom Metazoa; phylum Chordata; class Mammalia; order Rodentia; family Sciuridae; genus Sciurus; species Sciurus vulgaris. The sequence continues at coordinate 55,980,273 of NC_136462.1, read as the reverse complement.
TTATTTTTCTTGGAGACCTAGTTATTTATTCCCTGAGGATTGGTTGGCTCTGAGCATAATGTTTAGGAGACATGCAAGAGGTTGTTAACAGAAAAAGAGCTTAAAAATGTGAACTCTGTGTGCTCTGCTGAACAATTTTTTAAAATGATACAATGACCTGAGAGTGAAAATGTATAACTGTAGACTATTGAAAAGAGAAAAACAAAACAAACCTTATTGTTGAACTGTTGCTGAATTTCTGCTGTGAACTTAAAACATTTTCAAATGTATTTTTAATCTCTTCATGATTTGCATTTGTTTTGGGGACTTGGAGGACAGCAGAGATGCATCTAAAAAATATAGTACACTACAGTAACCTGGTTAGCATGCTGTAAGTATTCTTTTGGGAGTAGTGACGGAAAAGTGGGCATATTTTGAGTTCCAATTCATCCTCTAGTCACTCATTGCTTTAAAAAGATACATTATGAGAAATGTGTCTTGTGATTTCATCACTCTGGGTAAATCATAGACTGTACTTACAAACCAAGACAGCTTTGATGTCACTAAGTAATTAAAAATTTGGGGACAACTATCATTGACCAAAATATCATTATGTGACAAATGACCGCTTTAAGAGAAAAGGTGTATTGTGTAGAAAACTTTAGTGCTGTTGTGTAATTAATAATGTCAAAAGAACTAGGGGATATGAGTTCAAATTATGGCTTATGATTAATGTTTTACATGATCCTAGAGAACAGTGTGATGGATAGAACATCAAATTTTATCTTTTTAGATTGTGTGACATTGTGTATGTAATGCACTTTCTCAATTTTATTTAAATTTTGTCTGTAAAATAAGATTGCTATGTATTTTACAGAGGTAATTGTAAAGATTAAATAAGGTCTATAAAATGCCTAGAATAGTGCACAGTATTTTTTTACGGATTGAGTAAATGGCATTTTATGCAGATGTTTGTATGTCTTTCTGTTTAACCACATGTTTAAAGTGAATTCCATGAGCCTCCAGGTGATAATGAATAGCCTTTTTTGTCTCAACTTATGGAGGCTTTCTATTTAGAGGACTTCCTAGATTCCATGCAAAAAAAGTGTTGCATGTATGTTTATTTCTGAACTTTACGTAACTTTCATCATACTATAAACCTTTCTATTAAAGCCCATGGTTATATGTTAAAATCTGTTTAACAGCTAATATATTGTCTAGATTAATAATTTAATTATAGACCACTTAATGGAATGACTAAACAAATTGGAAATTAGAGAGGGCAGGCCTGCATGCTTGTGGTAAGAAACTGCAAAAGAAAATATTTGAAAAGTGAAATACTTATTATTGAGATTTTTTTAATGTCAAGAGTAAAATGTACTTTTAACCAAATTGTTTTCAGTTTTGAATTAAATTGATTGCTGTGTACAAAATCATAAGGAACAAGGCCTGTGCTGTAGACATGAGAATAATGAGAATCTTTAACATTTCATCTTACATGCATATAATGTGAAATGTATCTATAAAATATTTACTCTTGCATAGTACTAATGTAAAAGAAAAGGATTCTTTTCTTAAACCCTTTACATTTGGATTTTTGATTCTTAGAAATGAATTTAAGTAATTTGTAACACATAATGTCTCATGTATGCGCCTTATGATTTTGAGAAATAACCGTATGCTATTCCTATTTTAAATGAGAATTCGACTCATAATTTAACCTTTCCTGTTAGTCTCATTTGTATATTTACTTCAAAAACATAAATACTCTAGGGTAAATTTAAAAAAAAAAACTATATTGTTTAGAGGTAATTAGAATTTTCTTTTAAAAATTATGAGACAAAGTTACTCTATGACTTTACCTTTGTAAATAATTTCTGTGATTTTTTTCCATTTTTTAAAAAAAATTTATTTATTTATTTATTTTTGATTTTTTACAGACTGCATTTTGATTCATTGTACACAAATGGGGTACAACATTTCTATGGTTGTACATGATGTAGATTCATACCATTTGTGTAATTATACATGTACATAGGGTAATGATGTCTGTCTCATTCCACCATCTTTCATACCCCCCTCTCATTTCTCTCTACATAATCTAAAGTTCTTCCATTCTTCTCTCACCCACCCACTCCCCTACCCCATTATATATCATCATCCATTTATCAGGAAAAACATTCAGCCTTTGGTTTTTTGGGATTGGCTTATTTCACTTAGCATAATATTCTCCAATTCCATCCATTTATCTGCAAACACCGTAATATTATTCTTCTTTATGGCTTGAATATTCCATTGTGTATAAAATTGGTTCAGCCACTCTGCAAAGCGGTGTGGAGAATCCTCAGAAAACTTGCAATGGACCCACCTTTTGACCCAGTATTCCACTCCTCAGTTTATACACAAAGGGCTTAAAATTAGCATACCACAGTAACACAGCCACATCAGTGTTTATAGTAGCTCAATTCACAATAGCTAGATTGTGGCACCAACCTAGATGCCCTTCAACAGATGAATGGATAAAGAATCTGTGATATTTTTGAGGGTGGATTATTAACCCAAAGACATGATATTGCAGCACATGGCAGGAATTCACCTGCATTCTGAAGTTTCATCAGACTTCATAGGATAATTTGTTACTTCAAAGTGAATAACTAAAAATGCTTGTCATTTTTAATATATCACAAATTATAATATTAATTGTTCATTTGTGGTCATATTTTAGTTTTTATTTTTTGTCAGGGACTTATTATATGCCAGGTGTTGGTGTTAAGTGTTCCATGTACATAAATGTATTTAATCTTGATAATAATAATCATGTATTTTCTCATTTTATAAATGAGACAACTGAAAGATGTTAACTCATCATCAGGTATTATTGAGGACACTCTATGGTACATGCACTGCTTTGGCAGGATAAAATAATGAACAAAATAGTGCCCTGCTATCGTGGAGCTTATATTGGGAAGAGAATAAATAAATATGATGTTAGAATTATCAAGACAATATAAAGAAGAGTAAGGGAGGATGGGGGCTGGAGGATTCTAGTGTAGACAGTACAATTGTTGAAGACCTCTAACATTATGTGACTTCAACCTGAATAGAAAGAGGGAGCTAAGATGGTGTTTAGAGAAGAGTAATCTAGATACATGGAATAAAGTGAACATTAAGGTTGTGGAGTAATAGTATGCTGGGGCAGGAAGAAAGGAGTACCTGAGGGCGAGAGTGTAGGAACAAGTCCAATAGGGAGCTGAGTGTTAGGAAAGCACTAGAAGGGGTGGGTGAATCTCATTCAACCTCTTGAGGCTTTGGAGAAGCTTTTGCTTAAATTCTGAATGGGATGAAGCCCAGTAGAAGGGTTTGAGCAAAATACTGACATGTTCTAGTTTATATTTAAAAAGTATTCTAGTTGACTCCAGAAGGTCAACAGTACAAATAGAGAGTCTATGAAGAATCTCAATGGTATAGCCAAAAAACCAGATTGGTAATATTGGATGATATGAAAAGAGGCTGGATGTTGTCTTTATTTTGAATATAGATAGCAAGGTTGAAGTCAAAGAGGAATCCAATGTTTTTGATCTGGGTATCTGGAAGAATGACATTGCAATTTTTAAAGATGACTTGGGAATGAAAATGTTTGGGGGTAGAATTAGATCAGCACTTTCATTCATAGTACATCAAGAATGAAATTGTGTTATTCAAGCCGAGCTGTGAAGTTAGCAGTTGAAAATAGATTCTGGGGTCCAGGGAAAAGAACATATGTAAAGCCATGGAATTGGAGTAAAGTTTCTTGGGACGTGTGTGTAAATATAAAAGAGGAGTCTGAAGAAGATGAAGAGAATTCAGCAAGATACTGAGAAGGCGTAGCCAGTGAGGAAGTAGTAGCTCCAATGGAGAGTGGTACCCCTTCCCCCAAGGACAAATGAAGAAAGTATCCTAGGGAAGAGGTAGAGTCCTAAGAAAAACAAGAATTAACATTTGAATTTGGCAATGTGGATTTCATTGCTAACCTTCATAAGATGGTGAAAAGATGAAGTTGTTTTGGCTAACTTATTTTTTTCCCTGTAAAATAAAAAACAAAGAAATTAAATTAGAGATACAACTGGAGATAGGAGGGGAATGTGCTTTTGAATGTTGTCATGATGTATTTTGCAAGATGGAGAAAGTGAGGATAATGCTGGACTATGGAATCTAAATAGAGCAAGAATGATAAAAGAAATTATGAGGAAGATGATAAGGGAAAAAGAAATATATCAGTAGACTAAAGGTTCCAAAAATGTGTTCCGTCTAGCAGAACTGGCGTGGAGAAAGGAGACACCACTAAGCTTCAGTTTGACGAGATTTATTGTACTCTCCCCCGTTCTTTGTCTCCTGCTTTCTTCTTCTTCTCTTTTCCTCCCCTCCTCCCCCAGGCTCCTAGCTTATCAGCCAATCATAGCAAAGCTTTCTCTCACACAGGAGAGCATGTAGGGGAATGCCAGCATAACACTATATAAATCATGAGCTACCCATGCACGGCATGATTTTAGATAGCAAATCCTTGAGCCTGGCGTTAACACATCATAAGTCTCCAAGGAACTAGTAACAGCAAACAGCCTTTTAGATACTTCCTCATTTTGGCAGCCAGTGCCCTTTGGCTCACTGCCAGGTGCCATCTTGTCCAAGAGGGCCCTCAACAAAAATGGAAAAAAACTGCTGGAGTGAAGAAAATCTAACAATATCCTTGTTGGAGAGGGGAATATTAGAAATAGATTGTGGAGTGTGTGTTGTTATTGGCAACAACACATTGTAGTTACAAGTCTAATACCATGGCTTGCACAATGTAGTTGCTAAAGCTGGGAACTTGCTCAGAAATGCACATTCTTAGACCTACTGAACCCTTGAATTTTGGGATGGGCCCAGAAACCTGTATTTTTAACAAGCCTCTAGGTTGTATGGTGCTAACTAAAGTTTGAGAATGGCTATTCTAATGTATGATCATAGAGCATGTGGTATGAATGAGATCTCATACAAAATAATCGTAGGTAAAGAGATCAAGGAACTTAGAGGATACTGACATCTTCAGGAACTATGTCAGCAATAGTGGTAAGGAGAGTAATAATGAGTCAGGGGTTAAATCTTCAGGGAAGAGAAGGGGTGACTTGGAGATTGTAAATTTTTGGGAATAGGAGGAATCTTAGAAGAATCTAGAGGGCTTTAGGGAGGAGGTTACAACAATGTTTTTTCAAGTAGCAGTGAAGAACAAGGAGTTACCCCACCCCACTTTTATATCAGTGGTACTTGGGGTATGAGAGAGAAAATAGCCCTACTTGAGCAAACTAAGGAAAAGCTTGTCTTGTGATGAGAGTTGGATTTTAGAGTAAGAAGGTGAGGAGGCAAGAGGTGGTTCTGCTGATGACAGACTGGGAATTCCACAGGGCAAAGAGGAAGAGTATGTGGAGATGACAAAGGCAGGGGAAAATATGTCAGATGAAGGCTTGTATAGAACTGTGTCATAGGGACCACAGTTCAGAGGGTTTCAGTCGTAGACTTCTTGTGGCACAGAAGGCAAACTGATCTGATTATTCCAGGAGGCGATAATCAGAACTAATTAGGACCTCCTTCTAAGTCAGCAGTTCTCACTCTTGACTGCACATTAGAATCAGCTGGGGGAACTTTTAAAACTCTCCAAAGCTCAAACTTCTCCCCAGACCAATTAAATCATAATCTCTGGGGGTGGGCCCAGACATCAGCATGTTTTAAAACTCCCAGGTGATTCCATGTGCAGCCAAAGCTGAGAGTCAGTTTTCTAATTTGTGAAGCCAAAAGTAGCAGCAAGAAATGTTGGCTCTGGAGCCTGGGATCTGCAGCATTAGACAGACAACCTCTGGCACTGTCTGCATATAAGGTATGATGAGTCTGTTCTCCGCCTGGGTCAGATCAGCTCATGAACTAAGACCTATTAGAGAGCAAACTAAATCACTCAAAACAGACCAGTAGAGGTATTTGTACATATCGGCTAGGAAAAAGTAAAAAAAAGAAAGTTTCCTCCTCAGGAGCTGAACAATCATAGTTTTATGCTCTGTTCTGCAGGATAGCAGGTCACCCTTGAAATGGCAATTGATTATATATACATTGCTCTGAGTGCACCTTGAGAACTTTTACTCTTTCAGAAGAACGTTAGGTGAAAGGTTCACAGCACAACTTTTCACGGTTAATTAGCAGTTAGAATCGCTTCAAGAAATCAAATAGGGAGGAGCAGATGGACTCACAGCTCACCTTGGGCTGTAATTTGTATGTCCCAGCCATTAGTTTTGGCTGCTAACAACATTATCTAAAGGTATTGTGATTCTTATATTTTTGCTTATTTTCCATTTGGTTGCTAAATATTCTAACTCCAAAATCTAATTTCTGTTAATGAATAATAATTAAATGAATTATTTATGTCAGAACTGTTTGATTTGTAACATGCTACCATCATAATCTCCTGGCATTGGTGCAATGCCATAAGACATACTTGATCGCTTTGTTTTAAATGTTCGACAACACTGATATGCTCTGGTAAGTGAAGAATTCATGCTTGCAGATTGCAAAGAATGTATATTTGACTGGTATCTTCATAAAATGAGTTTCAGAGAAGTAAAGTTTTGCCTGAGAGTTTTAAAGAAGCTTTAATTTGAAATTTATCTCTTCAAATGGTCCAGTGTTTTGAACAAAACTGGTGGCAATATTTTAGAAAGCCAGCATTATTTTCCCTTTGTTGTGGGACCAGTTAGTTTTGCTACATTTAAAACAAATTGTTATTCCACATACACTTATGACACTCTGCAAAGATTTTAAATCTTTTTTACTAGTGCCATAGATTTTTGAGAATGAGAGTAGAAATGAGATCTGCTATAAACTTTTTTGCATGCCGTCGAATCTGTGGATCTAAATGACAACGTAGACATGGAGAGAGTAGTGATTCTTTTCACCTTTCTGCACATGGAAATGTGTGTTAGTTCTCTTTGAAAAAGAAAGCCCTACTTAAATTTAACTTGTTATTATTTTCCCAGTTGGAGTGACAGAGAATGCTGGGTGACCTTTATGGGGTTACTTATTGTCTCCATGAAAATTTCCTCCATCTGAACTAGAGAAAATGCCTGCTGAGCTAAGAGCTATAGTAAAGACAATGCTTGTCAAACACTTTTGTGCTACTTTTCAGAAAGACGTTAACCATGATAAATAGACTTTCAGGCCAAGTTTTCTAAAATTCACCTTGTGCCTAACTTTTCCAAGCCCATCTATTCTTCATCAGGGTATTAGACTCTCATTAAGCCATGTTGATTAATCAGAATTGGTTCTAGGCAAAACATTGCCCTGAGCAGTTTCAATTTCTGCCTTGTCTTGGGGTGCCTTTCTTCTCTTTACACCCAGAATATGCCTATAGATGTTGTTTGCTATCTAATCTAACATATGTGGCACCAGATACAACTTCACCTTCCTGCATAAGAATGTAGTGTGCTCCAATCAGTCCCATCTCAAGTCTTTCTTGTTTTTGTTTTTGTTGTACTGGGGATTGAATGCAGGGCCTCACACATGCTAGGCAAGTGCTCTACCACTGAGTCACATCCTCAGTAACCTTTAAATTAAAAACATAAAAACCTTGTTTGTACTCTACCCCAAACCAATTAAATTAATTAATTTGAGGATGTTTCTTGTAGAATATTTAGGTTTAAATGTTCCTCAGGTGATTCTAATTTACTCCCTGGGCTGATTACTATTATCTTTTTATCTTTTTTACTTATTTTTATTTTTAACTATAGATGGACATGGTACCTTTATTTTAATGTGGTGCTGAGAATCGAGCCCACTGCCTCACACTTGTGCTAGGCAAGTGCTCTGCCACTGAGTTACAATCCCAGTTCTCTAAATACCACTATCTTAAGACAAAATCATGGTTTCTTAAGGGTGTAATTCTAAAGAATTAGAAGGTTGGTAAAGAAGAAAATTGTTGGCCAGAACAAGGATAAGTTATTTATAATTCTAGAACCAATGAAGTGGCATTATCTTATCAACCTGAAGGGTGATAGCAAAAAAATCAAATGATGCTATTTTCTATTGCTTGCTATGAAATGTCTCAGTGGTTGTGACCCTTATTTTCTTTACTCTCAAGCATTGGGTTGGCTGTGATTATCTATGACACATTGAAAGTATTATTTTCCTTATATCAGCATAATGTCCAATGATGTGAGACTAACTTCCTGATTTTAGGGAGGGAGGGCAGGGCTCCAAACTCATTTGACATTATGTCACAATGAACATGTTCACTCACCTTAACTTCAGTAGAGTTGTCTGTTCTTACATATCTTACTTTGTAAATCACTGCTTACTTGGACTTGGTTGCCTCTCTCTTCAGAGTGCTTAGTAGAGATGGTTTCAGAACTGTTAGGAATGCTTGGGATGTTGACCATTGCCATGGTGACATTGGGTTCCAAATCATTGTTTTCTAAGCTTACTGCTCTTTGGATATTGAACTAAGGACTAGAAAATAAATAACTAAAATTGGTGGATCCTTGTATTCTTAAAATAAGGCTCCACATTTATATATATAGTGAAGCTAGAAAACATTGGAAGACTGTTCTATGTGATAGAGATCAGTATTTCACTTTTAATTTCAGTTTTTGATCCCTTTTGAACTTATTCATTGAATGTGATTCTAATAAATGAAACCTAATTTATTGCTATTTATTTAATTTAGCAAAATGAAGAATGCTGCCATATCTAGTTTTTGTTCAAGCATTTATCTCTTCTTCTGAGTTATGGTTTTAAATTCCTTTATGGCCATACATCCTTCCCCACTGAGAGAGGAACTGTTATATTCAGGGTCAAGGATATTATTGATTAACAGTATTAGGAGTAGAGCTTTTGTATAATGCTGGTTGAGGAGATTAAAATATCTTATCCATTTGGTGGCTCTTTGGTAGTTCTATGATTTATTCCTTTGGCACATTCTTTTCCAGTTAATTGTTTCAATAAGATTGTTTAAAGCATGTTTTTTGGGAATGTAGGCATTGTGGATATTTCCTGCCTGCTCTGGGAATGGTTGGGTTCAAAAAGCTAAAGTCAGGTGTTCTAAGTTTTTGGCAGGAAGTGTCTGTCCTTTTGCCCTTGACATATTAATTCCACTAGCAGGACAGAATATCCATAATCAAAGAATACTGTGGCTTTTTAGACTTAGTTGGTTGCTTTGTCTTGCCTTTAATAAATGAATAAGGTCTGTGAGTTACAAGTAGCTTGGCTCACTAGTCAAAGTGGAGGGTAAGGGCAATGTTCTCTGGTATGTTTAACTTATGTGACTCATATAATCAAAGAACAATGATTTTTTACTTTCCAAGGCACTGGAAACTTGTTCAAATGGGCAGTGTTATTTCCCTGACCCTTGATGAAATCTGTCACGTCCAAGACATTTCTCGTTCTTCTCTTGTTTCTCTGGTTCTTTCAAGTCAACTAAAGTGTTAACTCATTAAGCAAAAGTCTGTCTATATAATATCCAATATTTTAACCTTCAATGAAGATTATGACTCTTTTTCCTCCACAGGTCAGTTGCTGACCATTTCTCTCTTCCTTACCAAAAACGTGGAGCAGAGGAAACTTTCATAAAGAAAAAGTAACATGCTTGACTTTCCTTTGTTACTCCCTGTGGCCCTATTATCTGAATGTTTGTGTCCCTACACCCTGACAAAAGCATATGTTGAAATAAACACCCAAGGTGATGATATTAGAAAGTTGGGGTCTTTGGTGGGTGATTAGGACATGAAGGTGGACATCTTATGGATGGGATTAGGGTTCTTAATAAAGAGCCTCCTGAGAGGCATTTATTCCTACCTTGTGAGGACACAGCAGAAAGGTATTATTCTCTGAACCAAGAAGTAGGCTATAACCAAACAGTGAATCTGTTGGTGCTTTGATCCTGTACTTCTCAGCCTACAGAACTGTGAGAAATAAGCTTCTGTTTCTTATAAACTGATATTCATGATGTTTTGCTATGATAGTCCAAAGAGACCAAGAATAGCCATCTTTTTATTTAATTCTTTCTCTCACTTGATAGCTTCAACAATGTAAATAGGTGGAGAGAAGAGAGAAAATGACTTAAGACAGAGAAATGTCTTACATAGGAGATACCTGGTGATGTTATAAGTGGACTCCAGGGTCTAGTATGTATTCCAGGTGTTTTGTACAGGGTGCTTTTTTCTCTGTGTCTATGGTTTTGTTTTGTTTAGAAGATTTCCATCACTGTCACCTATTTAGCTCTAGCTCCCAATCTTTCATGGCAATTGACCTTATGAAGAAAGTATTGGTGTTTACTGCCTTTTCTGGAAGTATTCTTGGAGTTAAAATGATTCCAGGTTTGCTTTTTCTCTTTCCAACATGACTCACCATCTTGACTGAGCTTGGCAATGTATGGATATGAAGCCCAGACCCAACACAGCCACATTTGTTCGTCTGTGATCAGCTACTTAAGACCCTGAGGCATTCTTTTAAACTTTGGGCTTTACAGAACTGACACTCCCAAGACCTAGAGTATGGGAAATGTCCATTATAAGGCTTCAGATGGAATAAAGAGCACCTTGCATTCTTATCCTCTCCTCTTGGGGAGAGGATGGGATTTTGAGCATACCAACTCTTGATAAATTCACTCTCTGTACCTTGACCTAATTTGTTATCTTTGATTTGCTTGAGGAGTCCAAAGTTTATTAGCCATTGCTATTTCCTTTGTAAATTTTGTATGTGGGCATTAGTCTCATACTCACTTCCATATCTCATGTTTATCATATTTTTTGTCTCAATTGAAATCAAAGAAGAAGGACTTAATGTTTTAACATTCTGCTAGATGTTTATTTGCCTGAATTATCTACTCTTTCTATCAACTTCAAGAACCAGGGTTAAGAATAGGGAGGTGAAAGAGAATTCAGATATACTTTATTTCATATCATCTTATCTCATTATAACCAATACTCTTCTCTTCTGATTAGAACACTGTATCTTAGATTGTTAAATGCAGTTCCTCATAGACTTTTGGATTATCTACTATAACTAGGAAAAAGATGTTTGATATAACTACTATAAAAATTAAAAAAAGCCTAGTGGGAAATGTTTGAGCTCTTTTATAGGGATAATTTCCTTCAATTGAGTTAGAAAAATTGGATTTACTTTATAAGGTTTCCAATAAGTCCATAAGTGTTAGGCACCAAATGGCAATAGAGTGCACTGGGTCTGTCCTAGTTCATGAGGCTGGAAAAACACTTCCTAACTCTTCATTTTGAACTGGCTATAGATTTCAGTCCTCTTTTATTCCTCAAAGATGAATACAACATTTAGATCATAGCTGTATATACTTATGCCCATGTTTAACATATTAGCATATTGGGAAGTTACTCTATAAGTAATTTTTTATTAAATTTTTTTCAGTTTATTTAGATTCTCTTCTTTTTCAGAAAAATGCAATCAATACATTATATTGAATAGAATAGGCATCTAAGAGCTTCAGGGTATCACTCAAAGGATCATAATACATATACTGCATTTATATAAAGAGACTCCTGGAAGATGGTTGAATCACTAGACAGAAGCATCCTGGGGATCCTTCCATGCCTTTTTTTTGAACTGGATCAACCTCACACACCTCCTGCAGCATGCTATTGACTATGACAGATGACATGACTGTATCATTTCTATTGGCAGTGGCCCAAGGAGAAATAAACTTAATATATTAAGTCACAGATATTTTGGGATTGTTTTATATAACTTAGTTTGGTTGAAATTGAGTTACAGTTCTTTAGAATGATTGGAAGAAGTTGTCTCAGAATTGACAATGTATCATAATCCATGTCACTTACAAGCTTTATTTTAAGATAAAAGTTTAGAGTTAGTAAAAATGAAGGAATAGGTGAACAGTATTTATGGGTCATGAATTAAGATAATGATGCCATGAATTGAAAGTTAGTAGCATGTAAAAAAGTTATTATATAAAACAGTGAATCTAATGCCTACGTGCATCAGAAGCACTTGAATATTTGTTAAAAATACAAACCGTCAGGCCTCAAATCAGACTTACTATTTTAAAAATCTCCATTTCCCACATAATTATATGTCAATAATGTTTTGGTTATTCTAAATGAAATAATATGTGTAAAGTACTTATAATAGTGCTTAGCATCTAGTAGGCATCCAGTAAACATTAGTCATTGCTAGTATGGAAATGCTTGAACAACACTAAAGCTTGAGAAACACTGCAATGGAAGTGGATTAGATAGTATGATTACATTTTATAAAACATCAATATTGTTAAAAGAAGAAGAGTTGATTGAATTAATATATGATTACATAACTTGGAAATGATGATCTTATTTATCCTTGGAAAATTGCCATGGAAAAATTAACATAGTCAAAATCATCACCTCTTTTCATTTGTTTTTAGCTCATGGTGACATGGGATCAACTGATATGTTAATTGGTATAAGGAAACAAGGGGAACAATATATTTTATTGACAAGATAAGTTTAATTTCAGTTTTAATTGAAATTTGAGTGGTTATTTAGCTGTCTCTCTGGAGATATTTGAAAGTATTTGTCTGGAATTCAGAGTTATATTGGAAGGCAGATTTGGCTGTCAATCACATGGAAATTACTGAGCACATATGGTACTTGAAAGAATAGCCAGAGAGAATTTATAAAATTAGTTGAAATAGACTCAAGGATTAAACCCTGGGGACACCTGCATTAAGGATGAAGGAGAGGGAAACAATAAAGTGATTGAGGAAAACTGAGTCTGAGATTGAGGAAGGGAACCAATAGAGTATAGCATCCTAGAATCCAGAAAGTGAGCATTTTAAGAGAGCTGATGGTCAGTGCAAAGAAAACTTACAGTATTGAAAATGAGAGTAAAGTTCTTGGCACTCTAGATGTGGGGGGGTCTTTCCTTAGATTTGCATAGTCCCTTTCCTCTGGATAACACTCTGACTTTATCTGCCATCTCTAGTACATGTTCTGTATTGTTTCATTTCTTCAAGATTCATTTAAGCTTTATTGTTAGCCAAAAACTATATATCCTGGGAAAGATGGGATGATTTAAAATATTTGTTTTTATGTAATTTCTTGTTACCTTCCTCAAAATCTGCAATATCAGTGTTAATTAGGGAAGTCTTGTACATTCCTTCTTCAATCTTCATTAATTGAGCAACTTCCCTTCTGAGATCTTTTCCTTGACATTGTTCCTTGTGATCATAACCTTCTTATTTTCCAATACCTCCCTAACTCTTGGTTCCTTTATAGAAACTTCTCTTAGTCATATCACACATATTCACTCAGTGTCAGTGTACTTGCATGTTAACTATTTTCTCTTCTGGTTTTCTTTTCTTGTTTTCTATGTGACCTAATCAGTGTGGCTCACAACATAAAGCTGTAGTAACATGTTATTCTGGGTTACTCTTCCCTTTTTCTCAAATTTGTTATGTAGACTTTTGAAACGTTGGAATATGAGGTGTCTTCTAAAAGCTCATGTGTGAGTCAATTCGTGAATGTTCAGAAATGAAATGATTATGAGAGTTGTAGCCTACTCAGTGAATAGATTAACTAGGTGGTAACTGTAGGCAAGTAGGTCATGACTGGAAAAAGTAGGTCACTGGGGACATGGCTTTGGGATTTGTATTTTGTCCTGGTGAGTACAGCTCTCTGCTTTCTTGCTGTCACGAACCCAGCAGCTTTCCCTGCCTTGCCCTTCTGTCATTACGTTCTTGCTTGACCTCAGGCCCAGAACTGTGGACATGACCAGTCAGGAGCCAGACCTCTAAAACTGTGAGCCAAGATTAACTTTTCCTCATCTAAAGTGTTCTTGTCATGAGTATCAGTCACAGTGATGAAAATCTGACTAAAAGAACTGCTAAACATGACTAAGAATGCTGTGTCATTGTATTGCTTTTTGTTTACTATAAGATCATGCTTTCTAAGGTCAGCTTGTTTTCTTTCCTATTAAGGAATCATTTTATTTATCTCTTTGCTCATCAAAATCCTTTCATTTTCCTGATGAGGGACTTTTAAAGAATATTCAGGTCACTGGTTGCAAAAGTTCTCAATTTACTTTCTTTACATTTTGAATTTTCTTTCTTCCTTAATCCTTTACTTCTATGCCAGAGAAGTACCCCTCTTCCTCTGCAGAACTAATTTCCCACCTCTGTGCTTTCAATCATCCAGTCACTTCTAGTCCAATACTCAATATTAGTTTATTAACAATAATTTCTCTTTTGAATTTTTGGTTACTCTCATAAACTTTTACTTCTTGGCCAACTAGTAGTTCAGGACTCTTATAAACAATAAATCCAAATTTCCCATCTTCTCCATGACCTCCTTAAATTATGAGCATCTTCCTTATTTTCATCTACAGATTCCTCTGTGTGCTATTTGCTTCCTGTAGTTTGTTACCTTTATACTCCCTTAAAATGTTCTTGCTTTTTACTTTTTCTTACTCGTTACCTACTCAGATGTCATTGGTGAATTTCTTATTTTTAAACCCAATATTAATTTTTATTAGGAGTCACACTTTTTCTTTCCTGGCATTGTCAAGAGCTTCCTTTTTCTTGGCATTCTCTCCTTCAGCTAACTTGATGTTGTATTTTATCTGAATTGTCTCCTAATTCTTTGATATGTTCATCTCTCTCTTTAGGTGTTTTAACAAAGAAATTCCACGAAAATCCCATTCTCTCACTTTCTCTTATTTCTCTGGGAGTTCATCTAGGAGTTCAGATGTCTTGAAGAATCACCTTAGTGTAGAGGGCTTCTCAATATTTCTTTCTTACCTCTGTTTTCTACCCTCCCCGTCAACAGTCTCTTAAAATTTTTCTCCTTTTGATATTTGTTTTCTGCCTGTGTTTATCGTTTTTGCATTTCAATTCATTCAGCTATTTTTACCTTTCATTCTGTTTTTGCTCTTTTCTTCAGATTGGAAATTTTCTGTTGACTTAACTTCAAGTTTAATGACTCTTATTTTCTCTGGCTTTTAAGCTTTTAGAATTCAAATCATTACAATTTTCAGTTATTTCGTTACAGTTCATTATTTTAAAATAATTTCCATTTCTCTGCTGAGATGTTCCTTATCCATTCATTAAGATCATTTTTCCTTTGAATTCTTTAAGCATAATTTGAATACCTGTTTAAAATCTTTGAGTGCCAAATTCAATACCTGGGAAATCACAGGTTTAACTTATTATTATTTATCTTTTCTATCTTCCCTTTTTCCCTTTCTTTTTGTGGTGCTGGGATAAAATCTAAGGCATATATATATATATATATATATATATATATATATATATATATATGCAAGTTAGCATTCTACCACTGAGCTACACCCTCACCCCCTGATAGGTTTAATTTCTAGTCACTATTTTTTCCTTCTTGACTCTCATATTTTCCTATTTTAATACATGTATAATGATTTATTTTATAGTTGGCATTGTGAATAATACATTAAAGTGTTTTTTTTTTTAATTAGGCAAGTGACATATAACTGAGCACTTTAAACTTATGTAGGTCATCTTTCATACATTGTTAGTTCTGATTTGTGAAAGGCTGAAGGTATTTCTTAAGTATCTATATGAAAGCAGAACTAATCTCTAAAAATCTCTACAGATCTTTCTCAGGACTTGGTCTTAAGATTTGTTAGGACATGCCCAAAGTAGACTTTACTCTCTGGCATGGTTTTTACTCTTAAGGCACAAGCTTTCTGGTGTCCAATGGTGAGAACTCCGATGTTCCCTTTTGCTTCTGATCCTTGAATCTCTCTTTAACAGTTGCACTGTGATCATCCAGACATTCTTGCATTTTGCATGTGCAGCCTGTCCCTCAGTAATGGCCCATGGGAATTTTGTGCCCAATTCTATACACAGCTCCCTGCTATTTGGTATCCTGCTCCTCAAATTCCAGACACTTTAGTTGCCATGCACTCTGAACATTTGCTCCTGAGCTCAATAGGATTTTTGTGCTTGGCTTGGACTCCTGTTCATTGTTTTGTACGGTTTGGTTAACTGTCTTCAGAGAGATAGGACAATTGTAGGGCTCATTTCATGTGCTTTCCATGTAGAATTGTATTGATTATTGTTGAATGTCTGAAAAGAGTTGTATTATAAATACATACATATATATTTTTTTCTTCTTCTTCTAATTTTCTAGTAGTTTATAGGAGGGAAGGCTGTTTTAGTACTAGCTCTTCCATCATAGCCAAAAGCAAAAATTTCTACCTTCATTTGGTCTGAGAACATTATGTCCTTTGACTCTTTCATATTCAAACTTCCTATGCCCCAAATAAATCTTCTCATTTTTCTTTCTCAATGCCACTTATGTATATTTAGTAATTTCTGTGATCATTGCTTCATCCTAAGCTGCTGTGACTGCAGTATCTTTCTCACCAGCCTCTCAGTGCAGATACACAATTGTAGTCATATATTTTGCTTACATAAGTTCTTTACTGGTTATTTATTCTGTATTATGAACCAGAAAGCACATCCTCAACTCGTTTCCTCAACTGATTGCTACATGGCCTCATGGCCTTATCTCCTACTGTGCCCTGTGGGTCCCATAAATGCCAGAATACCCCAACATGTGCTTCCTTAACTTTGCTTAGTATAGTTCTGGATGCACTGAGAGCAGCCAGTGAGTGTAGTTTAGTGACGAGGGAGCAGTGAGTGATGGAACTGGTAAATCACTGTGAAGTCAGATGATTCAGGCCCTGTGGACTATAGCCATCCTTTGTTTTATCATAAAAGCAAAGAGAAGCCTGAAGGTCACCCCAAAACTCACCCAACTGTACTTAGAAAACCCTTCTCTCTACTCTTTAAACAATTATTCCTGGAAATAGCAGATTACAGTAAAGACAGATGTCACTGAGGGACAGGTAGTTTGATTTATCAAGCACAAAGATCTTCTGTCATTTTGGGACCCTGTGGCCCCATACAATGGTCCAAACCCACCAAGACATCAACCTACTATTCATTCACGTCACTTCTTGATGCTTGGTAGCTAAGCTTCACTTACTGAATTTTTCTTTAGGCCACATTTCATTATATTCTTCCTCATAAAAAAATGTGGTTTGTGTTGTAGTTGTCATTTCCATGGAGACAGAGTTGACCTTTACCTCTGTAACATTTTATTTAGTTTGAAAGCTAAAGTTTGTTGGGGAACAGGAACTCTTAATAGTGTAACGAAGCTCAAAAGAAGTTATGAATTATACTGTTATTACTCTCATCCTTATTACTGACAGAATGCCAGCATTTGTGGAGATGAGCATGTGACAATGCAGGAGTGTGGCACTGTGTCGCCTTCTTTAATTATTTCCAGTTAAACAAAGCTCTTAATTGTTTTAATGAGAGAGAGAACATATTAGAACCATGTTTTAAGGTCTCCCTTACTGAACATTGGGGGAGAAATCTTAAAGGTGTAGGAAGCAAGAATAGGATAGAAGCTTAGTGAAGATTCTTGAATCTGTACTGGAGATGCTTATAGCCATGGTTAGCATGGTTGTTGTGGGAAGAACTGGGACAAAGGACTATTTAAATTGTGCCATCTCCTCCTCACTTTCCACCCTTAATTAAAGGTGATATACCACCTTTTAAGGTGGAATTTTCTTCTATTTTCATTCTTGCATACTGTTTGGTTTGTGTTTCAGTTACATTTACTTATTTTACCTCTTAGAATTCCCTTGTGGGAAGATTATTTTATTTACCTTTTAATCTGGTACATTATCTAGGAGAATAACTGCATTCATTAATTCATTCATTTATTCATTCAAAAACACTGGGTGTTTTATATGCTGCAGGTGTTATTGAAGGTCTGTGGTGATAAATGCCAAGAAAAAGAGACTGTTTTCAGTTCCTTAAGAGAAAAACCGACATGGTTGGAGCTCAGAGGAAGAGGTGAAAGCTGCAGCTGGAACAGCAGGCAAGGATCAAGCAATGAAGGACCTTCTAAGTCATGTTAAGATTTTAGCCTTTATCCCATTAGTATGTAATTTGTGTCTAATAAGGATTTACCTAAAGAATGAAAAAAAAATCCAAATATTTTAGTAAGCAATGAGGATAGAAGTAGTAGACAACGAAAAAGATCAACTAAGTAAGTAAGGTTTGAAGAATGAGATTTCAGTGAATTAGAAATGAGACCTACAGTGTGAAATGGTAGGAGGGTAGGAAGTGGTTGCATTGCAGCATTTGCTGATGTGCAAGTGGTGGTGGATGAATCATCTTACTGGTGGAGGACAGAAGCCAAAACACAGGAAAGAAATGGTTTTTCTGCTTTAGAAATAGGAGCAAAGATTTGTGATGAAAAAAGCATGGATTGTCAAGAAGTTCTAAATGTGTTAAACACAGATGAACACTACTACTGCTATTAAGCTGGGAAATTAATCGATATTCACATAAACCACACTGGGAGTCTGGCTTTCTCCAGTTACTGTAACTGTGGATGGAAGGTCCTTGAGGCTATTTTCTGGTGCTGTAGTTTGGATCTGGAATGTCTCCCACAGGCCGATGTGTTAAAGTCTTGGTCTCTAGCATGTGGCACTATTTGAAGGTGGTGTAACCTTTAATAGGTGGGGCCTAGGGAGAGATCTTCATGTTGTTGGGGGTGTCCCCTAGAAGGGGATAGGGGGACCTCAACCCCTTCCTCTTCCCTTTCTCTTTTTTCCCTTTTCCTTTCAATCCACGAGGTGAGCCCTTTGGCCACATGCTTCCACTGTGATGTGGCACCATAAGCCCAAAGCAATGGGGTCAACCAGTTATGGAGTGAAACCTCTAGACCTGGGAGCCAAAATAACACTTTTTTCTTTAAA
Source organism: Sciurus vulgaris (assembly GCF_902686455.1). Taxonomy (NCBI): domain Eukaryota; kingdom Metazoa; phylum Chordata; class Mammalia; order Rodentia; family Sciuridae; genus Sciurus; species Sciurus vulgaris. Next base: position 55,961,463 of record NC_136462.1, on the reverse strand, counting down.
AGTTGATTATCTTAGGTATTTGTTATAGTAACAGAAAGTTAACACTCCTGGATCAGTGATTTTCTAGAAGGATTCACAGAACTCAGCATGTAGTCTTATTATGGCTGTGATTTTTTTTTTTTTTTTTAACAGTAAAAGGATTCAAAGAAAAATTCACAATGAGAAAAGGTCCTTGGGGCTTTGCCCCAAGGAAACCAGGTGTGAGCTGCCAAGGAGTCTTTCTCTGTGGAGACACAGAGAATGCATTTAATTACCTAGCAGGGAGTTGTGATGGCACATGTGAAATATCATCTGCCAGAGCCAGTCCTAAGAGAATTAGTGCCCAGTATTTTTACTGGGGTTTGGTCATGTAAGTGTGCTCTGTCCAGCTGGTACTGTATTTTCTAACTCACAGTGTTCAGCAAAGACTACATGGTTTTTATTGCATTTCAGCGCAGTGAATGACTCTTATCAGTTCTAGGAATGGCAAGAAATTTCTTCCTAAGATTCAAGTTCCCAGGTGCCGGCCAACTTGTGAGCAGTCCTTTAAAAAGCTGTACAATGTCTTTTTTGTCCAGTGGTAATAATAGTGCTTGTAGATGGTCCTTTGTTTACTAGTTCTTTGTGCTGTTACATATCATGAAATATTCTCTGAAGCAACCTATCATCCGTATAGGTGTGACTGTCATTTGATTTATACATGGAGGTCGCAGACTCCTGAGTATTCTACTTTTGGATTATTATATTTCTTCTTTTTCAAACAGTGTCTTTGCTGGTTAAGCTTGGGTGTTGTGGAATTCTAACCATGCTCTCTTCTTTCTTCTAATCTCTTCTCTGGTTATTGCATATTGATCTGATATCATACCTAAGTCACTTTGAAGGTTAATAGAAGGAAAACCATTCTTCATTTTGTTCTGTTAGTATAATTTACATTCCTAACAACTCACAGATCTACCTATGGTCTACAGTCTTTCCAATTAGAATTAAAAGTATTATGGAAAGTTGTAAAATTAAATGAACTCTCAGAAATATTTAGTACTAATTAAAATAATTTTTGTGGCAGGGTGTTTGTTATTCAATACTAGTTTTTTTTTTATTGTAAACAAATGGGATACATGTTGTTTCTCTGTTTGTACATGGCGTAAAGGCATACCATTTGTGTAATCATAAATTTACATAGAGTAATGTTGTTTGATTCATTCTGTTATTTTTTCCCTTCCCCCCACCCCTCCCACCCCTCTTTACCCTCTATACAGTACTTCCTTCCTCCATACTTGCCCCCCTCCCTAACCCTAACACTAACGCTTCCCTCCCCCCCATTATGTGTCATCCTCCACTTATTAGCTATATCATTCGTCCTTTGGCTTTTTGAGATTGGCTTATCTCACTTAGCATGATATTCTCCAATTTCATCCATTTGCCTGCAAATGCCATAATTTTATCATTCTTTATGGCTGAGTAATATTCCATTGTATATATATATACCACAGTTTCTTTATCCACTCATCAATTGAAGGGCATCTAGGTTGGTTCCACAGTCTGGCTATTGTGAATTGAGCAGCTATGAACATTGATGTGGCTGTATCTCTGTAGTATGCTGATTTTAAGTCCTTTGGGTATAGGCCAAGGAGTGGGATAGCTGGGTCAAATGGAGGGTCCATTCCAAGTTTTCTAAGGAATCTCCACACTGCTTTCCAGAGTGGCTGCACTAATTTGCAGCCCCACCAGCAATGTATGAGTGTACCTTTCTCCCCACATCCTCGCCAACACCTGTTGTTGCTCGTATTCTTGATAATCGCCATTCTAATTGGGGTGAGATGGAATCTTAGGGTGGTTTTGATGTGCATTTCTCTTATTACTAGAGATGTTGAACATTTTTCCATATGTTTGTTGATTGCTTGTAGATCTTCTTCTGTGAAGTGTCTATTCATTTCCTTAGCCCATTTGTCGACTGGATTATTTGAATTCTTGGAGTAAAGTTTTTTGAGTTCTTTATAGATTCTGGAGATTAGTGCTCTATCTGAAGTATGATTGGCAAAGATATTCTTCCACTCTGTAGGCTCTTTCTTCACATTGCTGATAGTTTCCTTTGCTGAGAGAAAGCTTTTTAGTTTGAATCTATCCCAGTTATTGATTCTTGCTTTTATTTCTTGTGCTATGGGAGTCCTGTTGAGGAAGTCTGGTCCTAAGCCGACATGCTGAAGATCTGGACCTACTTTTTCTTCTATAATCTGCAGGGTCTCTGGTCTGATTCCGAGGTCCTTAATCCATTTTGAGTTTAGTTTCGTGCATGGTGAGAGATATGGGTTTAGTTTCATTCTGTTGCATATGGATTTCCAATTCTCCCAGCACCATTTGTTGAAGAGGCTATCTTTTCTCCATTGCATATTTTTGGCCCCTTTGTCTAGTATGAGAAAATTGTATTTATTTGGGTTTGTGTCCGTGTCCTCTATTCTGTACCATTGATCTACCTTTCTATTTTGGTACCAATACCATGCCGTTTTTGTTACTATTGCTTTGTAGTAGAGTTGAAGATCTGGTATTGTGATACCCCCTGTTTCACTCTTCCTGCTAAGGATTGCTTTAGCTATTCTGGGTTTCTTATTCTTCCAGATGAATTTCATCATTGCTTGCTCTATTTCTGTAAGGTATGTCATTGGGATTTTAATTGGAATTGCATTGAATTTGTATAGCACTTTAGGTAGTATGGCCATTTTGACAATATTAATTCTTCCTATCCAAGAACATGGAAGATCTTTCCATCTTCTAAGGTGTTCTTTAATTTCTTTCTTTAGTGTTGTATAGTTCTCATTGTAGAGATCTTTCACCTCTTTTGTGAGATTGATTCCCAAGTATTTTATTTTTTTCGAGGCTATTGTGAATGGGGTAGTTTTCCTAATTTCTCTTTCTGAAGATTCATTCAATACTAGTTTTATGTGGAGAAATGTACACAGATTTTCTTCCTTCCTTCCTTCCTTCCTTCCTTCCTTCCTTCCTTCCTTCCTTCCTTCCTTCCTTCCTTCCTTCCTTTCTTTCTTTCTTTCTTTCTTTCTTTCTTTCTTTCTTTCTTCTTTCTTTCTTTCTCTTTCTTTCTCTTTCTTTCTTTCTAGACCAATGCTCCAGTCTTGTATTTATTGGGTGCTAGGCTGCTTATACTGATAGAATTTGCTAAGAGTGTTTTGGTAATCAGGTTTGGTATAGTATACCAAATTTTTGTTTGGCTCTGGTCTTGCTATCTTTTAATTCAATATAGATTATAAATTATCCTCTCTTTTGTATTACTCCATATTCAAATCTAAAAAAGTTTGACTTTTCTTTATTCTCAGAAATTATTTCTATTTTCTAATTCCTTGTTACTCAAAATGTGTTTCATGAACTGGTAACAGTGGGATCACCTGCAAGTTCATTAGAAATGCAGAACATTAGGCCTATCCCCAGACTTTGTGAATAAAACCCTGCATTTTAATAAGATCTCCAGTTGATTCATATGCATATTGAAGTTTGGGAACTGCTACTGTAAATCCTGCTACTCCCCTTGCCTCCTCCCCCTCCATTATCAACCTGTACATCTTTCAGGTTACACAGCTGCTCATGCTGGGGATTATTAACCAGTCAAAAGTCAGTGGATTAAAAAGATCCATAAATTAATAAAGTGACTATGCCTGGAACCCCTAAGTTGCATTAATTCAGGGAATGTTGCTGCAGCATTAACTATTAATAAATCTTTCTCCCATGGTGCCATGTTCCTCTTAGCTTCTAGCCACTCCTTGAGTTGAGGGCCACTTTTCTGGAAAAAAAAAAAAAAAAAGATGCATTTAGCAAAGTATTAGTCAACTGAACACAGATGCCCCTAGCTGAAAATCTGTCATCTCCATCTCCTGAATACTGTTTTGAGGTGAGTAGCCACTGAGTTCGGTCATGGTGCAAATTAGAGTTAGCCAACTTTTTTTCTCTTACTGTTTTCCTTGTGTTTACTTGCTAGCTGCTTGTGCCCAGGTTCTAGGGCACACGGCCTTAGGGCATTTGATAAATCTCTTGGTCAGGAAGAATTTGATTCTTTTTCCTTTTCCCAGTCCCACCATTAGGCAGCCTGCCTTCATCTCTGGTTCTATTTGCTTCTTACCCACCCTGTCCTTTTAACTCCATCCATTCATCCCTTCCTTAGTCAATTCAACTTAAGCCTTGTACTTCTAACTTATGTTTTAAGTTTTAGTCATTCATAGGTTGTAGTGAAATAGTCCACAGCTAAAAATTTTGGTTACCTACAATCATTACCTTTCAAATTAAAATGCAAATCACTCTGAGAAAATTATTTATCAAAATAGAAATCAAATTTCATATAAATTATAATTTAAACTCTGTTTGAATTTTATTATTCAGGGTTTTCTAGAAAGAGGTTAATTAACATGGGAGTTTGATCTGCATATTGAACAAATTTACTTATTAAAATGGAGTTCATAAAGTATCCAACTGATTTATACTGGAGGGAAATATTCTGTTTAGTAATTTGAATTCCATTTCTAAGATAAATAGTTTTATGATTTTCTCAGGTTAGGTGACTATGAAAAGTGAAAGAATTAAACCACCTGAAACAATGCAGGGGTCTGATTTTCTTCCTCTATGAATCTATATTATTCTCTAAATAGTAGGGTACTTTTTATTACTTATTTCCTTTAAACTGCTGTCTTCATAACTCAGAGTAAACTGTATTGTAATTTTTGTTGAATTCAGTGGTCCTAGAGCTAGACTGATTTATAATTTGTTATGCATGTTTGGTAACTTTGGACAAAATGGATTTAAATATTTTATTCTGCATCTCAAGAATTCACTATGAGAACAAGAAACTTTATTAAAAGTAACTGAATTCATCCTGGGATTTATGAAGATAATTTTTAAAAACTTTGAAACACACTATGGTTTAAATTTCTTGAAATGACCATTTCTTGCCATTCAAACTCAGTTTAAATTTTATACTATAAATTTGAATATGCAAAATAATCCATTAGATATGACAAGTGTGTTACCTCAACTGCAAAGTTTTCTTTCTTTTTAATTTCCCTTGAGATCCAATTTTGATGGATTATTTCCAATAAGTCTATCTCAAATAATAAAATATTTAATTATTTAATAGTTCCCATCAATGGAAGACTTAGTAGAATAGTAGAATTGTCACAACTACACATGCCTTCAGGTCAGGAAGCTCTCTAGAATTGATCAGGGCAATGAACCAGAGAATGCATGTGATACATTGTATGCCTAATTATGATGATCTGGACTTATGCCAAAAATTTGCTTTGTGATTAATTAAGACTGCTTCTGAATTTTACTTAGTAAAGTTAGTTGCTTCTTCGCCTAAGTTAGTTGTTAGATATGTAACATTAGTAATTAGTATGTATATAAATAGAGGAAGCGTTAGTATTCACTCCAGAGTCAGATTACATGGCCCCTTTAGGTCCATGACCTTGGGGAGATATTTAACCTCTTTTTCTTAGTTCTCTATCTGTAGAAAAAGTTAATAAAAGTATCATATTTGTTTGACAGTTGTATGAAAATTTAAATAACTAAAATAAGTGAACTTCTTAATAAAGAGCCTGGAAAAGAGTAAAAAGTAATCTTTAAAGAAATGAAGCTTAATTATCAGTCAATAAGCAAATGTACTTTATCCATTTTGTTGTTTGAATTATTTTACATTTCTTCTCAATACTATGTCCAAAGTTAATGAGCTCAGTTTGGGAAGTTCAAATCAAGCGAAAGTGAATGAAAAGACTCCTAATGACTACAATGATTTCATTGGCCAGTAATACGAAAAAATGGATATAGGATTGAGTCACTTGACAGAGTTCTATAACCATGTAACTTGGTGTCCCCCCATACTTACCCAGAATGTATCTCTGATAATGGTCCTCTTAGAGACTGCTGGACATGAGCCTACACATCTGGTAATTGAGAATTGAAGTCAAGGCCACCAATTAGCACAGATCATAGCCCAGGACCTCTAACTGGAATTACACTGTTAGGTTTTGATGGATAACTATTTACCACTGAATATATAGCATATCTGGTTCTTCCAGGTGTTATTTTCTGTTTTAGTTCACTTTTTCTTCACTGTGATCAAAACACCTGAAAAGAACAATGAGAGGAGGAAAAGTTTATTTGGGGCTCATGATTCCAGAGGTCTTATTCCATAAATGGCTGACTCCATTGCTCTGGGCCCAGGATGAGGCAGAACATCATGGCAGAAGGTTGTGGTAGATGAAAGAAGCTCAGGACATGGCAACAAGAAAGCAGAGAGAGCCAGCTCCACTGACCAGGGACAAAATATAAACCTTAAAACCTTGACCCCAGGGACCCTCCTCTTCTAAGCCACACCCTACTTGCCTACAGGTACCACCCAGTTATTCCATATCAGTGGATTAGGTTATAGTTCTCACAATCTTTTAAAGCTCTCATGAGCATTTGGGGGACACCTCATATCTAAACCATAACATTTTTACAACTCAAATAACATCAACCTGTGTACTTATACTGGGTACATTTTTATCTAATATAATTATACTTTGATAAAGCTTTAAACAAAGCCAGAGGTAGAGGAAGAAGAAGAAGAAGAAAAATTCCACCCAGACTTCAGGTGTAGGAAGGAAGCTTGGATCCATTTGGATTAGATGTTTTGAATTAATTTTGATCTTTTCTTTGGGTAGTGACCTGTGGTACAATATTCTTTTGCTATGCTGGACAGTGGCAATGAGACCTGGCTGCCAGTCAGCCATGTGATCACAAGAGTAACAACTGGATAGACTACAGCACACTGTGTTGCTAAGCTTTGGTATTCAACAGGTTCAGCGTATTAAACACATTTTTTACTTCACCTATTTTCGTCATACAATGAATTTATTGGACTTAACCTTGTTATAGGTTAAGGAGCATCTGTATATTTTAACTTGAAATCAAAGAACTTCTGAAAATATTAGTTAACAAAATTGAATATAGGCTAACAACCAAAGCATCTTATAGAATTAATAGTTAATACCATAAGAACTTTTTTAAAAAATTGAGTTTCATTATAGAGCACATCGAGAAATTAACAGCAATTAACCAATCTGTATGTTACAGAAAAATACAATTAAAAAAAAAAAAAACCTAACAAATTCTTTGAACTGTGTTACAATTAAGAATAATATAGAAATCAAAATAAATTAAAAAAAAGAACAATATGGAGAAATGTATCTTTCTGGTTTTTTGGTTGCTATTATAGAAAAAAAACCTCCATTAATTAGTTTCTAAACTTAAATATTTCAAACCCACCTAATATATATAATTATTATTGACTTTCACAGGTTAACATATGGTCTGTTTCATATGATTCACTTCTTTCACATTAGTACTCAAAATTAGATGTGTAGTTACTGAAAATTTGGGGCTAGCTGATGGACCCAGGAAGTACATGTAAAAATAGCAAATGATCAAATCTGACCTTTGAATTCTGACAGCTGAAGAGTAATTGTGTGGAAATCATTACCCTTCCAAGGAGAAAAGCTTGCTGAACATTGACCCCCTGCTTAAATAAAATGGGGTTATTTTTTCCTTACCAGGTGAATCTTTTGACACTTTGATGCCAAGTGTCATTACCTCTGTCTGGTCTATGGATTGCTGAATTCTCTGTTAAGTGTGATTTAATAGCCCAAATCTGTCATGAAATATTTATAGCTTTTTGTGCTTTGAAGATTTTGAAATTATAGCCATATTATTAATGAAATGGCCTGTGTAGAATATGACATGATGTATCATACTTATCTTATACAAGTACAATATAAGTGTGTATTACCTTTCTATGGAATTAAGATAATGTCTAGTGAAAAGTCAAATATTTGGTCAACGATGTATACATCATCTTTTACAAAACTTAAAAGGCTGATTCACTAGAAAAACTAAATTCTAACTTTTAATAAGGTTTATTAATTAAAATTTAAAAGCAAAACTTTATCAGATTCTGGGAAATATACATAAATAGTAAGCCAATTATTGAGTACATACAGCTATACCAGGAACTGTGCCAATTGTGCTTACATTAATGAAATAGTACTTGATGATCCAAGAGAAGAAAAGAGCTAGGCACTGTGGCACATGCCTGTAATCCTAGGGGCTTGGTAGGCTGGGGCAGGGGGATCATGAGTTCAAAGCCAAACTCGGCATCTTAACCCTAAACAACTCAGCAAGGCCCTGTCTCTAAACAAAATATAAAAAAGGACTGGGAATGTGGCTTAGTGGTTATGTGCCTCTGGGTTCAATCCCTGGTACCAAAAAAAAAAAAAAAAATTTCCTCCATTCTTCTTCTTCTTCTTTTTTTTTTTTTTTTTTTTTTTTTTTTTTTTTTATTACCCTAGTTGTATAGATGAAGAAACTGAACAGCAGAATTGGTTAAGGAATCTGCCCAAGGTCACACAGTGAGTAGCCATCTCCTACTTGGGCCATCACAGATGCTTCCGAACAGCTTCTGCTCTGCTTCAGTCTCCTTGTCTATCAGTCATCGAGTCCTTTGACCAAATCTGAAAATGGTCCCTGTTTGTTGAGCTTTTTTGTATGGGAAGGAGAGCTTTTGAACACAGTAACTATTGTAATCTTCATAACTACCCTGGAAAGTGATTGTTCTTGTCTTCATTTAGCAGATGAGATGAAAAGCACAGTAAGCACTTGCCCAAGCCTTCAGATCTAATAATTGGTTAAGCCCTAGCTCTGAACTATTTCCTAGTAATGTTTTGTTTTTTTAAAAAATTTGTTTTATTGTAAACAAATGGGATACATCTTGTTTCTCTGTACATGAAGTAGAGGCTTATCATTTGTGTAATCATACATTTACATAGGGTAATAGTGTTTGATTCATTCTGTTATTTTTTCCTTTCCCCCACCAATCACACCCCTCTTTAACATCTGTACAGTCCCTCCTTCCTCCATTCTTGCCTCCCTCCCACCCCCCATTATGTGTCATTATCCACTTATCAGTGAGATCATTCATCCTTTGGTTTTTTTGAGATTGTCTTATCTCACTTAGCATGATATTCTCCAATTTCATCCATTTGCCTGCAAATGCCATAATTTTATTATTCTTTATGACTGAGTAATATTCCATTGTGTATGTATATATATTTTTTATTATTTATTTATTTTAATTAAAAATCATAAATTTACATAGGGCAATATTGTTGGATTCATTCTGTTATTTTTTTCCCTTCCCCCCACCCCTCCCACCCCTCTTTTCCCTCTATACAGTCCTTCCTTCCTCCATTCTTACCACCCTCCTTATCCCTAACCCTAAACCTAACCCTAACCCTAACGCTAACTCCTCCTACCCCACTTTATATGTCCTCATCCGCTTATCAGCAAGATCATTCATCCTTTAGTTTTTTGAGATTGGCTTATCTCACTTAGCATGATATCCTCCAATTTCATCCATTTGCCTGCAAATGCCATAATTTTATCATTCATCATGGTGGAGTAATATTCCATTGTATATATATACCACAGTTTCTTTATCCATTCATCAATTGAAGGATATCTACTTCGGTTCCACAATCTGGCTATTGTGAATTGAGCAGCTATGAATATTGATGTGGCTGCATCACTATAGTATGCTAATTTTAAGTCCTTTGGGTATAGGCCAAGGAGTGGGATAACTGGGTCAAATGGTGGTTCCATTCCAAGTTTTCTAAGGAATCTCTACACTGCTTTCCAGAGTGGCTGCACTAATTTGCAACCCCACCATCAATATATGAGTGTACCTTTTTCTCCACATCCACGCCAACACATAGTTTGTATTCTTGATAATTGCCATTCTAATTGGGGTGAGATGGAAACTTAGGGTAGTTTTGATTTGCATTTCTCTTATTACTAGAGATGTTGAACATTTTTTCATATATCTGTTGATTGCTTGTAGATCTTCTGTGAAGTATCTGTTCATTTCCTTAGCCCATTGGTTGATTGGGTTATTTGTATTCCTGGTGTAGAGTTTTTTGAGTTCTTCATATATTCTGGAAATTAGTGCTCTGTCTGAAGTATGAGTGGCAAAGAATTTCTCCCACTCTGTAGGCTCTTTCTTCACATTGCTGATAGTTTCCTTTGCTGAGAGAAAGCTTTTTAGTTTGAATCTATCCCAGTTGTTGATTCTTGCTTTTATTTCTTGTGCTATGGGAGTCCTGTTAAGAAAGTCTGATCCTAAGCCGACATGTTGAAGATTTGGACCTACTTTTTCTTCTATGAGATGCAGGGTCTCTGGTCTGATTCTAAGGTCCTTGATCCATTTTTGAGTTGAGTTTTGTGCAGGGTGAGAGATAGGGGTTTAGTTTCATTCTGCTGCATATGGATTTTCAGTTTTCCCAGCACCATTTGTTGAAGAGGCTATCTTTTCACCATTGCATGTTTTTGGCACCTTTGTCTAGTATGAGAAAATTGTATTTGTTTGGGTTTGTGTCCATGTCCTCTATTCTGTACCATTGATCTACCTTTCTATTTTGGTACCAATACCATGCCGTTTTTGTTACTATTGCTTTGCAGTAGAGTTGAAGATCTGGTATTGTGATACCCCCTGTTTCACTCTTCCTGCTAAGGATTGCTTTAGCTATTCTGGGTTTCTTATTCTTCCAAAGGAATTTTGTAATTGCTTGCTCTATTTCTGTAAGGTGCATCATTGGGATTTTAATTGGAATTGCATTGAATCTCTATAGCACTTTTGGTAGTATGGCCATTTTGACAATATTAATTCTTCCTATCCAAGAACATGGGAGATCTTTCCATCTTCTAAGGTTTTCTTTAATTTCTTTCTTTAATGTTCTGTAGTTCTCATTGTAGAGATCTTTCACCTCTTTTGTTAGATTAATTCCCAAGTATTTTATTTTTTCGAGGCTAGTGTGAATAGAGTAGTTTTCCTAAATTCTCTTTCTGAAGATTAATCACTTATGAATAGAAATGCATTAGATTTATGAGCATTGATCTTATATCCTGCTACTTTACTGAATTCATTTATGAGTTCTAAAAGTTTTCTGGTAGAATTTCCTTGTTCCTCTAAATATATAATCATGTCATCAGCAAATAGGGATAGTTTGAGTTTTTCTATTCATATCCCTTTAATTTCTTAGGTCTGTCTAATTGCTCTGGCTAGAATTTCAAGGACAATGTTGAATAGAAGTGGTGAAAGAGGGCATCCCTGCCTTGTTTCAGTTTTTAGGGGGAATGCTTTCAGTTTTTCACCATTTAGAATGATATTGGCTATGGGCTTAGCATAGATGGACTTTTAATGTTAAGGAATGTTCCCACTATCCCTATTTTTTCCAGTGTTTTGAGCATGAAGGGATACTATATTTTATCAAATGGTTTTTCTGTCCTTATCTAAATAATCATGTGATTCTTGACTTTAAGTCTATTGATATGGTGAATTACATTTATTGATTTCCAGATGTTGAACCAACCTTCCATCCCTGGGATAAAACCCACTTGATCGTGGTGCACTATCTTTTTAATATGTTTTTGTATGTGATTTGCCAAGATTTCCTGAGATTTTTTGCGTTGATGTTCGTTAAGGATATTAGTCTGAAATTTTCTTTCCTCAATGTGTCTCTGTCTGGTTTAGGTATCAGGATGATATTGGCTTCATAGAATGAGTTTTGGAGGGTTCCCTCCTCTTCTATTTCATGAAATACTTTGAGAAGTATTGGAATGAGCTCTTCTTTAATGGTTTTGTAGAAGTTGGCTGAGAACCCATCTGGTTCTGGGCTTTTCTTTGTTGGTAGGCTTTTGATGACTTCTTCTATTTCATTAATGGAAATTGTTCTATTTAAATTGTGTATCTCCTCCTGGTTCAGTTTAGGTAATTCATATGTCTCTAGAAACCTGCTGATGTCTTCAAGATTGTGTTATTAAGATCTGTGGTTTCTTTGTTCAATTTTTGTTTGGAAGATCTGTCCAGTGGGGAGAGAGGTGTGTTAAAGTCATCTAGTATTGTTGTGTTGTGGTCTATTTGATTTCTGGAATGAGAAGGATTTGTTTGACGTACATGGATGAGCCAATGTTTGGGGCATAGATATTTATGGTTGTTATGTCTTGCTGATTTATGCTTCCCTTAAGCAGTATGTGATGTCCTTCTTTATCTCTTCTGACTAACCTTGGCTTGAAGTCCACATTATGTGATATGAGGATGGATACTCCAGCTCTTTTGCTGAGTCCATGTGTATGGTATATTTTTTCCCATCCTTTCACCTTTAGTCTGTGGGTATCTCTTTCTATGAGATGAGTCTCTTGCAGGCAGTGTTTTGTTGGATCTTTCTTTTTAATCCAATCTGCCAGTCTATGTCTTTTGATTGAGTTCAGGCCATTAACATTCAGGGTTATTACTGAGATGTGATTTGTAGTCCCAGTCATTTGACTCATTTTTGTTTTTTGACATGATTTGGTTTCTCCTTTATTTGGTTATTCCTTTAGGGTAGTTCCTCTCTTTGCTAATTTACATCATTGTTTTTCATCTCTTCCTCATGGAATATTTTGCTGAGAATGTTTTGTAGTGCCAGCTTTCTTTTTGTAAATCCTTTTAGCTTTTGTTTATCATGGAAGGATTTTATTTCATTATCAAATCTGAAGGTAAGATTTGCCGGGTATAAGATTCTTGGTTGGTATAAGATTCTTTCAGGGCTTGGTAAATGTTGTTCCAGGCCCTTCTAGCTTTTAGGGTCTGGATTGAAAAATCTGCTGATATCCGTATTGGTTTCCCCCTGAATGTAATTTGATTCTTTTCTCTCACGGCCTTTAAAATTCTGTCTTTATTTTGTTATGTTAGGTATTTTCATAATAATGTGCCCTGGTGTGGGTCTATTGTAATTTTGTGTATTTGGAGTCCTATAAGCCTCTTGTACTTGGTTTTCCATTTCATTCTTCAGATCTGGGAAATTTTCTGATATTATTTCATTGAATAGATTGTTCATTCCTTTGGTTTGTTTCTCTAAGCCTTCCTCAATCCCAATAATTCTTAAATTTGGCCTTTTCATGATATCCCATAATTCTTGTAGATTCTGTTCATGATTTCTTACCATCTTCTCTATTTAGTCAACTTTGTTTTCAAGGTTAAATATTTTGTCTTCAGTGTCTGAGGTTTTGTATTTCAGGTGTTCTATCCTATTGGTTATACTTTCTATGGAGTTTTTAATTTGGTTTATCATTTTCTCCATTCAAGGATTTCTTTTTTTTTCTTTCTTTTTTTTTTTTTTCAGTATCTCTAACTCTTTATTGAAATGATCTTTTTGCTTCCCGCATTTGTTCTTATAACTATTGATTGGTGCGATCATTCAAAGGCTGCATTTGCTCTTTCATATCATCATTTATTCCTCTGATCATTTTGATTATGTACATTCTGAACTCCCTTTCTGACATTTCTCCTGCTGTGCTGTCATTGGATTTTATTGATGTAGCATCTAGGCTTGTTTGGGACATTTTCTTCCTTTGTTTTCTCATATTGGTAAGGTATCTTCCCCTCTAGTAGTGAAACTCTGAGGTATTGCAGATTTCCTCTATTGACTTATAGTGTCCCTGTAGGTTTCAGTAGCCTGAAGTCTTGGAGGAACTTGATAATGCAGTGCTCCACAAGGAAGCTGTCCTTCTTGGGGTAGTGGCCTTCAGGTGGGGTATATTCCCTGCTAGAGGGCAGAGGCGCCTCCACTTGTCGATCGATGGTTGGTCTAAAGGGGGACTAGACTGCAGTCTGGTGCATGGCTGGTCTGGGCCTGTGTCTCTGGTTCTACTGCCCTGGTAGTAAAGCCTCGCCCAGTGGGGAGACTCACTTGTTGGGGAAGTCTCTGTGGGCAGCTCTACTCCATGAAGTTTCCTTTGGTCCAGAACTAACCCCTGGGCTGGGCAGCCCTCCTCTGTGACATTCCCTGGGGTCCAGAACTACTGTCTGTGCTGGGAAGCCTTATCCTGTGCCAAAGCCTCTTGCTGGGCAGCCCTCCTCCTAGCAGCTGCCTGCAGTCCTGTCCTGCCGCCGGTCCTCTCTCCTTTCTTATTATTTGTGTGTTAATGTATGTGGGTAGGTATGTATATATTAACTACTTTCACTGAGAACTTATTGCATGTCAGGTACTAATATAAGCATTTTACATGAACTAACATTCATCTTCAGTAGAAATTAATGAAATAGGTACTGTTTTTCAATATTAAGGAGAAAGAAACTCAATTATAGAGAACACTATTGTCTGAATGTTTTTGTCCACCCAAAATTCATGTTGAAATCTAATCACCAACATTTTGGTATCAGAAGGTGGGGCCATTGAGTGCAGACCTCTCAGGAATATGGTTAGTGCTCTTATAAAAGGAAACCCAGACAGCTATCTTTCTCCTTCACCATGTGGATCACTATCATCATAGTGAGAAGGCACTATAATCTAGTGGCCAGAAAATAGTTCATGAAGCTCTATCTTGATCTTGGGCCTCTAGAACCTGAGAATAAATTTCTACTGTTTGAAAGGTACCCAGTTTACTGTCTTGTATATCTAAAAATAACAAATAATGATTTAAAAAACCCAATCATATTTTGTTATAGTAGCCCAAGCAGATGGAGGAGAGGTCAAATGACTTTGCCAGTTCACAATGCTTGATGAATTCAGATAGACTATTCCATAGCTAATTATCTTTACCTTTAGAATAAACTTTCAAAGTGGATAAGAAAAGCAAAATCCAATGGTTATGTATTGAAGGGAAAATGTAATGACTGCAATTATTTATGTTCTTAAAAATCCAGTTTTCTATATTAATTCTTTTTGAATTTTAACTACTTCTATGTGAACCAAAGTAATCATTTCTGTATTCAGGTCATACATTCATTTTAAAAATGATACATTTAAGTGCCTATCTAAATGTGTATTCCAATTAAAGTAGCATTTTCTTTTAAATAATAGAGTAGCCTTTTGCCTGCTTAGTACTCTTTTTTTAAAAAATTTATTTGTTCTTTCTAGTTATATATAAGAGTAGAATGTATTTTGACATCTCAAACACACATGGACTATAACTTCCCATTCGTGTGGTTGAACATGATGTGGAGTTACACTGGTTGTGTACTCATATATGAATGTTGGAAAGTTATGTCTGATTTATTCTACTGTCTTTCCTATTCCCATCCCCCTTCCAGTCCCTTCATTCCCCTTTGTCTAAACTAATGAACTTCTATTCTACCCTTCCCCTTCTTATTATGAGTTAGCATCTACATTTTAGAGAGAAAATTCACCTTTGGTTCTTTGGGATTGGCTTATTCCCTTAGTGTGATATTCTCCAGCTCCATTCATTTACTGGCAAATGCTATAATTTAATTCTTATTTATGGCTGTGTAATATTCCATTGTGTTTATGTAACATAGTTTCTTTATCCATTCACCTGTTAAAGGGCACCTAGATTGATTTCATAGTATAGCTATTGTGAGGTGAGCTGCTATGAACATTGAGATGGACCTGTCACTGTAGTATGCTGACTTTAAGTCTTTTGGGTGTATGCCAAGGAGTAGGATAACTGGATCAAATAGTGATTCCATTCCAAGTTTTCTGAGGAATCTCCATACTGCTTTCCAGAGTGGTTACACCAATTCATAGTCCCACCAGCTACGTATGAGTGTGCCTTTCTCCTTGCATCCTCACCAACATTTATTGTTACTTGTATTCTTGATAATTATCATTCTGACTAGAGTAAGATGAAATCTCAGTTTTAATTTGCATTTCTTTAATTGCTAGAGGTGTTGATTATTTTTTCATATATTTATTAACTTTGTATTTTTTTTTTTCTGTGAAGTTCCTGTTCAGTTCCTTTGCCCATTTATTGATTGGGTTATTTGGGTTTTTTTTTTTGTTTTTTTGTTTGTTTTGTTTTGTTTTGGCATTAAGCTTTTTGAGTTCTTTATGTGTCCTGGAAATTAATCCTCCATCTGGGGTATAAGTGGCAAAGATTTTCTCCCATCCTGTAGACTCTCTCTTCACATTCTTGTTTCCTTTGCTGTAAAGAAGTTAATTTGATACCATCTCATTAATTGATTCTTGATTTTATTTTTTGTGCTTTCTGAGTCTTGTTGATGAATTTGGTTCCTAAGCCAAAATGATAGAAATTTGGACCTACTTTTTCTTCTAGTAGGTGCAGGATCTCTTGTATAATGTAGGTTCTTGATCCACTTTGAGTTGAGTTTTATGTGGAGTGAGAGATAGGGGTTTAATTTCATTTTGCTACATATGGATTTCCAGTTTTCCCAGCTCCATTTGTTGAAGAGGCTATCTTTTTCTCCAAGATATGTTTATGGTGCCTTTGTCTAGAATGAGATAACTGTGTTTATGTGGGTTTGTCTCTGTCTTCTATTCTGTACAACTGATCTTCATGTTTGTTCTAGTGCTAATTCCATGCAGTTTTTTATTAGTATAGTTCTGTAGTATAAGGTCTGGTATTGTGATGCCTCCTGCTTCACGTTTTTTGCTGAGGATTGCTTTGGCTATTCTGGGCCTCCTATTTTTCCAAATAATTTCATGACTACTTTTTCTATTTCTATGAAGATGCTCAGTACTCTTTATTTTTTTATTTTCATGCTAGCTTTATTAAATGATAATTAACAAATGAAATTATATTCACTTAAGGTAAAAAGTGTGGTTATTTTATAAACATTGTGAAATGATTATCACAGTGGGCCTAAATGACATTTTTCAGTTATCATTTTTGTGGTAAGCACATTTTAACTCTAGTCTCTTAAATTCTTTTAAGTATGAAATGCATTATGTTCATCACAATGTACATTTCCAGAACTTAATCATTTTATTGCTGAGTGTACATTTTAACCAACATCTTCCCACTTTCCCCTCCCCTTGACTCTGGTAAACATGCTTCTATTCTTGGTTTCTATGGGTTTGATTTTCTTAGGTTCCAAACGTAAATAAGATCAAATGGTATTTGTCTTAGCATAAGATTCTCCAAGAGCATTCATGTTGCTAACAATGTCAGAATTTCCTCTTTTAAAAGATTTAATAGTATTTTATTGCCTGTTGTGAGTATGTGTATATCATGTTTTCTTTAACTATACACCTATCAATGGATACCTAGTTGTTTTTATGTCTTGGCTATTGTGATTAATGGCTTAATAAACATGGGAGTGCAGATATCTTCTCCATACCCAGAAGTGATACTGCTGATTCATATAGTAGTTTTAATTTTTTTAAAGAAATGCCATTTTGTTTTCCATAATGGTCGTACCAATATACATTCCCACCAAGAATGAATAAGTTCTCTTTCTCCCTATCCTTACCAATACTGTTCATACTTTGATAACAGCTATCCTAAGAGAAGTGAGGTGATATCTCACTATGATTTTGAGTTGCAGTTCCCTGATGATTAGTGGTGTTGAACACCTGTTCATATATCCATTAGCCATTTATGTACCTTCTTTTGAGAAGTGTCTAATCAAGTCCTTCACCCATTAAAATTTTGTTACTTGTTTTTAAAATAGAGCTGTTTCTTATGTAATATGGATATTAATCCTTTATCAGATGACTGGTTTAGAAACATTTTCTATCATTCTATGGGTTGTCATTGAGTTTTTTTTTTTTTATTTGCTGTGCTAAAACTGTTTAATGTAGTCCAATTTCTTTGTTTCTGTTTCTGTTGCCTGTAATTTTAGTGTCATATTTAAAAAATCATTGCCAAGACCAAAGTCAGAGTTTTTCACCTATGTTTTCTTCCAGGAATTTTATAGTTTCTCATCCTGTGCATAAGTCTTTCATCCATTTTCAGTTGATTTTTTTTATATATGATATGAGATATATTTCTGCTTTCATCTTTTTGACATATTTTCCTAGCACAGTTTAAAGAGATTATCCATTCATTTTATCATCTTGGCACCTTGCTAAAGATTAATTGACTGTATATACATGGGTATATTTTCTAGGTTTCCTATTGTGTCCCACTGGTCTATGTGTCTGTTATTTTATGCTATTACCTTGCTGTTTTAATTACTATAGTTTGTCATACAATTTGAAATCAGGAAGTTTGATGTATCCATCTTTGTTATTATTCAGGATTCCTTCAGCTATTCTGGATGCTTTATGGTTCCATATAAATTTTAAGACATTTTTTCTCTATTAAAAACGCCATTGGAATTTTGCTGGGGGTAGGTCATATAGACATTTTGACAACATTGATTTTCTGATCAACAAACATGGAATACTATTCCATTTATTTGTATCTTCTTCAATTACCTTCTTCAAAGTTTTATAGTTTTCAGATAACATATGCTTCACATTATTGGTTAAATTTATTCCTAAATGTTTTATTCTTTTTAATGTTATTGAGATTGTTTTCTTAATTTTTTTGGATAGCATATAAAATAGTTAGTTTATAGAAATGCAACTGATTTTTTGTATGCTGATACAAGTCCTGAAAGTTTACTGAAATAATTTTTTTCTCACAACTTCTTAGTGATTTGTAATTTTTTCTGTAAATAAGATGATATTCCATAAACAGAGGCAACTTTAATTCTTTCTTTCCAGTTTGAATTTTTTATTTTCTTGCCTGATTTTCTCTGACTGGGCTTGTTGGGACTGTGATGAATGGAAATGGATAAAATGGGCACCCTATCTCTGTCACGTTCCTGATTTTGGAGGAAAAACTTGCAATTTTTCTCTTATGATATTTGTTGTGTCCAGGTGCATTTCTTCTATACTTAGTTTGTTGAGAGTTTTTATTATGAAAGTATGTTGCACTTCGTTAAATGCTTTTTCTACATATATTAAGATGATCGTATGATTTCAATACTTCACTCTGTTAATGGGGCTTATCAAATTTATCCATTTGCATATATCAATCCTTCCTTGCATCACAAGGATTAATCCCACCTAATAATTACCTATGAGACTTTTCATGTTCTGTTGAATTTATTTGCTAGTATTTTGTTGGGAATTTTTATACTTGTTTCTATCAGGGATATTGATCTGTAATTTTTTCTTTTAAAGAGGATTTGTATTACTATTCAAGATATCAGGTCCTGGGCTTTTCTCTGATGGAAAAATTCTGATTACTGATTTACTCTCTTTACTCATTATTGGTCTGTTCAGATTTTCTATGTTTTCATGATTCTGTTTTGGCATATTATATGTTGCTGGGAATTTAATCATTTTTCTATGTTTTCCATTTTGCTGGTTGAAATGATACAACTATTTTAAGGTAGGTAGTTTTTCATGCTTCTTTGTATTTCTATTGTATCAGTTTTAATGTCTTTTCTTTCATTTTTTAGTTTATTTGGATTATCCCTTTTTTTTCTTGCTTTAACTAAAGGTTTGTCAATCTCATTTATCTTTTTTAAAAATAGTTTTTTGTAGACATTTTCTTTGTTTTTTTTTTTTTTTTCCCCCACAGTACTTGGGATTGAATCCAGGACTTTGCACATATGAGGCAAATGCTTTGCCACTGAGCTATACCTCAACACTTATTTATATTGTCTACAGTTTTTCAAGCCTCTATTTATTTCTACTCTGAATTTCTTTGCGGGTACTGGGGTTTGAAGCCAGGGCTCCCACATACCGAGCATGCTCTCTACCACTATTCACCTGCCTCCCTATTCTAATCTGTATTTCCTTATTTCTACTAATATTGGGATTAGATTTTTTTCTATATCCTTGAGATTTAAAGTTAAATTCTTTATTTCAAATATTTGTCATTTTTTTCACATACCAATTTATACATATAAACTCCCTTCTGAGATCTGCTATTGTTGTATCCCATGAATTTTTGTATGTTTACATTTTCGTTTGTCTCAGGATACATTTTTAAAAATTTCCCTTTGGGAGATTCTGGGAAGATGCCAGAGTAAAGGAGGCTACTTTCTGAACTGTTGCATGGCATGAGACCAAGGCAGCAGATATACAGCTTCTCAGGTGGGTGAAAAAGGGGCTATACTGGGATTTAATACTGGACCTCAGAGCAGCTTGGGGACTCAAAAGGTGGATACAATAAAATAAAGAAGAAAGTCCACCACTGGTGGACTGCCAGAGCAGACCCACTGCAGGCAAAGGAAGGGGGACCAGAGGAAGCCACATTTCCAGGGGCAGCATGTGTGTTTTGGTGGGAGAAATCTGGGATCAAAAACACTGCCTGAGAAGGATCACAAATTCAAAGCCAGCATCAGTAACTTAGTGAGGCCCTAAGCAACTTAGCAAGAACCTGTCTCAAAATAAAACATAAAAAGGACTAGGGATGTGGCTCAGTGGAGTTGCACCCCGGGTTTCATTCCTAGTACCAACAGAATTAAAAAGCACTGCCTGAATTTACCTGAAGTAAGAGGTGGCAAACCATGAGAGTCCTTTGCAAACACACTTGGTTATTAAATAAGCATATGCTGAATCTTGACTGGCCACAGAGAGCTGAGGCAGGAGCCATCTTGGGGCGAGTAGGACTTCTGTGACATCAGCAGGACTTGGGAGATCAGAAAAATACAATAAACAAAACCTCACAGACAGCCACAGTATCCCAGCAAGCACCTAGTGAGAGACACTCATAATTCACATGCTCATACACATTCACATTCTCTCTGTCTCTCTCCCTCCTCTATCTTGATCTCTGTGTCTCTCACACACTTACATATAGGAGGAATAAGGAAAACAATTCTAAATGTATTTGTATTTAAAAAGAAAAGAAAAGAAAATCTAATATCTTAGACTGAAGGGACCTTGTCCTCCGAAGTCGTCAAAATATTTGACCACAATGGGTGGACAATATCTATGTCCCATAGTCTTTCTTACCAATTATTCTTGAGTAAGTATGATAGAAAAAGGGGTGGAGGATATTGACCTTTTCCTGTTATTGTGTTGCCGAGTTACCACCTGGAGTGACCCAAGATTTAATCTATTTCTGTAAGACTTAGTTTCCCTTCTCACCAGGTGGTGGGTTAAGATGTTCAGTTTGAATTTTGACCCTTTGTACCAGATTAGTGTACTTCCAGTGTATTGCTCCTTTGGCATGTTCTCTGAGGGGAGATCTGGCTGGTGATGCTGAGATCTATTCAGGCCTCAGATCTACTCTAGCTAGGTTGAAAAGGTGCCTTCTTTGGAGAGACTATGAAATGAATGAGAACAAAAGCATAACATATCGACATTTCTGGGACAGTCTGAAAGCAGTTCTAAGAGGCAGATTTATAGCTCTTAGTGTCTACATTAAAAAATTAGATCCCAAATAAACAAGCTTATGCTCTATCTTAGTGCCTCAGAAAAAGAACAAACTAACCCCCAAACCAGTAGAGGACAGAAAATAATTTAGATCAGAGCCAAAATCAATGAAATTAAAAATAAGAAAATCCACAGGATCAATGTAATGAAGAGTTGGTTCTATGAAAAGATAAATAAGATTGACAGACCCTTAGCCAAACTAACCCAAAGAAAGAGTGGGAAGAAGCAAATCAACAAGAACAGGAATTCAAAAGGAGATATCACCCAGACCAGAAGATTATCAGATTCTATTTTGAAAATTTGTATTCCAATAAACTGGAAAATCAGAAGACATAAACAAATTTCTAGATACATATGACCTGTTCAAATTGAACAAGGAAGATAAAAAACCCTAGATGAACCAATATAAGTAATGAAATTGAAACAGCAAGAGTTCTACCAGACCTTTACACAGAACAAACACAGTCTTTCTCAAATTATTCCACAAAATTGAAGAAGCGAGAACTCTCCCAAATACTTTATATGAAGATAGTACAACCCTGATACCAAAACCAGACAAAGATGCATCAAGGAAAGAAAACTGCAGACCAGTAACCCTGATGAACATGGATGCAAAAATCTTAGATGCAAAAAGAAAAATTATTAGCAAACCACATTCAAAAACATATCAAGAAGCTAATAAACCATGATCAAGTGGATTTCATTCCAGGGATGCAAGGTTGGTTCAACATATGTAAATCAATAATTGTAATTTATTACTTAAACAGAATTAAGAATACAAATCATATGATCATCTCAACAGATGCAGAAAAGGCCTTTGAAAAACTCTAACACCCATTCGTGTTAAAAACACTGGGGAAACTAGGGATCAAAGGAACTTACCTCAACATCATAAAGGTCATTTATGACAAATCCAAAGCAAAACCAAAAGGTATTTCCACTAAATTCAGGAACAAGACAAGGCTGTCCATGTGCTTACTTACCAGGCTCTTTCTTCTGTTGGAAAGCTTTATATAGACCATTCCCTTGCCACTGAGTTGTGCTGCCTTAGGGAAGGGGTTATGTAGGTAAAGTGAAACTGTTGTTATTATCTCTCAAATGCAGCTATTCTCAAATTATTTTGCTCCAACAATTGCTGGAACATGTCCATAGGACTTCTTGACCCCCACAAAATAACTCACATCTGTGAGTAGCTACCAAAATCAGTGCTTCTCTGGAGGATGATGGTAGAAAGCTCCTATTCTCCCCTCTTGCTTATATCACTCCCTCTTCAATGATCTTAGTATTGCTACCCTAGAGCACTATAAAAAGATTAGCAAGTCCTTAAGACTTGGTGTGTATTTAAGGAGTGCCATGCTATTTCTATATTCAGCAGAAACAAATGATAGGTGATCCTTTAATCTATTATAAATAATGATCTTTTAGATTAAATAAATCTTGGCACCCTGATTATAACTTGTCAAAATACGACAAGTCTGTTGTATGTTTTGAAATTTAAGATGCAAAACTTTCAATTGCATAATGTTTAATTAATAATAAGAGGAGAATATTCAGGCAAAGCTATGTTTAGAATTGATAATAAATGTGTAAATAGAGCTATTAAAGAATTTGATAATTGAATTTTCCTTTGAGCAAATGCTTCGTTCTCATCACTTCTGACATTTATTTTGTGCAATAACTTACTTTTCTAGAAGCTTTTTTTAATCACACACACACAAAAACCTTTTTGATTGATGGCCAGAGCTGGTGAAATCTGAAGTAAAAGGAGGACAATTACCAAATTCATGAATCTATTGCTTTAGTTTTTAGATGTCAAATTTATTTGTTGCATAAGTAAACTTTTAACAAATGGGATTATAATTATCACAAGATTTTCCTAGTGTTAGGACAGAAACTTGAAACATCAAGACATGTTTGCAGAATACAAATAAAATTTACAAACAAAATCCATCAAAGCAGAAATTAATCCAATCTATCCAAATTCCATGAAAATTCTCATTGGTCTTGGGACATTGCATCTTAATATTGCTCAATAGTTTTAAGCACATAATGTGCTTTAAGTGATCATACTAAAATATAAATTTTTACCAAGGGAAGTATGGAAAACCGCCGCTCGTTAGCCTGGGCTGCTTCAAGCCGCTCGGGCTACTCCTTGCTATTTCGGCCCAACCACTCCTTGCTATTTCGGCCCAACCAGCGGGACAAAAGACACGTACTCTTTAGAAGTTCATGAAGCAGCTTCCCCTTTATTCAAATAACACCTTCAATATATAAGCAGTCTCATGCATAAGCAATTGTAACCAGATATGTCCATCCAATCCTGTTAAAGGTCAAGTGATCACTCGCTCAAGCATACATGTAAAGTATATCTGTCCACTCGCTAGGCGGCAGAACTGATTATCATGCAGCCAATTGTAAATGCTTCCTGCCTCTCTCCAGGCATAATCAGGACGCCTTTTGCTCTCTGCTCATCTTTAGATGCACTTGGCGTAACCCTGGGCCCCGGGTTTCGCCCGCCACAGGAAGAAATATTGAAAATTATTTATTTTGAATTTCTCCAAGAAAAGGATAAGAGCAACAAACTAAGGAGAATTAGTTGTATTAAAGTTCTCTCTACAATGGGGTACTAAATAACAATTAGTAATGAAACAAAATTAAGAACCTTCTTGGAGATTTGGTTGTACTCATTGGTTCAGTGTTTTCCTAAAGTACTATTACCTTTAAGTTTTTTCAAATTATTGCACAAATAATCTAATTAGTTAAAGTGATCACTATATGACCTCAATGGAATATTAAGTTGGAATTTTAAGAAATTTGATATAAAACAGCCAAGTTCAAGGATCTGAAAATCCATGCCATAGCAACATTGCATAAAAAGCATTAGCAGTTGCTAAAGAAATTCAGTGCATCTTTGTGTGTGTGTGTGTGTAAACAATTTAATAGGAACATAGTTTTAAAGAGTATGAATTAGGTATCTTTTTTATCAATCCCCTGCCTACATTTATTCGTTAATTAAAGTTGCTGCAACAATAAAGGAGCAAACAAATTTCTGGGATATATGAAGAAGAAGAGTTTGCTTCTAGAACCTTCAGGAAGAAGTTAACAATTTTACTGTGACTTGAAGGATGGACATAGGATAGAGGATAAAGGAGGGATTTTATGGGATAATAGTTTTGTCATTCCCATCCAGGTTCTACCGTTCATGCATTTCACCATTGTTCTATGTATTCAGAATTTTAAACAGAAGATGAACCCAAAGTTCTGGGTCACAAAACAATGACCCAGAATTTCAAGAGTTAAAACTTTTAAAGTTTTCAGAATCTTCATCAGATAATTCTTACTTAGGCAAGTTATCCAAATTCCACCACACAATAATTGAAGAAATGCTAACCAAAAGAGTAACTTTTCTTTATAAGATTGTCAATGTTTAAAATTAATATTCTGGGGAAAGGAGTCATTCATTCCTAGTGGGATTGGATATTGTTATAATGTTTCTATTTATATTAAACAGCAAGCTAACCATAGGTATTAAGAGCTTTAAATATATAATCTTTGAGATAGAAATGTCATTTTTAGTCATGTCTCAAAGAAATCAGAGTGCTATATTATTATACAAGTATTAAAAATAAGATTTGGAGCAAATTTACACCCATGAGAAACATTTGAAATATGACATTAAGGATTAAAAACAAAAGTATTAAATTTTAGCTATGTATTATCAAGTTTTATTTAAAACAAAAAAAATGGAAGGAAATGTTAATTTTTGGTGGTAAGAGTATTCTAAGTTTTTTAAAAATCATTCCAATTTTAAAAAAATGCTGTATAATAGATAAAAATTAGTAAAATGATAATGCTATTTAAACCTAAAATTATTACTTACTTAGATGTCATATCTTTGGGAAAATGATCTGAGTATATTGACTTATTTTTGTAATTTTATACCTATTCATAATGCTAGGGAAAGTTGCAAGTAAAACCATTAAAAATGACTTCATGCATGACAAGTGGCTATTCCTGACATAAAACATGATATCAAACTTTAAACAATTTCCATCAGTGCTATTACATTAAAATGTAGAATGGATCACCATGTTGTTTTCTGTCTACAGATTTGCCTTTTCTAGTTGTTTCACATAAAGGAAATCATAATATGCCATCTTTTACATATGGGGTCTTTGGATGGGCATAGATTCCCCATGTTGCAACAATACTTCTTCATGTTACAGAATAATAATTCATGTTTCTTTGCATATTTGTCAGTTGATGAACCTTTAGAATGTTTCCAGTTTGGAAATATTTATGAATAACATTTATATATTTGTGTACATGTCTTCTACAGACATATATTTTTAATTCTCTTAGGTAGATTATTGAGAGTGGAATTGCTTGGTCATTTAAGTGTATTTTTTAACTTCTTAAGATGCTTCCATAGTGATTTCCATAGTGGTTGTACCATTTTTTGCTTCTAACATTTACTAGTCCTGCCAGCAGTGGATAAGGGTTTCAGTTCCTCAATATCTTTACCATTAAGTAGGTACTATCTTTCTGTGTTAGCCATGATTATAAATATCTGATGATATTTCATCATGGTTTTTACTTATAATTCTCTAATGACTAGTGTTGACAAGTATCTTTTCATTTGCTTACTGGTCATCCATCTGTCTTCTTTGGTGAAATATCAATTCAAATCATTTGCCCATTTGAAAAATTCAGTTGTTTTCTTATTCTTGAGTGGTAATAATTTTTATAATTTTTTATAGAAGTTTTTGATCAAATATATAGTTTTTAAATATTTCTCCCAGTTTTGGGCTTCTCTTCTCTTAATGATGTCATTTGAAGTGTATTTTCTTTCTTCCACTTATTTTGGGTTTAATCTTTTTCTGATGCAGTTATTAAAAGCTGTAAATTTTCCTTCAAGCACTGCTTTAGTTGAAGTTGATAAATTTTGATGTGTTATTTTAACCAGTATAAAATATTTTACAATTTCCTTTATAATTTCTTTAACCATGAGTTATTTAGAAATGTATTGATTTGCAAACATTTGTTGATTTCCCAGGTTTCTTTCTATTGTTAATTTCTAATTTAATTCAGTTGTGTTTGAGGAACATACTTTGTATAAAGTAATGGAGATTTCTTTGTGTCTTAACATGTTTTATCCAAAAGAATATTCCAAGTGTACTTTTAAAATGGGTTCATTCTGCACATAGGAGGAGTTAGTTGATAGTGTTGTTCTGATGTTTTATATGCTTACTTATGTTCTCTGTTGATGTTTTATTAATTATTGAGAAGGGGGTATTAAAATATCAAACTAAAATTTTGGAATTATTTTACCAACTTTTGCTGCATTTAGATCTCTGTTCTTAGATGAATATGCATTTATGATTATTATATTTTCCTGATATATTGACTCATGTCATAATGAAGGCTCTGTCTCCAATAGTATTTTTTAAGAATTTTTAAAAAATTTGTTGTAATTAGTTATAAATGACAGTAGAATGCATTTTGACACATCATACATAAATAGAGTATAACTTCTCATTCTTCTAGTTATATGTGATGTAGAATTTTACTGGTTGTGTAATCATATATGCACACAGGGTAATTCTACCATCCTTGCTACCCCAAAGACCCCTCCCATCCCTTCATTCCCCTCTATTCTTCCCTAGCACCCTTCACACTTATTGTGAATTAACATCTGCATATCAGAAAAAAACTTTAGCCTTTGGTTCTTTTGGATTGGCTTATTTCCCTTAAATGATATTCTCCAGCTCCATCATTTACTGGCAAATACCATTATTTCATTCTTTTTTAAGGCTGAGTAATATTCCATTGTGTATATATACCACAGTTTCTTTTATCTATTCATCTGTTGAACGGTACCTAGGATGGTTCTATAGTTTAGCTACTGTGAATTGAGCTGCTATAAACATTGATGTGGCCCTGTCACTTCAATATGCTGATTTTAAGTCCTTTGGGTATAGATTGGGAAGTGGGATAACACAGTCAAAAGTTATCCCCACATCCTTACCAACATTTACTGTTGCTTATATTCTTGATGATTGCTCTTCTGATTAGAGTGAGAAACTACAAATGTCAGTGTAGTTTTGATTTGTACTTCTCTAATTGCTAGTGATGTCGAACATTTTTTCATGTGTTTGTTGACTATTTGTATTTCTTCTTCTATGAAGCTCTGTTCAGTTTCTTAGCCCATTTATTGATTGGGTTATTTGTTTTTTGGTGTTAAGTTTTTTTAGATCATTATATATCCTGGAGATTAGTGCTCTGAGGTGCATGTGTAAAGATTTTCTCCCATTCTGTAGGCTCTCTCTTCACATTCTTGATTATTTCCTTTACCGTGAAGAAGCTTTTTAGTTTGATTTCATTCCATTTATTGATTAAAACCTCCCTCTCTCACTCTGTACCAAACTTAACTCAAAGTGGGTCAAGGACTTTGGCACTAGAACAGCGACCCTACACTTAATAGAAGAAAAAGTAGGCCCAAACCTCCACCATGTCAGCTTAGGAATTGATTTCCTTAAGAAGATTCCTAAAGTGCAAAAAGTAAAATTAAGAATCCAATAGTACTTTAAGTGTCAGTTCCATATTGTCTTGCATTACCCTAGTCACTCCATCCCTCTGATAGGTACTATTTTCTTACTATATTTTCCCCTTCCTTTTGATTTTAAGTTGTATCTTGAATCTAAAGTATTTTTCTTGTCTCTTATAGAGAGTATGTAATTGAATATTTTTGTTGTAATTCAATTAGGCAATCTGCTTTCTTGTTGGGATGTTTAGATTACTCACATTTAATTTTGTTTAAATTAATTAATATCAAAATCAATTATGGCCTTGCTGAATTGTTGAGGTGGACCTTAAACTTATCTGCCTGCCTCAGCCTCCCAAGTCACTGGGATACAGGCATGTGCCACCTTGACTTGCTTTAATTGATATTTCCTTATTTCTATTTACTATTCGTTTTAAAAATATTTCCTTTCTTTTGAATCACTGTGCTCCTTGGGTGCTTTTTTTTTTGCATGAAATAAATACATATTTTAGTGTACATTTTGATTCTTTGTTTTTCTCTATATATGTTTCAGTAGTTGCCGTGTGGAATACAAAATGCTTATTAACCTGCAACAATTTACTTTGGGATAATACTAATTCCAGTGACTTTCACCTTTCCTCATGTCCTCATTGTCATGCTGCAGCTATATCTGTTATGAACCTGTCATTATAGGAGTAGTTATTGCTTTGTACAATCTTATTCTTTTTCTTGAACTTAAGAATTTTTTTAAAAATATAGGGGTGGAGTGGGGATTGAGAGAAGAATGGAGGAACTTTAGATTACTTAGAGGGAAATGAGAGGGAGGGGAGTATGAAAATGATGGAATGAGACAGACATCATTACCCTATGTACACGTATGATTACACGAATGGTATGTATCTACATCGTGCACAAAAATAGAAACAAAAAGTTGTATCCCATCTGTGTATAATGAATCAAAATGCAGTCTGTAAAAATAAAATATGTATATATATATATATATATATATATATAAAATGTCAATAATGGTCAGAAAAAAATATATGTAGTTTTTCCAATTAGCCTACATTTTTACTGTTTGTAGCAGTCTTTACTTATTTCTGACTATAGGTGTGGTTTCTTTTCAACTAATGAGTCCTACATCACCCAGTGAGGGCCCTGATTGGTAGAACACATTTGCTGTTCAAACTGTTTTCAGATCTTCCCTGGGTTTTATTTTCTGTGTGGTCATTTCAAGTCTCTTTGTGCATATTTATAGCCTCATGATAGGCCAAGAATGGTGGCTAGCTTGAGGTCACTCTGGCATAGTTGTGTCTGTAAAGAGTCGTGTTTATGCATTAATACTGAAGCCTCAGGCCAGTAGAGCATAGCCAGATATCACACTGAACAAGCTTGGGAAGGGATGGATAAGAGTTTCTCCATGCTAGAATGTTACATATTACATATTTTCACTGTTTTGAACTAAATTTTCGCAGTTTCTAAATATAAATGCTTCTGAAATCATTGAATCCTTGAACTAAATATCAGTAGTTTTCAAACATAAATTCTTCTGAAATCATTGAATCCCTTTGAGTCATTTCCAGAGGACTGATTTTCTGCCATTCTTTTCTTGTCAATTTTTTCAGGTTTTTACTGCTATTTGAGAAAAGAACTTGCCATTCTCATCACTAACCAGTAAGCCAGAAACCTTACTGAGGATACTATTTTTTGAGGGACAGGGGAATAAATTAGAATGTAGTTTATCCAAACATGCCTGTCTAATGCATTTCTGCCAAATGTAGCCAGACATCAAGCAATGCCAAATCATTAATATTGGAGCTAGAGCCTAACAAAAAGAAATGTATCTCTAAAGAAAATACAGAAAGAAGACAGGCAAAGTAAGAAAGAAGCATTAACTTAAAAATCAGTGGTAAACATCAAGTGCAGGATTCATAAAAGTTTGTGACAATAATTTTTGATGGATTAATAGTGAAAAACATGATTGTTGAAATGAGAGTTGTATCAGTCATTACCAATAAAAGGTGAATTAATAATGATTAGGAAAAATGCTGTCAGAATTCCGGGATTCATATAATGATTTGACTTTGTAATAATGTGTTTTAGTCAACTTTTTATTCCTGTGACCAAAACACGTGATAAGAACAATTTTAGAGGAGGAAAAGTTTATTTGGTGCTGATGGTTTTAGAGGTCTTAGTTCATAGATGGTCAGTTCCATTGCTTTCTGCTCTAGGTGAAACAGAAGATCATGGCAGAAGGGCATGGTGGAGGACAGCAGCTCAGGACAGGACTATGGGAAAGCAGAGAGAGATGCTCCGCCCGCCAGGGACAAAATATAAGCCCAAAGGCACATCCCAGTGACTTACTTTCTCAAGCCGCACCCTATCTGCCTACAGTTACCAGCCAGTTACTCTCTATCACCAGATCAATGTATTGTTTAGGTTAAAACTCTTATAACCCAATCGTTTCACCTCTAAAGTTTCTTGCATTGTCTCACATGTGAGATTTTGGAGGAGACTTCACATGTCTTCCTTGCCCTTTCAGTGGAGCTAACCCTTGAGAGGGATCTTACTCTAATTTAGCTTTATCCACCTCTGAGGGATATTTGGATGACTAATGTTTATTTTGTAATTTAGTGCTTTATTAAGCCTCTTGGAAGAGTATACAACTCTGTTGATAGTAGACTGATAATGCATTATATAGAAGTATCTACCTTTCGAGAAGTAAACCAAAAATTTATTAACCTTCTGAAATGCAAGCTTAAAATGAGGAAACCTTTTGGATTTAACTAGTGATACCACTGGTAATTGGTGATGAGTTCTGTTTCCTCAAATGTTGAAATTTGAACATTAGAGAAGCATGCTGAAGCAAGCATATGAAGCAGGTTTAATTTAAAGGTAGTAACACAGACAGCCGGAAAGGGGCCGGGCAGAGCGGCCATGGAGGGTCAACACTGGCTGCCACTGGAGGCCAATCCTGAGGTCACCAACCAGTTTCTCAATTAGGTCTACATCCTAACTGGCAATATGTTGATTTATGCAGAAAGGATCCTGAACTCCTTACATGGTACCAAGACCAGTCTGTGCAGTGTTACTTCTCTTTCCTATTACAGAAAAGTATGAAGTATTCGAACAGAAGAGGAGGAAAAAATAAAATATCAGGGACAGGATGTTACATCATCAGTATATTTCATGAAGCAAACAATTAGCAATGCCTGTGGAACAATTGGACTTATCCATGCTTTGCAAACAATAAAGACAAGATGCACTTTGAATCTGGATCAACCTTGAAAAAATTCCTGGAAGAGTCTGTATCAATGAACCCTGAAGAACGAGCCAGATACCTTGAGAACTATGATGCTATTCTAGTTACTCAGGAGACCAGTGCCCATGAAGGTCAGACCGAGGCACCAAGTATAGATGAAAAAGTAGATATTCATTTTATTGCATTAGTTCATATAGTTGGGCATCTCTATGAATTAGATGGGTGGAAACCATTTACAATTAACCATGGGAAAACTAGTGTTGAAACTTTATTAGAGGATGCCATAGAAGTTTGCAAGAAGTTTATGGAACATGACCCTGAAGAATTAAGATTTAATGCAATTGCTCTTTCTGCAGCATATCTTGTTGATGATGGAAATACCAAATGCTGTATTACTTGCAAAAAAAGTTAAACTTCCACTGCCATATACTAACTCAGAAATTTTGATATTTTCATTAACTTGACTGATTAAACTTTATGTGAATTTAAAAATAAATAAATAAATAAAGGTAGTAACACAGAAGATCTCCTGGGAGGGAGAAGGGGGCCATGGCTGGTGTTCTGGCATCCCAAGAAGTGAGCGCACCCTACCCTTTTTATAGATTAGAGTCTCCTTTGTTCTTTTGCTCTCTCTCCACCCTTATCTTTCTCCTTTCTGCCTAGGAAGTGCCTAGGAGGTGCCATGAGGTGGAAAAAAGGTGAGAAGAAGATTGGCAGGGGGAAGGGGCCAAATGGAGTGATTCAGGCAGGTGGGCCCAGGGGGCATTCACTAGCAATTCCCTGTCTGCAGCCTTTTGGGTGGGGTGACCTTGGTGATCAGAAGGGCTCTGGAGACACTGACATTCCAATATTCTGGTGTGGTCTCCAACTCCCCAGACTCAGATGGCCTCTATTTCTCCATTCGATCCAATCACCTATAATTTTGGCTTCATTAGTTTTGGGTTTATTTTTGGCTTCAAAGTGCATAATATTTCACATCAACTTTCCAAGTTCACAAAATAATAGTGGTAAACTGTTTACGGCAATGGAAGCTGGAAAATATGCAACCAACGTGAGAAATTGGATTGTCTCAAGGAAATTATTTCAAGAAGAGAGCTAAATATGGAATATGAGGATGCTCCTCAACTTATGATGGGATTATAACCTGATAAATCCATTGTAAGTTAAAACTATCAGAGATTGAAAATGCAGGTATACTGTAGAGTATTGGTTGTGTTATCCTCATGACTGTGTGGCTGACAAGGAGCTGCAGCTCACTCACTGCCTCTGTTCAGCAGCATGACGTGTATTGTGCCACATAGCTCTAGCCCAGGAAAAGACCCAAATCTAAAATTTGAGGTATGGTTTCTACTAAATATGTATTACTTCCATGCCATCAGAAAGTTAAAAAATAATCATAAGTTGAACCATAGTAAGTTGGAGATAGTTTATACTATAACAGGGATGAAAAGTGGAAAAAGATCTTTGGATATGGCTTTAGAAAATATTTATTTTATATATTTCCAATCTCTAGTCCTTTCATCTTGCTTGAAATCACCAAAATATAAATAGCTACCAATGCTAGCATTACAAGCTCAGTCAAAACTTGAGGATCTTTAAAATGAAAGGCTACTAAAGCATATGATTTGTAAAGACTTTTTGAATTGTCACTGAAATAAATAACAGTTTAGTCTAATGGTATCATGTGATTCTCTGTTCTGTCTAAAGGCTTATTTAGCTTGTTTCAGTAATTGGGTGATTAGAACAATGTTTGTGATCTCCTTTCATTGTTTGGTATTATCTACTGCCACATAACAAATTACCAAAAATTTATTGATTTAAACCAACATACTTTATAACTTTCTGTTTCAGCTCCAGTGGGAAGAAAGACTGAAAATTGTCATTCCAATCTGTAAAATAAGAA
The DNA here is from genome assembly GCF_902686455.1 of Sciurus vulgaris. Lineage (NCBI taxonomy): Eukaryota > Metazoa > Chordata > Mammalia > Rodentia > Sciuridae > Sciurus > Sciurus vulgaris. Next base: position 55,928,569 of record NC_136462.1, on the reverse strand, counting down.
AAATTGGATGAGATAAAAATCAGCCTTCTTACTGTGGTATATATATACAATGGAATATTACTCAGCCATAAAGAATGATAAAATTATGGCATTTGCAGGCAAATGGATGAAATTGGAGAATATCCTGCTAAGTGAGATAAGCCAATCTCAAAAAGCCAAAGGACGAATGGTATCGCTAATAAGTGGAGGATGACACATAATGGGGGGGGAGGGAAGGGTTAGAGTTAGGGTTAGGGAGGGGGGCAAGTATGGAGGAAGGAAGTACTGTATAGAGGGTAAAGAAGGGTGGGAGGGGCGGGGGGAAGGGAAAAATAACAATGAATCAAACAACATTACTCTATGTAAATTTATGATTACACAAATGGTATGCCTTTACGCCATGTACAAACAGAGAAACAACATGTATCCCATTTGTTTACAATAAAAAAAAAAAAAATCAGCCTTTTTTTCTCTGTCAAAAAAATTGAATTAACATGGCAAATTGCCACTTGAAAATTTGGAGCCGCAGGTGTATCTAGAAGGTTACCTTAAATAGAAGACACTGTAGCCATAAATGGCTAGGGACTTTTAAGTGGTAATTTTTGATGAACTGCTAGAGGTTGAATGTGGACTAGCATGTGAGTGAGAACTTCTGGCTTTCGAAGAATGCCTTAATTTCATAGGTTTTTACCTCCAGGAAGCCCATCAGATTCTCATGGTAAGATATAAACAAGAGTCCCAAGGCTTTGGTGAAGACAGAGAAGTAAGTATTCAGTAAAATGAGGTCAGAGTTTTTCTCTCTACTGAGGCCTTATTTCCAGCATGGAAACTTTGCCAGAGCTGTGTCCTGAATGGTGGAGGAAGGGCCTTCCTCTCACTACAGCCTGCACCCCTTACAGGAGGGGCAGCTATAATATGAAATACCTGTGAAGATCTCTGGCAGGGACACAGGCCCACAAAAACATAGATTTGATTGAAAGATAGTAGAATACACCCCTCTTCACATCTTGCCAAGGTCATACCAATAGGGCTCCAGTGGGGATTGTATCTGAGTTAAGAGACTGAGACTGTAACCAAGGAGGAGTATTTAGGGAAACCCCAAATCCACAGGGGAGACAAGAAAGAAAAACATTAGCTCTGGCCCTGAAGTCTATAGCAAACATTGAAAAAAGCCCAACTGCTAGCTAGCCTAACATAAATCCTCACCTTAGAAACCTTTACCTCAGTTCCTAATGACCTGTGTAACATGCCTGGCTTTCAACAAGAGATCAAAAGGCATCTGAAAGGAGAGAAAAAAATCAGAGTCAGAAACACAAAGCAAGTGTCAGAATCAGACTCGGATGTGACAGATAGGAGAATTAACAGGAAATATAAAAATCTGTGATTACTACGTTAAGGGATATAATAAAAGAGTAGAAAAATGCAAGGGTGATGCAAATTCTATGAAAGGATCAAAAGGAAATATTAGAAATTACATACACACATAAAACAAATGAAGAATGCCTTTGATGAGTTTATTAGAAGATTTAACATAGCCAAGAAGGAAACAAATCAGTGAGCTTAATGATAAGTCTGTACAAAATGTTTGAACTAAATGTAAAAATAAAAATAAAATAAAAATAAATTTCAAATGAAATCTTAAAAAATAAAATTTAAAAAGAGTCTGGTAGAGAACCTCTGAGTTCAATTCCCTGAAACACAGACATAAACCCATAAATAGATGAAAAAGAAGAAAGAAAAAAAAGCAGATGTGGAGCTATGAGAAAACTTTGAAAGTGTAACGTATACATAATTAGTATGCCATACAGAGAAGAAAGGAAGGGACAAAGGAAATATTGGAAAGAATAATATCTGACAAATTTCCAAAATTGATGAGGTACCAGGAAGTTCAGTGCAAACCAAAAAGAATGCATACTAAAAACTAACCAACAAAAGACAAAAAACAAAAGTCATACCTAGACATATAATAAAACACTACAACAAACCAAAGACAGGGAGAAGATATTGAAATCAGGCAAAGGAAAAAAATTACAATAGAGAAACACAGATAAGAATTACATTGACCTGTTTTTCACAAACTGTACAAGTGAGGGATGAGTACAGTCAAGTATTTTAGTTGAAAGAAAAAATTTTACTAATGGAGATTTTTGTAGCCCTTGAAATTATCCTTCAAAATTGAAGAAATAAGACTTTCAAGCAGAAACTAAGGGAATGCATCTCTACCAGACCTGCCCTGCAAGAGTTATTGAAAGATATTCTTTAGAGACTAGTAATGATGTATCTGAAATGAGGATCTGCAAAAAGAAAGAGCACCAAAAAGGAAATAAGTGCAGATAAAGTAAATTGTATCTTATTCTTAGTCTAGAAGAGAATTGTTTGCTGAAGTAATAGTAGTAAAAGTACATTGGGTGATTACTGCATATGGATAAGTGAAATGAATGATGGGAATATCATAAGGGATGGGAGGGAGAAAATGGGACATTCTGTATTAGGCACTTACAGTATACATGGTACAGAATAGTCTTATTTGAAAGTAGATTTATGTTAGGGAAGTCACAAAGGTAATTTTTAAAGAATTACAAAGATAAGGTAAGAGGGAGAGAGAGACCAACCTCAGTTCTTTAACAAGTTAATTGCTCCATAGGACAGCTCAGCACATAGCAGCCTACCTTGATCAGTGCCAGTAAGACAGATGGATTGCTGGAATGATGGAAGTTAGTCTTATGTAACATGACCATCAAGTGACATCCTATCACCTTGTTCTAATCATTAGAATCCAGGACAGATCCAGTTCACTTGCAGGGAGAAGTTTTTGCACAAGCGTGTGAACACCAGGAGGTGAGTGAGGATAATTTGGGACTTCCTTCGAATCCATCTGCCAGGTCATTGCTCTTCATATTTGAGGCTCTTTCTCTATGGAAAATATTGCAATTGGCGTGATGTCATCACATCCTGCCTAGAAGGAAGAGCCTAAATGTATGGATGGTTTAAATTACTTTTACTCTTTTCAAGTCCCCTTTCCTATTCCTTTTTTTTTTTTTTTTTTTGACTCCCCAAATACCACACCTTACCTTCTCAAGAGAAGTCATCAACCTTGACCTGTCTGAATTTTTCTCCATGCTAGATTCATCAGTCTTTATTTTTGCTTTTCTTCTGTTTTCTTGTTTAGGTGGAAGGGAATATTATTTTCCTTTTCACTGACATGAACTCTATCATGTATTCATTTTTCTTTTATTGCCAAGTCCTTGCTTCACTAGCAGGAGAACATGATCATATTTCTATAAGTAAAAAAATTCCTATCTTCCATATATTGTCCTGTTTGTCATTTTATTTAATTTAAAAAAAATCTTGAAAAATATGCCAGAGTCACTGATTTCATTTTCTCACTTCCTAACCTGCCCTTAACCTGGTATCATATGGCACCTGATTGATGTTAATACTCTGAGGCATCTTTCCTTTTGAGCATTTTATTTTAATTGTTAGATCCAGTGATTTATCAATTCCTATCCTAGTTCACTAAGAACTTGCCCTTATGACCTTTCTCCTGGACTACTAAAATACTCTTCCAAGAAGTTTCTCCTTTCCCAACTATTGTCTTTCCCAACTTTCCTACACATTGCTCAATAAATCATACAGCTTTAATCATGTCTCCTGATTCCCTAAATTAACTTCAGTAAAATGTTAAAAATTTTAATGATTATATGTTAGCACTCATATAAATTTCTAAGTGTAATTAGTAAAAAAAAAAAATTCCATAACTGTAGTTATGATATTTTCTTCTTTTTTTTTTTTTTGGTGTTCCTTGGACATAGCTGATGCTCTAAAATAAATAAGTTCTGCATTGACATATAGCTACATTTTTTTTTTCTTCTGACTCTAAAATTACCCACTTGACTTGATTTCACTTGATTTCCACTTGGCTTGAGGTAATTATTCACTTTTTAACTGCTTACCCAATCCCTTGTCAGTAAAATAAAGCATTTGCTTTATTTGATCTCAAAGGGTGTTTGCTACTGTTAAAAAACAAATCAACAACTGGGTTTTAATAGTTAAAGATTTTCTATTAGATGTTAACTGTTGATATTCCATTTCCTCTGGTGCAAATCAGTTTTGAGTCCATAAAGTACAAGTCAAGGGTATAGACACACTGCTATAACCCAGTTTAATCAAGTAGCCCTAGTGCTACTTTGACTGAACTGTACCTTTTTCTTCCCAAATTACTGATAAAATTGATTTTTTTCCCAAAGAAAAGCATTTGGTATTAGATAACTCACTAAATCTTCACTGTGAGACATTCTCCTGTTCTCAGACTAATACTGAGAGTTTAAAGTAGCTGTACAGACATAATCTTCTGTCAGTTTGAACAGAATCTTACTAATCCGCCTGACATTAATTCATTTAAGTCATCTTCTTTTGAGCAATAGAGAGGAAAGCTGTCAGAAAGTTCCTATCATAGCTGAAATGTACCTGCCAAGGTTTATTTTTCAATCTGTCAGAGGTAGAGAAGGCTTATTCTTAGTGTTCCAAATATATTTTCATTATTCTTGACTTTACAAGTATAGCATGGTAGTGCTTTAAAGAAAGTATAGTAGATTTTAAAGGTCCACAACAGCATCAGTACATGGTATTCTTGAAATTAGGAACATTCTAAATTTTAGTATTGACCAGTCTTTGGTAGTTTCTTTTTAGAAGATAAACTAAGTTTAGAAGATAAACAATTTTTAGATAATTAATATACAACTATGCCCTCCATAAAGTACACTGTATTCTTAGCCTTGTGAGAGCAAGGTAGATTCCCCAAGCCCACTTGACACATTACTCCCCTAGTTACTTAAGTTATTTTTACCAAGTTAGTTAAATGCCTGTTGGTGGTGCAGGACTCATAATTTTCAAATGTAAAAAGTACATAGTATTTCATCCATTCTTTTTGTATGTCAAATTACTGCCTTGAACCAAGTGCTATAAAAGACTTGTGATGGTGATTTATATGGTGTGGTAAATATCAGGGCAACATGGGTAACTCTATAAAAAGGAAGGCACAAGTAAAGTTGATGGCAGAGATAACCAGTAAGTGATAATATGATTTCATTCCTACATTACACAATTATTTAATAACTCAAAGCTAACACTGAGTGAAATTTAAAAGGAGATCCCTCCCTTAAGATAATCTGTGGCAATATGATGTACTACTGTTGGAGTAAATGTATAAATCTTTGGGACTATGATATGAATTTGCCTCCTATAATTGTGAAGTGCACAACCTGTTTAACAATGAAGACAATGAACATCAACCATACCCTAGTCCTCATGGAGAGAGACATAAAAATAAAGATATATAAATAGATAGTTATATTGCCTGATAAATATTTTTTGGGAAATAAATACGTGCCTAAAAAAGAATTAAAAAATTAGAGAGCACTATTAGAAAATACCTCTTTGGCAAGAGAATATTGACATTGAGACCTCAAAGGAGAGAAGAAATTAACCATGTTAAAAGTATGGAAAGGGCAGAGTGAGCTATATGTATAGAATCTCCATATTGCCTTCCAGAGTGGCTGCACCAATTTGCAACCCTACCAGCAATGTATGAGTGTACCTTTTTCCCCACATCTTTGCCAACATCTATTGTTGCTTGTATGCTTGACAATAGCCATTCTAATTGGAGTGAAATGAAATCTTAGGGTAGTTTTGATTTGTATTTCTCTAATTACTGGAGATATTGAACATTTTTCATGTATCTATTAATCAATTGTATATCTTTTGTGAAGTGTCTGCTCAGTTCCTTAGTCCATTTATTGATTGGGTTATTTGGTTTTTTTTTTTTTTTTTTTTTTTTTTTTTTTTTTTTGGTGTTTTTTGAGTTCTTTATAAACTGGAGATTAGTGCTCTATCTGAAGTGCATGTGGTAAAGACTTTCTCCCACTCTGTAGGCTCTCTCTTCACGTAATTGATTGTTTCCTTTGCTGAGAAAAAGCTTTTATGAATCCATCTCATTTATTGATTCTTGATTTTATTTCTTGTGCTTTGGGAGTCTTCTTAAGGAAGTCTGGTCCTCAGCCAACATGATAAAGATTTGGGTCTACTTTTTCTTTTATTTGGTGCAGGGTCTCTGGTATAATACCTAGGTCCTTGATCCATTTTGAGTTGAGTTTTGTGCCAGGTAAGAGATAGGGGTTTAATTTTATTTTGCTGCATATAGATTTCCAGTTTTCCCAGCACAATTTGTTGAAGAGGTTATCTTTTCTCCATTGTATGTTTTTAGTGCCTTTGTCTAGTATGAGATAGGTGTATTTATGTGGATTTGTCTCTGTGTCTTCTATTCTGTACCATTGGTCTACCTGCCAAAGGACTTAATATCAGTATAATACAGTGACACAGCTATGTCAATGTTTATAGGGGCTCAGTTCACAATAGCTAGATTGTGGAACCAACCTAAATGCCCTTCAATAGATGAATAAAGAAACTATGGTAGATATATCTATATCTCTATCTATCTATCTATCTATCTACTATCTATCTATACACACACAATGGAATATTACTCATCCATAAAGAAGAATAAAATTATGGCATTTGCAGGTAAATGGATGGAGCTGGAGAATATCATGCTAAGTGAGATAAGTCAATCCCCAAAAAACAAAGGTCAAAAGTTTTCTCTGATAAGTAGATGCTGATACATAAATGGGAAAACTTAAAGTTGGAAGCCATGATTAAAAATAGCAGAGTAGTAAAGAAGGATACAAGAATGGAAGAACTTTGGATTCTGCAAGGGGAAATGAGCAGATGGGAGGGTGCAGGGGGTGGGAAAGGTGGTGGAATGTGACAAACATCATTACCCTATGTACATGTATGATTGCACAAATGGTGTGACTCTACATCGTGTACAACCATAGAAATGAAAAGCTGTACCCCATTTGTGTACAATGAGTCAAAATGCATTCTGCTGTCATGTATAACTAAATAGAACAATAAAAAATGTTTAGTAAGAATATATGAAAGGGCTAGATGAGCTATAAGGTTTTTTAGTTGTTTTTTGTTCCAGTTATTAATTGTTGTTCTTTCTGTAATTTTTATAAAATTACTTCTAAGTTAACAACAACAAAAAAGATTGTTTTGCCGCAGTTAGGTACTAAAGTTTTGCAAGGAAATTGGTCTTATATTAAAATATAGATAATTAAAGATAATTATAAATTCCTCCTTACAAAAAAGAGCATAGATCCCTATTTTATGCACAAATAAGGGCAATTACAGCGTTCATTTTCACCAAATTTAATAAAAATTGTACCCAGTAAAAGAAAAAAGTATGTACAGCAATGTCATAGAAACTAGAATTGTGGAACTTGAAGAAAGCTTGGGGCTCTATTTTAGTTAGTTTTTGCATCACTGTGACCAAAATATTTGACAAGAACAATTAGAGGAGGAAAATTTCATTTGGGGCTCCTGGTTTCAGAAGTTTGTCCATACAGGGCTGCCTCCATTGCTCTGGACCTAGGGTGAGGCAGCACATGTTGTGTGTGGGGGGAGGGCTCGGTGGAGGAAAGCTTCTCAGCTCGTGGGGGGATCAGGAAGCAGAGAGAGAGAGAAAGGACCGCAGGGAAGATTCTTCCTGGAAATGCCCTCAGTGACCCACCTACTCCAGCCATGGCCCACCTGTGTACAGTTACCACCCAGTCTATTCAAACAAGGATGGACTGATCAGGTTACAGCTCTCATAATCTAATCATTGTACCTCTCAATATTCCTGTAGTAGCAGGAGCTTTTGGAGAACACATAACATTCAAACCAGAATAGGCTCATCTATCCAAGCCTACTTTTTATAATTGATTACCCTGAGGTTCAAGAAATTAGACAATTTGCATAAGGCCACACAAAGCTTTTAGTGATGGTGAAACATCTAATAGTCTAGAATGTTCTCATATGTGATGGGTCATAGCAATTTGATATGATAAAAATATTTGTTGGGTTCCATCTACTGCAATTGCGAAGGTTTCTATGAGTGATACTGGACTCGGACTTCCCTTTATTCTCTTATAAAAATTCATTTACTAGCCATGGTGGACTGAATCTATTTGGTGTTTCAGTAACATCCAATTCTACTGTATTCAGATCTATCTTCAAGTTCTGTGAAAAAAGATTTCAGAAATGTGGGAGTAGTGAGAAACCATGCATTACAAACCTAAGTAACTTTGGCAGATTCACCTTAGAGACTTTCTTTGGAAAGGAATTTTCTGTGGGATAAAAAGTATTTTGACATGGAAATATCTTAATAACTCTGTAAGGTTGTCAGTTTTTCTTAGGGGAATTTCTGTATCAAGATAAATTGCAGTTTTGCCTTTTTTCAGCTTTCAGAATGAAGGTTGCACAGGCAGAAAATAGCTGGTGACTAGAAAAGTAATAAATTTGCTCAGCTTTAGTTGTAACTATATAATACATACTCAAAACTTTTGCAGAACCTATCTTGAGAAAAAAATGTGTAATTTGGAAATAAATGAGGCTTTGTGGACTGATGGCTACTCAAGGCTCTGACTGCTATCAATTACTAGCTATATGATCTGAGTCAAGTAAATAAACCTTTGTGTGTCTGTTTCATTTTAAATTGAATGAGTCTAATAAAGCATATATGTTTGAGGATTATATGACAGATTACATACAGCTCTTAGGCAAAATAGTAAGTGTTCAATAGGTGCTGGTTAGTATTAATTAGTTATGGCATTATTGATTAATCTACATAACAATTCATGGTAGAAAATCACTCACTAATTACTATTAGTGAAGTCAGCTAGAGTATCAATCTTTGAATCTGCTGACAATTTGAAGCAGGAGTTATTAGTTGCTTGTCCAGAGACACATACTGTCTGTTCACTCTGTCTTCCCTAGAAACAGGAATCAGTTCTATCTAAGTTGGCAAGATGTCAGGTATGAGACTACATACCCTAGGGAAAGCCTCTTATGTAAACCCTGGGCTATGAGATGAGATATATGTATCAATGTTATTTGAGATACTGGGAAGACTGCTTAAAGGGCACATCCTTCAACTTGAAAGTGTTGTTTTTCTTTCATCTCCTTTTCTTCTGTTTCTTACCTGAAATGAGACAAGGATATTGAAATGTGATTTGGAAAGTTAAAGTTGGAAGCCATGATTAAAAATAACAGAGTAGTAAAGAAGGATATTGGAACTGCACTGATTTGGCAGAACTCTATCTGGCTAGATATTGTCTACCTCCTAACTTCTAAGAGTAAAGTAGAAAAAACTTACACTGTGTATAAGTATCAGTTATTTCAAATTTTATTATGAGTAACTGTATAAAATTTCAACTTGATTACATCTTAGGGGAGTTTTAAAAATCACTAGATTCTCAGTACCAGAGTTTTTACTCAGTAGGTCTTGGGTAAGGCCAGGGACAGACAGATTTAGGGTTAATAGAGCATAATGCTATAGGTTTCTGTGCTGTGAGGATTTCATTCCAAGGATATGAGTTACCTTTTTTTTTTTTTTTTTCAGTTCTAGAGTGTCAAAGAGTAAAGGAACTAGTGTGTGGGTATCATACATGCTTTACTTATGAAGGAAAATCACTTAAAATGCCCATTCCATTACCAGTGTGTCAGTGTTGCATTTCCATTAAGAAAATTTATCCTTAGAAGAAAAAGGGCTTGGGTAGGTTTTTAAACATTATATGAGATAGAGGTTTGGCAGGGAAGAAAACAAAACTATCATTTTCCCAAAAGAATGGAATAATCCTGAAATCATAAAATCAAATGGAAGAAGTAAAACCTTAACCAAAGAATTTATTTAATGTTGTGAGTTTGTGGTCATCAATCGAGCCAGAGGGCAAACTGGTTAAGTCATTTCAATACTATGATAATATGTACTCAATCAAAGTAGATTTCAGGTTGAATTTGCCAAAGACTTGTGCTTATGGCGTGTTTGTGTTAAAAAGAAAATAACTATAACTATCCATGACCCAGTATAATGACACTCTTAACAACCATTTGTGTATTGATATTTCTTGGCATGAATTGAGGAATATGTCCCCATAGCCAGCACTGTACATAAATATAACCAATTAATCGAAGCAGTCAGCTAATCCCACCATGATAGTTTCATTCAGCAAGATCAAAAAACCATTAGCCAGCGTGATGAAACCTTTTCGGTTAACAAGGTCTGTGAGGGCCAGAATTACCCAGCAATTCATTCTTCATTACCTCTCTTTCTTTAAAGTAGAAACCCACCTTGCTCATATTTTAACAGGCTGACTATGTACTGGGGTGGCTACAGTGACATCCTGAGAGTCAAAAAATATGCCATGGTGATTTGAATCCATTTTGATACTTTCTAAATCTGAGTTCCATAGCTGCAAGGTCAATTTTCTTTACCACTCAATAGTTTCTACCTCGAGTGGAATACAAAAGCCTATTTTTGTCATCCATTCTGAAGAGATGAAAATCTGAGGTTGTATCACTCCACTCCACGTGGAAAATAAAAAGCATATGCTCTATCTTGGAGAGGAGAGCTCATACTGTCCTCCTTGGCGGTCTCTTCCCTAGCTTTCGTTGCTGTACTGAGTGCCTTCACCCTTCTTAGGTTTGGCTGCATTTCTGAATCTGAAGCACTTGTGGGCCCTTTGGGATGAAAGACACTTTCCTTGCTAAGTGCCAGCCATTTTTATTTTTATTATTGTTATTAAGTCAATTCCCAAAGTCCTATCCACTAACATGGCATTTTGGAAAATGACATATTGCAGCAGTGCACTGGGAAATGCTGTTCAGCTGGCTTTCTGATGCCAACCTCATAAGTATTGCTTTCACGGTGGCACTTTTGGGAATGGCACTTCTCTTTGGTGGTTCAATATGCCCACAGGTAGAAAGCTATTAAGGGAATAATGATGGGCAAAAGCAGGTGGTAGATACTTTATGACAGGCTCATCTTCTATCTAAGGCATCTGTTGTTTAAGTATGTATGCAGTCACTGTACATAAAGACTGGCTCTTGAGAATAATGCAGAGGGATGATATTCAAACACATTCTTTGAGAACCATTAGAGTAATTGGTTTAAAACGCACTGTGTTAGTAGGCATCAATTCCAAGAAATATGCCAAGTTTGTAAAAGCATGTCTTTTCTGTTTAATTTCCAGAGGGAATTTATGTAATGCCTTTTCATTAGATGATGGTGAAATCCACAGTGCACATATACCCGAAATTAGGCAACTGTACAGGATGAGAATCTAGGGAACAAAGTTATCCAAATTTTCTTAGCACTGACACAAATCATGAATATACATCAAAGATGTAACTCTCAAAATATTCATTTGATGGTAATGACTAATAACAAATAGGAAAATATATTTTGTAAAAGATTTCTGTATCAATGCATTAGTTGGGGGATGATATAATTTAGTATGAAATAATTGCGAAGAGGCTGTTTTCACTTTATCCCCATTGCACCTGGTAAATGTTATCTATCCTGGAGAAGGGAATAAAGTTAAAGGTAGAGTGATTAGTCTCCGTGCAGGCTTAATCTTAGAAGTAATTAGTATACATTCCCAGCTCTATTTCTGTAGCCATAATTTATCACATAGCATAAAAGTGGTTAGGGATTCCTTTAGGAGTTAAATACATTTCTTAAGGAATTACATGTAGACATAGTATGATGGTCTTCATAAAATTAGATGGTGAGCAGTTGACTAGTAGATGTCATGTGCATGCTACACAGCCCAGCCAAACTCAAACAGGGCCCTAAAGAAGGATTCAAAGTGGAGCCCTTTGATTTGACTTTGATTGAGCTATAGAAAATTTAGGGTTGCATTCTAGGTGTCTTATCTGTGTTAAAAACTGATGAAAATAACTCTTTCTTAAAATGAGGGCAGAGTAGATGTATATTATTTCACTTTCTTTTCTAGTTTTTATCTTTAAATACCAGTAAGCATAGTCCAGGTGTTTTTTCTCAAGAGAAAAACTGGAAGAAAAAGAGAATTTGATCATAAATTCCTTATGGAAAACTTGAAACTCTGTTATTAAAAGAAGTTTGGATTTGGTATTTTTTGTTAGTGAGGCCTAGACCTACCTATGTCTGCTGTTGTTGAAAAATCACCCCTGAAACTTTTGATGTTTTTTATTGGTGAATTACAATTACATGTAATTCACTGTGACATATTTGCACAAGCACATATCATAACTGATCAATCTCATTCCCCAGCACCTCCCTTGTCCTAAGACCCTTTCTCTACTCTATGAGCCTTCCTTCTATTTTTCTGAAAATAATTGCTGCATTATAATTATGCAAAAAGTGATATTCATAGTGGTATATTTGTATATGGACAGAGCAAAACATCATCAATTTTTGTTCCCTAGTACCTCCCCTTCCTCCCCCGAATCCTGAATAACTAGTTTCTAACCACTGTTTTTGAAAAATTGGCCTTTGCAGAAAAAATAAATGGATCCTATGTGTTTGATTTTTAAAACAGAAGAACCACCAAATTTAATTGGTGTAAAGGAATAAAAAGGATTACCTTTGCCGAATTTTGAAGATTATCTATTCAGAGTAATTGTAGAACTCAGGACAATATATCTGAACACTTATGAAAGGTAACCCTTGCTTGATATTCCCAGACTTGAGTTTTCCTATCTTTTCTTCTGATCTAGGCCACAGAAGCATCATGACCTGCTGTTCTTTAACATCCTCATTTGAGTCAATAAATGTGACAGTGTCTTAGCTAAAATCAACAATCTGTAAATAATTTTACTCAGTCATGCTTTTGAGAAGCCAAAATCCTTCTTGTCTCTTCCTCAGAATGATTGATAAAAGTTGAATCTATTCAAGCACAAAATCAAACTGAAACCCAAAGCTATGATCTAATTGATTAACTGTACCAACCTGTATAGTTCTAGAGTAACCAAACTGTCACTCTCTTCATTCTGCAATGGTCAGGAGTCCAGAAATTAGTTAGAAATACTAATTGTGTCAAATTTGGACTTGTACAGATTACCCAATGAGAACACAAGTTGAAATTCCTATGCTGTAGGAGCAACAAGTGAAAATAATTGGCTCTTTATCACTAAATTAAATATAAAAAAGATTTATTTCTATTCCATTTAGATTTAATAGAAATGAGTATAGTACTTATTTTTTATAGTAGTTATGTTAAGGAAGTCACATATTAAAAAACATATAGTTAAAAAAAGGTCAAGTTATCACTTTGGTCTAAATTAAAATAGAGTATTTAGAAATAGATTTTTTTTTCTATGTTTACTGGTCAATAAAGGCTTAATAATTGGAGGTGAGCATGATAGCCCCATGTATAGCCCATTTTTCTGAAGAGATTCAGAATGGTAAATCCTGTGAAAGGTTGAGATGAGGACAGTCCTTCATATAATTGCATTAATTAATCAGATAGGTGTGTTTCTTAAAACCTCATAAAACTAAAGACATGGGGAGTTTAGGGGGTTAGTCTGTGGGGAGGAAGGAAGGATTGTTTAGAGAATTCATGTGGAATTAGAAGTAGCTGAAGAATCTGAAGTGAGAGGTAGAAAGGTAGAAGATAGCTTGTGTGTCATTGTGGTTTCTGGTAAGGAGGACGGTGTTCAAATATGTGAATAAGGCTCTTGAAGACAAAAGTTTCCCCCAAGTTTCTGAATTTCAAATTTCCATCTAAAGCACTGAATTAAAAGCTTAATTCCTTTTCCCTCAGCGTTTAAACTGCTTTGGGGCTGTGTTTCACTGGCTAGGTTCCCCACCTCCAAGCCTCTGTGGGGAGTTGTGGTCATTTTAGATATGCTAAAGTAAACAGAAGAGATCAAATTCTTTATTACAGTTAAATTGATCTGACTTCAAAAATGAATTTGGTACCCAATCTAATCCTCTTCTTAATTTTTGTCTTTTGAGAAAACATAGACCTTTAATTTTATGTGAACATGCCTAGAGGTACTGTAATGGATGGATTTTCCTATGGGGAAAAAAAATAAGCTATAGATAAACACATTTGTCATTGTTGGTAAGTGAATTCTATATTTATATGTTGCTAAAATAATGGTTTTGAATGAATATATTAACTCTAGTGAAAAATCAAAGATTGCAATTCTACTAAAGTTAAATTTATTATACTTTTAGGCAAGCCTTTAAAATAGCTGTGATCTCCCATTTAATTTGTATTATGTAGTGGATAATGGTGCTACTTTTTGTTCCTCTTAAATGACAATGTGCTATCTGCTGGCATTTGCAGTCTGCTACTTTAATATGCATAAATCCCATTATGCACCACGGTTGATGCTTTTAAGATGAGATGGTAGCTTTCTTGACCTATTTGTTGATTTATTTTAGCAACTGAGAAGGTATCAAAGCATTGAAGTTCGATTCTATTAATCTTTGCTTGCTTTCTCTTTTTTCTCTATAATTTTTATTCTTAAAGCTAAAAAAGAAAGAGTGCTACCAAGTATGAATATAATAGAATATGTTTCAAATGGGATGTAAATCACAGTTTGGCGTTGGTATAATGAATAACCATTTAAAAATACATTTATCTGACTTGCTTGTAAGCGCCTATATCATCTTAATGTGAAAGTTTTTTAGGTCTAAGTTCATCTTTCTTTTAAAGCAAGGGTTTATATCTGATAAATAGCATTCAATGTTAACTTTTGGGAGAAGGAAACAGGTATTTTGATAGATTCCAATTTTCCAAGAAAATAATTCGTTAAATGTGAGTATAAGGCTTATTTTGTTTTTAAGTTAGAATAAATTAATTATAGGGGAAATGTTCTAAATCTGGTCTTTTGCTTGTATACTTTGCGCCCATTTATTTAGTTTGGAAAATTTTGGCCACTATAGATGCAAGAATTGTTTGCACTTAAAATACTGTTTTCTTTATTAGAATAGAAATCTTATGGGAATCAAATATTGATTAAGATACTCATACTTTTTAAAAAGTACTTTTATAAACAGGAGACAATAAAAATGTTAAAACTTTCCCAAATAATTGATTTGAATTAAAATATAATTATAGCCATAGTTCGGTTTGTCTACCTTATCTGAAAAATGTATAAATATGGATTTGACTTTTTTGTATCCTCAGCCTTATTTACGCTAAAAAATTGTTAAAAGTTATAATTCTATAATTATTCATTCACCAATTTGTTTAATCAGCAAACATTTATCAGTCATATACTGTTTCTACATAACAAATTAACCCTAAACATAGCAGCTTAAACAATACTTACTATCTCACACAATTCCTAAGGATCAGGAATCTGAAGAAAAGGTAGTACTGGCTTAATATCTCTTGTAAGATTGCCATCAAGATACCTTCTGGGACTGAAGTCACCTGGAGGCTCGAGTGGACTAGAGGATCCAGTCCTTTCTCAAGTGGCTATTTGTAGAGGTAACTTCCTTTTCTCAATCTGAAGGACTGCTCATGACATGGCAATTGTCCTTTCACAGATGAAATGATCCAAAAGAAAGAGAGGGGCCTAAAACAAAAACTTCTGTTTCTCTTGTAACCTAATCTCACAAGTAACATTCATCCTTTCTGCCACATTCTATTGGTTACACAGTCCAACCCTGGAATGGGCAGTATGGAGTTTGGGATCACTGGGAGTCACATTCAAGGAATGTTTCTACATTGATGTGCTCCACATAATACTAGATACATAGATGGACACACATTCTTAAGATTTTTTTGTGTGTGACAGACAATAAATTCAGTTTCACTTTTTTTTTTCTTTTTCTGATAATACTTCCAGCACAAAAGGACTCAATTAAAAATCAGTTTCCTTTGGATAAATACCAAAGAGTGGGATAGCTTGGTTATATGACAGTTCCTTTGCTAGTCTTTTGAGGAATCTCCATATTGAATTGCCGAGTAGTTGTGCAACTTTGCAGTCCCATAAACAGGGTACCTTTTCCCCCACATCCTTGCCATCATTTATTATTATTTTTATTTTTGGTGATTGACATTCTAACTGGAGTGAAGTAAAATCTGTTGTTTTGATTTGCATTTTCCTTGTTGCTAGGGATTTTGAACAATTTTTTTTTTTTTTTGTATATTTGCTGGCCATTTGTGTTTCTTCTTTTGATAAATGTTTGTTAATTTTTTCATTTTTTAACTGTGTATTAATTTTTCCAAGTTCCATTTATATTCTGGATATTAATCTCCTGTTAGAAGAGTAGCTGGTAAAGATTTTCTCCCATTCTGTACACTCTCTGATCATACTCTTGTTTCCTTTGCCATGAAGAAACTTTCTACTTTGAAGCCATTCCACTTATTGATTCTTGGCTTTGTTTCTTGAGCATTAGCTTCTAAAGGAAGTTGGTGCCTGTGCCTATATGTTGGAATGTTGACCTTATGCTTTTTTTCTAGCAGTAACAGTGTTTCTGGTCTAATTCCTAGGTCTTTGATCTGCTTTGAGTTGATTCTTTTTTGCAGGGTGAGAGATCAGAATCTAGTTTCATTTTTCTAATTATGGATATCCAGTTTTTTCAGCACATTTGTTAAAAGGGCTATATTTTCTCCAATGTATTTTTTTTTTTTTTTGCACCTTTGTCAAGAATCAGATGACAGTATTTGAATTTGTCTCTGTGTCTTCTATTCTAGTCTACTGGTCTTTATGTATGTTTTTATATCAACACCCACACTGTTTTTGTAACTATAGCTCTGTAGTATAATTGAGATCAGGTATTGTGATGCCACCAGCATCACTCTTATTGTTCAGAATTGCTTTGGCTAGTCTGTCTTTTATTTTTCCATATGACTTTTAGGGTTCTTTTTTCTAGAGCAAATGATTGGATAAAGGAAATGTGGCATATATACACAGTGGAGTTTTATTTGACCATAAAGGATGAAATTATAGCTGGGTGTGGTGATACGTGCCTATAATCCCAGTAACTGAGGAGGCTGAGAGAGGGGGATCGCAAGTTCAAGGCCAGCCTCAGCAACTTAGTGAGAACTTGTCTCAAAATAAAATATAAAAATGAAAAAATAAAAACTGAGCATGCGGCTCAGTGGTAAAAGTGACCCTGGGTTCATACTAGTATCAAAAAAAAAAAAAAAAAAAAAAGGAAGAAAAAGAAGAAAGAAACAAACAAACTATGGAATTATAGCATTTGCTGGTAAATGGATGGAGAACTGGAGAACACCATGCTAAGTTATATAAGCCAAAGCCAGAAGCTTGCATGTTTTCTCTTATATATACAAGTTAGAAATAAGGAATTAAAAAAAAAGGTGGGGGAAATCTCATGAAAATAGAAGGAAGAACAATGGAGTAGAGGCAGAGGAATGAAGAGTAGGGGAAAAGCCTGGGAAGAAAGGAACAAAAGAATGAAATGAACCAAACTATGTAATGTGCATGTATGAACATATCACAATGAATTCTACTTTTATATGTACCTAATAAGATACCAATTAAAAATAAATCAATAAAAATCAATTTCCTTAATAAAAATTCACATTTAAAGGAATACTTTAGGCATAATTTAGGATAGATCTTTAGAAATTAATTTAGGACAAAAAAAATTTCTATTTTTTTAAACACTAGGCCAGACAAGTCAATTAAGCAAAAGTCTCACTGAGACATGGAAGAAGCAGAGTCTATTGGCAGCACTTTATTTCTTAGACTTTGAGAGTGAATTTACTCAGTAGCTTCTTCCAATACCAGTTTAAAACCTTATATGGCTTTATAAGTGGTTAAATTTGCATAGCCAATTAATGAATTGATACACACAAAAATGAATTTTTGGTAGAATTTTAAGCAAAGATAATAGTAGTTTGAATTTTTGGTTGACTCTTTTTGGTTGAATTTAGTTGAATACTTTTTTTATCTTATATATTCTTTTTCTTCTTATTTTTTTCCAAAAAATAAGATAATGGGAAACACGTTCTTAATCTTGTTGTTAGTTTTATTTTACTTGTAAATTTAGGGATTAACCTATATAACTATGAAGACTCCTTTTTCTTTTATGTATAATTCATGAACAATAAGGTTCAAGCAAAACAGCTTGTTTTTCAGGTGGGATTGGAGAAGGGCCTAGTTAGTTGCTGGACACTTCCCATGACTTCCAAGATTTCAGCATTCTATTCACTGACCTAGTTCCTTTCCTAGTATGAAGCCTGAAACAGTAACGTGATGCCTAGAAATGCAGCATTCATCAAATGACCGTGATTAAAAGTTAAGAACAGCAGGCAGGTATGTCTTTGTATATCACCATGTCACTCCATAGTATTGACCACCAGACACTTTAACTTTTACAAAAGCAAAAATAAACTAATAAAGTATGAATCGTTATTCTTGAAGTTTTTTCTTTTTTATATTACTTCTATCCTAATAGTATGCTTGATAAATTCCTGATTGATAAAGTTCCTTTTTAATGATCATTTATAAAAATCATGTAGGAATATCCCTGTGGATTGTATTACCCCATCTCTGTCTAAGTGACAGGCTTATCATTGGCTGTTGGAACAAATTGCTACAATTGGCAAGATCCTCTTTCTCCCTATAGAGGGAAAGATAATGAATAATGAGACAGTCATTGCCTTTGAAAAAATTTGAGGTAAAAGAAAATCTTGGTGCATACCTGTAATTCTAGCTGCTCAGGAGGCTGAGACAGGAGTATTGCAAGTTCAAAGCCAGCCTCAGCAACTTAGCAAGGCCCTAAGCATCTTAGCAAGACCCTGTTTCAAAATAAAAAAATAAAAAGGGCTAGAGATGTTGCTCAATGGTTAAGCACCCCTTGGTTCAAACCCTGCTACCAAAAAAAAAAAAAAAAAAACCCTGCTACCAAAATAAATAAATAAATAAATAAATAAATAAATACATAGTATTGTACATTTCAAATTTTATGTGTCTTATTCCATATGCTCTAATTTTAGATTATTTAAAATTATTAAATGCTAACATATATTTTTACACAATAAGTATTTGAGTACCAGTAATAGAAAATGTTTGGAGTCATTATACATAATACTTTCACATATTTCTTTGAAATGTCAGCACAAACAGTTATTTCATACTTTATCATTGCTATAAATAAAGTTCATGAATATTTCTAGAGAATTATTCTCAATACCACCTAGATAAAAATATCATGAAAAAACTAGGTGATTGTTGCCATCTAAATTAAGTATTAATGTATTTCATTTCACATAGAAAAAAAATCCTTTATTTTAAAAATATTTCTTTAAAGTCATTAATTTTAAGTGCCTAAAAAAAGCATAAGTGAAATCAAAATACTTTATCTTTTATTCATTCATTGCTCAAGTGATAGGATCTTCAATATCCAGAAGTATTTAAGTATTCATTTTGTCTAAATTTTTGGTTTATTTTGAAGAAGTGTACAGTGATCTTCATACTTTACAGAATGAATAACCACTAATTCTAATCTATCTTTAATCAACCATAGTGACTCATACATTAGTGACTCATTCAAAAATTTAAAAAATTCAGCATATTAAGTTATTTTAAAATCAGTCCTCTTTCTATCCTGAAAAGGAGGTTATTGAGTAACATTGCAAAAAATTACCAACTAAAATATACATTTTTTTTTCAGTCTTATTTAAGGCTTGGAGTAAGTTTAACATAAGAAATAATACTTCTAGGAGAACATGAATTTCTAAAGTATTTGATTTGGATTAATCACTTAAAAAAATAAGGATATGTCTTATAAAGTTGCAAATTGATTGATTCTAGCCCTGACCCTCTGCATTCCATTAGCATCTTCTCTTTACTTAGTTTATCTGTTGCCATCACTTAAAATTAAACTTACCTCAAACCAAAGTTGTTTTACTACTAATTCTACTAGGCTTCTTGATTTGCTCAAATTATATTATTATTTTCCTTATCACTCAGGTTTTTGACCCAGTTTCATTGCCTCAACATCCAGGGTCTCCAAATCCCATGTGGACTGTAATCCCTGTAAGAAATAAGACTCTTTTCCCTCTTCTCCATGTATACTTGGTTTCTTCTTCAAGTCCAACTCAGGTCTACCTCTTTCATGAAGCCTTGACCCTAACATTCCAGAACAAATGAATCATTCCTTACCCTCAACCTGTAGGCACATATCGTTCTTACAGATTTATTTTACGTGGTTTGTCATTTATTTGAAGGGCACTGTAACAGGGTTAGGGTTCTAGGAGTTATTTTTCTGCTGTTCTGAATCTCTTGATGAGTACCCAAAGCCAGGGTAGAAAAGGCATGAAGAAACTTGCATTTTATAGAAAGCTACCAATAATTCAGGTGAGACGTTATCAGGCTTTAAAAGAGTCAAAAAACATTATCAGTATTAGTTGATATTAAACTTATTAAACCCTGTTTATTGTTCTTTTTTCCCTTACACATTCCATATTTGTCTTCGATCATTGTTTTGTCTGTTTGAAGCGTGGAATTTCTATTCCATCAGGTTTTCTTTTCTGAAAGCATTGCTGTTTTGCCTTCATTTTCAAAACATATTCTTGCTGAATACAGAGTGACAACTTGGCAATCATGTTAGCTATTTAAAGGTTTCTTCTCTTCATCTTTTGATTTTCATTATTTATGTTAAATAATGTTCTCAGTTTTACTTTCTCAAAAGCAATATGTTATTTTCTCCTTGGTTTTTGAGGTTTTCTTGGTTTTTAGCTTCTAGAAAATTTAATATGATATTTCAGCTGTGATTTTGAGTTTCCTCCTTGGGTTTTATTGATATGTAGATTGATTATTTTTCATTAGTTTTGGCAAAACGTCAGCGATCATCTCTTCTTCATCTTCCTTCTTCCGTCTTCCTTTCTGTCTTCCTTTTACATACACATTGAAACTCTTGCACATGCCCCACAAGTTCCTTATACTTGGTTTTCTATATTTTTCTCTGTCCTTCTTTTTGGGATATTGTATAGTGATATGTCTCCCACTTGGCCAGTAATGTGTTCTTTGGTTAACTGAACCAATTGAGTTCTTATTTTCAGAAAATCTATTTTTAGTTTGAGAACATTTAGTTATTTTTTTATGTTAGGTGTCAAATTTTAATTGAGAGTCTCTAAATATTTATGAATCTTATCTATATTTTCCACAACATATCTATATGTTATCTCAAAGTTTCTTCTTCTATTAACCCAAATAGTCAGATTATCTTGATTATATTTTTTTTGTCTTTTGATAATTGGTCTTAAGATTCTTCTTCCACACACACACGATTATTTTCTTATATGCTATTTTGTATCAAGGAACTGTAGGAACACTTCATGATGATCTATTCTATAGAGAGTTTTCCCATGTTTTCTTTTTTTTAAATTATATTTTTATTTTCACAGACTGCATTTTGATTCACTGTACACAAATGGGGTACATCATTTCGTTTCTATGGTTGTGCATGAGGTAGATTCATACTATTCATATAATCATACATGAACATAGGATAATGATGTCTGTCTCATTCCACCACTTTTCATACCCTGCCCACTTCCTCTCAATTCCCTTTACGTAATCTAAAGTTCCTCTATTCTTATCCCACCCTCTCTCCCCCATTATATAATATCATCATCCACTTATCAGGGAAAACATTTGACCTTTGGTTTTTTTTTTTGGGATACTAGAGCAAGGGGATAACTATCTCTTTTTGTTCAGGGATTGAGATGGGCTAGGATTGATCTGCAATTTTAGTAAAACTCAGTCTCCCTTTGTGTTATACTTATTTCTGTGTTGTTCTATTAAAAACCTACCAAGTCTTTGTCTCTTGATCTCTGAAAGATTGTTGACCATTTAGCTTACTAATTTTTAGCTTACTCTTTAAGCCTCTGCCTCATGTAACTTCAGAATTTGTCAGATACACTGAAGAGAAGGATGGTCAAGGATCTGAAACAGGCCCCTTCTGCTAATGGGTTCTGTTTCCTAAGCTGAGATCCGAATCTACCTTTTAGATTTTTTGGTGTAGCTTATCAACTCCCCAAGTCTCAAATAAACAAATATTCTTCAAATAATCTTTGTTATGTGTGTGTCTTGTGGCCATGCGTTTAAGGACCCTCAAATTTACAATTGTACTCTTGCCCTAAATGAATTCTCTGCCAATTTTTTCATCACCACAGAAGCCGTCTGCCTCAGTCAATTTTCTTTGCCAATGTGAGTGGGCATTTGAATAGAACAAAAAGTGGAACAAAGAGGAATTCATCTCTTGGTCTAGAATGTCAAAAACCTTCAGGGAAAAATATATCTGGCAACTACTTGTTTACTTTGGAGTTCAGTTCTACCCTTTATGGAATTTTATTGCATCTAATTCTTATTTATATGATCTTCTGATATCTTTAATATATGATTTTGATATATTTTCTGACTTTTCCTTTGTTACAGAGGAAGTATCAACTTTCCAGAGACTGCTACATCTTATCTAGAAGCAGAAGTTTCTGAGTATATCATTAAAATTCCCTTCTATTTGATTGAATGACTTGATGTAGTTGTCAGGACTCTTCAAAGAAATCTAACAGAACCAGTGTGAGATAGATTGATTTATCTATCTATCTTTCTATCTATCTATCTATCTATCTATCTATCTATCTATCTATCTATCTATCTATAATTATTATGAGGAATCAACCCATGTAGTTATAGAGACTAAGAAGTCCCATGTTCTACAGTCTATAAGCTATAGATCCAGGAAAAGTCATTACATAATTCAGTCTAAGGCAGAAACTGAGATTCAAGGAAGTCAATGTGACAAATTTTAATCTGAAGGCCAGAGAAAATGAAATGAGATACTTCAGCTGCAGCAGTGAGGAACAAAAGAATAAATTCATCTTTCTTCCACCTTTCATTATATTCAGGTCTTTAAGGGATTGAATGGTACACATTTACTGGAAAGGACAGTAATCTGAGTTCACCCATTCAAATACTTATCCCATCTGGAAATAATCCTCAGGGACACACTCAGAAATAATATTTAATTTGGTACCTATGGTCAAATTACCATATAAAATAACCATCACAATTGCTACAAAATTCTAAAGTAAATATTATTTTCCCCCAAATATATGAAGTATTACTTTATTGCCTTAATATATTTATTTTTATCAAAAATCCAAATGTAAAACTAATTTTTTTAATATTGGTTATCTTCTTTCTCTTTGGAGACTTTCAAAAATCTTCTCTTTGATATTCTAAATATTACCATTCTCATGTTCATTGGTGGATTTTCCATTTTCTTTCAATATTGACACATTTTTAGACTTTTCTTTCTTTAATTCTGTGAAATTTATCAGCATTCTTTAATATTTTAACTGCTCTGCATTTGTACTCTTCTTTTTTATATCTCCTGTTATCCGGAATTCAATTTTCCATTTCTACCATTCAAGTTTATTGGCTTTGTTTTCTTTTGTATGTGTTGTTTCTCTGTGTGGAAAGATTCCCCAGTGATACCCTAAGCAACCGCACACATATCCACATAGTCCATGTAGATAAACCTTAAACTATAGCCGATCTGAGTCTTGGATAAATTCCTCATAGCGCTTCTGGAATGTGAGAATATTATGGCTTTGTGAAGAGCTGCTAACAGGTCTTTTTTTTATTCATCTCCCTGTCTACCAAGAAGGTTACATGATACACGTTTTTTGTCACCTCCCTAGTTCTGATGTGGGGGGGGGGGGGTGGTAATTTTCTTCACTTATCTTAAAGTATATGAGTCTATGAAATGAACTTGCCATAGAGTAACATTGACTCCTTGCAATTAGTGTTGCATCCCCTTTGTCTACTATAAACCCTTTATTTCAATGCTATCTGATGGGAAAATGACGCCAGGAGTTAGTGCCATGGGCCATTCTTGATTTCACTGAGCACATGAGTTAATAAACTATCTGAATTTTAAAAGGACTTACTCCTTTGCAAGTAGAATCTACCACATCTGTCATTTGCTTTGATATTCTCCTGCTTCTTCCCAGGAAGTTTCATCTAGCTGATTTATTTCATTCATTAGCTGTGTTTATCATGCTATTTTCCCCATATTTAGTGTACTCTTTGTTCAACTATTATTTTATACCAAATAATTCTGGATTTTTCATAATATCTTATTCTTTTTATATAAATACCTTTCCATATCTCCTTATGTATATTTATCATTATTTCAAGTCTTAGTCTTTTTAAATAATTTTAATCCATGCTGAACTTCTCAAATTTCTAAAGTCATAATTGCTTTTCTTTTAGGCTGTTATACTCCTTAATTGTTTAGGTATTTTTATTTAAGTGTATTTGCTACTTTTTACAAAAGGGCCAAAGACCAGGCATGCATATCAGTCCTAAGGAATCCAAGGAGAATGGAGTTATTTACCTTAGAATATATGGTTCTAAATCTATAAAACTACTGTTAGTTACTCCCATTTGCTCCCACTCTGCTAAATAATTTCCCTGTTCAGGGTTTTACCTTCAGACCCATAGATAGACACAGTACGTGAGGAACTGTATTTTCTTAGTTTGCTATTCCATAGCTCTTAAGTAAATATCTGAGGGTAGCTGGTTCTGAGGGTGGATGGTGGAACCTTTCATCATCTTGTTTTGCCTTAATTGAACCTCTATAAACCTCCAACAGCATTCTGGGTTATTTCTGACTAGTAATGCCTGTGGTGATGATTTCGGTAGTAATTGTTCCAAGGTAATGCAAGGGAGAGACAAGAGCAGGACTTTAGTTGTTTTCCTTCAATATATTTTTCAACTTCTCTGGTTATCTTACCATCAGAGTTGCAGCTACTAAACAGTCTCTCCTCCCTTCTCTTGACAAAGCTGTTTAAGAAGCTTTCCCCCCCACAGTTATATGTCTGTCTTTTCCAGTTCATTGAATTTATATGTCTGTCCAAAAGCTATAGACTGATTTCAGGGAGAGAGCCAGTGAGCCACACTAGTTTGCCATCTTGCAAGAATCATGTATTATAACATTTTAGAATTCAGCCACACATTAAAGAAAGAATATTCCAAAAGGGGGCAAAATAGCCCATGAGCACATAACAGTATTTCTCATGGCGTGGCTACCTGGGTCTCAAGAAGCGGGAACACTGCTTTTCCCCGAGGTAGGTGAAAAAGGAATTTCCCTAATATTCAGTATTAGAGAGCCTAAGAAAAACAGAAAGTTTGGGTACATTAAACAAGGAAAACTTAAAAAATTAGAGATAAGTAGCTTGTGGGAAAAGTGAAATTAGTACACAGGATAGAAAAAGCTGAGAAATACTACGAACAGGCTTAACTGAGAAAATCCTGAGATCGGAGGGGCAGGCTGTCTGTCCTAGCTGATCAGGGTCTGTTTGACACATTAAATGGGTTTACAAAAGGCACCCTGAGTTTACCAGTCATCCACAGGGTGGATGCCACCTTGAGACAACTGTGCAGCAGTGCCAAGGGAAACTGGGAACTCAGAACCAGGAGTTCACGGCTGGCCCTCCTGATCTTATCTGAGTCTAGCAAAGACCTAACTGAGCCTAGCAAATTGGGGAAAATCAGATGCTGAGAGCATTTTCCCTGGGGGAATACAAGCTAGAGAGGCCAGAGAGCAGCTGGCACTCTTCAACTCTTTGACTCTGGAGGCTCCCAGGGGCACACAAGGCCAGCTATTGTGGCTCAGGAATTTTGAAAGGGTGGGTTGTGCCAGTACCCAGTGCTTGCCTGCTAGTTGGCCAGCTGATTGGCACTCAGTCCGCCATGTGCCCCTGACTCTTCTTGGCCTTCTGTGGATGGTCTGCCAGTTGGCCCTTCCTTGGCATCCAGCCTGCTACCTAGCCTTTAGCCTGCTGCTTGCTGCAGGGCCTGCAGCATATCACTCAGCAAATGACTACTGACCCCAAGAGGCAAGAAAGAGCAGTATCTGTGTGCAACAGAGGCAGTGAAGGATGTTTCCCAGTCCCAGGAGCGGACCCCTTGGGAGACTCCTGAGGTACAGTCTCCCAAAGTAGATCAGTATCTGCTGGGCTCTCGGAGCTCATTTATTTGATACTGCCAGACAATTCACCAATCAATAAAACACCTAGAACTTCACTAAACCTAAACCTCACTTCTGGGAACTCCACCCATGGGAATTCCTCTCACTGCACCCAGTGGGGATCATACCCTGGGGGCGGAGCGCATGGCTCTTTACATCCCACGCACACCACACTGCCAAGAAGGGAAGTCCTGCAGTCTTAAACCCCAACGGCATCTGAGTGAGCAACAATATAAAGGAAGGACTCAGCAACCCATGGCACTTACTCCATAGTACATTTTATAAAATAGACCACAAGTTTAGGCCACAAGGCAATTCTTAGAAAATATAAAAATAGAGATAATACCCTGTATTCTATCAGATTATTATGGAATAAAATTAGAAATCAATGATAAGACAAAAAGCAGAAACTATTTTAACACCTGGAGACTGATTAATTCACTATTGAATAAGGAATGCATAGCAGAAGAAATTAGGGGAGAAATTAAAAAAATATCTAGAAGTAAGTGAGAATAGCGATATAACATACCCAAATCTGTGGGACAGTATGAAGGAGTTCTAAGAGGAAAGTTCATAGCATTGAGAAAATTCATTAAAAGAACAGAAAGCCACCAAATAATCTGACATGACACCTCAAGGTCCTAGAAAAAGAAAAACAATTCAACACTAAAATAGAAGACTGGAAATAATAAAATCAGAGCCTAAATCAATGAAATTAAGCAAAAGAATAGACAATTCAAAAAATCAAACAAAAAGATGGTTCTTTGAAAGAACACCTAAAATTTATAAGCTGTTAGCCAAGCTAACTAAAAGAAAGAGAGAAAAACTCAACTTGTTAAAATTTGTGATAAAAATGGAAATATCACCACAGAAACTACTGAAATACAGAAGATAATAAGAGTATTTTGAAAATTTATACTCTAACACACTAGTAAATCTTGAGGACATTGACAAATTTCTAGAGACATATGACCTACTCAAATTAAACCAGGAGGATATAGAAAATTTTAACAGATCGATTTTAAGTAATGAAGTTGAAGAAGTCATCAAAGACCTACCAACAAAGAAAAGTCCAGGACTGGATGGATTCACAGCCAAGTTCTACTAGGCCTTTAAAATAAGAACTAATACCAATCTTCCTCAAATTATTCCATGAAATAGAAAAGAAGGGAGCTCTTCCAAGCACATTCTATGAAGCTAGTATCACCTTGATACCAAAACCAGACAAAGACATGTCAAGCAAAGAAAATTTCAGACCAATATCCTTGGTAAACATCAATGCAAATATTCTCAATAAAATACTAGGAAATTGCATACAAAACACATTAAAAAGATAGTGCACCACGATCAAGTGGGTTTTATTCCAGAAATGCAAGTTTGGTTCACCTTATTAAAATCAATAAATGTAATATATCACATAAATAGACAAAGATAAGAATCACATGATTAACTCAATAGATGTAGAAAAAGCATTTGACAAAACACAGCATCCATTCATATTTAAAACACTAGAAAAACCTAGAAATAGAAGGAATACACCTTAACATTGCAGAAGCCATATATGCTAAACTCAAGGCCAACATCATTCTAAATGGAGAAAATTGAAAGAATTCCCTCTAAAAACTGGAACAAGACAGGGATGCCCTCTTTTACCATGTCTATTCAATATAGTCAGTGAAACCCTAGACAGAGTAATTAGATAAAAGAAAGAAAATAAAGGGATACAAATAGGAAAAAAAAAGCCTCAAAGTATAACTATTTGCTGATGACATGATTCTATATTTAAAAGACCCCAAAAAACCACCCAAACTTCTAGAACTCATAAATGAATTAAGTAAAGTAGCAGGTATAAAATTAAAATCCATAAATCAGTTGTGTTCCTATACACCAATGATCAATCAACTGAAAGAGAAATTAGGAAATTTATCCCATTCACAGTAGCCTCAAAGAAAATAAAATACTTGGAAATCAATCTAATAAAAGAGGTGAAATATCTCTAAGATGAAAATGACAGAACATAAAGAAATTGAAGAAGATGTTAGAAGATGGAAAGATCTTCCATGTTCTTGGATAGACAGAATTAATTTTGTTAAAATGGCCATACTACCAAATGCTATACATATTTAATGCAATTCCTATTATAATTCAAATGATATTATTCATAAAAATAGAAAAAGCAGTCATGAAATTCAGTTGGAAAAATAAGAGGCCCAGAATAATAGCCAAAGCAATCCTTAGGAAGAACATTGGAGCAGGAAACATCCCAATACCAGACCTTAAATTGTACTATAGAGCTACAGTAAAAAAACAAACAAACAAAAAACAACAACAACAAAAAAAAAAACAAGACAACCAACCAACCAAACAACAACAACAACAACAAAAACAGTGTGGTACTGGCACCAAAAACCTGAAGACCAATGGAACAGAATAGAAGACACATAGACAAACCCACGTAAATACAGTTATCTCATACTAGACAAAGGTGCCATAACATACAATGGAGAAAAGATAACCTCTTCAACAAATGGTGATGGGAAAACTGAAATCCATATGTAGCAGAATAAAACTGCACCTCTATCTTTCACCCTGCACAAAACTCAAAAGTGAATCAAGAACCTAGGCATTAAACCAGAGACCCTATACCTAGTAGAAGAAAATGTAGGCCCAACTCTCCATTATGTCAGCATAGGAACTGACTTCCTGAATGAGAGTCCTAGAGTCCAAGAAGTAAAATCAAGAATCTATAAGTGGGATGGATTCAAACTAAAAAGTTTCTTCACAGGAAAGGAAACAATCAACTGTGTGAAGACAGCCTACAGAATGGGAGAAAAACTTTGCCATCTGCACCTCAGATAGGGCATTCATTTTCAGTGTGTACAAAGAAATCAAGCAACTTAACACCAGAAAAGCAAATAACCCAATCAATAAATTGGCAAAAAAAAAACTGAACAGGCACTTCACAGAAGAAGAAATACGAATGGTCAATAAATGTATGAAAAAATGTTCCACATCTCTAGCAACTAAAGAAATGCAAAATAATACTACACTGGGATTCCATCTCCAGTCAGAATGACAATTATTAAGAAGGCAAGTAACAATAAATGTTGGTGAGGATGTGGGGAAAGGACATGCTCATACATTGTTGGTGGGACTACAGATTGGTGCAATGACTCCAGAAAGCAATATGAAAGTTCCTCAGAATATATGGACTGGAACCACCATTTGACCCAGTTATCTCACTCCTTGGCATATACCCCAAAGGCTTAAAATTAGCATACTACAGTGATGTGACCACATCCATGTTTACAGCAGCTCAATTCACAATAACCAAGCCATGGAACCAACTTAGGTGCACTTCAACAGATGAATGGATAAAGAAAATGTGGTATATATACACAATGGAATATCACTCAGCCACAAAGAAGAATGACTTCATGACATTTACTAATAAATGGATAGATCTAGCGATCATCATGCTAAGTGATATAAGTCAATCTCCCAAAACCAAAGGTGGAATATTTTAATTGACATGTGGAAGCTAAACCATAATAAAAGGGTGGGAGGAAAAAGAGAAGTTCAGTTCATTAGACAAAGGGGAATAAAGGGAAGGGAGGGGAAATAGGAATGGAAAGGCAGTGGAATGAATCTGACATAATTTTCCTACGTATATATATGAAAAAACCTAACAAAATCCCACCATCATGTACATCCGCAAGAGTGGAGTTCTAATTAGAATGGTTCTACTGTCATGTACAGCTAAACAATTCAATAAGAATATAAATAAATAAGTAAATAAATAAAAACTGATATATAGAAAGAGATATATAGATATATGGAAAAAACACTTTTTTGTTCAAAGTCAGTTACTAAGGGGTGAAGATGAAATTCAAGCTCAGCAACTTTGTTCCAACCCAACCTATACTATTCTGCTAAAATATTTTTAAATGATAAAAAAAATGTTTTTAAAACATCAAAAAAATGAATATTCCTCCATAAAATTTTTTCAGAAACTAGGCTTTGAATAGTTAAAGATTGTCATGGTTCAATAGTGAGTCTGAGGTAGAACAGCAAATATCTTCTCTCTGGAGTCCTATGCTAGATTGTTCCACTAAACCCTGACACATTGCCTTAAATTCTCTGGGCTTTAGCTATATCAACTGTATATTCATATGGATATTAATAGTCAAGTTCTTCTTGATCTTCTTTGCCTAAATATCTATTCCTATTATTGTATTAAAAGCCAGGCTTCTAACTTCCAGTGTTTAATCAATGGCCATCAAATCTATGAAGAATTTACTTGAACCACTAGAATTGGCATGATTGGGGGAAAGGTCTGACCATAGTCTTCTTAGAGAAGAATATTAAGATAATGTGTCTATAAGTTTGTGAAAGAAACTAAATTATTTTGATCAGTGTTTCTTATTCCTATCTCCAGGTGCACTCTTTTACCTTTCAGTTTAAGTTTTACAAGTGATTTGAAATGATTTAAATCAAATTCTTTAAATGTAAGTATTTAATATAGAGATTTCAGGTAGCACAATCATGCTCCTATAGCTCTGATGCACATTTGACACATGTCTACTTCCAATTCATTGTGTGTGTACTGGAACATCCATACTTTAGGAACAGAAAGGACTTCACACTCATAATTCACAAAACCAGATGTGAGTGTATTGACACAACAGATGGAAATTCTACAAATTTAGGTGAATTCAGAAAATCACATTCATTTTAGCATGACAGATCCATGTAATATTTAAGACAATTTGTATGATGTCTGTGGATTTTTTAAAAATAGACAGAAATTCAGATGACTACCATGAGAGTAAATTTTGACTATAAATGTATCCCTTGTCAACTTTGTTAATTCTTAATTGACCATAAAACATTTCTTATTTTCATGAATTTGGTTGCTTTTGAGATCCCTCCCCTCTCCCCCTCCCCTCTCCCCCTCCCCTCTCCCCTTCCCCTCCCCCTCCCTCTCCTTTTCCCCCTCCCGTCTCTATTTTCCCCTCTCCCTTGAGTTTCATGTACACAGGCTTAAAGAGATAAGTGCATTGGTATATATAAGAAGCCATCTGTGAGCTATATGTAGGAACTAAGCAGTGAACCATTAGGCAGAGAAGCCTGTTTTGGGGAACTCCCAGTTAGAATCCACTGGCTCGAAAACGTCTGATCATGCCCTAGCTCACTGCTCACATTCATGCACAGCCTCGGAGATAGAAGTGACCCACTAGGAGCCAAACAACCCACTAACTCCCCACCCCCCATATCCTGTTTTTCCTGAAGAAGCAAGCACAGGGACAAGACTCCTCCCACACTGAAACCTCATGCTTACCAATTCCCTTTGATCTATATTGCTATAAATAAATTGAACCATTGTAAGTCAGCACCTGTCTCTTTGTGGTATATGCATTTGTTTTCTCAGTCATCCTTTGGTATTCACAGAGAGTTGATTCCAGGATCCCCATCAGATACCCAAATTTGCAGATGTTCAAGTCCCTTTTATAAAACAGTGTGGTTTTTGCATATAATTTAAACAATTATTTCATATATTATAAATTATAAATTACTTATGATATGTCATATAATATAAATGCTTTGTAAATAGTTGTTATTCCCTATTGTTTAGGGAATAATGACAAACAAAAAACATCTGTGCACGTTCGGTATAGACACAGTCAGCAACCATTGTAAGCCTAACTGCACAGTACCTGATCTGAAATTGATTGATTCTGCAGATGCAGAACCCACAGAAATGGAGGGCTGAAGGTACACACACACACATACACACACACACACACACACACTGCATCTTATTAAGTCTGTTTCTCTGGAGAACCCTAACAAATACATTATCTCTACCTTCCAAAATAGTTAAATGAAAGTGTTACCACATTCCTGAAACTATAGATGAGTGCCAATATCCAGGACTTGAAAGATGTTCCTGCCACTTTTCATTCAACTTATCAGTTGAGCCTGTGCAGAAGACAGATGGAACTTAAACAAATAGCAGATTATCAAAAGGTAAATAAGGTAAGGACTCCAATTGCAATTGCTTATCCAGATTTTTTCCATATGTCTCCTCAACATATCTCCTGATGTTTAACATGTAGGTTTGGTATCTGGTGAATACTTTGTGTTACCTGTTAGTAAAGACTATTAGAGGCTGTTGGCTTTTAACTGGCCAAACTAAACTTGCACCTTCAATGTCCTGCTTCAGAGCTGTATCAACTCTCCAACCCTATGTCAACATATAGCTTGCTTGTTCGAAGCAACATATATCTCATTTGGGTGAACTACTCACTCTTTCACCAAGTAACTGAAAAATGAAAAGTTTTGTCTACAATCAGTGAAGACTATAACAATCCTAGTCTTCTGTGACACTCATGACATATTATCCTAGTAAAATGCAATGGTATGTGAACTGTCTATGGCAGTTAGGAATGCTATGTAAAGCCTTTGGTATGTTTCTGAAATCACATAAGCAAGTGGCGTAGATGCCCATGATCCTACAGCAGGCTGTATTGTCTCCTGCCTCTATTTCTACTTGAGTCTGATGAAAACATCCTTCAGTTATAGTCCTCAATCCCTTCCTGAAGTCTCCCTGAAGGACAGTGAGTAAAGATTTTTGTTTATTCTGACTGGAAGGAGAAATACTTAGAGAAATAAATCAAACTAGTTCTCTGGTTGATGTCCAGGGACCAATTAGAGCATTGGTGAGAAGGAGATGTGGGTAAAAATATGTGGGTAGTCTACTCTCACTGGGCAAGTAATATGATATTCTAGGTTCCATATGAATGTTCATCAAAGATAAATCTCAATCAAGGAAGGTATTAACAATCTTATTAGATGTATAAGCAAGCCCATTCTGTGGACAGAGTTGGGCTATATTGAGATCCATGCTTTTTCTTATCCAATAGGTTCATTCACAAAATATTTATGACAAGATTGTGGTTGTATGTGGACTTGTATTCAGCTCATCAAATCTGAAAACTATGGATCTGTGATCTGTTCTCCATCTTTATAACTTTATCAGTGAATTCAAATTATACAATTGGAATCATACACTATGTAAGTTTTGAGATTGCCTTTTTTTTCACACAACTTTGCGGTTCATCCAAATTTTTCTATGTCTTGATAGTTTCTTTTTAGTTTTATAATTCTTTTTTTTTGTGTGTGTAATCATAAATTTACATAGAGTAATGTTGTTTGATTCATTCTGTTATTTTTTCCCTTCCCCCCACCACTCCCACCCCTCTTTACCCTCTATACAGTGCTTCCTTCCTCCATACTTGCCCCCCTCCCTAACCCTAACTCTAACCCTAACACTAACCCTTCCCTCCCCCCCATTATGTGTCATCCTCCACTTATTAGCGATATCATTCGTCCTTTGGCTTTTTGAGATTGGCTTATCTCACTTATACAAAATAAAGACAGAATTTTAAAGGCTGTGAGAGAAAAGAACCAAATTACATTCAGGGGGAAACCAATACGGATATCAGCAGACTTTTCAATCCAGACCCTAAAAGCTAGAAGGGCCTGGAAGAACATTTTTCAAGCCCTGAAAGAAAATGGATGCCAACCAAGAATCTTATACCCAGCAAAACTTACCTTCAAATTTGACGATGAAATAAAATCCTTCCATGATAAACAAAAGCTAAAAGAATTTACAAAAAGAAAGCCAGCATTACAGAACATTCTCAGCAAAATATTCCATGAGGAAGAGATGAAAAACAAAGAAGCAAATCAGCAAAGGGAGGAATTATCGTAAAGGAATCGTCAAATAAAGGAGGAAACTAGTTTTGTAATTCTTGATATGGAATAATCACACGTTCTATGTCCTTTTACTTTGAAGGATATTTAGTTTGATTCCAGTTTGAGACTCTTATAAATACAACTACAATTTTTATACCGGTATTTGTGTGGAGATTTTTATCATAAATGCTTAGGAATGTGAGTGCTAGATCATATGGTGTGATGGTTTAATTTCATATTTCAATTTGAGTGGACAACCGAGTGCTCCAATATCTGGATGTTCCTGTGAGTGTGTTTTTGAAGGAGTTTAAAATTTAAATTAGTAGACTGAGTTAAGCAGATTGCCCTCTTTAATTCAGTGAGCCTTATCCAATTAGTTGAAGGCCTGACTAGAACAAAAATGCTGACCTTCCCTTGAGTATGAGAGATTTCCTTCTGCCTGACTTCTTTGATATTGTTTTTTTCCTACTTTCAGACTCAAACTGAAATGTCAGCTTTTCCTGAGTTTTGAATCTGCCAGTCTTTAGCCTGAAACTATATCATCAGCTTGCTTATTTGGGTAGATCTTGGTAGTTGTCAGCCTGCTTCACCATGTGGGCCAATTTCTCAATCAATCTCTCTGTAACTATTTAACTCTATAACTATCATTATGTAATTTATCAAGAGAACCTTAATACATATATTAAGTGTATATTTAGTTTTTAAGAACTTGATAGACTGTTTTCCAGAGTGATTATTCTATTTAGCTTTACTATTAGGGTATAAGAGACCCAGTTTCTATAAATCCTCTTCAGAATTTAGTACTATTAATATTTTTTATTTTCATGTATCTAATAGATGTGTTATAGGATCTTTTAATATTCAAATTTTTGCCTAATGATTAATGATGATGAACATCTTTTCATATACTTATTTGTCATGTATCTTGTGAAGTCTCTATTCCATTCTTTGATTCATTTTCTGATTGAACTGTTTTTTTTTTCTTTCTGGTTAAAGAGGTCTTTATATAATCTACTTGTGAGTCCTTTATTGGATAGGAAATTTTCAAACATTTTCTACTTGTATATGAATTGATTTTCATCTTTTTAACATTAATTTTCACAGAGGAAATTTTTTTTTGATAAAATTATGTATTTCCAAGTTTTCTCAGGGACTGTGCTTTGGGTATCATGTCTAAGAACACTTTTAATCATGAAGATTTTCCCCTCTATTTTGAAAGTGTTATAATTTTATATTTAGCTCTATGATCAGATATGATCCAATGACATAAGGTGAAGGTTTCATGTCATTTTTAATTTTTTTTCCTAAGGATGTCCAATTGCAAAGACTATGCTTCATTCATTGAATTAATTTGAAAATTTGTGAAAAATAAGTTGGTGTGCTTGTGTGGATCTATACCTGGGTTTTCTATTTATTAATCTAGATATCTATCCTCTTAACAATAACTATTAATTATTATTTTAATCTTCAGGACTCCATCTGTGGAATAGATTAGATATTCTTCATCTCACTACTAAATCTATTACTTTCTCTCTGATACTTTTAACTGTTTTCTTTTTTGTCTTATTTAAAAAATTTGGATAAGAATTTAAAATTATGTTTATTTATGGAATTTCAAAATGATATGACATATGTATACTAATGTGGAAGATTAAATCAAGCTAATTAATATATCCATCACTTCAAATGCTGGGTTTTTTAGAGGATAAATTTGAAATTTATCCTTAGCAAATTTGAAATATATAACACTGTGCAATAGATCTCAAAAATGTTTTCCCCCCAGCTGAAAGTTTTTACCTTTGACTAACATCACCCATCCTTCCTCCATTCTAGTCTGTGATAACCAACATTCTACCCTCCACTGCTTTGAGTCTGATTGTTTTAGATTCTACATATGAATGTGATTGTACAATACTTATATCACATTACATTATAATAATGTCCTCCAGGTTCATCCATATTTTTGCAAATGACAGAATTGCCTGATTTCCTAAAGCTTAATAGTATTCCATTTTATAAATGTATTAGTCCATTGATAGACCCTTAGGATGATTCTTTATCTTGGTTATTATGAATACTTACTGCAGTGATCATGGGAGTGCTGATTTCTCTTAGACATAATGATTTCATGTTCCTTGGACACATACCAAAAAGTTAGATTGCTTGATCATGTGGTAATTCTATTCAGTTTTTTGAGGAACCTCCCTACAATTTTCCACAAGGGCTCTACAAATTTATATTCCTCTTCAATAGTGTACAGTTCCCTTTTTCTCCATAGCTTTATTAGCCTTTAACATTTTCTGTTTTTTCATGATTCAATGTTGGCAGGTTGTATGTGTCCTGGAACTTATTATTTTCATTTATCAAATTAATTGGCATATAATTGTTCATAGCAATCTCAAGATGGATTGCATTTTTGTGATATTAGTTGTTATATTTTCTCTTTGATTTCTGATTTACTTGAGCCTTTTTTATTTCTTAGTCTACCTAAAGGTTTATCAGTTTTGTTAATCTTTTCAGAGAACCAACTCTTAGTTGCATTGATCTTTTATATTGTTTTTGCAGTCTTATTTCATTTCCTTTTTTTTTTTTTTTCTGATCTTTCTTTCCTGCCACTAACTTTGGTCCTAGTTTTTTCTTCTTTTTCTATGTAGTGTAATATTAGGTTGTTTACTTGAGATCTTTCTTTTTATTTTTTTTTAATTTTTACAGGCTGCATTTTGATTCACTGTACACAAATGGGGTACATATTTTCATTTCTATGGTTGTGCACAATGTAGATTCATACCATTTGTGTAATCATACATGTACATAGGGTAATGATGTCTGTCTCATTCCACCATTTTTCATACCCTGCCTCTCATTTCCCTTTACGTAATCTAAAGTTCCTCTATTCTTCTCTCACCCCCAATACCCCCACTCGCTTTATATATCATCTTCTACTTATCAGAGAAAACATTCGGCCTTTGGTTTTTTGGGATTGGCTTCTTTCACTTAGCATGATATTCTCCAATTCCATTCATTTATTTCCAAATACCATAATATTGTTATTCTTTTTGGCTGAATAATATTCCATTGTGTATATATATCACAGTTTCTTCATCCATTCGTCTGTTGAAGGGCATCTAGGTTGGTTCCACAATCTAGCTACTGTGATATAGGTATTTTTTGATATAGGTATTTATGGCTATATGTTTTCCTTTTAGAATTGCTTTTGTTCCTTTCCATACATTTTGATATATTGTATTACCTTTTTGATTTTTTTCTCAAAATATTTTTTGATTTCTTCTTCGACCCATTGGTTATTCAGGAGTATGTTGCTTAATTTCCACGTTTTTTCCAAGATTTCTCCTATTACTAATTTCTAGTTTTATACTGTTGTGATCAGGAAAGACACTTGATATCAATTTCATCCCTTTGAAAAATTTTCAGTCTTGGTTTTTGGCCCAACATATGATCTATTCTGGAGAATGTTCAGTGTACACTTAGATGAGTGTGTATGTACTGTTTGATAGCATGTGCTATATGTCTCCTAGGTCAATTTGTTCTAAAATAGAGTTCAAGTCCAGTGTTTTCATATTCATTTTCTTTGGGTGATCTGTCCATTGTTGAAAATGGGTATTGAAGGTCCCTACTATTGTTGTATTGCTATTTATCTTTGGATCTTTTAACATTTGTTTTATTTGTTTAGCTTCTAAAATGTTTCTCATATATGCATTTATAATTATTATGTGCACTGGATGAAATGATCCCTTTATCATTCTACAGTGACCTTCTCTGTTTCTTTTTACAGGTTTTGTTTCACAATCTATTTAATATAAACATAGCCATCCCTGCTCCCTATTTCATTTCGATTTTCATGGAGTAGTTTTCCATCCTTCACTTTCAGTCCCTCTTAAAAATGAGATGAATGTATGACCTTAAAAATGAGATTAAGCTGGGTGCCGTGATGCATGCCTGTAATCCCAGTGGCTGAGGCAGGAGTATTGTGAATTCAAAGCCAGCCTCAGCAACTTAGTGAGGTACTAAGCAACTCAGTGAGACCCTGTCTCTAAATAAAATATTTTTTAATAATGGCTGGGGAGGTGGTTCAGTGGTTAAGTGCTCCTCAGTTCAATCCTCAGCACCAAAAAGAGAGAGAGAGAGAGATGAATCTCTTGCAGGCAGCATGGGTCATGCTATTTTATTTTTCTTAGCCAATGTGTATTTTTATTGAAGAATTTAATCCACTTATATTCAAGGTTATTATTAGGGAAAGCATTTATAATGCCATTCTTCTATAATTTGTTTTGTTTTAAAAGATACTTTGTTTTTTCCTCCCTTCCTGCATGGCTTGATCATTTTTATAGTAATGTGCTCAGAATCTTTTTTTATTCTCATTTTGTGCATTTATTATCCATGTTTGCTTTGTGGTTACCACAAAGTTAACATAAAATGTCTTATTCTTATTACAGGCTATTTCAAGCTGATAGCAACTTAAATTTGGCCACATACAAACAACTTCACACTCACCCCCACCATTTCCTGTCTCTAATGTAAAAATTAATATATATTTTTGTAATTTGTGTCCCTTAACAATTTATTTTACTGGTAGTTGTTTTTGTTAATTTTTGTCTTTTAATCTTCATCATAGAGATAAACTTGCTTTGTACACCATGCATCTTGGTTACAGTCCTAGAGTATTCAGAATAGGCTCTGTATTGCTTATACCACTTAATTTTATGCTTTGATATGTTTTATGTTATTAGCAGTTTTTTCATTTCAGTTTAAATAACACTGCTTAGCATTCCTGTAAGACAAGCCTACCTGTAAGACAAGCCTAGCAGTATTTAACTTAGCTTCAGTTTGTGAAAGTTTGTATTTCTTGGTCATTTCTGAAGGACAGCTTTGCCAAATAAAATATTTGATTGGCATTCTCTTCCCTCCGGTACCTTGAATATGTCATCCTACGATGTTCTGGCCTGCAGGGGTTCTTCTTACACGTCTGCTGAGAGTCATATTGGGATTCATATGTGATGTTTCTTATCCATTTTGCTCTCTGAATCCTTTTGTCTTTACTTTTTGATAGTTTGAGCATTATGAACTTCTTTTTGGGTTGAATTTGATTGGAGACCTCTGTACTTTCTGTATCTAAGTATTGGTATCATTCCATAGATTTGGATAGTTTTCAGATATTACTTATTTAATATGCTTTCTTCCCTTTTTCCTTCTCCTTTCTCCTGTAATTCCTATTATGCAAACTTAGTACTCTTGATCTCATGTTTGTTTTCTCTTCAGATTGTAAGCCTTTCAAGTAAACTAAAAAACCAGCTTCTGGTGGTGATCTTGACCTTGAACTCTTCTGCCCAATTGGTGATTTTTAACCTGGAGAGTGACTGAGTAGGGGGATAAACTTGTCCAGAGGGTCCCATACTTCTCTTAAAAGTGATATGATCTCCAGAAGCTACTTATTGTCCCTCTGTGGCAGGGCTAACTTTCAGACAGCATTAAATAATCAGCATTCTGTTTCAAAGCTTTAAATCTGTTTTGAGGGGAGAGAGACTGACCAAATCTTTCTCATTATTTGGACCAATGGAATCTTTTTTAATTCTAGTGGTGGGGATCATATCCAGGGCTTTGCATAGGCTAATCATGCACTATACCACATCCTGTGATGTAGTTTCTTAATAGGAAGTAAGGGTCAAGTAACCCTTGTGAGAAATAATTTTAAAAACCTAACTTTTAAACAGGGAGGGCTTGAGTGGGACTGGAACACAGACCAGAGTTTCCCCCTTCCCCACTGCAAAAGTGCCCTTGTCGCAAGCTGATATCCCCAGCTGAATGGCTTCCTCAGCCCACCACTACCTCCTTCTCCCTTTCATAGAATGACAGCCCTCTGTTTGTTGTTTTGACTGGATAATTTCAAATGTT
Source organism: Sciurus vulgaris (assembly GCF_902686455.1). NCBI lineage: Eukaryota > Metazoa > Chordata > Mammalia > Rodentia > Sciuridae > Sciurus > Sciurus vulgaris. Next base: position 55,889,022 of record NC_136462.1, on the reverse strand, counting down.
CTATCTTCAAGATCATTGCTTCTTTCTTCCATTTGCTTAAGTCAGCCATTAAAGCTTTCTATTAATTGTTTTCAGTTTAGTCATGATATTCTTTAAGATTTCTACTTTTGTATTTTTAAAAATTGTTTCTATTTCTTCATCTTCTCATTTTGATTTATATTGTTTTCCAGGTTTCACTGACATTTATTTCCATATGCTCTTGAAGATCTTATAGGAGAGAGAGAGAGGAGAGAGACAGACAGAATGAACAAACACAGGATGAGTCAGGGAAAATATAAACTCAAAGACATGCCCCCAGTGATATACTTTCTCCAGTCACATCCTACCTCTCTACTGTTACCATCCAGTTAAGTCATTTAAGTGGATTAATCCATCTATTGGGTTATAGCTTTCTATCCCCCCCACCCCCATACCAGGTGTTGAACCCAGAGGCACTTAACCACTGAGCCACACCCAGCCCTTTTTACATATTATTAGAGACAGGATCTTACTGAATTGCTTAGGGCCTTGCTAAATTGCTGAGGCTTGCTTTGAACTTGCGATCCTCCTGCCTCAGCCTCAGGAGCTGCTGACATTTCAGGCGTATAACTCTCTTAATCTAATCATTTCACTGTTAAATATTCTTGCATTGTCTCACGTATGAACTCCTTGGGGGCCACCTCATATTCAAACCATAATGCTGACTTCTCATGATACTTGTGCTCTTGCATTGGTGTTTGCACATGTGAGGAAATAGCTACTCCTTTTGGCCTTTACAGATATTATTTGGTAAGATTAGACCTTTACTACTTAGTCTAGCATGTGATTCTGGATAAGCCAGTTGGTAAAAACTTCAGGCATGGAGAGTTTGATGTTAGGTTCTCTAGCTGACTGGGCTATTACCTTTGCTTTGAGTTTGAGTTTGGCTGCTGGTTGAGCTACTGCCTGGTGAGTCTACTGGCTGTGCTGCAGGCTGGACACTACAGCCATCACTGATCAGGTAGAAGAGCAGGGTATGTTCCCAGTAAATGGTACCACTGTTTGTGTTCTGGGCTTGAACCAGGCTGCAGATTATGCCCCAAGTTTAGGAGGAGTCTCTGTTCTGGTCCAGAGGCTATGTACCATCAAAATACATGACTAAGGCTTGCATTCCTGTGTGGGTGGGGCCTTAAAGTAGGCTCTGAATATGGGATAAGCTGCCATTTGTACCTCCCTAGTCAGGCAAGCCTATGTTCTCTGGATATATACAGTGATGAGTAGCTGACTGGATGGAACCTTGTTTTGGGCTCTGAGGTCAGAATGAGCTACTGTTTGGGTTCCTAGGATAAGATCCCAATCTTCTGTGCTCCACAAAAATGTGCTATGCTTGACTCACTTCCTGCGCAGAGCTTCAGCGTGGTCTCTGAACCATGCTGAACCATTTGGACTCCCCTGTTGGACAGATATGGTTTCTATGCTCCACAGAACTGCAGTATGTGAATAATCAGTTTGTATAGGCAGGGACTTGGGCTGGGCTCTGGACCCGGCCTGGCATGATCACTGTATTCTGCCCAGGTACCTGTAGACTGCCATCTCTTCATCTGAGATGGGAGCTAATATGGGGCACTGAGGCTTGGTGTAGAGACTGACAACTAAGAGCGAAGCTAAGATGCACTTCCCACTGTACTTCTGGGAGTGACAGGCTTAACTCAGTGAGTGGGCTGTGTTATTGGTTGGTATCCCTGATTGGGTACCACTCACTGCTGGCAGGAACATAGAGCTGCCATCGAGATCCACTCACAGGTCACTCTGAGCTCTGTCTGTATTTATAGCTTCTACTTGACCCCTGGGGTCTAGTCTTGCTGTTAACCCAGTATTCCTCATGAGACAAGATGGGAATGGATTGCTTAGGAAGTGTCTTAGAATTCTTGGTTAAGTAGGTGTCTACCATTAGTTCTCTTTTACCCCTATAGAGACTGTGGACCCAGGGAAATCCTCTTTCTGTGTCACTGTGCTGACTCGAGGGAGATCCAGTAGCAATACAGATTAAGTGAAACCTTTCTAATGTATTCTTTACTTTTCAAATAAAAGATAATTTTTTTCATTCAGTTTGCTTTTGAATTTAGATCTTATGAATAATGTCACATCTTATGGTTTTATCTATTTTTCTTAGCTTTTTGAAATCTGAGGTTTTTTAAAAAAAATTTCAGGTGTAGATGGACATAGTACATTTATTTTATTTATTTATTTTTATGTGGTGCTGAGGATTGAACTCAGTGCCTCACATGTGCCAGGCAAGTGCTTTACCACTGAGTCACAACCCAGACCCTGAAAATCTGAGTTTTAAAAAATCTATTAATGTTTGTTTAATGATATTTCATTCAGGCTGCAGTATTACATATATTTTTGTTTTATGGTTGACTTTGAGAGGAGAATATTCATTAAAATATTTTTCATTTTCATTTACTTTTTATTATGACTTTGTGTGGATATTGTCTACCATTTTCTGCTTTCTTTAAATATCCAATTTTCTGAATTAATACTACTAGATGTTGCTTTCTAGCAAGGAGTGAGGAGTCAAAGAGTCTTTCTACATCTTTTAGTTTAGTATTTCCTCTTTTATTAGTTTGACAAAGTTCAGGTTCCTCAATGTCTGGCATTTTTACAGTTTTGTTTTTACTTATTTATTTATCTTTTAGTTTTTTACAGACTCCATTTTGATTCGTTGTACACAAATGGGGTACATCATTTCATTCTGTGGTTATACATGATGTAGATGCATACCATTCGTGTAATCATACATGTAGATAGGGTAATGATGTCTGTCTCATTCCACCATTTTTCATACCCCCTCCCTCTCATTTTCCTCTACATAATCTAAAGTTCTCCATTCTTCTCTCACTCACCACACTTTCAACCCCTCATTATTCTCCACTTATCAGGGAAAACATTCAGCCTTTGATTTTTGGGATTGGCTTATTTCACTTAGCATGATATTCTCCAATTCCATCCATTTATTTGCAAATGCCGTAATATTATTCTTCTTTATGGCTGAATAATATTCCATTGTGTATATATACCACAGTTTCATTATCCATTCATCTATTGAAGGGCATCTAGGTTGGTTTCACAATCTAGCTATTGTGAACTGAGCTGCTATAAACATTGATGTGGCTGCATCACTGTAGTATGCTGATTTTAAGTCCTTTGGGTATAAACCGAGGAGTGGGATAACTGGGTCAAAAGGTGAGTCCATTCCAAGTTTTCTGAGGATTCTCTACACTGCTTTCCAGAGTGGCTGCACAAATTTGCAACTCCACCAGCAATGTAAAAGTGTGCCTTTTTCCCCACCAACATCTATTATTGTTTGTGTTCTTGATAATAGCCATTCTAATTGGAGTAAGATGAAATCTTAGAGTTGTTTTAATTTTCATTTCTCCAATTACTAAAGATTTTGAACACTTTTTCATATATTTATTAATTGCCTGTATGTCTTCTTCTGTAAAGTGTCTGTCCAGTTCCTTGGCCCATTTATTGATTGGGTTCTTTGTATTTTTGGTGTAAAGTTTTGTAAGTTCTATATAAATTTTGGAGATAAGTGCTCTGTCTGAAGTGCATGTGGAAAAGATTTTCTCCCACTCTGTATGCTCTCTCCTCATGTTCTCGATTGTATCCTTAGCTGAGAAAAAAAGTTTTTTAGTTTGAGTCCATCCCATTTATTGATTCTCGCTTTGATTTCTTGTGCTTTGGGAGTCTTGTCAAGGAAGTCTGATGATCCTAAGCCAACATGATGAAGAGTCAGGCCTACTTTGCCTTCTGTTAGGTACAGGTCTCTGGTCTAGTTCCTAAGTTCTTCATCCATTTTGAGTTGAGTTTTGTGCAGGGTGAGAGATAGAGGTTTAATTTCATTTTACTGCATATGGATTTCCAGTTTTACCAGCACCATATGTTGAACAAGCTATCTTTTCTCCATTGTATGTTTTTGGCTCCTTTGTCTAGTATGAGGTGACTATATTTATGTGTTTTTTTTCTCTGTGTCTTCTATTCTGTACCATTGGTCTGCCTATCTATTTTGGTGCCAATACCACACTGTTTTTGTTACTATTACACTGTAGTATGGTTTAATGTCTGGTATTGTGATACCTCCTGTTTCACCTTTTCTACTCAGGCTTGTTTTCGCTATTCAAGGTCTCTTATTCTTCTAGATAAAGTTCATGATTGCTTTCTCTGTTTCTGTGAGGAATGTCATTGGGATTTTAATTGGAATTGCATTGAATCTGTATAGTGCCTTTGGTAGAATGGCCATTTTGACAATGTTAATTCTGCCAATCCAAGAACATGGGAGATCTTTCCATCTTCAAAGGTTTTCTTCAATTTCTTTCTTTAATGTTCTGTAGTTCTCATTGTAGAGGTCTTTCACCTCTTTTGTTAGATTAATTCCCAAGTATTTTACTTTTTTGAGGCTATTGTGAATGGAGTAGTTTTCCTAATTTCTCTTTTAGAGGATTCATCACTTATGAATAGAAATGCATCAGATATACATGTATTGATTTTATATTCTGCTACTTTGAATTCATTTATTAATTCTAGCAGTTTTCTAGTGGGGTTTTTTGGATCTTCTAAATATAGGATCATGTCATCAGCAAATAGTGACAGCTTTAGTTCTTCTTTTCTTATTTGTATCCCTTTAATTTCTTTGGTCTGTCTGATTGCTCTGACAAGTGTTTCAAGGATGATGTTGAATAGAAGTAGTTTTTAGAAGGAATGCTTTCAGTTATTCTCCATTAAGAATGATGTTGACCATGGGCTTAGCATAGATAACCTTTACAAAGTTGAGGTACATTCCTACTATTCCTATTTTTTCTAGTGTTTTAAGCATGAAGGGGTGCTGTATTTTATCAAATGCTTTCTCAGCATCTATTGAAATAATCATGAGATTCTTAACTTTAAACCTATTGATGTGGTGAATTAAGTTTATTGATTTCCGGGTGCTGAACCAACCTTGCATCCCTGGGTAAACCCCACTTGATCATAGTGCACTATCTTTTTAATATATTTTTGCATGCGATTTGCCAGTATTTTGTTAAGGATTTATATATATATATGTTCATCAGGGATGTTGGTCTATAGTTTTCTTTCCTTGATGAGTCTTTGTCTGGTTTTGGTATCAGAGTGATACTGGCCTCATAGAATAAATTTGGAAGGGTTTCCTCCTTTCCTATTTCCTGGAATACTTTGAGGAGTGTTGGTATTAGTTCTTCTTTAAAGGTCTTGTAGAATTAGACAGAATCCATTTGGTCCTGGGATTTTCTTGGTTGGTAGGCTTTTGATGGCTTCTTCTATTTTGGTGCTTGAAATTGATCTGTTTAGATTGTGAATGTCTTCCTGATTCAGTTTGGGAGGATCATATGTCTCTAAAAATTTGTCAATGTCTTCGATATTTTCATTTCGTTGCAGTATTGATTTTCAAAGTACCTTCTAATTATGTTATGTATTTCAGTAGTGTCTGTCATGATCTTTCCTTCTTCTTCACCAATTCTAGTAATTTGAGTTTTCTCTCTCCTTTTCTTTGTTAGTGTGGCTAAGGGTTTATCAATTTTGTTTACTTTTCCAAAGAACCAACTTTTTGTTCTGTCAATTTTTTGAATTGTTTGTTTCATTTTCATTGATTTCAGCTCTGATTTTAATTATTTCCTGTCTTCTACTATTTTTGGTGTTGATCTGTTCTTCTTTTTGTAGGCCTTTGAGATGTAATGTTAGGTCATTTAGTTGTTGACTTTTATTTTTTTAATATTGAGCTCAATGAAATGAACTTTCCTCTTCATAATGCTTTCAGAGTGTCCCAGAGATTTTGATATGTTGTGTTGTTGTTCTCATTTACCTCTAAGAATTTTTTTATTTTTTTCCCTGATGTCTTCTGTTATCATTGCATCATTCAATAGCATATTATTTAGTCTCCAGGTGTGTGAGTAGTTTTTGTTGTTATTTTATCGTTCATTTCTAATTGCATTCCATTATGGTTGATTGGATACAGGGTAGGATCTCTATTTTTTTGTATTTACTAATGGCTTCTTTGTGGCATAGTATATGGTCTATTTTGGAGAAGGATCCATGAGTTGCTGAGAAGAAAGTATATTCACTCAATGATGGATGAAATACTCTGTAAATATTCATTAAGTCTATATCATTGATTATATTATTTAGTTCTATAGTTTCTTTGTTCAGTTTTTGTTTGGAGGATCTATCCAGTGGTGAGAATGGTATGCTAAATTCCCCCTCTATTAATGTGTTTTGGTCTATTTGATTCTTAAAATTGAGAAGGGTTTGCTTGATATACATAGATGCTCCATTGTTTGGGGCATAAATATTTAAAATTGTCATATCTTGCTGTTTTATGCTTCCCTTAAGCAGGATGAAATGTCCTTCTTTATCCCTTCTGACTAACTTAGGTTTGAAATCCATTTTATCTGATATGAGGAAGGAGACCCTGCTTTTTTACCGTGTCCGTGTGCATGGTATATTTTTCCCCATCCTTTAACCTTTAGTCTGTGGATGTCTTTTTCTATGAGGTGAGTCTCTTGAAGGCAGCATATTGTTGGGTCTTTCTTTTTAATGTAATCTGCCAGTCTATGTCTTTTGATTATTGAGTTTAGGCCATTGACATTCAGGGTTATTATTGTGATATGATTTGTATTCCTGGTCATTGGCTTATTTTTGGTTTTTAACTTGACTTGGTTTCTCCTTCGATTGACTTTTCCCTTAGGGTAGTTCCTTCCTATGCTGACTTGTATTGTTGCTTTTCACTTTCTCCTCATGAAATATTTTACTGAGAATGTTCTGTAGGGCAGGTTTTCTATTTGTAAATTCTTTTAACTTTAGTTTATCATGGAAAGATTTTATTTCATCGTCAAATCTGAAGGTTAGTTTTGCTAGGTATAGGATTCTTGGTTGGCATCCACATTCTTTCAGAGTTTGAAATATATTGTTCCAGGCCCTTCTGGCTTTTAGAGTCTGGGTTGAGAAATCTGCTGATATCTGTATGGTTTTCCCTTTATATGTAATCTGATGCTTTTCTCTCACAGCCTTTAAAATACTATTTTTATTTTGTATGTGTGGTATTTTCATTATACTGTGTCTTGGTGTGGATCCATTGTAATTTTGTGCACCTGATATTCTGTAAGCCACTTGTATTTGATTTTCCATTTCATTTTTCAGATTTGGGAAATTTTCTGATATTGTTTTGTTGAACAGGTGTTCATGCCTTTGGTTTGTATCTCTGTGCCTTTCTCAATCCCAGTAATTCTTAAATTTGGTCTTTTCATGATATCTCATAATTCTTGGACATTCAATTCATGACTTCTTAACATCATCTCAGTTTGTTCAAGTTATTTTCCAGATTAAATATTTTGTCTTCATTGTCTGAGATTCTGTCTTCCACAAGATCTAGTCTGTTGGTGATGCTTCCTATTGAGTTTTTATTTTGGTTTATTGTTTCTTTCATTTCAAGTATTTGTTTTTTTTTTTGTTTTTTTTTTTTTTTTTTTTTTCAGAATCCCTGTCTCTTTATTGAAATGTTCCTTTGCTTCCTGCATTTGATCTTTTAACTGTTTACTGGAATGATCATGCATTGCCTGCATTTGCTCTCTTCTTGTGTTTTACTTCACAGATCATTTTAATTATGCAGATTCTAAACTCTTTTTCTGTCATTTCTACTGCCATTCTGTCATTGGAATCTGTCACAATAGCATCTTGGTTTGTTAGAAAGGGACACTTTCTTCCCCTGTTTTTTCATATTGTTTCTATATATTCCCCTCTAGCAGTGAAGATCAGAGATACTGAAGTTCCCCCCTGCAGGCTTATTATGAGCCTGCAGCTTTCCACTACCTCCCTCCCCTTTGAAGGGGAGATCAATACCAGTAGCACCCAACACAGAGAAAATGCAACCCTGAGCCAGTTAGATAGCTCCTATAGAGACTTTAACATTATTGTAATGAACAGGATGAGCTTGATTACTATTTATAGTATTTCTAGTTGTGAACAAGAGGATGGGGAAGGGTGTAGGATGTAAGTGAGTAAATAGAGTTACCTGTCAAAGGGCCTCCAGTCTCCTGCAGGTGTCTCAGGAAGGGAGCCCCCCTTCTAACGATGATGACCATGCCCTCAGGAATTATTCAAAATGGCTGCACCAGCCTCCAAAGAAGCTGGGGAGCCTCAGCAAGGGTGTGCTGAGTCAGCACGGAGGCAGGTGCAGTGACCCTTGGCAATAGTGGGGCAGGCGGGTAGGTTCATCTACCGGCCTCCAACCTCCGTGTGGGCAGGCAAGCTCAGCAGCAGCGTCCATCCACAGTGGCTACAGTTGATTTTGATTTTGACATTTTCTTTTGTTTCTGTAGGATTTTAAAATTCTATTGCTTGCTTCTTTTTTTCTTTTCTGCTTTTCCATTAAATACAAAAAAATACACAACCTCTTCCTAAATCTATTTTCTCCTGTTAGGAAGTAATAGCTTTCCAAAATTATTGTTCCAATGCATTTTAAACCTCCTGCCTTCCATTACCTTTGTGCTAGTTCTTTGATTCAACAGGTCTCCCATGCTCTCAGTATTTTCTACCAGAGATGGGGTTGTAGCCCTAATGGCAAATATCAAACACTTCCCCTTACAACTAAGGATAAGGTAAATATTTTCAACCTTATCACTTCTGTGTAACATTGTACTGGAAGTCCAAAGAAAAGTGAAATAATTCAAACATAAAGGATTCCTGTATGATATAAATGAAGTTTATAAAAGATAAGCAACATGTTTTGATCACAAAAGGACTGTAGTAATTTGTAGAGTAATAGTCAAATAATGCTTTGGGGGAACTTATGGGAATTCTTTACCTCTGAGCTGTTGTGATCATCAGGACAGACAACTTCTTATTAGTTTAAGGCTAATAACTGAATGATGTTGAACTGCCAGTAGCAATCTCTGTTTCTGACTAAAATCTTAAAGTGTTTTCTAGCTTGATAGGTAGGGTTCACCTTACCTAGCCCATATTTTAATTTTTGGTGTAACTTATTTCAATGAACTGATTGAACAGAGTCCCTAACACTCATAGATACATGAGGCACCAGAAGGCAACAAGAGGAAAATATATTAACAAATATTAGGTAGAGGCTAAGGAAGAGTTTCAGTTATAACAGTAGATGCAAATTATTTGTCTTTATCCCTGTAAATTAATTATGCAGGAGCAGTCAAAACAAAAGGGGGTACTCTGTACTAGAAATAAATACATGTTGAAAGTGATGACTTTCAACCTGGTTCTTCTGTGCCCCCCAAAATTATATTGTTTAGTTTAGATGTGAGGTGTCCTCCAAAACCTCATGTGTGAGACAGTGCAAGAAGGTTCAGAGGTGAAATGATTGGGTTGTGAGAGTCTTAACCCAATCAGTGAGTTGATCCATGGATAGGGATTAACTGAGTGGTAACTGAAGGTAGGTAGGGTGAGGCTAAAGGAGGCTGGCATTGGAGGTGTGACTTTGGGGTATGTATTTTGTATCTCATCTCTCTCTGCTACCATTTGCCACACTCTTCTGCCAAAATGTTCAGCATAACCTTGAGCCCTGAGGAATGGAGCCAGCTGCCTATGGACTGAGACCTGAAACCCTGAGCCCCCAAATAAACTGTTCCTCCTCTATAATTGCTCTGGTTGAGTCTTTCAATCACATCAGTGAAAAAAGCTGACTAAAACATAGATGCCAGTCATAACCTTACCCACTTCATGTACATGATTTTTTTTTTTTTCTGTGACATAACTTGACCACCCACATACCCTCCAGTCCCTTCCAACTAGTGGAGTTTTGCAGTTGTAGGCAGTTACAGTGACATTACCCACCAAGGGTGGGGACTTGCACCTAAGCAGGAGATCAGTGAGTAGAAACTGACTTGGTTCCTTTAAGTAGGATTTTTAAACTTGGGAAAGTCTAGATGACCACAGTAGGCAAAGGCTGTTCATAATAATGATTTTATTATAGGATAGAAAGATATGAGAGAATGGGGAGGGAACATGAAAGTTTCAAGTATATTTTCTCATTTTTAAAGTTAGCCTCCAACTTTACTCCCCAGAATTACTATTAAAAATGAGATAGAATTGCTGAGAGGCATTGTCTTATTTAAAAAAATGTTGTTTTTTTAACTTCTGAAGTGAATTTTAGGGGAAAGTTTTGATGCTCTGTGTATGGGATTAAATTCAGATTTTTGAAAAGATGCAAGAAAAGGCTGTGAGAGAATAAAAGAAGAAAAAGTGTGATTTTGTGCAATAAAAATTTCTATATTTTGAAAGATCATGAGATAGTTACACGGTGATCACAAACCACCTCTATTCAGTTAAGATTGAAACTATTTTCTCTCTAGAAAGAATAGTCACAAATTTGAAAAGATACATAACCTTTAGAGTGGCAATGGAAGCCACTTTATAGTGGATTTATTCCGTCAAATACAATAAACACAAACATGATATACGTTAACTGTGGCTTTGAAGCAAATGTTAGTGCCTCACAATGAGATGGAACTATATAAGTTTTTATTTTGTTTTTCATTTGTTTAGTCATTTTTCTGGAGCACTTGATTATTAGCAAAGCTAATAATAATTTCTTATAATTACTATTAGTTACGAGTTTCTGTGATTTTATTTTACTTTATTTTTTCCTGGGGAGGAAATATGTTTAGACCTTTGAATGAAATCTATTTGTGTCTTTGAAACCATTGAACAATATTGTATAATATGCCTTTCAAAATATAATACAGACAAGCACTTTATAGTTTCAAAGAGTAAAGGCTCTGTTGGTTGGTAAGAACATTGAAGTCTGTAAAAATTCACTTAATTCAGGAGAAGTTTGCTTTGAAGAAAATGAAATCAAAGCCCAAAGAGGAAAGGCAAGGGAATGAAAACAAATGCAAGGAGTGAAACAGACTCACAAATTCATAACCTTATTTAGCTCAATTTTTAACACTGATATTTATTTTAGAGCTCAGTGATGTTCACCAATGTGCCCTATGTTTTGATTTTTTGTATTCAATTACTTTAATATTGAAATTAACTCAAAAATTGATGCAAAGTTTGTTACAGACACCTAAGTGTAAGACTCCCTAGGGATTTCTTTCTTTTTTTTTCTCATTTTCATTTTTATTTTGTTTTATTTAAAGATTTATTGGTATATTATAATTATACATGATGGGATTTGTTGTTAAATATTCACGAACATGTACAATATAGCAATATGATTGGTCAGTTTGTTCCCTAGCACTATGCTTTTCCCTCTCCTCCCTCTTCCTGGTATTCCCCCTTCCTCTGTCTACTGACCTCCCTTCTGTTTTCATGAGAGTGTTCTATTTCTATTTAAAAGGCATTTCTATCTATTATAATGCACCCTGGGACACATTTCTTGGGGCTGGGATTATCTCTTTTGGGATGATTTGAATTTCTGCAAAAGTACACAAGAAAATGAACTGAGTCCTCAGCACCTTGATGTTCAGTAAACAGATATTGCCTGCCCTACCCAGCACATGGTATCGAAAGTGGTACTGCATTATCACTTAATGTTAGAGATGGGCATATACACAAGACTTATTTTAAAACAGACCTTTAAAATTATAAAACATTTAGTTCCTATGTTTATTTACTTGGAGGGAGAAAAAAAATTAACCTCCATTAAGAAAAATTCAGACAAACATCCCACTTATTATTCTCTTCTGAATAGCTATATAAGTCAAGAACAACCCTACTTCGCTAAAAATAAATAAATAAAACATTGTATTCAAGCATTTAAACAAGCAATACTGGACTCCATTTCAAACAAGCAAGTGTATGTGTCTTTTGTTATATATAACACTTCATGTTTATAATAATTAAAGTTTTAATTATAATGGTAATACGTATACATAAAAAAACCTATGTAATTGTTATTGGAAAATTCTTCTTGATATACAAGGAGTTAAACAATTCTAATATGGCACAGAATTCTGTGGAAAATAAAAGAAGTGCTCTCTTGTTTATTTTAAGAACTTCATATTACCTCAGATCCCAAAACTCAAGGTTAGCTGCACACACAATAGCACAGATGAACATAAAATTGAGCAATTATTCAATTCTTTGTTCAACATATAGTAAAATTCTTCATACATGAAGCAAACAAGAGAAATAAAGTTGAATGTTTAAAGGAGTTTAAAATCATGAAATGAAGGAAATGTTATTCCAGAAGGCTTTACAGTGGTTAACTCTGGGTCAAGTGGGAGTTCTGAATGGGAAGGATGAAGAGGTGTGTTTGGAAGTGCAATAGAGATTCTACTTCTTAGCTTCAGAGATAGTTACAAGTATGTTGACTTTATTTTTAAATTGTTTGTATGCATGTTTTATATACTCTTCTGTATGTATTTATAATGGAAATGTTTTCAAAGATTGAAAATATATGTATGTGTGTATATGTATGTAATCTCCTACTTCCTGTTACTATGTGTGTGTGTGTATATACATATACACAAAAATTAATATCCATAGGAGGAAAAACATGTTTCTAAATTGTAGTGCCCAGAAACTTATTTTAAATATGTATCTTGCACAGAAATGCTCATTAGCAGTATCTCAATTGCATGGATAATGTTTCCTAGTAGTGTCTATTTTCTAATTTCTAGCATATGTTCCCAGCTATAACTTGCAGGATATCAATATATAGGATGGTTATGTTATACTCTTAACTCACATGGTTAATATAAACTTTATCACAGTGAAGGTCAAAGTGGCTTCATGTAGGAAACATCATTCCTGCTGTTTTTAACAGCATTATGTATTTGACCTTTAAACAAATTTACGTTGCATCAGAAATGTTTGCTGTAGCTTGCTATTAGAAAAGCAAATGCATTATCAAAGAACCATGAAATTTTGAGGTCCACATGTCTTTGGTGGATTGTCTAGGCTGAATTTCTCTTTTTTGCTTTTTAGTTCATTTGGGATACAAAGGAGGATGATTTCAGATGAAATGATGAGTTCATTTTTAAAGACATTTAGATAAGGAAATTAAAATCTTTTAAAATATTCAATGATTACAATCTGGGTGTCATAACATCAGTGTGATTCTAATTTGGGTAGTTACTCCCATAGCTTTAATTTTGAAAGATTTAGGGAAATCATAATTAGTGTTTTTTTTTCCCCCAGAATATTTTTTAAATTTTTTCTAATTAGTTATACATGATGGTAGAATGTATTTTGACACATCATACATAAATGGAATATAACTTTCATTTGTCTGGTTGTACATGATGTAGAGTTACACAGGTCATGTAATCATATATGCACATAAGGAAATAATATCAATTCATTGTACTATCATTCCTACCCCCAAGTCCCCTCCTCTCTCTTCACTCCCCTCTATTTAGTCCAAAATACCACTATTCACTCCCCACCTTATTTGAATTAGCATCTGCCTTTAGTTCTTTGGGATTGGCTTATTTTACTTAGTATAATATTCTCCATTTCCATCCTGCAAATACCATAATTTCATTTTTCTTTAAGGTTGAGTAATATTCCTTTGTGCATATATACTGCAGTTTATTTTTCCATTCATCTGTTGAAGGGTAGGTTGGATCCATAGTTTAGATATTGTGAATTGAGCTGCTATAAACATTGATGAGGTTATATCATTGCAGTATGCTGATTTTAAGTCCTTTTATAAACCTAGAAGTGGGATGACTGGGTCAAATGGTGTTTCCATTCCAAGTTTTCTTAGGAGTCTTTATGTGGCTTCCAGAATAAAATTTTAATGTGGCTGTTATGGTTTAGATATTAGGTGCCCCCCGAATGCTCATGTGTGAAACAATGCAAGAAAGTTTAGAGATGCAATGATTGGGTTATGAAAGTCTTAACCTAATCCATGGTAGGGATTAATTTGGTGGCAACTGTAGGTAGATTGGGTGTGGCTGGAGGAGGAAGGTCCCTGGGGGTGTGCCTTTTGGGTTTATACTTTGTCCTTGTTGAGCAGAATTCTCTCTCTGCTTCCTGGTACCATGTTCCCAGCTGTTTTCCTTCTCTACCTCATTTCAAGCCTTGATCAGTGGAGTTAGCCATCTGTGGATGGAGACCTCTGAAACCTGTGAACTGCTTTTTCTCTTCTGAGGAAAAGACCTATTCTTCTCTGGTCTTTGGTCTCAGCAGCACTAAAGCCGACTAAAAGAGTGGCTTTCATAGCTTGAAAATCATATTATCTTTGAAAATCATAAAAGGGTCATAATTAAGGAAAATAGATATGTCTATAAAATTGCTCTAGTGCTGATATCTTTAGAGTTTTCTCTTTATTTTCTGATGTTCCTTTTTTACTTAAAAATATTTGACTCAGAGATACAGTAGAGGTACATGGAATCCATGTTGCAGTACTGATTATTCTCATTACTGCTCTGTGCTCTGAAATCTTTATTTCTATTTCATGCATTCAGGTTATTTGGACAGATTTAAATGTCAAAATATACTTTTCTCCTCAATGATAGGTAGTAATGCTCAGTGGCTTTGTAAATTTGTTTCACAGAGTTGTTCATTTAACACTTTTCTCAATTTAGAAACCACAAAACAAACGTTAATCATTGGCATGACATAATCAGAGGAAAGTCACAATGATATGTTTGTTAAATTACAAAGTAAAATAATTTTAAAATGACTTAGTTAGAAAGAGCAATGAAAAAAAATGTTGAGAGAAAGAGGCGAATGTTGATTTCACATCAACCCTTCCACTAACATTGCTAGTTCTTAAAATGATTCCTAAAACTGATGTCATGAGGGAGGGGAGCCATAATGTGCATATGCAAATCAGTGGCATCTGCACATGGAGGAAATGCTTTCCAAGTTTCTGACAATTTATCTTCCAAAGGAAACAGTATACCAAATGCACTGGCTTATGTGCTCTTTTGGAAGAGAGCATTGGAATGTACTTGAGTAAAGAGACTTATTAGCTCAATCTGTATCAAAGCCTTGGTAGGAGAAACCTCCCTGTGTGTTAGGCGTTGTGGCAGGTATTATAAAATGCTTTCCCTCGTTTAATTTTCATGATTTCTCTGTGAGACTATATATCCTTAAGTCTATTTTACAGATAAATAGTGAAAGTTCAGGGTGATTAAATTACCTACCCAAGATACACAGTTGGTATATGAAAGATCTCGGGGTAGACCCTGGTCTTCCTGATCCTAAATGTTATCTTTATCCTAATGAGGGTCTGAGGTAATGTTACAGACCTGACTTCATTTCTGCATTTTTTGGAGGCTTAAATCTGTGAACTGGCTTTTAATCTCTGTTCACTGAATGTCACCCTTTTCCACTTAATTCCTCACTATCTCATTAACTATGAAAGCATCTGCCTTACTTTGACAGTCTAAGCCGGTTCTCCCTCCAAAGCACCATACATACTGATGCTCTCTCTCTAAAATGCAATTTGGAGCAATGAAGATAACAGTTAAGAGCATGAGTTCTGGAGTCAGTCTGTTTTTAATTCTAGTTCACCTTTCATCAGTCATGGGATTTTGGACAGAGGACCTTCAGGAAGAAGATACTCTGCCTTGTAACACAAGACCCTTCATGATGTGGTTCCTGTCTGTTGCTCTATCCTTATCTCAAGCCACCAAACCACTTCAGGTCCCTCTTGTGTTCCAAGGAACTACTTGAAGTCATCTTGCTATTTTAGTCATGTTTATATAGAATTTGGGAATTATAGGTGAATATCATTTGGAGGAATCAGAAGGATTTGAAATGTGTGCTTAGTCATGTGCCATATTCTCACTAGCTGAAATCCTCTTCTTTTGTTTAGTTATTCTTCACCCCACTTCCTTTCATACACACATTTGTTAAAACCTTGCCCAAAAGGAACTTGTCCTCTAAAGACCTTCTTTAACATGGAATTTGCCTTTGTGCTTTCATTAGCACCCCAAGAATGTTGAGTGTATTTCATTTATATCTCTAATAGTTTACTGTAGTTTTGATTTAATTGTGTCTTTCTTTCAAGAGGATGAAAATTCACTGGGGAGGGTAATTTCTTATTTACCTTTGTATCACTGTAACCTACTTCAGTGTCTGCCACATGGTGCTGAGTGAGTGTATGCCAAATTATATATCACTATATCAGTACAAAAAAAAGTCCAAAACCAATATAGACTTAATAATTATTCTTGTTTATCACCTGTGGAATGAGTTAAGAAAAAGAAACATCATGTTAAAGATAATGCATTTTCTGTTACCTATAATATTTCTAACAACAGAAGATAAGGAGGTATGATTTTGCCATTTGCAGTTTTTTTTCCAGACAATACTCTATTAGCGTAACAACTTTAAGTTATTTTAGATGAGTCAACGCTGTAGGGCAAGCTTTCTTGGTAATGAGCAAAAAGAACTGAGCAAATTGAAAGTAATAGAAATGACCGTGGGATTGCAACTGACTGACTGCATGCCTGCACTTTTGTATGTGTACTGTGGAAATTTTAGAGATGTGCTAGGATAAATGTGTTTACACAGGAGAGTGAGAATCAAATTTGATAATGCCAAGGTTTTCTTTGCCAAATGGAATTTCATAATTTACATTGGGATAACCACTTTGAAAATGATACTTATTCCATGATCCCAGGGACTGTGACAGAATATGTGATAAAATATTTTTAATGTAAATTTAATCTAAATAATATATGCCCACCAAAATACATATGTGTATATTTCAGTGTATTTTTCACAAAGTGAAACCAGCACCTAGATGAAGAAGAAACCATGTTACCACTATAGGAAACCTAGTCTTCTCTCATTATGGTCACTCTCCCCAGCAATCTTCTTCCTAATCTGTTTCAAATATAAATTCTATCATGACTTCTAATAGTATGGTTAGTTTGTCATCTAACCTAAGTAATTTAGCCTAAGTAGAGTCATAACCTCTGTTTTTGCACACGATTATTTCATTCAATGTAGTATTTATTCATGTTGTTACATTTAATTCTAGTTCTTTAATTCTTAATTTCTGTAGTATTTTATTACATTAATACATAAAAGGTTTAGTTTTCCTATTATAAAGAAAATTCAGAATGTTTTTCATTTGGGACTATTACAAATACTGCTGCTCTAAACATTTTTGTTCATGTCTTGGTAAATGTGCACACACATTTCCTAGATGTACTTACACAGAATTTTCTAATCATATAGTTTGCTGTGTTCATCCTTAGAAGTCTCTACCAAAGAATTTCCAAAGCGATAATTACAATTTGTACTCCTTTTAGATGAAAGTTAAACTACTTTTTTTCCCCCTTTTAATAATATGTGATCTAAAAGACAGTTTTAAATTTAGTGTTCTCACATAATGGATACTGGCAACCTATTATTATTTTCTATAGTTTGAGAAAATATAAAATATCTTAGTATATTTTTCTTGTAAGACATGTGATGAAAATCAATTATCCTAATTATTACTGGTCAGAATGTAGACATATTATAAAATTCAGAGAATTATAAAATGATTATGAGAATATATTTTTTAAAAATATGATCATAATTTTATTAAACTGCTTAATTTTTCTTGACACAACTTTCTAGTATAAACCAGTGGTGTGACCTTTTGTAGTAGATTCTAGTTAGTACATTCTTTTAGCTTAGTCTCTTTTTAAATCTCAGAAACTATAAACTCTGAGGTCTGTATTCCATCTTCAATAGAAAAAGAGTTTATATTAATGCTTGACTGATTTCTTGCTGCCTGATGATTTTACTTGTTCACACATAAAACCTTTAAGAAGTTTCTACTTTGGCACTCAGAGAAAGACCTGAACAATTCTTATGACATGATTTTCCTGGGGAGAAATGATAAAGATATTCCAATAGACACTGAAGGAATGGATTCTATGTAGAAGAATACAACTAGGTAAGAAAATATTAACTTTGTTTCTTAGAGCTTCCCCTCTGATGGGGATCTCTAAATCACTCTTTCTTTATTGCCTCTATCTAGTTTCCAGGTGCTGAATCCTTTTCTTTCTAAGCATAGAACCTTCATGAGCAACTGGTATAGGCTCCTTTATGACTCATGATCTTGAGTCAATAAGATAGTCCAATGAGTCAAGAATGAATAAGACCAAAATTACAAAACAGGAAGAAATAAAAGAGGGTTTTAAAATAGAAGCTTTACTTATGGCAAAGGCATAAAGGCATCCATAAAAAATTCTTATTGGCTGATGATTTGTACTGTGAATTATGCATTTGACCTTTATCCATTTGTAATGACACTCCCTAAAATCCCTATATAAAAAGATACTCAATTAAGAGGTGAAACATAGGTATGGTATGTTGTTTGTTACTTCTTTAATTTTATTCCAAATGCCATCTTCCTTGCATATACTAGAGAGAAAGAGGGAAGAGGAGAGAGAGAACAAACCATGATCATATAGATCAAGCCAAGATCAACAAATGAGTAGTCAGAAAATCAGGATAATGTTCAATTTATGATGGAGGCATGGCTGCCAAAGCTACCAGGAACATCCTGAACTTCCCCCTGGTCCATTAGATAGGTTGTAGTCTTTCAGAGAAAAATGTGCCTGAAATCTGATTTCCTACAGAAATCTCATGAACATTCCCTAAGACTCAGCTCTAAGGGACCAGAGTTGTAAATCTATTACTACTTTTCTGTTGTCTTTAGATAAAACTCTCATTCTATTAACTCATACACTCACAAATACTATTGCCTTAACTTTGAAACTGTACATTTAAAATACGTTACTTTTTTGTTCTCATTAGACTTGTATCAACATCATTCAGTTAAAACTGAATCTATTTCATGGTATAATTCCAGGCTCTAATTAAAAATATTCAGACCCCATGTTTTATTATATACAACATTTTGGAGAACATATCTTACACGTGTCATGAGGACAGGAAATCATTACTGTGTCAGAGTTTATCAGTATAACAAAATATCTGGTACTCATAAAGAAAAAGAGGTTTATGTCTCTCACAGTTCTAGAGGTTTAGTATTGAAACAGCATAGCTCAGGCTCTGCTGTGGGGCTGCCCCTTTGCCTGCTTCACCTCATGGTAGGTAGCAATGATGGAGCATATGTCAGAGCAAGCAGTCACATTTTAAGCAGGAAGCAGAGAGAGCTGGTTTGGGCCAGGTTTACTCCTTTTATAACCACCTTCTCTTGAGAAGTAGCAAGAGTCCCCCAAGAATTATCTCACACCTCCAAAGATCTAAGGACTTCCCATTGGACCCCATCTCTTAAATGTACTGCAATATTGGAAACTAACATTCCAATATTAGTTTGGAATGGGCATATGGGTTTGGAGGGGACATGCATAATTAAACCATTTCTAAACCACTGCAATTATCAACACAAAACTACATTGATTTTTATTTGCTTTTTTGAAAAAAAAAATTAGAACTATTTTATGTTACTCAAGATGATGTGGCTAAAGTTTTTAGAGTCACAATGGCATACTTAAGAATACTCTTTTCTGCCCCTTTCCCTCATGGGTTTACATATAGCTCTGCTATAGGTTAATTCAAAATGGAAAATTTGATTTCTCTTTTTCCTGGCCAAAGATTTGTTAAGTAGCATCTGGTAAAAACAAACAAACAAACAACAACAACAAAAGGTTAAAAGGAGATTATTTTTGTGTGTGTTTTACATACTTTTTCTCAGGAAAAGTAAGATTTTAAGTAGTGTGAACTAAATGCTCACTTTGGTCCTGGGTTTCTACTACTTACAAATTGGATGCAAATTGTAACCCTAGGAAACCACACTAGTTTCTTTGGGGATGTCCTTTTTTGCTCACTGAGAAGTGCTTTCTTTTCCCTTCCACACTTTATGTACATGAAAATCAAAAGCTATGACTGGGTCTAAAACCATCCCCTTCCTCAAGTTCCTCCTCCAAAACCAAGAACCATAACCACTCTGATTTTCCATTCATTAAAAGATATGTCACCCTTTTTCTTATTTATTTGAACTAAAAACACCCATTTATTTACTTAGATTCTTAATGGAGAACATATTTGACCTTTTGATAATGTGGATAGAGCCAATTTTCATGTATTTCAGTATAATTGCTTTTTGCAGAAAGGTTATATAACATCGTTGTTTTTGTGCATGTGTGTGAAAACGACTCTCAAGAAAGAAAAGGTAGCTTCTCTGTTTTTCTATAATTGATTCAACTGTTAATAGAATTCTATCACTGTACTGGGTAGTGTTGTGTGGGGGTATATGAAATGTTTTTTCACCTGAAATGTAATATAATCTTGGTTTCTTTGAGTTTAAAAATCCTTATTGCAGTTCCTGTCTTTTTTGGTGACATGGTCAGATCCTCAGATGTTTTATCTTCTCTCTGCTACTCCCACTCTGGTGCTCATCCATCCAGGAGGGCTAATCTGATCTGTCCTCTTTCTGAACTTGCTCTGCTGGACTTTACATGTCACTTTGCCTTTTGGAATGTAATGGGTAAGATGGTGAATTCATCCCTTGCCTTCAACAGCTAGGTCCTTGCCCTTGGCTGCTCTTCTCTCGACTGCAGGCTTCTGCTTTACCGTGGGCACCTCTGCATCTCTTCTCTGGCACATGTGAGAACTGCCACCACTCTGATGTTATCAAGGATGTGGTGACTGGAAAGCTTCCCTTGGAAGCTTGCCCACCCCCAGGCCACGTCCACATCCCTCACTCCTGTTCTCCTATCTTTATCTGGATGTCTCTACAGTTGGCCTCCTCCTGCCAGTGCATACCCGTTGTGCACTAGGAATGAGACAGGGGCATTGGCATGCATTTTTCAACTTCTCTCCATTTCCTTTCTTCCTTCTAAAAGCCATGGGGGTAGAAACATGAAGGAAAACAAGAGTTTCCACTTCCTTTTCATACCTGAGAGATCCTCAGGTAAGTCGGGTCTTCCTATTTCTCCATTTTCTCTACCCTAGAGTGCTGGGTGAGTTGGGGCAATGAATTGAAATTAATTTATTGATAAGAATAGTTACTTTCGAAATATTCCAGAAAGGTTCTCTGTATCAGGATAGTTCTATGCTTTTGGTTCCCAACTCGTCATTTTTGTCTACAGACTGATGAATTGCTAAGGTGGGAGACAAGGGAAATAGCAAAATTAGACACCTACAGATTTTTTGGCATATATGAGATATTGTGCTATCAGTTTATAAGAACATTGAATTTTTGATTTACTGCACATTTTTAAGTAAGACCAGTAAAGCTCAGCAATAGCAGGGAAAGTTACCATGGTTTCTACAATAACTGGCTTACCTTTATGATCATGATAAAATCTGTAGCTAGCTCAATATAGCAGTTCTTTACTATAAATATTAATCCTTACTAATTTTATATTCTGTAGATGCCTAGCACATTAAACTCTGAATAGATTGTTTAAACCCCAAATTATCCGCTAAAAATTTGATGGCATCTTCCAACATTAACTGGGACACAGTTGATAATGCTACATCTCATGATACTTTTTTATTGTTGAATTATGGTTGTATATAATGGTGGGATTCATTGTTACATATTCATACATGCACACAATATAACAATATAATTTGGACAATATCATTCTCTAGCACTTACCTTTTCCCTCCCTTCCTCCCTCCCTCTGGTCTCTTTCTTGTACCATAATCATCTCCCTTTGATTTTCATGGGAGTCTATCTCATGATGTTTTATATTTATCCTGATAAAAGGCATTTACCATAGCTATGTACTGTTCTACGTACTTTCTAAATATTCAATTAAAATTTCTTTTTTAGTTGTAGATGAACACAATACCTTTATTTATTTTCATGTGATGCTAAGGGTTGAACCCAGTGCCTCACATAGGCAAGCGCTCTACCACTGAGCTACAGCCCCAGTCCCTTCATTTCTTTATTAATCACAAAATCCTGTTAGCTAGTTGCTGATATTCCACTTTGAAGAGAAAATGGAGACAGAGAACAAGTAATTTTTTTTTTTTTTTTGTACCAGGGATTGAACCCAGGGGCACTTAACCACATCCCTAGTCCTTTTTTATATTTTTATTTAGGGACAGGGTCTCGCTGCTTCGGCTAATTAAGTTAACTAAGCTCACTAAGCAACTAAGTTGCTGAGTCTAGCTTTGAACTTGTGATTCTCCTGCTTCTGCCTCCTGAGCCTCTGGGATTATAGGCATGCACCACCATGCCTGGCGAGAACAAGTAACTTTTTAAAGATCACAGAGTAGGTAAGTGATAGGGCTGAGATTTGGGTGCAAGGAATGTGCTTTGAGTCTTAGCTCCCTCACCATACTGTCTTTCTGATAGGAAGAAAAATTTAATGTATTGTGCTTGGGTAGATGTTCAGTATTTCTCACCCTTTTGATCTTAACAGAATGCTATCAACTAAGCCTACTTAAAAAATTTGAACCATATAATTACCAATGCATGCATATGTGTGAATACTCACACCCCCCCCACACACACACTAAACAACCACATCTCTTTAGATTGTAAATATCAATAGAACAATTTCAATTATTCAATAGTTTGAATACATAAATACAATCTAAAAAGGAAATTTTATATCTTAATATGAGCCCTGGTTCCAGAACTCACCCACTCAACCCACAACTATATATGGGTATTGTACCTATGTTTACAGTGTCATAATGAAGAAGCAGGCAGCATTTGCTAAGTGATGTTTAGCACTGAGCATGCCGGTTTTTTTGCCCTATATGCCAATTCTTTCACTGATTTTTACTTAGCCTCTCAGCAAAATGTGTACATTCTTTCTTTTGTTTAGCAAATTCATTATTCATATTTCCCAGATTGATCCCCTTAGGACAATTAATGACTGAGAATGTTTCTCCCTGTTCAGTTCCTTTATCCATTCTAATTATACTTAAAGGTGGCATTACATTTTTGTTTTATTTGAAACTTCAGAGGGAAAGGGACTAATGGAGCAATCAGACAAAAGGATATAAGCAGGTAGAATGAAAAATTGCCAGTCATTAATTTATGACTATGTGAACTTATTTGTATTCCTTTTCAAGGGAGATTTTCACTAAGTGTCTTTCATCTTGTACAAAGCAGACATTAAGTGCATAAGAGGAAAATGACAGCAAAAATGTGGTAATTGAACTGGCCAAGCTATGTTATCTTCATCCCAACACCAGCTAATAGGATCCTAATATAAAAGGACCTGACTGAGTGAAGACAAAAAAAAAAAAGATGTGAAAGTTTCATTCAGTTATGTAATCTTCTTAAAACTTTAAATTAGAGAGAGCATCACAGTTGGGTGTATGCATAGAGATTTCTGGCATATTCAAGCAGAGACTATGGAAATATTAAAAATCTATACATGACCTTCATGTTTCCCCTTCCAAGTTTTCTTCTAGTTTTTCAGGATACAAAATATCTTGCAGAACTTGAGAAATGAGTGCTTCCTGGAGTCTTTTTGCTTCTCAGAGAAATCAGCCTAAGTTCAGTGGAACTAAATAGCAAATTTGGTCTGCTAGCAAATAGCAAATTCATTCAGAATGGTCAAGCCATGTGTAAGACAATGAGTGCTTAAGGACTGTGTGAATTTGTGCCATCACAAGTGGAATATCACATCCCTGTCATATTCCACAATTTTCTTCCTGTTGTACCTAAAATTATCTGTGTCTAATATCATGGTCTCTAAATAGAAACTGCAGAGCAAAAAATATATAGTCTAGCACATCTACTCACATTATTGAGGATATATTTATTGATAAATCTGGCAACATATAATCAGGAGTGCATGAACTGCTAATGGTTTGATTTTAAGTGCCAATGGGTTTTTGTAATAAGCCATAGAAATGACTATTTTTAGACATAATTTTGAAAACTTACTTGAAATATATCAAAATATATAATGCATTTATTCTAATGTGTTCATGTGGTTTCTCTAATCCTCTTCTGTTCTGATTTTATGCTTTAAAATGTACTTTCTTCCTATCTTAAGCATTCCTGAGTGCTTCAATTATGCTTTAGCTTCATTAGTCCCAGCTTTAGTAGGCATCATATTTAGCTGGCAAATAAAATATATAACTTATTTGTAAGGAATGCTGAAAAGTCATTGTTTAGTTGGTAATTCTTAAAACATCAATGTCATTTTAATATATGTTGACTCTAAAATCAATATTTAGAAAGGCGCATTAAAACTCTATTTTTTCTAACACTTTATAAAACTAAAACACAGGCTAATATTTTCTCATACATCTACACAATCATGGCTATGTAGATACTTATGTTTAACTGTATCTATGATCTGGATTAGGTACATCGCTACTTAAAGAGTCTTTGTTGTTCTTAAAGTGGTAGTATGACTGCGTTTATAAAGTTTAGCTCATGATATTAATGAAAAACAAGATTTCATAGTTTGGGAAGGTGAAAAACACATAAGAACTTGAAATTCCCAACACCTATGTAGACTCTGGGCAGACGTCAGCTATAATGATGTTGTGCTGCCTGGAGGAACGCTGGCAGATGGTGGAGCAATCTTCTTTCTTTCTTTGAACCATTTTAGTGTGTACTCAGTACTTTAATTGATCCTCCAAACCCATCAAACTTCACAAGGCTTTAATAATAAGAAAGATTTTGCTAAAGATTGCATGAAGAAGAGAAATCACATTGCCAATACAAACCCCGAACTCAGTAACAGCTTGCTTTGGTAGGTGTATATTTCTCCAAGGTTTTTCAGTTCTCCCAAACACCTCATCTTCTCTCTTTTTTTTTTTTTTCCTCTTTCACAGAGACCTAGTCGATCTCCTTTATGACCTAAAGAAGTTTTGCTTATCCAGTCCATTCAGCAAAACAAGTCATGGAATAGTGAACATCTTTTTGTCCCTAATCCTTCCAATTTGGAGCTGCCCAATCCATGAATCAGTTTGCTCAAATAAACTTGATGAATTTATTGTGCCTCTGTTTAGCTTTTCAAGAGGGAAGGAGAGAGGTTAGAAGTGAGGTTGACATAGAGGTGAGGGACATTAATTGTCATGCTATGAAGTTCAGGTATTTCCTGTAGGTAATGGTGAGCCATAGGGAACTAATTCCTAGCTTGGTAGTTAGCCAGCTAGCCAAATAAGTAAGTGAATAAATAAATAACAACTAGTAAACAATATGAATAATTACTTCTAATATTTATTCTTATTTCCTACAACTATATACTCATTTAAAAAAATTTTTTTCTAACTTTATTTTTTTATTTATCTTTTAATTTTTTACAGTCTGAATTTTGATTCATTGTACTCAAATGGGGTACATCATTTCATTTCTATGGTTGTACATGACGTAGATTCATACCATTTGTGTAATCATACATGTTCATAGGGTAATGATGTCTGTCTCATTCCACCATTTTTTATATATACTCATTTTAATAAAAGTATTTTATAATTGAAGACATAAAAATTAGTAGGTCATGGATATTTTTTATTTCCCACCTTTATCTTCCTTCTTTCACTCAAGAATGCTTCTTTCATGTAATAATATTAATAATGCCATCAGAACACAATTGCAACTCTCTGTTTACTGAGATCAATGAAGTATAAATAATAGTGTGCAAGCCCAAACATTCCTAAGTATATTTTAGAAATTTAAATGTTTTCATTATTTCCTGTACTTACTTATTCATTCATAAGATGTTTATTGAAGAATAATTGCACAATTGTCCCGGTGGTGATCATAGAAATGTGTGGGATTTGCAGTTGGAGCCTTATAGTTACTATGCAATGTTTCTATATATTGGATATGTGATTTTATAGATCAATTCCTGGCCCTGGTGGTAGCAGAGCCTATGTGAGAAATCTAGATTGCAGGTAGTGGTTTATAATGTTTTTGAGAAAGCAACTATCTTAAGAGCAGTGAAAGAGTTATACTCTGTTCAGATGACATAATCTATTAGAGTTAAATCAAGCAGCTGGGAGTATAACTCAGTGGTAGAGTGCTTGCCTAACATGTTTGATCTGAGGTCCTGGGTTCAATCCCCAGAACCATAAAGGAGGAAAAATGAAAAGCTTAAATAGTTTTCTAACCAGTTGTGATAACACATGCCTGTATTCCTAGCAACTCAATAGGATGAGGCAAGCTCCACACAACTCTCTGGGGATATATATAGCTCAGTGATAAAGTACCTCTGGGTTCAATCCCCAGCTCTCCCCCTTGACACAAAAAGCATAGTTAAATTAAACCAAGAGTTGAATCAATAAGACCTAAATCAGTGAATAATTTGCTGATGTTTTAACCTTATGGAAGGCAAAATGTTGTCATACAGTATTGCAGCTATAAACAGGGAATTCTGCATTGCATGGGGGAAATAATGTTTCCACAATTAACAGATCACTGATTTCACTGTGTTTCACTTTTAAATGCTCTTGAACTGCCATAAGGCAAATCAGAAGTTGGTAACTACATATAATTAAATTAATTTCAAAGTTCTGATGTAAAAACACTGGACTTAATATCAAGAGAAATGATGTTGCATTATCCGGGACTACCATATCCTATTGAAGTCCTGATCTACAAGTAATATAGTCAAAATTCTATACATATGATATAGGTTTTACTCAAAAGAATTAAGTATACTTTAGTACAAATGAAATGAAAACATGGAAATTTCTACATGATTCTAAAAGTAATTTTTAAATATATTTAGAATATCGAAACTCTAAGTAGAATAATATCAGTTCTTACTTTTTTTTAATAATGGGGATTTAACCCTGTGGTACTTTACCATTGAGCTGCATTCCAAGTCCTTATTAGTCTTTATTTTGAGATAGTCTCGCTAAATTGCTGAGTCTGACTTGAACCTGCAGTCCTCCTTCCTCAGCCTTCTGAGTCACTGAGGTTAGAGGGATGCATCTCCATGCCCAGAACTTTTATTTTTCCTCTTAAACTCTGACTCCAATTCTATGCTTTTTTTCTTATGTGGTCCTGGATTTTTCTGATCTGTTGTTTTTATTCGGTAATTGAGGTCTATATAACTATAATTTAGATTTTCATTTCAATAATTATCTTAAGAATTGGTAATAGTCTTTGAGTATTATTAGTATACACTTCATTAATACTGCACATGAAATATCTCAATTGTTGAAAGAATTGTTAATAGCGTTATTACAAATCTCATTTTATAGAAAAGAAAACCTAGGAGTAGAGGAGCTTGCATAAGTTTATGTAGCTAATAACTGGTATAATTTTGAGCTGGAAGCAAGATTTTAATCTAGGAGTGTTGACTCTACCATCTGAGCTACTGTATCTTCTATTAAATAAAATGATTTGCTAATTTACTAAAACTTAGCTTTACATACTTTTAATTTTGTAACTAAACTTAGAGATTGCGAGTAAACTCAGTTTGATTTTGTTCTCATCTAGCATGGTGCAGGCTGCAAAACAAACATGGTGTTTCCTCTATTCATGGGTGGAAGTTTTAAAATAGTTTTCTGCCACAGTGAGAAAATACCTGAAGCACATGTTTGTCATCTTCATAGTTTGTCTTCAAGGTTGTGCATTCTTTACCCTTGAGGATTTGCTAGAGTGGCTTGTACAGCCACATCAACATCAGACCACATCTGCCTCCCATCACAAAGCTCTTGTTATTCTCAAGAAGGCAGAAGCAAAGGTTGAATGCATTTAGTAGAGTGAACAGGTGCTCCCAGGTACCACTAGTTATTTAGCATAACTAGATTCAGCCTTACTCAACTATGAACTGAAAGGTCATGCAACTGAAAATGCCCTCCATCTGTTTTATTATTCTCCTGTCCAGCATTGTGCTTGGCTGTTGATGAGTATGACGAGCCCATAATGAAATGGCAACAATCATTGGCAGCTTGAGGTGTAATGTTTTCACTGTAAAGTGTTTGAAAGCATGATCATGATGGTTATTTTAAAATTTAAATGTAATAGACTTGAGTTATTTCAGTATGACAACTGAGTGCAGAAATTTAACTAGAAATATTCTTCATGTCATTTCTTATCATTAGTATTTCTTATCATAATATGAATAAACATACTAAAATACTTCAAATTATCTTTAAGAAGACAGAGCAATGTTAATGTTTTGTCTACAGGTCTGTGGTGATAAGCTGTATATTATTTATTGACTCATTCATAATTCTCATTTGTTTACTCTATACCTACCAGTAGTTAATGAAATAAAATAGTGATTTAGTAATTCCCAAACCAGATATGATCTCTATAAAGAGGAAACAAATATTAGCCTGATAGTTCTACAGTTATTGTGAATATCACAATCTGACATGTTTTAGAGAAGACCAATGGTACTTTTTGTATAATTAAATAGTTGTAACAATAAAGCTGGAGTAGTACATTTGAGTACTGATCATACCTATGTACCAGACAATAAATAAAAAAACTAATCAATTTATTTAGCAAAATTTCCACTCATGGCAAGAAATAAATAAGACTGTTTATAAGCTCTAGGAGCTTGTGATCTGAGGGTAGAGAGAGATAGAAGAATAAACGGATACTAGTAATGCAGCTGGTTAAGAGGGAAAGCAGAGGAACCTTTCAGGAATTAAGGAGGTACCCTCATACACACTGAGGGGAACTAGGGAAGGTATACCGACTGAATCTAAGACACAAGATTTTGAGTTCTCAACATTTATTATGTTATCTTAATGTTGCGAAGAACCTACTCACAGAAACCATCACATAATCAGTATAATTTTGAAACCTCTACATATCAAAAACTACAATAAATAGGAAGAGCAGGGCTGGGTTGTGACTTATTGGCAGAGCTTTTGTTTAACTTGAGCAAAGTCCTGGGTTTGAGAAATATAAATATATATATGTTATCTCATGTGTGTGTATGTATATATGTATATATATGCATATATATGATAACATATTTCCTCTTTGGGGATTGGGGATGTAGCACATTGCACTTGCTCAGCATGTACTACACTCTGTGTTCAATCCCCAGCACTGCAAATAGGTGAAAAAATTATAAGGATCAGAAATCCTTAGTAACACTGATAACATATAAACAGGCAACAGTTATTTGCAGTAATGTATAACAAGCTCTTTATTAGGTGATGCAAGGAAGTTACTAAATTGAAAAAAAAGGATCAAAGTACAATATTTCAAATAATAAATACAAATTTGTATTTATTACAACTAAGAGATATGTAGATATCAACCTTAATAGGAATAAAAGACTTGTGAGTAAAACAAGATATTGTACAGGTCAAGAAATTTTTCACAATTTGAACTCAGTATTGGTGGGAGTGAAGAAAGGCACTCTGCGGCATGGCTCATATGAATGGAAATGAAGTGGAAAATGTTGGAGGATTTGGTCAGAGTATGCGGAGAGTGCAATATACACACTTCCTTTTGGCTTAGGAACTTCAGTGTGGACATTTATTCTAAGAGAAGTAATTGGATGAAGATCGAGGTCCAAGTCAGAGAGATAAAAATGATTTATGATGGTACAGTAATGAATGATTTTAAAGCTCATGTCACAAATTTTATCAGAATATTGTTTATATAAGAGTAAAATAATACACCTATTATATTGGATCGGTAAACAAAATTGTGGACTATGCAGTGGAATCCTCTGAAGCTATCAAAACTATACATATGTGTTGAGGACTTATAAGTGAAACAAAGTCCCAAACTAGTAATAGTGAAATTCCATTTTAAAAGTATGGCATATTTACATTACACTATCATGAAACATATGTTCCACACTATAAGTAGTAGAGGAGCATTTTAGGAGATTCATTTTAACTTTTCATCTTCTATTGTTATCTTGACAATGAATATGTATTGCTTGTACAATAAGGGAATATATTATAGTGAAAATTTGAAAAAAAAAATCAAAAAATTCCAATACAACTTTTACCACCTTTAGTTTTATCTGGATTGCCACTGTACATTCAAATGAAAACGTAGTGATCAAGAAATCAGGATTAATGGCTTATTTTTAAAATGTGGAGGCTAAGGAAATTAAACATCTACCTAAAACACTTGCTTCCTTTATAAAATTCCGGGGGGGAGGGGGTATAATTTTAAAAACTCTGCCACATGAAACATTATGTTAGAGAAAAAGAGGAGTCATAAAAGAAAGTGCAATAAGTTTATTAATAAGAGGAACAAAGAAAATAACCTTTTGGAAAAACAGTTTTATCTACCGCAAGGAGCTGTGTCCACGTGTTTCTCACTGTTGAATCCTCAGTGTTTCACACTGTCCATCATGTGATTGAATGTTGACTTTTCCTGGGAGATAGGAAGGGTAGTTTTTCCTTTATGAATGTAAAATCAGAAGCTCAAGAATGATGCTAGTCAAGACTTACAATTAAGTATTTTAATTCAAATTTATCTTTTTTTTTTTTTTTTTGGTTTTACCATGCTGCTAAGAGATAATCAACAAGCAATCAATAAGAATCTAATACCTTGAACCACAAGCTAGACTGATAAAGATGATTTAAGATGAACCAAAGCTAAATGATTCTGAAGCTCATGACATGAATTTTAATTTGAATCACAAGCTCTGCATTCCTCTGGAAAAAGAAACTTTTCTATTCCCAGAGCAGGATGTTACTATTAAATTTTATGTTGATGTGATGGGAAATTGAGGGTCAATAAAGAGGCATCTGGGTTTGTTGAAATATGAGGCTCATCGGTTGCCTTTCCGAAAAACAGTTTTATCTATTTAGAAGATATTCACAGAAGAAATTTTTAAAAATCCCTGATAGTTCACCTTATGACCTTAATAATCTTGTAATTGGAATGTGTTCTTATTCTCTCATATGCAACTCTAAGCCTGCTGATGTAAAGAAATGCTAACATTGCTCTGTGCCAGGCACTTTAGCTCTTTTCATATAACTTCTCAAATAATTCTCCAACAGTGCTGTGAAGAAGTAGGTATGTTACGCGTACTGTGCAAATGGTAACATTTTTGCTTGAGAAGTTAAATGATTTGCCAAAGATTATTTGGATGATACGTGATAAATGGGGGCTTGAATCAGGGATTGTTGATTATAAAGCTCATTGACACAAGGACCCTTTTTGTGCTTACACCTCTTCAGCAACTTTGTAAAACACATATGCATTTATTCTAAAAACATAAAATTACTTTCTTAAGTGGAACAATCCAGTTCTTTTTACATTATATTTATATATAGTCAAATAATTTGTCACAGTTATAATAAGATAGTTCTTGGGAGCTCTCAACATCTCTAATTGCTTATAATAAGTCTTATAATTTGAACATTGTAACTAACTAGCAATAAATTTAAAATATTTATAGATAATTTATATATAAAATGAACATGAAAACAGTCATTTGGTTGCTTTTCCAGAGTAATTAAAAACTGGTGCTAAAGAAGGAAAAAATGATTAAAATAGAAGTTGGAAATGGCTATGAAAATGTTTTAGTATATGTTTACTTAATTTACTTAAAAGTTTAAGTGTACCCTCATTAACAGTATGAAAATGCTGTAGGTTGTAAGTACACTTCAGATAAATCTGAATGTATCAAACACAAGCAACAGACCATATGATAAAATATCTGTCTTTAAATCAGGTGAGTGTGATAATTAAAATTTAATAATGGCTATAACTGTGCACTATATAAGATGCTTCTTCACAATGATATTGCAGAATTATAAGCTATGTATTAATAAGAAGCACATTTATTTTCATTTTTAAGATTAGAATTCTATTAAAAGTAAGTATTTGGTTGTTTTTATCAGAGTGCATTTTATTATCTGCATTTGAAGATAAGAAGCTGTAAATTTATCATAATTCAGTGAAGGTAGGATTTTTCAAAAGCATAATTTGAATTCACATAGTGCTGTATGTGCACTTTGTCAATTTTTTAAAAAGCCTTGGCATGGCATCTTATGCATTCCTTATTATAAATGCTTTTAAATTATTTTATTGTGATAAGAAAACAATTTTAAATGTGTAATGCATTATTGTTGACTGTAGGTATAGAATATCTGTTTTTTCTTTTTTTGTGCTATGGGGGATTTAACTTAGGGTCTTGAAAATCACATATTTCTTTATTGCTTTTGTCTACCTTTCAGGTGCTGAATCCTTTTCTTTCTAAACACAGTACCTTCATGAACAACTGATATAGGCTCCTTTTTGATTCATGAGCTCAGAGTCAATAAGACAGTCCAAAGAGTCAAGAATGAATAAGACCAAAATTACAAAAAAGGAATAAAAGGGGGTTTTAAAATAGAATCTTTATTTGCAAGCTAGGTAAGCACTCCACCACCCACCTATATCAAGCCAAGAATTTGCTTTGGAATACCACATCTTGGTCTGAAAAGTTATTTCAACATCAAAATATACATATTAGAACTTCTACCAGTTATCTCATGTTATACAGGACATAATCTGCATCACAATCATATATTACTGTATTACATTCTTGAATAGGGGATTAGGTACTAGCATATTTCATATACTTCTCTCTCATGTAAAGACATTTTCTTGTTCCGAATATAATAAATTAAGTATATCTGTTAACTGTGATATTAATTAAATTCTAGTTTGTATTCAGCAGTTTTTATACATTTTGTATGCTACATATTGTAGAATATAATCTGTTCTCAGATATTTATTGAGTCCACAGAATAAATCTACAGACGTGTCTGCTAGCTGGAATGTTTCCTTAAATATTTTAATGGATTGGAAGGTTAGCATAAAATATGCTAGATGGACTGAAATGTTAAATTAAGCAGAAATATTTATTCTAAAAGTGAAATATGCTCATATTCATCAAATATAGCACTCCATTTTATAGTTATAAATATGAATAATTCAATGTCAATGTATAACTTCTACTTCATCATCATTTGGTAGAAATGACCTCTTTCCCCTACTGGTCATGGCTGACTTTGAAGTAGATAAGCTAGTATATTGTTTTGTGTGATCATGGAAATTGCCTTTTCAGAGGAATGATAAGGGCTAAGGTATTGCCCAACATATGGTATACAGTGGTAAACAAGAGTGTGAGAACAACTGATGTATAAGATAAATCACAGTTGGTAATGGTACTGTCTTTGACTGTTACCTAGAAAATACCATCTGATGACATAATGCTTATTGGAAACATAACCTAATATCTTACTTAAGTAATTGATTTTTGTTCCTGTAAGCAGTCAAAGTGATGTCAAATAAGTCACATTTCAGTGACCTCAATTGCACTCAGAGAAAGAGGTATAGTTGACTATGAGTTTAGGACATGTCTCTGAGATCAATAATCTTGCAAGATTAAAGCACTGTCCCTCTTTTACATCCCCATCCCTTATTTTCCCTTACTAGAGAGAGCAGTCTAGAAGAATTCCAAGTAGATGGTGGCAATGTTTTGAGAAAAGGTTCAATTTTTTTTTACTGTCTTTATCTTGGATAATAATCATATAAGGGGAATTTATCACTGATGTCAAATATAATGTGTGAAATATTTGTACCATACTAAATATTCACTTATATGTGTTATAAAGTATTCAATTTCACTTTATTATCTTTATTAACTCTAAACTTAAAAGATGTAAGTACAATAATTATTTACTTTTAAATTTTTATTGTGATAAGAACAGTTAATATCAGATCTACCCTTTTAAATAAAGTAGACATTTTTGTTGACTATGGGTATAATGTCTTAGAGAAGATCTCTAGAACTCATTTTTCTGCATTGAAACAATGTTTCTTGATTAGTAACTCCCAATTTTCTCTCCCTCCAGCATTGTTAACTGCCTTTCTGTTCTTTGACTATGAATTTGACCATTTTAGATAATTCATATAAATGAAATCCTTTCTGTTCTTTGACTATGAATTTGACCATTTTAGATAATTCATATAAATGAAATCATGCAGTATTTGTCTTTTGTTACTTGTTTAATTTACTTAGCATAATGTCCTAAAGTTTATCATGTTGGAAATGGCAAGATTACCTTCTTTTTAAGGGCTGATTAGTAGTCCATTGCATAAGCATGCTGCTTTTTCTTTATCTATTCAAGTATCAATGGGTGTTTACCCACCTAGATGTTGTGAAAAGTGAAAAGTGTTGTCATGAACATCGGAGTGCTAATATCTCTTCCAGATCCTGATTTAAATTCCTTTGGGTAGGTGTTCAATTTAGTTTTAGTGGAACTTACATGCTGTATTCCATGGCAGCTGCCCCATTATGTATTTTCACTAACATCATACAAGGGTTCCAATTTCTCAACATCTGCTTTAACACCTGCCTTTTATTATTATTATTTTTTGGACTATGAGATAATAGTTATTCTGATGAATGTGAAGTAATAACCCATAGTGATTTTGATTTGCAATTCTCTGATGACTGGTGACTGGATAATTTTCATATAGTTGTTGGCCATTTATGTCTTTGGAAAAATGTCTGTCTGAATCCTGAGCCCATTTTGTATTCAAGTTATTGTTTTTTCACTTCTGAGTTACAGGAGTTGCTTATATATTTTGAAATTAAACCATTAATACATTCACGGATTGAAAATATTTTTGCCCATTTCATGTGTTGTTTGTTTTCTTTACTGTGCAGAAGTTTTTTTAGTTTGATATAGTCTCACTTTACTATTTATGTTTTTGCTGCCTATGCGTCTGGTGTTATATCCATGAAATTATTACCAATACTAATATCATGAAATATCTCTTCTAAGTTTTCTTGAAGGCATTTTACTGTTTTGGGTCATATGTTTAAGGCCATAGTCCATTTTAATTTAACTTTTGCGTATTGCATGAGATAAAGACTCAATTTCATTTTTTTTTTTTTTTACATGTGGTCATCCAGTTTTTCCAGTACCACTTCTTGAAGAAATCTCCTCATTTTGTATACTTGACATCTCTGTCAAAGTTCAGTCAACTATAGTGATCTGGATTTACTTCTTGACTCTCAATACTGTTTCTTCCATCTATATATGTATCTATATGCCAGTATCATGCTTCTTGATTATAGTAGCTTTGAAAAACATTTTAAAGTCAAGAATTGTGGTGTTTCTAGCTTTGTTCTTTCTCAAGATTGATTTGGCTGCTTGTGATCTTTCATGTTCCATTTGAATATTATATATGTATTCTATTTCTGTAAAAAATGCCATGGGGACTTTAATAGCCATCATTGATCATATTTGGTATTATGCATGATTTCACAATATTAAAAATTCCAATGCATGAACACAGGCTGTCTTTCCATTTGTGTTTTAATTTCTTTCTTCAATGTTTTGTAGTTTTCATTATATAAGTTCTTTACCTTCTCAATTAAGCTTATCCCTTAAAATTTTATTCTTATTGATGCTATTATAAATAGGATTGTTTTCCTAATTTCACTTGAGATAGGTCTTTGTTAGGAATGCAATGTTACCAAATTCATTCATTAGTTCTAGTGACTTTATGGTGAAGGCTTTAGGGTTTTCTACATCTATCATGTCATCTGCAAGTAGAGGCAGGCTCTCTCTCTCTCTTTCTCACTCTCTCTCTCTCTCTTCCTCTTTGCCTCCTCCCCTCTCTCCCCTTCTCCTTTTCTATCTCTCTTTCTTTCTTGAATACCTGTTGGGAGTGGCAACTGAATTATGGGTCTTGAACTGTCCTGTGAGAGAGGTGATGGCTCTTGGGAACTCTCTGTGCGAAGGCACTGATTTGAGACTGCCCAGTAGCTATAGTGATGTCATGCTCAATAGGAGGTTCTGTGCCAGCCACAGAGCTATTTGGTTCTTGACCTTGAGGTTCAGACACCAGATGCTTGGGAGTGGAATGTTATGGATGCAAGCTGATAATCATAATCAGGCTGCTCCTACTCATGATCTTGGTTCTGTTTACTTTGAAGAAACTTTCTCCCAATAAATCCTTTTGATGTTTATGCCAATATAATAAACTTGTTGTGGGTCACTACCTCCCTACCAGGGTTGTAGTCAACCACCAAGACCCTCCTTTTTCTCTAGTCGTGTGTCTCTCTTTTCTCCATCCCCTCACTGCCTGGTCAGGGAGCCTGAATTAATGGCTGTGCAGGACATGACAGATGTCCTTAATTTCTTTTCTTGCCTATTCCTTTGGCTTAGCTTGTCAGTGATGTTTTAAATAGAAGAGGTGAGTGGAGACCTTGCCTTTTGCCTGATGTTATAGATCTTTCTATACTATTGCATATGATGTTAATAGTGGGCACATCATTTTTTAGCCTTTATTATATAGAGATGATTTTCTTCTATACCTAGTTTGCTAGGAGTTTTGTCATTAAGAGGTTTTGAATTTTGTCAGACTCACTTTTGGCAAGTATTATGAGAGCCATGTGCTTTTTATCCCTTATTTGATTAATGTTGTATATAGCATTGACTATTTTGTGTTGAACTATCCTTGCATATCAGTAATACTACTTGGTCCTTCCTGGTGCACGATCCCTTCCGTGTGCTGTTGAACTTTGCTAGTATTTTGTTAAGTATTTTTGTATCAATATTCATCAGAGATGTTGACCTGTAGTTTTAATTTCTTTAGTATATTTGTCTAGTTTTGTTCAGAGTAATGCTGGATAAATGGGTTTGGAAGTGTTCCATCCTTTTCAAATGCTTGGAAGAGCTTAAAAAGTGTTGGCATTAATTGTTCTTGAAATATTTGGTAGAATTCACTAGGAAAGCCATCAAATTCTAGGCTTTTCTTTGTCAGGAGGTTTTTGAATATGGACTTAGTCTGTACACTACTTATAGGTTTGTTTGAATTTTCTATTTTATCATGATTTAATTTTTCCCACTTATTTATTTATTTACATCTTTTTATTTTTACAGACTGCGTTTTGATTCATTTTACACAAATGGGGTTCAAATTTTCGTTTCCATGGTTGTGCATGATGTAGATTCATACCATTCATGTAATCATACATGTACATAGGGTAATGATGTCTGTCTCACTCCACCATTTTTCATACTCTCCTCCCTCTCATTTTCCTCTATGTAATCTAAAGTTCCTCCATTCTTCTCTCACCCTCCATCCACTTTATATATCATCATCTACTTATCAGGGAAAACATTCAGCCTTTGGTTTAATTTTGATATACTGTATGTTTCTAGGAATTTATCCACTCATAGGTTACGTGGTTTGTTGACATATAGTTATTTTATTTTGGGGGGAGGTAATAGCTTTATTGAGATATTATTCATATACTCTAAAATTCACCCATTTAAAATACACATTTTTTCATATATCTGTTGATTGCTTGCTTGTAGATCTTCAATTGTGAAGTGTCTGTTAATTTCCTTAGCCCATTTGTTGATTAGATTATTTGTAGTGTTGGTGTAGTTTTTTTGAGTTCTTTATATATTCTGGAGATTAGTGCTCTATCTGAAGTATGAGTGGCAAAGATTTTCTCCCACTCTGTAGGCTCTCTCTTCACATTGCTGATAGTTTCCTTTGCTGAGAGAAAGCTTTTTAGTTTGAATCTATCCCAGTTATTGATTCTTGCTTTTATTTCTTGCTTTTATTTCTTGCTTTTATTTCTTATAACAGGGAGTCCTGTTAAGGAAGTCTGATCCAAAGCTAACAAGTTGCAGATTTGGACCTACTTTTTCTTCTATAAGATGAAGGGTCTCTGGTCTGATTCTGAGGTCCTTGATCCATTGTGAGTTGAGTTTTGTGCAGGGTGAGAGATAGGGGTTTAGTTTCATTATGTTGCATATGGATTTCCAGTTTTCCCAGCACCATTTGTTGAAGAGGCTATCTTTTGTCCATTGCATATTTTTGGCACCTTTTACTAGTATGAGAAAATTGTATTTATTTGAGTTTGTGTCCATGTCCTCTATTCTGTACCATTGATCTACCTGTCTATTTTGGTGCCAATACCATGCCGTTTTTGTTACTATTGCTTTGTAGTATAGTTGAAGGTCTGGTATTGCGATACCCCCTGTTTCACTCTTCCTGCTAAGGATTGCTTTAGCTATTCTGGGTTTCTTATTCTTCCAGATGAATTTCATGATTGCTTGCTCTATTTCTGTAAGGTAGGTCATTGGGATTTTAATTGGAATTGCATTGAATCTTTATAGCACTTTTGGTAGTATGTCCATTTTGACAATATTAATTCTTCCTATCCAAGAACATGGGAGATCTTTCCATCTTCTAAGGTCTTCCTCAATTTCTTTCTTCAATGTTTTGTAGTTTTCATTGTAGAGCTCTTTTACCTCTTTGGTTAGATTGATTCCCAAGTATTTTATTTTTTTTTTTTTTGAGGCTATTGCAAATGGAGTGGTTTTCCTCATTTCCCTTTCAGATGTTTCATCACTTGTGTATAAAAATGCTTTAGATTTATGCATGTTGATTTTATAGCCTGCTATTTTGCAGAATTCATTGATATAGTTCTTCATAATGGCCTTATGATCCTTTTTATTTTGTGGCATCAGTGTCCTACAGACAGCATGTAGTTGCATTTTGTTTTTGTGTGTTTTTATATTTATATATAATATTAGGGTTCATTGTGATAGGATTATAAACGTGTGGAACATAATTTGTTCTATCTCAATCCCCAGTACTTCCTCTTTTTCCCCTTCTCCCAGTTCCCCTTTCTCTGCTCTACTGGTCTTTGTTCTCTATTTATTGCTTTCTTATTGGTATACTTTATATAAAGAGGTGAGATGCACTATGGATTATTTCATACATGTACATGATATGATTTGGTCAATTTCTGTCTACTGTTCCTCCCTTTTCCACTTCCTGCTCCCTGTCCCTCTAGTTCCTTTCTCCAGTCCTTTCTATTTTCACGGAATTCCCCACCTGCTTTCCCCCCCTTATTTTGGCCTAACTTCTTGATTCACTCAACCATCTGATGTCTGTTGATTGCTCAATTTCATTGGTTTATATTTGTAGTAATTATGGAGAATGAAGGATTTTATGTTGTCATTTCATTAGTTATTGTCTGTTAGTCTTGTAGTTCTTTAGCATTTTTTTTGTCTTACTTTGTGTCTTCTCTTTTTATTTATTTGATTGGTATGTTTTTATTCCTTTTCATTTTTCCTTTATGTAAGTTTTATAGGATTCATAATTTTTTTGTTATTTTGGAGATAACATAAAAAATCTTAAGCAGTCTATATAAGTCTATAAGTACTTTAGCTAACAACTTACATTAAGTTGTATTACAACTCTATAACTTCTCCACCCTGTATACTTTGTTTTTGTTTTCACAGTTTACATCTGTTCCTATTGTGTATCTTTTAATGTATTTTAGTTACAGGTATTTTTAAATACTATGTCTTTTAACATCTTAATTAGAATGAAAAGTTGTTTACCCACAGCCATTGTAGTAATACAGCATTCTTTGTCTATATCAACAAGTCTCATGATTTCGTATCTTTATGTTATTGGTTAATGTCTTTTCCTTTCAATGTGAAGGACTCCCTTTAGCATTTGTTCTTAAGTAGGTCTACTGGTGAATTCCTACCTCAGCTGTTGTTTGAGAGAAAACTGTTTCATTAGGGTTGATTTCTGAAGACTTATTACTTTGGAACATTTTGTTTAATTCTTCATTTTTCTTGATTCTCAGTGTTGTTGTTTAGACATCAGATAAAAAGGGTACCTTCTACCATTCACTGACTTGAGTGTACATTAACCTATTATAGTTCCTAAATTTCAACCAGTCATTTTATCTTCCTAAACCAAATGTAAAAAGATAATACAATTTTGTCATATTACAGACTTTATTTCTACACATTGATGTACTGATATGTTAGCATATCTTATAGTTCCTATATTTAAATGTAAAAATCTGAACAGGCATCTAAAAATAATCATGTTGATAAAAGCCTGGATTTACAAAATACCAAAAATTTAGGAAACCATTTAAATAGGAATGTTTTAGTTATCTACATGAATATTTCTGAATTAAATTTATGTTTAAAATTATTACTTTAAAAAATGAAAAATATACAGCCTAACAGCCTCGATGTAAAAGAAAAATATAGACAGGAAGATTAAAAAAATGTTTAATGATTATTTACCATATGCCTGTTGTTTAATCTCTTTAATTTTAATGTCCTTATTTATAAGTAGCAGTGTGGAACATGATAACCACTGATATACCTCGAAACTGCAAATTCATTGAAGGGAAATATACATATTTGTCAAATGAATAAATAGTAAATGATTAGCATTCTGAGTTTGGTCTTAAGCTAGTCCTTTTCATTAAGTAGTCAATACTAAGCAATGGAGTAAGAAACAGTACTGGCAACTAAGCAATGGAGTAAGAAACAGTACTGGCAACATAATCTTATTTAGTAGAAGGTATAGTTCCATTAAATAGGTATTGGTGTGGATTTGAGAGAAAAAGGCACACTTGTACATTGCTGGTGGAGTTGCAAATTGGTGCAGCCACTCTGGAAAGCAGTATGGAGAATCCTAAGAAACTTGGAATGGACCCACCTTTTGACCCAGTTATCCCACTCCTTGGTTTGTACCCAAAGGACTTAAAATTAGCATACTACAGTAACACAGTCACATCAATGTTTATGGCAGCTCAATTCACAATAACTAGATTGTTAAACCAACCTAGATGCCCTTCAACAGATGACTGGATAAAGAAACTCTGGTATATATACACAATGGAATACTACTCAGCCATAAAGAAGAATAATACTATGGCATTTTCAGATAAATGGATGGAATTGAAGAATATCATGCTAAGTGAAAGAAGCCAATCCCAAAAAACCAAAGGCCAAATATTTTCCCTGATAAGTGGATGATGATATGTAATGGGGAGAAATTGGAGGGTGATATAAGAATGGAGGAACTTTAGATCATATATAGGGAAATGAGAGGGAGAGTGGGTATGAAAAATGGTGGACTGGGACAGAATCAGTACCCTTTGTACATGCATGATAACATGAGTGGTATAAATCTACATCATGC
The DNA here is from genome assembly GCF_902686455.1 of Sciurus vulgaris. Taxonomy (NCBI): domain Eukaryota; kingdom Metazoa; phylum Chordata; class Mammalia; order Rodentia; family Sciuridae; genus Sciurus; species Sciurus vulgaris. The sequence continues at coordinate 55,848,215 of NC_136462.1, read as the reverse complement.
ACAGCCATAGAAATGAAATGATGTACCCCATTTGTGTAAATGAAGCAAAATGCAACCTGTAAAAATAAAAAAAGACATTCAGAATCACACATGATTTCAAATGAGGTTATCATTTTTACTTTATATACTTTCAGTCTTTTAATTAAAATGCTACAGGGCATATATAATATCTATATAGTGTAATTTCTTTAGAAGAAGTAAAGATAATATCATAGAAAACTTTCCATGAAGTATAGCAGAAACTTTAAAACGATGATACAGGGTGAGCGAATGCTTGGTGGAATACAGAGGTTGTGATTTATTGATTCTCATAAACCATTTGTGGTTCCAGGGCTATAGGGTGAAGGGGAGACATTATATATGTTGCTGGGATTTTGAAAAATAGCAAGAGATACTCAAGAAGTAAAATAGGTTTGGAAGAGCTTCATTTGTGATTTAATTCATGCTTTTATTCTATATGGATATTTTCTACTGGTCACATAATATCTATTCTTCCCTTCTTATTTCTTAGCAAAACCACAATTTTGTTAGGAGTACCAATTTTGACTTGGTTGAAAGCACTTCCAAAATTTTTGTGCAGATGGGACCACCATGTAATATAGAGTCAATAAGTTGAAGATTGAAATTGTTGAATGGAGCTTCAGAGGACACCATCAATAAAATGAAAAGACAATCTACACAATAGGAAAAAGTGTTTCCAGATTATATATTTGGTAAAGGACTGGTATCTAGAACACTTAAAGAACACTTAGAAATTCAACCCTAGAAAGACATATTTACCCAATTAAAATGGACAAAGGATTTGAATAGACATTTTTTTCAAATAAGGTAGGCACATGACCAATAAGAACATAAAAAAGATACTTAGTATCTTCAGTCATTAGAGAAATGCAAATCCAAACCATAATGAAATGTCCCTTCACACCTACAATGATGACTCTAAAGACAGACTATAATGAATGTTGTCAGGCATAGGGAAATCAGAGTCCCCATAGATTCCTAGTGGGAATGTAAAATGGAGCAGCCACTTCAAACCAAAAAATGACTGTTTTATTTACTGTCCTTGATAACTTAAACAGAATTACTATGTGGTCTAGCAATTCTACTCTTCGTTATATATTCAACATAATTGAAAAAACTCTCTATAGGAAAATTTGTGTACAAAATTTTCATACCAGTTGTTCGTAGCTACCCTGCAGAAGCAGATGGACCACAACCCAAAATCTTTGCTTTGAGACTGATGATGCCACACCCCAACACTGTGAGCATAGAAAGAGATGAACAGGCTTATTACTAACAAAATAAGACTTTTTGGAAAAAGCAGGTGGCTTCCTATTAGGTTCAAAATGACTTGAAAGCGTGAAAAAGAGACTGGCCTGGGATTTTTGTGGTGGTTAGACTGCAGGTCTGGGTGGAGGTTTTTGTGCCTGGCTTGAAATTCACATTGACCCTGAAGGAGGGTACACCAGAGATTTCTTTATAGCTTTCCCAGGGGTGGAGCAGAAAGAAAAAGCACCAGTGAGTAATCTGTAACAACTGTCAAGCATCCAATAATGAAGTCATATCTTATTACACAATGTTCTTTAAAAAAAGTAGAATAATCTCAATGTTTACTAACATCAATTGATAAATGTGGTACATTCATGGTATTAAATATTATCTGACAACAAAAACAGAATGAAGTACTGATACGTGGTACAACAAGGATGAACCTTGAAAGTTTACCCTAAACTAAGAAATCACTCACAGGAACCACATATTTTATGATTCCATTTAGACGAGATGTCCAGTATAGGTAGCTCTATAGAAACGGAAAGGAGATAATTGCTTTGAACTGAGGGATGAATTGAGAAGAAAACATGAAATGACTGCAAATGTGTACAGAGTTTCTCTTGGGGGTGTTTAAAGTTTCTAAAAAAGATAAAATATTCTGTTAATATGCTGCTTTTAGTTCAGATAAACTTTCTCTTATTATTCCTTTCGTAAAATGTAAAATGGCCCCATTTTCCACATTGTATTGTTGTGATAGCACCTATAAAATACATGTAACACAACTGAAAAAATTTAAGGATTGTTATTATTTACATTGTTAGATTCTGTAAGCTCATGAGTGAAAGAACAACCAGAGCTCTCTGTTGTATTGTTACCTCTTATACCTGTCATTTGCTGTGTACTTCACTGATCTCAGTTCTCTCAACAATTTTGCAAAATCAAGTTTTAGCATTTTGCGGCTAAGGAGAGTGACATTTAGAGAGATTAAGTACTCAAGATGGTGTGAAACTCTTGTCCATCTGAAGCCCATATTTTTCCCACATATTGTACTGCTTCTTACACAAAGGTTAATTGAGTATTTTTCAGACTTTCTTCATTCAAAAACATGTGAATCTCAAAATGTGGCATATGATTGCTCAGGGTAAAATATAAGCTAATGATGCTTCCATTAAGTGGCTTGTCAACAAGATGTGTAGAATTTTATGATGTTGGATTTCAGATTTTATCTGTTTTTAATTCACAACAAATGAAAACATGATTTGATGGTCTCTGTAAAACATGTCATGTGCAAAAATGAAATGGGCGCACCATCTGAAATGAAGTCACTTCAGGGGATTTTATGAACCATCAGCTCAGCATTCAGTTACTCACCATGGGAGATGGATGTGATAGTGAAAAAACGAGAACTCGGAGAAGTTCTCCTTGACATCTAACCTATTGTCCGATACTGGGCTAACAGGATAGCAGGTTTCATAGCAAGCTAAATAGCATAGAAATCAGGTTTTGATACTTAGAACATGAATCTCATAGATGTTCAGAAAACATTGAATTAGTTATAAAATAATAGTTGCAAAACATAGTTATTAAAGAAAACTTGAGAACATATGAAAAAACTAGTCTACTTGAAGGAATAGTAATAGCATTTTTTTATTTCACCATCAGAAAATAGATCAGAAATGTATTTAGAATAATATGATATGAATGTTCCAGTGGTATTAGTTAATTTTTCTGGCCAAAAATGCCTCATACTTTCTTTATGAATTATCTGTTGAAGAAGTGAATTGAAAGCATTAATAAATAAGGTTAAATATAAGGCATCTGAAAATTTTCTATAGTTATAGGTGGCAGTGTGATAGAATGGTTAAGTCAAGAGAACCACACTTGAATTCCAGCTCTTTGGCTTCTTATGGTTCAGCCTTGGCAAGTTACTTAATTTCTCTGATCCTCAGTCTAAGGGTGAAATGGAAAAAGTAATATCCATCTTGAATAACTGCAATACAGAATAGATCAGTATTATATGTATAGCCTTTTGAATAGTGTCTGGTATAGGGTATGCACTCAATAAATGGAAGAGCTAGCTATATAAAATGAATACTCCAAACTACACGGTACAACATAAAGTTGAAATATTGACAAGTTGGAAAATTGGGTCTAACTAGGTAATCAAATTTGATCATTCAGAATGAAAATAAATTTTGGCTTGTGCATAAAATATATTTCTCATATGCCCATATTCACATTCATATGCTCTCCGTTCACATTTCAGACATAGAAGTAGGGAATTAACTGTCTCTATAATTACTTGAACTGAGACAGTCTCCTTATTTCTGAATGATCTGGTTCAGCTACTTACTGGCTAGAAGTCACTGGAGAATAGCTGTGTTTTATCATTTTGTTTAACCAAAGTAAGATTAAAAAGGTTGTCCTTTTATACTTCTTTTAGTCTCCACTTAAATTGTGTATTGCATTTGAGTGTGATACATGTGGGTAAATTAAATCATGTCAGTAAGTGAGTAAAACATCATCAGGAGAGTTAGAGTCTAGAAAACTCAAAAGAACACTTGGGTTGATATAAAGAAAATACCTAAAAAACTAATGAAAACCGAATTTAAAAATCTTGTAACAACTGTTTTCCTGTTAATAGTTGAGTGAGCTGTTTGCATTTATTAGCTATTTTGAATGAAATGGCTAGGGGCATTCTTCTCCAAGGCTTTTGGTTGACTTTTGTTTTTTCTTTCTCATGGGTAAATAAGTTGGAATGGAACTACTGAATGATAGGGTAAATGTATATTTAATATTTTAAGAAACTGTCTAACTCTTCCTAACGTGTTTGTGCTACTTTTTATCCCCCCGTATGAGAGAGGGTTTTGTTGTTTCACATCTTCTCCAACATTTGACATTGTCAATCATATCTATTTTAGCTACTCTAGTGTATATACCGATTTATGGGGAAAATGTCAGGGAAAAAAAACTATATATTGTAACATGTGTATTGAATTTGCATTTCCCTAATGACTAGTGAAGTGGTGTTGGAGAATCTCCAAGACCCTCCCCACGTTTTCAGTGATTCAATAGAAGATTTCAAAGTACAAAGGCTTTAGCATTACTCACAGCTAGGGCTTATTATGGTAAAGGATACAAAGTAAAATACATCAAAGGAAAGGATCAGCCGGTAAGTTCTGGAAGAAGCCAGGAACAAGCCTCCAAGGTATTTTTCCCAGTGGAGTGACAACACATGTGTAATTTCCTCAGCAATAATTGTGACAGCATATGTGAAATGTTGACAACCACAGACTTGGGGAGGACTCAATGCTCATGGTTTGGCCTGGGATCTGGTCACATAGGTTTCAAGGGAGTACCCAAAAGATCTGGCAAGCACCCAAATTCCAGACTCTTGGAAGGCATGTAGGGGTTAAGTATAAACCATATGTTAAAGCACAGTGAGCCAGTCGCACCAGTTAATGGTGGAAACCCTCTCAGATTCAAGTTTCCAGATGACAGTCAAGAGCTACTTGCATGGGCAGGACTTTGAGAATACAGCAGTTTAGCCTACTATGTCAATTTTTTTCTGCATAGATGTTGACCTTTTTTTTTCCCCCCATACTTTTTTGGTATCTTCCTTTATGAAAGGCCAGTTTAAATCCTTTACTCATTTTTTCATTAGGTTCTCTTTTTATTATTCTGGATACAAGTCCTTTTGTCAAGTGTTGTATTGTTTCTCCCCCTTTCTGCTCTGGTTTGACTCATTGTTTTTCAATGCTATTTTGATATGTATAAGTTTTTAATTTTTGGTAAAATCTAATTTATCTATTAATTTTTTATGGTTTACACATTTTGTGACTTTTCTAAGAAAAGTTGTTACTCTTTTGTTTTGTTACTGGGGATTGAGCCCAAGGGTACCTTAATACTGAGGAACATCCCTGGTCCTTCCTATTTTTTCTTTTTAGATAGGGTCTCATTAACTGCCTCCAACTGGCAATTCTCCTGCCTCAGCTTCCTGAGCCAGTGGGATTACAGGCATGTACCACTGTCTTTCAATAGCATAAAATATTTTGACCCTTTTTTAATAGCTATTATAATGAAAAATAGTGCAACATTTGGGATTAATTCATTTTTGTCTATTCTGAGCTTCATAGAAATCAAATCAGACATTTTTTTTCTGTCTTGCTTCTTTCTCAGATCATGTCTTTGAAAAACATTAATGTATTTGATTTTAGCAATATTTTTTGTGTTTTGGTTTCTATTTCACAATGTCTTTTTCTGTGTAGATGAACATAGAGATCATCGTTATTTTCATGAATGATGCTGAATAGTATTTGGTGTTTTTCTATATCTTTTGAGTTAATTATATGATTTTCTTCACTTTCCTAATGTGAATTGTGACTTCATGGAGTACATGTTCTAAAACATGTCCTATATCATATATGTACATATGTGTGTATGTATGTATATGTATATACATATATATCTCAAAGATTCTTTATCCACTCTAGTTTGCCTTTAAATTTTCTTAATAGTAGCTTTTGAAGGGCAGAACATTTTTAATTTGTGGAATACAGTGCATTGATTTTTGTTTTTTTCTTTTGGAGTCCTATGTAAGCAATCTTTGTGAAACCAAGGTTGTAAACATGTTTTCCTTTGTTTTCTCCTAGAATTTTTATAATTTATCTTCTAAGTCCACAAATATTTCAGGTTGACTTTTGTATATGGTATGGGGTAAGGACTGAGCTCCCTATTTCTGGACTCTGTACTACACAGTGATTTATATATCTATCTTCACGCTAATGCCGTGCTGTACTGAATGCTAAACTTCAAGTCTTGAAATCAGTATGTGAGTCAACTTGTCTGTTTTTCAATATTGTGTTGGTTATTCTAGATAATTTACATTTCCTTCAGAATAAACATTTTTAAAATAAATCTTAAGATTTTGATTTTGGTCGTATTGTATCTATAGATAAATTTTGGGAAAATTAAAGTTTTACCAATATTAAGTCTTCTTATTCCCGACCATAGTTCATCTATGTTTCAAAAGAAAAAAATTATTGCCTAGTAGTATTTTTCTTTCTCAGGAGATCAGGGATAGTCAGTATAGACAATCCGCAAATGTAATATATCACATTTATGGATTGTGGGAGAAAAATATGATAATCAACAGATGTAGATAATGCATTTAGTAAGAATTGACAATCTTGATAAAACCTTCACAAAATAAGAAAAGAACTACTTTAGCATGAAAAAACTAAATCTTTTAAAACTCCAAAAAAAAAAAAAAAGAAAAGAAGAAAAAATCCTGATAATTATTGTAGAATAATTTTGTGGTTTCTATTGAAACTGATTTGCACATTTTGTTAAATATATCCCTTAGTATTTTATATTTTTAAATACTTTGATAAAAGGCATAGATTTTTAACTTTAAATTTCTAATTATTTTTTGCTCTTTAGAAATAAAATTTATTTTTGTATATTGACCCTGTATCCAGTTACCTTTTTAAATTAATTGGCTAGTTTTAGTGGGTTTTTTTGTAGATTCCTTGGGGTTTTCTAAGTAAGTTATTATGTACTAGTCCTCACATAGTTATTTCCTTCCTTTTCTAGTTTTGATGCCATTTGATCATTTATTCATTGATTGAAAAGCTTTCTTTTGGTGACAGTGTATTTATGGTCTTAACTGATATTTTGGTAAATATATTTATTAGATAAAGTTCCCTTCAATTTTTATTTTCTAATTTTTTTCCTTGGTTAGTTTTTAATTTTAAGATATTTTAACACTGTGATAAATATATAGACTTTCCCTCTTACTTTGTTAGTATGACAAATTATGTGGATTTATTTTTAAGTGTCAATCTGCCTTGAATTCCCTGGATAAACTCATTTAATAATGCAGCATTATTACTTCGTGGATTTGCTTCCTGAAATTTTGTTCAGATTTTGCTTTCATTGCTGAAGGTAAGAGTCCTCATTTATATTTTTGTTATAACCTTTTTGTTTCCCCCTGCAATTTAAGTATGGTTCTCTTATTATTTTCCTGTTCTTTGTAATAAGAAGTCAGGCACCATTTCATGACAAGTTTCTCTGTGCATCATGTATCTTTCATCCTCTAGTTTTTAAAAGATTTTCTATTTAATTTTGAATTTCAGTTGTATATCTAGAATTGTCTGCATGTGGTCCTTGTCTCTACATCCTACATGATGTTTGCTGAGTTTTCGGGTCTGTAATCTATTTATTTTGCCACATTTGTGATACTTTGATCTGTTATATTTTTTCACATATTTTTTTTCTTTCTACTGCACTCCACCTGTGACCCTAATTACAAGTAGGACAGAGCAATTAAAATTGTCTTATATGTGACAGAGGCTCCGTTCATTTTTCTTTCAGTTTTTTAAAAAATTATTTGTTTTCAAATTGTAAAATTCCTATTGGTCTATCTCCAAGTCCACTTACTCTTCTTTTGCCAACTAATTTCTTCAAGGATTTTTATTTGGTCCTTTTAAAATAATCTTTTTTCAGTTTTTACTTTTTTTTATGGCTATATCTTAAAATCTTTGAGCATAATTGTAATAATCACATTATCTGTATCCTCTTAGTTTGGCTTATTTTTTTCCCCCAGAATTCATTAAAACATTTTTTCATTTTTAAAAATTTTCTAATTTATTTATTTTTTATTTTTACAGACTGCATTTTGATTCATTGTACACAAATGGGGTACAAATTTTCATTTCAATGGTTGTGCACAATGTAGATTCATACCATTCATGTAATTATACATTATAATCAGACATTATGATGTCTGTCTCATTCCACCATCTTTCATACCCCCACCCCTCCCCCCTCTCATTTCCCTCCACATAATCTAAAGTTCCTCCATTCTTCTTATATAAATTTTTTTAAAATTTCACATATTGATATCATTATACAACATATATAGTCTATATACATATGACTCTCTTACCCTTAACCCCCCAACTCCCATTTATGGATCATCATCCACTTATCAGGGAAAACATTTGGCCTTTGGTTTTTTGGGATTGGCTTATTTCACTTCTAGCATGATATTCTCCAATTCCATCCATTTATCTGAAAATGCCATAATATTGTTATTCTTTATGGCTGAGTAGTATTCCATTGTGTATATATACCACAGTTTCTTTATCCATTCATCTGTTGAAGGGCATCTAGGTTGGTTCCACAATCTAGCTATTGTGAATTGAGCTACTGTAAACATTGATGTGACTGCATTACTGTAGTATGCTAATTTTAAGTCCTTTTCCACATGCACTTCAGATAGAGCACTAATCTCCAAAATTTATAAAGAATTTACAAAACTTTACACCAAAAATACAAAGAAACCAATCAATAAATGGGCCAAGGCACTGGACAGACACTTTACAGAAGAAGATGTAAACGCAATTAATAAATATATGAAAAAGTGTTCAACTGTAAGGCCCCCAAAAAGGAAACCCCAACTCTGTCCCATGGATGGATGGCAACCCCAATCAACCGCAGGAGGCGTCACTTGATGCAAACCGCAAGAGGTGTTTATTCCAGCGCGCTGGGACCCAACTCGAGGAGTCGAGTCCCTAGCAGAAAATCTTGTAGGTTTATAAAGGCAGAAACCACACATCGGGAGGGGTCACACATGAAAGGGGGAAAAGGGGGACAAAGCTGCCAGGAAATTTCAAAGGGGGTCTGGGTTTGCTGACAACATGTTTCACAATGTTTTATAACAGGTGTAGATTCTGGTCAATAGTTTCTGGTAATCCTACTGTTTGAGCACTATCAGGCTCAATTTACTCTTTTACTCTCTGTTTGGGGCTGTTTCCTGGAACAGCTTTAAGGGCTTTGTTCCCATTACTGGGAGGGAAACCTTAGGGAGTTGAGATAAAACAGACAGCTTAAAAAAATGTCCATTCTTTCACAAAATCTCTAGTAATTAGAGAAATGCAAATTAAAACAACTCTTAAGATTTCATCTTACTCCAATTAGAATGGCTATTATCAAGAACACAAGAAATAATAGATGTTGGCGTGGATGTGGGGAAGAAGGCACACTTTTACATTGCTGGTGGCGTTGCAAATTGGTGTAGTCACTCTGGAAAGCAGTGTGGAGAATCCTCAGAAAACCTAGAACGGACCCACCTTTTGACCCAGTTATCCCATTCCTTGGTTTGTACCCAAAGGACTTAAAATCAACATACTGCAATAACACAGCTACATCAATGTTCATAACAGCTCTAGTTTGGTTTCTATAGAGTACTTTTTTTCTTGATTCTTGTCATACTCATGTATCTTTCCATATTTAGTGATATTTTCTTGTAAATTATAGTACAATTTAGTGACCCTGAATTTCTATGTCTCTCTGCAAAGTATTCAAAATTTTCTAGGAGGTAGTTAATAAGGCCAGATTCCGGTTGTAAACTTGGCCTCCTCTGCATGTATAGCAATTAAAATGTCTGTTGAGTTTTCAGTCTTTAACTCACAAGTGTTTAAGTCTACTGAAACCTCCCGTTTATGTAGTTCAGCCATCAGCCGAGGATTTGAGTGCATTCATGTATGTGCTGGGAGCTCACCCATTCACTCATTTTCTTTGGTTTTGGGATTCCCTTTCTACCTTTTCAGTCACTCAACCAGAACTGAAGTACTCTCATTGGGGAGGGCTGTGGGACAAAAAGCCAGACGCTTCCTAATGTCATGTGCTTTAGTTCCCTTTTCTTCCCTAAGAATGATGTCCTTCTACAATTTCTGACTGCTTTTGATTACTTTCAATTTCTTCAGATAGATGTGTGTGTGTGCGTGTGCACATGTTTGAGATTTTATAATTTGATTTCTGTAGCAAAGTAAAGTTTGTGCAAGGTTTTTGACGATTACCAAGGTCAGAAGCATTTCAATTCACTTTTTAAAATTCTTTTTTAATTTTTAATTTTTACAAACTACATTTTGATTCATTGTACACAAATGGGGCACATCATTTCATTCCCATGGTTGTACACGAAGTAGATTCATACCATTCGTGTAATCATACATGTACATAGGGTAATGATGTCTGTCTCATTCCACCATTTTTTGTACCCCTCTCCCTCTCATTTCTCTCTACATAATCCAAAGTTCCTCCATTATTCCCTCACTCCCCACCCCCTCACCCCCATTATATATCATTCTCCACTTATCAGGGAAAACATTTAGCCTTTGGTTTTTTGGGATTGGCTTATTTTACTTAGTATGATATTCTCTAATTCCATCCAATTATTGGGAAATGCCATAATATTCTTCTTCTTTATGACTGAATAATATTACATTTTGTATATATACCACAGTCTCTTTATCCATTCATCTGTTGAAGGTCATCTAGGTTGGATCTACAACCTAGCTATTATGAACTGAGCTGCTATAAACATTGATATGATTGCATTACTGTAGTATGCTGATCTTAAGTTCTTTAGGTATAAACCAAGGAATGGGATAACTGGGTCAAGAGGTGCATCCATTCCAAGTCAAAATCACCAGGAATACAAATCATATCACAATAATAACCCTGAATGTTAATGGCCTAAACTCAATAATCAAAAGACATACACTGGCAGATTGGATTAAAAAGAAAGACCCAAAAATATGCTGCCTTCAAGAAACTTCAGTTCACTTTTGATAAGCCAACTCATTTCTACCTGTAATTGATTTTAAATACACCATTTTACTGTTTGCTTACTATATGATTCACCCATTCCATGTTTTGCCTATATTTTCTTACATATTTTTGATTATAGATATTTATTTTTTTAACTTTCTATTAGCTTAGTGTTAAAAACTTTATGGCTATACTTTTAGAATTTACCCTAGAGAATATAAAATACATCATTAGATTCTCAAGGTTTAATGTTATTTATATATTTATTGTCTTATGGGATGATGCAATGATAAAATATATATGTATATCTTTATCTTATTTGTAGTTTATATGAGTGTATATATACCTATAATATATTTTCTCTGAATTCATTATTAATATAGTTTTATGTAATCATTGTTTTTCTATTTCTTCAAACATTTTTGTTTTTAACTCTTTATTTCCCTCTGGAGGATTCTTCCTTTTGCTTGAGGAAAACTGTTTTAGGGTGTCCTTTAGTGGATTGTTTTTCTAGTTATCCTTACTGTCTTATGTGTTCCCAATGTCTTCAAGAAGTAATCGAATATATTTGTAGACTTCTCCTCATTGTTGGAAATATGAGAAGTTGTCTGCACAATGTGCAATTACTTTAGTTGACATTTTATATTTTCTTCATATTAAAAATTTGTGTTCTTCAAAATCATTCCTTTTAAGAGCAACATGTTATTCAAGGATGTGTTTTGCACTAGGATTTTTTTAAAGCCATTGTGTTGGGTTATTTGTAATTTTCATTTTAATAAAGTATACTGAGAGAAACATTTGTTTTTATAAATTTTTATGCTAACATTTAATTTTTCCTTAGAATAAATTTTAATAAATATCTAGTAATATGATTTGGACTTGTGAACCACTTTATGATTGAAATTATGCTATAAAAAATAACTTGTCTTCCTTCCTGTCTGTATACTGGGCTTTATGAATGCTCATAAAACACCACATTTTATTTACATATGTGAGCTCAAAGTAGAGGATTCAGTTAAATTGTTTTTGGACTTCCAATCTACAGAAACAGAAAAAATAAATTCACGTTGCCTTCAACCTCTGTGTATGTTTGTGGTAATTTGATATGCAGTAAAAGGAAACGAATACAGAATTTGTTATCTGAATGTGAAGTGCTACTAAAAATGTGGATGCATCTTTGGAACTGGGGAGAGGCCACAAATTAGATTTTGAGAAAAAAGGTGGTGGAAGCCTAATTTTCTTCTACTGGATTATTAGTAGAAATATGGACACTGTGGATGTGCCTGTGAAGCCTCAGTAGGAAGTCAGTCAGGCTACTGGCAGGGGCGAGTATCCTTGTTTTGTTATAGCAGAAAGCTTAGGGCAATGGGCTCTTGCAGTAATGTAGAAAGCATAACTTGTAAGTGATGATCTCGTGTATTTAATTGAGGTCATGTCTAATTAAAGAGTTGGAGGTGCGGTTTGACTCTTCTTACTGCATATGGTAAAATATTAAAGAAAATAGATGCATTGCAAGAAATATTGGACAAAAAAGAAAATAAGACTTCATGATTTGAAAATTCTGTCTAGTCTCTAGGTGGCAAAATCTCCTTAAGGTCAGAAAGGAATGGCAAAGCATGGCACAAAGAATAAAGCCAAGGGTGTAACTCTATAACCTCTTGCTAAAACCTCAAGAAAAATTTTTAAAATCCAGAGTAGTTCATCACAAAAAGGACTCCCTGAAGATTAAAACTGTCTCTCAGATCTTTTCAACCTAATCTGAGGGTCTCTAGAAAGTTTACTGGTAGTAAACTCAGCAAGAGAAAAGACCATCCCTGAGAGACATTTAGATGTGGCTCCTAAGGAAGTGAAAATCAGTGAAATTCATAGTAAACATACAGAGTTGTGAAGAAAATTGTTTCAGTAGAAATGATGGACTGAAGAGGACAGAAAAAGTCCAAAATATTTTGAGCTCATCACAACCCAAAGATTCTATTGGCAGGAAGCAGGATGAGAAATCAACTCAGCTGCAGATAGAGCCTGGCTTTCTTGAAAAAGAACACTCAGAGGGCAGAGCCCAGAGCTCAGAGGACAGAATTGGGAACTGCTAGGAAGTTTTTCCAGATGAATTTTAGAACTATTCTATCCTTTTTTTTTTTTTTCATTTCCCCCATTTTCAAACCAAAATGTCTACAATAGTCATTGCCTTTGTCTCCCCCACCACATGGAAGAAAGGTCAGAGAGCTGGGAGCATTAGCTTTGCAGGTCAACAGATGGAGAGGAACTGTTTCCCAGCAGCTGTCCTTAATGGAGTAAATGTGGAAGTCTCATCTGCACCTGAACTTGATTTAGATTTTGGATTCTGAACTGATGAGATGATGAGATTTTGGACTTTGAACTGAAGCTGTAATGGAATGAGACTTTGGGGAACCTTAGGAGGGTCAAATGTATTTTGCATTTGGAAGGATATGAAGTACTGTGGATCATAGACTGTGAAAGACTAAAAAGAGCAAATTTGTTATGGTGGTTGGATTTCATAAACTTTTAAATCCAGAGGAGAGAGTTTTTATCATCTTTAATTTCACATGGAAATAACCGTGATTGCATATATGAATTTTAATGAGAAAATATATTACTTTAAGAGGACTTCATTTCTTCAATCATTTAAAATAATATGCATATTATAATTTATTTTTGAACAGATTGGGCTGTCCTTAACACATTATTTATTAGAAATGCTTTTCTCACTATTGTGTAAAAATTCTGTCAGAGAAAAAGGAAAGGAGGTGCTAGTTGTCAAATCTTGCAAAAACATGTTTCAGTGTTTCTTGAGAAAGTTTAAAGATGGAAAAGCAGGGATCACAAAATGGATGGTGCTTTTCATACTTGTCTAAATTTTGTGCACGTATGACTCCATTCTTACTGCAGTGGGCATGCTGCTTGTACTACTTGACTTTTTAAAAATCTTTTTACTTGTTCACACTACAAAGAACATATTGCAAAAATGGTATTGCTTATTTCAGGGTACACAGTTATTAATAAATGTGTCATGATGCACATGTAATTCAAGAAATCTCTGTGAAACCTGACCTCATGCTGCCTACATTGTAAATGGTTTAGTAATTCAGACTGTAGAGAAACTGATAAAAAAAAAATGGAATCCATAGTTACATAAAATAGCATGTTGGAATATGCTATTATAGCTAATTTATACATTCTTCTTTTCAGAGTGTTGACAAGGTCTATTTAAACATAGGCACCTAATGTATATGCTGACATGCAGGAGATATGAGCAAGAAAGTATATGGTGGTTGATAAAATGGAGTCTACAAAAATGATTTCAAATTTCCAGACTAATGGGCTAAGCAAACAGTATTCTGACATATGGAGCTGTTACTGAAAATTTTAATGCTTTACTTGGAGGGTAAGAAAGCAGTTCTTCATATAACACCAGAAATGTTCAGTAAATCATTTCTAAGGGTTAAAGTGTGAAAAATTATCTCTCAACATTTTTTACAACTAAAAATAGCTTGGATGCTTGCCTAAGCTGGCAGTGTATCTTCACAAAACATTCCCCATACACATTATTACCTGGTGATCAAGTGAAATCTCAGGTGATCTAACTTGTCAGGGAAATCTTTTCATCTAAATTGGTACAGATCACTAATTCTCTAAAAAAACATGTTCAGGAAAAAATATAATTAAAGAATAAAACTGAGACAAGTCATGGAATGCATGTCTTCTATATCACTTCAATCCTCCCACACTGAAGGAATTTCATGTAGACAAGAACTAAATAGGAAAATAGGACAGGAGATGTAGGACCATTTAAAACAGCAAAGCTGGCATGAGGGGAAACCATTGCAATAATCACACTTGATCTCATGTAACTTATATTTGATTTATTATTGTAGATAAAAATTTGAATAGATTCAATTGAAAATTGAGTGCTTCCTTAAATTATAGCACTTCTATAATTGGGCTCTAAACTGTTGTGTAAAGAGCAACAGTTTTATTCTGTCTTTCACAGATTTTGACACACAAACACATACACACATACACACAATCCAATTCTTAGTCAGCTAAGAATGCATATGGAACAGAGAAAATGAGTGACAATTAAAAATTAAAGCCTGTGTTACTCCAGAAAAAAAGAATTAGTTACCTATTGCCTTTCTAAGGTCATTAGAATATGGAAGTTTTATTATGAAGCTCATCTATAGATAAACATTGGAAACCATTTAGTTAATAAAGCATCCTCTTTTCTTAACAAATATCTCATCAGAGACCTTTTGCCTTTTTCTGAAGATGAACCTGGGGATGAAAATCAGCTGACCGACTCCAAGGCTAAGAGAAGTAGATAAGTTAAAAACTCAAACTTAAATGGTTTAGGATTTGGGGTTGGCAAAATGGTGGACAAAAAGAAGAAAAGGAAGTAATTTTACATGAATTTGGGACTTAGGTTGAAGCTCAGTAAAAATGAAAATTTTCTAACTTTTGAGAATTATCCATATTGGTATAAACTTTGACTATTACTTTATTATCAAATTAAATATTCCACTAATATATGGACTCAGAGTTAATCCTTCAATTTTTTTTTTTTTTGTTAATAGCAAAAACAAATCTCACTAAGATGTGCACTCTTTGTTTAATGTAATCCTGCCCTGTTATGCATGACAAATTAAATGGAAAGGAGACTGGAAATAGATTATTAGGAAGAGGGTTTGGTAGATAATCTCCAATAAGGTAGCCAAGTTCGAAATAACCCCCCTCCACCTTCATTAAGCATGATCTTTTACAACTTAGATTTAAAATTGCCACTGCCTTTCTTAAAACCCCTCAAAGGATTTTCCCAGCACTTGAACGATAATCTCTAAATGTCTCTGAATGTCTATGCCTTTCCTACCACTCAAACTTTGTTTTTCTAAGTAGCTACAACAAACGTACCTCAGTTTCATCTACTTGCCATTTTTTTCTGGTCCAAAAGGCCTCTGTAGCCTTTCTCCCCCTCTGTTTAGAATGCCTTTCTCTGCCATTTGTACCAAGTTAATATTAATTCATCCTCTGAACTCAGATCACATTTCCTCCTTGGAGAAGTCTTTCTTCACCTCCAAAACTAGATCAAAGACACCCATCATTTGTTCTTAAGATCAGTATACTTCCCTTCTAGAATATATACAGTGGGGAATTGTTGTCTTCTGCTTCCTAACATTTTTATACTTCCTCAGTTAATTATGTAAACTATATTGAAATAGAAATCATGCCAGGTTTTGTTCACAATTGTTTCCACAGAGTCTTCTAGAGTTTGTAGTGCACAGTTCATGCTTTTTAAAAAATATTTGTTGAATTTTGATTAGAAGTCCCAAAATGTAGTAGGGCTATTGATTCACAGTGAGTATTGATACTATTTCTCATTAGTCGGTCTTATCTGAATGAATCCTACAATAATATAGTCCTCCTTTGGAAGTGTACTTACTCTAAGTGACATAGTGCGATGATAGCAAGAATTTTTAGCAATAAAAATGACTTGCACATTCCCATTCACTTGAACTACTTAAATAGCCTATGCTCTCTGTATGTCCATTTTCATATACATATCTATTTCTTCCATAGTTCTGATAATAAAGCTTTTAAACCTTAGGATTTAGGCTGTCCACGTACAGTGTTGTAAGGCAGTCCCTATGTTGTTGTTACAAAGCTCATAATCTTTTATATTAGGATGCTGCAAAATAATTATCCTGAAGCTTGGGGTGCATCAAATACTTGGAATGTTTCTTTTTTATTAAGTAGATCTGATTTTTTTAGAGCAATTTAAGATTTATAGCAAAATTTTCATGTTCCCTGAAAACCCCACACATGCACAGTTCTTGTGCTAGCAATGTCTTGTGCCATATCGATACATTTTTCTTCCACAGATGAGTCCACATTGAGGTATCATCACCACCCAGTCCACAGGTTACATTTAGATTCATTATTGATGTTTTCCATTTTATGAATTCATGTAAATGTATAATGTCAATATGTATATTCATTTTATATCATACAATAATATCTCTGCTCTAAAAATCCTCTGTGCCAGTCTGTTCATTTCCTATCTCCAATCCCTGGTAATTGCTGTTCCTTTTACTGTCTCCATGGTCTTGCCTTTTCCATAATATTATATAGTTGAAATCATAAAAGTATATAGACTTTTCAGTTTGCCTTTTTTTCACTTATTAATATGCATTTAAAGTTTCTCCTTGCGTTTTCATGACTTCATAGCTCATTTACTTTTAGTGGTGAGTAATATTCCATTGTCTGGATATATGTAAGAATACCTCAGTTGCTGCCAAAATTTTGTGATTATGAATAAAGCTGCTGTAAATATCCATATACAGATTGTTGTGTGGATATACATCATAAATTCATTTGGCTATATGCCAAGGAGCACAACTGCTGGATTATATGCTAAGATTATATTTAGTTTTGTTCAAAACTGTCATCCAAAGTGGCTATATCATTTCGTTTTCACCAGCAACAAATGGGAATTTCTGTTGCTCTATATCCTTATTATAATTTGTTGTTGTGTGATTCTTATTATTTATTTTCACTATTAATATACAGCAGTAAAAGCTCTTTTTTCTTTCTTTGGAATATTTCTCAGAATAAATTCCTGGCATGTAATGGAGATGAGGCAAATGGTTTTTCTAGGGCTCCTGGTCTGAGATGCCAAATAAGCACCAGCTTGTTATCATCTACATAGTGGTGACACTTTGATATGCTTCTCTAAGACTGATCTTCCATCCCCTCTCCATTTTTTGCATCTTTCACTATCATTTAGAAATCCTCACCTTAGGGAGACCCTCAGATCTTGTCTGTCTGTAATATTTCACAG
This sequence comes from Sciurus vulgaris, assembly GCF_902686455.1. NCBI lineage: Eukaryota > Metazoa > Chordata > Mammalia > Rodentia > Sciuridae > Sciurus > Sciurus vulgaris. The sequence goes on along the minus strand of NC_136462.1, from coordinate 55,830,472 downwards.
TCATAAATATAACCACTCTGTTTCCCAAATTGACAACATATTATTAACAACACTGTAACAATCACAAATATTTGTTTTACCTCTGGTTAAATGTTGGAAGAAGAAATGCCAGTGTGCACACTGTACTTGGAGTGCATTATTACCTTACATTGTTTTTATTACTTGATGTTTTAGTCAGTTTTTTCACTCCTGTGCTGAAAGACCTGTTCAAAATAATTGTAGAAGAGGAAAATTTTGAGGTGAGGTTGAACATCATGGCAAAAGAGTGTGGCAGAGGGAAGTAGCTCACATGATCACCAGGAAGCAGAGAGAGAGGCTTTACTTGCTGCAGAGACATGTTTGGGTGGCCCTAGGATGGGGGCTGGCGTTGAGCCAAGAGGTGGCGCATAGTTAGTGTTAACACGGTGTGATCTACTTTTGCCTGATTAGTTAATGTCTCCTTTGTGCTAGTGGTCAACAGATATTCCCCATTCCTTCTTGACTGGTACCGTGGCGCATGCTCCAACTGTGCTACTTAATCCTAAACTGATTGGCTGCCTTAGGGTATATAAGACATTCTCTTCACCTGGGAGGAAATCACAGAACGGGGGACTAAGCACACACCTCTAGGTCGCAGGTTGCAGGATGCAGGCCACATGCTGCACACCACACCCTGCACCTCCAAGAAGCGACCCACCTTTAAGAAGCAGTAGACCTTTGATAAGTGTAGCCTCTCTAAAAGAGCAGCACCTCTAAAATTAAGCAAAGTCTCTCTTCCTCTCAGCAAAGCTTCTCTTCCTCTCAAAGCCTCTCTTCCTCTAAAACTAAAAGTAAGCAAAGTCTCTCTTCCTCTATAAACTAGCGAACAAGCAAACAAGCAAGGAAGTAGCCCAGATAAAGATAATAGAAGTAGTTTATTCCCAGTCCACCCCTGATAAATTCCCGCGGGATTGTTGCTGCGGGCGGCAACAACTTGCCACATACAACTATACACCCCAAAGCCACACCTCCAATGCCCCACCTCCTCCAGCCACATCCCACCTGCCTTCAGTTACTACTCATTTAATCCCATCGAATGATCAATTCACTGATTACTTAAGGATTTCATAACCCAATCATTCCTTCTCTGAACCTTCTTGCATTATCTTTCACATGAGCTTTTGGGAGACATCTCACATCCAAACCATTACAATTGATCATCAAATATTTGTTAAATACCTATTGTGAAACTTCAGGTCAGTTAAATATTAATTTTAAAAGGTGAGACATGTTGAATTACATATGAGATACAAAAATGGAATGTTTTGAATTGTAATATGCAAATTTGGCAAAAGGCTAAATGGTCTTTTAAAAAAAATTTTTTTTTAGTTATAGATGGACACAATGTCTTTATTTTATTTATATGGTGCTGAAGATCGAACCCAGTGAGTGCCCCATGCATGCAAGGCAAGTGCTCTATCAATGAACCACAACCCCAGCCCCCAAGTGGTTTTTTAAGAAAACTGGTATTGAGATCACTGTGCCCTGTGGTTCTGTTATTATAGTATCTGTTATTCTGTTATTGTAGAATCTCTGTGGACAAAAGTGGTACTGACTGTGGGAAAGTGACATGAAGTAATACTAGAACTTCCCCATGCCCCTCTCCAAACCCCCCCTCTCACCACCCCTCCAACCCCCAGCAAAAGTCAGAGAATACCCTTCATTAATAAGGAAAATCTGTGATCCTAAAGAACCAACTCCAGGGGTCTTGTGAAGAGCTGGTTCAGAAAAGAGGCTATGCCACACATAGCATTCATGGACACATGTGAGGGAACAGCTAGACACCAGGTACTGTTGTACAGAGAAAGACTATTCCATTGAAGATATTTGATGTTGGGATGCCGGGCTTATTGTGTCATGGTAAAACCGTAACCCATCTTCATAATTTGGAATAACATAGAAGGCTTTTTCTGTAGCTTAAGAAACTACTTTCTGACTATGCAACAGAGAATGAGGGTCTTTGTTGGAAAAACAAGGTTGTTTTCATCCCTAGTCGTAAGAGAACATTTTCTGGACATGACCTCCATTTGCAAATGGTTTATCACAGAATGAAGGCCTCTTATCAGAAGAAGAGATCTGATGCTGGGAACGTGAATTTCTATGACTTCATGGAAGAGTGGTCTGCCTTACTCTGTAACTCAAGACAGCACATCAGTTGTATCACTACACCCCTTAAAATTGGTTTCCATAATGGGACAGAAGCTGGACATGCACTCAAGAATGTGGAGCATGGTAAATATTACCTACCTAGATGCTGAACTTTCTTCTGATAATGACTTTAAGACTGAAGAAGTTTGGGGAGTTGTTCAGTGAGTATATACACACACACACACAGACACACACACATTCTAAAGGACCCTCAAATCAACTATTTTTCCTGCTTTGCTCCATTATGATTGCATATTGTATGAAGGATGGTCAGATACTGTGCTATTTCTTTCAGGTGGTGTCAGCTTAAATATAATAACTGTTAAATATTTCCCACATGTGTAATTTTGTGGAAAGAATTTTCGACTCAGGCATCTATACAATATAATTACAAGCATTTAAATTAATCTATAATTGTGTATGATGTTACTATTATAAGATATTCACTGGTTTTGTTTTTATTATGGTACAGCAATTATTTCATGCAGGGTCAATACAATTTTGCTTTCTCATCATGACAGATATCATATTTCTTGTGAAAAAAATTAAAAATTGAAATCTAACTAGAAAATTGCTAGGACACTATGAAAATAATAATCCCTTAATTTCCTCCCAAATTCCTTTCTTTTCAGCATTACAAGAATAAAAATGATGACTAAATCTGTAATATTTCTAATAGTAATGCAGAAGAGAAAAAAGTGCTTTTTTCCATTTTTATATCTTCATATGTATTTTGTACTGATGATTTATTATTTCAAACTATATTATAATTGAAAATACTTAGCCAATTCCTGATGTGGTGCTTCAGAAATAGTTGTAAATTTTTTGTTACATTTCTCTGAGGGTTTACTTTAGGCTTAGAGAAACAGAAAAACCACGATATTTGTCTCAATTTACATTCAATTCAGTTAGAACCCATCAAGACTGCATTGAATCATGTAGTGGTAAATTTCGAGATAAAAAAATTTAATAAGACAAGGCCTTTATTTGAAAGTCATAAGGTATTTTAAAATCAGTTTTTAAAATAAATGCTAACTTCTAGAAGATCTAATTAGAAATTTCATTAGTTTTAAGGGGATCCTAAATTATTTACTCCTCTGTTAGAATTGCCTCTGGGTGTGAAAATCTCAATGTTAAGTCCTGACAAATGAAAAATCTGTAAGAAGCTTTCAAAAATAATGGTGGAAGGCAGTACTTCCTGGCTGGCCTCCATATACTGGGTCCTGTTGTGGATATTGTGCACAGATTCTATTTAGGGAAATTTCTACCTTGTTGAAGTTCTCACTAACATTAGACTTTTTCTGTAGTGCTTGATAGAAGCTGTCCCTACATGCTTAGGTCCTACTCACCCATGTGTGGGCACCACTAGCTCTTGTCATTTTTGGCCTTGCAAAAGTGAATATCATAATCATAGCACTCCTGAATCTTAATGTCACTTTGAAGCTCTATGTAAAGTTTCGATTCCCAAATATGTAATCAAAGAGAAATTGCAAAATAATTACATATGTTGTACATGTCTTTACATTACAAAAACATGTGTCCTCATATTGCAAAAATATTTCATACCAATAGTGGAAATAACATATTTTTAAGGAAGTAACAAATATAATTTTATTTATTTTAATTATTCTCCCAAAGTTTTGAAATATTTAGTTCATATAAAAAATTATTCAAAATCAGGTTAATCTAAGATGGAACTTTCTTTCTACTATAAGGATGAAAATATAATCCATCTATATTATTTCTAATAGCAACATGAAAAAGACATCTATAATATTTAACCTGTTTCTCTAATTCTGTTATTTTTAAACCCATTTTGTACCATTATACCACTTATGAAACAGCTAGAAAAACTTAGCAACAAATATACTACTTAAGGTAACTTTGAAATAATTAATATGTTTTTAGAGGTCTATTTTTTTGAAAAAATAATAGGTGATTGGTTAGAACATTTGAAAATAAATATATTTTATATATATGAAAAATAGATAAAGGATGTATAAACTCTAGATTATTATTTCCAACCTATTTCAAGGCATCTATTTCAATTTGTTGAAATTATTCACAAAATTGAAAACTTTAGATTTAATTGGTTAAGGAATCATGAATGTATTACTAAAGTAATCTCATATAAATGTTATTTTTAATTTTAGTTTTAATTTTTGGGATTGAACCCAGGGGCATTTAACCACTGAGCTACATACCCAGCCCCCCTTTTATATTTTTTTTATTTTGAGGCAGGGTCTCACTAAGTTGCTTAGACCTCAATTGCTGAGGCTGACTTTGAACTCAAGATCCTCCTCTCTTAGCTTCCCAAGCTGCTGAGGTTACAGGAGTATGCCAACTCACCTGACTCGAATGACTCTTTATTTATTAGGATGTTGATAAATTAAGTAACATATATTGCTTCCTCAATTAAGTATATTTCAACAGAAAAAGTTACAATTTCTTATACTTCTTGGGTACATAATGTTACCTATTAAAATAGATCTAAATACAGATATTTAAATTTAGAACATCATAAATTATAGAAAAAAAAAAGAAGACCAGGTCATCAACTCTTAAAAATAGGTATGCTAATTATATTGTGTTGGAAAAATTTTAATTTGCTTCATGGTTAACAATATTCTCTCAATTCCAAAATGAATTTATCCTGTCATAATGTATTCCTACATTGTTTTCAGGAAATGTACACGTTGTCCTTTCATTTTTCTATTGTAGCACCTGATAATGTTTGATTTAACAATGTAAAAGTCAACCTAATGCTGCTATTGCTTAAGATTTGTTGGGTCAAGTAGTATCCTGGCTCTTAGTCCTCAATCCAGTGACTTCTACTTTTCTACTAATAAACTCTTAAAAATAGAGAGGGGGAACACAATTCACGTCTAATTACCAAAAATCAGATTTAAAAAACAAGTTTTAGTGTAAGTGTGTGGGGATTTTACCATCCTGTCTGTACCACCTGCCTTACGTTCAGGCAGGACAGTAGTTCTGGTCTCTAAATGATAAGCAAGTGGGTGGGCTAACGGGGATATGAAAGTTGAGACTTCTTCCATTAACGGGTTCTTATCACATTAAAATCATACGAGAAGCTCTTTTAAAAATGCTAATTCCTGGGGTTCTGAATCCAAATCAGTCAGAGATGAGGAGATGAGGCATAAATATCAGTATTTTAAAAAGCTCCATAAGTGACTCTTACTGCTGTTCTAAACACATCAGGCTCCAAGACACACAATTCAGGTTTAGGGTTATCAGAAGAAAATAATCCAAAAAGTACAGACATTGAGACTGCTTGTTGATTGGTTCTGTACAGGAAGTCATAAAGTGAGTCTGCTTCTGAAATCTATTCTGTCCTATTGCTGTATCTGACTATTTTGTAGCAAATCACACTGTCTTAATTACAACTACTTTATAAAATCCTGGTATCTCGTAAGGTAATTTCTCTAGTAGATCTTGCTTAAAGTCTATCTTTTCAAGTATTAGTATGGCTACACAGTTTTCTTTTAGTTTTTAAGTGATATTTATTTTCAGTCTTTTATATAGTGTTATATTCTTATGTTTAGGGCATACCACTTATGAATAGCTTGTATCTGTATATGTGTACATACATACACATATATATAAAGACATATATATATGCATACATGTAAAGTGTTTGTGTGTGCGAGCACGTGTGTGTATTCCACTTATTTGATCAAGACCCAAATCTGGAAATCATATGTGGTTTGTTCATTTTCCTCATCCCCTTACTATTACTCAATTTTGTCAACATATCTCCTATACCTCTTTGGTCTGTTTACATCTCTAAACCATTACTACCACCATAAACAAGTCCTCTGTCATCCTCTACCTAGACTACTGCAATACTTTCTCCAGTGTTTTCTAGTATCTACTCCTACCTCTCTCACATCCGTTTGTAGCCAGGGTATTTATAAAATACGGATCTACTTAGCAAATTCATTTGCTTAAAACTTACCTATTGCCTTTAGCTGAAATCTCAACACCATTTCAATGTCATCCAATGTCTGTGTAAGTCACCAGGATCATATCTGCATACCCTCTGCTTGTCTTCATTTGCTTCAACCATCCTGTGTTTTTTCCATTTCATTTTATGTAGAAGCTATTTTCTTATTTTCACTATTTGGAGCATAGCTTCCTCAACCCAGTTTATATTTTACCTGTCTTTTTCCCTGGTAAACTATTCATACTACTTTTTCTCACCAAGGTCTTCTTGAGTCCCTGAGACAGATAAAGACTTCTTGACCTGTATTTCCATAGTTTTCATTTATAAATATTTATTAACACACTTTAATTTGCTCAGTTTGTAAGTTCCCTTTAGGATTTATTTCCAAACCTTCTGGCAGTTCTTTCAAAAGGTTGAATATACTGAGGTTGAATGTAACAAATGTAACACACCCATCATTCTATTTATTGACATATGTGCATAAAAAGAACTTTTGATATTTTTTTAACAATTTCAGGTATTCCAGATTTGAACATTTTCCCTTGGCAGAGAATGACTGAAGTTTTTAGTCTCACCTCTTATCTTTGAGACTCACCTTTTCTTTTGGGAACACTCATTAATTCCAATCCTGGAGCCACATATTAAGTGATCTGTCAAAATGTATAACAAAATTAAACCTTGGTCCTTGGATATTGTTAGTGGGAAGGTAAGCTCTAATTTTAAGAGTATTAGGAAGAGAAATGGTGGAACTTCATAGTCCACTTATGGAGTGAGAGATGAATTGGCACATTTCCCTCCAGAATCTCCCACTAATTACCTCAGGGATTGGGGATTGGGGAAACTTATTTTTTTTTAAATTCACATCATTGTTTTTCACAATATTTATTTATGATAGACCTGATATATTTTCACAAAATTAATTTATTTTGAATTTTGATATAAAATTTTGGTGTACAGAACAATGTTAAACTGAGAACTTCATATAAAAGCAAAATATTTAAAATAGCCTGAAAAAGTCCACTTATTGACAACTGTGTGTGTGTGGTCCCTGAAGCATCTCAGTAGAGAGAGATGCTATGTTCATAGATTTATCTGGGAGAGATTGAGCTGTTGTGCAGCCAGGGATGGCTTGTTACAGACATAGATGAGACCCCACTCACCCATTCTATAACTCAGGCAGTTATCACATTCTTGCCTAATATATCTAATATATCACATTCTCACCTTCTGAGTCATATGATCACATAGCCTCCAATTAATTTTGTAACATGTACTTCATGCAGCCATTTTGATTTATTCAAATTGCCCAATTAAAAAAACTATGTCATCTCTGGTAAGTGTAAAATCCTGCATCTTACATTAGGCAAAACGATGACATGCTTTTGTTCATGCACTCCCTCAAAAATCACACTTGCTAGAATATAGCACATTTAGGTAGACATCTCACTGTTGTAAGATTCTGCTACTGTGAATCTTCTACTTTCCTATGCCCGTGAGAAGACTATCTCAAATATTGTTTTAAGGAGATTATGCAATTCCCTTTGCAAAATGTTATTAACTATCCTTTAAGATATTTGTGAATGCACATTTGCATGCATGTGTGCACATAAACCCACACACTCACGCACACACACACACACACACACACACCACACATCTGGAACACGGATGGAATTGGCCCGCTCATGGAAAAGACAATTCACAACAATGGTTGGATGTTATTTTCTCTCATTACATATAGAAAAAGTTTATATTTTTAAAGTAAATATTTTAGAATTTAAATATACAAACATAAATTTTAGTACCTGCTGGGTAGTGCTTTTTAAAGGGTTAGGACTTCTCTAGTTTGGTGTCATTATCAAATGATGATCAATAAAATACATTAATCCCTTTTGTCCTCATCAGTTAACTTTTCTTGAGTGAGAAATTCTGCTTTATATATATTCTAGAATCAACTTGATAAATGTGATTAAGATTTCAGTATTGGGAGAAGTATATGAAATTAAGGTCGGAAATAGGAGGATGGAATTTGGTGGAAAGGTTTGTTCTTGTGAGAGTCAAAATATTAAACCATTGAATGCTTTTCATTTTACAAAATGATTCTAGGCTAAAACAGCATTTTGTGTTTCATTTCCTAAAGTCTTTGGCAGAAATTTAACAGTTTTCACTGAACTTTACCTGATCTTTGAATATAATGTCCTAGTTTGAATAATCTTGGGAACATAAATATGGTGACAGCTTAATGCTCTGACATTCTATTCTCATTGTCTAATTTTATTTTCTTCTCTTCCACTGATGCTTGAGCATAATTACAAGCACTGCCTTAGAAAGGCATTTTTCAAAACCCACAAAAGGCTATTTTACATTAGGGAATTAAAAAGCCATTCACTTTGGAAAATAAGGAGCTAACTTTGATTTTCCCAGAGTCCCCATCGCATTAAAGAGAAGGATTTCTGTAGGGAATGTTTGGTAAATTGTCTCATAAAATATCGACAGAATCACCAGTTATTTGCAAGTGCATTTAGTAACATAAGAGTTTATTGTAGACTTTATTTAAACATACAGAAGAATTGAAAGATGTAGATTTTGAGTATTCACCAAGGAACAGTATAACGTTAATGATTTGATGGATAACTTGACTATGAACTCTTGAAATAATTAGGTTTTGTAACTGGAATTCATAAAGAACTCATCAGTAATTCTGTGATATAGTAATGCATACAGAAAAACTAATACAGTGAGCTTTGGCATATAAACTTATTTTCTGAAGTGCTAGTCCCAAAGACATGATACTGTTTAGAAAATTAGAATAAATGTGTTACACAACTAATATACTCTTCTCATAAAGCTTTTCTTAGCAACCATGCATTTTATTATATCTAGCTCCCTGGATTTATTTGTAGTCAAATAAATATTATAAGGTTTTTATGAATTCTCAATTGCAAATAGTCTCCTTCTAAAGCACTTTTGTATAATAACATTTATTATAGAAGAGCCACATAATTAAATTATCTTAGGATAGGAATGTAGGGAAACATTCCAAAACTCTCAAGAAAATTACTTGAGGGAAAGTACCCAGCATAGTTAGGACCTTTATTCCTTCAGGTCCACAGTCAGGGAATTGGGAACAACTCCTATCTCTCTCTTGTGAACAGTGTCTACCTTGAAGTCAGCGTGGAGTAAGAAAAAGAGGAAGAATTTCTCCAGAACTGCCTGTACTTCCTTGACCCTCTCCTTTCGACTGGTTTATGTATTTGATTGAGGACTGCATTAATTTTTCTCCAAAATGAAAAAAAAAATTTTTTTTAAATTAATCCATTAATAGTATAGGAGATAACATTGAAACAAGACAACTGTTGCAACTCTTTTTAACACATTTTTATTTGCAATCTCAGAAAATGTATTTTAATAAATTCCCAAAATGTACTTTTATGAAGAACCCAGAAATCATTTGTTGAATGGGATATTAACTAGTTTACTTCTAAAAGAAAACATGCTATTATGTTTTGTAGTATTTATTATTAATACATAGGTAAAACAGGTTAGTTTTGTGTTTATGTCATAAGAGGAAAAATTTGCTTTGGAATCAGACTTGTCTGAGTTTGAATTCCAGTTCCACCATTTGCTAATTGTGAAATTATGTGCAATCTACAATCTAATTTTTCTTTCTAAATTCATATTTTTATCCCTTAAAAGAGATATTTCACCTCTGTGATGAAAAGACCTGACAAGAGCAATTTTAGAGGAGGAAAATTTATTTGGTACTCAGGTTTCAGAGGTCTCAGTCCACAGATGAATGACACGATTGCTCTGTCCGAGGTGATGCAGAATATCAGAGCGGAAGGGTGTGATGGAGGAAATCAGATCCAGACATGACAATCAGAAAGCAGAGAGAGCTTTCCTCACCAGGGACAAAATATAAACCCCAAGGGTGTTGGGACTAATGACACGTTAACTAACTCAGGCTGACTCCTTACTTCCTGGTGGGTGAGTAAGATCAAGTCCTCAAAGGCGGTTTCAAAAGTTAATGACGATACATGTTGTTTCTCTGTTTGTACATGGCGTAAAGGCATACCATTTGTGTAATCATAAATTTACATAGAGTAATGTTGTTTGATTCATTCTGTTATTTTTTCCCTTCCCCCGGCCCCTCCCACCCCTCTTTTCCCTCTATACAGTGCTTCCTTCCTCCATTCTTGCCCCCCTCCCTAACCCTAACTCTAACCCTAATACTAACCCTTCCCTCCCCCCCCCCCATTATGTGTCATCATCCATACCATCTAGTTAACCCCTAACTGTGATTATCTATAACACCAATTGGGTTAAGGCTCTTGTAACTCAATCACTTCGCCTCTGAATGTTTTACTATTGTCTCAGATATGAACTTTTGGGGGACACCTCATATCTAAACTTTAGCATCTTTATAATTGGGATTACTGCTATTTTAATAGGTTGTTTATACAGGTATTTTGTAATAACCTGTATTTCATTATCTCCTTAGAGAAGACATTAAGATAATTCCTGTTGCTATTATTATTATGATCATCATAAAATCATGCTGAATTACCATTGTCAAATCTTACCTCTGATGGAATTAGAATTTACATAGTTTTGTATTTCTATGTATATATGCAACATATAAATATGTACTACATACATACCACTATGTATGTGTGGTGGTTCACATCCTATGAATGTATAAATAAGACAAAAATGGAACTTTATGAGAAGCACATAAGGAATGAATACAAAAGTCATAGTTAAGGCAGACTCCTGATAATCATGGCAGCTACTTTCTTAACACTTCATTGGCTTCAGATTATCTACAAATGAACTCCACACACCTTTTCAAGGCCAATTTAGCTTTCAACGTGGTCTTGGGCTGTCTTTCTATTTGCGTATTTCTGTATTCAATCATTCACTTATTCAATTAGTCATATGTTTAATAATTGCACAAATGTTTCTTAATTGTCTAGTATGTGTCAGATACTATACTAGGTAATGAGAAAAGATGAGTAAAACAGAATTGCTCTTATAATTTCTGCTATCTCAGGTTGACAAACAGAAAACCAATAATACAAAATGATAAATGTCATAGCAGCACCATGAACAAATTTATGTGAAAATACTGATACATTTACAAATAGATCATATATAGTCAAAACTGACAGTTGAACTGGGTGTTCAGAGGTAAGGGGGAGAATTTCAAGTAGAAAAATGAGGAAATATGCAAGAGTGGATTCTGGAGAGGTAGGAAGGTTCTGAAATATTGATTTATAATAGGAAAAAATGTGAAGTATTTGAATTCTTTACAATATTAATAAAAATAAGCATCTCTACAAATATTAGTAAGCATCTGAGAAGCAATGATGTCTATTTTTATTAAAAATTCCTTATAAGCAGGAAATGATACATTCAGATAGTATGGAAATGTATCTCAAAAGTCAGCATTGTTCACAACAGTGAGGCAGTAGAATTCCCATTCCTACAAGAATCAAGAAAATATGACTGTAGTTTCCACTATCATTAACGTTCTTTTAAAATTCCCATACTGTTATGGTTTAGATGTGAGGTGTCCACCCAAATCTCATGTGTGAGACAATGCAAGCAAGTTTAGAGGTGAAATGATTGGGTCATGAGAGGTTTACCCTAATCAGTGCATTAATCCACTGATAGGGTGTGGCTGGAAGAGGTGGGTCACTGGGGGCATACCTTTGGGGTTATATTTTGTTGGAAGACAGCTCTCTGTCTCTGCTTCCTGGTGCCATGTCCCCAACTGTTTTCCTCTGCCGCGCCCTTCCACCATGATGTTCTGCCTTACCCGGAGTCCAGAGCAATGAAGTCAGCGGTCTATGGACGGAGACCTCTGAAACCCTGAGCTCCCAAATGTTCCTTCTCTAATTGTTTTTTTCAGGTTTTTTGGTCATAGCAGCAAAGAACCTGAGTAAAACACTTCAAATACAATTATTTCATAGAATGAAATAAGAATTATAATTCTTGGGAAATAAAGTAAAAATTCAATTTCTTTATGGTATGATTTATCTTTCTTACCCTGATGAAGTCAATTGAAAAACACATGAGAAACAACAAAATAATTCAATCAAGATGCTGTCTATTTAATTATTCAAAGATCTATAATTGATAACAAACAATAATCAGTTGAAATAAAATAAGTTACCATACCAACAACATGCATGCCACAAAAATCCACAAAAAGAAACCATAAAGGAAAATAGCATATTTAATTACACAGAAATTTTAAACTTGTATTGTTCAAAAACACCATAAGCAAAATGACAACAAAACCTAAATATTAATGGAAGGAACATGACACCACAAGTTATGGTAAGGGATAATGTGCTTAATTTTCAAATCATTATGAAAATGATAAATAGACGAGTAGGAAAAGGAGGAAGAGGTTAGAAGAAGTTCTCAGGGGAAAGGTAGCCAAGGACTGAAAATCTTAATTTGCTAAACCTAACTCACAACTAAATGCATGCATCTCAAGATCATTATAGCATTTAGGCTTATGAAACTTGGCATAATTTTTCTTTTAAGTGATAGTACTCAGGATGAAAAAGGAGCAAAAAAACTGGGAGAAAAATTTGCTAGTATCCATCAAAATTTCATGTGTGCACAGTATGGTCCTGTGAGCTTAAGTCCAGTCATCTCATAGAGATGTCAGTGCATAGTCAGGGACACAAAAAATATTCCACAAGACTCAAATAGCATGGAGGAGAAAGATTTGGGCTTTGAACTCAGAATGCCTGAATGGGAATCCTAGATATGTGACCTAAGCTGAGTTACTTGACATCTCTAAGCCTGTTCTAATCATCACAAAGTGAGGAAAACAGTTGTATATATAACATATATTTGCTATGAGGATTAAATAGGATAATGCACAAAATTCATTTAGTGTAAAAACTAAAGAGTAAGATTGTGTTTTACTGCATAAAAATTAAGACCTCCTGTAGGTCAAAAGAAAACAGCAAGTGAAAGGATAAACCAGAAAAAATTAGTATCGTGGACATCAGCAAGACACAGACAACCCAGTTAGAATTGGGCAGAAATCAATGTCTGGTCGTCTTCTGTTTGTCATCCTGCTGTGTGTTCCTTTCTTCCACGACTTGGTCTAACTCAGGAAACTGACTTGTATTATAACAGGCAGACTCCCATGGCCTCTTTCTTATGTCGATCTTGGCTCAGGAAGAACTGAAGATAGGAGAAAAGGAGAAGAGGATTTATTTCCCTGATTTGCTCTTTGGGGAAGTTACCTCAGGCTGCTTTTGATAGAAGTTCACTGCATGTATCAAGATTGCCAAAAGAACATGGCTCCTCTGGAACTCTAATTAGATAGACATTGAAAGTTTTTAGATTTTTCATATTTCTCAATTTTAATCTATGGTATCAATATTATATTCAGTAGTATTTTCACATTGATCTTCAAAGACACTAACTCTTTGTCAATTCTGCTATTCAAAATTCTAAGGAGATTTTTAAAAATTTCAGTAGTCATATATATCTAAAACTATTTAGTTTTGTAACTGATTATTTTCATTACCTTTGTTTCTGCATTGTAATATGGTACTTCATCACAACTGTACTCCTTTATTTTTCTGCATGTCTTAAACATGTTTATCTTTCATTATTGTTATGTTTACTCTTCAAGTCTCTCCAAGAATGCAACACAGTTTTGTGAATGCTACTTTATAAGCAATGCTAAAATATCACTGAAATAAATGAAATCTGGCCCTCTATGATATAACTAGTGCTTTTCAAAGAAATTAAAGGGCAAAATAAAAACCCCATAGTATCAAACTTTTTCATGTTACCTAAATGTTTAAAGTATATTGGTTTTAAGTATTCTAAGGTTATTAGCTTAATTAGAATCCACACATCTGTATTAAGCTTTGTTTCATGAAATTTTTCTGGGCATATTGCTTATTAAATTAACATAGGCTTTGATGTCAAATTTTTACTTTAGGAAGCAATATTGTTACCACATTAGTTTTTTGAATAGCAACTAATGAGACCTTAATGGCTGAAGCATTTACAAGCATATTTTCTCTATGGCATATATTCCTTCACCAAACCACAGGCATTTTTAAGAAAACATCTTACCAGTACTATTTATCTGTTTTGCTTCTGACCTAAATTTGAAGCAAAACTCCATCTGCAGAAAGAAGAAAATACAATGAAAAATCAATGGAGAGATTCAGTTTAGAAGGGAATACAAGAACATTTGGTGTTTCACCCTTTAAGTTCTTTGTGGAAAATATACATGCAGGCTATAAGGGAATCCTTAGGGCATTATCAAATGGTTTTCAGAAGTCAGCAAAGAAAGTTATAATGCTAGGTTGTTAAAAGTCTAACTGGGTAAACCATTTGGGAATAGAGACATATATTGAGTAATAATTTTTCAAAATAATGGGCAAGATGACCTGATGAGACATTTCCATTTCCAGAGTCTATGAACCCTATAGTTTCATTGAACAAGGCAAGGGTTCTTTTCAGTGGGAGTTGTATGGCAAAATCCCATACACTGCTTTGAAATTCATGGGTGAGTGTTCTAGCCCACAGGGTAATGATGTGTAAAGGCAATTGAAAGCTTAATAAAATTGGCCTTCTGTGTATAATAGAAACAAAATATAATTTTATTGTTCACTCTAAATTGTATATTGCTTAGAGTTGGACCTGTGTCCTGCCCATTTAGATAACTTAATTCCTTTCTGGAATCAGTAATTGTATCATTGGTCAATGTCTATCTTCATAAGGGCTATGAATAAAAATAACAAAATGATAAATCCTAACTGGTGCTAGCAAAATTGGGTTGAGGAAAGTGATTGCTCTTTTTTTCCAAAATTTAATTTTAAAGCAAATACTTGAGTTATCAAAGTCTAAATAGTAGAAAATGGTACCTGTATTTAATTTAATTTTTATTTCAAGAACTATAACTTAAATCTTAAATTTATTCCCAGGGACCATGTTTTGTCTTTTTATGAATCTACTTTTTAGAACATTTTTATCAAGCAACATGCTACTATATGATGTCTCAGTGTTCAGAAATTTCTTTATCTTTCAAAATGGCTTTTTTGATTACCAAATTTCTTCTATCACATACACAATTTTTCATAGGCACAGATGTTTGATAAAATAAGAATTTTTGAAGTCTAGTTTAAAATTACAAGAGATGTGTAATAAGTCTAAACAATTTCAGCATTTGTTTATATTTTGCTTAACTTTTGTTTTCTTTATCATTCTTTCCCTCTGTCTCTCCACACACACCCCCCCATGTCTTTCAATACAATTCTATATTTTTCATAAACTACTTGCAAGTAAATTGCAGATATAATACTTTTTTAACCACCAAATATAATTTCCCAGGAGGAAAGTATTCTCTTACATAGTAACACTATAAACTTCAAGTAAGAAATTTTATATTGATATTGTAATATTATCTAATTCACATTCCATATTCAAATTTTGTCATCTCCGTTTGCTTAACCCTGGTCCAAGATCCAATCTAGAATCAGGCATTGCATTATATATATATTAAATATCCTTCACAAAGGACAAAGGACAAAGGCTCCAGCCTTTGTGTTTCTTGACAGACATTTAGACAGAAGTTCCCTCAATTTGAGTTTATCTGAGTTTCTATAGGATTAGATTCAAATTATGGATTTTTTGGCAAAAATCCCATAAATGATATTCCACCTTCCTTAATTACTCCATCTGAAAGCATATGATGTCAGATAATTCCAGTATTGGCAATACTAACTGATTATTTGATCAAGGTCTTTTTGTTGTTGTTGTTCTTATTAGTTATATATGACAGTATAATGTATTTTGAAATATTATATTGTAGATGTTCAGAGACAGGTCTGCTGAGGGTGAGGACGAACGATGCCTACCCTACCTAACCTTACCCAGCGCTTACTCAGGCATCGGAGATTGAGTTATGATGGCACGGATCTAATTTTATTTAGGGATGCACAGGACATATATAGACACATTATCCAATCAGGTTAACACACTTGTTAAAGTATAACAGAGTCAGCCTATAGGTGAACTACACGTCCTCGAGGGTCCAGGTAGTGTAAACAAACCAAGCATGCCTAAGCAATTCTGCCCAGCAACAGGTCTGAGACAAAGAACTGGGGGAATGGCAAGCTCCAGCACACAGCATGAGGCAAGGCAGCGCGGGTGAGCTCACATCACAGCTTTCTGTGATGCATGTCAGAACGAGGCCTCCCCTCAGCTGAAACTCAGCCTCAACAGCTGCAAAGACCTTCATTCCATGGCGAGTCTTTACCATTACCTCATTTTCTCTATTCAGACTGTTTGGCTTACTTAGACCATGGTGTCAGTGACTGCTGTCAGATAAGCTTGAAGCATGTTCCCTACATTATATGGAGTATAACTTCTCATTCTTTTGGTTGTACATGATGTAAAATTACATTGTCATGTAACCATATATGCACTTAGGAAAACAATGTCCGATTCATTCTATTTTCTTTTCTGTTCCCATTTCCTGACTTCCCTTCATTCCCCTTTGTCCAATCCAATGAGCTTCTGTTCTTCCCTACCCACCTTGCTTGAGCTAGCATCCACATATCAGAGAGAACATTCAGCCTTTGGTCTTTTGGGATTGGCTTATTTCATGTAGCCTAATAGTCTCCAGTTCCATCCATTGACCTGAAAAATGCCATAATTTCACTTCTCTTTATGACTGAGGAGGTTTCCATTGTGTATGTACACCACATTTTCTTATTGCATTCATCTTTTAAAGGGCACCTAGGCTGTCCATAGCTTAGCTATTGAAAATTAAGCTGCTATAAACATTGATGTGGCTGTGTCTCTATAGTATGCTGGATATATGTCAAAGAGTGGGGTAAATGGGTCAAACAATAATCCCATTCCAAGTTTTCTTTTTTAAAAAAAAAATATTTATTTTTTACAGACTGCATTTTGATTCATTGAACACAAGTAGGGTACACATAATTTCGGTGGTTGTATACATTGTAGATTCATACCATTCATGTAATCATAGAGTAATGATGTCTGTCTCATTTCCAAGTTTTCTGAGGCATCTCTGTACTGTTTTCTAGAGTCATTGCACCACTTTGCAGCTTAATCAGCAACATATGAGTGAACCTTTTCCCCCACATCCTCACCAACATTTAATGTTACTTGTATTCTTGATAATTGCCATTCTGACCGAAGTAAGAAGAAATCTCAATGTAGTTTTAATTCGCATTTCTCTAAGTGCTAGAGATGCTGAACATTTTTTCATATATTTGTTGATCAACTGTATATATCTTCAGTCTACTTCAGTGTCTGCCCAGTTTCTTAGCCCATTTATTGATTGGATTATTTATTTTTTGATGTTAAGTTTTTTGAATTCTTTATATATCCTGGAGATTAGTGCTCTATCTGCTATGCATGTGGTAAAGATTTTCTCCCATTCTATAGACTCTCTCTTCACATTCTTGATTCCTTTGCTGAGAAGAAGCTTTTTAGTTTGAATCCATCCCATTTATTGATTCTTGATTTTATTTCTTGCACTTTAGAGGTCTTGTTAAGGAAGTGGGTCCTCAGCTGACATGATGAAGATTTGGGCCTACTTTTTCTTCTAGTGGGTGCTGGGTCTCTGTTCTAATGCCTGTGTCCTTGATCCACTTGAGTTGATTTTTGTGCAGAGTGAGAGGGATTTAATTTCATTTTACTACATGTGGATTTCCAGTTTTCCCAGAACCACTTGTTGAAGAGGTTATTTTATCTTCAATAGATGTTTAAGGTGCCTTTGTTGAGTATGAGATAACTGTATTTATGTGGGTTTTTCTTTGTCTTCTATTCTGTGTCTTTGGTCCTTATGTCTGTTTTGGTGCCAATTCAACATTCTTCTAAATGGAGAAAAATTGAAAGCATTTCCTCTAAAAATTGGAACAAGACAAGAATACCCTCTTTCACTGCTTCTTTTCAATATCAAACTGAAACTCTAGCCAGAGCAATTAGATAGAAGAAATAAATTAAAGGAATACTAAGAGGAAAATAAGAACTCAAACTATCTCTATTTGCCAATGACATGATTTTATGTTCAGAAGACCCAAAAAACTCCACCAGAAAACTTATAGAACTCATAAATAAATTCAACAAAGTAGCAGGATATAAAATTAACACCCAGAAATCAATTAGGAAAACTACCCCATTCGTAACAGCCTCAAAAAATATTTGGGAATTAATCTAAGAAAAGAGGTGAAAGACCTCTACAATGAAAACTACAGAATGCTAAAGAAAGAAATTGAAGAAGACTTTAGAAGATGGAAAGATCTCCCATGTTCTTGAATAGGCAGAATTAGTATTATCAAAATTGCCGTACCACCAAAAGTACTATACAGATTAAATGCAATTCCTATATAAATTCAATGACATTCTTCATAGAAATAGAAAAAGCAGTCATGAAATTCATTTGGAAAAGTAAAAGGCCCAGATAGCCTAAGAAATCCTCAGTGAGAAAAGTGAAGCAGGAGGCATCACAATACCAGACCTTAAGTTATACTACAGAGCTACAGTGACAAATATGGTATTGGATCGAGGTCTTTTTAAACATTAATTTTGAGTAAATATTTTGGGACTCTCGAATTATCCTATTATTCATCAAACTTTGACCTACTATTTATAGTATCTATTTTTTTTTATTGTAAACAAATGGGATACATGTTGTTTCTCTGTGCATGGTGTAAAGGCATACCATTTGTGTAATCATAAATTTACATAGGGTAATGTAGTTTGATTCATTCTGTTATTTTTTCCCTTCCCCCCAACCCTCCCACCCCTCTTTTCCCTCTGTACAGTCCTTCCTTCCTCCATTCTTGCCCCCCTCCCTAACCCTAACTCTAACCCTAACACTAACCCCTCCCTCCCCCCATTATGTGTCATCATCCACTTATTAGCGATATCATTCGTCCTTTGGTTTTTTGAGATTGGCTTATCTCACTTAGCATGATATTCTCCAATTTCATCCATTTGCCTGCAAATGCCATAATTTTATCATTCTTTATGGCTGAGTAATATTCCATTGTATATATATACCACAGTTTCTTTATCCATTCATCAATTGAAGAACATCTAGGTTGGTTCCACAATCTGGCTATTGTGAATTGAGCAGCTATGAACATTGATGTGGCTGTATCCCTGTAGTATGCTGATTTTAAGTCCTTTGGGTATAGGCCAAGGAGTGGGATAGCTGGGTCAAATGGTGGTTCCATTCCAAGTTTTCTAAGGAATCTCCACACTGCTTTCCAGAGTGGTGCACTAATTTGCTGCCCCACCAGCAATGTATGAGTGTACCTTTCTCCCTCGCCAACACCTGTTGTTGCTTGTATTCTTGATAATCACCATTCTAATTGGGGTGAGATGGAATCTTAGGGTGGTTTTGATTTGCATTTCTCTTATTACTGAAGATGTTGAACATTTTTCTGTATGTTTGTTGATTGCTTGTAGATCTTCTGTGAAGTGTCTATTCATTTCCTTAGCCCATTTGTCGATTAGATTATTTGTATTCTTGGTGTAGAGTTTTTTGAGTTCTTTATAGATTCTGGAAATTAGTGCTCTATCTGAAGTATGATTGGCAAAGATATTCTCCCACTCTGTAGGCTCTTTCTTCGCATTGCTGATAGTTTCCTTTGCTGAGAGAAAGCTTTTTAGTTTGATCTATCCCAGTTATTGATTCTTGCTTTTATTTCTTGTGCTTTGGGAGTCCTGTTGAGGAAGTCTGGTCCCATGTTGAAGATCTGGACCTACTTTTTCTTCTATAATCTGCAGGGTCTCTGGTCTGATTCCGAGGTCCTTAATCCATTTTGAGTTTAGTTTCGTGCATGGTGAGGGTTTAGTTTCATTCTGTTGCATATGGATTTCCAGTTTTCCCAGCACCATTTGTTGAAGAGGCTATCTTTTGTCCATTGCATATTTTTGGCCCCTTTGTCTAGTATGAGAAAATTGTATTTATTTGGGTTTGTGTCCATGTCCTCTATTCTGTACCATTGATCTACCTTTCTATTTTGGTACCAATACCATGCCGTTTTTGTTACTATTGCTGTTTAGTAGAGTTGAAGATCTGGTATTGCGATACCCCCTGTTTCACTCTTCCTGCTAAGGATTGCTTTAGCTATTCTGGGTTTCTTATTCTTCCAGATGAATTTCATAATTGCTTGCTCTATTTCTGTAAGGTAGGTCATTGGGATTTTAATTGGAATTGCATTGAATCTGTATAGCACTTTAGGTAGTATGGCCATTTTGACAATATTAATTCTTCCTATCCAAGATATAGTATCTATTAATATTTCTAATACCACAATTCCTTCTACATTTGCTAGTTGGAATTCTACTAGATATCTTTTCTCCCTTCTCTGTTCATTTCTATAACTCTATAGTATCAATAACTCCTATTCAATGGATAATAATCCACTGTCAGTAATTATTTATTTTGATGCTTACTTTGTTACAGATTTTACTAATGGTACATATCAAGCTGCTTTCTATATCCTTGCTATAGGCATCTACCACTTGGTCTTGGATTTCCAAGACTTCTGCACTACGGGGAAAAAATTCTATTATTTACAAACCACCCAGTTTAAGTTTTGTTATAGTATCCCGAAAATACTGACAGTATTGCTTCCTTTTCTGTCTACTTTAAGGAAAAAAAGATGTTATTCTTCTTACTTTTAGTTTTTATCTTTATTTCTATGCTTATAATAAGAACTTGTTTTCAAAATTGTGAAGTAGGGATTCCTTCCTTCTTTCCTTGCTTCCTTCTTTCTCAGGTGATGTTAATGCTGTTGGTCCAGGAATCATATTCTAAAAACTACTACTGTAAAGATACAGGACTTTGGGGTAATTTGTATTTTTCAAAGTTTGTCATCTTTTCATAGATGTCAAATTTATTGACATAAAGTAGTTACTATTTTGTTACTAATTTTAATGTCCATAAAATCTGTTGTGCTATTCTATTTTTAAGTCTCGATAATTGTGATTTTTTTCCCCTTCCTTATGTCTTTAGTCTTTCTAGGACATTACCAATTTTATTATTCTATTCAAAGAGCTAACTCTTGGTTTTGTTTTTCTAATTTTATGTTGTTTCTCTTCCATTGAGTTCTGCTCTTTATTATTTCTTTTTGTATTCAATTTGGATTTATTTTCCTGTTTTTTTCTTCTTAAGGTAGAAGCCTAAATTTTTGACCTTTGTTCTTTACTAACATATGTTTTTTTTCTTGTTGTTGTTTTCATTTTGCAGCCCTGGGGATTGAACCCGAGGCCCTGTGCTTGCAAGGCAAGCACTTTACTAACTGAGCTATCTCCCCAGCCCAAACATATGTTTTTAAAGGTGCAAATGTCCTCTAAGCTCTAGTTTAGCTGCCTCCCACAAATATTGAGAAAGTTGTAATTTGTTTGTAATTATGTGAGAAATAATTTTTTTATCCATGTTGTCTTTGTCTGTTCCTACTGCTATAAAAACATTAACCACAAAACTGGGTAATTTATAAAAAACAGAAATTTTATTTTTTCACAGTTCTGGGGCTGGGAAGTCAAAGAGCAATAGGATGCCAGCAGGTTCAGGGTCTAGAAAGAGCCTGGTCTTTACTTCTAAGATGGCATGTGTTGCTACATCCTGGTCCTCACTTTGTGGAATGGGTGGAAGGGCCAAAGTGATCTAACAAGTTCCCTCCAGCCCTTTTTTCAGTTTGTTAATCCCATCGATATGGGCTCTATCCTCATGATTTCGTCATCTGAAGGTCTACCTCTTTACAGCGTTCCATGAGGGACTAAGAGCCAACATGTTTGTATCCTCCTTCTGTTTGAGGAAGGCTTTATTTCTTTAGAAAATTTCTGCCACATATACTCTCTCTTCCCTCTTTCTTCTTTGAATTCCTAGTATTCTTATATTCGAGTGCTTGATATTGTGCCAGAGGTGAGTGGAATTTATTTTCAATCTTTTTTCTCTTTTGAGATTGAATAGTTCCTATGGAATATTCTTTAAGTTGAATTTTTTTCTTCTGTGATTTCCAGTCTATTAGGCCTATCTAATAAATATTTTCATTTTAGATATTGTGCTGGAATAATTCTAGAATTTCAAATTCTTTATACTGTTTTCATATCTTTGTTGAAATATTCCCATTATTCATTCATTAAGATCACATTTTTTGGGGCTGGGGAGATAGCTCAGTTGGTAGAGTGCTTGCCTCACAAGCACAAGGCCCTGGGTTCAATCCTCAGCACCAAAAAAAAAAAAAAAAAAGATCACATTTTTCTTTAAGTCCTTGAAACAAGGACTTAAAACAGTTGCATTGTGGTTTTTATCTGATAATTAGAATAATCCATCGTGATCATTTTCAATAGGTTCCTTTTTATTTTTAATTTGGATCTTTTTTTATGTCTTAGGATGTCTTATAATTTTTGAAGGTTTTTTAGGCACTGGAGATGAAATATTTCCGGGAATAAAACTTATGTTACCTTTTTGAAAAATTTGTTCTTATAAGCAGATAAGCCACTAACAGATTGTTTTCTTCTGCCTTGTCTGGTTTGTCTGATTTATTCTTTTTCAAGGTGGGTCTTTTGCTCTTTGACTTTAGTTCTATTGAATACTCTTACTCTAGGACACAACAATTCATTTTTCCTAAGGAGGAGCCTTCATGGGTGTTAACTGACAATTTTTCAAGTATAAATCAGCTGGAACTCCAATATCTCCCAGAACTGCCTGACATCTGGTGTCACCACTTTGTGTATGCACTGCCCTCCTTCAGTCATATACCTATAGTGATTACCCCATACAATCTTATGTGACACCCTACCTCATCTATTTAGATAAACTGCCCTGCCAATTCCAGTCATTGCAAGCAAAACTGGGACTTCCATCCTGAACTCCTTATTGCATTGAGATTCCTTCGCTGCCCCTCAGTAGAAAAGTACTCCTCTGTAAAAAGCCAGGATGGTGATGGGGCAATCATAGGGATCACTTTTTTTTTTTTTCCCTTCTCTAGAGAATGACAATCCTATGTTGCTTATTGTTTAAAAACCAGTATTTCCCATATTTTTAATAGATTTACATGTTTTTTCATGGAAGAGAAACTACAGTATAAACTATTCAGTGGGGATGAAAGCAAAATTCAGGTAAGACTTTTTAAGCAATTGACTCATGAAGGAGTCTTCTGATTATTTTGCAATATGAAAGCAATATTTTTTGGATATCCCCAATTCCAATATGTAGGTAAAGGAAAGCAAGGGAATAACTTATTTCCACTCTGATTTATTCAAGCAAAATTTGAAAGCACTCAATTCATACTTTCCTTGGTTCTTTTCTTTTGTTAATGTTGCATGTGCTTCAATTTAGCTAAGACAGGTAACACTAGCATAGTTTTTGCTTCATTTAGCCAGCAGCATGTTTCAGGCAGAAAAGGTGCCATAATGTCACCTTGCCTACACAGAATCACTTGGGTTATACATATGCAAAGAAGGTACTTCAGGTTTGTATTCCTGTTATAAACTTGGATTTATTCAGAGTGATATTAGTGCTTAAACACTAATGCATTCCATTTGCAAAATTCTGCCATTAAGACATTCAAATAGATGTTCCACAGATCCATCAAACCATTAGCAATGTTATTCTCCTTTACTGCTTTTGTATATGAGCTGCTACCTTTCAAATATGTGCTACTCGAATCACATTGGAATATTTATTTGGCAGATTATTAAAATCCATTCTCCATTTTAATACACACTGTAGTAAATTGGTTTAATTTATAACTAGTAATTACAAATCTTTTGTTGCATTAATTTATTTCTAATTGATAAATTATAATTGCTGACCTTTTAAGAAAAAAAAGTAAAAATTGCAGTATAATCACTTGTAGAATGTCTTTGGTAAAATTCAAGGACTGTTTTAGTACTTCTTACGAAAGCTATTTGATAGAATATTGAATATTGTGGGAACTCATGAGCTTTTGAATGAATGACACATGGAGATCAGATTTCCTTACTGGTTTAGTTGTCTACCAAAAAGCACTGAATAGAAATAGTGTTACAGCTTTTTGTGTGCTACCTCCTAATTAGGTTATCTGGATCAGTTCTTATAGTACATCATAATCTTTTCTGAGGTACGAATGAAGGGCATTGCTGTTGATGATAATTATGGTGCTGATACTTGTGAATAGACACATTAGAGTAGATTTAAGGTTATTCCTGTATTAACACTTCTAGACATTTGCATTCCCACATGAATTATTAAGTTATAAAGAAGAAAAGAATTATAATAACTGTTGACCTGAGATTATATGATCCTCCATTCATTCTTTGTGTATATCCATATGGGTGCATATACTGTATAGGTCATCAATCATGCATCTCTACAGAAAATACATATGTAAGAGGGATGTCCTGTGGTGAGATGTTTGTACACAGGGATCATTTTACTTATTTTAGGATCACTAGTGCTTGGTATGTAGTGATCATTCTATTATGATTATTATTATTATTACTACTTTGGGAGTACCAGGGATTGAACTCAGGAAACTTGACCACTGAGTCATATCCCCAGTCCTATTTTGTATTTTATTTACAAACAGGGTCTCACTAAGTTGCTTAGTGCCTCGCTTTTGCTGAGGCTGGCTTTGAACTCACAATCTTCCTGCCTAAGCCTCCTGAGTCACTGAAATTATAGGCATGTGCCGCTGCACCCCACATTCAATTATTTTTGAATGAATGATTTTATATGTGAAAAATAAATATAAATGCATTGAGAAATGTTAACTTTATCCAAATAAGAATTTTTAAATGTGTTTTATTGATTTATATTTTATGAAATAATTTGGGTCAAGAAGGAATGTTCAGAATTTGTTTCTTTCTTGAAGCTTAGTTGAAGCTTAGTTATCTGTTTCCCTGTTTTTGAGAAATTTTATCATAAAATAGTCTTTAGGGAGTCCATTCATGTACAACTCAATCCATACTTACCCAGTAGGGTGCTCTGCAACAGTTAACTGCCTATTTGACATGGCTGATTGAATATATCATATCATAAATATCTTGATGTAACATGTGATGAACGTACCAATGTGTTAATACATGAAAAACCTGAGATAAAGATGAGATGTAGATGGTTGTTTTGAGATCTGAGCACTTATTTAAAAAAAGGTACATTGCAATCTGTAAGACCACCAGTTGTTTCTAGTCATTTCACAAATGGCCCAGGTATTTGGGTCATTTTTAAAAAAGAAAAGTTGAAACAATTTTTGTTTTCATATTCGACATAATTAAAACTGTAAGATTATAATTTTGTAAAAATACCATTCTCTTAATGATTGCACATGGGTTTCAGACACTTAATTCATCCAAGTTAACCTGCTTTCAATTCATTTGCATGACACCATTTTTGAGTTTGTATTTTTTCTTATTGTTGCTACTGATGTGATTCATTATAGTTCTAGCTTACAATAAAGAATCAATTTTTCAAAAATAGTTATTGATTTGAAAAATAATGCTGAAAGGAAATACTGCAGTTTAGAATGACACTTAAATGTATTGATAAATTAAATGCAATGTGACTATAGAATTTAAATTTACATTCAGTTTATCTTTTAGTGTATTGATTTTGCATAAGCAACCAAAACAGCAAGATTAAATAAATAGAAGTTATGATCAATATAGTCACATGTTCAACAGTTTTAGTATTTATCATGTACTATGTAGTAAACATTGTCATTTGCTGGGGAAATAGCAGTGAACAAAACAGTCTCAATTCTTAAGACGCTTCTATTCTAACTGTTGAAGAAAGACAGCAAAAAGCAGTGTGTGTGTGTGTGTGTGTGTGATATTATATGGCATATATATATACATATATATTTATAATATTGTAGATGGCTAATAACTTGACTTGAAAAAGAGGCTAATTTTAATCCTGGCATATCTCTTTCTGATAAATATCAGAACTCTAATAACTTTGCAAAATTGTCTACCCAGCCTATGCTTAAATTAGTATGCTTGAACAAGAGAAGCTGCACCAGGCTTTAATGAAAAACATTGTTAATAAACTTTCCAATTTCACTTTTATAACAAATAGAGTCAAATTCTACAGTTTGCTTTTTACTTTTAACATTTACTATGAAAATTTAATCATCATGATAAACTTAGAAGAAATACCTTAGACAAAATATACTTAGTATATTGCATTGTCCTCCTATTGTCTGTATTTTATATTTCCTTTCCATAACACTTCAAAAATTCTATCTTATATCTGTTTTAAATCCATGGTTTTCAGACATAACAGCAGAATTTTTGAGTATACATTCAAAATTATGGAATGTATGATTTACCATGAAAAGAAAAGACACATCCCATTTTGATGAACTCACTTCTATTTATGCAGGTATAAACACTCTTAAAAATAGCAAATAGTTCACAGTGCAACTCTTCATATTGTTAGTAATTAATTAAAATGGAGACATTCTTATATGAAAATAAATATTGGCTACTTAGTTTAGAGGTCATAGAAAGGCTCGCTTCCCCATTAAAATGTTTCACAATCTGTTGTTTTATGCTAAGACCTTTTACTGTTTTTTTTTTTTTTTTTGAGTATGTTCTTTGTTTCCATCTCAAACTGTTTTTTTCCTTTTTTTAATGCTTTTTAGTTATATATAACAATATATTTTGACATATTATACATTCATTCCCCTTTGTCTAATCCAGTGAACTTCTATTCTTCTTTACCGCCTTATTGTGTGGTAGTATCTGCATATCAGAGAGAACATTCAGCCTTTGGTTTTGTGGGATTGACTTATTTCACTTAGCATGATAGTCTCCAGTTCCATTCATTTACTGGCAAATGCCATAATTTCAATTCTTCTTTTTGTCTGAGTAATATTCCATTGTGTGTATATATCACAATTTCTTATTTTATTCATCTTTTGAAGGGCACCTAAGCTGATTCCATAGTTTAGCTATTGAAAACTGAGCTGCTATAAACACTGATGTGGCTGAGTCTCTATAGTATGCCGACTTTGGGTACATACCAAGGAGTGGGATAACTGGGTCAAATAGTGGTCCTATTCCAAGTTTTCTGAGGGATCTCCATACTGTTTTCTAGAGTCATTGCACCAATTTACAGTCCAACCAGCAATGTATGAGTGTACCTTTTCCCCCACATCCTCACCAACATTTATTGCTACTTGTATTCTTGATAATTGCCATTCTGACTGGAGAAAGATGAAGTCTCAGTGTAGTTTTAATTTGCATTTTTCTATCTGCTATCAGATATTTGTTGACTAATTGTGTTTCTCCTGTGAAGTGCTTGTTCAGTTTCTTTACTCATTTATTAATTGAGTTATTTGGCTTTTTTTGGTGTTTTTTGAATTCTTTATATATCCTGGAGATTTATGCTCTATCTGAGGTGCAGGTGGCAAAGATTTTCTCTCAATCTGTAGGCTCCTCTTCATGTTCTTAATTGTTTCCTTTGCTGTGAAGAACATTTTAGTTTGAAGCTATCTCACTTATTGATTCTTGATTTTACTTCCTGTACTTTAGGAGTCTTGTTGGGGAATTTGGTTACTAAGCTGATAGTTGGAGATGGGCCTACATTTTCTTCAGTGAGCATAGGATCTCTGTTTAGTGCCCAGATCCTTCCACTTTGAGTTGAGTTTTGTGCAGGGTCAGAGACAGGGGTTTAATTTCATTTTGCTACATATTGATTTCCAGTTTTCCCAGCACCATTTATTGAAGAGGCTATCTTTTCTCCAATGTATGTTTATGGCGCCTTTGTCTAGTATGAGATAACTATATTTATGTGGGTTTGTCTATGTGTTTTCTCTTCTGTGCCATTAGTCTTCGTGTCTGTTTTTTTGCCAATACCATGCCATTTTTGTGACTATATCTCTGTAGTATAACTTAAGATTTTGTATTTTGATGCCTCCTGATTTACTTTTCTTGCTGGGGATTGCTTTTCCTATTCTGGGCCTCTTATTTTTCTAAATGAATTTGAAGACTGCTTTTTCTATTTCTATGAAGAATATCATTGGAATTTAAATAGGAATTGCATTAAATCTGTATAATGCTTTTGGTAGTATGGAAATTTTGACAGTACTAATTCTGCCTATCCAAGAACATGGGAGATCTTTCCATCTTCTAAGGGCCTCTTCAATTTCTTTAGTTTTCTGTAGTTTTCATTGTAGAAGTCTTTCACCTCTTTTTTTAGGTTGATTCCCAAGTATTTTTTTAAAGCTATTGTTAATGGATTGTTTTCTTAATTTCCCTTTTAGTTGATTCATTGTTACTGCATAGGAACACAATTGATCTATGGGTGTTAATTTTATATCCTGCTGCTTTGCTCTATTCTGACCTTTCAATCTTTTCAAACATTAAATAAGAGGCTTGATCAGCAGATACAGGGTACTAATTTACAAATAGGTAAGAGTAATCATTTCTGATGATCTATTATTGTACAATAGGGTGATTATACTTAAAAATAATGTGTATTTCAAAATAGACTTTTTTAATATCCTTGCCCCAAAGAAATGATAAATGTATGAGGTTATGGATGTTCTCATTACCCTGATTTGAACATCATACATTGTATTTATGTATTAAAACATTACATGGTACCCCAAGAAAATGCATAATTATTGTTTCAATTAAACATTTACAATAAAAATCGGGTTGGAGGGGTAGCCTAGTGGTATAGCATGTGTTTTGTATATAAGAGGACTTGGGTTTGATCTTCATCATCATTAAAAAAATTAATTATATAAGAATCAATATGGTTTATTTGAAAAAGTCCTAGTCCAATACTTAGAAGATATATGGTCAATGAGGAGATTTGGATTTGATGTTCACTAACTATTTTCTTGGCTCAGTTACTCAGTCTAAAACAGATCTATTAAAGCATAATAGACATTGATGATGACATTGATGGCCATGACAGTGACTAAGAATAGTGTTCCAAAAACCTTAATGTACTAGTATTAGGGTTAGTGTGTGGATGGAGGTAGGATGAGAGATTTTCTTAACCCCTTTCAAAAACTTTGCATATACTGGGAACCTCACAGGATTTAGAGGTGAAACATCCAGCTCAGAGGATAGGTGACTTGTTCTGTTAGTTTCTCTCTGCTTCCAGTTTGATGAAGAGAAAGGTCTACACTCATCAGGTGAAGGCACTCCTTTTTTTTTTTTGGAGTTAGAAAGAAAGCTGAAGGACTTGCAAATCTGCACAACCTTGTCAGAGATAGTAAACCTAGATAAATGACACTGAGGGCTCCGTTTTGTGAATTGGGAGCTCTTGTGTACAGCCCCAGGCAAATATGGCCACACTGGCTAGGGAGTGGCAAACATACGTTTGCTCCTTTTTCCTGTCTGGATTGTTGCCAAGGTTTATCACCATGAGATGCTGGGTCAGTTCTGTAAAATTCAATGATTATACAACTCTTCAGGACTTATAAAACTTGAAGTCCTTAAAATCTTGAGTGCCAATAAATGTACATGTAAATTTCCCTCGGCCTCCAAATTGGTCGATTATATACCCCAAATATCCTTTTCCTTACTCATCCAACTTTGATTTACTCTTACACCATCTATTCCCACCTTTTCAAAGTTCTTGGCGCAATAGCCTACAATTGACATTGGCACAACTTGCTGGTTTTTCTGTAAAAAGTCTTTCAATTTGGCATTTTGCCAAATTCAACTAAATAATCCTATGTGTTCTCTGTGTAGCATTTGGCACTGATTATCTCTATACTCTCTTGAAATTTGCTACTCTTTGCTTCCAACATATTGTGCTTCGTTTTGTTCTGCCACATCTTGTGTCTCTTGTTTACCAAATCCTGGCAGTCCCTGTGTCTCCCAGATTTATCTATGTCATTTGTTTGCTTAATTTAAATTTATGTGTCTTAACTGTAACCTTAGTAAGAATGACTTCTAAATCTCAGTTTGTCTCAGCGTAAGAGATTGTTGAATCTTAAATAGTTAGTTAATAAAAGTTAGTTTATTTTGAAAGGGATCTGCAACTTGACTGGTGAGTTTTTGAATACCATAAACTTCAACTGAAAATAACAACATTTTACTCTGAAATTTCAGACCACCCTTTATATGACCAATGTGTATTTTTCTTCTTATAGCATGAATATATCTTTTTTCAGAGTGATATGCTACATTATTTTCTGGTTATTATAGTAATAAATTTATGATATATAAATATGAGAATGTGAAGATTAAAGTAAGAATCATTACCTCATAAGATAATATTGAAAAATTGACTCAGACATTTTAATAGAAAAGCTATATAGTTCATATATTTTGATTTCTCAGAACACTACAAAGGAGATTTTAATATTATTTCCAATTTGTTTTTTGGAAGCCAAGATGGGATATTTGCCTCAGTTCAAACAACAATTTAATAGTAGATATAGGATACAAGCATGATTCTATCTCACTTAATATCCCAAATTCTTTATCACTAGTCCTACTCAGGGATAGCAGTTGTAAAATTATGTGCATATTTCCAACTTATATTTTAAGGTATCATTCCTGCCTAAGCCCTCCTCAGGATGTATGCATGCATGGCTCATCCCAATGCTGTTCCTAACTTCACTGTGGACCAACTCTTCCTTCATGCTGACGCCCTAACTCCCAAGCCCTCCAGTTCTCCCAGGACAAGGCACGGTCTCTACGTGGGCCTTGGGATTGAAATGAATGTGGGGCAAGCCACCTTTCTTTTTCCTGTGCCATTCCATGATTCTCCTGTACTACCATCACTGAAAGATGGGCACATTAGGATTTACTGAAGAGTTTGACATAACTAAAGGAAATATTTAACACATTTAAAACTTTTTGCTAAATATACCTCTTCCCTTCTGCAAATGGCACAAGACACAAGAAGGGTAAAGCACACCCAGAGGAACTTCTCTTATGAACTCAAACCAGTTCCTCTCCTGGCTGCTTTAAAGATGGATCCTCCTTCCTCTCAAAGAGGAACATTTCCTTACAACTCCCAGTTTAAATCTCTAGCCTTCCCACTTTGGGAAGCTCTGCTTAATACCTACCATTCAGTTGTAAGATCTGACCTTTTCCCTGTTCTAGCCTAGTGCTTAGGTCCTGTGGGAGACCCAGTACAAACTTTTAGCATCACTTATTCTTTATTATTATGCTATAGGGGACTTCAGCAGGACAGGTTCAACAGACCTTTAGGCCAGGGCCCCAAGTGACCTCCTATTTGTATGAGATGCCAACATATCTATTCATTCCTTGTAGTCCTCAACTAGGTAACTATTGAATAAAACAGGGATGTTCACATATATCTCACATAGATTTAAATCTCAGAACCAGCACAGTGTAACTCTGTTCAGAATTTTCTTCACTTTTTATAAAAAAATATTTAATACAAAAGAAGCCAGCATAGAATTCCTGTGAATAATGCCAAAGATGGATATAAAGACTTGAGGGAAGTTGGAACTGCTTACACTGAACTTTTTCTGTATAATCTGCTATTATTTACGTTGGAAATTGTTGTTGTTGTTGTTTTTAAAAATGTACTCATTTAGTTGGTTAAAAACATCCACTTAAAAATTCTTTATTTCGTGTATTACTTTTCACATATTTAAATACTTTTGTGTCAGGAATATCTTCCATTAACTTTTTTTTGGTGAAATCAATAAAAGTTAGTGGTTCTACAACAGTAGAATATCTTCTATTGTAAAAACTGTCTTCAACTATCTAATTAGAGAATTGGAAAAGATAGTTGCCATAATAATCTCTTTGGATTTAAATTATTTCTAAGAAAAATTGGGGGGTACCAGAGATTAAACCCAGGGGTGCTTAACCACTGAGTCACATCCCCAACCCCCATCCCCCCCCTTTTTTTTTTTGACAATAGGGTCTCACTAAGTGGCTTAGGGTCTTGCTAAATTGCTGAGGTTGACTTCGAACTTGCAATCCTCCTTCCTCAGCCTCCTGAGTGTGTGCCTCTGAGCCATGCAGAAATTTTCTTCTTTTATTGCCATTGGTAATGTTCAACAGGATGAATAGCTGGCATTGATTTTTATCTCAAGATATGTTTCTATCACATAAAAATGTGTTTAAAATTCCTATTTCATATGATTATTCAAATGAGGAGTATGTTTAATTTTATGTAAGTACTTTGGAACTAAGAGATTAAATTCCCCTCAACACTAATTCAAATATTATGGAGAAATGATTTGTAAGTTAATATGAATAGAAAGGGGTTGTTGCAAAAAGCAGAGGTATAGGAGATGCATTATTTGTGATTTTTCACAGCATGAGCCCTATCATCTTTTTAGCAGTATTCTTACTTTATTCATCATTTTTTTCTTTGCATGGTTATTTCTATGTATGTTTTATTTTTTGTATTGCAATGTAAGTTTTTCAAGGTCAGAGACAGGAATGATGGGCTTTATCTGTGAGGTGTTTGATAAATATTTGGTTCTTAATTATTTTATTCAACAGGGTATGCTGAAGGCATTTAGAGCTTTAGAAAATGATGAAAGCTATATTAAACCAAAAATGAACAGGGGAAATTGATCATTTAATTTTAATAATGTATTTCTTATAGCCAAAATATTATTTTAAGATGTATTAAGTACATTAATATATTTACATTATTTTGTTTATGTTGAGTCATCAAAATTCAGTGTGTCACATCAATGTTTATAGTAGCTCAATTCACAAGAGTTAAGCTGTGGAACCAATCTAGTGCCCTTCAACAGATGAATAAATTGCAATATATACAATGGAATATTACTCAACCATAAAAAAGAATGACTTTATGGCAGTTGCCAGAAAATGGATGGATCTGGAGACTATCATGCTAAGTGAAATAAGCCAATCCCTAAAAAACAAAGGTTGAATGTTCTATCTGATATGTGGATTTATCAGAGTCTCTCCAAGTGCCAGCAGGACACAGGATGCTAACACAGTACAAGGAATGGGGGTGAATAGAAGTTCAGTGGATTAGACAAAGGGGAATGAAGGAAAGGGAGTTGGGATAGGAATAGGAAAGACAGTGGAATGAATCTGATACAACTTTTCTGTATACATATATGTATATACCACAATGAATCTCCACATCATTTACAACCACAAAACTGGTATCCCAATTAGAATAAGATATACTCTATGTTGGTATAAATATTTCAAAACATACTCTATCATCATTGTATATCTAAAAAAAAAACAAATAAAAAAAGTCAGTATGTATTTTACATTTAAAGCATATCTCAATTTAGAATGGCCATATTGAGAAAAGAATTTAGATAGAGTTTACAGAGGATGAAGAGGATATAGAAGACACCAAGGGTCTCAGTGTCCAGTGCAATAAATGGCCCTTGGCCACATGTGGGTATTAGACACTTGAAATGAGGCTAGTCTTAACTGCCTGTGTCTTCTGACATGTAATCCAATCAGACAAATTACAAAATAATATTTGGGGTAAAAGAAAACATTTTAAAGCCAAACAATTAATTTTACTTGTTTGTTTTAGTTTATTATGATACAACTACTGAAACTTTTTAAACTTTTAAGGTCCAGAATTACTGGTGTGGCTTGCAATTGTGGTTCATATTATATTTCTGATTAACAATATACCGCTGTACTTTTTCTTGAATTGATCTTATAAAAAAAATTCTCTATCCTTGAAGGAGAATATAGACATTTTGGAAGACTCACAACTATTTTTTTCTTCTCAATTTATACTTCACCTTCTTATCCATAGAATTATGAAATAGTTCTTAGCTTTTAAGTCAGAGACAGCCACCAACTGATCCTGTAGGTCTCAGTTACAGAAGAAATAATAGGTAATTTGGTCAGAGGAAAGTCTGCAATTAATGTGATTATAAAACAGTTCACAAAACACAAACTGTATTCTTTAGGAAGAAAATATTTTTAGCCCTCTTGTCAATATATAAGAGTACTTGAAATATTATCCTCTACAAAATGTTTTATTTCTCAACAGTTTAAAAAACGTATTTGTTGATTTATTTTATTTGATAAAGACAGACTACTTCAGTTTATTTTTAAACCCAGATGACACATTAAGGCCCACTGCAGGCATGTGTGGTCACCGCTATAAATAATAATTTGTTTTCTTGACTCACTAGGGTCGTACCAGAAAGCCATTTTTGAGGAGCTAGCTGACATGAATTACATAAAATGCCTGCTTCTCTTTTCTCTCATATTATTTAAACTATTTTCAAATGTTAAGGAATCTTTCTTTTAATCTGTTTCTCTAGACATGCCTTTCATAACCTTAACTAGTTTTGACTATGACTAAGGACAATTTGCCACTTAGTTCAAGGGTTGGATTTCTGATTTTGAGTTGATTGAATGGGCTATCATTTTATAAATCCTTTTAAATACTAAGTGTCTGTTAGCAGTTTGGATGTGAGGTGTCCCCCAAAAGCTCACATGTGAGACAACGCAAGAAGGTTTGGAGAAATGATTGGGCTGTAGCCTTAATGTGGTCAGTGAATTAATCCCTGATGGGATTAACTGAGTGGTAACTGGAGGCAGGTGGGGTGTGGCTGGAGGAAGGGGTTTGTTGAGGAAGTGGTTAGCGGGTATATATTTGGCGAGTGGAATCTCTCTCTCTCTCTGCTTTCTGATCACTGTGTGAGCTGCTTCCCTCTGTCACACTCTTCCACCATGAGGTTCAGCCTCACCTCAGGCCCCGAGGAATGGAACCAGCCTTCTATGGACTAAGACCTCTGAAACTGTGAGCCCTCAAACAAACTTTTTCCTCCTCTAAAATGGTTCTGGTTGGGTCTTTTAATCCCAGCAGTGAAAAAGCTGACTAAAACAGTGTTTAACTTACGGAACATTTACTCATTTTCTTGGAATAAAGGTGTTTCATAATTTAAATTAATTTTAATTGAGAAATAATCAAATCAATGAACAATGTCAGATGTCAGTATTTCTTCTTAAATAACTTTGCAGCCAAAGAGAGTTTCCACTTGTGTTTAGAGCTTTATTGCTTAATGTTTTTTTTTCAACTAAGGAGTTATTGGTATTTGGGGCAGAACACTTTATCATTTTGTGGTGCTGTTTTGCATGTGGCAGGATCTTTAGCTTCGCCTGCCTCTTCTTACTAAAGGACAATGGCAAGGGCTCTATCCTCCTCTGTTTCCAGTCAGTAAGACAACTTCAACACACCCCGCCACACACACACACACACACACACACACACACACACACACACACACACAAACACATGCACATTCCAAGTGCCCGTTAGGCAGTGTCTTTCCAGTAGACAATAATAATTTCATTATTATTTCTCTCATGGCATTTAGTCTATAATCTCACCCAAAGTAACATCTCACTGCAATGCTATAAGTTACATTCGACTACTATCCTTACTTTACAGGCAAGGAAACTAGAGGCAAGATAGGTTAATTAAATTGTCCAATGTAACCAATTAAAAAGTGGCAGCGTCCTAGTTAAATCAGGAAGGCTGGATCCAGAACCCAAGCTTTTAAACACTATTTTATTCCTGTATTCTTAAGACTAAAGCATATTAAGAAAGGAAAATCTGAGCCCTCTTGTCTTTTTCTATTAAGTTTCTACTAGAATTTTCAGTTTTACATAATTTTTAGATGTGGTCTATATGTTAAATTTTAGTTGTATAGACACAGTTGACACAGATAGTTCATCCCTATAAGCTGGGAAAAAATATAGATTTATTAAAAGTAACCATGTTTATCTTAATTGCACATTCTTTCATCAGAATACTCTATATTTTACTAAACTGTTTTACATGCCCTTTGTTGAAAGTCACTTTGGAATATTTGTTTGAAAAACTACAGTAAAATTCAGTAATATCTATATACAGGGAGCCAAGGTGATTTCTTAAACAAAAAAGCGGTGGGGGGCTGGCGGAAGGAAGGAAAGAAGATGATACAAGGGAAGACAGGGAAACAAGGGGAAGGAAAAAGTGTCGATGCTGTTTTCAAAAAATTTAATGTCACTTAAACTTGGTGATGGACCTTTTAGGAAAAACTGTAACACATTAACTGTGTTAGTTCCACCAATGTGTCTAACTCATAAATCTATTATCCTCTTGCGCATTAATAGAGAAGAGCTCTTGTAGAAATGCACACATCTTGTATTAATGAAGAAAAACAGCTGACTTGCTCTTAACTGAAGGGAAAGCAATTATCATTTAGTCTAATGAATCAGTGGGTGTCACCTCCCATCTCCACCTCTATCAGTAACTAATGAAAATGTAACACATGTTAAAGGTATCAGCAACAAATTTGTTTTTGAAGTGTATGTTGTTGCATCAAGCTCACTTTTAATAACATCTTCTGGTGAAATGACAGGCTACAACCATGTGTCCTCTGGGATGATTTATAATAAGGATTAGGTCCTTGTCGTAAAATCCCCCTGTCCTTAAATTACTGCCAGCAGTGAAACAACAGAAAAGCAGTGGTAAGCCTACTTGGAAAATAAATATATGAGAATATCTAAAAAGAAATTTAAAGTATTCATATAGTTAAAATATTTGTATTGGTTTTTCTTTTACTTGCTTGAAAACATGGTTAGAATGCATGCCTCACAAATGATAATGTTCACAATAGGAGCAATGAGAGATTGTGTAGCCAATTAAAATATGATTATTGTGGAAACAATTTAAATTTGAATGCGTCCTTGCGGTCAAACCTTTTAATGATCAGTTAACCGGAAAATCTAATCAACTACACATGTCTACAGGATACCTTTTTTTTTTTAATCTTTTAATATTACATAAATTTTATTATCTCCTTTCTGGTAAATGCAGATAACTATAATGGATTTCTTTTATTTATTTTCTTTTAAAGAACTTTCATCAGGCATACTGGGAGGTGCCTATAGACTCAGTTACTTACTTGTGTGGTTGAGGCCAGAGGATTGCTTGATTCCTGGAAGTTGAGGTTTGTGTGGGCAGCACAGGTAGACCCCATCTCAATAATAATAATAAACATAATTTTCCAGGGTGTGATTACTTTGACTTATAGATTTATGTGAAATTAAGGTGTTTCATATAATGTGGTTTTAACTATTCAAACATGAGGTTACGTCCTCTGTCCATATTCTTCCATAGACCTCAAAGGAGACTATATAAATACATTTCAATAAAAACCGTTATCTTTCCTCATACTTGATTTTGTTTTGTTTTTTCATGTTGGCTAGAATATGTAGACTCTAAACTTCATGTGTCTTCCAATTTGCCTTTTAAATCTTCAACTATATTGCAGTACATGATACATCATGCTCCTCAGAAAGATTTATTAAATAAATGTACTTAATGCATGAATTAATAAATGAAGCTCTGTTTTACAAACAGTGAATTTAAAACTTTAACACTCAATGGGAATGGGTTTCTTGTAGAGAAACTTCTTAAACAATTAGTGCTTTCATTAGCAGCAAAGACATACAGGTAAAACATTTAGAAAAGAAGGGGTATGTCAAAGTTCATGTATGATTTAGTTCTGGAGTTTAAGTAAATGGAGATTTATATTGATATAAGTAAATTTTTTAGCAATGTACTTCATTTACTTACGTACTAACTTCAGTGGGCAAACTTCAGTCCTCTGAAATGAATATTTGTGATTTTATGATATTATCAGATATCACAGATGTGGGAGTGTTGGGGTGGATAATATCAATGCATTTCAGAATTTCCTGTTTGTATTGTGCCTGGCAAAGATTAATTTCTTTGCATGTTACTATTTTTAACTCTTCAAAGGATGTGTTTGTATATTTGTATTGCAGATGTTTGAGATAAAAATCACCTAATAAAACCAAGCCATACTTATGTTGTGTACTTGCTATGGGCTCTCTGTCCCTTGACTGAGTCTCTCCTTGCTATTCTTCCCTTTCGCATGACTATGAAACTTATCTCCTGGTTGTACTTTTCCCCTCCACATTCATTCCTGAAATCGTTGCAATCTGGTTTCTGTCTGCACACAACTTCATTGATATTCCTTTCATAAATTCCATGTTACTAGACATAATTGGCTAACAGACTCTTTAATCCTCATAGCATTGTAATCCATCCTTATATGTGGGTTTCACCATCTGCAAATTCAGTTACCCAGGGTCAACTGAGGTCCAAAGTATTAAATGGAAAATTCTAGAAAGATTCTGAGTTTTAAATGGAGTGCCATTTAGAGAGTTACTTGAACACAGGTGCTGTGATTCCATGACAGTTGGTCTGATAACTGAGACAGCTATGAAATGGACCAAGAACTGGAATGCATATGCAGCAGATGCTGGACAAAGTGATGGTTCATATCTTGGATGAGATGGAGCAGGATAGCACAGAATCTCATCACACTACTCACACAGCTTCCTGGGGATTCATGAAGGTCATTAAGACACAGTGCTACATCTCAAGACCCATCTTTCACCTCACTTCATCACATGTACATTGTATCATCTGACATCATCATAAGAAGGATGAGTACAGTATAATAAGGTATCTTGGGAGAGAAAGACCACATTCATGTAGCTTTTATGTGGTTATAATTGTTTTATTGTAATATCTTACTATTACTAATTTATAAATTGAACTTTTTCTCATACTAGGTAAGTATAGGAAAAAAAAACAGTATATATGTACAATTTGGTACCACACCCAATTTCTTCATCCACTGAAAGTCTTAGAACATAACACTCATGAATAAGGGAGACTGCCGAACTTGATTGCTTGATAGCATTTGCCACCAATAATCGGGAAAAAGACTTGTTTTTATGCAGGGAACAACATAGCTTCTTTGTGTTTTGCCTGCTTCTCTCTCCTCATCAGTGTTCACTGCTACATTCTTTACTCCTTTCTCTTTTAAAGTGTTGGCAACCTTTGGGGTTCTGCCCTAGAATTTGTTTCTCTTCACTTTGAACACCCTCTCTGAGGAATCTTGCCTACTCCTGGGGCTTTTATTATTACAGATATTTTTGATGATTCCCATGTGGCTAATCCATAGTTCTCTTATTATAGCTTGGATTTCGTCTACCTCTTAGATACCTTTGCTTTGGAAATGCACATTTATTTTGAACTCACAAATGTCTTCCCACAGTCCTCCTTATCCAAACACACGGTTCCCTTTGTGGCGCCTGTCCTAAAGCAGCACATACCATGACCCTCACTGTTGAATTCAAAGCCCGGGTGTTGTCTTTGACTACTTTCTCTCATCTCACAATCCAGGTAATTGCCAAATTTTATAGATTTCACCTCCAAAAAAACCAGCTCTGATATTGTTTACTTTTCTCTTTTCCAGTACCCTTAAGTTCAGTCTCACATCATATGTTTTGTTGGGATTATGCAAGCTTTAAACTGATGTGTGCTTTCTTTAGCGCCATTCCCTCCAATATAGTCTCCATAATTCAGTACTCTTTCTAAAATGATTTAGTCATGGCGTTTTTAGTCTGCTTTTACTGTTTCAATGATTTTCCATTGTGTTCAAGATAATATCTGACTTCACATAAGTCCTACCATGTATTCCTCCTTGCAAATGATTCAATTTCTTGGAATACTTACCCTCTTATTCTAAATTTCAACTATATTAAACAACCTCAAATTGCTCTACTTATCTACATATTTGGTTTTGTTCACATGCCGTTTTTCTGTCTAGGCTGCTTTCCATATGCCCCTGCCATTTAATCTAGTACATAAATAATAAGATAGAATTTTCACTTCATTGAAAGATAAAGTACAACAAAAGAAAGCTTATTAGTTTGTTAATGTTGAATATTAAGCAAAACTTAGAAGCTTGAGGCACATAAATTCAGTTGACTAAATATTTATTTTTTAGGCCACATGAAACTTTCAGTAAGTTATCAGATGTTGAAATATTATCCATCACATGTGAGATTTTCTTTAATAAAAGACAATTTTTTTAAAAGATGGTTCTGAACATGTGAGAAATAAGTTGTCTTTGGGCCACATTTAAGGGTGGAAGTTAAGAGCTATTAAAAAATGTCCATGGTAAAGCTATGAATATGAGTTAGTATGGACTTAGAAGTTTAAAGAAGCATTTATTTACATACTAGTGTGTAATATGAATACAACAGCATTTAGCTGTTTTGTATCTTTTGCTAAAACAATTTTAATATTCAAGTTAAGCCACATTACTCAAAAGCATATCTATGTAAATTGGGTCTTGAGTACTATTGATAGCTTGAAATGGGTGGTAGGTATTCCCTTCCCACATTTTTGTCTGCATTCATTAATCAATTAACTTTGAAACTCTGACCCCATGTGTTTTAGTGTGTGCAAATATGTATAATGTAATGGAAAAGTCATCAAGTTGTGCCAAATAGAAAAAAAAAATGTAAAGAGAAGCTTACGGAAGAAACAGTCTTTGGGGGAAAGGGTATAAATCAGTGGTGGTGTGCATGCTTAGTGAGAGGCCCTTTATTTGACCCCCAAATCCTGCCCCTACACAAACATGTACATAATCTTGATAGGCAAGTCAGACTCAGGAACCAGAATCAGAATTATTACCAGTTCAGTGGTGACTGACTTTTTACTATGCACAACTCGATTACTCTGGATGCATGTGTGCTTCGGGAAATTTAACAAATCAGGTACAAGTTTGTAACTCTTTTTATAAAATATCTCATAAAGGGCAGAATAACCTTTCCTCTCTGAAGTTTTTCCAAAGCAGTGAGAGGTAATGGCAGCAAAACCCCCTATGTGATATGATGCTGGTCGTGGCTTGTGACTGAGGTTTCTATTCTTCAGATGTGTGTCTCTATGTTGATCTGGTGGCCTTGATGACCTTGAAGTATATCAGTGACACTTCATGGATATATACAGATATGACTGGAAATTTCCAAAGCATGGGAGAAGTGAATCAAGCAAAAAGCCTGGATTACTATTATAATAAGGATTTAGAGTATCATATATGGGGTATTTATGTATTTGAAATCATTTTGTACTTATAAACTGGTTAAATCTGTGATATACTGTAAGGCCCCCAAAAAGGAAACCCCAACTCTGTCCCATGGATCAATGACAACCCCAATCAACCGCAGGAGGCGTCACTTGATGCAAACCGCAAGAGGTGTTTATTCCAGTGCGCTGGGACCCAACTCGAGGAGTCGAGTCCCTAGCAGAAAATCTTGCAGGTTTATAAAGACAGAGACCACACATCGGGAGGGGTCACACATGAAAGGGAAAAGGGGAACAAAGCTGCCAGGAAATTTCAAAGGGAGTCTGGGTTTGCTGATAACATACAACATGTTTCACAATGTTTTACAACAGGGCGTAGATTCTGGTCAATAGTTTCTGGTAATCCTACTGTTTGAGCACTATCTGGCTATCCGGCTCAATTTACCCTTTTACTCCCTGTTTGGGGCTGATTCCTGGAACAGCTTTAAGGGCTTTGTTCCCATTACTGGGAGGGAAACCTTAGGGAGTTGAGATAAAACAGACAGCTTAAAAAAATGTCCATTCTTTCAATATCACTTATATCAAGTTAATAAAAAGGGTTTTAGCTGGTCATGTTTTTGCATAAATGTTTTCCACCAAAGTAAAGAAATTCATATAAGACAAGAATTATAAAGTAGAATATATAGAATTTATATATAAAGATTATTATACGTATTGTTTGCCTTTATAATCAATCTATATTAGGTAGT
Source organism: Sciurus vulgaris (assembly GCF_902686455.1). NCBI lineage: Eukaryota > Metazoa > Chordata > Mammalia > Rodentia > Sciuridae > Sciurus > Sciurus vulgaris. The sequence continues at coordinate 55,788,678 of NC_136462.1, read as the reverse complement.
AGTATCTTTAAGAATATTTGTTCTGTGTCAAAGAAAACATTTTTGTTTTAGTTATATAAATTAAATATAATCATTTTTGGTAGAATGCTTGAATATATAATATCATTGATAGTATTTTCCACTCAATAGTTTTTTATTATGCCATTTACTATAACCATGTACATATCTACTCTATACAACTAAAGCAGTGATATATATAAAGATGTTTCTTTTGGTACATCACAAATGTTCATGAAGAGTTTTTTTTCCAGTATAGGTTGATTCCAAGGACAAAATATATATAATTTTTCTATGACTTCTTAATTTTGGTGTAAAATTCTTGGTAGAATAATTTATTTTACTATTTTTACATTTTAAAAATTTTAGTGCCATGTTTTAAATTCCTTAGGAACATAAATAGAGCACTTACATTGTCAATTTTATTTTATCATATTTTTATGAGAAAACTCAGATTGAGAGATATAAATTTACAGATTAATGAATATTTCAGGGAAGGAGATTTCGGGAATCACTGCTCTAAATATCAAGGACTTATTACTTGCTTTTCCCAAAGACTAATTTTTTTTCTTGGGGATGAAATTTTGTTTTCTAACTGTGAAAATAGATGGAAAAATTCACCCAAGACTAATTTCTTAGGTCCTGTAATGAATAAATCTAATGCAGGTTATATTAGAAGACTCTGTAAAGTTTGCATTTGAGAACACATGATTGGGCAGACAGAAATTTCTCATCAAGATATATGGGAATGGTGATTTCCCTGAAGTATAAAGTAGGTTGAGTCATTGTTCCCAATTTTTCATCTCTCTCTCTGTAAAAGAATTGTCCATTCTCACTGTGTTATAAGAGGGTCACAAGACTAAGTCAAGTATGTTTACTCTGCAGTATTGGTTTTGGCTGCACCACATAGTCTGCTTTGAAGAATGGAATATTAGTGGGTGTAGTAGGAACACAGGTTTTATGTAAGTCCACTCTTTGGCTTGCTTTCTTGCACTTCTGCCATTCACCATGAAGAGATGATTCTAGGAGCAGATATGGTCCAAGGAAAGTGAGTAAGCTTGTAGAAAACTGAACACAAGCCATGACCTACAGCATCTCAACTAGGCTTAGCAGAACCACAGGCTATGTGTAGTTCTGTCAGTGAGAAATAAAGGCTTGCTGTTTTAAGTCATCCATTACTAGGCAGTTGGAGTTGGTACATAACAGTATAATAGTAAAAAACTGTCTGATGGAACCCAGATACCGCCATTTACCGGTGGCGAGTTCTGCTCCTTCTAAAGTTGAAGATTGAACACTAGAGAAGCACACCAAGGCAAGCATATTAAGCAGGTTTTATTTAAAGCTAATAATACAGGCTTCTCCCAGCAGGAAGAAGGGGGCCATGGCTGATGTTCTAAAGTCCCAAACCGGCAGGAAGAAGGGGGCCATGGCCAATGTTCTAAAGTCCCAAGAAGTGAGCTCACCCTACATCTTTTATAGGTTAAAGTCTCTTTGTTCTCCAGTTCTCTCTCTACTTATCTCTCTTTCCTGCCTACGTGACTAGGCCTGGTTTTGCATTAAGTGAAAAGCCATGGGTAGGGGGAGGACCAAGGTGATTCAGGCAGGTAAGGGCCCAGGGGGCATTAATTAGCAGCTCCTTGCTTGCAGTCCTTGATAAAGGCAGGTAAATTTGGTAATCAATGGACTCTGAAGATCCTTGACATTACATTTTTCCAGGGGCAGTCTCCAACTTCCAGAGGCAGATGGCTTCATGGCTTCATTTCCTCGAATTGACCCGATTCCCTCTTTCTACACTAACTACCTGTCCTTAATTCTGGCTTCGCCAGTGTCTTCCTACCCTTGGCATTTATTGGCTTATTTCTCTTAATCACTCTTCTATGATGTTCAGGTACATGTTAAAGTAGTCATAGTAAAATAATTTTCTAAATAATCCTCTAAATTTTATACAAAAATATGAAGATTCCACATATTTACTTTTTAAAAAGTTTCAAATAGATTGACAGTTGTTTAAAAATAATTCACTCATAAAATGCCTCTTTTTATGAAATGATTGGACAAGCAGTATTCTTAGCAAAAAATGTTTTACTGATAAAAATGTTACTTTAAATTTTTCAATTTATCCAGCAGGAGGTTCAGTTGCTTGTAGGAAACCAAAATTTAAGTTATATTTTTTCTGAAGTTTAATGTTTGTGTAAGTTAAATTGACATACTTTATTTCCAATTTGGTAATAGTTCACAATATATAATATAAAGGTTATAAAAGTCAGATTAATTTCTTGCTAAGAAAACAATAGGAAAATGTTATAGAGCAAAATCCATGCCACTGGGCACTGTGGAACACGCCTGTAATCCTGGTGACTTGGCTCAGGAGGCTGAGGTGGGAAGATCCTGAGTTCAAAGACACAGCAAAAGCAAGCCCCTAAGCAACTCAGTGAGACCTGTCTCTAAACAAAAAATATATTAAAAGGGGCTGGCAATATGGTTCAGTGGTTGAGTGTCCCTGAGTTCAATCCTTACTCCTACCAGCCCCCCACCCTGCCAAAAGCCAAACAAACAAAAAACAACAAGCAAACAACAAAAATGGAAACATGTTTTGGATTAGAATTAGGGGTTTTGACTTGTTGACAAAATTCTGTCTGCATGCAACTTTAACAGTGGTCCACTTCACTTTTTAAATATATCTCTGAGGCTTATTTTTAAAAGGGACAAGTTTTCCTTTTTCTCTTCTGCCTCTCCCTAGCCTGGGGGCAGGAAACAAGATTACTCTGAGCTATCTGTGCTCTACAGGAAGGAGATATCTGCCAGAGGATCTAGGAAGTGAATATCTCCCGAATTAACATATGAATGTTAACACACCATGAAGGCAGCCCTGGGACCCCCTGTCAGGCACACCTGGAATGTAGCCTTTGAAGAGCTCCTTTAAAAGTCCCCTGTTCCTACTGATGGGCAGAATCACAGTCTCTGGGACAGGAGTCCCCTGCAATTCTCCATTGCTAGCAAAACCATAAAACTACTTTTTCCTTTTTCTTGAAACCATGTCCTCCTTATTGAATTGGCATCAGGGACAAAGACCGAAAGCTTTCGGTTACACCACTTTTTTGTACCTACCTAATCTCTCCCATAGGAATTCTACGTAAGTGCGTGAATTGGCCAGAAGAAGGGTAGCATCCTGTTGTTTAGGAGTATATGAAGCCTACTGATTTAAGTTGCTGGTTGAAACTTTAGAAAATAATGTTCCTAAAAGAAACAAACTGTAGCCATTGTACAAGTAAATGGTATTGTAAAAGGGCTCCCAGCAGTTGGGAACAAGATGTATAAAAATCTGGAGTACAGTTATAAATAATGTAAATAATTGCATTTGCCACAGCCTCTCTCTGGGGATCTCTTGGAGTACTTTGCAAAACTTTATACATATATTTATTTTCATAGATAGTGGAAGCTGCATTCTAACCCATTAGTGTGTCACATTTAATTAATGTGCAACTAGATTTGCACATCAAGAACCAGGACAAATAACTCTCTGCAGAGTGATGAATTAAAAGGAGAGTCATGACACTTCTCAGTAGGGAGAGTGATTCAGCATTATGTCACAATGCCACCTCCAGACGGATTGCACTTGGACTTCCCTCATTTTTCTCATTCTAACTGGGACAAGTTTCAACCAAGTTTCCTAATTTCCAGAAACTGAATTACAGAACAATATCCTTGGGGTCAGAATTTTCAGGGATTATTTTATCCTGTTGCCTCCTTTGTTCCCTCCTCTTCCAAACTCCCATTATAATTTGCAAATCTGAATTATGGGTTACACTTGAAAACAACTCACGTGGTTTGGATCTCAGTATCTTTTATTCTGCTATAGGAATGCAGTGTGGTATAAAGAAAATGCTGAGAGATATATCCATAATCAGGGTCCTAGTGCCATAAGGGGGGTGAGGCAGAAGAAAGTAATGGTGTTAAAGGAGAATCTACACTATGAGGTGGGAAGTGACTGAAAGCGCTTAGGAGATGCTTGACATATTGTAAGCATTAATCTGTCCTTGATGTGATCTGCTTTGCCGGCTCAGGCACTTGAAATTCTATTTCAGGGACTCTACAGTAATTATTTCGAGTCTTTAAGATTATTTTTGAATAATGCTTATCCATTGATTATCTTTAGCAAACTTAATGCTTACCTGTTAATATTTTTCCATCTTGTAATATTCTTGCCTAAGTTTCACATCAGAATTCCGTTGACTTTGTAGAATGAATTGGGAGATACGGATATAGTTCAATTTTAGAGTGTTTGCCTAGCATGCCCAAGGCCCTGGGCAAAGTGACCCAAATGTAGAAGAGGGACTATTAGGAATCGGGAAGAGGACTGGGGGAAAATGGGAGAGGAGGAGGGAGGAAGAGGGAGAAGAATGGTGGGTGGCATGAGCAATGTATGATATATGCATATATGAAAAATTCACAAGTGAATCCCATTATTTAGTACAATGAATATGTGTTAATAATTAAAAATGAAGTAGGAGTTTTCATTTTTCTTCAAAAATTTGTGTAAGATGGGCATCGCAACTTCCTTAAGTGTTTAGAAGAACTCAGCATTAAGACTATCTGCTCCTAAGTTTTTTTTTATGGGAACATTTCTATTTATGGATTCATTATTTGTATTTGTTATAACACTTGATATTTTTTGTATCTTCTTATCTCTATCTATTGAACTTTTGTTTTTACTATATTCCATTTCACCTGATATTTTATTTTAACTTCATAGACCAAAATTATTCACAATATCCTCATAAGGTTTTTAATCTCTTGGTTTATTCTTCTGTTGGTTAATTGTGCTTTGTTATGTTTTTACTTACTATTATAAAGACATGTCAGTTTTTGATCTTTTCAAAAAGTAATTAGGGATATTGAACATTTTTTCATATATTTGTTGATCAGTTGTATATCTTCTCTGAAGTGTCTGTTCTGTTCCTTAGCACATTTATTGATTAGGTTTTTTTTTTTTGTTATTTTTTTTTTGGTGTGTTTTGAGCCCCTTATATATCCTAGAGATTAATGCTTTATCTGAGGTGCATGTGGTAACGATTTTCTTCCAATCTGTAGGGTCTCTCTTCACATTATTGATTCTTTTCCTGAGAAGAAGCTTTTCAGTTTTAATGCATCCCATTTATTGATTCTCGATTTAAATTCTTGTGCTTTAGGGGTCTTGTTAAGGAAGTCAGATCCTAGGGCAATGTGGTAAAGATTTGGGCCTACTTTTTCAACTACTTGTTTAATATCTCTATCAATTAGAGAAATGTAAATAAAAACTAAGATTTCATCTCACTCCAATCGGAATGGCAATTGTCAAGAATACAAGCAACAATAAATGTTGGTGAATGTGGGGAAAAAAGTACACTCATATATTGCTGGTGGGAATGCAAATCGATGCAACCATTATGGAAAGCAGTATGGCGATTCCTCAGAACCCTTGCAATGGAACCACCATTTGATCCAGCTATCCCACTCCTCAGTTTGTACACATTGGACTTAAGATCAACATATTACAGTGATGCCGCCACATCAATGTTTATAGCAGCTCAACTCACCATAGCTAAACTAGGGAACTAACCTAGGCCAACCTAGGTTTCCTTCAACAGATGAACGGATAAAGAAAATGTGGTATGTGTGTGTGTGTGTGTGTGTGCATATATACATATATATATTACTCATCTTTAAAGAAGAATGACATTATGGCATTTGCAAATAAATGGATGAAATTGGAGAATATGCTAAGTAAAATAAGCCAAACAAAAAACCAAAGGCTGAATGTTTCCTCTGATATGAGAATGCTAATTCACAATAAGGGGTGGGGGGGAAGATTCAGTAGAGGGGAGTGAAGGGAGGGGAAAGGGTATGGGGGTAGGAAGGACAGTAGAGTGAAATAGACATTATTGCCTCATGTATATATATGGCTGTATGACTGATGTGATCGTACAATATGTACAATCAGAAAAATGAGAAATTATATTCCATTTGTGTATGATTTATCAAAATGCATAAATGCATTTTACTGTCATGTGTAACTAATTAGAATAAAAAAATTTAAATAGCAATTAGGTTTATTTTTTGACCATTTTGTGTGTGTTTCTGATTTGATTTTTGCTTTAATATTTCATATATTTATTCTACTTTATTTTAAAAAAAATTGTAGCATTTTTGAGATTATTACTAGTACAATGGATTTTATTCTTTCCTATTATATACATTTAATGCTATAAAATACCCTGTAAATGTTGATTTCTCTATGATCCACAAAGCTTTGATATGGGTAAGTTTTATTGTCACTAATTTGAAAATAGTTTCTATTTTGCACTGTACTTGCTTCTTTCATTCATAGATTTATGGGCTATTTAGAAGTATATTAATTAATTTCCAAATGATTGGTGGTTTCTGGATTATTTATTTTATTTTATTTTTTTGCGGTACTGGGGATTGAACCCAGGGCTTTGTGCTTACGAGGCAAGCACTCTACCAATTGAGCTATATCCCCAGCCCTCTGGATTGTTTTTTAACTTATTTCTATCTCAGTTCCACTGTGGTAAGAGTACATGGTCTGTAAATTTAAATCCATTGAAATTGTTGATACTTTCTATGGGATTCAAACTAAGGTCAGCATTTATAAATGCTTCATGAGCCATTGGGGGGAAAAATGTATGTTTAAGCAAACAGATGAAATTTTCTATATATATGAAAAAACTCTAATTTACTAACAGTGTTTTCAAATTTTCTGTATCCTTACAAATTTTTGTTCTGCTTACTACAGTATGTACTGAGATGTGCATGCTAAACTCTTCACAGTGATTGTGAATTACGTTTATTTTCCTTGTTGATTCATATATTTTATTACATAGAATTTGAGGCTTTATATTTAGATCATGTTTTAAAATTGTTATGTCTTCCCTGTGAGACTCTTTATTATTATAAAATGCTATCTTTGTTTTTAATAACGCTTTTTGCATTTCTGTCTAGTTTTTCTGATGTTATTATAGTTAACCAAACCCTTTTGGGATGTTGCTTTCAGACTATACTTTTGTCTATTCATTTACATTAAGTTCTTCTACCCTACCAATCTTTGTTTTTTTTTAAGTGGAGTACATAGTTCTCTTATATTTAATTCATCAAATGTTGCATTTTATTTCAAATTTATAATTTCATTATTGTCATCTATTTTCTTACCTGTTTTCTATTTTTGAAATCTTCTTTTCAACTTTTTAAATTGTCCCAATTTTCAAGTTATATTAAGTTAGAACTTGAAAATACTTGTTATCCAATTTTCCTGTGATCATTATGTATATATATTATAATATGCTTTCTTACCAAAATCTAATATTATTTCTCTAAACCTGTTACTAGGTAATACCAGAACTTTGTTAACTTTTACTTCATTTGATTCTACCACATTTATGAGTCCTTGATATTTTAAAATTTAATTCTATATCTTCTTCAAATTTCCTCTTATAAATTACTGTTAGTTCATAAATTCAGTTTGTATTTATATTTACAAAATAATATTTACCAGTATCTTTTCTTTAGTAATTTATGTGGGAGTTACTTTTCTTTGTGCTTAGAAAGCACCCTATAATATTTGAATTAGGACCTGTATTCTGTATTTTCCACTTTTCTTTAAATAAAAAATATCTTTCTTTCTTTGTTTTTTGCAGTACTGGGTATTGAACCTAAGGTCTCATGCTAGGCTACTGCTCTACCACTGAGCTACACACCCAGTCCCACCCCTGGTTCTTGAATATATGTATTTTTTGAGTTCTGCATTTTGATTTAATAGTTACACTCTGTAGCATTTTGAAAATAAGAGATTGCTTGTTACTCTGAATTATTTTTGTGGAAAAATCAGCTGTCAGTCTAATTGTTCTTTGGAACACTTTTCCTCTTAATCCTTTAAAGAGTCTTTTTAGATATTTTGCCCTAGACCAATCAAAAGCATTGAAACTCTCTTTGTGAGTCTCTTAACTTCTCTGGAACTGGTAGATAATGCTAGAGAGTAACTTCCTTAAATGTTAAACTCTCTTCTATAAATTTCTTTCTCTGAGATTTTGATATTTTAATTAAAAATTTCCTGTTATCTTTATGATGCTTTCAGATAATGGTTTATATATTATTTACATACATGTTTAAAAAGTTTTCTCAGTGGGAGGGTCATATAAAATTACCTACCTGACAATACTTGAAGTGTAAATGTATAGATAAATCAGATAAATCTTTTTTTTAAACTTTTATATTTTTACAGATTGCATTTTAATTCATTGTACACAAATGGGGTACAGCTTTTCGTTACTATGGTTGTGCATGATGTAGATTCATGCCATTTGTGTAATTATACATGTACACAGGGTAATGATGTCTGTCTCATTCCACCATTTTTCATACCCCCCCATTTCCCATTACATAATCTAAAGTTCCTCCATTCTTCTCTCACTGCCCTCCTCCCACCCCCATTATATATCATCATCCACTTATGAGGGAAAACATTCAGCCTTTGGTTTTTTTGGGATTGGCTTATTTCACTTAGCATGATATTCTCGAATTCCATCCAATTATCTGCAAATGCCATAATATTATTCTTCTTTGTAGCTGAATAATACTGTATATATACCACAGTTTCTTTATCCATCATCTGTTGAAGGGCATCTAGGTTGGTTCAACAAAAGAAGCCAGAAATATTCGAAGACATATCTATTCCATTTATAAAAGGTTTTAAAGAGCAGGAAGTATTCATTTATGGTATAAAATTATGAAGAAAAGTAAATAAACTCGTGTCATAATTGTTAAAATAATAATTGGAGAGAATCATTGTGACTGGTAAGTTTTATATCCTGACATCAAGTGGGATATATCTGCAATTAATAAGAGAAATTTGTTGTGATTTACAGTTAATGGGCTGTTCTGTTTATCTGTTATATTAAGCAATGGAAAGTCATATTTTAATATTATAATTATGTATTTTAGTTATATAAATTATAGCACATACATAATTATATATAATTGCAATTCAAAGGATCACTTTAGATTAGCTATAAATGTGATTTTTTTGTTATCACAGGTTTTATTTTTAAAATTTTTCAACATTTCAAGTACCTATGTTTATCCAAATACCTTTACTTAGTTATATTTTTGAATATATTTACATCCTGAGTAACTGGTTACAACCTTCACTTAGTTATATTTTGTATATATTTACATATTTAATAACTGATTAATTTTTTAACTTCTCTAAATTTGAATATCACCATATATAAAAAGAATTCTTATATACAAAATAACACTGTAGAAATTAATTAATATTTTTAAATTAAAATAAAATCTTTAATATTTTGGGTGAATATCCACAGTAGAGAGTGTGTATGTAGAGAACACTCTTTCGTGAGCTACACATATAACTGAACATTCACCAGAATACGTACAGTTCCTATATTTAAAGGTACACAGAGCAAGGAAATAGTTTATCAGCTCAGTTTTAAAAGAGTAATCATGTTTGGTTTGTCTTGTTATTTTGCAGCTTTAAGGAAATAAAAGAAGAATTTGAGTACATTTTTATTGTAAGAAAACCTGTTTATGATTTTGGAGGGGGTTAGGACACCAGCTTGAAATACCACTGATGCTCAAATGTTCATAGTTAAGATTGTGGCTAAGTATGTTAAACTAGATAGCTTACAGAAGTTTAAGCTTTTAATATCTTTATAGACCACGTTGATTCCTATTTAACATGCATACATTAACTCTAGGATTCTTCCAGGATTTTAGAAAAGTATCTGTATCTTTTTTTTTTTTTTCACAACTTCCCTAAAATGTAAGATTTGGAGCCACCGATAATCACAGTTTTATACATACACAAGCCTGCTCACAAACATATTGCATTGATATAAAATGTAATTATATTGTCATGTAGATAAATGTCAAAAGGTTTTATTCTTGAAGACTTTTCTGAGCCAATTGAAATATTCAGTTCACTAGTATAAGAAATGGGCAGAAAATATATTTTGGAAGAAAACTATTAGCAATAAAAGTTAATGATGATTTAGAAGAAACAAACAAAACAATAAAATCTACTAGCAGGGACCTTGATAAAGGCTTTGAAATCTTGGTCTAAAGGATTTTAAAATAGATTCTTGTAAACCAGAATTGTCTCGGGAAGGTTTATGCTACTTATCTTTTGGGCACAATCAAGTACTTACCATCTTAAATCCTGGAATGATCCTGGCCCTACCAAGATCTGGGCCAACCTAGTTTGGCCCTTAGGCTTAAATGTATATTTTCAATTTTGGCACTTAGTGTAAACACTTCAGTTGGAATAGAGAAATGAAAGTACTTTGGACAAATTTCTAAGGATGGTCGGCATCACAAACAAAGGCATAGATGACCTGAAGACACAACAAAGGTTAGGCCCCTTGGCAGCAGGCTGACTGGACAAACTGAGCAAAGAAGTTAGAAGTATACACAAAGGTAGTATCATTTGCTTATAGGACTGTGTTTGGGAGTAAAGATAGGTTTTTAGGAAGATTTTTGAGGCCACGTAAAAACTGCTGATCCCAAACGTATATTGAGCAAATGTTCTTCTATAGAAATGTGGTCAGTTTATAAAAATTTTAAATTAAAGCTATTTACAGTTCATTGGTGTGTGATGAGCTACAGACTAATAGAGTATTTTTAGACACTGTATTATAAAGTAAGTTTGAACATAGGGACTTGATGCATGATTGTGTAACAGCTGCTGTGAATATTAATAATACTGGTTAATGATTTTGTTTTCCCTTGGCACATTTGGAAATTGTTTTAAATTAATTTTTAAAATGACTATTCCTCATTGCCTTTTAGCAGTTTTTGCACAGCATTATGTCAGTTTACCCTAATGGGCTAATGCCTTTATGAATGCAAATATACAACCATTCACATGAAGACCCAATTATGCAGAATGTCACTTTTTGGGTTGTGTTTTAAGAATTAAAGCTGTGTTTAAAAGATTTTATAATTGGGATTTTGTCTACATTTAAAATTGCAAACAGTGATGCCAGATTTTGGCTCTAAGTGTTAAATTATTTATACTTTATAAAGATTTTTCAGTACTGTGGTGCTCTATTTAGTCTCTGATATTTCCAAAATGAAATAAACATTGGTGCTTTTAGCATTTTATAATCCTAGACATGCCCAACTGAATATGGAAACCCTTTTTTTTTTTTTTTTCTGTGAAACAACCAGTATTTTTAAAGCTGATCTGATTTTGTAGGTCTAGTTTCCCCTGTATACTATTTGTTTTTAACATGCCCTTGCAATTTTGTCAGTGATGCAAGATTTGGATCATAATTTAGCTGGCTTGCTCAATTTCTTCATTGACTGGACATATTATAAAAGAGAGTTCCTTTGGAATATGACTAGCTGTTTTATAAAAGATAATTTTATGATTCTTTTAATACTATAGTTAGAGCACAGAGTTTTCACTGATTATTTTGGAATTAGATATATTGTGGGAAATAGTGTCTTTTCCCCTTTGGAGGTATGAAAGTTGTTTTTAAGTCCTTTAATAATGGATCCAAATACAAATTGATAGAAACTAAAGGCCAGTCCCTATATTTCCCTATAAAAAAATCACCTGTCTTTAGTTTAGAAACTCAGGTAACATTTAAGATAGGACTAGCATGGATATTTTAAAATAGAAAATTGTTTTTAAAGATAGTTTATGTATTTGTAACAAAGTATAATAGTTTCTGTATTGTGAGCACTGCTTTCTCAAATTTATTTATACTACTACTTTCTATAGTTTATAGTATTCATTAACCACAACATTACACTTATTTTGAATGCTAAACCATTCTTGTATTTCTGGAATAAATTCTACCTGATCATTATATATCAGTCTAGATAGCTAGATATGTGGATAGGTAAATAGGCAAGACAGTTTTTATTGTAATAATTTTGATCCATGTTCAGTCATGCTTGTGAGAGAAGTGTTAAATTTTCTTTTTAAAATGTTTGTTGGAAAGTGTTATGAATTTATTTTCTATTCTCTGGAACAATTTATTAAAGTTGGCTGTGATTTCATCCTTAAGTCTTTAGAATAACTCACCAAGTGATCTGATGTTGATTTCTTGGTAGGAAACATTTAAAGGTATTTAATTACTTTAGTAGCTTTCTATCATTGTAATTCTCTATTTCTTTGTCAGTTTAAATGAGACAAGATATATCGAGTTTGTGTAAGGAATCTGGCCTCCCAACCACCTGTCAATCTGCGTTCAGCCTGCCTCTCCTGTTTCAGGAATTTCTGGCCTCCCCATCACCTGTCAGTCTGCGTTCTTCCTGCCTCTTATGTTTCAGGAATTTCCAGCTTATGCTGCTGTAATCTTCCTGCCTCCCACATTACGTTCTAACATGTCATTGGTCCATCAGTCAGTCTGTAAGAATTCTCCTCCACGATTGGTTCCTCCCAGCCCCCGAAATTCCAAAATCTGAGAGAAACCATGCACCATGTTCTCTCTTTTCTTCTTTCCTTTTCCCCCATGAGACATGAATTGCATGCATAAAATAAAGTCCCTTGTGTGAGACCTCGTGTCTGCTGAATGTTTTTCTGGGAGCTATCGATGAGCCACAACTGCCCCTAACAGTTTGGGGTTTTCAATGTTTTGGGGGTAAAGACTACAAAATGTGACTAATTAATTTTGTATCATCTATATGGATCTATATTGATAACTACATTTTCATTCATATTTGATAAAATTGTTTTTCATTCTTTTTAAAATCAATTTTGCTAGGACTTCATCAATTTTTTTTTAAAAATAATGTTTAAACTTCCTAACATTTTGGTTGTTATTTTATAATTTTTATTAATAATTGACAGTTTGTTATTTTGTATATATATGGGGCACATGGTGATGTATAATTTATGTGGAAAAAGCATATCTATGATCTCAAATACTTAGTTTTTGTGTGAGAATTTTTGAAATTTACTTTCAATTTTGAAATATACAACATATTATTCTTAAGTATAGTCACCATAATGTGCAATAAATCTCTAAAAACCAATGCACTTTGACCATCTTCTCACCATTATCCCAACCCACTGTTTCTATTATCACCATTCTACTCTTTACTTCTTGGAGTTCCATTGTTTTACATTCCACACATATGTGAGAACATGTGGTGTTTGTTTTTCGGTGCTTGGCTTATTTCACATAGCATAATGTCCTCCAGTTCCACTTACCTTGTCATAAATTACAGAACTTTCTTCTTTTTAAAGGCTGAATAGTTCACAGTCTACATTTCACATGTTCTTTATCCATACCCAATGGGCAGAAACATTTGATTCCATACCTTGGCTATTGTGAATAGTGTTTCAGTTAACAGGGGAGTGCAGGTATCTCTTCAACAAACTTAATTCAAACTTTTGGGTCAATATCCAAAAGTAGGATTGTTGAATCACATGGTAATCCAATTTTTAGTTTTTTTCAATTTTCCATAATGTCTGTACTAATTTACAATCTTACCAGTAGTGGACAAAATTCCCATCTATCCACATCCTCACCAACAATTGTTCTTATACCTTTTTGATAATAGCAATTCTAACAGGTGTGAGAGGTGGATATCTCATTGTCATTTTGATTTCATTTCCCTAATGATTAGCAATGTCAGTATTTTTAATATACCTGTTGGCTTCTTTTGAGAAAAATCTATTCAGATCCTTTGCCCATCTTTTAAATTCTTTTGTTGTATTTTTACTATTGAGTGATTTTAATTACTTAAATATTTTGTATATTTTCCCTTCACTAGATATGTAGTTTGAAATTATTTTCTCCTAATCCATAGATGGTCGCTTCATATTGTTTCCTTTGCTGTGCAGAAGCTTTTTCATTTGATGTAATAACATTTGTCTGCTTTTGGTGCCTATTCTTTTGGTATAAAATCCAAAAAATCATTACCAAGATGATCATCATTTAGATTTTCTCTTGTTTTCAGTTTTACAGCTTCTGATCTTACATGTAAGTCTCTAAGCCATTTTGAGCTGATTTTATATGTGGTGTTAAATAAGCTAACAATTTATGTATGTCCAATGTTCTCATCATATTTTCAATTTTTTTCTTTGAATTTCTTTTTGGACTCATTGGTTAGTCAGGATAAGATTTTTAAATTTCCCAATATTTGTGATTTTTTGAAATTCATTTTGTTATTGAAATAATACTTAAACTTCCTGACATTTTGGTTGTTATTTTATAGTTTTTATTATAAATTGACAGTTTGTTATTTTGTATGTATATGGGACACATAGTGATGTATGTACTAATTTAAAATGTTCATACCGTGGTAACCACAAAAGATATTAGATATGATTCAATCTTTTAAATTTGAATGGGGCTTGTGTTGTGCCCTAACATGGCATCTATCATGGAGAATGTTCTTTGTGCTCTTGAGAAGAATGTGTACTTTTTGCTTTTGGATGGAATATTCTTTACATCTGATAAGTATTTTTGGTCTAAAATGTTCAGGCACAGTGTTTCTTTACTAACCTTCTGTTTGAATGGTTTGTCTGTTTTTTAAAATGGAATATTGAAAACCCTTGCTAGTATTATATTGCAGTCAATCTCTTCTGACAGATCCTTTAACATTTATTTGACATATATATGTATATTCAGTTAATATATATTCTTCTAATGAATTGATCCCTTTATCATCACACAGTATTCTTCATTGTCATGTTTTTGTATATGTGGTACTAGAGAGTGAAACCAGGAATTCTCCCCCACTGGGCTACATCCACTGAGCTATATCCTATTTTTATTTTTTAATCTGGAGGCAGGGTCTTGCTAAGTTGCTAAGGTTGGCCTCAAACTTGCAATCCTCCTGCCTCAGCATCCCAAGTAGCTAGAATTTATAAGAGTGTACCAGTGTGCCTGACTTAAAATGCTCTTTATCTCTTTTTACAGTTTTGATTTGGAATCTGTATTGTCTACTATAATACAGTATACCCTACTCTCTTTTCATTTCCACTTGCACAGAGTATCTTTTCCTGTCCCTTTATTTCTAGTCTGTGCATGTTCTTAAAAGTGAATTAAGTCTCTTGTAGGCAGCATATAAATGGTTCTTTTTAAAAAACAAAAATCCATTTTGCCTTTCTATGACTTTTTACTGAATAATTTAATCCATTTATATTTATAGTAATTAGTGATAGGTAAAGATTTACTACTGATAGTTTTCCAATTGTTTTCTGCTTTTTTTTTGTTGTTGTTGTTTTTGTTTTTTGTTTTTAACAGTACTGGGGATTGAACCCAGGGCCTCATCTCCCCAGCCCTGGTTTTATTTCTTTATATTTCTTTTATATTTTATAAAAGAATGATTTTTTTCCTTGTGATTAACAAGTCTTACACAGAACATCCTATACTTACAACAGTATATTTCATTACAGTCCACCAGAATATAGCTTTCTTTTGCTTACACCATTGAGTTTTGTGCTTTTATATGTTTCATTTTATTAATTAGCAGCCATTTTTTTCAGCTTAAATAACCCTTTTTAGAAATACTTGTGAGGCAGGTCTAATTATGATGAACTCCCTTAGCTTTTTGTTTTTTGTTTTTTAAATTTTTTTAAAAGGAAAGTTCATATTTTTCTCTCTCTTCTGAAATATTGCTTTTCTGAGTAAAGTATTCTTGGTCAACAGTGTTTTCTCTCAGCACTTTGAATACATCACCCAACTATCTGCTGTCCTGCAGGGTTACTGCTGAGAAATTTGCTGATCACCATATTGGTGCTCCTTTCTATGTAATATGGTTCTTGTTTCTTGTTGTTATCATACATTTTACATTATGTTTATTATTTGATAGCTTATTAGATATTTTGGTGAAGTTCCATTTGTCCACAATTTCATCAGACTTCTTCCTGACCTGAATGTTGGCATATATCTTAAAATTTAGAAAATATAACTATTATTTCTTCAAATATACTTCATAGTACTTTTATTTTTATTCTTTCTTCTCTTCCTGTAACTTCAATTATGCAAAAGTCTGATCTCATGCCATAATTCCTGTGAGCTTAATTTTGTTTTTCCATGTCTTTTCTTCCTCGACTGGATAATTTCAGATGTTCTATTTTCCAGGTGATTGGTTCTTTTTTCTGGTTGATCAGGTCTGCTGTTAAAGCTTTCTTTTGAATTTTTCAGATAATTGCATTCTTTATTTCTAGGATTTTTTTCTTTTATTTTCTACTCATTTTGTTTCCAAATTTCACGTAATTTTCTTACCACTTAGTCTAAGAGAATTATTCTGAATTTTTTGTCAGTCATTTTATGGACCTCCATTTCTTTAGGGTTCATTATTATAAATTTATTGGTTTGTTTTGGAGGTATAATCACACTTTGACTCCTCTTAATCTCTGTGTTCTTACATTGTTAATCACATATTTGAGAGTACAGATGCTTCTGGCCCTCAAAGGTGTTGTTTGGCAGGATAGACCTTCATAATTTAGTCCAGCCAGTGATCTTTAAAGTGCCTGCTGGACATGATCCTGAGCAGGCAGAGTTTGTTGTGTGTTCTCCAATTATCTGTGCTTTTGCCTTTGCTCTGATGTGGGTGGAGCTATTGAATGGGCTCTATTGTCCAGGAAGACCACTTGCTAGGTACTGCCTTCAAGTGGAGCTGATGATTGGGTATTACAATGTCTTCTGGTCAGTCTAATTATAGGATGTATTTCCTGGTGAGAAATCCCACTATTTGTGATCTGCAGTTGGGCAGGGCTGCAGGATGGACTCTGAGATTGGGGAATGTTATTCTTCAGAACAGATAGGAATCAAAAGATTTATGTTCCTTAGAAGTTATCACATAAAAAACATATCTGCATGGCTATGTTTATTGCAGCATTATTTACAATAACCAATATGTGGAATCAGTCTTGGTGCCTGCTAACAGATGAGTGGATAAAATAATGTATGGTCTATATATACAGTGGGGTTTTATCCATCCATAAGGAAGGATCAGCTCGTGTCAGGAAAATGTATGTAACCAGAGATTATCATATTAAGCAAAAGTAACCAGGTACAGAATAACTATTTTATGCTTTCTCTCATATATGAGCAATAAAAAATTTAAAAAATTAGATGACCAGAAAACAGAAGATGGACTATTTGAAATAGGAAAGGGGACTTGAGTGAAGTGGGAGAGAGGAGAAGAAAGAGAGATATTAGGAAGGGTGTATATAACTAGAATATAATATATGTATGAATGAAAATGTCACAGTGAATCCCATTAGTTTGTACAACTAGTATGATTGAATAAATGTAATAAAAAATGAAAAACAAGAGCAACAGCAACAAAAGAAATTCATGACTGTAGATTTCCTCTCTGTTAGAGTAGAACCACCAGGTGAGTTTTTTTTTGGCTGAGCTGAGCAGCTGTTTTGCCTCCTCAGTGTAGGCCCTGTGCTGCTGCTTTATCCATTCAGAGATGGTTGACACCCTCCCTGGGTGGTGTCTTCAGAGTAGCTTCTGAGACTAGGCGTAGAGATTAGCTATCTGGGGACTCAAGTTAGATTGAAATTCTCCTCATGCCTCTGAAGGCAATTAGCTCAGTTTTTCAAGTGAGCTATCAAGTTAGCTGGTGTCTATAGTATGACTCACAGCTGCAGAGCACAGAGGTATTCCAAGATCCATTTGCTAGTCACTATGACTTCTCCCTCCCTCTTTGTTTCCACCTAACTCTAGGTAATCTAGTTGTCCATTACTTCAGTGTTCTGGGAAGCAACTGTAGGCCTGGGGAGAACATCTCTGTTATTGTGCTGATTTGGAACGGAGAAGGAATTGTGTGTGGTCCTAGGGTGACAATTCTTCTTACCCTTCTAATTCTCACTTAGTTCTATAGACAATGCAGCTGTCTAAGGCATGTATTTAAGTAATGGGGTTTTCAGAAGATGTCTGGTCTGTGAATGAGTTGAACTTTGTAGGGTGTGGATAGAATGGCATCTGAGACTTCCTGTTGTGCCTGACAGCCTTTCTATGTTCCTGAACTTTAAAATTTTAGATTTGTTTTCTAATTTATTTATGTTTATTACTATTTTTATTCTTTAGTTTCTTCTATAGTTTTGGGTTTAATTTTTTTTCTGGATTACTTTGTTGGAATCTAAGATCCAATTTCACTTCATTCCACATATCTTGATACAATCATTTATTTTATTTCTTTATCTTTTTACAAATATGGCTCATCATGGACATTTGTAATCTAAAATATCTATCCCTTAAAGTATTATTTTCCACTTTCATAAATACAACCAATGATATGTAAACATTTACCTATATCAGTTTCTAGTTGGTTTTACTTGACTCACACTTTTGTACTTTAAAAATCTCCTTCTCAGGATTAACCAAATATTGTTTATTTAGTATTTCATTTGCCTTCTATTAACTTGTTCGTATATACTTTTATAAATTTTGTTTTAGTTGTAGATGGACACAATGCCTTTATTTATTTTTATGTAGTGCCAAGGATCGATCCCAGTGCCTCACACATTTGAGACAAGCTCTACCACTGAGCCACAACCCCAGCCCATTGTTAGTATATACTTTTATTATGCTTTTAGTAGGTATCCTACAATTGCATTCTATATAGCCCTTTGATTACTTCTTAACATTTAAGATGTTCACAACTATAGTTCCATTTATCTCTCTTCCACCTGTTATGCTATGTTGTCATGTATTTTCTGTAAACAAATTTTTGTCAATCATAATTTTTGTTTAACTGATTAATATTAATTTCTACTGACCTACATATTAATCTCTTCAGTATTGTTTTTACTGTTTTGTAATTTGTAATCATTTTTCTTTCTGCCAGAAGGATTGTGTTTAGTATTACTTTCATATCTATACCTAATTATCCCAATTTTTGTTTGAAAACATATTTATATGATTTGGCTTTTAATATCTAATTTATTTTGGATCAGTTATAGTGAATTATATTTTCTTAGAAAATTGACCATTTTAACCAGATTTTCAGATTTTTCTTATTCATCTATAAAAGTAATTTCTTATGGTTTTTTTACTCTCTAATTTCCTTCATTAATTTGTTTATTATAGTGAACTTATAGTGAACTATGGTTTATAGCTGTTTATCCCAAACAACAATTTTTTGGTTCCATTTGTTTCCTTGTTTGTTACTATTCTTGTGACGATTATTTTTGTGCTCTAATTCTGAATTTTCTGCTTTTATATTTGCTTATTTTTTCTTCTGATAGCCTTTATTTTGCTTATTATTTATCAAACATTTTCAGGGTCTCAAGTTATTGATTTTTTTTCCTTATTTTTGATGTAAGACTATATGATTGTGAATTTTTTTCTGCTTTAGTATTTTTAATATCCGACTTTTTCCCTAAACACACATAGTCATTTCTGAACCTCCTTGTATTTTAGGTATGGTTATAAGACATGGTTCTAAACAATAGAATATGAGAGGATATTTGTATATTACTTTCTGACTTTGACCACAGAAACCCTCTTGAAATTTGTTTCCCCTCTTGTACCATTAATCTACTAAACTTTGAAATACTCTTATTCATTTAAATTCCATCTGCAATTTACAATTAAAAGGCATTGTGGTTATTATTTATTATATGTTTTACTCACATTATTTGTTTTAAAATGTCATTTGCCTTCTAATAACTTCCTCAAAATGGGGCTCATCTGAACAACATATCCTTCCATATTCAAAACTGTAGAGCTTTTATAATTTAAGTAGAGTTTGGCTGCTTATAAATTTCTTGGCTTGCAATTTCATTTGGAAATTCTTGGGTACTTATATGATGTATGTAAACACAAGAATATGCTTTGTTACAGGAAAAATTCCGCTTTTGGAATATGGCTGTCATTATGACGTTTAGTTCTTGAAGTGCTTTTCTTTTAAATGGAATGCAACTTAAAATTTCCATTTGTAAAACATTGATGCAACACATCATAAAAATCAAATTTTATATTTAATAAGGAAGCACTTTATCCTGTTTTTATTGTTGCTCTTATTCAGAAAAATATCATTTGGATCTATTCTGAAGCTGTTCATGTCTAACAAAGCATTAGGAGTTTCACATGATTTATTCTTAAATGTGTTTAATTGCTAGCTTATTAACTTTTTAATTTAGAAGTTTGATGTTTTTGTATATTTTTAAATTGTAGATGGACACAATACCTTTATTTTATTTATTTATTTTTATGTGGTACTGTGGATTGAACCCAGTGGCTCACACATGCTAGACAAGTGCTCTATCACTGAGCCACAACCCCAGTCCAGAAGATTAATGTTTAATATCAAAGACTAACTGCTCCATTCTTTTCACTATTGAATGTTAGTATGAGGAAATCTGAGACTTGCTGATGTTTTCTCTTTATATCATATTTGATGTTTCTTGCCAAGCATTCTAAGTAATTCTTTATCTTTGGAGTGTAGTAAGTGAGGTGTATCTTGGAATTAACCATTCATAATCACTTTTTTTTTTCCTTTTTTGGTCGTAAGAATTCTTATTACTATCGTTTCTTTCTTTACTTCAGGATTTTTTTTCTTAAATCTTGTCTTTAAATTTTTAAAAATAAATCTATTTTGGCTTTTAAATATTCTTAGTATGACAAATTCATCTCATTGTTTTCCAATTTATAATTTCTAATATTTTAAAAAATCATTTCCATATCTTGTGGCTTGCTTTTTTATTTCTATCCTTTAATACTTCATATTTTCCATGGTGTGTTCTCCTTTATGATATTTACAGTACTCTGTATTCCTGTAATAGTTTCCTGGTTTCCTTTTCCCTGGTCCTTTCAAAATCCTACCTCCTATTTTTTCACAGTTTTTCTTGCAGTGATCAATTGCATTGCATATTTTCTCTTTGGTCTTTTGTTGTTGATGTTGTTGTTTTTATAGAGTCAGTTTCTTTTTTTTTTTTTCTCTCCTTTTAATACATGAGGAAACGTTTGCTAAATTTTTGTTTTCTGGCCATTGGCAAAGCTTTTCTGATCAATAAAATAAATTTTCTGCTTTTTTTCTCTTTATTCACATGGTATTTTCTATAGTTATTTTTCTTATTTTTTTTTCTGACTCACCATTGAATTTGCTAATTTATAATATTAATAAATTTTATTTATGAGAGTTTCAGGATTTGTGGGTTGAGGAGAGGTGAGGCAGAGCCAGAGAGGATTAGGCAATGTGTCAATAGAATGCCTTGGTAACTCATTTTCTTCTCAAGTGTTTTCTTCTCCATTTCCATGAAGAATCCTTTGTACTATAAATATGACTTGTTTGTTCATTTTTAAAGCTTTGCCTTCTTAATTCTCTGAATTAAATAGGTGTTTGTACCTGTTCCTCAGGTCCCAATTCACACAAAACAGTATAAAGATAACCAAGTTATACCTTCACATGAACTGGATTGCATTTCAGAGAGGACCAATTTGGTGAAACCAAATCTTTTACAATGGGCAGTTAGCCTACTTGACTTTTATTCCCAAAGGATACATTATCTTTATTACAGTGGACATTAAACATGCCTGCTCTTTGCTCTGGAGGGATACTTTATTTCTCTCTAAGACTTCATTATAGAAATGTTCTTGACAAGATTGTCTTCAACAAAGGCAGTTGGTGCTCTGATCACGAGAAAAAAAGAAATGCAAGTCATCTTTGAGGACATATTTCCCTAAAGCTACTCTTTTTTTTTTTTTTTTTTAAATAACAAATGTACATTAATGAGAAAAATGAATAAGTAGAAAGAAATGTTCTTTTGTGGTATTTGAAGGTATTTAAATGCCTCATCATATATAAGGCAGATTTGATATGAAGCTTAAAATTTATATAGTTTTGGAATCATCCATGTCATTGGACAAGAAATAATTTTTCTAAATATTATAATATTCTTCTATCTCAAAACAGTGCTTATTTTAATGATATTACGATTTATTACATTTTTGCCATGTGCTTAGTATGTGATAAATAATTTTTCTATTCTCTTCATAAAGTTACTCTGGTCTGCTGTATTTTTTAACTTCTTCCCATAATTTTGCTACTCTTTCTGATACTCAGTCTCAATGTTTCCAATCCTTTTAATTGCTTATTTATATAGGAAAGTTACATAAATGCCTATCTACAATCAGTGTAACTGCTGATAATGAATATTGCTCTGTGGCACACACTAAGCAAGATTTAATTGCTGTGGGACTCTGGCTAGAGAACTCTTACTAGTTAAAAGGTTTGTTGTTTTTATGAGAATTTTATCCATATGCAAGAAGATTGTCAACATGTAAATTCTTGAATCTATAGTGTCCTGTTGCAAATTAAACTGCTAGAGAAACATAATTAGCTAATTGCACCTAAGGACTCTGAAAACATAACACCTCTTCCAAACAGAAATAATTAGGAAAGCATCCCTTTTTGTCACTCGTACTTTACTTGGTAACAAGGACCATTTTCCTGAAACTTATTCTTTGTTTGCTTAACAAGCTGATAAGATACCTACTCATAAGATATTATTTATAGGTGACAAATTATCTTAATTAACTTTAATTGTTTGCAGACAATTTTATGCTAATGGAGATATTTAAGAAATAGAAACATAAATATTTAAAATAGAAATGAGAGGTCCCAAGGTGAAATAAAGCTTTCCATTTTGAAATCTAAAATTGCTGGTAAAGTCGAATGTAACCAAGATGGAATTTGTTGGTTAGAGTGCCATTACTGAGCAAAACACCTGAGAAAATCAACTTTAAGAAGTTAGAATTATTTTGGCTCGTGTTTTTGGAGGTTTTACTCCACAGTCATTTGCCTCTACTGCCTTTAGGTCTGTGGTGAGGCAGACCATCATGGCAGGACACATGGGGTGAAGCAAAGCCCAGCTCATGGAGGCTGAGCAATATATAGATAGAGAGAACCCTGAGTACAAAAGGGACTGGAAACAAAATATATTTCCCAAGGGCACACCCCCAATGACCTATGACCTCCAACAAGGCCCCACCTCCTAAGTCTTTACCACCTTCAAATAGCTTAGTAAATTCTGAATCCATCAATGGATTAAACCATTGAAGAGGCTGGAGCCTTTATGATCCAATATCCCTCCAAAGACTTGACTTCTGAACACTGCTGCCTTGGGACAAATGTTTGGGGAACATTTGAGATTCAAATCATACTATGGAGTAAAGAAAAAGAAGCAAAATTGATTTGCATGACTTGAGATCAGAACTTTGAGTACTAAAGGAAAACAAAGAAAAAAAATGTAGCTTGCTGATTTGTATGTGTCCATAGTTTGGGGTCAAGTTTTTACTCAGGTTAAGTCAGTCTTTCTCTTCAGATATGTCATTTGGATATTTTGTTTCCTAGATTTGTGGATAAACCTACTTTAGAAATTGAGGATCTATCAGAAGAAATTTTCAACATTGTGCTGACAGATTTGCTGTTTACCTGGTTTAGTTATAGTCATCTCCTAAGATTACTATAATTTTTTTTTCTCATATATTTGAAACCATGATCAACAATGTTTGAAAATATCAACATGTTTAGACAAAGTGTTTTTTTTTTTTTTTATTGTATTCTGTGTGAAAATTGTGGTCTCTTTAACTCTGAAAACTTATTTACATTAATCCTAATTAGAATTTATGGCTAATTTTATGTTTTTAAGAGAAACATCAATCTATCAAATTCTGAGTTCTGTTCCCTCAATGTTTATCACTTCTCTGTTCTTTTCCTTCCATCAATTCCCCCCACCTCTCACTTAGATTGTTTCAGTATTTTCCTAATTGTTCATATTTTATAACTAAGAATAAGCCAGGATAGGGGCATAGGCATTCATTTTATGAAAAGACTGCAAATTGGTAGGGCAGAGCGATGAGCTGCAGATAGTAGGCTGGCATTTCTCCACATTTTTTTTTTTAAAGGTCACTAATGGCATTCCTAGGAACAAAATGAAGAAATGAACCATGGGTGAGCATAAAATTATGCAAATTTGTATTTGGATGCCTGTGTCTAAGGATGTCAAGCCAACACGCTGGAAGCCTGTTTCCTGTTCACTGATTTGCTTTAAGATTTAGATGAAAATATCAAAGGAATGCTTGTGACATTTTCAGATGCCACGAAACTGGAAGGTTTAAAAAAATATGCTAGGTGACAGAATCAGGTTCCATAAAAGTCTTTTGACAGGCTGGGATAATGGACCCAATCCAGTAAGATAAAATTTAATTATGACATATGTTAGGTCCTGCCTTTATATCTTCAAATCAACTACTTAGATATAAAATAAGGAAGGCTAGATTTAACACTAGCACGTGGGGATAAAAAGGACTTATGGAAGTAGACCTTGACTCTGACTCTGTATAACCATAACCTGGATGAAATTTAAAAAAAATTCCTGTGCACAGGATCCACCCTCAGATTTCTGTGGCAAGACCTAACTAAGCAGGAGAAGTTTTTAAAAGCTGCTGAGGTGACTCATACGTGCAGCCAAGTTCCAGAATCACTAATTTTAGCAGTATAAATTAGCTATATGATACCACTGTTTCCTCCCTACACAAATAATAATAAAAGGAAGAAGGAATAAAGGAAGGAAAGAGGAAAGGAAAAGCTGAAGTGATTTAGAAGGAAGGTGTGCAGGATATCGTCCTCAGTATCACGAGCTTTGGGCTGATATCCAGGGGTTCTAGTCTCAGCTCTACCACTTCCCAGACGTGTGACCATCTGGGTATCTGAATTTTATCCTCCTTAATGTGACAACAAGAGTGCCTACTTCTTAGAAGTGTTAAGGGTACTGAATAAGATTTTGCATGTAGAGTGCTTGACATCAGTCCTGGTGTATAGCTGGTTCTCAAAAACTGTTAACAGAGGTCATTATTAAACTTCAGCAACAGAATTACCAAATTTGGAATATAGGAGCTAAAAGTTTTCTGTTCTCTGGCCTATGCAAAACATAAAAGATCCAGTCTTCAGGAAACTTGTATAGGCTTGTTTAAGTTTTGGTCAGGGAT
This sequence comes from Sciurus vulgaris, assembly GCF_902686455.1. Classification (NCBI taxonomy): domain Eukaryota; kingdom Metazoa; phylum Chordata; class Mammalia; order Rodentia; family Sciuridae; genus Sciurus; species Sciurus vulgaris. Next base: position 55,763,692 of record NC_136462.1, on the reverse strand, counting down.
GAACAAAATAAAAATATATAAGGAAATTTCAAAACCACTGATGGTGTTATTCTGGAACAAAACCAGAAAACCCCTAAACCAAAATACCATATTATTGTTTCTTAAAAGGAAAACTGAAGTGTTGACATGAGGATCAAGGTTAGGTTATTCTCTATGAATCTGAAGGGTGGAATTTGGACAATGGGCAGAGCCTCTTCTTCAAAATGTGCTAATGGTCTCATCTCAGATTGGACATTAGGACATTTGGAAACCTTTCAGTTTGCGATTATCTCTAATCTTTTCTGTTACTCTCTTTCTTCTCTACCCATGCCAACTTCACATTACTGCAAGATGAATCTTTACTAAATGAAGCATGGATCACGGATATTTTTTAGTTCAAAATCTTTCTGTGGGGGATATAGCTTCGTTGATAGAGTGCCGGCCTCACATGCACAAGGCGCTGGGTTCAATCCCCAGCACCACAAAAAGAAAAAACAAAAACAAAAACAAAAAAAGTCCTTCTGTGGCTCTGTAGAACACAGTGAATCAATATAAAGTTTCCTGCCAGATATTTTAAGTCTCCTAGTACATGCTTTCAAATGCTTTCAAGCCATTATTCTTGCTCTACCTACTTCCACTTTGTCTCTACTCAAGAGACAAAGTTGTGCCTCCTCAAATATTTATGGGTTTCCTTGACTTTGTGCCTAAAGAAACATGTTTCCAGTGTTAAGTGCTGCCTCAGTTAACAGCTCTAAGGTATTCTTATTTGAATAAATTTTGCAATCTACTTTTTTACCCTATGAACTTTTTTTTTTGATATAACAAAAACAAAATATAGATCTTTGTTCCTAGATTGGGCTTCTCACCCACCATTAATTATGAATTTGAATTGTAACCTTTGGTCTCTTGTTAGCAGCCTCATACTCAATACAGTAAATAAGGGATGGCCATGTGGGTACATCTGCCTCATTCTTTCTCTCATGCCTTTGTGAGATTTTACCATTAGTCATAGCATTGTATGCTACTGAGCCCAGACTCAGTCTCACATTCTTTCTTAATACAGTGTTTCGGACTGTCCCTCTGGCAAGGGGTTATGATCAGCACAAATATGGAAAGTATTTTCCTATGCTTGCTGCTGATCTTTAACATTTAAAAGGACACTCAATACTTTATTGAATCCACAAATTTGTGAAAATCTGTCTAAAAAATGAAAAAAATAAAAGTTTTCAGTGATGTAATTCACTGGTAAAATACCCTGGTTCAATCCCTAGTACTAAAAAATACACATATATTTTTTAAGAATTTGTATGTGGACATAATATACCTATCTCACAGAACAACTGTTGAGTGGGAGTGAATGCTTATTCCCTATTCCTGATGACTCCTCTCCTGTGAATTGATCTTTGTTAATCTAACAGTACTAGTTCTTCTCTGCCTGTTATTTGGGCTGCTTCAGAGGATGGAGCATCATTTATATACTGGCCTACTGAAAGCCATCTTCTTTCAAGTTTTAGCATTTATAAAGATAGCTTCTATAAACGGTTGTGTGAAGGTTTTTCTGCAGATGTAAGTTTTCAGTTAATCTGGGTAAATACCAGGGAGCATGATTGTTGGATCATAGGGTGAGAGCAGGTTTTGTTCTAAAAGAAATTGCCAAACTGTAATGTGAAGTGGAAGCTTATGATATGGTGAGAATAGCTTTGTGAGAAACTGAAAACTTGTCTTCCTTTTTGCACTTCAAGCAGAAATGAATGAGAGATCTTGCTGCTCTACCTCTCTTCCAGAATTTGGTGTTATCAGTATTTTAGTCATTCTAATGATTATGTAGTGTTTTCACGTATTTACAATGCCCTCATGACATATAATGTTCATACCTTGTGTACGTTTTAAATTATTTTTGAGTTTTAAGAATACATTTTGTATTTAGAATACCAATATTTACCAGTTAAATACGTTTCTTTCATGGATCATCCTATCATTGTTGTTTATGGTGAGAAGTCAACACCAAATCCAAGATGACCTTGATTTTTTCCTATGTTACCTATGAGGTACTTTATGCTTATGTTTTGCATTTTATGTTTAGGCCTATGATTCATCTATCCTTCATTCCTTCCTTCCTTTTTCTTTTCTTTCTTCTTATTCTTTTTTTTTTTTTTTTGGAAGTATTAGGGGTTGAACCAGGTGTACACACCCCCAGCCCTTTTTTCTTTTTTTAAAACAGTGTCTCCCTAATTGCCCAAGCTAGCCTTAAACTTGCCATCCTCCTGCCTCAGTTTTCTAAGTCACTGAGATTACAGCTGTGTGGTACCACACAGGCCCTATGATCCATTTTGAGTTAATTTTTGTGAAAGGCATAAGGCCTATCTCCAGATTCATCTTTTTTACTTCTGGATGACTGATTGTTCAAGCATCATTTCTTGAAAAGACAGGCATAGTTTTTTATACTTATCATGTCTTTCTGAGCGCATTCTTTTTCTCTCACCACTGCACATTTGACAGATTCTACTGTCCCTTCCCCAGACTCCAACCAAGAAAACAACCAGCAAAGTTGGTGTTCTATTGGCAATATGACAGGTTGATATATGGCACCAGCGATTCAACTGGCTTATCATTTGGATGATTTTTACAACTTGTATAAAGCTTGATGTCTGACACCCATGTTGTCTTTGGCCGTTTAGTATCAAATTCTGTGATGCGATTTCTGTGTGCATTTCCTATCCAAAGATCACATGATGGAAACTTCAGGAACAGGGAAATTTATACACTGTGCTGCAATTATCACTTTGCCAGGTATTCCAATTAAGGGGTTTGTCAAGGATTTGAGATATAGGTCTCGTTTATAGAACAGGAAGATCCAGGGCAGTGTTTCAGGATGCTCAGTGGAGCTGAGGCATTATAATCAGTTGAGGTAGCTCTTAGTGTGGATCCCTGTACCTAGTGAAATCAGAATCCCTGATCATGGGGCAATGAAAGGTGATTCTGCCTCTTAACTTTTGCTTAAGTATCGTCCCAATATCTTTTGGACTTAGAACCAGGAAAGTAATCCTGGTTGAAGTCCTAATTTTACTGACTATGGAACAAAATAGAAGTACTCATCTTGGCTTTCAAATGGAAGAATTCTGAGTTTGTGTCTTTAAGTGACAAAAAGTGTTTTTATTTGTATGTGTGTATGTTGGAGGGAGGGTATTGCTATCTAAATGCATTTCACATGTAACTTTTCTAAAGTTGTGTACATTATCTTTGCAGTAAACATATGCTCACTGCAATTTCTGTCTTAGTAATTAACATAAACACTCAGGTATTCAAACAAGAAAACAAAGTGATTTCATAGTTTTCTTCCTTTAACCAATTTCAAATCCTGCAGTTGCTTATATATAATCTGATTTCTTAACTATGTCCTTCTCCCTCATTCACATTTCCAACATTTTAATTTGGGCCTCCATCATTTTATAGCCTTGATTAATCCCTCTTTCTCAATCCATGTTTCACAATTGATTATTGTCATAATGGACTCTGTACAATGCACATCTGCTTGTGTCATGATTGAAATCTTGCAATTTAAGCCCATCAGCATAAGAAGTCTCTTTATGCTCTCAACCTTAACTACCTTCTTCAACTTTATCTTCAGTTACTTTTCCAGATTTACAATGTATTTAAGCCACAAATAACTTCTTGAATTTCTTTGAATATTTTCATCTATTAGTCTTAGTTTGAAATATTCATTCCTCTTTCTTGTCATGAGTGAAGATTTAACTTACCCGCTGAAGCTTTCCCTGAGAGGCATTTGCAATCTCTGCTTTTAACGCTGATCCTCTGTGCCCTCTGAGCAACTTTGCAGAACTTAACTCATTTAATTGCAGTTATTTACTCCTCATCAAAGACAACTCCTGGAAAACTGTTTATTTATTTATTGGTGAAAGTTTTCATACATATGGTTGTATGGAAACTGTTCCTTCTTGAAACAAACATTCAGGAGTTCAGTTTTGGCAGTGTGGAAAGTTATTAAAATTGAAGGTAAAGGCTGTACAATTTCTAAAAAAAATAAGTAAATAAAATATTAAAGTAAATATTTAAAATGAACTGATGATCCCACTGGAAAGTATTTTTAGGTTCCAAAATTGGACTGCAAGTACAAAAGAGAGTAGGAATGTTAAGCAGACTTTGCAGCTGCTCTGTAGGAAGGATGAGTTGCAGTGGGGTTTCTTAATCTCCACCACTATGAGACCTAGATTTTAACATCCAGTGAGAGGAAATGAGACCTTGGCTCCATTAAGGTGAGTAAGAAGCAGATCTTCTTAGTAGGACTGTGAGGATACTACAAGCTTGGTAAAAATGTTGGACTAAATAAAATTGTGTTTGTTGGCACAGATAAACAAAACAAAATGAAAAACCCACAAAATATTTACCTTACTCTTATTCCTCAATATCAGGGAAAAATTAATCATTCTTAATTGTTCAAAGTCCTTGACCTAACTTCTTGCAGATTTGTATGAAATCTACGTTATACGCATTGTTCAACAACTCCCAAGCAGAGAGATTAGTACAAATATTGGTCCTAGGCCACTAAAACACTCCAAAGTTTGACAGAAGGAAGCATTAAACATCTAGGAAGGACATCCCTATAACTCAGGTTAAGCAGTCTCCCCTTAGAAGATAAACCCACAGTTTAAAATTAAAGCATACAAGAATCAGTACTCCACTATAATAAAGTGAAGATGCAGTAAAGCAAATTTAGATCCCTAAAGATATAGGAAATAAATGTGTTTTAAGTTCTTAAAGATGTCAATTGAAAAAGATACCGTGATAAAATTATAAGCATTTTTCAAACAACATATCTTCTAGAAATAGTTACTAAATATAATAAGACCACAATCAATGAATTAAATAGCAAAATAATTACAAGTAAAGTAAAAAAGTATATATGAATGTGAATATAAATCTGGAAGCTTCCTGTAAGCAGTTCTACATACATAGAAACACACAGGTAAGTACTTTATAGTAGAGTCATTAACCTGAGGCTTGAATGGGTTACTGCTACCCCTTTAAACGTGAGTTCACCAGATGAACAATGGGGAATAAAACCATTTAGGAAAAAATAATGGCATGGGCCAAATAAAATTGTAAGATACAAAGAAAGAAAAAGTTAAAATAGAAAGTAAGAAACATGAAGGATAGGAAGGAAATCCATCAAATATCTGATAGGAATCTAGAAGTAGAAAACAGATACTACAGGAAACATCATTCAATAATATTGTCAGGTTAGGTCTTATTTAAGAAAAGGAAGGGGGAAAAACAAACGGTTGCCTGGGAAAGCAGAGGTGTAGTCAGAGAGAATGATCAACACAAAAGCCCTACAGCAGGAGCCTAATGAGGAGACTCCCATAGTCAGAGCAAAATCCACAGAGAAGAATTAAACAAAACGGGGCCATTGCAGGATTCTGAAAAGTAGAGACATGGTCTTATTTGCGTGTTTAAAATATTACACTGGTCACCGTATTGATGGTGGACCAAAAAGGAAGTAATAGATGCAGGTAGGCAAACTAATAAAAATGACACCAATCAAGCCTAGTGATGTCCATGACTTGGGCAAGAGTGAAGTCCTTTAACAAAATGTCTATGGTCAATACATATAGTTTGAATAAAGAAATGAATGAATTTGTTACAGACATAAATGAATTATTTACAGATATAAATTTGTAAAGAATAAATTCCTCATAATATTCTTCAACCTTCCAGAGCATTGAATCTTACACTTAATGTATCAAAGGCACTCATTTAATAACTAAAGAAATAATTGCATGGCATATGACCATTGACAAAATGACTTTATATCTGTGATTTCATGTGATGCTCCTAAAATTCTTTTGGAAAATATCAGGCAAACATTTTTTTTATTCTTAGCTTACAGAAGAGTACTGAGATTCAGAGAGGAGAGTTATTTTTCATAATTCATCTTATTAGGAAAATATCATGAAATAGATCCTAAACCAGATTTCTGGTTTTCAGAACTTGATTTTCTGCCTCATTTCCACAGCTCAGATTAACTTGAGCTGTATATGATCCTGGTAGGTTAATGGCAGCAATCATAAAGTTCCAACATGGCTGAGTGTCAGAGCTGAGTATCGGAAACAGTCTTGCCCACAAAATTTAATTTGTCTCAGATACTATTATAGTGAGTGAGTCCTTACCTCCCAACACTACACACACACACACACATACACACACACACACACACACACACACACACACACACACACACACACACAGTGCCCTGAAACGCTATAAAACAAGGGAAGCTATGGCCAAGTATAGGTTCACTGTTAAATATGAGGTTTTATTTTGTGCAACTTTGCTGTCTTTCTCAATGACATGTATGTAGGCAAACACTTATTGTCACATTGTAGCTGAGGGCAGATGTGTTTTGGGCTCCTCATCATTAAATATTATTGCCTATGTTAGGACCTTCCTTTAAATCCACCAATTCCCACTTCAAATTATAAAATGTTCAATGAAAATTCATTTAAGTTTGTTTGGGTATTAAAAATCTGGCTCTGCTGAATACAGCAGTATTTGTAGAGGCCAATCTGAGTGTAGCTTATGAAATTTAATCACTGAGATTCTATATTTCCTGTGAAGTTAAACGTAAAAGGTATGACCCAGTTTCTCTGTGGATCCATTTGTATACCATCATGCTAATTGGTTCTCTGGAATGTAAATTTATCTTGGTTTGTTTGAATTAAACCTCTCTTTAGGTTTGTCTATATTAGCTTTGAGTGAAAAGCCTAGAGAAAAGCCTTTCTTAAAAGTAAACTACTTTTTTCAAATAACATTTATCCTAACATGAATTTTTTTTTCCCACTACCAAGGGAAGTCAACAGGAGAATTAAAATTGCACCATGATGTGACAGCTACCAGGCTCATATTTGTTTATTTCAAAAGACAAACTCAGGATTATGGATGCATAGGCAATGTTTACCTGCCTTTGACATTCAAGTCAGTTATAAATATTATTACATTTAAAAAATATCACTAAATATTACTATATGAAATTATATTAAAATTTGTATTCATTTAGTAGCCCATGATGCAGTCACTTCTAGCTACTCACTTAATGGAAAGAAAGATGAACTTTCCCACACTGAAAATTTAAGATACCCAGTAAAACTTGTGCAAGTAAACACTCAGAATAGGGCTTTGCGCACTCAGTTCCCTATGTTTATATTTCTCCTCAATCCTATTTACCTACTTGTCTCTACTCTTCCTTAAAACTCCAGATTAAAAGACTTCTTCCACTGCCAGTGTGTGGTGGGAATGCCTATAATCCAAGAAAACTCCGAAGGCTGAAGCAGGAGGATTGCAAGTTTGAGGACAGCTTTAGCAATTTAGTGAGACCCTGAACCACTTGGTGACACTCTATCTCACAACAACAAAACCGCCTTACAAAGAGCTTGGGACGTTGCCCAGTGGTAAAGCACCCTGCGTTTAATCCCTAGAATTGCCTCCCCCACAAAAAAGGAGACTTCCCCCACCAGCCACCATATCCTCAATCTATGTCCTTATGGAGCAGTCACTCAAAGACTGTCTTCTTAATTTAATATTCATTAGTATGATAACTTGGTTAATAACTATTTGTATTATAGATTTAGCAATGTAAGAAACTGCCTTTTTTATTATTATATTCCCAGCTCAAAGAGTAGTGTATGGAATAAACAAGTTCTCAATGAATTATTGACAAAGGAATGACTTAGTGAATTGGCATATGGTAGGCATTCAATAAGTGGTGGCTATCATAATATTTTTTCTTCTGTATCTTAATATGATACTAAGTTGTGATTTCCTCAACTTTATGTGGTCTTGGTTTTCCTGTGATCATGGCATCCTTATGCATTCACCATGTAGACTACCTGCCAATGGATCTAGTAGAAACAGTGAAAACCAATTCTGGTTGAACTTGGAGTAGTGCATATATCTCATAAATCCAGTTAAGGCTTAAAAGAAATGAATAGACAAATTTCAAAACAACAAACAATTGAAGAAATTCCTATAGGAACCCATGCTTAGTTTCAAAGAACAGCTCCTTTCAATGAGATACTTGAGGAGTCTACATCAAGTGGTACCTCATACAAATCTAGCAATTATAATTTTACTGTGCTATTTCTGCATTTTTAAATTTGGTCTTTGAACTGCTTTCTTTCACTCCAAACTTCCACTTCTAATATTGCCTTTTTATAAGCCTTCAGAGTTATAATATTTGAAATGAAGAAATAAAATGGGCTGTCATATTTGGGTTTATTACTAGAAGTTAAATCCTCTCTGTAGCTAGTCACTCAAACATAGATCTTTAGGAATAAAGCATTCTGGAAATTGTGTGTTTTCATATATTTAGTTGAAAATATCAGAGAACTAGGCAGGGGTATAGGGTAAGTTACTTCCCAAATCAGCAGAAAAGAACAGAATGAATAGCAAAAAGCAAGTATTAGACTAAAGACTAGCCAGCATCAAAAAGGATAGCTAAATGGGATGAAAGCTAACTAAATATTCTGCTTATGGGTTAAACATAAAAATAAATAAGACTTAAGAATGAGTTAAGGAGAGAAAAGCAAGAAGAAGACATACAAATTTGTGTGTGTGGGTGTGCGTGTGCTCATGCGTGTGTAGCACTACTGAACTAGGAAGAGGTAAAATCATTATGGGAAAAAACAAAAAAGGAAATAGCTCCAAAATCTTTCTTATGAACAGTATTTAAGGAAATTTTGTAGGATCCATGTTATTACCTGCCATATACAACAATACATTCCATCTGTGAAATAGGAGAAAGCTATGAGAAGAGACAACACAGAAATAAGATGCTATGAGATTCAAGTTAGAAATAGATGACCCAAAGAAGAGTTGGATAAAAAGTTAAAAGTGTAGCGTCAAAATTAAAACCCGTAATGATAACCCTAAGGAAAATATTGTCACTAAGAAAAAGAGGTGCAGAGATCAAACTTGAGAAATACTCTTAATGTGTGGTAGAAAAGGGAATAGAAAAGCAGTGACAAAGAATGTGGTCAATATGGAAGAAAAAGCTTTGAGCTATTGTTGAACATAACCGTGTACTTGAGAAGAACAATAAAATTGAACAGAAGAAATAATACCCATTAATGTAGAAAACAATCATGAGCTGAAAAAGATCCATCGAGGTTGAAAAGTTTACATTCCTTTGGGCAAAAATCAATAAAAGGAAGCCACAAATCAGGTTTCTTTAACAAATATTTGGATTATAACAGTAGAGAGTAAAAACCTATTGACTTCATATTGAAAAAAAATTAGTAGGAGAAAAGTTAAATTGATCTTAGACATTCCCTCTTCAAAACTAATTACCAGAATATAATAAAACATGCACATATGTCCTAAATATTTTACCCAGCTAATTTGTCTCTTGTGGTATGGCAACAGGCATTCTCAGACAAGCAAGAACATGGAAAATGTGCTTGCTCTTTAAAAATTATTTGAAGATGTACTCAAACTAAATGAGAGTTAACTCTTAAGCAAAATAATGGAAATTGCAGTGGTCTGATTATTTGTGTCTCACCCCAAATCATGAGTTTAAATCTTAACCCTCATGTGGTATAAGGTCCCAAGGGCAGAACCCTCATGAAGGGATTCATTCTCTTATGAAAGAGACCCCGGGTAGAGCCCCGGTGCCTTTCACCAAGTGAGGACACAACAAGATGGCACCATCCACGAACTAGGAAATGAGTCTTCGCCAGACCCAAAAGCTGCTGGTGATTTGATCCAGAATTGTGAGAAATATATTTCTGTTGTTTGCAAACCACTCATTTTATAGTATTTTGTTAGCGAAGCTTGGATGAATTAAGATAGGAACTCTGGTATAGAGTTTCTTCTAGTTTCTTATCATTTGACAAGGTCTTCAAAGATGATGTTTGGGAAAATATTGGTTAATTAAAAGCAAAATATCTTCCTTTGAAAACCATAAAAAAATTGCTTTAAAATTAACATCAAAATCAGTAAGGAAATCATTAAATTGAAGCTAGAATAGGCAAGAATCTGATCATTTATGGCCTTATAGGATGATGTAAAGAATTTGGTTCACTGAAAAAAAATGGAAAAATAATAATGTGGAAAGGTGAAGAAACATAAAGCACCAAGAGCATAAAATTGTTGATAAAAGAATAAAGATAAAATTTACAGAAATGCAGATACTTTTAAAACTCATAGATTAAACCTCTTTGAGTTAAATAATGAGTTTTAATTTCATAGATTGTTGTAGATTAAACTTTATAAATAGGAAAAATTGTATTAGGTAAGTGTAAAAGCACAAATACAAAAGAACCCAGGAATTCAATAATAAGGAAAATATAATTCAAGACAGCAAAAGTAAATGACAAAATATTCCATTTATATTTGTACAGATAATGAAGAATAATCATTACTCTTTTGTCCTGAATAATCAAGCATCAAAAATATAATGTGGTACATATATAATAAGAAAATATGGTATATATATACACAATGGAGTTTTTTCTCAGGGATAAAAATGAATGAAATTATGGCATTTGCAGGTACATGATGGAAATGGAAAGCATCATGCCAAGTGAAATCAGACTCAGAAAATCAAGGGTTGAATGTTTTTTCTCATATGCAGGAGCTAGAGCAAAATGAGGGTGAAAAGTGGGGGAAGACTCTGACATCATTAAGATGGAGGGGGAAGACCCATGGAGTAGCAGGAAGAGGGATAGGAAAGGGGAGGAAATGCAGAATGAATTTAACAAAATCAAGCTATTTGCATGTATAAATATATCTTGGTAAATTTTGCCTTTTTATAAATGTAGAAACACCAATCATAAGTGAGTGAAAGGAAAACTAGTATAACAGAGGAAGGGGAATAGGAGGAGGAATGAGTGAAGGGAAAGGGGCAGGGAGAGACCAGGAACTGAAATGGAATGAACTAAATTCCATGCATGCATGCTTTTGTCAGAAAGAATCCAACTATTATGTATAACTATAATGCACTGATAAAAAATATAAATTATCATCAAATTAGTAAATATTATTTTGGGGTGACTTTTTAAACTTAAAATGGATAAAAATAAATGTGACAGTTTTAGAGTTTGAATAATGTAATTAATACAATTGAATAAGTAGATTAATATCAAAATCCATAAGAACTATCAGAGAATGGACTTTTTGTATCTTTATAATTGACATCAAAGTATGGAATCTGAATTTAGTTCTAAGTGCAATAGAAAAGAGAGAAGGATTTTAAATGGAGATTTGAAATAGTCTCATTTTTTCTAGTTGCTGCATCTTAATGAAGTCAAGAGGACAAGGAATAATTCAGTGAGAGTTGGAGATGATTTGGATTTATCTATTGGCAATGACACTGTTTAAAAGTGGTCTGATTCTTAATATATCTGAAGGTAATGACTATTGAATGGGTGTGAAATGCAAAAAGAGAAATAAAGATGGCTGAATATTTTGGCTATACCAACTCACTGAATGGTATTGTTTAATGAGATATCAATGGTATTGTTGTTTCATAAGATACTGAACATTCAAGAAGGCGTAAGTCTTACTACAGCAGGAAGAAAACAGAATAAAGGGTTCAATCTTGGGTATAATAAGTTTGAAGTACTTTTTAGATCTCTAAGGACCTATGTTAAGTAGAAAATTTAATATACAAATGGAGCCAGGGAAAAGGTTTGGGCTAATGAATTTATTTGGGAAAATTATATAGAAAGCAGTTAAAGCTACAAGAATGATGAGCTCAGCAACAAAGTGACTGTCATGAGAGGAGAAAAGTAGCTGGAAAAGAAAGTCTTAGCAAACTCCAACATGAAGGTACTTTTTGCATTCTTTTTTAATCGATACCTTATGTTTATATATAATAGTGGGATTATTTATGTCACATTTGTACATGCATAGCATAATTTGATCCTCTTATTCTTCATTACCTTCCCTTTTCTCCTCCCTCTCCCGATCCATTTCTCTACTGATCTTATTATGATTATTATTATCATTAGTGGTAGTTAGTCGTAGTAGTTGTAGTAGGAAGAGAAGGAGGTTAGAATTATATATAAAGGCAGGATTCATTGTGGCATATTTGTACATAGATATAGCATAATTTCATAGATTTAATTCCCTAGTATTTCCCATTCCCTTTCCTCTTCCCTTCCTCTTCATCCCCTTTCTCTATTCTGTTGATCTCTTCTATTTTCATGAGATCTCCTATTTATTCCTTTCTCTCACTAGATTCCACACATGACAGAAAACATTCTACTCTTGTCTTTCTGAGTTCAGATTATTTCACTTAGCATGACATTCTTTAGTCCTATTCATTTAGCAGAAAATGACATATTTGGTGATTTTAGTTCTTTTGGATAAATAAAAGTGGAATAGCTGGGTCAAATGATGATTCCATTTCTAGTCTTTTGAGGAATCTCCATATTGCTTTCCAAAGTGGTTGTACTAATTTACAGTTCCACCAACGATGTATGAGTGTGCATTTTATTCCACATCCTCACCAGTGATTACTGCTATTTGTATTCTTAATGATTGCCATTCTGACAGCAGTAGGATAAAATCTCAGTATAGTTTTTAATTAGCATTTTCCTGATTGCTAAGAATCCAACTTTAAGTCTGGGAAAAGGTTGGGGTTTCTAGCAATGAATGTTTAAAAGGAGTCACTAATAAGACAAAGATCAAATTAGGAGAATGTTTTCTGTCATCAAGCTAATTTTTAAGATATTTTAAGCAAGAGGAAGTATAACTATATAATGTTGAGAAGATCAAAGATTAAGAACCATTATGTTTATAAATATCAGTGTCATTAATAATCTCTATACATGTTTATTGTTATAGAAATATAATTTTAATTGAGACAAATATATTAAAAATGAAGAGGAGAATAAATGGTGACATTGAGTATAGATAACGCTTTTGAGTGTGCTAGATAATGAGTTGACTTTGGAGGCATGGGCAGTATTTTCTTAAACTGAGAGGTATTCTAGCAAGTTTTTAATATAATGGGGATGACTGAAGGAGGAGAAAATAACCCTGATGATGTAGAGGAGGAGGAGCTATTAGCAAGGAAGTGGGTTCAGGTAAAAGAGGTGATATCCAATGTACAAATAGGGAGATCTTACAGAAATACCAATTGTCTATCTATTGTAACAAAAGAGAATGCAGAATAATGTGGGAACGCATGAGGGTAGATCTGATAGTGAAAGAAGGCAGATGTTTTCTTTGGATAACTTGTTTTGTTCTCATGAAATTTTATGAGGAAATTGTAGTTAGAAACTTTATGAATATTATTGAAGTTATTACACTTAGAGTGAGAATGTAAGTGAAGTATAGAAATCCAGTAATCCCAAGGGCCCACTAGAGATCTGAAAACTTGTATTTAAAGTGATACCTAGCAGCTTGGTTACTTGTTATTTCTCATTTAATGAACTGTGTGTAGACACAAAATAGATTAAAAAAACTATGTCCAAGATTAGAGGATGAAGTTTTGCTAACTCTGGGTAATCTGCATAATGTTCCCTCCCAAATGTCCACATCCTGTGGATCTGTGAATGTTACCTTATATTACAAAAGATATATTTAAGGTATAATAAAGGATCTCAAGATGGGAAGTTTATCCTGGATTTAATCACAGGATTCCTTATGAGAAAGGTAGGAGATCAGAGTGGGGAAAAGGGAAGAAGTTGTTAATGTGATGTAGCTATGAGGTAAAGAATGATGGAGGGTAGGCTGTAGAAGCTGGAAGAGGCAAGGAATAGATGCTCTCCTGGAAATTCCACATGAAACCAGATCTGTTCACACCTTGATTTTAGACCTGTGCTGGACTGCTGTAAGACTTCTAAGTAACAGAACTTTAAGAGGGGAAGTATATGTTGGTTTTTTTTTTTTTTTTTTTAGATGTTGATAGACCTTTATTCTATTCATTTATTTTTATGTGGTACTGAGAATCAAACCCAGGGCCTCACACATGCTAGGCAAGCCTCTGCCACTGAGCCACAACCCCAGCCCAAGTGTACATTATTTTAAGCCAGCTTCTTGCAATATGTTTTAGGAACATTGGAAACTAATACACAGGTGGTCCTTGTGAAGGGAAGAGTGTGACAAAAAGAGGTCTGTGAAGCAGAATCATTATATGATAGTCCACGCACGTTGATAGTCTATGCAACTCAATCTTGATAAGGAAGGAAGTAAAAACAAGAAGAAACTGAGGGGTGATAGTGGTTCAGTCAGTTATTTTACTGCTCTGACCAAAAAGACCTGACAAGAACAATTTTAATGAGGAAAGTTTATTTGGGGGCTCATGGTTTCAGAGGTCTCAGTCAATAGAGGGCCAGCTCCTTTCCTCAGGGCCTGACATGAGGCAGAACATCATGGTGGAAGAGAGTGGCAGAGGAAAGTAGCTTGGGACATGGCACCAGGAAGGGGAGAGAGTGAGTTCTCACAATGACAAAATATAAACCCCAAAAGCACTTCGCCAATGGCCCAACAGCCACACACCTGCTTTCAGTTACTACTCAGTTAATCCCTATCAGGGGATTAATTAAGTAATTGAGTTAAGACTCTTTCAGCACAGAAAGAAAAATATAAACTTTTTATTCATTGAAGGATAATTAAAAAGGAAAGAATATATCACATAGAGAATAGAAACATTAACGTAATATATATAATAATGCAAAACAATATGATATATTTGAAAGCAATTACATTAGTCATATCAATGCAGTTGAATGAGGCTAACTCATTGACAGGGCTCTAAAATAAATATAAAGTCTTGTTCAGGATACATCAAAAATTGAAGTGATTTGGAAGGGCTAAAAATAAGAATGAACAAAGATGGGGAGCCTTAACAAAGGGATCATAATGCTAATGTCAAAATAGAATTAAAAGTCAAATAAAAGATAATTTCTAATGTTAATAGTTATCATTCACAATGAAGATATAATGACTATGGCTATCCCTGGCTAAATAATAAATTCATTTCCTGTGAAAAAGAGAAACTACTGGTTTTGCAAATACAAATGTGTAGAAGCATACTAAACATGAAATAATTTTGCATTCTACTTTTAGTACAAAACAGATGATATTGAGAGAATCCTGATTTTTTTTTTTCACAATTTGGAATCATACAAGATCTTATTAGTATATCAATTGAGAATGTGTGTCATTACATTTTCTGATTGATGTATGAAATTAAGTTGTTTGTCTATGTATATATAGGTTTGTGTAACTTTAAATAGTTCTGATTTCTCTGATCCTTGTGACAGGGTAGGGAATCTTAATCATTGTTATTATTTAGATAAGAGGTGTCCTCCCAAAGCTCATGTGCCAGATAATGCCAGATATTTCAGAGGTAAATGATTAGATTACAAGAGGTTTAACCTATTAGGTAATTAATCCAGGGATTAACTGGGTGGTAACTATAGGTAGGCAGGGTGTGACTGAAGGAAGTAGGTCACTGGGGAGCTTTTGGGTTTTATATTTTGTCCCTGGTGAGCAGCACTCTCTTTTTACTTCCTGGTTGCCATGTCCTGAGCTCCTTTTCTCTGATATGCCCTTCCACTATAATATTTTGCCTTGTCTGGGGCCCAGAACTGTGGAGTTGGTGGACCATGGACTGAACTCTGATACCTGAGTCAAAATAAACTTTTCCTTTAAATTGTTCTTGTCAGGTCTGTTGGTCACAGTGATACCAAATTGATTAAAACAACATAACGATAATGGATCTACACATTGACTCTTGTCCCAAATAATTAAATTAAATTTGGAGGGAGATCTACTAACTAATCCTAGTTGTCAGATAACATAAAAATCTTTCACAGGAAAATCTAAGGTAAATACATCAATTGGTTTAAAAAAAAAAAGAGTGGTCAGTTTAGATTCACATTGCATTTCAAGATATTGACACTCACACATATTTAATAGCTCCTTGGACTCCTCCATCTGTGCAACCTTGAGTCATGCTGTGCACTGATCCAAAATGACATTTCAAAGTCTTTTGCTCCATCAGTACTCTTCTTTCTATCATGTCTAATGCTTACAAGAAATACTGTCAGACATTCTGAGAACTATCTATCTCCAGGCAGTCGGATGAATGCGAAATCAGATAATTTAAATTGAGTACATGTTCAACAAAAGATAATCCATTCTGGGAGTGGGAGGAAGAAAAGGTCACTCCTGTTCTAATAACAACCATAACATCAAATCTTACATTTTCCTATATAAAATATTATACATTTATGAAAACTCTTTCATACATTCATAGAACTAGCAGTGATTTTAAATGAATATTTTAAGGCAACAGTACCATGACAGAAACATCTGAAATATAAAATTTGGACCAGAGACCTTTTAATTTATCTTTAGGGGATTTCTCATGAGTATTTACAGAAAAGATATCAGGGTATATGAAAAGGTTATGTTATAAATAAAACTGGAATTGTATATTAATATCTGCAAAGTCAATATTGTTATTCTCTCTACATAATTCCACTCATGGCTTTTCTTTCAGCAATGAAAGAGATCACCAGTTATCTCTCTTAAATAAGCTATATGTGTTTATGTTATTTAGTGTCTTCTTTCTTTCTTTCCAGCTTTGGCCAGTTTTTTTATTTTCCCCCCTTTTTTCAATGCTTTATTTCTCCTTGTAGGGCAGGAACTTTGTATAATCTTTTAAGAAATTGTTATTTTTTATTTGTTCTAATTAGTTATATATGACAGCAGATTGCATTTTGACTCAGTATATACAAATGGAACACAACTTTTCATTTATCTGGTTGTACCCAATGCAGTCACACCTTCCGTGAAATCATACACATATATAAGGTAATGATGTCCATCTTATTCCATCATCTTTCCTACCTCTGTATTTCTCCCTTCTCCACACTCCCTTCTGTACAATCCAAAGTTCCTCCATTCTTCCCTTGTCCCCACCCCCATTATAGATAAGTATCCACACATCAGAAAAAACATTTGGCCTTTAGGTTTTTGTATTGGCTTATTTTGCTTAGCATCATATTCTCCAACTTCATCCATTTACCTGAAAATGCCATAATTTCATTCTTCTTTAAGGCTGAATAATATTCCACTGTGATTGATATATATTAATCACAGTTTCTTTCCATTCATCTATTGAAGGGCATCTAGGTTGCTGCAATGAAGATGAAGCAGCAACAAACTTTCTCTTCAGCAAACAAAAAGAGAAGAGACTGCTCTGCCCTAGGGTAGGCTTTTTTTTTTTTTTTTTTGCTGGCTCATTTAGATATTAGTTTTTGTGATTCTGTGATCATGATTGCTATTTTTTCATTCTACTGAAAATACCATTATGAAAACCCAATAAACATTAATTATTGTCTATTTTATTTAATAAATACATTTTAAAAGCTCTATGCTAGATGTTATATAAAAGTTAATAACCTATTAGAGATGTTGGGGAAAAGTGTAAATAAGTAAGTTGCATGATCTAAAATAGATACTCCACCAAAGAGATACAGCAGATTATGGTACTTGAACTATTGTGGGTAGTGAGAGATGAAAGAAACTAGTTAAAGTTTTTGTGAAGAGTATACTTACAAAGAAAAATGAGTCAAATTTGAAAAAAAAAAAAGTGGCATGCTACTAAGAGAAAGTTGAGTTTCACCAAAGAAGATACATACAGATGTTAAGTGATGTAACACATAGATGATTATAAATATCAAATAAGTATATAAACACTCAGCATCATTAGTTATTATTGAATTATAAACTAAAATTACAGTGAAATACTGGCACATATCTACTGAGTGGCAAATTTAAAAGAATTTGAATGACTAAACAATATACCAGCAAGGACACAGAGCAAGTGGTACTCACACATTGCTGGTGGGATATGAAATTATATGGCCACTATTGAAACAGTTTGCAATTTGGCAGTTTCTTGAAAAGTAAACATTAATAGTGTAATCCAGTAATTCTAATCCTAAGTATTTTCCCAAGTGCAATATTAACCTATATTCACACCAAAGCCTGTATATGAATCTTTATAGCAGTTTTATTTGCAGTCTCCCCAAATGGAAACAACCCAAAGTCCCTCAAGTAGGAAGACAGATAAAGTGTGGTGCATTCATACAATCTATTTAGTAGTAAAAAGGAGTGAACTACTAATATATACAATGACACTAGCGAATCTCAAATGTATTTTTCTAATTAAAAGAAACCAGACTAAAATGGTGATTCACATGGTATATAATTCCACTTATATTCTGGGAAAAGCAAAACTATAAATGGAGCAATACATCAAGGTGGTCCAAAGTTACAAATGGCTAAAGGTTTCACTTCAATGGGGTAACAGAAGGGAATTTTTTTAAGAATGGAACTTTTCTATATCTTGATTGTAGAAGTGGTTACATGAAAATGCATTTTCTAAAACTCAAAGGACTGTACAATAAATGAATTTTATTGTATACACATTAAAAATAATATAAAAATAAAAATAAGAAACCTAAGTCTTACAGTTGAGACTTCCACGCCATACACTTTTGGCTCTTTCTGGAGTTTAGGAATCATGCATTAACCCATCCTGTCTTGAGAACCCTCCTAATGTCAAAATCATGAAATGTTTAGACCATATTGCTTATAATTTCTAAGGTATGACCTAATAGAAGAGGAAGTCATTAAAATGTATTTATGAAATTTCAGTGAACACTTTGAAATTACACACTTTTGTGTATTATAATTCAATAGAATTAAAATTTTCTAAAAATCAGAATTCAGGAGGGTTTATTCTCTGGGTGGAAGAGAAGATGACTGGCTTCGAACAACTGGAATATCAGGGCCTGACAACTCATGTTCGTATATATATCTAGCAGGCAGTAGAGAATGAGGGAGTTTGAGATCAATAATACAATGAGTGATGTTAATTTTGGAGTTTCAGTTATCAAGACAAAAGTGTAGATGAAATTGCTGAGATAGAGCCTACAGAATAGGGTTTCTTAAATCAGAGTACAGGTTATTAATCTGTGGTTCATGAAATCTTGTTGAGATAAAGGATTTTTTTCAGGGGGTTGGAGTTGTGGCTCAGTGGTAGAGTGCTTACCTAGCATGTGTGAGGCACTGGATTCAATTCTCAGCACCACATAAAAATAAACAACAACAAAAAAATAAAATAAAAAAAATAAATGTTCATCAGCATCTAAAAAAATATTAAAAGAATGTTTCAGGTGTTCCTGAATTCCTTAAAATAGAAAGTTTTGTGTATATTTGAGTTATACATTTTTCTGGGTTTCTACCCACAAAACTTTTATAGAGGAAGAGCAGAGAATATAACACAGAGCTAAGAGAACCTATACATTTGAGGTCACTGGCAAAGGGATTGGGAAGAGGAGGGAGGGATGGAGAGGAAGCATGTATACATGGATTAGCATAGTAAGGAATGTAGGGAGAAGATATGCGATATCAAGAACTCCGTCAGGGAAGAGTCAAATTTCAGGAGAAAAAGTGAATAATTTCAATCAATAGTTGTGGTACTCATTTTGTTCGTTGAAGTCTAAGAAAATGCTTCCACAATTGGCAATTAAACCTTCATTTTGCACCACTAAGAGAATAGATACAGGAGAGTTAATCTGGAGGAAAAAAATACATTTTGTATGTAGTTAAGGGGATAATGAGGAAACTGGTAATCTGAGTAGTCTATGAGAAATTTGCCAATTAAAAGCAAGTAAGAAAGAGCAAGTCACACTGTCAAAAATGTTAGGGTTTAAGAAATATTTTTCAAATAGGGAGAATATGATGAATGATGTAATGGATAAATCAGAAAGTATGAAAGTAATTACTGGAGAAAGAGGAAATCACAGATTTTTGCTAAAAACAAGGAACATTTCTTTATAGATAGCAATGGAGAACTGGGGATATTTGAGGGTGAATAGCAAGACCATTTAATATTTTCATTTGGGATGGTTTTGATTTCTTTAGTAAATAAGAGACAGTAATTATCTATTGAGTGACAAGAAAAGTCATGAGTTTATAGGAGAGCAAGAAGTGTTAGAACAGTTGCTCTGTAAGTAAAATAGGGATTTAAAAATGAGGAATTATAGGCTATATAAATTACATGATATTTTATGACATTGTGTGTGTGTGTGTGTGAATGAATATATATATATATATAAAACATAATTTATGTCACACAAGAAAAAAGAATTTATTTTGTTCTGTCCTGTAGCTTTAGTACTTGTAATAGCACCTGACACAACATAGGTATTCAGTAAATAGTTTTTAGACATAGGAATAAATGGTTGAATGAATCAGAATTTTTATGACAATATCTCAAACAAATAAGAAATGGGAAAAATGAACTATGCACAAGGCCAGGTCCATGGGCATGTGATTTGTATAGTAGCAAAGTGCCCAGCTCCAAGAAGGGCCCATGCTTGATTTAATGTTCTGCTGCCACTATCTTGTAATTCCTAATAACTTTTTATGAGGCCCATATTATTTCTTACACTGGGCCCTGCATATTATAGCTAGCCCTGAACACAGTTTTGTTTGACTTGTTTTAAAGGACAGCAAAAATGAAAATAGTGGAAATACAAGGGGTGAAGAATTTTAGGGAAGAAATTAGGATTGCCAAATTTGGCAAATAAGAATAAAGGGCGAGAGATCCAAGATGGCGGACTAGAGGGAGGCTGCATTCCTTGTCGCGCTGTAACTCCGGTTTCAAACAGAGGATATCTGTTTCTTGGTGAGGCAGTTTTTGCTGCTTATTGATCCCCTGATGTTTACCCCGTTTTTCTGCTGTGATCATCTGCAGACTGCCAGCATATCGACGCCTTTTTTGAGTGCAGATTGCTCACTGTCAGGCACCTATCATCTGTCATTTGCCTGCCTCTCACCTGTCCATCGCCTGCCTTACACCTATCCATCACCGAAAGCCCAAAGTTCACCTCCTGATTGTCCGACAACCATCAGCAAACAGATCGCCAACTGTGAGTGGAGCACCAGCTGCCTATGGTTGCCTGGAAATTCACTGTTACAGTACCTGCAGGTTTGATTACACGTGGCTGCCGCCATTTTGAGACAACAGCCAGGCTCTGTAGGACCCCCCTGGCATTACTGACTGAGCCCCGTCTCCAGGATCCCTCAGCCCTACCGATCACTCCCTGCCTCTGGGGCCCTCACATTTACTGACTGATCCCTGCCACCAGGACCCCCAGACCAACACCAGGACCCAGACCGACTGATTGCACCTGGCCTCCAGGATCCCACAACCACACCAAACACACCCGACCTCCAGGATCCCTGCCTGACCAAACGTGCCCCGCCTCCAGAACCTCCAGCTGACCACATCCACACCCCAAGCTATAGCTCCCCATTTGCCAACATATTTGGAAGCAAGAGCAGCCATCTTGGATAATCCGGAAGCCAGAGCTCCAATCTTTAGGTGGGTCAAATCCCATCCTGAGATGCCTGCTGGAGGCTTGAAGCTCATTGTCAGGTACCTCTCATGCATCAGGCTACTGAACAGAAAGGATTGAATACTATATGACTGTTATACTGTAGATTTTCCTTTTTCTCCTTATTGAACAATTTTTTTATTTCTTTACTTTTCTTGCTCTCTTTTCCTTTTGTTTACCTGTTCATACAGTCTTTTCTCCCTTTTTTGCTTGCTAATATCCAATTTCTTTTGATTACACTCTCACACTTTCTATTATCTAGAACTTCTGTATATTCTTTTCTTATCCCATTAACAGCCACATTCTACATTCCTCTGCATCCTCTTTGTTCTCCATTAGAAACTGCAGACCTTATTGCAAATCTGTTTGTTATACTGAAGATAATATCTGAACTCATTCTGTTTATAATGACAATATTGTTATTGTCCTCATAGGGGCTATTTGGTCTAGGATTGCATAGTGTCAGAATTGGGCACTGCTAATATTGATCTCCCCTTAAAGAAAAGGTTATGGAAACCTATAGGGCCACTATAAGCCTATAGGGGGAAATCTGCAATACCCCAGATCTGCACTGCTAGAGGGAAAGATACATGACAACATGAAAAAACAAGAGAAGAAAATGATCTGAACAAATCTAGATTCTATATTAATAGAATCCAATGACAGTATGTTAGAAGAAATGTCAGAAAAGGATTTCAGATTATACATGATTAAGATGATTCATGAAGCAAAGGATGAGATAAGAGAGCAAATGCAGGCAATGAATGATAATACCAATAAGCTGAAAGAGCAACTGCAGGAAGCAAAAGATCATTTCAACAAAGAGATAGAGATTCTCAAAAAAAAAAAAAAAAAAAAGAAAGAAATCCTTGAAATGAAGGAAACAATAATGCAAATAAAAAACTCAATGGAAAGCATACCAAAAGACTAGACCATTTGGAAAACAGAACCTCAGACAACGAAGACAAACTATTTAATCTTGAAAATAAAGTTGCCCAAACAGAGAAGATGGTAATAAATCATGAACAGAAGCTCCACAATCTATGGGACATCATGAAAAGACCAAATTTAAGAATTATTGGGATTGAGGATGGCACAGAGATACAAACCAAAGGAATGAACAACCTATTCAATGATATAATATCAGAAAATTTCCCAAATCTGAAGAATGAAATGAAAAATCAAATACAAGAGGCTTACAGAACACCAAATGCACAAAATCACAACACATCCACACCAAGGCACATTATAATGAAAATGCCTAACATTCAAAATGAAGATAGGATTTTGAAGGCTGCAAGAGAAAAGCATCAGATTACATATAGAGGGAGAGCAGTACGGATAGCAGCCGACTTCTCAACCCAGACTCTAAAAGCTAGAAGGGCCTGGAACAACATATTTCAAGCTCTGAAAGAACATGGTTGCCAACCAAGAATCCTATACCCAGCAAAACTAACCTTCAGATTTGAAGATGAAATAAAATCCTTTCATGATAAACAAAAGTTAAAAGAATTTACAAATAGAAAGCCTGCAGTACAGAATGTTCTCAACAAAATATTCCATGAGGAGGAAATGAAAAACAACAATGTAGGTCAGCAAAGGGAGGAACTACCTTAGAGAAAAACCACTCAAAGAAGAAACCAAGCCAAGTTAAAAACCAAAAATAAGCCCAAATGACTGGGAATACAAATCATATCTCAATAATAACCGTGAACATTAATGGCCTAAACTCATCAATCAAAAGACATAGACTGGCAGAATGGATTAAAAAGAAAGACCCCAAAAGACCCTTGCTGCCTGCAAGATACTCATCACATAGAAAAAAACATCCACAGACTAAAGGTGAAAGGATGGGAAAAAACCTACCATGCATATGGACTCAGTAAAAAAGTGAGGGTTTCCATCCTCATATCAGATAAAGTGGACTTCAAGCCAAAGTTAGTCAGAAGGGATAGAGAAGGACATTTCATACTGCTTAAGGGAAGCACAAATCAGGAAGACATAATGATAGTAAATGTTTATGCCCCAAATAACAGTGCATCCCTGTACATCAAAAAAATCCTTCTCAATTTCAGGAATCACATAGACCACAACACAATAATTCTGGGTGACTTTAACACACCACTGTAACCACTAGACATATCTTCCAAACAAAAACCAAGCAAAGAAAGCATAGAACTCAATAACAAAATCAAAAACCTAGACAGACATATATAGAATATTCCATCCATCAACGAGCGGATTCACTTTCTTCTCAGCAGCACATGGAACCTTCTTAAAAATAGACCATATATTATGCCACAAAGAAGCCCTTAGGAAATGCAAAAAAAAAATAGAGATACTGCCTTGTGTTCTATCAGATCATAATGGACTGAGAGTAGAAATCAATGACAAAATAAAAATCAGAAATTACTCCAACAGCTGGAGACTAAATAATATGATATTGAATGAAACCTGGATAACAGAAAACATCAGGGAGGAGATAAAATAATTCTTAAATGTCAATGAGAATGACTATAAAACATATCAAAATCTCTGGGACACTATGAAAGCAGTACTAAGAGGAAAATTCATTGCCTGGAGTGCATTCCAGAAAAGAATGAAAAGTCAACAACTAAATGACCTAACATTATAGCTCAAAGCCCTAGAAAAAGAAGAACAGAATAACAGAAAAAGTTGTGGAAGACAGGAAATAATTAAAATCAGAGCTGAATTCAAGGCAATTGATACAAAAGAAACAATTGAAAAAATTGACAAAACAAAAAAATTGTTTCTTTGAAAAAGTAAACAAAATAGAAAAACCCTTAGCCACACTAACAACAAGAGGGAGAGAGAAAACTCAAATTACTAAACTTCATGATAAAAAAGGAAATATCACAACAGACACCACTGAGATACAGAACATAATGAGAAGCTACTTCAAAAATCTATATTCCAACAAAATAGAAACTACCAAAGACAGACAAATTTTTAGAGACATGTGCTCCTCCCAAACTCAACCAGAAGGAAATACACAATTTAAACGATCCATATCAAGCAATGAAATAGAAGAAGCCATTAGAAACCTACCATCCAAATAAAGCCCAGGACCAGACGGATTCTCAGCCAAGTTCTACAAGACCTTCAAAGAAGAACTCATTCCAATACTTCTCAAAGTATTCCAGGAAATAGAAAAGGAGGGTACCCTACCAAACTCATTCTATGAAGCTAATATCACCCTCATACCCAAACCAGGAAAAGACACATCAAGGAAAGAAAATTTTAGACCAATATCCTTGATGAATATAGATGCAAAGATCCTTAACAAAATATTGGCAAACCATATCCAAAAGCATATTAAGAAAATTGTGCACCACGATCAACTGGGGTTCATCCTTGGAATGCAAGGATGGTTTGACATCTTTAAATCAATAAACGTAATCCATCATGTCAATAGACTTAAGGATAAGAATCATATGGTTATCTCAATTTACACAGAAAAAGCATTCGACAAAATACAACACCCCTTCATGTTCAAAACACTAGAAAAAATAGGGATAGTAGAAACATACCTGAACATTGTAAAGGCTATTTATGCTAAGCCCATGGCCAACATCATTCTCAATGGAGAAAAACTGAAACCATTTCCTTTAAGAATGGGAACAAGACAGGGATGTCCTCTTTCACCACTTCTATTCAACATTGTCCTCGAAACTCTAGCCAGAGCAATCAGGCAGACTAAAGAATTTAAAGGGATACGAATGGGAAAAGAGGAACGTAAGCTGTCACTATTTGCTGATGACGACATGATTCTATATTTAGAGGATCCCAAAAACTCCTCCAGAAAACTACTAGACTTCATCAATGAATTCAGCAAAATAGCAGGCTATAAAATCAACATGCATAAATCTAAAGCATTTTTATACACAAGTGATGAAACATCTGAAAAGGAAATGAGGAAAACAACTCCATTTGCAATAGCCTTAAAAAAAAAAAAAAAAAAAAAAAAACTTGGGAATCAATCTAACCAAAGAGGTAAAAGATCTCTGCAATGAAAACTACAAAACATTGAAGAAAGAAATTGAGGAAAACCTTAGAAGATGGAAAGATCTCCCACGTTCTTGGATAGGCAGAACTAATATTGTCAAAATGGCCATACTACCAAAGGTGCTATACAGATTCAATGCAAATCCAATTAAAATCCCAATGACATACCTTACAGAAATAGAGCAAGCAATCATGAAATTCATCTGGAAGAATAAGAAACCCAGAACAGCTAAAGCAATCCTTAGCAGGAAGAGTGAATCTGGGGGTATCACAATACCAGACCTTCAACTATACTACAGAGCAATAGTAACAAAAATGGCATGATATTGGCACCAAAATAGACAGATAGATCAATGGTACAGAATAGAGGACATGGACACAAACCCAAATAAATACAATTTTTTCATACTAGAAAAAGGGGCCAAAAATATGCAATGGAGAAAAGATAGCCTCTTTAACAAATGATGTTGGAAAAACTGGAAATCCATATGCAACAGAATGAAACTAAATCCCTATCTCTCACCCTGCACAAAACTCAACTCACAATGGCTCATGGACCTTGGAATCAGACCAGAGATCCTTCATCTTATAGAAGAAAAAGTAGGTACAAATCTTCAACATGTTGGCTTAGGATCAGACTTCCTTAACAGGACTCCCATAACACAAGAAATAAAAGCAAGAATCAATAACTGGAATAGATTCAAACTAAAAAGCTTTCTCTCAGCAAAGGAAACTATCAGCAATGTGAAGAGAGAGCCTACAGGGTCGGAGAATATCTTTGCCACTCATACTTCAGATAGAGCACTAATTTCCAGAATCTATAAAGAACTCAAAAAACTCTACACCAAGAATACAAATAACCCAATTAATAAATGGACTAAGGATATGAACAGATGCTTCACAGAAGAAGATCTAGAAGCAATCAACAGATATATGAAAAAATGTTCACCATCTTTAGTAATAAGAGAAATGCAAATCAAAACTACAGTAAGATTCTATCGCACCCCAATTTGAATGGCGATTATCAAGAATAGAAGCAACAATAGGTGTTGGAGAAGATGTGGGGAAAAAGGTACACTCATACATTGCTGTGGGGTTGTAAGTTAGTGCAGCCACTCTTGAAAGCAGTGTGGAGATTTCTTAGAAAACTTGGAATGGACCCACCATTTGACCCAGCCATTCCACTCCTCGGCCTATACCCAAAGGAGTTAAAATCAGCATACTACAGAGATACAGCCACATCAATGTTCATAGCTTCTCAATTCACAATAGCCAGATTGTGGAACCAACCTAGATGTCCTTCAATTGATGAATGGATAAAGAAACTGTGATATATATATATATATATATATATATATATATATATATATATACACACATTGGAATATTACTCAGCTATAAATAATAATAAAATTATGGCATTTGCAGGCAAATGGATGAAATTGGAGAATATCATGCTAAGTGAGATAAGCCTATCTCAAAAAACCAAAGGACAAATGATCTCGTCAATAAGTGGATGATGACAATAATAGGGGGTGGGGGGGGCAAGAATGGAGGAAGGAGGAATTGTATAGATGGAAAAGAGGGGTGGGATAGGTGGGGGGGAAGGAAAAAATAACAGAATGAATCAAACATCATTACTCTATGTAAATGTATGATTATGCAAATGTTATGCTGTTATTCCATGTACAAACAGAAACAACATGTATCCCATTTGTTTACAATAAATATAAAATAAAAAGAAAAAAAAAGATTAAAGGGCACCAACATTAAATTTGAATTTATCAATGTTGTACTGTACCTACTATACCAGAAAACTATTTGTTATTTATCTCAAATTCAAATTTATGGTAACTGGGTATCTTAAATTTTCTGTGTTATATCATTCACATTCAGTAAATTTTTCAAATATAGGAATATATGAATGAGAAAATCATAAGTTTTATGACAATGTTTCATATAACACAGGAGTAGAAATAACCTAATGGAAATAATTATGTTATCAATATGATTAACTATGGATTCTAAGTAGCTTAAGGAGATGAGTCAATGGTAAAGATTATGAAAGACTTGAGTGGTCAAAATGAGAATGAGGGAACAATTTAATAGAAGTGTAAGAGTAGGGCAGATAAAGATTGGCCAGTCAAAGTTCAGAGCATTAAATCATCCAGGTAGAACTCATTTGAAGTTAGTTCTATGGTATGGCTATGTCAGGGAAGAGTTAGGTTGGGTGTAGACTGCACCAGATTTAAGAAGCTTAAGAATGATTGTTGTCAGTATGCTAAAACAGTCATCTGAGTAAGATGTTATTGACAGAACTGGCAAGAGCTTGTATAAGAGAATAACTGACACAAATTCTCAAGTGATAAAGATAATTAAGAGTATGTAAGTCAGAGGAGGTAAAGAAGTGGAGCAGGTAACGGAATTTTGTCAACAGTGATCGATTCATCTGATGAATTTCAAATTCTTACATTAAAAACAGCATTTTCTTCAATGTCTTATAAATTTGAATTGATTAATTATTTTAGTTAGCTTTCCATCACTGACCAAAATACCTAATGAGAACAAATTAGAGGAAGAAAAGTTTATTTGGGGTTCACACTTTTGGAGGTTTCAGTTCACAGACAGCCAACTCCACCGTGCTAGGTCCAAGGTGAGGCAGCACAACATGAGGGCAGGGCCCTGGAGAGGAAAATGGCTAGCTCATGGAAGGATCAGGAAGGAGAGAGAGGGGAAGGAAAAGGGGCATCAGGGGAGATGAACACTTTCAGGGCACACTCCCAGAGACTCACCTCTTCTAGTCACATCTCACCTGCCTAGTCACCACACAGTCTTTCAAACTAGGATGGACTGATGAAGTTACAACTTTCACAATTTAATCACTTTACCTCTGAACATTCCTGCACTAACACAGGAACTTTATGGGGATACCTCACATCCAAACTTATAACACTAATCCATTTGATTAAATGTAAAAACTCATGAAATCCACTAACTTATTTATTTTACACATAAGGAACTTAATTACCTCATATATGATATATTTTTAAAGAATAGAAGGAAGGCCTCAGATACATGATGTTATATGATTGAGCAGGGATTTATTGAAGTGTTTTGTAGACCAGAGTTCATACAATTGTTAGAAGGGCTTCACAATTGGAATAGCATAATACAAATTTCTGGACTATCTGAAGAAGGCTATGTCAGGAAGCTGTTATTGATAATGATAAAATCATTAAGTATATCATTCTGTAAATGTCAGTCTAAAGACAAAATGTGACAAAATGCTTCACAATTTATTTTGAAGAACTTACCAATTTTCCCTAAAATAATTTAACACAAATAATGCCTTGTGCCCCTTTGTAATTTGGGTTGGTAATAGTAAAGTAAAATAATCTCTCTTAAAAATTGATTTTTTTTCCTGATTGACATTGAGGACAAACTAGAGCAGTAAGGTCATTTTGAAAAATAATTATTACTAGATGTCATTATATTTGTTTATGCTCATTCTTTAATGTTTAAAAAACTAGATGTTTGAGGAATACTATTTGGCAATAAAAAAAATGAGGTACTGATACACGATAAGGTTGAAATGCAAAAATAGTATGCATAGTGAAAGAAGCCAATGTCAAAAACCTCACATTGTGTGATTTTCTTTATTTGATATGTTTGGAATAGGTTTATCTAAAGTGGCAGAAAGTAGATTTCACTTGGGAATAAGTGTGACAATGAGAAATGATCACAAATGTGCAGAAGGGATCCTTTAGGGGGAGAAAATGTTCTAAAATTGGATTGTGATGGTGGTGGTTGTACCAGTCTATAAATTCAGTGAAAATCATTGTTCATGTAAAACAAGTGAATTTATGGCATATAAATTATATATTTGCCAAAAAGTCCCCCACTGTTGTAAAATCCATACGGGATAGTGTTTTAGTCAGCTTTTTCTCTGCTCTGATCAAATGAGCCAACAAGATCAATTAGAGGAGGACAAGTTTATTTGGGGGTTCATGGTTTCAGGAGTCTCAGTTCATAGGAGGTCAGCTCCATTCCTCCAGGTCTGAGATGAGACAGAACATCATGGCAGAAGGGTGTGGAGTAGGAAAGCAGCTGGGAACAGGGCACCAGGAAGCAGAGAGAAAGAGTTCTCTCCTCAGCATGACAAAATACATGCCCCAAAGGCACACCCCCCAGTGACCCACCTTTTTTTTTTTAAATATTTTTATTTACAGAAGGACATAATACCTTTATTTGGTTTATTTAGTTTTATGCAGTACTAGGGATCGAACCCAGGGCCTCACACATGCTAGGCAAATAAATGCTCTACCACTGAGCCACAACCCCAGGCTTATGACCCACCTTCTTTAGCCACACCACACCTGTTTTTAGTTACTATTCCATTAATCCCTATCAGGGGATTAATTAACTGATTAGGGTAAGGCCGACATAACTCAATCATTTCATTTGTAAACCTTATTGCATTATCTCACATGAACTTATGGGGAGCACCATATATCTAAACCATAACAGATAGTTCCTTCAGAGCACTGAAGTGAGTGAGTGAAATAAAGTGGAAATTTTATAATAGTATTAGGCATTGACTGACTAGAATTATATTTCTTCAGGAATACAAAGTACATGTATACAACGTCTTTTTGTGACTTATCTAATAGTTAAACCAGCACTTGACAGCAATATATAAGTATACAAATGTGTGTATGTAGGTGCATGCACACATAGGCATACTTTACATTGGCTTAATATGGATACTGTTCTTGGTATCAGAAGTTTGCATATAGGTAATATATTCCACTGAAAATAGATTGCCATTTAATTGGGTAGAAATTCATTATAGATTCTGCTTTAGTTGTCACAGGGGTGACTTAGAGGTTTACCTAAGCTCTTCACAGGAGTGAAAAATGACCAAAGTACCAAAGAATGAAGATGAGCCAGTAAATGAATGAGCTTTCTAAACTGGCCTATTGTTTAAAGAGAGTTGCAATCTTCTGAGAGCATTACCATTAAAAAAAAAAAATCAATGGAAACAAAAAGACAAATATGGAAAAGAGAATACAGTGATGCCTATGAACTCCATGGGTGTTTGGTTACTTCTAGGTAATATGAATCTTCAAATTGTGTTATCACAGAAGACTGATGTCCTTTACAAATTTTATAAATGGCAATTCTATCATTTTCCCCAAATATATTTGAAAAATAACAGAAAATACATTTCTACCTAGAGTGAAATTGTGATGTCTAGTAACTGTGGTTCTGATTTAGCCAGCACAGTTTTCCCAGCAGTCTGCACGGTCTCACAGGGTATGAAATTTCCTCTGGTGGAGTCATTCCTTTGAATTCATCAGTACAATGTGAGCATTATCTTCCAAAGACCCTGAGAAAAATGTCTACACTATATTCGTTGGCAAATTTTGTAGCTTTTGTCAAATAGCGTGTTTTCATGTATTTTTTAGAAAAATAGCTAGTTGTCATCTTGGAATGTAGAGACTGTTGTTGAGCAAGAAAGATACTTTATTGGGTAGGAAGAAATTCCTAGGTAATAGCATTGAGAAGAAGGGTTGAACAAGGCTGGTGGGATTCCTCATTATAGATATTGGGACTAAATAAAGTTCTAGGAAAAGTAGTAGAGTTCTGAATAATTGAGAACCTGTTAGATCCTAGATGTGTTATTGCAAGGTGCATGAGTGATGTTTGAAGTGGATATGCTAACTGCAAAACAACTTATGTCAAATTTTAAAATGAGAAAAGC
Source organism: Sciurus vulgaris (assembly GCF_902686455.1). Classification (NCBI taxonomy): domain Eukaryota; kingdom Metazoa; phylum Chordata; class Mammalia; order Rodentia; family Sciuridae; genus Sciurus; species Sciurus vulgaris. The sequence continues at coordinate 55,732,474 of NC_136462.1, read as the reverse complement.
AATCATCCACACCATTCACAAAAGAAATGCAAATTTTGAGTTCTTTATAGATTCTGGAAATTAGTGCTCTATCTGAAGTATGAGTGACAAAGATTTTCTCACACTCTGTAGGCTCTCTGTTCACATTACTGATAGTTTCCTTTGCTGAGAGAAAGCTTTTTAGTTTGAATCTATCCCAGTGGTTGATTCTAGCTTTTATTTCTAGTGCTATGGGAATCCTGTTAAGGAAGCCTGATCCTAAGCCAACAAGTTGAAGGTTTGGACCTACTTTTTCTTCTATAAGATGCAGGGTCTCTGGTCTGATTCCAAGGTCCTTGATCCATTTTGAGTTCAGTTTTGTGCAAGGTGAGAGATAGGGATTTAGTTTCATTCTGTTGCATATTGATTTCCAGTTTTCCCAGCACCATTTGTTGAAGAGGCTATCTTTTCTCCATTGCATATTTTTGGCACCTTTTTCTAGTATGAGAAAATTGTATTTATTTGGGTTTGTGTCCATGTCCTCTATTCTGTACCATTGATCTACCTGTCTATTTTGGTATCAATACCATGCCGTTTTTGTTACTATTGCTTTGTAAACTACCACCAAGAATACAAACAATCCAATCAACAAATGGGCTAAGGAAATGAACAGACACTTCACAGAAGAAGATGTACAAGCAATCAACAGATATATGAAAAAATGTTCAACATCTCTAGTAATAAGAGAAATGCAAATCAAAACTACCCTAAGATTTCATCTCATACCAATTAGAATGGCGATTATCAAGAACACAAGCAGCAATAGGTGTTGGCGAGGATGTGGGGAGAAAGGTACACTCATACATTGCTGTGGGGTTGCAAATTAGTGCAGCCACTCTGGAAAGCAGTATGGAGATTCCTCAGAAAGCTTGGAATGGAACCACCATTTGACCCAGCTATCCCACTCCTTGACCTATACCCAAAGGACTTAAAATCAGCATACTACAGAGATACAGCCACATCAATGTTCATAGCTGCTCAATTCACAATAGCCAGATTGTGGAACCAACCTAGATGCCCTTCAGTTGATGAATGGATAAAGAAACTGTGGCATATATATATATATATATATATATATATATATATATATATACAATGGAATATTACTCCGCCATGAAGAATGAAAAAATCATGGCATTTGCAGGCAAATGGATGAAATTGGAGAATATCATGCTAAGTGAGATAAGCCAATCTCAAAAAACTAAAGGACGAATGATCTCGCTGATAAGCGGATGAGGACATATAATGGGGCATATGAGGGGTTAGGGTTAGGGTTAGGGTTAGGTTTAGGATTAGGGATAAGGAGGGTGGTAAGAATGAAGAAAGGAAAGACTGTATAGAGGGAAAAGAGGGGTGGGGGAAGGGAAAAAATAACAGAATGAATCAAACAATATTGCCCTATGTAAATTTATGATTATCAATTAAAATTAAAAAAATTGAAAAAAAAGAAATGTAAATTTGAGTAGCATTTTCTCTATCTTCAATTTTAACAATTTATTAGTTTTTGAAGGAATTATAATTGTGAGGATGAAAGGCCATGTGGAGCAGAGCAAAGTTAGCTGAGTCAGCCCAGTGAAGTCCCTAGACACTTGAGAACATCCATCCTAAATCAGCAAAATGAGGGACAGTTGCAGCAACTATCGAAAGATGCATGGGCAAGGTCTTCCATCCCTCATATGCCCTAAAGACGTGTGAACTAGTTGAACTTTTGTTGTTTTAAACCTCTGGATTCTGGGGTGACTTTCAATTTAACAACAACTAATAAACCTACACAATAATATAATGAGTTGTAGCCTATAATAATGGCCTTATCTGGAAACCAATAAACATCTACCAGGAGAAGAAAAATAACATTGGGTGGAATTCATAGAAAATTATGTTAATTTTCAGAACATCATAAGGTTACCTTATTCTTTGAATCCTTACCAACTAGTGAGATTATTTACTTAGTACACTGTGAAAACAGCCTATCTTATTTTTCTAATCATTAAGAATGTAAAATGTAAAAAAATGTTTTTTAGAGTTTCATATTAGGCTGATAATGCTTTTAAAATTAAAAAAAAAAATTCCTAAACTTTTTTACATAAAAAAGTAACCTGCTTTTCAGTTTGAGTCCATCCCATTTATTTATTCTTGCTTTGATTTCTTGTGCTTTGGGAGTCTTGTGGAGGAAGTCTGATCCTAAGCCAACATAATGAAGATTCGGGCCTACTTTGTCTTCTATTAGGCGCAGGGTCTCTGGTCTAATTCCTATGTCTTTGATCCATTTTGAGTTGAGTTTTGTGCAGGGTGAGAGATAGAGGTTTAATTTCATTTTACTGCATATGGATTTCCAGTTTTGCCAGCACCATTTGTTAAACATGCTATCTTTTCTCCATTGTATGTTTTTGGCTCTTCTGTCTAGTATGAGGTGACTGTATTTATGTGTTTTTTTTCTCTGTGTATTCTATTCTGTACCATTGGTCTGCCTGTCTATTTTGGTGCCAATGCCATGCCATTTTTGTTACTATTGCTCTGTAGGATAGTTTAATGTCTGGTATTGTGATACCTCCTATTTCACTTTTTCTGTTCAGGATTGTTTTGGCTATTCTAGTTCTCTTGTTCTTCCAGATGAAGTTCATGATTGCTTTCTCTAATTCTATGAGGAATGTCATTGGGATTTTAATTGGAATTGCATTGAATCTGAATAGTGCCTTTGGTAGAATGTTGTTTGACAATGTTAATTCTGCCTATCCAAGAACGTGGGAGATCTTTCCACCTTCTAAGGTTTTTGTCAATTTCTTTCTGTAGTTTTCATTGTAGAGGTCTTTCACCTCTTTTGTTAGATTAATTCCCAAGTATTTTATTTATTTGTTTGTTTATTTTTTTGAGGCTACTGTGAATCGAGTGGTTTTCCTAATTTCTCTTTCAGAGGATTCATCACTTATGAATAGAAATGCATTAGATTTACATGTATTGATTTTATATCCTGCTACTTTGCTGAATTCATGTATTGGTTCTAGAAGTTTTCTAGTGGAGTTTTTTGGATCTTCTAAATATAGGATCATGTCATCAGCAAATAGTTACAGTTTTAGTTCTTCTTTGGGATGGACTCAAACTAAAAAGCTTTTTCTCAGCAAAGGATACAATCAAGAATGTGAAGAGAGAGCCTACAGAGTGGGAGAAATCTTTTCCACACACACTTCAGATAGAGCATTTATCTCCAAAATTAATAAAGAACTTACAAAACTTTACACCAAAAATACAAAGAACCCAATCAATAAATGGACCAAGGAACTGGACAGACACTTTACAGAAGAAGACACACAGGCAATTAATAAATATATGAAAAAGTGTTCAACATCTCTAATAATTAGAGAAATGCAAATTAAAACAACTCTAAGATTTCATCTTACTCCAATTAGAATTACATTGCTCATGGAGTTAGTTGCAAATTGGTGCAGCCACTCTGGAAAGCAGTATGGAGAATCCTCAGAAAACTTGGAATGGACCCACCTTTTGACCCAATTATCCCACTCCTTGGTTTATACTCAAAGGACCTAAATTCAGCAAAGTACAGTAACACAGCCACATCAATATTTATAGCAGCTCAGTTCACAATAGCTAGATTGTGGAACCAACCTAGATGGTCTTCAACAGATGAATGGATAAAGAAATTCTGGTATATATACACAATGGAATATTATTTGGCCATAAAGAAGAATGATATTATGACATTTGCAAATAAATGGATGGAATTGGAGAATATCATGCTAAGTGAAATAAGCCAATCCCAAAAAATCAAAGGCCGAATGTTTTCCCTGATAAGTGGAGAATGATATATAATGGGGATGGGGGTTGGGGAATGAGAGAAGAATGGGGGAACTTTAGAATATGTAGAAGGAAATAAGAGGGAGGGGAGTGTGAAAAATGGTGGAATGAGACAACAGAAATCGATTACATGAATGGTATGAATCTACACTGTGCACAACCATAGAAACGAAATGATGTACCCCATTTGTGTACAGTGAATCAAAATGCAGTTTGTAAGAAATGAAAAAGAAAAGTAACCTGTAAGTTAGCAATGATAAGTAAATGATAATGAAGTTTTTCAAAAAGCTTAAGAAAATATAAATTAAAATAAATAATTAAGAAAATTATAAAATTACATTATGCTAAACTAGTATAGAAAACTATGAGAATGGTCATATAGTGATTCTGCATGTTGATAGGACTTATTTCCTCTGTTCTTTACTTTGGGGTTCCTCTACCCATCACTTCCCCATTCAGAGTAGCAAAACAATTGGTTAAAGAATAAAAATTTTGTCATACTAGTTTATTTAATATTCATACTACTTATCATCAAGATGCTTCTAGTGTTCCAAAACAACTGGCTATTATAAAAATAGATCTGCAATTTATATTCTCAATGTCATTAAATGAATATTACTGTCCTCATTTACTTGATTTACTTTGCAGATTTACTTGATTAAAATTAATGATCTCACCTTTCAGGATGTTTTTAATAAGCCAAAGACTAGACCAAAAGAAATCAATTGAAGAATTTCTCATTCCTGAGAAATGATGCTATTTTGGGAATTTTATCATTTAACAGGAAAAAAAAAAAAACCCTGATTCATGATATTTTCACTTAATTAGTTGAAAGTTTTTTGTTTATTTGTTTGTTTTGTTTATTTGTTTTGTAGCAGCAGATTCCTTACTCTACAATGGACAAGATGTTACAGAAAAAAATGAGTTATCACCTAGATAGTTAAGAAACAAATCAGCAAAACCGTCTAAAGCTATGTCTTCTGCCAAAAAATTGAGATCTGGACCCATTAATAAAACCATGACTGCTAAAGATAACGCAGCCTTTGAAATCTGGGTGGATAAAGTATTAAATAAAAGTTCCCTGCAATGTTTCTGTATTCAAAATCCTAGGAAAAATTAATCTTCTTTCGTATTAGAGACAGTTGACTAATTCTAGATTCTTCATAAATAAATTCTTTTTCCAGAAATTATTCTCAGGGGAAAAATGAATTAAGATAATCATTGATGTTAAATATTGATAATACATACATGTGATGCTGCCATTTTTTTCTGTGAAGCTATAATTATCTTTGCTGAGAATCAGTTGTCTGAGGAGAAGACAAATATTGTGAAATCACAATGACGGTCATCAAACTAGCATGTGATATAAAGACACAGAACTGAATGGCTGCTACTCTTTTTAGGAAGCTGTATTCTAGAGGGTGTCTAGAATGAATAACTTGTAGTAGCAGTATCATTGCAAACTACTATATAGGGAAATAAAGCCACTGGCCATGAAATAGTCATAAAAGAGAAGTAACTCAGGTGACTTCATCTATCAAGGAAAAAGGTGAAAAGTCTGCTGCTCACATCTTGCTAAGTCAGAAAAGCAAGCAAAACTTCCTCACAGTGGTTTGAACACATTCTAAACTAGTAAGTGCATCAGAGGGAAACAATTTACATCCATCATTTTATATCTGCTGGACTCTCATGCATCTGGCTCTGACATTGACAACCTTATAAGAAGGGATCAAAGAAGAGGTGAAATTTAGGCCCAGCATGATCTGTTACTAATGTCTTGAATTAAAGTTAAATCACATCTAGTATTTGCATAAATAGCCATTTACTAAATTGCCCCCATTTAAAAATGTTTTTATTTCCTAAGAAATATATTACCATGTATATTAAATGCTAATTTTTATAGAACTGTTGATACTATTAATCAATTTATAGCAATGTGTAAAATGTGCCCATTAAAATTGAAGATGCTATTTTTAATATCTGGTTAATTTTTCATATGTTTACATATTTCTTTTAGAATTATTTTGAATATAGCTTTATATAAATAAGATTATACATAACATGGCATAAATATTTCTTTCACTTGTAAAAACACTTTCTAAAAATGTTTTAATACAGATTTCTATTGTTTAGAAGTGTATGCGGTTTTTTTTTTTATTATTAGGTGTTATGGTTTTGGTGTGAGGTGTCCCCAAAAGCTCGTGTGTGAGACGGTGCAAGAAGGTTCAGAGGAGAAATGATTGGGTTGTAAGAGTCTTAACCCATTAAGTGATTTAATCCCCTGATGGGGATTAACTGAGTGGTAACTGAAGTGGTAGGGTGTGGCTGGAGGAGGTGGGAATTAGGGTCTGACTTTGTATGTATATTTGTATCTGGTGAGTGAATTCTCTGCTTCCTGACCATCATGTGAGCTGGTTCCTCTGCCACACTCTTCCAGGGTGTTGTTCCTGTCTTACCTGGGGCCCTGACAATGACCACTGTCTATGGACTAAGATCTCTAAAACCGTGACTTCTCAAATTTTTCCCGCTACAATTGAGCAGGGTTGGGTCCTTAGTCACGGTGGCAAAGAAGCTGACTAAAACATCAGGTGAATTCTTTTGGAATTTTATTCAGTAGCACATGGAATATTCTGTAAACCAAAACTTAATCTGAGTTAAAATAGTAAATTCACCTTTTAAAGGTTTTGCTTTCTAAAATTTCTTCTTCATAAGCATTTGAGATGTACTTCAATGTACATCTTTAGTAATTACACTCAACTTAGTGCTACAAAAGATTAATATTTATAATGCAGTTTGTAACTTGTTCTCAGGTTTGTTCATTTTATAATTCGTGAGATAAATGTCAATAGCTCTTTAAAGAGTTGGAAACAAAAGCTTAAAAGAGTTGGAGGTAATCTTTATGGGAGAATTACTGTTTTTTGAATAGTACATATCATGCCCTTTTTTCAAACATATTCTTTTCTTGCCTTTTTGTGTGTCATTCAGTCAGGGAATGTTGAAGCTGGAAGGGTCTTCACAACTTCTAGAAAGCAAGCTTGGAGTTGTAGGGCTTAAGGTGCCACTGTGGTGTTGAGGGAGGGATCAGGGAAGTGGCAGGCAGTAGCTGAGCGCTTCTGAGGTTTATTCCTGATGCAGTTGTTTCCAACTGAGCATGCAGGCCTCTAGCAGTGTTCCAAAGTGTTTCATGGCAGAAATTTATTCAAAGACAACTGATGGTTCTTATTAGTAACACTGGGGAGGTCAGCTAGCAATACAGAGGATTTTTTTCTCCTTCTATGACAAGGTCCACAAATAACTAGTTCTGTATGTAAAAATGGTTTTACTTGACAATGGAAAGTATCTACATGTTTATGGGACCCTTTTGGCCAAAGCATAGTCTCTTGCTGAAATAATATGCTGTGACATTAATGGCTTAGAAGTGTTGTGAGCTTTGAGCCAACCCTGAGAGGGGAGAGGGGAAAAAAACAACCAAATACAGGCAGTTGCTTGTGGGTCTTGAATATTTTGGACACTATAAAACCCCACCATCCTAGAAACATAAAAATGATATATCTATAATTCCTTATATATTCCATGGCAACCCATTTATGGAGGAGAAAAAAAAGAAAAAAAAAAAAAGGAGGAAAGGAAAAGTTAAGGTAGGTCAGAATTTACTCAAAATGAAATACAAGCAAAGCAACTTACTGTGAACAAAACAAAATAGTCTAGCATATATGTATTTGGGATCCCAGAAGGAGATGAATGAAAAGAGAGAAGAAGTATTTGAAGAAATAATGATTGAGAAATTTCCAATATAAATAACATATACCAAATCATAAACTAAGAAGCTTAGCGAATACTAAGCAGAATAAACTAATATATTCTTCCTCAAGAAAAAGAAAAGTAAAAAGAAAGTAAAAGAGAATTCAAACCTACACAGATGATAGTCACATCACTTAACAGAATAAATTAATCAAAAACAGAACAAAGTAATCAAAGAGAAAAGTGTGAAAAAGCCAGAGGGGGGTAGATTTTACATACATGGAAACAAATATATGAACCATAGTAAATATCACATAGACACCAAACCAATAAAAGACAATGCAGTGACATTTTTGAAGAGTTGAGAGCAAAGCAAAGCAAAATAAAAATGAAAAACCTGTAAACCCAGATTTTTATATCTGGTAAATGTATCTTTTAAAAAAAGATAAAAGAATCGCTTTTCTCTGACAAAAACTAATGGATTTTACAACCAGTAGGTTGTCCCTATATTTTGAATTTTTGGTTTCTCATTTTAAATCTTTCTATATTGTCTATCTCCTAACATATTAATATATTTATTATTTTAAATTCTTTCATCTTTTAGTTTTCATACCAATGATATGACTGGGTTATGTGCTTTATTTGCATTTTTAATTTGTCTATGTAATTACTTTTATTAGTGACTTTCCTATCTGGCCATTTTTTTTCTTCTTGCTCATCAACATCTCTTCCTTTAGTTTGAAGAATTCTAAAAAAGGAATTCCTTTTTGCATTCTTTCTAGGGCAGGTATAGTAGGCAGATATTTTATTTTTTATGAGAATTTTCTTATCTCTCATTTGTAAATGGCAAGTTTACTGGGTACTGTGTTGATGATTGGCAGGTTTTGTTTTGTTTTGTTTTGTTTTTCTCCTATTTTTTCTTTTCAGTATCATGAAAATCTCATTTCATTGTATCCTGGCCTATAAGGTTGTTGTTGAGATTTCTGCTGCTAGGTGACCTAAGACACCCTTATGTGTTATTTCTTTATTTTAGTTCACTTTCTTGAGATTCTTCTCTTTATCTTTCATCTTTGACAGCTTGATGTAATGTCATAGGCGTCAACTTGGTTGAGTTAAATCTGACTGAGTTCTTTGATTTGACTTTACTTGGATATTTGTAACCTTTTTTAGGTTTTGAGAAATTTTCTGTTATTAATTTTTTAAATAAGTTTTCTCCTTCATAATATTTTCAAATTCCTCTTAACCCTGATACCTGAATATTTGTTCTTTTAATGTCATCCAAAACTTTCTGTAAGTTTCTTTTCTCTTCATTTAAAAAATTTTTTTCTTCTCTGATTGTTGTTTTCTAATACCCTGTTTCTGAGTTTGCTAATTCTTTTTGTGTTTCACTTATTTTGCTACTGATACCTTCTCTTACAATCTTAATTTGGTTAGTGTATTTTCAACTCAAGAGTAACCAAATTGTTTAGATTGTTTCCATTCTCTCTGTTACATTTCTATGTGATTTCATCAAGCTCATATCCTTAATGCAAGGATGTATCCTAAGACAGTGATTCTCAACATTAAGAAAAGATCTCTGAGAACTTCACATACATCTGTTGAAGGGCATCTAAGTTGGTTCCACAATCTAGCTATTGTGAACTGAGCTGCTATAAACATTGATGTGGCTATGTTACTGTAGTATGCTGATTTTAAGTCCTCTGGGTATAAACTGAGGACTTATAAACTGGGTCAAAAGGTGGGATATAAGCCAATCCCAAAAAACCAAAGGCCAAATGTTTTCTCTGATAAGTGGAGAATGATATATAATAGGGAGGGGTATGGGGAGTGAGAAAAGAATGGGGGAACTATAGATTATGTAGAAGGAAATGAGAGGGAGGGGGTATGAAAAATGGTGGAATGAAACAGATATCATTACCCTATGTACATGTATGATTATATGAATGGTGTGAATCCACATCATATACAGCTGTAGAAACAAAAAGTTGTATCCCTTTTGTGTACAATGAATCAGAATGCAGTCTGTAAATATTAAAAGATAAATAAAAAAAGGAAAAAAGAAAGCCAGCAATAAAAAAAAAAAAAAAGTGGTTTTTAACAGCTTATTATAATTTACTCACTGCCAGGTGCAGAGCACATAATGGCACATAGCCGGTCTTTGATATCATTGATTATGTGCAGGTACTTAAACTATATTTCTTAAAATTTGCAGTCATATAGGAGTCATAGATTGAATGATTTTTAAAAGGTAAACAATGTGTGAGTGAGTACTTATATACACGAAGGAGGAAAATCAGAAAACCTAAGAAAGATGGAAACCTGGAGGAAAACTGACAAATGAGGGTGTATTCTGACTATGAAACTCTGAGTTTATTTTTAGTCTTGGATTGTTCAGTTCTAGTTCTCTTAAAATTTATTTTATTGGGTGATTCAAGATGGTGGACTAGAGGGAGGCTGCATTTCTTGTTGCTCTGTAACTCCAGTTTCAAGCAGAGGATATCTGTTTCTTGGTGAGGCAGTTTTTGCTGCTTATCGATCCCCTGCTGTTTACCTTGTTTGTCTGCTGTGACCGCCTGCAGTCTGCCAGCATATCTATGCCATTTTTGAGTGCAGATTGCTCACTGTCAGGCGCCTATCATCTGCCATTTGCCTGCCTCTTGCCTATCGCCTGTGTTACACCTATCCATCACCCACTGCTTGAGGTTCACCTCCCGATCGTCTGACAACAGTCAGCAAACTGATGGCCGACCGCCAGTGGAGCACCAGCTGCCTGCTGTTGCCTGGAAGTTCACTGTTACAGTACCTGCAGGTTTAATTACATATGGTTGCCGCCATTTTGAGACAAGAGCCAGGTCCTGTAGGACCCCTGGCCAGACTGACTGAGCTCTGTCTTCAGGATCCCTCAGCCTGACTGATCACTCCCTGCCTCCAGGGCCCTCACATCAACTGACTGCTCCCTACCGCCAGGACCCGAAGACCGACTGACTGCACCCTATCACCGGGACTGCAGACCGACTGATTGTACCCGGCCTCCAGGATCCCACAACCACATCAAACACACTGGACCTCCAGGACCCCTGCCTGACCAAACGCACCCTGCCTCCAGCACCTCCAGCTGACTATATCCACACCCCAAGCTGCAGCTCCCCATTTGCCAACACATTTCGAGGCCAGAGCAGCCATCTTGGATAATCCTGGAAGCGAGAGCTCCGATCTTTGGGTGGGGCAAATTCCATCCTGAGACACCTGCTGGAGACTTGAAGTTCATTGTCAGGTTCCTCTCATGCATCAGGCTACTGAAGACTGGAAGGTTTGAATACTATATGACTGTTATATGGTAGATTTTCTTTTTTCTCCTTATTGAACAATTTTGAGTTTTTATTTCTTTATTTTTCTTGCTCTCTTTTCCTTTTGTTTACCTGATCCCTCAGAGTCTCTCTCTCCCTTTTTGCATGCTAATATCCAATTTCTTTTGATTACACTTTCACGCTCTCTATTATCTAGAACTTCTGTATATTCTTTTCTTTTCTCACTGACAGCTACATCCTACATACCTCTGCATCCTCTTTGTCCTCCATTAGAAACTGCAGACCTTACTGCAAAATCTGTTTGTTATACTGAAGATGATATTTGAACTCATTCTGTTTATTATGACAATACTATTATTGTCCTCATAGGGGCTATTTGGTCTAGGATTGCATAGTGTCTGAATTGGGCACTGCTAATATTGATCTCCCCTTAAAGAAAAGGTTTTGGAAACCTATAGGGCCACTATAAGCCTATACGGGGAAATCTGCAATACCCCAGATCTGCAGCGCTAGAGAGGAAGATACATGAACAACATGAAAAAACAAGAGAAGAAAATGATCCAAATAAATCTAGAATCTATATTAATAGGATCCAATGACAGTATGTTAGAAGAAATGTCAGAAAAGGACTTCAGATTATACATGATTAAGATGATTCATGAAGCAAAGGATGAGATAAGAGAGCAAATGCAGGCGATGAATGATAATACCAATAAGCTCTTGAAAGAGCAAGTGCAGGAAGCAAAAGGTCATTTTAACAAGAGATAGAGATTCTCAAAAAAAAAAAAAAAAAAAAAAACCAGAAATCCTTGAAATGAAGGAAACAATAATGCAAATAAAAAACTCAATGGAAAGCATCACCAAAAGACTAGACCACTTGGAAACAGAACCTCAGACAATGAAGACAAACTATTTAATCTTGAAAATGAAGTTGCCCAAACAGAGAAGATGGTAATAAATCATGAACAGAATCTCCACGAACTATGGGACATCATGAAAAGACCAAATTTAAGAATTATTGGGATTGAGGATGGCACAGAGATACAAACCAAAGGAATGAACAACCTATTCAATGATATAATATCAGAAAATTTCCCAAATCTGAAGAATGAAATGAAAAATCAAATACAAGAGGCTTACAGAACACCAAATGCACAAAATCACAACACATCCACACCAAGGCACATTATAATGAAAATGCCTAACATTCAAAATGAAGATAGGATTTTGAAGGCTGCCAGAGAAAAGCATCAGATTACCTATAGAAGGAGAGCAGTACGGATAGCAGCCGACTTCTCAATCCAGACTCTAAAAGCTAGAAGAGCCTGGAACAACATATTTCAAGCTCTGAAAGAACATGGTTGCTAACCAAGAATCCTATACCCAGCAAAACTAACCTTCAGATTTGAAGATGAAATAAAATCCTTTCATGATAAACAAAAGTTAAAAGAATTTACAAATAGAAAGCCTGCAGTACAGAATGTTCTCAACAAAATATTCCATGAGGAGGAAATGAAAAACAACAATGGAGGTCAGCAAAAGGAGGAACTACCTTAGAGAAAAACCACTCAAAGAAGAAACCAAGCCAACTTAAAAACCAAAAATAAGCCCAAATGACTTATACAAATCATATCTCAATAATAACTGTGAACATTAATGGCCTAAACTCATCAATCAAAAGACATAGACTGGCAGAATGGATTAAAAAGAAAGACTCAACAATATGATGCCTGCAAGAGACTCATCTCATAGAGAAAGTCATCCACAGATTAAGGTGAAAGGATGGGAAAAAACCTACCATGCATATGGACTCAGTAAAAAAGTGAGGGTTTCCATCCTTAGATCAGATAAGTGGACTTCAAGCCAAAGTTAGAAGGGATAAAGAAGGACATTTCATACTGCTTAAGAGAAGCACAAATCAGGAAGACATAATGATAGTAAATATTTATGCCCCAAACAATGGTGCATCCCTGTACATCAAAAAAATCCTTCTCAATTTCAGGAATCACATAGACCACAACACAATAATTCTGGGTGACTTTAACACACCACTGTAACCACTAGACATATCTTCCAAACAAAAACCAAGCAAAGAAAGCATAGAACTCAATAACAAAATCAAAAACCTAGACTTAATGGACATATATAGAATATTCCACCCATCAACAAGCAGATTCACTTTCTTCTCAGCAGCACATGGAACCTTCTTAAAAATAGACCATATATTATGCCACAAAGAAGCCCTTAGGAAATGCAAAAAAAATAGAGATACTGCCTTGTGTTCTATCAGATCATTATGGACTGAGAGTAGAAATCAATGACAAAATAAAAATCAGAAATTACTCCAACAGCTGGAGACTAAATAATATGATATTGAATGAAAACTGGATAACAGAAAACATCAGGGAGGAGATAAAATAATTCTTAAATGTCAATGAGAATGACTATAAAACATATCAATATCTCTGGGACACTATGAAAGCAGTACTAAGAGGAAAATTCATTGCCTGGAGTGCATTCCAGAAAAGAATGAAAAGTCAACAACTAAATGACCTAACATTATAGCTCAAAGCCCTAGAAAAAGAACACAATAACAGCAAAAGTAGTAGAAGACAGGAAATAATTAAAATCAGAGCTGAATTCAAGGAAATTGATACAAAAGAAACAATTGAAAAAATTGACAAAACGAAAAACCATTTCTTTGAAAAAGTAAACAAAATAGACAAACCCTTAGCCACACTAACAAAGAGAAGGAGAGAGAAAACTCAAATTACTAAAATTTGTGATGAAAAAGGAAATATCACGACAGACACCACTGAGATACAGAACATAATGAGAAGCTACTTCAAAAATCTGTATTCCAACAAAATAGAAAGTACCGAAGACATTGACAAATTTCTAGAGACATATGCTCCTCCCAAACTGAACCAGGAGGAAATACACAATTTAAACAGATCAATATCAAGCAATGAAATAGAAGAAGCCATTAAAAACCTACCATCCAAGAAAAGTCCAGGACCAGGCAGATTCTCAGCCGAGTTCTACAAGACCTTCAAAGAAGAACTCATTCCAATACTTCGCAAAGTATTCCAGGAAATAGAAAAGGAGGGTACCCTACCAAACTCATTCTATGAAACTAATATCACTCTTATATCCAAGCCAGGAAAAGACACATCAAGGAAGGAAAATTTTCAACCAATATCTTTGATGAATATAGATGCAAAGATCCTTAACAAAATATTGGCAAACCGTATCCAAAAGCATATTAAGGAAATTGTGCACCACAATCAAGTGGCATTCATTCCTGGAATGCAGGATGGTTTAACATCCATAAATCAATAAATGTAATCCATCATGTCAATAGACTTAGGGATAAGAATCATATGCTTATCTCAATTTACACAGAAAAAGCGTTCGAAAAAATACAATACCCCTTCATGCTCAAAACAGTAGAATAAATAGGGATAGTAGGAACATACCTGAACATTGTAAAGACTATGCTAAGCCCATGGCCAACATCATTCTTAATGGAGAAATACTGAAAGCATTCCCTTTAAAAAACAGGAAAAAGACAGGGATGTCCTCTTTCACCTCTTCTATTCAACATTGTCCTCGAAACTCTAGCCAGAGCAATTAGACAGACTAAAGAAATTAAAGGGATACGAATGGGAAAAAAGGAACTTAAGCTGTCACTATTTGTGGATGACATGATTCTATATTTAGAGGATCCCAAAAACTCCTCCAGAAAAACTTCTAGACCTCATCAATGAATTCAGCAAAATAGAAGGCTATAAAATCAACATGCATAAATCTAAAGCATTTTTATACACAAGTGATGAAACATCTGAAAAGGAAATGAGGAAAACAACTCCATTTGCAATAGCCTTAAAAAAAAAAAAAAAACAAAACTTGGGAATCAATCTAACCAAAGAGGTAAAAGATTTCTACAATGAAAACTATAAAACATTGAAGAAAGAAATTGAGGAAGACCTTAGAAGATGGAAAGATCTCCCACGTTCTTGGATAGATGGAACTAATATTGTCAAAATGGCCATACTACCAAAAGTGCTATGCAGATTCAATGCAAATCCAATTAAAATCCCAATGACGTACCTCACAGAAATAGAGCAAGCAATCATGAAATTCATCTGGAAGAATAAGAAACCCAGAATAGGTAAAGCAATCCTTAGCAGGAAGAATGAAACAGGGGGTATCACAATACCAGAACTTCAACTATACTACAAAGCAATAGTAACAAAAACGGCATGGTATTGGCACCAAAACAGACAGGTATATCAATGATACAGAATAGAGGACATGGACACAAACCCAAATAAATACAATTATTTCATACTAGAAAAAGGTGCCTAAAATATGCAATGTAGAAAAGATAGCCTCTTCAACAAATGGTGCTGGGAAAACTGGAAATCCATATGCAATAGAATGAAACTAAACCCCAAAACTCACCCTGCAAAAATCAACTCAAAATCTATCAATGACCTTGGAATCAGACCAGAAACCCTTCATCTTATAGAAGAAAAAGTAGGTCCAAATATTCAACATGTTGGCTTAGGATCATACTTCCTTAACAGGACTCCCATAGCACAAGAAATAAAAGCAAGAATCAATAACTGGGATAGATTCAAACTAAAAGGCTTTCTCTCAGCAAAGGAACCTATCAGCAATGTGAAAAGAGAACCTACAGAGTGGGAGAAAATCTTTGCCACTCATACTTCAGATAGAGCACTAATTTCCAGAATCTATAAAGAACTCAAAAAACTCTACACCAAGAATACAAATAACCCAATTGACAAATGGGCTAAGGAAATAAACAGACGCTTCACAGAAGAAGATCTACATGCACAGAAGATCAACAAACATATGAAAAAATGTTCAACATCTCTAGTAATAAAAGAAATGCAAATCAAAACTACCCTAAGATTCCATCTTACCCCAATTAGAATGGCTATTATCAAGAATACATGCAACAATAGGTGTTTGGGAGGATGTGGGGAGAAAGCTGCACTCATACATTGCTATTGGGGTTGCAAATTAGTGAGGCCACTCTGGAAAGCAGTGTGGAAATTTTTCAGAAAACCTGGAATGGAACCACCATTTGACCCAGCTATCCCACTCCTTGGCCTATATCCAAAGGACTTAAAATCAGCATACTACAGAGATACAGCTACATCAATGTTCATAGCTGCTCAATTCACTATAGCCAGATTGTGGAACCAACCTAGATGTCCTTCAGTTGATGAATGGATAAAGAAACTGGTATATAGATATACAATGGAATATTACTCCGCCATGAAGAATAATAAAATTATGGCATTTGCAGGCAAATGGATGAAATTGGAGAATATCATGCTAAGTGAGATAAGCCAATCTCAAAAAAGCAAAGGACGAATGATCTCACTGATAAGGGGATGATGACACAAAATGAGGGGTGGAAGGGGGGCAAGGATGGGGGAAGGAGGGACTGCATAGACAGAAAAGAGGGGCGGGAGGGGTGGGTGGGCAGGAAAAAATAACAGAATGAATCAAACATTACCCTATGTAAATGTATGATTATACAAATGGTATGCTGTTACTCCATGTGCAAACAGAAACAACATGTATCCCATTTGTTTATAATAAAAATAAATTTAAAAAAACTCATCCATCCACATTGTGATGTTCAGCAAAACTCTAAAGAGTAAAGAGAGAAATAAAGGAGAAGGACAGAGGAAGGAGAACGGGGGAAAGGAAGGAAGGGGAAGGAGGAAGGGAGAGGAAGAAGTGGTTATGTTATAAAGATAAGCTCAAATCTCACATCATCTTAGAAGATCGGCTTTACTGAGTTTGGCTTCAATGTCAGATCTTCAACCACAAGGAATAGTAATATCGAAAGTACTTCAGTATTTGTTGTGAAACCATTGTCAAGGATGCTGCTATCATGATGAGCAATTGTCCCCTATGAGGTCTCACAGCAGAAGTTTCTTCGTCACCCCTCAGTAATTGCTACCCACTTCCTCCTTTCTGCTGTTTACAACTATGTAATCGTTTTTCTTACCCTGACTACTGGAAAGCCCACAGTGAATTTCTTATTCACAAAATTCTAACTCCTTATAGTTATTGCATTGCTTCTTTTCCAAGATCTTTTCTTTTAATATTTTATTAATTTTCTGTATATTATTATGTTCTACGCAGCCTCAAATGCTTATTTGTAAAGAGGTAGAATTTAAACAAATAAAATGGTTTAACTCTGAAAAAAAATTATTTTATTGTTACAAAATAATTGTGCATACTAGTTAGATTCATTATGCTGTGTAGGGAGTGTTCCTCAAGCTTATCTGACAGCAGTCCCTGACACCATAGTCTAAGTAAGCCAAACAGTCTGAGCAGAGAAACTGAGGTCATGGTAAAGACTCACCATGGAATGAAGGTCTTTGCAGTTGCTGAGGCTGAGTTTGAGCTGAGGGGAGGCCTCGTTCTGTCTTCCATCACAGAAAGCTGTGATGTGAGCTCGCCCGCGCTGCCTTGCCTCATGCTGTGTGCAGGAGCTTGCCATTCCCTCAGTCCTTGGTCTCAGACCTGTTGCTGGGCAGAATTGCTTAGGCATGCTTGGTTTGTTTACACTACCTGGATCCTCGACGTATAGTTCACCTATAGGCCGACTCTGTTATGCTTTAACAAGCATGTTAACCTGATTGGATAATGTGTCTACGTATGTCCTGTGCAACCCTAAATAAAATTAGATCCGTGCCTTCAGAGCTCAATCTCAGATGCTTGAGTAAGCGCGCTGGGTAAGGCTAGGTAGGGTAGGCATCGTTCGTCCTCACCCTCAGCAGACCCGTCTCTAACATCTACAATGCTGTCGTTTTACATGCATGTAACAATTTGATCAGTTTCATTCCCCAGGACCTTACATTTCCCTCTGCTCCTCACTTCTCCTCATCCCATTGCTCTGCTCTGCTGATCTCCCTTCCATTATTATTATTATTATTATTTTAATTAGTGAATTACAGTTACACACATATATATAAGAAAGATTCATTGTGTTATATTTGTGCATGAGCACAGATTAATTTGGTGGATTTCATTCCCCTGTACATCTCCTTCCCTGCATCTCCTTTCTCTACTCTATTAGTCTCTCTATTTTCATGAGAGGGACATCATTTATCTTGTAAGTTTATTATTATGAAAATCCCTTCAAAATTCTCATGTCTTTCTCTGTATCACACAAGTGAGATTTGCTGTAAAATATGAGGGTGGAGTGTAGTTGACTGAACGATTGATTCATGTTCAATATTGCTATTAATTACCTGCGTTTTTTATTCCAATAAAACATCTGTCATTGTCACTTGTTATTTTTAGTACTATCAAAAGTGACTCTGAGGTACAGGAAGAGGATTGGGGTAGGGAGGTAGGAAGGAAATGGGGAAGCACTGGAGAATGAAATGGAGTAAGTTATGTGCATTTATGAATGAGACACAGTGAACCCCTCTATTATGTATAATTAATTATAATGCAGTAATAAAAATTTTAAAAGCATAAATATAAATTAGAAACGTTTGGTTACAGTATCAAATTAATATATGATTCTATAGAATGTATTATTTTAAAACCCATAAAAAGCACTGTACAATAGTATAAAATTAACACTTATCATGGGAAGTAATTGTTATATCTTAGACACAAAAATAGTTCCTCTTGAGTAAGTTCTGTTCCATGAATTGGCCATTACTTAAGCTTCACAGACTACTTTGCCCGTCAGGGAAGGCAAATATCAAACGTAACAGCTTTCCTGTGTTTAAGGTACAATGAATATCAATCAGTAATACAGCAGAACAAGCAATATGCCAAATGTCAAGGCTAGCACTTGGTTTTCTGTAAAATGCATTGATTTATTCATTATATTTCCCCAGATTAAAAAAATAGATTACTTTTCAATTTTTATCAATATTCCGTATGCTTTAGGATCCACTGACATAGGACTCTTGACATTGGAATGGTACTCTCATATTTACCACTTGAAATATTAAAACACTTGTTAAAAGTAGTTTTATCACTCTTAACAATGAAAAGGCCTCTCATAAGGATTTCTGTTATTGCTTAACATATTTCAGAGTTTCATGTTGAGATATTCAGAAGTAGAGAACTGGAAATTCACATGGCATTTAAAAATATCATAGTACACATTTCCTAAGTGGCATGCCAAATTGAACATGGTCTACCAAATGAATTCCAATTTTCTGGTTAAGATTTCTAATCAAAATTCAGTCTATATTAATGTCAGAAGCACAAACTTCTAACAACCGCCTGAAGTCCAAATACATGTAAGTGTCTTTGTTAAAGTTTGAAAATCCAGGTAAAAATTAATTCTCACTAGAAATTGTAGTCATAGAGGATGCATTCGAGAAGTCCCTAGAGAATTTTAATAACTGACAAAGGTAAAAGGATAAATACAATATTAATTTTATGAGATTTTTTATGCTTGAGTAAACATAAAACTTTGTAATTATATTTACAGGGCTTGGCTGTGTTGAAAGATAAGGGATAATTACATTCATGCCTAATGGGAAAAAGCCTGCTGAAGTTGTGCAGGTTTTGTGTGTTAACAAAACTGTAATATTAGGAAATTCAATCAAATGTTAATTAATTACAAGGAAAAGTGCTATCTGTGAATGTATTACAAGTAAATCTATATATTTAGGAACTGAAAATATTTTCATTTTCCTCTCCATTATCATTTTTTCTGTCATGCAAAAATATGGGCATAATTAGGCTTTTATATCAGGCATATAATTAAGATTGAATATGCAGATTTACTAGATAGAAAAATGTAAAACTATAGCACTTATTTCCTAGACTTTACACAGTACCACATTACCATTATTTATATTTTGAAGTATGGGTTAGATAATTTTTCTTGTGGTTTATCATATTGTTAGTTCCCAGAAAAGCCATCTTTTCTCAATACATCCTATGTGTTTATTGGCTATTAAAATGTCTTTTCCATAGTTGCATTTAAATGTTAATAAATTAAATATTTAGGATAATCAACTTAATAAAAAAGATAAATATGTTTGCTAATACTTGGTTATTTTATAAACTTTAATCAGTATAAAACAGAAAGCAGTTATTTACGAAGTTAGTGATTTATATAGAGACTGAAAGATAATTTTTTTTACCCTAATTTGAATTTTTTTTTCTAAATGGATATCCTGAGTTATGTATGTAGTAAAGAGAAATTGCTTGACAACATGTAATTGTTTTCAAATTAAAATTGGCAGGTTTCCATGCTCAATAGAGTCATTAAAACCTAGAATAAGAATATGTATGCTAGAATAAGAATACTGACTTTGAATTCTGTGGTTTCTAGGTTCTCCAACAAATGCCAGTCACAGATCCGACTTAGCTGGTGCATTCTATCTCAAGCAATCTTAGGTTACTGAATAATTCACATGTATAAGCAGGCCATGTAAATTCTTATCACACATGCTATAACGTGCTTCATTGCTTATTTTTATTTATTCCTTAAAACCTAATGTAAAATTTTGCAGATAAGTGAAAGAGATAATACCACTATTCGCCATTTTATACCTTTTTTTATTTTAAAATATTTTATGAAGTGATTTGGAAGTTCAATACTATAACTGAGAGCAGCTAAGAGGATAAGTAGTGACTAATTCACAGGTTTTCCTGAAATTCAGTCACCCTCACATCACTTTAATTGCCAATGTATGATAAACTGATTGGCAGACATCTAGGAATGTGTGAAGTGTGACCTGTGAACATTTGTCATCTCCTTGACTCTCTGCCTTCTACTCAGCTTGTAGTAGGTCTTCAGTCATCCTCACTGTATTACAACGCAAGAAATGCATATTTCTGTACTGACTTAATTGCTACATAAAATGTTGTTATAGGTGTAAGCTAAATCAAACTGATTGATTTTTTGCAAAAAAGTATATCAGTGAGTTGGTTGTTAAATGTAATTATAGTGCGATGAATTTATATAAAATTCTGAGGACACGGCAATTGTCAAGGATTCATATCATATCTGATGTTGCAAATATGAAAAATTTAGGGCTTTTAGTTTAGATGTAGGCATGTAGTATTTCACAGCAATTTTAGATTAGGCACTAGAGTTGATTATACTCAATAATGTTTTGTATGATTCTAAGAGTTTATGAGTAGATTGAGTCCACTAAAATTGCCTAAAACTTGACATTTTTACCCTGTGAATAATTAAGATAGTTTAAAAGATGGTCATTTACAATTAAATTAAAATGTAGGCAACAACATAAATAAGAAAAGTATCACCTCCAAACTCTACCACTTAGAAATAAATATTAATAACTGATGATCATAATTCTATAACTTTGTATGCATAACAGATTTTAAATAGTTAAAATGATTTTGTTAAGGACTATAATTGTTTTATCCAAAATAAAAAAATTTTAATGGCATTTAGAAAATGGACACATCTGAAATTAATATTAATAATTGGTATTTTATATGTTTCTTGTTGCAATAAGATATTAATGTATAAACTTTCTAAAGGTAAAACATATGTTAGGTAATTTGTTTTATTTTAGCACATGTTTCAGTTTGGGGTGGGTTTCTATTGTCTTGAGTATGAAATGAAAGGAACTGAGTTTATTTCATCTGTTTTATGCCCCAACCATTTATAATTTCATTATATATTTACTCTTTCAATCTTGTCATGGTTTATAATATTTACATGTTCACAATCATTATTTGCATATTTATTTTTATTTCAAATAATTTCAAATATATTCTTTAATATATTTCAAAATCTGCTATTTTCTCATTTTTCATTCACATGTTTTTTGCTCTAATATCTAAACACTGGTCTCATTTAAGTTTTTTTATTATTTATCTTTGAATAATGGGATATCTGGGATATGATTAATATAACTATGGAGAAAGAGAGGTAGTAATTTTGGTAAATGGAAGCACAAACATGTCCAATTAAATATGATATAGAATGTCATTTCATCAAGTATTTTGTCTTTTGTGCTGAGAAAACATCACATTTCAGTTTGGGTGCACCATGCCTTAGTAAAAGGTACCTCTTAATTTACACAGCCTCCAGGTTGTGATCTGGGGGTCAGATGTTTTATTTTAGCTTTTATTCTACTTTATCTCAGCACATTTTGTCATATTTAGAAACAATATCGTTCTATTTGCACATATTAATAATCTTGAGACAGCAAGAAAAATAACATGAATGGGTAATTGATATAGATGATAACTTGGAAATACTGACTAGTTTAATAAATTCTACCAATTAAGAGTATTTTTTTATATCGTATGAACACTTATTGTGCAGTAAAATATAAATTAATTTAAATAGTTCTAATATTTTCTAATATAAAAAATACAAAGGATTTTATCTGGATTTAATAAAATTTATAACAAATCAATCTATTATTATTTTGTTATGACATTACATTCCTTGAATAGAATTTTTCATGTTATTTCTGTATAAGGAAAAAGGTCTTGCCTTTTTCTGTTAATGGCATTCTGAGTTTCTTTGTCTGTTTTTGTTGTTGTTGTTCTTATTGTTGCTGCTTTTTTGTTGTTGTTTTGTTTTGTTTTCTGTGGTACTGGGTTTTGGACCCAGGACCTCACCCATGCAAGGCAAGCGTTCTACCACCAAGCAACATTCCTAGTCCCCTGCGTTTTGTTTATTTTGTTATTAAGAAAGATTATTTTGTTAACAGTTTTCAAAGTTATTTCATTAGGATTATTTTATCTCCTTTGAATAAAGTCTTATGATTCATATGTACAGTATACAGATCTCTAGGACATATAAGTCTAGTATTATATCTCTACTGCTAGTGATATTTATTTATTTATTTATTTGATACTGGGTACTTGTATTAGTTTGTCCAGATAAACGTTACATATTTTGTATATAGCTATATTGCTTAATAGTGTGATATTAATTGTTTAATTTTATTTAATACACTTTGATATATTTACTTTAAATCATCTTCTTATGAAAAGAGAATAAATTATTTAATAATTTTTCCACTACTTATTCACCTAAGCCATCCATATCTTAGATTAATAAGTTCCCAAAGTCCTATATTATATTTACTATTATTATATAGAATTTCAAATGTAGGTATATACCAAGATGAGTAAAATACGGTTAATGAACAGAATATTAAATCATTATAGAAAATTTGGAAAAGAAGGAAGAGCATAAAAAATGAAACTGGTATATCATACTATTACTCAGTAAGAACCAGTGTGAATTTGGAAAATTTTCTTCCATTGCTTATTTCCCATCCGTCATAGATGAAAACTCACTGTACTGTATATTTACATAAGATAAATACATTAAAATTTTAATTAGCATTGCTTAGAATGTATTCTGCATGTATTACATAAATATTATATATTAAATATGTCAGTTTATATATGATATCATGTACACTTATTTTTTGACTTAACTTCATAGTATTAAATATGATGTTTTTTAAAAAATTATGCCACCTTGAGAAATTCACTGTGCCTTTTGCTTCCCATTTTTCTCTCAAAATTCCACATTTAGAGAAATCTCTGAGAGGGTCAACCATCCTTCTTTAGGCATATGAAGGTCTAAATTGTGTCTATCTTATGCATATCACCATGAGATACTGATACACTGAATAAATGATTCAAGTAAATAAGCAGTGATGGAGTTTGAAGGTTGGGACAAAGGGGGTTGGTTGTCTGTGTACCTTTTGTTTATTTATATTCTCTCAATGTAAGCCTGTGGAGTCTCTCTTCATCATCCTGTTATATTTCCTTTGAATCTTATTATCCTATAATTGGAAGACATAGAATCTGAGAAAACTTCTGTTTTGAATTTTTATTTTGAGACACAGAACACTCAGGTAGAACATGACTAATTTAGAGTTGACAATGCAGAATGCCTAAATAATGGAATTATTTTTGATACCCAAATGAATTTTTGATCAACACTATTTTACCAAAAAACACCTCATTATCACATCATATGTAACCCCAGCATTCCTTTGTTCTAAAATCACTTTTGTTAATGTTTTGTGAATCTACAATATGTGAATTAGAGGAAATCTGAGGCTTAATTATAGAAAAATATATCAAGTTCATTTTAAAAATTGACAGACATAAGTTGAAATTTGCAAGTATATACCTTTTAGAAAAGACACTATAAGTTGGGGGAAGCAAAACCATAAAGAAAACAACTGGACTTACAAGTACACAATTTTGACTTGCTCTACTTTAAAGACCAAAGAGTACAGAGAGAGTAAAATCCAGACCATGCTAGAAGAAAATCAGAAAGGAGTGTTGATACTGAGAGACTATAACTTAAATATAATGGGGAAACAACAAAATGACAGTAGTGGATAGTCCAGCAGAGAAGTAGGAAGAATGATAGTCCCACAGAGAAAAAGTAACAATGTACAAAGAAAAGAATCACAAAAGCACTTCATCCAGTGGAAGGAAAGGTCTGTTCGAGTGTGTGAGACCTAAAAACTGTGGTAGGTATCCTGTCACAACTTCAAAGGTATCTATACACTAATCCTAAAATAAGTGTGCATTCCATGGAAAAGAGGGTTTGAAGATGTAGATAAGACATACTGACATTAAAATAGGGAGATTCTTCTGGATTTTCCAGCACCCAAGCTGGTCACCTAAGCCCTTAAGGGTAGGAAACTTTCTTAGACTGGAGACAGGAGGAAAAGAAAGAGACCAAGTGGGAGAGTTCTTTGTGTCATTGCTGCCTCTAAGGCATAGGAACTCACTAGCAAGGATCAAAGAGAGGCTTTTAGAAGTCACTGCCAGCCACCAGATGGCAAAGAAAAAGGAAAGGGGACCTCAGTCCTGCCATCACAAGGTGCTGGATTTTGCCAATAACCTGAGAGAACTGAGGGCTATATGTCTCCCAGAGACTCCCAACAAGAGCCCAGCCATCAACATCTAGATCTCAGCTCTGTGAAAACCAGAGCAGAGAAACCATCATAGCCAACTCAGACTGCTGATTTATAGAACTACAAGATCATGAATTTGTCTTGTCTTGAGTCACCAAGTTTGTGGTCTTTTATTTTGATAGAAATAGAAATCTAAGAAACTAAGCTAATATTTATTAGCAACAACAGTGAGAAATAAGTGTGTATTTAGAGAGTTTACTGTTAACTACTTGTTTTAGGATTATTACATACACAGAAAAATTCTTTGTGTGGACTATTATCCTTGGCATCTACATGTCCCCCCAGTTCTTACCACTTCCCAGTGACAGAAAAATTTTGTATGTAGAAATAGGGAGAACCAGATGGTACATTAAAATATTTTTTTTCTTAATGTTTAATCTAAAAATCCACAATGATCATTACTATCCTTTATATATATGTATGTATCTATATATGTAAAAAGGATATAATTCTGTCATTATTTGAAGACGACATGAGTTTGCATATAAATCAGCAAATGTATGGAAAATTGAATTTATACACAATTTATATATTAAGTAAGTTTTTCAGATTATAGTCAATATCAAAAACTATATATTTTTATATACAAAATCACAATTATCATTTTAAAAACTGTAGTATTGAAGATAGGTCAAGAAATATAAATACCTGGGAATTAATCTAACAAAAGTATACAAGACTTCTGTATATGGAAATGACAAAACATTAATGAAAGTAATTAAAGATTAAATAAGTGGGTTTGGTTTGAAGACTATTTTGTAAAGATTTTAAATTCTACTCAAATCAATGTATAGATTTCATGCAATACCAATCAATATATGAAAGGAAGTGTGTATGTGTGTGTGGGGGGGGTGAAATTGGCAAGCCAACTCTGAAATGTGTATAGAATTATAAAAGCATAAGAATAGTCAAGATCTTGAAAAAATACCAAACCAACTGGAGGACAAACACCATCATATGATATGATGTTGTGATATAAGAAATATATATTTGATCTACATACCTGGGTCCTGCTACAAGACTCTTAAAAACCATTGTAGATGAGAAAAATCTTTGGTTCTAATTTGTTCTAATATTTAGTCTTTGACTCCAATTCCTGACACAGCTCCTAGGATTTTTATAATTTCCTGAGTGACAGTGACCTCTGACACTTAGCTCCTAAATCCTTTGGAATTTCCTGGATAACAGGAGCATCTTTTGTTCTAATGAGGTGATTTTTGCTGGGTTCCTGGATAGCCTTAAGATAAGGACTGGTTACCAGGGGAACCAATCATATGATTAGAAGTTTGGGGCTTTTGGCCCTCCTCCCTGTCTGGAAGGGGACAGGGCTAAATATTGAATTGATCATCACTGAAATTTTTTGATCCCTGGTACCACAGTAAATAATCAAATAGTATGCATTATCAGTACTTACATTTAAGTCAAATTTTAAAAATTTGATGTGAATACAATTTGATTAGTTTTGACAAATGTATTCAAGGTGGTAGGATACAGAACATTGCCACAGCCCAAGACAGTTTCATTGTGTGTGTTTTTTGACATAAGATTTCTGACTTGCATCTGCAGTATTTATCAGTGGGATTTTTCCTTTTCATTACTGAGTATATTCATTGTATGAATATATTATTCATCCAGGGGTGGACATCTAGGTTGTTTCCAGGTTTTGTTAATTTTAAAGCAACTGTTGTGTATGTTCTTAAAGTAGTCACTTTGTGGATATATGTCTCAATTTCTCAAGAGATACTACAAAATGGAATTATTGGGAGATAAAGTGGTGTACTTTGAGCTCTAGGTAGAGCAGGGAAACAGTGTTTCAAACTGATTCTGTTATTTTCCCCTCATATCAGCAGTGTATGAAAATTCCAGATATATCTTTTCAACAGTTGACATTTCCAACCTTTGTAATATTATCTTTTCTCTTAGTGTGAAGTGACATCTAATTTTGTTTTTAATTTGCAATTTCCCTCATGTTGAACACATTTTTGTGACTAATAGACATTTATGTAACTTTAACAATGTTGGACACATGTTTATGTCATCATTAGACATTAATATAACTTCTAAAAATAACTTTTTAATTCTTTTACCCATTTTTTTGCATTTTCTTTTCCATTATTGATCTATGACAATTCGTTTTCTTTTTTTCCAAATCAAAGTCAATTTGACTTTATTGGACCACTTTTTCTCAGGCAATTAGACAAATATTTGTGAAACATCAGATGAGAAAAAGGAACACAGAGTCCAATAATGCAAAACAATATTTATAAGAGAGAAATCATGAAGTGGAAAGAATAAACACAATTATTCTATCAACACCTTCTGTTCTTCTAAATGTTACTTAACTCACATGAAGAGAACTCCTTTGACAAACAACCAAAATCACTTCTTGCGAGCATACCCTGATAGACCCCTAAAGAGTTAATTTTACAATTAAAAAGAAAGAAAATGCTTGAGAAATTTTCAATTTTGATGAACTAGAGCAAGTCTTCATGGGATTACCAATTATTTTGGGGCAACTGATAACAGCAAGGTGAAAGGAAAATACAATTGTCTTTATGTTTCTATTTGGCAATGCACACAAGTGATAGACACAAAGTTCAAACCATGAATATAGGCTCATTTGGAGAAGAGAACAATTCATATTTTTAATCTGTTTATTGTTATATTCTTGTTCTCTTTGTGTTTCTGGATCTTGTTCTTCTTGTCCCTTTTCTTCTTATTGTTGTTGTTCTTCGTCTTCTACTTCTGGTCCTGGTCTTCTGCATGTTCTTCTTTTCTTCATCTTCTCCTCCAACTCATTTTCCTTTATCTCCTCCTCCTCCTCCCCCTCTTCCTCTTACTCCCCCTCCTCTTATTTCTTTCTCCAATGCCAGTTTGTCAAACTGAAACGTTCTATTCCTTCACACGTTTCTGACACATATGGCCTCTGTTCCGGATCACCTAAATGGCGTCAGGTCACAAGGAATGGAAAGATTGGACACCAGGGGCCTAAAGCAAGGACTCTTCATTCAAGTGTTTTTCTCATGCACTTGTCACTGTCATGAAAGGCTGCCTGAATAGACACCCAGTAGTTGCCTATCTTCTTTACCCCTCATGGATATGAACTTTGCAAAGCCTGATCAGGTCCAGGGGAGGACACTTGATAGGGAAGTCCAGCAGTCCCAGGGTCAATAGATTAACACTTCCATCATTGCACTTTGTTTGTGCAAAAGTCCACCATGCTCTGGCTGTTTTTCGGGCCACAGCACTCTTTCTTTGGGTGGCGAGTTGTCCTGATCTCACAGTAAATCATTTCTCCCCACCATCTGATTGTCCCACTTACTCTCATGCTCTGACACAATTTGCTGCAGCTCAAAGTCCTCTGGATCCTCCTTGTTGAGCAAGTGCTCATCTAAGGCCCTGCATATGATGGTGGGTGCCCTATCCTGGCAGGTCACCTGATCAGGGTTGGAGAAAGCTCATCAGAGAATGGGTTTTGGAGCAATCACCCAGAGGGCAGTGGTCAAGGTCATTCAGGAGGTAATTTAACTCTCAGCACAAGGGCACCATTTGTTATCTTTGACCTGAGACCTTCAAGTGTTCATATGGGATCTTCCGATGTGCTTCTAGGTCCAAACAGCCTTTGTGCATACACACTGTGGTCCCTACAAGATGGGAGGAAGGGTCCTATTTTCTCCTGCATCCCATTTCTGCTCTGGGGTACATACTCCCCTTGTGGGTGGCCCAGGCAGGAACCCTAGATGCTTTAGTCCTGACAGCCAGGGCATAAAACAGACTCAGGAACAAAAGCATGCTTGTGACTCCTTAATGATAGCCAAGAGAGTTTCTTGCCTGCACGGCCTCAGTGCTTGACGGAGTGTAATGAAGTATGAACCCAGCAGGGGCAATGTTTGAACAGGGCTCCTCTGCAGCTGGATACCTGGAGCATTAGAACGTAAACTCCACACCCATAAAAATTCTGCAAAGGGAGTCACTCGCTCTCTATTCAGGTATGTGCAAACTGTGGCACTAATGGTTTCTTGAAAAGCCCCCAGTTGTCTGTGATCTGCAGTAACCTAACCTAATCATGTTAAGGAGGATCCCTTCCCTTCCATCACTGACATATGCCTTCCAACACCCAGGAGTTATGACTGCTACATCCTCTTTACCAACCTCCAAGGGTCCAGCTCATTCATCTAGACACCATGGTTCAGAGAGTGCAGCCTGCACCCTATGTATTTCTCTGACCTCATCTGAACACAGCACTAACCCCTGTACTTCCAGACTACAAACTCTACAACCTGCAAGCCCACTCACATCTGGAACTGGGGCATGCTGGTACTCTCCCTCAACCCAGGTCAAGTTCTTAACACTAACCTCTGTCTTCTTTATTCTCTTCTATCCTACTCGATTTTCCAGAAGCTCTAATTCAAGAAGGCAGGCCTAGTCTAACGTGTTTGCTATGTACTCTAGCTTCCCCAGTGAGGGCACCCAGGGGGATTCCCTGCTGAATGACTCACCACGATGCTCTTATACTCCATTCTCCTTTGATTTTCTAGATAGAGGTGAATAGGGCAGTTCTCTCCCACTTGCTTGTTGTAGAGAGGTAGTGAGGAGCTCTTAGCAGAGACCCTTGACAAACCGGACTTGAGCTCAGCCTCTGAGGATGGTGCTGCCACTTCACTGGGCACCAGAGCAACTCCTTAAGAGGCTCTAGCTCTGTGGTTGGTTTGAGAGCTGGCATTAGAACTGAGCCTGTAACTAGAGGAGAAAAGATTCCAACATGACAGGCTGGTCCTGAACTTTGCAAAAACAGACTATCCCCCTCTCTGCCAGGAAGAGCCCAGTCTCTGAGCCCATATTGGACCACTTCCCAGACAGGGGCCATTGCCTGAGTAGACAACAGCTTATCCTTTTTCCCAGCCCAACATCAGCCATATAGATTTGTCGCACCCAGTGCGACAAAACTCTGACCTTTCTTTACATACCTTTTCGTACATACCCCTCCCACTCAGGCTATGCCTTGCTTGACTTGCCATCCTCCAGCTGGGCCAGCAGGTGGTGTGCTTGGTGCTCCAGATTCAAGCCACTCATGAACAGCTGAAGGTAAGGCAGCAGAAGCTGGAGAATCATGAGGCCTGAGGCTAATGGAAAGCCTCGCCATACTGGTCCATTCAGGTGCCTGGGATGAAAGGCATGGCACTTGGGAACAGCAGCTCCAGCACCTGCTGGGTGGTGATGAAACCTGAGTAAATAGATCTGAAGGTACTGCTCCAGGCGGGGTTCCTACCAAAAAAGACAGGCATGAACTGGTTCATGAGCTCTTCCTGTCTGTTATCTTCAAGGGTCTCTATCCTGCAGGGCTCATCCATGTTTGGAACCAGCTCATTTTCACCCTGTGTATGGGACTTTCAGGAAAAATGTGAGAAAATCTCCTGAAGCAACTCTTCCCTCTTCTAACCCATTTGCAATGCAAGGAACCTGTGTTATACCTGAAGCTCAGTTCTTTCTTCTCATGGCTTCTTCAAATGAATCATTAATGCTTCTTCTGAAGTGAAGCAGATGCCTGGGGTCCAGGTGCACAGAAGTGTTTGAAGGCACTTTCTTCCTGGAGGGTGCTTTCTCTTCACTCGGTCTCCCTTTCCCATGGCAGAGTTTTCTAATCCATTGCCCTCCACTCTTGAGGGAGCCTGCTGGTCGGGTATCCTCTTTACCTTAAGTCTGGGTCCCAGGGGAGACTGCTGAGGCCACGCCTCCCGCTGGGACCTGGGAG
This sequence comes from Sciurus vulgaris, assembly GCF_902686455.1. NCBI lineage: Eukaryota > Metazoa > Chordata > Mammalia > Rodentia > Sciuridae > Sciurus > Sciurus vulgaris. The sequence goes on along the minus strand of NC_136462.1, from coordinate 55,701,866 downwards.
CCATCTGTAGCCCCACAGCCAAGGCGCCATGACAATTCTGTATATATTCTGGGTGTGAATCCTTTGCCGTATAAATATATTGTAAATATTTTCTCCATTTGGACTTGCCTTTTTATTTGAAACATAGGAGTCTGCAAATGTGCTGAAGATTTTAATGTCAATGAAGTACAATGTATTTATTTGCTGTTTTATGATAATTGCTTTCTATGTATTGTCAATGAATTCAGGATCCAAAGCAAACAGAAAGGATACATAATTTCACAACCCAAATATGATTACTATTAATATTTTGATATGTATATGTTTACATTTCCTTATTACTCACAGAAAGTATGCATTGAGATGGCAAAATTGATTTCTAAAGGTATCATCTTTTTAATAAAATATGTTAGTTTCCAGGCATTATCTGTTTCTGCAGGTATGTGTTTTTGTTTGTGTTTGTCTAGGTTATTTTACTGCTTTGTAAACATGGATATTAGTTTATAGAAAACTGATTATAATGCATATAATTCTTATTCATAGAAATGCAAATAATTATGTCCTATGGAATATAGTTGATTACTACCCTGTAAATAAAGCTGTTTTTACAAATTCATTTCAACACTTTTTACTGTGTATTTTTTAAATTCTTTAAACCAATTATAAAACATAACTAGTTTACTCATTTAAGTTAAATAAAAACTTGAGACATGTCAATAGTGTTTGTATGAGTCATGATTTTACCTACTTTTGAACTTTCTCTTTTAATAGCATATGTTCAAAAAATAGGAATCAACTTGTACAAATTACTTTTCACAAATATATATGTAAGGAAAATGTAGCTATTTCGGCTATTTTCTGTTATTATTCCTATTATTTAAAAAACAATAAAAAATTTGTAGAAAGATTACAAACAATTTGGGACACCAGAACTAAATAAAAAATTAACAGAAGAAACCAAAAGGACAGTGAAAATAACTTAAAACTTGTATACAACCCTGTATATTGAAACATGTATTATTTTAATTTAAATACCACTAAATTAACATCATTTTGTGTTCAGTAGTTTGGAGAACATGAAACAAAACGCTACTACTCAATTTTTGTAATAAGAGTATGAAGCATAGGTGTTTGTACTACAAATTGGCAAAACCATTTTGGAGAATCACAAAATACTTTTCAGAAATGCTTAAAATTACTATACACTTGACCATCAGTATCACTTATGAAAAAGTATCATTGGAAATAATTAGATAAAATTGGCAGATCCTTTTATACTTACATATTTATATTTTTCTTCTGAAGAACAGATTTCATATAATATAAAGAGAATTCCTGGATATCTCTGAGTAAAAAGAAGAGACACTGATGAATATTGTGGACTCAGTTTTTGAAGTTATCCACAGTTATCAAAATACAGCACAGTAATAAATTATACTTGTGTTATTTATTCGGTTTTAATTATAGGACTTCCTAATTTAACTCTTGGGAACTGGAATCAGTAGCTAATTTGAGAAGGGTTGTTGAAACTCCCCAAAAATAAATTCTGGATACATTTTTTAACAGCACTCATTTCCTAAAGTTGCTTTTCTCTATCAGATTTAATAGTAAACACCATTTCTTTTCCATATGGAAGTCTCCTTTATTTATTTTTACAATTTTACCTTAAAATTTGTTTTTAATGAATAGATGATTTTTAGAATAGTTTTAGATTACAGAAAAATGAAGCAGGGAGTCCAGAAAGTTGCCATATGCCAAGGTCCCTCTTACACGTAAAGTCATCTGTTTCTCATGGTTGAGTTTGAAGAGTGTATATTTTGGATACTATTCCTTTGCCAGGCATATGTTTTGCATATATTTTCTCCCAATATGTTGCTTATGTTTTTATTGTTTTAACCATCTTTTGCAAGCAATTTTTAATCTTAATAAAATAAAAAATTATTTTCTTTCATGGGTCATGATTTTGGTGTTATATTAAACACATTTAGGTTATACTTTGTTTTTAAGTCTGTAGCACTGTTCAGTCTGGTCTGGGTCATGTCTGGATATTTTGCCATGTATCCTCATTTCCTTCTGTGTATTGTCCCCAATACATGGTACAGAATAGACATGTATTAAGTGAGTATTATTGGAATTATTGAGTAGTAAAATTAATGGATAAATAAATAAGCAAACACATGAATATGTATTGACAGCTCCAGTTTTTCCTTTGTAGAGTTTTGCTATAATTCTATCTTTGTCGAATATAGTAGGAAGCTTGCCGATAAAGTTTGAGTCTTCCTCCCATTTTATTTGACTTCCTCCAAATCATTGTATCTTTCCAGTTTATTGATATGTCTTAGGAGATTTAATAGTTTTTTGCATATATCTAAGTAACTTATGAAAATATTTCTTATACATGTTGACATTCTCTCATATGTGCTAAATCCTAAAGCCTTATAATGTATCAACAGTTTTCTTTACATATGCAAAAAGTTTTAAAGTATATTTTTAATGGTTTTATAAATACTATAAAGTTGATGAAAATACTACTATTTTTGAGTTCCCAATGTTTTATATTTATATGTATATATTTTGCGTCTTGGGAATCAATTTCATATAATACAAAGCAAGAATAGTGCTGAATAACTCTGAGTAAACAGAAAGAGGTTAATGTACATTAAGGATCCAGTTTTTGAACTTAATAGTTGTCAAGATACAACTTTGTAATAAAAATTGTGCTTGTTTGTCAGATAATTTATCTAATTTAGCTGTTAGGTGGTGTAATTGTTAGGACTGCTTCTGATTTTTAAAACCCCATGATCAAATCCATGAGGCATTTTTATTGTTATATTCTATGGTTGCATTTCTTTACTGGATTTGATGCTGAAAACCACCTCCTTCCTCAGGAGACTTCTCTTTCTTCTTTTTCCCTTGGTTTTTCTTCTCTTTGTCATAGACTGATCTACTGAAGCAACATTGAGAGAAGGATGAAAAATTTGGCTCACTTGTATTCCAACAACCTTTTTGTAAAATCCCCCTGCTCATCTAATTGGTTAAATTGTATTTACACTGTTAAGATGTATCACATATGAAGTCCTTCCAGAACAAAATTTTCCCTCATGTCTATACATACATTTAACAGAGGGCTGTCATTTCCCTTTTTAATTTGATCTTATATAATTTCTGTAGTATTTTATGACTGTAGAGAATCCAAGCACAAATATATTTCTCTTCACAATTGTACCTCCATTTAAGAGAAGTTTTTGAAAATGTACACAGTATTGTGAAAAGAATCAGAGTCCGGTGATGTCTTATTTGTCATAATGAAGATCTTTTAGTTACATGCACTAAATTGCTTCTTTGAGACTAAAGTTCATATAATACATAGGAATACATTCTTGGTTTCTTATGAAGGCACAGACAGTTCAACAGAGAAGAAATTATAAGGAAATACGCAATTTTATCAACAAAGCTACCAATGAGAATAAAGAGGAGAAAGTGTTTTTGAATTTAAGGAGACTGTTATTTGATCAGAGCCTTAAGTATGTTTAAGTACATACAATGGAGCATTATAAAACAAGATGAAAACTGTACTTGGGCATAGTAATACTGAACAATGCTTGTGTGCATGTCAGGCAAAGAATGAGTTTATATTTTATTGTCAGGATATACTGGAAACTTTGTAAACAACTGAATGTAGGATTTGTAGGACCATAATGCTTCAGTAAGTGGAATCCAACAATGAAGGCTGAATCATGGATTGAAAAGTGAAAAACCAAGCATTAGGATAGTAGGGAAAGAGGTCCTAGACTAGTATAGGAGAGAATTAATGGTTCAGAGTGAACTTAAGGCAATGGGGAAAACACATAAAATACTGTTGATATATAATTTACTGACTGTGGTGACCACTTGCCTTTAGGAGAGATGGAAGCCGAAGAATCAATGATGATCCCCAACTTATTTTTTTTTTTTGGTACCAGGGATAAAACCCAGGGGTACTTAAATACTGAGCCACATCCTCAGCCCTTTTTATTTTTTTCTTTTGAGACAGGGTCTCACTAAGTTGATTAGGGCCTTGCTGAGATTACTTGTGATCCTCCTGTTTCAGTCTCCTGAACCACTGGAATTACAGGTGTGAGCCACCACACCCAGCTGATCCCTAACTTTTGAACCTAGGTAATGGTAATATATAAAATAAAGAACTTAGAGTTATATAGAAAATGGACTTCAAATATTAACTCATTACTTGCTCAAATTACTTAGCTTTTAAGGGTTAGGGTTGTTTTGACAATTGATTTGGAAAATATTCATTAAGTACTGAAGTGAGTAACTAGAACTTAATATGGTAAATGAAAATTAAATGTTATTTATTATTTTACTATTATTATTATTATTATTGAGTATAGAATGAGTAACACTGGTGACAAGTTAGCATGAATATATTAAGCATGACATGTTAAAAGAAATTATAAGATGTAGATGTAGAGTAGGAAATTTGAAGTTTGCCTCTACACTAAGGAGAGAGTTTGATCAACAGATATACATTAAAAAACCATCAGTACAGAGAGAGTAGGGCAAAATCATGAAAGTTAGAACTCTATGACATTGTTATTAAAATATGTTTCTAATTCCACATGGATTTTAGATATAGATTTAAAAATTCAAAGAAATATTACCCTTAAAATATTAGAAAGAAAAATCCAAATATTATAATTAATGAAGAAACAGTAGATTCAAAAACAATATTTAAATTTATCTGGAAAAATTATGAAATTCTCTGCTTCCAAAACTGTGAGAAATCAATTTATGTTGTTTATAAACCACTATTTTATAATATTTTGTTAGAGTAGTCCAAATAGACCATGGCAGACATGAAAAAATTCAAAGCTTTTCCCATAACATGTCTCTGTAATTTAAAAACTGAAATAGGAAGTTATATTTTAAGAGTCAAACTATCTTTCAGATGAAGCTCTTTTCTTTATAGAAGTACATATGTTGTATGTACTTCCATGTGCCATTGGAATGATGGGTTTTGAAGGACTAGAGTGAGAAGTTTCTCAGGAATAACTTAAAGAGAAAAAGATTGCCTTGTAAGTCAGATATATGTGCACACCCATTTGAAAAGATACACAAGCTAAAAGACACAGAGACATAATCAAATAAGACTAGATTCTACCTAAATAAAATGTATTATTATGTCTAAGGAAGAATATAAATTACAATATTTTAAATTCATGGATTAAAGAAAATAAATAATTCCTTAAGATCTTGACAGTCAGTTGTTTAGTGACAGGGGATCCTAGTCAAGGGATTTTCAGTGGTTACCTAATCCTATTGGCAAGATCATTCTTCTTGCCATATGACTTCTTTGGATATCAGGCCTGAGAAGCATCCATCAGAGAAGAATTTGTGGCTTTTGTCTATGTCTAACTGTGTGCTTATGATGCCTCATACAAAAGAGGTATATTTTTCATCACAAATCAATTAAATAGCAATATGACTTTATGTATCAGTTACTTAAGTTTTAAAGTACCCTCTTAAAAAGATGACGCCTTTTCAGCGTGCTGATAAAATCAGGTCTCTAAGATTGAGGGTCCAAGAAAGTGGTAAATGTGCAAAGTGCTAATTTGTAAAATTTGGTAGAAATTACCAGTCCTTCTGCCAGGTGACAAACAGAGAATGCTCCTAGTTATGTGCAGTTTTTTGTTTGTTTTTGTTTTTCATGGTGGCATGGTGGGGATTGAACCCAGGGCCTTATACATGTTAGGCAAGTGCTCTACCAACTGAGCTTTGTCTATGACCCTTATGTGAGTGTTTATTCCCTATTTTAAACTTGTCTGTAGTATGCTTTACCCCTTATCAGTGAAGATGGCAGTACTTATATTACTTGTGTTATAACTAGAATGATAATAACTTCAAAATTCTGTACTGGTGGTAACCAAGAAGAGATGCGCCAGGATGAGATTATACTAATTACTGTTTTAAAACGTGACCAGATCCATCAGACATTAGATGACTGTCTTTGATTTATTTATACGGAAGGGGGGCATCATTGCTCTACATGTTTATTTCTTAAGAAAACTTAAATTTTAAGAATTTCTAAAGATTTATGATCACTTTTGATTATAACCACTTTTGAAAATAACTCCCACTTCAAAATTATTCTGAATCTTTCTGTAAATGTTAAGCATAAGGAGGAGGATGGACTAAGCATAGGTTCCTGACTTTCCTCTCACTTGAAATGCTCCATTTGCTTTATTTCCTGAATCTCTGAGGAACAGATTTTGCTAAGACATCTATGGAGAGTCAGCAAAAAGGTGTCTTGCATGCCTTATTGAGTACTTCTAATCACTCACCTGACCACTCAAGCAGGTACATCTCTGCTTAAAAGTCATAGGATATCCACACCCCAGCTGACCCATCCTGCTGCCAGGAAACCTCTTACCTCCTATGGTTCACTGGATATGATATTTATCAACCAGCCCCTACAATTCTGGTAACCAATGGGGGGAGATTTATTTCAAGTTGAAACTTTTTAAAGACTTAGGCATTTACTTTGTACCTAATCAGAAGGTTATCTTTCCAAAGATATAAGCTCAAACAACCTAAACAGTTTATGTCTTAATATTTATGTATACTTCCCCCTTTTTCCTTACCCTTTGCAATACAAAGAAATGGGTAATATTCGTGTATCTTCCACAGTGACAGGTGTCAAATTGCAGTTGTAGTTTGAATTCGGTAGTCAAAATCAGTTCTTTCTTTAATTGACAATTCTAGGACGGTGAAGGCTTTCCTCTCATTACGAAATAGTTTCCTGTGAGAACTGGATTTCTGGTATTGTGTAACCCTCTTTCAAGTTTTCTTCCTCATGTTATAGAGATTCATTACACATTTAACTTACAGACTACTGGATGCAAGACTCTGAGTTATTGCGATATGTGAGTCAATGAAGAATCAGATGCATGTCTTAAGTTCATTTCCACTTGAAACATTCATAGGTAACATTCTTTTCATCTTTTTCTCCTAGGATTTGTGTACATGGATATGGTATATTCTGCTTTTTTAAAAGTAGAATAATGAAATGATAATTGCTATTTTAACTGCTTGGCATAATTTAGCTTTTCTCAGTTGCTTACACTACAATTTGGGGGAAAATAATAACTGACTCAAACAAATTTAAATTTGCATTTTTCCTAGACATTAAGGAAGGTTAAAGGTGAATCTGTACTTCCTTGAAAATTTAATTCTTTTTTCTCAGAAATGAAGTAAAATATTGCTGATACCTTCATTTAAAAATTTAAGTAAACTAATGTGATTCAAAAGCTAAATGCTGACTCTTTACTAATCTTTTCATTCTTCGCTCTGGAGAATGGAAAAAAAAAAAAAAAACAAAAAACAAAAACAACTCTCCAAATAGAATTCTGCACTATCTTCATACTGCTTATAAAAATTCTAGTTATGCTTCTAAAAGTTCTAAAACCACTTCTCTTCCTGAAATACCTTCCTAACTTCCCCTACTTGAAGTTCATATGTTTATTTATTCATCAGACAAACTGGAAATGTTCTATTAAGGAAAAGAAAAATAGAGAAATGTGTATCCACTACAGAGCCAAGATAAGAGTGTTTCCAGAAAGGAGTCATCAGCCGTGTCCAGCGCAGCCAATAGCTGGAGAGGAAGGTCACCCTCTCATAGCCATGACCAGGCAAAATGGAAATTGTGACCTAAGGAAAGCAATTTCAAAGGTACAGAGGTGCAATCAGTGAGTTGAGAGGAAGGTAGTGCTTCAGTGAAAAGAGACAGTATGTTGGTTCAGTTGGAGCAAACGAAGTCAAGGATATTTTTGTTTGCACTATCTTCATACTGCTTATAAAAATTCTAGTTATGCTTCTAAAAGTTCTAAAACCACTTCTCTTCAAGGATATTTTTGCTTATTTGAATAAGGAAGAGGCTGAAATAAGCTCCTCTTTTGAGTCAAGTGTACCATCCTCTTCTGCATCGTCCTGTGAAAAGAACACATAGACCTCAGAGGAATTGGTCTCACTTCTACTTTGCTCATTCTGTCATCTTAATTATGATATATTCCCTTAATCTCAGGTTTTAATATAAAACGATGGGGTAAGCCTTCTCTATGCAATAGTCAATGAGCTTCTACATTGGAATCATTTGTAGTTTTGAAATTAGATGTGCCAGACCACATCTCTCTCAATAATTCTATTTAACTAAATCGCAAGGGGTTTTGAGATTCTGGCAAATGAGAGGCAGGAGGTGAGTTCAGAGAGGAAAATTTGAGTAAAAGCATTAGGTATAAAACTGACATAAATAAGTTTCCTCAAGTGAATTTTTGGGTCAAAGGATGAGAATGTTTAGGCTTATAAATCCAGATGGCGAATTATTCTTCAAAAGAATGAACAATTTGCTCTTCAAGAGACGCTGAATGAATCTCTTTAAATTATGCAATAGTCAACAAGGTTATTATTCTTTTTAAAATTTGTAGTAGTAGCACATGTTTCCTTGCATTAATTTACATATTTTGGTTGAGAGTATGGCTACTGTTTTTCTGTATATAAAATGTCTACTGGTTTAAAGTTAAATATCCATATTCTTTGTTCATTACTTTTTTGAGAATGTTTTCTTTATTGATTTAATGAGGTCTTCATATGCAAAAGCTATATGTTGAATTTTTCTTTTAAACTCCTTTGAGAAAACTGGCTACTAAAGATGAACTGTTGCTTTGAACGAATGGGCATTAAGATGATGTACAGGCTTCAGGCAGTTTTCTTCTATGGAGACTGAGAGAGTTTCTCAGAGCTCTGAAATAAGAAATACTCTCCCTCTCCCTCTCTGTCCTTGTAAGAATAGCTACCAAAACAAAAAGAACTAATGTTTTAAAACTGTCTGTTTAAATTTTAGGATAAACATAACTGCATTATTGTTTCTTGTTATGCATATACTTTTATAGGGAGCTATAACCTAATTTTATAAAATTTCTTTAATTTAGAAAACTTTGCTATCTGAATTATAACAATACAATTATTACCCTATGTATTTTATTCAATAAATGAAAATGGAGGTGAACTGAGGTCCCAAATCAAGTTCAATGTTTTGAAACTATGTAGAAAATTAGATTACTGGTTATATTAGTTTCCATTGCTCAGGAACAAATTATTAAAATTTAGTAGTGTAAAATAGCATACATTTATTATCTGGGTTTCTGTGAACCAATATTCTACTTATGGGTTATCTGGCTTCTCTATTCTGGGTCCAACCATGCTAAAATCAAGATGTCGGTCAAGGCCTACAGTTTCCTCTAAGGCTTGAATTTCTCTCCCAGTCTTGGTGGCTATTGGCAGAATTTATTTCCTTGAAGTTATAGAACTGAAGTCTTGGTTTGAATTAGTCTGATGTTTAGAATATCTCTGCTGCGTTTGGTCTCTTTTTAAAAGACTCACTTGATTAATTTAGGCCCCTATGGATGATCTCCATTTTGATTAACTTAAAGGCAATTGATAGAAATTTTAATTACTTCTGCAAAGTCCCTTCTCCTTTGCTAACCAATTCATGAGAGCAGTTTCCTTTTCTAAGGTATCCTGTTCGCAGAGCTCATCCCACTCAAGGGCAGTGGGTTACACAGAGCATCTGTACTAAAAGGCTAAGATCTAAGCATGGGCACCCTCTTAGAATTCTGCCTACCATACCGATCAAACTTCAATGCTGGTTTTAATATTTTCAAGGTCTGATCATGAAGCGTAGATTTAAAAAAACTAAAACACACAGCAAGTATATCTGTGGATCTAAAGAAGCTTCTCAGCCAACTTAAGGATTTATTTGGTCATGGAATGGTTTTGAGGTATGATCAGACCACAAACTAACTTGATTGTCTTAGTAAATGTTACCTAAGATTATTTTGTTTACTGATGGATTAAAGTGTTTTCTATTTAGCACCACTGCATGGTTTTTAATGTTTGATGCGTTTTATTAATAAAATGATTAAGTATTAGCCATATCATGTGGGTGAAAATGGAACTGCATTTTGAATGGAACTGCAAAATGTTTTGACTTCTTATGCTTCAAAGATTGTCAGGAGAGCTGAAGCTGTGGCTCAGTGGCAACGTGCTTGCCTGCTGTGTGTGAGGTACTGGGTTCAATCCTTAGTCCCATGTACAAATAAATTTTTAAAAAAGGCATTCTGTACAAAAAAAAAAAAAATCAAAAAAAGAGTGTCAAGAGAAACTGAATTGATTGCAAATTGACTAGGGTTGAAAAGATTTTATACGGAGAATGACTTTATTCAGAGAATTCTTATAAATCATACCTTTGTATCTTTTTTAGGACATTGTACTGTTGTAGCAATCACATTTATTCTCAGGAATCTCCTCCACTCTTATGAACTTTCATTATCTGACACTCATTTCATCAGGTAAAATGAGGTAGAAGCACAAAATAGGGATATCATTTAGAGAAAAAAATCTAACGTGATTTTATGTTTCTTACAAGTGTCTATGCAGGAAGAAAGAGAAACAGCTTATTATTTGTGGTGGAAAAATCATAACCTTGATGTTCCTGCTCATTGGGCTCCACTACTTCTGAAAAGTTGGGCAAATCAGATCTTTTGAGAAAATTGGAGTAAAAAGTAATCTAAACTCTATTATATGCTAATGTCTAAGTAATACTGTGTGCAATGAATTAAAGGGAAATTTTCTAAATTAAATATGTGTAGAATGTATGAATATTAAACATTTCATTCTGATTTTTATTGATTTTGTATGCATTGGATTTTTATCATTTTGAGATGCACAAATGTAATGAAATTGATTTCATTCTTTATATGTGTATTTTTAAATATAATGGGTAAAGTCAAGGCATACTTTTGTTGAAAAATGGAAATTCATGCAGTTTTTTATTAGTAAATTTTCACCTCATTTGTCCATTTGTATATTCCTTGAAAGACCTATTAAGAGAAAGGAATTTGTCCAGACTGAATATTGAATAGGTAAGTTATTCTACATTTATAAAAGTTGTCTAATTTTTGGATGCAACAAAACCTTGGCTCTTATTTGACTTAATTTATAACAAACCCCAAAGTCATTATTTAATATACTGATGTGAGCATTTGATAAAACTTTTTTGTGTTCTGTAACAAAATTTACAATTCTTTTTTACATTTAGTTTTATTTAAGATTCATTCGCAAAAGTGAGGTGCTAGGCAATTCAGTGAGACCCTGTCTCTAATAAAATACAAAATAGGGCTGGGGATGTGGTTCAGTGGTTGAGTGCCCCTGAGTTCAATCCCCAATACCAAAAGAAACCAAACCAAAACAAAGCAAAAACAAAGATTCATTCATTATACCATTCTAAATTGGAAAAAACAATTGTTGGTTTATATATTTACTTCCAGAACTCTATGTGGAATTAGCATCTCCTATGCTATTACTTTCATGATTATAGAAAGACTATTTGATCTCATTGATATTTTACTTAGAAATTCGATATTCAGAAGAAGTGCAATTTGGGATTTGTTTGTTTCTCCTAAATTACTTAGTATTTTGAATTATGGAGCAATGGGGATGCACAAAGATTTGAGTATTCTTAAGTATCTCCAAATTAAAACTCCCTAAGATACTTTCTTTATCCTCTCAGTGGTATACTTATTTTTTCAATTGTGATTTTTTTCTGACACTTTAATGTTCTTTGCCAAACCCTTTGTAAGCCCATGGTTATATTTATCAGATAACTTGAGTTAGAAACCTTTGATTCTATTCCTATTCCAGCCTCTGACTCCTTGAATAACCTTCAAAAATTAATATTCTTCTTACTATCTCTAATGGTAAAAAATACCAACTCAGTGGGATATTCTGAAGCTTGATTATAATTATGATTCATAATAAAGTCCATTGAGATATTTCAAGAAAAGGCATTGTACACAGACAAAATATTATTATGAAACTCTCTAGAGTCTTCATTTGTATGTATTATTTACAGACTTCAACAGAATTATATTTCAGTTGTGCCTGTAGGGTCTCTGATGTTTTTCTTTCAACTAAAATTTTTCTACCCCTATTAAATGTTTACTAAGCCAAGGATTCTTTAAAGAAAGAAAATGTAATGACTCAAACATTGTTAAATAATGTGCAAGAAATTTAATCTACCTTCCTTGTATGATAAAGTTGAGGTGAGTTTAAGTATTATCTAAAACATACTTGGAATAAGGCTGCATAAACTAGCTCATTGGAACCAGTGTGCTTTAAAAGTTTTATGGGCCTTTAAAGAGATGTAGACAAGGTCACTCATTCGGCTATGCTTTTCCATATTTTTATATATGCAGTTTTGATTACAGGGTATAGTGTAGTGTGTAAGCTTCTGGGTTTTAGCACTGGTTTATTTTTGTACAAATCCTTGCTCTGTCACCTATAACCCATGACACTTTGGGATATTTGTAAAATAGTCTTTACCTCAGTGTTTCCACTTATGAAATAGAGATAATAATACAATGAATTGTTAAATCAGAAAAATGTACATGAAGCATAAATATGGCACAGAATAAGTACCCACTAAGTATTAGCCTTTCCCACGGGTCTGATCTTGGCTGTATTTCTTTAGCATTATTTTCATGATTAAATTTGAGTTAGCATCAATGGAGTATTAATATGTTTTCATTTTTTGTTGTACTTATATTCACAGTTTGAGTTATTACTTATTATAATCTTTGGTCTATTTTGGATTTACACTTAAGGTCTTCTTATAGGATAGGATCTAAACTTTTATATTTATGGGTATTTATTATATTATTAAATCTAAAACTTTCATTTAGACATTTATTAACAAATATAATAACAATATTGAGCGTGTGTTATGTGCAAGAAATCTCTTCAAATACTTTAACATTCACTATTTCATTTAATTCTCAAAACAACGTTAGTTAGGTATTATTTGTATTATCTCCAATTAGAAATAAGAAAACCAAGGCTGACATGTTGGATGACGATACTCAGGTCTATTAACAGAACCAGAGTTTGATCTCAAAATCCAACAATAAAGCTCATACTTAAAACCTCTACATTTCACTCTTATATCAAAATAAAATGTCTCTTTGTTACTTCCAAATACACATACAAGATAACAGACTCACATTTTTCTTCCCCATCTGACCTGTGTATTTCTACTATTCCTGTGATCGCCCCCACTTGGAATTCATAGTTGTCTCCTTTAACTCATTTCTTTCCTTCTCATTTATTACCAATTCTTTCCTCTGTGCTTTGGTAAAATTTCTAGATACAAAATTTGTTTGCATGAGTTACCCCACTGATCTCCATTTCTTTGTTGTTGTCATTGACACTGCCCTGGACTAGGCCTTCCTTGATCCATGTTTGGGTTACTGCTGTAGCTCCTTAGCTATATTTCTAAAGTGCTTCTCTTGAAATCACTCCAATTTGCCATTTACTGTGTGACCTTGACAAATTAATTTATTTTCTAACGACTCAATTTTAACATGTAGTTAATAATACCTACTTCATAAGGTTGATATGAGAATTGAATGAATTTAAATTCAGCAGATTTCCCTTGAAGGATGTGAGCTGCAGGAGAGCAGAGCTTTTAGTCTGCTTTATTTCATGATAAATTCCAATTGCCTAAAGAAATGCCTGACAAAACAAACATTTTAAATGAACAAAATACTTAATATATATTAGGGCTTTATAAGGTTTCTTATTTTCATGTATCACTGCCAAATTTCCTCAAATAACACTACTATGCTTGGGTGTTGCTGGAATGTGTTCTCCAAAGGTTGGAGTATGGAAGCCTGTCCTCAGGTGGCAGTGTTGGGAGACAGTGAAACCTTTAAGAGATGGAGGCTGGTGAAAGGTGAGTGAGTTACTGGGGCCACTACCAATGGAAGAAATTAATGTAGTTCTCATGTGATCTTAGTTCTCACAAGAGAGTTAGAATAAAAGAGTAAGAACTCTTTCTCACTGACTCCTTCCCTGATCATGTGATCTCTCCATCTTGCATGTACTTTATCATGACGCCATCCACCATGTTGTGATATAGCCAGGAGGTGCAATTGCTGGAGCTGCTACCATGCAGTATGAACTTTCTGCTTCTAAAACCATGAGATTAAAATAGACCTCTTTACTTTATAATATACCTATCTCAGGTATTTTGTTATAGCACTGAAAAATAGAACTAATACACATACTTTTAAAATGTTTGTCCCCTGTTCAAATAGATCTATGATTTCTTATTATCCATAGAACAAAATATATACTTCAAAACTTAACATTAACAAATCTTCATAATTTGGATGCATTATATCTAACCCACTTTAGTTCCCTAGAATAATATAACTTAGAAGGGATAGTTTGTTTTCATCTTCTGATCACATTTGAAGATTTACATCAATTCTTTGAAGTTTACTCTTAAAAGTCTCTTTCTCATCTTCTTAGTATCTAGTTCCAGCTAGACACTAAATTCCAGCTCAGGTCCTAACTTTTCAAGCTCAAAGTTTTCTGAGTTGCTTTTATAAAAACCTATAGTATGTGTTTTAAAAAATCTTTTGGCATTACTTATTCTGATACTTAAATAGGTAAAAGTGTGATAAATTTTCCTTGATTTATGTCTCCTCATTTAGATTGTATCTTGTGTTTGGTGCCTTTTAGTGCCTCATTTAATGCTTCATATATGGGGTCAATAGGAATTCAGTAAATGATTGTGAAGTTACTTTGAGTTTTAGTCAGTTTCCTTGCTATTCAGTTTCTTTCTTTTGAAACTCAGGAATTATAGAAATTGGGGTATTTTCCTCCCCATTCACCATTTCTCTATTTTCCTGTCATGTTGCCACTGTGAAGTTTGGATGGGATAAATCTCACCTCCAGTTGCAAGGATGGTTCTGTTTTACAAAGACAATTTAGAACTATCTCATTCTCACTTATGTAGTGGGTGGCTCAGGAGTGATAAAGCAGCGTCTTAGGCAGAAGCTTGTTAGTGTCTGTCCCCTGGCCATAACGATCGGTTAAGGAATAAGCATGTGATCTAAGTTGATTCACAAGCACACTCACTTTGAGAAGCATTAGTTTATAGGAGATACTCATTCTCTTTCTGTTTGACCAAGAAAGAGATAACTCTGGTTGCTATTGGTAGTCATCCTGTGACAATAAGTAGAAGTCGCCTTAAAGTTGATAATACAGAAGGGAGAGGACTGATACAGGAAGTACTGGGCCATTAGTGAACTTGGTTAGCCTGAGTCATTCTTACCTGAAGTCTATCCTAAGTGTGAATTTTATTTTTTTCCTCTCGAATGGTATTTTTTGTTTTATGTTTAAAGGCATTTTGATTAGGGTTTTTTTTTTGTTGTTGTTGTTTGTTTGTTTGTTTTTTATATTTTAACTACATGAGTCTCCAGTAGGAAGTCTATAAGTCCTGAGTTTGATAAGATTGTTGAAATATTATTTAAAAGCTTATGAATATATTTTCTAATAGCCTGGTGTATTGAGAGCAGTACCATTTAATAGCAATAATTATTCTTATTTTCAAAAGATAAAAATTGGAATAAGGAAGGAAAATTCATGTGGAAAGGTAATTTTCTCAGGAAACTGAGCAAGATTTGAAAGAAACCAAGGAAAGGAAAGGATTAAAGAGAAAGAAATTAATGAAGGTCGATATCCTCAGCCTCTTATGCACAATTGTATCCTTTCTTTTCAGAGGAAGTAAAAGCCTTTCTTTGAGTACTGATCACATGCCTGGCATGGTGTTGAAAAGACCACATACTTTATCTCATTTAATCCTCATTTATGCCAGTCAATATTGAAAAAATCCTAAGTGGTACATATGCCATTCCTACTTTGTTAATTAGAATACAGAAGTTATGAGAGGTTAAGTAGCTTGACTAGTTACCCAACTAGTAGGGTATAAGACTCTAAATTACACATAAGTGTTTTCATGTTAGGCCACTGTTGATTAGCTTGTAAGTCATAAGAATGAAAGAAAGGGAATTCTTCTGTTCTAGGTAGTCCCTATGTTATAAACCTGGTAGTTCATCTACCAAATAGAGTTGATTATTATCTATACAGTAAGGATAAATCTGTCAGGTTGAAAAGGCATGAGATTGTTTGAGCTATTTTCTTGAGGGGGTAGGAGGTGATAAAGGCAATACAAGCTAGTTAGCTATATGTACTCATGGGTTTAGGATTCATTAATTATAAGCATATTTTCCCAAAATTTTAAAGTCAGTAAAGCACATTAATCAGTACAGGTGTCCAGGGATTGTTCATTCCTTCACATAAGAACACCACCACTCTCACCCAATAAACCTTTTCTTTTTAATATTATTTTTCAGTTGTCCATGGACCTTTATTTTATTTATTCATTTATATGTGGTGCTGAGAATCAAATCCAGGGCCTCACACGTGCCAGGCAAGCACTCTACCACTGAGCTACAACCCCAGCTCACTCACCCAATAAATCTTATGGACAATAAGAAAAAAACACTAAATATTAATGTTTAATTAATATCTTATTTACATTCATACATCTATTTATTATCTACATGTATTTTTAAATGTTAAAATGCAATAGTCAATATGGACTGAATTAACAAAATAAAAATATGTATCCTCAAATTGTCACGTAAAACCTGTAATACTCAAATATGTAAACCTTTTATGAATCTCTCTATGTGTTCAATTCCTGCGAACATTGAAACAAAAGAAAGATATTACCATTGTTCACCTGGCATTTGGAGGAAGAAATTAAAGCCATTTCTTAGGAAGGAGAATCATCACTTTTTAGTCTTCTTCATGCTGAGTATACTTCTCAGAGTAAAATCTCTCCTTGCTATATCGATAGTAACTCTTACGTTTTTGCAGAAATTATTTTTGTGAATAATATTTCATAGCATCACCAATTTTGTATTATATTTCCTTTTTATTAAGGAAACATAAATTTAGAGAGAAAGGAGAAATTTAATGTACCACACATGAAATATTTCTCTGATCTATAGTTACTAGCATATCTTTTATTATAATTTGAGAACAAGGAATATAGCTATATGACACTACATCTACTTCATACATATACAGTGTTTTAATGGACACATAAAATATGGAGACTTTCTCGATTAAAATGATTACAAAGTAGATATTATTTTCAGAACATTTTAGCAGTATGCCAGAAAATGTTAAATGCAGGAAATCAAATTATAAAAAATTTGACTGGAAATGTTATTTACAATGCAAAGTATTTCCATTACATTGTATATAAAGCTAATATTACAGATCTTGCTCATATGTTGTATAATAAGCAGTGATGAACACAGCCTTTTCAAACACTAATAAGAGATGTATGGCTAGATACAGTCTCCCTTTCTCTAAATAATTAGGAATAAAATTACCCAAGGAGCGAACAAACTGTTCAAAGAAAACTACCAAATCATTGATGAAAGAAATAGAAAGATACCCATGTTCATGAATTGGAAGACTTACATTGTTGAAATTTCCATAATGCCCAAAGTATTCAACATATAGTATGCTATCCCCATCATATCCTAAGGATCTTTTTGTAGAAAAAAACATTTGGGACCACAAACAAGCCTGAATAGACAGATCTTGAAATAAAAAGTAAAGTTGAAGGCATTGCACTTCCCGATCTCAAAATACATTACAAAGTAATAGTAGTAAAAGTAATGGCATAAAGATGGGTATTTAGACCAACAGGACAGAATAGAGAGCCCAGAAATAAATCCTCAGGTGTGTCATAAACTGATCTTCCAAAAAGTAGCAAAAATACACAATGGGGGAAACTTTTTCCCATTAACAATTAGGATTCTGAAAACTGGTTATCAACATACAAAAAAGCTGGTCATGGTGGCGCATGCCTGTAATCCCAGCAGTTTGGGAGGCTGAGGCTGGAGGATTATGAATTCAAAACCAGCCTCAGCAATTTAGCAAGGCCTCAGCAACTTAGGGAGATCCTGTCTCTAAAATAAAAAATACAAAAAAGGACTGGGGATATGTCTCAGTGGTTAAGAACCCCTGGATTCAATCCCTGGTACCAATAATAATAATAATAATAACAGAAAAATAATATACTGTATACAATAATCAAATCAAAGTTGATAAAGAATTTAAACATAAGATCTAAAGCTTTAAAACTCCTAGGCAAAAGCATAGGGGAAAATACTGACATTGGTTTTGACAATGATTTATTGTAAAGATATAATCTCAAAAGTCCAAGCAACAAAAGCAAAAAGAAACAGGATCGAATCAAACTAAAAAGTTTCTGAACAGCAAAGGAACAATTAATTATTAATTAACAATTAATAGGATACAATGACAAACAGAATTGGAAGAAAAATGCAAACTCTGTAGTCCATGAGGGGCTAATTTCCAAAATATTTAAGAAAATTCCATAACTCAATAGCTAAAAGTCAACCCAATTAAAAAATGAAAAAAGGTATTGAGTAGACAGTTCAACAAAGAAGATATACAAATAAGTAAGAGGTAAACAAAAAGATATTCAACATCATAAATTATGTAGGAAATGCAAATCAAACCACAATGTGATATATGTCCTATCTCTTTGGATGGCCGTTACAAAACACAAAATTAGATAAGCAAGGACATGGAGAAATTTGGACCTTTGTAAACTGTTAGTGGGAATTTAAACTGTGCAGCAACTATGGAAAATGGAAGTTCCTTTAAATATTTTAAAAAGAACTACCATATGATCTAATAATCCTACTTTTGGTGCAAAGGAATTGAAATCAGGGTCTCCAAGAAATATCTGGTATCCCTGTGTTTATTGCAGCATTATTTGCAATAGCCAAGACATGGAATCAAACTAAATGTCCATAAGTGGATGGATGATTGAAGACAATGTAGAATACACATACAATGAAGTATTATTCAACCTTATAAAAGCAGGAAATCCTGTATTTATGGCAACATGGATGAACGTGAAGAACATTAATGCTGAGTGAAACTGGCCAGTCACAGAGGTGCAAACACTGCATGCTTCTCCTTCTATTAGCTGTCTATAACAGTCAGTTCATAAAAACAAGAGGATAATAGTGATTGTCAGGGGCTGAAGTGTGGAGGAAATGGAGAGTTGTTTAGTGGGTATGAAGTTTTAGTTATGGTAGTTGAACAAGTTCTAGAGATCAGCTGTAAAGTACTATAGTTAATGATACTAAATTCTTCTAATTTTATTAAAAAGGCAGACCTCATATGAAATGTTAATGCTACCAGACAAAAGCAAAAGTAAAACCAAAAGAACAAGAGTAGACTTTGGAATTTGTTGAATATATCTGTTGCCTTGATTATCAGTGCTGTTTGCATATGTCCAAACTCACCAATTTGTATTTATCAAATATGTGCAGTTTTTAAATATCAGTTATGCCTCAATAAGATGTTTGAAAATAATGGCAATATTTTTACTGATATTTTTGCTACTTTAGAAAGTTTTATGATGTTTTTATATTGAAATAATTTTAAAATAAGGTAATTTGAAGAAATAATACAAATAATTTCTATTTGCTTTTCATGAAAATTCATTAATTCACCAGTTGTTAGGAATTTGAAAGTGTGTATACATACACACATGTTATTATTTTCTAAAACATTTTCATTTAAGTTGCAGGCATCATATTTCCTTACCTGTAAGTAGTTTTCAATGCATCTTCCAAAAATAGAGATATTCTCTTATAAACCAGAATACAAACTCAGGAAATGAAACATTATATATAAATTGAAATTTTACCAATCATCCAATAATCTGATTTATTGAAATACTATTTTTCTGATTTAGAATTCAATCCAGGATAATGCATTGAAATTAATTGGCACTTACTGCTTGGTCCAACTTGGTACTGGGAGACATTACTCAAATCATTCAATTTTAATATGTAGTCAGGGAAATTCTGACATCTCTGAATTTTAACTTGCAAAGATGTTGTGAAAATTAAATGAGAAGCTACGTGAACGGTACAGTCAAGAGTGCCAAATACAAGTTGGTGCTCAAAAAGAACTGCAATTTAAAAAGTAAATAACATTTATTCAAGTGAGAGTTATAAAATTTGGTCTTTAACCTAAATGTAATGAAAGGTAAATCACTTTATTTATGCTTTTCAGAATATATTTCAATTGGTCAAGAGTAAAAAGGTCAAAGTCATTTTGAAAATAAAACACTTTATATAAAGGTAGTCTATTATAGTTAATGGTATATGGGCTTCTAGCATGTGATTTAAATATACATTCACAGTGGAAAGCAATGAAGCTGTTCAGCTGGCAAGAAGATACTCAAGGTTTTAAGGCAGCTTTTTAGATTATGAAAGAGAACTCTGTATTGACATACAGAAAGAGGGTTAATCTTGGATAAGAAGTTGCTTGAGAATGTTCCTGTAGGCAAAACATTGCCTCCTTCTTATGTTTACATCAACAGTTCACTTAGGAAAGTGATGTGCAAAATGGCACTTTTGTTGATGAGGGACAGATCCCAAGGGGACAGACTTCCCTGGTGTTTTTGTCATTTCTATCGTTTTTCCTCTCATCGACTGTTGGCCCAATTGCAGGTATAATCAATTGCCTGTCTTCCCAGGAGTATGTGGTGACTTGTCCAAGTCAGTCAGTGATTCTCTTCTTTGCAAACGGATGTGTTTCTCCAGAAAGTGGTTTTCACCTTTGATCATATCTGGTCTCACATTAGTATTTTATCAGGACATGTATTTAAGGTTTTTCTCCCCAGTGACATTTTTAGATTTGTAGAAAACACCTAGCTCCTTTCTTTTTTTGCGTCAGACCACCATGCTTAATACAGCGATGAACACTTCGAGTTGCTAGAAGGGCATATGTGGAATTGATGTTCTTAATCTAACTCAGGGTCTTCACTTTCATCACCTATCTAGTTTTCCTGGGGTGTAGAGTCACCTTTCTTGTCTTTACTTGCCTGAACTACTGAGTGAAGCTGCTGATAAACCTGACTACCTTGGGTTCTATGAGTTGCTGCTTCCAATTATTTCAAGCTAGGACTTCATTCATTATAGTGCAGGGAGTAGAAAAGGGAGCAGGGAGCTGAGGAGAATTATCTTTTGTTGGTCTAAGGTTCTCACTTTCTCTCTGGAAAGGGCTCCACCTGCTTAATCTTCTATTCTCCTCATTGGCACAATGCGTTTTCCCTCCATTTGAACCTTGTCTTTTGGCTATCTTGTTCCTGCCCCACACTCTAATACCAATCCCTTGCTCTTGGAAGCTCAAGTCGTGGTACCACTCTTTAGTGGTCTTCCTTTTCCTCAAATTCTTTAAATATTGCCTTCCGAACCTGTCCTTATTCTTTTATTTTTAGACACTACCATAACGGAACTAATTTTTCTACTTCATTGGGCTTTAAATATGCAGATATATTTATTTATAAAATATATTTCTGTTTCTAATTTTCTCATAAGAATATTCTATGGCCTTAAGATTTAAACAAAGCATATTGCTAATAAAATGAATAGGTAAATCACAGACTGAGAAAATATTTATAAACCTGTATTTCTCAAGGAATTTACATTCAAATAAAGAATCTCAGTGCCTTAATCTGTTTCGGCTACTATAACAAAAATACCATAAACTGGTAGCTTATAAGAAACAGAAATTTATTTCTTGCGATTCTGGGAAGTCCAATATCAAAGCATCAGCAGATTTGGTGTCTAGTGAGGACCAACCTCCTGGTTCATGGACAGTGCCTTCTGGCTCTGTCCTCATGTGGTGGAGGGAGAAGTGGTCTTTCATGGACTCTTTTATAAGGACACTAATCTCTTTCATGAGGGCAATTACCCCCATGCCTCAAAAAGCCCTACTTTCTAATACCACCATTTTGGGGAATAGGATTTTATTATATAAATTTGGGGTAACACAAACATTCAGATCATAGCACCCTACAAATAAATATGAACAATTCCACAAAAGTACACAATATTTAGATAGGAGCTCTAAAAGAAAAATTTATATGACGAATAATCATATGAAAAAATACTTAGCAGGGAAATGAAAATAAAAGAAAAATGAGATTGCTGTATACTTGTTAACTGAATTGAAAATAATTACAGTAAAATATGTAAGCAAGGATGTGAAACAAATATGACTTTTAATGTGTTTGCTGATGAGAGTGTAAAATAAACCATTTTGAAAAACTATTTGGACATTTCTTATGAAATTAATTACACAGCTACCCTATAACCCAATTATTCTTATCCTTGATATTTACTCAACATTAATGAAAATAACATAGAAAAACTATATCTGACTGACTATAATAGCTTTACTTATAATAACTCAATACTGAAAATAATACAAATATCCATCAGCAAAGGAACAGATAAGTTGTAGTATATGCATTCAATGGATCACGCAACAACAAAAAGTAATGAACCACTGACCCCTGACAAAATAGGTTGTTATGGCTTGTGTTATGGTTTGGGTGTGAGGTGTCCCTCCAAAGCTCATGTGTGAGATAATGCAAGAGGTGTAGAGGAGAAATGACTGGGTTATGAGAGTCTTAGCCCAATCCGTGAATTAATCTCCTGATGGGAATTAACTGAGTGGTAACTGAAGGAGGGGAGGGTGTGGCTGGAGGAGGTGGGCGTTGGGGTGGTGACTTTTCCGTATATATTTTGTATTTGGAGAGTGAACTCTCTCTGCTTTCTAATCACCATGTGAGCTGCTTCCCTCCACCACACTTCTCCACCATGATGTGCTGCCTCACCTTGAGCCCTGAGGTATGGAGCCTGCTGTCTATGGACTGAGACCTCTGAAACCATGAGCCCCAAATAAACTTTTCCTCCTCTACAATTGTGCTGGTCAGGTCCTTTAGTCACAGCAGCAAAAAAAAAAAACTGACGAAAACAGTTTGGATCTGTAATATCCCCCAAAGTTCACATGTTTAAGACCTGGTCCCCAATGTAGGAATGTTCAGAGGTGGGGATCTTACGTAGATGGGTTCACAGATGATGGAATTATTGAGAAGTAGTAAAAGGAGGAGGTGGGGCCTAGTAAGATGTAGTGGGTTGCTGGAAGTGTCACCTGGAAAGGCAACTTCTTTCTTTCTGACCCATTCCTCCTCTCTCTTGGCTTCACGATGACCATGAGGTGAGCATCTTTCTTTCACCATGTGCTTTTTCCATGATGTTTTTGCCTTGCCACAGGCTAAAAGCAATAAAGTCAACTTACCATGGGCTCAAACCTATGGAACCAGGAACCAAAATTTGTTAAATGAAAAGGGTTTCCATTTAGATAAAAATTCAAGAATAGTTAAAATTAATCTATGATGAGTGCAAATGGATTAGTGGTTGCCTTTGAGAGGGATGTTTAATTGGAGAAGAATTTCTGGGTTGATAGAATCTAATCTGTATCTTGATTAGAGTATTGTTTAGGTGAATGAGGATAGACTTGAAAATTATACAACTGTATAGCTAAATATGTATATTTAAAATATTTAAATGAAAATTTTACATTTAAAATATTTAAATGAAATTCATTGAAAATATTTAATATCATAACAAATCCTCCCATAATCATGACCCCAATATTTGCCAGTTATTTTTGAGAAACAAAACCAATAGGATACATAGTTTACTAGCTATGTTAGTTAGCTTTTTTGACACTGTGAATAAAATACCTGAGAAGACCAACTTAGAGGAGGAAAAGTTTATTTTGGCTCATAGTTTCAAAAGTTTAGTTCATGGTGAATCAGCTCCATTGTTGCTGGCTCAAAGTAAGGCAGAATATCATGGTAGAAGGGTTTAGTGAAGGAACCCTGATCCACTTATGATGGTCAGGAAGCAGTGGCATGTGGGGGGAGAAAGGGAACACAGGGAAGATAAATCCTCCCTGAGGATGTCTCCAGTCACCCTTCTTCCCCAATCATGCCCCACCTGCCTGCAGTCACCAACCAGTTAATTTGTTCTAACTAGGATGGACTGATTAAGTTTCATCTCTTATAATCCAATTATTTCACCTCTGAAAATTCCTTCTTTAATACAGAAACTTTTGGGGAACACTTCATATCCAAACCATATTCTACCCCTGCCCCCCAAACACTCAATTCCTTCTCACAATATAAAATACATTTAGTCCATTTTCAAGAGTTCCCATAATCTTCACAGTTTTAGCATTGCCTCAAAGTTCAAGTCGAAAGTCTCATCTGAGACTGAAGACAAATACAAGGCAGTGAGTCCCTGTAAAGATTAAAAAAAAAAAAGTTATAGGGCTGGGGAGATAGCTCAGTCAGTAGAGTGCTTGCCTTGCAAGCACAAGGCCCTGGGTTTGATCCCCAGCACCTCAAAAAAACAACAACCAAAAAAAAAAAAAAAAAGTTATATAGTGTGTGTGTTTGTGTATATATATGTATGTGTATATATATATATATATATCTTATATTCATTTGTATAAAATATACAGTGGTACAGAATAGACATTTTTGTTCCAAAAGGGAGGAATAGGTGCATGGAAGGAAAGGATGGGACCAAAACAAGACTGAACTTCAACCAAGCAAAAAAATACAGCATCTGAGGCACTTGGTAGAGAGGAGTTCTCTCCAAAAGGTTTGTGTAGCTCTTGACCCCTTTGGTCTTGCTAGTCGCAACCCACAGGGTCTTTCTCTTAGCCTGAAGTTTTTCTTAGTAGATGTCTCATGTTACTAGAATTTCTTAATCCCTGGGTTCTCCTTTGAGCTTTGAATTCACCTTTACAGCTTCATATATGTCACTTTCTCAGGGAAAACCTGCAAGAAGACTGACCCTACTAGACTTTGCCTGGCCTCTAGGGTCTTCCTCTGAAATCTTTGTAAAAATATCCGTGACCCACTAACTCCAGTTTCTGTATTCCTATAGAACCAGCACTACAAAAATGACAGCTCTGCTACCATCTTGAGCAGTAGCAAAGTCCCCTGGGACCATGACTGTGGAATCTCTGAGTGCCTGAATCTGGGCAGTGGAATGTGACAAAACAACTTCCAAGGTCCCCCATGTGAGAAGGCATTATGGTTTAGATATGAGATGTCCCCCAAAAGCTCACGTGTGAGATAGTGCAAGAATGTTCAGAGGTGAAACAATCAGATTATGAGAATTGCAACCTAATCAGTGAATTGATCCACTGATATAGATTAACTGGGTGGTAACTGTAGGCAAGTAGAGTGTGACTGGAGGAAGTAGGTCACTGGGGCATGCCTTTGGGTTTTATGTTTTGTCCATTGTGAGGGGCATACTCTCACTTGTTCTTGGTTGCTGTTTTACTCAGCTTTTTCACTGTTGGGACTAAAAGACCCAAAACGAACAATATTAAAGGAGGATAAGTTTATTTAAGGCCTAACAGTTTTAGAGGTCTTAGTCCATAGAAGACCAACTCCTTTCCTCAGGGCTTAAGGTGAGGCTGAACATCATGGTGGAAGTGTGGCAGAGGGAAGCAGCTAACATGGTGATTAGGAAGCAGAAAGACTCCACTCACCATATGCAAATATATACCTCATAGCCACACTCCCAATGAACCACTTCCTCCCACCACACCCTACCTGCCTCTAGTTACTACTCAGTTAATCCCATCAGGGATTAATTTACTTATTAGGTTAATGCAATGGACCCAGTCATTTCTCCTCCAAACCTTCTTGCATTGTCTCACATGAGAGCTTTTGGGGAACACTGCATTTAAACCATAACAGTTGCCATGTCCTGAGCTGCTTTCCTCCACTATATCCTTCCACCATAATGTTTTATATCATTTTGGGTTCAGAACTATGGAGGTGACTGAACATTCACTGAAACTCGGAAACTATGAACCAAAATAAATATTTCCTCCTCTAAATTATTCTTTTCAGGTGTTTTGGTCACAGTTTTTTTTTTTTTTTTTTTTTTTTTTTTTTTTTTTTTTTTTTTTTTTTTTTTTTTTTGCCAGAATATAATACAAGTAACTTCTGGTCCAAGTCTCTCCTTTCTGAAACTTCATGAGTGTTGTTTTTACTGTCCACTTTCTGGTCTGAGCTCCCACCAGAATGATCCATTAAGCTTCACTTACAGTTTAAAGGTTATCTGTGGTGGGCGAGACCCGAGGCCCAGGGTTAGCCATGTGCATCTAAAGATGGCGACTGACAGAGAGCAAATGGCATCCTGAATATGCATGGAGAAAGGCAGGAAGCGTTTACAATTGGCTGCATGATAATCAGTTCTGCCGCCTAGCGCGTGGACAGATATACTTTACATGTATGCTTGAGCGAGTGATCGCTTGACCTTTAACAGGATTCAATGGACATATCTGGTTACAATTGCTTATGCATGAGACTGCTTATATATTGAGGGTGTTATCTGAATAAAGGGGAAGCAGCTTCATGAACTTCTGAAGAGTACGTGTCTTTTGTCCCTCTGGTCGGGCTGAAAGAGCAAGAAGTGGTGGCCAGCCGCTTGAAGCAACCCGGGCAAGAAGCGGCGGAAATCAGTAAGTGGTGGTCCGGACTGGGATCAGAGGAGGATCGGACTGGGAATTGGTGAGCGCTCAGGTAAATAAAAGACAGTTTCGCTACGTAATTAAGGAGAAGGTTTCCCTATTTGAGGAAACGTTTACCTGAAGGTTTTAACTGAAGATTCCCCTAGAGAGGGAATATATTGAAAGGCTGTCCCAAGAGACAGCGAAGGACGTCCTATAACAATGTGTAAGTTGTTAATTGTGTTACCTTTTCTTGTTTGGTTTCTGTTTGTTGTTGTTGTAGCGATGTGTATGTCAGTTTGTTTCTCTCTGATTTCCAAAAAACCAAAATTTCAAGAACGGTTAAGAGAAGAAGAAAAAATTTTAGAAACTGTAGAAAAAGAACAATCAAGTCGAGCTTCTGAAAGAGAAAGTAGATGTTCAGACCTCTGTGCCTCCGCCAGAGCAGTATTAACTTCAGAGATGGGAGTACAACCAATACCAACTTCGGTTGTAGGCCCATTACCTAAAGGAACAGTGGGACTAGTTCTGGGGAGGAGTTCTTCTGCTTTAAAAGGATTAAATATTGTCCCTGGAGTTATAGACCCTGATTTTACAGGAGAAATAAAAATCCTTGCTTCTTCACCAAGAGGTGTAGTAATAATAGCTCAGGGTGATTGCATAGCACAATTGTTGGTCTTACCCAGCTGCCATGATCAATATCCATCAAAGAATATTATTAGAGGCAATAAAGGATTAGATTCTACTGGCCAAAATATGGTCATGTTAACATTGGATTTAAAAGATAGACCTATGACAAAGTTAGTGATAGAAGGCAAAAGTTTTGAAGTCTTATTAGATACTGGGGCTGACAAAAGTATTATCAAAATTACAGAATGGCCCAAAGCCTGGCCACTTCAACAGGCAGATTAGACTTTAAGGGGATTGGGTATGGCTTCCAATCCTAACAAAAGTGCAGCCATATTAAAATGGAAGGTGGCTAACCAGGAGTTATGTTCTGATACTGCCCAACGTAATGCAGTTGCGGGCAATCCTCAATGGAATCTAAACATGCTGACAGGCCAAGGACTGTATGAAGGGCAAGGTAATCAGATTAATTTCCACCCCGGTGTGTATCAACAAATTAACCCTCAATTTTTAATCTATCATTATAGGGATGATATTTTGCTAGATCATAAGGAAAAATCTGTCTTAGAGCAATGTTATAATTCCTTACTAAAGTCACTGGAAAGATGGGGCTTACACATTGCCATTAATAAAGTACAAATCACAGACACCAAAAACTTCCTGGGATCTATCATAAATCAAACTATGGTTAGACCTGTAAAAATTACCATTCAGGTGGACGAGCTTAGAACTTTAAATGATTTTCAAAAACTTTTGGGTGATATTAATTGAATTAGACCTTACCTTCATTTACCCACCTCAAGCTTGGGCCCCCTGTTTGATATTCTTAAAGGTGATTCTGACCCTCTTTCTAAGCGAGTGCTTACGCCTCAGGCTCGAACAGCTCTCAAGCTTGTTGAAACAGCTATGGAAAAGGCTCATCTTGATCGTATTGACCTAACTAAGCCTTTATCATTCATTGTCTTGGCCACAAATAAGTTACCCACAGGAGTGTTTTGGCAAAAGGGTCCTATTCTATGGGTTCACATGAATTATGCCCCTTGTTTACTGAATCTGTGGCAGAATTAATCCTTACGGCGTTAAAAGTATCCCTTTCCACCTTTGGTATTCAACATGTCACAGGAATTCCCTATAATCCTACTAGACAAAGCATTGTTGAGCGTGCCCATTTAACGCTTAAAAACATGTTTTATAAACAAAAAGGGGGAATAGGGGCATCATACAGATCCCCAAAAGACAAATTGTTGTCTTGTTCATTTTAAATTTTTTAAATCTTGATTCTGAGGGCCAATCGGCTGCTGACCATCATTCAGAGCCTAATAAAAAGCATCTACCTCAAGTGCTCTGGAAGGACATTCTATCAGGACAATGGAAAGGCCAAGATCTGGTATTAATCTGGACCCGAGGGTCTGTTTGTGTTTTCCCACAGGACGCACAATCGCCAATTTGGGTGCTGAAGAGATTGGTCAAGGCCTCAACAGAGATCCAAAAACAGGAAGAAGATAAGGAGGCTTCTCCCACTGATGGTACTGGTGATTTCTTGCCAAGTTAATGGAGGAGACTCGCATGAACTATGGGGGATAGTGAAGATGTGCCCCTATCCTGTACCCCTTACCAACTCCTCTATTCTATATCCTCCTGTTTTTACAACAATTGGCCACAGTTCTGCAGTCCGCTGTTCAATGGGGAAAAGAATGGTTTGGGTTTTTGTCCAGGGGAGGCCTCTTGTGTGTTGTATCTGTCCTGTGCATACACAAAATGCATATACATCCGTGCAGAGAAACAGCCATTATTCACCAAGCTCTCGTCACAATTGATGCTGGCTCATCCCCCCAAGTCTGGTTAAAAATGCTGGACCAGTAGTCAAAGATGGGTAAGATTCATGGGGCGCTCATACCAACCTAAGACAGGAAATGAGGGCTAGAGCCTCATTGTCTAATGACGGGTAAGGATGTTGCTCTGCCGTGGACAACCTAAGACAGGCATGGTCCCTTTTATAAACAGAAAGGGGGAGTTGTGGCGGGCGACACCTAGGGCCCAGGGTTACGCCACGTGCATCTAAAGATGGCGACTGGCAGAGAGCAAACGGCGTCCTGATTATGCCTGGAGAGAGGAGGAAGCGTTTACAATTGGCTGTATGATAATCAGTTCAGCCACCTAGTACGTGGACAGATATACTTTACATGTATGCTTGAGCGAGTGATCGCTTGACCTTTAACAGGATTCAATGGACATATCTGGTTACAATTGCTTATGCATGAGACTGCTTATATATTGAGGGTGTTATCTGAATAAAAGGGAAGCTGCTTCATGAACTTCTGAAGAGTACGTGTCTTTTGTCCCTCTGGTCGGGCCGAAAGAGCAAGAAGTGGTAGCGAGTCTCTTGAAGCAACTCGGGCAAGAAGCGGCAGAAATTGGTAGTTATCTAGTCTATCTCCAAACTTTTCCAAATTCTTGCCATATACCATCTCCAAAGTCCTCTGTATCACATGGTCAGATGAATCACAGAAATGACTTCCACCTGGTATCAATTTTTTTATTAGTCAGGTTTTCATCATTATGACCAAAATACCTGACAAGGACAACTTGGAAGAGGGCAAATTTATTTTGATTTAGTCCATAAACCCACTCCATTTATCTGGGCTCATGGTGAAGTAGAACATCATGGAAGAAGAGCATGGTTAAAGAATGCCAAAAAGCAGAGGGAGAGGGGAATGAATTAAAGAGATGATAAACCCTTCTAAGGTCATGCCCCCAGTGAGCCACCTCTTCCAGCGATGATCCACCTGACTACAATCAGCAACCAGTTCATTCACTCAATCTAAGATGAACTAATTAGATCGCAGCTCTTATACTGTAATCATCACACCTCTGAATATTCATATCTTAACACAGGAGTTTTGGGGGGACACCTCATAAATCAAACCATAACACCAGCTATCTAGTACCTCTTAATACAGTCAAGTTGGTATGTAAAATTTAGCATTATAGTTTCTAAAATTCAGAGGATACACTAACAAATTTAAAATTGTTAGAAGAAATACTGTAAGAGATTTTTTTTGTTGTAAAATAGTATATGCCTTGTTTTGGAAGACTTTATAAAATTGATTTCCCTGATTTCCTCTTTCCTTGACACATTTCAATATAATATTTGTAATGGAGAATTGGATCAGTCAGAGAAAATATAATAGACAAGATAAATAAGTATTCTGCTGAAATCTTTACCCTCATTCTTATAACATCTCCGTGTATTTTTGTGGTCAGCTCTTAGAATAGAGACCTATACTCAATATCTATCTATCTATCTATCTATCTATCTATCTATCTATCTATCTATCTATCTATCTATCTATCTATCTACCTATCTATCCATCCATCATCTCATCTATCTCCTCCAAACTGGATGTTTTAACCTTTTATTATTTTCTACTTTTTATTTAATATAAATAATTGGTATCTTAATTTCTTTGAATTAGCTTTACCTTCCCATTTATTCACTCATTTGTTAGGTAAATCTAGCATGTTGTTGCTTTATACCTATTTATAAGAGAATCAAATTTTATAATTGTCATATTATAATTTTAGTAGGAAGAAAGAAATTATCACCACCTAAGGGAATGAGATTACTGGAATCTTCTCATTCAAAGGCCACAATACAAGATCTTCCTTCCCTTTCTGAGGGATAAATAAAATAAAAGATATGCTAAAACAGTCACACTAAGGCCAAAGAAATACTTTGTGCCTTGCTTAGCAGAACTGGGACGTGTAGAGTTAGAGAGGTTCAGACATTAGATTAGAGAAGATTTTGCTTTCTTTAAGGTTACATCCCTTATGTAACCTGGAGAACACTGGGACAAGCTGTTTTGCATAAAAAAGCTAATAAAATCTTTAGTTATCCAAACTAACTAATTCACTTTACAATTTTAGTTTTCTGTTAATTATGAACAAAATCGTTATAATTCTTATGAAACCAATCTTTAAAATGACCTTAGAATAGATATTTTCTGGATCATTCTTATGATACTAAAATGGCCGTATGAATTTCATGATAAAATCCTGTTCAATTCCTCCATAGTTATATCATCAATTCTGTTGTTTTATACAAAATTTTAGAAAATTTTATGTAGTCAGTACTTGACTCTGTTATCTTTGGTAATGAGTCTGTCTATATAATGTGACAAATGAGAAAATTAATCTTATTGCTTCTATAAACACGTTCACTATCAATGTCTCAGTTTATTATGTTGGTGACCTGTTCATTGAAGTTACATTAAAAGTGGGCAAGAGGGATGTACTACAGTGCAGTAGCCACTGCCCTTCACCATCCACAGTTTTGCTTTCCATGATTTCAGTTACCACAAAGTTTGGAAATATTAAATACAAAGTTCCAGAAATAAATAATTTATAATTTTTAATTGTTCTGTGGAACTGGACAGTCACACCATCTTACTCTTCCTTGCCAAAAATGTGATCACCCATTCCAATGTATCCATCTTCTATAAACTACCCACCTCTCGGTTCCTTAAGTTCCTTTTGGGGTATCGGATCTATTGTCATGGGATCCAGTGCTTGTGTTCAAGTGACCCTTATTCATTTAATATTGGCCCCAAAGTGCAAAAGTAGTCATGCTAGTGACTTAGATATGTCAAAGATGGGCTGTAAACTGGTCCAGTTAAGTGAAAAAGTAAAAGCTCTTGAGTTTATAAAGGAAGAAAAAAATTGAATACTGAAGTTATGAAGACCTATTGAAAGAATGATTCTTCTACCCATGAAACTGTGAAGGAGGAAAAAGAAGTCCATGCTAATTTTGGTTTTGTCTCTCAAACTGCAGAAATTATGACTACTGTGTGTGTGATAAGTCCTTAGTAAAGGTGAAAAGGACGTTAAATTTGTGGGTGGACATGAACAGAAAACATGCCCTGACTAATGGTCACATGTTGTGCCAGAAAGCCCTGAGACTACACAAAGACTTCCAAGATCTGCAACGAGGGGCACCAAGTCACTTACTGAAAATAAGGTATAACTACATGGATTCAGGAATAAGTTTGGACTGAAAAGTATTTGTAAAATTACTGAGAGCTACATCTGCTGATAAAGAAGCTGCTGCTACACTTTTGTAGAGTTAGAGTTGATTAAGGAGAAAGAATGAAATCCAAGGAAAGTTTTCAACTGCAGTGGAACCATGTTGTTCTGGAAGAAGATGCCCAATAGAATTTATATTCATAGTAGTACAAAGGAGTTAAGAGGGCATAAAAAAATGGAGGACAGGTTGATTCTAGTACTATGTGGCAACACTCCAGGGCCTATAATAAAGCTAGGCATAGTGTACAGAGCAAAGAACTTACATGCTCTCGAAAAAGTGTGTGTTTTGAGAGACTATATTCATACATATTTTATTACAATGTTACTATTATCTTATTATTTATTGTTAATTTCTTATTGTTCCTTATTTACAAAGAAAACTTTATTATAGGTATGTAGCTATATAAAGGAAAAAATAGTATACAGAGTGTTCAATGTTATCCATGGTTTCAGACATTCACTGGGGGTTCTCGAAGTGTGTCTTCCACGGATAAGGAGGTACTACTGTACATCAAAAACTTTGAAGGAGCTGTAATATTATACCAAGAGAAAATGATGTGAGAAATAAGAAGAATAGAAATGTGATTTTGTTCAAATAACCACAGATAGAAAGCTTTAAAAAAATCCACTTGAATACTAAAGCAATATGAGATTTTGAGTGAATAAATATAATGGGTTGGGGGAGCATTACATTGAATGTCTAAGATTCAACCTATTTGGTTTATGGAAAATAAAAAGGAATTTTGTTTTTCTGAACTAATAGTTATCCTGGGTCTGTTGAAACTTTTTACTTACTGTTTTTTAGTTCAGGGACTAGAAGAAAAACTAAAACTGCATACAGGCAAAGGGAATTGGAGTAGAGAAGATTTTTTTTTTTTTTTTTAAATAAAAGAGTAATTGAACATGCAAAAAAAAAAAATCATCATTCCTAGTTTTGGTTTTAAGTGTATACTAACTCACGCATACAGAAGGGAGGCTGTGACATTAAAGACCAAAGCCATTTGCAATTGATTTTGAGATTGCCTTTGCTTGGATTATGATGCAACGAGAGCATGACATATACAAGATTTCAAGAAGACTTAGTTCTTGTGTGAAAAGGAAATTAAATTGTATTTTTAACATTTTGCAATGGATTAGGCTATTAAGCCCTAATAATGTTCCTTTACTATTTTGAATATTTACTTCTTATAAAAGGAAATATACTATTGAATTTTTAAATTCTAAGATTTTATTGCTCCATCTATTTCAATAGACTTGTTATTTTTTTTTCTTTTCTTTTCTTTCTTTCTTTTTTCTTTTTTGAAACTGGGATTGAATTCCAGAGTACTTAACCTCCGAGCCACATCTCCAGTCCTTTTCATATTTTGTTTTGAGACAAGGTCTCACTAAGTTGCTTAGGGCCTCACTAAGTTGCTTAGGGCCTTGCTAAGTTGCTGAGACTGGCTTTGAACATGTGATTCCCCTGCCTCAGCCTCCCAAGCCTCTGGGATTATAGTTGTGTGTCATGCCTGGCAGATTTTTTCTTTTCTAAATATTGACTTTTCTCATAGTTTCAAATATAAATACAAAAAATGTATTTAGTAGTAAACTAAAATTAGCAGGGGAATTTGCATTAAACCCCCAAAACAATCAAAATGCACAACCTAAATTATACTTTTACTATACTTTAATTTTTTTAATTGTAAAATATGTCTTTTTAAAACCAGACACATAAAAAAGTATAACACTAAACTCCCTCACTATCTAATTTATGGAACATTATATGTTTAAGGGAAAAGATCACAGTTTAAAAGATGCACTATCTAGTTACTTCATATTCGTAGAAGAATTGCAGGAAAAGTCAAGTCATATTTAAAAGATGAAATACATGGATTAGCTTATAGGAGATCCATTTATTTGTGTATACGAATGATTGATGCACATTACCAGTGTGATGGTTTGTTGAATGGTAATGATAGTGAAAATTAGAAGAAATCAGAGGTGGACCAGTCTTCAATTTTTTAAGTTTGGCTAATGTGGCAAATAAAATTTTATCTTTTGACTATAACTACATATTTTTAAATGTTTTTAGATGCAGAGATAAAATATCTTTTAGAAAGTTAATAGACATTATCATATGATCCAGCAATCCAAATCCTGGGTCCAGAGGAATTGAAATCAACATTGCAAAGAGTTGTCTGTACCTCCATGTTTATTTCAGCATTATAATTGCTAATACATGGAAGTAGTCTGGGTGTCCTTCCATACATGAATGGGCAACACAAATGTAGTACACACAATGAAATATTATTCAATCTTTAAAAGGAAGGAAATCCTGCCAGTCATTAGCTAAAATAAGTTTAGCTTAACTCTGTCTCCATTCTTGCATGATAAAGTTTGGTACAAAAACAGTTTCTGTACATAGTGAACTATACCCTAGCTTAAAGTATAAGCAAATTGCAACCTAATCTGAGAGTAACCAAGCGATTGAATCTCAGTGAGTCATAGAAGTCAAGCTTCAGCCAATTGCAAACTACCATCTGATCAAACTATGTCCAAATATGCTAAATGCTGACTGGAGCCAATCAGTTTGTTTCTTTATGCTGCTTCCCTTTCTACATGAGATGGACTGAGCCATTCTGATTAGTATTTGATATGGAATGCCTTCCATTTCTAGAACCTCTTTCTTGCTCAAGTGAAATTTTAAAGATAAATATGGTCTCAGTTTTTCTTTTAAATATGCATGCAATGAAATATTATTCAACCTTTTTAAAGAAGAAAAATCTTCCATTTGCAACAGCATGGATCAATCTGGTGGACATTATGCTAAATGAAATAAGCCAATTCCACAATGACAGATACTACATGATATTTAAATGAGGAACGTGAAATAGTCACAGTGATAGAGGCAAAGAATAGAGTGTTGGTTGCCAGCGGCTGGAGGGAGGGAGAAGTGGGGGGACATTAGTCAAAGGAAATAAAGTTTCAGTTTCAGGATTGCTAGATAAATAAGTCCTAAGGACTTATAGTATAGCACTAAGCTATGGTTAACAATAGACTTATAGACTTAAAAATTTACTAAGGGTAAAAATTATGTTAAGTGTTCTTATCACACAAAAAAGTTAATGATGGTTTAAATAAAAACAATATATTATTGTGTTTATAACAGTCATAGAATTAGAACATATGTTAATACCATGGTGGGTGGGAGCAGGAAGTGGAAGCATGATGTTCTAGGTTCTTTAAATGCATTTAAAATAATGTAATAGAATCTGAAGGTAGACTGTGATAAGCTCAATACATGTTTTGCAGACACTATAGGAACATTTTAATCTTGGTACTATAAATGTTTTGGGTGCAATGATTCCTTGCTTTGGAGGACTTGTATATTACAGGATGATCAATAGCATCCCTTACCTCTTCCCACTAGATGCCAGTAGCACCCCTTCCAGTTTTGAGAACTGAAACTGTCCATAGGTATTGCCCATTGTCCTCTTGGGACAAAATCATTCCCAAATGAGAACCACTGCCTTAGACAAGCAAATAATGAAAACACAACAAAGGTATGATAACAAATTGGTGCAAGTGATCAAATTAAATCTTTACCAAATAAGTCAAAAGAAGGCAGGAAAAGAGAAATACAAACCAACAGCAGATGGATAGAAAAATAAGTGGATAATAGATTTAAAATGTACCGTATCATTAACTGCATTAAATACAAAACACATAAAGACCCCAGTTAAAAAGCTAAGAATCTAAAATCGAATAAAATAGACCCAACAGTTTGATGCTCTAAGTCATCTTAAATATCAAGATACAGAAATCTTTAAGGTATGGAAATTATATGTAATACAAATACTATTCAAAAGAAAATGGTAATTGTTATATTAATGCTAGCATAAGAGAATTCAGAATATGAAATGCATACCCCAAATCAGATAGAACTTGAGAATAGAAATGGAATAATCTAAAACTGGAGTTGAAGATTTCAACACTTCTCTTTCAATAGCTGATAGACCATGTAAATAGAAAAGCAGTAAGTATATAGAAGATTTGGACGATACTATTACAGTGTAATTGAAATTTACAGAATACTTCAACAGCAGCAGCAAAATACCATTTTTGATATTTCACCACTCTGATTTTCTTTCTGAACTTCTGAGCTATGAATACACTTGGGCTTCCCAGGCACCCTGGCTTGAGAAGAAAAGATGTGAAGCATACATATGCTTCACCAATATGTGTGTGACCTGGCAGGAAACTGTCTGCTGGAGCTACAGACAATAATCTCATAGGTAGGCCAAGGGGAAAAGAAAAAGCAGACCAAAGGGGTCTTCTAGATTTTCAACTGTCTTCATACAGTCACCTTTCCTTCAGGTGAAAATTTCTGGTTGCATGCTAGATGACTTGAGATTTCATCACAGCTTTTTTTGCAGGAACCCAAACTACAACATTTCTCCCCCTTGACGCCATGGCTACATCACGATTTTTATGAACAAAACTCCCTTTGCCTTCATGGAGTCTTCCATCTGCAAAGAGGTGTTAACAATTATACTTTCCAACTGCATTGGTATAAAATTAAATTGATAATCTATATTAAACTATTTTCTTTGACCTAAAAGTTCATTGTTTTCTTCTGATTTTAGATGATGTTAACATTTTTGTAGATCCCTCAGAACATTGTGGATACTGTGCCTTTGGTGCCTGGTGAATGATCAGTCCTGCCTGACTCAAGAGGAGAGAGGGATTGAGGAGGCAGGGAAAACATGGAAAGAGGATAGTTACTCGTAGAAGGACCAAAGGTCCAAAGCTTTTAATTCATGTTCCAAATCTGTTTTACTTAAATTTTACAAATATTCGGAGATCTTGTTTTGATTTGGATCATTTCCTCCAAGATTTTATATATTGTATATGCATATATATTTATATATTGTATATGCATATATGCTTGTCTAATTTAGAGTAGAAACTATACACAATACATATCACAGACCTATATAAAAATGCATTTAATAATTTTCACTTCAAACAACCCAAACTGTTGACAAAAATGAAAAAAAAAATTATTTTTTACCTTTAATTCAATGCAGTTTGCTTTTTTCTTGAGCCATTTACTATGCAAAGCTTATTAAATATACGTAAATCAAATAGGTGGTTTAAAAATATATCTGAAATTTAAGCATCTCAAATGCTAACTGTAGCAAAGTCTCTAATACATATTAGAGTGTATATTGCAAAACAAATATATTTGGTAACATTAATTTTTAAAATGTATGTACTTATATACAGCCTTTTATAAGTAAAATGTTGCATCCAATTGAATAAAAGTCATACTTAATTCAAAAACGTTAAAGCGAGCTAATGCAAACTTCTTATATTTCATCAAGGTGCTAATATCTGCACCTATCCTCATATCTTTTCCTGTAATTCTAGATAAAAAATGTCACCCTACAACCTCTATGTTTGATTTGTTATCCTCCCTAATCTGCTATCTCTGAGCAGATCAATTTTATCATTGTTACTTTCTTTTCAGTATTTTGATCGTCCTGGTTTCTTTATTCCACACTAATATATATTCAACTGTTTTCTATTATAACAAAATATAAAAATAAAAACAAAATTCTGCATCGATGGGATACCTGTTTCTAAATACCTTGACAATCTTACCTTTTAGGAGCAAGATCTCAAAATACAAACCTCCTATACGCATACACTGCTGGTGGGGCTGCAAATTAGTGCAGCCACTATGGAAAGCAGTGTGGAGATTCCTTAGAAAACTTGGAATGGAACCACCATTTGACCCAGCTATCCCACTCCTTGGCCTATACCCAAAGGACTTAAAATCTGCATACTACAGAAATACAGCCACATCAATGTTCATAGCTGCTCAATTCACAATAGCCAGACTGTGGAACCAACCTAGATGCCCTTCAATTGATGAGTGGATAAAGAAACTGTGGTATATATATACAATGGAATATTACTCAGCCATAAAGAATGATAAAATTATGACATTTGCAGGCAAATGGATGAAATTGGAGAATATCATGCTAAGTGAGATAGGCCGATCTCAAAAAGCCAAAGGACGAATGATATCGCTGATAAGTGGAGGATGACACATAATGGGGGGGAGGGAAGGGTTAGAGTTAGGGTTAGGGAGGGGGGCAAGTATGGAGGAAGGAACTACTGTATAGAGGGTAAAGAGGGGTGGGAGGGGTGGGGGGAAGGGAAAAAATAACTGAATCAAACAACATTACTCTATGTAAATTTATGATTACACAAATGGTATGCCTTTACGCCATGTACAAACAGAGAAACAACATGTATCCCATTTGTTTACAATAAAAAAAAAAAATTTATCACTTTTTATTCATTCTCAAATCAGTATAATCAAGATTCTGGCCTTACCAAAGAGGTTCTAACAAAGCCACTGATGACTAACCAACTGCTAACTTTGTGTATGTCTTCAAGGTATCATCTTATTTGGCTTTTCTGCAATATTTGACACTACCAGCCACTTCCTTCATTAAATTAGTTTCTTAACTTGGGTTGTTCATTTGGCATACTGGAGCAGTTCACCTGGGCATGCAATTGCCATCTTCAGCTCAATATGCTGAAAAAGTCCTCATGTTTCCCTCTAACCTGGTCCTCCTTTTCTGTTTCCTATCTCAAGGACTGCACGTATTCCATCACAGCTAAAACCATGGGTGCAACGATACACTTCTTCCTTAATCTACTCTTCCCTCTGCATTGCTGCCAAACATAGCTGGTGATATTATTTTCCTGATTAAGATGCTTCAATATCCTGTGATTCTCTATAGCAGAAGGTAAAATACCTCCATATAACATGCATAGTCTTTTACAATCAGCGTCTTTACTTCTTCAAGCTTGCATCTATGTAGTGACGCCTCCCACTTGCCTCTTAGACCTCATCCTCCAGACTAGAGTGTCACAATCTCTGATTCTGCTCTTAGGATTTGCTATACCCTGTGAGATCTGAAGTCAGATCTTGATTTCATTCAAGATGCTCTGGATGTTTATATTATTACAACTCAGTTATCCACTGGCAAACATTCATTCTGCTTGCAAGTTTTTGTCATTGGTTGAAATCTCCCTATCCTTGTACCTAGTACATTATTTCTAAAACTCCATGTGCCACCACTACAGTTCATTAATATCTCTACTCCATCACCTGTCATGTTTTGATAAGCTGATTGTGTGCATGTTTGTGTTGATCTACTTCTATGTCACAACCATGTCTAATTATACTTTTATGCCTAGTGTCTGTCACTGCTTCTGCTGCATGATTCATGG
This sequence comes from Sciurus vulgaris, assembly GCF_902686455.1. Taxonomy (NCBI): domain Eukaryota; kingdom Metazoa; phylum Chordata; class Mammalia; order Rodentia; family Sciuridae; genus Sciurus; species Sciurus vulgaris. Next base: position 55,662,464 of record NC_136462.1, on the reverse strand, counting down.
AAGTTTAATGCTCTATAGGAAAAATGATCTATTTTCTTCTATGTTCTTTAACAACACTCATATCACTACTTCACTTCCTGATCATTAAATGTGAGTTTTTTCCCCACACCAAGCAATGATCCAAGTCTTGATAGACACTAAATGGGTATCCTACAATTTAAATCAAATTTGACACTATCCTAAAGATAGCATTAGATCCCACAAGTTAAGGACCCAGATGAAGACTCTATGTACTTCAGATGCCAAACACAATTCCAAGTTAATGCCTCTGCCTCTGTCAGTTGTGCTAATCAAATAGGCTCATCAAAGAAACAAAAGAATATTACATTTCAGGATGGATAAATTTTCTTATTTCCATTTTTTTCTACTTGAAAATATAGCTTCAGAAGAAATTGAGAATAGAAAATTACCTAAAAAGAAGCCTATACTAAAGAACTTGAAAAGATTCCAAGAAAAGTAACTTTCAGGTAAGGAATATGTATGTGTACACACAATAAATATCTCAAGTGTAGAGTAAGAAGGGGTAAGATAAGACGGCTGAAAACCAACAAAAGAGTAGTGCTATAGAAAGGAACGAATTAATGTCCTGAATACAGGGGGACCTACATAGTCAATCATGTTATATTTTGAATTGCAAGAAGTAAAAGTTGACTGTCGTCAGCATAAGATAAACTCTGGACCACATGCCGAGAACCTCCCTCTGTAGTTTGAGGCAGATGGCCTCAGTTCTGCCCTGCCTCACGTCTGAGTTAGCATCAGTGTGCAGAGCAAATGTAGCAACTCCACATTTTCAAAATACCATGAGAAAATGTGACCTGTCACTTTTTGGACAAATCTTGCCTAATCACGTATAACTTAAAATGTTAAGTGACAAGTCAGGAAAATTTCCTTTCACCAACACCTGAAAGTATACTATAAAATGACTATGATCAGTATAAATTTGTTGATCTTAAAAATATTATTTGAGGGTAAATTTAGAGATGCTATTACATTTATTTCAGCGAATTTATAAAATATTTTTGAAATTTTATGGACTCAGTTAAATTATGAAGGGTGAAAGTTAAAATTTGGGAGAAGTTCTGCATTAGAATAACTTTTAAAAATAAATACACTTTTGTTATATTTTGTTCTATACAAATTAAGCTGGTAGCTAATAAAGTATTTCAAGCCAATATGAAAACTTCCCTAATAAGTTTAAACCAATTACTTATGGTTATACTGTCATTTTATTTATAAGTATAAAATAATTGTGTTTTAAAATTTCAGTTGAAGATTTTCTCTTGTTCCTATCTTTGTTGACTCCAGAATCCAATATACAATGTTGACTTCCTATGAAAACTTTATAAAGAGATCATCCGAAACTTTATAAAGAAAAAAGTAAACTCTTGTCTATCACTAGTCTAATTATTCCTAATACTGAATTGAATTCATGATTAATGAATTTGGGTATGATACAGAGGAAAGAGGAAACATTAGGTCAGAGGGTCACACCATGACATCATATGGTTTTAATTTTCAGTGATCTTTGTCCTAAGTAGTTATTAGTCATATGAACTAAGATAATGAAGCAAGGTTCAAAATATCTATTGATTAGTGTGAAATTTTTTTTAAAAGATGTGACTCATTCCTTTACCTCAAGGGTCTAAAAGAACATTCAAATCAGGCACTTATTTACAAAGTCTTCTGCTGACAGTGCTAAATTTCATGAAAACTATAAAACAAGAGTCATATATTATCATTAAGCTAGAAAAAAATGTTGCCTAGGGCAATAGGAGAACATTGTTTCATTTAGGAAAGATGGCTACCAGCAGTGGTAATTCTTTTTATATTAAGCTGCAGATGGCTTTATCTAATAATATACAATGGCATTTTTCTTAAGCATCAACTGATCTTCCATTGTAGCAAGTAAAAAGAAAATGAATTTTTAAATTTCATTAATTCCCCTGTGGTATTCTTTTGCTAACTTAAATAAATCATGTTCCTGTAGTTATGTAAATGGTGTAACTTCCTTCTGTTCTTCTTACTAATGCAGAGGTTACTAAAAATATGCAGTTCCAGACCATAGAGAATTAAATCTGATAGCATATGCTGGTGGAGCCAGGAATTATTAAAACAGACACAGTGCGTGGTATGTGGAGAGACAAAAGTAGCTTAATTGTTTAGTTATGCTATTTCAACCTTCACAGTTGACTCTTCAAGACTAATGGATTAAAGAGGCCATGCCAAAGAATAGAATAGATAGAATCATCTTTTTTTTTTTTTTTTTTTTTTTTTTTGCCTATTATGGTTTAAGTGGGATCCAACTTGAAAGCAGAAATATGGATGAGATAACCAAAATGAATTAATTAAACTGGCTGATGCTCTGTCCTTGGCCTACACCAGTGATTCTAAAACTTGGCTGCATATCGAAATCACCTGAGGATCTTTGCTACTGAAGCTTGGGTTCCTTGCCCAGATGTTCTCTTTTTATTGGGCTGAAGGGTGTCCTTGGCATCCCGACTTTAAGATGGATCCAGGACTGAGAACCACTGACCTAGCCAGATAGCATGTTAGAAAGGAACGTAAAGTTTGGAGACTTTAGTAAGGACCCAGTTAGAACTTCAGCCGTAAGTATGATTTAGGAAGTCAGTGGGCCCCTGAAACAGGGCTGCTGAGAGAACAAAATGATATATTCATATGAAGACTGGTGGTACAGTATTTGACATCTAACAGATACTAATAAATGTCATTTTCTTATTATTGTCCTCTGCCTGGTCCCTTGGGACTCTTGCCCTGCAAGGTAGGGGAGACATGATGTAATGACCACTTTTCACTGCCTGTGTTGGTCTGTCTACTTGTTTGTATTCTGGTTCTAGTTTGAAAAACTGCTGGGTAATGTGGAAGATAAAGAAATTCATAAACACCCTCTACCCTCTCATTTGCTCCTGATCCTGATACCCCTGATTTTCTCCTCATCCTTCTGGTCTCCACTTGAAGGATATTTCCTCTGGGAAGCTTTTCCTAACTGCTCCATCCACCACAAATGTGGTTTGTTTTCACTGTTCTCCTGACACATTATTGGTGATGGATCTATAGAGTGTCCAATTAATAATGTTAACTACATGAACATATGGATGAATTTAAATTAAGAATACAACTAGTATGAGGTAGCATAAAAGCAATCATCAAATAGGTGGTTGTTAAATTAACATATTAAAAAGACTTTATGAGGACACAAGTAATTTTGTTTCATCTTTTTACTTATTATCTTTCTCCCCTATATTTTCCCACTGCTTTATGACACAGACTGTTATAGAGACTGGAGATGTCAAAATGAACAAGAGGTTAGATACTAAACCGCATTAGTGAATAGCATCTTGATTCTCTTTGAACTCATATTCTAGTCAGGATAGGTCAGAAAAAAAAATGAATAAATGAACAAAGAACATATATTTCTTTCTTTTTCTTCTTTTTTTATTTATTCTTTTTAGTTGTACAGTAGAATGTATTTTGACATATCATACATGCATGGAGTATAACTTTCCATTCTTGTGGTTGTACATGATGTGGAGTTACATAGGTTGTGTGTTCACATAGGAGTATAGGAAAGTTATGTCTTATTTATTCTACTGTTTTTCACATTTCCCTACCCTCCTTCCCCAAGTTCCCCTGTCCAATCTGATGAACCTACATTCCTCCCTCCTCACACCTATTGTGAGTGAGCATTCACATATCAAAGAACATTTGACCTTTAGTTTTGGGGTATTGGCTTATTTCTCTTAGCATGATACTCTCCAACTCCATCCATTTACTGATAAATGTCATAATTTCATTCTTCTTTATGGCTGAGTAATATTCCATTGTGTATATCTATCACATTTTCTTTATCCATTCATCTATTGAAGGGCATCTAATTTGGTTCCACAGCTTAGCTATTGTGAATTGAGGTGCTATGAATATTGATGTGGCCACATCTCTATGGTAGGCTGAGTTTAAGTCCTTTGGGTATATGCTGAAGAGTGGGATAACTGAGTTAAATGGTGGTTCCATTCCAAGTTTTCTGAGGAAACTTCGTAATGCTTTCCAGAGTGGTTGCACCAATTTGCAATCCCATCAGCAATATACAAATGTACCTTTTTCTCTACTTCCTTGCCAACATTTATTGTTCTTGATAATTGCCATTCTGACTGGAGTGAGATGAAATCTTAGTGTAGTGTTAACTTGCATTTTTCTAATTGCTAGTGATATTGAACATTTTTTCATATATTTGTTCACCATTCTTATTTCTTCTTCTGTTAAGTGTTTGTTCTGCTCCTTAGTGCATTCATTGATTGGGCTATTTGGTTTTTTGTTGTTGTTGTTATTGTTTTGTTTGTTTGTTTTTGGTGTTAAGTTTTCCTGGAGATTAAAGCTCTATCTATGGTTCAGGTGGCAAAGATTTTCTCTCATTCTGTAGGCTCTCTTCATGTTTTTTATTGTTTCCTTTGCTGTAAAGAAGCTTTTTAGTTTGATACAATCCTATTTATTGATTTTTGATTTTACTTCTTGTGCTTTAGGAGTCTTGTTGAGGAATTCAGTTCCTAAGCTTACAAAATAGAAAATTGGGTCTACGTTTTTTTGTAGTAGGCTCAGTGTCTCTGGTCTAATGTCCAGGTCCTTGGTTCACTGAGTTGAGTTTTGTGCAGGATGAGAGATAAGGGTCTATTGCATTTTATTACATATGGGTTTCCAGTTTTCCCAGCACTGTTTGTTAAAGAGATTATCTTTTATCCAATGGATGTTTATGGCACCTTTATCTAGAATGAGAAAACTGTATTTATGTGAGTTTGTCTCTGGTCTTCATGTCTGTTTTGGTGCCAAAACCATGTCATTTTTGTTACTATAACTCTTTAGTATATTTTTTTCGGTTTAATTTTAGTCATACATGAACACAACACCTTTAGTATATTTACTTTATTTATGTGGTGCTGAGGATCAAACCCAGTCCCCAACACATGGAAGGCAAGCACTGTACCACTGAGCCACAGCCCCATCTCCATCTGTAGTATAGTGTAAGGTCTGATATTGTGATACCTCCTGCTTCACTTTTCTCATTGAGGATTGCTTTGGCTATTCTGGGCCTCTTACTTTTCCAAATGAATTTCATGACTGCTTGTTTCTATTTCTATGAAGAACGTCATTAGAACTATCATAGGCATTGCATTAAATCTGCATAGTGCTTTTGATAGTATGGCTATTTTGACAATATTAATTCTATCTATCCAGGAACATGGGAGATCTTTCCATCCTTTAGGGTTTTCTTAAATTTCTTTCTTTAGTGTTCTGTAGTTTTCACTGTAGAGGACTTTCATCACTTTCATTAGATTCCTAAATATTTTATTTCCTTTGAAGCCATTGTGAATGGGGTAGTCTTCCTGATTTCTCTTTCAGTTGATTCATCACTGATGTATAGGAACACAACTGATTTATGAGTGTTAATTTTATATCTGCTACATTGCTGAATTCATTTATGAGTTCTAAAAGTTTTCTGGTGGAGTGTTTTGGGTCTTCTACATATAGAATCATGTTGTCATCAAATAGGGATAGTTTGAGTTCTTCTTTTCCTGTTTGTATCCCTTTAATTTCTTTCTAGGATGAAATTCTGACTAGAATTTTCAGTATATGTTGAATAGAAGTGGTGAAAGAGAGCATCCCTGTCATGTTCCAGTTTTAAGAGGGAATGCTTTCAATTTTTCTCCATTTAGAATGATGTTGGCCTTGGGTTTAGCATACAAGGCCAACATAATTATAATGTTGAGGTATGTTTCTACTGTCCCTAGTTTTTCTAGTATTTTGAACATGAATGGATGCTGTATTTTGTCAAATGCTTTTTTGTATCTATTGAGATAATTATGTGATTCTTGTTAAGTCTATTGATGTGATGAATTACATTTATTGATTTCTGTGTGTTGAACCAACCTTGCATTCTGCGGATGAACCCCACTTGACCATGGTGCACTACCTTTTTAATATGTTTTGCATGTGATTTGCCAGTATTTTATAAAGAAGTTTTGCATCTATTTTCATCAGGGATATTGTCTGAAGTTTTCCTTCCTTGATGTATCTTTGTCTGCTTTTGGAATCAGGGTAATACTAGCTTCATAGAAAGAGTTTGGAAGAGTTTTCTTCTTCTCTATTTCATGGAATAATTTGAGGAGGACTAGTGTTATTTCTTTGAAGGTCTGGTAAAACTCAGCTGAGAATCCATTTGGTGCTGGACTTTTCCTGATTCAATTTGGGTAGGCATATGTCTCTAGAAATTTGTTGATGTCTTTAAGATTTTCTATTTTATTAGGGTATAAATTTTCAAAATAAGTTCTGATTATCATCTGTATTTTATTAGTGTCCATTTTGATATTTCCTCACTCTGGATTGCTAGAGTGAGAGATGTTATCCTGTAGGAGGAATTCCTGGAGACAGGCTTTAGACCTAGGTAAGCTCCAGGCTCTTTACCGAATGCCAGTTGGTCTGGAGATTTTAAATCAGAGCACCTCCAGGGCTCAGTAATTGCCAGTCCATGCTGGAAGACTCTACCCCAGAAATCGCTCCTGGATTCCACTCATGTGGTGGAGGAACCAATTCTTAGTCCCCTGTGTCACCTGTGGCCCCCACATTTCCTAATCTTGGGTTCAGTCTCCAAACTCAATCTCTCCTGCTCCCGACCTTCTGAGTTCCTGGCTGGATGCATCTCTCCCAGTCAGTTCTGCAAGCAGCCAAATTGGAGGGGGATGGGTAGATCTGGGTGGGTTTTCACAATCTGTTGTCCCCTGCGTAAACCTTTCCATGATTGATTTTTCCAAGCCACTTGGGTTTGCCAGAAATTGGTTCCCTTAGCTACTGGCCCCAGTGCCATGGCTACAAATGCTTCCTTCCTTTGTCCTTGCATGCTGCCTAGAGAGATGATGGCTTCTTTTCCATACAAGGATATTGTGCAGTATGCCTTTCAGTTTAGCTGGGCAATGTCCTTGATCTCTAAATGCCCGCCTGTACCCAGACACATCTGGGGCCTCCTTAAAATGCAGGTACCTTTAATTTCCTTATCCTTCCACTTTGCTCGCCCAGGGACTGCTTTGGCTGGTGCTTCTGGCCCAGCCGTGGCAGTGGCTGTGCTGCTGGGGATTTCTTCCTTATTTTAGTATATTCACCCTCCTGAGTTCCTGATCTGCTTTGAATGTTCAGCTTTAAATTCCAGGAAAGTTTGCCCCACCCTTTTTTTGTTCACCCACCTTGCTGAGAAGCTCCCTGTCTGCTTTTTTGATTTCATGCCACAGAGCAGCCTAAGTGACCTCCTCTATTCCACCATCTTAAAAAACCATATAGTATTATTTGATTAGTAGTAAATGCTTCAAAATAAAAAAATAGGAGAGGAAACAGATGTGGTGTGTGAAAAATGTTGCTTGAGGAAGACTTCTGCAAGAAACTAACATCAAAGCTGAGATCTGACAGGTAAAAATGAGCCAGCCATGTGTAGATCTCAGTGTGTAAAACTACAGGTCAGTGGAACTGAAGCTGAAAGAATTTCCCAAGGTGAGTCTGAGGTGTCATATTCTATGAACAGGGAAGGGCTCAGATAACAACGTGAGGAACAAGGAGAGAATGTGGGAAATGAATGTAGAGGATAGTTGAGGACGTGCTCATGCAGAGATTTATAGCCCATGTTGGGAGGTTCATTTTTTATTTTAAATATGTCATAAAGTCTTTGAGTATTAAAGATTCCAGTGGTTGGGAAGATTATGTTTAAGCCTATAAGATTTCTATTTTAAAAAACCTCATTGTAGAGGAGAATGATTTTAGGGGTGGCATGGGTTTAGAATGGGGGATATTTGAGCATAAGGGCAGAAGCAATGGAACTCGTTGCAGTGGATGCAATGCTGGGTGGCAAATCCTCCCAAGGGGAAGCAGAAAAGATGAAGTGGATGAGAAGAATACATTTAGGAGTTACAGAAGGCAATACTTGCTGATGGATTGGGTGATGGCATTGGAAGTGGAAGGGGGATCATGTGGCTGTGTGAACAGGCGGGCTCCACCCCTCGAGATGACTTGATGGCTGGGTGGTGTGTGTGAATACCTTCCACTGCATCCCTGGGGACATCCAAAGCACAGAGCTCAGGAAATGATTTCAACCATTGCTCTGAAGTATTGTCTTGGCTATAGTTGTCAGAAAAAGCTTTGCTGAGGATTTAAGGCTCTCAACAGTCCTTAAAGGAGGATTAGAGTTTGGAAGATTGTTTGTGAAGGCACCAAGATAGAGCAGAAAACCACCTGAAAAAGTTGAAGAGTCAGTGAGTGTGTCCGTGTGTGCAGACCAAGGGTTAGTGCAGGCGACTAGGGAAAGACACATATGGAAAGGAAACGGAGTTCATTTTGTGGAGACTCCTGTCATACTGGAGTTCATATTTTATGGATTTGTGGAACCATGATAGTGTTCTGAGAAAACTGATGTGGCATTATATCATGGGGACTAATCTAGCAGTGTTCTCATAATGACTTGCAGAGGAGAGAAAGTCTCAAAACAAAAGGATTATTATTCATTAAGCTATTAACTTGTTCAGTTAAAAAGAAACTCATTGAATATGCTAAAAACCCCTGGTCACTAGGACTCCTTTCTCATCTAAAAGCTAAAAGGTTAGAATGCAAATCTCTTAAGTCACACACACAAAAACACATATGCACATGCATACACACCCACACAAAGTCTGGAAAAGCAGCTTGCCTTTACTATTCTAATTCTGTGATGTTGTGATTCACCACTTGAGAACGTGTTTGTACACATTACATTGATTGTTTCCAAGGAAGAGGTTTTTAAATCACTTTAACATCATCCTTTAAGTTAATCATATATTTTATATTCTCACAGAGGAGTGTTTTGCAGGTCAAGCTACTGATGATTATTTAAAAGTAAAATAATTTAAATCAAACTATTATTTTATAGTGCCAGTATACTGAATTCCATGTTTTAAATATATTTATTGTTACAGAAAATTTAATTGTTATAATAGGCAATTGTTATAATACAAAAGATGTCAGTAAATTCTTTCAAATTTATATATAGGAAAGCTTAAATTAAAATGTAAATCTTTTTTTCTCATGTTAGATTACATATATCTGGTGTGACTTCTTGTGAGGCAGAATTTCCAGAAGTGATATATGAAATCCTAGTCCAACTGTATTTGACACAGGATCTTTGAAAAGTTGAAATATAAGGAACATAATAAAGAAATATTAAGACTGTATTTCAGGAATTTGAAAACAAGGTGAAGACAACTGATTGTCTAGCTTGAACAAAACAGTATTTATAGTGTTTAAAAACTGAGAAAAACCCGAAAAATTTCCAAATACATATATATATACAAATACATATACATATATATACATACATATGTATATACATATATATATACAAATACATATATATATATATTCTCTACACACACACACACACACACACGCACATACACAGGCAAATCAAACACCACTGATGTCTACCTATATGTCTTTAAATACAGACTATATATATATACATATATACATACATGCACACAGAAAGGGTAATGAAAGCTGCCCCTAGCCAATGCACTATGGGTTCACTATAGTGCCCAGCATTTTGGGAGACTGGCCCCACCTTCCTGTTTCTTCCCAAAATATTTCAGTTCCGTGATTAAAGTCTTTCTCTGAGCATATGCATAATTTCATGTAAATGACCATACAAAAAAGATGCTTGAAATCATTTAGAAATCATAAGAACTTTAGGTAGTTTTACCTATGTGAAAATTAAATTTTACTCTAGAAAAGAATGCCATCTTGTATTAGAAGAAAGAATAATCATAACTATTCCTAATAAAAACAAGTACCCATATTTTTATAGGGTGGGGAAATTTGCCATTCATCTCTTAATGTTATTTTGCCATGAATTTTACTCCACTCTCTGTGGTTATTTTATATCTTTGTTTTGAGTCCATTATAGCCAAACAATACTTATATTGCCCTTTATATGATCCTGGAGAGCAGGACATAACTCTGGGTTTAGTTACTCACAGGAGATAGGTAAACTTTTCAGGGATGAAAACCATCTGAAGGGTTCCTCACACATACTTGAATAGAATTATTGCTATGATACATGCTTGGAACTTTACTCTCAAAGACTATTTCCTTCACCATGTTTTGGAAACCTACATTCTGTTCTGAAAGTGATACTGGTATTAGGGATTATGCTAATAATTTCACATCTATATCCAGAAAAGAAACTTTCTAAAATCATGGAAAATGTTTCTAGGGTTCTTTACTAAAAATAACTTAATCATTTATTAAAATCTCAGATATTCACATTAAAACAAGTAAAATTGAAGTATTTAATACACAATTCTTTACTAAAGGGCATATAGGTCAATGAACAAGGTTATAAAAGGGAAAAAGAGCATGTTAATCAAGATACAGCATGACTTTAAAGCTCATTTAGCATGCAATTCCTTCCATTTCAGTGACCATCAACAGGCTGTCTTAAGACAATTTCCAGGTGAGGCAAATCAAACACTGCTGATGTCTGCCTATGTGTCTTTAAATACGGACTAAGTTAACCAGCCAAAATCAATGAAATTGATGACCACAATATGCATGAATTTTTAAACTAATCAAATTGCTTTTAATAAACTTGATAAAAGATCTTGAAGTCATGCCTCACAGTCAATTAATAAAACTTAATTTAGTCTCATCTATTTAGCAACAAAAGGATAGTATAGTAAACATAAACACAGATATCTTATTTTTATAGGATGGTTAAAATTTATAAGTTATTCACCTGAGAATTTTGTGTGCAGAATATCATAATGCATAAAATTCTTCATGTTATTCTAAGCTTCTCAATTCTATTAATTATTTTAGGAAAAGTTAAAATTTTAAAATGTCTATCTTATTATTTTTTTCAGTTAAGCTTGTCAATATATAGTGATTAAACTTTCAGGACAAATATTTTTTGAGAGATACTAACCCTATTATGAAATGTTTCTTTTTATTTTATCCCTCTCCCTTTTGTAAAATTAACATAAAGCAGTATTTGAACCCATGACATATATAACACTCCGGAAAGAACTGCGACTACTAACACAATTTAGATATATTGATGCCCTCCTCATTTATTCATTGAAAAAAATGTATTAACTATCTATCATTATCCTGGAACGATGCTTAGAAATACAATGACAAGTGAAAAATAATTCTGGTAAATATAAAAATGCAATTGGGAGAAGTGGTATAAAGGAAAGCTCTATGGGGAAACAAGAATATAAAATATAGGTCTAATCTCATCAAAGATGTCTAGAAGTTCTAGGGAGAAACTGGAAGAAGTTACAGCTTAAAAATCATATGTTCAACAGATATTAGTTGGTAATTAGCACCACCGGATTCATGTATTGCACAGATTAAAAACAAAGAAAAAATCAAAATTAGCTGAGCATAAATCACTTAAGCTCTAAAAGTCCTTTTCTTCTGCTTGAAACTGAAATGAAATAATTAAATAGCATTTCGAGGCTGTTCCGAACAGAGCCACGAGCTAAATGTGCTAGAGAAAGCAGAGAATTTTTGCACAGATGGCCTGCCACAGAACGTGCCAAATCCAGCCATCCTGCAGGAACTCAGAGTAGGGCTTCCCTGCCAACAGGCAAATATAACACCTTTCAAATTGGTATTGCCAAATCCAAGATCTGGAGACATCAGATTATGATATTGCTTACTTCTGATGAAAATCACAAGTAATAAGAACATTATATTATGTAGTTGATATAAAACTAATCATGATCCAGATCGGTAGACTGAAAATTTGGTGGGAGAGTGTTCTCCTTGTAGCCATGCCTGACCTCTCGAAATCTCTTCTCAGCACTAAAGCCAGAGTGATCTGTTTAAAATGCAAATCTCATTATGTCTCTGCTCTGCATAAAACCGTTCAATGGCTTCTTTTTGTTTTTAGGATAAAACCCCAAATACATGCTGCAGGTCCTGCATGATAGGACTCTACCTCTCTTCAGTCTGCTCAGAAAAGGCACTGACCTGTAGCTTTCTGTGTATCAATCATACCATTCCAACCCATGGACATTCGTTGTTCCCTATCTGCAGAAGTTTCTTCCCAGATCATTCACCAACTCACACTGACCCTTACTAAATTAACTTGACAGCATATCAAATATTTTTTGGCTTCAGAGAATCCTCCTCTGATGATTCCCATCCCACCTTCATCCCCACTAGTCAGATCACCCTGTTTATGGAATCTCATAAATCTTAAATTTTTCCTTTGAATACATTTAAAAAGTTTATAAAATGCCTGAAATGCAATGTGTTAATATTTGTAGAATGGTAAATGAACTTTTTTTTTTTTCTTTTCATACTGAGGATTGAGACCAGGAGCACTTTACCATTGAGCTACATCCTGATTCCTTTCTGGTTTTTTTTTTTTTTTTTTTTTTTTTTGAGAAAGTGTCTCACTAAGTTTCTGAGTCTGGTCTAGAACTTGGTGATCCTCCTACCTCAACTTCCTCAGTCCCTGGAATTATAGGCATATGCCACTGCACCAGGCTAACTAAAATGTTTTTAAACCCAAGTTGAAAAATGACAGTAAAGGAGGCATGGGTATTATATTCATAAATATGTTTAACATGTTAAGCATGTTTAATTATTATTTAAATTCAAGAAAAGTAGAAATTAGTATAGATATTTTGTATGTGTGCATATATTTACACATATATAGAGGCACATTTTTCATGAAATATTTTAAAAGACAAATGAAATCCTAGCCTACTACTTTATTGATTTATTGCTTAAAATGCAATATCCTGGTAGTGATAGTTGCACAAATATCTGAATATATTAAAACCTACTGAACCATAAGTATGTTAAGGATGAGCTTTGTAGTATGTGAAGTATATCTCAATAAAACTCTTATTAAGAATGCAATGTCCTAATGTAGTAATTAGAGCTTACAGAGAAAGGCTTTAAGCACCCACTAGTCGAATTAAAAAAAAAAAAAAAATCCCATCTAGACTTAGGAGTGACTTCATTGTACCAGACTTACCAAATGAGGCGAGACTATTGCAAAGGGAGACCACTCCTATTTAAAAAAATCTGTGTGACAAAGATCAAGTACAAAAAGGAATCCCAGTGGCTCAGGAGGCTGAGGAAAAAGGATCTTAAATTCAAAGCCAGCCTCAGCAATTTAGCCAGGTCCTAAGAAACTCAGTGAGACCCTATCCTAAATAATATTTTAAGAAGGACTGGGGACGTGAATCAGTGGTTAAGTGCCTCTGGTTCAATCCCCAGACCAAAAAAGTAACCATGTGTTGGCAGTGGAATGAGAAAGTAGCATGCTCAGAGAGTTGAACAGAACTTGTGAACATGTCTTTCTCTGTAGGGCTGATTCCTAGTTTGTTCAGCATTCCTATGACTGCTTAAACTCAAAGATGGGCAAAATTTAGGGATCTCAAAGAAGCACAGAAGCCTGACTAACCTTGGCCAATTGAAATAAGCCAATGTTTTATCCAGATTGGTTAGTGGAGACAACCAAGTTTGTTCATGATCCAGTCAGAGGGTATTCAGAGTCTGAAACTGTTCTAAGTGTGTCATAAGTACACAAAAGACGGGGGTGGTAGTCATCAGATTTTGTCTAAGTCATCCGAAGGAAGGGTTGTTCTTTAGAGTAGACTGTTTTCTGGATCACAAAAGGGTAAGAGAACTAAGTGAAGTTCAAAAAGAATTCCTCTAAACCATGTTTTGGGTTACATTCAGGAATATAGTGGCTAGTACAGGCTGTTAAATGAAAGAGATCCCAAATCACATTAAACTAGTGAGATCTCTGAACTTCATACATTGTGAGCTGTGGAGATCTGTAGCAGATGTGTAGGCTGAGGAGGAATTTCAGGTTTTATAGTACAAGATTTTTTTTGTGTTTGAAATATTGTCACTTTATTGTAAAATATCAAAGTTCACAAATTTATTATTGCTTTGGGAAGCATTTCTGTGGGCATCCTGATAGAAGGGGTTAGAACATAGTTTTGGCAATAATTGTAGCCAGCATTAAATATTTTATGAGAAATACATTAGTGTAAATCACCATTTTTAAAAGTGAAACATGAATCACTATCCAAAGAATTGGACTTCAGTGCAAGAAGTCCTGATTTATCTTCACTGTTGATACTGTGTATGTAAATGCCATTTCTCAGAAGCATAAAACTCTGAGTATAATATATTGGTTAGTGTAAGCAGTATAATATATATTTTTCAGGCTGTACTAGTTTCATTAATCATATATTTTAAGAATTTTAAGCTTATTTTTTATGAGGCATTGCATTACATGTGGCATTGATATGCATGTATAATTTATTACTTGGCAAGTGAATTATCCTAGACTATTTTATGTGCTTGATATATTGATTTTCGGTTGTGATAGATCATTTTAAGATTGTGCGTCTTTACTCCTGGTGATTTATCCACAGAATCACATAGACTGTGGGGCAAGCTGATGCAGCCCTTTGAACACTTTCTATCAGCTATAAATAGAGTTGTTAACTGGAATTCTTAATCCCAGTGAGGAAACATATTTAGCAAGTTGAAAGAAATAACTTTCATCCAAGATCTAATTAGTTGTTGAATAACTGCCCATAAAAGTAGTTTCATTCCAGTATGTCTTTATTTTCCATAAACTAATCTTGTACCCCACTTTTTTAATCAATAGGCAATGAGGTGTACTGTCAAAGCAAAAGAAAGATGTCATCGGTTTGCTTAAAAGGTGCACTTCTGTGACTACTGTCTTGAAATCTTTATCAACACAAATTGTACATACAAATAGACTTGAATTATAATAACCTTTTTCTATTTTAGAAAACTCCCTTTGAATAGAATTCCATGTAGAAAAATATATGCAGTGCCCAAACACCAAATGTGTGAGGGCCACTAGTGAACGTATTATGTAAAAGAATTGGATAAGAGAAAGAAAGTATTTTTAAAAATTGGGCAGTAATTTTGGAATTCTTATTAGAACTTCTAATAAACAAGATCAAGGCCACCCTGGAATAATGTCATTTTGTCACAGGTCCCAAGGTACTTAAATTGCAGGAACATTTTAAAGAACATCCCTATTTATAAAAGGGTACATAGTAAGTACTCAATGATTATTATTGAATAAATTAGGGAAAGAATAAATAAGTGAAACTAGATCTGAAACTATACGTTTGCTGTAATAAAGTGGCCATAAGTTGGGCCCAAAATTACACAACTTCCTAGCTGTTTGGCTTGAGAAGAAATTGCATTAGTTTCTAAGCCTAATTGTTCTCATCTAAAATTTCAGATTAGGATGATATCTTTAAGAGTTTTTGTTAGAACCAAATGAAGTGACAGAGGCAAATGACTTATCATTGTTATCTGACAGATGATATGCTAATAACAACTATTAGCTGTTTTAAGGTTATCATTTAATACTCTTCCCTAAGCCTCTTTGTGTATTTATTTTATTTTTATATATAGATGTGTTGACTTGAAAATAAGAGCTATAGTAAGTTATGATTCTTCTTTGTTTAAATAGAACATCTTCCATGTAAAAAGAAATGTACATTTCAATTTTAGTACTTTAGCTTTGAAATAATTGTCAACAGATTCAAGTGTGAGAGAAACCCTGGCTTTATGAAACGAGAAATGGGGTGATTCTATGAGTATTTTGAAGGAGTTTATTTATTTAAGCGATCCAAAGGGCCTATCACATGACCAAAGTTGTAGAAAAAGATAGTGTAATTTTCCTATTTTAAAGATGTGAAATTGTAGTAATGATTTTTAAGAAATAAATTACAAATAGGCATCCCAAACTCACTTGTATTGCATTAAAAGCAAAATGAATCATTGAATGATTAGGACCCTCAGCTGTTGTTGCAAAAACTGCCACTAGATGTCACGCGGCTCTTATTCTGTCTCCTCAAACAAGGGCTGTTATGTTAAATACTGTCAGACTTTAAATTCCAGGCTCTTGATGGACATGGGTAATAATGAGGTTTATGTTAGGATTTGATAAAATTAACTATCACTAAGATCAAGATCAAATCTACCTATAGACCTAAGCAAATATTATGATCAAATTAACCTGATGATTTAGTCAAACTTTTAAATTTATTTGATAAGTCTGTTTATGGATTTGACAGTTACTTGCCAGAATTTTATCTAATTTTGCTTCTTAATATGGATTTAAAACATGAATACAGTCCTTGTTGTTCCATGTATTCATCCAAGTTAATCCCTGAGGAGTATTTTAATATTTCTGTCATAGAAAGTCAACGCATATTGGGGTCTGTGCTATAATGTCAGCACAGCCTACTTTTGAAGCAGCCCATTTTGAATTCTACTTATGGAATTTTATTATCGAATAATGAGGAATAAAAAGCTTATGTTCATTGTTTAGCTTTTGCTAATATCTTCCCATTGTGTCACAAATGGCATAACCATTGACACTATCTGAATTGTAATTTTCTAATTTGTAATTAGTTTACCTGAGAATCACATGTGATGATGAATGTTACAAAGCATGTAAATTTTGTATTATTGAAGAGTCAGAGAGTTCTGATCAAGGAATAGAGTAATGTTCTTCCTAATCATCTTTTCTTCTAGTCTTGTTCTTTTGGAACAAGTTCCTTTTGTGGAACTGTACCTTGTGCTAAAATTCAGTTTCTGCATTTTTCAACTACCACCACCATTAGACTGCATTTTCAATTGAATTTTCCCGAGGTAGGCTTCAGGTTGAAGCACCACAGACTTCAAATTAAAATTTTAAAACATCTCTTGGTACCCTACCACTGGCATCTTCCCCTCTGGTTACATTTCCTCACAGCTTTGAATGTGTTCCCTCTCCCTCCCTGGCTCCCTGCTCCCTTTCAGATTTCTAACCTAGTTTTTCCTTCTTTTATCAATACCATCCATTTCCTGTTAACTTCTTTTGTATAGTCAATTAACTGTAGCTTCATTGTTTCTTTCCATGTCAGGTTCTTGAGATATATAGTCCTTACTTAAAGTGGACTATCAAGATATTTCCTAAATAAAATAACGTGTTTTTTACTCTAAGCATCTCTTTTAATGCCAGCTGTACAAATTGCATTAAATCCTTTTAAAATTCACATTATAAGCTATGGTACTTTTTGCATTAAACCAATACAGTCAAAGGTCTTATGGCACGAAAGATAAAGCCTTCACATTTTCATTATTGTGGATAATATTTTCTAATGTTATAAACTCAGGTTCACAGAATTCTACTCTATTTCATGAAGTGTTATTATATTGGTCTGTGTAACTCTCCTTATTCTCTTTTAATTATTATTCACTTTGTTTAATAACCCCACTTCCATGTTTTCCTTCTGTTATGAATTTGATTCACACACACACACGCACACACACACACACACAGGTATCCCAGCAATACTGATGTAGCTGGTTCAGAATACCAATACCACTGCTTAGAATATATGATATATCTGAGATTGGTAAGAAATGAATAGCCAAATCTTCTGTGACTCTATCATTGAAAATTACTGAAAGGAGGTAGAGTCAGTGATGTTAATGCTGTCATGTATTGGTTGATTAAGCATTTAAAACCAAGAGAAAGTAATAGTGATAATTCATGCACAGAGCCAGACATTAATGATCCTTATTGCTAATAGTAGCTAAAATTTGAAAACTTTAACAACATCTTGAACTTATTCTTGATCTAACAGTTTCTAGCTCTGAGTGTTTTGATTCTCTTCTATATTAAGTTTTGGTCAGTATAAGCATTAATTATCTTAGTGGTAGTTACTTTCAGATCACTTACATTAATGTGTGGGAATTCTTCTTTAGCTACTTATTAAAATGTGTGCATATGGATATTTATTGGGAAAATAAAAACTGTAAGGATGTGGATAAAGCTCAGTTTATTAGACTTTACCTGCTAACTTGAGGAGCAAAAAATACTCAAAATTCCTTTCAATGCTTGTTAACTCACAGGGCAAGAGTTTGGCTAATTCATGTAAATCCAGAACAAACTCTTGAGTGAATGTGTATTTTATTGGTGACATAGGAGGAAATGACTGGCAGGATTGCAGATCACTTGTGGTGAAACTTGCTGGCCTCAATTATGTGAGGAGGAATGATTACTAGACGGTTTACTTGCCACTTGGAATTGTACCACAGCCATTTTTAGAGCCAAGATTGATGATGCCCCATAAACACGTGTACTCTGATATGGCCCGAACTAATTATTATAGATTTTTTTTTAAACTAGTAGCTGGATGATTGCTAAACTAGGAGTACACATAAGAACATTTTCTATTTCACAAGTTGTTCAGGTATCATGCATATTTTTTCACTAAGATTATAAATATTAATTAAAATCCTAACTTACATTCTTTCAGAATACATTTCACTTTAAAAATGGTAGCAGAAAGCCACGTTTAGTGGCATACACATATGATCCCAGCGATGGGAGGCCGAGACAGGAGGATCCCAAGTTCAGTGGTAGCCTAAGCAAATTAACCAGGCCCTAAACAACTTAGTGAGACCCTGTCTCAAAATAAAAAGGGCTGGGGACATAGTTCCGTGGTAAATCACCTGTGAATTCAATCCCCAGTAAAAACAAAACAAAACAAAAACCACAGTGGCAGAATGATTATAGAAGGGAAGGTATTACACTGAAGTTGTGTTCCCTGAAGATGTCATAATGTGGTAGTGGTAGTTTTTTTATTTTTTGTCTCCTATTAAGCTATCAGCAACTTGAAGCTCTTTAAACCTTGAAGGTTTGATAAGAGCAATTGAAAAGCTATGAACAAAGTTTTAACACTACTCCATTTCAGCAAAGAGGGGATTAATTAAATTCAATTCATAAATATTACACTGCTTGTATCAAGACTTCAGTGGTTTAAGACTGCTAAAGAGGAAAAGTATGTAACAGGAAAAATGCACTGTTTTTTCAAATGAAAGAGAGTGAAAATAAATGACAACTAGACAATAGATGACCCATGTGGTCTATGACTGACCCACTGCGGGTGGGAGGTCCAATCAGTCAGAGTGCTGAGTGTACTAAAATACTGCCCACTTATTGGTGTTTGACAGTATTCTTATCTTTTTAGGGAAAAAAAGATATCATCCTCATTTAATCTTTATTAAGCCTTTGCTCAATATTATTTTACTTGAGCCATAGAATTGCTAAGCAGCTCAGATTGGTTCCAGGGTTGCTTAGGTCAAAAAAGGAAAACCAAGAAAAAAATAATAGTAAAAATTATCAGATTTTGGTCACATATCAATCAATTCAACATCGGAATGACTATAAGAATTTGTTTAAGAAAAATAATGGATATTTTGTGAATTAATATTTAAGTAAAATTCTGAATGTACAAACTTTCAGGCAAGCCCTCCTAATAAGTTTTTATTCATAATAATTTTTATCAAATCAAAGGTTCATATTAAAGTTTTAAAAAATCCAAACATGTAATATTCTATTTGGAATCTTTTCAAATCTTGAGACATTTGTATGGCTCTTAGCTTTCTAGCATTTCATTCACAGCACTGAAGATCCATGATTGACTATGTGCTGACATTTTATAATTTAATTTTCCCAGTAAAGACAAACATTAATAATTATAATAATGGCAGCCCCCAAAAGGTGATATTTTAAAAAGTACTTTACATATCGGATTTTTAAGAATTCAAATATAATTACAGAAACCACACATATAACCTTTATTATTCTGAAAACAAAATAATTGTATGTCATAATGTATATATATTCATATTTATGGATTAAATTTTAGCATATTTGATATTACCTACATGAAGATATCCAATCCTTAAAATTCAATCAAAATCTTAGACAATACTGATAGAAAACACCAAGAAATATATTTTAAGTATTATTTGCAAACATCAAAATTTTGTTTTTTTTCAAAATGAATTGTATTTTCTACTCTCGCATACTGATTCATTTCATATATTTCATCCCTAGTTTATTATTTAATTTTATTTCTACCATTCAATAATGTCTGATGAGGACTCTTTCTAAGTTTTCAAAAAGAAGGACAGTATTGAAAGAATGCTACTAACATTCATGTATTTTGTTTTGTTTTGTTTTGTTTTTTGGGTTTTTATTTTTTATTTTTTTATTTTATTTTTTTTTGGTACCAGGGATTGAACCCAGGGTTTCTTAATCACTGAACCACATCCCCAGCCTGTTTTTGCATTTTATTTAGAGACAGGATCTCACTGAGTTGCTTAGGGCCTCAATAATTTGCTAAGACTGGCGTTGAATTCATAATCTTCCTGCCTCGGCCTCCTGAGCCATGTATAGTTTTATAGTAATAAAGATCCATAATGCTTTACTCAAAGAAAATTTATTTTCTAATTAGTCACATCATTTTTTTTCTCTACCAACTTTCCTAAATCAAAATATTTTATTCAAGTGATATAATTTCTCAATGAACATATTCAATATAATGTTGACTTTTGGGAAATTACTGATAACTGTGAGAAGACTATGGCACAGTCATTGCAATAGAGCAGTGACAAATTCCCAGCTCTGGCCATTTAAAAGATAGTGAGTTTGGAAAATTGCTAGTCTCCCTGAACCTCTGTTTCATCATTTCTAAATTGAAGATAATAATGATCCCTGGTGTTTCACAGTGTTTAATAAGATTAGATGAGGCAACACATGTAACCTCTTTAGTACAATTCCTGACAATTATCTTTCATTAATGTTAACTCATTAATATTACTATTATTAGAATTCCTATCCCAGGGCTTGTGACTGGCTTTAACATTCCTGTCAGCTTTACTGGACAATAGGCTTTTTCCTGACTCAAGACCCTGAACTATTCTTCTTAGAGAATTAACTTCAGAAAATTTGTGACTTTAAGTTCTTTCTCTGCCCTTTTGAGATGTAAAGTTTTAAAAAGTCTTCTGCCAGTTTTATAACCCAAAACTATGTTTCTCAAGGACCTTTGGGTCCATCCCTTTAAAACATAGCTGTCAAAGAAGGTAGTGTCCATATTTCATAGTTTCTGTAGAAAATAGAAGCCAAAGGTAGACACCCACCTTCAAGCTGTAAAACTACCTCCTGTCATGAAGATAGAAGTTTCTTTTTGGATAAAATCAATTAGCATACACAGATGGTCTGTGATTCCCTTCATTCTAGCTCTTAAAAAGTCTCCTGACCCTTATTTTAGCAAAGAGAAGTTTCCAGGCTTGGTTTGTGCTCTGTTCACTATTGCTAGCAATAGTATTTGAATAAATTGAACTTCTATTTGCTCATCTTGTCCATTGTAAAGTTTTATATATATATATATATATATATATATATATATCTAATGCATAGTTAGCACTCCATATATGGTAGTAGATGTAACTTTTGATATTGAATAGGGATAGGAAGCATCACCTTCCTTATTTTCCTCTTAGCATTATTCTGGTCCAGACCCCAGTGAAAATAATGAAAAGAAATACAAAAATGTGGAAGATAAGAATATAGCATATTATACAGATCACAATGGAGGAGAAGAATCAGCTTAAGTTTGAAGAAGAAAGAATTTAAAAAACATAACGTTAGATCAGTATCAGGTCATGATTTGGAAACTAACGAGATTGGCTTAATGTCTAGTGTTGATTGCCCAGTGAGGGCATTTTAAGGGGGGGGGGGGGGGGGAAATAAGAGGTAAAAAGTGAAAGTATTCTGACATTAGGGTATTTATGTAGATATGGATTAAGGTGAATAATACATTTAGAGCCAGGACGACTAAATGAGAATTCTAGCAGTTTTCAAACTTCTATAAAAACCTTGCTGTGAAAAATATGTTATTCAAAGTGAATTTTTGATCTAGAAAACATTCCATATATGCTGGGATTTTGCTTTTATGTTTTTTTAGGAAGAAGAAAATTTTGGGAAAATCAAAGTAGCAAGCATTCCATTCATACAAATTATCTTTATAAATAATACTGTTGTATATCTCTGTTCTAATACCCTATGAATAAATGGATAAGATAAGAGTACTGCTGCAAAATTAACACTCATTTGCAATACATTTGCAGCAAGTTAGAAAATATCCATTACACAATATAGAAACGGTGATTTCAGGTGAATGGCGGAGGACACAAAGAACTTGCCATAGTCAGAATCTCCTGTCTTTACCATTGGTAGTTCGTCAATCTATATTTCAATTACAAATAAAGAGACAAGAACAAAATAGAATGATGTCTAGACTGCTGAATAAAAGGTAAACTAAGAGTAGAGGACTTCTCTTTTTAAACTAGGATGAAATCATGAAGCAGAAGCACCTCCCCCACCCCTTTTTTAGACTCAGAATGGCTGGCTAGATCCTGCCTTCACCCACAGTATCAGTCATCTTTCCATTAACATAATGCATACCTGAGATTAACAACTTAAAAAGTGGAACGGATTATTTTTGGAGGTTCCAATCCATGAAGAGTTGACCCCATTGCTTTGGACCTACCGTGAGCACCACACCGTGGTAGGGAGGGTGTGGTGAAGCATGCTGCTTGCCTCTTGGCAGCTGGGAGAGAGAGACAAGGCAAGTGACTAGTGTTCAAGGGCACATGCCCCAGTTATCTAAGACTTCCCACCAGCCACACCTCTTAAAGATTCTGTGACCTTCCAGCAGTGAAGACTGAGGACCAAGCTTTTAATACATGGGTCTCAGGGGAATACTCCATATCAAATGACAGTGCCCACAAAATACTTTCTTCCCAGGAATTTTTGGGAGTTCTGTTTGCATACATCACAGATTTCAAAGAGGGAGAGAGGGGCAAGTAGAGGGCACCAAGCTGAGCGATGACCAGGGAGAATTTGACATCATGGCAAAAGGAAACAAGAGGTTTCCAATCACAATTGGAATACAAAAATAATAGTATTACTTCTGTTATGACTCTAGTTAATTTTCTCTGAGGTAGTTACAAGAATGTTTTAAAACATGGCAGCACAAATGAATCACTTACACCTCCTCTGGGGAGGTTTCTTGTTGGTATGCCCACCCCTTCCCCTCCATTTTCCTGGCTAACTGGTACATGCTTTACCACTCAGTTTTAGATCTCATTGCCTCCAGAAAGTCTTCCTTTAGCTCCAAGACATGGCCAGTGCTCACCTATGCATCTGCATAGTGACTTCACTTACTACATGCACCATAATTTCCTCTTCAGTTAAGTTATTCAACAACTACAGGAGAAAGGAAACATGCAGATGGGGCAGAATAAGGAGCAGGGCTGTGGTGCAGGCTCCAGGTCATTTGAGACTTGTTCTGAGAGTTATTTGAGTTGAGGTGAAGGCTTCAGATTTGTATTCAACTGTACAGACAAGTCATTGAATGTGGGTTGGCTTGAAAAGAGTGACTTTGGGCAGGTGGCCTTCCAAGGGTCATTTCCAGAGAGCTCTGATACCTGACAGCTATCAGCTTAGCTAACCTTCCCAGCACCTTCCTCAGCCTTCAAGGGGGATCTGGTTGACGAGGTACAACAACATCCTTAACACATCTAGATCACCTTGTACTTTACATTCCCCAACTCAAACTGTGTAAGGCAGGTAAGCTAGTAATGTATTAGGCAAAACCTTCCAGCTAAATATGTTCTTATTATGATTATGTTTAGCAGCAATGTTTCATAGGGTTATTTCAACCTCACATTTTATCTACTTCAATTCCTTTTCAAATTAGAAAGCTTAGTGTTAAGATACAATATAAATAGGCACAGGAGATAAAGAAAAAACAATGGAGAGATTCAAAATCAAAGCATGAAAAAAAATAGAAAAGAAAAAAGAAACGAAAGTCTTAAGACTTTTTGACAATGTAAGTGAAGCTACTTCATCCATATCCAAGAGCAAATGTGCCTTGCATAGAAAAAGCTCAAGAAAGAAGAATTTCTGTTTCATATTTAACAGAACAGTCAAGTTTACTTTTTAGTGCCATTGTGGATACTTCAGGCACAGCCGCCAAAGGGGAGAGAAGATAACAGAGTTTCCTCTCATCAGTCAGGAAAGGCATAGACACTCAGACTTTTGCATCCAGGACAGGTTTTCACTCTGAAAAGTTATTAATGTCCTCAAAGAGCTTTTGCTTGAATGGATTTTATCAATTAGAATTTGCCATGTTAGAAATTAAAAATGAGAAATTAAAAAAGCAATTATTAGTTTACTAATTTATTACAGTATAAATAAGAAAAGATGCCATAAATTTCCAAGTAGGAAATACAAAGAGGATGGATATATCTCTTGATGTTTGCCTTAAAACAATGGACTGTCACCTCTGATGTTGCTTTCAATCTTCTGCAGCATTGTTCTTGATTGACAAACATGAAGAAAATCTAGACTCACACAAATCAGTAGTTGAAGAGGGAGGATAGCATAGAAACCTCAAAAGGATCTCTGGAACCCCTCAGAGATCCTTAGACTACAGTTTGAGAACCACTGAGCTAGCATATTCAAATCTCAGTAGCATACAACAAATGCCTCCCAAATCTCAAAGACTTGCCAGAACAAGTCTTTTGCCAAAAAGTTTATTTCTCGTTTACACTGCATTTCATGTGGATCAGTTATGGGCTTCACTCCATGATGTTCTCACTCAGGGACACAGGCTGTCTGAGCAGCTACTGTCTAGGTTTGCTCATCACAGGGGGAAAGCAGAACAAATGTGAAAACACCCGCATTGATTCTTAAAGATTCTGCTGGGAAGTGTCTTGCCCCACTTCAGTTCACACTTCATTAGCTGGAGCACTTACTTTGAAGAGGCAACAAGCATAATCTTTCTTCAGGGAGAAGCACTGGAAATTAGTGAACGGAACTCAGTTTACCATCTTAATTCCATAGATGATCAAAAAGTGCTTGTGAAAATGTACCCCTGACTATCTTTTGAAGAAACCATTTCTTTGAAAGAAAAAGGATATTAAATAGTTATATCGTTAAATGTGATTTGGTTTCTGTTCTTTTCTGCTTAACCATTACACACATCAGAAATATTACAGCAGACAAGCATGTATGTGTATAATATAGCTAATGATTTCTTTGTAAATTAAACATGAGTTCTTTATAAAGAAACATCTTTTTAGAAAATGCAACGTGCTCTAATTTAAGCTAACAATATTATAATAAAAATGACAACATCCATAGCTATTTACTGGATTCCAACTGTGTTATGGACTCATGGATTAAACTATAGGTTTTGCATATCACCTGGATGAATTCTTAGATGGATACTGGTACATGCTCATGTGTGGACATTATAACATAACACAGTAAATACAAAGAAATGTTTCAAGGACAATTAAAATGATTTGGATAAAAGAAGAGTTGGTCATTGTTATGATTTGGGTCTTTGATGTTCCTCAACCAGCACATGAATTAGGCAATCAGGAATGTTCAGAAATGATAAGATTAAGATTATGGATTAATAATTTGAATGGACTACAGAGTGGAAGGTGGGACATGTCTAGAGGAAGTAGGTCACCTAGAGCATAACTTGGGGATTATATTTTGTCCCTGGCGTTTTATTTGCCTCCTGGCCACCATAAGCTGAGTATTTTTCTGCCACACCCTTTCTGATATGATGTTGCTGCCTCAGAACTTGCTGACCATGAACTGAAACTGTGAAACCATAGTCCCAACTACACTTTTACTCCTATAAGTTGTTTTATTTCCAGGTATTTCAGTAACAATGATGAAAATGTAACACAGTCATAATAATTTATTCAATCCAGAAATAAATCATCTTACAGGTGGTAATAATTTTAAAAGAAAATGGTTTCTGTTTCTCTGGAAAAGAGAGTAGTAGTCACTTTGTGTGATGTTTTATTTAATTATATCACTGATATATTAGTTTCCCTCTGTTGCTCTAACAAATGGTCAGATATTGGTGGCTTAAAACAACACACATGTATTATCTTTTGGTCAGCAGGCCAAAAGGTTTTTTATATCCTAAAATCCAGGTGTCAGAGAGCCAAGTTCCTTTTGGAGGTTCTAGGGGAGAATCCACTTCTTTTCTTTCTCCAGCTTCTAGAGGTGGCCTGCATGCCTTGGCTCTTGGCCTCTTCTTCTGTCTTCACTCCAAACTGCTTCCTCTATTACATGTCCAGCACCTCTGTCTTTCACTTATAAGGACCTTTGTGATTACATTGGACCCACCCAAGCATGCAGGAGTATCTTTCTACTTCAAGAACCATAATTTAACTACATCTGCAAAACCTTTTTCCATGTAAGAAAAGTATTCATAGTTCTTCACATTAGGAAACAAACCTCTTTGAGGTCAAGGTTTATTAATTTCTCTTTTATCTTTTAAGGGTTTAGGGAGATTTATAAAAACTTCAGATTACTTGTGCAACCATATAAATGAAAAATGTGTTCTTTTATACTCAACAAAAACTGTTGAGTACTGCCCAACCCACTTTCTTACTTGCAACTACAGATCATTATATCTGTAGGTTGCACTCATTCGAGATTTTACTATGTGGTTTTCCCTAGTCAGGGTCCAAACTTCTACAACTTCCATGGCCTCCCCCACAAAATTCAAATTCCTCTCTTTTGTTTGTTTCATTCTCTTTCACTTTTCTTTTTTCTTTTTTCTCTTTTCATCTTTTATTTTTTTTAACTCAAGATTTAACCCAGGGACCCTTTACCACTGAGTTTTGTCCCCACCCCCTTTTAGACAGGGTCTCCCTAAGTTGCTTAGGGCTTTGCTAAGTTGCTGAGGCTGGTTTTGAACTTACAATCCCCCAGCCTCAGCCTCTCAAGCCCCTGAGATTATAGGAATGACCCACCATACCTGGTTCTCTTTTGTTTCTTGATCAATTTCTTAGGGTTATAAATTTCTGTTTGAAGCAAATTATCAAGTACTATTATGGAATGTTCTCAAAATTCATTTTTTCATCATAATTTGATTATAAAGAACTCATAAACTCATATACAATGTAATACAAAGAGAATTTAAAGCAGAACTGTCTGTTTCCAAAGTCTGTGAAGAAGAATTCTCTCTATCAGGACAATTTATATCACTAATGCTATAGATATGTTTTAGGGTGTTGAGATTGTTGTTGATTCTTTTACTTCCTTACATTTTCATGTACAGTCTGGAGATGTGGAAAAATCGAACTGAAAATGGTCTTTGAAAATAAAGTTAGAAATGTCATTTATTTAATAGATCATTAATACTGACACTGATTAATATCATATTTTTTTCAGAAAAAAAAAAAAAGTTATGTATGAAATGCTAGAGACCTGAAACTGCCAATAACTAGCAGAAGGAGCAAATGCAAGCAGTGATTAAGTGGTGGCAACATAAATATCGACTACTGGTATTTTCTATAAAATAAAAATACTCAAAGAACAAATTTATATTTCTTAGATTTCCAAAGTAAAGTTTTTAAAAATTATGCCATTTTACAAAAGCTTTTGATGTACTTACCTCCTTATGAAATTCAGCAGTCCAGGTACCACAAATCCAGTGCAAAGAGCATAAGCATGGGAATCTGAGCTCATAGTTTATCTTGGCTATTTAGTATACATAACTGCACCTCCCTCTGCTATAAATATGTTGTGTGTTGAAACTGATTAGTTAATTTAATGCCTGAGTGAACATGGAAAAAATAAGAAATCTTAGGAAAAACCCTGGTCACATATACTATCATGGTTTGAATCACAAGAAGAAGGTGGGTCCTATTGTACCATAGGACCATGATTATTCAAGTCTGGAAAGAAGAATTAAATACTTTTCTATTAATCCTTTATTTACTTGTATCTAATTAAACTATTTTGTAATTAGCGTTTAGTGTTCTCATGGGTAAAGGAGGTACTTAAAATATTTTCCTAAGTGTGCATGGCCATTTTGCTCCCTTCAAAAGACTGCATGATTTGGCAGTGATGTAGACATATTTCTTCCGGGTTTTGTGTTTTCTGTGTAAGTTACTAGGAATTGAAGAAAAGAATATGGTGAAAATTTCTCTCAAAAGGAAATAACTATGCATTCTAATCCTTCTATGTGAGGCTATAGTAGACTAGCAGAAAGGAATATTAAAATAGTTCATTTTTAATACATAAGCATTTAGAAGGGATGCATTTTACTTACATAGAAATTTTTTGAGGTAGTCATTTTTTTGGTGGTGGTAGGGAACAGACTCAGTCCTTGTTATGGAAACTGAATCCCCAAACCTGACTTAAACAAACAAACAAACAAACAAAAAAACACCAAAAACAAAAAACCAAGAAGCCGAATTCTGATTAATTGAAAAAGAATTTGAAGCTCCAGATGAGAATCCAGAGAATAGAGTGAGCACAAGGGTAGCAAAGGAATATTAGAGTATTTTATGATACGGAGTGTAAATCCTTATCAGTATATGTACAGGTCTTTTGTTAAAAAATAAAAATCTAGCGGATCAAAAGTGATGAGGAGCTAGAGAAATCTGAGCTAAGTTTTCTTCAATATCTCAGAGGCAAGGAGGTCCCTGTTGAAATTTTGGACATAATAAGGTAGACTTGTTGTTGTTTTCCTGCTGCTGCTGATTAAGTATTTTATATTAGATTCTGTGATGAAATTGGCTGACTGTATATCACATCAACTGGGATTACATCTAGATGTGAATGATATAAAACCCAAGGAAACATGGTTTAAATAAGCAAAAGATTTATTTGACATCACAGCAAAATGAGAACAATTTGAAGACAGTTCAAAAGAGAAGCTTCCTAAAAAATGTGTCAGGGGACTCAGACAAGTATGATTTTTCTGCTCCAGCTTTAGCATGTGGTCTTTACCAGGATGTGTGTCAATTGTAATGCACAACAGCTGCTAATCCTGGAGGCAAAAAGTCCACCCTTCTGAGAATGTAAGAGAGGAGCATGGGGCATGGGGAGGGGGGAAGGAGACTCACCAGACTGCTAAGGCTATCACTTTTTTTTTTTTTAAGCTTTCCTTGGAAGCGCCACAGTTTGATTTCTGTTTATCTCTGATTGGCAGAGCTGGATTATCTGGCAGGATCTAATTGCAAGTTTGCTAGAGAAGGCCAACACAACAAGAATGCCTGTAGCAAGTTCAAATTCATTCATTCTGGCTCTAGAAGATGTTGACAACATTCAGTTCAAATCAGCATCATTATTATGGTTCATGTTACGTTGATGACAGAATATTAATGAAAGTAACAGATTGTTGGTGTTCTACCTTGAATGTTTTAGAAAATATCAGAATCTATTTCTGTTTAGTAATTTCTTGCTTCTACTAGTAAGGTACTGAGGCACAAAAATATTGATAAGAGTTTTTGGAAGAACTGCATAGTCAAGATTAAAATAATTAAAGCAACATTAATGATTTGTCCAGATTGTGATAAAATGTGAATATATTTTAAGATTAGTGGCAAATATCAAGGATTTGTTGTGTACATTATCGTAGAAATGAGCTTCGTACTTACTTTGAATTTAAACTATTCATTCACATAGAATAATTGATAGAGAATGATCACTCCAGGTGCCTTAATTTTAGTTTTGAAGATTCATACACTACCAAGGGCACAGTCACACATATGAATGCCAAAACACAATATTACTAGAAGGGCAACATACTTTGAATTCAAATTCCTTTTATTATGGGGTTAATTAGATATTTACTTTAGTGATAAAAGAACTTGGGACATGATCTCACATCCAAGATGTTACAAGATAGAGATATACCTCAGGAGGACACTGAATAGAGAAATGGAAGAGCCTAGAATATTCTTTTTAAATTAATTTTTATTGGTGCATTATAATTATTCAGAAAATTGGGATTCATTGTGATATATTTTTACATGCACATAATATAATTTGGTCCTTTTTA
The DNA here is from genome assembly GCF_902686455.1 of Sciurus vulgaris. Classification (NCBI taxonomy): domain Eukaryota; kingdom Metazoa; phylum Chordata; class Mammalia; order Rodentia; family Sciuridae; genus Sciurus; species Sciurus vulgaris. The sequence goes on along the minus strand of NC_136462.1, from coordinate 55,632,618 downwards.
TTCCCTAGGTTCTCCCCTTTTTCACCCCTCCTCCTTCTACCTGGTTCTTTTTCTGTATTCTACTGGTCTCCCTTCTATTTTTATGAGATGAATCCCTCCCCTTTTACCCATATTTTCTCTTTAGCTTCTGCATATGAGACAAAATAACCCTTGACCTTTCTGAGTCTCTGAGTCTGGCTTAATTTGCTTGATATAATGCTTTCAAATTCTATCCATTTTTCTGCAAATGCATAATTTCATTCTTTTTTATGTTTATTTTTTTCCACATTTTTTGTGGTTACATTATAGTTGTACATAATGATGGGATATTTATACAGGCACACAATAGAATACTATAATCTGGCCAATATCACTCAGGATTTTCAGCCTCCCTCTCCTTTTCCCATCCTAGGTCCCTTTCCTCTACTGATCTCCCTTTGATTTTCATTAGATCTCTGCCCCTGCAGGATCTTTTCCTTTTACCTCTCTTTCACATAGGATACTTGACCTTCTAAGTTTGTCTTACTTAGCTTATTTAGCATTATGTTACATAATGCTCATAAGTTCCATCCACTTCCCTGAAAATGGCATAATTGCATTCTCTGTGGTTGAATCAAACTTCATTGTGAATATATACCGTATTTTCTTCATCTATTCATTTGTTTATGAACACTTGACTATAGAGAATTGCACTGCTATAAACATGGGTATGCATGAATTACTGTAATATACTGACTTTGGTTCTTTTAGATAAATATGTATGAGTGGGATAGCTGGGTGCTATGGTAGTTCCATTTCTAGTCTTTTGAGGAACCTCCATACTGATTTCCATAGAGGTTGTACTAATTTACAATCCCACCAACAGTGTATAAGCATTCATTTTTTTCCCAAATCCTCCCCAGAATTTGTTATTGTGTGTATTTTTGATGATAGCCATTCTACAAGTTCTTGTGTAATTTTGACTAAAACTAGCATAACAAGGATGCTAAAGAGTTAAAATTCGAATGAGACCTGTTACAATGTCTTCCAAAAATTTTAGGTTATCAGTATGAATCTTTGTGACAACCTCCCTAATAATGTATTTCTGCCTGAAGAATTTAAAACATGTCTCTTTTGCTTTTGAATTATTTTTGTAAGAGGTTTTCACATCTAACTTAGTAAAATCATGCAAATACAATAAGATAAATGATGTACTCTCTGGTTGCCAACATGTTGAGATTTTTCATCTCTAATTCCGTTATCTTATGGTTATCATGTCCTCTGAATTATGTATATACACTGTCAATTACATTAAAAACCTTTCAATAAATTATGCTTAGGACCTTGGTAACAGTGAATCTATACCGAGTTAATGTGATATTCTCTCTTCATTATCCCTTATTGGTTTACGGGGGAAAAAAGTAGTCTCAACCTTTTGCTAAGGCATGTGATATGAGGGACCATGGGCTTGAAATGGGAGTTCTATCTACCTATCAAAAATTTCACAAGTAAGCAACAAATAAATGAGCCCGGATGCCTTAGGATTGACATCTGATTATTAATCTATAATGTACAGTTGTTCTGAAATTCATTGTGATCGAGGAAAACATCTCTGCTAGGGCATGTCTTTCTATCTTGCCATTGTGCTGGCAAGATCACCACCCAGAACCTCCTTGCTCTGATGTCCAGGAACCGGTCTGTTTCTCTTCGTTTTTTTTTTTTTTTTTTTTTTCTTTTAAAAAATTTCACGAACATTACAAAGAACTTTTTCTCAGAACAGTTTGGGAGTAAATTAGCAACGGGATCCCTCAGTACACTCAAATATATGAGGTAGTATTCCTACAAAAAGAGTAGGGGGCAGACTTTGCTACATGATCATAATATGACCATCAAAGACAGAAAATTTGTATTGATGTTTCATTATTTTAAAAACCACAGACCCCATCAATTCCTGCCAACTATCTCAGTGATAACCAGTTACAACTGAAGATCACGTATGACACTAGAAGTGCTATTTTCTAGCCTCCTGCAATCTGTTTCTTGATTTTTATGACTTTGTACTCTTGAGGACTACATTTCAATTACTTTGTAGATTGCTCCTCAGTTGGGTCTGTCTGATGCTTTTCATGGATAGCATTCTTCTATAAGAAAAACCTTTATTTTTTGCTTTTATTTATTCATTTATATCAGTGTGGACTAATGGATTCCTGTTTTGTTCAACGAGTTATAATCTGTTATTTTTAAATATTTTTTATTAAAATATTTTTTTTATTTTTACAGACTCATTTTGATTCATTGTACATGAATGGGGTACAACTTTTCCTTCCTATGGCTGTACACAATGTAGACTCACACCATTCATGCAATCATACATATGTATAGGGTAATACTGTCTGTTTCATTCTACTGTTTTTCCATCCCCACCCTCTCCCACCCCTTTTTCCTCTACACCATCCAAAGTTCCTTCATTCTTCTCTTCCCCCCATCACCCCCCATTATTATATATTGTCATGCACTTATCAGGGAAAACATTTGGCCTTTGGCTTTTTGGGCTTGGTCTATTTCACTTAGCATGATATTTTCCAACTTCATCCATTTACCAGCAAATGCCATAATTTTATTCTTTATGTCTGAGTAATATTCCATTGTGTATATATAACACAGTTTCTTTATCCATTCGTCAATTGAAGGGCATCTAGGTTGGTTCCACAATCTAGCTATTGTGAATTGAGCTGCTATAAACATTAATGTGGCTGCATCAATGTAGTATGCTGATTTTAGGTTCTTTGGGTATAAACTGAGGAGTGGGATAACTGGGTCAAATGGTAGGTCCATTCCAAATTTTCTGAGAATTCTCCATACTACTTTCCAGTGTGGTAGCACCAATTTGCAACTCCACCAGCAATGTATGGGTGTGCCTTTTTCCCCACATCCATGCCAACACTTATTATTGCTTGTGTTCTTGATAATAACCATTCTCATTGGAGTTAGATGAAATCTTAGGGTGGTTTTAATTTGCATTTCTGTAATTATTAGAGATGATGAACACTTTTTCATATATTTGTTGATCACCTGTATATCTTCTTCTGTAAAGTGTTTGCCCATTTCCTTAGCTCATTTATTCATTGGGTTTTTGTATTTTGGGTGTAAAGTTTCTTAAGTTCTTTATAAACTTCAGAGATAAGTGCTCTGTCTAAAGTGTGTGTGGAAAAGATTTTCTCCCACTCTGTAGGCTCTTTTTTCACATTATTGTTTCCTGTACTGAGAAAAAAACCTTTTAGTTTGAATTTATCCCATTTATTGATTCTTGCTTTTATTTCTTGTGCTATGGGGGTCTTGTTAAGGAAGTCTGTTCCTAAGCCAACGTGATGAAGATTCAGGCCTACTTTTTCTTCTATTTGGTGAATGGGTCTCAGGTCTAATTCCTAGATCCTTGATCCATTTTGAGTTGAGTTTTGTACAGGGTGAGAGAAAGGGGTTCGATTTCATTTTACTGCATATGGATTTCCAGTTTTCCCAGCACCATTTGTTACAGGCTATCTTTTCTCCATTGTAAGTTTTTGGCACCTTTGTCTAGAATGAGGTTACTACACTTATGTGGGTATGTCTCTGTGTTTTCTAGCCTGTACCATTGATCTACCTGCCTGTTTTGGTGCCAGTACCATGCCGCTTTTGTTACTATTGCTCTACTGTAGAGTTTAAGATCTGGTATTGTGATAATTCCTGCATCACTCTTTCTGCCCAGGATTGCTTTGGTTTTCTGGGTCTTTTGTTCTTCCAGATGAATTTCATGATCACTTTTTCTGTTTCTATGAGAAATGTCATAGGAATTTTAATTGGAATTGCATTAAATCTGTATAGCACCTAATCTGTTATTATTATTCCTTTGTTTGACCTGACTGGCCTTGGAGTTAATCTATTTTGTTTCTGTTTTTGTTTTGATGTGTCTCTTTCATTCTTTAAGTACTTCTTTATTGTCTTGGCATAGCAAGCTGTCCCAGGCTCTTGTCCTTTCCCTGCCCTGGCTTCTAGGCAGCTTTTCCTGCAGGAAACCCTGATTCTTTATAGTGCAGAATGCTATTTAGGAACTCAAGTCTATGATCTTGGTGTGGCCATTGCCATTCAGGTGTGCTCTTCTCAGGCCATGCTAGTCAGTTGATAAAACTCAGAAAAACACAAACACATACACCTACAATGTACATGCACACATACAACCACACTCTTATTCTTTTAAAAGCAATTTTTAAAAAATTTGTTCTAATTAGTTATACATGACAGGAGAATACACTTTGTCACATTGTACACAAATGGAGTACAATTTCTCCTTCCTCTGGCTGTACATGGCGCAGAGTCACACCAGTAGTGTGATTGTACGAGTGCACAGTGGTATTTCCATCTCATTCCACCATCCTTTCCATACCTCAATCTTCCCTTCCCCTCACTCCCCTCTGCACAAGCCAAAGTGCCTTCATTTTTCCCTACCCACCCCTCCCATTATGGATCAGCATCCATTAATCAGAGAAAATATGGGACCTTTGGTTTTTTGGGCTTGACTTAATTCGCTTGGCATGATATTCTTCAACCCCATCTATTTACCTGCAAATGCCATAATTTCATTCTTATTTGAGGCTGAGTAATAATCCATTGTGTATGTATCCCACAATTTCTTTATCCATTCATCTATTGAAGGGCATCTAGGCTGATTCCACAGTTTAGCTATTGTGATTTAAGCTGCTGTAAACATTGATGTGACTGCATCAGTGTAGTAGGCTGACTTTAAGTCCTTTGGTAGAAACCAAGGAGTGGGATAGCTGGGTCAAATGGTGGTTCCATTCCAAGTTTTCTGAGGAATCTCCATACTGCTTTCTATATTGGCTACACCAATTTGCATTCCCACCAGCAATATATGAGTGTACCTTTTCCCCCACATCCTTGCCAATACTTATTATTGCTTGTATTCTTGATAATTGCCATTATGACTAGAGTGAGATAAAGTCTTAGAGTAGTTTTGATTTGCATTTCTCTAATTGCTAGAGATGTTGAACATTTTTTCAACATTTGTTGATCGATTATATTTCTTCTGTGAAGTATCTGTTCAGTTCCTCAGACAATTTATTGATTGGGTTATTTGTGGGTTTTTTGGTGTAGTTTTTTGAGTTCTTTATATATCCTGGAGATTAATGCTCTATCTGAGGTGCATGTGGTAAAGATTTTCTTTTATTTCCCTACTTATTTAAATAGCCCAATAGATTTACAATCATGATTTCATACTTATACCACCAATTCCAGTAGATCTGTCTATATTTTAAAAATCATGACTTCCCACTAATGTCCCCTATTCACACCAATATCTCCAATTCCAACCCACACCACTAGGTGCATTTTAGTGTGTTTTTGTTAAAATACATTCGTAATTTCTTTCTTCAAGTAATAACAAAAACATAGCCTTATTTACCCATAGCATATTGGATGTCATCTTCATGTAACCATTCCCGCATTCTCATTACCACTCTTGTCCTTGAGCACTCATGTCCTCCTCGGACGTGGACTCTGAACACCCCCAGGACTCCTCTCATCACTTCCCTCTTCCCCCTTGGACACTTGCTCAGGCTCTGAGACCCCTCACTGGGCTGCTTCCCATGCTTTTCCTGCCACTCTGACTCTGATAACATATTCGGAGTTTCTGAGGTACCTCCTCCCAGATGCCCTTTGCTCTATTTGCATTTAACCCTCAAAACTAGATGGGACGTACCACTGTCCTTCTCTCCCACCCCCAGTGATTCCCAACTTGCCTAGTCCACATTATAGCTTTTAGACAAATGTTAGGAAAGACGGAAAGGAGGAAAGGAGGAAAAGAAAAAGAAATGAAGGACGAAGGCAGAAACAAGCAGAAAGGAAACCTGGCCACCTTTTTGTTACAGATGCGAGTGAGAAGAATTTCCCTCCTACAGTCGAGGGTGCTTATTGTTTCAGCTCTTCAAAAGCAAAATTTAACTGGAGGTTTCTGAAAATAATAATCATGCCTGAAAGGTGGTAGTTTTGTAATAAAGTGCAAAGTAGGTGCAGCAGAAGAATTTTAATCTGCTTAATGATCTCCAAGGTCACATTCAGCTGTATAATTATAGGATTCTTGGAGGAGAAATAGTTACAGAATATGAAGAAGGTTTAAGAAAATTTCTTATGTTGTCAAGGATTAGCTATGGTGTTTTTATTTTTGGTTTTTGTTTTTTTACAGAAAACAAATAGGGAAGAAGCAGAAGTGAGATTAGAAGGTGTGGAATTATTATTATTCTGGTTTGGGTTTATAGGTTATTATAAATTTGCTTACTCTCATGACCACTCTATGATACATGATAGTTACTAGAAATCAAAGTGTGACCTGACTGTGTTGGCAATGGTGACAGGTCACATCCACTGACTGCCTCTGAAGATCTTGGACTGAATGAGATTTTCACATGTTTTGAATTTCAAATTGTCATGCACTTGGATCAAAATCATCATATTTTAGGCAAATATGGTTAATGTTCTTACACAGTCAATATTTATGATGCTAAGCCTGTGTCCAAATGACTCTAAATCATCTTATTTGGCCAAATATTGTATGTAAAAAGCTCAAAATTAAGTACAAATATAATTATTGTGCTGAGGAAGGGAAAGTGTCCAAAAGTTGTTAGTTTATGCTTTTCAGAAAGTACACAGATACACAAGCACCACAATAACAGACAGTAGCTAATAACTTATAACTTGAAAAGTATTATTTTAGAAAAATTTTATTTTTCTAACATCACTTTTGTGTCTACATCTACAGAGAGGGTTATTTCTTCATGCAGGTTTTTAAAATAAGTTTGTTAACATTTAGGTCATTCTAGAAGAGAAATAGTTATATGAAGTAATCACTCTCCTGTTAAAAGGAAAGTGGCTTCCAGTAGCATGTTAAAGAGTGATCATCCCCATATGTATACACCTCAACTTCCCTTAAGAGTGGGACCTGTCCCGGGGCCTGCACCTCAGTGTAGAAGTAACGAGCAGTGAAGAAAGAACAGTGGAGGAGACAGGGAGACTAAGTCAACCATGTAACAAAGAGCCAGAGAGTGACAATTATTTGTACGTAACTACAATTTACTTTAGTCAGTGCTTGTAGCAAGGTCTTTTATAGCAAAGTTTCCATTGACAAAATCTTCATTTGTTTAATCCAAAAAAAAAAAAGATGAGAAGTGGGATAGCTGGGTCAAATGGTGGTTCCATTCCAAATTTTCTGAGGAACCTCTGTACTGCTTTCCTTAATGATTGCACCAATCTGCAGTCCCACCAACCATGTGAGTGTATCTTTTCTCCCACGTCCTTGTCAAAATTTATTGTTGCTTCTATTTTTGATAATTGCCATTCTGATTGGAGTGAGATGAAATCTTAGAGTAGTTTCGATTTGCATTTCTCTAATTGCTAGAGAAGTCGAACATTTTTTCATGTATTTGTTGATCTATTTGCATATCTTCTGTGAAGTGTCTGTTCAGCTCCTTAGCCCATTTATTGATTATTTGTTTTGAGTTCTTTATATATCCTAGAGATTAATGTTTTATCTGAGGTGCATAAATAATGCATTCAGATATATGCGAAATATCATTTGGGTTTGTGAACTTTGAAATTCTTTTCTTTTGACTTCAATTGTGGACAATAGCACATGACATCTAATAATGTAGAAGACAAGTTTAACATCAGTTTTTTTTTTTTTTTTTTTTGCTTAGATCATCTATAAGTAGACTTTCATTGCCTAGTTCAGCTTAAGATTTGCATACTTATCCTAGTAATCCAATAATGTTGCTAGCTTCTGTGTTAAGATTTTAATTAAATTAAGTTATATTACTTTTCTTCTGGTTACATGAAAACCCCTTGGATTTATATGTTGTTTTTCTTTTGTTTCCAAGAATTATTTTCTTTTATTAATAATGCCATTATTAATGAACAGCTTTATTTTTATTTTTAATAAAACATAACTAACATTTTAATAATTCCAGTTTCATTTATTCTTTTCTTCTGTTGTCAAAATAATTTTGATTTTTGATCTGTCATTTTTTGTAATACTTCATAGATATGTTAATATTTCTCTAATATCCCCATAGCTTCATTTTTGTCAATTGTTCCATTTACCTTGCATTTTAAATCATTTTCCCCACTGTCTTCTTTATGTTTCCAACTTGGCTTTCTGTGATGTTGAATCTGCTCTTTATTTCTTCTGATAGTATTCATCAAGGTATTTCCTCGTTTTCGCTTTTCTGGGATCTATCATGTCCCAGTTCTGTTCCTTATTTTGACTATGTATACTATGTGCATAATTTTCTATTATTAGAATTTCTATCTATAGAATACTTGCATAATTTCTGTATTTCTCTCATTGAAATAATGTCTATTCAACGTTGATATTGGGGAAAAAAACACATGGTATGGTTTTTTATTTTTACTTCCCTCTTTGTGGGAGTATACATTGAATTCTCTAATCAGAGCCTGTGTTAAAATATAAGTTGACCCAGGGCTAATTTTGCCCAGTAGAGCAAATATCTCTTATTTTTTACTGGATGTCTTTCAGATTTTATTGTAGCCCTTCATGTGGTGTGCCCAGACATTTGCATAAATGACAAAGTTGAAGGGAAATATTATAAACTGACAAGTTTTAAATAAGTCTGTTGCATGTATTTTACCCCACATAGTCTTATTTTTTATCTTAAATGTATATTTTAGCTGACACATAAAAACATAAAATGTGCATATTAATGGAGTATCACAATATTTCGATATATGTACACATTGTTAAACATGTTTACTCAAACATTTATCATTCGTTTGTGTACATTGTTATTTATTGTCATCCTATTGTGCCATAGCACAATTTCTTGCTCCCATTCAACTGCAGTTTAGCACCCATCAATCATCCTTTCCCTACACCTCACCTCTGTTCTTCCCATTTTACTGCCATTCTGCTGTTCATTTCTATAAGATCAATATTTTTATATGAATGAAATCATGTGGCACTTGTCTTTCTGTGTTTGGCATACTTCACTTAACATAATCTCCAGTTCCATCCATGTTCCTGCAAATGACAAGATGTCATTCTTTTTTTGTGATTGAATAGTAATCCATTGTGTATGTGTTCCAAAATGTATTTATTCACTCATCAGTTTATGAACACTTAGGTTGTTTCCATTTCTGGGCTATTGTGACTAGTGGTATAATGGTATGAACAGAGGAGTACAGATGGCAGATGTCTCTTCATTGCAGAGATCTTTTATGTTTTTGGTTAAATTTGTTCCTAAACATTTTACTTCTTTTGTGTGACTAGTGTAAATAGGATGGTTCTCTTGATATCTTTTTCAGGTAGCTGACAAGGAGTAACATATGAATACACTACTGATTTTTGTGTGCTTATGTGTCCTGCAACTTTACCCATTTTTAAATTGGGCCATTTGGTTTTTATTATTAAGTTATTTAGATTTCTTGTATATTTTGTATATTATGGTCCTCATCAAATGTTTGGCTTACAAACATATATTCCTATTCTGTAAGTTATCTCTTCAGATTGTTGATTGTTTCCATTGCTGGGCTGAAGCTTTTTAGTTTGATGTAACCACATTTGTCTATTTTCAAATTTGTTGCTGAGACTCTTGGGGATATGTCAAAGAAATCACCACCCAGACCATTGACATGAAGGTTTTCTCCAGCTTTTTCTTGTAGTGGTTTTACAGCTTCAGGTCTTACATCTACATCTTTCATCCATTTTGAGTTGAATTTGTAATATGGTGTAAGACTAATTTCATTCTTCTGCATGTGGCTCTCTAGTTTTCCCAGCACCATGACCTTTCCCCATTTGTGTGTTTTAGGGACCTTTTTCAAAAAGTCAATTGACATAAATGTGTGGATTTGTTTCTGGGCTCTCCATTACGCTTCACTGATTTATGTTATCTGTTTTTAATGCCAGTTTTAATTATTACAGCTCTTAGTAGATTTTGATGTCAGATAGTGTGATTGATGCTTTCACCTTTGTTATTTTTACTCAATATTGCTTTGGCTACTTGGGGTGATTTCCCTAGTTTCTAACATGAATTCTATTATAAATATTTGACACACTTAAAAATACTTTGTAGCTCACAATGATAACCCATATACATGAAGTTGGATAAATAATTTATGAAGTACTTCAATATTTGTTGGAATTTTATCCACAGGATCTTTGATTTTAGTCAATAGTAAGTATGGTTAAAGATAAAAAGCATTGGACACAAGTTCAAAATGCGGGCAAATCTATTTTTTTTCTACTGTCTTTTTAAGTGTCCTTGGACCATGTTTATATATCTAAATCTCATTAATTTGCTGAGTGCCAGTCCTAATTCAAAGCTTAATTATAATAATTTCTGAATGTCAGAGGACCAGAGGGATATTTTCTTTTGTCCCACTTCTGTCCTGTAATTTTAAGAACCTATCTTTTAAAAATCTCGACTCTGTGCCCCTAAGCTCAGATGTTTTGGTTGGTTAATATAAGGATTGACAAGATTAAAATGCCTGGCTTCAACTAGTAACATTACCATAAATATGCATGAATACATCCAAAAGCTAATTGTTCCTGTGTATAAACTCCAAACCATTTTAGAGAACAGATGGTTATTGAGATTGACTAGCAAAACTCTTATCTTTTAATTTATGAATGATATGTATGTCTACTATCGTGTACTGAGATAAACTGTGACTTGAAAATATCCCATGTATTTATATTTTTTCAAGGGTCATAATTTGAACAAATTGTTTTCAAAATTACATATGAAGAATCTTATGTCTTTTTCTTCACTTCTTCATTATCTATATCTTATCTATCAAGTATGGTTTGTTGCTTAGTCCTAAGATACTTTCACACTTCATTTCCTTTCTCATGAGAATTATATTTTTACTCATACTTTCTTAATATGTAATCCTTGTATTTCTTATATTAAACTAAAAACATAGTTCTGATAATAGTTTCAACAGTTTTGATGATTTTCTTCATAAATTGACTTTCTCTTAATAGAGTTTGCTCTCCAATTTGTTTAAATACCTTAAGTTTTATAATGTCTTATATATGGTTATTGTTTTTTTGAACTTTATATTGTTATATTTCATATATATTATATTTCAAACTGATTAAAAATGTTAGAAAATAGTAATACATACCCCCCCAAATGTTAGAAAATAGTAATACATACCCCCCCACTATATCCTTTACTGGGATTCATCAATTTAAAAAATATATATATTTTTTGGCACCCGGGATTAAACCCAGGAGTGCCCAATCACTGAGCCATATCCCCAGTCCTTTCTATTTTTGTATTTTGAGGTGGGGTCTCTCTCAGTTGCTTAGGGCCTCAATAAGTTGCTGAGGTCCTCAATAAGTTGCTGAGGCTAACCCTGAACTTGCAATCCACCTGTCTCAGTCTCCAGAGCCACTAGGATTACAGGAATGTGCCACCGTGCCTAGAGGAGTCATCAGTTTTTAACACTGTGACATATGTTTTATTACTTTATTTTCACTCTTTTGTAGTTGTCTATTCCTGTGAATATATTAAAAATCATAATACAATTATAAAGTTAAGAAAATTTAACATTGAAATAGTGATTAAATCTGTAACCCATATTCCAATGCTATCTGCTGTCACAGTATTGTCCTTTTATAATTATTATTTTAACCTGCACAGCAGGGATCCTCTCCATAATTTTATACTGCATTTAGCTATCATACCCCTTTTGTCTTCTTTAATCTAGTATTATTCTCCAGTTTTTCTATGATATTTTTGAAGAACACAAGTCCATTTTATAAAGGAAATATTTTTCCTTTTTTTTCTTTTATTTCTTTATCAAATCTCCCTTAGATATGGAATTCATTCATGATTCTTGCCCCACAGATTTCGATTATGAAGGTTTGAAAAAGATTGTTTTTCAGCTCTATCATTTACACTATAAGAGCCAGGAAATCCTCCAAAGAACCAAACTGAGAACAGTTTGCACTTCAAAATAAAAAAGTAGACTATAACCTACTTAATCAAATAAAGTGAGTGAATAGTATTTTATTTACACAAAGATGCCCATTATTCCAATACCATTTATTGAAAAAAAAAATCACAACTAACCTTTCTACATTGAATTTTCTGGAAACTTTTTTTTTTTTTTGAAACTTTTTGTAGAAAAGGAATTAAACATGTGTTTTTTTCTCTATCCTTTATGTTGTTCCAATGATGTAAGTGCCTTTACTTATAGTAATACTATTTTGTCTTGTTAGATTTATAGTCCATCTTTGAATTCACTTATAGATTCTCCTTTATTATTCTTTTTCAAAATTGTTTGGGATATAATGTATATTTTGCATTTCTACCACACATTCAGAATCAATTTGCCAATTCAGAGAAAATGGAAATAGGAATGAGTTGGGATTAGATGGAATTTCCTAAAATACATTTTAGGAAAACTGACAGCTTAACAGTAGTTGAGTATACCATTTCATGGATATACAGTAGTTGAGTATACCATTTCATGGATATACTATATCTAATACTATATTAGATGTATTTCCTAAAATACATTTTAGGAAAACTGACAGCTTAACAGTAGTTGAGTATACCATTTCATGGATATACTATATTTCTTCATTTATTTACATTTTTAATTTCTTTAAGAAATATTTTGTCATTTTTAGCATACAAGTCATATGCATTTTCTTAAATATATATATTTTTTTGCTCTTACTAGTAGAATCTTTGCATTAATTTTATTCTAGGAAGTTTTTTGTTAGTATATTGTGTATATTAACCTTGCAAACTGTATCCTTCTTAACTTGGTATAAAGATAATAGAAATTTTAATTTCTTCTTGAGTTAGTTCTGGCAATGTTTGTAAAATTTCATACTTTTTACATTTACTGAGATTTATTTATGGCCCAGCATATTTCTAACCTGGTGAATTTTCCCTGAGTGTTTGCAAGTTACATATATTTCTGTGGTTGAATGAAGTGTTCTGTAATTACCAGTTAGGTCATGTGTGTTGGCATTGTTTTCACGTCTTCCTTATTCTTACTGATTTTCCTATTGTATTTTTCTACCAATTAAGAAAACAATGTTAAGATCTGCAACAATAAATGTTGATTTCCCTAACCTTTAATTTTGTAAATTTTTGCCTCATAGATTTTGAAGTTCTTTGTAATTGTTAACACCTTCCTGCTTTATTGTCCTTTGTATAATTGTGAAAAAGTCCATCTTTATTTCTTCTAATATTTGATTTAAAGTCTATATTTTCTTTATTTATATATTCTTACTCATCTTTCCTATGCTTTGTGTTTGCATTCTATTATTTGGTCTCCCTGATTTTAGTGTATTCCTCTTGTAAAAAGCATATGGCTAGAGGTATCTTTTTCACTATACCCTGATAGAATTTGTCATTTTTTTCTTCCTTTTTTAAAAATTTTTGATTCATTATACAACTATTGTTTCTCTGGTTGTACACAAAGTAGAGTCACACCATTTGCGTAACCATGCATGTACATAGGGTAATGATGTTTGTCTTATTCTGTTGTTTTTCCTTTCCTCCATTACCTCCCTACCACTCATTTTCCTCTATACAATTCATCCTTCCTTCCTTCTTGCCTCCCTCCCACCCCATCATCATCCACTTATCAGAGAAATCATTCAGCCTTTGGTTTTTTGGGATTGGCTTTCCATTCATGTACCTGCAAATGCCATAATGTTATTCTTCTTTATGGCTGAATAATATCCATTGTGTATATATACCATGGTTTCTTTAACCAGTCATCAACTGAAGGGCATCTAGGTTGGTTCCACAATCTAGCTATTGTGAATTGTGCTGCCATAAACATGGATGTGGCTGCATCATTGTAGTATGGGTTTAAGTCCTTTGGGTATAGGCTAAGGAGTGGGATAGCTGGGTCAAATGGTGGTTCCATTCCAAGTTTTCTGAGGAATCTCCACACTGCTTTCCAGAGTGGCTGCACTAATTTGCAACCCCACCAGCAATGTATGAGTGTACCTTTTTCCCCACATCCTCACCAACACCTATTGTTGCTTGAATTCTTGATAATCATCATTCTAATTGGGGTGAGATGAAATCTTAGGGTAGATTTGATTTGCATTTCTTTATTACTAGAGATGTTGAACATTTTTATCTATCTTTTGATTGTTTATAGATCTTCTTCTGTGAAGTGTCTGCTCATTTCCTTATCCCATTTATTGATTGAATTATTTGTTCATACTAGACAGAGGTGCCAAAAATATACAATGGAGAAAAGATATCCTTTTCAACAAATGGTGCTGGAAAAACTGGAAATCCATATGCAGCAGAATGAAACTAAACCCCTATCTCTCACCCTGCACAAAACTCAATTCAAAATGGATCAAGGATCTAGGAATTACACCCAGAGACCCTGCACCTAATAGAAGAAAAAGTAGGCCCAAATCTTCATCATGTTGGTTTAGAACTAGACTTTCTTAACATGACTCTCAAAGCACAAGAAATAAAAGCAGGAATCAATAATTGATATAGATTCAAACTAAAAAGCTTTTTCTCAGCAAAGGAAACAATAAACAATGTGAAGAAAGAGCCTACAGAGTGGGAGAAAATCTTTTCCACATGCACTTCAGATAGAGCACTAATCTCCAGAGTCTATAAAGAACTCAAAAAACTTTACAACAAGTATTTATCATTTATATACATTACTTAATTGACACCTAGATGTGTAAGTATTGATACAATTAACTTCTTGTGTCATTTTAACATTTATTCTCTATTTGTCTTCCTAATTTCACTTTCAGAGGATTCATCATTTATGAATAAAAATGCATTAGATTTATGAGTGTTGATTTTATATCCTGCTACTTTACTGAATTCATTTATGAGTTCTAGAATTTTTCTGGTGGAATTTTTCGGCTCCTCTAAATATAGAATCATATCATTGGCAAATAGTGATAATTTGAGTTCTTTTCCTATTCGTATCCCTTTAATTTCTTTGGTCTCTAATTGCTCTGGCTAGAGTTTCAAGAATGATGTTGAATAGAAGTGGTGAAAGAGGGCATCTCTGCCTTCTTCCAGTTTTTAGGGGGAATGCTTTCAATATTCCTCCATTTAGAATGATGTTGGTCATGGGCTTAGCATAGATAGCCTTTACACTGTTGAGGTATGTTCCTACTATTCCTATTTTTTCTAGTGTTTTAAGCATGAAGGGGTGCTGTATTTTATCAAATGCTTTTTCTGGATCTATTGAAATAATCATGTGATTCTTAACTTTAAGTCTGTTGATATGGTGAATGACATTTATTGATTTCCGGATGTTGAACCAACCTTGCCTCCCTGGGATGAAACCCACTTGATCGTGGTGCACTATCTTTTTAATATGTTTTTGTATGCGATTTGCTAAAATTTTGTTAAGAATTTTTGCATCTATGTTCCTTAGGGATATTGGCTTGAAGTTTTCTTTCCTTGATGTGTCTTTGTCTGGTTTTGGTATCAGGGTGATAATTAGCTTCATAGAATGAGTTTTGAAGGGTTCCTTCCTCTTCTATTTCATGGAATACTTTGAGGAGTTTTGGAATGAGTTCTTCTTTGAAGGTTTTGTAGAACTTGACTGAGAATCCATTTGGTCCCAGACTTTTCTTGGTTGGTAGGCTTTTGATGACTTCTATTTTATTGCTTGAAATTGACTATTTAAATTGTGTATGTCCTCCAGATTCAGTTTGGGTGAATCATATGTCTCTAGAAACCTATGGATGTCTTCGAGATTTTCTATTTTGTTGGAGTATAGATTTTCAAAATAGCATCTAATTATGTTTTGTATTTCATTAGTGTCTATCATGATATTTCCTTTTTCATCATGAATTTTAGTTATTTGAGTTTTCTTTCTCCTCTGTTCATTAGAGTGGCTAAGGGTTTATCGATTTTGTTTATTTGTTCAAATAACCAACTTTTTGTTTTGCCAATTTTTTGAATTGTTTCTTTTGTTTCAATTTGATCGATTTCAGCTCTGATTTTAGTTATTTCCTGTCTTCTACTACTTTTGGTGTTGATCTGTTCTTCTTCTTCTGGGGCTTTGAGCTGTAATGTTAGGTTGTTTATTTGTTTACTTTTTCTTCTTTTATTGAATGTGCTCCATGTAATGAATTTTCCTCTTAGTACTGCTTTCATAGCTTCCCAGATATGTTGATATGTCATATCATTGTTCTCGTTTACTACTGAGAATTTTTTTTTATCTCACCCCTGAGGTCTTCTGTTAGTCATGTATCATTCAGTTGCATATTATTTAGTATCCAGGTGTTGAAATAGTTTCTGTTTTTTATTTATCGTTGATTTCTAATTTCATTCCATTATGATCTGATAGAATACAAAGTAGTATCTCTATTTTTTTTTTTTGTATTTGCTAAGAGTAGCTTTGTGGCATAACATATGGTCTATATTAGAGAAGGATCCATGTGCTGCTGAGAAAAAGTGTATTCGCTCGCTGATGGATATTCTATATACGTCTGTTAAGTCTAAATTATTGATTGTGTTATAGAATTCTGTGGTTTCTTTGTTCAATTTTTGTTTGGAAGATCTGTTCAATGATGACTGAGGTGTGTTAAGATCACCTAGTGTTATTGTGCTGTGATCTATTTGGTTCCTGGAATTGAGAAAGCTTTGTTCAATGTACATGGATGTGCCATTGTTTGGGACATAAATATTTATGATTGTTATATCTTGCTGACTTATGCTTCCCTTAAGCAGTATGAAATGTCCTTCTTTATCCCTTCTGACTAATTTTGGCTTGAAGTTTGCTTTACCTGATATGAAAATGGAAACCCCTTCTTTTTTACTGAGTCCATGTGCATGGTATGTTTTTTTCCCCATCCTTTCACCTTTATTCTGTGGGTGTCTTTTTCTATGAGATGAATCTCTTGAAGGCAGCATGTTGTTCAGTCTTTCTTCTTAATCCAATCTGCCAGTCCATGTCTTTTGATTGATGAGTTCAGGCCATTAACATTTGGGTTATTATTGAGATATGATTTGTATTCCCAGTCATTTTGGCTTATTTTTGGTTTTTAACTTGACTTGGTTTCTCCTTTGATTGACTATTAAAGGAGTTCCTCCATTTGCTAATTTACATTGTTGATTTTCATTTCTTCCTCATAGAATATTTTGCTGAGAATATTCTGTAGTCCAGACTTTATAATTGTAAATTCTTTTAGTTTTTGTTTATCATGGAAGGATTTTATTCCATCATCAAATCTGAAGATAAGTTTTGCTGGGAATAAAATTCTCAGTTGGTATCCATTTTCTTTCAGAGTTTGAAATATGTCATTCCATACCCTTCTTGCTTTTAGGGTCTGGGCTGAGAAATCTACTGATATCTGTATTGGTTTCCCCCTAAATGTAATCTGATGCTCTTCTCTTGCAATCTTTAAAATTCTATCATTATTTTGTATGTTAAGTATTTTCATTGTAATGTCTTGGTGTGGATCTGTTGTAATTTTGTGCATTTGGTGTCCTGTAAGCATCTTGCATTTGATTTTCCATTTCATTCTTCAGATTTGGGAAATTTTCTGATACTATTTCATTGACTAGATTATTCATTCCTTGTATCTGTGTGCCTTCCTCAATCCCAATAATTCTTAAATTTGGTCTTTTCATGATATTCCATAATTCTTGGAGGTTCCATTTGTGATTTCTTACCATCTTCTTGTTTGATCAACTTTGGTTTCAAGATTAAGTATTTGTCTTCATTGTCTAAGTTTCTGTCTTCCAAGTGATCTAGCTTGTAGGTTATGCTTTCTATTGAGTTTTTAAGGTTATTGTTTCCTTCATTTCAAGGATTTCTATTTTTTTTTTTTTTAGAATCTCTCTTTATTGAGATGATCTTTTGCTTCTTGCATTTGCTCTTTTAACTGTTGATTGGTGCAATCATTCAATGCCTGCATTTGTTCTCTTATCTCTTTGATTGCTTCTTGGGTCATTTTAATTATATACATTCTGAACTCCCTGACATTTCTTCTGCCAGGCAGCCATTAGATTCTATTGATATGGCATCTAGGTTTGTTTGGGACACTTTCTTCCCTTGTTTTCTCATGTTGTTTGTGTATCTTCCCCTCTAGCAGTGTGAATCCGAGGTATTGCAGTTTCCCCCCTATAGACTTATACTGATCCTGCAGGTTTCCAACATCTCACCTTGAAGTGAAAGATCCATATTAGCAGCACACCATTCAAATAATATGTGTCCTTTACCCAAATAGTCCCTATTAAGATATTAACCATTTTGTCTTAATAAACAGATGATGAGTTCAATTATTATCTACAGCATAACCAATAGGTTTTCAATAAGGACCACAAATTCTAATGGTGGACAAAGAGGATGGGGAGGGGTGTAGGATATAACATCAATGAGATAAGAAGTGAGTTTATGGAGGTACAATGTCATAGGAATAATGAAAGTGGAATTAAAAGAAATTGGTTGTTAGCATGAGAAAAGGGAGAAAGAGTCTCCAAGGAAACAGCTAGATAAGAGGAAAATAGAGACAGTGAGAAAAACTTAATAAAAGAAAAGTAGGAATAATAGAAGGTATAATAGAAATAATCATAATAATACTACTAATAAAAAATTCTACAATAAAATTATACTGTACGGTTCAAACCTCCTAGCTTCAGTAGCGTGATGCCTGAGAGGAACTTGATAATGCGGTATCCCAAGAAGGGTGCTGTCCCACTAGGGATTGTGGCCTCCAGGTGGGGTATAATCCATTGCTAGGGGGCAGAGGTGAACCCAAGTGTTGATAGATGGTCAGCCACAGCATGGGGCTACGGGTGCTGGATTGCGGGCTGGGGCTGGGTCTCTGCACAGAAGATGTGTGGGCGTGCTGGGCCTGGTGGTTGGACCAGGTCTCCGTGCCTATCCTCTATTTGTCCTATGACTTTTTTGCTGCTTTGTTGTTCCTTTACTATTATTTGTCAACAGATGCTTCCTTATGCAATTTTCATTGCCATCTTGAATTTTTAGCTATATTTGTTTACAGTGTTTTTAATAGGTGCTCTAAAGAGTATAATATGATTTTTTTATTATAGTGTGATTCAAAAATACATATTGACTCTCTAAATATAAAAGTTTCCCACCAATATAGTATAGACATTCCCCCCTGCCCCGTTTTGCTATTGTTGTGTTATGGATTACATGTAAATACACTGAAATTCTTAAACTATAGTGTATAATTTTTACTTTAAGACAATTTTGATTTTACACAAAAGAGAAAAATTTAACTCTCTTCAGGTTTTCAATTTTTAAACGAAGTAAAAGTATAAGACTGCATATACATTTATATTTACTTCCATATTTGCTATCAATATCTTCATTTTTTTCCTATAGATCTAAGTTATATTTTGGTGCATTTTTTTCAGTCTAAAGGATTTGTACTAGTGTTTCTACTAGCATTGTAGCACAGGTATAGCAGCAGTAAATTCATTTTTTTTCTTCTGTAGAGTTACAGAAATACCTTTTTGACATCTTAATTTTAGAGAATAGTTTAAGTGGATATAGAATTCTTGCTTGACAGTTCATTATTTTTTCTATCAACACTTTTAATTCATCATATAGGTTTTGCATTGTTGTCTTTCTCTTGTTAGCATTTTGAGTTTTAGCAGTTTTATTATTATAGTTCAATGTGTGATTTCATTTGTGTTTTCCTACCCAGGGTTTGTTAAACTTCCTAAATCTAAAAGTTATTTTTTAGAGCAAATCTGGGATGTGTTTTTGTGTTCCTTTCTTTTTCTTGTTCTCTGGGACTCTGCTTATACCTGCAGAATGTTTGATATTATGTCACAGCTGTGTTCTTCAATTTCTTCTTAATCTATTTTTCCTATGTCTTTGAGACTAGACAATTTCTATTGGTCTGCCTTCAGATTCAATAACTCTTCCTCACTATCTCAAATCTCTTATACATCCTATCTAGATAATTTTTTCTTTTCAGTCACTGTGATTTTTCTTTCAGTTCTGAAATTTTCATTTGGTTTATTTTATCATATTTATTCCTTTGAAAAGTTTCTCTGTGTTCACTTAACACAGAGACCAACAATTATTTGTTTCCTTTTAATTTCTGAGTGTACGTACAATAACTTCTTTGATTCTTGGCTAAATCTAACCCTGGAGAGACATCCAGAGTTCTTTCTATGGCTCATTTCTCTTTTCCTGTTGTTTGTGATAGTTCCTTGATTTTATACAGAAGAGAAAAATTTAACTCTCTTCAGGCTTTCAATTTTCTCTGAATTCCAGGGTCTTTTGATTTTTTATTCTATTTCTCTACCATGTTCAATTTTTCCTCTGTTTTCAATGTATAGTGTATAGTTATCATTACCATTTGTTTTAGTCAACTTTGTCTTTGCTGTGACCAAAGCCCTGACAAGAACAATTAGAGGAGGAAAAGTTCATTATGGCTAACAGTCAGAGTTTCAGTCCATAGACCACCGACTCCACTGTTCTGGGGATGAGGTGAGGTAGAGCGCTGAGGCAGAAGAATGGTATCTGGGAGGAAAGCAGCTCAGGACATAAAGACCAGGAAGCAGGGTGTGGGGAGTGAGAGAGAGAGAGAGAGAAATATAAATTCCAAAGTCATGCGTAAAGTTACTATCCCATAAATTCACATTAGTGGATTTAACTCTGAATATTCCTGCATTGTCTCACACATGAGCCCTGGGGAACATCATATATTCAAACCATAACACTTTTTCAATGTCTTTGCTATTAATTCTATCATCTATTTCATCCTATGGGTCAGCTTTTATGGATTGATTTTTTTTTTTTTTTAATGTCCTCATTGTGGGTTGTATTTTCCTACTGTTTTAATTCCTGGTACTTTTTTTTTTTTTAATTAGATTCTAGACATTGTGAATTTTATCTTCTTATGTATAGAAGAATTTTTAGTTTTCAATTAGTATCCTCAAGCCTTTTTTAAGGACACTATATTTTTTGGTAAGAGTTTTATCATTATAGTCTTGCTCTTTAGTAAGTGAAATCAGAACTATGTTTAGTCTAGTGTTAATCTTCTCCATTACTGAGGAAGATTCTTCGAGTACTCTAACTGATGTTCCATTAATTATGAGTTTTTGTGTGTTTTTTTTTTCCCACTCAGGTTAATGATAACAGTAATTTTTATGAGCATTTTATGAACTCTGTTCCATGTTTCTTATTTTTTTCTTGGTATTAATCCCCTTAAAATGCATTAATTAGCATTAAACTGAATATTCAGAGGGACTCTCTTTAGATCTATGCCATTTTCTTTCTGTATAGCTCTCTTTCCACTATGACATTTTATAAAATCACCCTGTGAATCTGTCTTGGATTCCCTGAATTTTGGCTCTATCTCTTCAACTTGTACTATACTTTTATTAGTATTAAAGCTTGACTCTAAAATCTCTCCCCAAAACTCATGAGTTAAAAGCATGGTCTCCATGGCAGCAGTGTTCAGAGCGGCGCCTTTGGAAGGTGATTGAATTAAGGGGGCTTTAACATAATCAGTGGATTTATCCATTGATGGATTCATAATTTAATGTTCTATTGGAGATGGTAGAAATTTAGGAGGTGGGGTCTAATAGGAGGAAGTAGGTCCTTGGGGACATGTCCTTATAGACTTTGTCTTGTCCTAGCCTATTCCGCCCCCCACCCCCTGCTTCCAGGTCATCAGGAGGTGAGCAGGTCTCTTCCACCCTACACTCCCCACCATGAGGTTCTGCCTCACCAGAAAAAATAGAGCCAAAGTTACCACACATTAACATCTCTGAAACCATGAACCACAATAAATCTTTCCTCCTCTGGGTTATTTATCTTAAGTATTTTGTCACTGCAATAAAAAGCTGACTACCACATCTAGATTTCTCCCTATGCTACTCTCCAGACACTTTCTCTAGGTTGTAACCTGAGGCAACTACAGGGTTCACTTCATTTCATTCCAGTCTCTTGGGGATCACTGTCCTTTACTTCCCGATGTCCAATATCCTGAGTATGATCATGTCGTGTTTTGACACAGTTGTTTCAATAAACCTGTTCTCTTACCCTGTTTTGATAATAATCTGGAGTACATCTTTCCTATTTCCTTGATATTTATATATATTAAATTTAGACCTTTTTTTTGTACCTGGGATTAAGGGGCACTTAACCGCTGCCACATAAAAAGCCCCAACCCTTTTTATGTTTTCTTTTGAGACACAGTCTCTTTAAGTTGCTTAAGTCCTTGCTAAATTGCTGCGGCTGGCTTTGAACTTGTCATTCTCCTGCCTCAGGTCCTAGGCTGCTGGAACTACGGGAACGTGCCAGTGTGCTTGTCTAATTTTAGAGATTTATTTGTGATATATTTCACAAATTTTACCATTTTAAGTTTGTATTTAACTTTTCCTAAGGTGTTTTTATCAATGTAAAAATATATACTTTTAAATTTATATGTAATCAAATATAGAATCTACTCACTTATGGCTTCTTCAGTTTGCATTAACTATACCATTACCTTGCCTACATGTTCAAGTAGTAGAGGAATCAGGCATGTTTTCTCTTAAAACTTGTATAACTATGTATTCCCATACAGGGTCTAATTTCATGTTTTTCCAAATGGCTACCCATTTGTCATAACATCATTTATAAAAATATCTAACTTGTCCTATTTATTTGAAATAATTATAAAATTTCCCCATCTGCCCATTATTTCAAAATGATACAAATTTTGATAGTAGTTTCAAACCCTACAATGTGGAGGTGAGTCATTCACAAAAAAAAGGTCAAGAGGAATCCAAGGTTAATGAATTTGTTGGGCAAGAGTCAAGAGTTTTTGGGTTTCTTTGGGTTTGGGTGTTTCTAATCTCTTCAGTATTTATACATAGATTATATTACATAAACAGGGAAAGTTTGACTAAATTGTGAAATAATTTTATTTCCTTCTGCTTGGAATCTGTGAACATTTTCATATGTTAACTATAGATTGTTTTTTCATTCATAAAACACAGAATCATGGACATTTAAATTTAAAAAGATATTTTCAAGTTTTTTTTGTACTATGGATTTAACCAAGAATGCTTAACCACTGAGCCACATCCCCAGTCCTTTTTTATTTTTTATCTTGAGACAGGGCCTCACAAGGTTGCTGAGACTGGACTTGAAAGTGCAATCCTCCTTCTTCAGCCTCCCAAATTGAGGGATTACAGGCATATGGTGTGTGCCCACTGCCCCCAGTTCATGTATTTTTGGGACAACATAAAAATTTGACATTCTTCTTAGGAGGCTAAGATAGATATAATGTATTTGTCCCTTAGTTCCACAATTCCATAGGAAATCCAAACTACCCTAAGAAATCTTTTACTTTTTAGCAATTAACTTTAAATATTAATTTTAAAATTTAGTATTTAACTGAAATTCAGTCACCCTATTATCAATTATTTTTTTTAAATTGAATCCCTTTTATATGATAACCTTTCAATAGTTGAATGTTAATTATTGTATGTCTTGAGTTTTTTCTCTAGGATGTTTAGCCTGGATAAAGTTTTCCTAATTCTTTATATCCCCAAATTTCAAGCCCATTTAATCATTTAATCAACTTATCTATTCTCAGCAGATAACATTGCACAGAATTGTAATTGTATACAATCCTCCAGCAGTGATCTAAACCTTACAGGGTAGAGACAGGTGGTGTATCATATCTATATTAACAAGTCTGTACCATAATGCATTTCCTAAATAGTGCCAGATGAATTTTAGTTTGATGGGTACTCTACAATCTCAAATTTTATGCAAATAAAAATAATTTCATTTATTTTATTTATATACTTCATAAAAGTGTTATTTTGTCCTTTTTGGAGTATGCACTTAACCAAATGTATATGTATTAAGGTGAGTAACCACTTACAAATATCATCCCAATATATCTCACATACTACATTACTCCCAACTTTAAAATTATATTTTAGAATATCTTGAGAGATATTCTAAAAATCAATAGAATTTATGGTCAAAAATAATTGAGAAGTGCTGAAAAATCTTCCTTTTGAGAAGTCATAATGTATATTAACATATTATAATCTCTGAGCAGTCCAGAAAGAAAATAACTGCTAAAGTTTACCTAGTCAAGCATTTTAAACCGGGAACTAACTATGTATTAAAGTAGGGAAAATTGATTACAGTTACATAATTTATTTGATGCTAACTATGTATAATATTTTGTGTCATGAACACTGCAAGTGAAATAAATGCAACATTTAATAATATCAGCTGAATGTCAGAATTCCCTAAAATAACTATATGTAAATGGTAATTATTTACATTTATCAAGGGTGGAATTTTATTCCGTTATTTATAGGTAGTTGAGTTTAAAAGTAAGGATGAATTTAATTTACCTGGTGAAGCGTATAGAGAATTCAGAAAACCTCAGAAATTAGAAAATTACTTTTAAAAGAGTTTACAAAAATATCACTATTCTTGAAGTATAAAAATGGTTAGCACATATTTACCCAAAATAATTTTGTTGATGCAATAATTATGTAAATGTACCCAGCTATACATGTGATGCTATAAAATATGCAATGGGAAGAGCACACTGATGAAATAATGACTGCACGTCATTTTGTGTAATCCAAACAAATCTGTCCAAATGCTGACACATGCTTAGCATTGATTTAGGAAAAAAAAAAAAAAAAAAGTGGCACTTATCATTTGTCCATATGGTTTTATGTAGTTTCATGGTCTTTATGATCTATTTGGAAATGGCCTGCTTCTTGAATTAACTTCTAGAGTAGTTATTACTGTCATCAGTGAAATGAAGTGCCCAACACAGTTTATTTGTGAAGAGAAAGAGGGTTAGCTCCCAGTTCTGAAATTTGAAGTTCAATAGCATAGTACAGGCTTTCTGGTGAGGTCCATCCCTTGGTGGTATCACCTCATGGCAGATAGCAGTGACAGGAGCAAGGAGATTGCATCTCTAGACAGGAAACAGAGAGAAAAGGAGGTACCAGGCTTATTCCTTTTACAATAACACTCCCTCCAGAACTCACGGCAGCCCAGAACAATGACCTTCTGAGAGCTTATTCCCAATGACCTAAGTCCCTCCTCTTAGAGGTTCCACAACCTCCAAATTGTGTTGTCTGGGGATCAACCCTCCAATGCATGAAAGTTTGGGTGACACAATTAAATCACATCCTAACCACAACAGTAAAGTGATGTTATATTTTATGACTATAAATTAGATGGACATTTTATTTTAAATTAATAAGATCAAATTGAATATTTAATTATATCATATTTTAATACTTACATAATACTTCTGCTTCCTTTATATTTTATGATGTTATAGCTTTATTATTATTATAAAAAGTCAAAATAGTAAAGAATTACTTAAATATATTTAAACACTAAATTGGAGGTTCAAGATGACAATAATGTTAAACAACCTAAGAGAAAAGATGGATTACTTTAACATTATACTTTTAGAAAATACACATAGCATTTTCACTGACCCTACTTACACATACTAAGGATATATGAACCAAGAATCTTAACAAAGAAACCTGTTAAATGACTAAAACTTATTTCTGATTTAGCATTTTTTCTTCTTTGAGTATAAATCCATTTCTTTAATTTTATTTAAAATATTCCATTACTGCTTTTCTATACATATATTCAAATGCATAAAATACTTATACACATGAAAATAAAAGTAAAATTAAATGATAAGGTGCTGCAAAAATCACTTTTAAAGATGAAATTTAAGTAGTTTAAAAATGTTTTTAGGAAAAACATATCATTGAAAGTGAAAAATAAAATTCTGCCTCAACAATAGCATAGAAGACAACAAGTTACCTTTATGATTAGAAGAAAGAAATCACATAGACCAGGCAATTCTTTTTTGTTTTCCTTTCATTGCCTGAATGAGCATTATGCTAAAGAAATGGCATTTCTAATTTCAGTTATGATAGGTTACTACTTTATATTCTAAAGTAGCAAGAATACAAAATAAAATCAATGAATAAATTATCCTTGAAAACCTTCATTTCTCAACTTTGGAGATGGCCATAAATTGTGGAGAGATTCATTTGTAGTAAATCATTCACCTAAAATTTAATAATTTTTTGTCAAATAGATAACAGGCTTTTAAATATTATGCATTAACTGCCAAGGTAAAATAATGGGAAGTTTGATAGCACAATATTCTAATTTAATATTGTTTCTAAGTGAATTTTTAAACATATCACTTATCTGAACATTAATATGAGTGTTCTGAGGTATAATGCTTATTTTAGCAAAATTTTTAGAAAATTTGCTTAAATTTATTCATAATTGTGCATGCAAAGTAAATTTTCTACTCTAAAATTAAGACTTTTTCTAAAGTGGTGATACAAAGTAAGAGAACATTCAGATGTATATTTTAAGCCCTCAGTGTTTCAATTATTGTAACCTGTTTGGTTCCTCAGACCAACTGTAGCAATATCTTCTTCCGTGAGGTCTAGTAATATAGAAGGTTATCTAGAGGTTTATTCATTATTGAGAAACACTCAATATTGTAGTATCTTGTAACTCTGCATGTGGTCCACAGACAAGAAAAAACCACAAAATCTTGAAAATTGCTAGAAATATCAAATCTTGAACTATACCTCATAATATTGCAACAAAATGTGTATATTAGCAAGATCTCAAAGAATTAACACATACTCTAATATTTAAGAAGCACCACCTATATCCTAACTCACAACCAACCCCATTAAACATTACTTTGTAGGACTTCTAAAACTATTTTTCCATGGTTATTAATTTTAAGGTTAATTCAAATCTATAGGTGTCATTAATTCCCTGTGTCTCTTCCTTGTTCCTAGTGAATTTAGAATGTTCTGGTAGGTATGCAGTAGGCATACAGTCACACTGTCAAATGAATGGGAATACTTTGATTGAGCTTACTAGTACCATATTGGTACTAGTATGTGGGTGCCAACATGTTCTGAATAGGTATAATTAAGGAAAGAAGACAAAGTGATTTTAGAACATTTTTTGGAACTAGCTCTACCTCTGAAAACCATTTCACTAGCAGGTGGCTTCTAAATCACCTGATCTTGGAACTGGTAGTGAATCTCTTAGATTGTGGCAATCTCATTACCAAGCAGTATTTTTTCCAGAAGGGGCAAGGCTGAGTGGGAAACTGCTATCTCTCTGCTCCTTGCTGTCCTCTCAGAAATCTGGTCAGCTAAACACCTCAGAGACTGTATGTCAGAAACCTCTGACCAGCTTTCCTATGACCTGACAGATCCTCAGAATAGTTGTTAATGTGTATGCCATGCTTGCCATCTGCGTAGGACTTCTGCTTCATTTATTAATGAACCCAAAGAATCACTAAAACTCCAGATATTCTCAGAACCTTTCCACATTGCTGAATCATCAAGTATTTGAACTGTCTGAACTCAAAGCACTCAAATTCTTTCTGAGTAACAAAAGTTTCACTACTCTAGGTCAATAAATATTTATATAAGAAACTCCTTAGCCAGCTATTGTGGTGCATGTATATAAGTCCAGTACTCAAGAGGCTGAGATTGGAGGATCCCAAGTTCAAGGCCAGCCTAGGAAACTTAGCAAGGGCATCAGCAAATTAATAAGAACTTGTCTCAAAGTTTGAAAAAAAAAAAAAAAAAAAAATAAAGAACGGGGGATGTAGCTCAGTGCCAAAACGCTCCTGGGTTCAAAACCTAGTACAAAAACAACAACAACAACAAAAACAAAACAAAACAAAAAAAAAGCACCTCAAACAAAAGTAAACCCTCAATTGATCTGATATGAAATATAAACTAGGATTTCTCAACTGATAGTGTAGTATTTTTCTACCCAAAATAACAGCCAGCCAGTTGTATTTATTTTGGATTTTTAAATGTACACAGTTTGTTATGTGTTTGATCTTAAGTGATGCTAACATAATGGAGGCTGATAGTGGCTCAGTCCTGCAGAAAGGAGACTTACAGGCTCAAGTGACAGCCCTCTGATACTCAGTTCACCGCTTGGGCCAGTATCTGCCCCCTTTTCAGATGGAACAAGGCCCACCTCAAGACAAAAGTCCATTTGATCAACACACTCATGGGTGAAAATAAAATTAAATGGAATGTGTAAGTTGATTATATTTTCTTCTCTTTTGACTTACAGAATTAAGTTCTAAATGATAATGCCATGTTGATGCTTTATTTTTGATATTTAAAACTAGCTGTGAGCTAGAATCTCATAGGATGAAAAGTATGACAGCAAAAATTTCAGAAAAATTAAAACCTGAAAGAGAGCCAAAAAGCAAAAGAAGAAAATGAAAGGATTTAGAAGACAGCAAGAATTATAATAAAATTATAATAATTTAGATAGGTGCACTTTGACCCAGTAAATCACAAATAAACCAAAGAAAAAGCTAAAATTTCTAGTAACAAAGTCACAGATAATCAGTCATTGACCTATGATACATGGCACAATGCGAAGCAGTGGGAAAATTTGTTCTGGGAAAACTGACAATTCATATACCAAGAAAAACACATTTGGACCTCAACTTCACACCATGCAAGAGGTAGGTTATTAACCCAAATCTGAAAAGAAACATTCTACAATTTAAGAATACATAAAAAGAGTTTTCATCACATTCTATCAGAGAGGATATTTTAAAGTAAAAGCAGTGACAAAAGAAAATTAAAAGCTCTCATCAACAGACACTATATTGTGAAAGTGATAAAACAAGCTGCAAAATGAGTAAAGGCATTTGTAAGCTATAAATTGACAAAGAATTTGCATCCTCAATACTAAAAAACAAAACAAAACAAAACAAAAACAAAAGTTCTATACCTAATTAAGAAAACAAAATATCTAATAGTAAAGTGAGCAAAAGATCTGAAATTTTATCCCCAAAGGGAAAAATTCTGAATTACTTGTAAATTTATGAAATGGTATTCCTTTTTATCAGTAATTATGACATGCAAATAGAAATATTACATACAATCTATCATACCGAAAAAAATAACTAGTTTGACAATAGGGAGCATATGATACAATAGAAACTTCCGTAACCTTGGGATAGGAGTATAAATGTGTGGTAGGAATATAAATGTTTGGAATGAGTTTGTCATCATCTAGTAAAATTAAAGAGATAACATAGACTTCAATTTACTAGTTCTTCTTTCTATTGCATCATCTCAAGAAATATATACAGGTATTTCTGTAATGAGTATTGTAAATGAGTATTGAAAACAGCATGGTTTGTTGTCGCTGGCTCTTTGCGGTTCCAAAATCCATGGATATTTGTCACCGCCTGCAGCAACAACTTGCACGGATCTTATGGGTGGTGGAGTGGAAACTGAGGCACTTCTATCTTTCTCTTTAGTGCACTGCTTTCTTGCTTATTTATAGAGGATAGAGGAAATGAGGTTTACTTGCTTTGAGAGGAGAGAGAGAGAGACTTTGCTTAAGAGAGACCTTGAGAGAAGGACAGACTTTGCTGAGAGCTTAGAGGAAGAGAGTTGATATGCCTTAAAGTCCTGCATCCTGTGAACTAAGGGTACATCCACCCAAGGTGCCCTAGTGATGCGTCTCAGTTCTCCGTTCAGTGATCAGCCTTCCGCCACTGCCCCTACTCGCTGCTGTGTTCTTTCTTCTGGCTTTTCTGCTAATGGCTGCTGTTGTGTATGTCCCTACTAGCTACTGCCGTGTGTTTTTCCCTCTAGCTGCTTTTTTGCTAATGGCTGCTGTGGCGTGTCTTCTTCTCTGGCTACTGCCGCATCACGTGTCTTCTGCTACTGCTTTTCTGCTAATGGCTGCTGTCTCTGTCTCGCTCCGCCCATGCTTATATCACCTCCAGGAGGCGGAGAGCAGGGCCACGCCTCTTATGCAAAGATTAGGTGAGAGGCTCCGAGCAGGCAATTAGTGCTCTAGAACACATGCGCGTACATTGTGTGCGTGGACAAGAAAATCACCTGAGTGTGCCTATGTCAATTAACCTCCTCGCTGCCGATGTGATTAGGTGCCATCCCGGCGCCGCCAACGTGGCACAGCCCCCAACAGTTTGTAAAACTTCCAACTATAAATTATGCACCTATTTATCTTTGCCAAATGGATGATTAAATTGTATTATATTTGTGTTATGGAAGATGACATACCAATTCTTTTATTTCTGTTGATTTTTATGGCTGGATGTAATTTCTTTGTGCCAGTTTCTTTATCCATTTACTAATTGAAGATCGTGGGTTATTTCCAGTTTTTGGGATCTATAAAATAGCTATCAACATTCCCATGCTAGTCTTTTTTGGGTTAATAAAAGTTTTCCTTTCTCTTGGGAATGGAATCGTTGAGTCATATGGTAAGTGTTTGATCAACTGCATAAAAAAATCACAAAGTCAGTTTTGAAAGTGACTGTTGCATTTGTACCTAAGAACATAAAAGAGTTCCAACTTGTATTTTCAGCACTTATTATTCTCAGTTTGTGTTTTTAAATTTATTTATTCTAAACATTCAGTGTATAATGATATCCTTTTTTTTTTTTTTTGATACTGGGGATTGAACCAAGGAGTGCTTAACCACTGACCCACATCCCAAAACCAATTTATTTTTTATTCTGAAACAGGGTCTCACTAAGTTGATGAGACTGGCCTTGAAATTGTAATACTCCTGCCTTGACCTCCCAAATTGATGGGATTACAGGCATTGGACACCACATCTGGTGGCATCTTGTATTTCTAATTTGCATTTAGACAATGAAGTTGAGAATATTTTCAAATGCTTATTTGCCATCATATATCAATTTTGTTCTCAGCTTATAGTTTTTACTTTTTATTTATATTTTAATTTTCTTATTGTTGAGTTGTGAGATTTCTTTATGATTTCTGGATACAAATTGTATGCCAGAAATGTAGGTGTTCAAAAGTATTTGTGTCTATTCTGTGCCTCTCTTTTCTTTTACTGATGTCTCACAGATGGAAAGTACAATTTATATCAAGTCATACACGCAGTGTTGTATCTAAAATCTCTTTGCTTTCAAATGCATTTTCACAAAAGTTTTCTATTATGAATTTTCTAGATAGTTTGTAATTTGTGCTTTACATTTAAGGTTGTAACATGTTTTAAATTAATTTTTCTATAATGCATAAAGTTTTATGATTTTGTAAATGGATGTCCAAATTTCCAAGAAGCATTTCTTTAAAAGAATATCCTTTCTCCGTTAACTTGTCTTTGCGCCTTCTAAAAATATCACCTGATAATGGAGGTTTATTCTTGGCTCCCTATTTTGTGTCCATGGACAGATATGTTTATTTTCTCACCAATACCATACTGCCTTGGTTTCTCCTGTTATCTTCATTTTTGTCGATCTTTTTGGTTTACTTGGGTTTAACTGCTTATTAATGCTTTACATTTTACCTTTACCTTACACATTCCTGTAACTGCATCCTAAAAATTTTCATATGTACATTTTCATTTCCTCATTAAAGATAGATTTTATTGACCAGGTCCAGCCAGCACCTGCACGCACCTCCCACACGGAGACCCAGCCCCACCCAGCGATCTAGTGCTTGTGCCCCTGCACTGTGGTTGACCATCTATCAACATGTGGGGTCATCTCTGCCTGCTAGGCCACCATCCCTAGTGGGACAGCACCCTCTTCAGGACACCCCATTATCAAGTTCCTCCCAGGCATCAGGCTACTGAAGACTAGGAGGTTTGAACAGTACAGTATAGTTTTATTGTAGAATTTTTTATTAGTAGTATTATTATGATTATTTCTATTATACCTTCTATTATTCCTACTTTTATTAAGTTTTTCTCACTGTCTCTATTTTCCTCTTATCTAGCTGTTTCCTTGGAGACTCTTTCTCCCTTTTCTCATGCTAACAACCAATTTCTTTTAATTCCACTTTCACTATTCCTATGACATTGTACCTCCATAAACTCACTTCTTATCTCATTGATGTTATATCCTACACCCCTCCCCATCCTCTTTGTCCACCATTAGAATTTGTGGTCCTTATTGAAAACCTATTGGTTATGCTGTAGATAAAAATTGAACTCATCATCTCTGTTTATTAAGACAAAATGGTTACTATCTTAATAGGGACTATTTAGGTGAAGGACACATTATTTGAATGGTGTGCTGCTAATATGGATCTTTCACTTCAAGGTGAAATGTTGGAAACCTGCAGGATCAGTATAAGTCTATAGGGGGAAACTGCAATACCTCAGATTCACACTGCTAGAGGGGAAGATACACAAACAACATGAGAAAACAAGGGAAGAAAGTGTCCCAAACAAACCTAGATGCCATATCAACACAATCCAAAGGCTGCATGGCAGAAGAAATGTCAGAAAGGGAGTTCAGAATGTATATAATTAAAATGATCTGAGAAGCAAATGACGAGATGAGAGCAAATGCAGGCATTGAATGATTGCACCAATCAACAGTTAAGAGAGAAAATGCAAGAAGCAAAAGATCATTTCAATAAAGAGAGAGATTCTGCAAAAAATCCAAACAGAAAAATAGAGATTATTGCAGGGACTATTTAGAAGTGTGACATTTAACTTCAAATTATTCAGGAGCTTTTCCAAATCGTTTTTTTGAAATTAATACCTAGCTTATTTGTTATCGAATGTATACTATGTATTTTTTAATGTGTTAAGATATGTTTTATAACCCACAATGTAATATATTCTTGATGACCAATTCATTGTATATTTGAAAAATATATATATCTTCTCTAATTGGGTGGAGTGCTCTTTAAATGTCAGTTAGATCAATATAGTAAATAAAAATGTAAAATTTTTAGTGGTTGCTTTATGGTCAATAGTATACATCTTTAATTAATCCTTCTGCCTTCAAACAATGTAATACTTTATATGGTATTAGCAACTAACAACAGTGAATTCCTAATTTCTTCTCCCCATCCTTTGTATTATGGTTGTCAAACATTTAACTTTCATATATGCTATAAATATCCTTTGTATTATTTTTACTGATACAGTTACCTTTTAGAGCAATTAAAAATAAGAACAAAGTTTGTTTTTTATTCATTTATTTTTTTTTTTTTTTACTTTTATTTATTTCATTGTTTTTCTTTGTGTTCTGCCGGGTGTCTTTGCATTCCTGCCAGGTGTCATATTCCTTCTGCCTGAAGAGCTTCATTTACTATTTCTTACCATGCATGTCTGCTGAAAATGAATTCTTTCCATTTTTGTTGGTATAAGAAAGTCTTTATTTCACTTTTTATTATTTTTTGAGAGAATGTTTTGCTAGACATAGTAAAATGGGTATGCCTTTCCTATTGCTAGGCCTTCAGTATAGTATTGGTGTTTGTCAAGGGCTGGGCAGGGCTTGGGATTTGCTGTTGCTATAGTTACCTGAAGGTGGCATAGACTTCAAATTCTTGCAGCAATGCCTTTGGTTTAGAGGGGGGCCAATTTTCTGGAGGGTTATGGTAGGGGCCACTTTATCACATGCTTTCAGCTTTTAGGCTTCCTTTTTGCCCTGTACCTCCATGAGACCTTCCTCTTGCTGTTATCTCAAGAGGGCTCTGCCATTGCACTTGCTAGCCCAGTCATTAATAGCATAGTGAGGGGGTTTTACAACAGTTTGCTTTTTCTGCCTTAGTCTTAGGTAGGCTCTATGGCCCTAAATTATAGCATGGTGGCCTTCACTGTTGCTCTTACCCTCCTTCAGCTGTGGTTTGCTATTTAGGACAGTTCCCTGCCCCGCCCCTGCATCACTGTTTCTGATTTCTTTCTCCCAGTTGCAGTTAGTTTTTTCTAGTGCCCTATAACTAGCAGGTTTATTTTTTTTTTCTTTCTCCCATGAATAAAGGATTTTGTTCTAAAAGGAAGTCAAATCCTTCTTTTATTATTATTCTACAGCTAATTATGTCCTCTTACAATCTGGCAGATTACAGCCACAGAAAATGGAAATTCCTCATAGTCTCTCCCATCTGTGAGTGAGCTTCACCAGTGTCTGCTACTTCTGTAGGGTATTTAAGCAACTGTCTTTTGTATTACATCCAGGAGTCCCACATTACTGTCTTCCTCCATTAGCCCCTACTTACGTTTTTCTATGTACTTCTGTTGTTCTTATCAATCTAATCTCATTGCCTTTCAAGAACTGTTTACAATTTCTAGATCCATGATTTTAACGTTCTTATTTTTCAATGCGGAAATGCTTTTGCCCTAAAAGTGAACATAAACATAGATACAGACAAAAATACAAACATAAATATGGGATTATAAATGAATATATTGAGATGGATTTGAACATAATATTACATTTAAAATGTACATACCAATTTCCTGTAAGAGTTGAGGTGTAACTATTCAGTATATCTTGATCCAGCCTCTTTTAATACTTTTCCAAAACTATTACTTCATTTAAAATGGAAAATGACCTTATATCTTACCTCATAATCTAAGTTGCTTATAATTTATAGCCCATTTCCCCAAAGCCTTTTAATTTCTCCAAACAGCTTTTAATTTCCAGGAAAGATTCCTAGATGTAAAATGCCATTTTATGAATAATTTCTGCATTCCCCTTTTGGGCAAGCTGTTGCTTATCTGGCAAGCTTTAAAAAGCTATTTTCAAAAGACTTCAAAGGGATCAGTAATTAACTTCTTTTGACTTTGAAAAAACATTCTATTTGGATTTTGTTCCCTATGAAGAATATTTTATAAGTTATTTCAGAAGAAGTTTATTTCCTCTTTTAAAAATGGACTTAAGCCAATTTGATACAATATGTATGAATTAATATAATTAAATCCTTTGCTTTCAGAGATATCTTTAAAAACTATTAGGTAACCATGACACATGACATTTACTTAACTAGGTTATTAATTACTATAAATGTTATCTAGTATATTAATAATGAAGGTACAATATTAAATGTTACCAAATGACCACTTATTTTTAAAAAGAGTATATTCACATTCTGTCTTCACTCTAAAATATCTTTATAAATTTACATATCTTAAATATTTTAATAATTAACTTTTGTTAATACTTGGGATCCATTTCATATTATGCCATCCTTGTATGCCATTTATAAATTGGACAGAGCAGACGGTTATAACATTGCATTAGCTCTACACTCAAAAAAAAAAAAAAAAAAAGAACAGGCAGAAGAAATTATTCAGACTTATCTTCTTGTAGAGCAGATTGCCTATTGTGTGTTTCTGTAAACACAAATGCTTCACCCAGATGGATGGTTTGGTACTAATCAATTCTAAAGATTCACTAAAAACATCTCTGAATGAGTCATGATAAGAAAAATAGATGACAATATATATTAACATATTTGAACTTAACATTAATTGACATATATCAGAGATAATATTTGAAGAACTTAAGATTCTGGCATAAATTTGCCACTGGGGCCTGATATTATTTTCAAACATTTGGAAGGAACCAATTTGATTTAAAGTTATTAGGCAATCTTTAATGCCTATTAAGACAGAAATTGAACTGGATTACATAGGCATTAAAACCACACTTTTTTCATAATGATATGAAAAGAAAAAGAGCCAAAGAATGGACTTGTAGGTAGGTAGGACTATATAACCATTATTTTTGTGTGCATTGATCATATGGTCATGTTTTTAAAAATCTAAATGTAAGGGAAATTATGCTTTATATCTGTTTATATATATTTGATTGAAATGATATTTTACTAAGTAACATTTTTAAATGCACAAAAGTCTTGTGAATAATATTTGGTTGCCTTGTATTAGTTTCAAAATGCAGGTCTTCAGGATTGGACTGAATTCTATACCATGTCTATTAGAAATACCCGGGTATCACAAGGAATCAAACATGTAATCAGACATAGCTCAGCAAAACAAAATGAGTTCTGCAGAAGGTTGTGCTACTGAACAAAGTGTGGAACACAAGTACACTTGTGCAGGATGTCTACCTGTTTTTACCCCTAATGCAGCACTTCCCCTTGCTCTGATAGGAGGAACTTGGGATCACAGTTTACACAATTGGTTAATTTTAAAATGGGGCGGGAAAAGGAAGGGGATATAGTCAAAATTGTTGATTGGATACAGGTTGGGAAGGTCAGAATGGTTAATTTAGTTATTTAAAGAAATCCATAGACTATGGTGCTATTGTATAACTTTCCATTCTGCTCTATTTCCCCTCTGGCTGCCTTTCTTATTTTTACTTTTATGTTTAAGGCTAAATCCTATATTCTGAAAATGGATCACCAGAATTTCTATTTCTCAAAAAGTCTTTGACATCTGAAGTGCACTATCAGCCTTCCTGGGTCTCCAGGATGAAGATGGTAGCTGCAGTAGTACTCTAATATCCTACCTGTTCAATTTTGCTGGGGTATTCTGACTGTTGCACATTTTGTTATTAGAAGTTGTTCTGGAGGAAAAGAATTCTTAAGAATGTGTTTTCGGAACTGGTTCTGGGGTTTATAGAATTAACTCTTTAATCTGACTAGATTCATAGATACTAATGACTGTAACAGTGATTCACTTCATGCTTTGAGTATAGCCCTTGCCGCTTAGTGGTGTGACTTTTTTCTTTCTTTCTTTCTTTCTTTCTTTCTTTCTTTCTTTCTTTCTTTCTTTCTTTCTTTCTTTCTTTCTTTCTTTCTTTCTTTCTTTCTTTTCTTTCTTTCTCTTTCTTTTTTTTTTGTTTTTGTGCCAGGGATTGAACTCAAAGGAACTGAGTCACATCCCCAGTCCTTTTTTTTTATATTTTATTTAGAGACAGGGTCTCACTGAACTCAGAGCCTTGTTAAGTTGCTGAGGATGGTTTTGAACTTGCAATCCTCCTACCTCAGCCTCCAGAGCAGCTGGAATTATAGGTGCATGCCTGAAAGACTTAATTTTAATGAACATATTTCTTTCTCTTCTCTTTCTCCCTGTTCCTAATCTCTCCCCCTCTCTAATCTGGAGAGCAGGAACAGGATCACCTTTCTTCCCCATCACAGGCAGAGTTATCTGTCCTTGACCACACATTCACTACAGAAAGGAATTAATTCAGACTTCAGGGATGGTTCCAGAAGATCTAAGAAAGAACTACCTCCCAAATTAACAAATGAATTACAACTCAGGACAGAGAGACAGGAAACACCTGGAATGTAGCCTTTGAATCACCTGTTTAAAAACCCTCTGCTCCCCCTAATGGGGAGAATCGCAGCCTCTAGGACAGGAGTCCCCTGTGTTTCTCCTCTGCTGGAAAAGCAATAAAACTTCTTTTTTCCTTTTTCTCAAAACCATGTCCTCATTATTGGATTGGCATTGTGGACAGGGACCAAGCTTTTGGTAATAATTCTATTCCCAGTTGCATAAAAAGGAATAATAGTCTGTGTCATGATATGACAAGAGAAATATGCAAAACATCTGCATTAGACACTTCTAATCAACAATGTATGTCTAAGAGGCAAGAACTTAGTGACGGTATATACAACATTAAAAATATTTTTGGAAAACTAATGACTATAACAAGGTTGGCTTTTTGCCCCAAATGTTGCTGGACAGAGTAGTGAAAGAAAAGGATGAGCTCAGAGATTCAAATTCCCAGTTCAAACACAGAATAAATGAACTGTAGGTTTCTCTGCGTCCTGAAGGAGACTAATCTCCCATAGCCTAAGATTGCTGAAAATCAAATGCAATATCTCATCTTGAGACTGACTGAATTACAAAATAAGTTAAACTCCTTGGCTTGTAGAGTTTCTACTCTTAAATTGAGGGCATTGGAAGTGACTGGGCTTTGATAAGTTGGGGTGTGGATGTGTGGTAAGTCCTAATGAAGCTGGGTAAATTGAGCCTATAAATTTTCTTAAGGCTTCTGTGCAAGTGAAAGAGGTTTCTTCACCTCTATGAAAGCAGACTCTCAAGCAAAATGACCTCCTCACCCCAGCAGAAACAGTTTCCATTCCCAGTGGCAATGGGACTCTCAACCCTGGTGGTATCAGCCTCTCTAATCTCACTGGCCTTTCCAACTTTATGTGAATGGATTAACCCCACATTGCTATTCAGGAAACTACTGGCCTCTCCTGAGGCAGTTACCATGCAAGAAAATGCTGATTTCTTTAATACTCACTTCTGCCACTGCTCTTTGATTCCAAATCCATAACTAGATTCAAGTTTATTATGCCCGTAAACGAAAGGAACAGGTGTGACCTATGAGGAGGTGGAGGAGGTGTGCTACATTCATAAAGAGCTACTTGAGTTTCCTGATTTTTCTAATTTATAACAATGAAAATATGGGAAGCATTTGGAAATGGATACTAAGGATATGGGATAGTAGTAGAAGGAACATAAAGTTGGATTGGACCAGATTTATTGCTATAGGCTTACTAAGTAAAGCAGAGCTTTGGCATTTGATGTTGCAGTTCAAAAAGTTAGAAAAGCTCTTAACAGTTGGTTTAATTGGTTGAAACATGGACCCAACGGTGGCTCAGAGTGAGTAAATTTAAAATGCTGGCCCTTCTTTGGTTTTGATGTAGAGGAAAGAATTCAAAGGCATAGGTAGATTAGGATATTACAATGGAGTCTCCATTTCATACCTACTCACCCACACTGAAGGGGTCCAGAAGGCAAACTTTTCACCAATACTGTAATAAATAGCTTTGTGAAGGGAGCTCCACCACCCTCGAACGGTATTGCAATCATTCTTCTCCATAAGCCAGACCTTACAGTGGGAACTGCAGATGATGAATGGAGGAACCTAAAGGTATGGGAATAAATTGATCCTGGGATAGCCGAGGCGGAGTGGCAGCCCTAACTACCAAAGCCGGTGTGATTGCCATAATGGATGGCAGCACTAAACCAACAATCAGAATGATCTAATTTGTGTGGCCCTATGGCATTTGCTAGCTGATCATGTGTTCCCAGAAATGAAGTTAGATAGGAAGATTACTGAAGTTTTACTGTAGAAGTAGAAAACTTCTAGATCAAGTAAACAAATATAAATTATAAAAATATCAAATTATAGAAATGTAAATTCATGGTCTGTCAGTCAACTCCCCAGTTTGAGCCAGAATATAGACTCAAAACCCCTTAAATGAAGGGAGGCCAGGTGATATTGAGGAGGGTTTTCCAGGATACTACAAAAAATTTATAATGTTAATCTTTTTCTTAACCTTCTCCAAAAGGGACTTTTGATCTTTTATCAAGGTCATTGCATATTGGGGAAAATGAAATAATCAGATATTTTAGGTACTTACTGGGCACTGACTCTGAATAGACACCCAAAATATCACTTTTTCTCATCAGTTAGAGTAGGGACTTAGGAAGGTCAAGTGATAAATAGAATTTTGGCTCAGGTCCATCTTATAATGACCCAGTGAATCCCAACCCCAGCCTGTGGTTGGGATGCCTCCAGTTCCACAAGGCATAATTGGGATTGGCATACCAGGCAGCAGGTGGAATGCCCCCATACTGATTCCTCATTCCCATACTCATGGAATGAGGGCTATTATGATGGGAAAACCCAAGTAGAAGACTGATAGTGCTTCTATCTAAGAAAATAGTTAACCTAAAACAATTATACATATTTGGAGGAATTGCCAGGCTTAGTGCCACTATTAAGGGGTTGAAGTTTGCAGGGGTGGTGATTACTATGACATCCTCACTTAATTTGACTATTGGCTTGTGCAGAGACAAATGCATATTAGATAATAACAGTAGATTATCATAGACTTAACCAGATGGTGACTCCAATTATAGTTACTATATCTGGTGAGGTTTTATTGATTGAGCAAATTAGCATATCCCCTGATGCCTCATATGCAACTATTAATCTAAGTGCCTTTGTCCTCATCACTGTAAGAATCACCAGAAGCAGTTTCCTTTCACCTGGCAAGGCCAACAATGCACCCTCACTGTTCTTCCTTGGGGGTGTATCAACTCTCTAGCCCTCTGTTACGATTTAGTTCTCAGAAATGATGGTCACCCTGTCCTCCCATAAAATATCACACTAGTCTATTGCTTGATGACATCATCCTGACTAGATCTAGTGAGTAAATAGTAGCAACTACTTTAGACTTATTGATTAGTCATTTGTATGCTAGATGGGTGGGAAACAAATCTGACAAAGATTCTGTGGACTTCTGAAATTCTTAGGGGTCCAGAGTTACAGAGCATGTTGAAATAGCCCATCTAAGGTAAAAGATCAATCATTGTATTTAGTCTCTCCAACAACCAAAAGGGGAGAACAACACTTAGTAAACCTCTAAATTTTGTAGGTAAAATTTCCTTCATTTGGATGTGTTATCCACGTCACCTAACAAATTACCTGAGAAGCTACTAGCTTTAAGTAGGTTCAGAATAAGAGAAGGCTTTCCAACAGGTCTAGGCTGTATACCAATTTCTGTGTCACAAAGAAGCAGGGCAATCCCTCAGAAACTATCAGTTTCAATGGTGCTTAAAGTATCAATAGTGGATAGGGGTGGTATTTCGGGTCTCTAGAGGCCCTTTCATGTCATACAAGACCCTGTACAATAGTACAAGTCTTTAGGATTTTGGAGCAAGATCCTGCTATCCACATTTAACTACTTCTTTTGAGAAATAGTTTTACATATTACTGGGCATTATAGAAACTTAACACATAACCATGGGCCACTAAGTTACCATATTACCTGTTTCCCACCACACAGTGGATATTACCTATCCATTTCATAAATTTGAATATGCACAGAAGCATTCCATCATCAGATAAAAGTGATATACATGTGATAAGATTGAAGCTTGTCCTAAAGGCATAATTTACAAGAAGTGGTCAAAATGTCATCATTCCCACTCCTGCTTAATCCCAATCTATAACTGAGGCCTCATGCAAAGTTCTCTATGATCTGTTGATAAAGGAAAACTTGGGCCTCATTTAGAGATGATTCTGCCTGATATGTAGGTTCACTCAAAAGTAATAGCAGCAGCATTATCCCCCTCTTCTGGAGCATCCCTGAAGAGCAAATGTGAAGGGAAATCCTCCCAGTGGGCAAAACTTCAAGCAGTGCATCCGCTTGTTTACTTTGCTTGGGTACAGAAATGGCCAGATATAAGATTGCATACCAATGCATGGACCATGGAAAATTACTTGGCAGGATGGTCAGGGACTTGGATGGAATATGATTGGAAAATTGGTGACAAGGAAATTTGGGGATGAGATATGTGAATCACCCTCTCTGAATGAGCAAAAAATGTGAAGGTATTTTGTTCTAAGTGAATGTTCACCCAAAGATTCTAATAATCAAGCAGGCAAATGACCCATTCTGGGGATATCATCATCCTCTCCCCAACCAAACTTGTCATTACCCAGTGGATTAATAAACAAAGTGTCTAGGTGGCAGGAATGTTATGCATGGGCTCAGGAATATGGACATTCACTTACAAGGCCAATCTGATCACCTAATTATCCATTGGTAGAAACCAACGTGGCATAATTTTCCAGGGTACTTATTTAGCTATCTCATGGCAGTTGAATTACACTGGATTGCTTCCATTGTGGAAATGTTTTTTCCTTACTGGAATAGACATGCTGGATATGGATTTGTCTTCTTTGCACACAATGCTTTGGTCAAAACTATATACATTGACTTACAGGTCATCTTATACCCCCATCATGGTATTTCATATACCACTACTTCTCATTAGGGGACTTATTTCACAATAAAAGGAGTGTGGTGACAGTCCCATTCTCTCAAATTCACTGATCTTAACCCTGTTCCTTACTATCGAGAAGGAGCTGATTTGATAGAATGGTAGAATGGCTTTTTGAAGATATACTTACAACAACTAGCCAGATGGTAGTACATTGAAGGGCTAAGACTAG
The DNA here is from genome assembly GCF_902686455.1 of Sciurus vulgaris. Lineage (NCBI taxonomy): Eukaryota > Metazoa > Chordata > Mammalia > Rodentia > Sciuridae > Sciurus > Sciurus vulgaris. The sequence goes on along the minus strand of NC_136462.1, from coordinate 55,590,848 downwards.
ACTTTGGAAGATTACATATGCTTTAAATCAAAGTTCAATATATAGTTCTGTTTCTCCAATAGTCAAGATCATGGATTCAGGAATGTCAGGGAAAAGTGTGAATGCAAATTTTACATTACAGTATTTAAGTTATAGAATAGTAAATATAAAAAATAGTAACTATAATAGAAGAGTAAACATAACTTAGGAACTTTACTTCCTCCTCTGAGGAAGGGGTTATTGTTGTATGTAGGACAGATGTAGCATGTTACCCACAATTATAGCTATGGAGAATAAGATACTCATGGGTGCCAAGTTCATGAGAGGTGTGTTTGCATTGATTAATTACATATGTTAACTCGACCTGACTGGACTGGGAGTATCTAAATGTTTGACTAAACATGATTTCTGAGTATATCTGATGGTATTTCTGCATGAGATTAGCATTTGGATTGGTGAATCCAACAAAGTGGATTTCTTTCAGCTATGTGGGTGAGCTTAATCTATTAAGGGACTGAGTAGAAATAAAGATAGAAAGGAAGAAAGTATTCAGTCCTTTACTTGCCTGACTTCCATCCACCACCTTCTGCTCTTGAGTCTACTAGTTCTCAGGCATTCAGGCTCTGACTTGGATCTATACCATCAAATCTCTCATATTCAATTTATATCACCAGCTTTCTTGAGTCTCTAGCTTATGGGTGGCAGATTGTGGAATGTCTCAGTCTTCATAATCACATCAGCCAATTTCTTAGAATAAATCTCCTTATACATATATGCACACATATGATTTATTTCCCAGGCATATGTGTAAATATAGATTTAATTCCCAGGCACCCAGATACTTTATTTTCCCTCAGGAAACATGTATCTATCTCCTCATAGTTCTGTTTCTCTGCACTGTCCCCAATTCCTCTGGCTTACCACATATATTCCTTAACTTACCATAAAGCCCAATTGTTTTAGGTATGTGCTACATTGCATAATTGCTTATTGATTGTTATTATTTCTAAAATTAAACCATCTTTTGGATGTACAAAATTAAAATTGCCATTGTTTCCCTATTGATGGCCATATAGTGAAGATTTAAAATACCACCAAAATTTAGAAATGATAACTTCATCACTTCTGATGATATACCATAATATCTAAAGCAACACGGTTCATGAAACAAATCATTCTAAGGCATTTGAGCATATTGTTTTACATATGCATACATGTATATGTACATGTACATATATGTATATATGTCACCTAAAAACAGATCTCAATTCTTTTTGTTAGCAATAAGTTTAGGGTCCCAATTTATTCTCTTTATCCCTAAGATTAGAAGCTACTTTTATTGCATGTTTTGTCATGATAGATTTTGCCTTGATTTTTTTTTTTTTTCCCTGACTGATTCTGGTGACAATTAGAATTAGAGTTTCCTTTCCATTGCAGAAGATGTGAATGTTCCAGATGGGTGTATCTAATCAGTTTAGGGAGACAAGATAACCAAGCCTCTAACTATAGGATATCCCCTGTTTTGAATTCTATTTTTATCTATTTTTCAGTCAAAAGAAGGCTATTGTCTGGTATAAATGTCATGATGGAAATTCATACATGTTATAATTAAATATCCTTTTGCTGAAGATAAAATCTCTTTTCTTTCCAAAGCACATAGTTACTTTTTTGTAAAAAGTGCACTTATAAGTTGAATATCTTTATTACAAAAATAGAATATGTATGATCCTGCCAAAATACAACGATACACTCTTACTAGCTTCTGGAATATTTTCAGTGCTATAATGATATTTGTTTCTCAAAGCTAACCATTTGGATATAAATGTAATCATGCTTATGTAATTTTTCTACTATATAAAATGTTTCTCTCTCTCACACACACATACACACACACACACACACACACACACACACACACAAATAATCTCTGACTAAAATTTTAGAAGATTCATAGCAATATTAGAGAGATACTTCCTTGGGATGTTTTATCTATTTTCTTAATCTTAAGTAGTTACTTAATTAAAAACAGGGAAAATATGAAGATATCCTTTTAGAGGCAAAAACCTGACAATATAAATTTTGATCTTTGTAAAAAAGATCGATTAAAAAATTCTGTGAACTCATTTTTTTTCAAAATTATCTACACATTAAAATCAACTGGAGATCTTTTTAAATTAACAAAGCCCAGAACCCACAGCAGTGTGATTAAGATATTCTGAAATATTAGAATTTGGATTTTGGGCCATTAATTCACCTAAAAAGTCTCGGGTTCAAATTAAACTTTGGAATAGCATCAACATTCATTGAATCTATTTTTATATTTTGAGTTTCTCTTTTCAAATGGTTCTATTTGTAAGGATTGGCATTTTAGGAAATTTATTCTTTTAAAAGGTCTTTCAGAGAAAAAAAGGAATATTTTAAGTGAATATGACTCATTTTATCTTGAAAATATCACATAGAGATGTCACAAAGAAGACATGTCTCTGAAGAAGAGTCCAGGGAATTCCCATGGTAAGGGCAATCTTGACTCAGTCAGTGGGGTTCTTGACACAAACTATGGAAAAAATTTTCAGCATGTCCCAATCAGAGGCACAGACAGGTTATTTAGGAAGTAGATAAATATTCAAGGGAGAATGGGGGCAATCTCAAAAGAGAAAGGCCTTTAGGTTAAATCAAGGAATACACAGTCAAGGGAGAAGGTAGACTATCTCTAAGGGAGAGATGGCAATCCACTGGTCAATCTTTCACCTCTTTTGAAAGATGGTTAAGTATTTTCTGTTAATTTTTTTTAGAGGGCTGGTGCTAAGGACCGGACTAGTGGTGGAGGCAGGATGGAGCTACATATCTTTGTGCCAGTTTTCCCTGTGCTTGCCCATTGCCCTCATGTTTCAAGGGCATGAGCCTAGGGCATGTGCTCAGGAATTGCCTTTGGTCATGGGTGCTTTCTGTATTTCAGTGGTTCATGGGTGTTTCCTGAATTTCAATAGTTTACAGGTACTTTTTTTGACTCAGTATCTTTCCGTTTATTTCCAAATTCTTATCTCAGATACATTGGACTATTTTCTAAATCAAAATTACATAAGAGGATCTCAATAATCTTGCTTTCCTATATACTGAAATAGCTTGCCATTTTCTCACCCTGGCATTGTTTTATCATTACTCATTAATTATTAACTGTGCTAAAACAGACTGTATTAATAAGACAGTAGAAGAAACAATGGACTATTTTAGAAGGATGAAATTGAAATGCTTAAAAAAATGTAAATAAAACCTTCCAAAACTTCAACATTGAGTCATCATCTTTCAGTTTTCTTATTGCCTCACCCAAAGTACTGCATCATCTTTCAAAAGGTATAGAAAATATTGAAGACACCATCTTTATAGTATTCTCTTAACTACCTTGAACACAGTTGAGAATGTTCTGCTTATAATAGTGAAGAAGAAAATTGTCAGAAGAATTTTCACAAATATTAGATAAAATCAGGGGATGAATTGGAGGTTAAGAAAGATTACAGCACTCTGGATTCTAATAATAACACTGGTGAAACATCAGATACGCAATCTCAGCTGTAAGTCTTAGGATGATATTCTAGGTGAGTTTTCTCAAATTCAGAATCACCAAGTGAACAATGATTCCTAAGGACAAAATGAAAATGTGACACTCTCGTCTAATCATTTATTGAACTGAAATGATATCATCACACAAAATATTGTAACAAAAACCTGAATGTTTTTTGCTTGTTATAGTTTCATTTTTATTATGTCTGTTCAAAGCATTCTCGATTTGACTTATACATGGTCAATGCTTATTGCAGGTATTGGGAAAAGATATTAGATAGAGACCATTTAATTAGAGAATAATGAGTGTTATTAGTACCATAATGAGGGAGACCTTAGAATGCTATCTTACTGTTTCGGCCACATGAAGACAGTGAGAAGATGACTGACTATGAACCAGGAAGCAAACTTTCACCAGACACTTAATCTGCAAGGAACTAGATTTCTAACTTCTTAACTTTCAGAACTGAGAAATAAATTCCTTTTTTTTAAATAAACTACTTAGTTTTGTTATAGCATCCCAAATGGACTCAGAAAATAACTTAGAAATTGTAGCAAAATTGATGGGAATGGTTTTATTGTTAATTTGAAATACTTTAATTTTTGAACAATATTTGTCTTTTGTTTTAATCAGATATTTTACTGCTATAACTAAAAGACCCAAACAGCACAACTGTAGAAGAGGAAAAGTTTATTTGAAGGCTCACAGTTTCAGAGGTCTTAGTCCATAGAAGGCCAGATCCATTCCTTGGTGCTCAAGGTAATGCAGAGCATCATGGTAGAAGAGTGGCAGAGGGAAGCAGTTCACATAAATGATCAGGAAGCAGAGAGAGAGAGAGAGAGAACCACTCTCCAGATACAAAATATGTACCCCAAAGTCACACACTCAATATCCCACCTCCTCCAACCACACCCTACCAACCTTCAGTTACCACTCAGTTAATCCCTATCAGGGGATCAAATCACTGATTGGGTTAAGGCTTTAGGACCCAATCATTTCTCCTCTGAACCTTCTTGTGTTGTCTCGCATGGCTAGCTTTTGCAGGACACCACATCTAAACCATAACATCCTTGGGAAAAAAATCATATAAAAATCTTTGCCAAAACCTAATAATTGTGGTTTGCATGCCCATAATCCCAGAAGCTCAGGAGGCTGAGGCAGGAGGATCACAAGTTCACAGCTAGCCTCAGAAACTTAGCAATGCCCTAAGCAACTTAATAAGACCCTATCTCAGAATAATATACAAAAGGACTGGGGATGTGGCTCCGTGATTAAGTGCTTCTGGGTTTAATACACAGTACCCCTCCCCCTAAAAAAGCTTATAATAATTTTCTTTTAAATAATGTTTCTTGATGTGTCCAGTGGCACATGCTTCTAATTCCATCAACTTGAGAGGTTAAAGCAGGAAAATATCAACCTAGGCAATTTAGAGAGACCCTGTGTTAAAAAAAAAAAAAAAAAAAAAAAAAAAAAGAAGAGGACTGGGGGTGTAGTTTAGTGGTAGAATTTTCCTGGTTTAAGTCTCCAATACCACAAAAATAAATGTGATTTTTCTTACTTTGTAGAAGAAAAATCTGAATTTAATAACTTTTGGCTAGTGATTGTATACTGTTACTTTGGCTTATAGTATATTTGTTATCATTTTCAGTTTAGCTCAAACTGGATCCCTTTTCCTTCTTGAAATTGTGGAACAAATAACAAGAATAAGCACTGATTGAGTAGTAAAGAGACTTATTCTTGGATAACAATAGAGATGAACTAGAGGTTATAGATACAGGTTAGAAGATAAGGGAGAAGGTAGACTAATAAAGGAGAGGACTGGACTATTTATATCTATTATGGGAATGGGTGGGAATTTTCCTGGAATTCTGGCTCCACCTTTTTCACTTCTTTAATCATTCTTCCTGGTCTTCCTCACAGCAGTTGTCAACTGTTGCACTGGGCAGTTTGTCATTTAGCATGTGGATGAGATTATAATGAAGTTTGAGGTTGTCTGACCCAGGGACTTGCTGGGTCAGAGAATTGATGGGTTTTCAAAATTTCCTTTCCCATTCCCCCCAAACCCCCAGATCTCTTCTGTTTGTCTCCACCCTCCTGTCTACAAACACATACTCAAAGTTTGTGACTTTTCAACCCAGGTTACTTGCACACCCATGTCAGACCCAGTCAGTTTGGGCTAGTCCTTGATGAAGAACTTTGGGCCTATAGGGATCCCACCCTCAAAGACAAACAAGATTACAGCAGGGCAGAAATTCAGCTAGTCATCCCAGCAATGAAAAACCAGTGTAGAGTAATAATACTGCTGGGGTATCCAGTTGGGATCCAAGCTGTTCCCAAACAAATAATTGAGCAAGACACACAGAAGTAACAGGCAGAGAATAGATTCATTGAAAGTGAAAGTAATATTCCCTAAATTAGAGTGGAGTGGACCAAGTGAGAGAGTGGTTCAAGGCCCCAGTATCTGAAAGAGTCTTGCTTTTTATATACTGAGCTGGGCATGGGTCCTCTCCTCACAGACTTAATTGAAGATCTTGTCCTGTTTGTTCCCATTGGTTACTTTATTTTCACCTAATTATAATACAGTTTCCATTGGTTGCTGGATTTTCGCCCGAGTAGAATACAGAACCTGTGGCAGGAGTTGCCTTGGCAATAAGCCCTTCTGTGGTGGGAGTTGCCATGGCAATGGCACTTATAAATAGAGACATCATGACTCATCTCCCTGTCTTCCAGGCAGCACTTTTCTTGTATCTTGCCTCTAGTATCTTGATGTCCATAAACTCCTACCTCAGTAACATCTTAGACAAAACAGAATCAAGATTTTAATCTCTAATTATAAAAATGTTCATGGACAAAGTTCAAATAAATTTGGCTAAACATTGAAAACTTAATTGTGAACCAAACATGAATATTAATAATTGTGCAATTAAAATATATAAACTGTTTATCCACAGCATATAAAAATAATAAATACAAGTGTAATTCAACTCATTCTTGTAAAGAGACTTAAAATTTAATATATGAAATAAGACATTAGAAAATACATAAATAACATTAGGAAAGCTAAGGATTCTTGAAATGATGCATTTCTAGAAATTTTAGTTTTTTATGTATTTATAAGACAAGGGTATAAATAACTGTATGCAAATATCCCAGCTCAGAATACCACATTGAAATGATCATTCAATTTTAAAGACTTTGGGCAATGTTGGGAGACTCCTTAGCATGATATGGCAGTGATCATTGTTTTATTTATAGATGTATGGTAGCAATAGAAGTAGAGATAAATAGATGGTTAAGGACTATTTGTGTTTATGTAAATAAAACTTACTGATAAATTTCAGTAAGTGTTAATGTTCAATGAAAAAAAGTAAATAATGATTGCTTCTAGAGTTTTGGTTGTAGATACTGGTAGCATTTACTGATATAGAATACTGGGATGAAAATAGGCTTTTATAGGGATTGGATTGGTGGGAAAATAGAATAAAATACAGGGCATGATAAGCATGAAATATGTTCAAAATATTAAAGCGGTGATATCAAGTTTGTGAGTGTGGTAAGAGACCGGTAGGGATAAACATAAGGCATTGACCCAGATGGCCTTTAAAATCCTTACGGTCTGAACTTCACACAAGCTTCTTTCTGACAATAGGCCTTTGACCTCCCTTTTCTTAGAGCATTTACTTTGGAACAGTTGTAATTGTAAATTGCCATTAAGACATACACCTTCTTAAAAGTTCTGCCAGTTTTACAACCTAAAAATGACTTTCTCAGTGACCTGGAAGCTAACCCTTTAAAATGCAATCATCAAGGAATATAAGGCCCCTCTCTCCAAGACTCTGGAAGAGAGTGGGAATGTCACCTTAATGGATGCCAATTAGCAAATAAGGAAGGCTTAATTATAGAAAGAGTCCTGAACAGACTAGGGAATAACAATGTGCTCAACACCTTCCACTGATGAACCTCCCTACAACTTCAATTAAAATGACAGACCATGAAATCTGGGTCTTTGGTACTATTAACTGAAGAACAGCAACACACTGGTCTTCCTGGGAGCTTGTTAAAAATGAAAAATCCTCAGAACTTGCCCAGCCTACTAAAACAGAAGCTGCTTTGTCTCTCTCTCGTTCTCTCTCTCTCTCCCTTTTTTCTTTCTTTCTTTTAAAGAAGCTGCATTTTTAACAAATTGGGTAGATAACAGAGAATGAAATTAGAATATTAGAAATGAATTAGAATATTTGGATGTGTAGTTAAACTTGAAATGTTATTAAATAAGTATGGGCCCTGGAATAAATTAGAAGGATAAGAGAGCATGGTTAAAGAGAGGGACATTGAATAAAGAGTGAATATAAAGTGAATTGGGAGGGTAGTAATGGAAAGATCAAATTTATAATCATGGGTGGGTTTAATTGACAGTAATCCAGATGCTAGACTCATGGGTGAAGTGGGTAAGGAAGAGTGAACAGGACTCCTGAAGAGAGTGGCTGTCTAAATGAGCACATAGTGCCATGACAGTAGCAGAAGATGAACTTGATAAGGTATAGGAGTGTTATTAGCACTCCTTTGTTGTCTCTAGTTGTGAAGGAAAGTAAAAGAAGCCTTGTCTTGAGAGGACTAGGGAGAGCCTGTGGTCTCAGGAGAGCCAGGATTCTGACAAGGGAAGAGGGAGCAAACTTTTTCTGGAAAGGATCAGATAACAAATATTTTAGGTTTGTAGGTTATATGGTCTCTATTACAATTATTCAACTCTGATTTTTGTAGGAGGAAAGGAGCCTTAGACATGATGTAAATTAATGAGTGTTTCAATAAAATTTTGTTCACAAAATAGGAATAGTCTGAATGTGACTTATGGGTTATATAGTTTGATTTTTGAGGTAAGGTGTCACAATGAAAAGAGGTTTGAAGATGATAAGTGATAGCATGGGGAGAATCTCCCAAGGGATTCAGAGAAATCCCTGGAAATCTCTGGAAAGCCATGGAAGTTTTGTGTCAAGTTAGATGCGAAAAATGGCAACACCTGCTCCACATGGTCACTGAGGTAAACAGCAGTATGAGACACGGAGAACGAGCTCTGGCTATCTTAGAATTTCAGCCCAACCACATAGTTCACAATGCTTCATAGATACACAAGAATATGGAAGTTATAAAAATAAACTCACGAGCCCAACTTGAAAAATAGGATGCCCCCAAGATTTTGAAGCCTCTGTGTGTCTCTTGAGTTTCACATCTATCTTCTCTTCCCTCCAAAGATGAGCTTTACTCTAAATGTTTTATTTAATATTTTCTAGTTTTTCTACCAAAATCTAATATAAAGGACAAGAATAGAAGTTAGGTGACTGAATAGATAGAGACATTTAAAGAGATTGAGAAATTTCTCTTCTAGAGGTATGTGTTTACAATTTAAAGGCAGAGACAAAGATAATGCCCACTATTCATTTACATTTCAAAGGATTGAAAATTAGAAAACATCCTCTTTGTTATAGGGCGCAACTTAAGAACAGACCGATCACCACTGAGAAGTCCAAATTTGAGAGTCTTTATTAAGCTGGCCAGCTGACTGTCTTACATAATGCCCCAAAAAATGGCTGTTGGGAGAACAGCCTCGACCACAGGGTTGTAGGGGTTCTTATACCAAAAATCACATCAATCATAAGTGTCTGTTGCTATGATTTGAAATTACAAACTAACATCATGAGATCATCAACAGAGGGGGAAGTGGGTCAAAATGACCCTTACCTAGGTACAAACTAAAGAATGGTTGCTAACATCCACAATTACTGTTCACATGGTACATTGGTTAAGAGCAATAGGAATCAAAAGAGAGAAATTCTTTACTACATAGGAGTTGCCATTGTATATTATTCAACATGTCACACCAAGTAACTGATGATGGGCACAGAGGTGGGGTGTTCCCATGGGAGAAGCTTATTTCCTACGTAATATGGAGTCTTAGAGCAAAATGGAGTCTGTTAGTCATTTCCCTTAGAGTCTGGCCTATAACATTCTCATGGAGCCAGATCTGTCAGCTCATCACACTCTTCTCAAAGATTTTTATTTTTTTCCAGATTATTCAAACCTAGTTTTACCTGACAAATAATGTTAGTACATATTTATGAGGTACAATGTGTGTGTATTTTTTTAAATTTTGAAACAGTCTCCCTAAATTGCCCAGGCTGGTGTTGACCTTGCGATCTTCCTTCTTAGGTCCCTTGAGCATGGTGTGCCCCACCATGTATGCTACAATGAGCTATTTTGACCCATTTATACACTGGATAATGATCAACTCAGGGTAATTAGCATATCTGTCACCTTAAAATTTTTTCACTTACTTGTGATGAGTACATTCAGAATTTTCTGTTTTATTAGGAGATATATATTATTGTTAATTATATTCATCCTGCTGTGCCATAGCATACCAGATTTTATTCTTCCTAAAAAAAATATTGTATTCACTGCTCACCCTCTCCCTATTTCCCACCTGCTACTCTCCCCATTCTCTGGTAACCACTACTTTGCTTTAAACTTCTATGATATCAACTTTTTTTTTTTTTTTTTGGACAGGGGAATAGATACAGAAAATGTAGCATATAGCAAAATGGAAAGTATTCAACTAAAATTTTGTTTATATGGAGGGGATGAAGTTCTTTCCTCTCTGGAGAAAAGGTTAGTACAATAAGCTCCCAGAATTATAATTGGGGATTCTTCTCCTTTGGTGCAAGAAGCTTATTGCATACACTTAAATACCTAGTCATTTCTCTCTCACTGAATCACCAGACAAGGGGAACCAGGATGCTTACTGCTGTAATAATACTCTTTCCCTGATTCAGAACTCACATTTACCTTCATAAAAAGCAAATAAATATAGATATCATAAACTTCCAATAGCAGCAACATATATCTTATTTTCAAGTGTGTTCTGAGTTCTGAGACAATAGAAGTCCTGTGACCCAAAAGCATACAACATATTCACCAGGAACACAGAAAAGCTTCATTGAATGATATGCTATGGCTTCTGTGTGGAATACTAGGCTTTGCATGGTTATGGACCAGAAGATGAGAAGAGGAAGTGCATCTTTTTCTGAAGAAGGTAGTGAAGCCAGAATTAAGGACAGGTCGTTAGTGTAGAAATAGGGGATCGGGTCAAATCGAGGAAATGAAGCCATGAAGCCATCTGCCTCTGGAAGTTGGAGACTGCCCTGGGAGAATGGAATGTCCGGGGCCCATTGATTACCAAATTCACCTGCCTTTATCAAGGACTGCAAGCATGGAGCTGCTGATTAATGCCTCCTGGGTCCTTACCTGCCTGAATCACCTTGACCCTCCCCCTGCCCAAGGCTTCTCACTTAATGCAAAACCTGGCAGGAAGGAGAGATAAAGGGAGAGAGAACTGGAGAACAAAAGAGACTTTAACCTATAAAAGACGTAGGGTGCGTTCACTTCGGGGGGACTTTAGAACATCAGCCACCTTCTTCCTATTGGGAGAAGTCTGTATTATTACCTTTAAATAAAACCTGTTATTAAGCAGGTTAAACATGCTTGCCTTGGCGTGCTTCTCTAGTATTCAATCTTCAACATTAGAGGGAGCAGAACTCGTCACCGGTAAACGGCACTATCAGTAGGGCTGCGGTAACACAAGGACAGGAAAATTCATCCACTTGTGCACTTCTTGATAATTTCTTACACAGTTCTAATGGTAAATAGATAAGTGTAGCAGCCACAACCTGAGGAGAACATGACATTCAGGGTTCAGACTACTCAGGAATTCAGGTTCTGACAGCAGTTTCAGTGTCGATGGCTGTCATTTGTCCCACTGACCACTCTTTTATAAATCTCCCCTAGGAAAAGTAGCCTGCCACAATTTCGTATGAGCTGTTCTCAGGGTTTATAAGAAGCAGGCCCAGTCAGCACAAAGAGTAGAGTTGAATGGATTCTCTGCTACACTGCCCAGATCCTCCTTTAGGACAGAATGATTATTTTCTTAAAGTCACATTCCCATCCCAGGGCAGCCCATATCCAACTGTTCAATGTCAGGTAAAGGCACACACCTCCTGCACCAAAATGGAACAATTGGGAAGCAACATGGTATTGACGGAGGCCCTTGTTGAGACCACATTACTGACTGCTCTCTCCCCTTGCATGTATTAATTAATGAATTATTTAGAAAATATCCATCTGAATGATGCAGTGTTACTTTAAGTGTTAAATTATGACTGTATCAATTGATAGTAGTTAAAAAAATAATGTCCTTAGAGTTAAGATAGAAATATGCAACCTATCACTTACCAGTGCTCTTGGTATAGCTCCTTCCCTCCAGGAGGAAGGAAAATTCATAGAGTAACTGCTATGGAACCTTCACCCCTCAAGTGTATGGCATTCACAAAAGAAGTGGCCTCACCTGGGAGCTTGTCAAGCTATGGGTTCCTGTCCCAGGCCTACTGAATTAGATTCTGTATTTTTATAAGTTCCCAGTATAATTCTTATCCACTGATTTAGATCAGTGGTTCTCAACCCTGACTGCAGGTTAGAATCACCTATAAACTTTGAAAAACATATTTATGCCTACTTTCCATTCCAAATAAATTCCATCAGAATCTCTGAGCTATGGTGTTGTAAGGCCCCCAAAAAGGAAACCCCAACTCTGTCCCATGGATTGACGGCAACCCCAATCAACCGCAGGAGGCGTCACTTGATGCAAACCGCAAAAGGTGTTTATTCCAGCGCGCTGAGACCCGACTTGAGACTCACGCAGGAGTCGCAGGAGTCAAGGAGTCGAGTCCCAAGCAAAAAATCTTGTAGGTTTATAAAGGCAGAGACCACATATCGGGAGGGGTCGCACATGAAAGGGAAAAGGGGAACAAAGCTGCCGGGAAATTTCAAAGGGGGTCTGGGTTTGCTGATAACATACAACATGTTTCACAATGTTTTACAACAGGGTGTAGATTCTGGTGTCTTAACTGCCTGAATACTATCTTGCTCCAATTACTCTTTTTTTTTTTGTTTTGTTTTGTTTTGTTTTGTTTTGTTTTTTAATAATGTATTTTTTTTATTGTAAACAAATGGGATACATGTTGTTTCTCTGTACATGGCGTAAAGGCATACCATTTGTGTAATCATAAATTTACATAGAGTATTGTTGTTTGATTCATTCTGTTATTTTTTCCCTTCCCCCCACCCCTCCCACCCCTCTTTTCCCTCTATACAGTCCTTCCTTCCTCCATACTTGCCCCCCTCCCTAACCCTAACTCTAACCCTAACACTAACCCTTCCCTCCCCCCATTATATGTCATCATCCAATTATTAGCGATATCATTCGTCCTTTGGCTTTTTGAGATTGGCTTATCTCATTTAGCATGATATTCTCCAATTTCTTCCAATTACTCTTTTACTCTCTGTTTGGGGCTGTTTCCTGGAACAGCTTTCAGGGCTTTGTTCCCAGCACTGGGAGGGAGACCTTAGGAAGTTGAGATAAAATAGACAGCTTAAAAAAATGTCCATTCTTTCAGTGTCTGCTCATTGGTTTATCATAGAAGTTCCAGAGTCTTTCCTAATGAGTAGTCAGAGTTATGAGTGATTGATGCAGAAGGTCTCCCAAGTTCCTTTCCCCCTCTGAATGTCTTGGGTCAATCACTAATGTTTATGAAGTCCCTCTGGATTTCATCATTAAATTTTCATTTTTCCCTTAGAATTTTTCAATTTTTTAAATCTCATTTCCCTTCTTTCAAGCTGAGAAAATGGAAATATAAAACTGCACACTGATTAACTTATTTATTGTCTGATTCCAGCCTCTAGAAATTGGAACTTTCTATCTGCTCTTCTTAAAGGACTACAGATAAAGTTGAAACTAATAAATGATCATAGAGCTCAGCTTTCAGGTACAAAATCAATGTTCATATTCGCTCCCTTCCAAAGGCTGTTTCTGTTTGGTTAGAATGATTTTCAGTTTCAATGTATTTTTTGGGGTCAGTCAATAAGGTTTGGCCTCAAGGCAAATCATTCGATCTTTTGTTCTTCCCCATTGCTTTGAGCAAGAGGACCAAAGTAAGAAATGGAAGCATATAAATAGCTGCATGGGGAGCCAATTCCCTGGTCATTGATTCTTTTTGAGCAGGAGCACGTAAGTACAGAAGACAGGAGAGAGAGAAAAATTCCACCACTCCCTTATTCACAAAATAGGAGATAATTAATAGGCTGAAAAAATAGGACTGAATCAAATAATATATTATTTATTAATAAAATCACATGTATTACATGGAAATCAAGTATGCCTAAGGTATGATATCATTCCCCATATGTTCTAGAGACCTTCTATTAAACAAAACAAGTCAGCGAACCATAGAAAAAGGACATGATGTTTTAATATTTAAAAGTCACTTAATAGTAAAACTTATCTGCGTGAATATTCCTTGTATGCTAAGACCCATGTGAAAACAAACATATTTAAAACATCTATTGGAGTTAGAGAGTTTGTTGTTGTCAAGATGAAATAACTGAAAAAGAAAAATTTGCTCATGTAAATGGAATAAACTATTGTTAAAATTTGGAATTTGGGAGTTTTGTAATTATTAGTATCACTATTTACTTAGAAGGCACTGAACCAAGAATAGAAGATTATCATACAGGAAAAGAAGGTAAAGGTCAAGTAAAGAAATTTCTTTACAAATAACCCATGTGGCAGCCTACTTGTACACTTAGTAACCATAGGTAACCAGGCATCTGCAGTCAGATGCCTCCATCACACTTGTATGGGTTGTATGCATGGGTGACCAGGTGTATACAATGTTATACCATGAAAGAAAGATCTGCAGGAATAGCTGCTTCATTTTCACACAAAATTCTGCATTTCTTGGCTCCCTATGTAATATGTTCTAAAGATCATGATATCTCAAGCTGTGTTCAAGATTATGTTCAATTTTAAGGAGTGGTAGTGTTAGGTCCCATTCCGACTAATCCCCGGAGAGTCAAAGTGAACACACGGTAATGCAAATCACACAGCGAGGTTTTATTAAAGCAAGCTCGAGCCTGGACCGCAATCAGCCCCTCAGACCGATACAATGGCTGGGGGGAGGGAGTGGCCCCGAGTGGCGAGAAAGCGCTCTACTTAAGAGCTTTTTCCAGCATTCATACACAAGGACCTGTACATTATTGGTTAAAATTCACACAGCTAAATATTTGTCCTCTTTTGGTTTGGTCCCTCCGCTTTATTTGAATCTTATTGGGTCCCGCCAAAACTGAACGGTCCTGGAGGGAGCAAGGAGGAGGGAAGGAGTGAATTATGGGGGAGAGGGGTCAGGCCTAGGTTCCCCTGTCCTTGATAGATGGGGTCTCCGGACAGCTGCACATTCCTCAGGTATATATCTCTGAACAGCCTTGGTAAGCCTGGGGCCCAGCGCATCCCATTTGACCCTTATTGGCCCTCGAAGGCACCTCAGTTTTTGCACACCCTTTTCCTGGGGGTCCGGTTCACAAAATAGCTTGTTTATACAAGAGGGCTGCACGGATGGCACCCCCTTCTCAACAGTAGTTGATCATATACTTCTTTAGACCTTCAGCTGGCTGAAGAATAATGATTTGTTTATTGATTTTTTTTAACATTTTTTTCTTTCATTCCTCTGTCTCAGTTTATTTCATTGCTTCCATTGGCTTTAACTATCTAAGGTTTCTCATAATTTTATATTCATATACAGGCATCCTATAGGGGACTATTTCCTTAGAGCATTTGATTATATTTTCCTGTATTTTATAATTACCTTTGCCAAAAGGTGAATGAAACCTAGAAATCATTTTGAAAATATTTCTGAGATATTTGGAAAATATTCTGAAATATTTGGAAAGATTCTGTCAGTAATGGTGTTATCATTTTTTCTGATTATATACGAGCCTAACGGGAAAAATGTCAAGGCTGGTTGTAAGAACTACACTGGTTTTCTATCAGTACATGTGTGTACATATGTGCATGCATAAATATGTATATATAATATATTCACTTTGTGATCATAGGTGAAAATCAGTATGTAGTACAAAATTATTTTAATCTTCTAAAGACTCACCAATGGGGTTGTTTTACCATTAAAGTTGCATTAAGCCCAACTCTTTTTATAATAAGTAATATTTACCGGTTAGTTATAAGAGGAGAAAAAACTCACATATAATTGTGTTTAAAACTGTGAGATTAAGTTTTTTGTTGTTTTGTAAACTCTGCCACTGTGCAAACTTGTAAAACACGTTCCCTTAAGAAAATAAAGATTTGTATCTGAAGGGATGTATAAGAATGGAAACCTTGTGTAACTGACAAGTTGTAAAATTCCAAGAAGTACGATGGGTGCATCATTTAACTACTATAGCCTTTTAATGACCCTGTCAAAGTTTCAGATATTTCTATCTATGATTTTGTCTTCAAATGGCTGGCTAACTCGTTAAGAGCTTGACTGCATGTGTTTTTGCTCAGGGACATTACATGGCATTGTGTTTGTAGTTTTCAAGGCTGCTTACTATTTGGAAATGTAAATCACAGAATCATTGGTGGAGTCCAGTTGGGCCATGCTGCTTGACAAGCTCTGTGACATCACAGATTAATGAAAATACTTCTCTATATGCCTTCTTCAATTAAAATACCAACTCCATAACTCCTTTTTACCTATACTCTTCTTGCTCTCCTCATTTGTTAATTTTTTTTTAAACATGTACCAGCAACACTATGATAGCTTTAATACCTAGGTACTTTGTCCTCCTAAGACAGGTAGCTCATCAAATTCCTCAAATTTCAAAACCCATTCAGTTATCAGCAACCCAGTGACTGTCACAAACAGCTGGGAATCACCACAAAGAAACCAGAGGTCCTAGAGACAAGTACTCCAAAGATGTTTTCTACTTCATGCTTAATTAACTCAGACGATAAGTCTTTGATGCATAAACAAATGAGCCTTTCACTAGAACATATTGTCAACAACCCAGGAAAACATTATGGTGCAATAAGCTTTAGAGATAATTATTTGCCATTTGTTAATGCATTCTGAATTACAAACAGTAGAATCCAACCCTTCCAAATATGCTGAAAAGGCCATATATCTTAGAGAAAAATTAAAATCAAAATTATTTCTATGATTGTTTTCATAACTAGGAGTTATCTCCTAGAAGAAATTCAAATATAATGATGTGCTTCAAAATCTCAAAATCCTTTTTGCTTCCATAAACCATATTTTTAATTATGTACTACTTATCACAAAGTACTAGGAAAGATTGTATCACTTCAGACACCACAATTAAAAGTTGATTGATTTTTCTCTATAAATGATCCTTCTATAAGTACCATCCTACACAGGAACACTTTGATGATGAAAATATAACATTGTCATTGTTTCCTTGTTTTGCATTTCTTGGCACATAGTAAAATATTCCAAAAATCATGACTAAGACAAAGGGCAATGAAGAAAATAAGCATAACCAAATTCAGAAACCTCATCTGCAAATGGATAAATTGTACTTTTACTGAAAGCAATAAAAATAGATAAGAGTTGGATGTGGTGGTACACACCTATAGTCCCAGTGACTCAGACGTCTGAGGCAGGAGAACCAAAATTTTGAGGCCAGCCTCAACCACTTAGTGAGGCCCTAAGCAACTTAGCAAGACCCTATCTCAAATAAAATATAAATAAATAAAATTTAAAAATGGTGGGGGATGTTATTCAGTGATTAAGCACCATCGGGTTCAATCTCAGGTGCCAAAAAAAAAAAAAAGCCAACAATAATTAAAAAAACAAAAAACAAAAAAAAAAAAAAACAAGTTTTTCTTGGCTATGTGTTTTGAAAATATTACCTGTTTTTATAAGTTTTTGCAAAAACACATATAGGATTTTGGACATAAATACACATAAATTTTGAGATTTTCCAGTGCATATTAAGTTAGAAATGACATTTTAAAAGTTGTGAATTTTGTAAATATAGGAAGATTAAGAATTTCAGTAACTTCTAAAATGTTCAGGTGTGAAGTGCTGATATAAATGTTATTTGTCGAGGTTTGTTTCTAAGTAAGCAATTCAGAACAAACATGGTTATGAAGAAGAGAGATATTTAATTTCAAAACTGTTGTCTAATTTTGTTTTTTAAAATACAATTTAGTACATTTAGTAATTCATCATAGTGAAACCTGTAATATAAAGCCGATACCAGCCTCCCAACCACTTGTCAATCTGTGCTCCACCCGCCTCTTACCTTACAGGAATTTCCGGCCTACGCTATAGTCATTTCCTGCTTCCCACGGTAAGTCCTAATATGCTAGCTAGCTATTGGTTCACCAGTCAACTTGCAAGTATTCTCCTCTGCCACTGGTTCCTTCCAGCCCAGGAGATTCCAATATCTGGGAGAAGTGCCCACGCCATCCTTCCTTTTTCCTTTCTTTTCCCTCTGGAGCGGATGCGCTAGTCATCCACATAATAAAGTCTCTTGTGTGAGGCCTCCTGTCTGTGGTGCACTTTTCTGGGAGCTATTGTCCAGCCGCAACTGAGACGGGAGTGCGCAGCGGTGGCTAGAATTGCTGCGGATCCGAGCTGAGCTGCATTTTTCCTTACAAAACCAGTCTTGAAAATCAGGACTGGGTCCCTTTCCCCCAGTGTTGAAGATTAAACACCCAATAAAAGTCAAGGCAAGTGCAGAAAATAAGTTTTATTTAAAGAACAGAACAGAAACAGACTTCTGGGGAGAGGGGATCCAAAACTGGTATCCTAGGGAGTGACGGTGTCCTTAATAGATTTTAGGTTTTCTTTCTTCTCATGTTTCTCAAAAGTGACCAAAAGAGCAGGAAGAGAATAAGAGAATTGCTTGTGTTGGAACATGTGATCCTTCCTCTCCCCTGAAGTCTTTTAGCAACCTCGTGATGGAGCGTGCAATCTACCCATCCCCTTTTCTTCGATAATTAGCTACCTGTCCTTGTCCGGGTCTCAATAGTTCTACAAAGATTTTAGTGGCAATATTTTAAATAAAAAATATTGAAAGTAATGCTTTCTCTTTATATAATTAAATATTTTTAAAAAATGCCTTAGCAAAACCAAAACAAATATATGTACAGCTTGTTAGAGAATAACCAGGGGCTCATGATCTAACCCATTTTTTAAATTGGTGACTACTTCATTAATGTGTCTTTTGCCTTTCCTTAAGAAAAATCTTTGAAGCATTTCCAATTACTTTTATTTTTTTGATACCAGGGATTGTTATCATCACTAACACCCCACCCGCCACTGGCCTTTTTAAAATTTTGTAGTTGTAGATGGACAACATGCCTTTATTTTTTGTTTCTTTTTTATGTGGTGCTAAGGATTGAACCCAGTGCCTCACAAGTGCTAGGCAAGCACTCTGCCACTGAGCTACAGCCCCAGTCTCTCTCCAGTGCTATTTTTTGAGACAGGATCTTGCTACATTGCTGAGGGTTTCACTAAGTTGCTGAGGCTTGCTTTGAACTGGGGATCCTTTTGCCTCTGCCGCCTAAGCCAGTGGGATTACAGATGTGTCACTGTATCTGGATTCCAATCACTTCTAGTAATTGGAATGTATGTTTACTTTAAGTAATTGGAATGTATGTTTAAACCGAAAAAAAAAAATACAAGAAACACACACACACACACACACACACACACACACACACACACACACAGCTAGACAGAAATCCTGACTTCTGTGGACCCAACCACCAGACCATGGAGTGGGCCCTCTTCCCACTGGGTTGGTTTGGAACTAGAGGCAACTGCAAGTCTTCTGATGTAACCTGCACTCAGACTAGTTGATCTACTACAGTCACTGATGCAACAACTGGACTTGACCAAATCCATATTCCTCTTTATCTGTTTTTCTATAAGACACATCATTATTTATATGATTTCAATGCAAATATTTAGAACAGATCTCAGTCTTAAAATTTTTTTAAACATTACATGCCAGTTATTTGCTAAGTTTGTGTAAGTATTATCTGCCATTGCCAAACAATTCTGTTCTGATCATCAAGGGGACAGATTTATTTCAGGCATCCACAATATTGCTATGTTAAACACCTGTTGTGATGCATATTGAGACAATACTGTCTACAATCCACATCTGTTCTCTAGGTACCATATATAGGTAATACTTCTGGTTTTATTAATAATTCCAAGTATTTTTCCAAATAAATTGTATCAGTGTATACTCCTATTCTGAGTGTTGCTTGAACATATTCCTCTATATTTAGTATTAAAAGACTTTAATTTTTTGTCAGTACGAGATGGTATTTTATTATTTCTCTGCTGAAAAAGTGTCTTTCTCTCTGCCAGTGAGCTTTCCCTTATGTAAAGTGCATATGTTATGATTTAGATATATGGTGTCCCACAAAGTTCATATGTGAGACAATACAAGAAGATTTAGAGGTGAAATGATTGGGTTATGAAAGTCTTAACCTAACTAGTGAATTATTCACTGATAGGAATTAAGTGAGTGGTAACTGAAAACAGGTAGGGTGTGAGGGGAGAAGGTGGGCATTGGGGGCATGGCTTTTGGAGTAAAGTGTCTGGCAAGTAAAGTATCTCTGCTTTCTAGTGACATGTCTCCACCTGCTTCCTTCTGCCACACTCTTCCACCATGCTGTTCTGCCTTACCTTGTGCCTAAAGGAATGGAGCCGGCTAACTATGGACTGAAACCTCTGAAACCATGAGCCCTGATATAAACTTTTTCCTCTTTCAAATTTTTCTGGTTAGATCTTTTGATCACAGTAGCTAAAAAGCTGATTAAAACAGCATATATATGCATTTTGCCATTTTTCTATGTATAATTCTTTTACCTATACTATGTTTATTTGTGAGAGAACTTAATATGTTTATATTGTCTAATTCCCAGTTTAATGTATCAAAAATATTTTTCTCAGTAATCATTCTGGTAATTTTTGATGAATAGAATTTTCAAAAATTTATTTTTATTAGTCATTATAATTATACATTATTATGTACATAATTCATGATGCCACATTCATACATGCATTCCTATGAAACAGTTTGAGCAATCTCATTCCCCAGAATCTTTCCTTTCCTTTCCCTCCTCCTTGCCATATCTGCTTGATCTACTCTATTGAACTCCCTCTATTATTTTATTATTTTAATTTGTGCATTATAATTGTACATATGTGTGTGCTCATATATATATGCATATATATATATATAGAGAGAGAGAGAGAGATAGGATTCATATATTCATACATGGATATAGCATAATTTGATAGATTTCATTCCCCAGTACTTCATGCTGTCAGTGAAATTCTTAATTTTAATTTCAATCAACAGAATTTTCTTTGGTTTTTTTGAGCTTTAGCATTTTCTTTTTGTTTAAAAATATTATCTATGAACTTTTATCATAGTCTCTTAAAATTTCCTCTAAGAGTTTTAAAATTTTACTTCCAAACTTTTACCTCTTAGACAATTCCATCTGGAATTGATGCTTATGTGGATTAATATGTATTTTTCATGATGAAAAACAATGTAAGCTTTTGTTATGTACCTCTTTTTGTATGTGTAATACTTTATTTCCTGTCATTTCTTCCATTGGTCAATAGTATATCATTGTGCTTTTAACATAATATTTCTGTGATATGGGCTTATAACAGTTCTTGATATATGATATTGATCTTGTTTTTATTTTTCAAGATTTGATTATTTTAGCATTTTGTTTTTCTTCTATTACAATTTTTGACTAAAATAGCAGATCAATTTTTGGAGAATTTCTATTTGCTACTACAGATCATTTCTTATTTAGAAACATATACTCGATCTAGGTCTTTCAAATTTTTCTTAGGAACTCTTTTGACTTTCTATAAAGTTTTATAATTTTTTACATCATTTGTAATATTATGCATGGAACATTACCTTTTTCATGCTAATGTGATCATTACTATCAATAAACTGAGAAGATACTCTAAGCGTTTGAAGAAGCTAATTAATTATATTCTAGAGAAATTCTGACTGCTCTATGCATATATTAAGTAGAGTGGGGCAATGGTGGATTAAGAATAACCATTTTGAAAACTATCGCTATAATCCAGCAAAAGATGGTGATAACTTGGCCAGGATTGTAAGAGGGGAAGTTAGAAGTAGTGAGGTTAGGGACATCTTTTGAAGGTAGTAACAACAGGATATGATGATGAACTAGATATGATCTGTGAAGGTGAAATATAGTTTTCAGCTTGAAAAATGGGAAAAGTGAGGTTTCCACTTAAGAAAATGGAAAAGATTTCAAGAGGAATACATTTGAGTGATGGGAATATAAGAAGGTCAGTTTTGGAATGGTTTGTCGGAGATTCCTAGAAGTCCCAAGGTGACAAGTTGGATAAGCAATTGAATGTGAATCTAGAGCTCAGAGTAAGAGTCTGGGTTGGAAATATAAATTTGGAATTCATCCATATAGAGGATTTTTCATGTCCTGAGTCTAGATGAGATGACATAGGAAATAAATGTAAATTTGAAAAAAGAAAAAAAAAAAAGACCTCTAAGGACACAGACTTATGGAACATCAAGATGTGGAGGTTCAACTATGAGGAGTACCAGCATTGCATCAGCAAGAGATGTATTAGGAAAGCCCATCAAATACCATGTCTCAGCAACAAGATGAGGTGTGAAAAAGCTATTTTGAAGAAAAATGTTTGGGAAACTCCTGATAGAGTATAAGATGAAGATCCCAAGTTTCAGGAGAGCTGCTTTGGGCCAACATACTCTTCTTTGCACATGTGCCACCTTGACCATAGCTAAGAGATCCTTTAAAAATCACTTTAACCTAGGTTTTATACCCCAGGCCCCAGTTGGATCACTAAAACAAGCGCTGACGAACCTCTTATTCCACAAAGGGCAAGGGCACAGCCTGTGTTGTTTCCGACAGTTCCTCATCTGAGAATATTGCATTTTTTGGCACATTCTACATTTATCCTAGGAAAACAAGCCAGAGGCATAACACTTGAATCTGCTTAAGTCATCTGGTTCCATGCCTCCCTGCAAAGACTCACATTTCCTTACATAGGTGTACTGGAATAATAGGGGATAGGTATTTGGGGGGTCCAACTAAGAAGAAATGGGGTTGCAAGTGCAATATGTTGTGTTTAGGAGGACATATTTATGAGGCTTTCATAATTCCCATATGTAATCAAAAATTTTCCAGCCATAAGAATGGCTTCTAGTAATTACCCAACATTACAAAAATTTCCTGGCTTGGTGGTCAAAGGTCAGAGTCAGAGGTTTAACAAAATAAGCATGTACCCTTCTGTGACTGACACCAGAGCACCTGATTAGGAAAAGAGACACAGATTGTGGAAGTTAGAGGTCAAAAGTGGTTGATGGAAAAATCAACCAACCATGTGTGTAAATTGCTAGGAGAACATTTAGTACTTATTGAAATTGAGTGAAAAATTGAAATTCTCTCCATCCAGAATTAGGCTGGATAATACAGAACACCCAATTACAAATGCATCACACATTTTTTTTCTTGATGAAAATCATGCAAAATTTATCTGTATTCTTGTGTTTTGAGGGCATACACCTGTGGCACTTGTAGCAGGCCATGTAACATGTCTGAACAAGAAGTGTGGATGGTACTTTAGCATTTTGTCATGACAAATTTTGGCAGCTCCAGATGAAAACTGCTCCTGAATGGAATAATCCCTGAGTGAAAAAAAAAAAAAAAAAAACCAGAAGAAACTAAACTTAGATGACAAAAATCTTACATATCATCTTGTATACGTACAATATAATATATATTTATAAGACATTTATGTGGTTTATTACAGGCTAACAGCAATTTTTAAATGCATTTAAATTTATGGGATAGAAAATAAACAATAAGGCAATTATTTTCTTCAGGAGAAACAGAGTTGTAAAAGAATTGTAACTAATCATGGTATACCTCTTAGTTCCACTGTGAATAGTATTTACCTGAACAGAAAAATGTAGGCACTGCACATTAGTTAAGTTAAATATTATGATGTAACTACAATAGGAAGTGATAGGTAGCATGCATATGAGCCTGTGTTATGCATCTGTCCGCTAGCTGTGCATGCAACTAGCAGTTAGGTGAGGTAAAATCAGAGAAATGCCTGTATAAAAATATACCTGAAGAAACAAATAGTGTATTTGGAGTTGCTTCTGGGGAACAAGATTGAAAAATTGGGGAGAGAGAAATAAGAAATAGGTAAATTTTATTGTAAACATTTTGTTGAAGAGATACTTATATATTTTTGATAAAAATTAAAAAATGGCATTAATTCTCTAATTAACACACTTTCATAAAACAGATCATTATCAGTTTTGTATTACCCTTTTTTTTTAGATTGTGAGTCACATTTCTTTTTTGTAAAATATGATGTTGGTAGGATTATCCTTTCAGGCCAAAGGAATGATTAACTAAAATTAATTATTTCTCAGAAAATAACCTAAATCCTTGATAAAGCAAATGAGAGTTGATATGAAACAGCCACTTGAATGTCATTGCTTAAAGTCAATCATGTTTTTAAGAAAAGTAGGATATAAATATTTATGAAATTGAGTTTTCTTTATTGTTTTGAAAAAAAATTATTAAAATTTTACTACCTTTGTAGTATTTATTTTTTCCTTTCTATACTACAAATGAGTTTTACATTAATAAATCATAATTCATGATAAACTAATTGAGCATGAAATAAAATAATAGAAAAAAACATGGTATTATAACAGTCTTAAGTTT
Organism: Sciurus vulgaris; assembly: GCF_902686455.1. NCBI lineage: Eukaryota > Metazoa > Chordata > Mammalia > Rodentia > Sciuridae > Sciurus > Sciurus vulgaris. Next base: position 55,566,603 of record NC_136462.1, on the reverse strand, counting down.
GACTTCATTATATAAAAACTAAAAAATGTATGCATTGGGGTTTTTGAAAGCAGACACCAAGCATTCATTCAGATTTCATTATAGAAGCAGCATTGATTTTATTCTTGCATCTACATTTCACAAAAAGGAATCAGAGGGAAAAAGCTTGCCTCACAGGCAAGGTTGAAAGCTCAGTTTCATTTTATTTCTTATCTTAATAGCAGGGAGCTGCTACACACTGAAAAATATATGCTTCAGAAAGACTGAGCTTGCTAGCTTTTGCAGAGTTGTTCATCTTTTTCTAAAGGACAGTTATCAACTAAGCAAAAAAGGAGAAAGTAAGTATTTTGCTTGGCATATGATATTATAAATCTATGACTATGCAGCCAGAAAAATTCACACAGGAGGACTTAGAGTTTAAAAATTAAGGGCAAAGTGTTAAGAGTGTTGTTGGGAATATAGTTTCTGAGTTCAGACAGAGTGATAGGCATCCTCTAAAATACTCCCCAATAATCCCTCCCTCTTAGAATTCTGGCTTTTATGAAATCCCTTGTCTTTGAGTGTGGGTTAGACTTATTGACTTGTATTAAGCAATAGCATGTGGTAAAAGTGATGGGTAAAAGTGTTGCTGCCAAGATTAGGCTTCAGAGTCTTTGGCTTTGGTCTGGGTGCTCTCTCTCACTTCTGGAGTACTCACACTAAAAATAACCAACTGCCATGTTTTGAGGGAGATCTGGGGAGAATCCCAATTTAGTGAGCTTGGAAGCAAAGCTTCTGAGTCCTGCCAGAAACCACATGTGTGAGTCTGTGAGAATTTCTTCAGTCAAACCTTGAAATAATTGCAATCTCAGCTGGCACCTTTATTACAGTCTCTTGAGAGAACCTAAACCAGAAACACCCAGCCAGATTGCTGACTGGTTGAAAGTAAGAGGTAATAATTGTTTTTTTCAGACTCTAGATTCTGGGATAATTTTTTAATGTAGCATTTATTAACTAATACATTGACTGTAATTCAAACTCTGACCACACATGATCTAAATCTTAGATTCTACATTGTTAAAATGGAACAACCTTGGTAAGTATGTTGTGTATTTTGTATGGTTGAGAGGACTTAATGAGATAATTGATCATTTATATAGATTAGCATATGTAACTGCACATATGGAGTATTCAAAAACCAGAGCTATAATTTTTAACATCAATTTAATTGATAGGAATAATTCTGAGAATATTCATTCTATTGTTAGTCTGGAATGCATTCTACTTTTTCAAAAGGTTGATAAACCATAATCCATCATGTAATTTGCCTTTACTATTTATTCCAGATCAATATCCTCCTTACCTTTTCACAGCCATTAGTTACTTTTGTTGACCTCAGATTCAGACCTTTCCAAACGCTGAACCCTTTCTGATCAAAGCAGGCCATACATCTCTTAGCAGTCTCGATCTGCAACCAGCTGAGTTTAGAATTAATATTAGAGTCCTAATCCCAGGACAATATTAAGTTTGGGGTTTAAGGAGTAATAACTTTTTAAGCTGCAGGAGGGTTTTTATCTCTTGTCTGTTTTGTTTCCTGGGCTATGGCTTCCCTGATTTGCACAGCATGCTGAGATGTCAGGCCTGATGGCACTGTATCTAAGCCTGACCCTGTCAACCAGCCATTCTTTTCTCCTTGTTTTTGATATCACAGTGATTCCTGATTTTTTTTTTTTTTTCTTCCTTGGGTGCTAATGAGCTCTCAGTGTGACTAGGTGGATTATGCCAGCTATTTGTCTGACAGTATTTTGATAGCTCCATGATGGTGGTAAGATGTTATCATTTCCTCTTTTATTTCCTCAGAATAACAAATATTCCAACATTTACCATTGTTTCTTCTTCCTTTTTCACCACATATTCTATTTATCAAGATTTCTCTTGCACACCTAAATTCTCTCTTTATCACAAGACTGTGAGAACACTGTATTTTTACAAAGGCAGTAATTTACTAAAGTTTTGTATGTGAGACAGCTAAGAAAACATTGTCCAAAAATTACAATAAAGTGTATCTTCTCAGTAAAAATGAATTTGTTTCCAAATACTGATTTCATTGAAACACCTTCCACCACATATATACAAAATGTACTCACTAAAACTAGTTTCTGATACCACTAGCTCAAATTTGTACACTGAAGAACATATACTCTAAAAAGTGATGACTGTATATATATGTGCCTCAAACTCAGAAATTGATATGAACAGTTTATTCCTTATAAAGAACATCTTGACCTTTAAATAAAACAAAAGTCCCCCCCCCAATTTAACTAAGAAAGAGAGTTAATTTATAATTCTTCAGGAATCATAGACTTCAGGCTATAAATCCAGCAGATTGAGAGACATAATTAGTAGTGATGAATTGTTGCTGATAAAATGCAAAATATCAGGACAATTTTGTGATTAAAAAACTGCATACAAAAATCACACTCACTCTGGTCAAAGTTTTAAGAAAATTAATCATTCCTAAATCTAGAATGATGGACTTTATAATATTAGAATAGTTTGTTTAGATAGATATCTTCATTCAAGAGAGCTAGCTAACACATTTTAGGAATGAGGTGTCAGAATGTTATAAATTCAGTAATCTGAACTGATTCTACTCTCCACACATTTTTTTTTCAATTAGAATGATATTATGAATTACAGAGTGATATGAGGAAAGATAAATTCTAATGTGTAAATCCTGGTATAAATATCTATTATTGTTCCATGCTAGCAGATTTCACTTCCACACAGATTTATAAAGTCTATAATTAAGCTATAATGAACCCCTCACTTAAAAACAAAATTGAAAGCCATTTTAATCATGAACATTTAAATTGTGATTGAGTTATGTGGATGATTGTTTTTATCTTATCATTTCAAGACTATTCTTTTCCTCTTAAATTTCTTTTTATTTTTCATGCTATAATTGTCACCTTTGTTATTTCTTCAAAAAGCACCATTTGGGAAATAATAACAATTGAGTACAATTGCCTAAAAGCACCTTTCTTCCCCAGAGACACACAACAGAACTTGGGAGAGAGTGTGAAGGAATACTCTATAGCAAAGATATCTTTACTCTTAATACCTATGGATACTTGAGAATTTACTGAAATGTTACTTTAGTATATATAAATCCTACTATATGAGTAATAGTCATCTTACAAATTGTATCAATTATATAAAGAGAATAAATTGCAGTGCAACTTTTTCAAACCCAAGGACTAAAGTATTTTGTGAAGTATATTCAGGAAATGCTATGTCTAATGAAGGGTTTATGGATCGTATTAGTATATTAAAGACTCTGTAAAGGACTTTGTTAGACAAACCTATTTAATTCAATATAACCTAGTGTTAACTAAATTTAATTAAGAATCCCCTCCCCCATTTTTCCACTGCACAACCATCATCTTCTCAAACTGTTGTAAGAAAGACTAAATCTGTGTAGTAGCAATTATTATCTTCATCTTACAAAGAAAGCAATCAAATAGATATGGGTAAAGGTAAAACATAGGTATAGAAATATCAATTCTCTTGCCAGAAAGGATAACGAACAAATGAACTCAGAAAATTCTTGAAAAAAATAATCAACATGTAAAAGTTATTAAGAATGCTATATGCCAATAGTAAATTATATAAAATAGATATCATAAAGATATCACATTTATAACTGCTACAATAAAGAATAGGGCATCTCAAAATTAGGTGAAAGTCTCCTATAAGGAAAATCCTAAAATATTGGCAAAATAAATTTAAGGGTACACCCAAACACACACATACAAAAGTAAAGGCATCCCATGTTTGTAGATTGGAAGAATCATCATTAATATGTCAATGGTACCCAAAGGTATCAACAAATTCAATACAATTCTTCTGAAAATTCCAGTGAAATTCTTCACAGAACTAGAAAAAAAATACCAAATTTTGTATGGAACCACACATACACACACACACACACACACACACACACACAACTCTGAATAGTCAAATTAATCTTAAGGAAAAGGAACAAAGCATTCCACTTCCTGACTTCAAAAAGTACTGCAAAACTACAGTAATCAAAACAGCATAGTCTCTTTTAAAAAAAAAAAGATATATAAAGTTTAATTGGGGCCATATTAAGAGGGTAAAATAGCATAGTCTTGGCATAAAAGTAGACACATATCTGATTGGAACAGAAAAGAGAGCTTAGAAGTAAACTCACCCATCTACATCCAGATGATTTTCATCAAAGCTGCTAGGAACATGCTATGGAGAAAGGACAATCTTTATCAATAAGCTGTAGGGGCTATTACATGCAGAAAAATAAAACCCCTACCTCTCGCCAGTTTCAATGGTCAATGAAATGGATTAAACACCTAAATGTTAAATTACTAGAACATAGTATAGGGGAAATACTTCAGGCTATCAGAATGGTCAAAGATTTTTTGGACAAGACCTCAGAAGCACAGGAAAGGGGAGCATAAACAGGCAAATGAGACTGTACCAAATAAAATTTTCTGTATAACAAAGGAAATAATAACCACAATAAAAAGACAACTTATAGAATGGAAGAAAATATTTGCAAACTATCATACATGTGTTAAGGATATGCTGGCCAGAATATATAAGGAACTCCAAAAACTTAAGAAGATTTGGAAAATAAGCAATAGACCTAAATAAACACTTTTCAAAAGGAGGCATACAAATAACTAACAGATATGTTAAAAAATAAACAAACACAAAGCAACACTAATCATCAGGGAAATACAAATTTGCAAATCTAAACAACTATTAAGGTATCGCCTCACCTCAGTAAGAATAGCTGTCATCAAAATGACTAAAGATATGAAGTGTGGGTAAGGATGTAGAGAAAAGGAGACATGTGCACCCTGTGGTGGGAATGTAGATTAGTACAAATATTATGGAAGGTCATATGGAGAATGCATAAAACATTAATAACATGACTATTATATGACATAGCTATCACACTACTGAGCATATACTCAAAGAAATGAAAGTAGCACTTCCATGTTTATTGCAGCATATTCACAACAGCCAGAAAATGGAAACAATCTAAGTGCCCATCAATTGATAGATGAATAAAGAAATGGTGATATAAATACACAAAGTCTAAAAAAATTGATATTCTGGCATTTGCAGGATGGATGGAACTGGATATCATTATGTTAGGTGAAATTAACAAAGCACAAGAAAACAATTAGCACATGATTTCATCCATATGTGTACTCCAAAATAGTTGACTTCATAGCAGTTGAGAGTAGGATGGGTGGTAAACAGAAGCTGAGGAAGAGAATTGAAGGGAAGAATGGGGAAATGTTTATCAGTGTGTACTAAGAAACAGTTAGGAGAAGCTCTGAGGTACTCTTGGGGATTGTAGGCAGAATAATATACAGTGCACTTGAGAAATGGATGGAGTTAGAGACTATCATGCTAAGTAAAATAAGCCAAACCCCCCCCAAAACAAAGGCTGAATGTTTTCTCTGATATGCAGATGCTAATTCACAATAAGGGTGGGGGGATAGGGAAGAATAGAGTTACTTTATACTAGGTAGAGGGGAATGAAGGGAGGGAAAGGGGTATGGAGGTAGGAAGGAAAGTAGAATGAAACAGACATTATTACCTCATGTACATGTATGACTGCATGACTGATGTGGTCCTATAATATGTATAATCAGAAAAATGAGAAATTATACTCCATTTGTGTATGATCTATCAAAATGCATAAATGCATTCTACTGTCATGTACAATAAATTAGAATAAATTTAAATTTTTTTAAAAAAAGAAGAGTGAAATTTGAAAGTTCTTACCATAAAAATTGATAAAGTTCAAGGAGAAAAATATGCTTACCCTGACTTAAATATTACGCAACATATACATGTATTGAACATTACATGGCATTCCATTTATACGTAAAACTTTTATGTTTCTATGTATCTGTTAAAAATAAATGAAAAAATAAAGAAAATAAAAAAGCATTGGTGAAGACATTATGATTATTTGCTTAAATAGGAGTACTTTGACCTCGAGAAATGTAAATAAAATCTAGAAATGAGATCAGGCTTATTTACCAAGTAAATGGTAGAGGCAAGTCATAATATAGTTTAAATGTGATATAAAGTCTAGGGCGAAATGAGACCAGTGCACAAGGGGATTATTGATTCTAGTTCAAGAGACTAGATAAAGTTTAATAATTGAAAAGTCTATTTATTGAGCTTAAAATATCCAAATACTTCTATCTAACACTCTTTTATTAAATCTTTACCAGAATGATCTAAAGTCCTTGAAAGAACTTAGCTCTAATTAAATATACCCAAATCCAGCTTCAGTTTCTTTCACTGGGCCTTGATGTTGAAAGTGAATATTCAATTGAAGGTAACTTTCAGTTCACCTTCTGAAGTCAGAACAAAGGGAAAATGAGCTTTTCTCTAATGTTTAGTGATTTCTCTGTCTGCCTCTGAGACATCTAAAGGTTGCAGACAATCAGCAGTCCTACAAGTTTTTTCTTTTAATGAATTTAAGTAATCTTAAGAAAAAGTGTAAGATAATCTTGAGAAGGGTATAGAGGAAGAAAAGTTCACATCTAAACCTACAAAAATCATTTTGATGTTTTTATTTTCCCCCTTGTATATTAGAAATGAGAGGAGAGAGGGCTTTTCTTCATACTCTCCTCAGTGGAGGGCTGCCTGATAAAACTAAAGGATCTATTCATGCGCATGAAATCATCAAACTGACTGTGTATGGTTGGAATTTTCTGGATGCAAAAAATAAACAACCAAACACCTCACTTCCTTTAAACACAAGTTATTACTACTATCCACCTTTTCCTTTTTCTCCCAAACAGTTGTCCCTTCTTAGTCTTATCAGATGGTTTCATATGATTTAGATTGAGACTATGCATTTTTGGCAAGAATATCAGGAAAAATATATGTTCTTTTTGTACATTCTATCAAAGAAAACAAAATATCCTCTGTTACTATAAATTTGATCATCAGGTTGCTGTGGTGTGTGCTAGGTTTACCAACTGAAAAGTTATAGTTTTTGTATTCTTTACTAATAAGGGACTAAAAGAAGGTTCTTTAACACTGGACACATACCTTATAAGCTATCCCTTCTCAAAAGTTTTCATAATTTCAGTATGAAATATTACCACCAATAATTGTTCCTGTTCTGTATTAAAGTAAACATTCTGTTAACATTCTATTAATTTTATTAATTCTCCCACCATTATTACTTACTTAATTATTCATTTGTGTCCATTGGACATATGAATAATTATGTTATTCTGTGGACTATTATCTAATACCATTTTTTAGATTTTGTTGCTCAAGTGTTCTAGATTGGTCCCCAGAGCTCTTTCATAGTCTTCTATGGCCTATCAATGTGCCACCTTTTATGAGAATTTCCTCACTTTTTAAAACAAAAGATGTTTCAGGCTTATCGTATATTTTTCCTTCCCTTGGCCTGGGACCAAATACATGTCTGAGGAGCTCAGGTTCCTTGAATTAGAGGATGTGACTTAGGCACTAAGACCCGAGTCAGTGTGTTCCTTGCGACTGGGATATTATTATTTCAAGGACTTCTCAAGTAGACTACACTTAGGTTAAGTACACAAACATAACACATTTATATTTATTTCTCTATTTAAATATTTGTGTATCTACTAAAAATCCACGAGTTGATAGTGACACCTTCACCAAAAATTCAACAACCACAGGTTTCATTTTAGCCTTTCCACGTAAATATTTATAATTCTTTTCTCTGACACTAAGAAACCATGTTTTCATATGTTCAGTGTATTTACATATTTCTTCAATCCTATTATGCACATCAATTAGTTTGATTTTTTTTCTAACTCATATGCATTTGAGAAATAAATATAAACACTACAGAGAGCACAGTGATAGTTTAATGTTCTCAGTCCATTTGTACTTTTAGAACAGAATGCTGACACTGGGTAATTTATAAAGAACAAAAATTATTTTCTCATAGTTCTAGAGACTCAAGGAATCCATGGGCCTCTGATAAGGACCATCTTGTTGCATCCTCCATCAGGGCAGAACATCATGTCCCCAAATGGAAGACAGCAGAAAGGCAAAAAGGCAAACTCTACTATTATAACCGTTTGAGAGCTTTCATCTCCCAAAGGTTCTACCTCCCTATACTGCAACCAAATTTCAACTTGAGTTCTCTCCAGATATTAGGATAGCTGATTGCCATATGTTGTCCTCTCTCTGATAATTTTAATGAAAGTGGATATTTGGAATTTTTGTAGATTTTTCTTATTGTGAGAGTGGAACAACATTCCTTTTAGCATTTTGTGCCACTGAAAACTGGGAGGCTCTTTTAGTTTTATAATTTTAGTAAACATAGTGTTTCATGTCTAAATATTTTATTCTTTTCCTTTTTTTTTTGGATATTTAAGCATTACATAACATTTTAAAATTTATTATTACTGTAATTCTAATCATCTGTTTTTGCTCCTATATAATTTCTCCTATGAACACCTGATAGAGTTGGTAGTTTGTCCTATTGTGGAATCTGTATTTTTGAATACAAAGTCATTTTCAGATTTTTCTTTTTTTTCCCCTTCTTTATTTTCATATCCTGGATTATGGAGATGATATTTTACATTTAGTGCTAGCTCGAGATTTGTATTATTCATAGGTATATTTGTTTGTCTGCCTGTTCAGTCCTTGATGCATCCACAGGTTTCCTTAATTTTTGTTACTATAAAACTGATTAGTTTAGTATATAAATTGATTTTCTAAAACTCACAGGTTATCTATTTGATTATTGATTCAGCATTAGCCTGGAATCAGTGTCAAAACTGATACTTTGAAAATGTTAAAAGAGGTTGCACTCTGAAACCAAGCTTACTGAACTTATAATCCAAACCTTTGGCTAAAAAGTTGTAAGAATTTATTTAAACCGTTCTCTGCTAATTTTCTAGCTCTGCGGAGAGGATTAAATGAAATAGTATATGTAAAATATAATATTAATATTATAAATTGTTTCACCCTTCTCTAATCCCATTCTCTCCCTCTCTCTCTCTACATATATATATGTATGCATATATATAAACAAAATGTTATATATATTATATATTATCTCCATATCTTTATACATATGCTAGCCTCACCAAGATCAGTTCCATAGTCTCACTTGTAATAGTTTTCAATATACTGCACAAGACACTTTAACTTATTAATAATAATCAGAAGGTCTCTTACTACCTCATCTTCAAGCTTGGGTTCAATTTTTTTTTTTACCAATGTTTCTGGGACTTTCTAGGTTGACTCTCATTTTCTTTCATAGAAAAACGGAAACAAAATATCTGAGGAGTTTTTACATGTACTCTTGTCTGTTTGTATCACTACAGCAACCTGTTTCTTCCCCAAACATTAATAGTGATTTCAACTTGTTTTTGCCAGTCTCCCAAGTGAGGGTGATAATGAGAAATTTGTGCACTAATAATATAAAATACATATCAACTGTTTAAGCCTTATTTAATTTTAAAATAATAAAATTAAATTCTATTTGGATCAAATAGAATCCAAGCCTTCATATTTAAATCCAGAGTCTATCCTATGTCACTTCTATGAAACCTTTGGTAAATTATCTAACTTAATACCTACCAGGCAGACATATGGGTTAGTATCTGAAATAAATGAAAGTTCTCTTATTATATGGTAGGTATTAATTTTTGATTTGGTAAATAGTATATTTTTAAATTTTTAGTCATGGAACAATGAAATTTTCAGAGAACAACAGAAAATATGAAAATACTCTTCAAATATTAATAAATATAATTTTACTTAACTTCAAATAAAATGAAAATAATCTTATAGAAAATAACAAATCACTATATTCCTTTCTCAAATATTCTGTCCTTTTATACTATAAAAATTTATTGGATTTTTCATACAGACATATCAAAAGATGAGTATTATTTTGTTATTTAGTGTTTTTACATACATACTGTACTCATGGTTTTGCAATGTGCTTTTCACTCAACATTAAGATTTAAATATATATATACACACACACACTAGTTTGTTCTCCTCTATAAATAATTTGCATGTGAAAATGCTATGTTTTATATCACTTCATTAATTGATGGAGATAAATACTGTTTTCACCTTTTTGTAATTACACAGATTTCTTCAAATGTCTTTTGTTCAAATGCTCAGCCTTTATATTTAGCAGTCCTATTAAAAAGAATGACAGAAAAATAAGTTCTAATGAGAGAGAGACCTATATGATCTCTGGAAATTATGTCTACGTTGAACAAACCAAATTAACTTGCTCCACATTGTGAGGAGGAAAACACCACCTTTTTCTCTTACCCAAATCTTCATAAATATAACAAAAGCTTCAACATACCTACTTTAAACAATTGAAAACTGCTTTACAAATTCACTTGGGGACAATAATCTCTTATTCACACTTTTTAGTTATACTTCCACATGAATTTAAAATAATACGCATTTATTGAATATCTGCTGTGTATTTTTATTGATAGCAAAAAAATAGAATACATAGGGGTCCTTAAGAAGTAGAGATTACTCAGTTACAGTACTTGTATTACCCAATATTAGATTACAGAGAAAGAAGAGAGAACTTAGATGAAGTTGTCATAAAAATGTTTTTGAGAAAGTGATTTGAGTCACACCTTCATATTTGTCTAAGAGAAGCAGAGAAGAATGTAGTGAACAATATGAAACATTGGAAACCCAGTTTTATAGATCACAAGGTGAACTGTGCATCAAAAAATTTGTAGCAGAATTTTCAGGAAGGTAGAGCAGAGGAAGACATACAGGTGAACCTCAAAGTCTTGGGTTTTAATTTTCAGTGTCAGATAATGTCTTTGGGAAAAGAACATTTGAAAAGAAGTGGGATATAATGAGTGTTTTATAGTATGATGCATTTGATAGATTGTGGTGGGTTTGATCACAATATTTCTGCATGTTTCTATAATTTTTACACTGTTATGTTTGAATTCATTTGAAGTTAGCTATGACAAGCATGTATATTAATTGTATGTTAAATGAACGCTAATGTTTCTAAAAGTTGGGAATGCTGATTTTGCTATTGTAAGTAATTTTAAAGGGTTACTGGGAATGTGAATGGCTAAAATTTTCCATTTACTTGAATGTTAGCATAACATTTCAAACATGATTTTTAGTAATGTCAGAGTCATAATAGTGAACAACAGGAGGATTGTTTTAAGGAATTAAAATATATAAATCAGCAAATTTGGTATTGGTGAATTGTTTACTAATATTTATACTTTTAAAATTATGTTGATTTATATTATCAGGAGGGTCTTAATTAAATTCACAGTGAGAATTCTATGCATTTTCTGTCGTTAGAGTTATAATCAAGTACACTTGGATGAAATAAACACAGATTCTTCAGAAAAAAATCCCTTCTGAATTGACTTTTAACAATCTGAAGAAATAAAGTCTAGCAAATGCTTTAAAGTAATACAGTGTAATACATTTTTATCATAAAAATATTGCTCTTGAGTATAAGTTATATTAACGCAGTAGAAGGGGAGAGATATTGATTTTTTACCACTTTGCAGGTAAGCGATTAGCAAGTGTGGGATGAATTTTTTTGAGGAGGATTCTGGGGTTGAATTCAGGTCTTCACACATGTTAAGCATGTTTTCAACCACTGAGCTACACCTCCAAGAGGCTGGATGAGTTGGATATAAGTTCCAATGCATAAATATTTGCAAGCTTCCATCTTTTTTGCATAATGTTCCTAAGAAAGAAAAATATCATAATTTAGAATTTGTAGTGTAATTTTAAAAATTATGATTATTAGATAAATTAAAAATTGAAATATAAAAGCAGAAAAATCATTTTAATAGCATTCCATATTATTCCCATGATGGTTTGTCTCAATCTTATAATAGAGGATATAATGAGATCAAAAAGAAAACAACATAGTGACCAAACACCACTTTGTTAATAGATCTGTGGATAATTAAACAACATCTCCAGGTTGATTGTATCTGATTCCCACAGATATCATTTAACTTTTTTTTTTATCTAAGAAAAAAGCCCAAAATATCACAAGCATGTATTTAGTTAATAATTTCATAGTTAAGAATTTTTTTTCTGGAAAGTTCTTCTCAGCTCAGTATTTGAAATTAGCTACTGAAGACTGGCTGTTCCAGGGGACCTCAGTTGCAAAAGTTCATGACAGCAAAACATGGTGTCTCAAAATCAGAGTATAAAAGGATGAATGAGAAATATATCTCGTATAACACTGAATCCTTCCAAAGAGGTTCTGACACTTGTACGGGGAAATTAGACTGAAAATTTAGGATCTTGGTGTTCACCCAAATTCTCTTTGAAAGCATATATGGACTCCATGTTGAGTTGTTTCTTAACTCTCCCATCTGCATTCACCTTAATTGCTAATATGTATTGTCCTTTTACTATGTTCCTTTTCATTCAAATGAGCTCTTCTTGCACATAGGCTGAGAAATGCTTCAGGAAATGTTAGCTCAAAAATGTCTTCTCAGTTGTCTACCTATCAATTTCATTTCATCTCTGAATCTAGACCCAGGAGGCACATTCCTCCATCCCTCTTCAATGTTTATAGAAAGGTACGAATTAGCAAAAGGTATAGAGAACACTTAGAATTGCTCTACATCTGCAGGTGACTAAATCTTTTATCATCTATAAGCTTATTTACTAATGTAAGTTCCAAGCTCTTTATTAGGTACTGGGAATTAACAGATTAGTGAGGAGTTTACATATAAAGATACCCATATATCTGTATACACATATATATGTATATATAAGTAAAAATTTACTACCTTATATGTGATATATCAAAATGCATTCACCTACCATGTATAACTAATTAAAACAAAAATAAAATTAAAAAATAACTTGAAATAGTAGAAATGTTTATGCCCTTCAAATTTCTGTGTTGAATTTCTAGCCCCAAATGCCATGGTTTTAGGTTAGGTCTTTGTGAGGTAATTAGGTCAGAGATTGGATAATTCATGAATAGGATTAGTACCCTTATTGAAGGGACAACAGAGAACTCTTGCATTCTTACTGCCATGTGAGGAAAAGCACCCTCACCAGAACCCACCTGACAATGAACTTCCTGCCTCTGAAACCATACAAAATAAATTTCTGTTGTTTATGAGTCATCCAGTCTATAGTTATAGTAACCCAAACAGATTAAGACAGTATCTACATCACCAATTTTTCCTGATTCATAGATGGCTGTACTATGAACATAATTCATTTTACCCACCCTTTCTTGATCCTATCACCTTTTCCAATATTTTCCACTCATAACACATTATTGATATTTATTGCTGGTGCCCACACCTTGACTTTTGTAAATGAGGTTGAGGCTTAAAATTGTTTTGTTGTTTGACTCAGTGTGTCATTGAAACTACCATCCACTCAATCATTCATTTAAGAAATAGTAATTGAATTATGCATGCTTCTAAGCACCAAGCGTAAAAAGGTAAGCAAGAACAAAAAGACGTTTTGCCTACTTTTGATATTCAGTGTTTTTGCATTCATTGTTTCTGTTATTTCTACCTGAAAATGGTTTTATGATCTTTTATCAACTTTTCCTCACTCAACTACTACTTCTTTCTAAAAGAAATATTATATTCATTGGAAAGAGATACTTATTTAACTCTCTTGGAATTCCATGAATTTAGCAAGGAAGAATTAAATTCTTGTCAACAGAACAAAGAAGTTAATTCCTCTAGGAATCTAATTCTTGATCTCTGGCATTCCTAGTTTCAAAGTTAGGAAAAAAAATGTTGACTTCTCTTCAAAGCTCCCTAATATAACTAATAAGATTTCAAACTTATTGTCCATCTCACCAAATCAGGTATCAATATGGCAACTGGTAGAAATTCCAATGTATTTCCAGTCAACATATACATTTATTTCAATAATGCAGGTGTTTGCCTTATTTTCCTCTAAACATAAATTAATGCATTTAAAAAATTTATATATGTAAATTGTTTGCCCTCCTTTTCCAGTTCATATCCAAAAGCAAGCACGACTTAATGTAAAACAGTTTGAGGGAGTAATCTGCATCCCTGATCTGGCCTCAGAGGTCTCATTCTATCTTTCACTTCTAAATACTCATCCCTTAACACCTTTCACCATGTTGAAAAATTTCCAGATGGATCCATATTGTGTACATCAGCTTTTAGTTGATGGTACCCTTTTCCATACATAGGATCAAATAGCAGATACAGGCCAATTGATGACTGTCTTTCAAAGAATCCCATGAGAATTTCATCATGAGAGTAACTAGAATTCATTGTCAAATATGTTAAGGAAATTTTGTATCTTAAAATCTCTATTTGCAGATTTCATAATGCATATTATACTTTGTAAACTTAGAAATAACTCTATTGTTTTTTTGTTTTAACATTTCCCAAGGGCATTTAACTATAGAACTTATGTAATAAATGTGTACATATGTGTATTTATCTGCAAAATATCCATGAACATTCTGCTGATCTAGTGTTCCACAGAACAAAGGTTAGAAAGTACTAACTCTGATGGTTCAGGCTAATAGGATTGAAGTGATAGCAAACATTTAGAAGGAGAGAGTTCTTAAATTATAATTGGGGGCTGTGCTTTTAAATGAAAGCTATACCACTACATGATTATAGGATGAAAAAGGTAACTGTACTTAAATTTGGACCATTTGAGAAAAATATCAATACAGGATATGTTTTATTATCTAATATATATTGAGTACCTACTATGAATCTAGCCATGGTCACAGCATTTGGAATAAATAAGTACAGTTGAGATAACTCTCTGCCCTTGGGCAATTTATTTTTGAACAGGAAGATAATCAACACTTAATATAACAAATATGCAAATAGTAACAGTATATTAGAAGGTGATTATGAAAAGAAAGTAAAGGAAACAAAAGAAGTGGGATAGGGCTAGAGAAAGATAACAATATTATCTAAGGTGGTTGGGATAAATCTCAGTGAGAAGGTAACCTTCAAGAAAACATTAAAAATGATAGAAAAGTGTTTCAGGAAAGTGGAACAACCAATGTAAAATGTACTATAGGAATGTTACTCTGTTCCTGGCATGTTGGAGGAAGAACAAGGAGTTGAACGTGGCTTACCAAGTAAGTAAAAAGGAGAATGTAGGGAGGAAGTTAGAAACGTGAGAGGGTCAGTCTGCTGATGTAGGGTATCATGTACAAAGAGTTTTGTTTTATTTAAATAAAGAAGGCCAAAAAGTCTTTGATGTGATATAACTTAAATTTCAAAGAGTCTATTTTGTTTCTATTTCCCCAGTTTGACTGTCTCAGTTTAGATGACAAATTATGTGGTTACCCTATCTCTTGTGTTGTAAACTGACTTTAAGGAGAAGAAAATATTTAGTTGAGATCTCCTGGCATTTTAGCAGAATATATAGAAGTAATAACCATAGTTACAAGTCTCTTTGGGTGACCAAACTTGTTTTAAAACTGAAAGTCCCATGTCTCAGAAACTCCTTCATTCTCAATTAAAGCTAGGATTACTTATCCTGGAATTGTTGATCAAAATAAAAAAAGATAATAAATAAAGCAAAGTTTAGATGTGAGATTAGAAAAAAAAACTTTTTTTCAATGCTAAGGCCAAAAGCACTCTTATCAATTTATTCATTTGTAGGGATGGATGTTTCCATCAATTAAGAGAACACTTACCCAAATGGGCAGTTAAGGTGACTTGAGGTTCTATTATAGTAAGAGGATATATTGTTCAAATATTTAAAAGCTTTTTAAAATTAGGTCTGTAGCTTTTGTTTCTTTACTTTTATGTCATGCCTAGCAATAAATGATGGTAGAACATTTTTGACTGATAGATATAAAACAAAAATATTATAAGAATAATCCTAATATTTATAAGGCAAATATCCAGGCCACTGGTAAAGAACATTGAGGAATAGAATTTTCAAAAATACCCATATTGCTAGATATTACTTCTCATGTTTTCACAAATATTTATGGTGTATATAGACAAACTTTTAGTAAACTTTTCATTTATCTCACTTTTTTATATAAGAATACACTGAAAGAAGAAATGTTTTGGTACAAAAGACATCCTTAGAAGAGACTTGCAAAGATTTTCTAATGGATTCTTTTGATTTAATTTAGATGAAAAAGTTGTCCAAAAATGTCTTTGTGCCAATATCTAAGAACTATATTCTTTGATTTTTTTTTTAAATCATTTAAACCTTTGTAGTAAAAGTGTCTTAAGCCTAGGAAAAATGTTGATGAAGGTTAGCCTGCTAATGTAAACAAACATGAATTTTTGCTTATTAGAATTATATAAGCCATTTTCCAACTACCATAAAACAATTTTAAAATGTTATTAAGTCAAAATTAGTAGTTAATTGAGAAAAAGCAACATTCTTATATATGAAAACATAATAAATACATCATTTATTTCTAACATTGCATACTTTTATCAATTTATATTTTTCTCAGTAGATGCAGATTAAACCATACTGCTACGCTTTGGCCTTTGATTTGTTTAGAAAGATTCAAAGGTCTTTCTAAATTTTTCTGGGTTTATTATCTTACCCTGTTTCTACCACTGATTGATTTAAATGACATATTTGCCCATCTAAGTCAGAGATGTCACTGCCAACAGGTTTCCTAGCTTCTAGTTCTCCCTCCCATTTGTCTCACAATAAAAGGTAATTTTTCTAAAATGTTACTTTCATCTTATCATGAAATCACACCACACACACACACACACACACACACACACAATTGTAGGTCTTCCCTTTCTTTTGTACAAATTGGGACTCTTCCTGACCTCTATCCTAATTGTCATCACTCTTCAGCATAGGATTTATAATCCACTTAGATGGGGCTCAATATTTTTCTATTTATTCTTTCTACTTCGTTTTCTTTCAGTTTTATTTCATTTCTGTCTACAAATATAAATCTTTGATATACCACTAGACTCTAGACTACAGTCCGTGGTGAACATTGCTGTGGATGGACAGTTAACTGATGCAGCAATGAGCCAGATGGAGAAAATTAAAAATTATAGAATAAGGCAAAGACACATTTATTAATAAAAAGCAGGGGCATGGTGGGATGGTATAGCTCTGATGGAGACTGGATCTAACAACAAATTGGAGTCTCATCAGTCATTTATATGAGTAAGTACTCTTAAAGGGATTCCGTGTGAAAAATTTCTTCAGGAAAACAGGATGAAGATGGGAGAACGATTTTTGGGGGGCTTGGCAATTTACACCCATGCCCATCTCTTCTACCTCCAGGCAGACTGGGATTTAGAAAATCAAGGCTTTTTGAACTAGTGAGTTCCTTGCAACAGAACTTCCCCTATCAATAGGAATCACCATGGAAATGGGCATTCCCTGGGCACCCTTGTACCACAGGGTTCCCAAGGGCAGTGTTTCACTGTCCAGGGTTTCACATAGTTGGAAGCAATGATCTTTCAATCACCTACAACACTAGATATTCTTCATTGTTAACATGTACCTTCTTAGATTTTTCCCTTCACTTCAAAATTTGTAATTGGATTTAAAAGACACCTGATTATTATTCTCCAGTTGTTTAATATGTGCAATCTTATTTCCAAAATTAACATTTATGTGTTTTAAATACAAAAAGACCTAGCCTTAACTTTTCTTGTCACCTTTTGCATACCTATAATACTGCCAGACCTATAATCAAGTCAGTCATACATTTCTTGTCTTATTTTTTGAAAACAGAGACTGTTTCTAAACCATAGGTAAGAGTATGAAGTTCAGAGTCAACAAATCTTGTATTAGCTACACTAAAATGAACTAAAGGACAAGATTTAGGGCTAAGACAAGATACTAATGCTTCCATTATATTTATCAGTCACCAGCTCAAAAATTTTAGGATGAATTTTTTTCCTGGATTGTCACATGTTATTCTGTGACTTCAGAAAGTCACTCTATAGATCTGTCTTCTAAGTTTATAAATGACTAGTCTATTTTGGAAAAAGTTCCATTTGCAGCTGAGAAGTTAAATTCAGCTCTTTGGGGGTGGAATATTCTGTAGATGTCCATTATGTTCATTTGATTTACAATGTTGTTTAGGTTGGAGATATCTTTATTGGTTTTCTTTTGATGACCTGTTTACTGGTGATAAGGGTGTATTGAAATCCCCCAGTATTATTATGTTGGGGTCTGTGTGGGAATAAATCTAACCCAGGAAGATAAAAGAGCCCTACAATGAAAATTGTAGAACACTGAAGAAAGAAATTGAAGAAGATCATAGCAGATGGAAAGACATCCCATGTTCTTGAGTAGGCAAAATTAATACTCAAAATGGCTATACTACTAAAAAAATATATAGATTCAGTGCAATCCACCTCAAAATACAAATTACATTCTTCAAAGAATTAGACAAATAAGTTCTTGAATTCATTCGGAAGAATGAGACCCAGAATAGCCCAAGCAATTCTAAGCAAGAAAAGTGAAGCAACAGGCATCACACTACTTGATCTGAAATAATACTAGAGCTCTAATAACAAAAACAGCATGGTATTGGCAACAAAATAGAGATGAAGACCAATAGAACAGAGTAGAAGACACAGAAGCAAATTATAATCACATAATTATAGCCATCTGATATTTGACAAAGTTGCCAAAAATATATTTTGGAGAATAGACAGTTTTTTTTTTTTTTTAAACAAATCATGCTGGAAAACTGCATAGCTATATGTATAAAAATGAAATTAGACCCCTATCTCTCACCCTGAACAAAATTCAAATGAAAATGGATCAAAGACTTAGGAATTAGACAAGAATATTTGTAACTGCTAGAAGAAAATATAGGGTCAACACTCCATTATATAGGTGCTGGCACATATTTCCTTAATGAGAGCACCAAAGTGCAAGAAATAAAACCAAGAATCAATAAATGGAATGGCATTAAGCTAAAAAGTTTCTGCAAAGCTAAGGAAATGATTAAGAAAGCCTACAGAATGGGAGAAAATTTTTGCCAGCTACTCCTTAAATAGGAGAGTAATATCCAGAATACAGAAGGAACTCAAAAAACCACAATAACCCAATCAATAAATGGGAAAAAGAACTAAAAAGAAACTTCTCTAAAGGCCAATAAATATATTAAAAAATGTTCAATATAACTAGCAATCAGGGAAATTTAAATGAAAACTACAATATTTCATATAACTCCACTCAGAATGGCAATGATCAAGAACACAAACAAAAATAAATGCTGGTGACATTGTCAGGAGGAAGGTACACTTGTGCATTGCTGTTGGGACTGCAGGCTAGTACAACCACTCTGAAAAGCAGTATGGAGGTGTCTCAAAAAAGTTTGGATGGAACCACCATATGACCCAGCTAATTTGTTCCTTGGTATTTTCCCCAAAGGTCAAAATTGTCATATTGCATCAACACAGCCACATCTATGTTCATAGCAGCACAATTTCCAACAGCTAAATTATGTAATCAACTCAGATGCCTATCAATAGATGAATGGATTAAGAAATTATAGTATCTATATACACAATGGATTTCTACTCAGTTGTAAAAAAGAATGAAATTGTGGCATTTGCTGGAAAATAGATGGAAATGGAGAATATCATGCTACATGAAATTAGCCAAACTCATAAATTCAAAAGTCAAATGTTTTCTCTCATATGCAGAAGTTAGAGTAAAATAAAGAAAAGGGGGAGTGAAGGATATGATAAGGAGCCAATCAAATACAACCAATTGACAAGTGAAAGAAAGTCTAGTAGAGTAGAGGAAGGAGAATGGGAGAGGGGAGGGAAAACAGGAGGGGAAAGGAAGGGATCATTAACCAAAATTGATTTCTGTGCATATATGAGTTTGTCGGAATACACCCAAATGTTATGTATAATTATAAAGCTCAAATAATAATAAAGAAAACAACTGATTTGAAATTTATCATACAGCCCCACCATATAGTCATTTCATGAGCAAGGCAGTTCTGTATGTATTAATATGAAATGGACTCCAAGGTAGTTTGTTAAAAAGGAAATTCACACTGGCGATCCCCCTTCTATTAATAGAGGATGGGGATTGAGAGGGAAGGGTGAAAGCAGAGCATCGGAAAGCACTGGGCAAATATCTATGCTATATTTAGAGGAACAAAATATGCTTTGTCCCTGTACAAATATACCAGAATAAATACAACTATATCTATCTCTCTATGTATAATTATAATACACTAATAATAATGATAATAATAATAATAAATAATAGAAAAAATCAGTAGAGTAGAGAGAATAAAGATTAGGGAGGAAAGAGTGAAAGAAAAGCGAAAAAAGGAAGTTACTAGTCAAATTTTAAAATATTTTTCTATAAGGAATCTTAATAATCAGACAATGCAAGCACTGTGTAGTATTTGAAATTCCTCAATATAAAAGAAGGAAAAATCATATATACCTAATAATTTTAAAAACTGTATCAAAAACAAATTTAAAAATATTTTGAAAATTACAAGAAAAATATCAAACTATAAAAATTACATTTATCACATGTAAAATATAAGTGATCATATAATCAATTAGAAAAAGTTAAATAACTTAATAGAAAATAGGTAAAAGGGCTGAGAACAGTGGCATATTCCTATAATCCCAGCAGCTCAGAAGCTGAGGTGGAGGATCATGATTTCAAAGCCAGTCTCAGCAACTTAGCGAGGCACTAAGCCATTCAGGGAGACCCTGTCTCTAAATAAAATACAAAATAGGGTTGGGGATGTTCCTCAGTGACTGAGTGCCCCTGAGTTCAATCCCTGGTACTCCCCTCCAAGAAAAAGGAAAATGGGTAAAAAGGACACTTCAAAATCCATAAAACTTCACCTGTGACTAAAATTTTAAAATGTTATTTTTTTATCTAAAAGACAGAGATGAAAAATCAATAATGCAAATATTGTCACAGATTTGAGGAAAGATTCTCTTCCACATGACTGATGGGTATAGTGATTCTAACAACTTTTAAGAAGCCAGTTGAGAAATAGCTTCCAAATTTCTGAATGAACACTCCTTTATTTAGTAATGTCCCCTTCTAAGAATTAATCATAATGTTTTAAACATATATGTTAAGTAGTATGTTTATGCATACAAGAACTTTATTTTAGGGGAAAAATAAAACATGAAAATAAATCATCCAAAGATGTGTGCTGATGTAGAAAACATATGCCTACATTTATTTAAAAATATGTATGCAGAGGGAGGATCCAAGATGGCGGACTAGAGGGTGACTGAATTTCCGGTACCTCCAGAACCCAGGACTCAAGAAGGGGAGGCATTGAGAGACTCGGACTAACATAGAGCCGCAGGGTGAGTCACTCCCACTGGGTGAAGCTTGGCCTGGGTGGCAGGCCTGGACAGGGGCAGCTTCTCAGAGCAGGGTAGGGCAGCTAGAGTCTTCCCCAAGCAGCCGCTCCCTCCAGCGGCAGGCTTGTTCCACAGCCAGCCCCTTGGAGCAGGCCACCCAGTGAGAGCCTTTCCACACAGAGCCAGCTCCAAGCCCTGGACACAGCGGCAGTCCCCAGCCCGCAAGTGGCTTCTGGGGCCAGGAAAGGGCAGCCAGAGACTTCCCCAAGCAGCCCTGGTCCCTCCAGTGGCAGGCCCAATCTACAGCCAGCTCCTTGGAGCAGACCCACCCAGTAAGAGCTTTTCCGCACAGCCCTGGACCCAGTAGCAGACTAGGGGCAGCTTTCTTTGGAAGCACTGCATTATCAAGTTCCTCCAAGACTTCAGGCTACTGAAGGCTGAGAGGTGATACACTGGAAATCTACAGAGACACTATAAGCCAATAGAAATAATCTGCAATATCTCAGAGTCCCACTGACATCTGACCAATATGAGAAAACAAGGGAAGAAAATGTCCCAAACAAACCTAGATACTATATCAATAAAACCCAATGACAGCACAGCAGAAGAAATGTCAGAAAGGGAGTTCAGAATGTACATAATTAAAACAATCAGGGAAGCAAATGAGGAGATGAAAGAGCAAATGCAGGCATTAAATGAACGCACTAATCAACAGTTAAAAGAGCAAACACGGGAAGCAAAAGATCATTTCAATAAAGAGTTAGATATACTGGGGGAAAAAAAACAAACAGAAGTCCTTGAAATGAAGGAAAAAATAAACCAAGTTAAAAACTCCATAGAAAGCATAACCAATAGGATAGAACACCTGGAAGAACCTCAGACATTGAGGAAAAATATTTAATGTTGAAAACAAAGTTGACCAAACAGAGAAGATGGTAAGAAATCATGAACAGAATCTACAAGAATGATGGGATATCATGAAAAGGCCAAATTTAAGAATTATTGGGATTGAGGAATGCTTAGAGAAACAAACCAAAGGAATGAACAATCTATTCAATGAAATAATATCAGAAAATATCCCAAATCTGAAGAACGAAATGGAAAATCAAGTACAAGAGGCTTATAAGACTCCAAATATACAAAATTACAACAGACCCACACCAAGGCACATTATAATGAAAATGCCTAACATACAAGATAAAGACAGAATTTTAAAGGCTGCGAAAGAAAAGAATCAAATTACACTCAGGGGGAAACCAACAAGAATATCAGCAGATTTTTCAATCCAGACCTTAAAAGCTAGAAGAGCCTGGAACAACATTTACCAAGCCCTGAAAGAAAATGGATGCCAACCACGAATCTTATACCCAGCAAAACTTACTTTCAGATTTGAGGGATGAAATAAGATCCTTCCATGATAAACAAAAGCTAAAAGAATTTAGAAAAAGAAAGCCGGCATTACAGAACATTCTCAGCGAATTATTCCATGAGGAAGAGATGAAAAACAACAATGCAAATCAGCAATGGGAGGAACTAGCCTAAGGGAATAGCCAAATAAAGGGGAAACCAAATCATGTCAAAAAACAAAAATGAGTCAAATGACTGGGAATACAAATCATATCACAATAATAACCCAGAATGTTAATGGCCTGAACTCATCAATCAAAAGACATAGACTGGCAGATTGGATTAAAAAGAAAAATCCAACATGCTACCTGCAAGAGACTCATCTGATAGAAAGAGATACCCTCGACAAAAGGTGAAAGGATGGGAAAAAACATACCATGCATATGGACACAGCAAAAAAGCTGGAGTATTCATCCTCATTTCAGATAATGTGGACTTCAAGCCAAAACTAGTCAGAAGGGATAAAGGACACTACATACTGCTTAAGGGAAGTATAAATCAGCAAGACATAACAATCATAAATATCTATGCCCCGAACATTGGCTCATCCATGTACGTCAAACAAATCCTCAATTCCAGAAATCAAATAGACCACAACACAATAATACTAAGCGATTTTAACACACCTCTCTCACCACTGGATAGATCTTCCAAATACAAATTGAATAAAGAAACATAGATCTCAATAACACAATCAACAATTTTGACTTAATGGACATATAAAGAATATACCATCCAACAAAGAATGAATACACTTTCTTCTCAGCAGCACATGGATCCTTCTCTAAAATAGACCATATTATATGCCACAAAGCTACTGTTAGCAAATACAAGAAAATAGAGATACTACCTTGTACTCTATCAGATCATAATGGATTGAAATTAGAAATAAATGACAGAATAAAAACCAGAAACTTCTCCAATACCTGGAGATTAAATAATACAGTATTATATGATGAATGGATAACAGAAGACATCAAGAGGGAAATAAAAAAATTTTTAGAAGTAAATGAGAACAAAGATACATCATATCAAAATCTGTGGGACACTATGAAAGCAGTACTTAGAGGGATTTATTTCCTGGGGCGCATTCAACAAAAAAAGAACAAATCAACAAATAAACGACTTAATACTACAGCTCAAAGCCCTAGAAAAAGAAGAGCAGACCAACACCAAAAGTAGTAGAAGACAGGAAATACTTAAAATCAGAGCTGAAATCAATGAAATTGAAACAAAAGAAACAATCGGAAATATTAACAAAATAAATAGTTGGTTCTTTGAGAAAATAAACAAAATTGATAAACCCTTAGCCACACCAACAAAGAGAAAGAGGGAGAAAATTCAAATTACTAAAATTCGGAATGAACAAGGAAATATCACAACAGACAAGAGTGAAATACAAAACATAATTAGAAGCTATTTTGAAAATCTATATGCTAACAAAACAGAAAACCTCGAAGACATCAACAAGTTTCTAGAGACATATGAATTACCTACATTGAATGAGCAGGACATACACAACTTAAATAAATCAATTTCAAGCAATGAAATAGAAGAGGTCATCAAAAGCCTACAATAAAGAAAAGTCCAGGACCAGATGGGTTTTCAGTCGAGTCCTACAAAACCTTTAAAGAAGAGCTCATTCCAATACTCCTCAAAGTATTCCATAAAATAGAAGAGGAGGGAACCCTCCCAAACTCATTCTATGAAGCCAATATCACCCTGATACCTAAACCAGACAGAGACACAGAGAGGAAAGAAAATTTCAGACCAATATCCTTAATGAACATCGATGCAAAAATTCTCAACAAAATTCTAGCAAATCGCATACAAAAATATATTAAAAAGATAGTGCACCACGATCAAGTGGGTTTTATCCCAGGGATGCAAGGTTGGTTCAACATCAGGAAATCAATAAATGTCATTCACCATATCAACAGACTAAAAGTTAAGAATCACATGATTATTTCGATAGATGTAGAAAAAGCATTTGATAAAATACAGCATCCCTTCATGCTCAAAACACTAGAAAAAATAGGGAGAGTGGGAACATTCCTTAACATTGTAAAGGCCATCTACACTAAGCCCATGGCCAATATCATTCTAAATGGTGAAAAACTGAAAGCATTCCCCCTAGAAACTGGAACAAGGCAGGGATGCCCTCTTTCACCACTTCTATTCAACATCATCCTTGAAACTCTAGCCAGAACAATTAGACAGACCAAAGAAATTAAAGGGGTATGAATAGGAAAAGAAGAACTCAAACTATCCCTGTTCGCTGATGACATGATTATATATTTAGAGGAACCCAGAAATTCCACCAGAAAACTTTTAGAACTCATAAGTAAATTCAGTAAAGTAGTGGGATATAAGATCAATGTACATAAATCTAATGCATTTTTATACGTAAGTGATGAATCTTCAGAAAGAGAAATTAAGAAAACTACCCCATTCACAATAGCCTCGAAAAAATAAAATACTTGGGAATAAATCTAATGAAAGAGGTGAAAGACCTCTACAATGAGAACTACAGAACACTAAAGAAAGAAATTAAAGAAAACCTTAGAAGATGGAAAGATCTCCCATGTTCTCGGATAGGAAGAATTAATATTGTCAAAATGGCCATACCACCAAAAGTGCTATACAGATTCAATGCAATTCCAATTAAAATCCCAATGGTATACCTTACAGAAATAGAGCAAGCAATTATAAAATTCATCTGGAAGAATAAGAAACCCAGAATAGCTAAAGCAATCCTTAGCAGAAAGAGTGAAACAGGGGGTATCGTAATACCAGATCTTCAACTCTACTACAAAGCAATAGTAACAAAAACGGCATGGTATTGGTACCAAAATAGAAAGGTAGATCAATGGTACAGAAGACAGGACATGGACACAAACCCAAATAAATACAATTTTCTCATACTAGACAAAGGGGCCAAAAATATGCAATGGAGAAAAGATAGCCTCTTCAACAAATGGTGCTGGGAAAACTGGAAAACCATATGCAACAGAATGAAATTAAACCCCTATCTCTCATCCTGTACAAAACTCAACTCAAAGTGAATCAAGGACCTCAGTATCAGATCAGAGACCCTGCATCTTATAGAAGAAAAAGTAGGTCCAAATCTTCACCTTGTTGGCTTAGGATCAGATTTCCTCAACAGGACTCCCATGGCACAAGAAATAAAAGCAAGAATCAACAACTGGGATAGATTCAAACTAAAAAGCTTTCTCTCAATAAAGGAAACTATCAGTAATATGAAGAGAGAACCTAAAGAGTGGGAGAAAATCTTTGCCACTCATACTTCAGATAGAGCGTTAATTTCCAGAATATATAAAGAACTCGAAAAAACTCTACACCAAGAATACAAATAATCCAATCAACAAATGTGCTATGGAAATGAACAGACACTTCACAGAAGAAGACGTACAAGCAATCAACAGATATATGAAAAAATGTTCAACATCTCTAGTAATAAGAGAAATGCAAATCAAAACTACCCTAAGATTCCATCTCACCCCAATTAGAATGGCAATTATCAAGAACACAAGCAACAATAGGTGTTGGCGAGGATGTGGGGAAAAAGGTACATTCATACATTGCTGGTGGGGCTGCAAATTAGTGCAGCCACTCTGGAAAGCAGTATGGAGATTCCTTAGAAACCTTAGAATGGAACCACCATTTGACCCAGTTATCCCACTCCTTGGCTTCTACCAAAGGACTTAAAATCAGCATACTACAGAGACACAGCCACATCAATGTTCATTGCTACTCAGTTCACCATAGCCAGATTGTGGAACCAACCTAGATGTCCTTCAATTGATGAATGGATAAAGAAACTGTGGCATATATATACAATGGAATATTACTCTGGCATAAAGAATGATAAAGTTATGGCATTTGCAGGCAAATGGATGAAATTGGAGAATATCATGTTAAATGAGATAAGCCAATCTCAAAAAACCAAAGGACGAGTGATCTCACTGATAAGCAGATGATGACATATAATGGGGGGTGGGAGGGGTTAGTGTTAGGGTTAGAGTTAGGTTTAGGGTTAAGGAGGGTGGCAAGAATGGAGGAAGGAAGGACTGTATAGAGGGAAAACGGGTGGGAGGGATGGGGGAGAAGGGAAAAAGAATGAATCAAACAACATTACCCTATGTAAATTTATGATTACACAAATGGTATGCCTTACTCCATGTACAAACAGAGAAACAACACGCATCCCATTTGTTTACAATAAAAAAAGAAAACAAGAAAAAAAAAAGAATTAACTGGAGTAGTGGTTTTTAGCACTTTGTTTTTAACTCAACTTTTCTGTAATAGGCATCTGATGACAAATTTTCTGGGTCAAAATTTAACAAGCACTCAAACCTCAAAACCCAGAATATTTTAGGTGAGAAAACTGCAAGAAAAATAATGTGAACCCCAAATGTTAGAATGATGTTTTCTGTTCTTTAATATTGATTTCGCAGGAGGGACTAGCTTAGTGTTGTTTTAAATCAAAAGGCGTCACAATGAAAGTAAAGAAAAGGTAAATTTATCTTGGCTGCCAAGGGCCTTGATTACCATTTCTCAAT
Organism: Sciurus vulgaris; assembly: GCF_902686455.1. Taxonomy (NCBI): domain Eukaryota; kingdom Metazoa; phylum Chordata; class Mammalia; order Rodentia; family Sciuridae; genus Sciurus; species Sciurus vulgaris. Next base: position 55,539,260 of record NC_136462.1, on the reverse strand, counting down.
GCAAATTATTGTAGGAAAGACCCTATGTTGGTTACCAGGTACTCACTTAGTTATTTTAACCAATGTGGGGTTTCCCATAGAATCTTTAGAAGCAACTTTCCTCATGTTTTCTCTCAATGGTTCGAAAAATAAAGTTCCTGAAATGAGATGAAGTTCAGCCACCAAAAAAAAAAAAAAAAGTATGCATATGCACATACATAATGCATGCACATGTGCTCATGAATGCAAATAGATGCTTTCTAGGAGGATACTAAGAAACCATAATACTTAGTCTACTCTGGGAATTGGAACCAGATAGTTGGGATAGAAGAAATTAACTTTTCTGCATATATTTATTTGTAATCTTTGCAATTTTTATTATATAAACATGTCATTAAAATTGTTAGTTGACCTAATAAGTGTCTTAAGATTATATCTATGATCTTATTACCAATATACTACATTATATATTGGATGCTATATAAGTACATATGTGTGGATATGTGTCTCTAATGCATATATATATGTGTATATATGTAAGTATATTTGTACACACAATCTAGAAGTATATTTGCATACTTTGTATTACAAAGATTAATAATGGAGACATTTATTAGTATTTGGTTTGGTATCAGAGATTGAACCCAGAGGTGCTTAACCACTGAGTCACATTCCCAGCCATTTTTATTTTTTATTTTGAGATATGGTCTCACTAAATTGCTAGGGCCCTCTCTGAATTGCTGAGTCTGACTTTGAATTTGTGATCCTCCTGCCTCAGCCTCCCAAACTGCTGAGATTTTAGGTATGCTCCACTGTGCTGGCTTTAGTATTATTCATATACACACATATGTATGCACTACCCACATAATACTGTTTTTCATTTTATTTTACTAATGAAAGAATATCAAAGAGGTTTTAATATGTTCATATTCATTTTGCTAGTAAGTTAAAACTAGAAGAGAGCTAGATGCAGTGGCATATGCTTGTAATCCAACCAATTTGGGAGGCTGAGGCAGGAGAATCACTGGTTTAGGCAAGCGTCAGCAACTTGGCAAGACCCAGCCTGAAAACATAAAAAAAGAGGGATGGAGATGCAGCTCAGTGTTAGGTGCTCCTGGGTTAAATCCACAGTACCAAAAAATAAACAAACAAAAAACTAGAATTGAGAATATATTCTGTATGTCATAAATACATCTTGAAATATTTTTATATTTATCTCTATAAAAATACATAATTTTATTTATATAAGGTAAATTTATATTTTCATTCTTTATACTTTGTAAACAGTAATTTCAAAAAAAATTCAATTAGCTATTTTTCTTAATTATTTTCCATTTATTGCATTGTACCTCTAATTACATTCAGTTCTTAAATTTTTGTCCTCATTATTTTTTCATGTTCTTTATTCTTCAGATGAGTGAAGTTTTAAGGCACTTTTTACCTTTAGCCTTATTTTGCATTGCTGAAGTTCTAAAGTCAGCAAGATTAAGTTTGCATTTTTATGACTTTTATCAGATTTTCCTTCAAGCATGTTTCCACTATGATTGTTTTTTAATTGACACCAGTGCAGATTATTACACTGAAAATTTGCATGAGAACTATTAGAGGTACTATTTTATAGGGTTTCCTCTGGAAAAATGTTAAAGATGACAGGGTCAATTTTATATCAGTTTTCTTATATGGAAATTGCATCTTAGGTTTCAACTAAAAGTGTAAGAATTTATTGAAGGAAACCAGAATAACTTTTATACAAATAAGTAAGTATGTGTTACAGATATTTGTAAGAAAGTTTTGTTTTGCCAACCAAATTATAAACACAGTAGTGCTGAGGTAAATGTGTTTCAAATTTCAGGAAAGCTTGTACAGAGGTAGTAGACGAAATATGGCTACCAACTCTTTGATTCATAAGATGAGACCAATTACCTTTCTTGCACATCTGGAGTGGACTTAGTGTGTGTTTGACAAGTAGGAGGCTGAGAAGATCCAAAGTTCTGGGCCTTCCACAGTGAAGTCATTACAGCCTCACAATCTCTACCCTTGTGAAGAGCAGTGACTCGTACCCTGGTCTCTGATTCCCTCATGGCCGAGTTTGGGCTGGGAGCTGACTATGCAAAAGTGCAAGTCCAGATGCCCCAGTTGCTATGATAACATGGGCCAGGGGTGGCTACAAGGGAAGGTGTGGGACTCTAACATTCAGAACCTTGGATGCAGACACCAACTCCCCTGGGGAAGAGAATTCTGGGCATAACAAGATGACCTCAATGTCTCCCAAGTTTCCTTGTGTCCTTCAGACTGCTGTCTTTGCTAAAACTTTCTCCCAAATAACCTTCCGATAACAAAACCTATACAGTAAATGTGCTGAGCTAGCTCTGGTGTCAGTCAAGCCTCACCAGAGCTTGACTGAAACACCTGGCCCAAGCTTTTTCTCTATGTGTGTCTGTTTGTCTTTATCTTCGTCCCCTCATTGCCCCTCCATTTCTTAAATTAACAGCCCAGCTGGTTGAGGCATACCCTGACCTTTTGTACTGTTTGGGGGTGGATGGAAAGAAAAGATCAGTCACAAAGTAAGAAGCCTGATTCCTTCAAACCTCTACACCTTTGAGAAGCACGTGTTATGAAGAACTCAAACTAGTTTATTTAAAGAGACCCTTGAAAGCAATGTGTGGCTAGTCTGGGAGGTTCCAGTCAATTACTTAGCCCTCAGATTATACCAGTGTGGAAGCCTTATTTGACATTTTCTCCCCAGAAGATGCAAGGTTGAGAAGAAACAAAGTAGCCAACTTTCGACTGTGAAAAGGTAATTGCTATGGCCTGAACAGTAATTAGATCACGAGAGAATGGAGCTTCCTAAAATGGAATTAATGTCCTTATAAAAGATAACCAAGGAAAATTGTTCACTCCTTCTGCCATCTGAGAATCCAGCAAGAAGGTGTCTATGAAGAATTGGGCTTTCAGTAGACACCAAATCTGCAGGCATTTTGATCTTGACATTTCTAATATCCAGGACTGTTAGTATTTTCTTATACATTATCCTGACAAAGTTGTTTAATTATAGAAGCCTGAACAGACTAAGATAGTAGTCTAGAACAAAAATGAAATGCCCTTGTTTAGAAGGTATGCAGACATTTGAGATATACATGGGGAATTGTATCCTAACACTGCACAAGTGGCTATGTGTGTAACAGTTTCACAGATATAATAAAAAGGAAATAGTAAATATGAATATAAATATGAATATCTAGTTATTAGATTTTATTGGGCTGAAAGTCAACAGTTTTTCACACTATTGTCAAATATAATTTCTTTATGATTATCACAACTCTTTTAGGGGGTACTGGAGATGTAACCCATGGCAATTTACCACTGAGCTACATCCCAGTCCTTTGGTTTTTTTATTTTGAGACAGGGACTTTCTAATTTGCTTAGGGCCTTGCTATGTTGCTGAGGTGTCTGAATTTGGGGTCCTCCTGCCTCAGCCTCTAGAATGGCTGGGATTACAGACATGTGCCACTTTATGAAATTTGAAGAGTCATTAAAACTCTCATTTTCTCTATGTGATGCCTGATAAATTATTCAAGATTTTTCTAGTATGTATTAAAAACTAGTTTAATTACAAAACTGATTTAATTTTATCTCTTAAGAACTTTACTATTCTACGGGTAGGATAATAACATGTAAACAAATCTTAAAGAATACTTGTTTATTTAAAAAATTATTTCATGGCATGTTATGTCATGACATATACCATGTCTCAGATTGCTGAGAAGCTAATTAAATTGGCACTTCAGGACCAATATTCTAAAACAGCAAAAGTAATAAAAAGCAGGAAACTAGCTATTAGCAAAAATCCTTTATCAGTCATCACTGCTAAAATTTCCATAAAAGAGTGAGAAATATTCCATTTTACACAGTTGAATTAAATTACTTCTAAGAAGAATGTGACTCAGTGTTACAGGTATGCACTTCTGCAATAGAGAAGTATTGAACTCTTCATTGCTGTCTATAAAACTGGAAAACAGGATATAAGATAACGTTTGTCCCTTTGCCATTAATTTATGAGCAGTAATCTATACTGGCAAAGAATCATCAAGATTAGACTGCGGATCAGAATAATGTAGTGTGAGTGCTTATGAAGCACACTTAGTTATCAACGTGGTGTTCCATCTTAAAATGTACTTCCAACGTGATGCCACCCTAAAGGGCAACTTCCTAAGAACCGACGGGAAACTACGTGGGTGGAGTTTTTGTTCAGTAAGGATGAGAGCTCTGAAAATAGTGAATATTTCAAATCATGGACACTGATTTTATGTCTTTTCAGGGTGCTGTGAATTAAGTTTACTAGCTTTAGGGGAAAAGATTCTCATATTATTTCTGAGCAGAAAATTTATTTTAAAAAGTCATGAACTTTATTACTTCAACTGACATACCAGTGGGTCTTGGTGATATATTTCAGATCATGAAGAGGCAGAACTTACTTCTTTAGACAAAACCTATTAGAATTAGTTTTTTTTTTTAAATATTTCTGATGCTGTTTTTAAGACATTATAATCCAATATATAAAACATAGTCTTTTTGAATATATATGCTAAAATTCCTGAAGAACAAATAATTTTGTGACTGGGGTTTGGTTTTAATCACATAATCATTGTTTCTGTTCTTCAGAATCTTCTTTTCACATATTTAAAATCATATTTGAAAATCATAAAATTTCTTTACCCCAGATTCTCTCTAATTGTAATATGCTGCTCATTGAAGTAGCCTCTGTATTCTTCAGTGAGAAATCACTGTTATTGTCAGACCTTTTTAAGAGTATTATAATTCCCAGAACTTTAATGGAATGGTTAAATGCTTATATTGGATTATTGGGAATTAACCTTTTCTAATTTATTGAAGAAATAAAAGAAAGTATCAGATGTGGATGGTTATCTATGGTTGTTTGTCACTATGCTGATATATGGTCTGAATATTTGTGTCTCCCTCAAGTTCATATGTTGACATCTGATTCCCAATGCAATAATATTAAAAGGTAGGATTTTTAAAGTGTTAGGTAATAAAGGTGGGGCACTTATGAATGGGATCAATGCCCCTATAAAAGATGCTCAGGAGAATTTGTTCACTCCTTCTGCCATGTGGGGACCCAGCAAGAAAGTGCCATTCATGAGGAATGGGGTCTTCCCTAAATCTGCAGGTCTCTTGAACATGGACTTTTCTAGTGTCCAGAACTATGAGCATGTTCTTTCTGGGGAGCCCTGACTCATGCATATGCTACATGTGGTTGTTGTTACTCCTTCAGGAAGTTGGCCTGAAGTCCACAGGGTATGCAGTTGGAAAGACAAGGATGTAAATCAAAGGTGAGACAGCCGATAAAATCCCAGTAAGTAGAAGGCCTTTACAATAGGAGGCGAAGTGGTATTGAGGGTCTGACACAGGCAAAGTAGAGCCTATGTGTGAGCTGGAATCCATTCTGGCCTCTCAATCACTAGCCTGCCATTGTAGTGATGAACTTGACTTGCAGGAAAAGCTGACATCCTTCCTAGTGTTACTAAAAACACAAGGTCCCAGGAATCACTGAAACTGAGAAAGAATAGATAGGAGTTGAGAGAGTTGCCAATCTGCTGCTGCTTCACACCAACAAGGTGAGCTATGTGGTCCAAGTCAATGTATGTGAGTTGCAACATGACCTGACCCTACATCAATCTTCAGAGAATAATCATGGCTGCTGCTTTTCTTCTTCCTTCCAAAACTCATGCAAAAAGTCCCATGTGGCCTTTTCTACCAAAGAACCACAGGAGGAAACACACAGATCCAACTTTGCTAAATTGCCATAGTACAAAATCCCAAAGGAAGGAACCTGTGTGGAACAGGAGTTAGTGAAATTGTCTGGGCTGTTGCTGAGTCTCTAGGGAGGGTTGCCATGTTTGAGAGATGTAACACTATCAATTTTGATTCTGATTAGTATTTGAATATTTGATTCAATGTAATGGTTGAAGAGGCAGGGACCTTGGTGTTGATGGGATTTTATAAGCAGTGTCCTTAAAATTGATAGAATATAATAGTAAATTAATTTACTATTAATTAATAGTAAACATAGTGGAACTACATGCACAGAATAATTTATGAAGCAGAGGAACCTCCAAAAGTCAGTGGATAGGAATCATTTCATGGGGACTGTTTGGCTTAGAAATTAGAAGCCTAAATTTGGGTATCAGATGATTTGAGTCCTTTGTCTTCTATCCATTGCTCTATGATTTTCACAAAACACTGAGATGCTCATTTTCTCAATGCCTGCATCTATCATGTGTAATGAGGATAATAAGTACCATTTAATGTATTTTGTGTGAGCATCAAATGAATATTTTGTACAAAGCCCTTAGAATTAAGTCCCTGACATTTAAAAGTAATTCAAAACATAGGAATTTTCAGTTGCAATTATTATTAAGACAGGGGACTAATTTTTAAAGAAGAGATTGTAGAATGGGTGCATACAGAGCATGAAAACATTTATAATGAAATTTTATAAGATTTTTCTGCATTGAGCCCAAGGACAACAGATCTCAGGCCTGATGGGAATGAAAGAAACTTAAGAATTATGTTTCTGGGGGTGGAATCATGGTTGAAGGCATGTGATTTCCTCAGTATCAACAATAGTAAGTTTGCAGGCTGCTAACCAGGCTCAGTTCTCAGTCCTACTTTTCATTTCTTTCTTTGTTCGTCTGCCTGTTGTTTTTGTTTTGTTTCGTTTTTGTTTTTGTTTTTTTTCTCAGCCATTATACAAAGAGGAATCGCTATGTTCCTCTATGTGGAGGTAATAACATTAGGATTATAATAAATCATCAATTAAGAAAAAGTTGGTTAAGGGAAAAGCTGTCAGTTGACCCTGTGTGCATACCAGTTCAAGGTGTGAGTATAATTGGCATCAGCATAGAAGGAATCCTACTTATTGGTGTGATTTAGAATACCAACACAGAAGCTCTTCATTTTGTTCCTTCCTCTTTAAGGTCTAGCCCTGGGAACTAAAGACTGGAAGCCACAGAGACAGGGAGAGAGGGAAGGAGAGTGGGAGGAAGCCACAGAGACAGGGAGAGAAGGAGGGAGGAAAGGAGGGAGGGAGGGAGAGAGAGAGACAAAGAGGAGAGAAAGAGAAAGAGGCATTAGTGAAGAAGACAGGGGGTGAGAAGATCAGCAGAGAAAGCATATGTAGCTCTTAGCTGCTATCTCAGATTAGACAGAGGCTGAATTGTCGTCACAAACCTTGATTTAGAGAGCACAAAGATCTTTATACCCCTAAGGTAGACATTTGATTGTGAGAAAGCTGGGAAATTCAGAGGTCTCGAGTGCAGATTCAGTATGTGAAGTACGCAGACCTACCCTGCTGGTCATCACACAGGTTCTGAGAGACAAATGAAACATCTTGTTGGGTGTCGCTTGAGGGCAATCCAGCCGTGGTCAGTGGAATTACAAACAGATGACCTCCCCCAAGACCACCTTCTCTACACAGCATAAGATCCAACAAGCTTCAGAGAGTGAAAAAATGGGGGGGGAAACTGTATTAGTGAGGCTTAAACCTGAGATTCCTGGATTTGCATAGGATTAGCTAAGATTTTGTTTTATGCCTTTTGACATTGTGGAGCCTGTAATTAAAGATACAACAAATGTAATGTGAGCCCTATATATGTGTCTGGAACTGTTTAATTGCTGGGGATATGTCAACAAAGAATTCTTGTATTTAGTGAAATTAAGACAATATATAGAAATATAAAGAACATAGAACATATAAAGAATAGAGGGACTTAAAAATTCATATAAATATTTTGAGAAATAGTGATGGAGTTGTGGTTGAAATATATAGAAAATAAAGGTTAAATTATTATCTGTAAAATTATATTGATATGTATTTTAATTTTGTAATATTAAAATATAACAAGTACTTAAAATACATGAGAATACAGATATGAGTCTGAATGCTTCTGGGTCACAGAGTAGAAATAATTTGTGACAAATTGCACTATGGTTAGGAAAGTAGTATTTTATTTGTATCTAAAGGATAGGCAGGATTTCAGTAGGCAAAGAAGGATGAGTCACCTTCTTTGAGACAGACACATGGAGATAGATACAAGGAGCTCTAAGATGTGGTTTCATTGATGCAAAGCATTCTTAAGGGACATTAGTATGAAAAAACAGGTTGCATGTGATTTGAAAGGATCTATGAATTGAATCATGGGGGTCTGGATCCTCACTCTTTCCACTGGTTTAGACATACACATTTATTTCTTTCTGGAGGACTTACTGAAAACTCTAATTAAGTGGACTGTAACATTAACATTGTGTTATGTTTGGATGGACTAATTCATTTTTCAATGTGCAGTGCAATTTCATTAGCAAGATGCATTAAAATTATTTTTCTACTATTCTAAATTACATAAATCATGTCTATATATCAGTTTTATACAATCTAATTTCTATTTTATAGATCAACTGAAAAACAACAGCTAATTAAGTAGTATGTTTCCCAAGTATCTAGATTATGTGATAGACAAATTTTGTATATAGTTATGAAACAAAATATTAGTACTATTTAAATATAGTTGAGTTTCATTTTAGTACTGAGTATGTACCTGGCATTAAGGCAGAACTGTGCTTCAGGAAGAACCATAAATGTTTCAGAACTAAATAAACCTAAGCTTCTCAAGGTGATTTTTGACCTTTTTGAATCTTATCTATAAAATAGGTATAATAATATCTCATTCTTGGTATTGTTTGAGATACTAGAAATCAAAATACATCTTTTTTTCCCTTAGATATTTCTCTAATTGTCACTAAATAATACTTTGATAGAAAAAATACTCAAGTTGAATTTTAAAAATGGTTACTCATTCTTGAAGTCAGGAAGTCAATTTAAATAGCTTCTAGATCATATGATTTTACTTTAAAATATATTGTAAAATAGTTGCATTAAAATGTATGACTCTATTTTTACTTTTGTAATACTTCCTCTTTTGCCCTGAGGTATTCCAATGAACTGTCATTCAAATCTGAAGGCAATTCTAGCAAATACTAGGAAAATTCATAAAGTTATTGAACATATTTGAAAGATAATAAAAAGCAATACTATACTTTTAATGTTTTTTTTAATTCTAGAATTTTATTCTTATGAAAATGACTCAGCTGAAATTGTGTTGTCACCTAAAATTGCAAGATTTATATGTGTCTGGTTTGTCTGTAGAAAAAAAAATTAAAATCTAAAATGTTTTCTTAGCAGAATGACCATAAACATTTACCAGACTGTAACTATGAACAAAGAGCTATACTTGCCCTTGTTAGAACAGAGAATGGAGCTGAAATACTGTCTGTATTATAAATGGTCTTCCACGTGTCTAACATTTTTAGAAAAATGTTGAAATTAGTATTTTCTAACACAGTAATTATTAGTCTATTTACTTCACATTACAATAGTTGAGATGAGTCTGTCACACTTGGTGAGTCAAATTGTTTATGTATCTAAAATAGAGAAAACCTTATAATTTATAAAGAGATATTGATTGAAAACTTAAATGCCTTCACTTGGATTTATTACATGTAGATTCATTTAAGCAAAATTGGCTTTCTCCTATCAATAACCTATAATAAAATGATAAATAGCTGATTATATTACATATCTTTAGTTCAAAAAGGCAATTAGGACAATGACCTTAAAATGAATGACATGATAATTACTTTTATAATTATTATAAATATTTTCTGACAATTGAATTTTGCAGCATTATATTATAAATGAAGCCGATATTGGAATTAGAAATTATATTTGTAACTAATGTTCTTTTCCTCAATGTTACTGTTAACCTGGTAATACTGCCATTAAACTCTTGACGTAATGTATAAATGTTATCTTCATAAGAAGAAAAAAAATAGTGTGTATTATGCAGAACTCAGTATTAGGTTCCGCAGAGATAGTTTAATTTCATTTTTAGCGAAAACACTACCCAGAACGCCCCCAATCTACTCTCCAAGCAGAACAGCCAGTGAGGACACACCATGTACCTGTTTCAAATACTCTGATGCCTTCCCCTCACACAGAATTACCTACAGCCTAATGTGACCTGCCACAGTTCCTTCAGCCTCGTCTTTTCTCATCTGTGTCTCACCAAGAGCTGAGATGACCTCCCTGTTGTTCCTTGAACACATTGAGCTTTTCCCCTTTAAGGCTTGGCACCTGACATTTCATCTTCCTGGAATGTGTCTTGCTCAGATTTTTTTTTTGACTTTGTCTCATTATTTAGGTCCAATTCAAATGTCCCCTCCACAAGCTCAATGTGAAGCAGTCCTCTCATGCTCAGTCACTGATAGGTCATCCAATTTTATGTTGGCTTTGAACTTAATGTTATCTACAGTTGTCTAATTTATTTACTTGTTTTCTTAGTTCCCCAATTATAACAGAAACTTTTAATAACCTAAACATTTTCTGTTTTGTCACTACTCTGTTCTCAGGACCTACCAAGATCTGATAGTGGATCCTCAATTAATACTAAACAATAAGTGGAAATCTATCAAGATTTATTATTTTTCTTGAACCAGAGATGTAAGAAAATATAAGTGACCAGAGTAACCATTTGGACTCAGGATCCAGGAATTAAAAAAACAAAAGTTTTATTCCCTTTTAATATAATTTTCACTAAGTTTATTTGGTAAATTCAAGAAAGTCACCAAATTAGATGCATGTGTTTTCTTAGGGTTCTATGTTAAGACGAAAATAAAAGGCAGTAATAAACCAATTCTGCTGTGCCCCATTTAGGTTTCCACATTCGCATCAAAGGAAGAGTGTGGTCTTCAGGGCATGTGGCATATACGCATGAACATGCTCTTTGACTTCCCCAAGGCATATATTATTTTTCCCTCTGTCTGGCTGCGCTCTGTGGATGCTGTTATCCTCAAAGGAGCTCTGCAGCTCTTCCTGCCTGGGCTTAAGCTGCTGTCTCCTGTCACTGCTGCTGCCAAATCACTGACTGCCAGCACTGCAGGCACAGACCAGCCTGTGCCAAGTCACAGTTGGGCATGTCTAATGCGTCACTTCTGTGTCCTCTGGCATCCTGCAGGGGCAGTGCATGCAGCCTGCTTTGTGAAGCATGGGAGAAAGCCCTCACCCCTTTGTGTAGGGTTGCAGTAACCTAACTTCTCAGGCAGAGCCGCTTGGGCTCTCTCCATCTCACAGGGGCTTCTTTCCTTATTGGGTTGGATTTTAATGTCATATCATGTACATTTTAAAAGTCATTTTCTCTCTAACTTTTGTTGATCATCTCTCTGAAGGATTCAGACATAAATCCATGAGGGTTGTGCCAAGTGGCACAATAACTTGAGTGAGTCTCTTCTACTCTCTTTCTTTCAGGCATTTTTCTAAACCAAATTTGTTTGTTGTTTGTTTCCCTTCCATTGAACCTCATATCCACTGAGACTCCAGACAGACCTACTCATGCCAGAGCTCTGGTGTCATTAATTCCTTAGGCACCAGATAATTTTGAATACTGAGATAAGGGCTGCTTGGTTTCAAATTGAGATTTTTTGCTATCCTCAAGTGGCAAGATTTAAAACAAAGTTTTCTGTACTTTTGATTACTGAAATCCGCTTAAACACTTGTTTTATGACAAAACTTATAAATATCATTCATTCAGGCAAGTGCAAGTACCTCTGGGATATTTGCAAACATCCAATCAGTGAACGAATTAGTAAAAGAATTAAAGATGTAGTTAATATCATAAAGAAAATACACAGATTATATAATATTTTAATTTTGTTTAAATTAATTCTTATTCTCAACCTGGGGATAAGGAAGTTTCTTTGAGGAGTAAAAGTATTTTGGGCTATCTTTAATTTACTAGTCATACAAACTTCAACACTGTCTCTTAAATTCACTCATAACTAATTTAAGGTTCTCTTTGTAATTTGAGACTGAAAACAAATTTTTAATAATCCTCTTTTTAAAGAACAATGCAGGAGGGTTTTCAAGATGGCGGCCTAGAGGGTGGCTGCATTACGTGTTGCTCCAGAACTCAGGATTCAAGAGAGGAGATACTGAGACGCTTGGGACCAACTCAAAGTAGCCGGGTGACTCTCACCCCCTGGGGGGGGCATCCCGGATGGGACGGGGGTCCCGGAACGCAGAAAACTTTGTGAAGTAGAACTGCCGGCGAGACGCCCCTCCCCCCGCTGGAGCGCCATAGAGGAGGCCGCTCAGCACAGCGCTGGGACTCGGAGCAGCCACTGGGGCTCCGGCGGCTGCCCGGGGGAGGAGTGGCGGGGAGAACTGTGTGGACTCAGGACACCGGGGCCTGCCCTGAGGAGGAGGAGAGGAGCGTGGTCACTTGGATTCGGAGAGACTGCGTCAGAGCTGCAGGCGGTTGCCAGAGGAGAAGCCGCGCGGCGAGCTGTTTGGAATCAGAACGACGCTTCTGAACACCGGGGCCTGCCCTGAGGACAAGGAGGAAGAGGAGCGGCCGCTTGGATTCGGGTGACTATACGGGAACTACAGGCGGTTGCCAGAGAAGGGGCTGCGTGGCGAGCTGTTTGGACTCTGACCACTTCTGAACCCCGGGGCCTGCCCGGAGGAGTAGGAGAAGGAGGAGAAGGAGCGCGGCGGGTCCTTTGGACTCGCAGTGACTGCATTAGCGCTCCAGGCGGCTGCTCAGAGGAGAAGGCGAGTGGTGAGTTGTTTGGTCTTAAAGTGACAGCTCCTGAACACAGGGGGGCTGCCTGGAGGAGAAGCGTGGTGGGACGCTTGGTCTTGAGGGACCACACCAGAGCTCCGGGCGGTTGCCCAGAGGACCCGTGCAGCGGGTCACGTGGATTCAGAGCCACTCAGAGGGACTGCTCCTGAACACCCGGGGGGTTATCTGGAGAAGGAGGAGGAACGGGGAGGGTCACTTCGACTCGGAGTGATTGATTGCCCCGGGCTACGGGTGGTTGGTGGGAGGAGGAGGCACGAAGTGAGTTTCTTGGACTCCTAGTGACAGCACCGGAATACTGGGCGGCTGTCTGGAGGAAGAGGCCTGTGGCGGGTCTCTGGGACTCAGAGCGATTGTTCGGGGCCACAGGTGGCTGCTCAGAGGAGGGGCCACGCAGCCAGGCGATTAGGTGCAGAACAGGGTCCCAGGATCTAGGAGGCTTCTGGGTGGAAGAGCCGCACAGAGACAGGCTTAGGGCAGAGCGAAGGTTCCAGGCCTATGGGCAAATTCTCTGAGGAGGGGCAGCCTAAGGAGATTCATCTGCAAAGGGTGAGGCTCCCAGGCCCAGGAGGTAGGGCCGGGCCCCTGGAAACTTTGCAGAGGAAGGCAGCCCAGCCCAGGCAGTAGCTGTAAATTGAGGGGAACCTCTAGGAGGAAACTGACCAGCGAGACCTCCCCACCGGGTGAGTCTTCCCTGCTGGGTGAGGTTTCCCACAAGGACGGTAAAACCAGAGACTCAGGCCCAAACAGGCCTTGCCTCAGCCCACAGCCTAGGTCCCCTTTGGATGACCATTGGTCAACAAGTGGAGGCACCTCTGCCCACTAGCAGGGAATATACCCCACCTGAAGGCCACCACTCCTAGAGAGGCAGCTTCCTTGTGGAGCACCGCATTATCAACCTCCTCCAAGACTTCAGCCTACTGAAGGCTAAGAGGGGATATATATAGAAATCTTCAGGGTCATTGTAAATCAACAGAGGAAATCTGCAATATCTCAGCGGTCCACTGATATCTGAACAACATGAGAAAACAAGGAAAGAAAATGCTGCAAACAAATCTAGATGTTACATCAATAAAACCCAATGACAGCATGGCAGAAGAAATGACAGAAAAGGAGTTCAGAATGTACATAATTAAAATGATCAGAGAAGCAAACAAGGAGATGAAAGAGCAAATGCAAGCATTGAATGATGAGATGAAAGAGCAAATGCAAGCATTGATTGATCGCACCAATCGACAGTTAAAAGAGCAAATACAGGAAGCAAAAGATCATTTCAATAAAGAATTAGAGATATTGAAAAAAAACCAAACAGAAATCCTTGACATGAAGGAAACAATAAACCAAATTAAGAACTCCATAGAAAGCATATCCAATAGGATAGAACACCTGGAAGACAGAACCTCAGACATTGAAGACAAAATATTTAACCTTGAAAACAAAGCTGAACAAACAGAGAAGATGGTAAGAAATCATGAACAGAATCTACAAGAACTATGGGATATCATGAAAAGGCCAAATTTAAGAATTATTGGGATTGAGGAAGGCCTAGAGAAACAAGCCAAAGGAATGAACAACCTATTCAATGAAATAATATCAGAAAATTTCCCAAATCTGAAGAATGAAATGGAAAATCAAGTTCAAGAGGCTTACAGGACTCCAAATACACAAAATTACAACAGACCCACACCAAGGCACATTATAATGAAAATACCTAACATACAAAATAAAGACAGAATTTGAAAGGCTGTGAGAGAAAAGAACCAAATTACATTCAGGGGGAAACCAATACGCATATCAGCAGATTTTTCAATCCAGACCCTAAAAGCTAGAAGGTCCTGGAACAACATTTTTCAAGCCCTGAAAGAAAATGGATGCCAACCAAGAATCTTATACCCAGCAAAACTTACCTTCAAATTTGACGATGAAATAAAATCCTTCCATGATAAACAAAAGCTAAAAGAATTTACAAAAAGAAAGCCAGCATTACAGAACATTCTCAACAAAATATTCCATGAGGAAGAGATGAAAAACAAAGAAGCAAATCAGCAAAGGGAGGAATTATCCTAAAGGAATTGTCAAATAAAGGAGGAAACAAGTTGTGTCAAACAAATAAATAAACAAAATTTTAAAAATGACCCAAATGACCGGGAAACCAAATCATTTCTCTATAATAACCCTGAATGTTAATGGCCTGAATTCATCAATCAAAAGACATAGACTGGCAGACTGGATTAAAAAGAAAGATCCAACAATATGTTGCCTGCAAGAGACTCACCTCATAGAAAAAGATACCCATAGATTAAAGGTGAAAGGATGGGGAAAAACATACCATGCACATGGACTCAGCAAAAAAGCTGGAGTATCCATCCTCATTTCCGATAATGTGGACTTCAAGCCAAAGTTAGTCAGAAGGGATAAAGAAGGTCATTTCATACTGCTTAAGGGAAGCATAAATCAGCAAGATATAACAATCATAAACATCTATGCCCCAAACAGTGGCTCATCTATGTATGTCAAATAAATCCTTCTCAATTTCAGAAACCAAATAGACCACAACACAATAATACTAGGTGATTTTAACACGCCGCTCTCACCACTGGACAGATCTTCCAGACAAAAATTGAGCAAAGAAACCATAGATCTCAACAACACAATCAATAATTTAGACTTAACGGACATTTATAGAATATTCCATCCAACCAAGAGTGAATACACTTTCTTCTCAGCAGCACATGGATCCTTCTCTAAAATAGACCATATATTATGCCACAAAGCTAATGTTAGCAAATACAAGAAGATAGAGACACTAGCATGTATTCTATCAGATCATAATGGATTGAAGTTAGAAATAAATGAAAGAGTCAAACACAGAAACTATTCCAACATCTGGAGATTAAACAATATGCTATTATATGATGAATGGATAACAGAAGATATTAGGAAGGAAATTAAAAAATTCTTAGAGGTAAATGAGAACAAAGAAACATCATATCAAAATCTCTGGGACACTATGAAAGCAGTACTTAGAGGGAAATTTATTTCATGGAGCGCATTTAATAAAAGAAGTAAAACTCAACAAATAAACAACCTAACACTACAGCTCAAAGCCTTAGAAAAAGAAGAACAGAACAGCACCAAAAGTAGTAGAAGACAGGAAATAGTTAAACTCAGAGCTGAAATCAATGAAATTGAAACAAAAGAAACAATACAAAAAATTGAAAAAATAAATAGTTGGTTCTTCGAAAAAATAAACAAAATTGATAAACCTTTAGCCACACTAACAAAGAGAAGACGAGAGAAAACCCAAATCACTAAAATTCGGAATGAACAAGGAAATATCACAACAGACAGGATTGAAATACAAAACATAATTAGAAGCTATTTTGAAAATCTATACTCCAACAAAATAGAAAATTTCGAAGACATCAACAGGTTTCTAGAGACATATGAATTGCCTAAACTGAACGAGGAGGACATACACAATTTAAATAGACCAATTTCAAGTACTGAAATAGAAGAAGTCATCAAAAGCCTACCAACAAAGAAAAGTCCGGGACCAGATGGGTTCTCAGCCGAGTTCTACAAAACCTTTAAAGAAGAGCTCATTCCAATACTTCTCAAAGTATTCCATAAAGTAGAAGAGGAGGGAACCCTCCCAAACTCATTCTATGAAGCCAATATCACACTGATACCTAAACCAGAGAGACACATCGAGGAAAGAAAATTTCAGACCAATATCCTTAATGAACATCGACGCAAAAATTCTCAACAAAATTTTAGCAAATCGCATACAAAAACATATTAAAAAGATAGTGCACCATGATCAAGTGGGTTTCATCCCAGGGATGCAAGGTTGGTTCAACATCAGGAAATCAATAAACGTAATTCACCATATTAATAGACTTAAAGTCAAGAATCACATGATTATTTCAATAGATGCAGAAAAAGCATTTGATAAAATACAGCACCCCTTCATGCTCAAAACACTAGAAAAAATAGGGATAGTGGGAACATTCCTTAATATTGTAAAGGCCATTTATGCTAAGCCCATGGCTAATATCATTCTAAATGGTGAAAAACTGAAAGCATTCCCCCTAAAAACTGGAACAAGGCAGGGATGCTCTCTTTCACCACTTCTATTCAACATCATTCTTGAGACTCTGGCCAGAGCAATTAGACAAACCAAAGAAATTAAAGGGATACGAATTGGAAAAGAAGAACTCAAACTATCCCTGTTTGCTGATGACATGATTATATATTTAGAGGAACCTGGAAATTCCACCAGAAAACTCTTAGAACTCATAAGTGATTTCAGTAAAGTAGCAGGTTACAAGATCAATGCCCATAAATCCAACGCATTTTTATACATAAGTGATGAATCTTCAGAAAGAGAAATTAGGAAAACTACCCCATTCACAATAGCCTCGAAAAAAATAAAATACTTGGGAATCAATCTCACAAAAGAGGTGAAAGACCTCTACAATGAGAACTATACAACACTAAAGAAAGAAATTAAAGAACACCTTAGAAGATGGAAAGATCTTCCATGTTCTTGGATAGGAAGAATTAATATTGTCAAAATGGCCATACTACCTAAAGTGCTATACAAATTCAATGCAATTCCAATTAAAATCCCAATGACGTACCTTACAGAAATAGAGCAGGCAATTATGAAATTCATCTGGAAGAATAAGAAACCCAGAATAGCTAAAGCAATCCTTAGCAGGAAGAGTGAAACAGGGGGTATTGCAATACCAGATCTTCAACTCTACTACAAAGCAATAGTAACAAAAACGGCATGGTATTGGTACCAAAATAGAAAGGTAGATCAATGGTACAGAATAGAGGACACGGACACAAACCCAAATAAATACAATTTTCTCATACTAGACAAAGGGGCCAAAAATATGCAATGGAGAAAAGATAGCCTCTTCAACAAATGGTGCTGGGAAAATTGGAAATCCATATGCAACAGAATGAAACTAAACCCATATCTCTCACCATGCACGAAACTAAACTCAAAATGGATTAAGGACCTCGGAATCAGACCAGAGACCCTGCAGATTATAGAAGAAAAAGTAGGTCCAAATCTTCATCTTGTTGGTCTAGGACCAGACTTCCTTAACAGGACTCCCATAGCACAAGAAATAAAAGCTAGAATCAACCACTGGGATAGATTCAAACTAAAAAGCTTTCTCTCAGCAAAGGAAACTATCAGCAATGCGAAGAAAGAGCCTACAGAGTGGGAGAATATCTTTGCCAATCATACTTCAGATAGAGCACTAATCTCCAGAATCTATAAAGAACTCAAAAAACTCTACTCCAAGAATTCAAACAGTCCAGTCAACAAATGGGCTAAGGAAATGAATAGACACTTCACAGAAGAAGATCTACAAGCAATCAACAAACATATGGAAAAATGTTCAACATCTCTAGTAATAAGAGAAATGCAAATCAAAACCACCCTAAGGTTCCATCTCACCCCAATTAGAATGGCGATTATCAAGAATACGAGCAACAACAGGTGTTGGCGAGGATGTGGGGAGAAAGGTACACTCATACACTGCTGGTGGGGCTGCAAATTAGTGCAGCCACTATGGAAAGCAGTGTGGAGATTCCTTAGAAAACTTGGAATGGAACCACCATTTGACCCAGCTATCCCACTCCTTGGCCTATACCCAAAGGACTTAAAATCTGCATACTACAGAAATACAGCCACATCAATGTTCATAGCTGCTCAATTCACAATAGCCAGACTGTGGAACCAACCTAGATGCCCTTCAATTGATGAGTGGATAAAGAAACTGTGGTATATATATACTATGGAATATTACTCAGCCATAAAGAATGATAAAATTATGACATTTGCAGGCAAATGGATGAAATTGGAGAATATCATGCTAAGTGAGATAAGCCAATCTCAAAAAGCCAAAGGACGAATGATATCGCTAATAAGTGGAGGTTGACACATAATGGGGGGGAGGGAAGGGTTAGAGTTAGGGTTAGGGAGGGGGGCAAGTATGGAGGAAGGAACTACTGTATAGAGGGTAAAGAGGGGTGGGAGGGGTGGGGGGAAGGGAAAAAAATAACAGAATGAATCAAACAACATTGCTCTATGTAAATTTATGATTACACAAATGGTATGCCTTTACGCCATGTACAAACAGAGAAACAACATGTATCCCATTTGTTTACAATAAAAAAAAAATATTCATAAAAATAAAAAAAAAAAAGAACAATGCAAGCTTTAATTTATATATATATATATACATATATATATGTTTTAAATCTTAATCAAAATAAATTTATTTTATCTCACAGTTCTGGAGACTGGAAGTCAGCAGAATTCAAAATATCAGCAGGGTTGTTTTCTATAAGGTCTTTCTCCTTGACTTGTAGTTGGCAGTCTTCTTCCTGTGTCCTCACATGGTCTTTCCTTCTGGGATGTCCTTGGTATCTATGTGTTTCTTAATCTCCTCTTTTTTTTTTATTATTATTTTTTGATTCTTTGTACACAAATGGGGTACAACTTTTGTTTCTCTGGTTGTACATGAAGTAGAGTCACACAATTTGTGCAATCATACATGTACATAGGATGATTATGTTTGTCTCATTCTGCTATCTTTCCTTCCCCCCACCTACTCATCACCCCTCATTTCCCTCTACACAATCCGTCCTTCCTCCATTCTTCCCTTATCCCGCCCCCCCCATTATGTATCATCATCCACTTATCAGAGAAATCATTGGATCTTTGGTTTTTTGGGATTGGCTTATCTCACTTGGCATGATATTCTTTAACTGCATCCATTTACCTGCAAATGCCATAATTTTATTCTTCTTTATGACTGAATAATATTTCATTGTGTATATATACCACAGTTTCTTTATAAATTCATCTATTGAAGGGCATCTAGTTGGTTCCACAATCTAGCTATTGTGAATTGAGCTGCCATAAACATTGATGTGGTTATGTCACTGCAACATGCTGTTTTGAAGCCTTTATTATTTATCTTTTAGACCTGAAATTACCAAGATTTTTCTTTTTATTGGTGGACTACACACACTTCTAAGAGTTCTCTGATGAGGATTGTGAGGCTGAGAATGGGGATGAGTGTCATTATTGATTAGTTATTATCTGACACTGATATAAGAAAAGCACCAAGAAAAAGGGGGTTCGACATTCCAAATAGCAAGATGAAAGTTGTACATGCTGTTCACAAAAGAAAACAGATCTCCTGCCATCAGTTTGCAGTCTGATATATCTAACTGAAAATACATGTGTGTCATGGATCACTTTAGGCAATAGCCAAATAGCTTACAAGGATGTAGGAGTAAACCAAACTATTTGGCCAAAGAAATGATTGGATTTACTTTATTGTCTTTAATCATAATTTTGTTGCCATATGATTCAAATCAAGTGAAGATCCAATCAAAAGTCAGTTTCCAAAGTTTATTCATTGAATATCCCAGCTATCCCATCTCAGTAGGTTTTTCCCATCTTGCTCCCAAACCTCATAATAAAAAAGGTACAAAAAGACAGTATAAATTTAGGTCCTAATGAAATCTAGAATGCCCAGTTATAAAATCCTCAGTGACCTATGCTTTGTCATTGACAGGCACATCTCATGCTTTCTAGCACCTCAATTTTTTGTTTTGTTTTACTCTAAGAAAATGGTTTTCACGGGGAAGGGGAGGACAATTTTATACACCAGAGTATATTAAGCAAAGTATGGAGAATTTTGAATTGTCACAACAATTCAAAATTTGAAAAGGAGTGTTACTCACAACTAGTAGAGACCAAGAATGCTTCCAAACATTCTACAATGCATGGGATGTTTCTAAAAACCTAAAAATTATCCAGTCCAGGGCTGGGGATGTAGCTCAGTTGGTAGAGTGCTTGCCTTGCGAGCACAAGGCGCTGAGTTCAATCCCCAGCACCACCAAAAAAAAAAAAAAAAAAAAAAAGAATTATCCAGTCCAGAGATGTGAACATCAAAAAACCTACTTTTAGAATGAAGTTTGCTTGAAAGCAAAATTGTTGGAATTCATTTTACATTTCTCTTCCATTCCCCATTTACTTGTGAATAGAAATGGACAAAAGAAACCATGCAGGACTGGCCACATACATCCTTTTTTTGCCTTAAGGATACCAGGAGAGGAATAGTAAAGTTATCTATTTGAAATTATGTACAAATCTACTTTAATATTAATTCTCTGTATGTGGAATATCAGACCACTCTGTACGATGATGAATTTGAGTACTTTGATAAATGCAAAGCACATGCAAGTCCAGTGATAGGTTATTTTCCTCCCACAATTCTGTGAATGGTCTTGACTCTTAATGCCAATGTTAAGTTTGGAAGATAGAAAACCTAAATATATTTTAATTTATAAAGACTTGACCTTTGCCTTTCCTCAAATTATTCCCTGTGTGATGTGGTTCTATAGTTATTTCAAGTCAACCTTGGTGACCTCTCATTCCTGCATGATTAGAAATAAAAGTGATACAAGCTTATATGAATATCATTACATTCAAATTCTATGTGATAATTAAAATGTAATGAAAAGGATTTATTTTTCATCAAATCACTGTGACATCTTGGTTCAAGAAAATGATTCTATAACATTTCTTAAGTTAGGCTAATAACATTCTTGTCATTGGGAACCAAAATAAGTATGACAATATCAGAGTATACAAATTTGTTTTTAATCAATATATAAAACTGTGTAAATATAAAAATTTTCAGTATGAAGTATTATTTTGTGATTGATTTTAATTTAGTTCCATTTATTTGAAGTAAACCAGCCCAGGATAGGATTTATTTATTTTCTTCTTGACTTTCTCACTCTCTTTTTTCTTTTTCAAAGTTTCAACTTGGTTTTATTATGTAGGATTGTTTTATGGTTCTTTTCACATACCAAGATAAAAATAGTGAAAAATTCAATGCCTTTAACTTGTCTCTGATTTTATTTTCTCCTTTTAAATAAATCATGTCTAGAATAAATGCTGAATTGTTTTTCTGATATATTAGTTTGGTCTTTTTTCTATAAGATATATGTTTAATATTTAAACACTAGTATTTTGAACCATTAAATAGATTTTCTCTGACATTCCTACAACTACTTATAAAGATTTTGTCAGTGAAGCAGTGTATTTGTTTGATGACTGAGGAACCTAGAGAATCCCAGAGATGTTTCAAAGGTCCATCGATTTAAACCTATATATTCATAAAAGATCCATTTAAGGATAAGATATCCCATACTAATATATTTATAATCACCTACCTGGTTGATTTGGAACATTTTCTCTCTTCTACATTACTATACATGATGCTCCTTTTGAACTTTCTGTCAGTTTAATAATTTTTTTTAATTTTCTAATACTATTTTCTCAATATTCTTTAATTTCTCACTGACTGCCTCCTCAAACTTCAGACTATGAATAATGTGTCAACACTCTTTAAGCATTTGCTAATACCATCCTACAAGTGCAAGTCCCTGTTCCAAAGCAATGATCACATATTAAGTTTTGCTGTGACAACTCTAATTTTGTTTCCAAATCTTTACTAGTTCTTTATTGCTGGTTAATGAGTTATCCCAAACTTCATGGCTTTAAATGACAAATACATATTACCTCACAGTTTTTTCATGAGTGGTTCCTTGGGTCAGGGCAAAGGGGAAATTTAGGAGGGCCTAAAGAATCTTCCTAAGGAATTTAGGAGGACCTTAGCTGAATGCTAGTGTTCTATTCTCTTATGAGGTTGCTATAAAGATGTTGCCTGAGCTACAGTGATCTGAAAGTTAAATCATTCTGGGTGATCATTATCCAAGGTAACTCACCTATGACTGTTGGAAAATGGACTGAGTCTTGCTATGTCTACCTCTCAATATGCTGCCTGCCTGAGTTTCATCATGGTATGGCTGATAACCATAGTGCAATATATCATAGGATGAGTGATCCTAGTCAGAGAGAGAGACCAAGAGGGAGCTCAAGATGAAAGTCACAATCTTTCATAATTTAATACAGGAAATGATACATAGACCAACTTGATAAATACAGGAGGGGATTACACAAGAGTGTAAATACCTGAAGCAGGGATTTTTGAGGGTCTTCTGGAGGCTTATTTCCTTGTAGTTCAATTGCCCTTCTGCCCCAGATTCTAGGAACCACTGATTTACTTTCTATCAATAGAAACTAGTTTGTACTTTTTAGCATTTTCTTTAAATTAGTATGTATAATTTGCATCTGGTTTCTGTTGCTTGGCAATTTTATAAGATTTATGTATTTGATGAATTTATCACTAATTTTCCCCTTTTTACTGCTAAAATATTTCCATTGTACTATTGTTCAACATTTTGTTTATTTATTACATTGTTTATTGGCATTAGGGTCCTTCTTTTCTGACTACTGTTCTTTAGGATACTTATCATCCTCAATTTCTAGGAGCTATGGTCACTTAGTTATCTGGTTAATT
The DNA here is from genome assembly GCF_902686455.1 of Sciurus vulgaris. Taxonomy (NCBI): domain Eukaryota; kingdom Metazoa; phylum Chordata; class Mammalia; order Rodentia; family Sciuridae; genus Sciurus; species Sciurus vulgaris. The sequence goes on along the minus strand of NC_136462.1, from coordinate 55,516,093 downwards.
ATGTTAGAAATATAGAGGAATTTATAATGGAGATTAAGTCACCTTATGTCATACCTCAGTTATGGCCAACTCTCAACCCAGGCTAAAATAATTGTAAACTCAACTATGTTGATCCTTTCTTCTATGTTTGGACACCTCTACAAAATCAGCCCTGATTTTTTTCATTATCTTAGAACTTCACATTTTCTTTCTTTTTTTCTTTTTTTCTTTCTTTCTTTCTTTCTTTCTTTCTTTCTTTCTTTCTTTCTTTCTTTCTTTCTTTCTTTTCTTTCTCTCTTTCCCTCTTTCTTTTTTCTTCCTTTTTTTAGGCATTTTTAGCTTGAGTTATATTTTTTTTATCTACAGTAGGCTTTTCTTAGGGATATACTCTACAGTATAGGAAGACAAGTACAATCCTTGCTTCGCACTTGAGATTTTGATTTAATAATGCATTTCTGAAACATAATAAAATGAAAATTGAGGTTGGAAATTTTTTTGGCTTCTCAGTACTAGGAATTTAGGAGACTCAGTATCAAACATCACTTGAAAATTATATTTATTACAAAATCTATGATCTTCTCAAATGCTTCCAAGGTAAGTGGTTGAATGGATTTGAAGGTTAACTTGGGAATCCTGATTTAGTTTTGTGTCATGTTATGAGTGAAATGTGTTTGTCTATGTATGTGTAGAAGGAGAAGCAAAGGAAAAGAGTTTATTGGAGAGAAGAGTATCTGAGAATTTTGACTGTAACATCAAGGCAATAGACAATTAGATCCCAGATGTAAGTGCATGTAAGGCAATACTGATAATGGTAGGAGAAATAGTCATAATATTTTAAACTCATAATTTTGTCTATGGCATGTCAGACATTGGGTTAAGTAGTTTGGGTATTTTTTTGAAAAGATTACCATCACAACAATATCATGAGAAAAATAACTATCATTATTTCAGTTTTATAAATTCTGGTGTGGAGGAAATAGGCTAATTTGCCTGTGATCTTAAAATTCATAGAGGGCAGGAATATGAACCCCATTTTGAGTTTTATGTATTTTTAATATGCCATAGATCAGAGGATTGATGTTATACCTCCTTGTAGTGCTCACCCAACAAACCAATTTCCATGTATTTCTATTACTAGTATTTATTCAGACTGGCATTCCTCCATTCACTATTATCCCATATTACTAGTCAGCTAATACCTTATAGACATGTCTAAAAAGAAGTTTAGTCATTCATCCATGGACACTTAAGATTTTTTTCAGGGTTATATTTTTATGTAATTCCCTGAAAGCCTTGTCAATAAAAATAGCTATTTTTGTGTTAGCTCAAGTGCAAAATCTATGTGCTAGGTGTTGGCCTTGTTAAATTGCTGGTGAAAACATGTTTTTGTCAGCTGCTGGAGGAAACTTCTGAGGTGGTGCCTTTGGTTTGACAATTAACTTTAATACTATAAATTGGTGTGTAGAAGGAAAAGAGAACCATACAAAAGCAAACTATGTTTTACAAATATTCAGTATGAACTAGCAGTATCAGGGTTTATGGAAATAAAGAGTGAATAAATGCTATGAATTAACTGATACAATCCACTTTGAAAATTTAGATTATTTAAAGAAAAAGAAAATGCAAGGTATAGAACCACTGTTAGTAAATAAATATTTTTGAATAAGTTTTGCTCTTTTTTTACTTTGCAAATTAGTTATGTCCACTTCACCTGAAGGTGACCTTGGTGCTCACTGGTGTGTAAAATTCTCTTCTGCTCTTTTCTCAACTGTAAGTTCACCTTGTTTGTTTTCCCCTCTAGCATGAAGAATGTGTGAACAACTGCCAAAAAATTCTTTTGGATGATTAAAGAAATATTTTCTTTTTAAGAAGAAATAATCATATTTGTTGTTGCTCTTGGCTTGTGTTTGGGCAATGTTTACAATTATATTTATTTATTATACAAAGACCATTTTATTTCCTTCTTCCTTTTGGTAGGATGAATGTGGTGTATTTCAAGAAACTGAATAATCTATATTAGAATAAAATGTTTAAAATTATCTAACAGTTTTAAGGTCTCTTTCAAACAAAAAAGCTAAAAAACAATGCTTTACATAGCACATATTTCAATTAGGCATAAAGTTGTTTCTAACTATTTACATCACTGAAAAATAACATATAAACATCCATATAAGGTTCTGAATTAAGAAGTAGCATTCTTTGCCCATTAGAATTTTTAGATTCTTCTCTCTGATAATGCATTTGAAAAAGAGGCAGACTTTCAAATGCACACATATGAAAAATCCAATACATTAATTTTCAGAACTTTTAAATTTGCATATGAGTAGAGGTATTATGTGTGGTGAGTTGGAAGAAGGGGAGGTGAAAATACTTAAAGCAGTTTTTGTTGTTACAGTGAAGGGTGACTTAGAGTTATAAATGATCAAGTTATGGAAAAAAATACTCTCTGAAGGATAACTCAGCCTTTGTTTCTTCCTAAGCAGCTTACTTCAAGTGTAAGCTGAAAAAGAATTCTGTATACAGTGATGAAGTGTGCCCCCAAACAAAAGACTGACTATAGCTATTTGATGGCAATGAAATAAACTGGCAGGGTCTAATATTGACTACTAACTTTGTGACATCTTTGAGTCTCAGAATTGCATCTGTAATATGCAAGATGGTTTAATACAAGTAATTGTTCCACAGATACTGTATTTTACTGTATAGTCATCACAGATTTTATGTCACTCTTTTTGCATAAAATTGGGGTGTGATCATTATATCAAGGTTTTTTTTTTAATTGTGCTACTTTACTTAAAAAAACATTTATTACTAAACTGGGGCAAGATTAAGGTGAATGGAATACTTGTGACTATAAATTAGAATAGGTAAAAAAGACACACGTCATTTCTGTGTGACAATTTGGCAGACATTTTTCTAGTCTGAAAAAAAAATTAACACATTATTTGTTATTGATTTGTGCATTATAGTCAAAATATAACACTGTTGGGATTAAAGAAAATAATTCATATAAAACTTATATTTGGTAAACAGTAAATACTATTATAAATTCTGCACTGCTCTGTTTTCAGACTGAAGATTCTTATGTAAAATTCCAAATATGTGCAATATTTATCCAGGTTCTCAGAGTTCCTAGTCAGTGGAAAAGGTGGTCCTCTCCAGGTGACTTCTCCCATTATAAGAATGTATAAAAGTTGCAAAACTGAGTGGATTGGAGAAATCAACTCTTGAGTTTGACAGGGTATGTGTTAGTTGGCATTTTGTCACTGTGAACAAAATACCTGAGGAGAACAAGTTGGAAGAGGAGAAATTCATTTTGACTAATAGTTTCAGAGGTAACATTCCATGACTGATCAACCCCAGTGCTCTGGGTCTGAGGTGAGGCAGAATATCATGGCAGAAGAGCATGGCAAGGTGAAGAAAGTTGCCCCACTTATGGTAGCTGGAAAGCAGAGAGAGGGATGGAGGGAGAAGAAAGAGGAGCCACAACACACTGTTGTCTCCAAGCTCACATCCCAGAGACCTACTCCTTTCAGTCATACCCATTTGCCTAGGTATCACCCAGTAGCCCATACATGTTATTAACCCATCAAATGAATTGATCCACCCATGAAATTTTCACTCCCATTATCAACCATTTCTTCTCTGACCATTCCTGCATTGCCTGAGACATAAGCTTTGTCACGATGGTCCTAGACCCAAACCATAACAATGTAAGAAGAGAAGCTGAAAATTTAATGTGACAACAGAAGACTACTTGACCAAGTATAGAAACCTCCAAGGCAGACTGAGAAGAGAAGGGGAGCAAGGAGAAAGAGAAGAGGAAGGCAAGAAGGCAAAGACAAGAAAAGGAAAGAAAGGAAAGAAACAGAAAAGGAAAGGAAAAGAGGAAAAGGTTTTCTAGCAATGTCATGATTACTGGAGTACCATTAAAGCTGAGATAGTCAAGGTCTAGTGAGAATACAAATGCTGTGGGAAGGAAAATATTCATGGTACTGTTGAAATAAAATATCCAGTGTTAAACTTTTGATAAATAATAATGGTAAAAGATTCCCTTCCCCGGAAAAAATATCTGTACTCTAAATTTGTATCACTGACATTAACAACAGATGTAATAGAACAGACATATCTTGTCATTTGCATTGTTGGAGAGATGTCAGTGTATACAATACTTATTGCAGTGATGTGCTTAAGTACTGCTTTCCTACTTCAGTTTCTTTTGTCAGGGGGGTACTGGGGATTCAACTCAGGAACACTGGACCACTGAGCCACATCCCCAGCTCTATTTTGTACTTTATTTAGAGACAGGGTCTCACTGAGTTGCTTAGAGTAAGGAAAAATGCAGCTCAGCACGGGACTCGCGGCAGTTCCAGCGCCAAGGATGGAACTGGTGCTCCGTATGCCCAGTCTCAGTTGTGGCTGGACAATAGCTCCCAGAAAAATCCATGATGGACACAGGGCCTCACGCCATAATAAAGAGACTTTATTATGCGGAAGACTAGTGCATCCGCTCCAGGGTGAAAAGAAAGGAAAAGAGAAAGATGGTTGTGGACGCTTCTCCCAGATATTGGAATCTCCTAGGCTGGAAGGAACCAATAGCAGAGGAGAATACTTGCAAGCTGGCTGATGAACCAATAGTTCGCTAGCATGTTAGGACATAACGTGGGAAGCAGGTAATGGCTGTAGTGTAGGCCGAAATTCCTGTAACCTAAGAGGCGGGGGGAGCACAGACTGACAAGTGGTTGGGAGGCAGGGAGAAATGGCTGCACCTGGAAGGGTGGAGTATGGGCTTTGTATTACACTTAGCACTTCACTTTTGCTGAGGCTGGCTTTGAACTCACGATCCTCCTGCCCCTGCCTCCTGAACTGCTGGAATTTCAGGTACGGACCACTGCACCAGGCTTATGATAAGGTTTTAATTTCTGGGATACATTTGCCTATATCTTTAATCAGTGTTGTGTTTTAAACTGGATGTGAATTTCACTTTGTATATTTTTACCTGTGGAAATAGAATTTATTTAAAGTATACTTGACTTCTTATATACAATGTATTTCCTGTAATGATGCCATCTTTGTAATTTGTGAGGGGAAAAATTACAGATAGTGTTTAAAGAGCACTCACACTCCTTGAGAAAGACTGTTGTTTGTTGTAAAAGTTTGTTGTAAAATGGGAAGAGCCTCTTCAAAAAGATTTACATGTCAAAAAGTCAGAGAAAGATATATAATAACAAAATTTTTAAGGTAAATGCACTAAGAAACAAGAGGAGGAAAACCTGCATGGTTAGTGTATCTGGATTCTGTAAGGATCAAGAGAGGGAGGCCAGAAGACTTGAAGCCTGAAACCTCTCTAAAAATTTAGTTGAACATTAAGTCTATCTTGATCAACAGAAAGAGAGATTTGGTGCTACCAAATATTAAAAGGGAGAAATATCAGAATTTCAGTAGAATCCAGAATATTAGGCCTTTGATGTTTGTATTTCCATCTCTAATTGACATTAAAATATTCAGTCAAATATACTCTAAAAATTGTTAGACATTTTTTAAACATCAAATTCAAATTAATGTAAAATAGCAGATATTGAGAGTTCTAGAACATTAACTTAGTAGAATGGAGAATAAATGATGAATTGAATAAACATATTGTTTAATTGTTTTGTGGAAAAAATAACGTCCCAATAACAGAGAAAATGAAAATGAGTTAATATTTATAGTACTTTTTGGTCTAATTATGTAAAAGGAATACATTCCTATCTGTCCGAAGCAGTTATATATTTGCTGTCTGTTGCAGGATCACTTCCCTCATCTCTCCTAGCATGTGCTACTTTTCCTTATACATCTTCCTGCTGACCCTCATCTGTGACATTCATAGCTCCTTCTGATGGGTGCTTTCAGTCTTAAGCTATGGAAGCCCCACCAAAACTGGAGTCTCAAATTCATCTGGTGTCCTGGGCCAACAATCCAGATTGCAATGGCATTTTTAGTTCGTATCTTCTGCACTTTGTAGGAACTGCAGAATAGAGGAGATCCTAGTTTTCTTTGGTTGGCAATCCTGTCATGCATGATGCATTATCTAGTTTCCTTTTTCACTGATTAGTTAGCACAGAGACAGACCATCAAATTGCAAACCTCAAAAGATATTCCAACATAGAACAAAATACTACTTTCATTTTCTTTTAGGGATACCTAATCTTTATAAATGTCTTGGAGCCGACTTCTCTTGGTTTTAGGAGTGTGGGCTATGTCTAATAAATACAGAATTCCACCATAAGCCAATAACATCCTTAATTTTCAGTCCTGTCCTTATATTGACTAGAATAGGACTGGATAGAATGCACTAAATTTCTGAGTGGCCATTTTGAATAGCCCTGCAGGGGTTTGACTAATTTTGATTGAAGACGAATTTTTATATTGAAAGTGTAGAGGAGGTAGTGCATTTTGTTCTCAATTCAGGGTTTAGCTAAATTATTGAAAGGCAAGAAAAAAATGTCATGAGATATGTTATTCCATTTTCTCATGGGATTGTTGACTGTCCTAAATGAAATGCCATGTGTTAGGCCACATGCTTTGAATATTTTAGACATGCAATGGAAGTTACGATGATCATGTTTCCCCTTTGCATTTGTTTTCCCCCTTTGCATCTTGAAATTATTTCTTACTCCAGTGTTTGTCCCATGGTCCTATTCAGATTATTTTACTTATCTCAATTTGGCATTTACTAGTTCCTCTAGCTCTCATCAACTTGTAGGCAAATACTAACATGAATGCCTTCCTATGACTGTCTATATATTTTGTAGGCCATTTCTTTCAAATTACAAGCTCATGTAGCAAACTGTCTCCAGAAGATTTCTGTGCAGTCATTTCAGCCTAATCTCATCTTCAAGACCCCATTTGCAATCTAACCAGACCTACTTTTCTTCACCATAACTTCTATCATTTCTGTCTTTGATGTTTTATCTTTCTAATCACTTAATAAAAAAACTTTCCAATTTTCTGTTAAACTTCCTCTTTCCTCTTCTCTAAAGAATTTAGTTACATAATGTATGTTATCAATTTTTATTATGAAACAAATACAATTATTTATTTTTGCTTCTCCTTGCAAATGGCAGAGACGCCCTCTTGTAATCTCATGAGTGGGCCATGGTGAAAACCCATGAACTGGTGTCTCTTTTTCCCATCTCCAAATCATGCGATCCAGACTTTCTCTAACAAATCTACATGTATTAATCACTGTTTTCACAAAGCCACTTTCTTGTTAAAAAGGAAACTTCAATAATTCCTTTTTCTTTCAAAATAAGTTCAAAACGTTGCTAAGACATTCATGGATTCAAATATCCCTAAGTAAGCCTCTAAATTCCCCGTGAAATTCTCTGCTTCAGCTAAAGTGTTCTATTTAATTTCCAAAATGTAACTTGCTCATCTATATAGAGAATATACTATTTTTCTTCCTTGCTTAACTGAAGCCTATGCTTTTAATAACTACCATGAATTTTTTGTTTTCAATGAAATGTTCTAGGCTACACCATCCTTTAAATCCAACACCATCTTTTGTCTCATGTATTCCTTTTTTATTTGTTTACACTGAAATTTCTGAGAGCTTAATATATTGTAGATCCTCATTATTTTGTTTTGTATCCATTATTTCATTTAACACTTTCAAAGTAATTAAAAAGGAATGAGTATTACATCCACGTTTTTCAGATAGAAACTTAGGCTTAAGGATGTTGCAAAATACAATCAAGTTTCTTTATATGGCAGGTTCAGAATTCGAACAATGAAGTACTGATTGTGAATTCCTTTTATTTTCATTATCACATGTTAAGATATTTGAAAGTTCTAAATTAATGGGGATGAAAAAGGAGTTTTGATTTCATGATTAAAACAATTTTTCAAAGGACTATTGAGAACTGAGGGCAGACTGAAAGTGCTAAGGTGTAAATGGGTGCTAATGAAATAAGGTAATAAAGTTGCTTAATCATTTTTGTATTATTTTATTTCCTTTATAGAATTTTTAAAAATACCTAAATGGGTTTTATGTAGTTACCTAATGATTTAAAGAAAAAAGAAAAAGAAGCAGTGGGAAAGAAAGGTAAAATGATTTTTCAAATAAAATAAAACTATGCTATGAAATTTTCTTTGGACAGCCATTTTTATGAAGGACATTATATAGTTAAGATGTATTCTTGTTGAGGTAAGATCAAATAGCAAAATGCCACAGATAATGTCACATATGTGCATATAATTGTAAGCTCCACATATGCCTCTTTCTTATGACCTTTGTTTCACATTGTCTTTTGTTTGCCATAGAATCATTAATAAGTATGATGAAGAGGGTACTGAAATTCATGCAAGTATGGCTAAATTATTTCTAGAAAATCAAAAAGTGCTACAGCCATTAGGATTTAAAATTAATGTGTGCATTTTTTATTAATAATTATACCCATTTAAGACAACCATTACTCCCATAATGTGAATTTAATGAGGAAAATATATGAGAATATTATACATTTTATTTCTGTTGAAATAACAAGCTCTTTCACTGACATCTAATGTAGGCGTCATTAATAGGAAAAAATCAATTAATTCAAACACAAATTGGTGAAAATTGAAAGAAATAATTCACATAGAACATACTGCCATCACAGTATTAGAAAATAGACTATAGGCTACTGTACCGCAGTAACATGTCATAAATAATGTGTTGACTGATGCTGTGTTCTTCAAGTCATACATCTATTTCCATGCCATTTCCCATAAAGCCAACAAACCATTGAGAAACTAGTGTTGAGCAACATTTTAATTATTTAAAATTTTGAAATAATAACAGGACAGAAAAATTATAAAAATAATACAAATAAGTTCTATGTAGCTGTCATCCACTTCTCCAAGCATTAATATTTTAATACACTTAGTTTTTTATTCTCTCTACACACATACAATATTTTCTAAATGAGTCTAGTAAATTATAGGCATCATATCCTTTATACTTCATTGCGTATTATTTAATAATAAGATTATTCTTATACCTAATTAGATTGCAAGAACAAAAATCAAACTCCTGACATTAATACTATGTTTTTATCCAATATACAAACTTATTTTTATTTTTTGATACCAGAGATTGAACTCTGCACATTGAACTGAGCCACATCCCCACCCCTTTTTGTATTTTAATTAGAGACAGGGTCTCATTGAATTGCTTAGGGCCTCACTGAGATCCTGAGGCTGGCTTTGAATCTGTAATCCTGCTTCAGCCTCCAGAGCCACGGGGATTACAGGGGTACAATTTGTCCCTAGCAATATTTTAAAAACAACATTGTATGTAATTTTATATATTTTTCGGTTTCTGAAAAATTTTAAAGCATCAAAATGCCAGGTTTTTAACATTTTACTTTCCTTTTATCTTCTTTTCTGAGAAACTCTTGGAATAAATCCCTTAGAGCAATTTAAATTTTCTCTTTTCCCTGACTTATAGCTTGATTTATATAATTCATAATCCTGATTCCTATGTAAGTCATCCATTCATGTTCCTCCCCCAAATTCAGAGAACTTCCAAATGCAAAGATAGTGCCCTGAACATGTACACGCTGACACCTAAAAGCAAACAGGAATAAATAATGCATGCATGCCAAGCAAGTTCAATTTACAAAGTTAGACCTGCATTTGTTAGGTTGTGGGCTGCTGACATTCCCACTACTAATTTTTAATGAGATGGTGAGAAGCCTGGAAACTACATCAGATTCCTGAGAACAGAGGTGCAAATGTAAGATGGAATGTATTCAATATAGAACATTATGTATTCTCAGAAGGCCTGCCTTGAAGTTCTATAGACATGGAATACAAGATCCATACTAAAGAAGAAAACCACAGAGTAGAAGTGTTTCACGAGAGTAAGTTTCAATGATTTCAGTGATTTTTGTTTTTATAAGTAGTAAGGCATTTATATTTTACTATACTTTTACTGTGTACTTCACAGAGACTGCAATAACTAGAGCTTAGTGTCTTAAAATACAGATAAATGTAGAGTCTTACATGAAGAGAAAACTAATTATTCTTTAATAGTTTTGGGGGGGCTTTCTAAAAGGCTTCAGTTTAAGAGTTACTTAAAGTAGGTCTTTAAAGATAACAAGTGATATAAAAACATTAAAAATTTTTTGCATGTTATATCTTTGAAAATCACCTGCATATTCATTTGAGGGAAGGCTTATATAAAAATATTTGTGTTTTCATTAGTATGTACTACATAAGTATATTCATCTACTTAAAAGCACGTATAAAGTAAAACTGTGAATTATATTTGCATATGTGCAGTTTTATATTAATATTGAACCAATTCAGAGAGTATATAATGACATAAAATAGATATTTTTTGAACTATTTTTGGCAATTGCAACTGTCGATTTACTGAAAAAGGTTACTACATGACCAAAACAATCTTTTAAAGAAATTAAAATGATATAAATCACACATTTTCTAGATCTAATGGTATTAAAATAGCTACAAGTAATTTTTTGAAGTGAAAATTTGTCGGGGTTCTCTCTACCGCATCCCCCGAGGAGGAGGAAAGGGTTGACTGCTGGAGGAGGATGTTGGTCATTTTTCTATCTGTTACCCAAAAAACTTATCTACTCAATAAACACATGACAGCCAATACTCTTTTTTATGAGAAGGGGTGTGATGGGTCCCGGCCATACCAACTCAGGCCTGTTTACAACCAGTCACCCAACTCTCCTTTGTTTATAATATGCAGGTAAAAAGGGGCAAGGACTGGGAGGAACTTCTTCTTTGATGGACAGAATAGGGTGGAGTTAGGGGAGCCATCCTCTTAGGGGGAAAATTCCAGAAGGAGACAGGGAACCACTCCCATGCAACAGCCACATACTTCCCAGCAATTCCTAGAAGCCAGGCCTCTGCTCAACCTAGTCTGATTCTGCTAAATAAGGAAGGCTTCCCACCAAAATTTGTATAACTTTTTCACTGTAGAATACCTTTGACATCCAAAAAGTGTTTTCTACCCATCTTGAAATAATCCATTTCTGCATGTCTGTGTGATTTTGAATTCTTTAGTGACTTATTTGAATGCAGGAAACATTTTTTGTGTGTGCTGAAATTTGGAGGGTGGAAATAAAACAGTAGTTATTGGATTTTTGCTCAAAATGTTGGAGCGGGTGCCCCCGTGGCCCTCACACATTGATTGGGCTTGCCTGCTGGCTCCCATGTCAGGGGGCAACCAGGCTGACCACTCCTCCACCTCCTGGGGGAGCTCCACTGATTCTGGGTCAGGCCATGCTTAATAGCGTGACAAAGGGTGACAGCTTTTCTTGCAGGATATTTTGGGTTCCTGTCTATCTTTTTAGTTTCTAGCCAGTTTATGCTCATGGATTCCAGGTTCTGGTCGCGGATTTAAGCTTGTCTTTGCTCCACCCACTTCATGTTTTTCTTTTTCAACTGCTACCATGCGGTCCTCAGGCTCCAACAACGAGAGGAAAGATAACATTCTTACAGGGGTTAAATAACACTCATAATGGCTTATCTGTTCTGTTTTTCTGGTTGAACCCTAACCGATCCAGTTACAATGATCATAGAAATAATTGATACATCGGGAGAGAAAAATAACACACAATGTAATCTGACAACATAAAGTGACATAAAAACAATGTCCACAGACATCTTTTCAAATAGTTTGCATTCATAAGAATGTTTCTAAGAATTGTGGCATTCTTAGAAATTCCAGATAACTAAAAGGTGCCGATAACTAATCTAATTAATTAATTAATTAAAATTAATTAATTTTCTTAACTCCAAAGCAACCATTCCTATGTTTCTGGAGCTGGAGTTGTATCAGTTCCATCTCCCTTTTGTTAGTGGGAATCCAGCTCATTTCTACAAATTGCAGGTACTAAAGGGACATTGTATGGCAAGAGAAAGAAGGATTTGCTTTTTCCTGATTACTTTTCTTGTAAGTGTTGCCCTAGCAATGCTGACAAAAACAGCTGGTTATAGGAGACAGCTCCTTTAGTTAAGCCTAAGCCAGTTTACCCAAAACTCTGTAAGAACCAGCCAGCCAGGCCTGCCTCTCAGAGGACTGAATCCTTCTGTGGGGCTTCTCCTCTTATCTGCTGAGGCATGAAAGAAAGAAAAAAGTTTTGTACTTAGCATAGTATGTACTTTTTGAGTTCACTCAGTGTTGTATTTTATTTTCAGCATTTCAACACCTGTTTAACCAGATCCTGTGTTACATTATCTCTGTTGATGATACTGAGAGTACTTCCTGAATTCCAACTAGATCTTAAATGATAGGAAACAAACACTAATTCTTTTTCACTAAAATAATTTGTTAAAATATTTTGTATTATAACTTCATTTACCACTTCATAAAATGTTTGATCACAAGCTACAACTGATTATCTGCATATCATATAGAAATAAAGAATTACAGTGTGATCTTTATTTAGCTGTTTACAAGACACAATACTAGGATAAAGTAGAGCACGTTATTTTTGCCATATTGCCTGTGACCATAATATATGATCCTAAGATCCTAAGATACTGACTTTTCCTTCCAGATTCTATTGTCAGAATTTATGGATGCGCTAGCTTTTTTTCAGCATGTGATTCACTTTTTAAATCTCTTGGTTTCCCTTTGTTCTAGTAGTATTAACATGCCAGTGCTTATTTACTCTTTCTTCACAATGATTGACACCGAATAATTATTCAGTTGGATAGTTTTTCTCAAGAATATTCTTATGTCTAAATAAATAAATTATTCTAGAAAACAGTTTAAGAATGAGACTATAATAGCATTAATTTTCTACTTAAAAACATTCAGATAACTTAAATTTTATACTGGATGATTATTTACCTTGTTTGAGCCAATTGCTATTTTTTTGTACTCGTTATTTCTGGCACATATTTTTTCACATGAACAGTCTATATTTTAACACTTTTTCAAGGTGTTATTTTATGAGTAGTTGCACCTGACCTTTGTCTCAAGTGACCTATTGGGATATCTAGGTGTGACATGCTATCTCTAGGATATTTTTAAATCATAGAGGGGTGAATACATTTTTTTTTATTGAATACTCACCTTTCTAGAAAGGAACTGTGGTCACTTCAGAATATGTGTTTGTATATATGTGAATATATAAGAAAGAAGGCAGGATAGGGAGGAAGGGGGAAGGGAGGAAAAGAGAATGTCGAAGTAAAGCTGTGGCATTCAGAAATAAAGAGAAAATGTCAATTTACCCTGGGCCCTGAAAAACAATCTTTTAAAAGTTCAGGCATGCCCACAACTAAAAAGCAGTGAACTTTAAATGGTTTAGACTGTTAGTAATATATATACACTGAATTCTGACTCTTTTTCTTGATGATTAGATTTTGGGCTTGGGCTCATAAATGGTCAAAATTTTACAAATCAAATACTTCCAATTATATATCTTGCTTCCCAGATCGTAGAACTATTTAAAGTTTTCAAAAGAAGTCTCAAAGATGAAAGGTCAATTTTTTAAAGCAGCCTTCAAAATACAAAAGAGTTTCATAAAGAAATTTGGAGAAAAAGTATAGACCGGTTGGGCTTGAAGTTAGTAATTTATAATAGTTAATAGTCCATTTGTCCCAGATTTATTTTTTTCTGTTCTCTTCTGTGCTGTTCTGTACAAGAAAGGACAGAAAAAACCTCTCTCTCTCTCTCTCTCTCTCTCTCTCTCTCTCTCTCTCTCTCTCTCTCTCTCTCTTCCTCTTTGTGTGTGTGTGTGTGTGTGTGTGTGTGTGTGTGTGTAAGAGACATTGTCTACTGACAGCTCCAACATTACATGATCTTTAGCCCTTATAATGCCATGAGAGACTTTTACCCCTAATTGTATATATCAACTTTCAGTGAGGGATTACGATTGACTCTGTTTGGATTAAGTGATTTCCTCTTGGATCAATTGCTATTAACTGGGGAAAGAGGCTTTTTTTTTCCCTTCTTTTTTTCATGTCAGACAGTTAATGTGCCAATGTCTTAACAAGGTTCAGAGGGAGGCACATCTCACACAATTGTGTGAACACCCAGTCATCACGTTTATGAACCGAAGGATCAGAAACAGGCATTTTGTTTGGCTAAGTCTTCACTTGTATCTTTCCTGAGGTCAAAGTACATATAAACTCTCTATCCATATTGACTTTTCTGATGGTACAAAGATTTATATCAACCTGAGATGAAATATGCAACACATAGCTTTAAATTGCCTTGAGTGAATGAGAAAAATAATCACCTTTTGTTTTTATAAATGAAGTGAGTTATTCTATTTATTTTTTATTTTTTGGTGTTACTGGGGATTGAACCCAAGGGTGCTTTACCACTGAATTACATCCCCTGCCTTTTTTGTTTTTTATTTTGAAACAGAGTCTCCTTAAGTCGCCCAGACTGGTTTTGAACTAACAATCCTCCTGTTTCAGTTTCTGAGTCACTGGGATTACAGGTGTGTGCTACCATGCACAACTCAGTTATTACATTTAAAATGAATTGTCAAAATTCCATTTTTCCCAAGTTTGTAGCTATCATAGAATAAAACTACTAAAACTGTGAGTAAAAGGTAATTTTGTTTAATGTTTCCATTTATACTAACTGAAATAATATTTTATAATTTTATAAAAAGGGCATGAACTGATAAAGTATAAGACTTCTAATACCTATTATTCTATTTTGTGAATGTTACTGAACAATTTCGTGCTATGCCTTCAGCACAGCCCAGCTAACACTGTAAGACAATTCAGAACTTCACATAATCTAGATGGGCCCATTCATAAATTACTCATCTGGAAATATTTCACATAAGGAAAAATGAACTTGTTTAAGTGATCTGTAAGAGGGAGTTGAAATCCAACCGTGTCATAAAGATTTTCAACCATTGAAGTTAGAAAAAAAGTTATTGCTGACTCTAAATTCTTTTAGCACTTATCATGTGAACCACTGATTTAGTCTTAAAATAACTGATTTTTTCATTTATTTCTATAAAATAACTGATTTTATCATTTATTTATATAATTTAGACACAGTGGCTTTATTTAAATTGTAAACTTTGCAAAATTGTGTGTGTTTTAGTACTAAACATAGTAGGCCCTAACATATGTTGGTCTAATATTGATGGATATTACAGTCCTCTCTTGTACAGAATATGCTGCAGATGAGTTACATACATAACTCCATTGCATTATCCCTTGTTTACTCCACCATAAGATATTGTCTTTCACCCTGGAAAATATTTAGGAAAGTTGCCATGTTTCTTTCCACGGGTGATTGTCATGATGCCAAAGAAAATCAGTGCTTATTTTAATAATTTATCATAATAAAGAAGGATAATTACAGGACAGCTATTTGTGATAAGATATCCCAAGGATATTTATGCAGAATATAGTTCACTAAACATCCAATGATGCTTTGAATGGGACAATTCCTATGAAGTTATAGAATATTCATATAATCATCTAAACACTCGCCAACTGTTTCCAGACTCTTCACTTTTCATGTAAGTGAGCTTGGAATTAAAGTCCCTAGGTACCAAAGTCTTCATCTTTGAATAAACTATGGGAGGGGATCTCTATATTTTCCAGAGGCAACTCCTATAGATGTCAGAATATTTCAAGAATTTCATGTTCCAATTCGCAATTGTACAGTAGTTTATCATTCTATAATTCTCTTCTCCAAAATCTTAAGTGGCATATTTCATAGACTTCATAGTTACAAAGTTCAATGACAGCAGTTGAAAGATTTGACTCTGTGATAGTTCAAAGGAATCTGGGTCACCGTTTATTGGATATGTAGGAACATAGAATATTTTACTCAAAACTAAGGTAAATTGACTTTATGTTATAATGAGATTCTATATATACACTTACAAAATGCACTTATAAACTTGTTATCCTATGATATTTAAATTCCAAATACAAAGTACTCAGTATATTATTAAGTGTAATTATTTAAATAAAAATATTTCGATAAGGAATTGAAACCATCCTGTCTTATCTCAAATTGGTAATTTTTTGAATTTGCTAACTTTCCTATATGTTTCAAATAATGTAACATTTAAGAAAAATAAAATAGCATTTTACATTTAATATCAAATGCCTAAATATTCAAGACACAAATAGCTACTAGAGAATTGGTTATGTTCATTTCTGCACTGAAAAGAAAACTATCCCTAATCTGAACCTTGAGTCCACTGCCAGAGATTTCCTCCAAATCAGTACATAACAAGCAGATTTCTCTTTGCAAATGTTAAATCCCAACTCATTTTCTTTAGAATCAACCAGCCTCACAGCTTTTCCTCTCTTGATGTCAATGGTAGAGTTGTGAAAGCAAACAGCTGTCCCTCTATTACTTTTTTTCATTACATGGTACAGACTGTCACTGGCTCTTATAAATTCAGATTGAACTGAACAGGCTGAAGAAGTTCATTTCAGGGTCAAGCTCCCTGAAATAGCATGAAATTGTGCATGACTGGAAATAGAGGGTTTTATTTTTGTGGCAAAGGTTGTAAAACAGGATCATCTGTTCTTTTAACCATTACTCTCCTTGGACTCTGTAACTTTTGCTGATCCCAAGTAGAAACCATCAATTGGTTAAGAGATGGGGGATATTATAACCTACCTATGGACGTGGTCTTGATTGAAGTTCTGCTTCACTGACATATTCAATAAATTATAATTAGTCCTCACAGACTTAATATTCACAAACCCAGATTTACTGGAGTGTGCTATGGAAGATTCAGTCATGCAAACTAGGGCAATATATTGATGCACATGTGGTACATACTTTAGTGATATTATTTCTGTTTGATTTGATGTTCCTTCTACACAGCAATATTTCATCAAATCTAAAAATGTCCTCTTTGTAATTCACAATATAGAAATACTTTTTGCAATATAAACCATAAATGCAACAATGTGTACTTCAAGATAACTGAGAAGATATTGTGAAAATAACACTACAATAACTTTTGAATGACTTTATGGATGGTGTTAATCGGATAAATATTCATTCAACAAGCATTCTTAAGGGGGTGGTTAGAAGTTTCCACATTCAAACAAAGTCATGTCCAATTAATTTTATTTTTGGATGTAACTAGGAGAAAATAATATACATTATAAAATGAAGGTGAGGCACATAGAGTTGCTCTAGGTGCTGATAACATTTTTAATACTATATTAAACTGTACTATTTGGTTTTATCTAAATTTTCTTTATGTTAAGTGCAGGAATATTGAGGCATTCATATTGTATTTTCTAGTTTTGGGCTACTTTAGAATATATTTCAGAAAAAAACATAATTTGAAACTTATTCTTCATTTTAATACTTGAAGTTATATGTGGAATGTATGTATACATGTATAGGGTCTCACTTGATTAGACACTTGACATAGCTCCTGGTTTGTGCCACACCTGTATTTATTTTTCTGAAACCCATATAGAACTGATATTTATGACCTTCATGTGTCTGAAGTCATATACTGAATTTCTTCCATGTGTTTTATTTTTCATCTGTAATTTATTCTCTCAATTATGCACATAACATTGAATTAATTAAACACAATTTCCAATGAACAAAGTTTAACTCCAACCTTTACAATTTCTGTCATATATCATTTAGAACTATTCCAGATTTTTTCTTCTCAAGTGTGAATTTCAAGAGCCATCAATAATTTTACTATAGATAAAAACAATTTACCTCTAGAATTAAAAGCATGTATTCTAACAGGATCTGACCCTCAATACTTTTTTTTTTTTAAATTTACAGGTGCATTAGACAAATTGGAGCATTTACATGACCTTTCTTGTTTGCAATTTGTATAAGGATGCATATATTCTCTCTTTGGAAAAAATGGAGGGAATAAATATGAAGTTGATTCTTAAAAAATGTTTAGAAATTGTGATCTATGAGGAAAAATAGAAATTACAAAGTTAGAAAAGAGAATAAAGCATCTATATCTTCATGCAGGCTTGAATGATGAATTTCATTCTAAAGTGAAAGTAATGATTATATTTGAATTAGATTTTTACTTAAGACATTTATTCTAATACTGCATTTACTTTAAATTATCTTCATATTACATATGTTCATTTTCTCAATACATTTGTTTATGTGATCAATTTGGAATTACAAATTCCTAATGTATATAGATCAATCTTAAGTCTGAAATTTAAAAATTTTACATTTTATAATTATCACCAAAGTTCAACTTTCCCTAATATACAAGAATTAATATTTAAATATGTGAAAAACTATAGAAAACCATGTATATTTGAATTACACTAATAATACTTTTGGTAAACTGATGTTTTTATTTTTGATATTACATTTTTCATTTTTGTTAAGTGGAAACAATTTGAAATATGTTTAGATTCAAAACACAGTTGAATAATTTGATAGACTAAAATTTAATATAGTAGTTATTTCAAATTCTGTATAGACGTATTTTTAGAGGCACTTAATATTGAAAACTCTTTCACTAATTTAGGTATTTTCAAATGTACTAGTTGGATGTTTCCATTAGAGCTGAGCAGTATTATCACATATTTTAAAAGACTATATTATTTTGTCTCATAGTCTTTGGAATGAAAAATAAAGAAAAAGGAAAGTCTCTTTTTTATATTCATAGAAACCGTATGATAAGCTTAGGTTGACAAAAATTTTATCTATCAACTGTTTAAATAGATAGATAGGTTCAAATAGCATTCAATGGCTTTGATGGTGCTTTCATATTTCCTATTATTTTGCCCATTTTCTTGAACTTCATACCTTTCTAGGATTTCATTTGGGGGATTACAGTTTGGAATAGTTCCTTGCTAGTCTTTCTGCCACATAGCATAATAAGATTATTTTGTTTGGTTTCTCTTTCCCACTCATTTAAATGGAACTTGAAACACAATTATGATGCTAAGGTAATTAGAGGTTCTGTGGTCTAAAGAATGTAAGAGTTCATTTTCAGGTTTCAAGCTGACTATAAACTTTTTCTTACATTTTAATTTCAATGATGTAGACATTTACAAATGATAATAGGTTAATAGTTATTGATTTTTTAAAAAATCGTAACCTATTTTTTACCAAACCATCAAATAGATTTAAATTATCTCTATTAGATTGTTAATAGTTTTCTACTGTAAATCAAAAGTGCAGATATTCAAGGAGACTATGTGGTGGAAGTATGGGTAATAAAAAAAAGGGTAGATCTTCTTCTGTGAAGTGTCAGCTCATTTCCTTACCCCATCTGTTGATTAGGTTATATGTATTCTTGGTGTAGAGTTTTTTGAGTTCTTTATAGATTCTGGAGATTAGTGCTCTATCCGAAGTATGTGTGGCAAAGATTTTCTCCCACTCTGTAGGCTCTCTCTTCACATTGCTGATAGTTTCCTTTGCTGAGAAAAAGTTTTTTAGTTTGAATCTATCCCAACTATTGATTCCTGCTTTTATTTCTTATGCTTTGGGAGTCATGTTAAGGAAGTCTGATCTTAAGCTGACATGATGAAGATTTGGACCTACTTTTTTTTTCTATAAGGTGAAGGGTCTCTGGTCTGATACCAAGGTCCTTGATCCATTGTGAGTTGAGTTTTGTGCAGGGTGAGAGATAGGGGTTTAATTTCATTCTGTTGCATATGGTTTTCCAGTTTTCCCAGCACCATTTGTTGAAGAGGCTATCTTTTCTCCATTGTATGTTTTTGGCACCTTTGTCTAGTATGAGAAAACAGTATTTATTTGGGTTTGTCTCTGTGTCCTCTATTCTGTACCATTGATCTACCTGTCTATTTTGGTGACAGTACCATGCCATTTTTGTTACTATTGCTTTGAAGTATAGTTGAAGTTCTGGTACTGTAATGCCCCCTGCTTCACTCTTCCTGCTAAGGAATGCTTTAGTTTTTCTGGGTCTCTTATTTTTCCGAATGAATTTCATGATTGCTTGCTCTATTTCTATGAGGTACGTCATTGGGATTTTAATTGGAATTGTATTGAATATGTATAGCACTTCTGGTAGTATGGCCATTTTGACAATATTAATTCTGCCTATCCAAGAACATGGGAGATCTTGTTCACCATCTTTAGTAATAAGAGAAATGCAAATCAAAACTACCCTAAGATTTCATCTCACCCCAATTAGAATGACTATTATCAAGAATACAAGCAACCATAGGTGTTGGTGAGGATGTGGGGAAAAAGGTACACTCATACATTGCTGTTGGAGCTACAAATTAGTGCTGCCACTCTGGAAAGCAGTGTGGAGATTCCTTAGAAAACTTGAAATGGAGCCACCATTTGACCCAGCTATCCCACTCCTTGGCCTATACCCAAAGGACTTAAAATCAGTGTACTACAATGAGGCAGCCACATGAATGTTCATAGCTGCTCAATTCACAATAGCCAGATTGTGGAACCAACCTAAATGCCTTTCAATTGATGAATGGTTAAAGAAACTGGTATATATACACATGGAATATTACTCAGCCATAAAGAAGAATAAAATTATGACATTTGCAGGCAAATAGATGCAGTTGGAGAATATCATGCTAAGTGAGATAAGTCAATCCCAATAAACTAAAGGCTGAATGATCTCTCTGATAAGCAGTTGATGATACATAATGGGGGTTGGGAAGGAGGCAAGAATGGAGGAAGGAAGAATGGATTGTATAGAGTGAAAGGAGGGGTGGGAGGGATGGGGGAAGGAAAAATAACAGAATGAGACAAATGTCATTGCCTTATGTACATGTATGATTATACAAATGGTATGACTCTACTTCATGTACAACCAACGAAACAAGTTGTACCCATTTGTTTACAATGAATCAAAATAAATAATTAAAAAAGGGTAAATGTTTCTTTTTTCTGAATATGTTGTCATTTTTTAGAACTCCTATCAGTTATTCTCCTAAATTTTAACCATGCTCATTTTTTAATATCCAATTCTCATTCATTTCTTGTCAGGGTCAAATTTGTGAAAAGTTTTTCTATAAATAGGACACTGAAATATAAAGATTAATAGAGTTTAAAGGAAAAGCGTTAAGGGACGAGGGACTTATAAAGCAACCTTCTACATTCTGTCTTAAGATATCTAATTGCATCCTGTTTTTATAAAGAATATTGATTGAAGGTGAAAATTTACTTGAAATAAGATTGTTTCACTGAACCAATGTTTTAGACATTTGATTTGTTAGATAATGTATTATGATTATGCTCTTATTTGTGTACATGTGATGTATATTATGATACAAATAAAAATAATAATAGTATTCATGAGAAAAACTGGAAGAATTAAATGTCATAAGAATCACTGAGAAAAATGAGATTGGAAAATATAAAGTCAGAGAATTTAAAAGTGTTTTGTTTTCTAAGTGTTGCTATTTTTGATATTGCTTTAAAATTGATAAGAATGTTTAGAAGCACAAAAATACAATGCCCCAGAGAGAAATTTGGTTATTGGATTCATATTTAGGATAAATATAGTTGATGAATTCATTCCATTTTCTGATTATCTATTCTTCCTTAGGTGTGCTGCTACAGGGTCTCTAAAAAGGAATAAAATTTTTTCTATGAAGATTTTAATATTAAAAATGCGGATATGGGCCCTTTTTATAAAACCTTGATTATTTCTAATTTCCTGGGAAATTTCATTGTTCTTCTAAAGAAGTGACACTCTAAAAGTTAAAAGCTTCTCTGTTTTCTTTTAAGTGATTGCATGTAATCACACAGAGCTGATTTTTAAGAACATATTAATATCCTATGACATTGAAAGGGGAATTAAAATTTTTTGGTAAAGAACAGTTTCTGAGATAAATTAGATCCTAATCAGTTATTTTTTTTTTTCTTTCTTTAGTTTTCTTAGAATTGTGGACACTCATTCTGTACAAATACTAACAAAAAAAAAAAAAAAAAACCTGATCTGGTATCAAACGAACAAAATAATATACAACAATTGCTTAGTATGAGTGAAAGTTCATATCTTTCTGCTAGACCACTGTCATGACCAGCATAACCAAACTCTTGGGTCCAGTGAGGCGCGAAGGGGGATTGGAAAATAAATATTCACAGACACAGATCTTGAAGTGGGATCAGGTGGAGTTCTGCTCTCTGATGGAGATGCAAATCTAAAGAGTTAGACCAGCAATCTTTACATGTCTAATTATCAGGTTAAAGACTGTGCAAGCATTACTCTTTGTATTCAGGAAAGTTACAGAAACTAGGACATCCTATGTAGTTTTTCCTCAGTGGCAATCCATAGTTGCAAAGTGCAATGTTAGGAGCTTTGTGTAGCTCTCAAGAAAGTCCATTGTTTAAAGTTACTGTAAGGCAGGCAGGAACTGGAGAAGTGGAGCTGGTGAAACATTGTGGTTGTCTAGCATAAGAGTTCCTTCCTTCCCGGGAGTTGTGTGCCTGAGATCAAGGTTAGAACTGTTAGGACTCTTGCACAGAGCCTCCTCATGCAGGGCATTGCCACAGCAGGTAAGCATCCTGTGCCCTTGCACAGAAACATTCCCAGTAACATGGCATGCCACAGCCATGAGGGCATTAGAGACCCCCAATCTCAGTTCCTGTTCTCCTGTCCTCTGTCACCGCTCTCTATGGACCACTGTATGTAAAAATTGCCTAAATTTTGATTTTATCATCTTAGGTTTTTAGCAATTAAAATATTTAGAAGTAAGGTGTAAACAACTTCAAACTAAATAAGTTGAAGAGTTAAACAATTAAATAGAATTGTTCTAATTTCAGTTATATATATATATGTATATATATACATATATATATATATATATATATACCATGAAGTTATTTAGCTATTGCTTGACTAATCTGTGATAATTCAAATGGAATAATGACATCTATTATGGAGTCTTGTTCCAAAGCCAGCTTCTTGGAGTTCCAAGTTCCATATCACTCCCTTTGAAATGCTTTCCTGAATTACCCACAGAAATGGATAAATGAGGTTACCCACCAGTGTCCTGTGCTGCTTGTGCTGCTTTTTTTTAGTACTATGCTTTATTTTTTCCTCTGCAAGGGCACAAAATATCCATAAGTTGTTTATGGTTAGATCTCTTATGGTTTTAGAGGGAAAATGATAATCAAAGTGGTAATATTATGTTGTGTTTTTTTAGTTTATACTCCTTAATATTACATAGAAAGATAGGACTTCTCATTTTTTATAAAAAGTTTAATGCAAATATAAATTAATAAAATGTTCTAATGCTATTTAATGTACATCTAATTATGTGCAATGAACTTTAAAAAATATTAAGATTTTTCATACTTTAAATACAGCCTTAAGGCAATGAGTATATTGAAGTTATTTTACAAATAGCACTATTCAGTTTTCATTCTTTTATGGATTTTTCCTGTTTAAAAAGATGGACATTTATAGATACTGTATTATATTAAAATGAGTCTTAAAATGTCAGTAGTCTCAGATGATTATATAACATGCAAAGCCAATGACCAAATCCCATGCAGAAAAGTATTCAGAAAGATTAGTATGGCTGGTTGTGGTGGCACACTCCTGCAATCCCAGTGGCCCAAGAGGCTGAGGCAGGAGGATCCCAGTTCAAGGTCAGCCTAAGCAACTTGGGGAGGCCCTTAGCAACTTAGTGAGACCCTGCCTTAAAATTTAAAAAGAAAATTTAAGATGATTGGGGATATTGATCAGTGGTTAAGCACCCCTGGGTTCAATCCCTGGTACAAAAAATAAATTAGTAGATAAGTCTATGTTAAATAAGTTTGGATCTTCAATAAAGTAATGTTCTGTGTAGAGATGTTTGTCATCTGGATCCAACAGCAACGATGATCCATTCCAGTAAGTAGACAGTTGACTGAATCCAGATCAGCAAACGTGGGATGAAGAACAAGTATGCTTATGATGTAATTCTAGGGATTCAAAACCACTCAAATATTAAATACACATCAAACGAGTCATCACTGACTTTAATAATTGTGACTACCATTGTGGAATCCTATTATCACATTGATTATTATTATTATGCGGTTCAGCAAATCAGTCTCAATTTAAACACATCTGAAATGTGACATTGATATATGTGGAATCACTTTTGGTAATATAATTGCTAAGATCTTTCCCTTAAAAATTCCGAGTTTTTCAAGTCCATATGCTTCTTTCTAGTGTAGATCTGTAGCCAGACTTCCTGGGTTTGTAATCAGACCTGAACCCTTATTGTGTGATATTAAACTCAATATACTCAATGTCCTTTTCAATAAAACAAAAAAAGTCACAATGCTACTAATCAATACCATAGGTTTATAGAGAGTATAAATGAATTTATTTAAGCAAAGTTCTTATAAGAATGCCTGGCAGGTAGAAAATACAATGGATGTGTTCATTATTATTTCCCCACTGGAAGTGCCTTAGTTTAATCTTGTAGACTCTATAAGGCCTGTTTCAGATGATTAGTGCTTTGGTAATGCATGACATACACATGTACGAAATCTTAGAGTTGCAATTTGAAAGTCTAGGGTTTCATGTGTTTCCTATCTTTTTATAGCAATAAGGGATTTTTTTCAAGTATTTTTATTAGTTGTTGATGAACCTTTTATTTTATTTATTTATATGCAGTGCTGAGAATCAAACCCAGTGCTTCACACACACTAGGCAGGCACTCTACAACTGAACCACAACTCCAGTCCAGTAAGGGATTTTCATAAAGTGTCAATAGCCTAATTATTTTTGAGAGAAATAGCTGGGATACCTTAACAAAATCTACACATTTTGTTTGTTGATGTCTTTAATGTGACTATGTCACCAGGTTGGGACACAAGTTTCTAGTTTGGGACACAAATCACAATTTCTTGTATACTTAACACATGCTGTTTGCTTGCCAGCAGAAGAGGAAGAATTCTGTCACTTATTTGAAATGATAAATGATTAAATTACCTTTAATGATAAACTTCCTGTTACTAAAATTTTAAAAACGACCCCTTTCAAAGAAACTATAGAGTCACCGTTGGTGTCACCATCACAATGCCAGATTCGCATTTATTTCCCAATATTCTGGGGAACAATAGAATGACCTTTCATAACTTCATACTGATTGCAAGAATAGTAGCACAAAATAAAATGAAAAGCTGAAGGAGTCACCTGGACCCTTCTGCTATGAATAGCTTTTTAAATTGTAGAATCTTCTTTTAGAGTTAGTAATTTCCTCCGAGCTAAATTTCGCCATCAACAAACAATAAGTAAAAATAATCCAAGAGGATTGGAAGGCAGGGAATGTGCCAAACTAACTCCTGGAGCTAATTACTTAGCATCTATCCTGGCAAAGAATAACATTATCCCATGGCTGGATCATCACAATGATATTCTCTGTCTTACTACTGTCAACATTTTTTAAAATTTATCTTCTAATTCTTTACACACTACATTTGGATTCATTGTATACAAATGGGGTACATCATTTCATTTCTATGGTTGTACACGATGTAGATTCATACCATCTGTGTAATCACATATGTACATAGGGTAATGATGTCTGTCTCACTCCATCGTTTTTCATACCCCCTCCCTCTCATTTCCTTCTACATAATCTAAAGTTCCCCCATTCTTCTCTCACTCCCCCCCCCACTCCCATTATATATCATCCTTATATAAACTTATCAGGGAAAACATTCGGCCTTTGGTTTTTTGGGATGGGCTTATTTCACTTAGCATGATGTTCTCCAGTTACATCCATTTATTTGCAAACACCATAATATTCTTCTGCTTTATGACTGAATAATATTCCATTGTGTATATATACCACAGTTTCTTTATCCATTCATCTGTTGAAGGGCATCAAGGTTGGTTCCACAATCTAGCTATTGTGAACTGAGCTGCTATAAACATTGATGTGTCTGTGTTACTGTACTCTGCTGATTTTAGGTCCTTTGGGTATTAACCGAAAAGTGGGATAACTGGGTCAAAAGGTGAGTCCCTTCCAAGTTTTCTTAGGATTCTCCATACTGCTTTCCAGAGTGGCTGCACCAATTTGCAACTCCAGCAGCAATGTAAAAGTGTGCCTTTTTCCCCACATCCACACCAACATCTAGTATTGTTTGTGTTCTTGATAAAAGTCATTCTAATTAAAGTAAGATAAAATCTTAGAGTTGTTTTAATTTGCATTTCTCTAATTACTAGAGATGTTGAACAATTTTTCATACATTTATTAATTGCCTATATGTCTTCTTCTGTAAAGTGTCTGTCCAGTTCCTTGGCCCATTTATTGATTGGGTTCTTCGTATTTTCGTTGTAAAGTTTTGTAAGTTCTTTATAAATTTTGGAGATAAGTGCTCTATCTGAAGTGCATTTGGAAAAGATTTTCTCCCACTCTGTATAGGCTCTCTCTTCACATTCTTGATTGTATCCTTTGCTGAGAAAAAGTTTTTTAGTTTGAGTCCATCCCATTTATTGATTCTTGCTTTGACTTCTTGTGCTTTGGGAGTCTTGTTGAGGAAGTTTGATCCTAAGCCAACATGATGAGATTCAGGCCTACTTTGTCTTCTATTTGATGCAAGGTCTCTGCTCTAATTCCGAAGTCCTTGATCCATTTTGAGTTGAGTTTTGTGCAGGGTGAGAGATAGAGGTTTAATTTTATTTTACTGGATATGGATTTCCAGTTTTGCCAGCACCATTTGTTGAATAAGCTATCTTTTCTCCATTGTATGTTTTTGACTCATTTTGTCTATTATGAGGTGACTCTATTTATGTGGTTTTGTCTCTGTGTCTTCTATTCTGTACCATTGGTCTGCCTGTCTATTTTGATACCAATACCATACTGTTTTTGTTACTATTGTTCTGTAGAATAGTTGAATGTCTGGTATTGTGATACCTCCTATTTCACTTTTTCTACTCAGGATTGTTTTGGCTATGTGAGGTCTCTTGTTTTTCCAGATGAAGTTCATGATTGTTTTCTCTATTTATGAGGATGTCATTGGGATTTTAATTCGAATTGCACTGAATATATTTAGCACCTTTGGTAGAATAGTCATTTTGACAATGTTAATTCTGCCTATACGAGAACATGGGAGATCTTTCCATCTTCAAAGGCTTTCTTCAATTTCTTTCTTTAATGTTCTGTAGTTTTTATTGTAGAAGATTTTCACCTCTTTTGTTAAATTATTCCCAAGTTTTTTTTTTTTTTTTTTTTTTTTTTTTTTTTTTTTTGAGGCTATTGTGAATGGAGTGGTTTTCCAAATTTCTCTTTCAGAGTATTAATCACTTATAAACAGAAATGCATTAGATTTACATGTATTGATTTTATATCCTGCTACTTTGCTGAATTCATTTATTAGTTCTAGAAGTATTTCTAGTGGAGGTTTTTGGATCTTCTAAATATAGGATCATGCCATCAGCAAATAGTGACAGCTTTAGTTTTTCTTTTCCTATTTGTATCCCTTTAATTTCTTTGGTCTAATTCCTCTGGCAAGTGTTTCAAGGACGATGTTGAACAGAAGTGGTGAAGGAGGACATCCTGGTCTTGTTCCAGTTTTTAGAGGGAATGCTTTCAGTTTTCTCCATTAAGAATGATGTTGTCCACCAGCTTACCATAGATAGCCTTTACAATGTTGAGGTATGTTCTTACTATTCCTATTTTTTTCTAGTGTTTTAAACATGAAGTTGTGCTGTATTTTATCAAATGCTTTCTCAGCATCCATTGAAATAATCAAGTGATTCTTAACTTTAAGTCTATTGATGTGATGAATGACATTTATTGATTTTCAGATGTTGAACCAAACTTGCAGCCCTGGGATAAACCCCACTTGATCATGGTGCACTATCGTTTTAATATATTTTTGTATGTGATTGGCCAGTATTTCGTTAATGATTTTTGTATCGATGTTCATCAGGGATATTGGTCTAAATATCCCTAGGTCTAAACCTTGATGAGTCCTTGTCTGGTTTTGGTATCAGAGTGATACTAGCCTCATAGAATGAATTTGGAAGGGTTCCCTCCTTTTCTATTTCCTGGAATACTCTGAGGAGTATTGGTATCATTTATTCTTTAAAGGTCTTGTAGAATTCGACTGAGAATCCATCTGGTCCTGGGCTTTTCTTGGTTGGTAGGCTTTTGATGGTTTCTATTTCAGTGCTTGAAATTGATCTGTTTAGAATGTGTGCATCTTCTTTTTTTTTTTATTTTATTGTAAACAAATGGGATACATGTTGTTTCTCTGTTTGTACATGGCATAAAGGCATACCATTTGTGTAATCATAAATTTACATACAGTAATGTTGTTTGATTCATTCTGTTATTTTTTCCCTTCCCCCCCATCCCTTCCACCCCTCTTTTCCTTCTATACAGAGCTTCCTTCCTCCATACTGGCCCCCCCCACAACCCTAACTCTAACCCTAACACTAACCCTTCCCTCCCCCCATTATGTGTCATCATCCACTTATTAGCGATATCATTCTTCCTTTGGCTTTTTGAGATCTCACTTAGCATGATGTTCTCCAATTTCATCCATTTGCCTGCAAATGCCATAATTTTATCATTCTTTATGGCTGAGTAATATTCCATTGTACATATATATATATATATATATATATATATATATATATATATACCACAGCTTCTTTATCCACTCATCAATTGAAGGGCATCTAGGTTGGTTCCACAGTCTGGCTATTGTGAATTGAGCAGCTATGAACATTGATGTGGCTGTATCTCTGCAGTATGCTGATTTTAAGTCCTTTGGGTATAGGCCAAGGAATGGGATAGCTGTGTCAAATGGAGGATCCATTCCAAGTTTTCTAAGGAATCTCCACACTGCTTTCCAGAGTGGCTGCACTAATTTGCAGTCCCACCAGCAATGTATGAGTGTACCTTTCTCCCCACATCCTCGCCAACACCTGTTGTTGCTCGTATTCTTGATAATCGCCATTCTAATTGGGGTGAGATGGAATCTTAGGGTGGTTTTGATTTGCATTTCTCTCATTGCTAGAGATGTTGAGCATTTTTCCATATGTTTGTTGATTGCTTGTAGATCTTCTTCTGTGAAGTGTCTATTCATTTCCTTAGCCCATTTGTCGACTGGATTATTTGAATTCTTGGAGTAGAGTTTTTTGAGTTCTTTATAGATTTTGGAGATTAGTGCTCTATCTGAAGTATGATTGGCAAAGATATTCTCCCACTCTGTAGGCTCTTTCTTCACATTGCTGATAGTTTCCTTTGCTGAGAGAAAGCTTTTTAGTTTGAATCTATCCCAGTTATTGATTCTTGCTTTTATTTCTTGTGCTATGGGAGTCCTGTTAAGGAAGTCTGGTCCTAAGCCGACATGTTGAAGATCTGGACCTACTTTTTCTTCTATAATCTGCAGGGTCTCTGGTCTGATTCTGAGGTCCTTAATCAATTGTGAGTTTAGTTTCGTGCATGGTGAGAGATATGGGTTTAGTTTCACTCTGTTGCATATGGATTTCCAATTCTCCCAGCACCATTTGTTGAAGAGGCTATCTTTTCTCCATTGCATATTTTTGGCCCCTTTGTCTAGTATGAGAAAATTGTATTTATTTGGGTTTGTGTCCGTATCCTCTATTCTGTACCATTGATCTACCTTTCTATTTTGGTACCAATACCATGGGGTTTTTGTTACTATTGCTTTGGAGTAGAGTTGAAGATCTGGTGTTGAAATATCCCCTGTTTCACTCTTCCTGCTAAGGATTGCTTTAGCTATTCTGGGTTTCTTATTCTTCCAGATGAATTTCATAATTGCTTGCTCTATTTCTGTAAGGTACGTCATTGGGATTTTAATTGGAATTGCATTGAATTTGTATAGCACTTTAGGTAGTATGGCCATTTTGACAATATTAATTCTTCCTATCCAAGAACATGGAAGATCTTTCCATCTTCTAAGGTATTCTATAATTTCTTTCTTTAGTGTTGTATAGTTCTCATTGTACAGGTCTTTCACCACTTTTGTGAGATTGATTCCCAAGTATTTTATTTTTTTCGATGCTATTGTGAATGGGGTAGTTTTCCTAATTTCTCTTTCTGAAGATTCATCACTTATGTATAAAAATGCATTGGATTTATGAGCATTGATTTTGTAACCTGCTACTTTACTGAATTCACTTATGAGTTCTAAGAGTTTTCTGGTGGAATTTCCAGGTTCCTCTAAATATATAATCATGTCATCAGTGAACAGGGATAGTTTGAGTTCTTCTTTTCCTATTCATACCCCTTTAATTTCTTTGATTTGTCTAATATCTCTGGCTAGAGTCTCAAGAACGATGTTGAATAGAAGTGGTGAAAGAAGGCATCCCTGCCTTGTTCCAGTTTTTAGGGGAAATGCTTTCAGTTTTTCACAATTTAGAATGATATTAGCCATGGGCTTAGCATAAATGGCCTTTACAATGTTAAGGAATGTTCCCACTCTCCCTATTTTTTCTAGTGTTTTGAGCATGAAGGGATGCTGTATTTTATCAAATGCTTTTTCTGCATCTATTGAAATAATCATGTGATTCTTGACTTTAAGTCTATTGATATGGTGAATGATATTTATTGATTTCCTGATGTTGAACCAACCTTGCATCCCTGGGATGAAACCCACTTGATCATGGTGCACTATCTTTTTAATATGTTTTTGTATGTGATTTGCTGAAATTTTGTTGAGAATTTTTGTGTCGATGTTCATTAAGGATATTGGTCTGAAATTTTCTTTCCTTGATGAGTCTCTGTCTGGTTTAGGTATCAGTGTGATATTGGCTCCATAGAATGAGTTTGGGAGGGTTCCCTCCTCTTCTATTTTTTGGAATACTGTGAGAAGTAGTGGAATGAGCTCTTCTTTAAAGGTTTTGTAGAACTCGGCTGAGAACCCATCTGGTCCCAGACTTTTCTTTGTTGGTAGGCTTTTGATGACTTCTTCTATTTCAGTACTTGAAATTGGTCTATTTAAATTGTGTATGTCCTCCTTGTTCAATTTAGGCAATTCATATGTCTCTAGAAACCTGTTGATGTCTTCGAGGTTTTCTGTTTTGTTGGAGTGTAAATTTTCAAAATAGCTTCTAATTATGTTTTGTATTTCAATCCTGTTGTGATATTTCCTTGTTCTTTCCGAATTATAGTGATTTGGGATTTCTCTCATCCTCTCTTTGTTAGTGTGGCTAAAGGTTTATCAATTTTGTTTATTTTTTCGAAGAACCAGCTATTTATTTTGTCAATTTTTTGTATTGTTTCTTTTGTTTCAATTTCATTGATTTCAGCTGTGAGTTTAACTATTTCCTGTCTTCTACTACTTTTGAGCTGGTCTGTTCTTCTTTTTCTAGGGCTTTGAGCTGTAGTGTTAGGTCGTTTATTTTTTGAGTTTTACTTCTTTTATTAAGTGCGCTCCATGAAATAAATTTCCCTCTAAGTACTGCTTTCATAGTGTCCCAGAGATTTTGATATGATGTTTCTTTGTTCTCATTTACCTCTAAGAATTTTTTAATTTCCTTCCTAATATCTTCTGTTATCCATTCATCATATAATAGCATATTGTTTAATCTCCAGATGTTGGAATAGTTTCTGTGTTTTACTCTTTCATTTATTTCTAACTTCAATCCATTATGATCTGATAGAATCATTGGTAGTGTCTCTATCTTCTTGTATTTGCTAACATTAGCTTTGTGGCATAATATATGGTCTATTTTAGAGAAGGATCCTTGTGCTGCTGAGAAGAAAGTGTATTCACTCTTGGTTGGATGGAATATTCTATAAATGTCCGTTAAGTCTAAATTATTGATTGTGTTATTGAAATCTATGGTTTCCTTGTTCAATTTTTGTCTGGAAGATCTGTCTAGTGGTGAGAGAGGCGTGTTAAAATCACCTAGTATTATTGTGTTATTGTCTATTTGGTTTCTGAAATTGAGAAGGGTTTGTTTGACATACATGGATGAGCCACTGTTTGGGGCATAGATGTTTATGATTGTTATATCTTGCTGATTTATGCTTCCCTTAAGCAGTATGAAATGACCTTCTTTATCCCTTCTGACTAACTTTGGCTTGAAGTCCACATTATCGGAAATGAGGATGGATACTCCAGCTTTTTTGCTGAGTCCATGTGCATGGTATGTTTTTCCCCATCCTTTCACCTTTAGTCTATGGGTATCTTTTTCTATGAGGTGAGTCTCTTGCAGGCAACATATTGTTGGATCTTTCTTTTTAATCCAATCTGCCAGTCTATGTCTTTTGATTGATGAATTCAGGCCATTAACATTCAGGGTTATTATAGAGATATGATTTGGTTTCCCGGTCATTTGGTTCATTTTTTAAATTTTATTTATTTATTTGTTTGACACAACTTGTTTCCTCCTTTATTTGACAATTCCTTTAGGATAATTCCTCCCTTTGCTGATTTGCTTCTTTGTTTTTCATCTCTTCCTCATGGAATATTTTGCTGAGAATGTTCTGTAATGCTGGCTTCCTTTTTGTAAATTCTTTCAGCTTTTGTTTATCATGGAAGGATTTTATTTCATCGTCAAATTTGAAGGTAAGTTTTGCTGGGTATAAGGTTCTTGGTTGGCATCCACTTTCTTTCAGGGCTTGAAAAATGTCGTTCCAGGCCCTTCTAGCTTTTAGGGTCTGGATTGAAAAATGTGCTGATATCCGTATTGGTTTCCCCCTGAATGTAATTTGGTTCTTTTCTCTCACAGCCTTTAAAATTCTGTCTTTATTTTGTATGTTAGGCATTTTCATTATAATGTGCCTTGGTGTGGGTCTGTTGTAATTTTGTGTATTTGGAGTCCTATAAGCCTCTTGAACTTGATTTTCCATCTCATTCTTCAGATTTGGGAAATTTTCTGATATTATTTCATTGAATAGATTGTTTATTCATTTGCTTTGTTTCTCTAAGCCTTTCTCAATCCCAATAATTCTTAAATTTGGCCTTTTCATGATATCCCATAGTTCTTGTAGATTCTGTTCATGATTTCTTACCATCTTCTCTGTTCAACTTTGTTTTCAAGGTTAAATATTTTGTCTTTAGTGTCTGAGGTTCTGTCTTCCAGGTGTTCTATCCTATTGGATATGCTTTCTATGGAGTTCTTAATTTGGTTTATTGTTTCCTTCATGTCAAGGATTTCTGTTTGGATTTTTTTCAATATCTCTAACTCTTTATTGAAATGATCTTTTGCTTCCTGTATTTGCTCTTTTAACTGTCGATTGGTGCGATCATTCAATGCCTGCATTTGCTCTTTCATCTCATCGTTTGCTTCCCTGATCATTTTAATTATGTACAATCTGAACTCCTTTTCTGTCATTTCTTCTGCCATGCTGTCATTGGGTTTTATTGATGTAACATCTAGATTTGTTTGCAGCATTTTCTTTCCTTGTTTTCTCATCTTGTTCAGGTATCAGTGGACTGCTGAGATATTGCAGATTTCCTTTATTGACTTACAATGTCTCTGAAGATTTCTATATATATCTCCTCTTAGCCTTCAGTAGGCTGAAGTCTTGGAGGAAGTTGATAATGTGGTGCTCCACAAGGAATCTGCCTCTCTAGGAGTGGTGGCCTTCAGGTGGGGTATATTCCCTGTTAGTGGGCAGAGGTGCCTCCACTTGTTGACCAATGGTCATCCAAAGGGGAACTAGGCTGCGGACTGAGGCAAGGACTGTTTGGGCCTGTGTCTCTGGTTTTACCGTCCTTGTGGGGAAACCTCAGCCGGCAGGGAAGACTCACCCGGTGGGGAGGTCTCGCTGGTCAGTTCCCTCCTAGAGGTTCCCTTCAATTTACAGCTACCATCTGGGCTGGGCTGCCTTCCTCTGCAAAGTTCCCAGGGGCCCGGCCCTACCTCGTGGGCCTGGGAGCCTCACCCTTCGCAGATGAATCTCCTCAGGCTGCCTCTCCTCAGAGAATCTGCCCGCAGGCCTGAACCTTCGCTCCGCCCGTAAGCGTGTCTCTGTGGGGCTCTTCCACCAAGAAGCCTCCTAGATCCTGGGACCGTGCTCTGCACCTAATCGCCTGGCTATGCAGCCCCTCCTCTGAGCAGCCACCTGGGGCCCCATACAATCGCTCTGAGTCCCAGAGACCTGCCACACGCCTCTTCCTCCAGACAGCCGCCCAGTATTCCGGTGCGGTCACTGGGAGTCCATGGAACTCACTGTGTTCCTCCTCCTCCCACCGACCACCCGTAGCCCGGGGCAATCAATCACTCTGAGTCAAAATAACCCTCCCTGTTCCTCCTCCTCCTCCAGGTATCACCCCGGTTGTTCAGGAGCGGTCACTCTGAGTGGCTCTGAATCCACGTGACCCGCTGCACGCGTCCTCTGGGCAGCCGCCCGGAGCTCTGGTGCGGCCACTGGAGACCAAGTGACCCTCCGCGCTTCTCCTCCAGGCAGGCCCCCTGTGTTAAGGAGCGGTCGCTTTAAGTCCAAACAACTCACCACTCGCCTTCTCCTCTGAGCAGCCGCCTGGAGTTCCAATGCAGTTGCTGCGAGTCCAATTGCCCTGCCACGCTCCTCCTCCTCCTCCTCCTCCTCCTACTTCTCCGGGCAGGCCCCGGTGTTCAGAAGTGGTCTGAGTCCAAACAGCTCGCCACGCAGCCCCTCCTCTGGCAACCGCCTGTAGCTCTGGTGCAGTCACTCCGAATCCCTGTGTACATCTTCTTGATTCAGTTTGGGAGAATCATATGTGTCTAAAAATTTGTCAATGTCTTCAATATTTTCTATTTTGTTGGAGTATAGATTTTCAAAAAACTTCTGATTATGTTATGTATTTCAATGGTGTCTGTCATGATCTTCCAATTTCATCCCAAATTCTAGTAATTTGAGTTTTTTCTCTCCTCTTTGTTAGTGTAGCTAAGGGTTTATCAATTTTGTTTACTTTTTCAAAGAACCAACTTTTGTCAATTTTTGAACTGTTTCTCGTTTCAATTTCATTGATTTTAGCTCTGATTTTAATTATTTCCTGTCTTGTACTATTTTTGGTTTTGATCTGCTCTTCTTTTTGTAAGGCTTTGAGATGTAATATTAGGTCATTCAGTTGTTGACTTTTTTTTTTTTAATGTAAGAGCTCAATGCAATGAAATTTCCTCTTAGTACATAGTGTCCCAGAGATTTTGATATGTTGTGTCATTGCTCTCATTTACCTCTTAATTTTTTTTATTTCTTCCCTGATATCTTCTGTTATCATTGCATCATTCAATAGCATATTATTTAGTCTCTAGGTGTAGGAGTAGTTTTTTTTTTTTTTTTTTTTTTTTTTTGTTATTTTATCATTCATTTCTAATTGCTTTCCA
The DNA here is from genome assembly GCF_902686455.1 of Sciurus vulgaris. NCBI lineage: Eukaryota > Metazoa > Chordata > Mammalia > Rodentia > Sciuridae > Sciurus > Sciurus vulgaris. The sequence continues at coordinate 55,480,904 of NC_136462.1, read as the reverse complement.
TTATGGTCTGATAGGATACAGGGTAGGATCTCTATTTTTTTTTTTTTATTTACTAATGGCTTCTTTGTGGCATAGCATGTGGTCTATGTTGGAGAATATCCATGAGTTGCTGAGAAGAAAGTATATTCACTCGATGATGGATGAAATACTTTGTAAATATCCATTAAGTCTTTATCATTGATTATATTATTTAGTTCTATAGTTTCTTTGTTCAGGTTTTGATCCATCCAGTGGAGACAGAAGTGTGTTAAAGTACCCCACTTTTAATGTGTTTTAGTGTATTTGACTCTTAAAATTGAGAAAGGTTGTTTGATAGATGCTACATTGTTTGGGGCATAAATATTTAAAGTTGTTAAATCTTGCTGTTTTATGCTTCCCATAAGCAGTGTAAAATGTTCTTTTTTATCCCTTCTGACTAACTTAGATTTGTAGTCCACTTTATCTGATATGAGGATGGAGACCCCTGCTTTTTTACTGAGTCCATTTGCATAGTATGTTTTTCCCCATCCTTTCACCTTTAGTCTGTGGATATCTTTTTCTATGAGATGAGTCTCTTGAAGGCAATATATTGTTGGCTCTTTTTTAAAATTCCAATCTGCCAGTCTTTGTCTTTTGAGTTTAGGCCATTGACATTCAGGGTTATTATTGTGATATGATTTGTATTCCTGGTCATTTGGCTTATTTTTAAATTTTAACTTGAGTTACTTTCTCCTTTGATTGGCTTTTCCTTTAGGGTAGTTCCTTCCTATGCTGACTTGTATTGTTGCTTTTCACTTCCTCCTAATGAAATATTTTGCTGAGAATATTTTGTAGGGCAGGCTTTCTATTTGTAAATTCTTTTAACTTTTGTTTATCATGGAAAGATTTTATTTCATCATCAAATCTGAAGGTTCGTGTTGCTGGGTATAGGATTCTTGGTTGGCACCATGTTCTTTCAGAGCTTGAAATATATTGTTTGAGGCCCTTCTTGCTTTTAGAGTCTGGGCTGAAAAATCTGCTGATATCCGTATTGGTTTCCCCTTATATGTAATCTGATGCTTTTCTCTAGCAGCCTTTAAAATTCTATATTTTGTATGTGAGGTATTTTCATTACAATGTGTGCTGGTGTGGATCTGTTGTAATTTTGTGCACCTGGTGTTCTATAAGCCTCTTTTATTTGATTTTCCATTTCATTTTTCACGTTTGGGAAATTTTCTGATATAATTTCATTGAACACGTTGTTCATTCCTTTGATTTGTATCTCTGTGACTTCCTCAATCCCATAATTCTTAAATTTGGTCTTTTTGTGATATCCCATAACACGTGAAGTTTCCGTTTATGACTTCTTAACATCTTTTCAGTTTGTTCAACTTTATTTTCAAGATTAAATATTTTGTCTTCATTGTCTGAGAATGTGTCTTCCACGAGATCTATTCTGTTGGTGATGCTTTCTATTGAGTTTTTAATTTGGTTTATCGTGTTTTTTATTTCAAGTATTTCTGGTTTTTTTTTTTTTTTTTTTTTTTTTCAGAATCTCTATCTCTTTATTGAAGTGTTCTTTTGCTTCCTGCATTCACTCTTTTAACTGTTTACTGGAATGGTCATGCATTACCTGCCTTTGCTTTCTACTCATCTTTTGCTTCATGTATCATTTTAATTATGCAGATTCTAAACTCTTTTTCTGTCATTTCTACTGCCATGCTGTCTTTGGATTCTATCACAATAGCATCTTGGTTTGTTAGGGACACCTTCTTCCCCTGTTTTTTTCATATTGTTTCTGTATTTTCCCCTCTAGCAGTGAATATTAGAGATACTGAAGTTTCCCCCCCTGCAGGCTTATTATGACCTGTAGTTTTCCACTACCTCTCCTTTGAAGGGGAGATCAATACCAGTAGCACCCAATACAGAGAAAATGCAATCCTGAGCCAGATAGCCCCTATAGAGACTTTAACATTATTGTAATAAACATGATGTGTTTGATTACCATTTACTATATTTCTAGCTGTGAACAAGAGGATAGGGAAGGGTGTAGGATGTAAGTGAGTAAATAAAGGTACCTGTCAAAGGGCCTGCAGTCTCCTGTGTCTCAGAAAGGGAGCCACCCTTCCAATGATGATGGCCATGCCCTCATAAATAATTCAAAATACCTACACCAGCCTCCAAAGAAGCTGGGGAGCCCCAGCGAGGGTGTGTGGAGTCAGCATGGAGAGAAGTGTAGTGTCCCTCATCAGTAGGGAGACAGGCGATCAGGCTCAGCTATCAGCCTCCATCCTTGGTGTGGGGGCAGGCTCAGGGGCTCACCACAGGCATCTGACCTTGGTGTGTCTTCCTTCAACATTTGAACACTGTTCTTTTACTTTTTATTTCTTTTACCTGTGGGATATTTTTTAACCTTTTGAAAAATTTCTAACCTACAGAAAATTTATAATAATAATATAATAGATATCTATATTCTCTTCACCTGCATCCACCAATTGATAATATTTAACACATATTTTTCCTCCCCCTCTATATTTTCTAAATTATTTAGCATACTTAGTGAAAGTTCTCTGCTAAAATTTCATTGTTTATTTTTAAGAAATAGAGTATTATTTTGTTTTACCACAATACAATTATCATATACTGATATAATACTATTATCTGATATATATAGTTCATATTTATATTTCCCCAGTTGTCACATTTTTTATAGTTGCATTCTATTCTTCTTCTAGATTTATTCATGAAAAACTGTAGATTTGGCTTTAATGTTTTTAACTACATCATTCTATGGCAGCCAGAGAAATCCTTTCTAAAGTTTGAAATCCATGATGTCATCTACTTGAAACTGTTTTTACAATGAAATGCAAAGTTCTCCTTTCTTCTCTAGTCCCATAACATTTATTATCCAGTTTTATGGTTTGGATGTGAGGTGTCCCCCAGAATCTCATATGTGAGACAGTACAAGAAGGTTCAGAGGAGAAATGATTGGTTTTAAGAGTCTTAACCCAATCAGTGAATAAATCCCCTGATACGAATTAACTGAGAGGTAACTGGAGGCAGGCGGGGTGTGGCTGGAGGAATTTGTTCATTGGGGGCATGACTATGGGGTATATATTTGTATATGGCAAGTGGACTCTCTCTCTGCTTTCTGATGATGTGAGTTGCATTCCTCTGTCATACTCTTCCGCCATGATGTTCTGCCTCACCGTGAGCCCTGAGGAATGGAGCCTGTTTTCTATGGAGTAAGACCTCTGAAACCATGAGCCCTCAAATAAACTTTTCCTCCTCTGCAATTGTTATGATTCAGTCCTTTAGTCCCACCAACAAAATAGCTGACTAACACATCCACTCCAAATTATTTTTCAATAATATTGAATTAAATTATTTTTTTTAAAAAACACCATGGCTTCTCATATACATGACTTTGTGAACAATTTTTCTCCATCAAAATATTCTGCAGCCTTAATTCCTGAGGATTTTTAATTCCTCTCTTCACTTGGCTAATTCATCTTCTATGGATCACAACTAATACATCAGTGCCAATGAAAAAACCTCATCTACTAATCCTCTGCTGGCTGTTACTAGAAGGGAAGACACTGAATTGTATTTACCTGCTTACTTACCAGAATCCCTATCTGTATTGCTAAATTTCACAAATAGGGAAATTTACATCTTGCTCACCACCGTATTCCTTCAGTCTGCTCTGTGTTTTTCACGTAGTTGGTTCAGTGAATGCTGTGCAATAGGACACATTAAATCATAACTGCTACTTTGAATCCTTTGATGATTGAGTGATCTAGGTAGGTCTTAGGCTATTTCCAAGTTTGAGACAGGTTGCAAAATTGCTCCTACTATTTGGGCCCTGAAATTGTTTTCACAATTCAGTTTATCTCTCTGAACATTTGTGTCTTGCATTTATTGTTATCCTAAAATATAAGGGACTTGCAGGGTAGTTAGTCAATGCACTTAAAATTATACCTAGACAGGAGGAACAAGTTCTGTTGGTCTATTGCACAGTAGGGTAATGATAATAACAACTATAATCTATATTTCAAAATAGAAGATTTTAAATATTCTCATCATGAAGAAATGATAAATATTGGTGGTTATTGTGCTAACTGGCTGGGTTTGATGATTATATCATGTATTCGTATATCAAAACATCACAGTGTACATCATAAATATGTACAATTACTGTGTGTTATTAAAAGTACAATAAAATTTTTAAAAATAATTGAAGTCTGAAGTTCAGGATATGGAGTCTCTCCTGAGTCCTCCAACTCTCAGAAGTTTGAATTAGAATTGCATGATTAATTTTAGATTGAAAACTTATCATCAAAAGTAAAAGATTTCTAGGAAAAGATGTTATCATTACTGGTAACATTGGAATTTGGACAAAAATGTCCATTAACTTGCTGCATCTAGCTTATGGTTTTTCTAATGGAATGATTCTTTTCTAAACATTAATCCAATATATTAGTAACTACCTCAGAAAACCTGTATCTCTACCCTCAAAGGTAAGACATTCTAAAAATTTTTATATTTCTATTGTTTTAGCAAAAATATTCACAGATTCATAAGATCTGTAAAAACCTTAAAACATTCTACTCCACCCTTTCCTCTCCAATAAGGTCCATGAATGCACTGTTTCAGATACCAATTTTTACTATGTTGTGAAGAAACAGACCTGACTAGGAATGCAGCCTTCCTCTAGTTCGCTATCTCGAATCTCTGAAACACAGAACTGAGAGAAGCAATTAATATTTTACTGTTATTGTTGCAATACAGACCCAGAACTATTTGTGTTACAGGAAAGGATTCAGAAGATTATGATAAAAGAAAGTTGATGACTCCAATCAGGTTGGTCTATAGCAAAAAGTGTGATTTTATCCCTTTAAGATTGATGCAAATTAAGTGAAGTAGTGTTGTACCCCAGGATTGACTATGACAATAAAGGGGTCTACACAAAGAAAAAGTGAAAAATAGGGAAAGACTATAGCTGTAAGTTTAGGTGAACTAATCCTGTCATTTGCTGATTAAAGGACATAACAGAAAGACTGAAAATTAAGTGTCACTATTGAAAGACTGAGTTGTACAATTCAGAGAATCTCTATGATTTGGGACAGCAACAAACACATCTGGAACATGACAACATTCTCAAAACAGCTCTACATGGATACAAAATGACTGCACTATCTATACAGAGTCCCCTAAGTTACTCTAGAAAACATTATTACATGGTTCCAGTATTATATACTGAAAAAAAATAGCTGTAGTACATACCAATATAGTTTATTATTTTGTTTATTCATTTGTTATGCATTCAAAATTGTGTATCATAGACCAGAAAATCAAAAACTAATTTTGAATTAGTAAGTAATGAAAAAAAGTTTATCAAAAACTTATATCAATGTGAAGTGATTGGTTCTGGTTTGCAAAGATAAACACAAAAATGTTTCTAACTTGGAGTAACTTGCAGTTTAGTTTATAAGACGTGCAAAGAAAAAGTTATTAAAATTATAAATAGGACTGTGTACAATGTGCTATGGATCACAGCAGTAAAAAGTAGCCTGGGGATTTTCATTTCATGTTTACATGGTGGGCAAAGGGTTAATGGGTCACTTTCCAGTAATATATCTATATATCATTCTCATGAGTGCAAACTTTGAAGTTGCTTCACCCTTGGGACCACTTCTGGGGGTGAGATGACCAAAATAAAGTAGTCATTTACTGACCTTGTACATCCAGTAAAGATCTGAGATGTCACCAAATAGTCAAAGACAAATTCTTTTTAACAGAGCAAACAGAACTGCTCTTGATGTCCAGTTTACCTTCCAGGGCATATTCAGAACTGATTGAAATGGCAGTAGCCAAACTTTTTCTCCCTCTGTATTTTGGTTTCTTATTAGTTTGCCCTGATAAGGTTCAGAAGGGCAAAGGAGAGGAGGGATGTCAGCAAGATGGCAAAATAGGAAATCCCAGGTCTTATGCCTCCTACCTTAGCAATAGCGATTAACAAAGATACATGTGCAAAATACCTTTTGGAGATTTCCAGAAACCAGTTAAGTGGCTGCCGTGCTATGGTTGAGTACAATGCCAAGAAGGAACATCGTTGGAAAGGGTAAGAAAAGTAATTTCACTTTACACACATTTTCTTTTCCTTCAAGCCTGCAATAAGAAATAGGGAAGATCCCAAATATTTCCCCCTTAGTACATGGGATGAAGAGAGGAATTTTTGGATTTTTTGGATTTTTTGGATTTTGAATTTTCAGAGTGCTGTCCAAGGGTTTGGTTTCTGTTTCATCTTCTCTGGAGTATTGAGGGAACAAGCATAGTTTGGATACCTGGAAGCGACTAAGAACAAAGAGGAATTGGGGAGGGTGGCTTGCTGTGACTATGACTCAATGCAATCATGAGAAGTTCAACTCAAAGCTTCTACCTCAGAAAGGAGGAAGCAGAGTGGAATGTGCATACAGTATTATGGCTTTTTTGGAAGGCTGCCAGAGGGACAGGTATCTGTCTTATCTGACTCAGAGCATTGACAGGAAGCTAGCTTTTTTCATATGCACAGAAACCTCTGAGAATAAGAAAGACAGGAAAATTTGCTGCTGAATTACCAGAAAGCTTTCAGTGTTATAGAGAGATACCAGAAGAACAAGAGATTTTAAGCTCCTGAAAAACAAAACAAAACAAAACAAACAAAAGAAAACCGAACAGAAACTTTAAGAAATTGCATGTACAGGAGCAGAAAAGTTATTTTCTTTCCAAAAAGGTTTCATAGGACCTTAGAATCTCAGGCTATGCTCATTGGTAAGGGTCTTTCCCTATATGAAATTAATTTATATAAGTAATAAAAATTGTGCCTTTCTTCTAATGAAAACCACACACATATTCATGAGTTTTTAAGGACAGGGATAAGTTCTGAGAGCTATGTCCTTAAATGCATTTGTTCTGCAAACACCATGAAGTGTATGCACGTACCACAAACTTAGATAGTATAGCATACCACACAACAAGGCTATATGTTATATATCATCATGTATGTAGTCCATAGTTGACTGAAACATTGTCATTGAGTATATATGAAAAGCATGTTCAAACCTCCCTTGCAAGTATAAAGCAATTGAAGAACCGAGAGACAATTTTTTTTTAAAAAAGGGAATAGAGAAGAGAGTGATGGGCCTTGAAATCTGTTCTTGTTAAAAGAAGAATAGAGATGGAACCTTTGCTACAATTCACCCCTCACTTTTGACTATTGTTTTTCTGTAAGACAGAGGGAAATTCAAACTGTGTGAGCTCTGACCTGCAGGATTAGGAACTCATCCTGGCCCTACTTCCTCTCTGCTATGAAATCTCAATCCAGCCACTTCTCCCATTGCTGTTCTTTCAAGACCTTTCCGGACCACTCTGGGATCCTCCCTACCTGCCTCGATGGCTTCGTTATGTGAACAATGAATTTTTTCATATACTCTTTGTGCGTGTGTAGCATCATCAGTCTTGACATTGAAACCAAAATTTCATGGGGATCCACAACAATTTGACTAAGTGATTTTAACAGTTATTCTTTCATTTTCTATTCCTGGCTCCATTTCAGAACAGTTTCATGGTCTGTTTTCTCTTAGGACAGGCAGCAATAGCTCTGCCACCTCCTTTTCAGTTGTTTGTTCTTATCAAGAAGTTATTTATTTTGAGTTAGGGGAGTTAAAGATTCATATAAAATGTCCCATGCTACTGTGCAATTGCTACTTAATTATGAAATTTAGATATAGAATTTGTCACAACCAAGAAATTTATTTAAAAGATTCTGAACATTCAATAAGATTCTAACTTAAAACATGAATTATGAGAAAGTAACTTCTTGAATAGATTATGCTAAAGAGCTGGTGCTTTTTATGGTTTCTGTTCATTCAGTGACAAAATCCATACCAGATCATCATAAAGAGATTTTAACTAATACTTTTAAGAAAACATGAATCAAATAACAGGTGGCAAATAAATTGTCACAAGCAACTTCTGTAACAATAATCCCATTGAAATTCCATCATTTTCTATACTTATGTGATTTGTATTGATTGCTATAAAATGTCTTGAAACCCCAAGTATCTTCTCTATTAAAAATATACTCCTAGCTTAATTTAAAAATAGTGATGTTTCTCAAATACTTATTTAAATTAATCAACCTGAAACTATATGCATGTAGTTTGTAAGAATCATTTATCAATTCATTGTTTCTATTATTGATATATGTATAATTATTTTATTTGACATTAATCTATTAGTACTTATTAATTTCACTATTATTGATTTATTTATTATGTGGAGCAATATGAATATGAAATTGAACACTGTAAGTTTTCCAAAGCAATCCATATGTAAGAGATAGAAAATTAGATTGGTAATTGTGCTGTGGCATAGGTCTCCTCTCACAGATGCATATTTTATTTTTTATTTTTTTGATATGTTTTTGAGTTTTAGTGAAATGTTAGATTAACATGAAATTGGAAATGCAATTACATTAGGGAAAAAACTGTCATGGTTTTGACGTTTAAGCCAAACAAATTTTGTAGGGCAAATTTCAAAGAAGTGTGAAGTTATAAAAACTTAAAAATACCATTAGGACTGGCAATATAGCTCAGCTGGCAGAGTGCTTGCCTTGTCTGCACAAGGCCCTGGGTTCTAATCCCCAGTACCACAGCAAAGAAATAAAAACGAAACAGTTAACCTACTTCTATGAATGCAAAATCTACAATCATAGATTATTTTCAATACAATAAAACAAATTTGTTTGCTTTAATTTCTTAAAACTACTAAGACAAAGCACTAGTTTGTATTTTTATTTATAGCATACTTCATACTCTTATGTATTCTAGCCCAAATTAAAAAAAAAAAAAAATTGAAACTGTCCAAACCAAAGGTTCTGTAAAATCATGATTTAACACTGGTTCTGAAGCTAAAATGAAGCCTGAAACAATAAAAGCATTATGATCCTCACAATAAGGGAACTCTACTAGCCCAATAATGTCCAAAAGCATTTATGAAAAGAAGAAAAATAAAGACTTGAATATATACAAAATAGTGATTTCTTCAGCCCAATGAAAATGGCAGCAAATTGCTACTTAAAGATGAAACCGTTAATTCAATTATTTTTTTGAAGAATGCAGATCTAGAGTCAATCGTATCTTGCCAGTATCACTTTCAAGCCCTCACTTGTCTATTTCCACTGTTGTCCATAAGTATCCTGATGAAATTCCTGGTTGCCATTACTGTAACCTCAGTTACCAGAAGTTACCACCTTGCTGAAGTGGTTGCTGAGTGAAGGGCTGGGAACCCCAGTTCTGCTGGTCTCTTGTCTGATGATGCTTGGAATCACATTTATTGTACTCATCTTCCTTTCTCTTTCCTCCTACATTGCTCCCACAATTGCCCTGAGCTCCACAGGAACCATGGCCTCTCTGCTGTTGTGCAGGACCCCCTTGACCACCCCTAGAGCCTCTTGGTGGCCCCAAAGGTGACCCCTCTGTGAATAGCCAGTTCTGCCTCTCGAAGGTGGTGCTCCCCATCCCCTTGGTGGTGGCGGAACACCTCACCCTCTCCTTCCTCCTGCTCTTCCTCTTACTGAATAGCCATCATCACAGCTGTAATAGGGGTCTTCATAGCCACCATGGTAGTTGTGATAATCATAACCATAGTAATCATCATAGTAATCTTCATAGCCATAGTACTCTGGAGGGTAGCCAGATCCACCTCTCCCTCCACCATAACTTCAGCCCCTATTTGGAGGTGACGTTGGAGGTGGAGGGTGTTAGGAATAATCAACATAGGCAGTACTTATGGAGGCCTGTCTAGCAGCCTGGCTCTCTTTCCTTTTCTTATTTGGAAGTTTAACTAAGACTATTTCAACTTCTTCCCCCCTATTTTTGTTCCATTCATTTTATCCGTGGCTTTTACAGCAGTTCCTCAGTCTTCAAAATGAACAAATGCATAATCTTTCAGTTTTTTTAAAAATTATTTTTTTTATTTGTGCAGACTGCATTTTGATACATTGTACACAAATGGGGTACATCTTTTCGTTTCTATGCTTGGGCATGATGTAGATTCATACCATTCATGTAATCATACACGTACATAGGGTAATGATGTCTGTCTCATTCCACCATTTTTCATACCTCCCACCATTTCCCTCTATGTAATCTAAAGTTCCACCACACCCTCTGTGAGTTTACTGAACCCTACCAGGATGTTTTCCAGGATGTTTTCTTTAGTCTTATTCTTTGGGATGGATCCAACAAAGAGTCTTTGTTTGTCACAGAAATGCATACTCCAAGGTGTTTACCAGGGTGAATTTCATAGCTGTCACACAGTTTAACAGCTTCCTGTATAACTTCCTTTCCACAGAAGGTGATAAATTCATACCCTCTTTTCTGACCAGATAATGGATCCATCATAAGATATAGATCCCAAATGGGTTCAGCCTTCTCAAACATCAACTCATCCTCATATAACTCTCTTGGTATTTTACTTTACAAAGACCTCTGTTCCAATGCCAAGGCTGCACACCAGAGTATATACTCTCAGGTGGAGGATCATCATACTGCCTCAGTCGTATGGTTACATCCAGCGAATAACCAGTCCCCTCAAGCAAAGTCTTGATCTTGGCTCCATCAGGTCTGTTTGTGGACTCTTGCACCTTTCTGCCTTGTTTCTCTCTGCCTATAGGTCTTCATAACTCCACATACAAAAGCACTTTTGTTCTGAACATGTGATAAGTCGCTTTCCTTGCACTGTTGTAGTACAGACAAAGCTCCTTCTTCATTAAATTCCCTGAAAGCATCAATTGCTCTTTCATCAAGATCAACATAAGCTACCAATCCAGGGCAGAGCAAGGGCCAGCAGCGGGGCCTGTGAGAATAAGCACTAGGAGCTTTGAAACGACTAGAAATATCATGCGCACCACCCCTTTCCCCCTTCCTCATGCATAGTGACCTCACAGATGTATATTTTTTATCAATTAAACTTTTACGTACATTTGTAGATAATTTCATAAATAATGGTGAAACACTTTTCGAGAAATATAAAGCCTATCTGAAATGTGACAAGAAATCCTAATGCAAAGATACACTAAATTATGGGAATTAACAAAAAGAAAATAATGTGTCCAGATGTATTATATGCACAGATAACATATAAACACCTTTTACTAATGAACTGACATCATTAGCCCTTCTGGTTGTTGTTACCAGGGAGTTTTGCATTTGCTCGGAATCTGAGGCATCCATTCATTCATTGGCTCTCAACTCTGCCTGAGTTACATTTTTTTCCTTTTTCGTCATTAACACTGTCCTGCTCATTAGTAACTAGGTATAATCTTTACATTTTATTTTTCAGTATTTTGCAGTTCCCATCTGATGCATAACTCTCACAAAAGTTTCTCAATGTCTTTAGAGGGAGAGGACTTAGCTATAATTTCTGAAATTCACTAATTTGCTATGGAAAAAAAAGAAGCCCAACATATTGTAGAAAAGTCAGTATTTAAAATGTCAGCAAATAATTTTAATAGCTCAATAAAACTATGAAGAGAGAATGGGATGTAGTTTGTTAGACATTTTATAGGAGGGAATGGACATCTGTACTCAGAAAAAATGTTCATGATCATTCTAACAGCTAGGAAACGGGGTTTTGCTCCTGCTTCCTAGTTGGGTAAGCATGTTAAGAGAATTTGATAAAATGTTCAAATACCACATCAATCTGTATCCAGACCTTGAGGATATTGAATGAGAATATTTTCTGAATATCTAAATCTGCACTCTTGAAAAGATGAAGTTCCACAGTACAAATAGCAATGCTTTCACAGCGCAAAAAATGTTTGAAAGTGTACTTAAAAGCTTATGTCTGAATATACAAAAGTATATACAATTTTTATTGTATATAGAACAGTTTCTATCTGTAATAATTTCTATGGTATCTTTGTCTCAATGATAAGTGAGAATTGTGAGAAATTTTAATTGAAAACTTCATGCTTTGCTTGACCATAAATTAAAATTGTTGTAACTTTGATCTTTTAAAAATTTATTTACTTTGATTAATTGTACACAAATGGTGTACAGCTGTTGTTTTTCTGTTTGTACATGAAGTAGAGTCACACCATTTGTGTAATTATACATGTACATAGGGTAATGATGTTTGTCTCATTCTATAATTTTTCCCTCTCCCACCCCCTCCCCAACCCCTCCCCACCCCTCTTTTTACTCTATACAATCCATCCTTCCTCCATTCTTGCCTCCCTCCCACCCTCCATTATATATCATCATCCACTTATCAGAGAGATCATTTGGCCTTCAATTTTTGGGGGATTGGCTTATCTCACTTGGCATGATATTCTCCAGTTTCATCCATTTACCTGCAAATGCCATAATTTTATTATTCTTTATAGCTGAGTAATATTCTATTATGTATATATACCACAATTTCTTTTTCCATTCATCAATTGAAGGGCATCTAGGTTGGTTCCACATTCTAGCTATTGTGAGTTTAGCAGCTATGAACATTGATGTGGCTGCATCACTGTAGTATGCTGATTTTAAGTCCTTTGGGTATAGGCCAAGGAGTGGGATAGCTGGGTGGTAGGAATCTCCACACCACCTTCCAGAGTGACTGCACTAATTTGCAATCCCACCAGCAATGTATGAGTGTACCTTTTTCCCCACATTGTTGCCAACACCTATCGTTGCTAGTATTCTTGATAATCACCATTCTAATTGGGGTGAGATGAAATCTTAGGGTAGTTTTGATTTGCATTTCTCTTATTACTATATGTTAAACATTTTTTCATATATCTATTGATTGATTATAGATCTTCTTCTGTGAAGTATCTGCTCATTTCTTTAGCCCATTTATTGATTGGGTTATTTGTATTCTGGTATAAAGTTTTTGAGTTCTTTATAGATTCTGGAGATTAGTACTCTATCTGAAGTGTGTGTGGCAAAGATTTTCTCCCACCCTGTACGCTCTCTCTTCACATTGTTGATTGTTTCCTTTGCTGAGAAAAAGCTTTTTAGTTTGAATCTATTCCAATTATTGTTTCCTGCTTTTTTATTTCTTTTGCTTTGGGAGTCATGTTAAGGAAGTCTGGTCCTAAGCTGACATGATGAAATTTGGACCTACTTTTTCTTCTGTTAGGTGCAGGGTCTCTAGTCTAATTCCAAGGTCCTTGATACACTTTGAGATGATTTTTGTGCAGGGTGAGAGATAGGGGTTTGATTTCATTTTGCTGCATATGGATTTCCAATTTTCCCAACACCATTTGTTGAAGAGGCTATCTTTTCTCCATTGCATATTTTTGGCACCTTTGTCTAGTATGAGAAAATTGTGTTTATTTGGGTTTGTGTCCGTGTCCTCTATTCTGTATTGATCTACCTGTGTATTTTGGTGCCGATACCAGACTATTTTTGCTGTGATTGCTCTGTAGCATAGTTGAAGGTCTGGTATTGATACCCCCTGCTTCACTCTTCCTGGTAAATATTGCTAAAAATATGGAACGCTTCATGAATGCACATGCACAGGGGCCATGCTAATCTTCTCTGTATCATTTCAATTTTAGTATATGTGCTGCGGAAGGGAGCATTATCTTTGATTTTTATACACTCTATTTTTTCAAGTGAAGTAAATTCAAGTCATTAACATAATTTAATAATCATTTTAATAATATAACAATATTAGCAGTACAAAGCAATGCATGCATACCTTCAATATTGTTTTCCCAATTTCTCATTAGCTACATGACTAGCCCAAACAATGAAAGCTATATATTTTCACAGTAATAATGAACTTCTAATTGATTTTTGAAAAAAATGTATCCAAATTAGTGAAAATAATTCCTTAAGCAGAAAACAGATTGAATATTGAAAGTGCAAAATTTATTGACATCTGTGAATTCAATTTCACTAAAATCCACTCATTTAAGGGAATATTCTCAAGAATTTTTTAACAGTTTGAGGAATCTTGAGTATCTATGGAATACATCGGAACACATTTTGATTTTTAAAAGTAAGTAACTGGTATGGTTTAGATATGAAGTGTCCCTCAAAAGTTCATATGTGAGATAATACAAGGAGGTTTAGAGGTGAAATGATTGGGTTATGAGAGCTTTAATCTAATCAGTATGTTAATTCCCTGATATGGATTAAGGGAATGATAACTGTAAGTAGGTGGGTTGATGGGGATGTGCCCTTTGGATTTATATTTTGTCTATGAGTGCAGTTGTCTTTCTCTCTCTCTGCTAACTGGTGACATGTTCCCAGTTGCTTTTCTCTGTCACTTCCTTCTGCCATGATGTTCTTCCTAATCTCAGTCCCAAGGAATGAAGTCAGTCATCTCTGGACTGAGACCTCTGAAACTGTGAGCCCCCAAATAAACTTTTCCTCCTCTAAAATTGATTTTGTCAGATCTTATAGTCTTGGCAGTGAAATAACTGACTAAAAGAACAATGCGATGAGTTCATAATTTTTTCTGGTTTTAAAACTTTGCTCAAAATATAGCAAGAGAGTTATTAAAGGATTTTTCCTAATGTTTCATTTATGAATAAAAATTTTGAGGAACTTAACAAACTTTAGAAAATTACTCTAATTGCCATAGATAAATTTATACATAAACTCTTGGTAAAGTATAAGTTAAAAGTCTGCTGATTTTGGAAAAATATTTACTGTTGAACTTTTTTTGTTAAATAAATATAGAAAGTACATACCACAGATTGGGTGGCCATCTTCTGAAGTTCTGATAAAAATAAGTTAATAGTTTTTGGTAATTACCTAATTAATTAAAACAATTGTTTTAGATTGATAACCACAAATTTCTTTGATTTAAAAATATATTAACAATTATGAAAATGTATCTATTACCAATATAATTTTAAATTAATTTATTTTATGAAGATTGTGATATTCATACCTAGTATACTAAATATAGTATTTGAAAACAATAATTGTATTTAATTAAAATGCTAATATATAATAAATATTCTATGAAGCAAGGTAAAATTTTCATCTTGTATACAAAAGTAGATTTATAAGTCTTTTGTATGTGATAAAATGTATGGTAGTTATCCTACTTCATTGATTCAATAATTGACAGATCTCTTATTGATTCCTCAAAAGAAAATGTTATAAAAAGAAAGAGAAAACTCTTTTTTAAAAATCCACTCTTGTTTCCTTGTTTTTCTTTCTAACTGGGTTTCATTCATAGATACTAGTTGTCCACTATGCTAGTTGTCCGTCCATTATGATCTAACAAAATAGTTTAACTGATGAATTGATAAAAGTATGAATGAGTATCCAGATAAGAACTATAATAAATTGTGAATCTGTTTAAATGTTTGCACACAGATTTTTTTCAAGAACCGAGTTATATATTCCACAAATTATAGAAGATAGAATTTAGCCTGAAAACTTTAAGGAGCAGTGTTCCCAGTTAACTGATCCCTAAGAGCCTAAAAAGACCCTGATAAGTATTAGTTTTGATCTTTTGCCCTGTTGCATTAATAACAGGGTGAATTTTAAAGTGAAGAACTAAGTTAGAAGTAAATGGACATGCTTTTTGAATCAAAGGGATTCACGTGTACTGATTAGTAAGCTGCAAACACCCAGTTCAGTTTCTCATCCTGTGCTCATTTATTTCCTTTACAGTAAAGCTTCAAATTCTTTGATAAAATAAGAAATCATAAAAGTACACATTATAGAAAAATGCAAACGTGAATAAAAAGGAAATATCAAAATAATATAAAAATTTCATTCAGGAAGAAGAAAGATGTATTCAAAAAGAGCAATGTGGCCTTTTGTCCAAATCTGTCTGAACTCAAACCTAGACCTATTTCTGAGCTATAGATCTTTCCACCTACAGACTATTTCCATCTGGTTGCTTCTTGTGTAATTCAATTTTCCTTATGTCCCAAAGTAAATATTGCATTTTCTTATCAAAGCTTTCCTCAGGGAATTTTAAGAGCATTTGTTTGGCTCAGAATGTCCTGAATTCTTCAGAAACACCAGTATTTTTGTTGCTGTTGCTGTTGTTTGAGGTATTTCATTTTCTATGGGGAAAAGAGGCTTATCATGAATATTTATTAAGAAATTGTGAGACGTTAAATACATTTGGCAAAACTATTCTACTTAGTAAGTTAACAAAATTTCCACCCTAATGAACTCTAAAAAAGAAAGGATCCTACTGAGAAAAGGGAACAGTAAGAAGGATAATACAGGAAAACAAATACACCAGAACAATATTGGATGTCCAGCCTGCAGGTAGAACCAGTGCAGTTGCAGGAGAGAAATTACTACCTGGGCTTGTTAGCACTTTTAGGATAAGAAATTAATTTGATTTATAAATTATAATCTGTATAAGACAATGACATAAACTGCCTCTACCACCCCTTTATTCAAACCTATTGCCATGCAATGTACTTCACACTACTATACTGTATACTTAAAACTGTTAAAGATAGTAAGCTTTAAAGAACTGATATTAAGAAAATCATGTGTTTTGTTCCCCAAAGGCCCCTATGGAGACAACTCTTTTATGACAAAATCCTTGTGATATCAATAAAATCTTGCATTTCTCCTAAACACACACACACACACACACACACACACACACACACACACACACACAGAGCATATCAGTTCATTCACTAAATTAACATGAGTGGGTAAAGTGGTAAAAATGCTTTCTCACTTTCAGTTTTGTCTTCAGGCATTTCTGTTTGCTAGTGAGTGTGTCAGTAGCTTATCTTCTGCTAACATGCCTTTCTGTATTAAATGAGTGAGTGGCTTCAGGGTCAGATGGGTGTTCAGATTTTTCCTGCATTAGAAGAATCCCTGACTCCCACAGCCATGAATAAAATACTATAGAGCATAGTAACAACTCAAATATAGGACATATCTTATACCTATTCTAAATATATGCATAAGAAAATACCAATTATTATAAGCATATATATCTGTGAATTTGGGGTAGAAATTCTAGACTGCTGAAATGAAGCAAATCTCTAAGATAGTTATCCTTAAAATCCATAGACAAGTAGCAGCAACCTCACTTAAAACTTGTTAAAAATGAAAAAAATTGACTTCCATCCCAGATATACAAAATAAAAAAAAAAAAAAATTCTGAGATTGGGGTCCAGAAATCTGTATTTTTAGCAAGCCCTCAAGTCATTCTCATGCACTGTAAAAACATTGCTTTACAATGAAGAAAACCAACTGAGTCACCCTGAAAGAAATAAATCCTGAGTGAGGAGAGAGGATGGGAGAAGAAGGAAAGGAAGTTAAGTTCTTTATAGAAGTACTTTATATATTTCATCAATTGTCAAGATCCACCATCTGAAAAATAAGAAGACATTTTTAGATGTACTATTTTTTACTTGGAAAATTGGAAATAGATAAATACCATTATAATTAAGAGGGAAGAAAAATGAGATTGAAAAATAATCTATTCAGTTTTCTTTGGTACATCCTTTCATTTACATTGGTTTCTTGCCCTTTTTTCAAATATATGTCAGGGAAAAATGAAATAATCCTAATAATCATTGTAGTCAAAGTTGTGATTGAACATCTAACAACCATAGGGATAAAAGACAAAAATGAACGGAGTGGTATTTGGCTGTTGAATTGCTCACTGGGGGGTGCCTGCACATTGAACCTTGCTCTTAATTGGATTTCAGTGCCTGAAATGGGAAGGCAGTTTTGGAGTATAATACAACTTGTAATCTTTTTGAGGAAACTTGCTATGTATGCACTATGGACATCTATTATTTTCATCATATTAACCAATCATTTTCAAGGTTTAACTAAATTGAAGTTTCTATCAAGATGTGCAAATAAAGGGAAAAATTGCAGAATCTGAAAATTTAAAGATATTATATTTCAGAGTCTGAAAAATGACAAATTCCAAGAAAATAATGTTAGTGTTGTAAATAATAGTTCTTATAAATTTTAGGCTAAAGTTTTTAGTGGAGGATTTTACATTTTAGCAGAGAAACTCTTATTGTAACAATTGGGGAGTGAATCATTTCTAAAGTGAACAGAACATTCCATAATTTTTCTTACAAGATAATTATATTTTGTACATCAGTTAGTGTGATATTCTATAATGGATAATTTACATGGATTTGCAAATAGTACACATAAATTACTTGTTTAGTCTGGTGTCAATGCCTCTATGAATATGTGAATTTTTACATACATTTGCAGTAAAACATAACCAAGGTAAGTATCAAGGGAATTTTGGCCTAATGGTCAAGAGTTCATTAGGAACCATACTGTCTGGTTTTGATTCTGAAGTTTTCAAGCTATAGAGTCTTGAAAAAGTTATTGTTCCTCTGTGTTTTGATTTTTACTGAAATTCAGTAGTCATAATAATGGTGTCTACCTCACTATATTGTTCTGAATATTATGCTTGTGTTATATTATTAGAGTTATGTAAGGATTGAAAGTATTGAGTCTGTCCATTGTTAATGTTACAACTGATGGAAGTATCTCTCTGAAAAATAAGGTCTCTTCCTTCAGGGGATCACATATTTACTGGATTGTATATCATGGGGAATGGAAACTCTGCTGCTATTCACATGTTGGAGGTCGTTTAGTGTTAGTTAAATATGTGAATCCCTTATTTATCCACCCATTTATCTTTTGTAGGATAAGTTTGCACCATATATAAAGGGTAGGTAGTTCCATGAAGCACATGACATTCCTTTAGGAAAATATGTCAAGGAAAATTTGCATATAAGGACAGATATTCTCCATTCTTAAAGGCTGGTGTCAGAGATCAGGAGAAAGGGAATTAGAAAAAAAAAAAAAAACAAACTTACTGAACTTTAGTTACCTCCTTCCTCTAGGTATGTTGTGAAAAAATGTGTGTGTGTTTGTCTATAAACTAAAATAGTTGTGTGACCAAGGAACAGTTAAAATAGGGATCCAGA
This sequence comes from Sciurus vulgaris, assembly GCF_902686455.1. NCBI lineage: Eukaryota > Metazoa > Chordata > Mammalia > Rodentia > Sciuridae > Sciurus > Sciurus vulgaris. The sequence goes on along the minus strand of NC_136462.1, from coordinate 55,461,982 downwards.
TTCCCACTAGTAATGCACTAACTTCACAAAAGGAGAGAGAATTCTCCTTGTGAGAGAAATTGCTGTCCATTCAATTACTGAGAAGATCACTTTTGACTAAAGTGCTTTCTTTCTGTGTAGTGGGGATCAAGAGATATGAGATCATGTTGTGTTGCTGAATTTCCAGATTGTGATGGGAGATATATTCAGCTCTCCACAGATCACCTGATGGTGGGAAAGTTAACACTTATGAGGATGCATTGTCTGCACTTATTAGTTTTGTTTCAGTTTTATAACCAAACATGATAAAATTACCTTATAAATAACACATATATTGACACATGCTTTCTGTGAAAAACCTGGCATGTTTCAACTGGATTCACTGCTCTAGTTTGACCTCGATGAACTCATTGGAAGCCTCTGGGAAGGATGTGCTTCCAAGATTGTCAAGTTATTTACAAAATCTAGCTCCTTGTGGTTGTAGGATGGAGGGGTCCATTTGCTCACTGGCTGTCAGCTGATAGGTACCCTTTTCTTCTAGGAGTTTCTATTCCATACTTAGATTGATCCATTGGTTCAATAGTCAGAAAATGCACATGACATCCTTTTTTACTTGTAATCTCTCTGACTTCCCCTTCTGTTGCAACTCTCTCTTGCCTCCTTTTCCACCATATTTCTCCAATATCAACTAGATAAAGTTCTCTCCTTTTAAAAGATCATAAGACTAGATTGGGTTCACAAAGGTAACCCAGGTCCACAACCTTGATTTTGTTTGTAAAAATCCCTTTTGACATTTAATATTCATAAGTTCCAATCATTAGGGTATGGACATCTTTGGGGAGCCATTATGTCATCACACTGTTTTAATAGAAACTCTGAGAATTTTCTGGTTTCCTCTGGTGAGAATGTATATTCAGTAAAGGAAGAAAACTGGAATGTTGGCTCAGAATTATTCACTTGGACCACTGTTTAGTCAGCTTTTTTGCCACTGTTAGCAAAATATCTGAAAAGAACAATTTCAGAGAAGGAAAAGTTTATTTGGGACTCACAGTTCCAGAGGTCACAATCCATAGATGGCCTACTTCATTACTCTGGGCCTAAGGTGAGGTACAATATCAAGGCAGAAGGGCATGGTGGAGGAAAGCAGCTCAGGACATGATAACAAAAAGGCAGAGAGAGAGAGAGTTCCACTCCCCAGAGACAAAATATAAACCCCAAAAACATGCCCCCAGTATCCCATCTTCTTCAGTCACATTCTATCTGCCTAGTTGTCACCAGGTAATCCCTACTGGGGATTAATGCACTGATTAAGATAAAGCTCTCATTATCCAATCATTTCACCTTTAGACTTTCTTGCATTGTCCGACACATAAACTTTTGGGGGACATCTCATATCTAAACTGAAACAACTCTAAAAATATCAAAACACAGCCCAAGAAAAAGCAGGGCTTGGTACCTATAAAGAACAATGAAAATGCAATATAACTGGGTTGGGTCTATACACTTTATGGCAGAGAGGAGAAATTTTCATTTGATCCCTCAGAATGATGGTGAGTTGGGCAAGTAGTATAATAGGACAAATTTAGGTCCAGTTGTTGGGATGATAATGAAAGTTGAAATGGGAAATTTTTAATTGATTTCTGGATGTTGCCTAAAGGGGAAATTTCTTCAGAATTGAGTAAGTTCTAATATATATTATATATATATAATTAATATATATTATATATATATTATTCTAATATATATTATATATATATAATATATATATATAGACTACAAGTTTTCCAAGTTCTCCCTAGTCCTGTAAAGAAGATCAGTTTATTCAAAGAAGAGAGGATAAGAAAAAATAGGACACAATATAATATATACACATATATATATATATATGTGTGTGTGTGTGTGTGTCATGTAGTTATAGACTAGTTATATAGTTGTAGACACCTTCAGGTTGTGGTATAGGTATCTATATGGGATATTCCTAACCTTAATACAAAAATATTGAGCCCATTTTTCCTAGTTTGTTTTAATATTTTGGACAAGGTGAGTCTCAGCTCAAGCTACTATAGTAAAATAGATTGAGTGGCTTGAACAGTAGACGTTTATGTCTACCAGTTCTAGATGTTAGGAAGTCCAAGATCAGGGATCAGGGATTCAGCATGGTTGGATTCTTGCAGATGGCCATCTTCTTAGTATGTTTTTACATGATGGTGAAAGAGAGAGATTTCTTGTGTCTCTTTTTATAAAGGCATGAATCCTATTCATGAGGGCTTCACCCTCATGACTTCATTCAAACCTAATCATCTCCTAAAGGGCTGACTTCCCAAAGTCATCACATGTGGGTCAAACATGAATTTCAGGGGGATGCAATTCAGTCTTTGGCAGATTATCTATCATAAGGAAGAGATACCCTTAAGAACATGATATTGTAATGAACATTTAAAAAATTTGAGATATAATGTTATGAAAACTTTTTTGGATGTTTTTATCATGATATATATATATATATATATATATTAGACTACATATATATACTAATATATATATATATATTAGACTACAAGTTTTCCAAGTTCTCCCTAGTCCTGTAAAGAAGATCAGTTTATTCAAAGAGAGGATAAGAAAAAATAGGACACAATATAATTGCCTGTTAATCAATGTCAGTTAGATATATAACCAACTAATATGAGAAGAGTTTTTACAACATACTATTAAGTTTGAAAAGTGTAAAAAAACAAAATTATATAATGAGCCTTCATTGTTTTCTGTTTTGTCAGACAAAGTCAAAAGAAATCTGTGAATGTGTGGGTTTCCATTTGTTTTTAAAGCAATTATGTAAGTGTGATAAGTTAGAGAAGAATACACAACAGGCTATTAATATTAGTTACCTTGTAAGTATTTGATAAGTGTCATAGGTAGAAGTACAGCAAAGAAAGAAAAACAGAGAAAAAATTTTAAATAACAATATTTGCATACCAAATGTTGACCATGACCAAAGGTAGAATAAATAAACAAGAACACAATCAAGAAATTAGTAACAAAAAGAATGAAGCACCAAAGAGTCATTCTCTTTCATAATGAGTGAAACAAATCCAGTGTGGAGCATACGACATGGAGTTTAATACTGTATGAGGGTGAGTCCTTCAGACTTACTTGTGAAGGATTATCATCCTTCCTATAGAGAGGAGTTAGAATCTAAGAGGAGATATACCTTTAAGCCTATATAAAAATATGGTCACAAACTCTACAGTGTTTTATTTTGTAAAGTTTACTAATATTTTATCATATTTTAAAGAGGAATTAAGGTCATTTACTAAAAGAGTAAATATCAGAGCAATGCAATTTAACGTAAAATTGTAATATAAGACGGTACAAAAATGAAAGAGCAGAAATGGATTGTGGATGATATTACTGCATAAAATACATGAGTTTGAATCAGCTTTTTCACCTCTGTGGCTAAATGACCTGACTAGCACAACTGTGGAGGAGAAAGAAGAAAGAGTTTATTAAGGGCTCATGGATGTGGATAGACCTTCAGAGGTCTCAGTCCATAGATAGCTGGCTATCTCCATTCCTTGAGGCTCGAGGTGAGGTAGGACATCATGGTGGAAGAGTATGACAGAGGGAAGCAGCTCACATGGTGATGAGAAAGCAGAGAGAAAGAGAGAGAGAGAGAGAGAGAGAGCGAGAGAGAGAGAGACTCCACTCTCCAGATACAAATATATACCCATAGCCATGACCCCAATGAACCACTTCCCCCAGCCACACCCTACCTGCCTCTAGTCACCACTCAATTATTCCCATCATGGATTAATTCACTGATTAGGTTAAGTCGATAGCCTGGTCATTTCTCCTTCAAAACCTTCTTGCATTGTCTCACACGTGAGCTTTTGAGGGACACCACATCTAAACCATAACAACATGCTACAAGTTCTCATAACATTACTTAATGTTGGGGCACAAATTTGATATTAAAGTCTCTGGGGTCAAAGCACCCCCATGAGGATTGTCTGGAAGTCTGTTAACCAAGTAAATCTGAAATAATTGATCTTGCAGCAAGTGACAGCATCACCTTGATAGATCCTTAGTAGAGTCTCAAAAGGAGGACATTAAGGACAGTTATGTACAGCATTGTTGGGGATGGGGATTATGAGTTTACAATGGGTATCAAAGGCAAGTCTGCCTTGAAGGTGGCTTAGCATTCTGTTATTACCATCCTGAAAATCGTAATAATTTTATCTTTGAACTGTTTTGTAGTTGAAGCCAGATGGGATAATGGGCATGTCTGAGAGCAGAAGATGGTGTGTGTGTATGTCCTTGTCATTACTCCAATGGTGTACGCATTCATGATGCCCTATGAGCACAAATTCCTGTGAATTCATACTGCCTGGGAGTTCAGCAGATACAAGACTCAAAACAAGCATAAGGTAAGCATGATAGACCCACAACTGGACAAGCATGGATGTGGACAGCTCCAAGGTGCCTAGTTTGCTTCATAGAACTTGTTTAAACTACAGAAAGAAGTAAGAAAAATGTGTTTCAAGAAATATGAACAGTTAAGGAAACATTTATGTATCTTATTCATACAGGTTTCCATATATTCATATATCCAAATATATCCATGATATCCATATATTCACCAGGAAACCTGTCTATTCTTATTCCTGTTTCTTCCCTGTATTAACTAACCACTTATGCTAAATGGGAAAGACAGAGCAGCACATAGTTCCTTTTCCTCAAAGTTTTCCATACTCAGTGGAAATCCAAAGGTAGAGAGTATTGGTAAGATGTTTTCTCATCAAGAAATGAAATAAAAATAATTTTGTGCATTATTTCTACTATTCTGCAATGAACAAAGTACATATGAATGTATATGGTACATATGCAAATTTTGTATTTTGGTTATTTCATATAAACATTAAATGCATTTAAAATTGATATTTCATAATATAAAAATGAATGGATAATTTTAATTGTAATGGAAAATTTTATGTTTTGATATAAAGTAATATTAAGTGATGAATAAAGATTGGGCACAGTGACTTGTGCCTGAACTTCCGGAGACTTGGGAGACTAAGGTAGGAGGATCACAAGTGGTAGACCAGCCTCAATTTGTGATACCCTGTCTCAAAAATAATAATAATAATAATAATAATAATAATTAAAATTAACTGGGACAATAGTTTAGTGGTAGAATACTCCAGGGGATTCAATCCCCAGTATGAAACAAAAAAAGAAAAAGAAAAAAAAAAGAATTATGACAAGTCACGTGGAAGATAGCATTTTTATATTATGAAATATCACTTTGTCCTCAAATTTTAAACAAGAGGATCCTGTTGGGACTAATGACACGTTAACTAACTCAGGCTGACTCCTTACTCCCTGGCGAGTGAGCAAGAAAGATCAAGGCCTCAAAGGGGGTTTCAAAAGTTAATGAAGATAAATCGGACCACTGTCAGGGATTGGTTAACAACAGTTCCACAAACGTGATCAGCTTGTGCTTGCCATATAGTCGTATGGGACTCTCCCCTGTGTGAAGCCCCCATGCCTTGCTGACCTTTAAGCTAATTGGTTCCCGCCTAGCCCCCACCCTACATAAAAGCTGTGTGACTTCCTCAATAAACGAGTTCCTGCTGTGACTGGTCACCCTGACATCTGATTGTCCTCCACCCAGAGGGCTGGGGGGCTCGGTCAGTCGGCCCTACCTTTCCCGGTCTGACCTTGTTGGGGAGTGCTCCCTTCCCTTGTTGCTGGTCGAGAAGAGCAAGAGGGCTTAAGACCCCGACAGTTCCAAATTTTCATTTTACACTGGGATCTGTAAATTTTCTGGTACAGCCTGGTTTCAGGGTTGTAAACTCGTAGGGACTGACTGAAGTTTGTGACATGAAAGTTTGAATTGGTGAGGATGTTTACATGTATCTCTTGAGGTATGTCTTGATGAGAAAGATTTTCATAAGAACAGCTAGGAAAATCAAATTGTTAGGCTTGATAAGTGGGCTAATTTCATTAGTTCTTAGTTCTGTTTGCCTGCCATATGTATTTACCAATGCAAGTAGCTAAGCTCTTATTTATTGGTTTCATTATTGACTAACTTAGAGATAAAACAAAATAAAACAAAACAAAACAAAAGACTATGTTACTTTCAACTCCTCTTCATAATTTAGAGGAAAATGTGTATTTGCAAGGTTCTGTGCTGAGCATTCACAGAGTAATGTACCTCAGGTGAATGTCTGCTTGTATTCAACTGCAGTGATTTACACATAAACTCTATTATCATTTTTTCTCTAAAGTCAGATCATGTTCAATTGTTAGGTATATGTGAACTTTGGGGAACAATTTTTCAGCATAGCATCCGAGGAATCAACTATAATATGCTGGAAAGTGCAGGAAAAGTATAGCAAGCAAATGTGGGATACTTTCTTGTAGGGAGCATTCCTCAAGCTTATCTGACAGCAGTCACTGACACCATGGTCTAAGTAAGCCAAACAGTCTGAACAGAGAAACTGAGGTAGTGGTAAAGACTCACCATTGAATGAAAGTCTTTGCAGTTGCTGAGGCTGAGTTAGGAGGTGAGGGGAGTCCTCGTTCTGTCAAGCATCCCAGCAAAGCTATGATGTGAGCTCACCTGTGCTGTCTTGCCTCATGCTGTGTGTTGGAGTTTACCATCCCCCCAGTCCTTTGTCTCAGACCTGTTGCTGGGCAGAATTGCTTAGGCATGCTTGGTTTGCTTGCACTACCTCATATAGTTCACCTATAGGCTGACTCTGTTATACTTTAACAAGCTTGTTAACATGATTGGATAATGTGCCTATATGTGTCCTGTACAACCCTAAATAAAATTAGATCCGTGCCTTCAGAGCTCGATCTCTGACACCTGAGTGAGCGCGCTAGGTAAGATAGGCAAGGTAGGTGTCCTTTGTCCTCACCCTCAGCGAACCCCATCTCCAAACATCTACACTTTCTGGGACTAATGGTGAAAGAAAACAGAAGCTATACATTGAGGAGCAAGAACCTACACAGCAGAGTGACCATTGAAAGAGCATTTCTAAGAACTTAGGGGGCAGTGTTAAATAGTCTTTCAGGTTCATCCTTGACTTTCCTATGATAAAGAGAAAAGAGAAAAGGGTCCATTGAAATTTAGTCTTTTAAGTCCTATTATTTAATTTAACTTATTAATAGATACTCAAGGACTTGCTTTTTTTTTTTTTTTTTTTTTTTTTTTTCTAATACTATTGGGCCACAGGTAGAAAACATTGGCTCAATTTTTATATATACTCTCTTCGTTTTTACTGGATTCAGAAATCTTCCAAAGACTTTAAGAATATATTTGAGCTGTTAATAGTGCTTTACATTAGTTAGAGAAAAACACTGAAAAAATGTGTCTGCTGAAAAGAGCATGATATGAATTATTTTATATATATGAGGTTAATGAAGTTATATTAATCACATATTTCTATTTTATAGCAGGTTAGTCCTATTAATAATTAAGCATTTTTTGGAGTTAAACTTGAGCAGCAAGAATTAGTCTGACAGAGAATCAGAGAGAGGCAGACACTATGTTATGCAAATTAGTCAATATGTGAAGAGATTAAACAGTATTTATATAAAATTATGCATTAGAGCTGAATTAATTCAAAGGAGTACTTCAAGGTAAATGAGTACATGTGATCTTCCCTTTGATCAATTCTGGATAAGACTGTCCTAAAAGTTCATGTTTTACTGAAAAACTGGTAATTTTGCCTCATGTTAGTTATATAATGCCAGTGATAGTGGGAGGAACAGAAGAGAAATATTGAGGCAAAATATTCTCTTCATAAATAATAAGTAGATACTATTAGATTATCTTTTATCCTTTTGGTGTGTCTTTTTCCACAATTAAGCATACATTCCATGGAATGAATACACATATATATTCTATAATGTGGATATACAATAGGTTACTTGACTCATATCTTTTATGGTCATTACTGTTATCAATATTTTTTGCCAGTCAAAATAGTACCAAATTAATAACACTATGCTGATTTATTTTTTTCTATATTTTTGGAATATTACCTTCATGGTAAAATTTTTGGAGGGTGGGTACTATGGATTGAACTCAGGGGCATTCAACCACTGAGCCACAAACCTAGTCCTTTTTTGTAATTTATTTAGAGACAGAGTCTCACCGAGTTGCTTAGCACCGTGCTGTTGCTGAGGCTGGCTTTGAACTAGAGAGCCTCCTGCCTTAACCTCCAGAGCCACTGGGATTACAGGTGTGCGCCACTGTGCCCAGCACCTTCATGGTAAATTTATATGTGGTAAGGTCAAAAGTGTCTATGTAGAACTTGACACCAAATGTTTTGTAATATTTTGCAGTTTTGCTACTATTCAGATTAAAAAGCAAACATTAAAATTGGATGCACAAATAATTCATATAATGGAATTAAAGGAGTAAAGACTAGAACAATTATCCTTGAAATTTAACAATATAATAGAAAGTTTTAATAATTTCAAGAATAAAAAAGATAAAATAAAGAAGCTAAGACAAATATGAAAAAATACAATAAAAAGTAACTTAATGATAAATAATAATTAAAAATAAAAACTTGGTAGGTTAAACTACACATTAGAAAGATTCAAAAAAGTTATAAGTAAACTAACTGGAAGATGATGTTGAAAAAATTATGTCAAAGTAATACTGAGAGGTAAAGCAAAGAAATGTAAAACAGACTTGAAAAGACAAGGAGAATGAAATAACGAGATTGAACATGCACCTACACTGATTTTAAGATGAAAAGAGTAGGTAAAAATGAAAAATCTGATATTAAAGATAATGGCTAACAAAATTCAAAAACTGGTGGAAAGAATGAATTACAGGCAGATAAATAATAATAGCTCTATATCTTGGTATTGTTTGGTCAAAATACTGAATACTGAAGATGGGAAAGACTCTTGACAGTGGCCAGGGCAAAGTTTCTCAACAAAGGCATAATTAACAGTCAGAATAAAAAAAATAAGACACAGGAATAAGATCTTTTAAATACAAGGAAAATAACTAAGTTGTTAACCTTAAATTCAGCTAAAATAAGGTGTAAATTATACATTTATATGAAACATAAACTTAAGAGTTTACTACCTAGTTATTTTACTAAGGGCTTGTTGTTGTTGTTGGTTATACTTCATATTACAAAAACAGAACCTAGAAAGTAGGACTGAAATTTGAGGGATTGTAGGGAAAATTTGGTAAATATCTATTTGCAACTAAGGAAACATTGACTTTATATAAAAAAAAAATCAGTTGTTTTTGAGGTATCAAGAAACAAAATTTCTTTTTTTCTTTTTTCTTTTTTTCTTTTTTATTTAGCTTTTAATTTTTTACAGACTACATTTTGATTCATTATACACAAATGGGGTACATCATTTTGTTTCTGTGGTTGTACATGATGTAGATTCATACCATTCATGTAATCATACGTGTACATAGGGTAATGATGTCTGTCCCATTCCACCATTTTTCATACCCCCCTCCCTCTCATTTCCTTCTACATATTCTAAAGTTGCCCCATTATTCTCTCATTCCCCACCTCCCACCCCCATTACATATCATTCTCTACTTATCAGGGAATATATTCAGCCTTTGGTTTTTCTGGGCTTGGCTTATTTCACTTAGCATGATATTCTCCAATTCCATCCATTTATTTGCAAATGCCATAATATTATTCTTCTTTATGGCTGAATAGTATTCCATTCTGTATATATACCATTCATCTGTTGAAGGGCATCAAGGTTGGTTCCACAATCTAGCTATTGTGAACTGAGCTGCTATAAACATTGATGTGGCTGTGTTACTGCAGTTTGCTGACTTTAGGTCCTTTGGGTATAAACCAAGGAGTGGGATAACTGGGTCAAAAGGTGGGTCCATTCCAAGTTTTCTTAGGTTTCTCCATACTGCTTTCCAGAGTGGCTGCACCAATTTGCAACTCCAGCAGCAATGTAAAAGTGTGCCTTTTTCCCCACATCCACACCAACATCTAGTATTGTTTGTGTTCTTGATAACAGTCATTCTAATTAGAGTAAGATAAAATCTTAGAGTTGTTTTAATTTGCATTTCTCTAATTACTAGAGATGTTGAACAATTTTTCACACATTTATTAATTGCCTATATGTCTTCTTCTGTAAAGTGTCTGTCCAGTTCCTTGGCCCATTTATTGATGGGTTATTTGTATTTTTGTTGTAAAGTTTTGTAAGTTCTTTATAAATTTTGGAGATAAGTGCTCTATCTGAAGTGCATGTGGAAAAGATTTTCTCCCACTCTGTAATACTCTATCAAGGAAAAGAGATCAGAATGAGGTTTAAAGTTCTGATATTCTTATTGTGTTCATGAAGAATGGAAAATTTAAGTTTGGACATTTTTGCATCAAGTACACAGTTAAAATGCTGTGTAATAAAATGGTAGAAACAAATTTTGAATCAATTAAAAGCAAAGAAAATGAAAATTATAATAATTGGGCTAATACAATTGAAGACAGGAAAGATGGGGGACAGGCAAAGGCAAAGCAAGATAAATAGAAAATATAAAGATGTTAGTCACTGATTTAAAATAAATTAATGACGTATTTTATGGAAACATTATTAAGCATATGTTCATACTGCAAAATATGTCGTCATTGTAAATGGTAACATCTTAAAGATTTTTTAAAAGCCTTATTTATTTTTACTAATATGCACTAATTACAAATTAACAAGTTTCACTGTGACATTTCCATGCATGCATTTATCATGTGCTGATCGTGTCCACCTTCCCTTCTGTCCCCCTCTTCTCTTTCCTGCCCTCCATGCCCTTCCCACTTCTTGATAGTCCCTTTTGTACTTTCAGGGCATCTTTTACTGACTTATTTTGGTTACACAGATCAGCGTAAATGTGCAATACTTTTCTTTTGGTGTCTGGCTTATTTCACTTAACATGTTTTATATTATCATTTAAGATGCCATCTAACATAAAAAAACACAATCTCAAAGTGGACTGAGAAAAACAGGGTGGACTATGTATTTTGAATGTTAATTTAGGTATATACAGGTGGTATAAAAGGAAGTGTGAAGATAGATGAAACAAAACATAACTATTTTCAAGATTTCTGGAGAGGAATGTTGAAAGATGTTATTTCCTTTTGGGGTGACAAATTGCCTAAATTTGATGGGTAGTGAAGACAGAAGTAATTGTAATGTGACCCCCGCAGCTCTTGGTGATTTTTTTCTCTTTAAACAGTCTCTCGAGGATACATGTTTCCCCGGGAACAGATGTGATTACACTTCCACTTTTTAGAAGCTTGACCCTCCTGCAGTTATGCTTATTACATTGATTCAGTCCATAGTGTTTTCTGACGTGAATGATGCAATTGCTTACTTAGAGATTCAAGTACATAATGTGAAACAGAACAAACACACGTTGTATTTATTTGAAACAACCTTCATAGATATTAACCCTGTTCTTTCTTACATTCTACCTCCATAAACCAAAAACAGATCTCAAAAATCTAAATGCAAAGAAAACTTGATGTACATTACTGAGAAGTCAGAACATTTGGAATTCACTATCAGAGAAGGTGCTGTAAAGTCTTTTATATTAAACAGCAAAAATAATACAGAAGAGTAGAGGAATAACTTCATATAAAGGATGGTGCTCAAAATAGAAACAAATTAACTCTGTGTGTTCATACTCATTTCTGTTTATTTTGAATGAAGCAGACATATGAAGATTACTGCTCATTTCCTAAAGTCTCCTGTTTCATTTCTTTATCTTGCAGCATTCATATATTTAAATGTAAAGGGCTCATTTCACTAAATAAAGAAAAATATCAAATAATGTGTATTTCTTATTAAATATGCCCATCTGTCTTCTAAACGAATACATTTTAAAAATGAAACCATGAGTCATTCTTTAGTAAGTTACCTCTTTAGTAGAGTAACTAAAGAAGCACAGCAAAACTAAAGTTAACTAATCAGCCATTTCGATACTCTGAGAAATGTATGTTCTTGGCATTAGTGAACTTTAGAAACCTGGTGATGTGGAGATGAAAGTATTTTATGATCAAATGACCTGTTTGTGATTAGTTCATGAATTATAATGTTTTGATTGGGTATAGATATTGGAAAGTTTAACTTTCCAACTTTGTTTTTTAATCTTTTAACATTTAGAATGTATGTTGACTTTGGATGCTCAAAAACACAGAGCTGAGAAGCTATCATCAGGGCAGAAAGAACGATTGGCACAATTAATTTGTGTCTTCATTTACCGTGAAGATATATATACGCCAGAACAAAGAGACCACGTGCGAACTACATTTGAAGATCATCTTGAAAGGGTATGGCCACTCCCTGTTAGACTGAAGAGCTTACATATTTTAATTACTAAATTATACACTTTTCTAAAGGACTTAATGCAGAACTGTAGGCCAGAGTATCAGGACTAGAATGATGCCAGGAGTAGGAAATATGTCCAATATAGCATGTGATATTATTTAGCAGAAGTCTAGAAAGATTAAGACTTTAAACTGAGACTAAGATGTAATTAAAAAAACATATTACTTTTTTTTTTTGTAGATATACATGACAGTAGGATGTATTTTGACTATTGCATATACATGCAGTGCAACCCATTCCAATTTTGATCCCATTCTTGTAGTTGAATGTGATGTGGAGTTATACTGGTCGTGTATTCATATATGAGCATAGGAAAGTTATGTCTGATTCATTCTGTCTTTCCTATTCTCATACCCTCTCCTTTCCCTTCATTCTCCTTTGTCTATCCCAATGAACTTCTATACTTCACCTGCCTATTCTCCCTTGTTATGGGTTAGCATCCATGTATCAGAGAGAACATTCTGCCTTTGGGTTTTGGGGACTGACTTATTTCACTTAGCATGATATTCTCAAGCTCCATTTATTTATGGGTAAGTGCCATAATTTCATTCTTCTTGATGACTGAGTAATATTCTGCTGTGTATATATACCGCATTTTCTTTATCCATTCATCTATTAAAGTACACCTAGTTTAGTTTTATAGTTTGGCTATTATGGAGTGAGCTATTATAAACCTCGATGTGGATGTGCCACTATAGTATGCTAACTAAGTTCTTTGGGTATAAGCTGAGGAGTGGGATAACTGGATCAGTTGGTGGTTCCATTCTAAGTTTCCTGAGGGATCTCCACAATGCTTACCAGAGTGGTTGCATCAATTTGTAGTCCCACTAGCAATGTATGAGTGAACATTTTCCCCCTCATCCTTGGGAACATTTATTCTTGTATTCTTGATAATTGCTCTTCTGACTGGAATGATATGGAATCTCAGTGTAGTTTTAATTTGCATTTCTCTAATTTCTAGAGATGTTTGAACACATTTTCATATATTTTTGACCATTCATATTTCTTCTTCTGTGAGGTGCATGTTCAGTTCCTTAGCCCATTTATTGATTGGGTTATTTGGTTTTTTTTTTTTTTTTTATTGTAAACAAGTGGGATACATGTTGTTTCTCTGTTTGTACATGGTGTAAAGGCATACCATTTGTGTAATCATAAATTTACATAGAGTAATGTTGTTTGATTCATTCTGTTATTTTTTCCCTTCCCCCCACCCCTCCCACCCCTCTTTTCCCTCTATACAGTACTTCCTTCCTCCATTCTTGCCCCCCTCCCTAACCCTAACTCTAACCCTAACACTAACCCTTCCCTCCCCCCCCATTATGTGTCATCCTCCACTTATTAGCGATATCATTCGTCCTTTGGCTTTTTGAGATTGGCTTATCTCACTTAGCATGATATTCTCCAATTTCATCCATTTGCCTGCAAATGCTATAATTTTGGTATTAAGTTTTCTGAGTTCTTTGTATATCTTGGAGATTTATGCTCTGAATTACAGGTGGTAAAGGTTTTCTCCCATTCTGTAGGCTCTCTGTTCATGTTCTTGATTATTTGCTTTGCTGTGAAGAATCTTTTTTGTTTTATGCTATCCTATTTATTGATTCTGGATTTTACTTCTTGTGCTTTAGGAATCTATTTGAGGAAATCCATTCCTGAGCTGACATGATGGAGAATTGGACCTACTTTTACTTCTAGTAGGCTCAGGGTCTCTTGTTTAATGCCTAGGTCCTTGATACACTTTGAGTTAAGTTTTGTGCAGGGTGAGATATAGAGGTTCAATGTCAATCGACTACATACATTTCCAGTTTTCCAGCACCATTTCTTGAATCTTTCCCCCTATGTATGCTTATGGCACAGTTGTCTAGTATGAGACAACAATATTTATGAGGGTATGTCTCTGTTTCTTCTATTCTGTTCCATTGGTCTTCACTTCTATTTTTGTGCTAATACCATGTCATACTGTAGTTCTGTGGTATAATTTAAGGTCTGGTATTTTGATGCCTCCTGCTTTACTTTTCTTGCCAAGGATTGTTTTGGCTATTCTGGACTTGTTATTTTTCCAAATGAATTTCATGACTACTTTTTCTATTTCTGTGAAGAAAGTCATTGGAATTTTAATGGGAATTGCAGTAAATCTGTATAGTGCCTTTGGTATTAGAGCCATTTTGACAATATTTAGTCTGCCTATCCCAGAACATGGGAGATTTTTCCATTTTCTAAGGTTTTCTTTATTTTTGTTCTTTAGTGTTCTGTAGTTTTCATTGTAGAGGTCTTTTGCCTCTTCTGTTAGATTGATACCCAATTATTATTATTTTTTATGCTATTATGAATGGGATAGTTTTCCTGATTTCTCTTTCATTCTCTTTCAACTTCAAAGAAGTTGATTCTTCATTGGTGTATATGAATGTGATTGATTGATGTGTGTTAATTTTATATTCTGCCACTTTGTTGAATTCATTTTTGAGTTCAAGACACTTTTTGGTGGAGTTCTTTTGGGGCCCTTCTAAATATAAATCATTTCATCAGTAAATAGTGATAGTTTGAGCTCTTCAAATCCTGTATCTGACTTGAAAATGTACCTAATTAGTTGTATATGGATATAATTACTATTTTTGTTTTTCCTTCCTCTTGAACTTACAGTAATAAGAGGACAAAGTAGGCATAATGAAATATGCAACTGTGATATTGGAGCTTCTAAGACTATTTATGCTTTATCTGAGAGAAAAAAATTTTGTTCCCCTCAATTATAATCTTTTGTGAAAACTGTCACTACAAGGTGAATGTGAAATCAATGAAAAAAATGGTGAATTTTCCCTCTGTAAGGCTCCCTTTTCTACTTTGAGATCATCTGTTTATCTGTTTGTTTGTTTCTTTAGTTTCCACAAATGTGAGAGAACACAAGCAATACTTGTCTTTCTCTGGCTGACTTATTTTACTTAACATGATGACATCTACGCCATCCATTTTCTTGAAAATTAAAATGACACAATTTTCTTATTCATTATGGCTGGCACTTCGCTGTGTGTGTGTGTGTGTGTGTATGCACACATACAATACATATGTTATATATATTTAAAATATGATATATATCATATTTTCTTTTCTTTTTTAAGAATATTTTATATGATTTCATTTGACAAATCTATATGTTTATATATGTAAGATACTATAAATTTTTCTTTATCTGTTCATCTGTTGACAGGTGCCTCAGCTGATTACATAGCTTTGATATTTTGAATAGTGTCACAATAAAATAAATAAATAAATAGGTTCTCAATAGTATATTGACTTCAGTACCTAAGAGTAGTGTACCTGCGTCACATAGTCATTCTTTTAGATTTTTGAGGCATCTCTTACTATTTTTCATAGTGGTTGTACTAATTTACATTCCCACCAACAGCATATAAGGATTCCTTTCCCCTCATCTTCACCAGCATTTTTTTTTTTATAATAGCCATCCTAATGGTGGTGAGATAGGATGTCACAAACCAACCCAGGGCTTCAAGCATGCCAGGCAAGTGCTGTACCACGGAACCATATCTCCCAGCCTGAATATTACCGAAGTTTTGATTTGTATTTCCCTGATAGCTAAAGTTGTTGGGCATTTTTCATGTATTTATAGGTCATTTATAATTTATACTTTTTTGAGAAGTGTTTAGATCATTTACCCACTTATTAATTAGATTATTTTTTTTTATTTTGTAGCTAATTTTTTTGAGTTCTTTGTTTATTCTGGTTATTAATCTTTTTAGATGAATTGCTAGCAAAGATTTTCTATAGGCTGACTGTTCACTCTTGATGGGTCTCTTTGGTGATTTGCTCAGATACTTTTATTCTGCTACATACTTCACATTTCTAGCAACATGTTGTTTAATAATTCATTTAAACTCTAAAGGATTTATTTTTTTTATTCTGAGTTTCTTTTTCATTATCTTTCTTCAGAATTTTTTAAAATATTTTATTGTAAACAAATGGGATACATATTGTTTCTCTGTACATGGTGTAAAGGCATACCATTTGTGTAATCATAAATTTACATAAGGTAATGTTGTTTGATTCATTCTGTTATTTTTTCCCTTCCCCCCACCCCTCCCACCCCTCCTTTCCCTCTATACAATGCTTCCTTCCTCCATACTTGCCCCCCTCCCTAACCCTAACTCTAACCCTAACACTAACCCTTCCCTTCCCCCATTATGTGTCGTCATCATCCACTTATTAGCGATACCATTCTTCCTTTGGTTTTTTTGAAATTGGCTTATCTCACTTAGCATGACATTCTCCAATTTCATCCATTTGCCTACAAATGCCATAATTTTATCATTCTTTATGGCTGAATAACATTCCATTGTGTGTGTGTGTGTGTATATATATATATATATATATATATATATCACAGTTTCTTTATCCATTCATCAATTGAAGGACATGTAGGTTGGTTCCACAATCTGGCTATTGTGAATTGAGCAGCTATGTACATTGATGTGGCTGTATCTCTGTAGTATGCTGATTTTAAGTTCTTTGGGTATAGGCCAAGGAGTGGGATAGCTGGGTCAAATGGTGGTTCCATTCCAAGTTTTCTAAGGAATCTCCACACTGCTTTCCAGAGTGGCTGCACTAATTTGCAGCCCCACCAGCAATGTATGAGTGTACCTTTCTCCCCACATCCTCGCCAACACCTGTTGTTGCTTGTATTCTTGATAATCGCCATTCTAATTGGGGTAAGATGGAATCTTAGGGTGGTTTTGATTTGCATTTCTCTCATTACTAGAGATGTTGAGCATTTTTCCATATGTTTGTTGATTGCTTGTAGATCTTCTTCTGTGAAGTGTCTATTCATTTCCTTAGCCCATTTATCGATGGGATTACTTGTATTCTTGGTGTAGAGTTTTTTGAGTTCTTTATAGATTCTGGAGATTAGTACTCTATCTGAAGTATGATTTCAAAGATTTTCTCCCACTCTGTAGGCTCTCTCTTCACATTACTGATAGTTTCCTTTGCTGAGAGAAAGCATTTTAGTTTGAATCTATCCCAGTTATTGATTCTTGCTTTTATTTCTTGTGCTATGGGAGTCCTGTTAAGGAAGTCTGGTCCTAAGCTGACATGTTGAAGAGCTGGACCTACTTTTTCTTCTATAAGATGCAGGGTCTCTGGTCTGATTCCGAGGTCCTTAATCAATTGTGAGTTTAGTTTCGTGCCTGGTGAGAGAGAGGGGTTTAGTTTCATTCTGTTGCATATGGATTTCCACTTCTCCCAGCACTATTTGCTGAAGAGGCTATCTTTTCTCCATTGCGTATTTTTGGCCCCTTTGTCTAGTATGAGAAAATTGTATTTATTTGGGTTTGTGTCCATGTCCTCTACTCTGTACCATTGATCTACCTGTCTATTTTGGTACCAATACCATGCTGTTTTTGTTACTATTCCTTTGCAGTAGAGTTGAAGATCTGGTATTGCAATACCCCCTGTTTCACTCTTCCTGCTAAGGATTCCTTTAGCTATTCTGGGTTTCTTATTCTTCCAGATGAATTTCATAATTGCTTGCTCTATTTCTGTAAGGTATGTCATTGGGATTTTAATTGGAATTGCATTGAATCTGTATAGCACTTTTGGTAGTATGGCCATTTTGTTGGCCTATCCAAGAACATGGGAGATCTTTCCGTCTTCTAAGGTTTTCTTTAATTTCTTTCTTTAGTGTTCTGTAGTTCTCATTGTAGAGGTCTTTCACCTCTTTTGTGAGATTGATTCCCAAGTATTTTATTTTTTTCGATGCTATTGTGAATGGGGTAGTTCTCTTAATTTCTCTTTCTGAAGATTCATCACTTATGTATAAAAATGCATTGGATTTATGAGCATTGATCTTATATCCCGCTACTTTACTGAATTCACTTATGAGTTCTAAAAGTTTTCTGGTGGAATTTCCTGGTTCCTCTAAGTATATAATCATATCATCAGCAAATAGGGATAGTTTGAGTTCTTCTTTTCCTATTCGTATCCCTTTAATTTCTTTGGTCTGTCTAATGGCTCTGGCTAGAGATTCATGGACGATATTGAATAGAAGTGGTTAAAGAAGGGCATCCCTGCCTTGTTCCAGTTTTTAGGGGGAATGCTTTCAGTTTTTCACAATTTAGAATGATATTAGCCATGGGCTTAGTGTAGATGGCCTTTACAATGTTAAGGAATGTTCCCACTATGCCTATTTTTTCTAGTGTTTTGAGCATGAAGGAATGCTATATTTTATCAAATGCTTTTTCTGCTTCTATTGAAATAATCATGTGATTCTTGACTTTAAGTCTATTGATATGGTGAATGACATTTATTGATTTCCTGATGTTGAACGAACCTTGCATCCCTGGGATGAAACCCACTTGATCATGGTGCACTATCTTTTTAATATGCTTTTGTATGTGATTTGCTAAAATTTTGTTGAGAATTTTTGTGTCGATATTCACTAAGGATATTGGTCTGAAATTTTCTTTCCTCGATGTGTCTCTCTGGTTTAGGTATCAGTGTGATATTGGCTTCATAGAATGAGTTTGGGAGGGTTCCCCCCTCTTCTATTTTATGGAACACTTTGAGAAGTATTGGAATGAGCTCTTCTTTAAAAGTGTTATAGAACTCGGCTGAGAACCCATCTGGACCCGGACTTTTCTTTGTTGGTAGGCTTTTGATGACTTCTTCTATTTCAGTACTTGAAATTGGTCTATTTAAATTGTGTATGTCCTCCTTGTTCAGTTTAGGCAACTCATATGTCTCTAGAAACTTGTTGATGTCTTTGAAATTTTCTATTTTCTTGGAGTATAGATTTTCAAAATAGCTTCTAATTATGTTTTGTATTTCAATTGTGTCCGTTGTGATATTTCCTTGTTCATTCCGAATTTTAGTGATTTGGGTTTTCTCTCGTCTTCTCTTTGTTAGTGTTGCTAAAGGTTCATCAATTTTGTTTATTTTTTCGAAGAACCAACTATTTATTTTGTAAATTTTTTGTATTGTTTCTTTTGTTTCAATTTCGTTGATTTCAGCTCTGATTTTAACTATTTCCTGTCTTCTGCTACTTTCGGTGTTCGTCTGTTCTTCTTTTTCTAGGGCTTTGAGCTGTAGTGTTAGGTCGTTTATTTGTTGAGTTTTACTTCTTTTATTAAATGCGTTCCATGAAATAAATTTTCCTCTAAGTACTGCTTTCATAGTGTCCCAGAGATTTTGATATGATGTTTCTTTGTTCTCATTTACCTCTAAGAATTTTTTAATTTCCTTCCTAATATCTTCTGTTATCCATTCATCATATAATAGCATATTGTTTAATCTCCAGGTGTTGGAGTAGTTTCTGTTTTTTACTCTTTCATTTATTTCTAACTTCAATCCATTATGATCTGATAGAATACAAGGTAGTGTCTCTATCTTCTTGTATTTGCTAACATGAGCTTTGTGGCATAATATATGGTCTATTTTAGAGAAGAATCCATGTGCTGCTGAGAAGAAAGTGTATTCTCTCTTGGTTGGATAGTATACTCTATAAATGTCTGCTAAGTCTAAATTATTGATTGTGTTATTGAGATCTATGGTTTCTTTGTTCAATTTTTGTTTGGAAGATCTGTCCAGTGGTGAGAGCTGCCTGTTAAAATCACCTAGTATTATTTTGTTATGGTCTATTTGGTTTCTGAAATTGAGAAGGATTTGTTTGACATACATGGATGAGCCACTGTTTGGGGCATAGGTGTTTATGATTGTTATGTCTTGCTGATTTATGCTTCCCTTAAGCAGTATGAAATGTCCTTCTTTATCTCTTCTGACTAACTTTGGCTTGAAGTCCATATTATCTGAAACGAGGATGGATACTCCAGCTTTTTTGCTGAGTCCATGTGCATGGTATGTTTTTCCCCATCCTTTCACCTTTAGTCTATGGGTATCTTTTTCTATGAGGTGAGTGTCTTGCAGGCAACATATTGTTGGATCTTTCTTTTTAATCAAATCTGCCAGTGTATGTCTTTTGATTGATGAATTCAGGCCATTAACATTCAGGGTTATTATTATTATTATTATTATTATTATTATTATTATTATTTTTGCGGTGCTGGGGATTGAACCCAGGGCCTCGTGCTTACAAGGCAAGCACTCTACCAACTGAGCTATCTCCCCAGCCCTAACATTCAGGGTTATTGTTGAGTTATGATTTGTATTCCTGGTCATTTGGTTAATTTACTTTAATTATTTATTTATTTATTTGAAACGACTTGGTTCCTCCTTTATTTGACAATTCCTTTAGGAGAATTCCTCCCTTTGCTGATTTGCTTCTTTGTTTTTCATCTCTTCCTCATGGAATATTTTGCTGAGAATGTTCTGTAATTCTGGCCTTCTTTTTGTAAATTCTTTTAGCTTTTGTTTATCATGGAAGGATTTTATTTCATTGTCAAATTTGAAGGTAAGTTTTGCTGGGTATAAGATTCTTGGTTGGCATCTGTGTTCTTTCAGGGCTTTAAAAATGTTGTTCCAGGCCCTTCTAGCTTTTAGGGTCTGGTTTGAAAAATCTGCTGATATCCGTATTGGTTTCCCCCTGAATGTAATTTGGTTCTTTTCTCTCACAGCCTTTAAAATTCTGTCTTTATTTTGTATGTTAGGTATTTTCATTATAATGTGCCTTGGTGTGGGTCTGTTGTAATTTTGTGTATTTGGAGTCCTATAAGCCTCTTTAACTTGATTTTCCATCTCATTCTTCAGATTTGGGAAATTTTCTGAGATTATTTCATTGAATAAATTGTTCATTCCTTTGGTTTGTTTCTCTAAGCCTTCCTCAATCCCAATAATTCTTAAATTTGGTTTTTTCATGATAACTCATAGTTCTTATAGATTCTGTTCATGATTTCTTACCATCTTCTCTGTTTGTTCAACTTTGTTTTCAAGGTTAAATAGTTTGTCTTCAATGTCTGAGGTTCTGTCTTCCAGGTGTTCTATCCTACTGGATATGCTTTCTATGGAGTTCTTAATTTGATTTATTGTTTCTTTCATTTCAAGGATTTCTGTTTGTTTTTTTTTTCAATATCTCTAACTCTTTATTGAAATGATCTTTTGCTTCCTGTATTTGCTCTTTTAACTGTCGATTGGTGCGATCATTCAGTGCCTCCATTTGCTCTTTCATCTCATCATTCAGTGCCTGCATTTGCTCTTTTATCTTATCATTTGCTTCCCTGATCATTTTAATTATGTACATTCTGAACTCCCTTTCTGTCATTTCTTCTGCCATGCTGTCATTGGGTTTTATTGATGTAACATCTAGATTTGTTTGGGGCATTTTCTTCCCTTGTTTTCTCATATTGTTCAGGTATTAGTAGACCGCTGAGATATGCAGATTTCCTCTATTGACTTATAATGTCCCTGAAGATTTCTAGTATATCCCCTCTTAGCCTTCAGTAGGCTGAAGTCTTGGAGGAAGTTGATAGTGCGGTGCTCCACAAGGAAGCTGCCTCTGTAGGGGTGGTGGCCTTCAGGTGAGGTATATTCCCTGCTAGTGGGCAAAGGTGCCTCCACTTGTTGACCAATGGTCATCCAAAGGGGAACTAGGCTGCGGGCTGAGGCAAGGCCTGTTTGGGCCTGTGTCTCTGGTTTTACTGTCCTTGTGGGTAAACCTCACCCGGCATGGAAGACTAACCTGGTGGGGAGGTCTTGCTGGTCAGTTCCCCTCCTAGACATTCCCCTCAATCTACAACTACCGCCTGGGCTGGGCTGCCTTCCTCTGCAATGTTCCCAGGGGCCCAGACCTACCTCCTGGGCCTGGGACCCTCAAACTTCACAGACGAGTCTCCTTAGGCTGCCTCTCTTCAAAGAATCTGCCTGCAGTCCTGGAACCTTCGCTCCGCCCCTAAGCGTGTCTCTGTGCGGCTCTTCCACCAAGAAGCATCCTAGGTTCTGGGACCCTGCTCTGCACCTAATCGCCTGGGTATGCGGCCCCTTCTCTGAGCAGCCACCTGGAGCCCCATACAATCGCTCCGCGTCCCAGTGACCCACCACACGCCTCTTCCTCCGGACAGCCACCCGGTGTTCCGGTGCAGTCACTAGGAGTCCGAGTACCTCACTGCACACCCCCTCCTCCTGCCTACCACCTGTAGCCGTGGGCAGTCACTCTGAGTCCAAGTGACCCGCCCCGTTCCTCCTCCTCCTCCGGGTAGCCCCCAGGGTGTTCATGAGCTGTTGCTCTGAGTCGCTCTGAGTCCAAGTGACCTGCTGCACGCCTCCTCTGTGCAGCCGCCTGGAGCTCTGGTGCAGCCACTCCGAGACCAAGCGACCCATCGTGCTCCTCCTCTGGGCAGCCCCCTGGTGTTCAGGAGTGGTCACTTTGAGTCTAAAGAACTCACCACTCACCTCCTCCTCTGAGCAGCCGCCTGGAACTCTGATGCAGTCACTCCAAGTTCAAGCGACCCGCTGCGCTTCTCCTCCTCCTCCGGGCCAGCCCCCGGTGTTCAGAAGCGGTCTCTCTGAGTCCAAACAGCTCGCCACCCAGCTCCTCTTCTGGCAACCGCCTGTAGCTCTAAAGAAGGATTTATGATACAGTTAATTCAATATCTTTTCTTAATAAACTCTCCATTTAACAATATGCATTTTGTTTAGAATAGTTTTTCTATTTATAAAAATGTAAAATATACAGAGTTCCCACACACTTTCTTTTCTCTACTTTTAGCATCTTACATCAGTATATTATGTTTGTTGGCACTAATTAACCACTGTTGATACATTGATATTAAATAATCCTCAATATTTTATTCATATTTCCTTAGTTTTTTACACAATGTCTTTTTCTGTTCCAAGATCACATCCAGGGTATCATGTACATCTATAGTCATCATGTGTTAGCTCCTGTAGATTCTGATGACTTGTTTCATTTTCCTTGTTTCTAGAAATGTCAACAGTTTTGAGAGGTACTGGTCAGATACTTTGGAGCTGTCCCTCAGTTGGAAGCTCTGCATCAATGGGAATTAATTTAATTTTTTCCTTCTTATGAGTTGAATGGGATTGAGAGCTTGGGGAAAAAGACTACAAGGGTTAAAAGAATGCATATTATTGGTGTGACTTACTACTGTCGATTTTGACCTTGATTACCTGCCTGAGGTAGTATTTTTCAGGTTTCTCCACTGTCAATTTACTCTCTCTCCCCATCCCTCCCTACTGAACCCTTTGGAAGGAAGTCACTCTTTCCAGTTCACATTAGGGAATGAGAGTTATTCTCTTCCTTCTTCATGGCATAGTATATATATATATATAAATTATTTGGAATTCTTCTAAATGAAAGATTTGCCAGTTATCTCTCATTTGCATATTTATTCAATCCTTTTTTATGTCAGTGTATACTCATGGCTATTCATTTTATACTTCAGATTATATCCAATAGTATATGATTTTGTTGCTCAAATTGTCCATGAATTGGCTCCCAGTTCTATTTGACATACCCCATCAGTGTGTGTGCCTGTGTGCATGCAGGTATATGCTCACACATTTACTTTCTTTACTTTTTCTGTACTGCAAGGTGCTTCAGATTAATCTTCTAGATTCTCTGTCATAATTCCATAATTAGCCCTGGTTCCTTTTAATATGTTGGGGAATGGAATTAAAAAAAAAAATGAGATCTGGCACTACATAATCATTGCTAATAGGTGTCATTGTTTCTATGTTTCCTAGTTCAGAAGGGAAAGAAATATTTGTGTACATGAATATATGCACATATATGAACATCTATAACATATTTATATATATATCTATATTAAGTGACTTGTGACTTCATATGGGTATGTTTAACTCTAATCTATTGTTTCATACTAATACTACTAGTTTCAGGGACCCACCCTAAGACATTTATATTTAATGGATTCAATTTTGACTTTGCCATTACTATGTTTCTGCACCACACTCTCTCTTTCTCCTGTTATTCTAATGATAATGTTAGACTTTTTGTATTGTTCTACTGTTCCATGAGGTTCTCTTCCTTTTTTAGAAAGTTTTTTATCTCATTTTTTTTGAAGTGGATAATTTCTTCAAGTTCACTCTTTCTTCACTCTGTTGTTGAGCCCATTATAAAATAGTTTTATTTGTTCATTTTTGCTATTGTTTATTTTTAGTTCTAAAATCTTCATGAGCTTAATTTTTATCTGTCTTTGCTGAGACTTCCAAACTTCTATTTTTTTTTTTTTACTTTGTTTAGTTCTTGTTTGTTTAATTTTGTTTAGTTCTTGGTTCATTTTTATAATAGCTGCTTAAAGTCTTTGCGTGATTATTCCAACATTTCCATCATCTCAGCATTGGTATATGTTGATTTGTTTTTCTTTGTAGATTAGTATTTTTCTTGTTCATTCTACGAGAAGTTATTTTTCATTTTATCCTGAACATTTTGCATATATTTTGAGATGATGATTGCATACATGATATGGAAACTGTTCTCTTGTTTTTTTGTTTTTTTTTTTTTTTTAAGCAGTTCACCTGATTAGGTTCAAGCTACAAGTCTTTACTACTTTGTGAGTTGTGATTTCAATAGGTTTCCTTTATATCTGTCCTGTGTATGTACCACTTAGTGACCATTTTTTGTACTGGAGGAAAGCCTATTCCGTTATTGTGGTTTTGGAAACAAAAGCCTAGGCCTTTATTGACCCTATTCTGTCTTGCAATTTCTGCTCCTGTGCTTATATCTGTGGCTGAGATAGGAAGGACAAAAGAAAGTAACTGAGGTTCACCCTACCCTTTGATACCATGGTGCATCCTGCTAGAGCGCTCAGAATTTAAGCTTCAGTGGGCCCTCACTACTCTCACTGTAAACACCACCACCATGTATTGCTTGGGAATTGGGATGATACAAGATGGTTAAAAAGAGAGAGGGAGAAAATGGAAGTGTTCTCATTTTCTCTGAGCATTTGACCCTTTTACTGCTCTTTGAGACACAGATAGATGAGTTTCAGAATTCTCTGTGTCTCTGCCAATACCCACTTCCAGATTTATTGCTGCACTGAGTCCAGACCTAGGGTTATCAGGGAAACAGGAAATTCACAGCAGATTCATTGGTAAATTGAGTTCTTGTGTTCTTTCTCAATTCACCTGTTCATATTTATTTTACAGAACCATCAAATAGCTAACCCATGCATTCTGTTCAGGTTTCCTACCTGCAGGAATAGAATGAAGTATGCTTCCTGCATGTTACCTAGACCCAGATTTGCATGGCTATTTTTGAAGATCATAAATGATCTTTTTTTGGTACCAGGGATTGAACTTAGGGACATCTTATCATTAAGCCACATCCCCAGCTCTTTTTATTTTTATTTTGAGATAGGATCTCACTAAGTTGCTCAAGGCTTCACTAAGTTTCCTTGAATTTACAATACTCCTGCCTCAGCCTCCCCAGTTGCTGGGATTAAAGGCATGTGTCACCATGTCTGGCAAACTTCTAGGTGACTAATTGCAGCTACCAACAAGACTCACTAATAGATGGGAAAATTTTAGGCTTCAAACCACAGTGTGCCATATTTGAAACTACTCACTACTCACCTACTTACCTTTCTAGAAAGGTCTGTTTTCAAGTGCTTAAAAAGTAAATGATAATATATACCATCTAGGAAGATCATGAAAATTTGGAAGCTTGTACCTAAATTGCCTTATATAACAAGTTCTCCAGTAAATTAAACACATTATTAAACACTTTAGTTTGTTTTTTAAATTAATCTTCTTTATTTATTCCTACTTATACCATAATTTTTCTTTTCCTTTTCTTTCTTTCCCTTTCCATTTGTCTCTTTTTCCTTCAGATTGCTCCTTTGAATTGCTCCTATGATCACATATCCAAATGTCTATTTGAAATTTCCACATGACTTTCTAAAATTCACTTAAAAACTGAACATTACCAACATTACCAAAATAAAATTCATGATTTTTTTTTAAATTAGTGCATTTTAGTTAGACATAATAATGGAGTTCATTCTGACATATTCATTAATGCATATAACATAGCTTTCTCCATTTCAACCCTCAATACTAACCCCTTCCTTAATTTCTTTCTCCCCTTGGTCTATTTCTTCTACTCTATTGGTATTCCTTTTATTTATTTAGTTACTTTTTATTGGTGCATTTTAGTTCATACAAAATTGGAGTGCATTGTGATAAGTTCATATGTGGACAAGGTGTAATTTGGTCAGCTTTATTCCTCAGTTTTCCCCATTGCCTCACCTTCTCCCTCTCACTTGTTTCCTGTTTGAGCTCTGCTCCTCTCCATTCTATTTTTGCAAGATCCCAATTTTTTACTCATTTTTTTCATATATTTGTTGGCTGTTTGTATTTCTTCTTTTGAGAAGTGTCTCTGCTCTTTCACCATTTATTGATTTGGGCTATCAGATTTTGGTGTTAATCATTTTGAGTTCTTTATATATTCTGATTACTAATCACCTGTCAGAAGACTAGATGGCAAAGATTCTCTACCATTCTCTAAACTTTCTCTTCAAATTCTTCACTGCTTCCTTTGTTGTGCAGAACTTTTTAATTTAATGCTATTCCGCTTATTTATTATTGGTTTTATTTCTTGAGCATTAGAAGTCATTCAGGAAGTCAGTGCCTGTGCCAATATTTTGGAATATTGCCCCTATGTTTTTGTCTAACAATTTCACTATTCTGGTCTAATTCCAAGGTCTTTGATCCACTTTAAGTTGATTTTTGTGCAAGGAGAGTTGGGGGAGAGTTAGTTTCATTCTTCTATATATAGATATCCAGTTTTCCCAGCAATTTTTGTAAAGAAGACTTTTTTCAAACATGTTTTATGCTCTTGGCATCTTTATCAGTGATCAGATTACCGTATTTTTGTGAATTTGTCTCTGTGTCTTCTATTCTATTACTTTGGTCTTCATATCTGCTTTTATGCCAATACCATGCTGCTTTGTGACTTTATCTCTGTAGTATAATTTGAGATCAGGTATTGTGATGCCTCTAGCCTTGCTCTTGTTGCTCAGGATTACTTTGGCTCTTCTTTTGTTCCTCCACATATTTTTAGACTATTTTTTTTTTTTTGTTTTTTTTTGTTTTTTAAATCTGGTTCTGTGAAGAAAGTCATCATTATTTTGAAGGGAAATGCATTGAATCTTAGATTGCTTGGTAAGATGGCAATTTTGATGATGTTAATTCTTATCCACAAACATGATAGATCTTTCTATCTTCTAATGTCCTCTCAGTTTCTTTGGTGTTTTATAATTTTTATAGAAATCTTTTATTTCCTTAGTTAGATTTATTCACAAGTATTTAATTTTTTGAGACAATAGTGAATGGAATAGTTTCCTCAATTTCTTTCTTAGCAGATTCATTATTAGAGTATAGAAGAGCTATTTATTTTTATGTCTTGATCTTGTATCCCATAAACTTTGCTGAATTTGTTTATCAGTTTTAGAAGTCATCTGAAGGAGTTTTTTTTTTTTTGCAAAAATTCTTAACAAAATATTAGCAAAATGCACCCAAAATCACGTTAAGATTATTATACACCATGGCCAAGTTGGTATTATTCCAAAAACAAAAGGTAGGCTCAAAATATGTCAATCAATAAATGTGATTCACCACATAAATAAAACCAAGGACAAGAATAACATGATCATCTCAATAGATGCAGAAAAAGTCTTTGACAGAAGCTGGCACCTATCCATGTTAAAAGCAATGAAGAAACTCTACCTGAAAACCAAGAAGGCTATATATCACGAACTCTTAACCAATATCATACTTAGCATAGAAAAACTAAAAGCCTCTCCTCTAAAATCAGGAACAAGACAAAGATGCCTACTCTCACCACTGCTCTTCAGCACAGTTCTTGAAACTACAGCAAGAAGAATCAGGCAGGATAAGGAGATTAAAGGGATACAAATCAAATGATCTCTGTTTGTTGATGACATGATTCTATACTTAGGAGACCCAAAGAGCTCCTGACATTTTCCTCATAAAACCGGCTTTCTTGCCTTCTCTGTGTCAAAGAATGCCAGTACCATTGTTCCAGTTATGAAAGTCAGAAATTTAATGCTAATTTTTAATAGCATCTTCTCTCTCACCTCTGCTTTATCTGATGTGAAATCATAACAATGCTCTACACATTTTACCTCTTAAATATTTCCTGATCTCCTCATTTCCATTCCAACCCAAGGTGCTTGCTTCTCTCCACTGAACTACTATAATAGCTTCCCAACTATTCTCCTAATTCTGCTTTTTGTTGGGCCATCCACATTACATTTAGGGTGTTATTTTCAATATGGACCTCTAATCACAGTTTTCTTCTGCTTAAAATATTCAATAAACATTGATCACTCTGAAAAAAGACTATAATTCTCAGTGTGACCAACTTGTTTGTAAGACTTAATTCACATTTATCTTCATACCTTCATCTAAAGTTACACCTGCCTTGCCCCTTGTGTATTTTATTTTCAGTTCTGGAATATACCATCCTCCTTTTTTCCCATCACAGGGCCTTCATATATTATAATATATTATATATAATTATACACACACACACACACACACACACACACACACACACACACACATGCAGGTTTTTTTCTGCCTGAAACACTCCATTTCACATCATTACCCAAGCACACTCATGCTGGATCTCAGCTAAACTCTAGGGTCTTCGGGAAATAGTATCTGAATCCTATGAATTAGGAAAGTCCTCCATTGTACTTTCATTGCACCATGAACTTCTCTTCCACAGCATTTTCAGAACCTCTTTATGGTCTAAAACATTGCTATTCAGAGTTGTCTGCAGAACAGCATCAGCAGCATCAACTAGGAACTGAAAGTGCAGAAATTCTGGTCTCACCTTACACTTCCTGAATTGGAATTTCCATTTCTTTTTTTTTTTAAATGAAAGCCCCAGGTATTTGTGTGTACATGAGTGTATGAGAAATAGTGGTGCAGAACACATCAGTATTTAAAATATTCAATTGTTGGATTTGTTGAAATCAGATTTTTCTGACTTTTGTGATACTGTTTTCTGTAGTTTACTATGGTAAATCACAAATAGCTCACCTTAAGTTATACCAAGAAAATAAAAGTTGAGTAACTATTGTATTCTGTATTAGTCTACATTGTGTATGTTTAAACATCAATTCTAATATACCCACTAGATTATGGATTTATCACAGGGTTCTAAGAACAGATTTGAAAATATATATTATGTGAATTGTCACTCAAGCATTTAAAACAACCAAGTGATTGGCTCTGCTGAGAGAGAGGATGACCCTTAATAATCTTGGGGGAACTGGGCTACCTGGAAAATAAGAGGTTACGTAGCAGAAGATGCAACTCTTCCAGGTGTTATACTTGAAGTATCAAAAATAGAATTAAAGATATTTTTGATAGGAGATTTGATAATTTTAATGATGGTTTGAAACAAAACAAAACTTGGTTGTTTGACTTTATTTGTGAACAAGGTTTCCTATGTGGTGATAAAACACAGACTTGCTTCATTATAGTCTTGTTCAATAGAAACTTTCAAATTAGCCTCTTGTTTTTATTTTAAGATTAACTGCCTTGAAAATAAAATTCTTATCCTGGATATTTTAGATAAAAATGATTAAATGATAGAATAAAGCCTTAAGTTGCACAATTTGAATTCCCTTAATGCTTTATTCCTCTTTTACCTCTGCTGTTTAAGAAATGACACCATTGTTCATGAATGGCCTGAGCACAATAAGCAAATCACGATGAAAAATGAGTAATATCACTTTAAAAATTATCAGGGGTTTTCAAGTTTTTATTTTAATGATGTGCACTTTTAGTCTTTTTTATTTTATCTAAACCAAAATTAATTTGGCATTTGTATTAGTCTGACATTTCTGCAGTTTGGATATTTAATTTGGACATAAACCTTTATTTTTTTTCTGTGAGCATGTCTCATATGGCAATTCTAAGATTGGCATGTCTGCTACAGTTGATTAGCTTTCCACAAATATCTCCTGAAAGTGAGTCAGCTCTTTCTTGCTGTCTCCTCAGGTAGGTAGGCTGCTCAAGTCTGGTAGGCGAGTCAGCTTGGCTTCTATTAGTCTGGGGAACTGAGAGTCCTTCCACTGTTGATCACTGTTCTACTCTAAATGGGTCAGAGTTAGTATCCCTGGGTTCATTTGTGCTGTTGGCCAAATAAAAGCTTTACAATTAAAGAGATGGGTAAGAAGGTTTTGAAAAGGGAGAGGCTCCAGGGTGTTCCAAACTGTAGGAAGCTATTGGAGTGTTGCTATCCTTAAGTAAACACAGGCAGGTCAAGGCAGCAGACTGAGACTATACACAGGGACTCTGTAGTTAATTCTCCTTTTCAGTCTTTTCTAATGATGATCTCAATGCTTTATTAGAACTATGACATTAAAAGCCAAAGTATGTTTTACTTTGTTATGGTAGGTATAATGGTTTGTTAGTGTGTTAGTGTAACTAATCAGTTATTTAAAAAGCATTATTCTAAGTGTTGATTGTGAAGGTATTTTGTAGGTGTGGTTAATATGTACAGTTGATTTTCAGTCAAGGGGGTTATCCTCAACAAATATACATGGTCTTTGTGTAATCAATTAAACTCCTCAAGAGCAAAAATAGAGATTTCCTAGGGAAAAAGAAATTTTGCCTCAAGACTGCAGCATTAACACCTGCCTGAATTTATAGCCTGCTAGGCTACTTGATGAATTTCAAATTTGCCAATCCCTACATTTGCTTGAGACATTCCTCTGGAGAACCCTAATGCAATAGGCATGTCTTATTTTGTACTTTCTACCTCTTCATTATTCATATATACATATATTCATCCAACAAATCCTTAACTAAGTATAAAAATTGTTCTTACTTTTTTGTGGTAATAAGACAATGAATAACTCAGGATCTCTTCTCAATCTCTTCTCTTCAATGTGATAAAGGCAGGTGGGGACAAGCATCTATACATATGCAAATATCATAAGGTATATTAGTCCACCATAAGTGCTTGATAAACTAAGTATTTTAAGGTTCCAGAGAGGAAATAAAAGTGTTTCCTATTTGGGTGCTCTGAGAATGCAGCCCTTGAACTGGGTCTTAGAGATGAACTTAAAAAGTAGCAGAGATGGAGAGGAACAAAGAACTTATAGAAGGAAAAAACAGGAGCATGTGGTACTTGACAAAACTTTTGCTTCATGAGGGAAAGTATAGGAATGAGGGTTAAAAAGGAAGAAAATACATCTGAAAAAAGTTGAATGGATTCAGTGATAAAACTTTCATGTCATGCTGTGAAGTACATTTTTCTGTAGTCATTGGGAACTATTTTGGTCACATGGTAACATTTGTGCTTAAAATGATAAATGTATTGTCTCAAATCAGCATGAAGAAAGAAACATACTTATGATTTACAGAAAAGTACATGATAATTTGCAAAGAATGACATTTAAGATAATTTGGATAACATTTGAATTCTATCAGGAATATAAAGATAAAAGTTATCAGCTTGTGGTTTTTGAAACAAAATATTTTACAAATATGTCACAAAGAAAACCACTATTCTTTGTAATTAAAGTACACTAATAGAAAAATGAACAATATTGGAAGATGAGTTATTTTCATCTAAGCATTTAAGTGTATTCTGAAATATTTGATAAAGGTAATATACACATAAGCTACAGCAGAAATCTCTGCCATTAAATAGAAAGGTATTATTGGATCTTAGGTCAATAAGGATCAGTGATGAAACTGAAAGAGGACCCTGGAATGAACCTGGACCTTCTCTGAGGAAAAGTCTGTTATTGTTAACCATTTTTATAGTGTTTCTTGGCTACTTCTTTGATGATGTACAATGTAATCAGGATGTATGGACAAAAGACAGGATTTAAGCAATTTAGAATGAACTAAAAATACTTCTTTGCACTATAGTTTACTTATACCTAAAATTAGGAGAATAAAGACATCTTAACAGTCCCTAGAGGATGTCTATACATTTCATAAGGGAATGATTTTAATAGTCATTAGACTGGGAATATTTGAGAGCTGATAAAATTGATCATTAATATATATCCCTAAAGCACTAGTGACTATCTTTTATCATTAGGCAGATATTTATGAATGCAATCAATTTATAATATTACAAATAGCTGGTGACACATTGCTTTGTGTCTTTATTTTTTAATCGCCTTTTATCTGTTATCATTAACTCAAATTCCATTTATATATTGTCACAGGTTAAAAATCAACCTGCACAATAAATGAAAAGTAAAATACGGTACATATTTTATTTTCTTAATTAACTAGTGTTTTCACATCAACAAATCAAGTAGTTCTCTTTGCTTCAATATATGAAAGTATACTTTTTAAAAGATTGTCCTTTTGGACAATATGATGTGCTCAAACTGGTTCAGAAGGAGTGTATGAGGAGTCTCGGAAGCTTACCATCTGTGTGGGGCTTGCCAATCACACCATCAGTGAGAATGCTCCGAAGCAGAAATGGATTCTTCTTTTCCAACTGTTCACTCTGTTTCTAGTGCCTAGAAAAAAATGCAATTCTCTAATTTTTTCCCTTAAGATAATGATTTAGGTAATGTGAGATATACTTTATGTACAGAGATCAAAATTGACCATTTTCTGGACATTGCTGTTTGGATGCTTCAGAAAAAGTTCAAACAATTGGAAGGCATTTCAGGTTCAAGTTTAGCTAATTTTAAAAGTAGCTAACCAAAGATATCTTAAAGTCTACTCTGAAAATCATGGACTTCGGAGTTGGGCATGACTAAGTCAGAATACTTGAGAAACTTCTTTGAGCCCTGGGCAAGTCCTTTATGCTTCAGGCCTCAATTTGATTATCTTAAACTGATCAAAACAACTAGCAGAGAATGAAGTGGTAGCAGAGAGTTTTATATGGTACACATTTGGTTTATGGTAGCTATTCCCATTAAGTATGAAAATTAGAGTAACGCTAAAGTCCAAAGCCAAAAGAAATATGGCAGAGTTAAAGGTAAAAACTAGGTAATCAAGCAAAAATGGTGAAAATCTTAGTTTTGAATATTTATATATGAAATTGATGATATTGATATTTTCATTCCTTAGCTAATTTTCCAATTTATTTTGTGCTTCATTGATTGAACAGGATGGTAAACTTTGTTTACTATCTCTTGACCCTATTTTTAATGCAAGATTTTATAAACATAACTAAATAATATCAATTATATTAAATCCCTGAAAATGATGACAAACAAATTCTTAGGTAACAAACTAACATGAAATCTCTTCCTGAGTCTCCTCTCTTTACATATATTTCTTTAAACATAAATTCTTTTCACTGGATTAACAAATTTTATTTTTCTCAAAATTAAATTTAGGTATATGTCCCTTTTGTAAAGTTACCTAAAGTCAATGTAAAGTAAATACAATCAGTAAAATGAAAATTGTCAGAGTTTTTAAAACTTCCAAGTTCTGAACTACAAATAAAACAACAAAGAAGCTGCCATTATTTTCAGATTTCAATACATATGTAATACAGGGCTGTTGCCTTTTCTCAAATACTGACAATGTTTTGTTGCTCAGTGAAGACAGTAGAAAAAATAGTCTCATGAAATCATATACTAATAGTTACTTTATTATTACGGTAATAGCATTTATAGGATTCTTTAAATTTAAAAGCTATTTCAAATGTTTTTCATGTTTAATTCAATGATATCATTAGGAGTATAATCATACTTTTGATGAGGAAATTGAGGCACAGATACATTTAGTAACTTGTCTAACATCATACAATTATTAAATGACAAGACACAACCTAAGAATTTATTTCCATGTCCATCTAATTCCCACTTTACTAAACCCTTTCATCCTATAAATCTTTAAAGTAGATACTAGTCTTATTATTGCCACCAGGAGAAATACTTCAAAACACTTGTGTGACTACGTAAGAATTAAGGGCAATGGTGTTTTGGCATGCAGGGAAGATATGGAGTTAGAATTCAGTATAGAAGGCTTCAAATGATATTTCCTGATGAATGTAACAGGACATTTATAGATACAGAAAATGAAGATTCACTTATTAGGAATAATTTTGGAGCAGAAGGAGACATTTTGGAAAACAGTCATGGTACATTTTTTTAAAATCCAGATTTCTGAAATCTTCTTCTAATATGACAGAACAAGCTTGCATTGAACATATTCTCCCAGAGTTATCAAGAATAACCTCTGAACAAATAAAAAAAAAAAACCTAAATCAAACCAAATAAAAGCAAAAGTAAATGAAACAAAAACAATATGCATCCAATTCTCATTATTCATAGACTTCACATTTGCAAATTTACCTACTTGCAAAAATGTATTTGTAATCTTAAAATCAATATTTACGGGGATTTCACAGTTACTCACAGACATGAACAAATCAGTGAAAAATTTCACCTACCTAAGCATGCAGATATCTAGCTGAAGAGGAGCAAAATAGAATTCTGCTCTCTGTTTTATCTCTAATTCTGTGAACAAGTGTTCTTTTGTGGTCTTTTAGGGACATGTTTTTCAAATGTTTTTTGTTCATCATTTTGCTGTTTAAAATGGCTCCCAAACACAGTGCTGAAGTGTTTTCTAGTATTCTCTAAGTGCAAAACATCTGTGGTGTGCCCAAGGAAGAAAAGATTTGTGTTAGATAAACTTCCTTCAGGCATGAATTACAATGCTGTTTGTCCTCAGTGAAACTGCAGTAGAAAGTTATAAAGGCTGATTTTAAAGCAACAGAATTAAAAGAAAAATGGAAGCAGGAACAATAATAAAGCACCATGTGTATTCAAATTTGCAAAAAAAAAAAAAAAAAACTGTTCAATCATTATCTAACAAAATTAATAATGTGGCCAAATCAAATCACAATTATAAAAGGTGTCATTGAATGTGAGAGATGAATGAGAGAAGATGACAAATATAGAGAGCAGAGAGTGCAAGTACAATTGAAGAAATGAACTAAAGGATGTTCTCAAGGAAGAAACCACAAAAACTGGATAATTTAAAAAAAAAAAAAAATTGTTCCCAGTGTAGAACAATGGCCAGCAGATTAAAATTTTGTTTACATAAGAAACACGAATCAGCATATTCTGAGAGAATAAAGATAAAAATCTATCAATATCTACTAAGTAGAAAATAATCACCTTTCAGATATTGAAAGGACAACTGAATATTATGAATGCTGAAGAAAAATGTGCTGACAGAGATTTGTATGGAAAATGTAAGAAAACCCAGGAAAACCACGCCGGACACGGGAAATCACATAAGAAGGTTTATTAAGCAAACAGTGTGTCTACCTGCAGGTAAGAGAGAAAATGAGAGGAAAAGAGAAAGGGTGCACACTACAGAGAGTGGAAGAGCAAGGAGGAGAGAGAAAGCAAGTGAGTGAGTAGGAGAGAGAAAGCCTGAGAAAAGATGGCGGGATAGCTATCCTTAAGCAATTGAATTCCCTGGGCTAACAGGACCAATAAGGAGAAGGATACTTGCAAGCTGACTGATGAACCAATAGCTAGCTAGGATGTTCACAGATTGACAAGTGGTTGGGAGACTGGGAAAATGACTGCAGCAGAAAGGGCAGGGAGAGCAGCTTTCAGACTGACAAGCTAGGTTGTGATGCAATGGAAAGGACGGGGAAGCAGCTTTGTATTACAGAAAAAAGTTGTGACTCATGATTTTTCCACTCAACCATCTTGTTTCCATAGAAATCTTCTGAGAAGTACCTTCAAATGATCACAGGTAAGAGCATGCATGAATCCACTCTTAGTCACCTAAAAACGCAAAGTACTTACAAGTACTTTATTAGTAGTATCAAAGTACACTACAATCAGGACCAACCCTTACATTTGAGGAACTTGTTAGGAGAGGAAAAAAAAAAAAATATTAATGTAATATAGATCTAAATATTTGAAAGTTATAATTAAAACAGAAAAGTAGATAAATGTTTTCTATCACTTACCAAATAAACTTTCCTGAGGAAAAAATTTAAAATGTGGATGGTATATGACTGAAAGTCAGTAAGATATTAAAGATAATTGAATTCAATCATTATTATGCATTTCTGGATGTTCTGTTGATAGAGCAACAATGTTTAGATGGGTATTAAATATATGAATAATTCATGTTATAATTTTATTCCATTATTTAAATAAAACCAATATGCTTCTATAGTTAAGACTGTCAATATTTGTGGCCCACTAACAGTAATGTGATAAAGGATTTTAAAAATTAAATGTAATTTATTTACAATATTTGAAATATGAATCTTTTCATTAAAATATAAAGCAACACAGACATTTTAAATATTATAATTATTTTGTTACCACAAGGTATTTTTCTTCTAAAATATTTAAAAATATCTATTAAAATACTTAAATACAATTATTAACCATCTCAGATTTCAATAAAACTGAATACATTTTTTTTAAAATAAGCTACTTGCAATTTTAGTGTTTTAAGTACATGAAATTACCAATGTACTCATAAGTCTAAAGTTACATATATACAAATTGAAGAATAATGCATTTAATATTATACAATATTGCAGTATTCACTTTCCAGATGCATTCATGGTGATTGCATTCTAATTACAGTAATTGTAATTGTAATGAATAACTGTACCATAAATATGAAATAAAAAGCAGCAAGAGAATGAATGTTCAGAACTGCCAGGAAATGTAAGATTTTTAATGCATGAATCAGTCGTATTCATCTCTCAGAAATAGAAGATTTTTTAAATAATTGATTTTTCTTTTTCTTATTTAAGCATTCTGTTTGGGTCAATCTCTCCTCACTCTCAGTTCTCTCCAGCACAAGTTCTGGTTTGTTATTATGTAGAAGGTTGCCCCCACCAAACTCAGTCCTCTGACAAATTGACTGGTTTTGTTCCAAGGACAGAGAACAAAACATGAGAAGCAATTTCTTCTGGGCAAATAATGTTATTTAGAAGGAGTTAGGGTCATATTATTTTAGTGCTGAACACTGGATATATGACAGAGGAATCAGGTATTTTTGGGGGGGTGGGATCTGGTGATTGAGCCTAGGGCGCTATCACTGAGCTGCTTTCCCAGTCCTTCATTTTTTTTTTTTAAATTTTGAGAAAGGGTCTCACTAAGTTGTTGAAGCTGGACTTCAACTTGCACTCTTCCTGCTTCAGCCTCCTGAGTCATCAGGATTACAAGCGTGAACCACCATGCCAAGCTGGGGTCATAAAACTAAAGTGTTATGTGTGTGTTTGCAATAAATGGAGGCTGAATAAAGCAGGGCCAGTAGCGTGTATGTTTTCCAGTAAGGGACCTTGCCTCCCTGCTAGTCTAACTCTCTGTAAGACATGTGTGCAAAAGCAGTCTTGTCATTGGAGAACAGACAGATTGATTGAAACCAGGCAATGTGCATTTGGAGTACTGAAGGCTTAAGGAGCTCTTGGGAGGGCAGCTATCCAGACTTGGGGATTTCGGGTCATGGGACTTTGCAGTACCCCTGCCAGCAGGAAGCAGCCTCTGCCCACTGGAAGTTGACTTCATGTGAAGCACCTCTCACTGGAGGAGTCTTCAGCTGCAGTTTTCTTGTCGTATAGATAACTACATGTGAGTTCTTAGCTTCATTTTTGGATAATTCCACTTGTGGGACAACAACTTGCTTCTGTAATTCATTTTCTAGTACTACTGTAAGGTGTTTTCATTCTCATCATTTACTTACTGATCAGGTGGTGTCTTTTATGACATTCAATGATACTTAAGGTTTTCAAACAAAGAAGTTTTTGAGGGGATAATTAACTGTTAGAAAACATTTTGTGTTTTTTTTCTAAAAAGCAGGTGCATTTTAAATCTAAAGGATGAGAAATAATTTTATGCCTGCTTTGTTGTTTTAACTGGAAGAGTTTAAAATACTGCCAAGAAGCAGGAAACAATTTCATCTTCATATCATCTTCTTTATGATCAATGGGCACTCCTGGACTAAATATATATTTTTTTAATTGATGAATGATTTTAACTACTATAGAGCAACTCACAGGAGAATCAAATATGACAAATGACATATTAACATTCTATGGGAAGTAGAATGTGAGTGGTACAAAAATAACATGAATAATACTACATTTTCCCAAAACAAATGTATATTAAATAAAGGACAATGCAAAATAAAATGTTAGTAGCTGTTGTTTCCAGATATGAGAATTATAAAGTATTATTTATCCCCCATTTCAGTACTTAAACAAGTATCATTTTTTAATTTATTGTTTTGGTACTGGGGATTATAGGCATGTGCCACCACACCCAGCCTTATTTTAAAAAGTGACATATGTGTGGGTGAGTGGGTATGAGTGATGAGTGTATATGTAAACATATATAAGCCCCCACATTTTTTAAAGGAAATTATATATATTATATTAAGGGCCTTATAATCTTGTAAGGGAGATAGAATTTGTACACAAATATTCATGCTAAATGTAAAAAATAAGTATGTCAAAGGTATTATATATGCAGTACCATGGGTAGTTAACAGGGGAAGATAAGATGTTAGGTTTTTCTCTTGGCTTTTGGACTTCGGAGCAAAATTATTTTCTTTCCTCTGGGACAGACTTTTTTTTTTTTTATTCAATTAGATACATCTGCCTAACATTTTGACATGACTCTCTCTGATTATTACTCTTTATTAAGTGTTATCACACAACTAAACTGAATAGGGTTTTGAGAATGAAAACATAGAATTAGAAATTCATATTAAATAATTTTGATTAATTATATGTAACCTCATTAACTATATAGAGAACCACATATGTAAAATATATAGAACTACATTAAAATTTCCATATAAGGCTTGGGTTATAGCTCAGCTGGTTGAGTGCTTGCCCCAAATGCACAAGGCCCTGGGTTTAATCCCCAGCACCACAAAAAGAAAAAAATCACCATATAATACTGTTTTACATAAATAATATTTTGTGGCATGCTAGTTTCCATTTATTTTTTTTAACATTCTTTGCAATTTTAGATTATTGCTTTTACACTTATATAATGGGAATACTATTAAGCATCCTTTGATATCTTCTTTATCCATGTGCAATTTTGCTTTTTTCAAGGAACACAATGACTGCATTTGATTTATTCCATGTAACTTTTTTAATATGCTATGGTGACTATACAAAGTGTGTTCTACCCAATTTCTTGACAAATATTTTGACACTGAATTTCATAGTCAAATGCCCTTGGGAAACATTTTATAATTTATCTCTATTAGCAAATCAAAGGAAATTAAACATGCTTTTTAAAATCAAATTGACATAATGTGTAAAATAGGTTAGCTCCAAAAATATTGTATCTTTCATATTTTCAAACTTTTCATTATTATAGTTTAAGTTTTTAATTTAATGAATGTGGACATTTGCAGTGAGTAGAATTAAAATTTGAGGTACAAGAATTCTCTGAGTTATGTGCAGTATGTAGGGAAATTGTTGAAAATGGCCTGTGGATGGCAGTATTTTTCATATTCCAGAAGATAACATCTAAAGTTGTTTTCCTTTCGATGATTCATGTTTATATCTTGACTCTGAATCATATATGAAAACAACCAGCTGAGTGTATATTGTCAACTGGTAAGCACTTTTTAATGAACCAGACCTCACTTTTGTTTGAACATGAATCAATGTTTATGGTTTTATTTCAGAACAGCACCAGAATAAGGATCATTTTGGCCAAGAGAAAATTAAATCAGTCACTGATGAGAACTTATGAACAAGAACAGGCATCTCTAATGGTTCTGTAGCTATTTTGTCTGTTGTTCTATTTCTCCTCTGTGCAATGTGTTGTGGAGTGTATGATTTATTCATAGAAGGCACTGTCATTACTGCATGATTGTTCTCTGAACCACTAGGAAGTCATGACAAAATCTATTAAAGGAAGGGAATGATAATCAAAGTATCAATGATTTACAGACCAAGTTTTATTTGTTTCATTGACTAAATCCTACTGATCATTAAAGTTGAACCATTTGAAAATGTCCAAAGTCCACCATTTTGACCTATAAAAGTGGCAACTTTATGGTTCATTCTAATTTAACATACTCTAGTCAATTCTGATAGTCCTAGTGTCTCACTTCAGAATGACAAGTCAGTATAATAGAAATATTCT
The DNA here is from genome assembly GCF_902686455.1 of Sciurus vulgaris. Taxonomy (NCBI): domain Eukaryota; kingdom Metazoa; phylum Chordata; class Mammalia; order Rodentia; family Sciuridae; genus Sciurus; species Sciurus vulgaris. The sequence continues at coordinate 55,421,540 of NC_136462.1, read as the reverse complement.
TGGAGTAAGAGTCACAGATTAATGTGACCATGGGATAAATGAACCAGTTATACCAGTAAAGGCGAGGTTTACTTAAGGGTTCAATCTTACAGGATATCCATCATGGTCAACTCAATATTTGTAATAGTATGGGTAGTTGCCTTTTGATGATATACACAGACCTTGGATTTCACAAAATGTGCGTAAATAGATGAATTAATTCTCTGAAATTTCAACAAACTACAACATTCTTTGTGGTTTAAAACTGCATTAGTTTATTCTCTCATGGTTCTGGAGAACAGATGACTGATATCAGCAGGTTTGTACTCCCTACAGAGTTTCTAGGGTCAAATCTATACCTTGCCCCTTCTACTTCCAGGTCACTACCAGTCCTTTTGGCCTCAGACCAAACTCCAATGTCTGTCCTCATCTTTACATGAGATCTCTGTCCTTTTCTCCCCTCCATGTCCTTTACAAAAACAATTGTGAATGTAGTTGGGCCCACCAGGAGAATGCTGGATAATAGCCCCATCTCAAACTCCTTAATTTATTGCATTGTAAAGACCACTTTTTCAAAAAAGATAACATTTGCAGTCTACTTTAGAGTGTTAAGACTTCAACTCACTGTGGTAGGAGTTCTGTATTTCTCTTGAAGGATTTGACACAGTTTTGTTTTAATTTGTTTCTATTTATGATTCTTCTCCATGTAATCTGAAGTCTAATGAAGTTCTTTGTTAATATGCCTTCTCTATGAAAAATCGAAAAATTTTTCAGAGGTATACTCATACTAGGAATATGCAAATGATACTTGGCAAGCACTCCTAATTTTACCATATGTTTATCTGGTCCACGAAGAATTACGTTCACAAGGAGATAAGAAGTTTGTACCAGAAAGTAAATCCTCATCAAAAAAATAAATAAATAAATAAAAGTCTTGCTAGGAAGAAAATATCAGCTGATTAAAATGAAATGTTTAGAGCCTGTGTTAGTCAGCTTTGCATCACTGTGACCAAAATACATGATGACAAAAACTTAGAGGAGAAAACTTTATTTCAGCTTATGGTTTCAGAGGTTCAGTCCAAGGTTGTCCAGCTCCAAGGCAGAAATATCATGGCAGAAGAGTCTGGCATATGAAAGCTATTCAGCTTATGGCAGCCAGAAAAGAGAGAGAGGGAGACAGAGAGAGGGAGAGGGAGAGGGAGGGAGAGAAGAGCCAAAGACAATATATAGTCCCCCAGTGCACAACCCCAGTGACCTACTTCTCTAACCATACCTGACCTGCCTATAGCTCCCATTTTGTAGTCCATTCAAATTATTAATCAACCAAATGGATTAATCCATTGATAAGGTTACAGTCCCCACAATCCAGTCATTGCTCAGAAGCTCCACTTCTGAACCTTGCTGCATTGAAGACCATACTTTCAATATGTGAGCTTTGCGGGGCGTGGGGTGCCATTCCATAACACGGCTCTAAATATACACATTCTGGAATGAGTTTCCTTCTGTTTGGCAAACTGGTAATTGTTCATAGAACAGTACTTTGTGTTCTGCTTTTCTGTAGGATGTTCTCTTAAGGCTTCCACCTAGTTTTCCAGTTTTTTGAGCAAATGCAACTGTGTTTGAGTAACAGTGGCAAAAGGTTTAAATTTGTACAGCTGTTGAACCTTTGAGTTTGATTAGAACAAAATAAGTTGTCAAAAATTTTTTGATGTGTTGAAAAAATCCTATCCACTCTAAAGGTTTTGGTTTTATTGTAAACTATAGATTAGTCATAACTAACTTGACATTTTAAAATTCAGTATTGTCTTCTCCATGGGATTTACCAATATCAAATTCTCTCTTCCTTTCTTGTCTTTCTGCTAGTTGTCAAATGATGAGCCAAAAAACTTTGACATGTGATTATTTCTATTAGAATAAATTTTAGCAATTTGAAAATCATGCTTTTTATACTTCTGTGAAGATGAATCCAATAATCAGACTAGTTGACAACATTCATCTATACCCTTACCCCTTCTAATCATTAGGTGTATTTTTCCCTAGGAGATTTCTTAGGAAATGATTAATATTTCACATATCAGTAATAATTCATTCATAGGTTAAGTGAGCATATCTTGACATTGTGAATACAGAGTCTCATTAGGTACATTCTACTCCTAACAGACTTATAATATGTATAAACAAATATTCACAGCTATAATAATAAAATTTAATACTGGCTCATTATAAATGATATGAAAGAACATAGGAATGATACATATTTCAAGCTGAAGGATCTAGGCTTCCAGGAGGAATGTATAGTAGGACAATTAGGAATTCATTCACTGTTGAATCCTGCTGGCCACTGCATATCACTATAAAGGAGTAATAATTATGCTTGAATTTTTAAAAGGGAGGCAAATTTGGCACCTTACTGTTGGGAGCAGTGTGTGAACTATGGACGATATTCTGGCCATTAAGGCAGGGAAGTCACTCTTCCAGGAACTCCAGGGAATTTCATCCAGGTTTGATAAAGCCCAGATCATGCTGGCACCCTGACCTATCTCTCAACTCCTAAATTCAAACACTGTAAGTGGAGTAGGGTTGTTTGTGCTGTTTATCTCCACTTTCATCCTGTTCCCACTGAAAGAGATCCCTACCGACCTCCTTTGTATTTCACTCCATATGCTAATGTGAACACATCTAAAATGATTAGGAAAAGATAAAACTTTTATCTAGTAGTAGAAATGTACCGCTATAAATAAGGCAAGCACAGGTGTTTTCCTGATATTAGAAGTTGGACCCACTCTGTCAGCTCAACACGTCTCACCCCAGCTTTGAAAATATATAATTCTTGCCTTTGGGTATGTCTTTCTTACTTTTTTATTAATATTATTTTTATTTAGCTTTTAATTTTTTACAGACTGCATTTTGATTCATTGTACGCAAATGGGGTACATAATTTCGCTTCTATGATTGTACACAATGTAGATTCACACATTTCATGTAATCATACATGTACATAGAGTAATGATGTCTGTCTCATTCCACCATTTTTCATACCCCACTCCCTCTCATTTTCTTCAACATATTCTAAAGTTCCCCCATTATTCTCTCATTCCCCACCACCACACCCATTATATATCATCCTAAACTTATCAGGGAAAACATTCGGCCTTTGGTTTTTTGGGCTTGGCTTATTTCACTTAGCATGATATTCTCCAATTCCATCCATTTATTTGCAAATGCTATAATATTATTCTTCTTTATGGCTGAATGGTATTCTATTGTGTATATATACCACAGTTTCTTTATCCATTCATCCATTGAAGGGCATCGAGGTTGGTTCCACAATCTAGCTATTGTGAACTGAGCTGCTATAAATATTGATGTGGCTGTGTTACTGTACTCTGCTGATTTTAGGTCCTTTGGGTATTAACCAAGAAATGGGATGACTGGGTCAAAAGGTGAGTCCCTTCCAAGTTTTCTGAGGAATCTCCACACTGCTTTCCAGAGTGGCTGCACCAATTTGCAACTCCACTAGCAATGTAAAAGTGTGCCTTTTCCCCCACATCCATGCCAACATTTATTATTGTTTGTGTTCTTGATAGTAGCCATTCTAATTGGAGTAAGATGAAATCTTAGAGTTGTTTTAATTTGCATTTCTCTAATTACTAGAAATGTTGAACACTTTTTCATATACTTATTAAATGCCTGTGTGTCTTCTTCTGTAAAGTGTCTATCCAGTTCCTTGGCCCATTTATTGATTGGGTTCTTTGTATTTTTGTTGTAAAGTTTTGTAAGTTCTTTATAAATTTTGGAGATAAGTGCTCTATGTGAAGTGCGTGTGGAAAATATTTTTTCCCACTCTGTAGGCTCTCTCTTCACATTCTAGATTGTATCCTTTGCTGAGAGAAAGCTTTTTAGTTTAAGTCTATCCCACTTATTGATTCTTGCTTTGATTTCTCGTGCTTTTGGAGTCTTATTGAGGAAGTCTGATCCTAAGCCAACATGATGAAGATTCGGGCCTACTTTGTCTTCTTTTAGGTGCAGGGCCTCTGGTCTGATTCCTATGTCTTTGATCCATTTTGAGTTGAGTTTTGTGCAGAGTGAGAGATAGAGGTTTAATTTCATTTTACTGCATATGAATTTCCAGTTTTGCCAGCACCATTTGTTGAACAGGCTATCTTTTCTCCTTTGTATGTTTTTGGTTCCTTTGTCTAGTATGAGGTGACTGTATTTATGTGGTTTTGTCTCTGTGTCTTCTATTTTGTACCATTGGTCTGCCTATCTATTTTGGTGCCAATACCATGCTGTTTTTGTTACTATTACTCTGTAGTATAGTTTAACGTCTGGTATTGTGATACCTCCTATATCACATTTCTATTCAGGATTGTTTTGGCTATTCAAGGTCTCTTGTTCTTCCAGATGAAGTTCGTGATTGTCTTCTCTATTTCTATGAGGAATGTCATTGGGATTTTAATCGGAATTGCATTGAATCTGTATAATGCCTTTGGTAGAATGGCCATTTTGACAATGTTAATTCTGCCTATCCAAGAACATGGGAGATCTTTCCATCTTCGAAGGTTTTCTTCAATTTCTTTCTTTAATTTTCTGTAGTTTTCATTGTAGAAGTCTTTCACCTCTTTTGCAAGATTAATTCCCAAGTATTTTATTTTATTTTATTTTGAGGCTACTGTGAATGGAGTGGTTTTCCTAATTTCTCTTTCAGAGGATTCATCACTTATGAATAGAAATGCATTGGATTTAAATGTATTGATCTTATATCCTTCTACTTTGCTGAATTCATTTATTAGTTCTAGAAGTTTTCTAGTGGAGGTTTTTGGACCTTCTAAATATACAATCATGCCATCAGCAAATAGTGACAGCTTTAGTTCTTCTTTTCCTATTTGTATCCCTTTAATTTCTTTGGTCTGTCTAATTGTTCTGGTAAGTGTTTTAAGGACGATGTTGATTAGAAGTGGTGAAAGAGGGCATCCCTGTCTTGTTCCAGTTATTAAAGGGAATGCTTTCAGTTTTTCTCCATTAAGAATGATGTTGGCTTTGGGCTTAGCATAGATAGCCTTTACAGTGTTGAGCTATGTTCCCACTACTCCTATTTTTTCTAGTGTTTTAAGCATGAAGGGGTGCTGTATTTTATCAAATGCTTCCTCAACATCAATTGAAATAATCATATGATTCTTAACTTTAAGTCTATTGATATGGTGAATGACATTTATTGATTTCCAGATGTTGAACCAAACTTGCATCCCTGGGATAAACCCCACTTGATCATGGTGCACTATCTTTTTAATATATTTTTCTATGCGATTTGCCAGTATTTTGTTAAGGATTTTTGCATCTATGTTCATCAGGGATATTGGTCTAAAGTTTTCTTTCTTTTGTCTGGTTTTGGTATCAGAATGATACTAGCCTCATAGAATGAATTTGGAAGGGTTTCCTCCTATTCTATTTCCTGGAATACTTTGAGGACTATTGGTGTCAGTACTTCCTTAAAAGTCTTGTAGAATTCGACTGAGAATCCATCTGATCCTGGGCTTTTCTTGGTTGGTAGGTTTTTGATGGCTTTTTCTATTTCAGTGCTTGAAATTGATCTGTTTAGATTGTTTACATCTTCCTGATTCAGTTTGGGAGGATCATATGTCTCTAATAATTTGTCGATGTCTTCGATATTTTCTATTTTGTTGGAGTGTAGATTTTCAAAGTAGCTTCTAATTATGTTAAGTATTTCCATGGTGTCTGTCATGATCTTCTGTTTTCACCACAAATTCTAGTAATTTGAGTTTTCTCTCTCCTTCTCTTTGTTAGTGTGGCTAAGGGTTTAGCAATTTTGTTTACTTTTTCAAAGAACCAGCTTTGTGTTTTGCCAATGTTTTTGAACTGTTTCTCTTGTTTCGGTTTCATTGATTTCAGCTCTGATTTTAATTATTTCCTATCTTCTACTATTTTTGGTGTTGATCTGTTCTTTTTTTAGGGCTTTGAGATGTAATGTTAGGTCATTTAGTTGTTGACTTTTTATTTTTTTAATGTATGAGCTCAATGCAATGAACTTTCCTCTTAGTACTGCTTTCATAGTGTCCCAGAGATTTTGATATGTTGTGTCATTGTTCTCATATACCTCTAAGAATTTTTTTTATTTCTTCCTGATGTCTTGTGTTATCATTGCATCATTCAGTAGCATATTATTTAGTCTTCAGATATATGAGTAGGTTTTGTTTGTTATTTTATCATTGATTTCTAATTGCATTCCATTATGGTCTGATAGAATACAGGGTAGGATCTCTATTTTTTTTGTATTTACTAATGGCTTCTTTGTGGCATAGCATATGGTCTATTTTGGAGAAGGATCCATGAGCTGCTGAGAAGAAAGTATATTCACTCAATGATGAATGAACTACTTTGTAAATATCCATTATGTTATATCATTGATTGTATTATTTAGTTCTATAGTTTCTTTGTTCAGTTTTTGTGTAGGATCTATCCAGTGGAGAGAGAAGTGGGTTAAAGTTCCCCTCAATTAATGTGTTTTTGTCTATTGGATTTTTAAAATTGAGAAGGGTTTGTTTGATATACGTAGATGCTCCATTGTTTGGGGCATAAATATTTAAAATTGTTATATCTTGCTGTTTTATGCTTCCCTTAAGCAGTATAAAATGTCCTTCTTTATCCCTTCTGACTAACTTAGGTTTGAAGTCCACTTTGTTTGATATGAAGCTAGAGACCCCTGCTTTTTTACTGGGTCCATGTGCATGGTATGTTTTTCCCAATCCTTTGACCTTTAGTCTATGGATGTCTTTTTCTATGAAATGATTCTCTTGAAGGCAACATATTGCTGGGTCTTTCTTTTTAATCCAATCTGCTAGTCTTTGTTTTTTGATTATTGAATTTAGGCCATTGACATTCAAGGTTATTATTGAGATATGATTTGCATTCCTGCTCCTTTTGGCTTATTTTTGGTTTTTTTACTTGTCCTTTGTTTGGCTTTTCCTTTAGGGTAGTTCCTCCCTTTGCTGACTTGTATTGTTTTTCACTTCCTCCTCACAAAATATTTTGCTGAGAATGTTTGTAGGGCAGGCTTTCTATTTGTAAATTCTTTTAACTTTGGTTTATCATGGAAAGCTTTTATTTCATTGTCAAATCTGAAGGTTAGTTTTGCCAGGTAAAGTATTCTTTGTTGGCATCCGTGTTCTTTCAGACCTTGAAATATATTGTTTCAGGCCCTTGTTGCTGTTTGAGTCTGGGCTGAGAAATCTGCTGATATCCATATTGGTTTCCCCTTATATGTGATCTGATGCATTTCTCTCACAGCCTTTAAAATCCTATCTTTATTTTGAATGTGAGGTATTTTCATTATAATGTGTCTTCTTGTGTATCTGTTGTAGTTTTGTGAACCTGGTGTTCTGTAAGTCTCTTTTATTTGATTTTCCATTTCATTTTTCAGGTTTGGGAAATTTTCTGATATTATTTCATTGAACAGGTTGTTCATGCCTTTGGTTTGTATCTCTGTGCCTTCCTTAATTCCAATAATTATTAAATTTGGTCTTTTTATGATATCCCATAATTCTTAGAGGTTCTGTTCATGACTTCTTAACATCTTCTGAGTTTATTCAACTTTATTTTCAAGATTGTTTATTTTATCTTCATTGTTTGAGATTCTGTCTTCCATGAGATCTATTCTGTTGGTGATGCTTTCTATTGAGTTTTTATTTCCATTTTTTTTATTAAAAATCATAAATTTACATAGGGCAATGTTGTTTGATTCATTCTCTTATATTTTTCCCTTCCCCCCACCCCTCGGCCCCACTTTTTCCTCTATACAGTCCTGCCTTCCTCCATTCTTACCACCTTCCTTATCCCTAACCCTAAACTTAACACTAACCCTAACACTAACCCCTCTTACCCCCCATTATATGTCCTCATCTGCTTATCAGCGAGATCATTTGTCCTTTAGTTTTTTAGAGATTGGCTTATCTCACTTAGCATGATATTCTCCAGTTTCATCCATTTGCCTGCAAATGCCATAATTTTATCATTCTTCATGGCAGAGTAATATTCCATTGTATATATATACCACAGTTTCTTTATCCATTCATCAACTGAAGGGCATCTAGGTTGGTTCCACAATTTGGCTATGGTGAATTGAGCAGCTATGAACATTGATGTGGCTGTATCTCTGTAGTATGCTGATTTTAAGTCCTTTGGGTATAGGCCAAGGAGTGGGATAGCTGGGTCAAATGGTGGTTCCATTCCAAGCTTTCTAAGGAATCTCCATACTGCTTTCCAGAGTGGCTGCACTAATTTGCAACCCCACCAGCAATGTATGAGTTTACCTTTTTCCCCACATCATCGCCAACACCTATTGATGCTTGTGTTCACCATTCTAATTGGGGTGAGATGGAATCTTAGGGTAGTTTTGATTTGCATTTCTCTTATTACTAGAGATGTTGACCATTTTTTCATATATCTGTTGATTGCTTGTACGTCTTCTACTGTGAAGTGTCTGTTCATTTCCTTAGCATATTTGTTGATTGGATTATTTTTATTCTTGGTGTAGAGTTTTTTAAGTTCTTTATAGATTCTGGAAATTAGCACTCTATCTGAAGTATGAGTGCCAAAGATATTCTCCTACTCTGTAGGCTCTCTCTTCACATTACTGATAGTTTCCTTTGCTAAGAGAAAGCTTTTTAGTTTGAATCTATCCCAGTTGTTGATTCTTGCTTTTATTTCTTGTGCTATGGGAGTCCTGTTAAGGAAGTCTGGTCCTAAGCCGACATGTTGAAGATCTGGACCTACTTTTTCTTCTATAATCTGCAGGGTCTCTGGTCTGATTCCAACGTCCTTGACCCATTTTGAGTTGAGTTTTATGCAGGGTGAGAGATAGGGGTTTAATTTAATTCTGTTGCATATGGTTTTCCAGTATTCCCAACACAATTTGTTGAAGAGACTATCTTTTCTCCATTGCATATTTTTGGCACCTTTGTCTAGTATGAGAAAATTGTATTTATTTGGTTTTGTGTCCATGTCCTCTAATCTGTACCATTGATCTACCTGTCTATTTTGGTACCAGTACCATGCTGTTTTTGTTACTATTGCTTTGTAATAGAGTTGAAGATCTGGTATTGCGATACCCCCTGCTTCGCTCTTTCTACTGAGGATTGCTTTAGCTATTCTGGGTTTCTTATTCTTCCAGATGAATTTCATAATTGCTTGCTCTATTTCTGTAAGGTACGTCATTGGGATTTTAATTGGAATTGCATTGAATCTGTATAGCACTTTTGGTAGTATGGCCATTTTAAAAATATTAATTCTTCCTATCCATGAACGTGGGAGATCTTTCCATCTTCTAAGGTTTTCTTTAATTTCTTTCTTTAGTGTTCTGTAGTTCTCATTGTAGAGGTCTTTCACCTCTTTTGTGAGACTGATTCCCAAGTATTTTATTTTTTTCAAGGCTATTGTGAATGGGGTAGTTTTCCTAATTTCTCTTTCTGAAGATTCATCACTTATGTATAAAAATGCATTGGATTTATGAGCATTGATCTTGTAACCTACTACTTTACTGAATTCACTTATGAGTTCTAAGAGTTTTCCGGTGGAATTTCCAGGATCCTCTAAATATATAATCATGTCATCAGCAAACAGGGATAGTTTGAGTTCTTCTTTTCCAATTTGTATCCCTTTAATTTCTTTGTCTTGTCTAATTGCTCTGGCTAGAGTCTCAAGAATGATGTTGAATAGAAGTGGTGAAAGAGGGCATCCCTGCCTTGTTCCAGTTTTTAGGAGGAATGCTTTCAGTTTTTCACCATTTAAAATGATATTGGCCATGGGCTTAGTGTAGATGGCCTTTACAATGTTAAGGAATGTTCCCACTACCCCAGTTTTTTCTAGTGTTTTGAGCATCAAGGGATGCTGTATTTTTTGAATGCTTTTTGAGCATCTGTTGAAATAATCATGTGATTCTTAACTTTTAGTCTGTTGATATGGTGAATGACATTTATTGATTTCCTGATGTTGAACCAACCTTGCATCCCTGGGATAAAACCCACTTGATCATGGTGCACTATCTTTTTAATATGTTTTTGTATGCAATTTGCTAAAATTTTGTTGAGAATTTTTGCGTCGATGTTCATTAAGGATATTGGTCTGAAATTTTCTTTCCTTGATGTGTCTCTGTCTGGTTAGGTACCAGGGTGATATTGGCTTCATAGAATGAGTTTGGGAGGGTTCCCTCCTCTTCTATTTTATGGAATATTTTGAGAAGTATTGGAATGAGCTCTTTTTTAAAGGTTTTGTAGAACTCGGCTGAGAACCCATCTGGTCCCGGACTTTTCTATGTTGTAGGCTTTTGATGACCTCTTCTATTTCATTGCTTGAAATTGATTTATTTAAGTTGTGTATGTCCTCCTCATTCAGTTTAGGTAATTCATATGTCTTTAGAAACTTGTTGATGTCTTCCAGGTTTTCTGTTTTGTTGGAGTATAGATTTTCAAAATAGCTCCTAATTATGTTTTGTATTTCACTCATGTCTGTTGTGATATTTCCTTGTTCATTCCAAATTTCAGTAATCTGAGTTTTCTCCCTGTTTTTGTTAGTGTGGCTAAGGGTTTATCAATTTTGTTTATTTTCTCAAAGAACCAACTATTTATTTTGTTAATTTTTATGATTGTTTCTTTTGTTTCAATTTCGTTGATTTCGGCTCTGATTTTAACTATTTCCTGTCTTCTACTACTTTTGGTGTTGGTCTGCTCTTCTTTTTGGAGGGCTTAGTGCTGCAGTGTTAAGTCGTTTATTTGTTGATTTCTACTTCTTTTGTTGAATGCGCCCCATGAAATAAATCTTCCTTTAAGTACTGCTTTCATAGTGTCCCAGAGATTTTGATATGATGTGTCTTTGTTCTCGTTTACTTCTAAGAATTTTTAATTTCCCTCCTGATGTCTTCTGTTATCCATTCATCATATAGTAGTGTATTATTTAATCTCCAAGTATTGGAGAAGTTTCTGTTTTCTATTCTGTCATTTATTTCTAATTTCAATCAATTATGATCTGATAGAGTACAAGGTAGTGTCTCTATCTTCTTGTATTTGCTAACATTAGCTTTGTGGCATAAGACATGGTCTATTTTAGAGAAGAATCCATGTGCTGCTGAGAAGAAAGTGTATTCGTTCTTTGTTGGATGGTATATTCTATATAAGTCGGTTAAGTCTAAATTGTTGATTGTGTTATTGAGTACTATGGTTTCTTTAATCAATTTTTGTTTGGACGATCTATCCAGAGGTGAGAGAGGTGTGTTAAAATCACCTAGTATTATTGTGTTGTGGTCTATTTGATTTCTGGAATTGAGAAGGATTTGTTTGATGTACATAGATGAGCCGATGTTCAGGGCATAGATATTTATGATTGTTATGTCTTGCTGATTTATGCTTTCCTTAAGCAGTATGTAACGTCCTTCTTTATCCATTCTGACTAGTTTTGGCTTGAAGTCCACATTATCTGAAATGAGGATGGATACTCCAGCTTTTTTGCTGTGTCCGTGTGCATGGTATGTTTTTTCCCATCCTTTCACCTTTAGTCTATGGGTATCTCTTTCTATGAGATGAGTCTCTTGCAGGCAGCATATTGTTGGATTTTTCATTTTAATCCAATCTGCTAGTCTATGTCTTTTGATTGATGAGTTCAGGCCGTTAACATTCAGGGTTATTATTGTGATATGATTTGTATTCCCAGTCCTTTGACTCATTTTTGTTTTTTGACATGATTTGGTTTCTCCTTTATTTGGCTATTCCTTTAGGCTAGTTCCTCCCATTGCTGATTTGCATTGTTGTTTTTCATCTCTTCCTCATGAAATATTTTGCTGAGAATGTTCTGTAATTCTGGCTTTCTTTTTGTAAATTCTTTTAGCTTTTGTTTATCATGGAAGTATTTTATTTCATCGTCAAATTTGAAGTAAGTTTTGCTGGGTATAAGATTCTTGGTTGGCATCCATTTTCTTTCAGGGCTTGAAAAATGTTGTTCCAGGTCCTTCAAGCTTTTAGGGTCTGGATTGCAAAATCTGCTGATATTCTTATTGGGTTTCCCCCTGAATGTAATTTGATTCTTTTCTCTAGTGACCTTTAAAATTCTGTCTTTATTTTGTATGTTAGGTATTTTCATAATTATATGCCTTGGTGTGGGTGTGTTTAATTTTGTATATTTGGAGTCCTATAAGCCTCTTGTACTTGGTTTTCCGTTTCATTCTTCAGATTTGGGACATTTTCTGCTATTATTTCATTGAATAGATTGTTCATTCCTTTGGTTTGTTTCTCTAAGCCTTCCTCAATCCCAATAATTCTTAAATTTGGCCTTTTCATGATATCCCATAATTCTTGTAGATTCTGTTCATGATTTCTTACCATCTTTTCCGCTTGGTCAACTTTGTTTTCAAGATTAAATATTTTTTCCTCAATATCTGAGGTTCTGTCTTCCAGGTGTTCTATCCTATTGGTTATGCTTTCTATGGAGTTTTTAACTTTGTTTATTGTTTCCTTCATTTCAAGGATTTCTGTTTGGTTTTTATTCAGTATCTCTAACTCTTTATTGAAATGATCTCTTGCTTCCCGTGTTTGCTCTTTTAACTGTTGATTGGTGCGATCATTTAATGCCTGCATTTGCTCTTTCATCTCCTCCTTCAATGCCTGCATTTGCTCTTTCATCTCCTCGTTTGCTTCCCTGATTGTTTTAATTATGTACATTCTGAACTCCCTTTCTGACATTTCTTTTGCTGTGCTGTCATTGGGTTTTATTGATGTAGTATCTATGTTTGTTTAGGACAGTTTCTTCCCTTGTTTTCTCATATTGGTCAGATGTCAGTGGAACTCTGTGATATTGCAGATTTCCTCTATTAGCTTATAGTATCCTTGTAGATTTCCAGTGTATCACCTCCCAGCCTTCAGTAATCTGATGTCTTGGAGTAACTTGATAATGCAGTGCTTCCGAAGAATGCTACCCCTAGTCCGCTACTGGTTCCAGGGAGAGAGACCTGGAGAGGTCTCTGGCTGCCCTACCCTGGTCCCAGAGGCTGCTTGTGGGTCAGAGGTCTCCGCTGGCTTGGGGACTTGTGGCTGGCTCTGTGTAGAAAGGCTCTCACTGGGTGGTCTGCTCCGAGAAGCTAGCCTAAAAAGGCGTTTCCCGCCGGAGGTAGCCGGGCTGCTTGGGGAAGTCCCTGGCTGCCCTGTCCTGGTCTCTGAAGCTACCTGCGGGCTGGCAGGAGCTGGCCGTGCCACACTGGTTCTGTGCAGAAAGGCTCTCACTGGGGGGCCTGCTCCGCGAAGCTGGAGAATCTGGCTCTGTGGGAGGAGCCCACCGCCAGAGTGCTCAGGGCTGCCTGTGGGAGACTCTATCTGCCCTGCCCTACTCTAATAAGCCGCCCGAATCTGGGCCTGCAGCCCAGCTGAGCTTCACAGAGTGGGGGAGACTCACCCTGTGGTTCTATTTTAGTTCGAGTCTCTCAATGCCTCCCCTTCTTGAATCCTGGGTTCTGGAGCGACTGGAGATGCAGTCACCCTCTAGTCCACCATCTTGGATCCTTCTATTGAGTTTTTAATTTGGCTTATCATTTTTTCAAGTATTTGTGTGTGTTTTTTTTTTTTTTTTTTTTTTTTTTCCAGAATCTCTATCTCTTCATTGAAGTGTTCTTTTGCTATTTGCATTTGCTCTTTGAACTATCTACTGGAATGGTCATGCATTGTCTGCATTTGCTCTCTTCTCTTTTGCTTCATGGATCATTTTAATCATGCAGATTCTAAACTCTTTTTTTGTCATTTCTACTGCCATTCTGTCATTGGATTCTATCACAATAGCATCTTGGTTTTTTAGGGACACTTTCTTCCCCTGCTTTTTCATATTGTTTCTATATATTCCCCTCTAGCAGTGAATATCAGAGATACTGAAGTTCCCCCCTGCAGCCTTATTATGATCCTGCAGTTTATACTACCTCTCCTTTGAATGGGAGATCAATAGCAATAGCACGCAATACAAAGAAAATGTAGCCTTGAACCAGATAGCCCCTATAAAGACTTCAACATTTTTAAAATAAAAAGGAACAGTTCAATTACTATTTACAATATTTCTAGTTGTGAACAAGAGGATGGGAAAGGGTGTAGGATATAAGTGAGTAAATAGAGGTACCTGTCAAAGGGCCTCCTGTCTCCTGTAGGTGTCTCAGGAAGGGAGCTGCCCTTCTGATGATGATGGCCACACCCTCAGAAATAATTCAAAATGCCTGCACCAGCCTCCAAAGAAGCTGGGGAGCCCCAGCAATGGTGTGCTGAGTCAGCACAGAGGCAGGTGTAGTGTCCCTCAGCAGCAGGGGGCAGGTGGGCAGGCAGGCTCAGCTATGGGCCTCTGACCACCAGTGTGTTGGGGCGGGCTCAGCAACGTCAGACCTCAGTCTGGGGGTCGGGCTCAGCGCCAACATACAACCTTGGTGTGGAGGACAGGCTCAGTGACCTCCGACCTCCGGTATTTATTTCTTGATGTATTACTTTCATAGTTTTTATTTCACAGCCATCCCATCCCTCCAGTGGGTACCTACTCCCTCATCCATGTGGAATGTGGCTGGGACTTTACCTTCTTCTACCAGGTATGACTTTTAAAACAGGCACAGGGAAGCTCGGGTACATTCAGCAACTAAAGAAAGGAGCCAAAAGTATGTAGGAAGAAAGTACTTAAGGGTAAGTGGAAAGATTCACCAGCAAGACTTTTCCTTTTTGGTAATTTATTGTGGCACATGAAAGCCATTACTTCTGTGTCATAATTATTAAAAATAATCTCAAATGATTCTTCATTAGACTGAAGAAGGTATCTCATAAACTGGGGACACCAAAACTAATAGTGATCACTTTTTCTTCTCTTTCATTACATTCTGCTTCTTTCCTTAAGACACAAGATGTGCACAGGGTTTTTTCTCCCATACCATGGTAAGCAGTACACTTCATTTTGCCATTTTTACAGGTTGGTAATATCTGGGGAGTAGAAATTCAACAAAACTTGGTGAGGGAGTATAAGACAATCATATTTTAGTCAAATCAAAGACAAAGTAACTTGGGCCTTAATTTAGAGAAAGGAGGAGACTCTTGGACTTCCAGGTGTTTTTGTTTTTGTTTTTGTTTTTTCAAGCTGGTAGGAACACTTGACTGGGACAAAACGTGTGAAGGTACAAAGCAATATATGAAACTTCCTTCAAAAGACTAAACAACTTTCTGTTGTTGATGTTGTCATTGGCATAATTATTTAGTGATTAAAAGGACACTTATTCAGGCAGCTGCACTGGCAACTCAGTATGTGGTTAGCTTATGAGCTTCTGAACACAGAAATTTCTACTACTGGGTAAAAGTTTTATCTTTTCCTAATCATTAAAGATGTGTTTGCATTAGCATATGGAGTGAAATACAAAGACTCTATCTTAAATAAATGAAACAATTTGTCACTGCATGGGACAAGACTTCCTCCCTGTGATAATGAACACTTGTATGGGAGAGGAAACTGCTAAGAACTGGGAATTGAAATACAAAGAAGGAAGCTGATTTTCACTACTGAAAACAGAGCTTTTGCTTTTAAGTGTAAATCTATCATATGTCCTCTCATAAAATGAAGGCATTGTTCATTGTGTATTAACTGTGACCTTGAAAAATCACAAAGGAATGTACAGTGCAAAAAAAGAATAAAAAAGGACTTAGGCTTAACAGCAAAGGATTTTCTTTTGTTTAAATTATCTAAAGAAAAGAGAATTGTTAAGCCTTGGTAAAATTGAACTTTGACTCATTTTCTATTTATCAAGTGAAAATTTTCTGAACTAATTATTTGCTATTCAAAGACAAGTTTCCATGTTCGGATAACACTTAAAATAAGGTTTATTACCCTATGTAATTATATTGCTGAAATACATCTTAAATTTATGAAACAAAACTTTTTACAACTATTCCCAAAAATGTGTACTATAAAGTATGACTAACCATATTCTGAAGAATTTTGGTGAAATTGAAATAGTATGCTTTTCTTATTTTATATTGTTTAGCATCTTAGAAATCAACATTGTGTTAGATTCTGACTTGTTCATTACCACTTATGATGATTAATAAGAGTTCAAACAAGTAGAGAGAAACGCCCTGAGAATTTTCAGTGGGCAGGGGATGGGGAAATGTCAGAGATCGTGGGAAATTTGGGAAGGCAGTAATGTCCAGCTGATAGATTAAATAAGAACACAAAGTTAAGGAGAAAGTTTAGGGCAAATTGTTCATGTTGTATAATTCCTGCTTCTAAAGGGCTCCAGTTAAAGATATCTGATGGTGGCCTTTCATTGATTGTTGTTAGCAGGGCAGACAGCAAGAAGCAAAATAAAATACCAGGGGACCCATCTTTACTGTGCCCAGCACAGTATTTAATCCAACATCCTTCAAAGAATACTGGTAGCTACTTCACTTCTGCCTTTCAAATGTCAAGCAGTTTCCTGTTTTGGCCAACTCTAGATAGAAACATATGGGTATAAAAATCTTGGGAAACACAGTTTTAGTGTGAATAAGTTGACAGACTATGAATTACTACACAGTTGATTACAAATTATATATACTGCCAAGTAATGGTTAAGAAAATTAATGAGACAATTCAGTGCACATATACAAAATGTAAACTAATGGACAAAAGAATGTGTATAAGGTCAATAAATTTAAACATCAGAAATTTGTGGGATAAACTTAATAGTATCTGAAAAAAATTCAGACAATTATAGGGAAAAGTGAGAAAAGTTTCTTTGAGAACTAATAAAACAAACTTATAGATTGTCTGAAACTTATTGATAGGATTAAAAACTACAGAGGTAACAGAAATTAGTTATTTGGCATATTCTAAATTGATAGTTAACTTTTTACAAGAAATACTCCAAGTAATAAACTGATTCGCAAGGTCATTCTGCAAGGTAAGTGAAGGAGAGTAACTTGAAGACTTCCTTTATGCAAAACACATTTTTCTATACACAAATTGATCCCTGGTAATGGATTCACTGGAAACAGATTCAGGATAGTTCTGGGATGATTTTGTTGTTGTGTTGTGGATGGGGGAGGATACTATAAGGGAAGACAAGATTTTTCTATCTTGTTTCCTTTTAAATTTTCCCCAGCAGTTATTTTTAAAAATCTCAATCACATAAATTTTTACAATAAACACCCACTCTTTACTCAGACTGACAAACTGTTAAAAATGTGCATTCAGAAAAAAAACATGAATAGATTCATCAAGTAATTGATAGTTCTGTAAGTCAATCAATAGATACTGGATAAATAGATCATATAGTGAACTTAAAATAATATGTGTGTTCTGAACCTTGGCCACAAAATCCTTGAAACTTCCTTTCATCTCTTTAATTCTGTCACTATATGAATGTGTTCCAGGGAGACATTAGACCAAGTGGAGGATACTGAAGGCACTTCACTCAACAAGCTGGTGACCACTAGGCCTGTAAGGTTATTTTGAATCACCTTTCCTGGAGGAATTGACAGTTTAAGTCATCATGAGTGATTTCAGGGAAGATGAGCAGAATCATCCATCTGAGCTTGTCCTCTTTACCACCAGAAGTTTGTGAGCTAATAAGCAATCTTTAGAAGTTTTGGATGGTTTGTACATAGTCTAAATGACATAGATGGATAAATGGCTACTTTTGCTATTAGTGAGCAGCATACTTAATAAAACTTTACCCTAAAATACTTTAGCATATAATTCCAAGAAGAAAAACATTCTTATATCATCTCAGTGTAATCATCACATTCAATACATTTAACTTTGATCAATTTTATCTAGCATACAAATTTCTTAGTTCAGTGTTTCTCATATCATTTTTAATCTGGTATAATCAATGTTCAAAAAGTAAATTAAGCAGTCATGCCTTTTTAATCTCCTTTAATTTAAAAGTGGACCTTATTTTCAGGGTATAGATTTTTTTTTGAAGTCTAGCCCATTTTTTGAGGGGTGGGTATGGGAATGTGGGGGGAAGATCTTGAGTTGAACTCAGGGACACTCAACCACTCATCCATATCCCCAGTCCTATTTTGTATTTTATTTAGATACAGGGTCTCACTGAGTTGCTTAGTGCCTTGCTTTTGCTGAGGCTGGTTTTGAACTAGCAATTCTCCTGTCTTAGCCTCCCACGTTGCTGGAATTACAGGCTGCACCACTGCACCCAGCAGTGTTTTTCCTTTATGTTATTTTGTTTATGTTTACACAGACTATTCCTTAATATAGATTTGTTAAATTATCCATGATAAGATTCATATCATGCGTTTTTATAGGGTGTACATAGACGATGTACTTCCCATTGCACCATATTTAAGCACACAATTTCTGATTGTACTGAAATTAATACAAAATTATTTCTTTTAATTTTAATTGCATGGTATTAGTGGTGTTTGATTTTTGTGATTGTTTCCTTTTAAGTACATTTTTTAATTTTTAATTTTTTTTATCTTTGCAGGCTGCATTTTGATTCATTGTATACATATGGGGCACAACTTTTCGTTTCCATGACTTTGCATGATGTAGATTCATACCATTCATGTAATCATACATGTACATAGGGTAATGATGTTTCATTCCACCATCTTTCATACCCCTACCCCCTCCTCCCTCTCATTTCCCTTTATGTAATCTAAAGTTCTCCATTCTCTCTTACCCCCACCCTCCACTGCTGTTATGTATCATCATCCACCTATACAAATCATATCATAATAACAACCCTGAATGTGAATGGCCTAAACTCATTAATCAAAAGACATAGACTGGTGGATTGGATTAAAAAGAAAGACCTAACAATATGCTGCCTTCAAGAGACTCATTTAATAGGAAAAGACATCCACAGACTAAAGGATGGGAATAAACATACCATGCACATGAACTCAGTAAAAAATCAGTGGTCTCCATCCTCATATCAGATAAAGAAGACTTCAAACCTAAGTTAATCAGAAGGGATAAAGAAGGACATTTCATACTGCTTAAGGGAAGCATAAAACAGCAAGACATATGATTTTAAATATTTATGCCCCAAACAATGGAGCATCTATGTACATCAAACAAATCCTTCTCAATTTTAAAGATCAAATAGACCAAAACACATTAATAGTGGAGGACTTTAACACACTTCTCTCACCACTGGATAGATCCTCCAAACAAAAACTGAACAAAGAAACTATAGAATTAAATAATACAATCAATGACATAGACTGAACAGACATGTATAGAGTATTTCATCCATCTTCAAGCAAATACACTTTCTTCTCAGCAGCTCATGGATCCTTTTACAAAATAGACCATATGCTATGTCACAAAGAAGCCATTTGTATATACAAAAAAAATAGAGATACCACCTTGTATTCTATCAGATCATAATGGAATGCAATTAGAAATCAATGATAAAATAAAAAACAAATTATTCCTACACCCAGAGACTAAATAATATGCTATTGAATGATGCAACGATAACAGAAGACATCAGGGAAGAAATAAAAAAATTCTCAGAGGTAAATGAGAACAATGACGCAACATATCAAAATCTCTGGGACACTATGAAAGCAGTACTAAGAGGAAAGTTCATTGCACTGAGCTCATACATTAAAAAAATAAAAAGTCAACAACTAAATGACCTAACATTACATCTCAAAGCCCTAAAAAAAGAACAGATCAACACCAAAAATAGTAGAAGACTGATTAAAATCTGATTAAAATCAGAGCTGAAATCAATGAAACCGAAACAAGAGAAACAATTTAAAAAAAATGACAAAACAAAAAGTTGGTTCTTTGAAAAAGTAAACAAAATTGCTAAACCCTTAGCCACACTAACAAAGAGAAGGAGAGAGAAAACTCAAATTACTAGAATTTGTGATGAAAACAGAAGATCATGACAGACACCATTGAAATACTTAATATAATTAGAAGCTACTTTGAAAATCTATACTCCAACAAAATAGAAAATATCGAAGACATCAACAAATTATTAGAGACATATGATCCTCCCAAACTGAATCAGGAAGATGTAAACAATCTAAACAGATCAATTTCAAGCACTGAAATAGAAAAAGCCATCAAAAACCTACCAACCAAGAAAAGCCCAGGGCCAGATAAATTTTTAGCTTAATTCTACAAGACCTTTAAAGAAGAACTAATACCAATACTCCTCAAAGTATTCCAGGAAACACAAAAGGAAGGAACCCTTCCAAACTAATTCTATGAAGCTACTATCACTCTGATACTAAGACCAGAAAGTGACTCATCAAGGAAAGAAAACTTCAGACCAATATCCCTGATGAACATAGATACAAAAATCCTTAACAACATTATATCAAATCACATACAAAAACATATTAAGAAAATAGTGCACCATGATCAAGTGAGGTGCATCCCTGGGATGCAAGGTTGGTTCAACATCCAGAAATCAATAAACATAATTCATCACATCAATAGACTTAAAGTTAAGAAACATATAATTATTTCAATAGATACCGAAAAAGCATTTGATAAAATATAGCACAGCTTCATGCTTAAAACACTAGGAAAAAATAGGAATAGTAGGAACATACCTCAACACTGTAAAAGCTATCTATGCTAAGCCCACAGCCAACATCATTCTTAATGGAGAAAAACTGAAAGCATTCCCTCTAAAAACTGGAACAAGACAGGCATTTTTATTTTTAATAGCTGTAAGTCATTACCTACATTCAGTTTTTAGATGAATTCGCCATCCTTTGCGTGTGTATGTTTTAATTCATTTTGATATTGTTGGTATAAGGTTTGGATCTAATTTTCTAGCATTAACTTGAGATTTCATTTTTATCACATATTAAATGTTCATATATATTGGTTAATCTATATGTTGACTGTATTTCATGCCTCTATTAATGAAGCAAAACGGGGTACATAGAGGCTCTTGGGCTGTATAATATAGTAGAACTCTCTGAGATTATTAACATTGGCACTGGAGAATATGGTAGCCAGTTAAAATATGGCCAAAATGACTAATAAGTTGACTTTTTAATTTACTTTTAATTAATTTTTTTTTATTTCAACCCAATTGTGACTAATGACTACTTTATCAGAGAACAAACCTATAGAAGATTTTCATTATTTGTCAAGGGTTATCTGTTTTCATTTCTTTCCTTTTTCATTGTTTGTCAAGCATTTTTGAATGTTTATTTTCCATATAAATTTAATATCAACTTTTCTAATTTCAGAAAAAAAGTTGATATTTTTATTGACATTACATCAATTTACAGAAATTAATTTAGGGGTAACTACATATATGTATGTGTAGTAAAGAATTCAACCTTGTTCAAAGAGTCTGGTCTTTGCCCTTAGATCCTAGGTGATTTAGCCTAGGTGACTTAAGGCAAAGTTTCAACTCAACTTGTGGAGGTGCTAGAGACTGAGTCAGTCATATGGAGTGTCAACCAAGCCTATCTGACTAATATTATGTCTTTTGGATAGCAGACTCAGGTGACTATCCCTTGTTGGCAGTACTTAATACTATTGCAATACAGTGTTTCCAGAAAAATTAAAGTTTTCCATGACTCCACTCAGAGAGAGCTGCACACCCTGCATTTAGAAATTTCCTTGACTCTCCCCTATGTGTCTCTCCCCTTATCTTATTTTGATAGGTATCTTTTCACTGTGAGACATGGTATCCATGAATACTAATAAGTTTCATTTAATCTTCTGAGTCCTTCTAGTGAATTATCAACCCTGATAGTGATGTTGGGGACCATTAAATCTCTAATTTATATGAGAAATGAGGGTAGTCTTACCAACTTCTAACTCTATAGTAGGTGTCTAAGTGAACTGTTTTCTAATCTCACAATGTGATAATGTATTTCATTCAAAGGGTGTATTTTTTGTTGTTTGATATTGTTTTCATACCAGTTGGGAGTTTTAAAAGTGTTTTTAATACCTATTTTTTTTTTTATGGGGTGTTGCAATGTAGAAAGGGGTTTTTGTTCACTCATATCTTCTAAAGTTGTTTTTGCTTGAGTATATGAAGGTTATTGCTTTGAAAATTATTAGCCTTGAGTTAGTTTTATGATTAAATATGTGTTTTTCAAGTATAGCACCCTTGATTATAGAAATATAATTATGCTTTTTTCTTAATTTCTTGGTCTTGAAAGCTTACAACTTTTCTAATTGTTTTAGATGTAATATATGGACACATAAATTTCTATTAATTCCTTTTAAAAAATCAAGAAGAGTCATAGTATCTTATATGTTTATCCTTAATCAATATGATGGATAATATTAATGGATATTCTAATACTGAGTTATTCTTACACTGCTGCATTCCCAGAGTAATATCTTCCATGGTCTTACAGTGTGAATTTTTCAATTTATTGGTGTTGTTTATATGCTGGTATTTGTAAGTGAGATTAATTAGTTTTTGTTCTCCCGTTCTTAAGTAATCAAGTATATGTGTCACTGAAATATATACATATATATATATGCACATATGTATTTCATATACATTTGACACTTTTATTCAATTTCAGTATTCTGGGAAAAATTATGTGACATTAGAACTAATTGTGTTTGAAAATTTGTAAATCATTTGGGCCTTGTGTGTGTATGTGTGTGTGTGTGTGTGTGTGAGAGAGAGAGAGAGAGAGAGAGAGAGAGAGAGAAAGAGAGAGATGTTTTTTACTATTTTTCCTCCGGAAAAAATATCTTACTGTAATAATTTTTCTGTTAATAGCTTATCTCTTATCTATACTAATATATTCTATATTAATTATATATAATATATAATCATAATAGTTCATCTATTCCTTCTATGGCCACCAGAGTAAGTCTTGGTAAATTTATTTCTAGTCACTTTTCCATTTTGTTTAACTTGTGCTGCACTAAGGTATGAAGACAATATTAAGTTTTTTAAATGTCATTCTTTACTTGAAGCATTTTCATCCCTGTGAATAATTTGTTTAAATATTTGTGGCTTAATGTGTGAATTTTAGGTTTCCTTTGAAATCCATCAGTTTGTATGTGGATGTCTTTGTTCAAATTTCTGAACTTTTTCAGGTACCAATATTTGTCTCTAGTGCTGCGTGAGAAGTGCTAGGGTTGGCTGAGATTCCATGGTAGTCTCGCACTTCAGTATTCTTTAATTCTGGTCTTGAGGAGGTCCATTTTTTTTTTTTTTTTCCTTACTAACTTGGTTATTACTTTTAAAAATTAAATTATATATACCATAGAAAATTTTTTCCACCTGGATTAAATAAAATCATTTCTTGTTGATTGTCTTTTCCACTTTTAAATTAGTTACTGCAGCACTACTCAAGTTCACATATGTTTTTATTAATGGACGCTTTTGTATTGAAAACATTTATTAATATTTTTTAGTTATAGGTATACTTAAATATTTTTAAAATCAGTCAATACTAAGATTTTACATTTAAGACTCATTCTGTCTTAATGTAAATAGTTCTGTTGGATGCTGTAGACCACTGTGTTCAAAAAACATCTTCAACAAGGTCATCAAGGGTACAATGTTCTTTGTTCACACAACTTCTGTACTTAAATCCTTCTCACCTAAAACACTCTCCTGTCACAGTTCTCACAAAGAAGTAATATATATCTTTTGAAGTTCCTTCTATAGAACATACGTATTCGATTTTCATTGAAGTCAATAAATTTTCATTGTTTCTGTGTATGATTCAGACAATTTCTTTTAAAGTTTTCTCATAATTACAGAAAAGAGTAATGTCAGGTCAAGTTTATGAATACTAAGTAACCAATTCTCTGATGGTAGGACCAATGCATGGTCAAATATTTTCTTGGTTCTATGTAGAAATCTTACTGTGACTAGAAGGAAAATTCTCATGCATAACTCTTTTCAAATTCAAATGCAAACCTAAAAACCACATTAAGAAAATATATTATTTTGTTTTCAACAATACATATGCTGCTTTCATGACAAAGGCCAATCTAATGCTACAGACATTTGAATTACAAGTAAATTGAAGGAAAATCCTCCATTGAATATGAATGGCTTTAGAGATCAACAAAAGCATTTAATTTTCTTTAAAATTATTATTGAGATATAATTATAAAGTAAAAATTGTATACATTCATTGTGTACAAGATGTTAATTTGATATACTGTGAAATGATTACCATAGTTAAATTAGAACATCTATCACCACTTCAATTGGGTGTGTGCAAGTGTGTATATGAAGAGAATATTTGAGATCTACTCTCAGCAAATTTCAAGTTAGCAATAGATCATTATTAGCTCTGTCCACACTATCCATCAAAATCCGAGAATTTAT
Organism: Sciurus vulgaris; assembly: GCF_902686455.1. Lineage (NCBI taxonomy): Eukaryota > Metazoa > Chordata > Mammalia > Rodentia > Sciuridae > Sciurus > Sciurus vulgaris. The sequence continues at coordinate 55,397,245 of NC_136462.1, read as the reverse complement.
TGATTTTATAAAATAAAGACGGTATGCATAGTCTAGCCAGCATTTTCCCTTTTCTCTCACTTTTCATCTCCTGGCAACCACTGTTCTACTTTCTGCTTTTATGAATTCTACATGTAAGTGAGATCATACAGTATTTTTCTCTGTTTCTGGCTTATTTTGCTTAAAATAAAATAATGTTCTTCAGATTCATCCTTGATGTTGCAGATTCCAGTATTCCTTCTTTTATCCAGCCAGAACAATCAGACAAAAAAAAAAATATTAAAGGAATGCAAATAGGAAAAAAGAAGTCAAAATTATTTCTGTTTGCTGATGACTTGATCCTATATCTAGAATACCCTAAAAACTTCTAGGGATGATAAATTCAGAAAAGTAGCAGGTTACAAGATTAACATTTACAAATCAATAGCTTTCTACATACTTCAATAATGAACCTGCTGAGAAAGAAATTACGAAAACTATCCCATTTACAATAACCTCAAAATAAATAAAATGCTTGGGAATAAGTCTAACCAAGGAAGTAAAAGACTGCTACAATTAAAACTATAGAACTTGGAGGAAAGAAATCGTAAACCTTAGAAGATTGAAAGATCTCCCATGTTCTTGAACAGGCAGAATTAATATTGTCAAAATTACTGTATACTAATAGTATAATAGAGATCCAATACAATCCCCATCAAAATACCAAAGACATTTTTCACAGAATTAGAAAAAACACAGTCCTAAAATTCATGTGGAAAAATAAAACACCTACATAACCACAGAAATCCTGAACAAGAAAGAAAAAAGTTGAAAGCATTATTATACCTGATTTCATTATACTACCAATTTATAGTGACCAAAACAATACAGTATTGGCATCAAAACATATATGAAGATCAATGGAATAGAAGACACAGAGACCAATCCACACAGATCCAATAATCTGATTCTTGACAAAGGTGTCAAAAGCAAACATTCGAGAAAAGATAAGCTTTTTAACAAATAGTTCTGGGGAAAATGAATATCTATATATAGAAGAATACAACTAGATCCCTATCTTCCACCCTGCATAAAATTCAACTCTAAATGGATCAAAGGCCTAGGAATTAGTACAGAAACTTTGCAACTGCTAGAAGAAAGCACAGTCAACACTCCCAACACACTGGTGCAGGCACCAACTTCCTTAGCAACACTCCTAAAGCTCAAGAAATAAGACCAAGGATGAATTAAATTAGAATGCTTCTGCACAGCAAAAGATACAAGAGTATGAAGGGAAAGTGTACTGAATGGGAGAAAATCTTTACCAGTTACTCTGACAGGGGATTAACATATCCAGAATACATAAAGTACTCCAAAAGCTTAACATCCAAAGGGCAAAAATAACGCATTCAATAAATGTGCAAAGAACTAAATAGTCATTGCCAAAAGAAGAAATGCATTGACCAATACATATAATAAAAAAAATTTCAACATCCCAGGTAATTAGGAAAATGGAAATGAAAGCTACATTGAAAGTTCATCTCACTCCAGTTAGAATGTAAATAATAAATTCTGGAAAGGATGTGGGAAAAAAGGTATACTTATTTATTGTTAATGAGACTGCAAATTAGTACAACCATTCTGGAAATCATACTCTTCAAAATCTAGAAATGAAGTTACCATATAACCCAGCTAACTCACTCCTTGGTATTTATCCAAAAGAAAAAAAAGTCAGCATGCTATTGTGATACAGAACATCAAAATGTTTACAGCAGCACAACTCACAATAGCCAAATTATGAAACCAGCCTAGGTGCCCATCAATAGAAAAAGAATAAAGCAAATGTGATATATGCACGTGATAGAGTTCTACTCAGCTGTAAAGAAGAGAGAAAATATGTCACTTGATGGTAAAAGGAAGGAACTAGGGAACATCATGGTAAGTGTAATATGTTGAATATTAAAGCTAGGCTAAACAAGTAGGACTACATTATAGTAGAAAGCTCTGCACAGCACAGTAAACAATCAATAAAATGAAAAGGCAATGTACAGAATGGTTTGCAACCTATATATTTGATAAGGGGTAATGTATACAATAAACATTTTTCTTATTTCTTATTTATAATTAAGCCACTTTATTAAAAATTAGTGAAGTGTGCATGTGTGTGTACATGTGTGTGTATTTAACTCCCAAGAAACACTTATGCTACTACATATTATCATAGATATTATCACAGCAGGTTGTCTGGAAAATGGTCAGTGGCAAATTTCTAAATGGTGGTTTAGTGTTTAAAATAATCTTTTCAAGAGATAATAAAGAATTTTTAAAACATAATGAAATAAAATAGTTTATGAATATAAAATATTTTTTAAAAGTTTGTTAAAAAAAACCCAAACCCAAAAGTAAATAAAAAATTATATAAAATCCACTATATTTCTGTCATCTAAGAAACATTTTGAATGATTTACTGTAGTTTCTTTTAAATTTTTCCATATCAAAATGTGTATTTTTTAATAAACACTAATTATACTGATTGTAGTTGTTGACTTATGAAGCTATTTTTATTTTTTATGTTGTTTCAGTACTGTCTTCCCATAATAATGAAAAGTATTTTTTAACAAAAGTCTTTAATGACTGTTTCCAAATAGTTTGCTATTTACTTATTAAAACAATGGAATTTATTATACTAGATGATTTCAGTTGTTTGAAATTTATAAAAAATACCACAAAGGAAATGCACAAATGTAAAAAAATCTACCTGAATATTATATTTATTAAAGTTTAATTACAGAATCAGAGAATATGTTTTTCAGGAAGAATATGTAAATTTAGTAACCCACAAGGGAGGTATTTATGTTTTCCTCAGCATATATTATTTTTTTTTATTACTATTTATTTGTCTTTACCTCCATAAAAATAAAATATTTATTTTGTTTCATTTGCATTTCTTTTATTTCAAGGAAGTGTGAACATGTTCATAGCTTATCAAAATTCATAATTTTTCCTTTAGTGTTAGAGTTTTTAAATATTTTTAATTAAGATAGAATTTCTATAGAGTGAAATGCCTAAAGTAATAAGTTTTGATTCATACATGTACTCAAATAAACACCATCATAGTCAAGATATAAAATATTTCATTACCCAAGAAACCCTTTCTACTTACCATAGACAACCACTTTTTTGTTTTCTATAATAAAAGATTAGACCTATTGTTCTTGAACTTCATATATATGGACTTGCAAAATTCTCTATTCTTTGTTTTGGCTTTCTTTTTCCAGAAAAATTGTTTTGAGATTTATTCCTGATGTGAATACTATATATATCATTAATTTGTTCTAAAAATTTTTAAATGCTGTCTCAAAATCTCTGCCATTTAGTTGAAGAGTTTAGCCCACTTACCTTCAACGTAGTTATTCATACGAATTTCATTTTATTGTGTCCTATTTATCTCCTTCAGATTTGTTTTCCTATATTTCTATTTTTCTGCTTTACTTTGGGTAACATGTTTCCTTAGAACTATAGCTTAGGCTTTATATTTTATCTTTTATTTTTAGAGGTCTCTTATTTAGTACAATAGCCACTAGCCTACATGTGCCTATTCAAATTTCAACTTAATAAATTAAATTTAATATAATAATAGTCAATTTCCTTAAGCTAGAAATATTATAATCCTATTTATGTATTAGAAAATAAAACAACTTACATTGTAACTACATAAAGGATGAAATTAAGCACAGGCGCACATAGAGGAGTAGTAAACAAAAACAGGGATAGCAGATTCAAGTTTTTCAAAAATCATTATTGTTAAACAAGCAAATGTTATGAGAATCTGAATCAGAAAAATGGCATTGAGTTGGCAGAACAGAGATTTCAGAGATAGGTAAAGAATAGAAGCAATGGGAATTACTGATAGGTGTCAGTTGAGTGTTTCTGAAAGGAAAAGTTAAAAGTGGTATTTGGGTTAGACTGAGTACTCTGGTATTAGTGTTTTGACAAATAATATGAGTACAGAGGAAGGAGGTAATTTTAACTTGTGAAGAAGAGAGAAGATGGGATTAATTTTGAACTAAAACTCTGTGCCCATGGCGTTTCGATGTGTCGAGTAGGAAGCTTGAAATAGCAGTATAATTTAATTTTGGGTAGCTATTCAAATAATTCACGTGAGTCCTGAAAATTATAAAATCTTAGTACAGAAACTCTAAAATAGAAGCAAATTGGACAACTTAATAGAATATGAAACTAATGAAATGGGATCTCATTGATGTTATCTGTTTTTTGTTTTGTTTTGTTTTATTCCTTTTGGAGGTATTTACAAACTGTCTAATGATGACTCTGCTACTTTTTTATTTCACTTGAGTTTTTTCTTTTCTGTGTTGAGCAGCCCTTTTGCCTGCCCTAACTCCCTAGTGCATTCAGTAAAACGCCCTTGCAAGTTAACCTGTCAAATCCAATTAGTTGCTGCAAGCTGTCCATGGTGACACTTGCGGTAATTAATTGAGAAAGCCAGCATAAAGGCACCCTTCAGAATACTTTGTAATTGACTGTGAAGTCTCAGGAGATCTTTTGCTCAATTCCAAGTGCATGGAGGTTTTGGGTGGGACATAGACTGTGCTATGGAAACCATTTTAAAAAGCTGCTATATGATGTGCTGTTCAAAATTTCAAACACCCTCAAGTTTGCACTCAAGAAGCATGGTTTGAAAACACTGATAGTATTCTATGTATATAGATAGTTTCAACTTCTTCCTCTACTCATTTGTCCCAGTTGATACTTTAGATTTTTTTCCTCCTCCAAATTCCACCCATCTATAAAAAAGAAATTATTCAATCTTCTTTAACATAATGACCAGTGAATTGAACAGTTTTAATCCACTTGATAAGGACTTAAAACTTTAATAAAAATAACATTCTTTCAGAAAAAGTAAGCAACATTGTCAGTTATTTTCCTCATTATTCACAAAATTAAGTACCATTTTTGAAGTATTCATATTGATTAACGCAACCTCCCAGAACAGGGCACATTTGAATGTGCTACAACATCACTAATTTAGAATTTTATGCTAATTTTAAATCAAGAATTCAGCCATATAAATTTTGTCCCTGTAACAATTCCCTAGATTTCTTCCCTGGGGAAGACTAACAATTCCGAGGTAACCATTTAAAATTTGAATTAATCACCACTAGATGGTAGCCTTGTCAGGGATCATTGATCCATATAGTCAATTTCTAGGGTTATTGTGATGAGACAATAAAATAACACATGGATCATAATTGCCATAATTCCTGCCACAGAATGAGCACTTAGTAAATACTAGTCCTTATGTTTATTTTTAAATAGAAAATTGTTAAACATGTACTGCATATCAACCATGGTATCAGCTAATCTAAATTTAGTTTAATAATCAGTTATATAAAATCTTTCAATTTATTGAACTTTGCTTATTTGTGTGGTCAGCCAATTGCATAGCAGCATGCTTGATTTTATATATCTTATCAAAATTAGTTTAGCAATAATTTTATACTTAATTAGAATTAGGTTCTATTAATCTAAGTTAAATATACAGTGAGGTATTTATTTTTTAAATATATATGCATATATATACATATATTTATTTTGTATTTTTTTTAATTTCAGCATCCCCCTGAAAAGTAAAAGTTCTACCTAAAACTTTTCTCCATTGTTACTCAAAATACTCATTTCACAATCTCATGGTATCAATGATCATATTCTCCTAAATTGTATAATTTTATGCAGTGTACTAACAACACAGCAATCAGAGGAAAAACAAAGTCACAGAAAAGAACTTCCTACAAGACTCTGCATATGATCCAAAAATAGATGACCCTCTCCTTAAATATATAAATGATTTTTAAATGTATCCCTGGTCCTTTAATATATGACCTAGAAATTTTAACTTAGAAGTGTAAATGTTCATCTGGAAAAACATTGTAAACCCACAGCATCAATTAGACACGAAAGGTAAGATAAATAAAAATTGAATTCAAACTATACTAGTACTAGTATTTTAACATTAATACTTTATTTTTAATTAAAATTTTATGTCTGGAAAAATATTGAACACTAAATTTTATGCACAATAAAATACATAAATACAGACATTCTCCATTGTCCACATCAATGTACAGCTTAGAGATAGTCATTCTTTGGTTTTCTCTCTTGTTATCACATACACAGGCACATAGACAAATAAACATATTTCTTTGAAATATTTTAATGTGGATAAGCCTCATTCTTTTTCATTTTTTCTAATTCATTCCACTAGACACAGGCATTTATCTAATTTTCCTAATTGTTACCAGGAATACTAAATTCTTATGTTTTATATATATATATATGTAATATATATACACAAACATATGTATATGTACACATATATGCATGTACATGTTCAAAAATTTATGAAGAGGCATCTTTTTAAAAGTGGATTTTACTAGATCATTTTCCTGTTTTAATAGAGGTGTTCATTCTTTTTAATTCATTGCTTAAAGTTCTCTCAATTCTGAACATGAATTATTTCTGTGGTTGCCCATTTCAAAATTTTTATTGCAGTCTTTCACTAGTCTTTTTATTTTCTGTATGTGTCCTTCACATTAAGATGGTATGCATTTAGTTTTAAATGTACATGTAGTTTTAAGTGTGTGTACATACATCCATGCATATACATATACATGCATGCATTTTTAAATAAAACACTGCAACACCTCAAAATTAAAAAATAAAACCTTTATGTTTTCTTCTAGCATATTTATACCTTCCTACATATAGATCTTTAATTCATAAGAAATTTGCTGTTATGTAAAGCTTTGGACAGAGATTTAGCTTTCCATTTTCCCAAATGTATGATCAAAGATCCCAAACATTATTAAATAATCCATTCTTCTCCTAATAAAAATCAAGTGCCAAATTCACGTATATGCTCATGACTGTTTTTCTGACCACATTCTATATATTTATGCCTCTGACCTTGAACCAATATTACACCTTTTTAATTTATGCTATTTAATTTTTAATTTTTTATTTAACACATATTAATTGTATCCATTAATGGCTTTCAGTGTGATAATTCCATATATACATGCAGTGTGCACTGATCAAACCCAATCACCCATTTTACATCCTCTAATACCCTTTCCTGTTTCTTAACTATTTTACTTTGTTGCCTTTTTAAATCTTCCACATATGCGAAAAAACACATGGCACTTGTTTTTCTGTGCCTTTCACTTAACATAATTTTCTTCAGTTCCATTCATTTTTTTCTGCAAATGACAGAATTTTGTTCTTTATGGTTATATAAGATGCCATTGCAGAATTTTTCCCATTTAAATAGCTTTTTGTGAGGATCAGTCCACTAATAACCCTAGAAATACTAATCCTATGCCAGCATAATACATAAAATATTACACATTAAATTTGATACTTAGATATAAAGCAAGCAGGAAATTCATAGCCTTAAAGCAGTTAAGCACTAAAAATATGTACAATAAATTTTACTAACAACTAAAGTACATAATGGAATACATAGTAAAGATAAAAGAAGAACTTAATGAGATAGAAGAAATGAGTTGAAAGAATTCAATATCACGATTATAAAAAAATAAATTACACCAATCTTCAACTACTCTAATCCAGATAGAAATTATAAATATATAAAGTAAACCAAAAATATTTGCTGCAGTTTTTCCATAGAAAAGATCTTATGTATCTCTAATTTGCTATGCTTTATATTTTGTTTTTGTTTTTATTTATTTTTTTAAATTTAGAGGTGTTGGATTTTGTAGAATGAGTTTTCTGTTCATGGGATGAAATACAGTGATAGATTTTTGTGATGGTGAATGGCTCTTGTGAAGGGATTTTTTTCTTTGTTCTGATATATAATTTCTGGTACTCTGATATTTTTCTGCAAATATTTTGATTACTGTTTGTATTTAAATATAAATAAAAAGGTTTTGGGAATTCTCTGTCTTTTTTCCTGATTTTTGACATAAATTTACACTACTCTTTAAATGTAGGTTTGGTACCTTTTTGATGTGTGCAATATTTTGTGTACAAGATGAACTAACTGTGCCTTATGGTAAGAGATATCAATAAAAGTCTTCCCAGTACCTTTCATGAGATGTGTTACCACAAATTCAATTTATTTATTGAGTATATTTTGTTTACTATTACTTTGTGAGTCAAAGTTAATAATATTTTCATTTAAAACTATTAATTATATTTAAGTTTTTAAATTTGGTGGCATGCAATTGTTCTGGTTACTGTTTTACATGTGTTTCAATTTCTGTTAAATCACAGTAATATTTTCTTTTACACTGAAAATTTTATATATCTATACTTTGTGTCTTTTTGCTTCCTGTAATTATTAATTCTACCTATATGTGTAATTTGTTTTTTTTTCAATAAATATCTATTAAAAATTCATCTTTGGTTTGGAGTCAATCCATTTTGTATGCTTTTATTAGTATTATTTGCTTTTTTTGAATTTCATTTTAATTTGTTCTATTCTCCATTCTAAATATATAAATTTCATTGTTATTAATTTTCTAAATGTCTATTGTGATATTTTAGTTCTATATGCTTAAATATAATCTAGTGTTTGACAAGATTTTTTCCTGTTATTTTGAGTGATACTAATGTCACTATACTTCATAAATTTTGATATGTATTTTCCTGTTGTTATTATTATTTTTTTTAGTCTTTCTGGGTTCTTTTTATTTATAGGGATATCTATTGCAAGTAAATATTAACAACTTTGTCAGTAATAATGTAATGTACAATCAACAGAACTGGTAAGAGGGTGATTAAATAAAATTTGAATTATAAGTAGGTGTGTAGATAATGTTCTGGGACAACCTGAGATATTTTTTAGATACTTATGAATGTTAGTGAACATAAAATCATATTTAGAATTCAGTATTTGAAATTTTTCAACAACTAAAAGACTGTAAAATAGAAGTTCCTGAGATACTTTTTATATACCAAGTTTTCTATGATTTCTTAAACTGAAGCAACTACATAGTTGAAGGAATATAGAATTGCAATAAATTATTAGGCTGCCTTCTTACAATTCTCCTAATTTTTATCCAACTGTTAAATCAATGAGCAGACCAATATGAAACGAATCCAATAGGAAAACAAATTGGCAAATAAATAACATAATTGTAGAACACTATAGGTAAAAAAAATACACAATTTAGAAGAAAGAAAAAATGGTTTAAATAAAAATTCCATTGTTCAAATATTTATTTATAGACACAATAAATATAGGACTAATGTGGAACTTAGTAACATTCACTAAATGAACGAATTTGGGAGTATATCATAAAGAGTAATGACCAGATATTATACATTCAGAAAGACAAAAGAGGTTAGTTTTACCTGAAGCAGAAAATAATTATTACTTTGTATGAAATATCCTTACTTTGCATATTTTTGGAAATAAGAATGAATTATAGGAAGAATTCATAATAAAAATTTTGAGGAAAACAGAAATTATAGTTTAATTTGAGAGACCACTGCATGTAAATATCTATTCAGGATAAAATTTGAAATACTATGTTTATAGAGAAACATTCTTTTTTTAATCTTGCAAGAGAATTCTAAATACCCAATATAATATCTTTTGTTAGACTGAATAAAGTATGGATATTGTATGCCTTAAAGCTTGTGGTATCTCTGGTCTTTGTTATTAAGAATATCCTTGTGCAGTAGCTTTTTAGGTAGCAGAAATGACTTTTGTTTCTTTTTATTTCTATGATGTGTATTTCTGAGTAACAGGATGTTTTATAGGAATGTTCACTGTGAGGACCACAGAGGAACAGCACAGTTATTTGACAGGAATCATAAATATCTAAGGCTAAACTATTAGGTAAAATGAACTCAGACATGAAGAAATTACTTTATTCAATAAACAAAGTGAGAATTTGAGCAAAGTGTGTAACACTGCAATTCACATCATGCTCATGTTTTTGCCTTGGTGCTGGACTTCATAGTAACATTGAGGTTGATCATGTTGGCCTTTCCTGAAGGATCATCCTCATTAGCCAAGTGAGCTGGGTCATTCATACATGTTTTTGCATCAATCATTCATCAGTTGAGTCAACAAGCCACCTGCCACCCCACTCTGTTTTCAGCCCATGCGAGGTAGCTGATCATTTTAAAAAATATTTCCTCCATCTCAAAACTGCATATGCCATCTAATTTTCTTTTGGCCTAGTCTACCTTATCTTAATTTGTTGTCAGGTGCTTTGTTAGAGAATGGAAGAGTCAGTAAAGCATTTGGACTTCATGTCTCGGAGAAAATTGAGGCCATGGTTTTGTTAACATATAAAATGATTAGATTGTTGGCAAATGTGTTTGGAGATTTTAATCATTTCCTTTAATGTTTTAATATCAAATATGACAAGGTTGAGCTTTGAGCCAAGAAGATTCTATTTGCCTGATCTAAATCAAGTACTTTCTTTACTTTCAATTAATTTCATCAAAAACTAACCTTGAATCTCTTATAATTGCTTTTTTATCATCACTCCTTACATGGTCTTTATTTTTTATATCAAAACAGACTATAATTGGTTGTAAGCCACTATAATGGTTTTCCTATATATACATCAGATAATACAAAGACTATTAGAGAATTTGCCTATTTCTTTGAAGTATGAGATAATCTTGTGGAGTTATTCACAACAAAGGTGCCAGTCAGAGAAGATACATTAATCATAGCCAACTCTTATTAATATTAAATAGTAATAGAGAGAAAATACATGTGATACTTCTGTAAATACATTTTACATTAAAAGATAAAATGACAATAATCATCATTGATATAGGCCTCCTCAGTCAACTTCTATGTTAGAGTCCAGTCCTTAGCTTTTAAAATAATTTTGGATTACATTGCATAATCATATTAAGTTTATTGCAAAGTCTTTATTCCTTTACAGTATTTACTTGAATTCTGCTCTGCAGATGAATAGTCAGCAACTTGAACTTTTAAAGAAACGGACAGCAGTTCTTAAAGAGCAAACATAAGATGGGTACTTATTGGGGTAAAGAAGAACATTTAGAGATGCTGATGTAACAGTATGCAAACTGAACAGCATGTGTTGCTCACAGCATTTTCCTTTTTATACAAGACTTCTCCAACTTGAAATTTTATATAAAAACAGAATTGTTCTTGACAAGGTCAATTGTGCCTGTGTTACAAAAATAGGAACATTTTAAAAATGAGAATAGATCAACATAAAAATACTATGATAAGGATTATAAAATAGAGGCAAAAGTAAGATTTGAAATCAGCTTGTCTTACAAAGCAATAACAATGCATACTTATGAAGCCAGAATGATAGTAATTATTTTAAGGGAAAGAATAACCTCTATTTCTGGAGGTGAAAATCATTATGGATTTACATATTAGTTTAGTTTGACCTCTAAGAATCTGTTTTTACAGAGCTGACTTTGTAAATTCACTCAGGTTCAGGTATTCTTCATTTACCGTATGTTCACAATTATACTTAAACTTAAAGTAATTAGAGCTCCAGGGTCAATTCAGGGTCAGATGAAAATCGTGCTAATGAAGGCGATTACTTGAGCAGAGCCCAGTTATAAAGAGCTTATTCTCTTCTGAATCAGGAGATACTGTGGCAGAGTCCCAGTCAGCAAAATTTGGTCTCTACAATAGTAAAACTTCCCCTTACTTCTTCCTAGATGTTCCAAAATTTGCCTCAAAGGAGCCAAGCTATTTTCTTAGAAGGCAATTTCTATATGCAAGAAAATAATATGCATTCAGACTTCAGTCTTTGATTATGTTCACCTCAGCTTGAGGAAATCTATTTAGATGTTATGTACTCACTGTAGTGACATAGCATAGCATATTGTGTATTATTTGTAAATTATTCATAATTCACATTATGGGATCACATAATTATAGAAGATAAAATAAAAGTAGAAGAGCTAAAATAATTTTGTTAAACAATCTCAAAGTTTTATTCAAATTCAGATTCTTATACTTAACCCATGTATATGATCATTCAACATGGTACAAGCATCACTGTTATGATCTTGATCTACAACATCCAACAGTCATTGAACATGGTTATGTGACAATATCAAAATATTTCTGCATTGGTTTTTTAGTCCAATCATTTTATCCTGCAGAGCAAGACTTTTAAAATCAAAACTGATTTTCCTACTGTCACACAGGAAAGCCAACTGTGAACATGTGATTGGAACCAACATCCTTTGATTTCTAGATGAAGAATCATTCTCCTATATCACATGTCCCTTAACAGTTCTTTGAGTTCCTATGTTGCTTGTTGATTTAGCATATGGATTTTTCGTAGCGTAGCACAGAGACGCAATTCTTAAAAACAAACAAACAAACAAAAAACTGTTCTGTGAATTAGTTAATGCTATGCCAGGTAATTGATCATGGGAAACACTTGTAGAGCTAACATTGTACATTGTATATTGTAAATGTAATACTCAGTTGAAGGCCCATTTGGTGTGTGTGTTTGTGATTTCAGTATGGAGGGTTTGAAATGTTTGAAAATAATTCATGAATTACAAAAGTCTACCTTGTGCATAATATAACAAAGGTTTATATTCTCTTGTATAGTTCATGTATAAACACTCACATTTCTAGAAACTTCAAAAGCAAAATGAAAGCTGGGCATGGTGGTGCACGCCTGTAACCCCAACAGCTTGGGAGGTTAAGGCAGGAGGATCACAAATTTAAAGCCACTCTCAGCAATTTAGGGAGTCCCTAAGCAATTGAGCAAGATCCTGTCTCAAAATAAAAAAATAAAAAGGACTAGGAATATGACTCAGTGGTATACACTCTAGGGTTCAGTCCTTGATACTAAAAAGAAAATTAAGGAAATTTTAAAAATGTCAAATAAATATCCAGGATTACCTTTCATGTCAGAAATTTTTTTTAAAAAGATATTGGTCATATATCAAAAAGCTTCCAGAGTAACAATATTATTCAATTTTCTTTTCAAATTAGAAGCACAGCAGCACCAATAACATAGCAAAGAAGCTACCAACTATATTTTGCCACTGTTGCTGTGATATCCACATTTTACTGAAATTATTTGTGAATTTCCAATTATTCTTTGTAGCTAAAATAAAGGAGCAATAGGGCAATAGAGAAATAGTGGTCCTCTCCTTACCATACAAAGTATGCATCATATTCAATTTAGCTCAGACTAGAAAGAAATGTGAAAATAAGAATCTGAATGTAAATTATCTGGAAGAATTTTTAAGTTAAGAATATGTTTCTTTATAAATATAGAAGAGGAGAGATTGCAGACAAGAAGAGCAAGGAAATTTGAAACTTTCCTGGGCTGAGATTTTAAAAAGTGAACATCACCTAAAGTGATGAATTTTGGTATTATTTTGTTTGGAAAAAATCTGTTTGTCTTTGATTACAGTGACATCCTCTCCACCAACTCTCTAAGGTTTGTTGCTTCTGGTTTCCCAGGACTTGTTTTACTTCCTTATACTATATGTTTTTAATATCCTCATTCCCAAATGATCAGTCATCCTTGCATTTTGCTGATGGCAGAAAGGGAGGCAATTATTCCACTATATTTCAAATGGACATCTGTCATTCTTATAGGATCTTTCCATATTTACATTTAGATTCTTTGTCCAAAAATTCAAAAATATCTAACTAATGATGCATAGGGATAAGTAGTTTTTTGGAATGATAATTCTTTAAATTAATATAGTATTTGTTGAAAATTAGGAAGGGTAGTACTTCTTATACTAATAAATATGAGTATATAAAAATGAAATATACAAATGAAGATTAACAGAGGGACTGGAGGCCAATGTGAAACACCACCAGGTATTGTGTCAAATCCCTAGGCTCACAGTGTGTTCCTCTTTTCAATGTTACCTTTCTGCTATGATTTGGATGTGAGGTGTCCCCCAAAAGCTCATGTGTGAGACAGTGCAAGAAGGTTTGGAGGAGAAATAATTGGGCTATAGCCAGTAAACTAATCAGCAAATTAATCCCTAATGGAATTAACTGAGTGGTAACTGGAGGCAGGTGGGATGTGGCTGAAGGAAGTGGTTCATTGAGGGTGTGGCTATGGGGTATATATTTGTATCTGAAGAGTGGGATCTCTCTCTCCCTCTCTGCTTCCTGATGTTGTGAGCTGCTTCCCTTTACCATTCTCTTCCACCATGATGTTCTGCCTCACCTTGAGCCCCGAGGAATGGAGCCTACTGTCTGTGAACTGAGACCTCTGAAACTATGAGCCTCCAAATTAACTTTTCCTACTCTACAGCTGTTCAGATTAGATCTTTCAGTCAAAGCAGAGGGGAAAAAAAGTTGACTGAAACACTTTCTCATTCACTTTTTTTTTTTTTTTTTTTCATCCTTTCCATTCACTAGAACAAGTTCCCTCATGCACTGGTTATAAGCTCTGTATCTCTGAATCTTCAAAATTTCACACTGTGCCTAGATACTTGGTTATAAATCTTTTATCAATTAATAAAAGCATCTAGATGAAACTGGATTTGGTGAACATAAAGGTAAAGAATAACAAGAAACTCACAAACTGCCTGGACATAGACTATATCAAGTAGATATTTCCAATAAATATCTTTCCTGGATACCAGCATTATTAAGTCACAAAGGAAAAAAAGTTCCATCCATAATCCATTTGTAAAATATAAAAATGTTAGAATATTATATAGGGCCTGAATGCAGATAATATTTTATTAATGTAAAAGCCATTAGCTAACAAAAATAAATTGTGTTTGTGAATCAGAAGGCTGGAAAGGCTAAGGATCTCAGTTCTTCTAATATTTATTTAGTTAATTTAATTTTATTAATAGTCTCAAAATGTTATTTTCTTCTTATTTGAAAACTCTGGTACTCTAAAATTAGCATGGTTACAAGAGAGTGGATTTGGTACAAGAATAAGCAGACAGACTAAAGCAAATGAGAAAAACAGCAGAAATGTTATCAGCATTTTGGTGTTAGAGTGAGTCATATTTCCAGCAGCTCAGGAATACAAGAACTTGCTCTTAGAGACCTGAATTATTGAGTTAGCATAAAATTGTGCAAAAATCACCATAAACAAGCCATAACATTGTGTAATTTTTAAAGCATCAATAACCTAATGGCAAAAAAAAAAAAAAAAAAAAAAAAAATCAAACAGTTCTACAAACTAATTCAGCAAGTCACACTCCCAGCAGGGATCTTCACTATCATTTGCGTTAAGTGGCAGACTACCTTAAAGACACAGAGTGCAATGATCCTGAAGCCGAGCATGCTCACCGTGAAGTTATTATTCTTATGTTACATAACATGAATTCTTTGTCATCTGGCTTTGTATATTAATCTTGTATTAGTCTGGTTTAGATGCATCATATCTAAAAGAAAAATCTACTTTTGATCTGTTGACAAGTCAGGATTTGGACTGTGACAGACAGAAAGCTAGACCTTAGACATTTATCATGAATGTGCTTTTCGAAGAGTTTTAGGAAGCTGCATGTTGACCTTCTTCGGATTATATCTGACTGTACCCCTGAGTGTACATGAGTTTCTTCTGTGACTTCTCATTTTATATTTACGGTTTCATGATTATCATTATTAACCTGTAAAATTTTATTCTATACAGTATATTAGAAAGATAGGGTAGGAAGAAGTTAGTATGAGACTATTTCTCTTGCATTAAAAATTAATTCCAATTGAACTAAAGTATTAAATGTGAAAAAAATAAACAGATAAAAAGTGAATATTTGCCTCATCTATGATTGAGAATTCCTTTCTGAGCATAAAAATGATCCATTATATCCTAAAAAGGAAGATTAATAGATTTGATATCAATACATTAAAATTTATTTGTATATAAAAAAATTAAAACTCCAAGCTGAAAAATAAATTTATTTACTCTTGGTAATAAGGCAATGAGATAATATTACAGTAAATGAAGACTCAGAACAAAATGTCAAAACCCACTTTTGATGAACTGAGAAAATAAAGAATTTATAAAAAGGAGATTGTGAATTGATACATATGAATGCTACATGTATGAAAATGTGTCAAATGTATCAGAAAAGTAAATGCAAATTAATACAGAAATGAAGTATCATTTTAAACTATCAAGTTAGCAACAACCTGTAGTACTATTTACAATAGTGAATCAACAGAAGGGTCCATTGACAGATGAATGGATAAAGAAAATGTGTTACAAACAATGGAATATTATTCAGTCATGAAAATCAAAACCTTATCATTTTGTGCCTAGACAATAAAACTGGGGAATAATATGCTACGTGAAATAAGTCAAGCACATAAAGACAAGTACTGAATGAATGTCTTCCCTCATATGTAGAAACTAAAAGTGTTGATTGTATAGAAATGGAGTAGAATGGCTAGAATGGCATTCATTACAGAATAGGAAGGATAGTGGATTGGGAAGGTAGATGGAAATTGATAACAGGTACTAGTTTTAATGGTCTTCAGTACAGTAGGGTGGCTATAGTTCACTATAATTTATTATATACCCTATGAAAAAAACCAGAAGAGTTTGAAACTTCCCAACAAAACGAGTGATAAGGCTATGCTAGTTATCCTGGTTTGATTATCACAGGTGGTATACATGTATCACATTATCACACTGTACCTCATAAATATATACCATCATATATCAGTTTAAAAAGGTAAAAAAGAAAAATAAGATCGATTAGCATTGGTATTATTATTTAAACTTGAATGAGACAGGAAACATTTTATACTATTTGTAGGAAAGTAAAAATGACAAACTTTTTAGAAAGCAATTTGTTGATATTTGAGTCTCTTCATCTATTCTTTAAAAGTGGAGGAAAAGTTAATTTTATGTCCTGTAAGAAAGAAAAAGTTCCACTCTCAGACTATCTGAGCATTCATTCAATAGATTAAAAAATCAAAGAATACTTTTAAACATACAAATCTGTACTGCTTACATTTCAGTGATAATGGTGCCTCTAAAATTATTTCCAAGCTGCTTTCAGAACAGGTCCGAAGACAAAGCTCATCTAATCCCTTTCGTGCCCTCCCCCCTCTTCTCCCTCTCTCTCCCAATCTTTTTTCCTCTCTTTGGTGGTGGAGCTGATGAACCAAAGAGATAAACTGGTTCTCCAGTTGTACATGTTTCTCGTCCATCAAAGGATGACATACTTATTATAGCCTGGATTCTCTGGGGACATTGGGAGACAACCCTCAAGTGTTCAGGTTCCTTCCTATGCTGTGGAAAGTAATTAATTTTCCTTATGACATTTTTGCTCTGTAGGTTACTTTCTCTTGTCTCTTCTGATCAATTCATTTATAGCAAATAGCACATTCTCATAGACAAATACCAGCCATTAATTTAGGGAGAGAAAAGATTTTAAAGGGCTTGGGATTTCAACACACAGCATTAGAATTCTTTCTTGGAGACTCTTTCTTTCGGAAGTGCTGGAGTTGCATCATTTGCTAAAGGCATGCCTGTGGGGGATGTGAAAGATGGAGGCAGATTTGACTTCAGGTAATTAGAGAAGTAATCAGTAGTTTTTATACTACACAGATAATTTTCATAGTTAAAACAAACTCTCATAGCTAGTGATGTATTCATGCCTCTGCATGGGTATTTCTGCCCAAGGACATGTGAGTTGCTCATTTCTTAAGAATTTTCTCCTAAAAGAAATATGGTATTTATTTAGATAAGTATTTAGATATATTGTTGCATTTTTTTTGTGTGTTGAATCCTTTTGAATCTTGATTCTGCCACCTAATGAGTTATGAACTTTTACAAATTAATTTGTGTTCTACATGTTCCTGGTCCATCAAATGATGGTAGCATTCAGTTGGGTTGTAATGAGAATAAAGTGAGATATTCTATATCTAATGTAGTAACTGACAATCAATAAATAGAAATGAAAGTGCCAGGCATAGTGGCACTCAGCAACTGGAGTGGCTGAGGCAGACCGACTGTGGGTTCAAAGCCAGCCTCAGCAACTTAGCGAGGCCCTAAGCAATTCAGCAAGACCCTATCTCAAAATAAAATATAAGAAAGGGATGGGGATGTGGTTCCATGGTTAAGCACCCCTGGGTTCTATCCCTGATACCAAAAAATAAAAGAAAAGGTAATAATGGATAATAGATGTGTTCTTTTTATATTATCATCACTATTGTCATCATTATCATTTTTTTTCTGAAGGAATGGTAGGAGATTCGAAGAAAGAAACCTCATGGGTTTCCATTAAGTATCATATTGCTGGAGGATCAGATGTGACAGGAACCATAAATGAGTTGTGGTAATGTGAAAATAAGCAAAAACTATAATGAAGTGACCAGACTCAAGTTTCTCAATTTGTACATTTTAAATAAAATAATTTCCAACTCTAAGATATCTCTAGATGGAGGCATTAGGCTACTACTTTGCATGCTAAGCATTATTTGGTCTAGAATTAAGGTTAAATTTTCTTTAATAGACAATATGCAATATCTTTCAAAATGCTTACAATTTCTAGGTAAAGTTCCCAAACAGTGAGTATTATATATTAGCCCATTTAGATAGTTTTTTCTTGATTACAAAAGTAACACATAGTTCTTATGAACGTTTTAAAGAAACACTGAATAACTTATGCAAATATAAATAATAAAGATAATAAAATATATAAATTCCATCATATATATACAATCACTGTTAATATTTTATGTACTTTCTTCTAGCCTTTTTCACTAGACATATATCACAAATATTTAAATACACAATTACATTTATAAATGTTAGTGTTTACCTAATGTATATTAAAATGTATTGAAATGTGCAAATATGTACTAAATGGGTATAGTTATAAAGGTAAGATTCATATAACATTATACTCATATACATACCTTGACAACACAATTCTCTGTCTGTACCTGAACAGTAACTAAGATGTGAACATCTCACAGAGTTGTAAGGGCTAGATATTTGTGGCAACAAATAAATTGACTTGAGATACATGCATCACTCGAGATAGACAGCAACTGAGTTCATGCCAGAGAATTTATTAGGAGCTGGTTGCAAGATGAAGAAACAGCTGCAAGGTAAATAGAAGGCAAAGATACAACCCAGAAGATAGCCACAGGATTAGGTTGGATTAGGTTACTACTATTCTTACCCTGGAACTTCAGGAAAAATGGGATAAACAGAGAACAGGAATGAGGATCACTGGAGGATCAGATATAATAAGGAACAAATGACAATGATAATATTATCAATGTGACATTCATTTATTTCTAATTTACATCTTTAAGGGTTTAATGTGCTTTGGAATCTGTTGCAGGATTTCAATATGCATGGACTTGTTTCATGCTCAAAACAACACAAAGATAAAGGTATATTTATTATGTCCATTTTAAAGTTGGAAAACTGAGTTAGAAAGTTTTGCTTGCTCAAATTCACACAGATATAAAATGCCAGAGCTGGAATTCAACCCACGACATTTTAGTTAACCTATTGATCACTATTCATTAAAATGAACATACTGGCGTCTAGCCAACTACTGTTAATCTAGCATTTTTTAACCAAAATAATTAGTAAAATTTAAATTCTCATCTATTTTTCTGTAAGAATCAAAATTTTTAAATCTACATAGATTCACATATATAATCTATCTACAGTTGCTTAGGGTATATTTCTGGGAATTCTTCCTCACTTAGTGGCTTCTGTGCATGGAAGAACATGAGATGAAGAGTCTTTGTGATTAAGGGACCTTTCCCCTTTGTGGATGGACAAAACAGAAAAACAGTAGATGTTGAAACTGGTGTACGGGGTAATAAGGAGAGCATCACCTCTTAGCCCTGGACCTCCAGAATCTCATCTGTAAAACAATATAATAGCAGTTCCATAAAATTCTTTCCAGCTAGATGAATGTATGCTCTAAGTTGCTGTGGATATTCTCTCATTGAATGTCTAACTTTCCTAGTCAGAGATTGTTATGATTTAGATACATATGAGGTATCCTCCAAAAGCTCATGTGTGAGACAATCCAAGAAATTCCAAGTAAAATGAGTAGGTTATGAGAGCTTTAATCTAATCATCACCTTAGTCCACTTGAATGGATTAACTGGTGGTAACTCTAGGCAGGTAGAGTGTGGCTGGAGGAGGTGGGTCTCTGGGGGTGTGCCTTTGGGTTTACATTTTGTTCATGGTGAGGAGAGTTTTTACTCTGCTTCCTGATTGCCATGTTCTGAGTTGCTTCTCTCCTCCATATCCTTCCACCATGATATTCTGCCTTATCTTGGGCCCAGAGCAATGGAGTTGGCCATCCATGGACTGAGACCCATGAAATTGTGAGCCAAAATAAACTTTTCCTCCTTTACATTGTTCTTGTCAGTTCTTTTGGTAACAGCAGTGAAAAACTGACTAAAACACAAACTTCAAAGACAACTTCAATTCAACTAAATGCTTTTAATGAGTTCTACAAATGTTACCAGCATGCTATGTCCTTATTTTCAAAATTTTATCTTACCTTAAATAGAAATATCTTCCTTCTAAATCAAAATCTTTTGTCTTTTACTATAAGAAAAGGGAAAAATAATGGGAGTGAAGAAAGTGATGAAGGGTAGAGATATTTCAGGATTGTGGCATTATAGAAAAAAGCTCAATAAATGTTACCTATGACAGAGCAAGGTTCATATAGATTTCATTTCCTGTTGAGATTAGGAGATTCATTCATTTAAAATGTTCTTCATGCAATCAGATATTTAGCCATCACAAAAAGAAAACTTACATCTTCCTCAACAAATAAATTGGGTTCTGATTAATGAATAGGTGACAGCTAGCTAATTTTATTTTTTGTACTAAATTTCATGACATTGAACACTCTTGATAGAAAAATCCATCATATGAAATACCTCCTGTCTTCAGGAGTAGAATGATTAAAAGTTTCTCTGAAGAGAAAAACATTAGATTTTAAATAATTGAAAACATTTTTTCAGACAATTTATCTTCTTTTAGAATTGTTTACTGAATAAAAGCCAGGAAGGAAAAAAGCATCTCATATTAGAATTATCTTTTCAAAGAAAGGATCTTTGCAAAAGAGAGTCAAGGGGAGGGTGCAAAAGGTACTATATAAAGGGATTTGAAGGGGGTTTTATAGCGACAAATGGGAGTGTATTTTGGTAGGAGAAAAGTATAGTTAGTGACACAGTTTCGCTTCCTTGTTGGAAAATATAGGGAGGTAGATATTTGGAAGTGATCATAGTACAACTTGAAGATAATTTGATAATCAAAATGAAAAAAGAGCTAAGGCAATAAGAACAATAGGCATGATTAAACATATAAGAATTACTGTCTTGGAAAATGATAGAGGATAGAAGAGTCAAGAGGAATGTAGGAAAGTAAATCCAATGGCTTCAAGATCAATTTTTTAAAAATGTTTCTTATTTTAAGGAGTAAAGATATGGATATAGCTTGAGAAATTGCCTATCTATTTATGTGGATAGCCAATTTCTACAAAATACATCTCATATGTATATCTTGTACATAGATATGTGTGTATATAAATGCATATATACACACACATATATGTATAATTGTTCCTAAGGATGCCATTGTTCAATAATTACGTTGTAGTATAATAGGGCATCACCCAGCTCCTAACAGCAAATCATGAACTATAAGAGTTTAGTGGTTTTGTTTTTTTGGTTTTTGTTGTTCTAATTAGTTATATATGCCAGTAGAATGCATTTTGACATATTAGACATAAAAGGAGTATAACTTATTATTCATCTTGCTGTGCATGATGTAGACTTATACAGGTCATGTAATCATACATGCACATAAGGTAATAATGTCTAATTCATTCTACTATCATTCCTATCCCCATACTCCCTCTCCTCCCTTCACTCCCCTCTTGTCTAGTCCAAAATACCTCTATTCTTCACACCCATTACTCTGAATTACCATCCACATATCAGAGAAAACATTTGGTGTTTGATTCTTTGGAACTGGTTTATTTCGCTTAGCATAATATTCTCCAGTTCCATCCATTTACCGGCAAATGCCATAATTTCATTCTTATTTAGGCTGAGTAATATTCCATTGTGTATATATACTGCAGTATCTTTTTCCATTTATCTGTTGAAGGGCACCAAGATTGGTTTCATAGCTTAACTATTGTGACATGAACTGGTATAAACATTGATGTGACTGCATCACTGCAGTATGCTGATTTTGAGTCCTTTGAGTATAAACCAAGGAGTAGGATAACTGTGTCAAAAGGTGGTTCCATTCCAAGTTTTCTTAGGAATCTCCATACTGCTTGAGTGGTTGTGCCAATTTGCAATCCCACCAGCAATGTATCATTGCAACTTTTCCCCCACATCCTCGCCAACATTTATTGTTGCTTGTATTCTCTGTGATTGCCATTTTGGCTGAAGTGAGATGGAATCTCATTGTAGTTTTGATTTGCATTTCTGTAATTGCTAGAGATGTTTGACATTTTTCATATATTTGTTGATTGATTGTATATCTTCCGTGAAGTGTCTGATCAGTTTCATTGCCCATTTATTGATAGGTTTTTTGTGTTTTTGGTGTGAAAGTTTTTTGAGTTTTTTATATATCCTGGAGATTAGTCCTCTGAGGTGTATATGATAAAGATTTTCTCCCATTCTCTGTTATTTATTGTTTTCCTTGCAGTGAAGAACCTTTTTAGTTTGATTCCATCACATTTGTTGATTCTTGATTTTACTGCCTGTGCTTGTACTTGTTAAGGAAGTCAGTTCCTAAGTTGACATGGTGGGCCTACTTTTTCTTCTATTTAGGTTCAGGGTCTCTGCTCTAGTGGCTGTTTTTAATCCACTTTGAGTTGATTTATGTGCAGGGTGAGAGATAGAGTTTTAATTTCATTTTGCTACCTATGGACTTCCAGTTTTCCCAGCATGATTTGATGAAGAGGCTTTCTTTTCTTCAATATATGTTTCGGCACCTTTGTCTAGTATGAGATAACTGTATTTATGTGGGTTTGTCTCTGTGTCTTCTATTCTGTACCATTGTCTACATATCTGTTTTGGTGCCAATATCATGCCCTTTTTGTTACTATGACTCTTTGGTATAATTGATGGTCTGGTATTGTGATGCCTCCTGCTTTACCTTTCTTGGGAAGGATTGCTTTGTCTATTCTGAGTCTCTTACTTTTCCAAATGAATTTCGTGATTGCTTTTTCTATTTCTATGAAGAATGTCATTGTGATTTTAATAGGAATTGCATTAAATCCGTATAATGCTTTTGGTAGTACGGTCATTTTGACCATGTTAATTCTGCTTTTCCAAGAACATGGAAGATCTTGCCATCTTTTAAGGTCTTCTTAAATTTCTTTCTTTAGTGTTCTATAGTTTTCATTGTAGAGGTTTTTTGCTTCTTTTGTTAGAATGATTCAAAAAAAATGTTTTGAGGCTATTGTGAAATGGATAGTTTTCCTAATTTGTCTTTCAGGTGATTCATCTCTGATGTATAGGAACACATTTGATTCCTGGCTGTTAATTTTATATCCTACTCCTTTGCTGGATTCATTTATTAGTTCTAGTTTCTGGTGTTTTTTGGATTTTATAAATATAGAATCATGTCATCAGCCAATAGTGATAGTTTGAGTTCTTTTCCTATTTGTATGCTTTAATTTCTTTCTTCTGTCTAATTGTTCTGGCTAGAGTTTCAAGGATGATGTTGAATAAAACTGGTGAAAGAGGGCAGCCTTGTCTTCTTCCAGTTCTTAGAGGGAATGCTTTAAGTTTTTCTCCATTTAGAATGATGTTGGCTTTGATCTATGTTAGCATAGATTGCTTCTACAATGTTTAGGTATGTTCCTATTATTCCTAGTTTTCTGAGAGTTTTGAACATGAAGGGGTGCTGTATTTTGTCAAATGCTTTCTCTGCATCTGTTGAAAGAGTCATATGATTCTTAACTTTTAGTCTATTGATGTGGTGAATTATGTTTATTGATTTCCATAGGTTGAATCAACCATGCATCCCTGGGATGACCCACACTTGATCATGGTGCACTATCTTTTTAATATGTTGTGTATGCAATTTGTCAGAATTTTGTGAGTATTTTTGTGTCTATGTTCATTAGGGATATTGATCTGAAGTTTTCTCTCCTTGATGTGTCTTCCTTTGTTTTTGGTATCAGAGTGATAGTAGCTTCATAGAATGAATTTGGAAGAATTCCCTTCTTTTCTATTTCATGAAATAATTTGAGGAGTATTGGTGTAAATTCTTCTTTGAAGGTTTTGTAGAACTCAACTGAGAATTCATCTGGTTCCAAGCTTTGCTTATTTGGTAGGCTTTTGATGATGTCTTCTATTTCATTACTTGAGATTGGTCTGTTCAAATTGTGTATATCCTCCTGGTTCAGTTTGGGTAGGTCATATGTCTGTAGAAATTGGTCAATATCTTAAAATTTTCTATTTTATTAGAGTATATATTTTCAAAATAGTTTCTAGTTATCTTCTGTATTTTGGTAGGAAGCATCAGGATATTTCCTTTTTTATCATGAATTTTAGTATTTGAGTTTTCTCTCTCTTTCTGTTCATCAGTGTTGCTAAGGGTTTATCAATTTTGATTTTTTCAAAGAACCAAACTTTGTTTTGCAAATTTTTAAAATTGTTTCTTTTGTTTCAATTTCATTGATTCCAGCTCTGATTTTAATTATTTCCTGTCTTCTACAGCTTTTGGTGTTGATTTGTTCTTCTTTCTCTAGGTCTTTGAGATGCAGTGTTAGGTCTTTTATACACTGTCTCTCTATTCTTTTAATGAGCTCAATGCAATGAACTTTCCCTTTGCCACTGCCTTCATGGTGTCCTGGAGATTTTGATATGTTTTATCATTATTCTCAGTTATCTCTAAGTACTTTTTTAAATTTCATACCTGATTTCTTCTGCTATCCATTCATTCTTCAATAGTGTATTATTTAGCCTCCGGGTGTTAGAGTGGCTTCTATTTTTTTACTTTATCATTCACTTTTAATTTCATTCCATTATGATCTGATAGGATGCAGGGTACTATCTCTGTTTTTGTCTTTTTCTTTTTTTGTATTTGCTAAAAGTTGCTTTGGGGCATAACATGGTCTATTTTAGAGAAGGATCCATGTGCTTCTGAGAAGAAAGTGTATTTGCTCATTGATGGATGAAATATTCCATATATGTCTTTTAAGCCTATAATTATTGATTGTATTATTTAATTATAGAGTTTCTTTGTTTAGTTTTTGTTTGGAAGATCTATCCAGTGGTGGGAGAGGTGTGTTAAAGTCACCCGGTATTATGGTGTCATGGTCTATTTGCATTTTGAAATTAAGAAGGGTTTGTTTGATGTACATAGATACTCCATTGTTTGGGGCATAAATACTTACAATTGCTATGTCTTGTTGATGTGTAATTCCCTTAAGTGGTATAAAATATCCTTCTTTATCCCTTTGATTAACTTTGGCTTGAAGTCCACTTTGTCTGATGTGTCTGCCTTCACTGGTTTTTAGTTAGTTTGTTTTTTTTTTCCATTTCATCATCATGAAATATTTTGTTGAGAATATTCTGAAGTGCAGGCTTTCTGGTTGTGAATTCTTTTAATTTTTGTTTATCATGGAAGGTTTTAATTTCATCTTCAAATCTGAAGCTTAATTTTGCTGGATATAGGATTCTTTTTTTTTTTTTTATTGTAAACAAATGGGATACATGTTGTTTCTCTGTTTGTACATGGCGTAAAGGCATACCATTTGTGTAATCATAAATTTACATAGAGTAATGTTGTTTGATTCATTCTGTTATTTTTTCCCTTCCCCCCACCCCTCCGGGATTCTTGGTTGGTATCCATTTTCCTTCAGAGCTTGGCATGTGCTAATTCCAGGACCTCCTAGCTTTGAGGGTCTGGGCTGAGAAATCATCTGAGATCTGTATTGGTTTTCCCCTATGCGTAATCTGATATTTTTATCTTGCAGTCTTTAAAATTCTATCCTTATTCTGTATGCTAGGCATTTTCACTATAATATGCCTTGATGTGGGTCTCTTGTAATTTTGCACCTTTGGAGTCCTGTGAGCCTCTTGTATTTGATTTTCCATTTCATTCTTTAGATTTGGGAAGTTTTCTGATATTATTCATCGAAAAGACTGTGCATTCCTTTCATTTATATTTCTGAGCCTTACTGTATTCTGATAAATCTTAAATTTGGTCTTTTCATGTATCCCATAATTCTTGGAAGTTCTGTTCATGGTTTCTTAGCATTTTCTCTCTATGGTCACTCTGTTTTCAAGATTATATATTTTGTCTTCATTGCCTGAGGTTCTGTCTACAAGTGGTCTAGTCTGTTGGTGGTGCTTTTTACTGAATTTTCAATTTGGTTTATTGTTTTCTTCACTTCAAGAATTTCTGTTTTTTTTTTTTTTTTCCAGATTCTCTTTTTATTGTGGTGATGTTTTGTTACCTGTATTTGCTTCTACATCATCCTTTACTTTGCAGAACAGTTTAACTATTTACATTCTAAACACCTTCTCTGACATTTCTCCCACTGTAGTGTTAATGGATTCTATTATTGGAGTATTTTGATGTGTTTGGGGCAGTTTGTTCCCTTGCTTTTTTATGTTGCTTGTGTGTCTACCCATCTAACAGTATGGATCTAAGGCAGTAGCATTTCTACTACTACTGTGGAATTATTGTGTCCCTGAAGGTTTCTAGTACCTCACTGTTTAGTGGGAGACAAATAATAACAAAAACCAATGCAAACAACTTACAGCGTTAAACCAAATAGGTCCTACTATGATGTCTACAATGTTAATTATCACAATAAACAGAAACTATAGCATCAGTTATTGCCTATAATAAAAACAGCAAGTTTGCAAAAGGGTTTGCATTTTCAAATGATAGACAGGAAGAAAACAGAAGTGAAAGATGTGGTGATTACAAGAGAGGAGGCAAGAAGACAGAAGTAAAAGAGTAAAGAAAGATTGAAAGAGAGAACAATATAGATTGACTGTTAGCAGAAGAAAAGAGAGAAGGCAAACAGGTAGGAGAAAAAAGATGTAAATAAAGCAAAAATTTTAAAAATAAAAATAAAAGAATACAAAGCAAAACTAAAATATACCAATTAAACATCCTAGTTCACAAAAACTAACCCATGTAAAATAACTGGGTTCAAAAATCCTGGAGATGAGAAGGAAAAAAAAAATAGAAAATCATGTAAATGTCCATGTACCATTAAGGTCACAATTAAAACGGTAAACAAGAATTTAGAAGAAAAGAAAAGAAAAGGAAAAGGAATCTTGATGAAAAGTTAAAGAATTCTTTCTATTGGAGTTCAAAATATTCTCAGCTTCTCTTCTCAGCAGTTTTAGTTGGGGTCTTCTGGAGTGTGATATTCTACTCTCTGATTGCTGGAGAGAGAGAGGTAATCCCATAGATAGAGATCCTGGAGGAGGATTTAGGTTTTGGTTGATTCCAGGTTCTTAGCTGAAATTGAATGGTCTGGAGATTTTAAATCAGCACAACCCAAGGGCCTAGTACTTGTTGGTCAACTCTGGAGGACTTGACCCCAGGGCTCTCCTGGGTTCTACTCAGGTAGGGGAGCCAATTCTTAGTCCCCTATGTCACCTGCAGACCCCATGTTTCCTGGTCTCAGGTTCAGTCTCCAATTTCTCCCACATCTGCCCTTCTGAGATGCTGGCCAGATGCTTCTCTCCCACCAGGTCCTGCAAGCAGTAGGATTGGAGGGGGAGGGGTAGATCTGGGTGTGTTTCTGTGACCATTTTTCCCATGTGTATACCTCTCCACATTTGATTTTCTCCTGGTCACTTAAGCACACTCCATGTTGTGTAGTGTGTGTTTCCTGGGCCAGTATTTTGGGCCAAACTTGGGTTTGCCAGAAATTAGCTTCCTCAGTTGCCAGCACCCTTGCTGCAGCTGCAAAATGGTTCCTTCCTTTGTCTTCTGCATGCCACTTGGAGAGATAGCAGCTTCTTTCCCCATACTCAGATATCATGCAGTGAATCCTTTAGCTTCTTTGGGCAAAATCCTTCATCTCTAAGCGTTCTGAACCCAGACAGGCCCCAGCCTCCCCAAAATGCACCTTCCTTTAATTCCCTTATCCCTCTACTATGATCATAGAGGGACCCCTCTGGCTGGAGCTTCTGGCCTGTTTGTGGCAGCAGCTGTACCATTGGGGATTTTTTTCCTTATTTTATTATATTCGACTTCCTGTGTCCCTGATCTGCTTTGAGTGTCCAGTAAAGTCGCCCCCTCTTTTTTTTTGTTCACCCTGCTTGCAGACAAGTTGTCTGTTTGCTTTCTTGTTTTCACACCACAGAGCAACCAAAAACGTGACCTCTTCTATTCCACCATCCTGAATCTGCCTCAAATGAATTGTGTAATGTCATTATTTTGGAATTATTATTATA
This sequence comes from Sciurus vulgaris, assembly GCF_902686455.1. Lineage (NCBI taxonomy): Eukaryota > Metazoa > Chordata > Mammalia > Rodentia > Sciuridae > Sciurus > Sciurus vulgaris. The sequence goes on along the minus strand of NC_136462.1, from coordinate 55,368,870 downwards.
AACTATTTCTAAACCAAACCAAATTTTAATAAAAAAGAGTAAAATAGATTTATATTGCTTATTTTAAAAAATCTCACTCCCTAAAATAATGGTACATGATAATTAATTATAGAATTAAATTTAACTTCATAATTTCTAAACTCCAATTGAAACACCAATGAAATATGGCAACACAGCAAACTTTAGTATTGTAAGAATTTAGTTTCATCCTCATGAAATTTAGATTGTTCTAGGTATCTATTCTTGAAGCATTTTAAAAAAAATCAAGTTAACCCTCAAAAATACTTGATATATACATGTAGCAAAAAAGACAAGATAACTCAAGCAAAATAAGCTTTTCAATGATAATTTCTACCAGGAATACAAATAATAGTCCTATGTGTAAAGCTACTCTAACAATCTAATTTCTTAAAACTGTAGAAAATACAAATAAAATATCATATATGAAGTATCTGTCTATGCAAATTTACTTTATATAAAGTGTACAAAGCTTATAAAATGTAACTACACGTATACATAATACATATGTACACACATATATTTTATTTTAAATTTGTGAAAGGGCTTTGAATATGTGTGTGGTGCATACATTTTCTGTGGAAGTTTTCTAAGTAGAAAAAAATTTAGTTTCTAAATATTAGGACTTGTTCCATTAAGTTCTGTTTTCTTTCTGATACAAGTGGCTGGCACACAGAATATGCTCTATCAATATTTATGGACTGAATTTTTAAAAATTGACAGTGTTTCAAACTGACAATTATTCATCAATAATATACAATGGTATGGAAATCTTGTCACTTATATACTTCTTGTGAGAGGTGAATTTGAGTAATATTCATAGTTTGGTTTAGCTAAATGAATGTGATAAGCATCTTTGATGACCTCTGCTTCTTTTTAGTTCAGTCTCTGAGAATTCTCTCCATTGTTCCTATAATAAAGAACATATAATCCCAGCACTTAATAGTTTTTCTTACTTCTCTGACATTTCTCTGGAAATGGGGAAATTTTCATTGTTCAGCAAAACCTCTATACATTAAGCACCAAAGAAATATCGGTTTAGTGGATTTTTATGGTTTATTTATTTTTTGTTATTACATTAAAGATAAGAAATAGTTTAAGAGCATGTAGCATTATTCAAGGGGTAATCAAAATAAATACTGTTTTTGACAAGTGAATTTTTTGGTAACCACATTATTTTTCATTATGCAGTAAATGTCATCTGAATATATATAATTATTTTTGTTTTGGGAGTTATATTCTACTCTAAATTCAACTTATTATGCTTTACTACTGTTGCTAAGGAGACCTATTGGCCAAGCTCAAGAGACACAGCCATTGAGGTTCCTGCTCTGGATTTTTGTGTTCTTGCTTGAGTAGACTCCTGGCAAGACAGGAGACTTGGTAAAATAGCCAAGTTTATTAGAAGGAAGAGAATGGGTTGTCTCAGAGAGGAGGACAATGCTCTCCTCCTGCCCTCCAGTTTTATTGGGGGCCTCAGGGAAGTTTCCATAGAGTCCCACTAAGGTCCACCACTTCACTTTTAACTGACATCAGGATTGCATCAAACTTCCAAGCTCCCACTGTGCATGGTGAAAGTCCAGGGCAACCTGGGTCACTTTGGCCCATGCTATAGGTTCTAATTGGAAAGTGTTCATGAAGATTTTAAGGTTAGGGGAAATTATCATTAAGTACCTAGCCTCTGGAACCTGGTCTGTGTAAGGGTCCCACAAGTCCCACACCCCTTCTAGGTAACTTGTGTTCTTATTGGCATTTCAGGCCTGCATTTCTCCTGCAGATAACAGGTTGTTCACAGAGGAATGTAACACCCATATTAATATATGTAACATAATCATGTTTTTATCTTAAACAGTGGAAAGAATTTTAGGCCTAAGTAAATATGGTACCCATTAAGAGGGGGCAAACTGATTTCCTCACATATAGCAGCACAGCCAGTCAGCAGAATATTCAATTTCAATATGTCAACATGTTTGTCTAAAGAACAGAATCTGCATGATTATTTTAGCCAATTAGCCAATTTTTGTATGTTTTTCTTTCAATATGAGTAACACTAATGGCAAGAAATATATCTCATAAACTGAATGTAAATTAGGCAAAACTAAAACCACTAAGCCTATCAAAGTTTTTGGCCTTAGAAAGTATTTGTGATTTAATGTGTGTGTTCACTTGTGAAGGAAAATAAATGAATTACAGAACATGTGAAGTGTTAAAGGAAGTATTATTAATAATTCCTTTTTAAACAATTTAATTAGGGAGTTTGTAATATTTTTAAGTCTTCTGGAAACAAAACCCTGTTTATAGTTTCTAATTCTATTGTTCAGCATGAATTAATCTTTCAAGAAAAGTTTTGAGAATCCATTATTATTGAAACTGACTATAAAAATTCAGATTATTATCTGTCTAGCCTAGAGTGGGGAGCAAACAACTCAATAAATACTCATGGGGTGAAAAATGAAAAAAATGTTTGAGAAGTAAACAACTGAGTAAATTTTTACTATGTAAATAAATTAATGATAAAAGTTTTTTAAAAAAGGAAAGCCTGACTTTTCCCTTAATCAGGAAGTGTTATTCAAAAGGTATGAGATACAGAATCAGTATATGACCTCTTTTATGGAGCTATCCTCAATTTTCCAGGAAACTATCAAGAGTTTGCTCTTATTGTGATAGAAAGAAATGCACATATACCCCATTTTTAGCATATATTAGTTTGAATTATTATTGAATAATTTTTTCCATGTCCAAAAAAAATTTCCTTAGAAGAGAAAGAGAAATGGAAAGGAAGTAAAGAATAAAGAATGTAAGGGAGAAAAGATCTGAGATTCCTACAAATGGTATTATTGTCACCTATTTGCTGTGAGTATGAGACATAGGTTAGAGCACAAAAACAGCTCATATTACAAAGCAAATGCATGCTTAATCTGTTTCTACTGTTTTCTCCACCCCTTTTCTGTATGACTGAGGTCTTACAAGTAGTGGAGTAGTGAGTACAAGAATAACTATATAGTTTGTGGATTGAAAAAAATGTAACCATTAATTTGTAGCATTGGATGAATGATGCATTCCACATCTTGGTAATTGGTTATTGCAAAATCATCCTTATGTGGTAGAGTCCTAAAATATTTGCTTGAAACTAATTGTCATGAACTTTTTATCTGCACCTAATGCACTTCCTCTGAATTATTAAAAGGCTAAGCAGGGTAAAGTGTTTAGTTAGTAAATGAATCTATAATGCATAAAATGTAAGCATCTAAAAAGCACAACCTTTTTGCTAAAGATTTTAGGTCACTGCATTCCATATTTTGATCTCTCTGACATTCAGATAACTGGTTGAAATGTTAAAAATTCAGTCAATGCTGATGCTGTTTATACCCTCCTCTTGGCAAGCATCTAGTTTGACATTTTGTTTCTCAATTGTCAGAATTGATCCTTTGTCTTAATATCAGGTAGTTGGATACACTAATATACCTCAGATTCACACACCTGAGCACTCACAGAGACACACACCCTTATCCATATTAAACAGTGACAGTTGTTCTACTGAATAACTTTTATTCACGGGAAAAATGTGTTTGTAGGAAATTTAAAAATCCAAGTGATGTAAAAATAACTGGTTTATGGCATGAGATGTTCTCCCTAAAATGCAAGCAGAAAACACTTAAAAAAAAAACTTTCTGATAATTTCAGTTTCTGGACACAGAATAAAATATTAGATTTCACCCAATATATTAATGTTCCAGTCCATATCTTCTTTGAAATGCTCCCTTCTGCTAGCACCAGCCTGCCCCTGAGTGGAGAGCAGGTCTAGAGGCAGAGTGTGGCTGATTTGCTTTGCTGGGTCTTCTCTCCTATCTTCCCACTATTTCTGACAACTAGTAGAGCTGGAACAATGGGTAAAAAGACCAAGCTCTGGACAGCTGGATCAATTGCAGTCTGGGATCTGGTTCCTTTGTGTCTGATGGACAACCCTAGCTTTCTTCTGTGGGGAGGGGACTGCTGCAATATTTCTGATGTGGGTGCTACTTAGCCTGCTCCTCTGCCCTCCTGCTAGAGTCCCTTCCACTGTGTTCCCTTTAGTACCCTTTAGTCCTTATTGGTGTATTGCCTTAAGGTGACCTTAACCAGACTCCCCATTGCAGGGTCCACATTTTGACTCTGGGAAACACAGGCACCAACCATATCATGTGCCTCTTGACCTCTAAAATATGAGTCGATCTACAAGCAATCAACAAACATATGGAAAAATGTTCAACATCTCTAGTAATAAGAGAAATGCAAATCAAAACCACCCTAAGATTCCATCTCACCCCAATTAGAATGGCGATTATCAAGAATACGAGCAACAACAGGTGTTGGTGAGGATGTGGGGAGAAAGGTACACTCATACACTGCTGGTGGGGCTGCAAATTAGTGCAGCCACTATGGAAAGCAGTGTGGAGATTCCTTAGAAAACTTGGAATGGAACCACCATTTGACCCAGCTATCCCACTCCTTGGCCTATACCCAAAGGACTTAAAATCAGCATATTACAGAGATACAGCCACATCAATGTTCATAGCTGCTCAATTCACAATAGCCAGACTGTGGAACCAACCTAGATGCCCTTCAATTGATGAGTGGATAAAGAAACTGTGGTATATATATACTATGGAATATTACTCAGCCATAAAGAATGATAAAATTATGACATTTGCAGGCAAATGGATGAAATTGGAGAATATCATGCTAAGTGAGATAAGCCAATCTCAAAAAGCCAAAGGACGAATGATATCGCTAATAAGTGGAGGATGACACATAATGGGGGGGAGGGAAGGGTTAGAGTTAGGGTTAGGGAGGGGGGCAAGTATGGAGGAAGGAACTACTGTATAGAGGGTAAAGAGGGGTGGGAGGGGTGGGGGGAAGGGAAAAAATAACAGAATGAATCAAACAACATTGCTCTATGTAAATTTATGATTACACAAATGGTATGCCTTTACGCCATGTACAAACAGAGAAACAACATGTATCCCATTTGTTTACAATAAAAAAAATAAATAAATAAAATAAAATATGAGTCGAAAGGGAGTCCCTAGCTCCACAAATACTAAGGTCACTTTCCAAGCTCCCTGAGTGATCCATTGAATCCTTTCACTGGAGGCAAGCACCCATTGCCATGTGTAGAGCACACCAACAATTCCCTTAAAGTATTTCCTCTTCCTGTGGCCTCCTACATATCACTTCTCATAAGCTATGACTGCTTGATAAGTCAGATCTAGCAAAGTTTTATTTGGACTTTACCCTTTGCAAACCCATCTCCTAAAGATACACACACACACACACACACACACACACACACATACACACACCCTTATTCACATTAAACAGTGACAGTTATATGTATGTATGTATGTATGTAGAATCAACTGGTGGCATATTTTTAGACTCCAGAGTCTCTTTCAAAACACTGAACAAAGAGAAACACTTACTTTTATTATCCAGTTACATAAAGAATAGCCTGAGTACAAATGTTACCTATTTTTTTAAATTCTCTTTCTTCCTGTTAAAACAAGTAAAATCAAGTTCATACTGTAGATAGCAACACTCCTTGTTACCCATTGTTACTTAAGGGAAAATGAACATTTCCCTATGTTACTAAATATTTATCCAAAGAAATATTAAAATAGTTGAATAGAATTATTAGGTTTATTACCTGGGAGACAGATCATCTGTCTTTCTACTTCATGATTTCTGGGCCATATAAAGCCATCTCTTGACCTGTTACAGGAGACATGTCTACAATCTGAATATTCTGAGCATTGAGCTAAGCTAATGACTGCTTGGTACTCTGGACTGACTCACTTTGGAAAGAAATAAATGTTTTTTTAAGTGTCAGTGGGAGAATAAAATGGAAACACGTACTATTTCCCTTTTCTTCTAACATAAAGAAAAATTACATTTTTCCAGTATTTTACAGATATAACCATGACGCTAAGGTGAGAGTGACAGAATGTGGGAGGCCTGTCCCATTAAAACCTCCTGACTGATCTCTGCTGTCTCATTTCTCTCTTCATTATGAAGATCTGTGCTCAGGGCCATACTGTGTTGATGGTCAAATGTCCCTAGGTAATAGGCTCCCTTTCCTATCCCTTATCCTTATTATACTTGAATGTGAGCAATAACTTCCATTGTGCTAACTGGGATTTGGTGCAGTGTCCATTCTGTTTTTATGTTTGTGTGCTGATAATAATGTTACAACTTGTGCCTTATTGTATGATTTTTTTTAAAGGAAAAGAATTCAACCCCAATCAACAGGAATTCCAAAATGGAAGAAACAATATCATCAACTCATTCTTGTGCTCCTTTTGGTAAACATTATTTTCTGCAATTCTTATGAAATGAGAAATACATGGTAATATGTTGGTATTGTTAATTACCATTCTTTTGCTTGATGAAGTAAAAAAATTAGGAAATCAAGAGATTTAACTAGAGCCAGGGATATGGTTCAGAGGTAGATCACTTGCCTAGCATGCCTAAAAGTCTGTATTCAATCCCTAGTACCCCCCCCCCCCACACACACATACACACACAAAGAAATTAAAAGAGAAAGACATATTTATCTTAAATCTCTTTAAATGTGTTATAAAGCACAAGTTGTATAGAATGTAATTTTGGAATAATGACACAAAATTTGAAAGTGACACTTAAAACATATATTAGCAAGATTTAAATATATTCAACCAATCCCTGATGATGAATTTGAAATTAGTTTTTAAAAATCATGGAATTCACAAAATAATTTTTTTATATGTGAACTATTTTGCTTTTATATGCAAACTATTCAACTTTTTATTGGAATTCAAATTTAGTGCAGTAGATTGTCATTCAATTAATTACAAAATGACTTCTGTGAGTTCTTGGATTAACAAAGAGAATCTATACTACCTAGTGACTAATTGAACAGTTAAATTCTCTCTCTTGGCAGGAGGTTGAATTTTTCCATACAGAAATTTAGCAAGCAGTGAATTTCTTTTTGTCATTGACTTTAGCTTAGAAAGCTAAGTCAAATACCGATGAATTAGATTTTTAAAAATTCTTCTTGTCTTGCTGATAAAAATCATCAGGACAATTTTCTGCATGGGCTATAAAAATGACGTTGTGGATATGATATATAAGATGTTCTTAACCATGTTAAAAAAAAAAAATAAAGGTCTCTCAGGAAACTTGTGACATTTGCCATTCCTGCATCCCATTTTGAAGGATTTCTTAAATGTAAATTGTCCTGTATTTCACAATGTGACTTTGCTGGAGCTTACTGATGTGGGCAGCCAAGTGTTCCCTGACAGGTGAACAAAGAAATTCTGTATTACCTACTGAGGGATTGAACTGACTGAACCTTCTCTCTTAGGGGCGGGATTGAATGTTGACAGAGATTTAACAGAAAGTGTATTGATGGAGACTCAGAGAAACAGAGAAAGGGGGCAAAAATGGAAGGTGGGAAACCACAGGAACCATGGGTAAGAAAAAGCCATCCAGTTGAACAATACAGGAGAGAGAGTAGGTGGTCACTGAAAGTGGCATTATACATAAAAGTCAAAGCAGAAGTAACTGAATCACCATAATTGGAACTATAGGGCTCTAATCACAGGACTCCTGCTTGGGAGAGAGGGGGAAGGAGTGTCATTACTAAGTGGCAGGAACTGAATGTAACCTGAATGGAATTATACAGCTTCAGTGCATGAAGTCACGCAGCCATTGAGATGCTGTTGCTCCTGCTTTCTTCCCTGGGGGAGAAAGGGTTTTAAAGCAATCCCCCATTGACTGAAGTAATGTGAACACATCTGCTATTTAAAATTCAGCTAATTGTAAAACAAATAACTAGAACGCTTTTGAGTGGTTGTTTTTATTTATAAAGAAAGATTTTTGATTATACTTATTTATTCTTGATTATAACAAGTCAGAACAGTTTTATTTTAATAATTTATATTATTATTATTATTATATCTTGAGAAAAAATAAAATTCTTTTATAGACAAGCTAATACTGACAGAGATGGATGAAGTACTTTGCCAAAATTCCCATGGCAGCTGCATGGAGAAGAGGGATTCATGCATGAATATAAATGCATGTGATTTTTGCAAAAATTAGAACATACTCCACAAATTATTCTATAAATTGATATTTCACTAATCATGTTATAGGAGTATATTTGTATGTATGTATAGACATGTCCTTCTGAGATTGTTTTTTAACTGTTGAATAATCTTCCATGCCATTGAGACATTGAAGTTTATTTAACCATTTCTCTACTGATGGCATATCACTTCTGCGAGCAATAAAACATGGTATCTAGTGGGACTTTTTCCGTTGCCTAGATATGAATCTGAAACAAGAAAGAGCTAAATCACACTGCATAGACAACTACAAAACCTGAGAACAATCTTCCAGATAATTTAATTTAGAAACAACTTAACTGTTTCTGAGAATGACTACTAAATAAGTGGAGGAAGAAATAATGTTGCAATTGTGAGCAGTTAGCCTAGAAAGGGGTACTGAAACTTTTCCTTCTCCACATAATCCCAAATTGCATGAACATGTCCAAAAGATCAACTCTTTGAATTTGAAGATGCCCACTGAAGGGGAAATCAGCACCTATTTTCAGCTGTACATCTGCTAATGCTCAGGTCCTCAAGCCATCTCCCTTATAGCACCTGTGCCCCTTAACCACAGTGTGAAAAGAGTTTGCCTGAGTAACGTTCATACCAATAGTGGCTGGATTTAAAGGATGTGAATAGTTGTCCAGTGTAAAAAAAAAAAAAAAAAAAAAGGTAATGAATAAATATTAATGACTAAATGCCAATAAAGAAGAAATATTATTTTCCATTTTTTAAATCTTTCTTGGCACACCACCCTGCTCCATTACCAAAGGAGAAGAATGTACAAGATATTTAAAAAGAGATCATGTCTCTTCCACCATCAAGTATCTCTGGCCATACTTTAACCTGTCCTAGGAGAGAGGAGGAGATGATCTTACAACTGGATTTAAATACTGTTATTCAGTATCATAGTATCAACTCTCATCATACCAACCATTCTAATAACAACTCTAAACTCTGCACAACAAAAAACTCAAAAGCAGTTTACTAAGTATTCAAATAAAATTGTGAAGTGGAGTCAGACTTGGAGAAGTGACAAGGGTGGGATCAGTTTTCCATTTTCTTGCAACTTTCCTTTGCCAGCTGGCTGCAGATGCAGAATAGTACCTCACAGGCAGGTAAACTCTGCTAAAAGCAGCACTTCCTCTCTGAGGATGACAAAAAGAAAAGAATTCTGGACAACCATGACCAGAAAGTGAGGAAGATTCTTATAGGAATGAAAAATGGAGGAGATCCCACAATTCTGTGTATGAAGACAATATCAGATTTATCCATGAAACTCGATAAGCGTGGAACACAAAGCACTTCAACAAAGGATAGATAATAGAATGGAGACTTGAATCACCACCACAGAAGACCAGACTGAGCTAATGCTATAATTCTAAAAAGATGAATTATTACTGGGAAATAAAAGAGCCTGGAGTAAATGCAACACAATATCCACAATGCCGTGATTCAAAAATGTTGACATTTAAAACAGTAGCATTGTAACTCATTCTAAATGACAAAGATTTGGAAACAAGTATTCATAGTCATTCATTTGCAATAGCAAAAAAAATTAGAAACCACTCAAAGATCTTTCAACAAATAAACATTTAAAATGTGCTCCTGAATGCTTGAAAAGTTTGTCTATCCAAGTTTTGTTAAGGAAGTAGAGCAACTGGAATTCCCACATACTACTGGTGGAAATGTAAATGGGCACAGCCAATTTGGAAAATGTTTTGGTCATTTTATAAAAATTTAACATATGATTACAAAATAATCCAACATTCTTCTACTAGGAATTGATCCAAGACAGATCAAACTATACATCATACATCTTCACAAATATTTTAAAAATATTTTTAGTTGTAAATGGACACAAATTATTTTATTTATTTTTATGTTGTGCTGAGGATTGAACCCAATACTTCATACTTGCTGGCAAGTACTGTACCACTGAGCTATGACCCCAGCCCCTTCACAAATGTTGATAAACAAAAATGTTTACTTCCATGTGATTTATAAAACTCAAAACTACAATTAACCCAAACACCTTCCACAAATCAATGCATTTATAAATTATTTCCCATAAAATGGAAAACTTCTAGGAGAATAAAAATAGATTTACCGATACTTGAAACAACACTTTATGAACCGTAAAATAATTATGCTCAAGGAAATAATTTAGATATGAAAAGGAGCACATACTATATGCTTCCATTTACATAAAATTCTAGAAACGTCAAACTAACCAAAAATGACAAGAAAAAGATGAGTAGTTGACTAGGATGGAAGTTATGGGAAGAGCAAAGTCTTGCTGGGTGTGGTGGAGCATGTCTGTAATCCCAGCAGTTTGGGAGGCTGAGGCAGGAGGACCACAAATTCAAAGTCAGTCTCAGCAATTTTAGCGAGGTCCTAATCAACTTAGGGAGACCCTCTCTCAGAATAAAATATAAAAAGGTTCGGGGATGTTACTCAGTGGTAAAGCACCCCTGGGTTCATTCCCTTGTACCTAAATCATAATAATAATAATAATAATAATAATAATAATATCCCATAGTCTTATAGTTTAAATTTGAAATATACTCCAAAGGCTCATGAGTTGAAAGACTTTGTGTAGCAGTGTTCAGAAGTGGAGCTTTTGGAAAGTGATTGGATAAGAGATCTCTCAACTTATCAATGGATCAATCCATGGCTACGTTCAAAACTGAATGGATTACATGGAGGTGGAGTTTAATTGGTGAGAGTAGGTTACTGGTATGTGACTGGAAGGATATATCTTCTCCCTGGTCTCTTCATTTCTCTCTCTCCTGTTTCTTGGCCACCATGAGGTGAGGAACTCTGTTCTGCCACATGCTTCCTACCATGATGTTCTGCCTCACCATAGGTACATAATATTGGGGCAAAGCAACCATGAACTAAAACCTCTGAAACTGAAGCCAAAATATTTTGTTATAGCAATGAAAAGCTGACTAATACAAATGGCAAATGAGAACATGAAAATTTGAGGACTAAAAGGATGTTCATTATCTTGATTGGATAAATTAACAACTATATTATATATTTCATAATTTATCAAATTTTATACTTTTAAATGCATAGTTTATTGTATCCAACAGTTCAAGAATATAATACAATAATTAATATCTGAGGTCAAGTTTAGCCTGAAATTAGAAAACTTCACATCTTGGTTACAATGAAAGGAACTGCTACTCAGTTGACAAAGGAAATTCAGTATAGTGTGATTGAAGCAGTAGATAGAGAAAAACAATACTGTTTGATATTATAATCCACAGAGTTCAGTCTACTACATATCCTAGATACCCAAAAACTGTATTGATGTATTGATGACCATCACTCATTATGAATCTCAAGAAATACTGCCAACTGAGCTCGCTCCCAGTTAAACTAATTGTATGATATGACAAGAAATGTGTATGAGTATCAATTTCCCTCTATCACTAACACTACATAGCTTAAATTTTTTTATTTTTAATATATTTTATTTTATTTGTTCTAATTAGTTGTACATGACAGTACAGGATGCATTTATACATTTTGATAGGTCATACATAAATGGAGTGTAATCTCTCATTTTCTGATTATACATATTGTAGGGCCACATTGGTCTTACAGTCATATATGTACATGAGGTAATGTTTGTTTCACTCTACTGTCATTCCTTTCCCCATACTCCTTTCCCTCCCTTCACTCCTCTCTACCTAATATAAAGTAACTCTATTCTTCTCTAGCTGTCCGCCATTGTGAATTAGCATCAGCATATCAGATAAAACATTTGACCTTTGGTTTTTTGGGGTTTGGCTTATTTCACTTAGCATGACATTCTCTAACTCCATCCATTTACCAGCAATTGCTATAATTTCATTATTTTTAAAAGCTGAGTAATATTATATATATATATACACATATATAATCCCACATTTTCTTTATTCATTCATCTGTCAAAGGCATCTAGGTTGGTTCTATAGTTCAGCTATTGTGAATTGGGCTACTATAAACATTGATGTGGCTACTTCACTGTAGTATGTTAATTTTAAGTCCTTTGGGTATAAACCCAGGAAGGGGATAACTGGACCAAATGGTGGTTCCATTCCAAGTTTTCTGAGGAATCTCCATACTGCTTTCCAAAATGGTTGTACCAATTTGCATTTCCACCAGCAATGTATGAGTGTATCTTTTTCCCCACATTCACCAACATTTATTGTTGCTTGTACTACAGAGCTATAGTAATAAAACCAGCATGGTATTACAAAACAGGCATGTAGACCAATGGTACAGAATAGAAGACACAGAGACAAACCCACATTAATACAGGTAACTCATACTAGACAAAGGTGCCAAAATCATTCACTGCAGCAACAAATGGTGCTGGGAAAAATGGAAAGCCACATGTAACAAAATGAAATTAAACCTTTATCTCTCACTCTGCACAAAACTCAACTCACTGTGGATCAAAGACTTAGGTGCTACAACAGAGACCCTGCAACTAGTAGAAAAAGTAGGCCCAAATCTTCACCATGTCAGTCCAGGATCTGACTTCATTAACACTACATAGTTTTAATGTTTCTATGGAGTGAGATGGTCAATAAAAAGCTTAAAATAATTTGATAAGAAAGGGACCAAAAACAATGGAGGATTCCAAAATTTGAAAGGTCATGATAGAGGATTAAGAAAGGGGGTAGGGAAGACTTTCCAAAGAGGCAATATACACAGTGTCAAATGCTGCAAAGAGAATTAAATGTCTACTTTATTTAACAATATGTAAGTTGTTGATTGTTCAGGCTAGAACAAACTCAGCTTATCAAGTTAGAAACAGAAAGTTGATCATAGAGTTTGGTGGGAGGATGGGGGAAAATGTAGAGAGAGAGTGTGAACAGTGTTTCTGCTTTGTTATTTTGGATTTTGAGAATTTTCCTGTTTAGATTTGTAAAGACAGGTATTATAGTAAAAATGTCATTTTTTGTTTATTTAAATTTTTGAAGTTGTTTTACTTTGTCAATAAGAGACACTTGAGCAATATGGTAAGATTCCAGGTGAATGAGATTTGCTGTTATCATGTGTCTTTATGTGAGGATGTATACCACTGCCATTGTCATATGAGAAAAAAGCATGGATGTAGGTGCAGTTAAGGATATAAATGTGGCCTTCTGAAGCTCTTTAATAATGGGTCTTCTCTCTCAAAACTGAGGCCATGCTCCATGCTAGAGTGTTGTGGATTTGAGAAAACTATTGTTGAGAATGGAAGAAAAATTACTCAGTGAATAAATATAGTTGGACACTCCAGAATCTTCAATAATTAGATAGGACATCTCCACTCTGTGTATCTATCTAAAGAAATAACCAGTTTCTCAAGATGAGTACTTTTAAAGATACAATATAATTTATTTATTTAGATCAACATGACAAAAAATGAAAGATTTAAATGTAATGACATGGAAAATTTACTACATCTGTTACTCAGAAGTGCCAAGAAAATATGCCTTCATTATTTTCTAAGATGGAACTAAATTTCTTCTTCAAATACCCTATATTAATTATGCGTAAGAGTAACAGAAGTACAAGTTAAGCATGCCAAGTACAAGTGAAGCATAGCATCCCCTTTAAATGATTATCTTATATGGTCTTTGATTTTGTGTAATTCTTAGATATGTTATTGTCTACATTCTCACCCCTCATCTCTCCTCAACTTTTGCACTTCTTTTTAGGAAGCTGTCTGGAAATATAGATGATCCTTACAGCAGTCATAGGTGTTATTCATCACTACATTGATAATAGCTTGGGAGTGAGCAGACTTAGCTGGCTTTTTGGATCACTGTGATGGAACCCACCACTGAAGTCTTTGATCTTTTATCCCTGTCAAAAAGTATCTGCATTCGTTACTGTAGAGCAGGTTTCCGTTAATTTTTTCTCTTCTCTCAGCACTCACCAAGGCACACATGAATTTGGATATGCTGCCTTGAGCAAATCTAAAGGGGACATACCCACTGCTAATATAGAGCTATATTCTTCCTCAAGATTAGCAAGACTACCAAGTGAATGCAGCCTGCTCCTAGTATCCTGCAGCCTTCTTCAGGTAAGGACAGAGGAAGCAGGTCACTAGCCTGCTGTCCTTGGGGTCTTTCATATCTGTTTTGATGTTTCCTATTTCTTATTGACAGAGCAGTATGTAGCGGTAGATGAAAACCTTCAAAAGATCAATTGAAAATTTCAAAATATTATTCCCCTTACTTCCACTTTCTATAAGTTTATTTATTTGTTTATTTTTAATTTTTTCTTATTTTTTGGTAGCAGGTATTGAACCCAGGAGTCTTAACCACTGAGCAACATCCCCATCCTTTCATTTTTTTCAAATTTTGAGACAGGATCTCACTGAGTTGCTTAGGCACTTGCTAAGTTGTTAAGGCTGGCTTTGAACTTGTGATCCTCCTGCCTCAGCCTCCCAAGCCCCTGGGATTACAGGCATGTGCCATGGGCCTGGCTATATAAATTGTATCTACCAATAAGTGGTACATAATAAAACAGAAAGATTGCATGGGATGGTAGAATAATGAACTTCCAACTCTTCAGTAAAAAGTAGGTGAAAATGTTTAACCTGGTGTAAATATTTAGCTGTAAGATATTTCTATTCTGTCTCTCAGTTTTGTTTGTTTGTTTGTTTTTTGTCTCAGTGCTCAAATCTACCACTGTATCTTTATCCCTAGCCTGTATTTTTCATATCAGATCCTTAGTCTTGCTAAGGAGGTGGTCCCATCCAATAAAATTCAAGTTATTAACTGTGTGCTTTGTTAGCATAAGAAGGCTGAATAATTTTTCAATTCCTTTCTCCATCTTTCTTATTTCAGAAATGCACTTCCAGTTTGCATACTTCTTCAAATAAAAAAAATTCAGTATTCTGGGATGATTTTGAAAGATATTAGGCTGAAGATGGTTTCTGATCCAGTCCAAGCTCACAGTAAATTCTTGCACAACTTCATTACTAGATGAAGGGGCATTTGCTGACCATCACTCATTATCTTTAATTATTAGAGCAATGAGGGTTTGTTTCCATCATATCACTTCACACTGTCATGGATGTTTGTTATCATATTTGCCTGCTCAGTGTCCTCCTGCTTCTTGTTTTTTTTTTTTTTTTTTTTGTTTGTTTGTTTGTTTTTTAACTATTGATATAAGACTTGCCTTTAAGTACTCCTGCTGAGGGGGGTCACTTGGAACCCTTGCCCACTACTTGGCACCAAGAGCATGTGCTTATGATCTAAGACTGATGAGGTCTGAGTAGAAAGCGGAATAACAAAGAGCAAAGACATGCCGGCAGTGACTGGACTAAGCAGTGTGCTTTCCAGCTGTGGTGCTCAATTATAGCAGCTTTGGATTACTAAGAGTAATTTGTATAGATCTTATTCTGGAAAAGGACATTAACATTTTTTCCTTAATATCCTGTCCGCATATACATGATTTTCCATTCTCTTTCTTATGTGGTATATTATTTTAGCTAAATAATCACTCTTCACATAATTTTATCTCTGCTCTAGACCAACTGAGTTGGGGATCAGTCGTTTGTGCAGGAGAACCACATTGTCAGTACTTGCAGGTCTTTTAGGTAAGGGGCTCTCTTAGTTCAAACAATCTAAATAACAAAATACCGTAAACTAAATGACTTATGAACAATTGGATTTTCACATGGTTCTGGAAGCTGAACAGTCTAAAGTGAAAATGGTGGTAGATTCAGGGTCTGGTAATAGCCCAGTTTCTAGTTCATAGAGGTTGAATTCTACCAGTGTCCTCATATGGTAGAAAGGAGCAAATGAACTCCCTGATGCTCCTTTTATAAAGATACTAATCCCATTCAGAGGGACTCACTTCCCAGTGGCTCCATCTCCTTATAACATCACATTTTTAATTATATGGATTTTAAGGGGCACAAAAAGTTCAAACTGTAGCAGGGGCTGATAGGGATTCTTTGTGCCTGCTTGTTATAAGCCTGGATGGTAGTACTCTGGAAACCATGAGTCACAAAGAGGCCAAGTGCCTAGACTTCCTCTAGCTTCTCTGTGTGCAGCACAGCATGTTCTCCCTGCCCTTATCCTTCTTAGTGTTCAAGAGCTCAACCTCTTATTGACTCCTAATATTAAAACCTCACTATGGCTCTCTCAGTCCTTTTCAAGGCTAGAGATATGCTGTCACCATCATCCATCCGAAGGGTGAGTGTAACACCCCCTTAAGGCTTCCAGTTAATCTTCCTGTTTTCAACACCACCTTGTATGCACCTGGAGCTTCTGTGTGGTTTAGAGCAAAGATTCACCTACTATGCTGTGTACCAGAATCACCAGAAGGGCTTGTTAAAACAGTGCTGGGCCTCTTTAAAGATTCTGATCCAGCAGGTCTGGAGTGGGCCTAAAAATATTGCATTTTAATAACCTCCTGGTGAGGATGCTGCTGCCGATCTGGGGATCACACTTTCAGTTTTATGCAATCTGCTAAATTGATCACTACCCTTCCTCTTTTTGGAATTCTAAAGATGCTGGCTCTTTTCTCCTCCCTTGTTCTCCTTGTCTTGAATATTTTGTTTTATCAGCAGAGCTTGGGGAGATCTGGATTCAATATGTGTCCTATCATCCATGTTTAACCTGCTGTGTGATTGTTATTCCTGTGTCTCTACTTCGTACCCTTCTCTTATCAGTAACATAACTACAGCACTAACAACAACCAGTGTTGTCAATAAATATTAACTAAAAATCATGAAAGTCTAGAGAAAATCCCAGAAAAATACTAAAGAGGATTACCTCTGGAACAATAGGGAAAAACTTGTAAATTTTATTCTGAATCCCATTTGTTTTCTTTCATTGTAACAATGTCAAATGTTTGAAAGTCAAAATTCATCATTTCATTTTTTATTATGTTTCTTACAAATGCCTTTATATTTTAACTCAGAAATCTTAATTGATTCAACACATTGGTTTACAAATAAACTTCAGAATGCCACAAGTATATGTATTGTGGAAGACAATGTTTTCTAGGGTCAACTGGTGTTTGGAGCTATTTAGTGTAATCAATAATAGCTATAATAATACTTTTTTTAATTTGGAAATTTAATTTAGTGTCGCCCTTGTAGAATCATACAATTCAAACATTTACAGTATACAAATTGATGTTTTAATATATTCAGAGACATGTTTCTATCATCACAATACATTTTAGAACTTTTCTTCACCCTGAAGAGAAAACTTATATTCATTAACATCACTGTCCATTTCTCCCCAACTCCTCTAGCACTGGGCAATCAGCGACCTATTTTAATTTCCTATATTTGCTTATTGTGGTTATTTTACATGAATGGAACCATATACTATGTAGTCTTCTGATTCTTTTCTTTCCATTTGCAAAATATTTCCATGGTTCATGATGCAGTATGTATCATTAGTTCATCATTTTTATCATAATTACTATTCCAATACATAAATATACTACATTTATTGATCCTCCATCTGTTGACCTTTATTTTAATTTACATCAAAGTATTTTCTAATTCTAATTTCTAACCCATGATTTTTCATTAACTAATGAGTTATTTCAGAATATACTGTTTAAGTTATACATATTTGTACACTTCCCAAATTTCCAGCTAGTTTTTCTTTCTCTCTCTCAGAGTCTCTCTGTTTCCCAACATTGCTCTGGAGCATAAATTACTCTATGATCGGATCTAATTGAAATTTCACTCCATCAGAAGAACAATTTTTCATCCATTTTTTTGGGATTTGTTCTGACCCCAAAAGATTCTTACCAATTTCATTCCTTGTAAATGATTCTCTGGTGTAGTAACTGGATTACAGCTTTGTGTATTGCTATTGTGGAGCTACAAGTCTCCTCCCACTGATTCCCACCAAAATCTCTATTGTGTTTGAAAGTTCCTTTGGCCTATAACTTTCCATATTTTCTTTTAAATAAAGTCAGCTCAGTGCATTTTGTTCCTATCTTTACCTTTGGGTAAAATTCCAAATCCTCTGCCCCAAAGTGACAGGCATGACAGTGGTCAGTCATGAAAAGACATCCTTGCTTTACGTGTAGGATGTGCAGTAGAGCAGTGTCCTACAGCACTCCCCATGTGCTTTTCCTTTATGGAACCTCCAAATCCTGAGAAAGCTGGTGCAAGGGTATGAGAGCTCTAGTCTTCTTAGTCTTTGGTGCATGGAATGGAGTTTCTGCCCTTTAAATAGGAGCCAGTTGGAAGAAGGAAGCCCAGGATATCTTGGCCAGTCTCATGTGGAGTTCAGCCAGTGCAAAGCACAGCTTAAGGAGATGAGAAATGCTGGCAACCTGTTCCTCCTGGTGAGAGTCTATGGGTAAGGATTTGGGACAGGAAGTTTCCTGGTCTTCTTCTTACCTACCTGTAGTAAAGATTCTGTCATACTGAGCTTAGGGGGCAGAGTTACTGTGGCTGAAGTACGACGGACTAGTTATATAGATCCTGAGAGTAGGTAAATTTTAATGATAAAATGTTTCTCAATTTGCTTTATGTTCTTTTAACAATTTTTAGGGACGTTAAATGATTGTTTTTATATTTTAAGTGACTTTCACCAGTTAATGGATTTTTTTTTTTTTTTTGCTGGAATATAGGTCTGCAGTTCTCATGGCAGCATTCTGAAATTTATCTCCCTAGGAATATTTGTTATGAGTATTAAAACTAGAAGATATTTTATTTTTTGTGATGTGACTTGCCGCAGATGATTAGAATGACATCACCCTTGATTTACATTTTTGTTATGGAGTCTGGAAACACAGTAAACTTAATGCCAAGATATAAAAATAATTCTTGTTCTTCCAGTATATTTAATGTGGGTAAATTCTCCTTTGTGACATAAATTTGCTTTCTGTTTCAAGTCATCAGTGTTATTGAAGGTTTTCTTTTTTTTCTTTTTTTTTTTTAAGCTAGATAACAAGTCTAGCTATGTGTGGAGGGTTAGATTGTGTGAATGAAATTGTTTTATGATATTAATTCCAAATGTATATGCTTATTTCTATGATTTAGATTTTCTCCTATTTCTTAGTTTAACTGTCATGTTGTGTGGAAGACTTTTAGTGGCATATCAAATTATATGTTACATATCACATAATTCTAATTCTGAAGAATGAAAGTTGCATTTTTTGGCTAATAATTACTAAAATTATATAGCTTAAGAATATCTGGGACAGATGCTCATTGCTCCATTTCTTTTTCAATAAAAAAGGGATAATTATTCAGTGATATTTTGAGGATTAAATTAATACATGCAACATACTTGAAAAGAGTACCTGTTACAAAGCACACACTCAACAAATATTTTCATTTGTTGCTGTGTGATTATTGCTGTTATTCTTGTGAATTAAGATAGCTTGGCAATGAAACATAGGTTAAACAATGAGAAATTTTGTCAGAATGAATTTTGACTTTAAAATATAAGGAGAATTTAGCCAGGTGTGGTTGTGCCCAATTCCTGTGATCCCAGAGACTCAGTAGGCTGAGGCAGGAGGATCCCAAGTTCAAGGCTGGTCTCAGCAACTTAGTAATAACTTGTCAAAAGAAAAGAAAAGAAAACAGGCTGGTGATGTAGCTCAGTAACAAAGCACTCTAGGGTTCAATTACTGGTATAAAGAAATAAAATAAAAAT
Source organism: Sciurus vulgaris (assembly GCF_902686455.1). Lineage (NCBI taxonomy): Eukaryota > Metazoa > Chordata > Mammalia > Rodentia > Sciuridae > Sciurus > Sciurus vulgaris. Next base: position 55,349,078 of record NC_136462.1, on the reverse strand, counting down.
ATAAGGAGAGTTTCATTTTCTTTTCACTATAACCGTTAGTAAGATTCCTGAAAGAGTAGTGATATAAAATTAGCATTGGCTCATATTCAGTCCTTCACAAAGAACAGTGTTTGATACATTCACCCTCTGATTTAAAGGCTCACTTAAATTCAAAGGAATGTAGTCATTCCTTTGATTCCAGCTCACATCGTGAAGCCATCTTTTGAGAACTGCCATTGCTTAGCTTTGGAGCTGAATACAGCTTCTTTTTGAAAGCTACTTCATGCATGTTTTTAATCTGTTTTCTATACTGATCTCTTTGAGATGAAACAAACTTAAATCAAAAGCTTTATTTGTTTGAGCTTATAGAACGGGCTGCAATTATTTAACAATCACAGGCCTCTTCTGTACTCAGCATCTGCAATGAATTTTCAGAAAAAAGAACTTCTTTCTGAGTACAGAGGAAAAACACAAACATCAAATATGATAATAAATTTGGCTTTTACTCAACTCGGATATTGAATTCTCAACAGTTTTCATATATAAGGTATATTATTGGCATTTTGTTTCTAAAAGCATTACTTGATACAAGATAAAAAAAATTGGTTAAAATTGTGAGTACCATAATATTTTAATTATTATTTACATATGTGAAAATAAGTAAAATTATCATTTTTCCTCAGGTCATATAATGGGATTTTGGTAAAGAAAATTTTCACTCTAATAAAATATAAAAATAATCATCTACTTACACATTAAAATTTATTTTTATTGCTTCTTGCTTTATTTTTTCAACCCTTCTCTAAAATCTAACTCTGTATCAACTTATTTCTTTGCTGTAAACAGTAAATACAATTATTCTTAGTGAATTGATGGGTCCCTTCTCATGAGCATTAAGATTTTTAATTATTAGTTTGTTTTCTGGTAGCAATTATTCCATATATTGTTAAGCACTTACTTTTCCCAAAAAAAGGAATATATATTCTAACCTAAAAGAAATTTTAGCTAAAAGAAAATATTTCTATATTCTAGGTTTTTATATTTCAAAGGAATTGCTTTTGTTTTTGTAATTCCTTTTTCTATAGTAACCCTATTTACTATTTTATGAACTGGTTTTTACTAATCTGGGAGGTAAGGATCTTACAATACATGTAAATTAATTATTTCACTAATATTTTGGGGGCAGAGACATTATCTGTGAAAGATGCAGTATGCTGATTTCCATCTAGAATAAGGTCTTTATCTCCTCATATACTGGTATCAGCTTAACAGTCTGGTACTGGTCCACAGAACTCATTTTGAGAAGCATTGCTATACAGAATTTTAACATTCCCTTTAAACCCATATAAAAGGGGAAAATACCTCCAGATGACTACCCTATGGGAATAAAGAATAAATTTACTCGTTTCCACCTAAGAATGAAGAATACTTTCTTGTGAAAGAAAAGGATATGCAAGTTTTGCACATATGCATGCAAAACTGATTTATTAATTCTATACATTTTCTGGGCATTTTGGCATTCTTGAAGTTATAAAGTAGGTTTATTTTGTTGTGTACATATGTTCTGATTTTAGAATTGTGCTTTTCTTTCATAGATGTCAACATCACTTTATGGTTTCAAAATTGTATTGGTCAGTGTGTGGACAAGAAGATAGAAATATGCTACCTATTTCAAAAGGAGGGAATTGGTTACAACATGTTAAAAAGATTGGCATGACCGAGGTACTGAAACAGAAAATAATAAGCGTTATCCAGAAAATCACTAATGCTACTGGGTTAGAATTCATGAACTAACCCTGGATGCTAGGCTGCTGAAGGGTAGCTATTCAAGGGCTGACTCTGCTAAAGATGTACCATAGATATCAGAGAGAGAAACAAGTTCAGCCCTGATGGGACTGATGGAATTCACAGTTACCTTGTCTCATCTGTGCTGCAGCAACATCAGCAGACAGTAGCAATTACTGCAACTTTCACTACAGTCTGAGCTAAAAGCTTCTCAGTTCTTCTAGCCTTAAAAATTACCTATTAGGGCCTCAAATTAGCTGGACATATCAGAAAGCAAGCTTGCAAATGTTAGAACACCTAAATAATTGAACTACCCATGGTCATACCCATCCTTGCTGCTCTGTGGCAATTTTAAGGCAAAGAACAGAAACACAGACAACTTCCTTTTCCTCATTCCTTCATGTAGTGATTTTTTTTCTCATTGGTATTAGATAATAAGAAGCCATCTGACAATAGAGCTTGTGAGAGGTTGTTTTGAGGCTCCAGCTTCTAGAAGTATGTAAGCATCATAGAAGTGGCCTGAGGAAAAGAAACTGAAAGAGAAAAATGTTCTTCTTTTGAAAGAGTACTTTGAATTTCATCAAAATGATTCTTTGGCTGGCATGGTGGCACACACCTATAATCCCAGCAGCTCATGAGACTGAGGCAGGAGGACCACGAGTTCAAAGCCAGCTTCAGCAATGGTGAGGCACTAAGCAACTCAGTGAGACTCTGTCTCTAAATAAAATACAAAATAGGGCTGGGGATGTGGCTCAGTGGTCAAGTGTCCCTGAGTTCAATTCCTGGTTACCCCCCACAACAGAAAATTCTTTCATTAATTTCAGTGTCATGCAGGGTAAAACTAACTTCCTTCTCTGAATTTGTTTTATCATCTCTTAATGAAGGAGTTGGACTCCTTCTGGTTTCTCTGTATGCTCTAAAATTGTTTTCTGATAAATATCAATCAGTTGAAATTTCTCAGTCTAGTTAGCACTATAAGTAGGAGAATGTAAGCCAAAAATGTAACCCACATTTGTGATTTAAAGTTTTCTGGTATCCACATTCAAAATAATGAGAATAGGTGAAAGTAGTTTAAATAATATAATTCAATTTATCTACACTATGATTATTTCAATGTATAATCAAATAAAGATGATTTGCTTTGTGGTTAACATACTTTTGCCATATGAAGACCTTCCAATCCAGATATATTTGGGCTACAGAAATATCACTTTGGACTAGTCACATTTCAAATGCCCAAGAGCTACAAGTTGGCATTGACTATGATATTGGGTAAAGTACATTAAGATAATATTTTTGTAGGTTAATGGAACATTGATACCTTTTTACTCTTTTATTTTCCCTTTTCTCATATTATCCTTTATTACTAAATAAAATCAAATATTTATTTTTTTGTAAAAATAAATCGATAAACTAATAAAATAGCATTTAAATAACATGGTGTAACTCAAAGACTAAACAGTAGCAAAACCAAGCACCAACTAGGAAATCATAGATTTGAAATTTTTCTTAACACTTCTAGCTATGTTATCTTTGAAAAGTTAACTTTTCTTTCCCTCAGATCATCATCTATAACTTGGAAATAAAAGTGCCATTTTATCAAGGTTGTTATGAAAAGAATTGTCTGAAATATTAAATGCAAATCATGCAATCTTTGCACAAGTAGTTCATATGAAACGTTTCTTTGAAGAATTGAACTTTGAAATAGCAACAAAGTAATATGTATAGTGAAAAGGTAAAAACTCATTTTGACATACTTTGTACAAAGATCAATTGGATAAAGTAGTGTGATGTGTATGTACAAATACATACGGATCTGTATTTAAGTGCATGACAATGTAGAGATTACTGGCATAATCACATATATGTATATATATGTGTGTGTGTATGTATGTGTGTGCGTATATATATATAGACAGATTATCTATACAGCTGCATATACATGTGTATTTAGATTTTCTACTTTGTCCACTTCCTTGCTCTGTGTTCTTGGAGAAGTTATTTAGCACATGGGCTTTAGTTTCCTCATCAGAAAGAAGAAAAAGAAGAGAAGTGGTGGGGGTAGAAAAGGGAAGAATGAAGGAGGAGGAACCTACTTCATACAGCTCTCCTACTTCATACAGCTCTCCTACTTCACACAGCTCTCCTACTTCATACAGCTCTCATGAGAGCTAAAATAACATGATATCTGAGGAGCTTACATCAGTGTCTAGAATATGTTAAGAACTATAAAAGAGTCTGCTAGTATTAGTGAAATAGCTTTCATCAAGATGATACACATGTGTTTTTAAGAGGATCACTTTACCTTTTATGGAGAAAATTTGGGAGGATGTCATAATGTTTGGGTGGCTGTATCATGGCATGAAATATGATGGAGGCCTTATGGATGGAGATAAGTGTACAGATGTGAGAAACTATTGATGAGATGGAGTTGACAGGATTTGGCGATTGAACAAATCATTACATTAGGTGATAAGGGAGAGAGGCCACAAGGCTGAAAGATACATTTTTAAGTTGTGTAAAATGAAATGGGGAGGTAAACCATGGGCAGGATAGATGAAAACACAGTTGGTTTAGTTTTGAGCAAGTATTTGAGATTTCTGCAGGTCATTACTTAGAGGTGTCTTGGAAGATACACATATTTAGGATTTCCCAGCATATCTTAGATAATTGAAAACTGGAAAGTAAATGAGATGGCACTAGAAGGATAAAATTTTTAAAAAGAGATCAATAACTTTGTGAAATACTAATATAACAACTCTGTGCTGTATAATTTACAACCCATCTTTATCTCTAACACAGCCATCTTGTAAGTAAAATACTGTTCTTGTTCAAATGCAATAAGTGGGACTCAGAGGTTAAGCTTTTGGCCAAGGGCAGCTTCCACATTTCTTCGGAAGAGTGAATTAAGAAAGTCAGTCTAATTAGAAGGAAGTTGAAGTTCCAGGGCATTTTATAGAATGTTAAAATATCAAACAAAGTCTGAAAAGTGATAGAGATTTGTATCTTGCAACAAGATACCCCATTCCTTCTCCCTTAGCATAGCTACTGGCTGTTTTGCAAGATCCTAATATAAAATAATTGTAAACTGAAGGGTGATTTGTTAGGAAACACAGTGTGGATCACAAGAGACAGTCTAGTTCCCAGCAACATCAGAAGCCAAATAACACAAACACCATTGTGGTAGCAGTGGTATCCAAAAGGAGGGGTTACTGAGCACCCCACAAGGAAGAAGGACCTAATATATTCCAGAAAAGATGGTTAGAAATTCTCCAGGCTGGAAAGTATGACAGGAACAATGAAGAATTTCAGATTAACTTGGGTCCTGCCCTCTGTTTTGCTATTTCTTGAGTTCTAGAGCCTCAGCGAATGGTTTGCTCTTGTGAAGATTTGTTGCCTTTATAATACAAGGGGATTAAATTAGAGTACATCTGAAATCAGTCTACTCCTGCAATTCAAAGTTTGTTTTAGCAATACTACTATGTAATTGAAGATTTCAAGTTGCACCCCTGAAACCATAGCTCACATTTACATTCCCCCATTTGCTCTCCTTTTGAAAATCTGCTAAGTTTTGAAAAGAAAATGTTTTTTCCTCCCTCTCTGCAATGTTGCAACTCATCACAGTTTGTCAACACCAGTCCTTGACATGACTCTTTGAAACTGAATCAGCTTTTCAGCCTTGAAGCAAAGATTTCTACATTTGCTTACCTGGCTTTTGATCAGTGCCCAGATGAGCTCCTGATAGTCTTCAAATAAACTGTGCTTTCTTATATTGCCTCGTTAGGTTTTCTTATAAATGGTCTTCTCTTTTGTTTTCTTTATCTTTCAACTTCTGTTTTCAGATACTGCACAGCTTTTCAGGAAATAAGATTTATTTTCCCTTTGAGAAGCTGCTACATTGTATATTAGATTGGTGTTTGTTACAAATGATGTTAAGATAGAGTAGCATCTACAGAGAGTGTGATACCTTGGAGTGGTTTTTTGACAATTTGATTTTTTTTATTGTCTCTTAAAGTTGAAAGCCCTGCTTTTCACACAGAGCTTGTATTTGACACCTATGATGAAGAGTCAACATAAAATTACCACCTGTGACATTTAATTATGAGGCTCTGTACAGAGAAAGACTGGCACATGTGCTTACACAGCACTAAGCAGCACTGGACATCTGTGATCTATAAATGTGCCACCTCTGAAGAGCTCAAACTCACCCTTGGAAAGAAGTATTTGACAAGTAAGGTGGGCAATTTTTTCTTAGATAATATTTGGTGAATTACTTTGTAAAACTCAGTGACTGGTTGAATTCCTCTTGGCAAAAGAAAAAACAAATGCTGAATTATAAACTGTTAAAAATAGATCCTGATTCCCTGAGCTTACCTTCTTGGAAAGTACTTTTACATGAAAGTAAGTTTGAAAATTAGGAGTCTAGAATTTAGGTTTAAAACTTCCTGGGGCTATTTTCTGAAATGTACCCATGGTAAAACAATAGGAATATACACACTATCAAATGGAACATCAGTTCTTGGAGTGGGATATTTCCAGATGCACTGTTTGTTCTGTTGTATGGTGGGTATTAATGAATATTGGTAACATTTTTGTAAAGGAGTGTTTTAGTCAACTTTTTTCACTGCTGTGACCAAAAGATCTTATAAGAAAAATTAAGAGATGGAAAAGCTTATTTGGGAGGTCATGATTTCAGAGGTTTTAGTCCATAGACAGCCAGTTCCATTTTTCAGGATCTGAGTCAAGGCAGAACATCATGGCAGAAGAGTGTGGCAGAGGAAAGCAGCTGGGGACATGGTGCAAAGGAAGCAGAGAGAGAGGGCTCCTCTCAACCAGGACAAAGTGTATACCCCAAAGGCATGCCCCTCATGACCTACCTCTTCCAGCCACACCCTACCAGCCTACAGTTTCCACAGTTAATCCCTATCAGAGATTAATGCATTGACTGGTTAAGGATCTAATAACCCAATCATTTCATGTTTAAAAGTCCTTGCATTGTCTCATACATGAGTTTTGGGGGGACACCTCACATCTAAACCATAACAGGAAGACAGAATTCTACCACCATCCTCTTAGGGTGCCAACTGGGCCTGATAATTAAATAAATCGACAGGAGAAAATCATGTGAACTTACCTAATAGAATTTTTTGCTGTTGTTCTTGGTTTTGTTCTGTTTGGTGGTACAGGAGTCCTCATGGAAGAAACTGTTGGAGTCAAATATATATATGTATATATATATATATATATGTGTGTGTGTGTGTGTATATATATGTGTATATATATATACACATACTGCTTTGACTGCTTTGGATAAAAACTAATTATAAAATGTAATTATAAAATGTGATTAGGAGAAGGGGCTTGGTCTTTAACTGGGTAGAGAAGTAAATAGGAAATTGAGTATTAAGGTAACAGTATTTGTATAGATTTCCTTTGGCCTCAACTTACTTTCATGTTAAGGATGCTGTTTTCCTTCTAGTATAGGGAGGACATTTTTCATATGGAACTTTCATCTCTTGCTTTTAAGAAACAGCTTAAAGCTCACAGTGATATTCTTGTAGTTATTGCTTTTCAATTGCCTTTAACTTTGTCAACATGCCTAGTACAGCATAATTCAGGTGGCATATTTTTAACTCCCTCACTTTACAATATGAATTAGAAAAATGCTCTATTTGGGTAGTAGTTGTAATTCATTCCTAAAACTCTTGTGTATGGTGTGATTCTTGGCCTCTTAGTAATTGCTTGATAAATATTTCACTTATGAGTGGTAATCTTTATTGCCATAGCCATACATATATCCATAGCTATAAAAGCTCTGATTCCATTTCAAAATATTTGAATGCTTTCTGTAAATAGATGAGCATTGACTTGAAAGTCAGAATATACTTCAAGCCAAATAAAGGATAACTTTGGATATATCATTTCTTGTTGGCACTCAGTTTCATGAGTGGTAAAATAAGCAGTCTGAAAAAGAAAATTCTAATATTATATCTATGGTATACATTCTCTAATTTGTACTGATGTTTAGTAAATAGCAACAATAATATGAGATTGAAGCATATAAGAAATTTAAACGTATGAAAACACACAGAATTCATTAATAGATAAATTGAATTGTATTATTATAGTATCTTTACAAAATGGTAAATATGCTCTAGAAAATTAGAAATTTATTTTTGTAGTTTATAAACTAACCATTAAGGAGCAAGATAATATATGACTAAAATACTAGTAAAGAAGATAGAAGAACAAAAAGAAAGGATAAGAAAAAAAAGAACAAGTAATAGATGGGACACATAAAAATGAATCAACAGGTGTTAGACTTGTATACCACTGTATGATTATAAGTATACATATGTATACTTATATGCATACCTATTGTGTATACCTATTACTATATAATATATTGTACAATATACTTAGTATATATGTGTACATATCCATATATGTCTATATCCACTATCATCTATATATTATAACAGATTTATATTAGTCTGGATAAGAAAAATATAAATTATGTGCTATTATACTGTTTAATAATGACAAAATGATTGAAAATAAAAGGATAGAAAAGACACCATGATAATGATAAAATAGGAAAAGTTTGTTTACTCATATCATACAGGGAAGACTTTAAGAAATGTAATTAGCAAAATCAAGGTACATTTCATAATAAGAAGATTGTTGATTCCAAAGGTATTTTAGTCAATTTTTTCACTGCTGTGACTAAATGACCCAACTAACACAACTGTAGAGGAGGAAAAATTTATTTGCGGCTCACAGTTTCAGAGGTCTTATCCACAGAAGGCTGGCTCCATTCCTTAGGGCTTGAGGTGAGGCTGCACATCATGGTGGGAGAGGGTGGCAGAGGGAAGCAGCTCACATCATGGTGATCAGGAAGCAGAGAGTTTCCACTTGTCAGATACAAATATATGCCCCAAAGCCATGCCCCCAACTCCCTACCTCCTCCAGCCACACTGTATACTACTTCAGTTACCACTCTGTTACTCACACCAGGGAATTAATCTACTGATTAGTTTAAGGCTCTCACAACCCAATTATTTCCCCAATGAACTCCTTCTCATTGTCTCACATGTGAGCTTTTAGGGGAAATCATAACAAAAGACAAAGGTAAAAGTGCTAAATTTGTATCCACCTAAAAAAACAAATTGAACAAAGTATAAAAGAATAGAAGGAGATACAAACAAATCCACAACTATGGTTGAGATTTTAACAACTTTCTCAGTCTCTGGTAGGATGAATATATGAAATTAAATTTATTTTATAAAGATAGACAACCCCTAAAAATTGGAATTTAAAGAAGACTATTTTAAAAATCTTAGTGGTCAAATAAGAAACCGCAACAGAGTTCAGAAAAAAATATCAAACCAAATGATAAAAAACAGATCTTTACTAATGATAACAGTGAAAGAGTTTCATTATTAAAAGGTTTACAGGACCCCAAATGACAATGCTTATGAATGAACAATTTATTTTAGAAAAAATAAGAACAAAATAGCAACAAAGTAAGTGTATGGAAAAGGCTGCCTCACTTTAAGGGTCTGGAGAGGTTGAGCTGCCCTTCCAAATGCTTTTCCTCTGTAGGGTCCTAGTGAACATCCTCTCTCAGATTATCAGCAAGTGGAACCAAGGAGCCCAAAATGGAGTCTAAATCACTACAGGTTCCTACATTCTCCAGGTTATGTAGTAATTTTTATGCTGCACAGACATCTTCAAAGGTAGAAATCTCCAAGTTTCCACCTGAGGTCTGGTACACATAACCAGTCTCACAGTTACTAATAAACAATGCTGGCAAGCAGTTTAAAGCATCTCAAAATTTACTTTGAACATATAGTTACAAGGAAGCACCTATCAATGTAGTCCATGCCTTGACCAGGAGTTGGTGCTATGCAAGTACATCTATTACTTCCACAAAGAACTCAGGTCAATTGGAGACTGGCTAGAATCATGCTCCAGAAACAACAGCATCATGCCACTTGCATAAGTAAAACTGAGGCAGTTCTCAGAGGGAAACTGATGATTCCAAATATTTAAACCAAAAAGTGATGAAAATCAAAGGTCTGAATTCCCAACTTAAGAAAATAGTAAAAGAAGATCAAACTTAATTCAGAAAAATTAGAAAGAAATAATGAAGATCAAATGAAAACAGAAACTAAACCTAGAGATAATACTAAATGCAAAATATATGATCAGAATCAATAGAAATAAAAGTTGATTTTCTTTCTTTTTTCTCTTCCTTCCTTTCTTTCTTTTTTAAAGGCATCCTCCCTCTCTGTTTCCACCAATGCATGCTATTCTCTTTGTATTTCTTTGCTAGTCATCACACTGAGTTGTATATACATATATATATATTACTTTCCCAGTGTAGCCTTGAGTCCAAATATGAACCCTCCAATGACTGAACTGATAAGACTACAACACATGGCACCCCTAAGCAGGTGAAGTTCCCAAGTCTTCAGAATATAAGTATACATAACAGTATGCAAACACTTACAGAGTGAACTGTTTCAGCCGCAGCCTGGTGTGGACAAGGAAGTATGGCTGCCTCTCCCTGCTCCATATGAACAGGCCTCATTATCTGTAGTGTGATTATGGAAGGGTGATGGGGCAGCCCAAAATGGCGATAGGCTGTAGCCCAAGGCTTCCAGTGGGCTGTTATGTTTCTGGTGTGTAAGCAAAACCATGAATAATGGCAGCCCTGGGAAAGGTTGGAAGATGAAGGCCTCCTGGAAGTTGGGCTGTGATACCCCTACACTGTAAAAGTTGATTTATTTTACCAGCTTATAAAAAAGAAAATTATTTCAAGTTAATCAGTTAAACAAAATACAAATTATTGATACTTTCAATGAAAGAATGGAACACCACTATGGAACACCACTATGATAATATATCTAAAATATAAATAACAGTATATCTAAAATACCAATAAACTTGATAGTGTGATAAAGCTGAACAAAATTCTTTGAACACAAATACTGTAACTTAAGTTAGAAGAAAAACAAATATGAATGAGTTTCTCTTATTAAAGATATACAGAATAATTAAAGAAAGAAAAGCTCAGAGCTAAATGATTATGGTGATAAATCATTTCAAATATACTCTTTCAGAGATCCCCCCAAATAAAATGTAACCTCCAACTCATTCATGAGATACCATAATTTTTAATAAAAACTAATAATGATATTACTAAGAATTACTCACTAATAAATATTTCTAATGAACATAGACACTAAAATCCTAAGATGTTTGGAAATTGAATCCAGAGGTATATACAGAGAATATCTTGCTATCAACTGAGGTTTATTTCAGGAATGAATGTTTGAATTAACATCATTCAATAGAGTTTGGTAAATTAACAGATTAATACAATAAAGTCATACAATTATCTCAGAGGATTCAGAAACATATTTCAAAAGTCAACATCTGTTTATGATAAATAAAATAAAATAGATGAGAAATTTTACAGATGACTGACTTTGTTATCAGGCAGGGTTCAGTCAGAGAAACTGACTAGTAGAAGATACTTACTTGAGATTTATTGTAAGAAATTTTCTTAAATGATTTTAAGGCAGATCAGGCACATTCAAAATCTCAGGACAGATCCAGCAAATGTACCACTGAGCCACATCCCCAGCCCTAAGGACAGGTCATGAGGAAGGGCTTACTATAATTCACAGGCATGTTCTATAGTCACAGTCCACAAAGCATTTACATTCATACTGTATAAAGAACTCCTTAAAATAATTAACAAAAAGTCATAAAACCCAATGTAGGCATTTTACAAAAGTGGACATACAAATAGCCAATAAACATGAAAATAGGTTCAACTCTATTAGTCATCAGAGAAATTAAAAATAAAACCACAATATAATGCACAATCTTCAGAATGGCTAAAATGAAAAAGACAGAAAATGCCCAGGACTGGGAATATATAAAGGAAGAAGAACTCATCCTGCTGCTCATGAGCACTCTCTTAGTGTTTTTGGAATAAGCACCTTAGAAAATGGCAATAAAAAAGGCAGTAGTATAAAGGATGTTTTAGTCTGCTTTTTCTAGGCTGCAACTAAAAAAACTGACTAGAACTATGGTAGAGGAGGACAAGTTACAGTTTCAGAGGTCTCAGTTCATAGACATCAGGTTTCATTCCTCTGGGCTCTAGGTGAGGCTGAAGATCATGGTGGAAGAATGTGGTGGCGGGGGAGTAGCTCACATGATGATCAGAAAGCAGAGACTCTACTTGCCAGATACAAATATATATCCCAAAGGCACACCCCCAATAACCCACCTCCTCCAGCCACACCATAACTGCCTTCAGGTAGCACTCATTGATCCCATCAGATGATCAATTCATTATGAAATTATGGGTTAAGGCTCTTGTAAACCAAATATTTCTTGGCTAAACCTTCTTGCATTGTCTCAAGTCATGAACTTTTGGGGGAAACCTCATACCAAACCATAACACAAGCCCTGTGACTCCTTATGACTGAGAGAGTCTGTTTCTAAGTCTGTGAGGTAGAAGTGCATAAGGACCCCTAAAATCACGCCCAAGAAAGTCAAAACATACCATTTCTGATAACTCCGAACTGCAAACAATTCAAAAGCTTATCTACAGGAGAATGAACACAAAATACATTATGGCATAATCATTCAATAAATACTCAACAGAAATATGGCTAAAGATCTCATTTGATAAACAGTGTGGATGAATCTCAACCATTTTAACCAAAAGTAAGAGTTACACTTGATATGCTTCCACTTACATAAGGGTTAAAATCTAGAAAATCTAATCTAGTAATTATATTTGAGGAGAGGTACACAAAACCAGAGATGAGGATAAGCATAATTTCTATGGTGCCAAAAATGTTCATTCTTATTCTGGGTGCTGAATAGACAGAAGTGTATAGTCTGATTCAATTTGTTTAAAATAAAAAAAATCACTGGGCTGTGCATTTTTCTTTGTATCTTCTACTCCATGTATTTACTTTAAAATATTGTGCTTGCATGTTTTTTAGAGCATAGACTCTAGGAGTCAAATGATTTATTGTGCATCTTAGCTCTGAAATGTGTGACCTTTGACAAATCATTTGTTCTTGTTTCTAGTTTCCTCATGGGAAAATTGGAAATAACAATATCACCTACCATATAGGGTCACTGGGAGGAAAAAATGTGAATGCACACATAAAACATTAAAAAACAGAGACTGTATAAATAAATTGAGATATTATTATAAACTACTGATATATAATACATGTGTATTCATGCTTCAGATGAGCACACATACATACATATATAACACACACACATATATATATTTCTCCATGGCAACCTCCTTTGTTCTTCCTAATAATTCAAAATCTTATCTTTTATTGCCTTATTTCTCTCTTGCAGTTATGTACATAAAAATGTGGTACTAAAATGTAGTTTATGGCAATGCTATAAGGAACAGACATAGCAATAGTGCCCTTTATTTCCTTTTTCAGGCATAACACTAAATTCTACGTAACAGCCTAAAGGATAATGTTGTGTCATTTTTAATTCATATAACTAGAGGATTAAGCCATATCATCATTGCAAAATCCATCTTTACTACTTATCAACAATTGACTGGTTTGTTATCCTAAGGCAAAGCCAGGTGTTGCTCTCATATTATGTATTATTTATGACTATTGTGTAGAGTGGGCCTTTGGAATTAAATTAGAAGAAAACAAAATACTTACATTAAACCTCTGAACAATGAATTGTTCCTGGGAGTTGAGGACCATAGCAGGTCAAAATCAGAAGGGTGCCATAATACATTTTTTCCTAAATCCTAAAGACTACATCATGGACAGGAACTCAAGTTAATTTACATATTTATTGCATAATGTTTTTGACCAAAACAGGACATTCTTTAAGATGAGATGGGGATATTAATATTTTGCTGGGACATCAGGAATTTGCTAAGACTCCTCTAGGCAAATTGGAGATAGGGTCATTTTAGGTACAAAATTTCCTTTGAATGGAGATTGAGTTATTAAGTGGTGTTGGAAGTGTGATTTGAGGTGGGTGTTACTGGTCATAGTAGGCGAAATTGCTGTCCAAGCTCTAAAAGAAGTTGAAACTTGAAGGGCCCTGAAGAGGCAGTGCAGACAGGTGTCCCTGGTGGTGTGTGCTCTCAGTTCACACTAGTTCAGCAGCAAGTGCTTCCCACATTGTGTAGCATTTTAGGAAGTCTGTGAATCAGTTGGTTTTAAGAATGTGAGATGGAAAATGATGAAAGCAACAGGCTCCTGTCCTTGTGGTTAGATAAATATTGTTATGACTTGGAATATGTAGGGTCAGAAATTTTGGTCTTGAACCAATGTTCCCATAAGTTATCTATGATTGAATCAGCCCTGTAACTCTCAAAGTACCCACTCCCCTCCAAAGCAGCATTCCCTCATTCCCAGGTACAAGGTAGACATTCCTCTGTATCCCTAGAGCACCCTATGTACCTTTCTATCAAGTTTCACAGCATCCCTCAATCACTAACTTGCTGTTGTCTCTGTGATTCCTCTCTTAAGCTTTTTTAGTTGTTGTTGTTTGTTTGTTTGTTTTTTGTTTTTGTTTTTGTTTTTGTTTTTGTTTTTGGTACCAGGGATTGAATTCAGGGGCACTCGACTGAGTCTCATCCCCAACCCTATTTTGTATTTATTTAGAGACAGGGTCTGACTGAGTTGCTTAGTGCCTCGCCATTGCTGAGGCTGGCTTTGAACTTGAGATCCTCCTGCCTCAGCCTCCAGAGCCGCTGGGATTACAGGCATGTACCACCACACCTGGCTCTCTTAGGCTTTTGATAGCACCGGCCATGTTACATTTATCTTTATGTCTGTGTCAAACACACTGTTCAGTGCTCAGTGCTTTGTGGTCATTAGCACTTTGTTAAATATCATGAATAATGTTAGGAAAAACCTTTGTATCTTTAAAACCCTCTTATACTTACCTATTTTATTTAAGAATTTCTCAGAGCAGATGCTCAGTAATTATATTACTGGATACAGTAATTATATTAGTGGATATTTTTGTCATCTATTCCAAATAATATGGAAACTTGGCCGAATTTATATTTCAGTAAATCTACCACACATTTAAAATACCTTTTAATAAATTGGTTTGTTTGAAGTCAGTAATTCTGTTTTGTGTGAAATAGGTAAAGGAAGAAGTCATTCAAGTTTCCACATGCCTGGTAACATGGTCTTCTTAGCAGCAATGATTAGTAGATTTGTTCAGCATTTTCAAGGAATGTTGCAGTATAGCAGGGAAAGAACACCAAAATCTTGTATACTGCACTGTGGATCCTAATGTTTTATACATGATTTCTTAGCTTATTCCAAACACATCAAAGTTCATTGCTGACCACTGATAAACACATTTATCCTTGTCTGAGACCTTTGCAAGAGCTACTACTTTAACTTTATTGTCTTATTTAATATACTCTAGCCAACATCATCCCGGTGGGAACTGCTGTCTTAACACTTGCATTTTCTGCATTGGAATATTAGTTTCTCTGTGTGCCCTCATTTAAAGCTGACCTTTCAAAATTTTAGATTTCACCCTACACATACTGTTTTGATTAACTATTTAGATGGATGATTAGTCATAGATATTTTAACTTATTTACACTTGGGCATCTTCATTTGGTTCAGACACTTCATTTCCTGCTTAATTTCTAGACTTATTGTTTTTATATTTTATAGGAAAATGTCAAGAGCTTTAATAGGGAAGTGTTCCATTCATACATATTATTAAGCTAATCTTCAATATGTGTTGTTTTATTCTCAGGTTTTTTTTCTTGATATTATATGTGCCTCTTCTGTGGTCCAAATAAAAATTGAATTATAATCACTAATATGTGTAGTAGATTTTGCTTATATTGCAATTAAAAGTAGCTGGCTGGTCAAAAACATTATATTCTTTAATTTGTGTGTCCAGTATAAGAAAATGTATTTAAGGCCAGTTTCCTAAAAATAAAACTTGGAAATTAAGCACAATGCCATTGTGTATGGCTTTATTAAATATTGAAGAATACCATTAAAAATTATTCATTGGAATTTGCAACACAATTATAAAAAAAGTCATTCAATATTTTTTGCCATGAAGACTGGATTGCATTTTTTAACTGTAACATTTCTGTAATATTTTATAATACCACCTGCACTATTCTATCTTACCCTTCCAATTTAAAAACCTCTCTTTGGCAGGTGGTCATATATACCTGAATATTAGTTAATCAGTTCGAGAAAACTGAGGCAGTTACAAATACTACCAGCACGGATGGCCACTATTAGCTTTCTGTGCTGTGACCAAAATACTGCCAAGAACAATCTGGAGAAGGAAAAGGGTTTTTTGACTCATGGTTTCAGAGGCTTAGTCCATTGTTGGTCAACTTCATTGCTCTTGGCTCAAGGTGAGCCAGAACATTATGTCAGAAGGGAGGAAAGCTGCTCACCTCATGTCTGATAAGGAAGCAGGGGTAGGGGAAGGGGCTGCAGAGAAGATGAACCCTTCCAATGCATGAGGAGTGCTCAGTCTCCTCTAGACACAACCCACCTGCCCACTGTTACCACTCAGTACATTCGACCAGATGGACTGATGAGATAACAGCTCTCACAATCCAATCATTTCATCTCTGAACATTTCTGCTTTAACACAGGAGCATTTGGGGGACAGCTCATACCCAAACCATAATAGCTAGAATATACTATAGCTTTCTTTACTCTAAAACAAGTTATTTCAGATTATTCCAGACAATCATCAAGCAATTTCATTTTGTGCTTCTAATTTTGGCTCTAGTGTTGTGAGTGTCTGACTAAAATGGAGGCCTACTTTGATTCTCTTTCAAAGTGGAACAACATAAAGAATTGAATATGGCAGCTATATTTTTTAAAAAAAAGTATTTTCTTATAGACCATTTGAGTCTATGTATTTAGATCATTGCTACCTCCTAATATAAAATATACTAACATTGAAATTATACATTATATAGAGAACATATTGAATTTATTTATTCAATTGGGTTACTATAAAATTTATTTTGCATATGAGAATAGATTTTGTTATTTTGTTTTTAAATTAGACATACACAAAACATAAGCATGCAGAAATTCTTCCTCATGTCATCATAAACCTAGTAAGATATTTAAAGGAACAAAGCTGTGTAGCAAACAATGACAGGAAATAGAAAATACAAATCAGACAGCTGTACTAGACATTTTTAAAGCTCACTGAGTTAATCGGTTTCATTTTACCACAATAAGTTGCAAAAGACACACCAGTTCATTGAACTTGCCTAACTGAAATGATGCCCAGGGAACACTTTAACAGGAATCAGCAAGAGAAACAACCTTCATTACTGAGCTGCTGAATTTGCACTTGAAGGCCTCTAAGGCCAGGCTTACTATAACAGAATTGAGATTAAAAAAAAAAAAAAAAACAAGAAAATGTGCAGCACTGTGTGAAGAGAATTAGAACAGGCTCATATAATTCTGGTTGATAGTCCCAAATTTAAAAGATAAGATTCCAGCTTTAACTTTAGATCTAAGAAGGAATTATGCTAATATTTTTTCTAACATTTTTCAGGTATTACTCATTCAACTTTCAATTTCAGTGGCATGCAAGCCTGCTAATCTTTATCATATTTTCTTATACTTTTGATATCTATGCATTTTTATTTTTATTTTGCTTATGACATTTTCAATAATATATTATTTTAGATAAACCTTTATTAAGCATCTCTAATTTACTATTAAACATTGTTTTAAAATAAAGTAAGATGTGAGGAAGAAAAATTTAAGTAGAAAAATACTATCCCATGAAGGAATCTACTTAGGATGTTGTTTATTACTAAAATTGGAGAGCTAAGTATAGAATAAGACTAACAATCTATGTCTTATATACAGGCATGTATGGGGCATAAAAAAGAAAAAAACAGTTAAGTAGATAGGTTGGTAGATAAGTAGAGAGGGGTGAGTAGCTATTTTGGTTATAGTAAGTCTCTGTTACAAAAATTTTATACCATTTTTCTATCCTCTAAATACTATTGCATTTATGAGTTATTCAAGATATATATGAAGTCAGGCCATAAATAAGACAGAATAAAATAGAATTTTGCATTTATGGTGATCATTTAGCCACATACTGCAGGTTTTCTTCCTCCACCTTGTATTTTGCATTTATAAGAAAACTGTTATTTAATCAGACCAATTTCCCACAATTCTTCTTAAACAACTTTTTTTCTATTAGTTTGATTCATTTTCTTCCACAGTAGCTTCTTCCTAAGAAGTTAGTTGAACTTCTGAGAAGTTGGGAGAATTGTAAACAAAGTTGTTTCCTTTCCCTTATTGTACCATCCAATAAATCTATAGATACTTTCTAATTATGGAAATTTCAAAACATAAGTGAGGGCACTGAAATAATATGGAGAAAGTACAACTTCCTCTTAAGAACCTTGGCCATTGAGTAGCCATGCTTTCAAATCACAAGTAGCATAGTCGCACACAAGGAGATGGGAAGTTGGGGAATACATCAATCCACTTCCTAAGAGATACACTCTGAAGTCAAACCCCAGGGCCTCAGGATGATGCAGTTTCCCATCTACTTGATTCACATGTGGCTCCTTGTGAGCTGGTGACTAAAAGCAAAGTTATCTGTTGCTCCTAAATGCACACATCCTCACCCTTGTGCCTTGGCCTAGAAGTGATACGTGTCATTTTACTGGCATGTCATCAAAAGATATCAAATATCCCATTTGATACTAGAAAATAGTGGAAGTTATTTAGCTAGTTGTGTCTCATAATAACCGAGTGTTGAAAAGTATTGGTTTTGGGGGCTATCTGGAAACACATCAGAATGATTTGCCAACATTTTCACTGAAATTTTAGACTTAAGTCATTCACAATGTGTACTCATCACTTTTTGTAACAGCCGGTCTAGTACTTGGATTGACACTCACAATTGTTCCATGAAACTACGTTAATTATTTCAGTGAATTTAATTGGATTAAGTAAAATAATAAATGTTTGTATCCAGTGGCTTTAAGCCAGTATAGTTTTAAAACAGTTAAAACAAGAATGGACAATTAAATTAGTAAGGCCGTGTATTTACCAGAGGTCAGAAGAAGTGATAAAAGCTCCATTGTGAGGTGTATAAATTTAAAAAAAATAAGTTGAAAGTTTTAATGTTTTAGTAATTAGAACATAATTAAAATAATTATTGTAATTTAATTTTTACAGCTTACCAAGTTTCCCTGTGACATTGCCCTCCTCTTTGGAGGAAACTTTGTATTACTGTTTATAATGAATGCAGAACAGCTATTTTTAAAATAACCTCAAGCATAATGGGAATATTTTTAAGAAGGATTATCATTTTACTACATCATTCTCTTCATGAAGAGCTCATTCCAGTTTCAAAGGAAAGAAAAATAGTCAAAACAAGAACAACAATATAATAAAAAGACATGCACTTTCTTTCTTCCACCATAGAAGGATCCAGAAAAAAACACAGGAGTCAAATACAGTCCCTGCCCAGACTAGGCAATGTTCAAGTTCTGATGGAGACCTCAATGTCATCATATCATAATAAAAGAGAGGACCCTTACCTTCCCACCATGTCAAAATTGCCTCTAGTAAATCTATGTACATCATTTGTGCTGGGATCAAAGATTCTAATGAAATTGCGTGTCTTTTGGTGCTCAAAAATTGTCACTACTTCTATGAACATGAGTCAAATGGAACCTAAAAGCTTCTAATTCATGTTATTCCTGGCATTGACCATACTCTTTCCCATATTTTAAGCTACTCCCCCCCCCAATTTTTAGTCATTGTGCCAAACTCAGGTCTATCAACCTCACCCTTTCTCTCATTGCATTGTTAATCCCTGTCATATTCTACCTTAAAATGTGCTGTTGGTTTTCAAAGAAATTCTTTTATATTCACATTATAAAGACAAATTATATTTAATCTGTTATGTTAGATTATATCCTAGGAATTTAAATGAGGACAATATAATACTGTTTTTTAATGTTATTCTAATGACAATGAGCCTTCCCTATATCTCTAGCATATTTGTTTGCCTTTTGAAAATGTTTTTTGTGTGATACAGCATCAGGTTAACATCAGATTTATGGGTATTTAAACATTATTGATATCCCACGGTCTGGATAAAGTTCAGAAGTACATATATATCCACAGTAAAGTATTTTGTTGGAAATGGAGTTGAGAAGTTTTTCCAAAGGGAGATAGCACATTCAGAATAGCATCAATCTATGGATTAATAATGTACAGGTAAGGAAGACCTAACTTTTATTGACATCTTTTGTGAGAGAAATCATTATTGGTGGTGCTGGTGGAGGGGGTTCCAGCACATTGTTGGATGTTTCATATCCCTAACTTCTACCAGCCAGATACCAGTAGCATTCAAGCTCCTCCTCATCCTAGTTATGACAACCAATAATATCTCCATATGTTGTAAGATATCCACAGGGGACAAATTTGTCCCCAGTTGATCACCACTAGTACTGCTAAAGGAGCCCCCCAAACACAGTATTGTTTAGACACATTAGGAATTCATTTCCTAGTAAATCTGGACAGATAGATTGGTGAGTCATTTCTTCTTCATTTCTTTTAGGTATCCAGACTGAAGGAAACCCGGTGATCTTCAATAAGGGCTTCCCATTTTGTCTTGTATTCTATAGCTAACCCACAAAAAGGGTAAAACAGACCAAAAGCAAACTAGTTCTTTAAAAGCACTACTTTCTAATGACTTTAATACACTTTCAATTGGTGTTTTAATCATCATTTTTGCTGTCATAACCCAAAGACCTAATGAGAACAATGTAGAGGAAAAAACAATTTATTTGGGGTTCATAGTTTCAGAGACCTGAGTCCACAGATGGTCCATTCCATTGCTCTGGGGCTAAGGTGAGGCAGAATATCATGGTAGAATGGCGTGGTGGAGGAAAGTACCTGAGGATATGACAGAGCATAGAGAAACTCCACTGACGAAGGACAAAATTAGACCCCAAAGGCATGATCCAGTGACACACCTCCTTCAGACACAAACTTTCTGCTTACAGTTCTCACCAATTAATCCCTATCAGGAGGTTAATGCACCCATTAGGTTAAAATTCTTATAACTCAATCATTTCACCTCTAGACTTTCTTGTATTATCTCTTACATTAGCTCTTGAGGGATGCCAAATATCTAAACCAAAAAATAAATAAATAAATAAAATTGGTAAGAATAAATTGCATGGCTACATCTAACTGCAAAGGATACTGGAAGATTGTTATAG
Source organism: Sciurus vulgaris (assembly GCF_902686455.1). Taxonomy (NCBI): domain Eukaryota; kingdom Metazoa; phylum Chordata; class Mammalia; order Rodentia; family Sciuridae; genus Sciurus; species Sciurus vulgaris. The sequence goes on along the minus strand of NC_136462.1, from coordinate 55,327,984 downwards.
CTCAAATCCTATAACCATATGACCTTTAACCATATGACCTATTCAACAATTATCTATTTGCTTCCTTCATCTAGAACATACAAGACACTCCCTTCTTTTTCAAGAGAGATAGCACCAACTCCTCTCTATTTACTGCATTCAGTTCAGATTCTAAGATCTCAAGGTGATTCAGGTTTCATTTTTTTTTTTTTTTTGCATCAAGATGTCATTTTTCATGAACTAAAAGAATTTATGTGTCTTGACCACAACTGTAAACTTCCAATATGCAATATCTCTCGTATCTTAAGACTGGGGCCTAGATGTGGTACACATTCCATTGACAGGAGCTAGACCACATCAAATTGCAATGGAGATTGAAATATGTAGCACTGCACAAACAGAAAGGAATTTTGTTTTGATGAACAGATACCAGAGCTATGAGTCTGGCACATAACCTAATCTGAAGAGTGATGTACATGAGTAGACACACCTCCTGTAATAGTATGAGGTGTGTTTACAATATTTTGGGTCATTTTGTAGTAAGTAATATATTTTAGTACCCAGAAGGGTCAGAAGGTATAAGGGAATATATTTACTTTTTTCTATGATAGGAGGCTGGTAGGTAATGACTTAGTTTGAAGGCTGGATACCAATTCTAAGTGACGTACACAACAGAAACAATCAAGGAAAATGCCCCTTGTTTAAAAAAGAAATTAGCAGATTAGGAAAGAGGTTTGCAAATCTGGGGACACATAGTTTCCCAATGATCATTTGGGATAGTCCTAGATAGGTCTAGATAGTAGTTTAAGATAGCAATTCTAAATCAGATCTTAGTACCTGAGGGTGAAAAATTGTTTATAAACATGTAAGCAATTATCTGACATAATTAAAATACCTTAAGCTGCGCTAAAACCAAAAGGTTGGCAAAGACAGGGACAAATGCTTATTCCTTCCACTGCTACTTCACTTTCAGTTTTCCATTATGTTTTTGTCCCTCCTCTGAATATGTAAGTTTGTTTACATTTTTGATGTAGTGTAGTTTTTAGAAATTTTGTCAAAGAAAATGGCACTGGTTAAGGTAGATAGTCAAGGTAGACTATTCAAGACAATTGCAATAGTAGAGAAGATTGAACTCAACTCTGCTGAAACAAAAGGCAGAACGTCTGCTAAGTGCTGGGGTGAAAGAGTGTGGAACGCTGGAAGCTATCGGGCAGAACTAATGTTGTTAGGCCATCAGGTTTACTAATTGGTATTTATCCAAATTCTACCCTACCACAGAACCTGAGCAATAAGGCACTATCTTCCTTGATGATTACATGATTACATTTCCAAAAGATGATTTCCAGATCCTTGCAAAAGGCATTTCAGGGGTTGTAAAACTGGCAAGAGGCTATAAGAAGTTTTACCTCTCAAAGGAGCAGAGAAAAAAATTTACACATCTCAAGTTTCCTGAAGTAACGCTCTAAGACCCATGAACCAATAATCAGGAGAAACCTCTTTAATGCTTAGTCAAGCTGAGGAGAGCCTTAAGACCATCTATTGAATAATAAAATATAAAAATGGTATATTGTGGTAGAGTAGAGGCAATCACTAACATGTTTTTGGATATACTTTTCTAATGATGTAGTGCCAAACTCCATTAGATGTCTGATGACTCATATAAAATCAGTCAATTTAAATGTTACACGTAAATCTTTCACCTAAAATGACTAAAATAAGAAATTTCTTTGGTTTGACACCTGCACTCTTTATATATGTTTTGATGCTTCTATTTTTGAGTCATCTTAATTTTAATAATTATATATTTTTGATAGTCATTCAAAACTTCAGAAGAATATTGAAATGATAAGGCCAAAGGGACAAGGTACAGGTTTTCTAGTTTTAGTAGAATCCTTAGACCCTGGTTTAGTAAAGACTGATTCATATAATTATTCTAGGACTTGGGTCATGATTCTCCATTCATTCATAAGTATTTGCTAAATTCCAGGTGTACAACATCTACATTTTCCCCCCAAATCCAAAAGAAGAAAGGAACAAGTATAATGTGATAGTCATTTTTTTCAGTGTTTTTTTTTCTTATTTATCAGTCTAATACTTTTTAAATTATCCTCATAAGTCAACCTTAACCTTTAAGTTTCAAGTTTGTTCTCAGTATATTTTTTGAGCTTTATCTAAATTTTTTCATAGTAGTGGTTCTTTTATTTTACCTTTATTTTTGTCATCTTATGACTACCCATTGCTCCATCTTCTTCTAAAGAGTTTGTACAAACAATTTTCTTTTGACCAGAATATAATTTTTTCCCCCAAAAAACAGAAAACAGTGTTATAAAGTACTTTTCCTCTTAGCTGTTTTATTATTCCAAGATGAGCTCCTCCAAATCCTGGACTCAAGAATGTTTCATAGTTCTCTTTTATCACAGAAGGGGCCCTAAACATCAGTTATTTGCAGAGTGATTGACTCCTTGTATGATCATTTTGCAACATTAATGTCTCTCATGAATACTCTGAAGGAATTATTTTACTCTTTGGCAATTCTAATGCCCTTGACTTTGTAGGGTGCCTTTGCCAGTCCTCAGTAGGCCCAATTTCTTTTCTTTTAGAAGAAGGTAACAATATTCTGTTTTGATAATGACCTTTGTTTTAACTTTTATGAAAATAGAGGTACATTTTTACCATAGAATGAATTTAATGATCACTAAACCTCAAGAATTTTCGAAGAGGTATTTCCTATTTTTTTTAATAAAAAGATATAAGTAGTGAGGCTCTATTTGAAGACATCCTTAATGACTATTTAAATTGGTTTTTCTTTTTAATTCATGGGAATTGAAATATTAGATATAAAGTTCATGAACTCTAAGGTTCATAAAAAGATTAAGTGTGAATTATGGCCATGCTTTGACTCTTTTTTTTTTTTTTTAATAGGCTTAGTTGAAAAAGAAAACTTTATTATGAATTTTGATAATTTGTTAGAAAAAATAATGGAAAATCTTGTAATTAAGCATGTGAGTAATGATTAGATTATGGTCATTTTTTCTTAGATTTCTTTTAGAGTTAATAAAATTCTATTGGTAGTATAGTAATTAGTTATAAAGCATAATTAGAGAATCATCAAAACTGAAGGTACATTGGAAATCAAAGATTTAGTTTTTTGTAACCGTGGAGGTTACACATTCTTGAGTTATAATAAGGTTATAATTCTTTGGAAAATAATGAGTCTATGGATTTAACATCTGTGCTATGAAATAATCATTGTTCAAGTTTCAAAACATGTGAAAGTTACCATATTGTTAGGGCATGAGTATGACTTTGTTCTAATTTTTTTTGAATAAAGTCCTGACAAGGAATTTGTTTAGTACATTCTTCAGTATTGGCATCTCAGTGTTGGTGGGATGCTCTCTATGGAGTATATTATACTTCAATGCAGTGGAAGAAGAAACCACCTCTGTTGGTTTGCTAGGAATGTTGTAAGGAATTATCACTAATGAAGTGGCTTAACACAACAAAAAAATCATACCCTCACCTCACGATTCTGGAATCTGGGAGTTTGAAATCCAAGTTTCAACAGGGCATTAGGTAAGGCATTAGAGAAGAGATTAGGAAAGAATTCTTCTTTGCCTTTTCCTTCCTTCTGACGGATGCCAACAATCCCTGGAATTCCTTGGCTTTTTGCTACATCCTTCCAATCTATGCCTCTATCTTCACATGGCTGTCTTCTTCTGTGAGTTTTTAGTCCGTAACAGTAGAAGGTGGAAGCATGTGCCTCTCCTAAAAGCATTGCCATGGACCAAGAGCAGAATTAGTTAAGCAGAAACATCCAGTAGACTACTGGGCATTATACTAGAGTGTAGAACTAGATAGAGATCTGAGCAACATCTATGAGAAAGTGGTATTATTGGAGTGATAGAAATTTAATTATAAAATAAATATTTTAATTCTATTTCTGAATTATTAATATTCTGCAAGTGTACAACATGTATCTAATCATATAGAATTTTAATATTATACTTTTGGAAAATCTTTCAATGTAGTAAAATGATTTATTAACATACAATTAAAGAAGTATCTCAGGTCTGTATTTTAACCTGGCACATTACTCTGTTTAAGAAAACATACAAGTGAAAAATATGTGCATTCTAATTTATAAGATGATCCATATCCATCATCTATAGATTGCATTTGAGATGGGCGTTATCTTCATATATATTCTGTGGCCAGAGTGATCTCAGTCACATAATTAGGGATTGTGTATGGATATTTCAACAGCCTTCTACTTTAGGCAAGACATTCTCCACCCTACCTAGGTGATTAGGAGCAGTTAAAAAGATAACAAAATATTATATCAAATGGCAATCATGCATAGACATTTGGGGTCTCTCTCTCTCTCTCTCTCTCTCTCTCTCTCTCTATATATATATATATATATATATATATGACCAATATATGATCTCTCTCTCTCTATATATATATCTATATACATATCAATAGTATACTATAGTATCATATATTGGTCATATAGTATCTATATCTATATACCTTATATTACTAAAATGTTTTACAAAATTTAATATAAATTGTATTACAGAGAAAAATAACAACAAAAATTAGAACAGCCATTCTTTAGTCTATGCAGATACCAATTTCAACAAGGTCCCAGCATCCACCTGTTTTCTTTTCAAATGTCACTCTCCAGAGAATTTCCTGCTCCTATCCCTACTTTGTAAATTTGCAGGCCTTTCCTTGTCCTTTCACATTCTACCACATTTTCCTGCTCTACTTTTGGTTTTGGTGCTTATCTTCACCCAATATACCCTAAATTGCATTATTAATTCATTGCTATTATCTACAAGTTATTAATTATTGTCACTCTGAACAGGTCATTTCCTGTTTGTTGCTTTATATTCAATGTTTGGAATAGACCCTGGCATAAAATAGTAGCTCAATGAATATTTTTAAAACAATCAATCAAATTAATGCATTCATCAGTTTATAGAAGGAGTTAGAAGGTTACCACCTGCTCAGGCTTTTGTAACTGAAGTTTTATTGGAACGCAGCCATTCATTTACATATTGTCTGCAGTCACTTTTTCACTGCAACAGATTGGAGGGATTGTGTGCTAGAACATACCGTCCACAAGGCCAACAATATTTACCAATCTTTTACAGGAAAAATGGACCAATTATGGTTTTGAAGTCCTAGCACACAGAAAGAGAGGATTCATAATAACAACTCTCATATAATATATAAAAATAATGTTAAACATGTAGACCTTTAATTTTTTAACTTTTCAGTGTATGCATATGTATTTATATGTCTTATTACTATTTTTCTGAAGACCTCTGATGACATCATAACTTTGGTTCTTCCATGATATGTTAATTTTTCTAATACATATAATATTCCTTAAGGGCAACAGCTACAATAAGAACAAACAAAAATGTGTATATTTTCCTTAGAAATTTCTAAGCAGTTGCTTAATATTTCAGATATCTTTAGCTGAAAAATTAAATTATTTGTATTATGATTTTTTTTCTTATTCTCTTAAGTATGTTCTTAGAAAAGTAAATATTCTTGCTCAAAATATTGATATATTTTAAATGTATTTCAACAAATTAAATTTTATTTAATTATTTATTCTTAAATAAATCTTAAATTTTATTTAAGATTTTTTTGGTTATTTTGAAATAAAACCATGTCTTGCACTCAATTACTTGGGCTAATTCAAGTTTCACAAAAATATATATTTCTATCCTCCAATATTAGCTACTGTTTTAGGTAATTATTTCACTGTGGTGGCCAAAAGACCTGACAAGAACAATTTCACAAGAGGAAAAGTTTATTTGGGCTCACAGTTTTGGAGGTCTCAGTCCATAGATGGCCACCTCTGTTGCTCTGGGTTTTAGATGAGGCAGAACAGCATGGCAGAAGGGTATGATGGAGGAGAGTAGCTCAGGACAAAACAAAAAAGTAGAAAAGGTCCTGTTCTTCAGGGAAAAAATATATACTCCAAAGTCATACCCCTCAGTGACCAATATCCCCCAGCCACACCTTACCTGTCTCCATTTACCACCTCCAGTTAATCCATTCAAGTGTGTTGATGCACCAATTAGGGTAAGTTTCTCATAATCAGGGCAATCATTTCACCTCTGAACTTTCTTGTATTGTCTCACACAGGAGCTCTTGGGGAACACTTCATATTTAAACCATAGGAGTCACCTAAAGAAAAGCAGTATTTTCACTGTGGAATAAGTAAAATGACACAGCATTCACCAAGTAAAAATACAAGCAGCCATTTTGGAAAATAGTATGGAGGTTCCTCAAAATGCCAAAGTAGAACTACATGTGATTCAGCAATTCCACTACTAGCAATATATGCAAAGAAATAAAATTCAGTATATCTAAGAGATATCTACACTCGTGTTTATTGCAGCAATCTTCACAGTAGGATGGATATTGAATCAATCCACGTGTCCATTTACAGATGAAAGGATAAAGTAAATATGGTATATACACATAATAGAATGTCACTCAGCCATAAAAGGAAAGAAATACTGTTATTTGTGGCAACATGGATGGAACTTGAGAACGATATGTTAAGTGAAATAAGTCAGCCACAGAAAGACAAATACCATATGTTTTCACTTATATGTCCAAGCTAAAAACATGGATTTCATAGAAGTAGAGAGTTAAATAGTGGTTACTGCAAGCTAAGAAGAGGAGGATGGAGGTGGGTGGAGAGAGGATGGGTAACAGGTTAACAGGTATAGTTGGATAGAAATAATTTCTAATGCTCTGTAGCACAGGAGGTAACTGGGTGACAACAATTTATTGTATATTCTGTTAGCTATTAATATTTTAAATGTGCACAACACAGTAAAAAGATAAATGTTTAAAATGAGGAATATACAAATTGCCCTAACCTAATCATTAACATCATGTATGTGTTTAGAATTACCCCACTGTAACCCCATAAATACATACGATTATTGCATGAAAATTTAGAAAATGAAAATAAAAATAAAAGGAGTTGAGGCTGTGAAACAAATAAAAGTCTATCATGTGCCATGCCAATAAATTTGTTTTATCTTCTCTATTAAGATGCACATAGAAACAGCAGTACTCGTTAACTCTAAAAGATTTGACAGAAATTATGTAACTTATCAGTAAAGGTGACTTTTAAATTATTTGTGATGATGCTGATTAAGTCTAAAATAACTCTTAGGAGCAGGTCAGGACCTGTTTGATCTATAAAGTATTGCATGAACCATTGTCTTGTACTATACGTATTCAGAAGTGGGTAATAATTAGCTTTCAACCAAAATCTGTTTTAGATGCACATAAAAAAATCTTAAGAGAATTGAAAGAATCAAATTCTTTCAAAGTAACTGAATCACAGGACAAAGCTGAAGAATATTTATGGGTATACAAAATGATTGAAAACAAAACCAGGCAATTTTTTTGATATCTGATATCTAATGTAAAAGTAGCAGTCATTGAAATAAACAGAAATATACAACCCATAAAGAGGATGGAAATAAAATAACTAAATAAAATGATCCAGAACTGATATTAAATTTAGCAGATAAGGGTATTAAATCAGTTATTCAAACTGTAATCCATATTGTTGGGAGTGGCAAATAAATTATGGTCCTTGAACTGCCCCAGAGACAGAGGGGATACCTCTCTACATGCAAAGGCACCAATCACAGATTGCCCAATTGCTATGGTGATGCCCTTTTCAAAAAGAGATTCTGTGCCAACCATGGAGTTCTTCAGTTCTTGACCTCAAGTTCAAATGCCAGCTGCCTGCAGGGTAGAAAGTCTTGGGCGCAGACTGACAATTACAATCAGGCTGCTTAGAAGTTTGTCCTTCACTTTGAGTGTTTTGAAGAAACTTTCTCACAATAAATCATTTTAATGATATAATTTGTTTTAGTCATCTTTTTCACTGCTATGACTAGAGGACCCAACCATCACAACTGTAGAGGAGGAAAGGTTTATTTAGGGGCTCATGGTTTCAGAAGTCTCAATCCTTAAGAGACGGGCTCCATTCCTTAGGGCTTAAGGTGAGACAGGACATCATGGCAGAAGAGTGTGGCAGAGAGAAGCAGCTCACATGAAGATCAAGATGCAGAGAGAGAGGTCTCCACTTACCAGATACAAATATATACCCCAAAGCACACCCACAATTCCCACCTCCTCCAGCCACATCCTACCACTTCAGTTACCACTCAGTTAATCCCAGTCAGGGGATTAATTCACTGATTAGGTTTAGACTCTTCCAACCCAATCATTTCTCCTCTGAATCTTCTTGCATTGTCTCACAGGTGAGCTTCTCATCCAAATCAACATAACCTGTAAAATAAACGTGCTGAGCTGACTAGCCATTGCACTCTACCCGAGGGTGATGCCCACCAGGTCCCAACTTTTTCTATTTGTGTGTGTCTGGTTGTCTTTACTAATCCCTTCATTGTTCTGCCTCCTGTTTTCTGAATTAAACATTGTGTCCTGCAGCTTCTGATACCATGTTCGAAAAGTTAAGTAGAGGCATGAAAACTATTAAAAAAAAGGTTCAAATTAAACTTCTAGAAATCAAATTAATATCTGCAGTAAAATAAAACACACTGGATGTGATAAGCAGTAGAGTAGATATTATGAGAGAAAAGATTAGTGAACTTTAATGCATAGCAACAAAAACTATTTAAAATGAAACAAAGTAAAAGAAAAATTTTAAAAAGTAAACAGAGTCTCAGAGCTGTGGAACTTCCAGGGGCCTGATATGTATCTATTTGGAGTCCTTTAAAGTTAGGAGAGATACTGGTGGAGAGAGAAACATGTTTGAAGAAATAATGGCAGACAGTGTTATAGATTTGATTTTAAAAAATATAGCCAGGTGCCGTGGCACAGGTCTGTAATCCTAGTAGCTCTGGAGGCTGAGACAAGAGGATTGAGTTCAAAGCCTGCCTTAGTAAATGCGAGGCTTTAAGCAACTCAGTGAGACCCTGTCTAAATAAAAAACAAAATAGGGCTGGGGATGTGGCTCAGTGGTTGAGTGCCCCTGAGTTCAATCCCTGGTACCCAATAAAATAAACCACAAATACAAGAATCTGAACAAATCCCAATCATAATAAACAGTATAAACACTACACTGAAACACTAATCAAATTGTTCAAAACAATCATAAAGAAGAAATACAAAAAGCAACCAGGGATTAAAGGTACTTTATATTTAGGAACATTGTTAAGGAAACAGCAGACTTGCTAAAATATAGAAAAACAAGAAGACCACAAAGTGACTTACAGTACTGAAAGCAAAAACTTCCAGAGTTCTATACTCAGTGCTGTGAACTGTATTGTGTCCTGTTAAATTCATACATTGAATCCCTAACCCTCAGTGTGGTAGTATATGGAGGTAAGGCCTTGTGAGGTCTTCAGGAAATAATCTGGTTTAGATGAGGTCATGAGGGGGACCTCACGGTGGGATTAGTACCCTTAAAGGAGACCTGAAGAACTCAACTGCTCTCTCTTTCTTCCTCCCCTTCTCTCTTTTTCTCTGCCATCGAAGAACACGGTGAGAAGGTGACCAACTGCAACACAAGGAGAGAGGCCTCAGCAGAAAGGAAACACACTAGGAGCTTAATCTTGGACTTCCAATCTCCTGAATTGTGAGAAAATAACATTCTGCTATTTAAGCCACCAGTCCATCCGATTTTGTTGTGGGAACCCAGGCTAAGGCACCCGTGTGGGGAAAAGTTCTCCCCAAAATGTAAACCAAATAAAAACATACTATATGTAAAGTGAATAAAGTCCATCACCATCTGATTCACACTAGAAGACCTGTTAAAGAAATCCTTCAAGAGACTAGATAAAAAAGCAAGACCAAAGTGTCTCAGCCCTGTGTGAAATATACTTCAAACATAAAAAGCACAAGGAGACAAAAGTAAAGAGAGAGCAAAAGATGCATTATGCAAACACTAAACAAAATCAAGTTGAAACAGCTCTCTTAATTTCAAAAAAGTAGTTTTAAGGACTAAGAACACTACCAGGAATTAAGAAACTTGTTTCATAAAGATAAAAAGAAAAACAGTTGAAAAATTCCAACTTGACCTAATTGATATTTATAGAACAATCTTCCCTAAGACAGAAAAATGCACAATCTGACAGTGTCCACAGACTATTTGTCACGGTAGAAAATATTATGAAACATAAAAAGGTCTCAACCACAATCACAGAGGGGTACAAGGAACATTTTCGGGATGATACTCATTGTTTTGGTTGTGCTGATGATGTTGCCATGAGTGTACACATATGCCAATATTTTTTCATGTTGTTCTCTTTAATGTTGTGTGGGTTGCTTTTAATTTAAATGTCATTTTTATCTCAATAAAGATGTTTTTGAACAGATGACTTCCAAATTAGTTTGTAATGATATAAAAAAAATTTGGGAGAAATTATAAGATATAGTTGATCTGCAAACGATTGCATTACTTGCTATTTGTATTATGCTACTTACTCATAATTTCTTGGACATTTGTCTTTACTGCCTTATAGGAAATGTTCTAAAGCAAAATAATCCAACATAATTAAAAAATATAGCTTTTCTGGCCAGCATGAGGCTCTGGGTTTGATCCCTGATACTGCAAAAGAAAGATAAAAAGAAAGAAAATACACAGTACCAATACTATCGAAACTAAGTACTGACAACAAAGAAGAACAATATTGACTTAACATGTTCAAACAACATTGACTTTTTTGCACCACTATAACAGATCATATTCTCACAATATGATAATGGTTTCTCTCACTTCCTCTTCCACTTGGCACTTTTCTCTTTCCCTTATCTATATGCCTTATTTGTGAGGAAAAAAACAAAAAACAAAAAACAAAACTGTAAAGCCCAGAGTGGGAATGTTCATAAAATGCAGTCTCCTTTTATTTTATTTTTGTTTATATTAGAATTTATTCTTTGGTATTTTATGTTCTATGGGTATAGACAAATATATTTATCATCACAGTATACAGAATAGTTTCATAGCCCTAAATATTTCTTGTGCTATGCCTGTTTATCCCTCTTACCCCTCAAGCCCTGGAAACCACTACTCTCTTCATAATTTTGCATTTCCAGAATGTCACAAAGTTGGCATCATATAGTGGTCAGGTTTTTCAGATGGGCTTTTTTTTTTTTTTTTTTTTTAATTTTAAATGGACACACTACCTTTATTTTATTTATTTATTTTTATGTGGTGCTGAGGATCCGACCCAGTGCCTCACACATGCCAGATGAGTGCTCCATCACCAAGCCACAATGCCATCCCTCAGATGGGCTTTTATTGACTTAGTAATAAGCATGTAAATTTCCTCCAAGTCTTTTCATGGATTGATAATGCATTTCTCTTTAATACTGAATGAAGAATTTCCCATTGTCTGGGCACCTGCTATAATTTTAATCTTAAGTGTTCCCAAAAGACCCATGTGTTAAAGATTTGTTCTCCATAGCAGTATTATTAAGAGATGTTAGAAGTGGGAGGGTTGGGTGGATAATCAAGGGTGTGCCCTGGAAGTGTTGAGTGGGACCCCAGCATTTTCCTCTTTCTTTTTCTGAGTTCTTACCATGAATCATAAAAGGTACTACTGCCACATTTTGTTCTCGTGAACTTTTGCTTTATTATTTCTTTATATAGTGATATCTTTTGGATTTTGTATCAGTATTTGGCCTACATTTCTTGCCCTAGCCTTTCAAGAGTCACAACATTGGTTACTATGATCGAATTTCTTTTTACCTCTGTTCCCAGGCTATGCCTTCAGAGAGGTTCACTGGGAGAAAGAGAAAAATGTCCTCATGTCCTGATGTGGTTAGAGTTCAAAAACTCTTGAACCATTGAATATAGATATTCCTGGTGTATTTCTTAATATATAGATGACTGTGGATATGCAAATCACAAAGCTTATGACTGTGCCAGCATTCACTGTAATGCTTAAATGTTATATATTTCAAAGTATATTTTATCTCTAAATACTAGATCATTTTATCATAGCATTTTCTTAGCATTTTCTAAGACATCTCAAAGATGTACATAAATTATTTTTTAAAGTTGATGATATTGTCCAGGAATAGCTGAATCCTCCAGAAATATCTCTACAGCCAACAACTGACTAGATCAATTTCCATACAAAGAACTGCAGCTGCATGTAAAATGTCTATATTTGGAATTGATAAGGGAAATATTCTTTTATATTAAATAGCATCCCCAAGACCTAATTTTATCTTTGTAATAATTTTCATGTAGAAAAGAGAAATTAATCAGAGTTCCTCTCTCTCTCTCTCCCTTTCTGAGTTTCTTCTTTCCCATGAAACATTTTCCATATAGGTTAAGGACAATGAATGTTTTGTGTGTGAGAACAAACTCTATTTTCCTTTAATATAATTAGCACCATCTAACACTCTTAAAACTGGACTGGGGTTGTAGCTCAGTGTTAGAATCCTTGCCTAATGTGTGAGATTCTGAGTCCAATCCCCCGTATCAACAAAACAATACAAAAAAAAATTAGAAACTTTAAAATCAGAGAAGTTGTATTTTTCTTTGACATTGAGAATAAAATAAACAACTAAAATAAGAAAATTCAATAAGGGATATAATAGAAAATTAATAGAAAAATCTGTAAAAGCATTCCTGAAACCCATGAAAATATTAAAAATTCAGTCATAATAAAGTAAATTTAAATTAAAAATATCATTTTTCATTTATCAAAATGAATTATTCAAAACCTATGATATATAATCTGTTGCTAAGTTGCAAGGAAATGTTTACTCTGTTACCTTTGGACCCCAGAAAGTTCATTGTGGTGAAGGATCCTGATTTTCTGTAATTCTATCTATGACCATCAAGTTTGCATAAGTTTCACTAAGGTATTTATGTAGAAACTTCTCATGAGACTTCATCAAAATAATGTTATCAGTATGCTAGCCCAGAACAAGTAAGTGTAATATCTACACATATATTTTTGTCTACTGTTCTGCATATTTTTTACAACCATCATCTGAAACACATTACCTATCTTTGCCCTTTTTTATGTCAAACAGCTCTTGGAATTCCTAGATTCCTTTTTTATTCAATTACCATCATTATTCCCTTTGATTTTACAGTGATAGTTGCTTCACATAATCACTACTTCCACAATACATTAATATTTTGTTCATTTTATTTGATGTCTCAGATACCTGGATAGTATCTTCATATGATCAATTGTTCTTTATATCAAATTCTCTTTGGTTCTAAGTCCTTGATAGATATTGACTAATGAATTATAGCACTAAATTATTTTTAAAAATAAATTCATGGAGTCAAAGTGCTATAATAAAGCAGGGTGCTAGGAAAGAATCTACATTCAGAATATGCTAACTCACACATGTAGAATCCTGATACATTATCAGATTGCCATTTTCCTCCATCAAGGCAATAACTGATAGAGAAAAGAATTATTAATAGATATTTAAAAACTACTAGGTACAAAGTTAATGAGGTAGATGATATCTTTCCTTATTCTAAACATCATTCCATTTTTATGACAGGAAATACTTTTGCAAGATGCAGCAAAAATTAGACTTCTATACTCCCACGGAAACTGGGGAGTATGGTTGCTCTCTTCCATGCTATTTGCAATTAAAAGAAATGGCTACCAAATTCTAGGTCATAAAAACTGACCAAAAGAATCCAACTAGTTAAAAAAAAACAAAAACTAATAAGGGTTGGGCTGGGGATGTAACTCAGTGACCCAGCACTTGTCTAACTTGAATAAGGACTTATGTTGATCCCCAGTACTATACAAGCCCACACACACATATATACAAACAAAAAAAACTAACATTGATCTAACATCCTAATAGTTTTTCAAAGAGAGGAAAAAGTACTTATAATTATAAGTTTAGTTTCGTAAAACAAACAAGTAAAGGAAATGGGGAAAATTCTTTTCCCTTATTTTTAACAAGGAAAATTTAAGCTTCATATATTAACTTTTTATTTCTCCTCAAAATAACTAACAGACTTTGCTGATGGATTAGATTTAGAGAATTAGAGAAGAAAGAAAATAACTTTTTAAGGCTGAGTAACAGAAAGAAAATGTTTAATTAAATGGATAAATTTTCAGGAGAAGCAGCAGAAGACAGCAAAATCAAGATTGAAGATATGGTATATTAAGGTAGAGATGACTTGGGACTTCCTACTTGTTATATTAAAGCAAGTATGTTACTATGTAAGTTTGGAGTCTAAAGGAGAGGTCTGAATTAAGCTACAATTTTTGTAGTCTCCACTGAGTGGAAGGCATTTAACACCATGGGACTGAAGCCAATCAACCACTTTATATGCATTAGAGAGGCAAAGAGAGGAAATTCAAAATCTGAGCTCTGGGAAGTGTGATAAAATAAGTTGATTAGGAGAGATAAGGTTGAATCTGTGGAAGATATTGTAAAGAAGTGGTTCATGAAGTAAAACCAGAAGCCACGTGAAAGTGTGTGCTCTGTATAGGAAGTAATGAAAATGTTTCAGGGAACAGATTGATCATTCTTGTCAAACACTGCTAAGGTCAAGCCAAATGAAGACTGGAAAATACCCAATGGATTTATTATCATGGAAGACATTAGTGACATTCGAAAGAACAGTTCCTGTGGAGTTATGAGGATTAAAGCCTAGCTGGTATCAGTTGAAGATAGAAGGAACAGAAAAATCTAAGGCAGGGAATATAGATCCTCTTTCCAAGAGTATTGTTATAAATAGGAGCAGCCATGTGGAACTGCAGTTAAAAAGAAAATGAAGTAAAATAGACTTTTTTAAGGTGGGAGAAATCTTAGGATTTGTATATGCTGATGAGAATGTTCTAAAACAGAAGGAAAAAATTGATAATATAGAAGAGGAGGCTGATTGCTGAACAATATGCTTGACAATGAGAGAGGACACAAGTGGGGCCATGGGTTTTCCATAAAGGCAACAGTAGATCATTCGTAGTGAAATAAGGAGAGAGTGCACATGCTGTAGTTTGATGGCTAGGATGATGGGAGTTTTGACATTTTTTAAATTCCATATTCTAAAAAATGTCAGATGATTATCAGAACCAGAAAGGGGTTAGGAGAGTACCAGTAGTTTAAGGAAAGATCATAAAGTATGTCAATGAGAAAGGGAGACTACTGGACCAATGTGATCATGATGGCTAGGCAGCCTCAGCAAACTTTTGAGGTTACCACCTTCACATTTAAAGTAAAAAAATCTGTGTCGTTGTGTTTGTTTTTATTTTTAGCTTACAGTACAAACCAGGGTTTATGTTTTGACAAGAAAATGTAGCAAAATGAGAACCTTTGTGAGTGTATATAAGGAACATGCTATAGTAATTGTTAAGAATTTCAACTGGCTAGGTAGGGACATGGAAAAATGATAAAAGCAATGTGTTGTAGTTATCAGTTAGTTATGCCATCAGAGGGGAAATATTTACTATAGCTACAGATACTCAAAGTCTTTTCAGTTAGGAGCTATGCAGATAAGCCATATCACTAATATATGCAGCAAGTACACTGAGCATTGTAGAAAACTAAAAAAAAAAAAAAAAAAAAAAAATGAGTTGGTGTTTAAACAGTTAATTGTTTAATTTTTATAATATTCAAAATAATATCAAATTATAAACTCCTATAGTGATTACTAAATAATGGTTTATACTTCATTGTTTATAACTGAATAATGCATTTTCTTGCCCATAATATTTAAATCTAACATGATAGAAAACATTTAAATATCAGTAGATGCTTAATTATAACATTTTATTATTTTAAATACTTGTATGTTAATAATTCAGAAAGATTTTTTCAAGTTATCTGACTTACATTTATGTCAAATATTACTCTCTGAATCAACAGGGGCAAATGCAATAATGCTTTAAAACCTAGGTTATGTTCATGAATTTTAAAATCTGTCTTTAAAAAACACTCTTTGTCAAATTTTCTGCATAACAGTCTGTCAGTAACAAGATTCTATTCTCTCATATTAAAGAAAAATAAAAGAAAAAATTGTTTTTGGAACTAAACTCTGCCATGTCTAAGAATGAGATAGAAACATATTGGAATGCTCATGTGATTCAGAATACATGTTTTGGTTTGCAGATTTGAAATGAAAAAGATGACTGAAAACACTGGAGAGAATCTATTTTAAAATTCCTCCTAAATCATGGCATATTTCTGTAAACATCAGACAAATTTTATGTCTCAGAGAGCTGTTGATATTCTTGCTTAAACAAATGATAAGCCTGAGTCCTACAGATTTCTTTACCTTCGTCTTGGAATTTGGCTCTTTTTGTTACAAAAGGAAAATAAATCTTTTTCTGAAGAGTGTTGGAATTGAAATACCCATATATGCTCTTGTTTTTCATGGAATATGATTAATGTATAAGCCTGCAGCAATGTAAAGGAACTGTATCAGGACACTAATCTGACATTTACAATTTTTGATAGCAATAATAGCAGAAACACTTGTAATAGAGAAATAACTGAGTGATGTCAGGGAGGGATAGGGAACTGATTCCTGTCAGTGTGATGGGAAAGATACAAATATTCTAAAGCAATAAAGGTCAAGTAGAGATTTCATTAATCAACTTTTAACATAACTGAAGTAGATCTTACAAAAATTGGTGTCATGGTAATATAGTGTATGTATACTCATATGCTGATGGTATCTTTAAATTTCCTTGGTCATTTAGGAGAACAGATTTCTTATTGTGTAAAAGCAATCTTCTTATTCTTAAGTCCATGTTGTTTGGGTAGAGAGACTTGCCTATTCTATAAATATTAATTGAGACAAAAACTAAAAATGACTTCACCTGGTTCATTTTGATGGATGTACACTTTGCTAAGATTGTCCTTTTATTTAAATATCTAGAAACCCCAGGGTTGCACTATTTTTTCCCTTTACTGAGCTTTTGTCAGTAGCTTTCCCTTTGAATATCTGGACCATTTCACGTAATGTCCAAGGAACAATATACTGAGATTTGTTAGAGTAACTCCATTGTTTGAATGAAATTTTCTGATTCTTATACATATCATTTAGCTTTTTATGTTTTATTTGTATGAGTTTCCTTTATGTTTTGAACTTATTCACTTTGTTTACTCAAATCAACTACTATGTTTTGGTCACCTAATAGGAATTGAAAATTTATTAATTGAGGACAAAATACAAATATGATATAAATTCTGACTTAGGAAGTTTATAAAATATTTCGGTAGGCAGGAATGTAAATATCTAATAATATGTACTTTTCAATCAAACGCTTTCTTTTCTATGTTTTGAGTATAAATTTTTCCCACTAGAGTAGCACACTTGAATATATTTTTTATCTTTGTATAGAGGCTATTTTTGTTTATAAGTCTATCATATTTTCTTTTTTCCTTTAAATATTTATATTCATTACATTTTCTTATGTGTATATATTTTACTAGAATATAATATATAGAAATTATTCTGATTTATTAAAATAAATTAATCAAATTATTTTATAAACTTATAAATTAAATCATTAATTTATTAAAATAAAATTAAATAATCACTCAGTTCCTATAGAAATAATGATTTTGATGAGTTTTGTATAAACAAGTTTTTTATCCTGCATATATTGGCATGGAGTATCAAATCTATTTTATGTTGCTTTCATTCTTTCACTTACTTATATTAGTGTTGACTTAATTGAATTCTCTTATTCTTGACTTTTAGTTCTTAATTTAATATTAGTATAACATTTGAATTAATGTTTAGAAAGATTAATTTTTGAAAAACATAGATTATTGTCTTTTCTATTAAAACATAATACTACACAGGTGAGATAAGTTACATTTATAATACAGGCAAAATTATTTGAAAGACTAGTCAATGATCAGTATCTTAAGCAAAAACTTTTTCTTATTCTTCCAAAAGGAGTTTATTTTCCCTGATGAAAATTTTACAAAATACCCTACAAGAATGTTAAGATAAACTTGTCTTATATCACTCAGGAATATCATCATTTTTACTATACTTAGTTTTCCCAGCAAGAATCAAAGTCTCATAATTATTCATGATTTTATCTTTATTAGTGTTTTATTATAACCTTTGAGTGAATAGTCTAGTTCAAGTTAAATTAGTCTCAGACCAATTTTATTCATCATTGTAAATTATTTTATGTCCTTTGTTTTTGTAATGCATGTTACTTGAATAAAATCATAGAAGTGATTTTTAAGGATTAATAGCATACATTCTAAACTTGCTTAATTACATCAACTTGTTTCAATTTTTTTCCTTCAAAGCTATATTTATGCAAATTTTACAAAGCTATATTTTTATTTTATCAATTAATATTAGTTAAAATCACAGTTTTCTAAATCTGGGGAAATGTTTTGCTTTTAAGATTTATATCTTAATGAACTTGAAAGTTAAGATCTTCAGTGTGTTGTATCCTAAAGTGAAGTGATAATTTCATTTAAAAAATGAAAATGAAACTTCATTTGTCATCACCTTTTTATTAATATCTGAATTTTCTCTAGTCTCTTTCTCATCATATTTATAATCCAGGTTGAAATTCTCAGAAACAACTTGTTTAGAACTAAGTCTCACTTTCCTTCAATCTTCCAGTTTCCTTTTGTCCTTCACAGTTAATAACTTAATCTCATTTTTGCTTCATAACTCTGATTCTTAAAACTTAATGACTCCTCAATGATTTCTAGTTGTGGTTCAAACAACTCTGCCAAGTGACTCCTGATCTCTTAATGTCCTCACATGGAAAGCTGGGGTTTTAATTGAACCTGCACTCTTCTTCATCATGTTTCTTCGTGAACCTTATGTCTCAGTACCATTTGAATTCTCCACCTGGGGTGAGTTTTGCTATGCTATTAAGGTAAAGGCAATTGCAGGTTACTTAGGTGACCTACGCATGTGTTTGCCCCTTACCAACTGGAACTGCTCTTGATCATCTGGGAAAGTTCCTAATATAAGTTTTACTACTAGGTACAAATTTCTATCTCAGTGGATTTAATTTTAGTGATTTTGTCTTCTCTGGCTTTTTTATATTTTTACTGACCATATAGTCTCAAAAGGCTGAGCCGACTTCTCAGCTTCCCATCTTCTGGTCAGTCATCTTAATCCTATAGCTTTGAAGACTGGTCTACTTTTTATTTCCTAATTTTCTGTTATGTCTATTAACCCCATAAGACTGAGAGATAGTTTGACTGTCTTATGATGACTTCCCAAGTAAACTCCCCTTTCCTAATACTTATTTGAGGTTCTGTTTTCAAGGGAATCCAGAGTAGGACAACTTTCACTTGAGCAATTATTTTATATGGAAAATTTGTTCTCTCTTATTTCTTCTCCTAACAATGACTTCAATTAAAAAATAGTGCTGATTCCTCATTATTCCCCAACTTTAAACTTTGATGGTTTTCATGTCTAGCCTATAATTACTATGAATGATTTTTTGCAGTCTCATATCTTTTAAAAAAATCATCTGTATTTGGGTAATTACAAATTTACAGTTGGGTCATCTTCCTTGTACTCCAAACTTTTTACCCGAATGTCTCCTTGAAATTGCTTGGCAGTCTAATAGACATCTCAAACATACCATTTGCAAAGAAAAACTCTAGCTCTTCCAAATCTGTTCTTTTCTCTCTCTCCCCTAACACAGTGTATGACAACTTCATTATTTCAGATGCTCAAGCTCCAAAGTTGGTGTGATCTTTTCCATATCTTTCTTTTCCTTCCCAAACGTAATCAATCAACAAAGTTTCAAAATATTCACAGGATTCAACCAACCATATCTTATCACCTTCACTTCTAGCAACCTGGATAATTATAGTAGTCCTAATGGGTCTTCATTCTCTACCCTTGCACCTCTAATGTCTCTTCATCAAAGAGCACTAAGAACATCCTTAGAAACCTAAATCAAATATTAATACTCTGCTGCACAACACCTTCCAACAGCTTATGACTGCATGCAGAGGAGAACCCCAAATCTATACAATGACCTGTAAAGTGATATGTAATTGGATTCTTTTTCTTCTATTACTGTCACCCACTTCAGTCCATTCTAGTCACACTGATTCCTCACTTTCCTCAAATAAGCCAAATTTATTTTCCCAGATAATCACATTGATTCAAATCCTGTCTTCCTATGGGTCTCCGTTCAAGTCACTTATCAAGTGGTCTTTCTTGAAAACTGTGTGTAATATCCTCTCTGTAGTTCACTAACCTTATTGACAATGTCATTGCACTCATCATTTGACATACCTATCAGTGCATTGTCTATCTACTCTCTTTAATTGTAAGCTTTATGAGGAGAAGGTATTTTCTGGAAGACCTATAGGAGGAATTGGCCCATAGTAGGTTTCCTACTCATACTTATTAAGAGCAAAAAAGGAGATGGATGAAAGAAGTCAGATTGAGTTTAACCCATGGCTATGTCAGTAAGCCAATTGAAAGGGGAGGCAGTGCTCAAGGGAATCTGGAACATGAGTGATATGGGAGATCAATGGAATGCAGGGAGAGCAGAGCAGTATCCTTACCACTCTCCATTGGCATACATCAAAGTCCTTTACAATTTCTAGAATTGAGTTATAAATGTGACTCTTCTTTCAGGGACCACCCCATCTCCTCACACACACAATGTCAATAAGTAAAAGAAATGAGCTTTTCAAGAAACACAATAAATTAGACTCAAAAATGGAGAATGTTTTTCTCTGGGCTAAATAAAATTGTAGTATTATGAATAATCTAAAAGTTATAGAACAAATATAGCAATACTTTATTTAGTATGCCTATATTTGCATGTATAGCAAGAATGCAATGATTTGACAGTTTTTTGATGAATATTTTTACAAATATGCTCCATATAATTCATCTGAATTAAAAATTGATCATTGATAGGAAGATACTAAAGATAAGATACAGTGGTTAATGACAATTGAATGTGCAGAAGAACTTACTATAACTTTCAAAACTTGTAATTCAAAAATAAATCCTTTTTATAATATCTCTATATTCTCTACATCAAAAAGCTACAATCAACCATTGGATCATTATAAAAGCTGAATTAAAATCCATCCATCATTTTTATTACAATTCTGCAGTGTTTCTCAAATCAAGGAAAATTTAATAAATCTTTGGAGGACTTAATAAAAGAACAGAAGATTTATATATCTAATAAAAATTTCATTCAGTTCTGATGGTTTTATTTAATTTGTTTCCATATGTCTCCTTATCGCCTATTAGATAACATTTTGTTTCTCAAAATACAAAGAATAGAAATCAGTTCTAAAATAATTTTTATAGAAAAAAATCATAGATTACTCAAGTATTCCCTATATCTGTCCTTTTAAAGTGTGGTGAATTTGAGAGTAGCTTGCAAACAGTGCACCAGGGGAATGTCTGACTGACTGATGAACTTCAGATCAGTTTTGTGATTTTTTTTTTTAAACACTGTTTTCTTCAGAATCCACACAGATTTCCCCTGTAGGATTTCAGAGAATAAAGAAGAGTTAAAATTAGGCATTTCAGCATGCATTTGAAATTCATTTCTGTAGTTAAACTATGGAATACAAGACTCAGCTTCTTTCTGTGTTTTACTAGCAAACAGGCTACTTCACTGATGAATATTTCATAGCATGTCAATTGTGTTGAAATCCTTCTTTTCTCAAGAAAAAAATAAATGTAGTTCTCATTTGAAAACTCGAGTGTTTATAGATCATCAATTAAGAATTAAGTTCATTTATTGAGTAATCTATGAGGTCAACCATTTGCTGATAATTGGAATGTAGCTCTTGTGACTGTAAACATCCAAAGACTTTAATAGTAGAGGTGACTATTTCCTGCAAATAATATCAATGTCAGTGATGATATTAACTTCCCCCAACAAAGAATGCCCTTCCTTTGAGGACCAGAAGAAAGGTCTTAAAAGTGACATGGGTAAAACATAAATGAGAAGTCAGGACTGAACTAAGACTTTCTGAGCTCCAGCACTAACCAAGAGCTCCATGTAGTATCTACTCTAGCACCAGACTGGGAAAAGTGTATTGTACTCCTCTTTTCCCATTTAATTAGTTATGTGACTTTGTGCAAACAACTTAATCTTCTGGAACCTCATTTTTCGTTCTTGTGAAATACCAAAGACTTTCAAGACTGTGTTCAGGTATAGTATTTTCATTTGTTTCATGAATGTAGACACATGCTACTTTCCTATAAATACTTAATTTCTAAAATACATTAAGTGTACTTCATTGTTTAGATGAATGTTTTTCACTTATCCTAAACCCAAATTATCATGATAACTTATTAAATTTTTCAATTTCGTTTGCACTTAAAAAAATCTACATATAAATATCAAGAGAACAAAACAAAACAAAAAAACCTGAAACAGTTGAGCTACATGGTCTTTTATCGTTTGGTAATAGTTGAGTTTCTTTTGAAATGAGTATAGTAGAGCTTATTTGATTTCAATTTATCTTTCTTCACCCACTAATTATATTTTGAGGAAGTATATACTTTTTCCCTACTATTTATATCTGTCTTTTTCTGAAGATGAACCTGTCAGTTATGTATCCAGTTCTCAGTAACCACTCTCCGATTTGTCTTATCACTACATTCTCACCTGTCCATAAATATGTCATATCCGTACAATAAGACTGGGAAGTTTAGATGTGCTTATGTTAGTTGCACTAGTGAAATCTTCTAGCACATATAAACACATTTTCATCATTATTTCACTGTGCTCATTTGATCCGTGGTTGCAAAATAAAAAGCATAAGGAATAAATTTTTTAAAATATCAAAACAAGAATCACATACACATTGAGTTCCTAGTATGATGGGAAACAAATGCCAGTTGGAGATCCAGGGGGACAAAGAGGTTGACAAGAATTTTAAGGAAAACATGCCTACTAGTGTTTATTATTGTTTATACATGCCTAAATTTAAATTAACTTTATCCTTTCAACATTAGTCTTTTAGCTCAAAACCTTTTCATGACCAAATTCTTTCCTAACATCAAAAGTTTTGTTATATTAAAATGTCTGAATTACACCACTATCTTAGTCCCATTCAGAAGCACAGATCTTTCTCAGGACTTTTTAAAATAGCAATGAACAAAACAGACACTTCTCTCCTTATGGAATGTGCATTCCAGGGGAGGTTAACAGATAATTGTAAATGAATGAGATGAACTTTCCATTTTCCTCAGATTGAATAAACTTCAGACTGGCTTCTTCTGGTCTATTGGTACCTGGACTCCCTTTTCCCCAGGTACTTACAGAATCCAGATGGTCTCACCACAGAGATCCCCATTTTCCTTTTTTTTTAAAAATAGCATATTTTAGAAAACTTGCATTTATGAATTCTTTCTTTTCCCCATAGAGATATAAGTCTTCTCATAGCCTCTTACCAGTTTCACAACCCAGGACTGTTTTGCTTTGAAATGCAAATTTTTCATATTCTAAATGTAATTGTCAGGAAAAGCAGTAGCCCATCTTCTAGTCTCTGTCGGAAGGTAGGAGCCCAACTTAGGTGGGTACCTTGGTCCAAGTTGTAAATCATCTCCTGTCATAAAGATTTAAAGAAATTTAATTTTCTTTAGGGTAATTGTGATTAGCAAATGTATATGGCATCTACTCCTTCCCACTCCAGCTCTTAAAAACTCTTCAGTCCTTTGTTTCAGTAAAATCGAGTTCTCCGTGTTTTGGTCTTTCTCCACTATTGCAGTAGTCTTGATTAAAGTCTTTCACACTTTTTCAACTTTATCCAGTGCAATGATTGCTAACTGTAGAGGAAAACAGAGTCAGGGCGCTATTATTGTGAGGAGCATGTGTTTTCAATTTTAAGTAGAGTGCTGGTGTAAGTTCAAGGAAAAGGGACATTCAGAAAACACTGGAAAAAGGTTTCAAGGGAAGGACTATTTACTCTTTGTGGCAAGAACCTTCCAGACAGAAGCCATTTCTCAATTCAAATCCCTGAGATATGTTTGACAATGTGCAAGTGACCAGTGTAGCAGTTATGGTAAAGTGACAGGGGCAGGAAAATGGAAAGGAAATCACAGAGGTCAGAGGCCAGGTTATAGGGCCACATTGACTGCTGCAAAGACTTCTACTTTTACTCAAAGTAAAAGGTTTTCACTGGACGACATGCATGGCAATAAGGGGCCTAAAATTCTAATGTAGTCTTACATGCACACCTGTAGTCCTTGAATTGCTCAGACCGAAGGTTGACTTTAACAACTCTAAAGTGAAATTTGTACATAATCCCTCTGTATGATTAAAAGCATAAAGCTCCAACTATATTTTAAAAAATAATCTTAAGAAATAATCTTCTCATTAATATTTATTAATAAAATCCAAAGTAACTCTGGGTTTTACTTTTATGAAAATTTGAAAACATTTTATTTCAAGTTTTTTTTAAAGAAATATATTTCTTTGTTAAATATTTTCAATAAGGTTTATTGATTTTTGTAATAACTGCTATGAGACATTTCATTTTTTATTCAAATGATAATGCTTATAGTATGTAAACAGTATGTTTCATGTTAATATATTATTAAATAATCTTGGGAAACAATCTTGTCAGATTTTAAGCCTTCATTTTATTTAAGAATTCCTCTTCTAGCAAATGTCATCTATAGTCTTGGAATTTTACAAGATTTATTTAAAAGCTGGGGGTTACTGATTAATATTTTTAGCGGGTTTAATATGATAGGATATTTGAAAATAATGTTGGGTAAAAGACATTTCTCTGCTGTAGAACTATTTAAAGTCAGAGTTGCTATTCCCCTGGCTCTTCTATATGACATTAACAGAATTTAAATCCCCCAGTTTCTCTCTTTACTTAAACTCCCCTGTGTAGTTTGGCACAGGCACCAGGACTCACAGTCTTGACCATCGAAATTCCTATAAACACAGTCAAGTTCAGTGGGGACTTGGTTTCTTGAAGCTTTTATTTTAACAGATTTTCTACCAAAACCAATTTGTGGTGATGATTTAACTATTATTCCACTGCATAATGAGAGTACCAGAAAACTATTTTTTTATTAGTACATTATAGCTATATGTAATATTGACTTCATTGTGACATAATTATACATGCACATAATTCCTAGTACCCTCCCTCTGACTCCCTCTTTACTCCTCTCCTTTCTAATTTTGTGAGACCCCCTTTAAATCATTTCCTTTTTCTTTTTAGCTTCCCCATTTGGAAAAAAATTGACACTTGACTTTCTGAGTCTGGCTTATTTCACTTAACATGATGTTCTTCAGATCCATTCATTTACCAGCATATATCATAACTTCATTTTCTTTATGGCTGAACAGAACTTCATTATTCATATATATATATATATATATGTATATATATGGCACATTTCTTCATCCACAGAATACTCTTTTCTATTTACAAGTAACTCAGACAAAATTGATCATTTCCACCAGGTCAAAAACATAAACCACTTCTGAAATATTTTATTGGTGTGTCTCCCTGGAATTACTCCTGGTTATTGATGTAGTACTATTATGGTGGTATAGTTCCTAATACCATAGATTCAGTTAGGAAAACAAGGCCCATTAGGTTTATCAAAAAGGAAGATTTTATGCACAGAATCAAGTGGGAAGGATGTGCAAGAAGGCTGAAGTCAGAAAAGATGCTGAACTCATATAGAACGTTGCTTGAGATACCTATCACCACTAACTCTGGGGAGACACAAGGAAACAGGAGTGGAAGACTAGAACCTGGAACTCGGTGGGACCTGTAGATATGGTGCTTGGCTCTTTGGGGAAACTATATAGCTCATAATCAGACATCTGAGAAAGAGATGTATCCAGCAGATGCTCAGCATGAAGGTGGTTACACTCCAAGAGAGGGAACATGACCAAACATACATTCTGACTGTCAAGTGGTACAGGGCAAGGTGAGACTTAAAAACTGTGGGTGAAATGATACTGCCCAGGACTTGAAAATAGGAAAACACTCTTCATCCATCCTCTGTACTTCCAATCTCCTTCTTGGACCTCCACCGGAAGACCCTAATTAGCTTGGATATGCTTCACTTGGGATATGAAAGTGTTGAGAAAATTAGTTTGCAGATTCCATGTCTCCACCTCACAGAACACAGGACAAAATAGTAAGCCTGGAGCTGATAGACAACAGGTAACTTACCAGCTATCATACATGAACTTATCTTACCAACATGAAGATATGATACTATATATTATGGGCCTCCTTTTTGAAGAAAAGAAAATTAAGGCAAAGATAAATTGAAATCTGCCCACGTTTATCCACATGAAAAGTACAGTGCTTAGATTTGATGGGTAGCATTACATCTCAGAATGGAAACACCAAAATGATGTTAAAATGCTTGTGATTTTTAAGTCATGATAGAAAGATAATTTGGTCTACCTAGATGATTCCTATTCCTCCAAATCCTGGGCTTAATACATGATGCATTTCTGTTAATAATTGTTTTAAATATTTTAATTTTTTATACATGGATGATGCATTTAGCATATATGATATAAATGCAGAGTAATACAGAATATATTACACGCAAAGATAAATTTGAAGTTCCATGCCTGAGTTAATATTGTACCAATATCAGTTTACTGGTTTTGACAATGTACTATGGTAATGTAAGGTATTACACTGGAGAAAGCTAAGTTATGGTACTGGGGAAGTCTGTTCTAGTTCTGCAATCTCTTGTGAGTCTTAAATTATTTCAAAATAAAAAGAAATTTTAAAAAATCAATTCAAAATCCTAAACAGTGGTTAAACAATGATTTTAATTTTAAAATAAGATAGTATAAGCCTTGCTTTAAAATTTTTTATGGTTTAAATATGTACACCAAAGTCCATGGTGGGAAACAACACCCAACACAACAGCATTGAAAAAGAAGACCTTTATTCCAGGAGTGGGTTTATTACCATGCGATTGAGTTTTGTTGTGAAGCCAGTTCAGTCCTCTCTTGCTCTAGTCCTTCCTTGCCTTCCCTGCTTCCATCAGACGGATGCAGAGCCAAGGTCTTCAACAGAGGCCAGCACCGTGCTCTTGCACTTCCCCAGCCTCCAGATCATAAGCCAAACAAATTTATGTCCATTATAAATTACCCACTGCATGGTATTCTTTGTAGCAATATGTAATTTGCACAGGCAGATGTGCAAATTATAATGCTAAATTTTTTTAAACTATTGGACTAAAATACAATAGTTGCTACCTTAAACAGTATTCAAGACATAGGGCTAAGTTTTTACCAGAATCTGTAAATTTTATGACAATCCTAGCAGATATTTTTATTTCACTTCATCAATAAGGAAATGGAGGCTCAAAAATTTCTTCTGACTGAGATAATGTAGTTGGCAAATATCAAATCCAAAGCCCATGCCATTTTCATTATAACCCCCTGCTCCTCACAGAATCTTAATGTTTTAATTGAAGTGCTCATCTTACTCATCTTGTCTAGCTCAGCACTCAGCAACATTGTTAAATGTTATTCTATACTGTTCTCCCTGATGGTCCAAAAAGTGTTACATGTTACAGAATATGCATCCTGTTCCTTATAATGACATTGTAAATCATATGCTATGTACAGTTGAACAGCCAGAATGAATTTAAAATGACCTGATTCTTAAGAATCCTGGGGCATCAAAAGTTCTTAGACCACTGGTTTGTAGACTTTCATAGCACCATATGTATAAATAAATAAAATCTCCAGGAGATACAAGCACCTTATGCTTAATGCTTTAACTCCCATGTTTACATATTTGTGCAAATATCTTCACGGATATGTCATATTAATTGACTTGACATCAATGTTATTAAATTGCTCATCCGACAAATTCACCATTACTATCAGCATAAACTTTGTGTTAGACAAATATCCTGTGTTGTCTCTCTTGTTATCTAGGTAAACAGAGTTTTATTTACATGTTATCTAAGAAGTCAAGTGATAATTTCATGCCAAGGTAAATTATTTAGATTTGACACTGACCTGCACTTTTAATTAAATTTTTCAAAGACTAAATGGTTCATGTATTGAAACAAAGACAAATCCCACATTAATCCATATCTTCTCTCACATTTTTATTACTCATGGTTGCTTTTCAGGGAAAAAAAGTAAATTTCAATTTTGAAATTTATAGTTTTCCCCACTTACCATGTTTTGTTTCAAAATTGGAATGAGGAGAACCCTTAGTATTTTGTTATTACCCAATTTGAAAATACTGCATTGGGTACAACTTCATATGAGTATGCTCAGAAAAGTGTCACATACCCACTCATCATACCCATTGCGTAATTTACGCTGGATTACATTAGCCTGTTTGATGATTTGATAACCATTACACAAGTGAAACAGTTCCGTAGTTTCCAGGAGTGATTGATATGTGATGTACTACGAAACTTAAGGTTCCTTCAGAGAGTCATTCATTTGTATTTGCACAATAGTTCACAAAGTCAAAGAAACGAAGGCTAGGAAATGTAAAAGGTAAGTACCAAGATTCAAAAAATAAACATGATCTAGTGATTGCTTGATGACTTTTGGATAAACTACTTATTTTTTTTTATGTCTTAGTTTTCTCATGTCTAAATAAACTGCTTCTGTGAGGATGAAGTATGTTAAGATATGTAGATATAGAGATAGATATAGATATAGATAGATATAAATCAAAGAGTTTGTCATACACTAAGGGATAAAGTTTTGTCATCTCTTCCTTCTTCTACTCCACTACTGCCTTCATCATCATCAGAATCAACTTTGCAGAAAGAACAGCTGCCCTTTGACTCCTTCACCCAGTGCTCTCCAGCTTTAGCATTCCTTTCTCCCCACACTCTACTATTCAGTGTTAGGATTGTTGTTTATCTCATTGTGAAAGCAAATGGCCTCTTTCCAGCTTTGCTTTAGTTCAACTTTCTTAGTCCACGCCTCCTTACCCATGACTTTCCTTTCTATCATTCTACTCTGGGTGTCTTTATTCCTTCTGGTGGTTCTCCCTTCATCATAAGGCATCTTTGTCTACCTCTGTATACTCTTTTTCTCCAACATACAATGCTGGTTTTAGTCAAGGACTCTGAACATTTCCAGAGCAATCCTGCTTTTGACTGGGGCCTCACCATCGAACACACACCAACATTAGCAGCCCATGTCTCTCTTTTTCAGGCCCCAATGTGAATGTCAGAGCCTTTGAGAAGTCTTCCTGTTTTTCGCAGATGAAGTAGGTCTTATGATAGTTTGTAGTGTTGTCACCATTTTAAAAATGCATAATTAGTGAAGAAAATTGAAGTACTTTTCTCAAAGATCATTGTCTTGTCTTCACTAGTCTGTAGGTGATAGGACCCCAAGTCTTTGCAAAAAAACTAGTGTATGATAGGGTCCTTTAGCACGACAGACACATTTCTGACATTTGGTTATGTTTACTAATTGATTGGTGAACTGAAATTTGAGTTCTATAAGTGAATATCCACAACAATTTAAAAATATCAACCAGAATGTCCCAAAGGCCCCAGAAGCATAAATCCATAAAGTAAATACATGAACCTTTTTGGTCTCTATATACACCCATGAATTAATTGTTTGTGCAAATATTTGAGTGCAAGAAATTTCCTTTGAAATTTGTACAAGAAGTTTTCTTGAATTCATAGCCTAAAAAAATGTAGTTTAGAATAAACTTAATTCCCACTAAGCTATTGGATAGTATTGATACTGCTGATCTTTTTTTTTTTTTTTTATTTTAAACAAATGGGATACATGCTGTTTCTCTGTTTGTACATGGTGTAAAGGCATACCATTTGTGTAATCATAAATTTACATAGAGTAATGTTGTTTGATTCATTCTGTTATTTTTTTCCCTTCCCCCCACCCCTCCCACCCCTCTTTTCCCTCTATACAGACCTTCCTTCCTCCATTCTTGCCCCCCTCCCTAACCCTAACTCTAACTCTAACACTAAACCCTCCCTCCCACCATTATGGGTCATCATCCACTTATTAGTGATATCATTCCACCTTTGGTTTTTTGAGATTGGCTTATCTCACTTAGCATGATATTCTCCAATTTCATCCATTTGCCTGCAAATGCCATAATTTTATCATTCTTTATGGCTGAGTAATATTCCATTGTATATATGTACCACAGTTTCTTTATCCATTCATCAATTGAAGGACATCTAGGTTGGTTCCACAATCTGACTATTGTGAATCGAGCAGCTATAAGCATTGATGTGGCTGTATCTCTGTAGTATGCTGATTTTAAGTCCTTTGGGTATAGGCCAAGGAGTGGGATAGCTGGGTCAAATGGTGGTCCCACTCCAAGTTTTCTAAGAAATCTCCACACTGCTTTCCAGAGTGGCTGCACTAATTTGCAGCCCCACCAGCAATGTATGAGTGTACCTTTCTCCCCACATCCTCCCCAACATGTTGTTGCTTGTATTCTTGATAATCGCCATTCTAATTGGAGTGAGATGGAATCTTAAGGTGGTTTTGATTTTCATTTCTCTTATTACTAGAGATGTTGAACATTTTTCCATATGTTTGTTGATTGCTTGTAGATCTTCTTCTGTGAAGTGTCTATTCATTTCCTTAGCCCATTTGTCGATTGGATTATTTGTATTCTTGGTGTAAAGTTTTTTGAGTTCTTTATAGATTCTGGAGATTAGTGCTCTATCTGAAGTATGATTGGCAAAGATTTCTCTCCCACTCTGTAGGTTCTTTCTTCACATTGCTAATAGTTTCCTTTGCTGAGAGAAAGCTTTTTAGTTTGAATCTATCCCAGTGGTTGATTCTAGCTTTTATTTCTTGTGCTATGGGAGTCCTGTTGAGGAAGTCTGATCCTAAGCTGACATGTAGAAGATCTGGACCTACTTTTTCTTGTATAATCTGCAGGGTCTCTGGTCTGATTCCCAGGTCCTTAATCCATTTTGAGTTTAGTTTCGTGCATGGTGAGAGATATGGGTTTAGTTTCATTCTGTTGCATATGGATTTCCAATTCTCCTAGCACCATTTTTTGAAGAAGCTATCTTTTCTCCATGGCATATTTTTGGCACCTTTGTCTAGTATGAGAAAATTGTATTTATTTGGGTTTGTGTCCGTGTCCTCTACTCTGTACCATTGATCTACCTTTCTATTTTGGTACCAATACCATGGGGTTTTTTTTACTATGGCTTTGGAGTAGAGTTGAAGATCTGGTATTGCAATACCCCCTGTTTCACTCTTCCTGCTAAGGATTGCTTTAGCTATTTTGGGTTTCTTATTCTTCCAGATAAATTTCATAATTGCTTGCTCTATTTCTGTAAGGTACGTCATTGGGATTTTAATTGGAATTGCATTGAATCTGTATAGCACTTTAGGTAGTATGGCCATTTTGACAATATTAATTCTTCCTATCCAAGGACATGGGAGATTGTTCATTCTTCTAAGGTTTTCTTCAATTTCTTTCTTTAGTGTTCTGTAGTTCTCATTGTAGAGGTCTTTCACCTCTTTTGTGAGATTGATTCCCAAGTATTTTATTTTTTTGATGCTATTGTGAATGGGGTAGTTTTCCTAATTATTCTTTCCAAAGATTCATCACTTATGTATAAAAATGCATTAGATTTATGTGCATTGATCTTATATCCTGCTACTTTACTGAATTCACTTATGAGTTCTAAAAGTTTTCTGGTGGAATTTTCTGGTTCCTCTAAGTATATAATCATATCATCAGCAAATAGGGATAGTTTGAGTTCTTCTTTTCCTATTCGTATCCCTTTAATTTCTTTGGTCTGTCTAATTGCTCTGGCTAGAGTTTCAAGAACGATATTGAATAGAAGTGGTGAAAGAGGGCATCCCTGCCTTGTTCCAGTTTTTAAAGGGAATGCTTTCAGTTTTTCACCATTTAGAATGATATTAGCTATGGGCTTAGCATAAATGGCCTTTACAATGTTAAGGAATGTTCCCACTATCCCTAATTTTTCTAGTGTTTTGAGCATGAAGGTATGCTGTATTTTATCAAATGCTTTTTCTGCATCTATTGAAATAATCATGTGATTCTTGACTTTAAGTCTATTGATATGGTGAATTACATTTTTTGATTTCCTAATGTTGAACCAAGCTTGCATCCCTGGGATGAATCCCACTTGATTATGTTGCACTATCTTTTTAATATGTTTTTGAATGCGATTTGCTAGAATTTTGTTGAGAAGTTTTGTGTCATGTTCATTAAGGATATTGGTCTGAAATTTTCTTTCCTCAATGTGTCTCTGTCTCATTTAGGTATCAGGGTAATATTGGCTTCATAGAATGAGTTTGGGAGGGTTCCCTCCTCTTCTATTTTATGGAATACTTTGAGAAGTATTGGAATGAGCTCTTCTTTAAAGGTTTTGTAGAACTTGGCTGAGAATCCATCTGGTGCCAGACTTTTCTTTGTTCCTATGCTTTTGATGACTTCTTCTGTTTCATTACTTGAAATTGGTCTATTTAAATTGTGTTTGTCCTCCTCATTCAGTTTAGGCAGTTCATATGTCTCTAGAAACCTGATGATGTCTTCGAAATTTTCTATTTTGTTGGAGTATAGATTTTCAAAATAGCTTCTAATTATGTTTTGTAGTTCAATAGTGTCTGTTGTGATATTTCCTTGTTCATTCCGAATTTTAGTGATTTGTGTTTTCTCTCGTCTTCTCTTTGTTAGTGTGGCTAAAGGTTTATCAATTTTGTTTATTTTTTCGAAGAACCAACTATTTATTTTGTCAATTTTTTGTATTGTTTCTTTTGTTTCAATTTCATTGATTTCAGCTCTGAGTTTAACTATTTCTTGTCTTCTACTACTTTTGGTGCTGGTCTGTTCTTCTTTTTCTAGGACTTTGAGCTGTAGTGTTAGGTCGTTTATTTGTTGGGTTTTACTTCTTTTATTAAATGCACTCCATGAAATAAATTTTCCTCTAAGTACTGCTTTCATAGTGTCCCAGAGATTTTGATATGATGTTTCTTTGTTCTCATTTACCTCTAAGAATTTTTTAATTTCCTTCCTAATATCTTCTGTTATCCATTCATCATATAATAGCATATTGTTTAATCTCCAGGTGTTGTACTAGCTTCTGTTTTTTACTCTTTCATTTATTTCTAACTTCAATCCATTATGATCTGATAGATTACAAGGTAGTGTCTCTATCTTCTTGTATTTGCTAACATTAGCTTTATGGCATAATATATGGTCTATTTTAGAGAAGGATCCATGTGCTGCTGAGAAGAAAGTGTATTCACTCATGGTTGGATAGTCTACTCTATAAATGTCTGCTAAGTCTAAATTATTGATTGTGTTATTGAGATCTATGGTTTCTTTGTTCAATTTTTGTTTGGAAGATCTGTCCAGTGGTGAGAGAAGCGTGTTAAAATCACCTAGTATTATTGTGTTATGGTCTATTTGGTTTCTGAAATTGAGAAGGATTTGTTTGATGTACATGGATGAGCCACTGTTTGGGGCATAGATGTTTATGATTGTTATATCTTGCTGATTTATGCTTCCCTTAAGCAGTGTGAAATGTCCTTCTTAATCCCTTCTGAATAACTTTGGCTTGAAGTCCACATTATCTGAAATGAGGATGGATACTCCAGCTTTTTTGCTGAGTCCATGTGCATGGTATGTTTTTCCCCATCCTTTCACCTTTAGTCTATGGGTATCTTTTTCTATGAGGTGAGTCTCTTGCAGGCAACATATTGTTGGATCTTTCTTTTTAATCCAATCTGCCAGTCTATGTCTTTTGATTGATGAGTTCAGGCCATTAACATTCAGGGTTATTATTGAGATATGGTTTGTATTCCCCATCATTTGGTTCATTTATTTTATTTAATTAATTAATTAATTAATTAATTTGACACGACTTGGTTCCTCCTTTATTTGACAATTCCTTTAGGATAATTCCTCCCTTTGCTGATTTGCTTCTTTGTTTCTCATCTCTTCCTCATGGAATATTTTGCTGAGAATGTTCTGTAATTCTGGCCTTCTTTTTGTAAATTCTTTTAGCTTTTGTTTATCATGGAAGGATTTTATTTCATTGTCAAATTTGAAGGTAAGTTTTGCTGGGTATAAGATTCTTGGTTGGCATCCGTTTTCTTTCAGGGCTTTAAAAATGTTGTTTCAGGCCCTTCTAGCTTTTAGGGTCTGGTTTGAAAAATCTGCTGATATCCGTATTGTTTTCCCCCTGAATGTAATTTGGTTCTTTTCTCTCACAGCCTTTAAAATTCTGTCTTTATTTTGTATGTTAGGTATTTTCATTATAATGTGCCTTAGTGTGGGTCTGCTGTAATTTTGTATATTTGGAGTCCTATAAGCCTCTTGAACTTGATTTTCCATTTCATTCTTCAGATTTGGGAAATTTTCTGATATTATTTCATTGAATAGATTGTTCATTCCTTTGGCTTGTTTCTCTAGGCCTTCCTCAATCCCAATAATTCTTAAATTTGGCCTTTTCATGATATCCCATAGTTCTTGTAGATTCTGTTCATGATTTCTTACCATCTTCTCTGTTTGTTCAACTTTGTTTTCAAGATTAAATATTTTGTCTTCAATGCCTGAGGTTCTGTCTTCCAGGTGTTCTATCCTATTGGATATGCTTTCTATGGAGTTCTTAATTTGGTTTATTGTTTCCTTCATTTCAAGAATTTCTGTTTGTTTGTTTTTTCAGTATCTTTAACTCTTTATTGAAATGATCTTTTGCCTCCTGTATTTGCTCTTTTAACTGTCGATTGGTGCGATCATTCAATGCCTGCATTTGCTCTTTCATCTCATCATTCAGTGCCTGCATTTGCTCTTTCATCTCCTCGTTTGCTTCCCTGATCATTTTAATTATGTACATTCTGAACTCCCTTTCTGTCATTTCTTCTGCCATGCTGTCATTGGGTTTTATTGATGTAACATCTAGATTTGTTTGGGGCATTTTCTTCCCTTGTTTTCTCATATTGTTCAGGTATCAGTGGACTGCTGAGATATTGCAGATTTCCTCTATTGACTTATAATGTCCCTGAAGATTTCTAGTATATCCCCTCTTAGCCTTCAGTGGCCTGAAGTCTTGGAGGAAGTTGATAATGCTGTGCTCCACAAGGAAGCTGCCTCTCTAGGGGTGGTGGCCTTCAGGTGGGGTATATTCCCTGCTAATGGAAAAGAGGTACCTCCACCTGTTGATCAATGGTCATCCAAAGGGGAACCAGGCTGCGGGCTGAGGCAAGGCCTATTTGGGCCTGTGTCTCTGGTTTTATCGTCCTTGTGGGAAAACCTCACCTGGCAGGGAAGACTCACCCGGTGGGGAGGTCTCGCTGGTCAGTTCCCCTCCTAGAGGTTCCCCTCAATCCACAACTACCACCTGGGCTGGGCTGCCTTCCTCTGCAGTGTTCCCAATGTGCCCTTTGCAGACGAGTCTCCTTAGGCTGCCTCTCCTCAGAGAATCTGCCCGCAGTCCTGGAACCTTTGCTCTGCCCCTAAGCGTGTCTCTGTGCGGCTTTTCCACCAAGAAGCCTCCTAGGTCCTGGGACCCTGCTCTGCACCTAATTGCCTGGGTATGCGGCCCCCCCTCTGTGCAGCCACCTGGAGCCTTGTACAATCGCTCCGAGTCCCAGTGACCCGCCACACACCTCTTTCTCCGGACAGCCACCTGGTGTTCCGGTGCGGTCACTAGGAGTCCAGGCAACTCACTGCGTGCCTCCTCCTCCTGCTAATCACCCGTAGCCTTGGGCAGTCACTCCTAGTCCATGTGACCTGTCCCATTCCTCCTCCCCGGTGTTCAGAAGCGGTCACTTTGATTCCAAACAACTCACCACTCTCCTCCTCCTCTGAGCAGCCACCTGGAGCTCTGATGCAGGACCAAGAGACCCACCATGCCCCTCCTCCTCCTCCAGGCAGCCCCCCAGTGTTCAGAAGCAGTCACTCTGAGTCCAAACAGCTCTCCGCACAGCTCCTCCTCTGGCAACCGCCTGTAGCTCTGGTACAGTCACTCCAAGTCCAAGCAACCCGCCACACTCCTCCTCCTCCTCTTCTGGGCAGCCCTGGTGTTTAGGAGCAGTTGCTCTGAGTCCAAACAGCTCGCCATGCAGCTCCTCTTCTGGGCAGCCTCCCAGAGCCCCAGTGGTTGCTCCAAGTCCAAGCGCTGTGCTGAGCAGCCTCCTCTACAATACTCCCAGTTGTCCGAGTTCACTGCTCCAGCGGGGGGAGGGGTGTCTCGCCGGGCAGCTCTACTTCACAAAGTTCCCTGCGTTTCGGGACTACTGCCCCATCTGGGATGCCTCCCCAACGGGAGAGACTCACCCAGTGGCTTTGAGTTGGTCCCAAGTGTCTCAATATCTCCTCTTTTGAATTTTAAGTCCTGGAGCAACATGAAATGCAGCCACCCTCTAGTCCGCCATCTTGAAAACTCACTCATTTTTTTGTATGTAGTGTGAAGCATTGAAATTCTTTACTCTTGCTTTACCAAAATAATTCATTTGTTGAAAATAATGTATTACATTTGGATGGAAAAAGTAGCATATATTCAATATTTTTAATATTTTTTGTTGTAGATGGACATGATACTTTGTTTTATTTATTTTTATGTGTACTGAGGATCAAACTCAGTGCCTCACATACTAGACAAGTGCTCTACCACTGAGCCCAGCCCCATCCCTATTCAATATATTTTAATGTATAAGAAGAAACTATAGAAAGGGAGATTGATTTATTTTTAAGAAAGGTATAAGAATGATAAAAATGAAAAAACTTTTTGGAGCAGTATTGTGACCTCTTAGACATTCTTAGCTTCTGAGGTCATTCAGCTAAGATCATGGCTCGACCCTCTGTTAACTTTCTGAAAGGTTAGGGGCAGCCCCAAATCATCCATTGACAAAAATCTGGGACTTTCTCAAACACCAGCTGTAAACTGGTTAGTTTCCCACTTTTCTTTAAAACCTTGCCAAAATGTGTCCCAAATGGATATTAAAGAGAAGAGATCTGATGTTTCAACTGAAATATTCCCATGACGGTATCTGTCCTTTGATATAGAATGGTCTTCATCATAGCTCTTATGGAAATTTGTAATTTTTCTTACTCCAACTCTTTGTATTTTATTAAAGACATACCAATTTCTAAAAGTTCATATGGCTATTCCACAGAGAATTATTTTTCTTATCCTCATGGCCAAAATTGTCAACTGGTAGAAGAGTTTCATTTGAAAAGTTTTCTGTTATGCATTTAAAATATGCAAAATATATACTATTCCTGCTACTAATAGTAATGTGTTCTTTTGAATAGAAGAAATATTTCTAGTATAGCAAGGTATAAAATGTTCATCTCCCATTCCTATAAGAAGCAAAACCCAATATCATCCATTCATTCAGTATCCCAATAAGAATGTAGGTTAATTCTAAAAAATCTATTATTCATGTTGCAGTTACAAGAAATTTTCTTGTGCCCAAATTATTGAACAAGAAAACATCAGAATTAGGGAAAAGTGCTCAATTAAAATGGCAGTTATTTTTAGGGACATGGTCAAAAGGGCAGAAAATAAATAAAACCTTCATTTAGCATTTTTCTTTGGAAAGTAAATTTAGAATTGCAAAACTCAGTAATACATTTTCAACAAATGCAATGCAGTATAAATCTCATAGTTAGACTGCAAACTTCAAATGGGAGGGTTTTGGATTATGTCCACAGTTTCATAATTATTCATAACTGCTTTAAATGGGATCCGTGTGTTTGGAAGGCCAAAATTTATTTACTTATTCATTTATTGCAGTATGTATACCTGGTGTTTGTTTTAATATTACTTTCAACTGGGTTTAGTCTGAAATGCATTTTCATCTAGGATAAAAAAAATTAGTTTAATTTACTTAGCATGTCTTCTTTCAAATTTTGGAATTAGGAAGAGATGAACCTAAAAGTTTTCATATTTACATTGATTGCTTTTAAATTTCCTCATAAAATCCCAATGCTGTGTTACTTTACTCAGCCTCGTCTCTCTCAGGGCTCTCTTTACTGCCAAGATCAGCATGTTTTTGAATGTTATTAGCTTGCAAAGCTAAGGCATTTGGGACTTAGTGGAAAATAAAAATAGGTTTGAACTTGTTCATATTCACCTACTGTTCTCAAGATGAAAACATTCAGGAAAGCAATTTAGCATTGCATAAGACTTTTTTATTTTTTTAATTCATTGATATTATTATGTTTAATGAAAGTATGTCATCTCAAATTTGTACCAGAGTGAGAACTGCTAAGCTTTAGAAAATGAGGACCTGGTAGAAACCTAAAATCTTATTTTGCTTCTATATTTTACCTTTTAAGAAAAAGCAGTAATATACAATGTATCATTTTAACTTTTCTTACTCCTATGAT
Organism: Sciurus vulgaris; assembly: GCF_902686455.1. Taxonomy (NCBI): domain Eukaryota; kingdom Metazoa; phylum Chordata; class Mammalia; order Rodentia; family Sciuridae; genus Sciurus; species Sciurus vulgaris. The sequence continues at coordinate 55,289,671 of NC_136462.1, read as the reverse complement.
GGTGCAAAACTTTGGAGGATGGTTTCTAAGGAGTGTAAACCATTTCCAGTTGACATGGCATGTCAAGTGGGAGATGAAACTGTATATCATGATTACAGGAATACTCACCTGTATCAACATGTACTTTCCACTAGTCACCAAAAATGCCTGAATTGGCTGTTGTTGAAGTTATCCATTTTCTTTTTAAGTAGGATTTTGTTTTTGTTTGGCACTGGGAGCCAATGCAGAACATGAACTTCTATTGAGAAAGGTATAAACTAAAATTTGGGTTCTGCTTAGAAATGAACATCACTGGGCAGTATGCATCTCAGAAATTCAATGTCTTAACCTGTAAAAAGGTGATAATAACACATGTATTATAGAATGATTGTGAAAATTATTAGATAACTAATGTAAGAGGGTATCAATAATGCAGTTGCAGAACAGAAGTATTTTCCTTCTTTTTCCTTTTTCACTCACCCATGTTTTGAATATGCATTTAACACATACTTTTTGTTTTTTGAAAGTAGTCTCATGATCTTTCCTTTTTTTTTTTCTCGAAATTTGAGAAAATTGTCTCAATAGTATTTTGTTTCGTTTTTTAGTTTGCTATAGTGGGCACTTTATTTTTTATCTTTAAAACATGATTAACATGTACTAATTATATATATTAATTTGGTGTACCCAGGCATATAGCTTACACTCTCACATACAACCTGTCTTAATCCATGTTCTCCCCACGCATAATAATTTATCCTACCAGAAATAATTTAGAAGAAAATTGAGTCTGGAGGAAGCTATTTAGATTCTGGAATGGAGGACTGCAGTGATTACAACAGAGACTGCACCTACTTGTCAGTTCTCTCCAGAGGTATGCATATGCCCTTTCTAACTCCCCCTTGCACATGCACCTGGAACGAATGTACATTATCCTAGCAACTCCTCCCAGGTTCCTACTTTCTTCCCTAGGTTTTAAGATCAAACAATGATTGGCAAATATTTTCTCCCATTTTGTTGTTTCTTTGTTTGTGTAGAAGCTATTTAGTTTGAAGCACTTGCCCTTGGTTAATTTTGATTTTTCTCGCTTGAGTTCTCAGTGTGATATCCAAAAAGTCATTGTCAAGGAACTTTTTCCCTAAGTCTTTTTCTAGGTTTTTTTTTTTTTTTTTTTCTTTTTTTGTCTTACATTCAGGTCTTTCATCCACTTTGTTTTGATTGTTTTTTATGGTGTAAGATATGGTGTAACCCCTCATATGGGGTGAATATTCAAAATATATAGGGTACTTACACCTAAGAACAAAAATTTTTAAAAATAAACTGCTTTAAAAATGGACAAAAGACCTACTAAACATTTTTTCAAAGAAAACAAACAAATGGCCAAAAGACACCATGAAAAGGTGTTCAACATCACTAATCATCCAGGAAGCTCAAATTAAAACCACAATGAGATATTACCTCACACCTGTTCATTCAGTTATTTAAAAAATATTTTTGTAATTATTATGTTTCAAAAGGCAAAAGATAACAGTGCTGGTGAGAGAGTGGAATAAAGGGACACCTTGTCCACCTCTGGTGTTGGTGAGAATGTAAGTAGTATAGTCAATATGAAAAACTGTATGGGTCTTCCTAAGAAAATTAAACACAGAAGTACCATATGACTCAACAATCCCCTGCTGGGTACAGACCCAGAGGAAATAAAGAAATTCCTGCCTTCCCGGGTTCATTGACTCATTGCAGCACTATTCACAATAGCCAAGATAAAGAAGCAATCCAAGTATCTGCTGATGGATGAATGGGAAAATACATTGTTTTATATATATATAAAACAAATATTACACACAATTTGTATGTTTAATATATGTGCATATGTCTATATTGTATACACACAATTTAATACTTTCAGCCTTAAGAAAGAAAGTATTATATGAATAAACCTAGGAGATATTTTACTAGCAAACAGTCATAGAAAGAAAACACTAAATGATCTCACTTATATGAACAATCTTAAAAAAAAGGTCAAATATATAGAAACAGAGAGTAGCAAGGTGGCTACCAGAAGTGAAGGAGAAAAGGCAAGAAAAAGAAGTAGGGGACAGGGTGAATTAAAGGGTGAACAAGTCTAGAGATACAACGCGAGGAATATAGTTTAAAATAATGTATACTGAAAAAATGCTAAGAGTAGATTTTAGGCATTCTTACACGCACACACAGGTAAGGTGTGAAGGTGATGAAGAGGTTAATTTCTTCAATTGTAGTAATCTTCTCACTGTGTATATGCATATTAAACAGCATACTGCATACCTTCCATATATACACAGAGAAAAAACTCAAACTGTGAGTATAGCTTTGCCCAATGATTGAAGTGAGCGATGGAAATATATTTTGATCTTCTGTGTAGTCTAAAATTTATGCTTCATATTTACAAATTTGTCTTAAATTATTTGTCATTATTCGTGGGCTCACATATATTTCTGACTTAATCTTTCCACAGTACTTTGCCTCATGTCTGTAGGGGTGATCATTAGGAAGAAAGAAAATAAGACAGGCAAATGAAAAACTGGTTAACAAAGAGGAGCTAAAAAGTAATAGCTCATGACCTAAAAACTGACATGACACAATGGCTATCTTTAAAGCAAAGAAACAAATATCAAGTACCTTCAATTTATATTTGTAATTCTAAATTTCCTTTTCTATTTTCAGAGGAAAAAATCCTGCAAGTTAATACTAATGTTTTTCTTCTGTTGTACCATTTTATAAACATTTTAAAAGTACAATAAAATGCAGGAAATCAGATGTCTCTCCCCTTCAGTTTGGTTAATTCATGTCTCCAAAGAATTCACAGTCCCAGCTACGTGAAATGTAAAAAGGTTAGAAAATATTACCACTTTACATTTTAATATGTAGGATTGAGTTCCACAGCATTATGCTGTTTAAACCAAAGCTCTCAAAGAAAAGTAAATTAACTACTAAAGCCTTTCTTCAAACAAAATCTTTAGAGAGCCAAATATGGAGAAGAGATTGCAAACTGGGCTTTCTCTCATTGAAAGAAGAAAGAATTTGAGAGATATTTAACCCTCTTGCCCTTGTGCACCACCTGGAGTCATTTCTGGGACCTCAGAATTTCAGAACAACAGGCCAAGATAAAGCAATCTCTCAGTACTCTTAGAGGAAGTCTCCTTATCTATATAACTTTCCACACATGTGGCAGAAAGTCTTAGTTCCCTCTCACAGCTTGGTCAATATACCAATGCAAGTCCTGGACTTCAGCTTGTATGTCTTAACAGGGCTGACGGTAGCCCTCCAGTAGGTCTTCTGTGTATACTCAGACCCCAGTGCTTTGGAGCAGCTTCTGTTCTGGAGATTGTATTTCAGTCATGTGTGTGGCACTGTTTGTTGTAAGAGAGCAACTTGACACATTGCTCAGTGCCTCAATAGTAATTGATACATACATCTATGGGGAGCTATTCTATTCAAGGCATTGCCCCCTTCTGCTTTTCCTTTCAAACCTGGATCTTGACGAAATACATATTTTCTGAACAGTACTGTATTGCTTAACCACCAGAAAGCATTTTGCTTCATGTGGAGGTCTGCATACAAGACATGAAATAAAAACGACAGAAAATTCAGTCCCAAAATTATCACAAATGCTTCATGTTACTCATATACATCCCAAATGAATATATATGTAGTCTTTAAATATAAATTTCAGTTTACAACATCATTTGGTATATGCTATTATGTTAGGAAATGCATGATTTTTCAAATTTTCTTATCTTTGAAAGAAAATGTTTTTATGCCTGATATTACTTTCTAATCATGATTTGAATGGAGCCCCTTTGCATCTGTGATTTTTTAAGTAAATTTCTATTAAAGTTCACAATGTATTCACCTCTTTTCAAGAAAAGAAATTTTCTTATGCTTATCTTACATAAAGTTGATGCAAATTATATGCAAATTATATTAAAATACCATGCAGAATACTCACAGGAATTGGAAAATGCATCATTACTGAGAACTGTACAACCAATATTTATATACATGTAAATAAAATATTAAATTGATGCAATTATTTTATAAATTTAAAATATTTTAATTATCTAAATTTTTATTTACTATTTACTATGGCATTATTTGCTTCATAAAGAGGAAATATTGGTAATTTCTATTTGAAACATTTGAGAATTAGCCATCAATTATTAATTTGGGAATGTTTATTTTTCAGCCGAGTTATTTGTTAGAACATTAATTTCCTTTTCAAAATAAAAATACCTTTATTGTGTTTGCCTTATGATAAAATTAACAGCTGTATATAATATGAAAACAACAAAACTTTTCTCATTAAATTTTTACATGAAGATCTTGCATCAATTACCAGCTTGTTTTTATTTCCATTTTATAATAAGCTGTTAATTTTATCTTATTAATAGAAGAACCTAACAGGTAATAAGGACCTTAACATATCAGGAAGAAGTTGCATTTATAATAGGTTGTTCTAGAATTTTTTTTATGCTTTCCTAACATAAAAGGTAGTCTGTGAACATTTAATCTCTCTAGATGCTTCCTTTCTGGGTTCTGGTTTTGGCTTCATGGTTGGCAAAGATCTTCTTCTACATGAGAGTTATAATACAGTCTACTATGTTTGGAAGTTTTCTCAGATACTTTTACTGTTTTTGTTTGCATTTAAGTCACTTATTTAAGAAAAAAATCATTTAAAAAGCACTGTATATAAATCTATATGGACAATTGATTCTAGATACACCATTCACCTACAACTGAAAGAATTTTAAAGAAACATTTTCTTTTGTTATTCTCACCACACATAATAACATTCAACAAAGAGAAAACTTTTTATACAACTAATGTAGAATGCATATACATATGATGCCTATAGTATACACTTATTCTTCATCTGTCAAGTTGCCAGAATTTTGCCAATTTCATCCTATATTTATTGCTCTTTTTATGATGCCAAATATGAAACAGAAAATAAAACAAATAAGTGCTGCTTTTGAGTACACAATTTTATTTAAACAAAACTTGATAATATCTTATATTTATTGGGGGATATAGTAAAATATCTCATTGTATACTGTATCCCAACCAGATTATTCTTTTCTTGGTCTCCATTTCAAATAATGAAAACTGCATTTTTGCAGTCATTCAAGCTTGGTTACATTGAGTCACTGTTTTTCATTTACTTCCTGTGTATATCCAGTTCTCAAATAATTCTGCATTCTCTGAAACTCTTATTTCTTCCTGTTCTTAAAATCAATCTTGTTCTGTTTAACTTTCTCTTTAACTTTTGTATCAGCCAACCATGAATTTCCTTCCACGTGTAATATGCCATCCTTTTATAGCAAATTTACTTTCTTAAGGTATAACTATACTCATAGCCATATCCTGAATCAAAATATTTTCTTATTTTTTTGTGATCTTTCCAATAAAAAAAATAATAACATCATTATCTAGTACCAGTCACTCCCTCCTATATTGCCTGCATAGTTGAAACAAACCCTTCATTGACATTTTTACAGGTATGTGATGTCCGGTATCCATTTAGGTCTGTTATCCATTCTGACTATCTAGCTTTAACTTGGAATACTCTTCTTTCACCTCAACACCAAAATGTAAGACATCCTTGAAGTATTAACTCACATTCAACTTTATATTTTATTCTTCAACTATCTCAGTGGGGAAGAAAATCTTTATTTTCTGAACATTATGTGCAATGTAGAATTTGTCAGTCTCTGCCATATCTTCACCATCTGCATACATGTCTCATCTCCCACAGCAACTATAAATGTCTCAAGCACAGAAAGTATGCCTCATTTATCTTTGCACCCTTGCCTAGAACAGTTTTTAAGAGGTATTCAAGGAACATTTGTTGAATTCAATTATTTAATGACATATGAAATGCCCAAACTAGCACAATGCCTTCAATAGTTTCTTCTCGCCCATTGTAACTCCACTTAATTCAAACATCAGAGGATTTTAACTCGCCACACTGGCTTTCCCCAGAACTCACTTCCTGTCTGGTTTCACATCCTTTACTTCAGGTTCTGCCTTCCCCTTCAAAAATCTCTTTGAACTTGGTGCTTTGTATTTTCCTGTAATTCCTAGAACTCACGTAGAATTTCATTCCTCTTTCAAAGACTGTTTCTTTGGTTTATCTTTGCCATCCTTCTCTTATTGATTCATAAACACACACACACTCTCACACTGCTGTAGAATTTGGGGGTTAAGGGTAAGTCATTGTCTTACTTTTGTTATTATACTGACTATCCTGTTTTCTTGGTGGAGTATTTTAGGTATTACATTCACTTTTCTAAATGATTAACAGCAAGATTCAGGAAGAAGCATGTGCACTGATTCTTAAAGACTTGGAATTAAGACCCAAAGTACTTTTCTTAGAGTTAAGGCTAAAAATAAAAATAAAACAAACTACAAAGAGGATCAGCAAGTTTGCTTAGGGAAGAAGCAATCCAGAGAAAATATTGCTCCATATTCAGTCACCACAGCATTTCCCAATTTTTCTCCATGTTAGAAACCTTATCAATTTTGCTCACATTTAGCCTATGTGAACTTTAATATTTCCTTCTTTAGTTAAAAACATACTTCACCTACTCTCTTTGAGAGATATAAATATTTCTTTAAAAGAAGGAAAGCACACCTCGTTTGCTCAAGTGGAGGCTTGAATGGAGTCAGCTCTTTCTAAACTGATGCTTTATACTCTTCATATTCTGGTTTGTTCATAGAAAGATGTAGGAAGGTGACAAAATAAGTGTGCCAGAAATCAGATACCTTATGAACCAAGGTGGCGTACAGTATGAGTTTTTGAATATCAGATAACACAATCTTCAAAAGTAATTTTGATCACTTCCGACCCAAAGACAAATGACATTTTACATTGTATGCCATTTTTCATTATCCTTATCTCTGCTCCTAGAGTTAACCAGAATATTAGATGGGTATTAATACAAATGTGGGAGAGAAAATGGTCATGTCATCCATTGAGCCATATCGGCGTCTAGCAAATATGTTTAGTTGATAGAATAAGTATGTGTGTGCTGAATACACAAAACAGGATGTGAACTAATGAGATATAAAATTAAGGGTAGTAATTATGGAGTCTGATGTAAGCAGGTAAATGAATATGCAGAGAAACTAGAAAACATACCTGTAGCAGTCAAGAGGACAAAGCAAGCCATAACTGACCAAGAAACATCCAGATAAGAAACATACACCCACAAAATATTTACATATATATACCTATGGAGAGAAAAAGAGAGGCAGAGAGAGGTACAGAATGAATGAGATTAGAAAGAGAAACCAGTGCTTAATTAGAACAACTTTGGAGACATTTCCCAAACAACAGGCAAGCAGGTAGAGTGGAGTGAAAAATCAAAGACTAAGACCAGGAATCATGAAATCAAAGTAAAATAAAAATTTTATAGTTAAAATGTCATGAGTAAGAAAATAGAAAAGATCAAAGTAAAAAGGCAGAATAGAAAATGATATCCCGTGGAAGAGAATAGAAAATACAAATGACATGTTCTTTTCACTTTTAATAAGATGGTGGGGGAAACAAAAATGAATTAGTTGTGTAGTTCACCAAATTAAGTAAGAAATACCACTTCCACTAGGGACTTTAACTTTTTGTAAGACTCTTGAAAAGGCAAGGTTAAAGGCAATAAGTGAACAACAAAACATAAACAATAAAATAAATGGTTTTAATTTCATAGTAATATGAAAAAAACAAAACAAAACAATCCCTTCAAACAGGAGAAGAGCCAGGGGCAGTGCCCCCCCCCCCACACCTGCCTATAATCCCAGCAGCTCAGGAAGCTGAGACAGAAGGATGGCTAGTTCAAAGCCAGCCTCAGTAACAGTGAGGTGCTAAGCAATTCAGTGAGACCCTGTCTCTAAATAAAATACAAAAAAGGGCTGGGAATGTTGCTCAGTGGTTGAGTGGCCCTGAGTTCAATCCCGGATACTCAAAACAAAACAAACAAAAAAACAAATAGGAGAAAGAGAAAAAATATAATGGAAGAATAGGAAGATAATCAAACTTTGAAAACCCCAGACTAGAAATAAATGTTTGAAAAACTGTTGTTTTAAGGAAATGTCCTGTTCAAATTATTTGCTTTATGAGATTTAGAATAAATATTGCCACAGACTAGCAAAACAAAAGCAACAACATCAGAATTCTACAGGGACATATTGACCATAAGGATCGTTAAGGAAGGACACGTCCAAGGGTGTAGTAAATATTTAATCTGGAAAATAAAAAAGGAGAATAAACAACTTTAAAAACTCTTTTAGGAGGAGAATAAAATACTTAAAAGCAGCTGAAGGAAACAGGCATAACAAAGAATGTTAACAAGACACAAGATTCATGCAGTTCAAAACAAGGTGTATGAGATATACACCTAATTTGGTTACAGTTGATTTCCAATGTTCCATCTCAATAACTCCATGAGTGGTAGCAATCTGAAAATACTATTTTTTTGGAATGTTTTAATGAGGCCTAGTAAAATAAAATCCAAGGTTTGTAATCATATCTGATTTGGCCCTGCCACAAAGACTTGAGCGGAGGGTGGATTGCACAGGAAACATAATGGAAAGAAAAACAAGGGATGTGACAAAGAAAATAATAATTAGGCAAATGTAAGCTAGGAGAGAAAGAGGAGATAACACTTCAATAGTCGGCAATTTTGTATCCCAGCCAGTAAGTATGGGCTAAAATCCCCCATTGAAATTCTGCCCTGCACCACTTTCTACATTGCAAGCAAAGCCATTCATCAGTTCTTTCACGCTGGTTCAATTAAATCCTATAGTGCTTCGAGGCAACGTAGCATCAGCTCTGGTGAAGAATTTCAATTCTGTAAACAGGCCTGTAAATATGCTACTGTGGATAAATTGGCCATCAGGGTGATGGAGAGTAGCAAACGAAAATGTGTGATTACAGCTAGTTTTAGTGTGCTAGAAAGCTGCTGAGCCATTACTGTGAGCAAGAACAATGTTTTTGTCTCCTCTGCTTATCTAGCATTTTTACTCCTTCCATATTAGCTGGTTCCAGGCAAATACTCTTTGTCTGATTTATATTTCTCACTTAGCTACTTTCACAGTAATCCTGACCTAGATATTTTGTAGAACTAAACTCTAACTCACCCACGCGCCTGATTTTGCTGTGTGCCATTGCATGATACACCACCCTTCTCAGCCCTCCAGTCTGAGCATCCCAGGAACGTGGGAGGCTCTGCTATTTTTGTTTTCATCTTTAAAATGAACTAAAAAAATGTGGGACTCCCACCTTTCTGTGCTTTTGACTTTTTCTATTTTTATTTCCTGTTTTTCTATAACTCATAGATAACCTATTTTACATTTTAAAGTGAAACTGTGATTTAAAGTTCTTAGCTATAATACAGACAGAAGTCATACTTGTTTTCAAAGCTAATGTCTTTTTAAATAATAATGTATTTTTGATAGTAATGTTATTCAAAGTAAAGAAAAGGTTTATTTCATTTTATCAAGAGCTTTTTCCTCTAATATAATAGTGATCTCGAAAACCTACAGAGAGAAGAACTTAGGTATTAACAGAGGGAGATGACTTTGAGCTTAATCTCGTACTTATTTATGTTTATCAATCACAATGGAATTTGTTCTGCCAAAACAGAAAGATGCAGAATTTTCTGTATTCAACAAAATAAGTAGGATGCTAAAGGCTTCAGGTTGCAGAGTATTCGAATAGAAAAAAAATACCAGTAAATGCAGTGACAATTATTTTGATACTGCTAATGACAATATGCTGTACTTTAGATTATCGAGTATTTTTTACTCATACAAAATTCACATGACAGTGTATTTTATCCTATATGTAAATTCCAGAACCAGAAGATTTCTACAATCTTCTCTACACACTCAGCAGTCAATAGCCTCTCTTGCTGCTTCTTTCTTCATATTAGAAAATCACAGTTTTGCTATGTAAAAACATATACATTTTTCTTTTTGAAGAGATAAGTAGAGAAGAATCAATTCCAATGATGTACCAACAATTAAACATATTTGAACAGATTTGGGTTACTATTGTCCTTGAATCTAAAATTAACCTTTTCAATAAAAAGTTTTATTTTTTTAAAAGAAGTATGATAGAAGTGTGTTTGGGTTACAGATTGACTTCTCAGAGATGAATTTGAAAGCACAGAAAAATTCATAAGTATCTTCCTTTTAAATAAAAGGGAAATGTTTTAAAGCAGAGCAGTTCTTGATATTGGAGAGCTGAATTTGACAGTACTAAATGACCTTATGGGCTGAGATTTGTTCCCTGTTTACTCACTTTGATCAGTATCTTGGATTTTAATATAAATCTTAGATATGCATGTCCTTAACTCAGAGTGGACCTAAATTTGTTATCTTGTGTATAGAAGAATGGAAGTAACTGTTCTGATTAGGTCTATTTAAAGATACACCTTATTCAGGTGTGGCATTTTCACAAGTTCAGGATTAGTGATTTTTAAAAAGAAACCTTATTAGTTTTTAATCAGAATCATATATAAGAATTCCAAAATCCAAACATTGTGCATTCTTACAAACTCATAATTCTATAGGTAATTGGCTAAGTGTCCCCACAGAACTAGCAGATTAACAGGTTAGTTAATCTGTAAAATTAAGGATGATGGTTAACAGGTAACTTATAAGAGTTTTGAGATGCTTAAATAATGTAGTACATGTGAAAAATTCTTAAGTGTACAAGTGTTAGCACTGCTAAGTGCTCAAATGTTAGCCCTGCTTCTACAACTACTAAAAATAAATCACATTTACGATCCATTGGGTTACCTTGCTATGCATGTCACAATGGAGATTTTTCTCTTTATATTAATGTCATCTCTGAAAAGGCACATACTTTTTTAAGAAAATGGAAAATTTCAAATAAATGCTCTGATAGTCTATATGAGAAATTGGCAAATCACATCTCCTCATTCAAATCAGTATTGCAGCCTGATTTTTTTGAGTAGAGTTTTTTTTGTTTATTAAAGATGAACTTTGTTTTCCCACATGCAATATATGAAAATGAACATATGTGAAGCAGAATAATGCTAATGCAAAATAAATGCATTACATTTATATATTAACGAGAGGTTTATTGAAACACAACCTACCCATTTGTTTTCATATGTGTATGATTACTTCTCCATTTCAACGACAATGTTGAGCAGTTGTGACAGAGACCATATAACCCACAAAACCTAGAATATGTACTATTGCAGAAAGATTTGTTTTTTCAGAAAGGTTTGCCAACCCCTAGTCTATAACACTAAATATCTGGACGTTTTCAAGTTTCATAATTTTGTGGAATCTCAGCATTTTACCAAAGTTTTATCATTGGCAGAATTTTTCTCTAAAGGATGTCAAGGAGTTCAGAATAACATGCCTGAAATAGAACTCTTGGTGTTCTCCCTCCATTGAACATTGATTCCCCACCTGCCCCCAAGTCTTTCCCATCTCAATTAACGGTACCCACCTAAGACAAATTTTGATTTGTTTATTTCTCTTCTGACCCCACTCTGTCTCATCCACCAGCACATTCACAGTTCCTAGCCTCAAATACTTCCTCAAATGCTTCACTCCTCCCTTACTGGACTTGGAGCTAGTATATTAGTTTCCTATTACTACAGAAACAACTTACTACTTACGCATTTAGTGACTTAACACAAACTTTTTTTTTTTTTTTAATAGATCTGGAAGTCAAAAGTCTGAATCAGGTTACATCCAGCTAAAATTAGTGTCAACAACAGTGTTCCTTTGAGGAACGTCTCGGGAAGAATTCATTTTCTTAACTTTTCCATATTCTAGAGCACCTTGCATCTTCAAGGAAGTTTCCAGTTGAGTCTTTCTCATTAAAAAGCCATTTCTCTGGCTCTGAGTTTTCTCCTTTCCCTCTTTACCATTTAAGGACCCTGACTAATACTTAATAGTCTAATTTTAATTTAGATTCTACCTGCGAACTTGACTTCCCTTTGCCACTGAACATAAAATGCTCACAGGTTCAGAGATGAGGGTGGGAATATCTTTCCTGTGGTAGGGACACTATTCTTCCTTCAGCTTTATGAGTTTAAGTCATCCATCTGTGCAACTGCAACAGGCTCCGTCCTCCTCACCCTTTATCTCCTCATAATCCATCTTATCCTACCATAAGTATCATAAAATTTCACCAGAGCATGCCATTTCCCTATTTAAAATATTTAAATATTGAAAATAACTGGGGGGTTTTCAAGATGGCGGCCTAGAGGGTGGCTGCATTACGTGTTACTCCAGAACTCAGGATTCAAGAGAGGAGATATTGAGACGCTTGGGACCAACTCAAAGTAGCCGGGTGACTCTCACCCCCTGGGGGGGCATCCCGGATGGGACGGGGGTCCCGGAACGCAGGAAACTTTGTGAAGTAGAACTGCCGGCGAGACGCCCCTCCCCCCGCTGGAGCGCCATAGAGGAGGCCGCTCGGCACAGCGCTGGGACTCGGAGCAGCCACTGGAGCTCCGGCGGCTGCCCGGGGGAGGAGTGGCGGGGAGAACTGTGTGGACTCAGGACACCGGGGCCTGCCCTGAGGAGGAGGAGAGGAGCGTGGCCACTTGGATTCGGAGAGACTGCGCCAGAGCTGCAGGCGGTTGCCAGAGGAGAAGCTGCGCGGCGAGCTGTTTGGAATCAGAACGACGCTTCTGAACACCGGGGCCTGCCCTGAGGACGAGGAGGAAGAGGAGCGGCCGCTTGGATTCGGGTGACTACAGGGAACTACAGGCGGTTGCCAGAGAAGGGGCTGCGTGGCGAGCTCTGGACTCTGACCACTTCTGAACCCTGGGGCCTGCCCGGAGGAGTAGGAGAAGGAGGAGAAGGAGCGCGGCGGGTCCTTTGGACTCGCAGTGACTGCATTAGCGCTCCAGGCGGCTGCTCAGAGGAGAAGGCGAGTGGTGAGTTGTTTGGTCTTAAAGTGACAGCTCCTGAACACAGGGGGGCTGCCTGGAGGAGAAGCGTGGTGGGACGCTTGGTCTTGAGGGGCCACACCAGAGCTCCGGGCGGTGCCCAGAGGACCCGTGCAGCGGGTCACGTGGATTCAGAGCCACTCAGAGGGACTGCTCCTGAACACCCGGGGGGTTATCTGGAGAAGGAGGAGGAACGGGGAGGGTCACTTCGACTCGGAGTGATTGATTGCCCCGGGCTACGGGTGGTTGGTGGGAGGAGGAGGCACGAAGTGAGTTTCTTGGACTCCTAGTGACCGCACCGGCATACTGGGCGGCTGTCTGGAGGAAGAGGCCTGTGGCGGGTCTCTGGGACTCAGAGTGATTGTTCGGGGCCACAGGTGGCTGCTCAGAGGAGGGGCCACGCAGCCAGGCGATTAGGTGCAGAACAGGGTCCCAGGATCTAGGAGGCTTCTGGGTGGAAGAGCCACACAGAGACAGGCTTAGGGCGGAGCGAAGGTTCCAGGCCTATGGGCAAATTCTCTGAGGAGGGGCAGCCTAAGGAGATTCATCTGCGAAGGGTGAGGCTCCCAGGCCCAGGAGGTAGGGCCGGGCCCCTGGAAACTTTGCAGAGGAAGGCAGCCCAGCCCAGGCAGTAGCTGTAAATTGAGGGGAACCTCTAGGAGGAAACTGACCAGCGAGACCTCCCCACTGGGTGAGTCTTCCCTGCCTGGTGAGGTTTCCCCACAAGGACGGTAAAACCAGAGACTGAGGCCCAAACAGGCCTTGCCTCAGCCCGCAGCCTAGGTCCCCTTTGGATGACCATTGGTCAACAAGTGGAAGCAACTTCTGCCCACTAGCAGGGAATATACCCCACCTGAAGGCCACCACTCCTAGAGAGGCAGCTTCCTTGTGGAGCACCGCATTATCAACCTCCTCCAAGACTTCAGCCTACTGAAGGCTAAGAGGGGATATATATAGAAATCTTCAGGGTCATTGTAAATCAACAGAGGAAATCTGCAATATCTCAGCGGTCCACTGATATCTGAACAACATGAGAAAACAAGGAAAGAAAATGCTGCAAACAAATCTAGATGTTACATCAATAAAACCCAATGACAGCACGGCAGAAGAAATGACAGAAAAGGAGTTCAGAATGTACATAATTAAAATGATCAGAGAAGCAAACGAGGAGATGAAAGAGCAAATGCAAGCATTGAATGATGAGATGAAAGAGCAAATGCAAGCATTGATTGATCGCACCAATCGACAGTTAAAAGAGCAAATACAGGAAGCAAAAGATCATTTCAATAAAGAGTTAGAGATATTGAAAAAAAACCAAACAGAAATCCTTGACATGAAGGAAACAATAAACCAAATTAAGAACTCCATAGAAAGCATATCCAATAGGATAGAACACCTGGAAGACAGAACCTCAGACATTGAAGACAAAATATTTAACCTTGAAAACAAAGCTGAACAAACAGAGAAGATGGTAAGAAATCATGAACAGAATCTACAAGAACTATGGGATATCATGAAAAGGCCAAATTTAAGAATTATTGGGATTGAGGAAGGCCTAGAGAAACAAGCCAAAGGAATGAACAACCTATTCAATGAAATAACATCAGAAAATTTCCCAAATCTGAAGAATGAAATGGAAAATCAAGTTCAAGAGGCTTATAGGACTCCAAATACACAAAATTACAACAGACCCACACCAAGGCACATTATAATGAAAATACCTAACATACAAAATAAAGACAGAATTTGAAAGGCTGTGAGAGAAAAGAACCAAATTACATTCAGGGGGAAACCAATACGCATATCAGCAGATTTTTCAATCCAGACCCTAAAAGCTAGAAGGTCCTGGAACAACATTTTTCAAGCCCTGAAAGAAAATGGATGCCAACCAAGAATCTTATACCCAGCAAAACTTACCTTCAAATTTGACGATGAAATAAAATCCTTCCACGATAAACAAAAGCTAAAAGAATTTACAAAAAGAAAGCCAGCATTACAGAACATTCTCAACAAAATATTCCATGAGGAAGAGATGAAAAACAAAGAAGCAAATCAGCAAAGGGAGGAATTATCCTAAAGGAATTGTCAAATAAAGGAGGAAACAAGTTGTGTCAAACAAATAAATAAACAAAATTTTAAAAATGAACCAAATGACCGGGAAACCAAATCATTTCTCTATAATAACCCTGAATGTTAATGGCCTGAATTCATCAATCAAAAGACATAGACTGGCAGACTGGATTAAAAAGAAAGATCCAACAATATGTTGCCTGCAAGAGACTCACCTCATAGAAAAAGATACCCATAGATTAAAGGTGAAAGGATGGGGAAAAACATACCATGCACATGGACTCAGCAAAAAAGCTGGAGTATCCATCCTCATTTCCGATAATGTGGACTTCAAGCCAAAGTTAGTGAGAAGGGATAAAGAAGGTCATTTCATACTGCTTAAGGGAAGCATAAATCAGCAAGATATAACAATCATAAACATCTATGCCCCAAACAGTGGCTCATCTATGTATGTCAAACAAATCCTTCTCAATTTCAGAAACCAAATAGACCACAACACAATAATACTAGGTGATTTTAACACGCCTCTCTCACCACTGGACAGATCTTCCAGACAAAAATTGAGCAAAGAAACCATAGATCTCAACAACACAATCAATAATTTAGACTTAACGGACATTTATAGAATATTCCATCCAACCAAGAGTGAATACACTTTCTTCTCAGCAGCACATGGATCCTTCTCTAAAATAGACCATATATTATGCCACAAAGCTAATGTTAGCAAATACAAGAAGATAGAGACACAGCATGTATTCTATCAGATCATAATGGATTGAAGTTAGAAATAAATGAAAGAGTAAAACACAGAAACTATTCCAACATCTGGAGATTAAACAATATGCTATTATATGATGAATGGATAACAGAAGATATTAGGAAGGAAATTAAAAAATTCTTAGAGGTAAATGAGAACAAAGAAACATCATATCAAAATCTCTGGGACACTATGAAAGCAGTACTTAGAGGGAAATTTATTTCATGGAGCGCATTTAATAAAAGAAGTAAAACTCAACAAATAAACAACCTAACACTACAGCTCAAAGCCTTAGAAAAAGAAGAACAGAACAGCACCAAAAGTAGTAGAAGACAGGAAATAGTTAAACTCAGAGCTGAAATCAATGAAATTGAAACAAAAGAAACAATACAAAAAATTGACAAAATAAATAGTTGGTTCTTCGAAAAAATAAACAAAATTGATAAACCTTTAGCCACACTAACAAAGAGAAGACGAGAGAAAACCCAAATCACTAAAATTCGGAATGAACAAGGAAATATCACAACAGACAGGATGGAAATACAAAACATAATTAGAAGCTATTTTGAAAATCTATACTCCAACAAAATAGAAAATTTGGAAGACATCAACAGGTTTCTAGAGACATATGAATTGCCTAAACTGAATGAGGAGGACATAAACAATTTAAATAGACCAATTTCAAGTACTGAAATAGAAGAAGTCATCAAAAGCCTACCAACAAAGAAAAGTCCAGGACCAGATGGGTTCTCAGCCGAGTTCTACAAAACCTTTAAGGAAGAGCTCATTCCAATACTTCTCAAAGTATTCCATAAAATAGAAGAGGAGGGAACCCTCCCAAACTCATTCTATGAAGCCAATATCACACTGATACCTAAACCAGACAGAGACTCATCAAGGAAAGAAAATTTCAGACCAATATCCTTAATGAACATCGACGCAAAAATTCTCAACAAAATTTTAGCAAATCGCATACAAAAACATATTAAAAAGATAGTGCACCATGATCAAGTGGGTTTCATCCCAGGGATGCAAGGTTGGTTCAACATCAGGAAATCAATAAACGTAATTCACCATATTAATAGACTTAAAGTCAAGAATCACATGATTATTTCAATAGATGCAGAAAAAGCATTTGATAAAATACAGCACCCCTTCATGCTCAAAACACTAGAAAAAATAGGGATAGTGGGAACATTCCTTAACATTGTAAAGGCCATTTATGCTAAGCCCATGGCTAATATCATTCTAAATGGTGAAAAACTGAAAGCATTCCCCCTAAAAACTGGAACAAGGCAGGGATGCCCTCTTTCACCACTTCTATTCAACATCGTTCTTGAGACTCTGGCCAGAGCAATTAGACAAACCAAAGAAATTAAAGGGATACGAATTGGAAAAGAAGAACTCAAACTATCCCTGTTCGCTGATGACATGATTATATATTTAGAGGAACCTGGAAATTCCACCAGAAAACTCTTAGAACTCATAAGTGATTTCAGTAAAGTAGCAGGTTACAAGATCAATGCCCATAAATCCAACGCATTTTTATACATAAGTGATGAATCTTCAGAAAGAGAAATTAGGAAAACTACCCCATTCACAATAGCCTCGAAAAAAATAAAATACTTGGGAATCAATCTCACAAAAGAGGTGAAAGACCTCTACAATGAGAACTATTCAACACTAAAGAAAGAAATTAAAGAACACCTTAGAAGATGGAAAGATCTTCCATGTTCTTGGATAGGAAGAATTAATATTGTCAAAATGGCCATACTACCTAAAGTGCTATACAAATTCAATGCAATTCCAATTAAAATCCCAATGACGTACCTTACAGAAATAGAGCAGGCAATTATGAAATTCATCTGGAAGAATAAGAAACCCAGAATAGCTAAAGCAATCCTTAGCAGGAAGAGTGAAACCGGGGGTATTGCAATACCAGATCTTCAACTCTACTACAAAGCAATAGTAACAAAAACGGCATGGTATTGGTACCAAAATAGAAAGGTAGATCAATGGTACAGAATAGAGGACACGGACACAAACCCAAATAAATACAATTTTCTCATACTAGACAAAGGTGCCAAAAATATGCAATGGAGAAAAGATAGCCTCTTCAACAAATGGTGCTGGGAGAATTGGAAATCCATATGCAACAGAATGAAACTAAACCCATATCTCTCACCATGCACGAAACTAAACTCAAAATGGATTAAGGACCTCAGAATCAGACCAGAGACCCTGCAGATTATAGAAGAAAAAGTAGGTCCAAATCTTCACCTTGTTGGTCTAGGACCAGACTTCCTTAACAGGACTCCCATAGCACAAGAAATAAAAGCTAGAATCAACCACTGGGATAGATTCAAACTAAAAAGCTTTCTCTCAGCAAAGGAAACTATCAGCAATGCGAAGAAAGAGCCTACAGAGTGGGAGAATATCTTTGCCAATCATACTTCAGATAGAGCACTAATCTCCAGAATCTATAAAGAACTCAAAAAACTCTACTCCAAGAATTCAAATAGTCCAGTCAACAAATGGCCTAAGGAAATGAATAGACACTTCACAGAAGAAGATCTACAAGCAATCAACAAACATATGGAAAAATGTTCAACATCTCTAGTAATAAGAGAAATGCAAATCAAAACCACCCTAAGATTCCATCTCACCCCAATTAGAATGGCGATTATCAAGAATACGAGCAACAACAGGTGTTGGCGAGGATGTGGGGAGAAAGGTACACTCATACACTGCTGGTGGGGCTGCAAATTAGTGCAGCCACTCTGCAAAGCAGTGTGGAGATTCCTTAGAAAACTTGGAATGGAACCACCATTTGACCCAGCTATCCCACTCCTTGGCCTATACCCAAAGGACTTAAAATCTGCATACTACAGAAATACAGCCACATCAATGTTCATAGCTGCTCAATTCACAATAGCCAGACTGTGGAACCAACCTAGATGCCCTTCAATTGATGAGTGGATAAAGAAACTGTGGTATATATATACTATGGAATATTACTCAGCCATAAAGAATGATAAAATTATGACATTTGCAGGCAAATGGATGAAATTGGAGAATATCATGCTAAGTGAGATAAGCCAATCTCAAAAAGCCAAAGGACGAATGATATCGCTAATAAGTGGAGGTTGACACATAATGGGGGGAGGGAAGGGTTAGAGTTAGGGTTAGGGAGGGGGGCAAGTATGGAGGAAGGAACTACTGTATAGAGGGTAAAGAGGGGTGGGAGGGGTGGGGGGAAGGGAAAAAATAACAGAATGAATCAAACAACATTGCTCTATGTAAATTTATGATTACACAAATGGTATGCCTTTATGCCATGTACAAACAGAGAAACAACATGTATCCCATTTGTTTAAAATAAAAAAAAAAAAAAAAAAAAAAAAAAGAAAATAACTTACCACGTTATGTGAATAAATTTCCAAAATTCTTACTGAGCCCTTCAAGGCTGTGTACGATCAAACTCCTGTTTCTCCAGCATCATCTTTTATCCATCTTTGTCCTTGGATCACTACAATCCATAAAGAGTTCTTAGGTCAGCAACTTGACCCCATATGACTTTGTACTACTTTTGTACCAGTGTACTTTTTAATTCTTTTTACAAATCTTTATATAGTTGGCTCTTTTTGTAATTAAGGTCTTAGTTCAAAGGTCATTTCTTCAGAGAATCTTTTCTTATTGATCAAACTAAAAATGCCTCAAATCACTTACTCTCGATGACAATATTTTATAAAACATTTATTCTACTTGCTCACATGGTTATTCATTTATTTGATTACTATCTGTCCCTCTCTACTGGAGTATAACTGAGAGATGAGACTTTATCTATCTTGTTGAGGGTACCATCCTGAACCTTGAATAGGATGAGGAATGCCACAAATAATATTAGATGAATGAATAAAATAAATAGCAAAAATTCACTATAAGATCCTTTGCCACTATCATACCTCCTTGTAAAATCAGATTTATTAATTACCATGATGAATGGTATGCAGAACAGCCCCCCTTAACCACACTGTCACTTTACTGTTTCAGTTAAGCATAATAATCCATGATCCAAAAATATTAAGTGAACAATTTCAGAACTTAAAGATTCAGAAGTTTTAAGTTGTGCCACATTTTAGTTGCATAATAAAATCTTGTGTCATCCTGCTGTGTCTTGCCTGAAACATGAATCATCCCTTGTTCAGAGTATCCTGGTCTAACATACTAAATGCCTGCTAGCCACCAAGTAGCCATCTTGATCACCAACTCACTGTCACCATATCACAGTGGTTGTGTTCAGGTAACTCTTATTTTACTTGATAATGGCCCCAAAATGCAAGAGCAGTGATGTTGGCAGTTTGGATATGCCAAAGAGAAGCCATAAAGTGCTTCCTTCATGTAAGAAGATGAGAGTTCTCATCTTAGTTAGGAAAGAAAAAATCGTGTGGTGAGATTACTAATATGGACAGTAATTTTGAAAGGAAGAGAATATACCCATGTAACTTTTGTGATGGAATAGTGTTATAATAGTTCTATTTTATTATTAATCATTGTTAATCTTTCAATCTTTTACTATGCCTAACTTATAAATTTGAGGTATGTATGTTTTAGGTATGTATGTTTTAAATAACTTTTTTGCTACTACGACAAAAGATCCAACAAGAAAAATTTTAGAGGAGGAAAAGTTTGAGGGCTCACAGTTTCAGAGGTCTCAGTCCACAGATAGAAGGCTTCATTCCTCAGGGCTTGAGGTGAGCTGAACATCATGAAGGAGAAGTATGGTGCAGGGAGGCACTCACATGATGATCAGAAAGCAAAGAGAGAGAGACTCCACTCACCAGATACAAAACACATATTTCAAAGGCACACCCCCAGTGATCCACCTCCTCCAGACACACCTTACCTGACTTCAGTTACCACTCAGTTAACCCCATCTGATGATTAATTTACCAATTGGGTTAAAACTCTCATGACCTAATCATTTCTCCTCTAAACTTTCTTGAATAGTCTCACACATGAGCTTTTGGGGGACACCTCACATCCAAACCATAATAGTATGTATAGGGGAAAAGTAGTATATTTAAGATTCAGGGAATGAAACCACCATTTGACCCAGCTATACCACTCCTTGGTTTATACTCAAAGCACTAAAAATCAGCATACTACAGTGATGCAGCCACATCAATGTTTATAGCAGCTCAATTCACAATAGCTAAACTATGGAACCAACAGGTGACCTTCAACAGATGAATGGATTAAAAAATGTGATACACACACACACACACACACACACATATATACAATGGAATATTACTCGGCCTTAAAGAAGAATGAAATTATGCATTTGCCAGTAAATGAATGTAGCTGAAGAATATCAAGCTAAGCAAAACAAGCCAATCCCAAAAAACCAAAAGTTGAATGTTTTCTCTGATATGTGGATGCTAATTCACAATGGAGGGGCAGGGGACTAGGGAAGAATAGAGTTACTTTAGATTAGGTAGAGGGGATTGAAGGGAGGGAAGCACTCGCTGGAGATAGGAAGGATTGTAGAATAAATCAGACATTATAACCCTGTGTACAATATAACTATATGACTGGTGGGATTCTATTTCATGTATAACCAGAAGAATGAGAAATTACACTCCATTGTACATGATATATCAAAGTGCATTCTAATGTCGTGTATAACTAATTTAAACAAATTAAAAAAAAAACTTTAAAAGACAGTGCTATCTGCTATTTCAGACATCCACTGGGGATCTTGGGATGTGTACGTCATAGTTAAGACACACTACTATTGAAAATTCCCAATAAATATTAGCTTTAACAATAATGATAATAATTATTTTATCCAGTAGTAATAGTTTTATAATTTTATATCAAAGATATGAAAATATCCAAGAGCCAAGGTAAAGGATAAGCAAGGAATTCTAATATAACAACTGCCAATAATTATTTAGCATTGAGTGTTTTATGTTACCATAGTAAGTACTTTGCAGATATTATAATTTTAGTCTTCTCTCCATTTTACTTAAGAAGAAACTACAACTTCAGGAATGTAAGCAATTACTTAGTGATGAAGATATGAAGCAAAATCCGTACAAAATTTGCATTATTCAAATGACCACAGAAACTCATGTTTGTGCTCTGTACATAAGCAACCAAATGCTACATGGGAAAGAAGAAAAAAAACAACAAAATAGTAAAACAGCAAAGTGAGAAATAATAGAAAAATAGCTAAAAACAAGGCAACAAACTCGGACAGAAAACATTAGATGTGTGGGTATCAGGATGTAGAATCTCTCATGCATACCATTTAGGCCTTTACTTGGATCCTGCCATAAATTTGTAAAACTAACTAGTAAAATTGATATTCTTAGTTAATGTTGACAATTTAAAATTCTGCAATGACCAATAATTGCTTTAAAAAAAAAAAAAAAAACCTTTCCAGGAAAATAAATTAGAACATGTTCATCTAAAAGACAGCTTTCAAATAATTTTTAAATAAGATCTGTCTTGAAACAGAAGTCCTGCAATTTTAGTAGGAGATATAGTGCCATTTAAAACCAAAAACACAATTTGAAAATGCCCAGAATTACATAGCTATCTTTTGAGAGAAGATCTCCCTGATTTTTCCAAATGAATTTCATGATTGCTTCATCTAGTAGAATTGCTTCATTCTACGAAGAATGTCATTGGGATCCTAATAGGAATTGCATTAAATCAGTATAACACTTTTGGTAGTATGGTCATTTTGACAATATTAATTCTGCCTGTCCAAGAACTTGGGAGATTTTTCCATCTTCTAAGGTCTTCTTCAATTTTTTTCTTTAGTGTTCTGTAGTTTTTATTGTAGAGTTCTTTCACCGCTTTTCTTAGGTTGATTCCTAAGTTTTTTTTTGTTTTTGTTTTTTTTTTGAGGCTACTGTAAATGGGGTAGTTTTCCTAATTTTTCATGCAGTGGATTCATCACTGATATATAGAAATGTATTTGATTTATGGGTATTGTTTTTATTTTATTTTATTTTTTTTTTGTAAATAGTGGTGGGATTGGTTTGTTACATATTCTGTTCTTGCAAACAATATAATTCAGTCAATATTACTCCCCAAGCTTTCCCCTGCTCTCTCCCCTTTCCCCTCCCTCACTCACCCTTGGTCCCTCATCTCTCTTCTACTGATATCCCTTTGACTTACATAAGATCCCTGCCCCCTTCCCCCACCTTTCTTTTCCCTTTTCCTTTAACCTTCTGAGTTTGGCTTATTTCACTTAACGTAGTGTTCTAAAATTCCATTCATTTTCCTGAAAGTGATAATTTCATTTTTCTTTGTGGCCAAATAAAGCTTCATTGTGCATGTATATACCATATTTCTTGAAATTCTCATTCTTACTTAAAACTGCAGTGATTCCCCATCTTACTTAGAGTCAAAGTCAAAGATCTTATAGTTGTCAGTTGGCTTCTATCATTTATTCTTTTTTTTAAAAAAAAATAATCTATTTATTTTGATTCATTGTAAACAAATGGGTACAACTTATTTCTCTGGTTGTACATGAAGTAGAGTCATACCATTTGTGTAATCATACATGTACATAGGGTAATGATGTTTGTCTCAATCTGTTATTTTTCCTTCCCCCCACCCCTCCAATTCCTCTTTTTCCTCTATACAATCCATCCTTCCTCCATTCTTGCCTCCCTCCCACCCCCCATTATGCATCTTTATCCACTTATCAGAGAGATCATTTGTCCTTTGTTTTTTGGGGATTGGCTTATTGTACTTAAAGAAGAATAAAATTATGGCATTTGCAGGCAAATGGGTATTGTTTTTATATCCTGCTACTTTGCTGAATTCATTTATGAGTTCTAGTAATTTTCTGGTATTGACACACATAATTAGTTAAGCAAGGAGATCTTTCTGCTTCTTCAGCTCTGTGGCATTACAAAATTTTCATAGGTGTGAGGAAACTTCAAGTCTGAATACGTTTGTGAAAGGAGAATAAAATGAGCTTAAAGATGCTACACAGTGAGCGCCAGGTACAAATGTGGTGGAAGAGGCTAACATGAGGGTTCCAATGGTTCAGGAGACAATGGCAACAAAAAGGGGGTAAATTGGCATTGCAACATTCATCTCTCCCTCACACACAGAGTCATGTCTGTGTGTTAAATGTGACAATGCTGATCACCTAAAAGACTGATGTCACTGTAGAGAAAATAATCATTTCAATGAAAACTACACATTGTTTGTAACACAACATTCCACTTCATTCAAGTTTCTTTTATGTCACCTATTTTATAAATTTGTAAATTGAACATTCTTAGACATAAAACTTGGCTCATCAAATAACTGACTTCCTCGCTGTGGAAGAAGTTCATTTGGCTCCCATTTATGCACACATTTTAATGTTACTGATCTATAAATATGGTTGCTATTTAGATTTTGTTTTGAATTTACTATAACATTTTCCTGGTTTCCTCATCATGATCACAATGCAAAAATCTAGCATTTATATTAATACCTGCATAAGAGTCATAATTTTACCATTTTTGAAAATTCTCTCAATGCTATTTATTAGCAATCATAGAAAGTCATCACTAGTGCTCCTAAATCTCTTTTCATTTTGCTCAACACATACCTTCCCCATCTTCTCCCTTAAGAGGTATATGTGTGTGTGTGTTATAAAGACAAAAATGCACTCAGGAAATAATGTTATTCAAGGTATTAGAACAGGAGAGCATCCTGTAATGAAAACAGAGATCAAAGGAGAGGAAGGACCCTGAGGTTATACAGAAACAAATAAATAAAGAAACCTTTCATGAGGGTAGAGCTGGATCTTATTTGGGAATGTTCCTGAACATACTGATTCTATGGGGTTAGATATAACCCAGAACATAAAGCATGAGGGTCTCTCTCAGTCATCATGGCTTTTTAGGAACCCACGGCCCAGTTAACTTTGAGTATTGTTAGTTTCCCCACCCCCCGCCTTTTTTTTTAATAACATGAATATCATCGCTGAGCAGCTTAGAGGTAGGCATGCATGTCATTGTAGAGTGGGATAGGGAGTCAGAAACAGACTCTGGAGGTCTGTGTTGCTCCTGGAAAGCCAGCTGAGCCCCCTGGCAAGTGGTGGTGCCAAAGATCAGACTTTTAGAGAGCTGGAAAAGCAGCATATATACTAATATTGGAAAACTTAGTTTGGGTAATGGTAGCCTGAATTTGAAGGATAGTGAAAGAATTGAAAATATGGTAAGGATTGACAAATTGGTCAAATTAACAGATACATAAACTCTTTTTTCCATAGTGGGGATCATGGAGAATTAAAATAAATTTCCACCAAATAATCCAAGATTTGCATAACCTTCAATCAATTGCAGTTTACAAAGAAATGCAAAATGCTCAAAAAAAAAAAAATGAACAGGGCTAGGATCTGATAATCTCAAAAGATGTGCTATAGTTTACTATGGAAACAAAGTCTTCCCCTACATTCTTCCTCATTTCAATGAAAAATAATTTTAAGGAAATATTAGTATTGATCATAAAATATGACTAGTCTCATTAGATTTAGCCAGATTATATATATCCATCCAGCTAAAGGGGTGATTTACCAAATTGGTCTTTACTGTCATATTGAATGCTTTTATAAAAACCTCAGATTTGACCAACTTTAAGACTAGGAAAAAAAAGCAGAAGTCACCATCAGATATTCCTAATACACCTATAAATTTGGGTAAATCTTTCTCAAGTTTTCTCAAAAAATACAAGGTTTCTGGGTATATTGGGAAGGGGACTTCCTTACTCCTTTGGAAGGCAGGCAATTGTGTGATCTAGAAATTATGTCGTTTTCCCAAGAGAATTTAGTAATTCTGGTTTCAAATCATTGTGATATATGACACTCCAGGCTAGACTTTGGTTTTCAATTATATCCTAGTAAGAAGGAGAGAATATTGTTTCTGAACCTATTCAAATAACTATGTTGGAATGAAATTTAAAATTTTCAATAAGATTTGTAAGACTGTTCAAATTCTGGAAAGATTAGTTAGAGAGCAATCATTTACAAATGTTATAGTTTTGTTTGGAGAAGCCTAGTCTAAAATGGTGGAAGTATAGGTAGCTTAAACGAGAGAGCTTCCTTATGTATCCATAAAATAGAACATTAAAACTTCAAAAATGTTCCAAAGAAAACCACAATCATCCCTTATCAATTTTTAAGATCTATGCAATCGATTATTGCTCTACTCAATCATTGTTATCTATATCATCTCTTCTTGGCTAATATTCTGGAAATGCTGACCCAGTTCACTGGTATGGTCTCACATTTGCTTAAGGGCTGCAATCAAAAGTCTGTACCCAAAAATTGCTTGCATAGTCCTTTTCCAGAGGCTTCTCTGATTGTCTTTTGCTGGTGACTGTGCACTCAGTCACGTCACTGATTACAAGAGATCTCTGCAAAATGTAAAAGTAAACAAAAAGGTCATCCATAGAAAATAAAAGGCAACTCTAGTTAACTTATTACTGATTTAATTTTAAAAATTCTATGATTTGAGGAAAGCTCATGACAAGAATAATGCAACTAACAATGGTTGCCTTGAAGCATACAAGAAAACATGATCAAGAAAGCCTCAAAAGCTTTTGGATATCTATAAACATAATAATTAACTTTAAAAGAAGAGTAGATAACATGCCATGTGAATAAATAAGTCGATATAGTCTTTGTTAAAAAATCCTCTGATTATAAAATAATCAAACACAAAAGTTACCATAAATATGAGAAGCATACAAAGTATACCAAAAATGTACCAATAATTTCTAGTAAAGGGATTCAGAGGTCTGGAGTAGGCCCAAATGTCTGTGTAACAGTAAAACCGCATAACTAAGTATATTGGTTTGCTAGGAATGCCACAACAGAACATGACAGACTGGGCGACTTAACCCACTTAAATTAATTTTTCTCACAGTTGTAGAAGCTGGAAGTCTGAGACCAAGACATTGCAGCACTGGTTCCTTCTGAAGGCCACAAGGTAAGCCTCTCTTAAATATCTTCTATCCTTGGATTAGAGAGGCCATCCTCTTCTCCCTATGTCCTAGCATCACTTTCTCTCTGTACCTATGTGTGTTGAAATTTCCTCTTTTTATAAGGATGAGGGCCCATATTAATAGTCTCACTATAACTGAATTATCTCTTTAAATATTTTTTTCCCAAATACAATCACACTCTGAAGTACTGGGGGTTAAGACTTCAACACCTGAATTTTGGAGAGTACAAACTTCAGCCCACATTGTTAAGTGATGCAAATCTCCAGTTGTACACCATTGGCTTAGAATATTCATAATTCAAATTAAAGAAGTCAAGATGGTCAGGTTTGCTTGTTTTTTATCTTTTTATTTTATTTTATTTATTTATTTTTATTGAAATATTTTTTTTATTTTTACAGACTGCATTTTGATTCTTTGTACATAAGTGGGGTACAACTTTTCATTTCTATGGTTATACACAATGTAGATTCATACCATGCATGTAATCATACATATACATAGGGTAATACCGTCTGTTTCATTCTACTCTCTTTCTGTCCCCCACCCCTCCCACTCC
The DNA here is from genome assembly GCF_902686455.1 of Sciurus vulgaris. Taxonomy (NCBI): domain Eukaryota; kingdom Metazoa; phylum Chordata; class Mammalia; order Rodentia; family Sciuridae; genus Sciurus; species Sciurus vulgaris. The sequence goes on along the minus strand of NC_136462.1, from coordinate 55,262,301 downwards.
ATTTTCCTCTACACCATCCAAAGTTCCTTCATCTTCTCTTCCCCCCACCACTCCCCATCGTTATATATTGTCATGCACTTATCAGAGGAAACCTTCGGCCTTTGGTTTTTTGGGCTTGGCCTATTTCACTTAGTGTGATATTCTCCAACTTTATCCATTTACCATAACTTTATTCTTTATGGCTGAGTAATAGTCCACTGTGCATATATACCACATTTTCTATATCCATTTGTCAATTGAAGGGCATCTAGGTTGATTCCATAGTCTGGCTATTGTGAATTGAGCAGCTATGAACATTGATGTGGCTGCATCACTGTAGTATGCTTATTTTAAGTCCTTTGGGTATAAACCGAGGAGTGGGATAGTTGGGTCAAATGGTGGGTCCATTCCAAGTTTTCTGAGGAATCTCCATACTGCTTTCCAGAGTGGCTGCACCAATTTGCAACTCCACCAGCAATGTAAGAGTGTGCCTTTTCCCCCACATCCACGCCAACACTTATTATTGCTTATGTTCTTGATAATAGCCATTCTAATTGGAGTTAGATGAAATCTTAGGGTGGTTTTAATTTGCATTTCTCTAATTACTAGGGATGATGAGCACTTTTTTATATATTTGTTGATCACCTGTATATCTTCTTCTGTGAAGTGTCTTCCCATTTCCTTAGCATTTTTAAAAATATAAGAAATTATGACTGATAACACTATACTGTTGTTTACTGATTTCATGCAAGGCAGCATGAGGACTGTGATAAATAGAAGCATATTATGGACAGTAGGGGCTTGGACAAATCTATAGGAGCTTCCCATACAGCATATAGTTTCTGATATATTTATATTATTAATCATACACATAAAATATAACCTTTGGAAGGTTATATTTCATGCAACTCATCAATGATAACAAATCAAATAAGCTTAATTATTTCCAGCTCCTCTCTTTTCATAGTGCAGAAGAACAAATCCTATGTGCTTTTCTAGGAAAATCTTTAGAAATTCTCAAAGAACATTTGAGATACAAAAGATACAATTTAAGATTTGACTGTAAGAAGGCAAAATATTGAAAGTTACCATTTTTGAATATATGATAAAGATAAGATCATGAGTAACTGAGGAAAATACTTAACCACTTATAGAAACAAAGTGACTACAATAGATTTTAAAGTAAATATAGGAGGTAACACAATAACAAAAAATCTCAGTTCTTCAAAAATGAGAGTATTCTTTAAATAATGGAGAACACAAAAAAGTCATAAAAATAACAGGAAATTATTCTGATAAAACCTTGAGTCCTTATCTTCCAGGTGCATTACTCAGAAGGGAAAGTAAACTTTCATAAATTATTGATAAGAGCAGAGCAATACTCCTGTGAAAATGTAAATAGAAGCACCTTTTGTGAAACTGTTATAAACAAATTTGTCATACTTTAACCAGTTTTTTACTACTGGAAACTTTATGTAACTGTCCATTCAAGAGTTCTCCTACATGTGATTTCTCATTCTGGCCAGTTATTTTGCTTTAGAAACATAACTTTGTATAAACAAAAAATTAACATGAACAATGTCAACACATGATAAAAGTGACCCCGCTAGGGTCCCAATCATGTATATTCACTATGCTGATTGGTATGTTGGTGGGATGAAGGATGGCCCAGGGCTTCTCATTTCATCATCTTGTTGTCTTCACTCAACCCTACATTTATTCTATTTTTTAATTAATTGGTTTATAGATTTTATTGTTGGAGTGCATTCCTTCTACATTAAAATTTTTTTTGAAGTTTGAATATTTTATTTCTTCACATTTTTATTGGTGCATTAGAGTTGTACATAATGATGGTATTTGTTACTACACATTTGCACATGCACACAATATAATAACATAATTTAGCCAATATCACTGCCCAGCATTTCCCCCCTTTCCCTAATCCTCCTACTCTCTCTTTGATTTTCATGAGATCCACTCCCCAATTTTCTTTTTTCTCTCTAGCTTCCACAAATGAGAGAAAACATACAACCCTTAACTGTCTGAGTTTGGCTATTTCACTTAACATAATGATCTTCAGTTCCACCCATTTTCCTGCAAATGACATAACTGCATTTTTCTTTACAGCTGAATAAAACTCCATTATGTTTATATACCACATTTTCTTAATGCATTCATCTATTGATGGGTACCTAGACTGGTTCCATAGTCTGGCTCTTACAAATTGTGCTGCTTTTTATAAGCATCCATGTATATATGGGTATCCATGTATCACTGTAGTATGAGAACTTTAATTTTTTACAATAAATAGTGAGGAGTGATATAGTCAGGTCATATGGTGGCTCCATTTCTAATCTTTTAAGGAAACTTCATAGTGATTTCCATAATGGTTGTACTAATTTACAATCCCACCAAAAGTGTAAAAGTGTTCTTTTTTCTTCATATCCTCTCCAGTATTTATTGTTACTTGTTTTTGTTTTGGTTTTTGGTACCAGGCATTGAACCCAAAGGCACTCGACCATGAAGCTACATCCCCAGCCCTTTTTATTTTTATTTTTTATTTTGAGTTAGGGTCTTACTAACTTGCTTCAGGCCTCACTAAGTTCTTGAAGCTGATTTTGAACTTGAAATTCCCCTGCCTCAGTCTCCTGTTGGGATTACAAGCATGCATCACTTCATCCAGCTATTATTTGTTTTCTTGATGACTGCTATTCTAACTGGTATAGATTAAATATTAGTGCAGTTTTGATTTGCATTTCCCTAATTACTAATGATGTTGAACACTTTTTCATGTATTTGTGGGTCATTTGTATTTTTCTTTGGATAAGTGTCTGTTTAATTAACTTCCCCATTTATTAACTGGATTATTTGGCCTAAAGTTTTTTGGAGTTCTTTACATATTATAGATCGCACTATAGATATTAATACTCTGTCAGAAGAGTAGCTAGCAAACATTGTCTCCTATTCTATAGATTCTTTCTTCATGTTCCCAGTCACTCTGATGTGCAGAAACTTTTAAATTTGATGCCATCCCATTTATTAATTCTTGGAATTATTTCCTGAGCTTTAGGTATCCTATTGAGAAAACTGTTGCCTATGTCTGTATGCTGGAGTTTGACCCTATATTTTCTTCTAGGAGTTGCATATTTCTGATCTGATTTCTAAGTTTTAATCCATTTTGATCAACAGTCATTCTTAATAAAATTTTTCTAATGGAAATGAACTTCCTTAATGCAATATAGCTATTGACTTATACAACAAAAATAAAAGTAAATGCTACTATCAGTGCATAATTCAAGGACAGAACAAAGATGTTTGCTCTGCTGGGTCTTAGAACATGTGGAACTTAACAGACTCCATTGACACTCTTCTTCCCTCTTGACTAGTACCCCTTTTTTTTAAGACTTAGACACAAAACTGTACATCATGGTTCATGAGAAAGGTCATGCCATCAGATGGTATAACTTGGAAGTTAATTGTTAGTGGACATTTTCCATTGAATGGAGAGGGACAGGAGGGGGCTAGATCCATTTTCCCTATTCCTTTTCTTCTGGAAAAAATTCTAACATGCAATTCCTCCTTCTCTGAAACAGTACCACATACTAAACTCATGCACCTGGGGAGCAATCTCCTAGGTCTCTTTGCAGCTTATTGTAATGCATTTTATTTTACTGTTTTCTGTTTTACTTTACTTCACTTGCTTTTATTCACACTCTTACCATTGTCATTTACTTCACAAAAAAGTTAGCATCTGAAGCTTTACTTTCTTAAGGACCTGGGCTAAAGTACCTCTTATCTCCATTTCTGTCCAAGAAATTGAAGTTGCTAATAAGCACACTAACACACACACACACACACACACACACACACACACACACACACACATAATGATTCAATTGTTAAAACAAGCTGTAATACTATGCAGAAGATATGATTGCCTATATATAACCAAAGGATAATTTGTTTAGATAAACATTAGAAAATTTGAATTAAAGGATATAGTTTATAATCTCAATGAAACTATGTCTCCTTGGAATAAATCTGACAAATTTTCTTAATAAAAGAGTATAAAATTTTGTTAAATGACTTTAAGAAAATCAAAGTTAATGGACAGAAGTAACAAATTTATGGAAAAATAGATTCTAATATCCTTAATATATACATCTTGGTTTATGAATTTAAGAAAATTCTAACCAAAATCTTGAATGTGTGTGAAAAAGACACACACATATGTATATATTTATTTGTTCATATATGTGGGTGAAAAAGAGATGTAGAGAGAAAAAGAGGTAATGAGAGAGATAAGAAAATGTTACAAATTAGAATCTAGCATGAAGAATTATTGCAATTATGTGTAAATTTGGTGCATTGGCGGTGTTAAATCCAAAATGAAATAAAAATTCTCAATATTAATGAGTTTACAATTACAGACCATGATCTTTAAGGAGTTAATTTACTCTGTCCATTCTTACATTTTAATACACCTTTAAAAATACATGATAATGAATTAAAATGCTTCTCTAACTTTAATCAAGACTTTTCATGGTTCATTAAGTCTACAATAATATATACCAATATGCTTCTATAACTTATTAGCTGGCAATAGTAAAATATTTTGATGTTTTCTAAACTTCCATAAAAATAATTTACAATATTATTTTTATAACATACAAATAATGATTTATATAATTAAGATTATATTTAAATGCCCTAAAGTATATATTTATAGGTAGTACAAAGTTAAAATATGGCAGAATTTCATAACCTGCCATAGTTATTTCACAGAAATTTTATAGGTCTTCAGTAGAAAATCAGAATTAATCTTCCAAGTACTACTGAGTATGATGGCTGTTAAACTTTTCCACTCATAAATTCAAATGCTTTATCACTATTGGGTCTACTTAGAAAAGAAGAAGCAAGACAGTTTAAACATGAATTTTAAAGATAACACGAAGAGGTTTTAAGATTCTGCAATTGAAATATATACCATTAGATTTCACTTCATGGCCAGAGTAGTAATGACAATCAACATAGCTAATATATAGTGCTAACCATTTAATAATAACAATAAAAATAAACAACAAAAATTCAGAGTGCACTACACCCCAAAATCTGTGCTAAGTGCATGTTGTCAAATTTCTATGATAATCTTCATTCCATGGTTGGAATTGTTTTAAAGTTTAGACAACTCACCTAAGTCTTTGAAAGAGTCAGTGAATTGCTCAAGATGACAGGGAAAGCAGAGGGAGGAATCAAGATTGAAACCAAAATTTATATAGTCCAATATATTTTCTTTTTTAATTATTACAGCAAACTGCTTTTTGATCTTTTTTGGATTTTCATGATAACATAAATTATAGTTTAATTCAGTAGTAAGTGTAATATGGAATAAGATATTTATTGCAGGAATTAGACTTTGCAGAACAACAGGAAAGTTTGGGGACAAACAAAATCCTCATAATTGGGATCAGATAAAAGTCACCAAAGCCACCAAACAGGGACAAGGAAGATGTCTACTGAACTTCTGCCTCTCTCTGGCTGTGAGCCTGACAGTCAATAGGGTAGGAAATTGGAGAGCCTTGCAAAGTGTGCTTCCCACGCAAAGTGAAGGAAAGACCAGATAAACTGGGTCTCACAGGGCAACTGGGATCTAGGAGGACATTCTGGAATCCAGGTCTGTCAGGACATCAAACTTCAAGACTGCCAGTGAACAGAACATGCTACTTCAGCACAGTTGCACACAAGCTTTGCCTGGGACTCAGAGAAAATGAAGGGTGACACCTAGCAGGGGCTGGAGGAACTGAACTTAGGATGTTGCCATGCTTCAGTGAGGTGAGCCAGTCCATCAACTACAACATTTATGGACTACCTGGTGCCTGGGCCCTGCATCAACTCCATAAGTGTCCTTGTTTCACTTCTGCCTTCCAAATTTCATGTGAATTTTCATTGTGATCAAACACCCTACAGAAAAATCTGGGAAACATATTTCTAACTTATATAAACACACACACACACACACACACACACACACACAGAGAGAGAGAGAGAGAGAGAGAGAGAGAGAGTAAAAGGCCATACTTCACACAGTATTTTTAGATCTATAATTTGGATGTATGCAATTCAGAGACACCAATATGTGTGAAGTCTGTATATATTAAGATCCCAGGGTGAAGTTACCATGGTATTTTTTAAGGCACCAGACTTAAAATATCAAAAAATTTCCACTAAGCAGAAAGAAAAAATATGCACTTTAAGGGATCTTTACACTAAAATAAAATTAGATTCTGCTTACAGTCCTAACCTTTTAATACATTTCTTAGTTCAAGAGAAAATAAGGAAACTCCTAAGGAACTTAAAATGGAAACAAACAAGTTGAAACTGAAGCAGAGAACTATGAGTAGTTAGTACAAAAAAGGGTCTAGACTTCCAAGAAATACACAAACATGTGCAATCCTTGTGAAACACAAATGCACAGAAAAGTCAGAAAGCTCAATCAAAGAAGCCTACTTTCTTGGTCTTTCCTAACAACAAAAACTAGTTACAGCATGGTAGCAACCCAGGGGACAGGCAAAATCCACTATGAATTCTTTGCAGTGGAAAACTACCCAAAATAGGCCTTGGTATAAAAGAGAATAATTTAAACAAAACAGAGCCCATAATAAAAAAAAAAAAAAAAAGTGGTAAAAGAAATAAAAAAAGAAAATGGGCCACTATGAAATAGGAACAAAAACAAAAGAAATAAGTAATACATTTAGATATCCTAGGACCTAAGATTATAAAATTACCAATTATAAACATAATGCAATTATATGTGAAATATGAAAAATAAAATGTTGAATAAAGAAAGATATGATGTTAAGAAAGAAGTGGATATAACGTCTGAAAATGAAAAATCAGTTGCAAAAATTAAAATGTCCATGTATGAACTAAACAACAGACTAAAGTAAGCTGAAAAATCTGACTAACTGGGAAATAGATGTATAGATATTTCTCAAATGCCATGTATGTAAAGATATGGAAATCATGAAGGAAATGATGAGGTACAGAGTGGATGCAGAGAGCTCTAACATAGGTTATCTGAGCTTCAGAAAGACAGAATAGCAAAACTAGAAGCTGAAAAAACCTGCAGAGGTAAGAACTCTGATAAAAAAGCAAAACCTCTACAAACACAGACATAGAAAGAAGGTATCGCAGTCAGGATTGCTTAACAAAGAGTAAGCAAAAAAGTGGTGGTTAGATACCTATTTTTGAAATAAAGTTTGAAATGGGTCTAAATATAAAAATGCAAAATTTAAAAACAAAATTAATAAATTCTTCCAACATCTTTATTCAAAAATAAAAACCAAACGAGAACACAGATATCACATACACATATATTTACAATATATGCAAATATGTATATATTTTTATTATACATTGCATATTATGTATACCACTACAAAAATTTGAAGTCAGAATATTTCCATGATCACTAAAGATATTACATTACTAGTTAAAATGTTCACATGAACACAACACATACAAACACATACAGAACCCAGGCTGAAGTATTTTGAAGGGAATTCTAACAAAACTTCCAGGAAATATTATTCTCAATCTTTTTATAAGTCTTTTCCATAATAGCAGAGAATGAGTAATACTTTCTAACTTGATATATAAGACAAGAATATCCTCGAAGCAATATGATAATAATAGCAAAATTGAAAACTTATTTCAGCAGAGTATTAAAAAAGTCACACAACCAAATTTGATTTATTCCAGAAATACAGATAGTTTATCATGACAAAAATGTATTAATGTAATGTAATACAAACCATGTATATATTGCTATAGAAAAAATTATCTCAACAAATTACTAAAATGTTCAAAAAATTCAACTCGTATTTCTGCTTTGGAAAACAAAAAGAGAACAATTTTTAAAAATTAAGTTATGCCAAAATAGAAAATGGTTTAAATTTCTATCATGGCATAAAGAGAAGTTAGAGGCAATTTCCTTAAATTCAGGATTAATGTAAGAATATTATTCACTACTACCACTTCTGCTAAAATCATATTGAAGAGTTTTAGTGCCCTAAGAACAAGAAAATGTGTTCAAATATAAACATTGGAAAGGGAGAAACAAAATGATTAATAGGTACAGGTAATGTGATGGCATATATGAAAAATTCAAGAGAACTAAAAGAAAGATTATTAAAGAGCACACTTAAATGAAAATTTAAAATATTATCTTTTCAATACCAGCAAAAAAAGGTATAAGTCATCTAGAAGAAAATCTAACAAAAGATGTGCATAACAGTAGTGGAAAAATTATAAAAATATATATCAAAAAACACTGAAGGATACCTAATGAATGTAGAGATTTACTCCAAGAGAAGGACTTATTTTCATAGACATGCCAATTCTCCTCAGATTTCTGTACAAAGTTAATCTAAGTTCAATAAAAATAATTTAAAGAGTTTTTGAGGGCAACAGATTGGTAATTCCACAAGCTGATTCTCTAATGAGGAATCCATGTGAGGGGAAGAGTCCAACAATAGCCCCGACACACTGAAGACCTGGAAGGGATTGTCTTAAAAGTTAAAATGCTTTTGTAAAGTATCTTCCACAGGCCTGTGTGTTCCTCCCTGGCCATATGTCCCACCCATGCCACCAGTGTCCTAGATTTTCATGATTTTACTACCTTTATATCTAGGTTTAGCTCACATCTATTTACATATACACAATATTTCCTCTGGTTTTCTGGTTTTTAAGCATTTTTAAAAGACATTATATTAAAGTCTTAATTTCTTTTTATTTTCATTCAATATTTTCTTTCTGAGATTTATCTATGTATTTGGCTATGACTATGGTTCATTTGTTGTAGCATCTTCCATTGTGAATATATCACAACAGATATATTTATTATTCTTTGTAAATTAAGAATTTTTATATATTTTTCCTCTTATGAATAATTCTTTGAAGCTTTTATTCCTGTCTCCTGATTCATATGATTAAAATTTTCTAGAAAAGATACCTAAAGTAATATTATTAAGTCTTAGAACAAAAGCCTCTTCATATTGAATATGTGATATCAAATTATTTTCTGAAGTTAGAGGATTTATAGACCTCAAATTCATTAGTTGTCAATAAGTACTAGTAGTATGTGCAGCTAATGCCAATAGCTGTAGTTGAGAATCAAATTTCTGTATATCAACTTTGCTTTTAGATAAAGTGGTTTTGAAAATGTAGAGATCTATATTTTGATAACTTTTAATTATTTTATAAAAGTTTTACAAATTTATAAAATAAAGCATTTTTCATAGTATCTTTTTTTGATAGTTTTTGTCTCAAAATTTGACTTGCCATTGCAGAATATTGTTATACATTTAAATGATCCATTGTATGTGTAAATCAAATCTCTACCAATTAGATGGAAGACAACATTGGCATTGCTTATGGTTAATTTTGGAGGTATCTATATAAATAGATAAAATATCTTTCATATAAATTATATTTATATAAAATATATTACCTCATAAAAATTTCTTTGTCATAATATTCTATCAAGATAGACCCATAGTACATATCTAGATATAGATACATATAAAATTTGACTAGAGCCACATGAACATGAGTTTTCATGATAATTTAAAATTTTCTCACATTTAGTGTTTATATGAGTGGAGGAGTAGAGGTGTTTTTAGGAAGTGTTACAGAAGTTAAGGGTATTTTTGAGAAGTGTTGTAGAAGTTTCTTTGTTAAATGAGGTTTTCCTTTTCTGAAACTTCAATAAGCTACCCAAATTTTAGTAATTTGGACATTTGCTACTATTGTTTGTGGACAATTTTCATCAAAATACTTATGTTAACAAGTTTGACAGAAAAGATATTGAAGTAAACATGAAATTTTTATTTTCCTGGAACGACTACCAACTGCACCTCTTTGAATTTCTTTTGTTTTTTCAGTAGCACATTTTTTCTTAACAATATCTAATCCTTATCCAACTCTTCAATCACTTGTCAAGCATTAAAATTATAATTATAGTTATAATTATAATAATTATTATTATTTTATTTTATTGGTACCAGATATGAACCCCAGGGCACCTATCCATGAAGCCACAGTACCAGCCCTTTCTATTTTTTATTTCGAGAAAGGGTCTTGCTATGTCACTTAGGGCCTCACTAAGTTGCTGAGACTGGTTTTGAACTTGTGATCTCTAGCTCAGCCTCTTGAGCTGCTGGGATTACAGGTATGGGCCAAAATGCCTGGCTGACCATTAAAATTATTATCAAGCCTATTCAGATCTCTCATTTGTTCCATTAGTATAGTCCAGACTAGTGACTTGAAAATAAAAGGTTAAGAATAGACAATAGTCTCTTTGTTAAATGATTCCACATTACAGGAGGCAGGTTCCTTTTTCCTTGTTACTGGTTCTCTTCCCATTACTGACTACCTCTTAGTTTTCCATGTACCTATTGGTCATATGCTGATTCTATTAGGGACTTGTCAGTTCTTTAGAAAATACTGGAATAGCCTGTATCTCCCTGCTCAAGCCTATCAGGTGAAATATGGCTAAGGTACATTGGCTTTTTCACTTTCTACCTTCTTCGGTCACCATGGAGGAAATCCCCTATGTAGCCTCTTGTTGTTATGATCCCCCTTCCAATAAGCAACACTCTTTGGGAGTGGAACATAGTACCAACAATGTTACTTCAATTTAAAAGCACAATATCCCAGTGCTGGTTGGAAATTTACACCCTATCCATAACAATGTCAGAGACTAGGGAAGGCGGTTCTCCTTGACATGCTCTATCTCAGTTCTGTCATCTCTTCTGACCCGCCATCAGTATCATTTGTTTTCTTCTGTTTCATTTTCATTTTGATTCAGTGACTCATAATATTCAAGTTAAAAAAAAAAAATCACCATTTCCAAACAATCTGATGCACTGTCCCCTCCTCACTCAGAGAGGTGAGGATATTTTCTCCTATAGGAACACTGTATTTGTACAAAAGATTGTCCTCTTTCCCAAGGGAAACTGGGCTTGCCATTTCCAGGGTTCTGCCAGATCAAGGATAAGACATATTCTATGATCAGGGTATGGCCCACACACCTGGGTGAGCAAAGTATAGAATATTTAATGGGCTCTCAAGACAGAAATCAGAACCTGACATCCATCAAAGGCTACACTTAACCCTTCAGATTTTCTGTTTTCTTTCTCATCCCTAGGTGATGGGAAAGGAGATAGAAAACAATATCCAGCCTTTAAACTATAGCACATACAGAGAACACTAAATCAACAACGGCAACAACAACAACAAAAAATAAAACTTAGTAAAAGAGTGACAAGATAAATTCTTCCCCAACCTTTCAGATTTAAGAGAAGATCTGGGAAAGACAGTTTACATCATACAAAATTATGAAAATAATGGTATAATAGTAATCATACTTTTGAAAATAAAAATGAGAAGAGACAGAAACAAAGAAATATTGAATGACAAAGATGAATAAGGTAGATTTTAAAATTCCAGTGAAGAAGAATAAAGCAAATCTCCATTACTGAGTCATATGTAGAGACTACTTGGTAAAGCACAATTATATTTTTTCAAAGGTGCTCCAAAAGAAGACAAAATAGGACAAAAAAAATGAAAATTAAACAACATCATAAAAAAATAAAAAGCTTGAAACAGAAAATTGAATCTAATTAAATCAAGAACTCAAAGTATATTTAAGCGAAATGGTAGTTGTAAAACAATATTATGGTCATAAGTCATGAAAAAATGATGTAAGTACTAAAAATTAGGAGCTAAGTAGCAATGAGGCAGGAATAAATATTATAATAATGTCAACTTTTTCAATTAATGTTTTAGAAGTTCTAGTTAACCAGAGCTAATGTACAGTCTTATAAAAATTAAATATTTGAACCTAAATGTGCTTAAAATAACTTCATATTTTGATGGGGTAAAAATGGTGGATTATTATGATCATTTGTGAAATGAACTTTCAAAACTAATTGATACAGTACATAGTACTACTAAAAATTTCTTCATCTTTAGTATTTTTCCATATATCTGGAGATGTCATCAGCTAAATAAAAAGTTTTATTGGGCAGTATTTTCTTTAATTCAGTTGTGGCATTTCTTTTTTTTGTTTTTTGAATGGGCAAATAGTTGTTCTGTTGCCGTAGTACATGAATACAAATATATGAGTACAAATATTCCCAAATTAAATTTTCCATTTTGAATAAAATTTTAAAATAACAGAACTTTGAAAAATATATCTATTCTCCAGTTCATTTGTCATATCAAATTTATTGATAACTAGAACGACGCTAACATCAGAACATGCTGAAAAAAATCAAGTCTTGAGGAACACAAGTTCATAGGATTTTTAAGAAAAAAAAATAAGTAAAAATATCCTTGTGTCAGAACTAAATACTATTTCTAATTGTTTATAATGTAAACCTGTAGGAACAAGACAAATAACATTGTTGGCAATTATCAGTTTTCAAATCTTATCACATCTATTATCATTATTATTGTTATTGTTATTATGTTTTTTGGTGCTGGAAATTCAACCCAGGGTCTTGTGCATGAGCATGGTGCTGGAAATTCAACCCAGGGTCTTGTGCATGAGCAAGCACTCTAATGCTAATCTATCTCCCCAGCTATATTTTCACATTATCTACGTGTGTAAACAATCCTAATTAACAGTCTCTTAGATCAAGGAAGTTTCATAAGGAGATTTAGCTGTAACTTTGTCATTGTGCATTTAGTGAGTGCAGAGTTCCAAGTTTACAAATTAATATATTTGTTTCAAAACCAAATGGAAGGGTGAATAATGAAGATAGAAAATATTTTCAAAGCTGGATCATGGATATACTAACACAGCTATACTAACTACTTGTTTTGTTGTGTGTTGTTTTGCATTTTTATTTATTGAGGATGAATTTTTTTTTTAAATGCAGTATGTTCAAAGGTAAACAGGAATGACAGGAGTCCAAAGACCTGGCTCTTTGGACAGATCTTTCCCAGACAATTTCCAAGACAATTTCAGGATAATTTCCAAAACAATTTCAGGAGTTTTCAAAGGATCAAGTAAAACTTACATCAAGGGAAGTGCTTCTTAGGCTGAAACGCTCTTTCAATACATTTACCTTGTTATCTTTCTCAAATGTATTTATAACAATTTACTTATATGAAAATCATTATAGCTTAAAATAGTAATGTATCTTAAAAGCATTCTAATAGAAGCTATCTTACCAAGGACTTGAATTATCAAGGCAAATGCAATATGTTGGAACTGACAAATTTAAATGGAAATTATTTGTTTAGCAATGTTTCCATGCTGTATAAAACTTCTATTATTGCTTTCATTAAATGTGTTGTCTCTAAAAATGAGTGGTCAGTATAAAAAAATTGAAGGCATGGCTTGCAAAATTGAGATTCCAAAGACTAAATCAATATAAGGAACAAGAACAACAGAAAGAGAGGAAGGGAAAGAGGGAGAGGAAGAAGAAATGGAGGGAGGGAGGAAGAGAGGGTGGAGTGAGGCACACATCACACATCATTACCCTAGGTACATGTACGATTACATAAATGGTATGAATCTAAATCATGTACAGCCATAGAAATGAAATGATGTAGCCCATTTGTGTACAATAAATCAAAATGCAGTCTGTAAAAAAGTTAAAAACAACAAAACTCCAGCAGCACAGATCAAGGAATGCTAAAGTAAAACAAAAATCACCTGTGTGATCAATGTACCACTAATGTAGGACAAACACCTACAGATTGCAAACTCTCTCTAGGGTCCTCTTAAGAGTACAGATAGCAGATTTAGTATCATTTTCTTTCTTCTATTGATTCTACTGGGGTCTAAATACAAGCTATATGAACTCTGTTGTCACCTATGACCTTTCTATGATGAAGAAAAGATTGGACTGTTGTCTCCTGAGTGTGAGATAATGTAAGACTTGTCTGAAAAAACCTTTTAAGTATACCCAAGAGTCCTTAGGATGGTATTTGGAGTTATAAGAAATTCCAAAAATAATGCAAAGAAATTCAGAGGAAAACATAAGTGACCAATTTAGAAACAGAATAGTTTCAAACAGGATTTGGGTAAAATATCACTAACACTAATAGTTTAACACTATTTTCATTTTTATTAGTTTTATATAAACAGGTATTTTTTCACACAAATCTTGGATTTTCTCTAAAGATAGCTAATCTATTAGGATGGCTAATCTAAAGATAGCTGTGTAATTTGACTCTACTATGAACAAAACTTTTAATATTTCCTCTTACTCTCCTAAAGTTTGAATCAGAATAGTAGTAGCTTTCTCTGTAAATTACATTGTATCGTTTTCAATTAAAACATTCTGTATTAATACAAAAAAACTATTTCTCTAATAGTCTAAAGCTTAAAAATTGAATTTAAAACAATTTTTTTGTCAGTGAATATAATTTATTGATGAGCATGAAAATTAATTCATTAGCACAGTCCATGGAGGTAGTGCTGCCAAAGCCTTCAGGAGTGCAAGGCCCGCCACTTGTCCAAAGGACCACGATTAGGGACGTATTTGACTCCACAACCATCAGGAATGAGGCGCTTCTCAGCCACTTTGTCTTCAAATTCGTGAGCATCAAACTTGGTAAAGCCCCACTTCTTGGAGATATGGATCTTCTGGCGTCCGGGGAACTTGAATTTTGCCCTGCGTAAGGCTTCAATCACGTGCTCCTTGTTCTGAAGTTTGGTGCGGATGGACATGATGACTTGGCCAATATGGACCCTGGCAACAGTCCCTTGGGGTTTTCCAAAGGCACCTCTCATACCTGTCTGGAGCCTGTCAGCCCCAGCACAGGACAACATCTTGTTGATGCGGATGACGTGGAAAGGATGGAGTCGCACTCGAATGTGAAAGCCATCTTTGCCACAACTTTTCACCATGTACTTGTTGGCGCAAATGCGGGCGGCCTCTAGGGCTTCCGAGGAGAGCTGCTCATATTCATCGGAAACCATGTGGCCGCAGAGGGGGAACTCATCCACTTTCGCCTTTTTCCGACCCAGGTCAAAGATGCGGATCTTGGCATCCGGGACACCTCGGCAGAAACGCGACTTCGGGTAAGGTTTGTTCTTACAATACCGGTAACAGCGAGCGGGGCGGCGGCCCATGTCCACTCAGAGAAGCTCGGCTGTGTGTTGAAGGGAGACACCCGCGGGAGCCCGCGACTTATATACGTTACCCGTCATCCCTCGCGGGAACCATAGAGTGTTCCCCGAGACGTGAAGACATAACCTCTCAACCGCCAACGGCCTGGCCTTCCGCCCCTGTGGGACTGGCTTGGGACGCGAGCTGCGGCGTAGGTTGTCAACTGCTGGGTAAGGAACCCAGCCTTGCCGCAGCCACTTAGAAGCTATTTCCTTCCTGCTGGCGCCCTTGGGTGTGCAACCTTGACCTTAAGCTTTGCCTTAGGTGAACATTTGTTACAGTTTACAGAAATCCCCTCTACTTATTCCGCATACTATGCAATTTGGCTAAATAATCCATTTTGCACAGCACGTATCTTGCCGTCACATTTTAGTAGATCAATCCCTGTTTCTTGAAAAGTAAGATGACTACCTTCTCTGCGTAAAACAGTTGTATGGCACTCTGTTGAGGCTCAGGAAGAAATGCAAATAGAGTGAAGACAGGATTAAAGAGAAAGGATAGTTCTTGTGTATGTTGCTCAATAATTATTAACAAACACAGAACTTATTTGGCCTAATGGGATGTTTTAATTATCAAAATGGTATTCATGAAAGTGAAATACCAACTGAATTTTTTAACTTAAGGCTCATTGCATTTTAAAGTATTAAAGCTATTATAAATTATATAGAGTGATTATGTTTTAGTCATCTTTTGCCTTACTGAAAATGAGTTTAATGTTGTTATTAGATTTTGTGAAATATTAGGACTTGGATCAGGAGGTAGGGAAGGACGAAAAAGAGGATAAGGGAATTTATAGTTTATAAATGCTACTTGCATTTTCGAGCTTTCTTTATTCCTTTGTGTTATTTCATGAATCCATATCATGCAACAGAATCCTTCCAATGTGAACATATTCTATTAATCCTTTCTCTTTAACAGAGCAGGAAAAATAATAGTTGTAACAAAGTAACTCTTGCCAGTAAAGTGAGAGAGGTTTTAAAAAATAGCCATGTTAGAATAGAAGAATTAAAACTCTCAGTGTAGGAAACTTTTCCACAGTAGATGGAAGCTTACTTGTTTCCTCTTCCATTTTTCTCACCTAGTTTCTGTTCTCTGAGTATGGAGCTAAAGCAGAAAGTAAATTTTATCCTTTGCTGGGTTTACAAGTCTAAGAGAGGATTTATATACTCTAAATATTATTTAATATATCAATAATATATTAATATTTATGTACTCTAAATTTATTTAATATATCATAATTTTAACTGTACAAAATATGCTAGAGAGTAAAAATAAAGTGATCCCAGAAACCCTGGGATTAGGTCTTGATGTTTATGGAGATACAGACAGTAAAGACTTCATTAGGGAAGAGATTGCATGTAGTGACTGTGGCACATGGGGCCTGGTATATACAAAGGGTCTGATGCAGGAAGGAATATGAAACATTTAAAGAACTAAAGTAAGGCCTATGTGATTGTGAGTAAGAGGTGAATGGCATAGCATGAGTCCAGAATGTGTGAGAGGGGCCGAGTATGTTATTTGGTGCCCTTTTTACCAGTTAGGAAAAGCAAAGCTATTGAAAAGCTTTACACAGGTTTCATCATCTGACTATAGTGTATGGAATAGATTGGAACAAACCAAAAATTGATACAGAGATATCAGAAGGATGGCCTTTGTAATACTACAAAAAAAAAAAAAAAAAAAAAAAAAAGAAAAAGAAATAACTTGAAAATGCTTTATTTTACTTTAAAAAACGTTTTGTAAACTGGAGAAACTAGAGATGAGATAGAAGGAACCTACCTCAACAGCATAAAGATTATGTATGAAAAACCCAAATTAACCTCATAGTAAATGGGAAAAAAACTGAAAGCATTTCCTTTAAGATCTGGAGTAAGACAAGGATGTTCATTCTCACCACTACTATTTAATATAGTATTAGAAATTCTAGCCAGAGCAATTAGACAAGAGAATGAAATGAAAGGAATAAAAATAAGAAATGAAGTCAAATTATCACTGTATGCAGATTATACTCTCATATATTTAAAAGATCCAAAAACCCCACCAAACAATTCCTAGAGCTAATAAATTCAGCAAAATAGCAGTTTACAAAATCACTGTACAAAAATCAATAGCTTTCCTATATACTAACAATGAATCTGCTGAGAAATCAGGAAAACAAGTCCATTCATGATAGTCTCAAAAAACAATAAAAAATCCAAAAACCTATGAATAAATCTAACCAAGGAGGTGAAAGACCTCTACCATAGAAACTATAGAACCTCAAAGAAAGAAACTGAAGAAGACTTCAGAAGATGAAAAATCCTCCCATGTTCATGACTAGGCAGAATTAATATTATTAAAATGACCATATTACCAAAAACAATGTACAGGCTTAATGTAATACCCATAAAAAATACCAGTGACATTCTTTATAGAACTAGCAAAAATAGTTCTAAAGTTTATCTGGAAGAATAAAAAAACCCAGAATAACCAAAGCAATCCTGAACCAAAAAAGAAATGCAGGAGGCATCATAATAACTAATCTCAAATCATACTACAGAATTATAGTAACAAAAACTACATGGTACTGGCATAGAAACAAACACAGACCAATATACAGAATAGAAGACACAGAGACAAACCAACACATTTACAGTCAGATGATCCTTAACAAAGTTGTCTGAAACATACATGGGAGAAAACACAACCTTTTCAACAAATGGTAGGGGAAAAACTGGTTATCCATATGTAGAAGAATAAAACTAGATCTTTGTCCCTGTAGGAAAAAAAATTCAATTCAAAATAGATTAAAATCCTAGGAATTAGACCAGAAACTGCAGCTCCTGGAAGAAAATGTAAGGTGAACATTCCAGAATATAAGCACAGGCAACAACTTTCTTAATTGGACCTCTAAAACTCAAGAAATAATTCCAAGAGTTAATAAGAGGAATGGCATTAAATTAAAGCGCTTCTGAACAACAAAGGAAACAATTAGGAACATGAAGAGAGAGCCTACAGAATGGGAGAAAATCTTTGCTAGGTACTCTTCTGACAAGATTAATATCTAAAATATGTAAAGAACTCAAAAAACTTTACACCAAAAACCCAAATAACCAAATGAGGACATTAACTAAATAAATGGGGACATTAAGTAAACAGACAGTTCTCAAAAGAAGAACTACAAATGGCCAACAAATATATGAAAAAAAAATTCAGCATCATTAGCAATTAGGGAAATGCAAATCAAAATTACACTGAAATTTCATCTCACACCGGTCAGTATAGCAGTCATCAAGAATAAAAATAATAATAAATGCTGGAGAGGACATGAAGAAAAAGGAACACTTCTACATTTTGGGGGGATTATAAATTAGTACAACCACTGTGAAAATCAGTATGGAGGTTCCTCAAAGGACTAGAAACATAACCACCATATGACCCAGCTATACCACTTGTTGGTATTTAGTCTAAAGAATTAAAATCATCATACTATGGTGATACATGGAGTCCCATATTTATAGCAGCGCAATTCACAATAACCAAAGTATGGAACCAAGCTAGATGTCCACCAATAGATGAATGCACAAAGAAAATGTAGAATATATTCAGCCATACAGAAAAAATGAAATTATGTCATTCACAGGAAAATGGATGGAACTTGAGACCACTATGTTAAGCTAAATAAACCAAACTCAGAGGATTAAGGGTCGTATGATTTCTCTCATATGTTGAAGCTAGAGAGGAAAAAGGTAAAGAAAGGTGGGGAGTGGGCAGAAATCTTATGAAAATCAAAGGAGATCAGTAGAGGAAAGGGACCCGGGGGGTAGGAGGTGGGGCAGGAGGAAGGAAGTGCTGGGGAGTGATATTGGTCAAATGATATTGCTGTATTATATGCATGAATGAATATGTAACAACAAATTCTATCATGTACTGCTATAATGCACCAATAAAATGTGAAAAGAAATTTAGTATAGAATTTTCATATAAAATTTGTGCTTTTATCTTTATTTACTACTACCTGTCCAAAATCTATCATAACTACCAGAGGAGAGAGATCTATGAGAAGAAAGGAAGATGCCCAGGACTAGTTCGTGTGCTGTCACACATTTCATCCTCTTTAGACCATGCTTTGCATTTCCAAAGCCTGGGAATTTTCTGATCACAGATGCTGTCACTCTCAGAACCTGCCTGAATAAGCCTTTTATTTAATCTAAAGGCTAACCAATATGAGTTTGCCTGAGACTCTACCACTTTTAGTATTTGAAGTTCTGGGTCCTGCAAAACCTTCTCAGTGCCAGGCAAAATGGGAGATTTGGTTACCTTATCAACCTCATGCACAATGCCCCTCCTCCTTATAGGACAGCAAAAAGAGAAGGAAGAGGACCAAGCTGGGACCCTCCATTAATACTCCATTTCTTAGCCCTACAAATATTAGGGAGCCCATGAAAAAATGCATAAACCAAACTCTTCCATTTAAATGTTAAAATACATTTCTGTCAATTCCAAAATTTTGAGTGTTCACTTACCTTCCTAATTTTGTCATCCAATGTGCTTAGTGTTAAGCAAACCTTGCCAAAAAAATGTGTTAAACTTGGCTTTATTGAAGTAACTTGAAATATAATTGAGAAGACAATATATAGGGAATGATTTAGATTTTTTCTTATTTTCTAAATTCGTTACTTTGATAAATGAAAATAAAAGTTTACATGGATACAGGACTACCATGTAAAATATAAATGTATAAATGGGTAGAACATGTAAAAGTAGATGAAAGGAATAAAGGAAAAATGAGGCAAGATAAGGGTATAGCTCAGTGGTAGAGCTTTTTCCTAGATCTGAGTTCAATTCCAGCATCACAACTACATTAGACTGTTAAGATCTATGAAAACAAGGAGTACACCAATTTGGTTCACTGTTTTTCCCATGTCTTTGGCGAATTGTGTGACCCAGGGCACAATGAGTGCACACTTACTGAGGTACAGTGGTATGTTGATAAATATTTAATAATCTGCTCTTTGTGAGGAGTTTGCAGTGGAAAGGAGAAATTCATAATTTGTAGTGTCTGCCAATTTATGAGATAGACAAATCCCTTCCATCATCAATTTTAAACACCAGTATGTTTCTGAGCATAGAGATAGATCCTTAATTGTCTGCAGTATGCTACCATTTGGCTATGCTTACACAAGGAAAATAGAAAAGACATACTTGGCTAATGCTAATATATACACCTTGGGGAATAAGAAATTTGGGGAGGGGCACAGGAAGCATCCTTCTAAAGCAGGTAGGCCCACATATCTAGACTGAATGATTCAGCTTTGACTGAAGAATTCTTTCTACCCTATCTCTGTCCTAGTTCATAACTCCTATCTAAGAGACCTGCACTATCCTGTACATTGATAAACTGTGCATTGAGCCTGCCACTGAGTACTTGGAATTAGCACCCAACAGTGTTAGAAATATAATCATATTTGAAGAAAGAAAAGCCAGTTCTATGTATCAGTTTAGTGCAGCACTTTTTCTTTGATATATCACATTTCAAATATTTCACAAAGAGCAAAACCTGACTTTATTCTCAAAGAACACGCATTGAAATCTAATGTATTATGTGACTCACACCCTGGATACCCTCTCTTCCTGCAGAAAGCTTCTGCATTGTTGATCACTCAGTCATTACACACTGTTCCATCATTTAGTGTTTGACAATATACTATGATTCAGAGATCATGTTCCCACTTGGGCTCTCAATGAGTGTGAAGGCTCCACTGATGACTTAGTCATTTTCATCTACATTTCTTAGTAACTTTATGGTGACTGTAATCTCAATATTTTTAAGAGCCTAGGTGAGCAATTTGACTATATATTCCTAGAGCTGAGTAGTGAATGTAAAAGAGCCATGGTTATGACTGGCCTTGCTTCAAAGTCAGCCGATTGTGCCTATTGTCATGGCTAATGAGTGGTCATGCTGTCTCTCATGCACCTGATTCACAAAAGTCTCCTTATCTTTTTGACAAATGCACATTTTCTGAACAGGAAAATAGTCATATAATCTTAACTGTTTAGTTCCAGGGACCCAATACATTTTATTTTTGACTGATAGTTTCTACATTACTATAATCCTCTCTTTGAATTTTTCCCTCTTTTTGGATATAGACATTGAATATGCGCATTTACCTTTGTACTTCTTTGGTAGTATAGAATGAATTCCTCCAAAATGAATGGTTTTTGACATTTTTCCAGAAAATTGAGGGGGAAGGCAGGTGAAGATTAAATAAGAGAAAGGTAATTTACAAATATGGAAACTAAAATTAGATTTTTCTCTTGTAGACTTTTTTGTTTTTCAGTGCTGTACTTGAGCACAGGACTTTGTGCATGTTGGGTAGGTGTGATACCACTGAACTGCATCCCAACATCTCTTCATGAATGTTTAGTTTACTTATCTAGGTTTCATTTTATAAAACTTAAAAACCATTAATTATTTTTATATGGTAAGTGATATGTAGTATCATGATTACAAATATTTATGTTATGTTATAATTATGTATGATATGTTTCATAGTAAAGATGACTTGCACTAATAAAAGAATCTACATCTATATTTTAAAGCCTTTTCTCTAAAAAATGGTTTGGTCCAATTTGCAAATTTGAGAAACAGTGATTTGGTGTTAAGGTGCTGGATGCCTCACATATTGGATATTTGCTTTTTCTGTCTGATAGATTCAAATCCCTATCTATTTATTTAAAATCATAATGATGGGAGCAATGTTTTCCCCTACCAATCAAGTTGCTTGCCAATAGTATGTAGTTTGGAGGTTTACAAAAATGAATGAAGCAAGTATTTAGTTGAATGTTCAGATTATTTTAGTCATTTGTGTTGTAATACCTAATTCTTTTTAAGTTCAGATGCATTCTTATATATTTAATGGATAACCCTTTTATCCATTGCACAGAGATTCTTAATGAAATTGAGATGTCAACATTAATGATTAGATCAAAGGATTCTTTATTTATGAAACCACTAATTCCAACTAAGAAAAAACTGGCTTTTGAAGGCTTTTTAAAGAAAAACTGTGCCTCACTTGTTGTTATGGCCCAGATGTTCCTATACCCTCAAAATTCATGTCAAAATGATAACTCGCAAGATGATGATATTAAGAGATGGGGTCTTTGGAAGATAATTAGTTCTTGAGGGTGGAGACCACAAAAATGGATCAGTACCTTTATGAAGCTATTTCAGAGAATTTTATAGCTCTTTTCCTACCTTTTGAAGGTAGAAAAAGTCAATAGTCTTCAGCTGGAAGTGGACCCTCTCTAGAACCCATTCATGATGGCATCCTGCAAAACTGTCAGAAATAAATTTCTATAGTTTGTAATACATCCATAATATGTTACCTGGTTATAGCAGTCTAAACTTACTAAGACAGTTCTTAAATATTTTCATCTACTCACATTTTTGCTTTCTCCCATGGCAGCAAATATAGAGGACTAGATCTGAGGAGGAAAAAAGAGTATCAAGAAGTTTAGCTGCATGCACTACAAAGTGCCATAGTATTGGGGATACATGTTAACTGCTACATTACTGATCTGCTTTAGTCTTTGTGTATTAAAGAATTTGACCTTGCCCATAGAGAGGTCTGATTTCTTCTCTAGTAACTTTGCCTAATAGCATTTGCCTGTTCATTCTGAATCAGATAACTGTTTAATTCAGAGTGGGACTAACCATGCCTAAAAACCAGTAGTCCTTTGGCTCAGTAGTATCAGTAATTTAGAAACCTACATCAGCCACATGGGTAATTAATCAATCAACCATATTTACATAATGGACACCAATGAAACCTCTGAACACTTGAAGTATGGGTAATTTTTTTTTTTTTTTTTCTGGATGATAGTACTCCATGAATATTGTCACAGGTTGATGGTTGAAGAGAAGTGTGTGTTGGTTCAATGGGGAGAGAACAATGAGAGCTCCTCCTTAAGCATTTTTCCTGGACTTCATCCTTTATACTTCTCTGGCCTGATTTTAACTTCTACCCTTCCCTTGCAATAAACCATAACCATTTGTACAACAACATTTTGTGATTTATGTAAATCCATATAACGAATTATGAAATACGAAAGTGGTTTGGGGGCCTCCAGATTTGCAGTTGGTATGAGAAGTGGGGGCAGTCTTAGTGACTGTGGCTTCTAACTGCAGTTTGCTCAAAGTCTCCACAGTTTTCATTCCATGTCCTTAAAAACCTTGTAAACCCTACATATTTGGTGAGGCACTGAATCATTGGGAAATAGAAATAAACTGACAATGATAGACAAAGATTGCTTTGAAATTTATTGTTTGAACTGCTTAAAACATGTCTATTGAAAAATGAGCATGACGAAAAACAAATAATAGGATTTGCATAATTTTATATGCATTATTTTTATATCTTCAATTTTCTTAAACCTTTTCTATAAATATAAATATTTTCATTATTTGAATAATGGCTAAATATGTTCTTCATATGATAAATTATAGATCTTTATATGGACAGACGTGTACATTTGCTTCTTGGTTGTCTATTTCATTTTTCTGTCCATATTTTCAAAAGTGAGTACTGGTGAGCTATAGCAAAAGAACCCTTCAATTTATATATTGATTTGACTTAAGGTCAACATCCAGGAGCCAGCTTGTTGTAAGTAAAGACTTGATATGTCTGACAAAGTAATAATTTTAGATTGAGGCTTCTCATCTGTCACTGAAGCAACAAAATGCAAAAACAGTACTAGTGCCCAGCATTAAAAAGAACAAACCAAACCAAACCAAAAAACCCTGCCGAAGCCAAAGTAAAACTATGATACAGGCAGCAATATGGGTGAAAAAATAAATCTGTGATCTGATGAATATTGGCAATGATACTGATTTCAAAGAAATAAGAATTCTTAAGTCTTTAGTGGATACAAGGGTCTTCACAAAATTCCAGACAGAATCAAGTAGATACTTGTTTTATTTCTCCTTCAATATACATAAAATACTGTAAAAAGTTTCTGAGGACAATTTTAAGGCATTCAGAAGCAGGGCATGTCTTAAAGTTTTATCACTTCTTCATGAAAGTCCTTATGTCTTTGAATTGAGGCAGACTATCTGCATGCAAGCATTTTAATTAGGAAACTTGTGACTTAATAATTCCATTTGAGTAGATTATTTTATCATAATGAAATTATATTCCTAATTTATTTCTGGAAATGTAGAAAACTTCTGGGTCATTTTGCTGAAGTTCATCATAGGTGACAGCATATCTTATACTTGTTAAAAAAATAATAAAACTAGGCCCTGGAATGATATGTATTTCTTTGAACTATAAAAAAAATCCCTTATATCACTTAATTACCTTGTAGGACCCCTGAAGAAACCCCAACTGTCAACCTGATTTTCTGACTAAAGTTATACAAAAACATAAAGTGACTCACCCAAGAATAAGATATATAAGAGTCAGAATGTGGAGAAACCCCAGTTAATTTGCAAGTACTCTTTCCAACAACTTAAAAATTCACTTTTATGGGACAATGACACTGTTATCACTTTGCATCTGAACTTTAAGATGTATTTAATATGAATTAAGAATTCCCTGTGGGTACAGCCAGACTCTGTGGGGTCTAAAACTGATACTGATGAATACAGAATTAGGGCCAAAGAAAATATTTAGCATGAAGAAAAACAAATTTGCTAATAGTAAATTATAGCTAGCAGTGGTAAACTGGAAACCCCACTTATGCCATCTGTACCCAGAAGAGGCTGTTATGTTCATCTCTTCCTAACTGTTGAATTCATTTTGGTAAATTGAATTGGCCATGGTGTTTATGGAATTTGATAAAACTACAAATCAGGACTTTTTTTTTTTTACTTGGAGAGACAGAAACCAGCATGCCATTGTTAATATCCTCTCTCAAGTTATATGCTTCCTGCATTGGTGTATTTCATGTCGAGTCAGTCAGATATGTAAGTTTTTTTTAATGAACTCAAGCAATTAATTGTTCCCTATTAGTTGAATTATAAAATAATTCAAGAGCCTATTTATACCTTCGATTAAAATGTTTGCTTAATTAATTAAAGCTATTGATACGATCTGAAATTTGTTTTGACAATAGTTTGGTTCTTGATTACAAAATACTTTCTATTGATGTTATTCATCTCCATTTGTTTAATAGCCCATTAGTTTTTTCCAATTTTTCTCTCAGTTATTTAATAAATAAATTTGAAATTACTGCCAAATGAGAAGTCTATATTTTTCATTTGCTTCAAGTGAAGTGTTCCACAATATCTTTCTCAATTGCAGTAAAAAATTGTGCATTTCATCTTTTTCAATTATTAAAATAAACAGCTCTTTGACTGTATGCCTTTGTATAGCAATTCAGATGTGTACTAGACTAGTCAGCAGAGGGGATTGTGATAATACTCTTGGAAGCAATTCTAACACCAGACCAACTAGCAATAACTTGTCCATATAATGATGTGACTACTAAACACTATACACCCTATTAAAACCATTCTGAACACATTCTCCTATAGCTTTCCTTTAGTCTGATCCTCAAACTACCAGGGCCCTGCAAGGGTCCTGTGTAAATGAAGGTCCCTAAATCTGAAGCTCCACTAATTTTTTTTTCTTTATTAGAAGTAATTCCATTTCTGAACAGGTGATGTTACTTAAGGGGGAAAAAAAAAAAGAAAAGAAGCTTGCCATTTGAAAAACATTTGAATGGATACTTATTAAAATCTTTCTAAAATATAAATGCCAGCAGTATTATATATGATTTAAAGATTAGAATAAAATAAAATGGTAGAAGAAAAGGTACGTGAATTTATTTTAATCCTTGAAGTGAGAGAGCCACTTAAATCAGAATACAAAAAGCAGAACCTTATAAAACTTTAATGTGTGACTTCAAAACACATGTAAATTTTTATAAGATGAAAGTAAATAAGCAATATACATCTCATAGACATATGTGTGAATACACATACACACACAAATACATGAAGGAAGGAGAGAGACATTGTATGGTGTAGAGATTCTATTTCTATGGAATCATTAGAAACATTAAAGGAATTCTTTATTCATTAAAGGAATTCATAAGCTACCTCAAACATAGTGATGCTAAAAAATAAAAATTATTTCCTTATTTGTCCTGGCTCTGGATGTTGACCAGTCTCATTAAATGAGTTACCACTCCAGGTCTGTGTGGGATGTTGCAATCATGTGATTTCTTGACTCAACTCATCTTGAAGGCTACCTCACTTCCAGGTTTACTTATTAATGTTATCTATTAGATGGGATTTCAGTTGAAGCTTACAAGTGGAACAATAGCATGTACCTCTTCATGTGACCTAGACTTCATCCAGTATGGTAACTGGGCTCCTTAGAGCACACATTCCTATAAAGAAAGCCAGTTGCATATGCTATCATCTCATCACAGAAATACAGCATCATTTCTGTCACATGCTATTCATTATATGTGAATTATTAAAGCCAGCTTATGTTGAAGGGTGGAAGAATTTTACATGGGGAGGTGCTGAAATTTGGTAAACATGTTTTTAAACCACCATAAAATTTGCCTTCTGCCCACAAATAATTTATATTCCTGCCTTTTGCAAATTACACTTGCTTTTCCTAAGACAAGCCCCCTCCCAAAGATGCATCTATTATGACTTTAGGTTCAGGTTTTTTGTAATCTAAATCAAAGTCAAGTGTAAATGAGTTTTCTTTCTCTTAACTTGAATATCATGAACAAAGAGGTAAGTTCCTTGTTCCTCAAAAAAACCAAAATACCACAGTAGAGCAAGTATAGCATACTACTGCATGAACACAGGTCACACAGGGTCCGCAGAAAATCTGAAAACCGTCCAGACCCATGTTGCCAGGTTCTCAAGTTGGCTCAGTCCTACTTCTTGGGATAATTTTCAACACATCTTGGCTATGACTATGAGGCTCTTGTATTGGCCTTCTGAATATCCTTTCATTTTCCACCAAAAGAGTCTTGGGCTTACAAGTGAGTATTTTCTCAGTCTTCTTCATGCCCACTGAAGTGCAAGTGTCTAAAGACCTGTTTTCCTTTTGTATTATCTCTGGCTCCATTAGTCCAGTGTAATTGCAATGATACAATTTTATTAAGTACTTTTGGGTTTCTATGAGTTGTACTGCTGTTTACAACAAGAGCAACAGCTCCATTCACAAATCTCTTTGGAATAAATTCCATTTTACCTTACACTCCCTGAGAGTCTATGGCAGGAAATGATGTCAAGATTCTTAGAAATCATAGTGTTTAACCAAGAGGACCAGTAAGGCATACCTTTAAAATCCATGGATTTGTCTTTTGAAAGGGTCTCAGGCAACATGTTCCGGGACTTAACAAGGGATTTAGCAGTCATGCTTTCTTGATTGAGACAATGTGTTTCCCCTGCAGTGCTCTGAACTTGATCTTTGCCTGGAAGCTATTTTTGAATTTGAAAATTGTTTGCTATTTGGAGAATCTGGGAAGGAGAAACAATTTTATTTTGAAATGAACAAATTTTGGCCCTTTTATATTTAACCATCTGTTCATTAACTAATTTCTCTCTTCATTTTATTATAGACAAATAGAAAAATCCAGGTGGCATTTTCAGCACTTTGCCTGAAATCTCTTTAGCCACATACCCAATTTCTTAAACCTATTTTCTATTTCTTATGCTCCCAAAGCCAACAATGTTGCTAAACGTTCTGCCAAGACTTAACAATGGATTTTTTCTGCTCTAAATCCAGATTTGCATTCTCTCACTTTTTGTTAGCTACCCACCAAAATCTTTGTCAAGTTCCTTCAGATTCTATCAGTAGCCTTCAGGTTTTTCCAACATTTTTCCACCACTGGGTCATAACAGCCATGCCACATGTTGAAAAAGTTTTGTTATACAATATCACACTCCTAGTATCTTTGCCAATAATATGTTACTCTGTGACCCCAAACTCTGTGGCATAAAACAATCAGTTTTTGCTATTGTTTACTGAGATTTCTGATGGGGCTGATTAGGTTCAACTAGTAGCTACTTACTAGGGTTTCTTTATGCTGTTTGTCAGATGGTGCCTGAAAACAATTGTCTTCTCACACATATAGTTTTAGTTGCTTCTGGCTATGGTCTAGGATCTTGCCTGGAGCTGTTGATCAATTGTTTTTCCTTTTTCTTTCTTTTCTTTTTTTGAACTACTGAGCTACATCCCCATCCCCATCCCCCACTCCCCATCACTGTTCATCACTGGGTTTTTTTTTGTTTGTTTTTTGATTTTTTTTTTTTTTTTTAATGAAACGGGGGTGCTAACCTTCTGAGGTTGAGGTTGGTCTTGAACTTAGGATCCTCCTGCCTTAGTCTCTAGAGTCACTGGGATTACAGGTATATACCACTGTGCCCAGCTGTTGGACAAATTTTCTACAGTTAACCTCTCCATGTGTCCTAAGATTCCTTGAAGTACTATTTCTGTTTCCATGGACAGAATCCCAAGAGAGGGAGTTAGGCATGTCCTGGGTTGCTTTGTGACACAGTTTTAGAAGTCATGCAGTACCACTGCTGCAATATTTGGTTGGTTAGTAACCAAGGAGACTTCTGGAATTGTGGGAAAAGGACTTACAAAAATTTGCTTCTTTAAAAAGTCAATAAAACATTGGGAAAATTTTCCCAAGTCAATTTTTTCAGAACTCTGAAAAAAAAAAAGTCAAGGCTAAAGTAGCCCAAGGAACATTTATTCTAAAGAAATCGTTTCTCCTTATTAAGATCACTGAGCTTAATGGTGGTTTAGCTTATCCTGTTCCCATTTTTTTCCTCTGATCCACTATGGCTTTGGAGGTAAGCAACCACTGGAAGGGGCAGACTGAGTAAGGAAGGTGACTTTTCAAAATCTTCATCTCTGTAGAAGTGTCATTATTTGACTTGTTGGTTCCTTATTTTAACCTCATACACAGGGCTGTTGTTATTTGATTCAGCTCAGAGCTGGTTCAGTGGGAAATAATTAATCAATGACAATTATTTTAATTTTGTAAGTACCTGAGATTAAAAAAATACCCATTGGGGGAATATTATCAGGAATGAGATGTTCATAGGGAGCTTTTAAAATCTGATGTAATCCTGGGAGTCTACAGAAGAACAGATACACAAACTAAGAAAATTTCTGAGAATATCCTATGTTTGAGCCTTTGGCTGGCCTTCAGGCCCTAGGGGAACAAGAAGTTAATGTGTTAACAGAGCTATAAACTGATAGAGCAGTAAAGTAATATCCAGATACATATGTAGAGCCAAGCCACTCAGCCAAGAGTAGAAAATATACTGGTTTAGAGCAAGTAAGAAAATTGCTGTCAATCATTCTAAACATCAGTATACCTAAGTTAACTGAGCAGTTATTAATGGGCACAGACAACAGGGAATAAAGATTTTAAAGAATTACACTAGGGATGCCATTGATCAAATAAAAAGCAATAAAAGCAACAACGACAGTAAGAAAAAGTGGGGAGACAAAGTGGTCACATACTTAAAATGACCAGTTTTTAATAGCAACAGCAAAAATTCTGGAAACTCAAAGAAACAAGTTAGTCTTGCCATAGACACTGAGGTAAAGCATTCAATACAACTGGTCCTTATAGAAGTCAGAATGTTAATATTATTAGAAAAAGGCTTCAACTCTACTATTATAAATGTGTTCAAAGACTAAATGAAATGTATCTAAAGAGTGAAAGGAAAGAATGATAATCATGTCTCACCACACAGCGAATATCAATAAAGAAATATAAATTATAAAACAACCAAGAGAAAATTTTAGAGTCAAAAAGTACAACAGTTAAAATGAAAAATTCACTAGATGGGCTCAATGGCATATTTTACTTTGCCAAAGAGGCAGTTAGCAACCTTGAAAACAGATCAACTGAACTTATCAAATCTTATCATCAGAAAGAAAATAAAGAACAAAGAAAAATGCGCAGACTCTCAGAGACCTTTGGGACACCATATGTGTTCTAATAGATGCATAATTGTAATCTAAGAAGAAGTGGAAGGTGAGAAAGGAAAAACTTCTTAGAAAGATGCAAAATCACAAGAAATGAAAACTACAGACCAATATTCTTTATCATATAGATAAAAGTTCAAAGAGCATTTTAAAAAATGAACTCAAAATGTATAACAGACCTAAATATAAGAATGAAAATTTAGTAAAACTATTATGAGAAAATATGGCTATAAACTTTATGGTTTCTTTTATTCAATTGCAAATGAATATGTAACAAGAGAAAAAATAGATTTGACAAATTGGATTTCATCAATTTAGAAAAACTTACATGCTTCAAAGTACACCTTAATGAAGGTGAAAAGGTAACCTACAATTGGGAGATATATTTGTTATATATCAATCCAACTGGTAAGCATATTATTTGACCTCAAAAAAATTTAAAGACCTATACCAAATGGTCGTACATATTGGAAGTGTTTCAAAATGTACATTTGAATAGTTTTAGCAATTGCTTTTATGCAGACTGAAATAATTTAAAGATATACACAGAATCTTCATTAATAGCATAACAGCAAGAGTTGGATTGGATGCTTTTCCTCTACACTTTGATATTTTTAATACAAATAAAATACACATATTTAATAAAAGAAAAAGGTATTTTGAAAAACTGAATAATGCAAGTTTTGCTGAAGTTGTTTTTTCTGAGAATGAACAATAACAACTTTGGTACTATTTAAATAATAAAATATAGATGAAATCTAAGAATAATCCTTCAAAGAAGAATGAAATATTAAACAAATTATTAATCACTAATTTAGGTCAATATGAAATAATACTCTTAGCTCTCACTACTTCTTTAGTGTAACTCTTAATAATTTTGAAAAAGAAAAATTCAGCCAAGCATTTCATTGTAATGATTAAATTGTTACCAAATAATTGACTCCTTCAGAAAAATGGTATAAATATTTAGAGTAAAAGCCTATAAAGACCTTGATATTGAGGCAGAATTTAATAATTCTGATTCTCATAATTGATCCAGTATTGCTGCCCCCAATTATCTTCATTTTATGAAATGGGTATAGTTTCAGACACCTTGAAAATGGTTATAGAAAGACTTTCACTGTGTGGCACATCCAGATTCTCAATCTTTCCTAATTATAACTGGCAAGTTCTTACAACAACCAAAACAAACTGAATCAAGCACTATCTCTTGAGTATAACTATCTGGACATCTGAGTTAAATCTCAGTGTTCTGATCCTTTTCTATCAAACAAAATTTTCAGTTTTAATTATGATTTTAACTAAAGTAAAACTTAGGTGTGATCTTCATGTTTTTACCTATGTTTGTGATATGGTTTAGCTATGAGGTCCCTCAAGACCTTGTGTATGAGACTATGCAAGAAAATTGAGAAGTGAAATGATTAGGTTTTGAGGCCTTAACATAATCAGTGCATTAATCCCCTCATAGGGATCACTTGGGTGTTAACTGTAAGCAGTTTGGGTGTGACTGGAGGGGGCAGATCACTGGGGATGTGCCATTGGGGTTTATATTTTGTCTGTGGTGAGGGTACCTCTGTCTTTCTCTTTGCTTCCTGGTGATCATGTTCTGAGCAACCTTCCTCAGCCACACTCTTCCACCATGATGTTTTGCCTCAATGCAGATCACAAAGAATGGAGTCTGTCCTCTATGGACTGAGACCACTGAAACCAAGGGCCCCTCAAATAAACCTTTCCTCCTTTTATTGTTCTTGTCAGGTCTTTTGGTCACAGCAGTGAAAACACTGACTAAAACAGTTGTTACGCAACTAAGCAGAGTAGTTTTTAGTTTTGAAAGAAGAGAGAATCCACGCTAACAGATTAATTCTGTAGATATGTTCTCAGAATTATTTTATAACATTTTCATTTGAAAATGTATTCTTTCCTTTTCAGTTGATTCTGACTCCAATTAAAATTAGTAAAATTTTTATAGAATTAAAATAATCAACAAAGATCTATATATTAAGTACTCAATGCTCACTTCTACTCTATCGTTTTTCAAATATATGGGGAGACAATGAGGAACAGATGCAGAAAAATCGAAGTGGGGAGATAAGATAGGTGCACTTGAAAAGGTAACTAAAAAAACTATAATTATAATTACATTGTAATATAATTAGAATACACAATTAGATAAAACTTGAAGCAAAGTAATAGTTCCTTAAGTTTAAGGTGTTATGGATTGGATAAATGTCTTTCAGATGCACATATGTTAAGGGCTTTGTCCACCAGCCCTTGGTGCTTTTGGGTTGTGGTGAAATCTTTAAGAGGTGGAGTCTAGTAAAACATACTCTAGTCACTGGGGATATATCGTCAAAGGGGTATTGGGATTCCAGTCCCTTCTTCTTTCCCCTGTTTTGTGACCTGGCGATGCGGTGAAAAGTTTTGTCACATGCTTCCACCATGATGTACTGCCTCAACATAGGCCCCAAAGCCACAGACCAACCATTCTTGGACTGAATCCTCCAAAACAGTGAGCCAAAATTTTCTTTTTACTAGCTGATTATCTCAGGTATTTGTTATGGTAATAAAAACACTTTATGAAATTGTTGTGGAATTTTCAGACAGAGACAAGAAACATCGGGGCTATCAGCAGGAAGCACTGTTTATTAATGCCAGCACTGGCTCAGCAGATTCTCATCCAAAGACTGAGTGAGCCCTTTGTGCTTGAGGGCTTTTTTTTAGTTTCCTTTTACATACTAGTTCTTTGTCTTCCATGTAAGGTAATAGACATTCCTGGTTGGGCATTCTGCATCTACACTACAGAGTAGCAACCGTGTTACAACTGAGTTGTAGGAGGCTGAAATTGATGCTAATGACACCATTATTTTATTCTTTGTTCTGAGAAAATCTACCACAGAAGTTCCAAACATGAAGCCAAACATTATCTTTCGTTTCTTCTAAGTTGACACTTCTTGTATCTGACAAAAAGCTTGCTTTTAAATCTTGTGTATTCTCACAAGGCCTCCCTTCTTTGTTCTTGCTTGGTTAGAGTACCCTGAAACTTCTTGAATGGATGTGATCTTTTACAATAGAGCTGTGGAAACAGAACCCTTGATATTCATCACCAGTGAGGCACAAACATTAGGTTCTCAACATATATAATAACAAATGATTGTTCAGAAGCACACACAAATACTTTCTTGTCACACTAGTGTGTTAACTTAGTAATTTTAATTATAATTATTAATAACTACTAAATGGTATAAACTGATAGGGTGTATATATATATATATTCCAATCTTTCAAACTAATTGATGCTTAGTTTGAGATTAACAATACTCATCATTTAGGTTTATGTCCCTTAGATTAGGTAGAAGAGGTAAGGAAACATGGTTGCCTAAACTTAATGCCAAAAAATAAGAAATATATGAGTAGATTTAAAATCAAATCAGGAGAAAATTCATTTTTTTAGTTAGTGGGAAAAGTTTCTTTGATTATGGAGATTCATCTCTGCATTGGGAAATAGAGGCACACAGGGTTTGAAGTATGTATGTGAAAAAGGAAAGAAACATCAGAGTCAAGATTCTGATTGCTGGCAGGTTCTAAGGCAAATGAAAGGATAAGGAATTGTTCAAGAGAGGACCAAGACCTTAATCCAGACAAATAAAAATCCTGTGTAAAGCAAAAAAAAAAAGTAATATGGGCTAAGGAAATTGTTTAAAAAATGTGATATTAAGCAGCTTCAATATATTACATTTTATCTTTCAACACTGCTTTAAAAATTGTTCTTAATAAATTAGCACACATTATGATTAAGTTAAATACAAAAATAGTCAAAATGAATCTATATGTTTAGAGTTAAAATAATGGTTACTTTTATCAGATGGTGGTTAGTGACTTGGAAGAGGCATAAGGAGTACCTCTGGTGGCTAGAAAGGTTCTCTTTGTTGATATGGGCATATTTTCAGGGTGTGTTCAGTTGGTAAAAATTTATTTTACATTTAATAACTATACAACAATCTTGTGATTTTTACACTTTAAATTTTATATTATGAATGTAAAATGTAAATGTTTTATTTATATTATTAAAAAATAAACAATAAAATGTTTCTTTTTTCAGAGCTGAGGATCAAACCCAAG
Organism: Sciurus vulgaris; assembly: GCF_902686455.1. Taxonomy (NCBI): domain Eukaryota; kingdom Metazoa; phylum Chordata; class Mammalia; order Rodentia; family Sciuridae; genus Sciurus; species Sciurus vulgaris. The sequence goes on along the minus strand of NC_136462.1, from coordinate 55,228,046 downwards.
CCTTGTGCATGCTAGGTAAGCACTCTACCACTGAGCCATATCACCAGCCCAATAATAAAAATCTTTTTAAAAGTATGACATGAGTAGATTTAAAAGGAAAGTCGCATCTGCCCATAGTGCATCTGCCTTAAATAAGTAGTTTCGAGACTGTATCTCAAGCCCTGGGAGATAAACCATAACTGACAGAGCCCCTTTCAGTGTTTTCCAGCCCACTACTGTGCTTCATTCTATGTTAGTATAGTCAGCACCTAATTAAATACTAATAAGGAGAGAGCGTCATTGTTATACATTGGGGTGAGATGAATAAGTAGATAAAGAACAAAGACTTTCTCTACTTGTGGTACCAAGGTAGGTATATCCTCAAATACTCAATCATCTTTCTTTTTATTTTTAACATATGAAAAGACATTTTATTATTATTATTTTACATATCACATATTAGTAAATACACCAGATTGCATTTTCTCAAACTGCAAATGAGACACTGGATAACATTTTTCTTTGATTCTTCCAAGAATCTCAATATCATCTGTCTTTTGGAGGATTCATTTTCTTACGATGTCTGTGATACTGTCCATAAGGATACCATGATGCTTAGTAGTAAAGAACATTTTGCTAAGTTTTTCTATCATGGGTCCTTGCTCAAGGAGTTCCTCTTTTTCTTCTAATCTGGTTTTTAGCACTTGGTCATGTGTTTCTTCATTATTGTACACAGGATCTGGTTGAGGGATAGGTTTTGTGTGTTCATATGGGATATCCACAGAAGGGTGGTAGCACACTATTGTTCTGCCATCAGAAGTCAAAGCGAGCTCTACTTTGCAATTATAGTCATCTGGAAGAGAAGAAAATGTAGATTTTTGACAAACACCAGATAAAGCCCCGTTTTGAACTGGAAATAAATGCTTCAAGAAAATTCTCTTTGATATCACCCATTTTAATGCTGTTGCTGCCATGGTGTTGTAAGATGATCAGATGATATGACGAAAGGTGTTCTGAGGAACAACCACCTTTAAAATCTGCTTCTAGGCACACCAATTTTTATTCCAGGAGACCGCCATGTTGCCTCAATCCGGGTCCTGTCCAATCATCTTTCTTAAAGTACTCTGGCTAGCAGTATAAGCCCAGATGGGTCAGAACCTGACAGTGTTTGAACTCCCTATTGTTTTATTTATTTGTTTTGTTTTGTTTTGTTTTATACCAGGGATTGAACCCAGGGGCACTTAAACACTGAGCTACATTCACAGACCTTTTCTGTATTTTATTTAGAGGTGGGGTATTACTGAGTTGCTTAGGGTCTTGCTAAGTTGCTGAGGCTGACTTTGAACTTACAATCCTCCTATCTCAGCCTCTCAAGTCTCTGGGATTACCATTATGTGCCCCATGCCCAGCTGTGGTGATTGTTTTTAATCATGGACATGGTGGCAAGTCAAGCTGGGTCTTAGCAGCTGCATTCTATAAACAGGATCAAAACTTTTTTAGTGCTCCCTCCTCCAGCTCTTCTCCCTTGCATTACAGTGAAGCCTCTCTTTGACCCTCTCTTCCAAGTCCCATTACATAAGAAGCAAAGTCCCTATCTTCCATTAGATTGTTTTTGCAGATCACATGAGACACGGTCTGGCGATTAGTTTTATGTGAAATTTGATGGGCCAGGGAATGCCGGAATAACTGGTCAAACATTATTCGAGGGGAGTCTGTTTTTTAGATGAGGTTATTATTGATAGACATAGAGCACATTTTCCTCTTGATGCATTTAGTCCTCATACAATCAGGTCACAGCCTCCTGTGAAAATGCTCATATTACAAAAAGTAAGGGGGGATTCCTCCTGGTCAACAGCTTGAGCTGGGGCATCAGTCTTCTATTACCTTCAGGCTAAAACTGAAGCATTTGCTCTTTTTGAATCTCAAGCCTACTGGCATCAGACTGAAATTAAACACTTATCAGCAATCCTGGGTCTCCAGCTTTTCAACTGCAGACCTTAGTTGTTTGTATGGAGAACCCTAACTAATATACATGGTCAAGGTGGCCTAGTAACTACCACTTCAGTTACTGTACCTGATGTAGAGGAACAAGTTTATGATAGCTAAAGCAAAGCAAAACAAAACCAAAATGTTATTCTCGGTAGATTATAGCAACCAATATTGACTATTTCCATGACACTTTACTATTTCAAATACAATTATTATATGATAACACAGTATTATTTAATATAATATAATATGTTACATGTACTATGATTTATATGATTGTGTTATAAGGGAACAAAAAGAATATTATATTCAATTAAAAAAAATCTTTCATATTTTGACATGTGTTAAATCTATGTATTTTCTTTCAACAAAGTTTAGATAATCACGAACAGAACTTTTAAGTAAAATGTTGGGGGCTGTGCCATGTTGGTGGTGCTGGCATGGCACCTGATCGCATCGGCAGTGAGGAGGTTAATTGACATAAGCACACTCAGGTGATTTTCTCATCCACGCACACAATGTATGCGCATGTGTTCTCGAGCACTAATTGCCTGCTCGGAGTGACTCGCCTAATCTTTGCGTAAGAGGCGTGGCCCTGCTCTCCGCCTCCTGGAGGTGATTTAAGCATTGGCGGAGTGAGACAGAGACACAGCAGCCATTAGCAGAAAAGCAGTAGAGGAAGACACGCGCGTGGCAGCAGCCAGAGGGAAAAACACACCACAGCAGCCATTAGCAGAAAAGCAGGAGAAGAAAGACACACATGCGGCAGCAGCCAGAGGGAAAATCACGCCACAGCAGCCATTAGCAGAAAAGCAGTAGAAGAAGACACACGCAGGGAAAAGCAGCTAGGAAACGCGCGGCGGCAGCTAGTAGGGAAAAGTGGCCCAGCAGCGAATAGGGGCAGCGGCGGAAGGCAGATCGCGGATAGGAGAACTGAGACGCATCACTAGGGCACCTTGGGTGGACGTACCCTTAGTTCACAGGATGCAGGACTTTAAGGTGTAGCAAGTCTCTTCCTCTAAGCTCTAAGCAAAGCCTGTCTTTCTCTCAAAATTTCTCTCTGAAACAAAGTCTCTTTCTCTCTGATAAGCGGGCTCTCTCTCTCTCCTCTCAAAGCAAGTAAACCTCATTTCCTCTATCCTCTATAAACAAGCAAGAAAGCAGTGCACTAAAGAGAAAGATAGAAGTGCCTCGGTTTCCACTCCACCACCCATAAGACCCGTGCAAGTTGTTGCTGCAGGTGGTGACAAATATCCATGGATTTTTGTACCACAAAGAGCCAGCGACAGTAAAATAATTATTTCTCTAGTGGATGTGCTGGTGAAGGAGCAAATACTTGGCTCTTCTGGCATACAGCAGGTAGGTGTTTGGGTATCCCTGCTAAAGGAAGATAAAATGACAGGTGAAGTGACATTTGAGAAAGTTTCCTTTTAGTTCAAAACAAGAACTTAAAGGACTGCATGTTATTTAGACTCACTTCCAGGGAGATCAGGAAAGGACTCTGCATGTTATTTAGACTCACTTCCAGGGAGAGAGATACTTTTTCATAGTGCTAATAGTAATCTATTTCTAACAAAGTCAAGTCCTTCCACCCTGGTGGGGATAGTATTTATTCTGTCATTTGGCTGGTAGAATGAGAATGGCTTCAAAGAGCTCTTATTCAGGAGAAAGAGAAGTCAATTTAAAATTTCAGCTTATACTAAAAAGGATCCTGATACCAAACACAGGGCACAATAAAGAAAAATATCCAAAGATAATAAAATCATCTATTAGAGCTAAGATACATACTAGGAATATATATACCCTGACTTTGGAATTTGGAGCTTATTCAGAGAATGTAGTAGTTAACTGAAATGGGTATATATGGCACGTTTCTTGACATATTATGAAAGTTGTTAGCTATGTATTAATTAACTGAAATAAGTGCTTGAAAAAGCTAACTCCTTGACTTTATACCCAATTCAGCTATAAAAGGTAGAGAAGAGCCACAAGTAACACCTAACCAACCTTTAAGGACACGAAATCAGATTGGTTTAATTTTAGCAATATAATATGTTTCACCAATTTGATGGAATATATGACCTTTTAAATGAATGTTAATAACATATTTTGACAGAAAACTTTGTTAGTGTCATGGAATATACTGAATTTCACAACTCAAAGTAATACAATTCTTGAGTGAATAGCATAATTATTAAAACACATCTGCTAAACTTAATGCTATAATACTTTCTTTTTAATTCAAGACTTTCTACCTAGAAATTTTAAGAAAATAGAGTATATGCAAGACATCTGATGCTTTTAAATCTTAAGAGAATGTTTAAAATTTTTACAATGAGTAACTTGCTACTTCAATGCCATTTGTAAACATCCTGGTAAAACAATATCACATCATGCCAGCAAGTTAGAAATGTTTCTTCATCATACTCATGAATAAACTCTTTTGTTAAAATTCATTTTTATTGTAAACAAATGGGATACATCTTGTTTCTCTGTACATGAAGTAGAGGCATACCATTTGTGTAATCATACATTTACCTAGGGTAATAGCTTTTGATTTATTCTGTTATTTTTTTTCTTCCCTCCCACCCCTGCCACCCCTCTTATCCTATATGTAGTCCCTCCTTCCTCCATTTTTGCCTCCCTCCTACCCCCCATTATGTGTCATCATCTGCTTATCAGCAAGATCATTTGTCCTTTGGTTTTTTGAGATTGGCTTATCTCACTTACCATGATATTCTCCAACTGTGTCCATTTGCCTGCAAATGCCATAATTTTATTATTCTTTATGGCTGAGTAATATTCATATATATATATATATATATCACTTTTTTTATCCATTCATCAATTGAAGGGCATCTAGGTTGGTTTCACAATCTGGATATTGTGAATTGAGAGGCTATGAACATTGTTGTGGCTGTATCTCTATAGTATGCTGATTTTAAGTCCTTTGGGTATAGGCCAAGGAGTGGGATAGCTGGGTCAAATGGTGGTTCCATACCAAGTTTTCTAAGGAATCTCCACACTGCTTTCCAGAGTGGCTGCACTAATTTGCAGCCCCACCAGTAATGTATGAGTGTAACTTTTTCTCCACATCCTCACAAACACCCATTGTTGCTAGTATTCTTGATAATTGCCATTCTAATTGGGGTGAGATGGAATCTTAGGGTAGTTTTGATTTGCATTTCTCTTATTACTAAAGATGTTGAACATTTTTTTCAGATATCTGTTTATTGCTTGTATATCTTCTTCAGTGAAGTGTCTGTTCATTTCCTTAGCCCATTTGTTGATTGGGTCATTTGTATTCTTGGTGTAGAGTTTTTTGAGTTTTTTATATATTTTGGAAATTAGTGCTCTATCTGAAGTATGAGAGGCAAAGATTTTCTCCCACTGTGTAGGTTTTCTCTTCACATTGCTGATAGTTTCTTTTGCTAAGAGAAAGCTGTTTAGTTTGAATCTATCCCAGTTTTTGATTCTTGCTTTTATTTATTGTGCTATGGGAGTCCTGTGCTAAGGAAGTCTGATCCTAAGCTGACATGTTGAAGATTTGGACCTACTTCTTCTTCTATAAGATGCAGGGTGAAGCCATATCACCCTGATACCTAAACCAGACAGAGACACATCAAGGAAAGAAAATTTCAGACCAATATCTTTAATGAACATTGATGCAAAAATTCTCAACAAAATCTTAGCAAATCGCATACAAAAATATATTTAAAAGATAGTACACCACGATCAAGTGGGTTTCATCCCAGGGATGCAAGGTTGGTTCAACATCCGGAAATCAATAAATGTCATTTACCATATCAACAGACTTAAAGTAAAAAATCACATGATTATTTTGATAGATGTAGAAAAAGCATTTGATAAAATACAGCATCCCTTCATGCTCAAAACACTAGAAAAAATAGGGATAGTGGGAACATTCCTTAACATTGTAAAGGCCATCTATGCTAAGCCATGGCTAATATTGTTCTAAATGGTGAAAAACTGAAAGCACTCCCCCTAAAAACTGGAACAAGGCAGGGATGCCCTCTTTCACCACTTCTATTCACCATTGTCCTCGAAACTCTATCCAGAGCAATTAGACCAAGGAAATTAAAGGGATATGAATAGGAAAAGAAGAACTCAAACTATTCCTATTTAATGATATCATGATTATATATTTAGAGGAACCAGGAAATTCCACCAGAAAACTTTTAGAACTCATAAGTGAATTCAGTAAAGTAGCAGGATATAAGATCAATGCTCATAAATCCAATGCATTTTTATACATAAGTGATGAATCTTCAGAAGGAGAAGTTAGAAAAACTACCCTATTCACAATGGCTTTGAAAAAAATAAAATATGGGAATCAATCTAACAAAGGAGGTGAAAGACCTCTACAATGAGAACTACAGAACACTAAAGAAAGAAATTAAAGAAAACCTTGGAAAATGGAAATATCTCCCATGTTCTTGGATAGGCAGAATTAATATTGTCAAAATGGCCATACTACTAAAACTGCTATATAGATTCAATTCAATTCCAATTAAAATCCCAATGACATATCTCACAGAAATAGAGCAAGCAATCATGAAATTCATTTGGACGAATACGAAACCCAGAATAGCTAAAGCAATCCTTAGCAGAAAGAGTGAAGCAGTGGGTATTGCAATACCAGACCTTCAACTATACCACAAAGCAATAGCAACAAAAATGACATGGTATTGGCACCAAAATAGGTAGATCAATGGTACAGAATAGAGGACATGGACACAAACCCGAATAAATACAATTTCTCATACTAGACAAAAGTGCCAAAAATATGCAATGGAGAAAAGATAGCCTCTTCAACAAATGGTGCTGGGAAAACTGGGAATCCATATGCAACAGAATGAAACTAAACCCCTATCTCTCACCCTGCACAAAACTCAACTCAAAATGGATCAAGGACCTCGGAATCAGACCAGAGACCCTGTATCTTATGAATAAACTCTTAAGGCGAACTTTTGTTAATGACTAAGAAAATACACTACTGTCAGTTATAAACGTATATAATTCTAAAAGACAGTCTGGTTTCAAAACACAAATGAGCTTTGGTGATCATGTGCTTGAATTAAAAGTTCTGAAGGCATCTTGGTTCTGCAAAAAAGACCAACTGACAAGATCAGTTACCAATATTTGCCTAGAAAATGTCGAGTGGATAAAGTATGGTAGCACCTTTTCAAATTATGGAGAAACTGAGTTTCAAAGGTCTTGTCATTCAGTGTTTGAATTTTCAGAACACTCCATTAATGAAAACACTGGAATTTCTTTAGGATTTGCCATAAGTTAAATGTAACCTCTGGATAGACAGTGACCCTTTGTCATATGAACAGTACAAATTGAGAAAAAGGAAAATGAGATAAAGTTTCCAAATTTTCATAAAATGCAACAATGGAAAAGGTGTAAGAACGCACGTATTTAATTGTATAAAAACATACTATTTGGGGGTTGATAATCAAGAATTATTACTCAAATTGACTTCTTTAATAATACTCCCAAATGCAAGAATTAAAATAAAAAATCAATAAATGGGCTGGCATCAAACTAAAAAGCTTCTTTACAGCAAAGGAAACAAAAGTGTGAAGTGGGAGCCTACACAATGGGAGAACGTCTTTGTCACCTGCCCCTCAGATAGGATGTTAATTTCCAGAATATACAAAAAAATTCAAAAACATTAACACACACACACACAAAAAAAAAAACCCTAAATAATCCAATCAATAAATGGACAAAGGAACTGAAAAAGCACTTCTCAAAAGAAATACAAATGGTATCAACAAATTATGAAAAGATATTCAACATCTTTAGAAATTAGAAAAATGCAAATGAAAACTACACTGAGATTTTATCTCACTCCAGTTAGAATGGCAATTATCAACAATACAAGTAACACTAAATGTTGGTGAGGATTTGGGGAAAAGGTGCAATCATACATTGCTGGCGGGACTGCCAGTTGGCACAACCACTCTGGAAAGCATTATAAAGATTCCTCAGAAAACTAGGAATGGAACCACCATTTGATCCAACTACCCCACTCCTCAGTATATACCCAAAGGATTTAAAATCAGCATACTTCTATGACATAGCCGTATCAATGTTTATAGCAGCTCCATTCACAGTAGCTAAGCTATGGAACTAACCTAGGTGCCCTTCAACAGAGAAATGGATAAAGAAAGTATGGTATATATACATAAGGGAGTATCGCTCATTCATTTAGAAGAATGAAATTGTGGAATTTTCTGGTAAATGGATGGATTTGGAGACTATCACATGCTAAGGGAAATATGTCAGTCCAAAAAAGCCAAAGGTTGAATGTTTTCTCTGACATGTGGAAGCTAACCCCAATAATTGTGGGGAGGGGAAGAATATAAATTTAAGAAATTAGACAAAGAGGAAAGGAAAAGCAGGGAGGGGATAGGAAAAGGAAAGACAATGGAATGAATCCGACATAATTTTTCCATGTACGCATGTGAAAACATCACAGTGAATACCACCATCATGTATATCCACAAGAATGGAGTTCTAACTAGAATAAGACATATTGCATGCTTGTATAATTATATCAGAACATATTCCACTGTCATGTATAACTAAAAAGGACCAACGAGAACAAAGAGAATAAACATCTAACTTGGAAATTTTCCCTAAATGTCTAATCTTTAGTCCTATATATTCAAGTAATCTGGTGTTTTACCACTGATTTGAAATACTATTTTAATACAAAATAATAATTCCAAATGCATTAGAATTTATTTTTTGACACCATATTTTGTCCTATTTTAAGCTGATTTTCTGTATCTAAATGACTTTGTTCCTCAGTCATTTAATTTTCATAATTTCCTCAGGTGTTTAAAGAGAAAATTTTAAAAATGTCAATTAAATAGCTGCACAACAACAAAAGAAGTAAAAATAAAAAGTTCAGTAGCCTTGGACACAACACAGAATAAACAGTGCTTATTATTAAATATGGCTAGTGTTCTACTAATGGAACTAGAAGGCAAAAATTCTGAAGCAAGTATATTAAAATATATGCTACATGTCATTTCCTGTATAAAGTATTTTTAAGCAGCTGAAATTCTTTCAAGCTGATAATTGAAAGAATTTCGAACATTTCAATTTAGCAAAGCTCAAAGGCTGAAATGTTTAGAGCAAAGTAAAGCATGTGCCACTGAATTGATAATGCTGTGTCAGTATTTGTCAATATGTGCAGATTAAAATACTTTAAAAATAAACCTATAAAGAATAAAATAAAGCTTACCTTGGGAAAGTATTAACTGCCAAACACATCTGTTTATTCATGCATGTTGCAAACCCTGATGATTAATAATTTGACAATGAGTCCTTATTTATGAAGTGAATCAAAATATGCAGTTGATTAAAAGTTAAACAGGAAATTAAAATTTATTATTGTTACTTATTCTCAACTCTAAGTGCATAAACTGATTTTTAATATGTTTAATAGGATTTTAACAGGCTAGAATTCTTCCCCTTATTACCACTTCTTTATAATTATACTACTCTTTTTAGTATTAAATGATAGGTATAATTTTAGTATTAAATGATAGGTATAATGAAAAATTTAGTGAAAATAGTACATTACCCTAAAATATATTCCTCATAAGTGAACTGTAATTATTTTCCAACCTATTTATTACAATGTAAAAATGAAGCAATTATGTATTTTGTTTTGTTTTAAATTATTGTGTTGGGTTTTTAAATTATTCACTATTTGTCAGATATTTTGCTAAGCATTCAATGTACATTAACTTATGCAGTTGTCAAAATAACCTTGTTAAATAGATTAGTTCATTCTTCCCATTGAACAGATGAGATAAATGACATAACTGAGTACAAACAGCTTCTACTTGCAAAACTGGGAATTGAATATGTCTAATACAGAAACTAGACTCTGATTTTTTAGTGTAATAAGAAATTCTCTTATTGCTTCCATAAAGAAGTAACATAACTTGCCTTATATCCATGACCCTTCATAACAACCTAATAATTTATAATTTTTTTCATTTCTAACAGCAAATCATTTAGTATGCCAATAATTTACATCTTATATCCATGATTCCTTTCGAAATTTCTTAAATTCAGAAAGAATATATCTATATATTGAATAAGGTTATTTTATGTAAAATCATTTGGCAGTGATCAGACCCGTCATTATTGAATGGTTAGAAAATAAAAACCTGTTCTTCAGTTAGACTGGTGGAACAGTCTTGTTCTATCATTCTCTAATCGTGCATCATGGAGAGAATTAATCATCTATTCTTTGTATCTGATTCGTTGTTTTCAAAATGTGCAAACCAATACAACTTCATGGATTTGGGTGGTGATTATAGTACCTGAAATATTTAGAGTGAGGACTACTAGACACTGTTCAGCGAATGTTCAGCATTATAATGGAAGTAACAATAGACTGAAACAAGTGAGGTGCTCATGTCATTTTCCCCTACCACTGGTTCTTATTCCTGTCTATGTTTTTATTTTTTCTTCTTTTTAAATATTGTTGACTTCATAGAAATATTTCAGCTTTTCATTGCATAAACTGTACAATTTCCTTGATTCAAAAAAGCCTAGTATTTTACACAGGTTAATATCATTTCAGTCTTTTTGGGTGAGTGCACAAAGTATAAACTTAGTTTCTTTCTAATCAATCACTCCAAGTATGTTGGTTTGGCACTGCATACTCGTTGGTTAATAGCCCTGATGATGTTCTCAGGGATAGGATGGCTTTCTTAGCACAAGTTTCAGTCTTCACTAATATTACTGTGCCACATTCTCTTTTATCATTTTGTCATTTTCCTGATGGATTTCCGTACACTGAGGTATTTGTAAAATCTATCAAGTGTCAATTTTAGGATTACATTTTTGCTACAAAAGTAAGCTTTCTGAATGTTTCCTTTCAAGCATAGAAATGATCACTTCTTTCCCTGTTATGAGAATCATTTCCTTCTCATTTTAAAGCAGTTTATAGCATCCAGATTTGTCCTAAATTTCTTCTTCCACCCAGGTAAGCACAAAGAAATGTCTTGTGTATTTTCAAATACCTCAAGCCCCATATTCATCTGTGATTCCAGTAAATTAGCAAAGCATAAAATTAAGTTTTAAAACTTAAAATGATTTTTAAAGTTCTTAAAATCAAATTAAGAGGCTACATCTCCCTGAAATTCGTGAAGAAGGACACACAAATCTGAGTAAACACTAAGGCACAGGCAGGAAAGGAGATAATTACAGTCACTATGGCAGAAAAAAAAAAAAAAAACACACACACACACAAAGAATTTGGAAATAGCAATTTCCTTAAATGTAGACTCATCTGATTATCTAATTTGGTTTTTGTACTCTGAGGCTTAACCAAGAGTTTTGAAAACATGATGATAGCTCTGTACTCTCCCCAGGAAAATTCACATCCTGGAGCTTGCCCAAGTAAGGACTGAAGGTTAAGAGTATTCTTAGTCTGTCAACTCATCAAACAACAGTAAACTCCACTTCCAACTTCAGCAGTCCATTCTCCCAACTGCTCTTAAAACTGCAATTTTCTTACAATTGCTGCTATTCTAAAACTTCTGCACCAATAACTAAGGACAATCTCCTGTAAGTCCAACTTTCTCATCCTTATCAACTTATTCTACAAGACTAAGTTCCTTGATCTCTTCCCATTTTCACACTTACCCCTCTTTTGAGAAAAAGCCCCTTCTGTAGAGCCTAGTAGTATTACTAACCACTTAAATGACTCTCCTTAATAGAACACTTAAAGTCCTTTTTTCCTTATCCCACTATATCAACTCTGAAAACTACTCACTTTTAAGATCTATCTGAACCACTTCTATCCTAAACAGGGTAGTGTTGCTAGGAATAGTCTACAAATAGGCAGTTTTATTGTCCCACAAATTCTTGATAGCAAAATTTATTCTCTTTTTAAAAATTTTGGTCAATTTTTTTTCCCACTCTTGTCACTATTTTTTCCAGACATTATGTCACTTTATTTATATACTCCAATAAGTTATTGACTTACTTCTCCATTGACAGATAACCTTTCTGTTTAAGAGAAGACAAATGGTCTCTTTGGGGTTCTATCACAGAAATACCATTGGCTGGATGATTAATGTAAACAGAGATTGATTTCTTACATTTCTGAGACTGAAGTTCAAGATCAAGTAAATAGTAGATTCCATGTCTGATGGGGGTCTGCTTCCTCACTGGAAGGTGGTGAAAAAGACCAGCAGTTTCTACAGCCTCTTTTTTTTTTTTTTTTTTGCAAGGGAGATAATCCCATTTATGATATTGTACACTCAAGAGGTAATCACCTCCCTAAGGACCAACTTCCTAACAGGATCTCCTTGGGTTAGTGGTTAGTGTATCCATTTGCAGGGGATAGGGACAATGGCAGAAACCTTCAGATCGTAGCAACAGAGTGACCTGTCTGTAGAAAAGGGGGGATACGTGCTTATTCTCATATCCTAAAAAGGTGCTGGCAATGAGAAACCAAGGACCTCGGTCTATAATTGCAAGGATCTGCATTTTCCCAGTAACCTGAATGAGCAGAAAATGGATTCTCTGCTATAGTTTCCAGAAAGGAACTCATTTCTGCCCAATATGTTGATTCTCTGGTGAGATTTATATATCATATTTTATGTATAAAGAACTTTAAGGTAATTTTCTTTAGGCCAACCATTTTACTAAGATTCCAATTTCTGTGTCAAAATACCTAAGAAAATCAAAGTAAAGGTAGGAAAGGTCTATTTAACTCATGGTTTCAGAAGTTTCAGTTCATGGTCACTTGGCCCCACTATTTTGGGTCTGTGGTAAGGTGGAACATCATGACAGGAGAGCACATCTAGAGCATAGATGTTCACTTCATGGTGTGCAGGAAGCACAACAAAGAGGAAGAGGTCCAGGCCCCAACATCCCCTTCAAGGGCACAGGCCTAGTGGCCTAGCCTACTTCCACTAGCCCCACCTCCTAAAGGCTCCATTACCTCCCAGTAGCACTACACTGACAACTAAGTGCTTAGCATATGGGCCTTTGGGAGACATTTAGGATCATAAATGTCCAAATCATAATAGCAAATAACTTAATAGTAATTTCCTACAGGAGCAATAGAAAAGTAGTACACAATTTCTGACTTAGACTATACATTACCATCAAAATTTGCTTTGATAATGAGAATTTGTTCATGAATTATTTAAACTTCTCATAAAGATAAATATACATATAATGCATATTATTTTTTTTTTTAATTAAAAACAGATCAGCTGGACACAGTGGTGCAAGCCTGCAATCCTAGTGACTCGGGAGGCTGAAGCAGGAGATTCTCAAGTTCAGAGTTAGCCTTAGCAACTTAGTGAAGCCCAAAGCAACTCATCAGGACCCTGCCTCAAAGTAAAATTTTTTTAAGAAAAGTACTGGGGATGTGACTTAGTGGTTAAGCTTCCTTGGGTTCAATCCCTGGTACAAAAAAAAAAAAAAAAAAAAAGACCTACAAAAAACTAAAATAAAACAGTAAGATCAGGTTTATCTTTTCTTGAACACCATCAAAAACTTCATATACCTTACTTCATCCTATTGCTTCTCAGTCTTGATCCATTGACCACTTGCATCAGTTGCATAGAGTTCTTAATATAAAGGAAGATTCTATTCTAGCCCTACAGAATGGAAATCTTGGAGACCTACAGAATCAGAGGATGGAATCTGTATTTTGATTTTTTTACCTGAGTGACTTATATGCATAATAAAATTTAAGAATTATTGATCTAATCATATCAAACTACTTGCCCATCCAGTAGGTACCATGATGTTTCATGTCCTCATGTCCTTGCAAGTATATTTCAAACTTATTGGAATTTTTCCATTTGCCTATGTGTGAATCTTTTATGTGAATGCATGAATGAAATTTATAGCACTTATCTTTTTATAACAACCTAGCAAGCACTCCTCCTAGACTATAAGCTTCAAGAGTGCAGCATCTGAGCTCTATTTGCTACTATGTACTCAAAAATCTCATACCATATATGCATATTGGTGCTAGATTTGTTTATGTTTAATAAGTTCAATAGATTTTTTTCTGTATTCTTTCTTTAACTTTATCTGATTATAAATTACCTACAATTCTAACTTTTGTGTATTATGAGGTATTCACCCATTGGCAGCATGCATCTTGAAAATTTTGGGTCATATTTTGCTTATCCTCAGTTCTGGAGACACAAATTGTATATAATCAATGAATGCCTCTAAATGCCTGTTAACCAAACTTATAGGAGACAGATGTATAAATGTATTAATCAGAAAACTAATGTAATTAGAAATATAAATATTAAAACAATTACTTTGATAACATATTATAGTATACAGCACCCCCATACCTTCCCTGGCCTAAAATACACACAGGAAAAAAATGTTGAAAGCACAAATTATATTCAAAGGTTGCTTGGTGGGTATGGCATTAGATCATAGGATATTCTATGTGTTATTTAAAAACTAGCACTAAGAAATGTGCTTATCTGAAGTATCCAGTAATCCTACAGAAGTATATTTACCAAAAGAACTAAAATGCTGTGTCTGCTGCTTAATGAATAACCTGGAAACTATTGGTGATTTGCTAAAATTTTTATGATTCAGAACTTATTTCTTTTATTTTCTTTATTGACTTTCTCTCTTGATACATTCTTCAGATCAATATAATAAAATTCATTGGGTGATGCTTTTAGTTTCTTTAAAATATTATAATCCCTTTAGGCTATACACAATAACTTTTAAGAATTTCTGAACCTTCTTATATCCCTTATTAGAAAATTGTTAGGATGGATATTCATCACAGATGGCTCATTTCATTCATGAATCGACAATTTTCCTACTTTTTTTTTTTTTTTTTTTTAGTTTTGGAAGATAATTTTACTTCAAAATTCTGGAGTTATTCCCAAATCTCTCTAATATATTTTTAAAAGGTTATTTTAGGATAACAATTATACTGGAGTTATATAGAGATTTAGGAATGAGGCCTCTGGATTTATTAGCTTATCATGATGACAGTAGATAATTGTATCTATTTTTAAACAGATGAATATCAGTTTCAAATGAACCTTTCAAATATATTGATCACTCTTTCAGAATAAATATAGTGAAGGGAGTAAGTCTCTAGGCAAGAGGACTATTCAGATAATGACTGTGGGTCCAAACTAGAGTGGAGACATGAAGGACTGTGAGCAGTACCAAAAAATGCACCCATCCCTGAAATTATTTTATGCAAAAATTTGATCAATGATAAAGGAGGAATCAGGATTAGGAATCGGGAAGGTAATCTGGATTACCTTCCTTTTAGCTTTATTTTTAATGCTGTCTATTCATTTGCACAATGTGATGCTTTGATGTTTCTTTGGTACCTTTGTAGTAATTGGTCAGCAGAATGTGCTAAATGATTTGAATATAAAATATTCATGAGGACATACTGTTTTGAAGGGATAAAAGGAGGGTGTGGTCAATGAGAAGCACTTTTGGTTTCTTTCCTAGTCAAATCTATAAAGAATTGAACCTTACTGTAGATGTAAGACAATAATGGCTTACTCCCAAGTTCCTCTGTACTGGGTAGACTGCAAAGCATTCTTGATCCTTGCTCGGTCTCCTCTATCAAACTTCATTGCAAAATGGATCATAGTAAGTTTGTTTTTTTTTTTTTTCAAAAAAAAAATGTTAGAATATTTCTTACTTCTTAGAAATTTCAAGAGGACAAAGATTTATTGGAGTATAAAATTTGGGGTGGTGCTCTTTTGGATTCAGTAAATAGAGCTTTTCACCTAAAGGTTAAAAAAAAAAAAAAAAAAAAAAAAAAGATAATTTCACCCTCACCTTGAGATAGGATAGAAGAAAGAAGAAATGGGTAGACAGGAAAAATACGGTTTCAATTCAGAAGTTCTGCATACTTTTCCAGGTCTATTACTCTCTAAGTCTGTCTGTCTCTCTCAGAGTAGCTACACCCAAATTCCTGGGAAATCTGTAATCTACGTGGGCACTGCTAATTTTCTCCCACAAATAGTTTAAGAGAGACACAATATTTTGAGAAATGTATAATTTAAGGGTCTTTTCAGTACAGTCTACTGATCAGATGAGGAAGACCACATCAGCCTGAGGATCCTGAAAATGAACTAGAAACATATTGAGATCACTAGTGTGATCGCATTCCTACATACGTTTCCATACCCAATCCTCACCAAGTTTCTTTAAGAGAATGGAGAACCCCAAAAGCAGGTCTGTCATTTTCAAGAGTGTCAGTATTCTCCCTTGATTAAGTATCTGCTTTCCTAAATAAACTCCACCATGCTTTGATTCTTTTCCATTGTGTCAGCCAAAGATTCCACTGGTCCTGAGTCAAGTTACCCTCTCTCTCCAGGTGCTCCTCAGACCCTTCTAGGGAGGCACCTCTTCTCCTGTGATCACCTGTTTTCTCTAACAATAGAATTTTGACAAATAATAATTTCCTTCTTTCCCTGAAGGAAACTCTTCTCTAAAACCTAATAGGTGTTTCTTTGTTTTCTGTTAAGTCTTTTGTTATTGTTAAACTGATTTTGAGAATCAGGATTCTAGATTTATTTTAAATAATTTCAATGGTGTAATTTTTTTTATAAACCACTATTTTATATTGCTTATTAAGAGGGAGATAACATTTTGAGATTTAGAGAATGAAATTTGATTTGGCCTAGATTAAAATCTGGTTGACTGCACAGTGAATATTTGTCATGTTTCCAGTTACCAGACATCTGAATATCTTCCCTATTTTGGTAAGGTGGACCTATAATGTATTACTCAATTATAGATTAGGGTAAACAAAACAACAACAATGACAAATCAACCTACTTTGTCACAGCCAGTGAATTCAGGGACCAACATCTTCCTGTATCTGATCACAGTAGACTGCTTATCCTGAGTGGTTTTAGGAAACTATTCCCTTTATATTTGTGCATATCTAAATGAGCTAAAGTCATAATTTTTCAGACTTTTCTGTGACACATGAAATATCTCAGGGAAACAAAAACACAATAACTCCCAAGTATTGAAATACATATTACCAAGTCACTTGCATCATTTACAAAAGTCTCTGCAAAATTGATGGAAAGGAAAAAAAGCACCTATTGTCTAACAGAGTTTCATTGAGTTAAATTCTTACTGAATTTCTGTGAAAATAAATTTTATAATATAAAACAGATTAGACTGGAATCATTTCTCTTTTAAGATTTTTACATCCTGGGGAAACATAACTCAAAATGCTCAGAAACTACCTTTTTTGATATCCACCATCTTTGTCCTTTTTCTGAACCTTCCAGGATTCATTTTAGAGTTTTGGCATTTTTCTAGCAACTCCTGGAAACACAAAGTGTGCATTCTGCCTCTCCACAATGGAGGTTGACCTCTAATCAGCAAGAGGCCCAACTCCTTACTGCAAAACAACAGCAACAATAATGGCAATTATCAAAGAGCTTGTTCAGTTTTTATTTTTCAGAGGCACGGCTACTCTCTTAGAATAATAGTCATCCATTTATAACCTCCTTTGGATTCACTTTCATTCTCTATCTCCCAAAGCCAGCAAACATAGATGAAGTTTTTTTCCTACAGAAGAAAACAAAATAAAACATGTATGAAATCCGCAGTATGTCATTCCAGCCCACTTCTTATAATGAAAGGTTTCATTGTGGCAGCTGCTTCAGGTTTCCCTCCCAACAGACACACCCTTTCCTGTTTCTTGGAGAAGATCATGGAAGACACATTAATTTTGCTTGGTTAGTCACCTTCCAGTGCCATCAGTCTCAGATATGGTTATGGTCTCCACTTCCTCTAGGAACTGGTGTGAAGGATAAATAGTATACACCAGTCTTAAAACCTTATTACTCTAAACATTGATTAGCATATGTATGGATACTGAAAGCACATGACAGAGAATACAAAAAGAAAAAGAAAATAGAGGCCGACCTCAACGGACCAGTGGTGATTTATTCAGCACCAGAGGGGCACATACATCTTCAGGGGGACAATGTCAGCGGGCCACCAGGAGGGTCTGGGTTTTATAGGGTTTTAGCAGAGCCAGGTTATGGAAGGAGTTTTGGTGGCAGGGTTAATTTGGGGCAGGTCAGGAGAGCAGGTAGGGGAACAGTTAGGGAAGTTCCCTCCCTGGGGCCTATTGTCCATATCCTTCGGATACTAGTTAAAATCATTACATATTAGATAAATTGGAGACCCTTTTTCTTAGAAAGCTTCTCACTGGATACAAAGGGATAGAAAAAAGAAGAAAAGAATCCTCAGTACTCTCTTGGATGTTGCTACCTCTGTACACCATGCTTGGGGTTGTGGGAGTCATCATTCGTCCCCATGGTGGGATGTCACAGCTTCCCACATGTGGCAGGATAGAAAGAAAGCACCAAGTTATCACAACCAAAAGTCACATCAGTGACCTTTTCTCTGAACTTCATGTTATATAAGGAAACGAAGGTGTATTATTTTAGCTATGCTTACCTCAATCTTTAGTTACAATGTAAGGAAACCTGGCTTAATGAGCAGAAATGTATTACTTCCCAAATGTGGAGACTGGAAGCCTGACATCAAGGTGTTGGCAAGGCAGTGATCCCTCTGAAGACTGTGGGGCAGAGTTCTTCCTCACTTCCTCCTGATTTCTTGGTCAGTCACTGTCTTTCCTGTTCCTTGCAGCTGCATCACTGTAGTCCCTGCCTCTGTCCTCAAGGTGTGCCTCTGTGTCTCTCTCCTGCTTATGAAAACAGCAGTCATATAGAGCTAAGGACCCACCAGACTCCAGAATGATCTAGACTGTGTCTGCAATGACCTTATTTGTAAGTAAATTTACATTCCTAGGTACTAGGGGCTGGCACTTCTACCATCTTTGGGGAAATAATTCCACCTATAATGAATAGAAAACTGATTCTCCCTGTGCATTCTAGTTTTTTTTCTTTTTTTGTTTTACAGTAAACTTGAGATTTTTATCCCTATCATAGTTGTGTGTCTGTTTCTCAATTGTTTTAGCACTTTTGAATGAAGTTGGATAATCAGTACACCAGTAAGAAGCCCAGATGTTTTTGGTGTTAACCACTCAAGAATTATTCCATAAAAAATGTATGCCTTTATAATCTGCCTGCAGGTTCTTTAATTCCTCAGGTTAATCCTGCCTCTCCCTGAGGACCACTGTAACTCACTCTAGCAGCATAGGGCCTGGTATAAGTTATTTCATTGATAGGATGCTTTTATCTCTCTATCTAATAAAATCCTACTCATGTTTCTTCTCAAAGTTCCTTTCTCAATAAAGCCTAAAATCTACAAATTTGGTAGGATTTCTTTCTTTTAAGGATCTACACATAATGTTCCTTGTCTCACAAACCACTATATAAATGTGATATTAGATAAATATTAGAATTATTAACTAATTTCCATTTTCCCCACTAGTCTGTAATGTTCATAAGGGATCTGTTTTTGATGGTATATTAGCACTAGTCACTAGAGAAATTCCTGATAAGCTTCAGATAACTTATTAGTTAAATGCATATAAATAAATTGGAATTATTTTGTTTGAAATATTTTTATATTGTTTATGTTAAGTGAAGTTTGAAATCTACCTTCAATGCTTTTGGAATAAGAAAAAGCAGAAGAAACAATGAAAAAAACTAAATGGAGAAACAATAGATCAACCAGAAAATTACAAACAAAAGGAAGAAAGGGAGATAAGGGAGAGAAAAGGGAAAGAAAGGGAAGAAGGAAAGAAAAAGTACAAAAGAGAACTTACTGGCTCACAGTGAGTCAGAGTTCCATTACCATTTCAAAGAAATAGGAAAAAGTTGAATATATATGTGTGTTTTGATTACTTTGGATGCTTTTTTCATGTGATTACTTTTTTTTCACCTGCAGATAACTATGAATCCTGTACATAAGAAGACAATTGTTATGGTTCCTGTGATTTTAGATTAGACATTTTATTAAGTCTTTCACAAGACTTAATCTAAAATTAGTTTGCTTCTACATTTTATTTGCTGATTTGTTTATTTATCTTTGATTTCATAAAGAAGAGTAGTTTCCATAAGGGCAAGGTTTTGTCTGCCTTAATCAACATTATATTCTCATGTGTAACTGAAACTATGTCTATGTTTTTGACACACCGTTCAAAGAGTGGAGCTTAATACTTATGAGTGTGGACTAGTTGTAATAACTTATCCAATAATTTCTTTTAAAGTCCAAACTATAACAAAGGCCATCTCGGAAATGAAACCTTGTCTTTATCAACATCCTGACTGCAACCGCGTAAGAAACTCTCACACAAAATAACCCAAATAGGACAATCCTATTTCCTGAATCCCAACAGAAAATTTAGGGTGAGCATTATCTTAAGGTACCAGGGTTTTATTTGATATATATTATATTTGGCTAATGTATTCTATTTAAAGTATTTAGTGTGATAAATTCATTAACATGCTTGAATGAAAGAGTGAATTGTCAAGCATTAATGGAGTAAAATATCCACTCATGAATAATAGCGCTACAACTAATAGATTTTTGCAACTTCAGCTCAGCTTATGTTTCTGCTCAGCAGTCTTTATCTCACAATTATTCAGCTACCTCAGCTCCTGTCCTTTTCACATTTAGGCAACGGATATATCTCCTAATTGCAAAGAACAGCATCATGAACAAGACTTTTGTTACTCCTACTTTTTAAAAATCAGTGATTACTGAATTTTCATGCCTGCTTTAAAGAGTTGCCCTTTCTCTTCTGGGTTTACCTGGCAACTGTGAAGGCGACCTCATGTTTTCTTCTTTAGGGTCTGACTTTAGTCCTCTATGTATTTAACATTCACAGGCTGAGTTTCTACTGTGACCAAGGCTCTGACTTAGGTGTTTTGGTAATAGGAACAACTATTACAATGTAGGAATAAGTACCACAACAACTACAGCATAATTCGATAGGGACTGTAATAAAGATATGGAACAAATCCCATCATGCAGCACAGGAGGGTGAGTGTGGAAAACTCACCCAAAAATGACTTACTAGAGGTAAGTTTTGAAATATTAGGAGAAATATATCAGTCAGGTTAGTCAGAAAAAGGCACGTGTTATATGAAGATAGAGGCCTCAAGCTGGATCTGTTGCCTCTACACATTTTAATTATAATATATAATTTTTTAGTTTAGAATTCTCTGGACTCTCTCTCTCTCTCTGCCTTGAAAATTCCTTCACATGTATCAGAACAAATCCTTTCTTTTTAGTAAACTAATTTTTGTTTCCTCTAGGCAAAGCTTGTGCACCTATTGAGGTGGTGTACTTTATTGTTTAGTGTTCAGAGGAACTTACTTCATTCTCGTGTAACTTTTCTGCTAACGTGCCTTCTGACTAGGAGGTAATTCTGGGCAGAGGGCATTTTTTTCTCCACT
Organism: Sciurus vulgaris; assembly: GCF_902686455.1. NCBI lineage: Eukaryota > Metazoa > Chordata > Mammalia > Rodentia > Sciuridae > Sciurus > Sciurus vulgaris. The sequence goes on along the minus strand of NC_136462.1, from coordinate 55,206,633 downwards.
AAAATTGTGCATATTCCAATTCTTGATGCAGGGCAGGAAATCAATAATTATTTAATGAATGAACGAATACCTGCTCATAAAGTTTGGAATTCAAGTTAATAATCAGACTAAATATGTCCTGACATATGAACACAGTCAAAAGGAAGTGTCATGAGGATTTCATGTGTATTAATAATTATTCTTTAAAAAGATAAAATTGTTAAAACTGTTAAATCAAAATTTTTGAATGCAGAAATGATCTTCAATATTCAAATGTGTCTACATAAAAACTAAATGTTATAAGCAATTGAACTTAGCATAATCCACTTGAAAGCTGGCATGGATATATTTTTATTATATCTTAAAAATATGTGCCATTTAAATCAATCTTAATATCCTCTTTTGAATAAAAAGAAAATGAAAACTAGTTCATGAACTTTAAAAATCAAATTCTATTTGTTTCTTATCATAATTGTGCCATGAATATACTCAAACATTACAAGGATTTTTGTGGTTGTCCAACATACTAATGAGTATGCTTTTTAATGAAATTAAAATGAGTGCTTTTTAATGAAATTGTATTATTTTGACCAGATGGTGTGTTATGTTTTGTTCTGAAATCTAATTGCCTATCAGATCAAGATGGTTTAATTTACTAGATGCAGGGTTCCTAGGTAATGTGAAGAAGTTATAATTTTTGGATACAATTCTATTTTTAGATCATTTCTGACATCTGAGAGATTTACTCAGAGAAAGAGTAAACAAAAACAAGGAGCCACTAGTTGAACAATAAATGATCAAAGTTGAAGAAATAAACTTTCAGGTCATGAACAATTTATTTCTTACATCACACCAATTATTTAAGTAAGCTAGAAGGTAGAACTAGTTCACTCATTTTTTTTTTTCTTTGTGTGTGTTTGTGTGTTCACACGTGCTACTGGGAATTGAACCCAGGGCTGCTCTACCACTGAGCTACACCCCCATACACTCCTTTTGTATTTTATATTTTGAGACAGGGTCTTGATTAGTTGCTTACAGTTTCACTAAATTGATGAAGCTGGCCTGGAACTTGCACTCCTCCCACCTTAGCCTTCAAAGTTCTGGGATTACAGGTATTCACCACAGCACCCAGCTTCATTTATTTCTAATCTAATTCTTCAGTAGTGTTAGCCATAGGACATATATTTGGATAACATCAGTCATACAAATTCCAATTATGTAACACATGAATTTTATTTAGCTCACTCTGTAATAATTTGTAACTAAAAACATGCTCATTGAGATGTCTAAAATATTATTACATGGGTAGTGTACTCTTAACCTTAGGACTGTATCTGTTTTAACTTTTACCTAACTTTCCCTACAAAAATTTTCCACAATGTCCCAATTTTTACCATCAGGTAAAGATTTTCACCTCATATTTCTACTGGTGAGTATTTTTTTAAATGTTGGTTTACTCATTTTAACTTAAAACAAGTTCCACATTATCACATATTTGCAGTGTATTTACTTTAAAGGTACTAGAAAAAAAAAACTATTGGGAATTCTTGCAGTGTTTTCTTTGGCACCTGACCAACATAGAAACTATCATAAAATTTTTCAACTATGTAAGATTTTGAAAATGATTTGCTGTAGAAACGTAAAGACATTTGTGTGCATCAGAGAATTATAGGCAAATATAAAGACAGAAAATGACTTTTCCCAAAAAATCAGCAAAAAGGGAGCATATGTTTTTAGTAAGAAAATAGTTTTACTAAGTAATAAATAAAACATCATACTCCAAATTATAGAAAATCATTATCCCTAAACATTCAGTTTTTGATTGAATACATTTCTATGATAATACTAGGAAAAAGTAGTTTCTATGTATATAGAAAGTCTGAATTAAAATTGCATTTTAACCAACAGGAACTTGAATGAAACCAATTATGACACACTGAATTTTTTGGTTTATTTTTTAACAACCAGAACAATTACTTTCCTATAGTATATAGTATATGGTGTAGATACTGATGTCCTAATGATAGTAGAATCTTTACCTAGAGATGCTTTTAAGTTGTTGAAGAATATGTTTTGCAACATATTTTCAACGTAGGAATAAAATACAAGGCAATGGAACTTGGAGCAAATTTGTAAATATCCATATATCAAAATTTTCACAGCAAAAATATCTGAGTTAAAAGATTCTACTCCTTGTTGTGTAGATATTTTAATGAGCTTGAAGTGATGCAATCTATGTAATTTGTGCTGAGGGTGCAGAGGTGTGCAGGAGTGAGATTCCCTAGCTTTAGATCCTACTGGAATTTTTGACATTCTGTATTTATTTAGAACATAATTAATTTAAAAACAAAAGTACTAGTCATGCATAGAGAATCATAGTAATCATTTATTTTTGATTAGTTTATAATTCAGTAATTCAAGCGGAAAAGTAATTCAATTATTTTAATGTTCAAAGCTATACAAAATAGGGTCAGTTTTGTTCTTTCTCTGAAATTACATCAAGAAGAAATAAATGCAAGAGAAACTTAAGAATATCTGTGAAATATAAAAATGTTGTTTCTTCTCCAAACATCAAGTCTTATTAAGGATAGGAGTAGACTATCAAATTTTAAGAATTATATTTCTAATTATGTTATTACAAAAGCCTCACAGATAAAATATGAAATATTTGAATATAAGGGATGTACAAATCAAGGGAAAATAATTATGTTAGGACTAAGAAGATATTATAAGTGAATAGTAATGCTGATATCCCTGAAAGAAATTCTGTAGTATATAAAAACCATTTAGTTAGGTTTTCTATTAAGTTTAAATTTTCTCAAATACATAGTGCATTCCCAGTCCAAAAGGTAAATGTAGAAAATAGGCTGATAAATAGCTAATTCCAAAACTAGAATGTAAAGGGCACAAACATTGGGTAAAATATATGTATGTGAAAAATTATGAAATATGATTTGGGAGGCATTTAACTTCTAACAACAACAACAACAACAAAAACCCATTAAAGGCAGCTTACATACAGGAATTTGTTACTCTTCTGAACAAGGAACCAGGAAGAACGCAGTGAAAACATTCAGTGATGTTTACAATTTTTGTCACAAAACAGGGTGATTCCTGTTTTCTTCACCCTGCCAACCTCATTGGTTTGGTTTCTCTCTTCAACTGGCCTTTTTGGGTTCCAAGATGGTTTCCATAATTCCAAAAATCACCTCATCACAATGAGCAGAGTTAGAAAGAAATTGACTTTATCCAATCATTTTTAAGTTTGAGGAAACTCTGTGAGAAACCCTTCAATACTGTCATATCTCAATGGCCAGAATTATGTGACATAACATGACAAACCTGATGATTTAGCAATGAATAAGACAATGGAGACTGGCTATGATTAAGTGAGTAAGGCAAAGGAGAAGTCCCTTCTCTGAGCTCAGTGCACAGCAAGAAAGAAGCAATGGAGACCAGAGGATCTTGAGGAAGTATTTGTGAAGAATTCTGAGAGTGCAAGAATTTTGTTCTTTTGAGATGCTGCAATGGACTTGAAGCCATGAGGTTGACATTATTGAAGAAATCCTACTTTCTCTAAAGGGAAATTCTGGTTTTTCCCAACAAAACAGATCTGAAGAATAAAAACTGAATTTTAAGAATTGTTATGGAAATATGTAATTAAAGCCAGCATGTTAACTCAACAAAGAAAGTAAACCAAAAGTAAAACCAAAAGGCTGAAGTATCTGCTCTATGGAAAGGACCCCTGAGTGTGCAGGAATCAGGGATCAACCATAAAGATAGCATCTGAGATTCACAGTAGTTCTGTGTGACTGGGAGAAAAATAAAGTATTATGGGTTGTCCTCCAGAATAAGGGCTTATATTCTGCAACTCAATTGTGAAACCCTCAAAATGAGTCAAGGACTTTGAGGGCATTTTTCTTTTCTTTCTTTCCTCCCTCTCATTTTTTTTCCCCTATTACGTTGACGATGATGATGATGATTACAATTCTTAATATATTCAAATAGTGAATGGATAGAATTCCTTCAGTCTTCAAAAAGCACATTCAAAATACCTACTTAAGTTTGAGCTTTCTTTTCTTTACAGATTTATCATTTATATCTTTTTCAGTGGCCCTTTGTTTAAAACCTGCTTTATTTCAATGGAACATTCATTATATGTATTAGTTGATGAAATTAGAAAATTAGCTATACTTTTTTTATTGTATTATTGTTCTGTTTTCCTCCAGAACAGAGAATGTTCTATTTATTATCTTTTCCCAATATCTATTTTAGCAGATACTATTTTTTAAATTTTGAGCTATAAAAACTGCCTGTGCACCATGTTCTGGTCGGAGCTATTCTGAAGTCCCACTGGGGATATGTTTGGCCAATTCAATCCCATTTTAGAGAGAACAAACAGCACATCGTCTGATATCCTCCAAGTTCACACTTAGAAAATCCTCTTAAATGTCTGAGAAAATAGCAGTGATGTGTTTTCAAATATTCTTTATTGACAGAGAGAATAGACTATGGTAGTGTTATCAATTGTTATCTTGGTTATACTCAATTCAAAACCCATTTTTGGACCTGTCATCAAGCTTCTATTTCACTTAAGCATTAGACTTTCATTTATCTGAGAAACAAAATGAGTCGACTATTTCTGTTAACTTGAAACGTTGGACCACTATTTGAAAGCAAGCTGTCGAAAAGAGTGTAAATCATTTCCGTATTCATTTTGTATGATTCTATATGAATTTGTAGGTTTCCTGCTGGTAATTAGCTGTGGTGTGGCATATGCACAAATGCTTAAACTCTAAAGGCTATCATTTATGTTATTAATAAAGGATATTTGGCCTAACCTGTGCACTTTGTGGGATTAATGAACCTCAAAAATGTTGCCCCATCTACAACTTATAAAATGTTAAATTTTTGTGCTTGTCTGCATTAAGGAAAAATCAAATCATCTTTTTCAAATTCTTTTTTGGAGTGTTTTCCCATTGCTCTTGAGAAGAATTAGATATAAGAAATAAGTGTTTTAATGTCACTTTAGATGCTCTTTTCATGAGATATATAACAAATCTCTTAAACTTTCAAAATTTCCATCCTTTTTGTTTCCCCATATTTGTGATATTTAACAGTGCTAACCTGCCTCCAAAATTAACAGAAGTCATAGCTCAATCAATTTGATTCACTGAGACTCTCCATTACAACTCCAGTTTCTCTGGCAGGGAAATCTCCCTTAAGTTCAGTTTTCATATGGTCACTTCTATGAACTTTTTAAAATTATACAAGTATTTATTATGGTGTTGAGTTTAATCTCAGTTCCAACTACTAGAACAAAATAAATAACTAAGGCTGTCATACAAACCAATTTATTGTTATGTTAAAAAGGAAAAACATAAGAAAATGAGTCACAAAATGTGTTAGTTTAATAATGCATATACTTTCATTGGTGTTAAAGGCAAAGGGATTAACCCGCAAAGAGCATCTAAAGTCTCCTAATGGGTGTTATGGTTTAAATATGAGGAGTCCCCCAAAAACTCATGTGTGAGATGATACAAGAATTTTCAGAGGTGAAATACTTAAAGATTGTGAGTGGTATAACCTAATTAGTGGATCCATCCTCTGATGTGGAGTAACTAGACAGTATCAGGCAGGTTGGGTGTGCCTGGAGGAAGTAGGTCATGGTTGGGGAATGCCTTTGGAGTTTATATTTTGTCCTTAGTGAGCAGAGTTCTGTTTCCTTGTTGCCATATCCTGAGAAGCTTTCCTCCATTATTCCTTAGGCCTTGATGTTCTGCTTCACCTCTGGCCCAGAGCTAAGGAATTGGCCATCTTTGAACTGAGACCTCTGAAACCAAGATAAAGAAGATAAAGTTTTCCTCCTCTGTGTAAGTCTTGTCAGATCTTTTGTTCACAGAGACCAAAAAAAAAAAAAAAAAAAAAAAAAAAAAAAAAAAAAAAAAAAAAAAACTTTAGCTAAAACAATGCATTAAAGATGTTTAAAATTCTTTTTAAAGAAAAAGGTAAGAATTGAATTTTGGTTTAGAAAACTCTTAAAAAGGTGGAAAATAGTGCATGAACTAATAATTTAAAGTGCATCCTGATTAACAGTTTGGATTTAAATTGTAACAGTGAAATACTGAACAAAGAACTAAGAGTTTTACAAAGATGAATGGTATGACTAGTCCTGTGTTTTAGAAAAATCACTCATTTTCAGATGAATCATGGATATAACCAAAAATGGGAGGAATGTGTGAAAATTGGAATCAAGAGAGCAGATCTGAGTCATTACATGACAGTAGGACAAAGCTCCAGGCAATCACATAGGTATGGTGTTAAAGTGTGAGTTCCAGCCCTGAATCTTATTCTAGTCTTGTTTCTCCTGGGTCCCCAACCAATACTCCATAGGTAGTCAACTCTTTTCTGGTTCCCACTTGCCCTTACATGTTTTCTTTAGTCATGTGATTCTCTTAAGCCAAACTTACCTTATTCCTCATTTCCATATGTTCAAATTACCTTCATTTTTAAGGCCTAGGTGAAATATCAAACCCAACTTTTCCATGGAGCTTTTTCTTTCTCCAAACATAGAGTCATCCTTTCTTTCATTTATCTATCAATTTTTTAATTTAATAACAACCTGCATAGATTTCAAGGATCTTAACAAAGAAAAGGTAAGCATTGTCAGAAAGGTGAGTGAACTCTTATGGATTAAAAGGCATAAGTTGTTCCTGTTAGATAACTTCCAGGTCACCATAGGAATAAGGAGAAAGGAAGAGACTAGGAAGAAAGGAAGATCTTAGAATATGTCAAAGTTAATCTAAATCTTAATACTCAGTTATGATTTCTATATACAGCATTAGGAGAGGACAACTGATTTTGGCAGAGAGAATTTATCAATGGGGAGTAAATTAAGTTCAAGTTGCTGGAATATAGGTAAAGTGGGATAAATAAAATTTGAAAAGATATACAAGATGAGGATTTTGTATCTCTCTACATTTTCTTTTGCTATAATGTAATACTGAGATCAGGTAATTAATTAATTTATTTATATTGTTTGTTCTACTTAGTTATACATGACAGCAGAATGCGTTTTGATTCATTGTATACAGATGGAGTAAAACTTTCATTTCCCTAGTTGTACACAATGTAGAGTCACACCATTCATGTCATCCTACATGTACATAGGGTAATGATGCTTGTCTCATACTACCCTTTTTCCTTCCCCCCACCCTCATTTCCCTCTACACAATCCAGTGTTCCTCCATTCTTTACTTATGCCTCCCCTACCTATGTATCAGCATCTACTTATCAGAGAAAACATTCAGCCTTTGGTTTTCTGGGATTGGCTTATTTCACTTACCATGATAGTCTCCAACCCCATCCATTTACCTGCAAATGCCATAATTTTGTTCTCCTTTACAACTGCGTTATATGCCTTTGTGTGTATATGCTACTCATCTACTGAAGGGCATCTAGTTTTGTTCCACAGTCTAGCTATTGTGAATTGGACTGCTATAAACATTGATGTGACTGCATCATTGTAGTATGCTGATTTTAAGTCCTTTGGGTGTAGGCTAAGGAGTGGCATAACTGGATCAAATGGTGGGTCCATTCCAAATTTTCTGAGGAATCTCCATACTCCTTTCTAGAGTGGCTGCACCAACTGCAATGTCACCATCAATGTATGAGTGTACCTTTTTCCCCACATCCCCTCCAACACCTATTGTTGCTTATATTCTTGATAATAGCCATTCTAATTGGAGTGAGATAAAATCTTAGGATACTTTGGATTTACATTACTTTAATTACTAGAGATTAAAGTTGAACTTTTTTTTCATATATTTGTTGATCAATTGTATTTCTTCTTCTCTGAAGGGTCTGCTCAGTTCCTTAACCCATTTATTGATTGGGATATTTGTATTTTTGGTGTTAAGCTTTTTGAGTTCTTTATAAATTCTGGAGATTAGTATTCTATCTGAAGTACATGTGGTAAAGAGTATCTTCAACTCTGTAGGCTCTCTTCACATTATTGACTGTTTCCTTTGCTGAGAAAAAGCTTTTTAGTTTGACTTCATTCCATTTATTAATCCTGGGTTTTATTTCTTGCACTTTGGGAGTCTTGTTAAGAAAGTATGGTCCTAAGCTGACATGATGGAGATTGGAGTCTACTTTTTCTTCTATTTGGTGCAGTGTCTGTGGTCTAATTCCTAGGTCCTTGATCCATTTTGAGTTGAGTTTTTTTTTGCAGGGTGAGAGATAGGGGTTTAATTTCATTTTAATGGATATGAATTTCCAGTTTTCCCTGCACTATTTGTTGAAGAGGCTATCTTTTCTCCATTGCATGTTTTTGGCACCTTTGTCTAGTATGAGGTAACTGTATTTATGTGGGTTTATCTCTGTCTCTTCTGTACTATTGATTCACCTGTCTATTTTGGTGCTAATACCATGTCATTTTTGTTATTATTGCTCTGTAGTATTGTTAAAGTTCTGCTATTGTGATGCCTCCTGCTTCACTCTTCTTGCTAAGGATTGCCTTGACAATTCTGCGTCTCTTATTCTTCCCTGAATGCACTAGATTTATGAGTGTTGATTTTATATCCTGCTTCTTTCCTGAATTCATTTGTTAGTTCTAGAAGTTTTCTTGTGGAGTTTTTTTGGATCCCCTAAATACAGAATCATGTCTTTGGCAAATAGTGATAGTTTGAGTTCTTCTTTTCCTATTCATATCCCTTTAATTTCTTTGGTCTCTCTGATTGCTGTGACTAGAGTTTCAAGGATGATGTTGAATAGAAGTGGTGAAAGAGGGCGTCCCTGTCTTGTTCCGGTTTTTAGAGAGAATGCTTCCAATTTTTCTCCATTTAGAATGATGTTAGCCTTGGGCTTAGTGTAGATAACTTTTATAATGTTGAGGTTTGTGTCATGATATTTCCTTTTTTGTCATGAATTTTAATAATAATTTGAGTTTTCGCAGACAACGAAGACAAGATACTTAATATTTTTTTTTAAATATTGTTTTAGCTGTACATGGACAAAACATCTTTATTTTATTTATTTATTTTTATGTAGTGCTGAGTATTGAACCAGTTCCTCACATGTGTAGGCAAGTGCTCTACCACTGAACTACATCCCCAGCCCTAATCTTGAAAATAAAGTTGGACACACAGAGAAGATGGTAAAAAATCATGAACAGAATCTCCAGGAATTATGGAATATCATGATAAGACCAAATTAAGAATTATTGGGATTGAGGAAAGCACAGAGATATGAACCAAAGGAATGAACAATCTATTCAATAAAATAATACCAGAAAAATTTCCAAACCTAAGGTATGAAATGGAAAATCAAATACAAGAGGCTTACAAGACACCAAATGTATAAAATTACAACAGATCCACACCAATGCACATTATGATGAAAATGTCCAACATATAAAATAAAGATAGAATTTTAAAGGTCATGAGAGAAAAGTGTCAGATCACATATAGGGGGAACCAATATGGATATCATCAGATTTCTCAGCCCAGACCCTAAAAACTAGAAGGGCCTAGAACAATATATACCAAGTTTTGAAAGAAAATGAATGCCAACTAAGAATTTTATATCCAGCAAAACTAACCTTCATATTTGATGATGGAATAAAAACCTTCCATGATAAACAAAAGTTAAAAGAATTTACAAATAGAAACCCTGCAACCATAGAACATTCTCAGCAAAATATTCCATGAGGATGAAATGAAAAACAACAGTGAAAGTCAGCAAAGAGAGGAAGTACACTAAAGGAAAAGTCAAAGGAGAAATGAAGTCAAGTTTAAAACCAAAAATAAGCCAAAATGACTGGGAATAAAATCACATCTCAATAATAACCCTGAATGTTAATGGCCTAAATTCATTAATCAAAGGACATAGAGTGGAAGATTGGATTGAAAAAAAAAAAAGACGCAACAATATGCTGCCTTCAAAAGACTCATCTCTTACAAAAAGACATCCATAGATCACACACATGGACTCAGTAAAAAAAGAGGGGTCTCCATCCTCATATCAGAGAAAGTGGACTTCAAGCCAAAGTTAGTCAGAAGGAATAAGAAAGGACATTTCATACTGCTTAAGGGAAACATAAATCAACAAGGCATAACAATCATTAATATTTATGCCCCAAAAAATGGAGTACATCTATGTACATCAAACAAACCCTTCTCAATTGCAGGAATCAAATAGACTACAACACAATAATACTGGGTGACTTTAACACACATTTCTCACCACTGGATAGATCTTCCAAACAAAAACTGAACAAAGAAACCATAGAACTTAATAACATAATCAAAAATTCAGACTTTACACATGTACATGGAATTTTTCATTCATCAAGAGTGGGAGGGGCCATTTAAGTCTTACAGTGCTCCTCCTTTAAAAAGCACATAAGGAGAAGTTGATAATCAACTCTTGATTGGTTTTTGATATTTCAACTGTCCTGCAGCAAGCGCAAGTCAGATTATGGATTATGCAGATGTTTTTGGCAAGATGGTGACTTACGCCCTTTCTGAGAAACAGGAAACCTTGTAACATGTCCAGGCATGTTTAAATTCTATCCTGGCACTTGTCCTCTTGTAGACCTTACTGTCCCTTCCCTACCCTCCACTGCCTATCCTTTTCCATCTTAGTATTGTGATGCCTCTAGCATTGTTCATTTTACTCAGGATTGCTTTGACTAGTCTGGGTCTCTTATTTTTCCAAATGAATTTTAGAACTTTTTTTTTATAGTTCTGTCATTGGGAGAATGTCATTTGGTTGGGATTGCATTGAATTTGTATTATTTTCTGAGTCCTTCCAATAGAAAATAATAATGATAATAATAATAAAGAGCCTGCTATTGTCCACACGATAGTGTGTTGCCTCATCTTTTCACCTTTTTATTTGTCTTCCTGGAAATTATTTGAAAATCAGATATGTGGGAATTGGCAATTTTTTTCTGGTTATAATGAACACCATCACTTAGGTTTTTCCATCAGCACTTTTGAGTGAGCAATTCTGCTATATCCACAGGTGTTTTTCAACTCTCTTGTGGAATAGTCCTGCTCAAAAAGCACTTTTTCTAGTGGTGTACGTCATGTGACTGAATCACACTCTACAGGAATCGGAAATGGTTTCTGTGTTTGAGGTCTTCATACTATTTAGCTTAAGCAGTTACAGTCTTTGAATGTTTTGTTTTGCTGAGATTCAGATAAGAATTTCATGTTAATTCTTCAGGGAATAGTAAAGTCCTGAACTCTATACATTGGGACAATGCATGCCAGTTTCATGTATTCAAATCAATGACACTGACATTACCTCCTTCACTAGGTTTTCTCCCTGCTTTGGACTGACCGTGTCTCCCCACATTCAACTGAAACCTTAGTCCTCACAGTGATGGTATCAGGTAAGGCCTTTGGGAAGTAATTAGGTCATATGGGCAGAGTTTTCTTGAATGTTATTAGTGCCCTTAGAAAACAGTCCCAAAAGACTGCTTTTTCCAGTTCCCTTGTAAGAACACAGCAAAAAAAGATGGCCATCTATGAACTAGGAAGCAGGACCTCAACACACACTGCATCTGCTGGAACTTTCACTTATGACTACCAACTTCCAAAGATGTGGGAAATAATTTTTGCTGTATATAAGACACCCAGTTTATAATACTTTGTTACGGCAGTAGTTCAAATAGACTAAGAAACTCCTCCACTAGTCATGCCATTTCCATATTTAGCAGACGAGTGTTATTTTGTTTGCTGTTCTTCAGAAATCACTTGCTTTTTTATGAAAGACTCAATGTAGTCCCTAAAAAGAAACTTGTATAAAATTTTACATATAAAGATTATACCAAGAATATTGATTTTTCCTTTTGATTATTTTGATCAAAATACAACTAAAGATCTACAATCTTAAAGACATCTCTTGAGTATTAATATTTAGATAAGCCATTAGTTATTAGAAAAATAAATTGCCTTTTGGAAAGTTACAATCTTGTGGAGAAAGTAAACAAGGGGAATTTATAAAGTAAAATTAAATTTTAGACTTTCAGAAAATTTATGAACTCACATTCATAAAATTCATTTTTCATATGAAAACAATCTACTAGATTGTGCAAGGTTACTAAACTGGCTGATGAATGAATGGGGACTAAAAATCATTATTAGTCTAGCATTCTTTCTGTAGCATTCTGTTCTATTTTTAAAAAATTGTAGATTGAACTAAAAAATGTTATTTTCAAGTGTAATATTTTCAAGTAAATAGAAAATTAAATTTGACACTGAGGTTACTAAGATCCAGGTCAAAACACTCACTAGACACTTGACTATAACTATTTCAATTCCAATTCTAAGAAGATAAGCTACATTTTGCAAGATTCTCTACCTAGTTTGGTCCTCGTTTTTCATCTGTGAATGTGTAAGTGAGCTCTGTAGCACCATTTAGTAGAATGGATCAGGTTTGCAAGGAGTCTGTCTTTCCCTTCATGTTTTTAATTCCCTAGTAACTAAAACTTTAATAGGCCACATGTCTATCTCTTCCTGTACCCTTTTACCATCCCTACTTTAGCTTTGACTTTTAATTTTTTTTTCTGTTTAAATTATCTTCCCAACTTTAATTTCTACCTTATAATCCATGTCTTCTATTTCCATTGGATACTAGATTTCTGTGTTAGTATGAAGCAGTAAGATATTTTTAAACGGAAATGTTAAAGGGTTTTAAAGATTATACTCTCATAGATAAAATAACTTTTCAAAAACAAAAATTAGGAAACAAAACACACACACACACACACACATATACATCACATAAATGCTGGTCTTTCCCAAGATTTTTATGATTTTTTTTTCTTTACCTTCCCTAGAACTGGAAGAGGCCTGGGCACCTGAACATGAAGTCTTGTTAAAGTAATACGCAGAAAAAATTAAAACCAACTGTAATAAAATTTAAAGCCTTTTTTCTCCTAATTGATGTTGTATCCTTGAAAAGTGGACAATGAATCAGGCTTAAGAACCTTATTTACCTAGGAATTTTTGGTATGGTGTTACTTTTTGAAATATTTTTGACCTAAAATACTTGAAAATGATGTTAAGAAAAATGAGCTATTACAGTACTTGAAAATGATCCCTTCAAGAAAATTATATACCAATTCAAACCATTACTATTACGCACTGCTTAAAATTACCTGACTTTATCTGGAAAGTGATAAGTGATGCTTGAATTAATGTGAAATCAACTTTTAAAACAAGTGCTGATTCTATTCTCCTTCTTAGCATCTTGGGGCGCATGAATCACACTTACTATGTGCAAATTACATCAACGTGCCAGTAGTTTATGCTGTACCTGTAAGTGAATACTTTGCATGACATTCTTGTAATAATTCCTTAAATGATCCTGTTTTTTTTTTTTAGTATCAAATTTTTAATTAATCAGTAGTTGAGAAATAGTCAAATGTAGTCATTCATTCTAGAAAATACATGAGTGGTCATTTATGAATTTATTAGGAACAGTAATTATTTGGGAGCAATTATTCCTAGATTGTATTTACAAAAAAGTCAGCAACTGAATAACATTAATATATGATCCTGAGCCAAAAGCCAAAATGGGAGTTTCTAAATAATTATGCCAATACAATACTACATATGCAAATTATAGCTTATCTTCTAAAAGGCACTTTTTAATAGTGCTAGAAATATGAAGATCAATAATCCCTTCAATCTTCAATCACTGATATCTAGTTATTTATTGTAAATAATATGATTAGTGTGATTATTAACTAATTCATATATATTTACTCAGTTGATAGATCTATCAACTTTAGGGAATAATTGACAATAAAAGTATATTAATTTACATTGTAGAACATGATGTTCTGATATATGCATACATGATTAAATCAAGCTATTAACATACCTGTTACTTCTCACATTTATAGCTTTGTGTGTGTTTTGGTAAGAACAGTTAAGGTATACTATCTTAGCAATTCTCAAGTGTGTTAATTCAATATTATTACAATCATCATGCTGTAAAATAGAGCTCCAGATCTTATTCATCCTAATTGAAACTGTATACTTTGCTTTCATTAAGATCATTTTTCTTATGACTTTTTCCAGAAGAAATTAATGTCAATTTATATTTTCCAATCAGACTTAAATATTTGATTTTGTAAGACGAAGCTAATTCCTACCACACAGCCTAGTTATCACCTTACTTTCAGGCAACCCTGCAGGAGTTTTTAAAAGTCCATCTACTTTATTCATAGGAATCTACCTCTAACCAGTCACCTGGCACAGAGATGAACTTTGTGGCTGGAGGATGAGGAACCATGAGTAGGCTTTGGTAGTGGCCTTGATGACAAGGACCTTCACCTCTTCTCATAGGACAACAGTCAGAACACTTTCAAATGGTGCACATTCAGTGTCGTTTCTTTCCAAGTTATTATTTGTTTTACTTTAAAACGCTTTAGTAAGCCTTTAAGTATAAGGAAAGTGGAAATAAAGTTACATTTCTATACAACCTCAATCTTATTTATAATTTTCTTGTTATGAAAGAGTGAATTTATTATAATATACAGTTACTTGAATTGATGATTCTTTAAATTTAAGTATACCCTCAACTTTTTGAAAATGAACATACATTTTTAGTTTCTGTGAACCTGATTTCACCTACTGAATATGTTGAGTTCTTTGTACAGTAAGAAAACCAAGTTCCACTTAATGTTCTGATGTATAACTCACAAAGCGGCTTGTGAGTTCTGAGAAAGCTATCAAATATCACACTAGTGTCACAATTTTCTTCACATATTGATATTACTCAAAAGTACTAACACTAATTTAAAATCCATTTAAGATTACTTTAAAGTTACTTTTACTTTAAAGTGAAATACAACAAAATTATTTTATTAATTCTGATATGGGATGATTAATTGAAATTCATTATGTGGTGCAATTGTCTCTCTATATTTTAGGAACATTAAAATTTCTTTCATGTTACCACTCATTTGTTGTTTATTTAATAAAGAGTCTTCATTTTCATATCATATTTAATATTTAAATTGTGCCATTTTCATGCAATGCATATACATAATCTAAGGCAAAAAGCAAACAAATATATACTTAAAGCAAAAAAGTTAATTTCAAAATTGTAATGATAATCTAACCTAGGGTTCATAAATTTTAGGGCTTTTGGATTCTGTTGCAATTAGCTTTTCCATTAGAGTGAGAAAACAACCATTTTAATTGCTATTTCTTTGTTATTTTTTTCCATTTAGTATATATGGTTATTTCCCGTGCCCATAAAATATTTTAATATAAGATTGCATAATCTTAATACATTAGAAAAAATGTCTTGTAAAACAATTTTTAAGTCAATAATCACATATTTAATTCTTTTCTGAGAAGACTATCTGGACAAAATCATTTTTATGTTTAACTATTGTTTATACTTTAAGCATTAAAACATATAAAAATTTTACTAAAGATAAACTACAATTAAAAGTGAAGTTAGAAAAAAAGATATATGAAGCACGTAATGAATGAATCAGTAAAAATAATCTCTAATGGTAAATATGACCAACTGGTTAAATTTTCAAATTATTATCTCTGTCATGCCTATGTTTATTTTTAATAGCTAGCTATGGGTCATATTTTTTATTGGTTTAAAGTGTACTGAAGTCAGTTTACAGGTAGTTACTTGTATACTAGTTTGTTTGGGTGAGTCAAAACTGGTTTCATTGTAGTGCTAATTCATACCTTTAAAGGTGGTATGAACTTCTGAGTTTTTCTGATTGCCCCAAGAATTCAAGATCTCTCTTCTCTCTGGGTGGTCAAAATCTGAACATCTCCTCTGCCTATGTAAACTCAGAAAATTGTTCAACTTGAAGTTTCCCGGAAATTATTTTTTCTTGACTATGGAGTTTCACCCTATGTGTGTACAGATTAGTATTTAGGAGAAAACACAAAAGAGATCTCATGCAAATTTCTGAAACTTTTTCTTAGACTTGTTCCCCTGTTCATGGTACTCTGCTCTGAAAAATCCCAGTTTCCTTAGCTTTCCTAAATTCTATCACTGTCTCCTTATCTCATCAACACTTCCTGGTTTTCTGGGTTCTCCCTCCCTGTCAGAATAAGAAACGGTTTCTCAGTAGAAAATTAGCAGTTATAGGATTCCCTCAATGTTTTCCTTCTGTCATGAATCACAGTCATGTGTTGACTGTTGTCAAGTATCTGAAAACTGTTTTTTTCATATTTTTCTACTTTTATAGTTGTTTGTAATGAGAGGTAAAGTTGAATACCAAATGCTTCTTGAAAAGTGAAAGCAGGAAAGTATATTTCATGATTAAATATAAAAATGAATTCTTTAATATTAGGCTTATATTGGAGATTTGCCCTTTTTTGATCTGAAAATATGAGATCTAGCTCATCTTTTTCTTCATAGTGAATATCATCTGGCCTGTACCCCAAAATGGTCATCAATAACAGCAAAGTCATCCTAAATCTTTCTTTTCTATATTTAAAAACCAATATTATGGTTTTAAATACATAAACAAATATGGTTGTTCCTGAGTATCTGTGAGAGATTGGTTCTAAGACCCTCTATGGAATACAAAATCTGTGAATGCCTATGTCCATTTTGTAAGATGGAACTGTATTTGCATAAAATCTAATGCACATCCTCCTATATACTTTAAATCCTCTCTGTATTAGGGATAATACCTAATCCAATGTAAACGCTATGTAAATAGTTGTTATACTGTATTGTTTATGGAAAAATGTCAAGAAAACAAAGTCTGTGTTTGTTCAGCACTGACAATTTTTTCCTCAATGTTTTCCATTGTGCTTGGTTCAATTCATAAATGCAGCACTCAGATACAGAAGGTCATTGGTATGTGTGATCAGTTGTTTAAACCCTGCATTATGAAACTTATGCATAGGGGCTTCAGAAATGTAAAGACTTGACTTTACCAAAGGGTATGTCAGTTATAAAACCAAATCTCTAAGACAGTCTGCCCTTCAATATAAATTATATTAAGGAGTTTTCTGGGTGAATTGGAAATGGATAATAACATCTTGACATTGCAGAATAAACTGACTTATTGAATGGTGCACTTTATATTTGACATTGTCATTGGTAAATTTTAGGGTCATTGATGTTAAGTTATTCTTCTTTGCCAAAGCAAATACTACCAGATGTTTCTTAAACTCC
Source organism: Sciurus vulgaris (assembly GCF_902686455.1). Taxonomy (NCBI): domain Eukaryota; kingdom Metazoa; phylum Chordata; class Mammalia; order Rodentia; family Sciuridae; genus Sciurus; species Sciurus vulgaris. The sequence goes on along the minus strand of NC_136462.1, from coordinate 55,189,464 downwards.
TGGATCAAAATAACAAATACTATGCTAACAGTATAGAAATGGATGTGTTTCTGTCTTTTTGCCATTGTAGATTAACTACAATGAAGACTATAGTAGAATAAAGGTACTAAATTATTTCAGAGTGAAATTAAAAATTAGGTAATAATATGATGTTCTATTTCATTTGCTGCTAGAATTTAGAATTTATTAAGTTTTTTAACTCTCATAATGACTGTATTTTTATTCTACATACAGGCTTTGAAAAACTTGTTATTAGACTGAAAGTCAAACGGCCACAACTTATCACAATGCTTTCTTGTCAGTCTTCAGATAACTCAAAGCTATTTGAAATGTGTGCTACGTACACACTGTATTGGGAGAGACTAACTAGCTGTTCACCAAACCATTTCTATTTTCCTTTGAGCACACAGCTAGGCCAACTTTCCCAGGGTACATTGCCATCAAGTATCCCCAGGTAGCCTTTGACCATTGAAATTTCTGGAAATAGGTAAAGTAAATACTTCAGGCATGGTCCATGGTATTTTTCTTCATGATTCTTCCTTTTCTCTCCTCTCACCTGTATTCTTCTGGCTATTAAAAAGAAGTTCATGAATATGGAGGGTGGTAGCCTCATAATAAGTAAGGAAAAGTGGTCTCATTGAGTGAAATACTGCTCACACCATCCTCCACGGACTGAACTTTATGGGAGCAAGAAATAGACTTTTGTTGTATTAAGCCACTAATATTTTTTGGTTATATTTTGTAGTAGACCTTGACAAATACTTATTTGTATAGTCAAGCTATAAAGACACTGATATTGTAAGTTATAAAGAGCAATACTCATATTATACAATGTGGAGATATTTAGTTTGCTGAATGCAGTTTACTGGTTCAATAGCTCAAGGGATGGTGGTTGGAAGGTATAATATGTGTGGTTTTTAATTTATTCTTTTGGCAACACATTTCATGAAGGAGACACTCTAACATAAAATTCACCTGACTTTCAGAGTTGAGAGAATGTGAGCTGGGCTGTGAGGCTTACCAAGGCCTTCCGCTACAGGAACCAAAGCAGTAAGAATACTAACATGAAAAAAATTTGAGCCATAATGTCACAGAAAGACTTCTCAACAAGGAATTAATCCATTAAAAAAGAGATAATATTGAGACAAGGAATCAAAGAAATAATACAAAACAATTGTGTTAAGGGAAAAATAGGTGTAGTTACTGGTACATGTGAATATATTAAAACAAAGGAGAAGCTAACTCTGAGGAGCTGAGGGGATTGTACCAAATGCACAAGCTTGCACACAATTTCACAGGTACACACACATACAAACTGAATTGAATTGTTTGAAATTTAACATAACTCTCAAACTCCCAAACTCATTTAAATAGGAAGCCAGCTGTGAATCCTGGGATGCTCTCACAAGTGTTGGGGAATATATATATCTTTTTTTTTTTTCCTGTAAGTCCATGGGAGATAATGGACAAGGAAGAAACTTTCAGAGATAAGAATCTTAGTATATCAATGACCTTCCACTAGGTCCAAGGGAGGGGACAAGCCAAATGGCTGCCCAGCAAAATATCAAATTTGATAGAACTATTAATGACTTAGGTATCCCCTTCATCTCTTTTCCAAGTGAGTTTTTATCACAATTTTTCTATTTCTGTCCCACCATTCCATATAAGATGTTAGAGAGGAGAAAACTGATTTCTCTTTTATTTAATAAGTCATCAGATCTAAAGAAGAACATCCAGAGTTTATGGAAAGGACAGTATGTCATTCAGAGATCCTGGAATTTTTCTCAGTGTTATGATTAGATGGGGATCTTGACCATTTCACTTAGAAAATGATTGTGTTTCTTATGAGTGTGTGGAAGGAGAAATGAGTACAAAATTTTTGACCGTAAGGGCAGACTGATAGAGAATGGTTGATTCTTCTCCAAACCTGGTTTTTCCATCGAGGCACAGAACCGTATTCTTTATCCTATCTTCCCTTGGAGTTAGATATGGCCATATACTAAATTATCAACATGGAAATTGGGTGGAATTCTTACATGTCACTTCTCAGCCACCGGGAGAATGGAGAAGAGTTGTGAAACTGTACAAAAGGGCTGACCCACTTGAGGGAAGGAAACTAGACATTTGATGACTATGAGGCACAGCATTCCTATGTCTCCCCTAACACACTGATTAGACTTCACAAGAGAACACGTTGGATTTCTGTTGCAAAATATGAAACTTCAAGGCTAACAAATTGTATCACCTCGTGTTGCTCTTATACACACAAGCACATATTCTTCATGATCACTTGGGAAACAATGTAGGACATTGGGTCAGAATCAAGTGCTTATCTCTCATATTTGATATCTCTGAAGACAGAACAAAACATAAGGAAGTTGAGAATTAAGTATTTGCCGATTGTTAGCATTTATTGAGTAATCTACATGATGATCATTTGTTTATAGATTAATTCAACAATATTAAAACAAGAACCAACTATTTGCATGGCTCTAGTCCCTGCAGATGAAATAGTGAACAGCACAGAGAGAAGTCCTGCTCTTTTGATGTTCATGTCTTTGTAGGTATAATGATAAGATGATGTAGGTGTTGTTTATTCCATATAGTATAAATGATTATATGATAGCCAAGAAGCTAAACAATTTGATCGAACTCACACAATTCAAGTTTCAACCAAAATCTCTTTTTCTCTAAATCCTCCTATAATTTCCAAACATAATAAATACTAGTTTACTTTTCTAAAACTTGCCTCACTTATTTTTTGGATGTGAACACAAGGTGCATTGTTAAGGTCCAGAATTTAACTTTACTATACTGCAGTACTGGGAAAAATATTTCCTGTGAGAACTTGATCCATTTAAGTCACAAAGTATATTTCAGCCCATAAAAATCTTCTAATAGTTGAGAATACAATTTGACCTTATGGTGTCATGAACGCAATTCTGTGTAATATATTCAAGGAGTTGAGAAAAATGTTGGCAAGTTTTGAATTATTCAAATAATTCCTTTGCTTTTTTTTCCTGCTTACCATATCATAAAATCTGGAAACAATGCTACGTCAAAGTATAACCAATATAAACACACACATGGTAATTACTGGTAAATCCTTGCCTTTTACTATATATAGATTACATCCTTTGAAACTGATTCCATGTCACTATAACATCTCATGTGGATATATTGTCTCACTACACTAAGAGAATGATTGAATAACGTGGCCAAATATGAACTGTAAATTATAAAATAAAATCTTGATTGTTTGCCATTGTAATTCAAGTGCAACTATGAGCAAGTTAAAGGAATTTTATAGACTCTGGCTTCATAATAGACTGTGAATGGTGATTCCTCTTGACTTTTCATTCCTCAAGTAAAGCTGTTAGATTCCATACCCTCTTGACAGATCTGACAAATGGTGCACTGAATGAAGTATTCTGACTACAAATGAGGAATTATTACCTCACAAGCAATTTGATGAGCAAGGAGAAAAGTAACACACCACAATGTCTGTACATTCAGGGAAACTAATTCGTGAAAAGGTTGCTAGAATTATAATTATCTGTTAATGTAGTTGTTTTTAATATTAAACCTTGGTTATTTTGGTTTCAGTTTGACTGTAATTATTATTTTTTAATTAACAGATCAGAAATGATGAACTTGAGTTTTTCTTTACTGCTAGTTATATTTCTTTCTGCAAAGTTAAAATAGTTTCAATAAAATGATACTCTAAAAAAAGGAAAAATTCATTGAAATAGACATTTAAGTAATATGTGTTATGTTTAAATCTTAGTTTTCAGTAAAATTCACATAAAATTAGAGAAACAACATATGTATAACACGGGTCATCTTGATTACTGTGTATTTTATTAATCCACAAATCAATAACTTTTTCTAAAGTTCAGAACAACATTCAACCAGATAGACTTACAGTGAATTTTTTTTATCATTCCATTCTGGTGACAAACTATACAAATGATCCCTGTAAGTATTGTCTTTATCATTCCATTCTGTTTGAATTTCCTGTTACTGCTGTATCACATTATCTCAAATTTACTCAATAAAAATAATGCAGGTTTATTATTTTACAGACCTGGAGGTCAGAAGTTCACAACAGGTCAGAGGGATGAGCTCCCTTGTCTTTTCCACCTTTCAGAGGTTGCCTACATTTCTAAAGTATTGGCCCTGAATAACTTTGGTTTCTGCTTCCATCCTCATGTCGTTGTTTTTTTTTTTTTTTTTGTGTGTGTGTGTGTGTGTGTGTGTTCACATTGGGTCTGCCTAGACAATCCAGAATAATCTTTCCATCTCAAGATGTTTAATTTATACATATTTTCAAAGTTTTTTTTTTTTTGTTTTTGTTTTTTTTTTTTTTTTCAGTATAAGGTTCATGTTCATGGGTCCCAGAGGCAAGGATTTCAATATCCTTGGGGTCAATTTATAATGCACTGATGTTTTAGGCATTAAAGTTGAAAAATAACTGGATTCTTCTAAATTGTCCTCTTTATACACTCAATCTCTAAATGTATTTGAGTGTTCTAACTTCTGGGCATTCTGTTTTGCTAATAGACCTGTATGCTACTCTTAAATTATTTAGGCTTTGAAAAATGCCTTAATGTGTTTTAGTACTAGTTCCATTTCTATGTTTATTTTTTTCACTAAATTTAGCATCAGGCAATATAGTTTAACACTGTTATGTTTTCACTGAGATTTTTGTTAAATTCACAAATTAACTTACACAATAATATGGTCCTTCTATTTGTAGAAAGGCTATTTTTTGCCTTCAGTGTTATTTTATTTTTTATTTTTATTTGATCGCACATTTTTATTGACCAACATATTAATGCATTCTTAGTTACTGTTATATATGAAATCTTTTCTTCCATTAAATCCTCCAAAAGATTGAATATATGTAATCTACCGATTTTTGTATGTTGATTTTTTACTTGGTAATCTAATTGAGCTATCTTACTGTTTGTAGTAACTGTTAATAAAATATCTTGAATCTTAAAAAATTAAATGATAATCCCAAAATACATCAAGAGTAGTACATTTGAAAAGGAAAGAAAAATATGAATACTAGAAGAAGACAGGAAATCATGATTAGTTCCTTTACAACCTAAGAGAGGAGAAAGCTTTTGTTACCATGACTCAAAATGCAGGCACAATAAAAAAGTGTGCATGTGTGCATTTTAAAGTTGAATACCTATAAAAATACATTTGCAACATGCATTAAGGCACTGAGATAGAATCACTTTAGTATAAAAGAGGTTCTAGAAATCTGGAAGAAAATAGACAAACACCCAAGAGAACAGTGAAAAGACATGAACAGACTACACATTTAAAAAAGAAAGACAAATGACCCTCTGACATAGGAAAAAAGTACATCACTCATGATAAAAACAAAGTTACAGTGAGATACGCTTCCATGCTATCAGATGGGCAAAAATTCTAATGTTTAATAGCACACTCTATTGGCAAGAAGGAGCTAGCATTCTCATGTGTTGCTAGAGGGAGTACAAAGTATCACAACCCCCACAAGAGTACATTTGACAATAACAAAAGTACTTATGTGTGTCCCCTCTAATCCAGAAATCCCATCTTTTTGAATCTGTAGTAAGACATCCATAAATATAAAACAGCATATCTGCATTGTCATTTGTGACAGTATTACATATAATAGCAAAATATAGAAGAAGCTCATATATACATCCAGTTAGGAACCTGTGAATGAAGCCATTGGTCATACATCCAATAGAATACTATATGCTTACAAAATGGAGCTTACAGAATGTATGCTTACAGAATGGAGATCTCTATAAACTGCTATGAATCTATTTTATGTATATATTTTCAAAAGCAAAGTAACAAGATATTTAATGTATTTAATATTTAGTGTATACATATATTTGACTATATAAATAATGTGTGATTTATATGCACTTTTTTCTACTTTTGTGGAAATAAACATCGAATGGTAAATCAGAAAATAATAAAAAGGGAGTAACTATGTAAAAAAAAGTTTGCTAATCTTCATTCATTTATTTTTCCAAACTAATTAAAATCAGGATGCTATAGAGTGATACATACATAACCATATTTATAGCAACATAATCCACAATAGCCAAGTTATGGTGCCAGTCTAGGTATCTCTCAACAGATGGATGGATAAAGAAAATGTGATACAGATACACAGTCGAGTTTTATTCAGTCATAAAGAATGAAATTATGTTACTTTCAGGAAAATGGATGAAACTAGAGAGCATCACGTTTAGTAAAATAAGCCAGACTCAGAATCTCCAGAGTGGTATGTTCTCTGTCATAAGTGAAAGCTAGAGAGAAAAACACTTAAATATGGACCTCATGCAAATAAAAGGGAGACCAGAAGAATTGAGAAAGGTGATCAAGTGGCGGAAGGAGAGGAAAGAGGGAAGTACTGGGGAATGAAATTGATCAAATTATGTTTGTGCATATATGTGTGTCGCAATGAATGCCACTACCATGCATAATCTAAATGAAAAATAATACATTTTGGAGGAGAAAAACAAAAAATTCAATTTTTACTTCTGGAACCAATATGTCAGCAAATTGCTTTAAATTTCTGTACATAAAGGCCCATATTTGTGTTATTAAAATTTATGTTTCATAAAATGAACTGATTAGTAGCATTTTCAAGAACAACATATATTAATAGATCTTTATATATACAATTTTCTGTAGTTTAAAATGTCCATAAAGCTTTCTGAATTTTTTAAAAAAACTATTATAGAACTGAATGAAGAGATATTGCAGACATTAATAAGTATTACTGCAGGTATAGGAAAATGTTGCGAAGTTCAAAGGAGTAATTACCTGTACTTGTGAACGCAGAACCAAGAGTATTTAAAACTTATTTGTAAGAATCACATTAAGGTATGCAGAGTGGCATATTCAGATAAAAGAACATAGAAATATTATAGAAATAGGGAAAAGGCATATGAAGCAAAAGTAAAATAAATGGGAACATTTGACTCAGGAAAGGGGCTATGCCAATGAATGGATTAAGAAAGTGGAATTACATATGTATATACACATATATATATGTATATTTCGGTCTTAAAATATAAAGAATTCTAGTCATTTGTCACAACATGGATGAACCTAGAACTCATGCTAAATGAAAGAAACCAGACATAGACAAATACTTTACTGCATGATCTCCCTTACAGGGGGAATATGAAGCAGTTAAATTCATAGAAGTAGAATGTAGTTATCAGGGCCTAGAGTGGGGGGTGGGGGGGAATTGGGAGATGCTGGTGAGACGGTAAAATGTTTTGAATGTGCAAGACTAGTAAATTCTGGAAGTCTAATGTCCAACACAGTAACTCTAATAAACAATGCTGCTCTGTATGTAGGCATATCTCATCTTATTGCACTTTATTGTGATTTGTGGATATTGTTTTTATGAACTGAAGGTTTCTGGTAGCACTGTGTTAAACAAGTCTTTTGGAATTTTTTTCCAATGTGTGCTTTCTTCATGCCTCTCCCTAATTCTGGTAATTTTCACAATGTTTTGAGCTTTGTCATTGTTATTATATCTGCCATAGTGATTTGTAATCAGTGATCTTTATGTCACTGTTGTAAATGTGTGGCGGCACTACTAACCACATCCATATAAGATGGCAAATTTAATTGATAATGTTGTGCATGTTGTGAATTCTTCATTGCCAGGCTATTTCTCGGTAGGGAACATTCCTCAAGCTTATCTGACAGCAGTCACTGACACCATGGTCTAAGTAAGCCAAACAGTCTGAACAGAGAAACTGAGGTAATGGTAAAGACTCACCATGAATGAAGGTCTTTGTAGCTGTTGAGGCTGAGTTTGAGCTGAGGGGAGGCCTCGTTCTGATATGCATCACAGAAAGCTGTGATGTGAGCTCACCTGCGCTGCCTTGCCTCATGCTGTGTGCAGGAGCTTGCCATTCCCCCAGTGCTTTGTCTCATACCTGTTGCTGGGCAGAATTGCTTAGGCATGCTTGGTTTGTTTACACTACCTGGACCCTCTTCCCGCCCCCCCCCCCCCCTCTCTCTCCTTGGGCCTCCTTTTTGCCTGAAACACAAGAATAGTGCAACCAGGCCATTTAATAACCTTAGAATGGTCTCTGAGTGCTCAGGTGAAAGTTAGGTGTCTTTCATTTTCAGTCAAAGCTAGGAACGTCTTACTGAGGAAGGCATGTGGAAAGCTGAGGTAGGCTGAAAGCAAGCTCTCGCCCCAAACAATAAGCCAAGTTATAAATGCAAAGAAAAAATTTCTGAAGGAAATTTAAAGTGATACTTAATTGAATACACAGATAACTTAAAAAGCAAAACAGCTTCATTGTTGATATGGAGAAAGTTTTCATAGTCTGGATGTAAGAATAAATCATCCACAGTGTTTTCTTAAGCCAAAGCCTAATTCAGAACAAGGCCATAATTCTCTTCATTTCTGTGAAGACTTGAGAAAGAGAAAACTGAAGTTAAATATTTGAGGCTAACAGAAATTGGTTCATGAGGTTTAATGATAGGGTCTATCTTTATAACATAAAAGTGCAAGGTGAAGCAACAAGTACTGATATAATAGCTCCAGGAAGATGCAGAAGACCTAGCCAAGATAATAGAGGAAGGTGACTACAAAATGACAGATTTTCAATACATATAAATTCTATTGCAAGAAGATGCCATCTAGCACTTCAGTAGCTCGAGGAGAGAAGTCAATGTCTAGCTTTAAGGCCTCAAAGAACCTTGCTAGGTTTTAGGGCTAAAGTAGTTAGTGACTTCATGTGGAAGGCAGTGCTCATTTCCCATTGTGAAAATCCTAGGGACCTTAAGATTTCTACTAAATCTATACCACCTGTGCTCTAAAAATGGAAAAATAAAGCCTGCATGACAGCACATCTGTTAATGGCACAGTTTACTGAATATTATAATCCCATGGTGGAGTACTAGTGCTCAGGAGGAAAAAAAGGAGAGATTTCTTTGAAAATGCTACTGCTCATTGAAAATGGTATCTGATCACCCAACAACTCTGATGGATTAATGTTGTTTTAATGCTTGCTAACATAACATTTATTCTGCAGTACATGAATCAAGGAGTCATTTTAAATATCAAGTCTTTCATAAAAATTTATCGATGTATATCAAGTAAACATAACCATAGGATTCATTGTGACATATTTCTGGGTGCACATAATATAATTTCTTCAAATTCTTTCCTCAGGACCTTCTCTTCTCCCTCCACTTAACCTCTTTCTTTATGATACTGGTCTCCTTTATAGTTTTATGAGATACTTTTTCCTTTTGCTCTCTAGTTTTCATATGTGAGAGAAAACATACAACCCTTGATAAATAATATTTAATAAATGCATTTCACAAGGATATAGTTGCCATACACAGTAACTCCTTTGATGGATCTGAATAAAGTAAATTGAACCCTTTTGAAGTAGATTAACCTTTCTGCAAGGGATTAAACATTCTGACATCAAAGATGCCAAAAGAACATTTGCAATTAATAAAAGAAGGTCAAAATATCGATATTAACAAGTGTTTGGAAGAAATTTATTCAAACCCTTATGGAAGACTTTGAAGAGTTCAATACTTCAGAGGAGGAAGTAAGTGCAGATATAGTGGAAATAAGAGAACTAAAATTGGCGGTGGAGTCTAAAGATGTGACTGAATTGCTATAATCTTATGCCAAACCTTTAACAGGCAAGGCGTTGCTTCTTATGGATAAGCAAAAAAAAAAAAAAAAAAAGATTTCTTGAGATTAAATGTCCTCTAGGTGAAGATGCTGTGAATGGTGTCAAAACAACAAAAGATTTTTTTCAAATATTACATTAATTTAGATGATAAAGCTGTAGGGGGATTTCAGAGGATTGACTCCAATTATGAAGAAGTTTTTCTGTGGATGATGTGCCATCCAACAACATCACATGCTACACAGAAATCTTTTGTGAAAAGATAAGTCAATTTATGTGACAAATTTCAATATTGTCTTATTTTAAGAAATTACCACAGTCACCCCAATTTTCAGCAACCATCACCCTGATCAGTCATTAGCTATCACCATCAAGACCAGTCTCACCACCAGGAAAAAGATTATGGTTCACTGAAGGTTCAGATTATTGGTAGCAATTTTTTTTTTTTTTGGTCAATATTCTTTAATTGAATTGTATATGTTTTTAAACATAATTATATTACACAGTTATATAGATTGCAGTATAGTATAAACATAAGCCATATGCTCCAGGAACCAAAAAAACAAAAAAATCACTTTGTGATATTCACACTATTGTGGTCATCTGGAACAAGACCTGAAATAGCTCTGAGGTAAACCTGTACTTGATACTTGTCAAGAGAGTGAATTTTAACTGTTGTCACCAAAATATAAAGCAACTATATAGGATGATGAAAATGTCAACTATGTTAACTGTGTTGATCATCTCAATGTTTTCTTATATTTAAACATCAGGTTTTATACTTTAAGCACATAAAATTTTCCATCTATCAATTATATCTCAATAGTTCTAGGAAAGGATTTTTTTAAAAGAAAGGAAAGGAGCCTTTAAACATTTGTGGAAATATCACTTGGAAGGAAAAATGAACCTATTCTGTGTATCTACAAAGTCAGTTAGAATTAATATATGTGAACTATAGGGAATCATACTTTAACTCAAAGTTAGAAAAAAACTTTTTGAAGATTAAACTATTTGAAAGAGGAATAGACTTATTCAGGAAGAAGAAAAACATTTTGAAATGAAACATGATAACTATTTGATTATGAAATCACAGAGAAACTTCAATCAAAAGGTATGTATTGGAACTAGATGACCCTGAGTCTTTATTTTCTAAGATTTTCAATTATATGATTCAGGGAAATCTTAGAAGGAGTTTCAAATTGGAATTCATATGGAAGGATTTATAATATTCAGGCATCTTTAACTTAGGAGTGGACATATCAAATTGAGTGAGAAACATGAGCCAAATGGAAGTAGATCCTTCTGCTTGAGTTAAAGGTGTGTGCACTGTTGTGTTCATGCATGTCTGAGAATGTCTGAAGAACTACTGGACTAAGTCTGCTATGTGTCTATTACTTATTCACTTGAGAGACCTGGAAAACTCACTTTCTCTGAGATACCTGGGACAATTTTATTTAAAACATATATGAAGTATTTCCTCAGCTACCTCTCTTTGATTTGTTCCACAATAATCCAAGGGGTACAAGTGGTCCTCTAGAGTTGATTTTGGAGGAGACATTTTCCTTCCTCTTGTTTCAACAACAGGGATACATTCAGAGAGAGAAATGCATAAGTTTGATAATTTCATAATGGCGGGAACATCATGTCTGCTTACATAAACTAAGATGGTTACACCGCCATCTAGCCAGTATAGGCTATGGGATCCCAGTGGCATATGGGGTTCATTGTGGACCAAAATGTTGTTAGACACTCACCACTACATTTCTATGAAGGACATCAATTGATTTAATTTTTCACCTTCTTTCACCTCTGTACTCATCGGCTGGGGGAAGGAAGATGGATGAGGATGGGTAGCTCCTTCCTTTCATCCCCTTTGTTACCTATATCCTTTAGAAGTCACATGTTCAGTCTTTCACCTACATCAAATATTTTAAAGTTCACATATGAGGACTCTCACAGTCTACTGGTACTACCTGTATCAGGCTGAGTGATTTTTCCTAATTTCGGGGTTTCAGGATGAAAAAATACTATCATACAGCTAAGACATTGTCTTCCATATCAATGTTATCAGTAATAAAATTATATTTTGAGCTCTGTTCTGACCTATTCTCATCTTCTCAATTGCTTTAGAATTTGGAAGGAGGAAAGAGGAACTATTTATTAGGTCTCTTCAAACACCAAGAGTTAGAGAAATAATTGTTCACTTATTCCAAGAATTTTCTCCTAGACTCCTGGAGTAATGTTTAAAACTACTGCTATATTTTTATAATAGAAATAACTTATTTTAGGATTTTATGCACTTTCACTATGAGAAACAGATAAAATGAATTTATAAGCACATAAAACTAAAATCAGATTCACTGTGCCATAATAGGTAAACACACCGAAAATCTCAGTACCTAGAGGATTGCTAGAGAAAGCAAAGATGAAAATAAAATGCCATTTTTTCCTTTTACAGAAAATTTTAAGGGCATGTTAAAGTGGCACATGTTTCTGGTTATGCACTTTTATTTGCTCTAAAATGTATTTTCATAATATTAAATGAGTCCCTGTGGTAGAGACCAGTTATATTCGTTTTCATGACTCATCCTTAGAATTTAATCTTCAAATGTGAAAGAGGCTATAAGAAGAGTCTTGATTAGATATGAAGTCCTGGAGAAGACTGTACACCTGTGAGAGAGAGAGAGAGAGAGAGAGAGAGAGAGAGAGAGAGAGAGAGAGAGAGAGAGAGAGAGAGAGAGAGAGAGAGAGAGAGAGAGCACCACGGCCAATTTTACCAGGGCATAGTGAGGTTTTGGAGTGGCCAAAGAAGTGCTTGAGATGGTGTGGGAGACATATGATTTATTGGGGAAAGCTTACAAGAGATCAGTGACTGTTCCAAAAAGAGTTCCCTGGTGACAGATAGCAACTCTGTGCCTCACAGCACTTTGTCCAGTGGCCCCTGACTGGGTAAGTGCATGTATCCTTTCCGCAGTACCCAGCTCCATGTCCATCCCCACTCACAGAGGGGATTATATTAGACTGCAGAAGCAATGACATCATCATGATTAGCTTGTTTGTATGACTGGCATACTGAGGAGCAACAGTCCTGGTGCACATGCAATAAAGTAGCTTTCTACAGGTAACTTGGTTACTGGTACCCTAGTTTCCAGTGTGTCTCAGAGAAAGCTAGGGTCCTTCTCTGTCCAGTCTTGCTCTCATTGTTCTCTTAACTTGGATAGACTTTGGGGGACAAAAAGGGGGCATATAAGAAAATAGTGTTTTTCTTTAGTGATGATAACTGTGTGTCAAAAAAAAAATGTATAAATGAAGGATACCAATTCACCTATATGTGATGGTGACCAAATCTGTATTTCCACTACAGATTTATCTCTTTACTTTCAAGCCTGTGCACTTGATTACTTACTGAATTTCTCCAAACGAAAATCCAAGGCATCTCAAATCCAAAATGTTCGAAATCACACTTAAACCAATATTTATGAAAACTGTTCCTCATCATTTCTCACATGATGTACAACCACCTTCTCCCTGGCCTAACCTATTAATTTTAGGCACTCAATCCATTCCCTATCTTGCCATTAGAATGGTCTTTCTGATCCACCTAGTCATTAAATGTCTCTACATTTTTCAGAATTGGCCTATTGTCCCAACACTGTGTCTGTGTGTGTGCACTGCTGGGGACTGAACCAGGGCCTGTTGCATGGTTGGCATGCACTCTACCACAGAGCTATCACTTCCAAAAGTAAAATTTATGTTCCTTAAAAATGTCCAACAAGTCCTGGAACATTCTGGTTCCCGCTTACCTGTGCAATACCACATACCGCATCCTGCCCACCTCTACCCTTCTCATGTTAATTCCAGTTTTTTGTCCAATTCTCTGCAATTACTAGGCTTCAGAACTTTAAATGTTTCTTACCTCCACCTTCCCTATCTAGCTAACACTATTCATTCTTAAAACTCCACACAAAGGTCACGTACTCTGAGAAACCTTCCGTGACCTACAAAATATAAATTAAATCACTGAGTTTGGTGTTGTAATTTATGGAGAATGCTCAAAGTGAACTGAATCCTATATTCACAGAAAGCAGAGATAGTTGAGAAATATCCCTTGGACTCTTCGTCTTCTAGAAAATGTATATCTGCAAATAACCAACATGCCATGGCATATTCCAGGATAAGCCCACCTCCAGGCTTCTTCAGTGATTCCCCGCCTTAATGAAAACTCAGGGGTTAAGGTTGTTCCTTTGTTTCAAGTTGTTCCTCATTAATAAACCCTTTCCTGGTAGCAATAGCCTCAATAAAACCATCTCTTTTATCTGGTGCATCTGTCTTTCACATTTTGTGCTTTCTCTTACTATGCAGGATTTGTCAAATAACTGTTTTAATTTTCCATTTCGTTTTTTTAAACTACGCTAGGCAAGTCCATGAAAACAGAAATCATATCTATTATTTTCTCTAGTTTTTCTAGAACTTAGTGCAGTGCACAACATCATCATAATTGGTAGATTTTATTTAGAATTCTATGAGCTTTAGTTTGTTAACTCATTCAGTTTTCACAACCACATCCTGCTTTAGATACCAACATAATTTTCACTTTATATAGAAGAGAAAATGAAATATAATGGAGGTTGAAGAACTTCCAGAGATCACAAGATGACAAGATAACTCCCATTTAAGCCCTTAATCACCAATATTGTTTCACCATAAATTTACATTGATTTCAAATAGGAAGATTCTAGAATGACAATAAAAACAATTACAATGTAGATTTTGAATCTTCCCAGTCACCACATTGAAAATAAAAACAAAACTAAGCTAAAAACAGCATTTAGATAGCAAAACTGAAGGCCTGATTATAGCATCCTCAATAAAAAAATGGTTCTATGTATAAAATAAGATAGAATCAATGATTTTTGATATAATATAATTCTATCATAACTGACATTTCTGAGAACCAGAATTCTATGAGCTTGGTATGCACAAAAGTGGCAAAAATGTCATGAAGAAGTTAAATAAAAACCTATAGTCTTGAATTTGAATTGGAAATATTACTGTGAATTTATGATTATTTTATTTTTGTACATGTTCATGCATACATGTGTGTATTTATATATATTTAAACATCTAGAAACATGATTAATCCAATATTTCAAGCATCCAAATTGCTGTCTTAAAATATACTTTCTTATAAAAGATCCAAGTCTTTTCAAGATAATGGCTAATATTTGCTTTGATCCAGAGTAGGAATTATATAATAGGATGGTGCATTTTTTATCAGATCTGATAAATATGATCTCAAGTTACTAAAATTTATTATGGTCATTTTAAAAGAATTCAGGAGCTAACTTATAGAGTCTCTTAGAGGTAAAATATGGGACAATTTGAAATTTGATAAAATATGCAAACCACAGTGGAACACTTATGAAATATTTCTCAATTTTTAGCAAATGTTTATATTAAAAAAAACCAAATAGGTTGAATTTTGCAGATGATATGGAACTAATATACTATTTTTAAAACTATGCAAATGACAGGAAATAAGCAGTCATCTTTTCCTTTTTCCTTATAAAATTTTTTAGATAATAAGATAATAAATGAAAACAACATGATAGTATTAGTATATCAAATTTTTCCATACTCCAATGAATTAATGGCCCTGGGCAGTGAACATTAAAGATTGCTAACATTACAGAAAGAGAAAAATCAGACATTAGATGTCAGATGATAGAAAAGTACAGTGTTGCTTATAGGCTTCTGTATGAGTCTGATAAAGTCTCTGAGTTTACTGCTGCCTTTTTACTGTATACCAAGCAACCAGAGCTGCACCCTGTGTGTGCAATCAGTGAAATCTAAATCTGGAGAAACTCTACAGATGAAATGCTCTGGGTTTCTCATTTTAATGATATGAAAGTGAAATTTTATGGGACCTATTTAAAAAAAATTTTTTTTAAAGATGTCAAGTTAAAAATGGAAAAGACTTGGGTACAGTATCTAGAAATGCACATTTTGATAATAGAACTATTAAGAAATGCAAGGAAGAGATTTCAACAAAATTAGATTCAAGGTTCTTTCACAAACATAGGGCAATGATTGGGACAAGGATCATGAAAAGTCTTGCAGGGAATCTGTGGAAATTCTACTTTTGGTTTTCAGTATGTAAAAGTATGTTTATCCTAATCCATAATGCCGTGTGTTATTTGTTTCTCTATTTTGGTTTTATTTTAAAATACAACTTAAAAAAATATCCAAAATTAGACCCCAATGGTCAAATTTGGAACAAAATAAAAAGCTTAAATAATGAATTACAATGCCAAAGTATAAAATAAATGCCTATAATCCTGCACTGACAAATAAATGATTGAACAAATCAATAAATGGGAAAAAAAGCAATAGTGATTACAGAGCAATCAGAGTAATCTCAAATAATGTATGCAGATGCTAATCCTAGAAGAAGAGGAAGCTTGATTCTTTTCATCTTAATTCTGGGCTGGCCTCACTTCTAAGCAAGAGTAAAGGACAGTCTTAATTTTACAATGAAGAATACTGGCAGATACTAACTTAACCAAATGATCAAGGTTCACATCATCAATAATTAATTGTGTTTATATATCATTTACTTCTTGTGGAATAATTTGAGAAGATCCCTTCATTCTTTCCAACATTCTTCCTAAATATCCATCATTTTAGTCCGATTGTGAAAAACAGATAAACTCAATTGAGGGACATTCTACAAATTACTTGACCAATATTATTAAAAAATAACAAGCTTGTAAACCGAAAAGGAAAACTTGAGAAATAGTCATATATTAGG
This sequence comes from Sciurus vulgaris, assembly GCF_902686455.1. Classification (NCBI taxonomy): domain Eukaryota; kingdom Metazoa; phylum Chordata; class Mammalia; order Rodentia; family Sciuridae; genus Sciurus; species Sciurus vulgaris. The sequence goes on along the minus strand of NC_136462.1, from coordinate 55,172,946 downwards.
GACTTATAGGAAACCTGAAGAGTAAATGAGTGTGGTATCCTGAATTTGATCTTGGAATAGAAAAGAACATTAGGAAAGGGTGAAATCTAAATAAAAACTATAAATTTCCTTAATAGTACAGTAACAATGTTTATTTCTTAGATTTGATTAATATATCCTGACCACAGTTAATAGTAGTGAAGTTGTGATAAGGGTATAAAGGTCTCTGTGCCATCTTCAGAATTTTTCTGCATATCTAAAATTGTTCAAAATAAACGAAGTTGCAAAGTGGTACAATATTTGACTAAGCAAGAAAAATGAATAAAAAAAGTTTGGGTTCCAAATAAATTTCTTTTTTAAAGTTTTCCTTTTTCACTTGTGACATCTATTAATGTATTCAATCACTCAATATATTTTTACATATACTATCTACTTGTCAAACATATTTCTATACTTTTAAATTTTTCATGTGAAAATTTTTACTCAGTTTTAAATTCTTCATTTTGTTACTTATATCTTTGCTTCTAGTCTTTTTATAAAAAATTATATGACTTTAAAAATGTCAGCAATAGATAAAGGGTTGAATTACTTACAAAAGCCTAAAAAATTTGGAAATAAAAATCAATGCAAGTTAAGTACTCACAAGATTGCATTGGATTGCTATTTGAAGGTTTTGAAGTTCCTCTATAATACTATACATTTATTTATGACAAAATTTCTTTATAGATATAAAACTTCTGTTTTTCAAGTCACATTTAAGAATACTAACATCAAAAGTTAATTTTGTAATCTAAAATATATCATTATTAATCAAGTATAAATTATTATGAAGACATCTTGCAAAGATATCTATGAAATGATTTGTAATTACTCTTAAAAATTAAATATTAAATGATAAAACATATTTCTAAATAATAGGTGGATTTTCTGTGTTCCAGAGATGCAGTTTAAATATTTTATTAATGAGGTGGCAGAGTGTCATTTATTTCAAATGTGTATATACTAAACTATAGCTATTTGTTAAACTAATAGTTTATTATAACTGAAAGAATATTGAAAATACTGAAATTGATGCATACTATTTTCACTAAATTTCGAAAGATATTGTATATATCTTGAGTAAGCTATGGTCACAAATATAAAATTGAATATCCACTTCAGAAAAAAAAATGTAAAGAGCTACTTGCAAGAAAAGTGAAAATGAACAAAATTAGCTTTCGAAAACAAGGTTACTTGCCTCTACAGTATAATCAAACCATCATCTAGCAATAGCGATGGCTAAAAATGAAATTAAAACTGGAAAGTCGAATTTGACTTTTACTCATGATTGCTTTAGAAATTAAGTAATGGACAATTACCTAAACCTTAAAGTCTAGGTAAAGTAACTAGATGCCTCAAACAACATCTTCCTAAATTTTTATTCCTCTAACCACATAACCAGTCACTGAACATAATTTACTTCTTAAATTGGATTTCTAAGATAAAATATAGATAATTTTTTGTTCCATTTCTTAGAATAACTACTAACAGTATTTCCAGTTCACACATACACATAAGGTGTACTACAGTTTACCAAGTGTTATATAGTATTTTAGGAAGTAAAAAAATACCTTGTTCTATATTTTCTGAAATATTTACTATCAATTAAACTCTAACAATATTTCTGAAATAATTGGTGTAATCAGATCCCACACCTGCAATTCATAAATACAATTAACACATTGCTACTGTCTGAGATATTATATAAACATATAATTTTAGATATCTGTGAATAAAACAAAAGAATACCAAATGGAGACAAATTCCTAAGTATAAGATCTCAAAATTACATAAGTTTTTTAAGCTAGTACATATTAACAAAAGAAACAGAAATAGAAGCAAAGCATTTATAAAAATAATCTATTTAAATTAGGCAATTTTTAAAATGTTTGTTGATAATACATTGATAATTTTCAGCAACTTCTATGGAACAAAAAATTGAACTAATCTATTTTTTTTTAAATATATGGTAAGGAACTCTGAAAAGGATCTCTAAAAAAGACCCATTGCACTAAAAGAGACCCATTTACTATTGAATCCAAACCCTATGTTAATATACCTTAGATACATCAAGCATCTAGAAAACTTAAATGTTATTTACGATTATAAGCAGCATATCACAGGTGCAATTTTTCCATTTCCATCTCTTAAATCATACTACTTCTTAATTGATTCTGCTCTCACTATTTAGCATACTCATCTATTTTATGATATATTCTTTCATAAAGATGAACTGAGAACAAAATCCTAAGAACAAAATTAAAATTATCTTTCAGAAAAGAATAACATGTATATGTATATAAATATATGTGGTATAACTTTTATCATTTTAAGAGTTTCTTTTCTAATTAATTTTTTTCTTCATGACAGATATCAATGCTGACCATAAAAATTTGATAGATATAAATAAAAAATTAAAGTATACTAATTCTCCAGTAATATCTCACTTCAGTGAGAACCACCATTTACATTTTGGTATGTATCTGTCTTTTACACATTTATATATTTTTGAAATATAGAGTGTAGGCTCACTATTTTATAAACTTTATAATGTCTTTCCATGGTAAAACCTAATTGATGTTAAATATTATTTCATAATATTCTTTGATGACTATATAGTAGTTCATTGCACAAATAATATATCAGAATAGAATTAACCTCTTTCTGTTGGACAAGTGGACAGTTTCCTTTTTCTTTCCAGTATTAACTCTTTAGTGACTATGTTTGTTATCAAATATATTTGTCTTGCATGAGTTTAAATTCCTATAAATAGAAAATCAATAACCTAGGAGATAGTGATCTTTTGAAATGTATCATAGTGAGGCTATGAGTGCTAGCCTCACTCATACCAATTGGTAGTATTTATTTCATGCAATGCAACCACCATGCAGATTATTTTTCATTTTAATTACTTATTTTTTTGCAAAAATTTCACTTGTCTTTATATCATTTATTATTTATCATTTCCTCTCTTATTTAAAATGCTAATTTATCTTGAGTTAATTTTGTGTGTATTCGTGGATTCTGGGCTTTCTATTCCATTGATCTGTTCCGGCATCAAATCCAGTACCATTCTCCCTTCTGTAATTCCTTCTGTGTCCTATCACACAAGGGGGAACCGTGTACATGGGGAACCATGTCTGTAGTACATGCTCTGTCCATGCATCAAACACATTAGTCATAAAAAAACATATTCATCAAATGTCAATATCTAAGAAATAAAGATCCTATAAGTCTTCCTTTTAAAATTTTATTGGTTTTTTTTTTTGTTTATTTTTTCCCTCAAATTTAAATATTATTTTGTTAAGTACTCTTCCCAAAATCTGTGCAATTTCATTTGGCATAATATTAAATGTGTGAGTTCATTTGGGAAATTTTTTCCTTAATATTGATTTCTTTTCATTCAAGATGGATATTTAATTGAAACTTCTTTCAGGTTTCTCACTAAAAATTAGTACTTTTCATCTCACAGGTCTTGCATATTTTTGTGAAGTATTATTAGCTGATACTTTGTATTTTGTAAGTAAAGTAGTTTTATTTTAAAATTTTTAATTGGTTATTGCTGGTATACTGAATTCCTATTAATTTTCAGTTTTTTTATTACATTTTCATGAAAATTCCTGATACATGATCATATCATATTTATATCATTTTTAATTTACATCACTTTCTCTTACTGATTTCTTTTTATTTTCTTATGAATTAGTACTTCTAGAAAAATATTAAATATCATGAATGGTCATTATTTTTGTTGTCCCACTTGTTATACAAATGACTAAGGTTTTTCAATGTGAAGTAGAAAGCTGGTTCTTTGCTTGAGACAAATTTTATCACACTAAAAACTTTTATTGTACTTGTAGTTTATATAGAATCTTCTTCTGTTACTGAGTTTGAATCAATATAATCACTGCTTATTACAGGTATTGAGATTACTACAGAAGCTGGTTTAAGCCTTTCTGTTGAAATGTCTTTCTGTTCTCTCAAAGGTGGAAGCAGTATGATCACAGAATCTCTGCAGTGGGTCCTTTCTTCAAAGGCCACCAGCACTCTGAGTCCCCAGTTTCCAAAACTTCCCCAGTGGAGCTACTTCTTCCATTGGGTCATTTGAAATTTACTTGCATCAAACTTCCTGAGTACCTTAAATCATTTTGCATGTGTCATCCATCATAACATGAACCTCAAGTGCTAATGAACCCAATAGAACATTTTTGCACATATCCAAATTAAAGGACTTATAGAAATACTTAGGAGACAGAGGAGAACAAGGATACCAAGGACATAGCTGGGGTTCAGTATAAAATTTGAGTTGGAATGCAGTGAAACACCCAATCTGAGTTTGATTACATTAGTAATTAGTGTCCCTGTCCTTTAAGCCTTTATTTGTCCAACCCTGCCATATGTGAACTTCTGCATTGATAAATTTTTCCTTCTTGGTTAATGTATGCATGTGATAAAAACAAAGCACGTTTCTGCCATCTGTGTTATTCCTTTATTCATTAATGCACCAACTGTATTGAGAAACTTATATCTGATGGTGTTTTAGACTTCAGGGAAACAATGATGGTGACATTAAATGAAATCCTTAGAACTGGAATTTGATTTCTAATAGAGAGATCGTAGAAAAAATATATACATAAATAAGACCACTTCAATAATGAAAAGTGTGATGCAAGAAAGTAGTGTGATAGATTGTAACTTGGAAGCTATTTTGAATTCATGAGAGAGGAAAGACTCTAAGGATGAGAGTCTAGAATTCTACCATGAAAGAGTCCTTTGATGCTTTGATGGAGATAACCTCTCTGGGCATATCAATAGTTCCAAGGTATGGAACATAGAAAACTAGTATTAGCTCATAAGAGTTCTACTCAGGAGATCAAGACTTTGTCAGGAAGGTAGAGTAATTTGTGTTAAATCTGAGCAGGCAAAAGCAGAGGAGACAGAAAAGTTGAAAGGACAGTAATCAAAAGGACAGAGGAGACAGATTTCAGAGACTTTACATTTTTTCTCAGAGTTGACATTCAGCAAAACTTGGAATGTCAATGTGGTGTGATTAGTAGAGTTTTTCCTCATTTAAAATCATTTTTAAGGCATATGGCAATGACTGACTTTTTACATGAATTGGGTCAGACCACCACTGACCTCAATTTGGGAATTGAAGGATCATTAAAATTATAACAGTATTATTAGATATTTGATAGCAATTTGATTTAATGTGTTCCATGTACACATAACTGTATATACATACATATATATATATTTCATTTGCTATAAATTTTCTAATGAGAATCTAAACCTAGGTTATCTTTGGAGAGAAAGGCAGAAATTAATAAATTATAACAAAATGATGAATTAACTGAGAAATTTGAGTTATGGGTTTATGAAAATATTATAAAGAATGAATGAAGAGAACTACATATGTATTTCCTTATAATGATTTATCACATTGATATAGTCATTTGTTCTAGTGGGTAGTCCCCTTGTATTTTTTTTTTTTTTAATGAAGAGAGTGAATAAGTGACTGCTTCACTATATTCATCACTTCAGGTAATGTCTATTGGGAAACAGAAATGTTAATTTAGTGAATAAATCATGGAGGACTTATATAGACAGTATGGTTTTACAACTAAGTTTTCTTCTTATCTGAATTTTAGTTATTTTGAGAAGAAATTTCAAGTTTTAACATTAACTAAACAGGAAGCAGGAAGCTCCGTGTCTAAAAGTTGTCCCACCATGAAAACTTTCCCCTTTCCAGTGACTGAATTAAATATACATTCTTTAGAGGAATACACATTACAACAGTTAATATCATGACACATTAGCCTATCTATGATATATCAATATGATATATGAGCATTATTACCTTGGTTTACTTAATTATTTGGAGAAGAGTGTAGTTTACTCAGATTTCTTATGTGGGGAGAAGACTTTCATTGAAATTCAGAAGGTCGGCAAGCTTGATGAACAAAATTAACTTTCATTTTAGTAATAGTTAATATAATTTTATTATTTTCTTCATTATAATGTAGAAAATATGTTTAAGTAGTAAAAATAGTGCTTGTGATTTCACCCCTAATAATATCACATCATGGTAGTTGCAGATGTCTCAAACATTCTATGATCACCACTCTTTTGTAATTACAAGAATCATTAGATATTTTAGTCATCTTGTTATTGAATGCATTGATAAAGAAGCAGTTATATTTTTACTAAATGTTGTTATTTATAGTTTAGAATAATTTCCCTTTTAATCCCATTTAGTTTATTTTATGCATTTGTTATTCTGGGAAGAAGTTCATGAGCTTCATGAAATGACCAGAGTAGTCCATGGCACACAAATGTTTAATCTCTCATTCCTTACATATAAAGTGGGGATAACAATAAACACCTATTTCACGGAGGCTTCTGTGATGATTATATATAACACTAAATCATCATACATTTTCAAATTACCACAAAGTGAATTTTATCTCTAAAAATATTCTCTAAGCTATTTGTACCTCTCCATGTCTGCAACTGCAATCCAATTACAAGTTGCTATCATCTTCTATATCTGCTTTGGTTCTTAGCTGATTCTTACTTTAAGCCAACACTCATAAACTTGGGATTCACCCACAGTGATTTTTGTTTGGTCTATAAATAATTATTAAATTTCCAGTGAGATGTTCATATTAATACTCATTTATAAAAAGCAGAATATCTGGCAACGTGGCATTTATATTCTCACGTACCAACATGTGGTTTTAGCTTGCCACAGTCTCCACATTCCCTATTGCCTCCTACCTATTTAATTTACTGGTCCTAACTTTATAGGCATTCTAGGTTGTGACCCTTAAAGGTAAAGCTCTACAGCAGTGTATTATTACTCAGAATGTTGGGGCTATGGAGGATGTTATTAATTATTTGATGATTCTACCTAGAGTAGATAAACAGTAATCTTTTGGATAAGAAAATATCTAAACTATAACAAATTTTAAGTATACATTCTGACTGCCAGTGTTTTTAAGCAACAAATGGGTAGCCAAAACAATTGATAATATACTGAAAAGTGGTTCTGTTCATACCAGGTACAAAACCATTGCTTCCAATAATACAGAATTTTGTGAGCAAAATCCACTTTTCTGCATGTCTTCTTCTAACTTTAAGGAAAATAGTACATCTAGCTAGACTTTTAATATTCTATACTTGGCACAAGCCCACATAAATATTTAACAAATATTTGTTACATAATATATAAAATAAAAGACACATTCAGTGGTTTGTAGTAGCAGAAAAATATTTTTGGATTAGAAAGCCAGTTTCAATTATTTTCAAAAGCACTTATGAACATGTTTGTAACTTTCTCATCATTACTGATAGAATAAAGTAACTTTTACAAATGGTTGAAAGGAATTGATTGTGCAGATATGAGTTATTGAAAAATACATTTTCAGTTCTCAAACAGTAATTTTCCATTGTGAAAACACATTAAGGAAAATATGTGATTCTAGAAATTGCTTTTAAAAGAGTCATATAGGTACCTGATATTTGGAAGTGATGAGCCAGTTAAGTGTTTTAAAATGTGTCAGCTTTCAATCTGTTGAAAAGCTGATTGCATCTAAAATAAAGGTATGAAGTCCAGGCTTAGGGAAATGGAACTCTAGTGGAGGATTAAAAGCTGACTTGATAAAGTACACAAGTTTCCCTTTATCCACAGAGGATACATTCAAAGACCCCCAAGGAGGCCTAAATTCATAGAAAATAGCAAAATATTCCGTTATTGTTTTCTTATGTGTAAATATCTATAATAAAGTTTAGTTTATAAATTAGGCACGTTATGATTAACAATAATAAAATTAAATAATCATATCAATATATATGTGAATGTGATCTCTCTCAGTTTCAAGATATCCAGTCACAGTGCACTTACCCTTCCTGTGGTGATGTGAGATGATACAAAGCCTACCAGATGAGACGAAGGCATTGTGATTTAGGGATGAGCTACTATTTGCCTTCTTTTTTTTTTTAATTGAGGTGCTGGGGATCGAACCCAGGGCCTTGTGCTTACAAGGCAAGCACTCTACCGACTGAGCTATCTCCCCAGCCCATTGCCTTCTTTCTTGAATACAAATATGGTAACAGTTGATCTGATAACTAAGATAGCTATGAATTGTTTAAAGACTGGGTAGCATCTACAGCATTGATATGATGGACGAAGGGTAATTCCACTCACAATGGAGCAGAATAGTGGAAAATTTCATCATGCTACTCAAAACAGAGCACTATTTAACATTAATGAATTATTTCTGCAATTGTCCTTTTAAGTTTTTAAACTATGTTTGACTTCAGGTAACTAAAATTGTGGAAGGTGAAATCACAAATAAGGTGGGGGGGGCACTGTACTTCAAGAAAAACAAAAGAAATGACATTTGACTAGAAGATCTATGACTCATGATTTCAGCTTTATCTTTAACTTTCCTACCTACAAACAAACTGTTATATAAATATTTGTGCTTTTTCAAGGGCTTTGTTTTACTACACATATCTCAAGTGGCTGAAAGCAAATTAAACAAAGAAACAGGAGACCAAGCAGGTGTTGCTCCCCACATTGGCACAGACTAGAATCACCAGGGGAGAGTAAAAGGAAAAAAAGTTATCTTGGTCCCATCTGTACAGATGCTGATTTTATTGACCTGAGGTGATACCTGGAGATGGAGATTTTGTTTTTCTCCCTTTCTCAGATTATTTTAGTGTGCAGCCAAGAGCCACTGCACTAACCCATGACTCTTAAATTTCATCAATATCCCATTATTTCTTATTTTCTGTCACTCACTGGTAAAAACAAAAGATGTTTACTTCACTTCAGATTTCCTGGATTAAAAGAATATAAATATGCTGGTTAACATGAAGAATGGGCCAGGTAAAGACTGTTCTAAACCTGATATCAGCAATATTTGAGTCTCTTTGTTGATTATCTCATTTCTTTCAACCATATGAGAAATGGAGGAAGTGAGAGGAGAGAAAGACTCTTTTCATCCTTACTGTTTCCAAGTACCTGTAGTTATTTATATTGAATATAACTGAATATATCCATGACTTCTGTTCTCATACGATGTCTAGTTGGCTTTTTTGTGTTGTGACTAAAATATCTGACAAGAACAATTTTAAGTAAGAAAAGTTTATTTTGGGGCTCATGGTTTCATAGGTCTCAGTTCATGGATGACTGACTTCATTCCTTGAGGACTCAGAGTAAAGCAGGACATCGAAGAGTGTGGCAGAGGTAGGCAGTTGGGAACAAGGTACCAGGAAGAATAGAGAGAGCTATGCTCAACAAGGACAAAATATTTACCCCAATATGCCCCCAATGACCACCTCCTCCAACCTTACCCTACCTGCCTACGTCACCACCCAATTAATCCCTATGGAGTAGATTAATGCACTGATTGGGTTAAGGCTCTCATAACCCAATAATTTCACCTCTAAGCTTTCTTGCATTGTCTCACACGTAAGTTTTTGGGAGACATCTCATACCTAAACCATAACACATAATATTTAAGCTATAATATCTTCCCAGTTAAAATAACCACATCAACAAGACCAAATGTTATTTTATTACTCAAACTGTCTCATTACTGAACTTTCAACAGCTGTGTCACAATGACCATTATGTCTAACCTTGCATATTCTTTTTACAAACTTCTGATAGATTTAACAAGCTCTTTTTAGCACTGGGAGACTCTCTTACTTGCTGAGGAATAGGATTTCAAAATGATTACAGAGAATGAAAACTGTAACCTCTCAAGGACATTCCTCATGACTTGTTGCCTCTCATGATAGAGAGCCATGATAATGCCTCCATGACCAATTCTCAGATTCCAAAAAGATTTAACACAATTCTAACTCTACCTCTGTGGCAAGATGGAAGGGCCTGCTTTAATTTTGAAACTCACTTTGATCAGGCAGAATGGATGCTTTTAACATTTTTCAAGCTGAAGTAGGGCATCTTTAGAGCACAGACTGTTCATGTGTGATTCTCAAACAAAAACAGCATCATCAGAGAACTTGCTAGGAGCCCAAATTCTCAGACCCCACCAAAGACTTCCTGAATCAAAATTTTGAGACTTCTGACCAAGGAATCTGTGTTTTAACAAGCTTCCTGGCAATTCTGATGCACCTTACACTGTTGTAGTACTACTCCAGTGGGCACACAGTTCTCTGGAACCTACAATAAGCTAAAACCAACCTGTGCCAGAGAAGGGAAAAAGTTTAGGTGGATATTCTTTTGTGGCCTTGATACCTTCAGGGAGTTATAAAGTGTAAAAAGAAACATTTACCCACTGTAAGGGGCAACAAGTCATTGAGACAGTGATTAAAGGGTTGCACAGTAGGTTGCTACAGTCAGAAGGAGTGTGTAATGGAGTTACACAGCAAGTAACATGGAGTTCATGTTTCTGTGCATGAAAGGATTCTTTTCAGTGTGGATCCAATGTGTAATTTAATCTTTCTGTCAAAAGAAATTGAATTATAATCTCACACTTTGCTACAGCTCCATCACAACACACAAAAATCTGACCAAGGGCACAAATTTGTCTGAGACAGAGAAGAGAATACCACAGTGCTAACTTAGTAGACAGCATTTCTGGGTAACCAGTCACTGAGAGAGATATTTTTCAGAGTACCCAGAATCAAAACATTACCTGCATGAGTTCTATGAAGCTTAAAACTGAGATAACTCAAGTTCAAGAAATGTACTTAACAAAACTCTTGAACTAACAAAAGCAAAACTCTGAGGGGTCCTTTTTGTGTCTGGTTATAGAAAAATCTTAGTCTAAAATTTGGGCATGGCAAAAAGATGGAACATTCCCTGCAACTAGGATATAAGATGATTAGTCACGTCTATCCACTGAAAGAAAGGAACAGAGGCCCTTTCAACCTGTGACTAATTGTTTTTTGTCAATTTCAAGTTTAGTAGAATGGTCTTTCTATAGATCATCTGTTAAGTTTTTACCTTTTTAATCCTTCTGACCCATAGATCTTCCACTATTTGAATATATTTTTTAACTAAAAATAACATGAAGAATCCAGTAAATAACTGAGTTAAATCCTTGATTGAAAAACAGTTTTGAATAATATTATTTTCAATGTAAAACTTAGGCTTCTTAAGAGTAGACATTTCATATGCACAGATAAAACTTTGCAAAGCAAACAACAAGCAAAAAATTTAGAATATGAAGTTTATAGTATAAGCCATCAGTGGGTAAGAATATCATCCAAGATTGCTTAATGGGGGTATTTCTAACCCTGGAAAGGAAGTTGAGAGTTCAATTAAATTCAGGGTGTGTGACCAGGGTTTAGATGCTAATGTTTATCTTACAAGAGAACCATGGACACATCCTTGGTTAAATACAAGTTCAGGAAAGGGATTTAAAGTAATAAGCACTACAGACAGACTGCTTGGGGCATAGGTACTGGAGCATAAAGGATTGGATCTTGAAGGTATATTCAAATGGACTGCAAGCATTTTCAAGTCTGACACCTAGAAAATGGGGAATAGCAAACAAAAGTCTTTAGAAGGGACGCCTGGATTCAGTCTCCCTGTAGTTTCATATGCCACAAATTGGTCCAGGAATACATACTAGGCATTCTCAAATACTATACACCAATAGGAGAAAACCAATAAGAGTTCCCAAACGTTACCTACATAGTGACAAAGAAGGCTAGCATCCTGGAGAAACTGAATTGTTTGATGAGTAGTACCTGCCAAGACATGACCAAATGAAGTCACAGCAAAACATTTCAAGAGATACACCAGGGACAGAAGTCCAAACCCTCAAGCTAAATGAATGCCCAACACCTCTATAGAGCTAAGAGAAGACAAAATGAATAAAGTCATCAAGAGAATGGAATATGAATAAAGGGTGGTGAATGTGGTTGGCCATGGAATTAAAGCTTGGTAGGGGATAAAATGATTCTGAAAGATGTAATACCATTAGGGAGGAGTTCAGGGACACCAAGAAGGTGGAGAAAGGGTATTAGAAAGAAGCCACTGGAGGACAAGAAAAGGAAGAAGTCCTGTCTCTGTTTACAATAAATCCTATTACCATGACAACTCCCAGGCCACTGAGGGTTTATCACCATCCACACAAGTCAAAATTTTAAAATGACCCATGAAAGTAAAGTGGGTAGTATTCTAATTAGGTTTTCTAAAGTAACCAATGGGGGAAACATTGGAAAGCATTCTAATCAGGTATCATACGATAACCAGTGGGAGAAAATGGGGTAAGTTCTTCAATTAGGTTCGTGTAGGGAAGAGACTGCCCCACAGTTCATGATGTTAAACCTCAATTTCCAGACATCGGGGCCTTGAACCTCTCTTTCTCTCTCTCTCTCTCTTCCCCTCTCTCTCTCCCTCTCTCCCTCTCTCTCCCCCTCTTCCTCTTCCTCTCTCTCTCTCCTCTCTCTCTCTCTCTCTCTCTCTCTCTCTTTCTCTCTCTCTCTCTTTCTCTTGCTCAACCCACTCTGTTCTACCTAATGGAGTGCTATCTTTATCTTCAATAAATCTGTATTGTATCTGTTACTCCCGTGTGTTTTGCTCAATTCTTTGTCCATGGCACAAATGACCTAGTCTTTGACTGGACATCCCAAAGGTAATGTTTTGTCACGTGCAGTCAGAAGGTAAGCCATTTACTGGGGACGCTCTGTTGCACCTGCATAAACCACCTTTCTTTTTTATCAGTCTCTCCAGCAGTACCACATGCTGAATGAGGAACAACTGATGCATATACAGGGCAATCAAAAGGCACTTCTGTTGAGAACGTTGGGAAATCTATAGCCAGGAGGGTGGAGATCCTGAGACCTTATGGAACTCTATGGAGATGCTCAATCACCCCACCTTTTGCTTGACCTGGCTTGTTGGAATTTTTGGTCCATTGTCTGTGTTCTCTATCTCCTCATGAGCCTGTGTGCTCTTCCTCCACTTCTCAGTCTCTTTACTTACTTATAATGTCATGTCAGAGCTCCTAGTTCTTTGTCGCACTCTGAGTGGATACAGGTTGGGAGTTAAAAGTCACTACATGCCTGTAGCACAAAGACTCCCATGACAGGATAATCCAGTAGTGAGCCACAGTTAGACTTAATCTGTGCTAAACACAAGGCAAAGCTCACCAACACAAGCGCCACTGTAAAATCTTCCAGTTACTCCAACCCTATGACCTCTCCAAAAGGAAATTAGCTGAATCAGAGCTCCACGTGGTATTGTCTCCACTTCAGCTCAGTCCCCAACCTTTTCCTGCTTTCTGTGGACTCTAGCTCCTTCTTAGTCAATCACTTCTCCCTGCTTGTGGGCATCACTTCCTCCAAAAAACCTTTTATCTTCTTTTTAAATGTTTCCTGAAATTCCCTATAAGGGATAGGAGCTACTAGCTGTGATTATTATCCATATATTTAACCACCAATCAAAATATGACAGGTCAAAATAAAACTGGGTCCTACCCCCCCTCATTTTATGGGCTTAATAAGATTATAAAAGATAAGATAGGGATAAGTTTTGATGCCATCTAGCAGTCCCTCGTAAATAGACTATGTGGGTTCATTTTGGTTCTATGACTAGGGAGACTAAGGAGAGTAAACACCAGTAGTAAAAATAATAATAATGAGAAGAAGGAGGAGGAGGAGGAGGAGGAGGAGAAAATTTTACCAAGTTGTTAGGAGCAAAAGAATTTTGTGTCCCAAGATTGGTAGACAGAGCTCATGGTACTGGTCACAGGAACTCAAAGCAAGTGGTGCACACCCAACACAGGGGCCAGAGACATCTGTCTGCAAAGGTTGTTGTGAGATTTCTATGGGGACACCTGGGAAATACACAATCCCAAGGTCCTTAATTTCTCAGAAGAATGTCTCCGGTGAAATTCAGGGCCCTTGTTACAGGACCTAAATTCTGTCTTCTCTTAGAGAATGGCCAACATGGGAGGAACCACCTCCATTCCACAGGACTCCCATTTGGATATATCGTCCATCACTGGAAATGCTTCAATCCTGACAATTGGAGGGAAAAACAACTCATTTTTTATTGTAACAATTCTTGGCCCCAATATGAGCTAGGGGATTCAGAACAAGGGCATGGGAATGGGAGCAAAGAATGGAAGCAAAAATTATAATACTACCTTGTACCTAGACATTTATTGCAGGAAATAAGACAAGTGGTCGGAAGTCCAGTGTCCTGGCCTTTATGGCCCTATTCTAAAATCTACTCCTATGCTATGACAAGATCTCACAAGAAACCCCCAAGGAAACTGCCCCAAATTGTGATAATCCTAGATGACTTGTTGTTAGCCTGCCCTCCTTCTCAAGGGGATCAGCTACAGCAAACCACCCCATAGGATCCTTCCAGGTAGGAACCCCACAAGCCTTCCTCTTCCCCAAAGCTTCTAATCCCTCAACATACTAGGAGTGGGACTCATTATGGTCCCTATGATTCCTCTGCCCTTATGCTACCACTCAGAGAGGTGGCTGGAGTGGAGGGGACTGTAAGGTTCAAGTCCCCTTCTCTGTTACTGACACTCAACAATATAAGACAAGACTAGGTAAATATTCAGAAAACCAGATGGATTTGCCAACGGGTTCAGGCCCTAACCATGGCCTTCAATTTGTACTGGGTAGACATTCAGTTTATCCTAACACTATGCTGTTTGTCTTATCATTGAGGAAGCTTACAGGGAAGCTGGTGAAATATTTGCCCTATTTCTGAGGGAAACCACCACAGGGCAGAGACAGTTTTAAAAAATGACCCAAATTGGAAATATAACACTCCTACAGGAAAGACAAGGAGAATCAAGATGATAGGAGCCTCTTGGCAGGGATGGAAAAGGTATTTTAAAAAGGCAAATTAAGAAGTATTATCCAAGGAAAAGATGAAAACCCTGCAGCGTTCTATGACAGTTTATAAGAGGCCTTCTGTAAATATACCAATATAAACCCTCCTTTGTAGAAGGCATTGCCCTATTGAACCAACATTTCATCAGCCAGTCATCCCCAGACATTAGGCAAAATTCCAAAAACTCATATGAAGTCACAGACAAACAGAAGACAATTACTAGACTCTGCCTTCATGGTCTTCAACAATAGGGATTTGGAGTAAAATAGAAAGAATCAGAGCAAAGACAGGTGGCAAGCCAGAATTATGACTGTTATAATTGGTAATGCCCTTAAGACCCATCAACCATCCAGAGGAAATATAAGATAACTTCAGGAAAAGATTTCCTGCTTTAAGTGTAAAACCACAGGGCATTGGGCAAGAGATTTCCAGAGGTCACCACTGGCTCTGCACTGGAGAATAACTGTTTCCATTCCAGAAGAGGGACTAGGTCAATAAAAACAGGCCCTCCTGGATGAAGAAAATGCTGAGTGAGGATGTCTGAGGTGACCACAAAAGCCCCTATGAGTCATCACCCATCCCTCCTAAGGGACCTCGGTTTACCTTGGACATTATGGGTAAGGAAATTCAATTCCTTGTTTCTACACTGGCTAGTTGTTTTGCTCTGACAATTTATGCAGGAAAGCCTTTTTCCAGGTCCACTTTTGTGGTAAGCTTTGAAGGGAAAAAGAAAAACAGATGCTTTACTCCTCCCATACCTTGCCAATTTGAAAATCTGTTTTATTCATGAATTTCTAATAATTCCCAGCTCTCATCTTTCACTGCTAGGACAAGACATAATGGCCAAACTGAAGGCATTCCTCCACTAGAAATACAAACCTTAAACACTTCTTGTGGCCATTTGTGACCCTGTACCTGAAGAGATTCATTCTCAAGTAAATCATTTGGCTTGGTATGCAGGAAAGTCAGGAAAAGCTATTTACATTCACCCAGTACACATAATCCTAAAAGACCCTAGCCATCACCTGGATAAAAAACAATATTCTTTAATAGCAGAGGCAAAAAAGGGATTACAATCTATTATAGATGAGCTAGTTCAATACAGACTTCTTAAATTTTGCCAATTACCTGTAATGCCCATCCTAAAACCTAACAGGGAATACTGGGAGTACAAAACCTGAGACTTGTTAATGAAACTGTCATCCCTGTACATCCCTTAGCTGCATACTCTAATACATTTCTGTCCTAAATATCAGGAAACACCACTTGGTTTATGATGCTGGATCCCAAGGATACATTCTTTTCAATCCCACTGCATCTGCCATACCAATGTCTTTTTGCTTTTGAATAGGAAAATCCTTTTAATAAGGAAAGACAACAATATACATCGATAGTCCTTCCCCAGGGGTTTAGGGATAGCACTCATTTCTTTTGTGGGATCCTGACAAGGGACTTAAGGGATGGCAAGCTCAAATGGGGAGGGATCTTTCAATATGTAGATGACCTATTTATATGTAGTCTAACCAAGGAGATCTCCAACCAAAACATGATACAAACACTCAATATGAATGGTTACCTGATTTTTCTGGGTGATGGCCTAAACAAAACAGAGATGTCTGCAGGGCTTGCTCTCTTTGCTCTTATAATAACCCCGGGCCCACATTCCTTCCATTGGTTGAACCTATACAATACAGAGAAACATACCCAGGAGAAGACTGGCAGATGGATTTTATCCATATGCCTGTTCCTGGGAAATTAAATATCTACTTACCCTAGTATACGCTTCTACTGGGTGGGTTGAAACCTACCCTGCAAGGACAGAAAAAGCCACAGAAGTAGCAAAATCCCTACTCAAAGAAATAATTCCAAGATTTGAGCTTTCTTAAAGCTTACAGAGTGACGATGGACTTTTTTCATGTCCCAGGTCACACAAGGGCTTGCCAAGGCCTGGGAATTAGATACCATCTACATTCAGCATGGAAACCCCAATCATCAGAGAAGGTAGAAAGACCTAACCAGACCCTGGAATAGGCCCCAGCTAAACTCTGGCAGGAAACTTCTGAAACAGACTCATCATTCTCAGGAGAATTTGAAATGCAACTAGGACCTAGCTAAATATCAGCCCTTATGAGATGCCATATGGGCAGCCCTTTCTATCAAAAGAACTTGTGGCAGATGAGGAAACTGCTGAACTGGTTAAATATCTAACTAATTTGGGCAAATTCCAACTGGCTATTCAAACCATAAAACCAAGTCCTTCCAACTTCTATAAAGGAAGGGACCCTTCAAGTAAAACCCAGAGAACAGGTGTTAATAAAAACCTGGAAGGAAGGATCCCCAGAGGATCAATTGAGGCCAAAATGGAAAGGTCCCTTTCAAGTAATTCTTGCTACCTCCATAGCCATAAACGTAGTGGAGATCAAAACATTTAATCTGTCAAGGGTGAAGCAAGCACTGCCTGGCCATCACACCCCACTTGAGAAAACTTGGACCAATGAGCCAGCTGAAGACCTCAAGTTCATTTTCAAAAAGCAACCATGCGAGAGAAGTGATTGTCTCCTGATCCTGTACCCCAGCTGAGGTGGACTTCAATTCTGAAAATTGTCTTCATCTGTGGTTTTCTTGTGTTTAGGATTCTGCTATTCCTAAGACTATACTCTCAGGATAAGGCCCTTTGCTCTCTGTTTAACATAGGGCTACTTTTCTAGAGGACTGCTATCATATTAAAAGTCTCTGTTTTCCCCCATTTCTCATCCTGACTCTGGGACTAACCCTGACCTTATGGCCAGTAATTGACTCAAGTCAGTCTCTGGGAAGATTTTTTGATCCAATGTACCTTTTTAAAACCTTAAACCTTGTCCACCATTTCCTAAACCACTTGAATCCTGGATTGGTTAAGGATTACTGGATTACACCTATCCCCAACCTCCATAGAAAACACCATCATCCCTGTCCCTGCCTGACTATGGGATACTAGTAAAATAGTATGGACATACTAGTATAGTACTAGTAAAATATGAAGATGGTCATGCATTCCAGATAATGACCTTAAATGATTTATACAACTTCCAAATCACAGAGATGACCAAAAACACAAGAACTACAAGGGCCATTCAATTCCTCCAGTCCTATCAAAATGGTCTCACTAAACTTCATCTATTCTGCCAATATAGGAACTTATTACAACCCAAACCAGGCCCAAGTTCCAGGCACTTCTCTGTATCCAGAGGGAACAAGATTCTGGGTATCACATGGGAACATTAGAAGCCCATCTTTGCAGCCATACTTTAAAAAATATCCCACAGAATGGACCTTTTAATTCCGTGGTGATGGTGATTCCAGCTTCGATCTTTAGAAAACCAGTATGGTTCTCATAGAAACCATTTTTAAAGAAGGTTAATTAAAAACTCACTATTAATAAAAACTCAGGCTATTGTTAAAATAGACCCTCTGCCTTCCCTTGGGAAGTCTGCTCCTACTCAACCACTATTGAGTGCTTATTTGTCCTTAATTATCAAAACTCAAATGAATGTATGCTCATTGACTTAAAAAGGGGAATTTCTTGCATTGGGAAAATAAAACCTTGGGGGCAATCCAGACCTGCCCCCTGGCCCCTTACAACCTCTGACAGGGGCCTTACTGGCTGAAACCCTATCCGCATGGGAATCCGAAAATAGTACAATAACTTACATGTTTTCTATCAAACTTAGCTTCTGTTTGGAAACACCAAGAATCTTTTTGTGTGGAACAAATTCTTACTCATGTCTACTAACCAGGTAGGTACATGTACACTGGTATATCTAGCTCAAAATATAGAAATAGCCCCTAAAATTCAAGCTCTAATCATACCTTTAATTACATTTGCTAGAACCTAAAATGGTATACAACTGATTCCCCTCGAAGTAGGGAATAACTGTGGGAATTGAACAAGGGTAGGTAAGGGGGCTAACTACTTCTCTCTTCTATTTTTAGAGTTTGTCTAAAAATCTTGCTGATAGACCAGAGGAAATGCCAAAAAGTATAATTACCATTCAAAGTCAGATAGATTCATTAGCAGCAATCACTCTCCAAAATAGGAGGGGACTGCTTACAAGGGGATAATATCTCTTTTTGAGAGAGAATGCTGCTTCTATGTAAACCATCTGAAATTATTTTGGATGAAAGAAAAAAAATAATATACTGTGCCTCCGGAATCCTGCAACAATTGTCAGAGTTCTGGGGACTGTGGTCAAAATGGTGAAACTGGATGTCTTAGATATGGCCTCTGACAGGACCCCTTTTGATGCTTCTCCTGGTTTTGTCATTCAGAGCTTGCCTGTAAACCTACTAATAATACTTATCTTTTCTGCTTTCAAAACCCTCAATGTTCAGCTGATACTGTGGCAAGACTACAAACCAGTCCTACAAATGAACACCAGTACTTTGCTATCTCATCTTGACCAGATAGGGTGAGAGTTCTGTGAATCCCGAGTAGGCAGGGACAATAGTCCATTGTCAGCCTGAGGCAGTTATAAGAAGATGAGATTTCCAGTCCCTCAGTCACCCCAAAAAGAATTTTGGGATCACATCTCTCAGGGTAAGTGTTAAGTAGGAACACCAAGATGATGGAGAAAGGGTGTTAGAAAGAACCCTCTGGAGGACAAGACAAGAAGAGAAGTCCTGTCCCTATTAAAATAAATCCCATTATCATGACAACTCTCACCACTGACAGCATCACCATGACAACTCCCACCACAGGTCACTTTTAAAATGACCAATAAAAGTAAAGTAGGCAGTATTCTAATTAGATTTTCTAAAGTAACCAATGGGGAAAAAGCTTGGAAAATATTCTAATCAAGTATCATAAGATAACCACTGGGAGAAAATGGGATAAGGTCTTCAAACAGGTCTGTGTAGAAAAAACAATGACCCGCAGTTCAGGATATAAAACCCTAATTTTCAGATATTGGGGCCTTGAGCCTTTCTTTCTTGCTCAGCCCACTCTGTTCTACCTAATGGAGTTCTATCTTCACCTTCAATAAATCTGTATTCTGTATTAATTCTGTGTGTCTTTCTCAATTCTTTGTTCATTACACCAAGGACCTGGATGGACTTCCAGTGGACATCCCAATGGTAACAGTACTAGAAAAGGTGACCCATAAAGAGATGAAATGCTTAAGAGAGAGAAATACTTGCAATTGAGATGATGGAGATGATGGAAAGGCTATTATTGGTGGTGAGAGGTTTTTTTGTTTTTCATGTTTTTTCTGTTTTGTTTTTGATTTTGTTTTTGCAATAATGAGGATATTGGCAGAGAAACTTAAAGGAAAACTATTGATTTTAAAATGTTAAGAATTATATGGTCGTGTCAGAGATACAGGTGTGAAAAACCTTCAAGGAGTTAAGGGGCAGGACCTGGTTGCAGAAGATGACCACACTAAGAAGATTCATCCTTTGATGTAGACTGGAAACGAGAGATTCAAAGCTATGGGTTGGTGTGTTAGAGAAAGGAGATAAGTGGTCTACAAGTGGCAATGAGAACCACTTCCCTACAAAATTATAGGGTGACAAAGGGAATCAGAGAAAGAAGCATCTTCGTATTCATATTTCTTTCCATATGCATTTGAATCTCCTATAATATTGCAGCAAAAGTTTTGTACTTTTCAGAGCGCAGATCCTGCATATCTTTTGCCAGATCTATTTCTAAGGATTTCAAACTTTCTGATGCTATTAAAAATTAGAGAGTTTATCTAAGTTTTTGATCATACATATTGCCTTACACATTTCTGAGAGTTAGGGATGTGGAAGCAATTGACTGGCTCTGGTTCAGAGTTTATCTGAGGCGTCTGTCAGGGTGCTGACCAGGACTGATATCCTTACAAGGTTGACTTGAGGCTACAGAATATGCAAACAAGCACATTCAGTTTTTCCCACTCTGTGAAATGAGAGTCTTAGTTTTTTGTTTCAGGGCCTCCCGACAAAGCAGCTCATAAAATGGTGGCATGCTCCTGCCTCTTAGAGACCCTGGAGACATTTCCTAGTATCCTGACCTCTGTCTGGATCCAGATGTTGTTTAAGGTGACAGATTTCAAGCTGGAGCCCAGAGGACTATATTATGAGCATGGAGGCTGAGCCTTGGGTCTGAGAAACCACACCACTTTCCAATCAATTTTAAGTTTTTCTTTGTTCCATTTGGGGGAGGTTTTATTGTTTTATTTTCTATCAGTCTTGTTCCTATTTTTCATGTCTCTCTTGATATTTTCAGATTGCTTCTTGAGCATGAGATACAACTTAATGACTATTTCACTGTCCTCAACTATTGATTCTCTATCATTTTGGGGTAATTTCAAATTAGTTTTGAGTTCTATTTTGAAGTTCTATTTTGCTACTTCTTTAAATTCAGAGTAACTTTTTTTATGTCAGACATTGCAAAATTTATCTTGGTAGATGCTGAAGAATTCTGCTTTAGAGCATTTAATAAGGTAATGTTAATACTGTTACACAGTAGTAAATGGTCGAACCTGGATTTAAATTTAGAAAGTCTGTGTCCAGAACTTGTGACTTATCTTGTCACCTCTGTTTTCCCATGGTGTTTCTGCTTGGTCTTTGGACTGGCTACTTCATTAACTGTCATTTACTTACCTGTTCCTTCCTGCCCATAATAATCTCTGTGCTAATGAATAATGCCCTTCTCTGAATCTGAAATTGGCATTCATGTTATTTGAAATAATCTGATTCTGAACTCCTCACATGTCCAGAGTCTTTAAAAATGTACATGTTTTCCTGGATTAGACACATCTTCCTAATGCTCTGCCTGTCAAGTACAATGAGGTTGAATAGGCAAATTTTTGCTGAATTGAATACATGCTCAGCACTGGCAAAAGCATCTTCTGTATAGGAAGCATTAATCTGAAGCTCAGAGGAATAAAAGAAATCCTGTAAGGGTGTGACAAAGTGAAGGCATATGACATTTTGGCACCAGGATCATTTTGATGTAGCTACTTTGACCTAGGGACATTTTTAGCTGCCTTGGAGAAAAAAGAACACATGAAAGTTAAACATACTGATGATGAGATATACCAAGCAAGAAGGTGTCCACAGGTTATGTGGTAGGGAGTGTTGGAAAAATATAATTAAAAAGCAAAATCTCTGAAATCCCCCCGCCAAAAAAAAAAAAAAAACTCTCCACAAAGGTAATAGAAAAGCAGCAGTTTTATTATTGAATAAGCAGAATTTGATGCACGTGATAGGCAATCCACAAAGGGATTGCTAAGACAGAAATCTACCCTAAGTAGATCCAAGTCATTAGATGCATGTTCTAAAGATAAACAATGATTAATCCTCCAGTAAGAGGACTTGATAACAGCTCTCAGGCACAGCTTTTCCTAAATTCACTTCATAGTGGGGTAACCATCTGTGTTAGCTATTTGACTCTAACAAAAGAAAAAAATAATTCTTCATATCTCTATGACAGGTGGTAGTTATGCATCTTGGGATAAAATGCCCACCCAAATTTAGATTCTCCCTCTCACAGAAATGGAGATAGAGTTCCCCTTCCCTTTTATATTCGCATATCAAAAAGAGGTCCCAGCCCCATTGAGGAAGAGTTTCTGGGTCTTAAAGCTGCTCATAGTTTTCAATAGGATACATTTCCAAGAGAGGAAAAATGATTTGTAAGTTTTCTAAAGTAGATGCTCTAAGAAAAATGATGGGAGGGGAGCATCTTTCCTTATTTTTCAACAGGGAGAATTAAACCTTATTTTTAATTTCTATTTGTCCTTACAATGGCAGTCTAAAACCTTGCACTAAAGGTGTGAGCTCAACACTAGCAATATCAGGATCACCTGGGAATTCTGCGAGAAATACCGAATTTCAGTTCTCACCCAGGCCTACTGTGAAAGAACTGCATCTTAAAAAATATCCTCCATTAATTCCAAAGCCCATTAATCTTCAAAAAGCACTGTTTGACAGAATGCCAGAGGAATTCCAGATCTTCATGCACACTGACTCTAGGCCACGAATTGTTTCAGGTTTAAAATAGTCAGTCTATCAGATTATTAATGTCACTCCTAGGTACTCAAGCCAACCTATGAAAATTCAAATCCCAACTAATTACGGTAGCGTAGATGACTTCAGCCTGAATGTCTCTATAACTCATCACTCTTGGTCTCACACACTTAGACTCTATCCCATGCCTGTTTACAAGGCTTCTGCATACACAGATTGGCAAGGTTCTATAACTCTTTTGGAGTACCATCTATTTCCTTTTAACTATCTTCTCTATGTTTTGTCTCATATTACAGGACCAAAGGCCATGTCCTATGGCTAGTGTAATTCTCCATGTGTGGCAAATGACATAGTCACTTTTATTTAAAAGCATGTATAAGGGAGGGTTGGTGTTCTTAAAATGGTGGATGTGGGTATCAGCTGCTTCTACCCACAGGAGAACTTCCAGGCAAATTGAGTATAAAAATTTCAACCTCTTTTGTGTTTCCTGAGATGTCCCCACCAAAATGTATCTTCAGACTCCATTCCTTTCTTGTCCTGGGATGGTTGAGCATTTAAAGAGGTCTGCAACTTTGCAACTCTCCCAACCAAGACAAAGGTGTAATTGTCAGTCAGTATGCCCTAGTACAACAGAAGATGAGGTACCTCTTTAATGTACCTTCAAAGTTTACTGATATTTCATTTGTTTTTCTGAGTTGAATATTCACAGCTTTTAATTTCTTCTTTTTCTGCATTTTCTCTGGTCATCAAAGGGAACCATGATATTTATATATTTGTTTGTATCACCATCATGACTAACTGACACAGCTACTTGATCTCTCAATTTTTTGCTCTCCATCTACTGGACATTCCATGGCATCCCATGAACCACCAGTGATAATGTGAATATTAATTATCTCATTCTGTGGCTTGATTTACAAACATATTACTACCCCTCTGAAGTGTCAGAAATAAGCCTGGTGCTATGGCACTCGCCTGCAATCCCCGCGGTTTAGGAGGCTAAGGCAAGAGAATCCTGAGTTCAAAGCCAGCTTCAGCAAAAGTGAGGCGCTCAGCAACTCAGTGAGACCCTGTCTTTAAATAAAATACAAAATAAGGCTGGGGTTGTGGTTCAGTGGTTCAGTGCCCCTAAGTTCAATTCCCATTACCAAAAAAGAAAAGACGTGTCAGAAATACCAGAGTGCCACAAGGAATCAAATATGTGCTTGGAAGGAGCCTGGCAAGGCAAATGTTTTTTCTGCAGAAGGGTGTGTTACTGAACAAAACAAACATACTTGGGCAGGCAGTCTGCCTGTTTTTATTCCCGATGAAGAACTTTGGTTTCTTTGATAGGAGGAACTCAGGTGTACAATCTACACAATTGGCTAATTTTAAAATTGGGGAGGGCAACAGGAAAGGGCTATAGTTAAAATAACTATAATTGTATACAGGTTGGGGAGCTCAAAATGGCCACTGTCATGATTGGTTGTTAATTCCAATTAAGGCTAAATACTATATTCTAAAAATGGACTACCAGACTTTCTGTTTCTCACAGAAGGAGGGTATCAATATTGTTTCTCAAAGAAGGCTTCCAGAATCTTCTGAAGGACTGTCTTGGAGCCACTGATGCTTTCCATTACATTAGATGGGACCCTGACAGAAGTTCTGTGAATGCAATGTGATCTGAATATGAGGCCACTCCTCTTACTGACATTAAATCTTTTGGTATCTCCCAACTGTTGAATTCAAGTAAAATCCAGAGGGTAGGAGAGCTAATTGGTGCAGTTCGGAGATGTCCCTGAGACAGAGAGCAGAGATGGGGAAAATGGAAGACATCTAACACACCTACTATCTAAAGATAGTATCTGGCCTCCAAATTTCTTCCATGAAAAGAAAATCTTAATATTTACTATAAATTTTGATACAAATGTTATTTGCTTTTTTCTTTTGCATCTAAGTGGGAAAAAAAAACAACGAAGATAGCAGGCCTGAGACATCCTTTGAAAGGCTACTTTCCAGATTGGCCTCTTGTTGTCGTCTGAAAAGTTGGTTGATAAATAGATTTCTACAGTGATATAAAACTTCACTAAGTAATAAAAGTGGCTCACTATGTGTGTCTATACTGTAAAAAAAAAAATATATATATATATATATATATTATTTTTCTGAACATTTGTTTTCCTCCAGAGGCTCTGGAATTTTAATGATTGTTGGCAAACATCTGACCAACCCCTGATAAAATCCCTGGACTCTCACACTCAGGAGAGCTTCCCTTAGAAACCACACTTCACATATGTTCACAAATGGTTGATGGAGAAATTGAGCGCTTTCTAAGAGCCTTCCACTGAGAGATCTTTTAAGTTTATTTCTGTTTCTTCTAGATTTCACCCTGTATACTGTTTCTATTTGCTAACCGCTTTGTATCCTTTCACTGTCATGCATCCCTGCCCTGAATGGACTACCTAATGAGTTAGTCAGTATGACAAGCATCAAGAATGTAAGTAAACATTGCTGGTGAGGATGTGGGGGGATACACAAGTATGCAAGTATACTTGTATATGCAACAATTGGTGGGTATGTAAATTAGTATAGCCACTGTGGAAATCAGGATGGAATTTCCTCAAAAGAATAAAATATTGAACTACTATATGATCTAGTTATACCACTCCTTGGAATTAAAGTCAACATATCTTAGAGATACATGCATACCCATGTTTACTGTAATGGTAATGACCATTTGTAATGGTCAGGTTATGGATACAGCATAGGTGTCCCTAAATAGGTGAATAAATAAAGAAAATTTGGTGTATATATACACAATGGGGTTTTATTCAGTTATAAAGAAGAATAAAATTATGTCATTTGCAGGAAAATGGATGGAACTGGAGAACATCATAAGTGATGTGAGACAGACTCTGAAAAATATGTTTTCTCTCAATGTAGAACATGGTGGGGAAAAAAAAAAGATATTATGAAAGCAGATGGGATACCAAGAAAGTACAAGAAGGGGAGCACAGAGTGAGGAGAGGAGAGTGAGTGGGGATACTAGAGACTGAAATTGATGAGATTATGCTATCTCTGTGTGTCAAAATGACACAAAGAAACACAAAATTCTGTAGTTAATATGCACAATAAAAATGCTATTGTCCATCAATAGTATTCCTCCTAAGGAAGATAATGAGCATGAGATCAGAGAATGACATTTATTTTATATTGAAATTTCTCCAAGCACTAAAACAAATATTAGGAAATAGTTAAATATCCTTTAGATCAGTATCATAATGATAATCTTTATGAAGCCATCCTAGCTTAGTTTCTTATTTTCAAACTTGAGATGCACTTATCTATTTTCTGTATCAATTTAAGATATTTAAGTGAACATATATTTATGTTTAAAAATATTGAACTCAAATAGCATAGTTTCTTGTGACCACCTAATGTCTTAAATATTTTTTCCATTCTTTAACTTATTGTAAGATTTCATAAACATTGACAAAAATTTTAAACACCAATTTTAAACTTTGAGGTGTATGCTTTGCTTTAATATCTAGAATCATCTTTCTAACATGACAGAAACCTGAGGAATCCTACTGCTTTTTAAATAAACACTTTCTTATATAATTTGTCTATAATTGAGAATTTTGTACCTCTTATAAGATCAATGTGAACAAAATGGATTTTTAAAGTAAGTGAACAAAAATGTATAACTGAACTAAATGTGGTCTCTGAAACACTGAAGGTGCCTCACAATTATTTCACTATATTACAAATCTGACAACTAAATAGTTTTACTCATAGAACAGAGACATATGGTTAGATATATAAAACATAGATAAGACTTACCTATTTTTTAAAAAACTTATTTGTTCTAGTTAGTTATGCATATCTATTTTAACAGGGTGTAATATTTCATGAATGTATAACATCAGTAGTGTATTTTATTAAAAGAGATCAATTGTTGACCTGTAGGCAAATTTAATATTTGTGAAAAACTATATATGTAGTCATATAAAATGAATAATAAACATTGTTCTCTATAAATAGTGACTCTATAAACAGGAAGAGAAAATGATTTAAAAGTCTTTCTATTACAATAAGAAGAACCAAAGTCAATGATGTAATACACACACCCCCCTACACATAACTTATTAACAAGATTACTGACAGTCTTTCATCTTTTATTCCTTTTATCTTTTAAAAGAACAATATATTTTTGGAAAATGAGAACCACAGTTTTAGAAGAAATTACTTTTTCACTGAGTAAGAAGAAAAGAGTTAGTTTATAATCAAAACATTGGGGGAAAGAGGGGAACTGATGATAGGTTATGGCAATTCATTCCTACCTAGTCTGCTATTTTTCAATGATTATCTTTTCTCCTGAAATTTTAGTTAAAGCAAAATAGTAGATACTTGCTTTTAAAAAAAACTCTATTTACTAAGTGTCAGTTAAGGAAAAAAAAAATTCTCTCATGTGAGAATTAGAGAGAGATTTCATGCAGAGGAAATAAAAAAATATTCCACTTTCCATTTGGGGAACTGCCACCCAGTGGATGAACTCCAGCTGTGACCACAGGAGATTTCTATCTGGAAGCATATGGTTAGTTGTAACAGCTTTCCTCTCTAAAACCTCAGCAGTAAGCCCATTTCATCTTCAGACTAGTTTTTACAAGAAATGTGTACCTGAAATATATAGATACACAATAATATAAAATATATATTTTTTTTGAATCAAGCAGAGAAGATGTCAGGAAGTAGCTGTCTTTTGGTGAAGATATCATAATTTAATTTGATGATTTGGCCCATGTACTAATATATCAAAACAAAATGACAGTATTGTTCAACTGAAAAATCTGAAAAAAGAATCTATTCCTAAAATCTCCTTATCATTTACTAGAAATACCATTTTTAAGTGAGAATAAATACATTCATAAGAAATAAAATACAAAACTAGCTACTTTTTTTGTTTAAGAATAGTTATCCCATTGGTTATTGGATAAAAGGTAGAATATATGTAAGTAAATGGGATCCAGAATTTTTATCACAGTCAACTTTATTTTCTAGTGAATCATTTTACTCTTATAGATGCAATCAAATTTTAGATTTATCACAGCTTTTTCTTGGATTACTTCTTTCTTAATATAGAATTCAGTGAGTCACTTGCTTAGGCTGAAATAAAATCAATACTGCAAATATACTCGATTTTTCCACAGAAATTCCCAAGAGAAATTATTCTATGGTCCTATAAATTTCCTAGTGAAGAAATATATCCTATTACTTATTCTAAATATGTACTTAGTCATTTTACCCCATAATACTCAATTATACCACAAACCTGTCTTAGCAGTAGAAAGCTCCCCTCCCCATTCTTCTTTGTAGAGCAGAATTTTAAATGGCTATGCATTGCAGGCATTTCTTGTGCAACCTTTGAGTTAGAATAAAACAACATCGAGGCGGAATTTCTTCTTAAAACTGGATACTCTAAAAGTGGCAGATGAAGATATAATGGCCATGGTTTCTAGCATCATCATATTCTAAGAGACGATCATTAAGTGGATTCTTAATGAGAATGTTGTGTCATCTCCATCAAATTGGGGGAGGGGGTTCCCAAGAACACTGTAAGCAACAAAGTTGCTGGCTGCATAAATTAGATAATTGTAAATTTGACAAAGTAAAGAACTAGTAATCTGTTATGGTATAGATGTTAAGGTATCTCCCAAAAGCTCACGTATGAAACAATGGAAGAAGGTTTAGAGCTGAAAGATTTAGAGGTTTTGAGAGTCTTAACCCAATTTGTGAATTAATTCCCTGACAGGGATTAACTGAGTGGTAACTGAAGGCAGGTAGGAGGAGGAGCTGGAGGAGGTGGTAATAGGAGGCACACCTTTGAACTATGTATTTTATCCCCAGTGAGTGGAGTCTCTCTCTGCTTCCTAGCATCATGTTCCCAGCTGCTTTCCTCCACCACCCTCTTTTGTCATGAAGTTCCTAGGCCCTGAGGAATGGAGCCAGCCATCTATGCCCTGAGACCTCTGAAGCTGCGAGGCCCCAAATAAACTTCTCTAAAACATTTCTTGTCAGGTCTTTTGGTTGCGGCAGTGAAAAAGGTGACTAATACATAATATGAATAAGAAAAACCTAGTTAGTTAGAAGCATTAATACTTCTCCAGTAATATCCATGGTAGAAAATGACTTTTCCAAATTAGAAGGGTTGCATGCTGATGATATGGTTGGTAAACAACCTCTAGTCATAATTTTGTTTCCCTTGTAAACATCCTTAAAAGTGAAAAACACATCTGGCCGGGTTGTGGGAATTTATTTATTTATTTATTTATTTTTTATTTTTGTCTATATGGAAGTTACACTTTGCTATGCATATTAGTACATTTTTAGGATTAAAAAAATCAAATCAGTCCTGCTGGGCACAGTGGCACATGCCTATAATCCCAGTGGTTCTGGAAGCTGAGGCAAGAGGATGGAGAGTTCAAAGCCAGCCTCACCAATGGTAAGGCACTAAGTAACTCAGTGACACCCTGACTAAATAAAATACAAAATAAGGCTAGGGGTGTGACTCATGATCAAGTGACCCTGAGTTCAATCCCCAGTACTCCCCCTGCCCTCCCTCTCCCTCCCAAAAAAAGACAATATAATAAATGTGTAGGAGGCACGAGAAAATACTCCAACCTTTTTTGGGTCTTGGCTGACATAACAAGATGGTTTCCTATTTGTTAACATTTGATGCATTCCATCTTTCAACAGATACAGAGCCTGTTTTCCAGTCAAAAGTTTATGTATGTAATACACAAAAAATACTGGCAGGCACAAACATAATCACAGTAAAGTGTTTTGTAATAGGTATTGACAAAATACAGTGTAAGTTTACATAAAAATGTGGTTTATTCTAGTAAGCAGCAAGAAGAACTCAGGAGGATAAGAAGAAGAGAATGTTACAAAAAAAAATATGCTTCATCTGAGTCTTAAAAAATGAGGGGAGAAACTGTTATACAAAAAGATAATTGTAGCATTAAGTTAGAATTAAAGTTTTGGCTAAAGCAAAATCAGGTGACCAGAAAAGGCCATTAGATAATTTTCAAGTCTTTAACTCCATCTAGGGCATGAAATGGTCAAGGTTGAAGGAAAGTTATGGAAGTGTTCTGCAGAACACATTGGGTTGTGGTTGCCACTTCCAACTCTTCCAAGAAGAGTGAGTGGGGTTTCAACATTTCTGAAATCAGGGTATATATTAAAATCAGGTATATTTTGTCTATATATTGTCTTCCATAGTGGAAAATAAATTATTAGAGAATCTTTCAATTACTGTCTTCTCAGATTCAATAAAATATAATAATAAAGGATTTGTGAAGAGAATAATTAGGGAGAGCTTCTGGTTCCTGTGCGTCACAACCAGCTCCCTTCCCCACCCCATGTGGAAGAATGTATTATATCTTTTCCACTATTTTACAAGTGAGAGGGACTTTAAAGAGACCATTATCAAGTCTGCTATGATTTCTTTGAGCTTCATGGACTCATAAAATCAGGGTCTGATTCAAACTGAAAGGGAGACACATAGATGCTTTGAGAGAAAATAAAATTGATGTGGGTTACAACTCTAAAGTGTTTTCTATGCACTCAGATTTTGCCCAAATGGCAGCACACCATCATCTCAAGGCCCATCCAGGGACTTGCTGGTGTCTGGGGGGCTTAGGAATGACTAGTAATCCAGTGTGCCAGTATAGAGGGAAAATAAGAGGAAGGATAAATCAGAGAGATGTGCTGAACCTAAACAACAAAAATCCTTACATTTTATGTTTAAGAACCTCACATTGATTCTCCAGGCATGGGGGAACAGCTTAATGAGCAAGGGATTCTGTGTCCTGATCTCTGCTTTTTAGAATTAGTTTGCCACAGCATGATAAGAATGGAAGAGAAATAGGAACCCAAAAGCAGGAAAAACAAAGCTACTGTTGTTTAAAACTGGTTTCTTTAAACTAGTGTGTATGTCAAGAGGTAATATAAAGTGATGAAAATAAAATATAGCTGTTTTAGGCAAGGTTTCATCTCCTATGTGTTTTCATTTAAGGTAGAGTTAAGGGCACAGGATAGGGTAGGGATAGACCCTTGCCTAGTATCTGTGAAGTCCTGGGTTTGACCCCCCAGTACTGTAAAAATGTAAAAGAAAATCTTTCTTGCAATACCTATTTTTAATAAAATATCTTTGTAAGTCAGTAATATACTTTTGAATTACAGTTTTATCAAGAACTCCTATTTTTTAATTCATATTTATACACTCATTTTTTATAAGCATATTCTTTTTTTTTATTGTAAACAAATGGGATACATGTTGTTTCTCTGTTTGTACATGGCGTAAAGGCATACCATTTGTGTAATCATAAATTTACATAGAGTAATGTTGTTTGATTCATTCTGTTATTTTTTCCCTTCCCCCCACCCCTCCCACCCCTCTTTACCCTCTATACAGTACTTCCTTCCTCCATACTTGCCCCCCTCCCTAACCCTAACTCTAACCCTAACACTAACCCTTCCCTCCCCCCCATTATGTGTCATCCTCCACTTATTAGTGATATCATTCGTCCTTTGGCTTTTTGAGATTGGCTTATCTCACTTAGCATGATATTCTCCAATTTCATCCATTTGCCTGCAAATGCCATAATTTTATCATTCTTTATGGCTGAGTAATATTCCATTGTATATATATACCACAGTTTCTTTATCCACTCATCAATTGAAGGGCATCTAGGTTGGTTCCATAGTCTGGCTATTGTGAATTGAGCAGCTATGAACATTGATGTGGCTGTATCTCTGTAGTATGCTGATTTTAAGTCCTTTGGGTATAGGCCAAGGAGTGGGAGAGCTGGGTCAAATGGTGGTTCCATTCCAAGCTTTCTGAGGAATCTCCATACTGCTTTCCAGAGTGGCTGCACTAATTTGCAACCCCACCAGCAATGTATGAGTGTACCTTTTTCCCCACATCCTCGCCAACACCTATTGCTGCTTATGTTCTTGATAATTGCCATTCTAATTGGGGTGAGATGAAATCTTAGGGTAGTTTTGAATTGCATTTCTCTTATTACTAGAGATGTTGAGCATTTTTCCATATGTTTGTTGATTGCTTATAGATCTTCTTCTGTGAAGTGTCTATTCATTTCCTTAGCCCATTTGTCGACTGGATTATTTGAATTCTTGGAGTAGAGTTTTTTGAGTTCTTTATAGATTCTGGAGATTAGTGCTCTATCTGAAGTATGATTGGCAAAGATATTCTCCCACTCTGTAGGCTCTTTCTTCGCATTGCTGATAGTTTCCTTTGCTGAGAGAAAGCTTTTTAGTTTGAATCTATCCCAGTGGTTGATTCTAGCTTTTATTTCTTGTGCTATGGGAGTCCTGTTAAGGAAGTCTGGTCCTAGACCAACAAGGTGAAGATTTGGACCTACTTTTTCTTCTATAATCTGCAGGGTCTCTGGTCTGATTCCCAGGTCCTTAATCCATTTTGAGTTTAGTTTCGTGCATGGTGAGAGATATGGGTTTAGTTTCATTCTGTTGCATATGGATTTCCAATTCTCCCAGCACCATTTGTTGAAGAGGCTATCTTTTCTCCATTGCATATTTTTGGCCCCTTTGTCTAGTATGAGAAAATTGTATTTATTTGGGTTTGTGTCCGTGTCCTCTATTCTGTACCATTGATCTACCTTTCTATTTTGGTACCAATACCATGCCGTTTTTGTTACTATTGCTTTGTAGTAGAGTTGAAGATCTGGTATTGCAATACCCCCTGTTTCACTCTTCCTGCTAAGGATAGCTTTAGCTATTCTGGGTTTCTTATTCTTCCAGATGAATTTCATAATTGCTTGCTCTATTTCTGTAAGGTACGTCATTGGGATTTTAATTGGAATTGCATTGAATTTGTATAGCACTTTAGGTAGTATGGCCATTTTGACAATATTAATTCTTCCTATCCAAGAACATGGAAGATCTTTCCATCTTCTAAGGTGTTCTTTAATTTCTTTCTTTAGTGTTGTATAGTTCTCATTGTAGAGGTCTTTCACCTCTTTTGTGAGATTGATTCCCAAGTATTTTATTTTTTTCAATACTATTGTGAATGGGGTAGTTTTCCTAATTTCTCTTTCTGAAGAGTCATCACTTATGTATAAAAATGCGTTGGATTTATGGGCATTGATCTTGTAACCTGCTACTTTACTGAATTCACTTATGAGTTCTAAGAGTTTTCTGGTGGAATTTCCAGGTTCCTCTAAATATATAATCATGTCATCAGCGAACAGGGATACTTTGAGTTCTTCTTTTCCAATTCATATCCCTTTAATTTCTCTGGTTTGTCTAATTGCTCTGGCCAGAGTCTCAAGAACGATGTTGAATAGAAGTGGTGAAAGAGGGCATCCCTGCCTTGTTCCAGTTTTTAGGGGGAATGCTTTCAGTTTTTCACCATTTAGAATGATATTAGCCATGGGCTTAGCATAAATGGCCTTTACAATGTTAAGGAATGTTCCCACTATCCCTATTTTTTCTAGTGTTTTGAGCATGAAGGGGTGCTGTATTTTATCAAATGCTTTTTCTGCATCTATTGAAATAATCATGTGATTCTTGACTTTAAGTCTATTAATGTGGTGAATGACATTTATTGATTTCCTGATGTTGAACCAACCTTGCATCCCTGGGATGAAACCCACTTGATCATGGTGCACTATCTTTTTAATATGTTTTTGTATGCGATTTGCTAAAATTTTGTTGAGAATTTTTGCATCGATGTTCATTAAGGATATTGGTCTGAAATTTTCTTTCCTTGATGAGTCTCTGTCTGGTTTAGGTATCAGGGTGATATTGGCTTCATAGAATGAGTTTGAGAGGGTTCCCTCCTATTTTATGGAATACTTTGAGAAGTATTGGAATGAGCTCTTCTTTAAAGGTTTTGTAGAACTCCGCTGAGAACCCATCTGGTCCCGGACTTTTCTTTGTTGGTAGGCTTTTGATGACTTCTTCTATTTCAGTACTTGAAATTGGTCTATTTAAATTGTTTATGTCCTCCTCGTTCAGTTTAGGCAATTCATATGTCTCTAGAAACCTGTTGATGTCTTCGAAATTTTCTATTTTGTTGGAGTATAGATTTTCAAAATACCTTCTAATTATGTTTTGTATTTCAATCCTGTCTGTTGTGATATTTCCATGTTCATTCCGAATTTTAGTGATTTGGGTTTTCTCTCGTCTTCTCTTTGTTAGTGTGGCTAAAGGTTTATCAATTTTGTTTATTTTTTCGAAGAACCAACTATTTATTTTGTCAATTTTTTGTATTGTTTCTTTTGTTTCAATTTCATTGATTTCAGCTCTGAGTTTAACTATTTCCTGTCTTCTACTACTTTTGGTGCTGTTCTGTTCTTCTTTTTCTAGGGCTTTGAGCTGTAGTGTTAGGTTGTTTATTTGTTGAGTTTTACTTCTTTTATTAAATGCGCTCCATGAAATAAATTTCCCTCTAAGTACTGCTTTCATAGTGTCCCAGAGATTTTGATATGATGTTTCTTTGTTCTCATTTACCTCTAAGAATTTTTTAATTTCCTTCCTAATATCTTCTGTTATCCATTCATCATATAATAGCATATTGTTTAATCTCCAGGTGTTGGACTAGCTTCTGTTTTTTACTCTTTCATTTATTTCTAACTTCAATCCATTATGATCTGATAGAATACATGCTAGTGTCTCTATCTTCT
The DNA here is from genome assembly GCF_902686455.1 of Sciurus vulgaris. Lineage (NCBI taxonomy): Eukaryota > Metazoa > Chordata > Mammalia > Rodentia > Sciuridae > Sciurus > Sciurus vulgaris. Next base: position 55,138,386 of record NC_136462.1, on the reverse strand, counting down.
TGTATTTGCTAACAGTACCTTTGTGGCATAATATATGGTCTATTTTAGAGAAGGATCCATGTGCTGCTGAGAAGAAAGTGTATTTGCTCTTGGTTGGATGGTATATTCTATAAATGTCTGTTAAGTCTAAATTATTGATTGTGTTATTGAGATCTATGGTTTCTTTGTTCAATTTTTGTCTGGAAGATCTGTCCAGTGGTGAGAGAGGCGTGTTAAAATCACCTAGTATTATTGTGTTATGGTCTATTTGGTTTCTGAAATTGAGAAGGATTTGTTTGACATACATAGATGAGCCACTGTTTGGGGCATAGATGTTTATGATTGTTATATCTTGCTGATTTATGCTTCCCTTAAGCAGTATGAAATGACCTTCTTTATCCCTTCTGACTAACTTTGGCTTGAAGTCCACATTATCGGAAATGAGGATGGATACTCCAGCTTTTTTGCTGAGTCCATGTGCATGGTATGTTTTTCCCCATCCTTTCACCTTTAGTCTATGGGTATCTTTTTCTATGAGGTGAGTCTCTTGCAGGCAACATATTGTTGGATCTTTCTTTTTAATCCAGTCTGCCAGTCTATGTCTTTTGATTGATGAATTCAGGCCATTAACATTCAGGGTTATTATAGAGAAATGATTTGGTTTTCCGGTCATTTGGTTCATTTTTAAAATTTTGTTTATTTATTTGTTTGACACAACTTGTTTCCTCCTTTATTTGACAATTCCTTTAGGATAATTCCTCCCTTTGCTGATTTTCTTCTTTGTTTTTCATCTCTTCCTCATGGAATATTTTGTTGAGAATGTTCTGTAATGCTGGCTTTCTTTTTGTAAATTCTTTTAGCTTTTGTTTATCATGGAGGGATTTTATTTCATCATCAAATTTGAAGGTAAGTTTTGCTGGGTATAAGATTCTTGGTTGGCATCCATTTTCTTTCAGGGCTTGAAAAATGTTGTTCCAGGCCCTTCTAGCTTTTAGGGTCTGGATTGAAAAATCTGCTGATATCCGTATTGGTTTCCCCCTGAATGTAATTTGGTTCTTTTCTCTCACAGCCTTTCAAATTCTGTCTTTATTTTGTATGTTCAGTATTTTCATTATAATGTGCCTTGGTGTGGGTCTGTTGTAATTTTGTGTATTTGGAGTCCTATAAGCCTCTTGAACTTGATTTTCCATTTCATTCTTCAGATTTGGAAAATTTTCTGATATTATTTCATTGAATAAATTGTTCATTCCTTTGGCTTGTTTCTCTAGGCCTTCCTCAATCCCAATAATTCTTAAATTTGGCCTTTTCATGATATCCCATAGTTCTTGTAGATTCTGTTCATGATTTCTTACCATCTTCTCTGTTTGTTCAACTTTGTTTTCAAGGTTAAATATTTTGTCTTCAATGTCTGAGGTTCTGTCTTCCAGGTGTTCTATCCTATTGGATATGCTTTCTATGGAGTTCTTAATTTGGTTTATTGTTTCCTTCATTTCAAGGATTTCTGTTTGGTTTTTTTTCAATATCTCTAACTCTTTATTGAAATGATCTTTTGCTTCCTGTATTTGGTCTTTTAACTGTCGATTGGTGCGATCATTCAATGCTTGCATTTGCTCTTTCATTTCATCGTTTGCTTCTCTGATCATTTTAATTATGTACATTCTGAACTCCTTTTCTGTCATTTCTTCTGCCATGCTGTCATTGGGTTTTATTGATGTAACATCTAGATTTGTTTGCAGCATTTTCTTTCCTTGTTTTCTCATATTGTTCAGGTATCAGTGGACTGCTGAGATATTGCAGATTTCCTCTATTGACTTACAATGTCCCTGAAGATTTCTATATATATCCCCCCTTAGCCTTCAGTAGGCTGAAGTCATGGAGGAAGTTGATAATGCGGTGCTCCACAAGGAAGCTGTCTCTCTAGGAGTGGTGGCCTTCAGGTGGGGTATAATCCCTGCTAGTGGGCAGAGGTGCCTCCACTTGTTAACCAATGGTCATCCAAAGGGGACCTAGGCTGCGGGCTAAGGCAAGGCCTGTTTGGGCCTGAGTCTCTGGTTTTACTGTCCTTGTGGGGAAACCTCACCCAGCAGGGAAGACTCACCCGGTGGGGAGGTCTCGCTGGTCAGTTCCCTCCTAGAGGTTCCCCTCAATTTACAGCTACCGCCTGGGCTGGGCTGCCTTCCTCTGCAAAGTTCCCAGGGGCCCGGCCCTACCTCCTGGGCCTGGGAGCCTCACCCTTCGCAGATGAATCTCCTTAGGCTGCCCCTCCTCAGAGAATCTGCCCGCAGGCCTGGAACCTTCGCTTTCCCTAAGCCTGTCTCTGTGCGGCTCTTCCACCAAGAAGCCTCCTAGATCCTGGGACCCTGCTCTGCACCTAATCGCCTGGCTATGCGGCCCCTCCTCTGAGCAGCCACCTGGGGCCCCGAACAATCGCTCTGAGTCCCAGAGACCCACCACAGGCCTCTTCCTCCAGACTGCCGCCCAGTATTCCGGTGTGGTCACTAGGAGTCCAAGAAACTCACTTCGTGCCTCCTCCTCCCACCAACCACCCGTAGCCCTGGGCAATCAATCACTCGGAGTCTAAGTGACCCTCCCCATTCCTCCTCCTTCTCCAGATAACCCCCCGGGTGTTCAGGAGCAGTCGCTCTGAGTGGCTCTGAATCCACATGACTCGCTGCACGGGTCCTCTGGGCAACTGCCCGGAGCTCTGGTGCGGCCACTCAAGACCAAGCGTCCCACCACGCTTCTCCTCCAGGCAGCCCCCCTGTGTTCAGGAGCTGTCACTTTAAGTCCAAACAACTCACCACTCGCCTTCTCCTCTGAGCAGCCGCCTGGAGCGCTAATGCAGTCACTGCGAGTCCAAACGTCCCGCCGCGCTCCTCTTCCTCCTCCTCCTACTCCTCCGGGCAGGCCCCGGGGTTCAGAAGTGGTCTGAGTCCAAACAGCTCGCCACGCTGCTCCTTCTCTGGCAACCGCCTGTAGCTCTGGTGTAGTCACCCAAATCCAAGCGGCCGCGCTCCTCTTCCTCCTCCTCGTCCTCATGGCAGGCCCCAGGGTTCAGAAGCGTCGTTCTGAGTCCAAACAGCTCGCCGCGGAGCTTCTCCTCTGGCAACCGCCTGTAGCTCTGGTGCAGTCACTCCAAATCCAAGCGGCCACGCTCCTCCTCCTCCTCCTCAGGGCAAGCTCTGGTGTTCTCTATAAGCATATTATTATCACCTTTGCAGCAAAAAAACACATGTGTATAAGTCACAGGATATGGTTTAAAACATGTTTTAAAAATATCTTAATATTCAAATGTATTGATTTGAATTCTTTAGTAAAAGTATTTTTTATATGTTCGGATTATTTAATATCTGCTGCCATTTCTAACATAATTATTACTGCATTGGAAACATAAAATCCCATAAATGTAGCTTCCAATAGATTCATCATGCATCTCAATAGCTCCTGAGAAATATAATAAAATTTAATTGGTAGTAAATATAACAGGTCCTCAGTAAAAGAAATTCTACTTTCTTAGAAATTAGTCTTTCCTCTAATTTTCATTAAACAACATATTGCTAATTTATCATTTCATATTTTTTAAATAAAAGATAATTTTATTAAAGAGTTAAAAATATTACTTTTTTCTTGTTTTGTATTTTTCATCAGGCACAAAATCTATCATATATATTTGTAAATTTCTCAATGACATGCCCATAAGTTTAGTAATAAACTTTATTTTTGTAATAAAAAGTAATTTTAAATTCTTTACAATATTGTTGTGAATGCATTACAGAAAAGAATACACATACACACACACACACACACACACAATTGACCCTCTAAATCCATGAGTTCCATGTCCACAGATTCTAGCTATCACTGATCAAAAATATCAGTGAAAAAAAAAAATGCCTCTGTACTGACCATGTATGGACTTTTTTTTCTTGTCATTATTCCCCAAACAATATAATGTAACATCTACTTACATAACATTTATATTGTATTAGGTATGAAAAGGAATCTAGAGATGATTTAAAGTATATGGAGAGATCATATAGCTTATATGCAGGTACTACACCATTTTATATAAAATATATTTGAGTACCGAAGGATTTGGGTATTTGCAGGAAGTCCTGCAAGCTCCCATCTACAGGGGATATATAGGGGTGTGTGTGTGTGTGTGTGTGTGTGTGTGTGTGTATGCTGGTTCTGTTTCTCCAGAGAACCCTAATATAATGTCTCTTAGAGGTCTTACAACCTGTTATATAAGTAAACCAAAATTGGTCACATTGTATTGGTCCCAAGGTGTTTTATTTCTTCATTGCAGGCTAAGATGTGTTAGCTCAAAATCCCACTGGTTCCAGACTTACATTTTTACACATCCAACTATTGTAAAAATAGCTTGAACAAGCAGATTGTTTGAAAGCTATTTAAAGCATCCTGGCAGCACACACCCAATAAAACCTCTACTAGTATCTTCTGGGCATTGATAAGATAGGGCCTGTGGTTCTAATACAAAGTGTTACTGCCCTTCAGAGCTCTCTGATCCAGAGATCCCTTTACCCTGATACTCTGAGTGACGTCACCTAGAATCCTCCTCTTTCATCTCCCCCATCCCAAGAGTTTCCCAGTCCTTTTCTTCTGAGAATCAATCACTTTACTGTGCCCTTCCCCCTGGAGACACTCATGCTGTGAGGGACTTCAGCTGTGATTTCCTCAACTAAAAACCTAACAGGCCATCACCCAGAAAACCTTATGTGTGTGTGTGTGTGTGTGGGTGTGGGTGTGTGTGTGCCCGCGCGCGCGCTGCCATCTTGCGGTAGTCTTATTCTTTGATCAGTCCCCAAGTTCCTTCAACCCCCTACATAACCCATGACAGGAGAATCAACTAAAAATGTTTTTTGCTATTCACCAAAATATTGACAGCATAAAATTCATTCTGTGGTTTTTTACAATTTTAATAATTATTATTTATACTATAATTTTATTATATGTAAGATAACATATTTGCTGAGTATAATTTATAATGAAAACATATTACTCTGTATCAATATATTTATCATCTATAGATATAAAATACATGTACACATCATTCTGCGTTTTAAAGTCACCCTCTTAGAACTTAATAGAAAAGTTAAAATAAAATCATTGATTTTATGTTCACCTCATGCTTCAATACATATGTATGGAAGACTATATCAATAACTCCAAAATTGGCTTCTAGCTCTCCATTATTTTCCTTTATTGAATAATAACATCCTAAAGTTATCCGGTGAGGTAACACAGTGGAGGAATACAAACTAGTCTGGGCTTGGGAACAGTGAGAAGAGTCACAGTGAGTCTAGAATGTTACAGAATGAGTGGGGCAAGAAGAGGATTTGTGGGCCTGGCACGTGGTACCAAAGCAAGAACAGTGTGAAGAGGGCACGACCATACAGAAGTGATACCTCCTGGATTGGTGGAACCTTCTCCCAGTAGACAGCCCAGAATGAATTATAAAGCCCAAGCATGTGAGGAAGTCTCTTCAGACAGTACTGTGCTAGATTCCAACAGAAATGAGGGAATTCTTGCAGTGGGAGATGTGAGGACAGAGATAAGAGATGTGTTTCATAGAGGGAATTATCAAATATGGAGATGGGTTAGAATTAATGGAGAACTTATTCCTCACTGTAGAGAAGAAACTTAAAAGTATTGAAAGAGGTAAAAAAAAAAATTAAAATAAACTATTTTTGGGGGTTGGAATTTATGATATTGTAAGGCGACAAATAGATGAGGATGATGGGCCCACTGTACTGACTCCCACACACTTTCTTTGCCAAAAAAGCAATCTGCCTGCAGCCCCACCTGACCTGAGGGGACAGGAAATGTCACATTCCTCAGCAAACTAAGGCAGGGGGCAGAAGGCCTGGCAGTCAGTGTAGATAATGAATGATGGGTGTAAGGAATTCCCACAGTACCACGCCGGACACGGAAATCACATAAGGGAATTTATTAAGCAGAGTATCTCCCTGCAGGGTAAGAGAGAAAATGAGAGGAAAAGAGAAAGAAAAGAGAAAGGGCACGCGCTAGAGAGAGTGGAAAGCGAGGAGGAGGAAAAGCAAGTGTGTAGGAGAGAGAAGCAAGAGAGGAAAGATGGCGGTCGAATTTCGCCGGGCTATTGGGACCAATATCGCAGAAGGATACTTGCAAGCTGACTGATGAACCAATAGCTAGCTAGGATGTTCACAGACTGACTAGTGGTTGGGAGACGGGAAATGACTGCAACGGAATGGGAGGGGGAGCAACTTTATACATTACAATGGGGGGGTATAAGTGGGGGGGGGGGAGGAAGAGAGGATGATGGCTGGTTATCACTGAGTTGTTAACAGTTAACCTTGGGAATCACACTTTCCAGCTCAACAGGTTGCTAACACCTCTGGGGATTGCACTTCTCTGCACAAGCAGTTACCATTCCTGCCCTTAGGCACATACACAGAGAGGAGAAAGTGGGGTATTCTGGGGTCTATAAAAGAACAAGCCACACCCACTCCTGTGGGCACCCAGTTCTAGGCCCCCTTCTCTTTGGAGAAGTCTGCTTCCTTTGTCTCTTAAATAAAACCTGCTTTCTATGCTTGCCTCTGTATTTCTGAAGTGTTTAATCTTCAGCACCAGGGGAACTAGTGATACTGCCGTTTAATGGTGACGAGTTCTGCTCCTTCTAATGTTGAAGATTGGACACTAGAGAAGCATGCCAAGGCAAGCATATTAAGCAGGTTTTATTTAAATGTAATAATACAGACTTCTCCCGGCAGGAAGAAGGGGGCCATGGCTGATGTTCTAAAGTCCCAAGAAGTAAGCGCACCCTACATCTTTTAAAGGTTAAAGTCTAGGCCTGGTTTTGCATAAAGTGAGAAGCCGTGGGCAGGGGGAGGGCCAAGGTGATTCAGGCAGATAAGGGCCCAGGGGGAATTAATTAGCAGCTCCTTGCCTGCAGTCCTTGATAAAGGCAGGTAAATTTGGTAATCAATGGACTCCAGAGATCTTTGACCTTCCATTCTCCCAGGAACAATCTCCAACTTCCAGAGGCAGATAGCTTCATGGCTTCATTTCCTCGATTTGACCCAATCCCCCATTTCTACACTAACTACCTGTCCTTAATTCTGGCTTCACTAGGACCTGTTCCTGATCGCCAAGACATGAATCAATAAATATATATGTATACCTATCTATCTATCTATGCATTGTCTTATATTTATAGTGAGCATGTGTTTTAGTTTCAGGCACACTTCAAAATTTTAAAGTGAGATATTTACATATGGTGTGAGGTTTTGTTTTTTTTTTTAACTGCTCTATCAGGGTTATATAGTTTCTTTTATCACTGCAAATTACCATCCTATATAGCATTGTTATGGTATAGATATTACATGTCCCTAAAAGCTCAAGGGTGAGACAATGCAAGAAAGATTATAGGTGATATGATTGAGTTATGAGACTTTTAAATTAATCAGTCCATTAATCCTCTATTAGGTTAACTGGGTGATAACTGTAGGCAGATAGGGTGTGGCTCGAGGTGGTGGGTCATTTGGGGCATGCCCTTGGGATATATATTTTGTCCCTGATATGTAGTGTCTCTCTTTGTCTCTCTGCTTCCTGGTACCATATTCCCAGCTGCTTTTCTCTGCCACACACTTCCACCATAATGTTCTTTCTTATCATAGACCCTGAGGAATGGAGTCAGCCATCTATGGACAGAGGCCTCTGAAACACTGAGGCCCCCCAAATTTTTCCTCCTCTAAAATTGTTCTCATCGGGTCTTTCAGAGTGGGGAAAAAAAAAAAAAAAAAAAAAAAACCTGACTAAAGCAGGTGTCTACTAAATGATTCATATATAGCATATATAAGATTGAATAAGGAGTAGAAATAATATTTTTAGTTCTTCAGGAAATAAAACCACATTAAGTTTTAATTTTCACTCTCTTCAAGACAATCAGTGAAAATCATAATAAACAAAACACAGTTGGTGTTTAAATTCTGTAGGATTTTATTAGTATCTACCTACCCAAAAGAAAAGACTAATAGATTTCTGAGAAATATATATGATAGTCATACTTTAAGAAGCACAGTATAATTAAAACTGCTTTTCTGTAACAGCTTCTATTTTTATATTTGACCTCCTCTTGGGATAAAAGAAATTGTATGTAAGTATTTACATAAAATAGTATTATTGATTCATTCAGCAGCCAGTCTGCTACCTCATAATTGTGTTTTATAAAAATCATTGTGTTAAATATTTCAAGGTTCTCATACAAATCTAAAACTGTGAAAATACACCATGAAAGAATGAACAATCTGAAATCAATGGTGGGAAATAAAACTAGAGTATCTGTAATACAGTTGGAAAGCCCTGATCATTTCAATTGCCCTGTGGGAAGAAGTTCATTGGTATTGAAGTACTTATAAATAATACCAGTTTGCATAGGAAAATACAAAAATTTTAGACTGATTTAAATGTACATAATTCCCCCTATGGATTAGAGTTAGTTTCCATATTTTATACAAAAAAAATTAGTTCAGAAACATACCAGTTATTAATCTGTTAGAACCTTATTGATTTTAACATCTCTACCCCTTGAAAGACAAGATCTTTGCAACAAATGAGCTGCCATTTTTAAAAATCCGTATTAATTATGTTACAATTTAGCAGTGGTTAAATATATTCCTTTAGTCAAGGGAAACAACAATTCTGGAAAAATGTACTATTTCAAATCCCAATGAATATTTTTCTTCTTTGTTTTCCACACAACTAGGCTTCAAATCAATTGTGAAATTAATAGATTAAATCTGTGGACAGGCATTAAAACAGAATGAACCTAATGACAATTTTCTTCCCTTGATGCTACATATTTTTACCATCTAATTTGATGAGTTAATTGATAAAAACCAATGAGAACTGACGGTCTAAGTTTTACTAATGCATACATAAGTACAAAAATAATAAATGAAACAAAAATCTTTTGTGGAATCATTTTTTCTAATGTAAAAAAATAACTGACAAATATACTGATGATTTGGTATATGTTAAATATTCTAGCTGAATCTATATGTTCACTCCAAAATATTTTGGAAAGAAAAAGGATGAGTTGGTTATTTGAAGGTCCTGATGAAGCTATTCTAAAGCCTGAGTATTGGTTTGACTAGTTTTTATATGCAGTTCTTGGTGCCCTAAGAATTGAAATCAATGGGGAATTGTATGAATCACACTGAAGCAGCTTTTGAAACCAAAAGCAGCTAAATAAATATAGTGCTTCATCCTTTTCAGTCCATATTTAAAAACAATACACTTAATCAAAATCTAAGATATTCCAGATTTTTTGTATTAAATTCACCTCATGCTGAAATTCATAAAGAAAAAAATAATATCCCTTAATTATATTTCCAAGTTAACCAGTGTGACACTATTTGCTAACTACCATATAGGGTTCAAACTATCTTTTGATCATGTCAAGTTATCTTATACCAATTCCTACACTCCCAATACAAGAAATTTGATAAGAATAATGAATATTCATCAACAAGCTCTCAGTTTTAATAGTAGATTTTTTAAAAAGTGCAAGGTTTGGTTCTTAAATTTGATCTTAAGATGTGTGGCATTGATCTAATTAATTTTTAAATTCTCATTTATCTCTAAAATATGATTCCATGCTGTATATGCATAAGCAATACTAACTGATTTATTGCTTTATGAATAATACTTTATTTAGAATTAGGGAAGTATAATAGCACAAAGGAATATTCTTTCCAATAAAATTTATAATATGTAGGTAAATCAAAACATACATATAAAATAAATATCAAACATTATGAAAATGTCATATTCTGATAAACTTATATATAAGCAATACAAATAATTGGGAAATGGCAGTTCAATGAAGGAAGAAAAAGAATGACAAAATTGCACTCTCATTCATGATAAAAACTCCAAATTAGGAATATAAGGAAAATTGCTGGCAAAAAAAAAAAAAAGTGATAAAAAAATCTATAGGAAAACCCAGGGCTAATATTTTACAATTAGAATTGTAAAAGACTTAAGAATCTTTAGCAAGGTTAGAGGTTGAGAGTGTTTGCATTGTCTCTCTCTCTTAAATAGGGATTGAACCCAAGGGTTCTTAACCACTGAGCCACTTCCCCAACCCTTTTTATTTTTTATTTTGAGACAGAGTCTTATTAGGTTGCTTAGAGCCTAAATTGCTGAGATTGACTTTTAATCCGCTGTCCTCCTACCTCAGTATCCTGAACAGCTAGGATTACAGGTGAGCACCACCATGTTGGGTAGTTTCCCCATATCTCTTAAACAATGTACCAGAGAGTTTGGTTAGTGCAGTAAATTAAAACATCAAACAAAAATGAAGGTATCTAAGTTAAAAAAAATAAATAAAACTTTACTTTTTCAGATATCATGATCTTATGTTTTGAAAATTCAAAAGAATACTAATAAAGTTTAGCAAGGTTGCTTGATCCAATATCAATATGCAAAAATCAGTTCTAAGTTTATATATTAGCAACAAATACTCTGTTATGATTTGGATATAAGGTGTCTTTTGAAATCTTCTGTGTTAATGCAAGAATGTCTGAAAGTGCAATGATTGAACTGGGAAAGCTGTAACAAAATCAGGGCATCCTAGTTTTAATGGATGGACTAGATAATAACTATAGAGAGTTGGGACATGGATAGAGGAGGTGGGTCACTGGAGACATATTCTGGATTCATTTTCCCTGTAATTCCTTCCCCTGCCTTTCTCCCTGTCTTTGAATCCTGACTATTTGGGTGGAGCAGCACTTCTCTGTCACCATGATTTCTACCACATCAAGAGCCAAGAGCAATGGAATCTTTGACTATGAACTGAATCTTCTGAAACCATGAACCCTAAGTAAAAAGTAAACTTTCCTCCTCCAAAGTGTTCTTTCCCAGTATTTTGGTCATAGCGACATAAAACTGACAAACAGAAATTAGAAATGAGAAGGATATTGTTGCTGTGTCTTACTTGATTGTGGGGTTCAGAAACCTTTGGAACTGGTATGTGGGATAAGCGTATAAAAGTTTGGAGATGCAGAGTAAAGTTAGAATTTTGTGAGCAGAGCTGACAAAATTGCAAATTTTGGTGGGAGGTCAGAATACCACAAATAGGATAATTAAGACTGTACTCGTAGGAATTAGAGGGAATTCCTATAATGACTCTTGAACTAGAGGTCATTCATGTTACATTCTGGTAAACAATTTGTCTGTATTTCAGCCTTATCTTTAGATTTTGTGTGAGGCTGAATTTAAAAGTGATGGACTAATCTGGCAGAGGAAATTTCAAGGAAACACAACATTCAGGCAATGGCATACATTTTTCTGACAGTATTCAGTCAGTTTTACTGTGAGAATCAGGAGCAGAAAGAAGAGTTGAAAGATTTTTAAAACCTTCAGTTTTACCATAAAAGTGCATATAAACTGGAGCTAAGAAAGTTATGGTTGTGGATGAGTTTATAGCCATTAAGGAGATGCCTAGTACTTTGCAAAGAGTCAACAGGAAAGATGGCTTGAGAGCATCTCAGGAATTTGTAAAACTACAGATATTGCAGACTCAAGGGTGTAAAAGGAAAAGTTCCTTTGAGAATAGATCTTAGAGGCAACCTGCTTGCACAGGGGAGTCTAAGAAGTTGTTTAACCATGCTCAACCACTCAGAGGCCACTGCAGTCATGATCCTGGGACCCTAGATAATGCAGAACCTGGTGGTAGACCTCATCCATGTGGTGTTGGTTCTACAGCAATAGCATATTGTTTTATTTAATCAGGTCTGGAGGCTTTCACCAAGATTTCAAAGGAAGGCCTAAGAGGCCAAGCAAAGTGTTCCAGGGTCAGAATCCCAGAGAGGGTAATATATGAAGCAGTAAAAGTGAAGACAAAGCTGGAATGGAGATTCTAGGAATTAAAAGTGTCAATAATGTGAACTGTGCACTAAGGAAAGTTGCTGATTAAAGACAGAACCAGGGAAAAAGAGAGATCATATGGACTGCAACCAGCAAGGCTAGAATATGGGGCTCCCCAAGCCCTTGGAAAAGCATATCTCACTGGCATGTATCCTAGATTCGGTTTGCTTGACTGGGTTTCAGTCTGTTTCTGGTCCCATCCTTTCTTTCTATTTTCCTATTCCTATTCCTCCCTTTTGGAAATGAAATGTTTACTCCGTGCCACTGTATATTGGATTTATGTAATTTGCATTTGACTTTTACAGAGGCTCAAAGTCATGAGTTTGCCTTGAATCTCAGAGAAGACTTTGGAGTTGACATTTTGGACAATCTTGTCACTATTTAGATTATGGGGACTCTTAGAGATTGCATTTTGTGGGGACTCTTGGAGATGAACTTTACATTTTGAGATTGATATGAAGTTTTGGGCTGGGGGCAGGATATTATGATTTGGATATGAAATGTTCCCTTAAAGCTCCTCTGTTAATGCAAAAATATTCAGAGGTGCAATGGTCTGATTATGAGAGCTATAGCCTAATTAGTCTATCATAATTTGAATGGATTAATTGCCTTAGGCTCAGAGAAATGAAATCACTATCTCTGGACAGAGACCTTTAAAACCATGATCCCCAAATAAACTTTTCTACCTCTAAGTTGTTCTTATCAGTATTTTGGACTCAATAATGTAAAAACTGATTAAAACACTCAAATACAACAAACTTCATATTATGAAATCCTGTTTGAAAAGTCATCTGGAAAGCAGAATTTCAGTGATAATGATACTTTTCCAATATGAGAAAGTACATTTTAGGCAAAGAGTAGTGCTTTAGGACCCAAGGTACTTTGAGTATTTTAATGTCTTTCTATCCCTATCCATAGAATAGAATTTACACTGATGGTTCCAACTTCATAGTTATGTAATCAATAGTGATGAATATGTGCTATAATTGAAGTAAAGGCACATTAAAATCACAAAGTAATATATAACGCAAGGTATTATTACGTGAAAAATCATTTGCAAAGTTCTCAATAAGACTAACCCTGTGGACCTGTAGTTTCAAGATTTCAAAATCTTTCAATATTTTGTTAGTTCAGTGAAGTTATTTGAAATTAGAATACAGATACAATACTGTTTGTTTTGTTACTGAATTGGTTCACAGATACAGTTTGATATGTAGACTAGCTTACTCAATATTCCCTCCTAGCTTGAAGAAAATCCCTTAACAGGAAAATTCTAAAATTATTTTTCTTCAACTCCCTCTTAGTTATTATCTGATCCACCAATTAGGTGCACATATGAGAGAGTTTAATGCAGACAGACTGAGTGAGATGGGGAAAGAGATGGGTTATTTGGTCAGTAATTTCTAAGTGATGTGGTGATGTTCTAGAGCAAGAAGATGTAGCAATGCCTTCCTTGTTAGCACAAAACTTCCCATTCATCAGTTTCTGAAACCTCACAAATTATGGGAAATGTAAAATTGTTCTTGTTGGTGGGAATGTCTCCTACATCTCAATCTAAATTTTTCTCTTTTGTGTCTATAAATGTTGTGCCTACTTTTCTGTACTATTTTTTTTTTTTTGCTATGACTAGCTAGAGTAGTTCTTTTGACTGCCATTGAAAATTGAGCAATTTACAAGTTTTTAATATTTTCATTAATATTCATCTCTATATATCTATATTTCTCTATAGATATTGATGTATGCAGTGAATACATGCAGACACACACACACACACACACACACACACACACACACACTCACCACTGAATGACTTCATGATGAACCATTTTATTCCAAACTTTTAGAAGAAAGTGATTTATGAGTTAACAAAAATGCATGGTAGAGTGATATATGCAATGTCATATAGAAACTGAAATGAAACATTGAACATTTGTTTTTGCATCCTCCAAAGAAATATGGTCATATTTGATAGTTCCACATTCACTTTCTCTTTCTTGTGAAGACATATAGATTAAGAAGTTATTATTTTGTCAAACACAAATATAGTCTTTATTAGAATTTTATAACTAAACGTGTTGCATATAGTGAATGAGAATATTAAAAATCTTCATTGAAGATATGCAATTAATATTGAACATCCCCTGAATGTAATCAAGAATTTGTTGTCATGATCACTGCTAGATAAAAACAATAAAAGTAAAAGTAATTTCCTTGAAAAAATATAATAAGTTGGTTGAAAAACAAAAAAAAAAGAAAAAAATCTTCCCTTGCATTAAGTAAAATTAAAAAGAAACAAAAAGATTAAACAATGCTCCACAAAACATTTAAGTGATATACATATATGCAAAATTCCTTTATACAATTATTTATTAATTTTTAGTACTAGGGATTGAATTCAGGGGCACTGTGCCCCTGTGCTGAATCCCCAGCTCTTTTTTCTCTTTTGTATTTCAGAACGGTCTTGCTAATTTGCCCAGGCTGGTCTGTAACTTGCAATCCTCCTGTCTTAGCCACCCAAATCCCTGAGATAATGGGCATGGGTCACCATCCTTGGATTGTAAAATTATTTTAAAAATCAATTTAATGCGAAATAGATTTAATAACTAAATATAATAAGGCAAAAAAATCTAGTATGTTCTATACTTTATTATAGATTTTTAAGCACTATTGATTTGACTAATATAGTGGATATATTCTAGGTCGATATCCATGGTCCCTAGTTCCTTATAGCCTCCTGGTATTTACACCCTAGATTCTCTCCTTTTGAGTGTCAGTACTTCTTCATCTGGTAGTCTGTGAAAAACTGCAGAAAATAAATGAGTGAAGTAACAACTCCCTTACAAGTCAAGTGTCAGATGCGACCTTGACCCATCCTGAAAACCTGATCCAGTTAAGCAGTGCTTAGATTCCTAAACCACAGACATAAATACATGTTGTTTTAAGTCATGAAATTTACGGTGATATTGTTACCTAGCAACAGATTACTAATGCAACTATTTATGTAATTATAGCTATACTGCATCCACAGAACTGAACATTCTTTTGTATTCTAATTGGACAACAAAATATGCAGATCATATAATCAAATTATGTAGATAATGAATAAAAGCAGTTTATAATCTGTAATACTCAAACGTATATAGTTTTAAACAACTGCTTCTAACATGTCCAAATTATATTAAAAATGATTCATTAAGAAATTTAGTATATGCTAATACAGGCTTCTTGAGATACATGTCCCTGCAGGTAATATCCTGAAGTTCTATTCTGTCAACGATGTTAAATAGGCATATTCTAAATTTGCATTTGCTCTTGAATCGTCTGTTTTAAACTTCCTTGTTTTGGAAAGTATGGCATAGTAAGGTCTCAATTCTTCTGTGAGTATCTCACATTTTAACCATATATCATTGTTTGTTCCATAATAAATCCTTTAATTAACTCACACTATTATTATGAAAAGTGTTGGATTTACACAAGAGGAAAAATAATATATGTTATGAATAAATTACCAGTTTTGGTAATTATGAATTAATGCTGATCTTGCTTCTGGAACATTCTCACCCATTTCCTCCAACTTCATATAATTCCAGTATAAATATCATTGTATGTACATCTCAGTATGCATTGGCAATTTTTCAAAAGTACATTATTTTAATATTCTTCACTCAGCTACCAAAATTAATACTTGCATCCAATAAATTTCTGGCATTCAAATTTGCAATTGTTTTGCAAATGTTATCTTTATAGTAGTTCATTTGAGTCATAAAGGATGAAAACTAAATTTTTATTAAGCAACAATTTCCCCTATGTCTCTCTTTTCTTGCAAATTATAGGTTCATGAAGCCAGTTTTTTTGTCCAGTAAATTTTCTACAGTCTAGATTTTCTTGATTGCTTTCCTGTGGGTGGTATTCAATAGTTTTCCTTGATCTCTGCATTTTTTATAAATTAGCAGTTTGGTAAAATGACTTCGCAGGTGGTAGTGTATTCTTTAATTGAGCAGTAGGTGATAGCTAACCAAATTTAATTTGTATTAAACAAGTGGAAAAACTCAATTATTATTCATTTGTTGGAAAACTTCTAATTTTTGAGGGTGGGAAGGACATTTTTTTGTATGTGTTTAATTTTCTTGAAAGTGTATAACCTCTGCCCCTTCCAATTGTCATTACTTTCAACATAGCAGCATGAGAAAAACAAACTTATATAAACTAATTTCTATTTGTAGGCTCAAGATAATCATAATCCATAAATCTTTTTTAACTGTACAAAATTATATAGTATTTTATTTCATAATGGCCAACATACTAAAAAAGAACCCAGAGAATCATGCAAATATGCACAAGTGAGATTAGAATTTCATTCATTTTATTTTAAAAGCCAATTTTCATTAGTAGAAATTAAAAACAGTAAAAATTTATGCAAAAATTTGAATGGTTCCTCAAATTATATTTGTTACTACTTTTAATAGAAAAACCACCAGAAAGAAAGAAATGTGCTATTGTTATAGAATTTCTAAAACAGAAGACAAAGAGTAGAATGTTTTCAATAGTATGTATTTCCTTTAAAATTACCATCTGAGTTTGCTAAATGGATTTATGTATTCAATGGAGCATGATGGATTTGCTAGTAGTATTCACCATTGTTCAGTTTAGAAAGGGGAACTCATAACAAATTGCTTCTTGAGCATGCTTCTGTGAACATATTTTAAATGAAAAACAGACTTCTACTAAGAATTTTTTAACAGTTTCGCACAAGTCAAAAGTTGTTATTAAAACAGATAAAGCAATACTCGTTCTATAAATTTTGTGTGTAAAAATATATTGAAAGGCTTGGGAGTTTTATTGTAATGATACTCTTTTTACAGCATATTATCCAGAAATACAGATTTCTTTCATTTTTTACTAAGAATTTTAAAGAATTTAAAGAGCATAACATAGCTCTCCAGAGGCAGTGGTTAAAAAATTAACATAATAAATATTTCTTGAGGAACAGAAAACTCCTGTCTTTCACATAAAACACAGTGATGACAAAGGCCCAAGTAAGTAGATCAATAAACCAATTCACCCCTTGGTAAACACATCCTATAAAATACCTCCTTTGAGTTTTGCTAAAAAATCACTCCTGAGTCCTTCTCTGACCTTCCCTACTTAAAACTACAACCCTACCATCATTCTCCCATCAGAATTCCTAATTCTTATAATGCTGTTACTTTTCTGGAGTATTTTTTACCTTATACACTTTCATAATTAATTTATTTAACATCTTTGTGCATGATTTATTTATCTAGCATCTTTAACCTCTTTTTTTTTCCACTAAAGTGTAAACTCATTGTGGATAGAGATATTTTTTTTTTCTTTTTAGTTGATGCATGATGCATAGCCAGTACCTAGAATATGGCTTTCAATAAATATAAATAAATGAATAAGTCCCTGAAACAAAATTGGAAAAAGTTATGAAGCTCATACTCTTACTTTCTGTTTCTTGATTCTCAAACTATGGGTAACAGATGAGGATGTAACAGATGCCAACAGAAGACAAAATGCACCGGTTATTAAAATGATTTGCATGTTAGTAATCAGTAAAAAAATAATACTATAAATGATTCAATTCTTTATCTTATGTTAAAGTAATTGCTATAACAGGTACCATTTTAAAATTGCTAATGGATGAATTGCTTTTGTAGTTATAGAATTGCTCTTATAGATCTAAAAATGTTCCCCAGAGAGCTCATGTGATGAGCCATATAGCAACATTAGGAGGGAAAGAGCATGGATTAGGAAAGCTGTAACCTGATCAGTGGCTGAATCCATCTGATGGATTAATAATGTTAGTGAACTTACTGGGAGGTGGTGAAATTGATGGGCAGGATGGGCATGACTGCATGAAGTAGGTCACTGGGCGTGTGAACTTGGAGACCTATATCTCTTCCTGGCCCCTTCCTCTCTTTCTGCTTCCTAAATACAGAAGCTGAACACACCTTTCCTCTACTACACCCTTCCACTGTAAAGTTCTGCCTCACTTCAGGCCCAAAGCAATGGAGTCAGTCAACCATTAGCCAAACCTCTGAAACTGAGAACCCAAATTAAACTTTTCCTCCTCTAAGGTTTTCTTGTCTGGTATTTTGGTCACAGAAACAGAAAGTTAACTAACACCATTTCCTTCTTTTTGAATTTTTTGTTCGTACTACATAAGGAGATAATTCATACTTCTATTTACCATATTTTAAAACTGATAAATATTTGAACATATTTTGCCAACATTTTATACAAAATATTCATGCCACAATGATAGTTCAAGAATATTCCAATTAGCATTCATATACCCTCTCTATTGGATTCAACGAAGTTTTGCCATGTTTTCTTTGTCAGTCATTTCTCCAAGTCTTATTTCATTTTGATAGTGTAAAATATGCAGATACTAATATCTAAGTGTTAGGGATACTCACCATTATAGACCAATCTCATTAATATTAACGCAGCATTTCTAAGTAAAATTTTAGCACACTGATTACAACAAGGCACTGAAACAAACAAAAACACAAGATCACTATGTGGCATTTACACCAGGAATGCAAGGGTGTTTCGCTAATAGGCAAATAAGCATAAGATATATAGAATAAAAGAAGTGATGAAGTAAAAAATCAATGAACTAGAAGAGATATACAAAATTAATGAGCACAAAATCTAAAAAAGGAAACAATGAAGTAAAAACTAGAACTAGAAGACATAACTTAATAAACAAAAAATTTGTATCCCTGAAAACATTAGTACAATTGACAAATTCACAGCTAGAGGTGTTATTCAGTGTTAGAGCATGTGCTTAGAGAATGTAAGGCCCTGGGTTTGATTCTCAGCGTGAAGTAAAAAATAATTGACAAATTCTGATGATCAAAAAATACAAAAACAGGGGGTGCTGGGGAGATAGCTCGGTTGGTAAAATGCTTGCCTTGCAAGCACAAGGCCCTGGGTTTGATCCCCGGTACTGCAAAAGAAAAAAAAAAAAAAAAAAAAGATGATCACTATTAGAAGTGAAAGAGAAGATATGAATCATTTAACAGAAGTTAAGTGAATAATAAAAATACTTAGAGTTTTTTTTTGTTTCGCCAAATGTGAACTTTTCATCAACCAAAAATCTTCAAATAGTTTCATGTAAATTGTTTGAACAACGTTAAAATAATTGTTACAAGCTTGTAACATGTATACAGTTACAGTAACTATATCCCTAAACCTTTGAAAAAAAAATTGAGCTGAGCCCAGGAACACTTTAAGAAAAAATTAACTCTTAACTCCACACTGCAGTTTTAAAAACTTGGGTAAATTATTTCTGCTTCATGGGATTGATATTCAGATTTAATGAGCTAATTTAAGCAGATGTATAACTTTTACTCAATATTTATATACACAAGAATTAACTATCATTTTTATTCTTCATGTAAACCCCATACAAATTCAGTTTTTCTTACTACTGTATCCTTGAATGTATTATTAGCTTTCAATAATGTTTTTGGATGATTTTAATTAAAAAATAGTACAAATAGAAATTTTCATATATGATTCAAGATGAAATTCTGAAAGACATACATTGACATATTAACAATGATTAGCACTATTATGTATAATTTTGTTTTCCTCTATATTTATATTTATAAAGATTTTTATTTGAAAATATTTTGTTTTAAAATATAGAATAAAACAATGAGATAATATTCTACACTCTCCAGCATATACCTGCTTTGATCCAAGAATTCTATTCTTCATTGTTTACCCAAAAGAAATGTAAAGAAATGTGCAACCAAAACTTGCAAAACACTGTTAATTGCAACTTTATTCAAAACAGGTAAAAACTAGAAATAGATAAATGTCCATCTATAAGATAATTGATTAATAATCTATAGTACATGCATACAATAAAATGCCCTGCAATAAAAAGAAACAAAATACACATGTATGCACATAGATGAATTTCAAATATGTACATGTGTCTATTTTGAGCAAAGTAAGTTATGCATACATATATTGATATAATATTGTTTACATCAAGTTTTATAACAAAAGAAGACAATGGTTGATTTCATGAAAAGTTGGGGCAAAGTTTTACTAGAAAGGGTGGAAGGGAACTTTGGGGAGTTATGGTAAAGTTTCCTATGTTCATGGTTTTTAAGATTACATACATGCATGAATCCAGTAATGTTAGCATGCAGAAAATGTGCATTTATGGTTTTTATAATTCATTTTAATTAATTATTGTCTCAAAAGAAATTGTAAGCAAATACTGAAAAATAAGTTGCTATGCTGAAGTATTTAGCATAAAGTATATGAATTAATTAAATAATGAATAGAGAATTGGATACACAGTGAGTTCCTGAAAAAGTGAACAAGTAAATGTGAATTATTGATATATGTAGAGTATATGAATATTTCCTGTTTTTTCTGCCGTTTGTTGAAAATTTTTAACCACAATATAATGTTGAATATAGATGTACAGTGAATTCACAAAAGAAAAGTTTGGATCAATAATGTTACACTCATGGAGGTGGAGGCACGCAGTGAGTTTCTTGGACTCCTAGTGACCCCACCGGAATACTGGGCGGCTGTCTGGAGGAAGAGGCGTGTGGCGGGTCTCTGGGATTCAGAGCAATTGTACTGGGCCCCAGGTGGCTGCTCAGAGGAGGGGCCGCATAGCCAGGCGATTAGGTGCAGAGCAGGGTCCCAGGATCTAGGAGGCTTCTTGGTGGAAGAGCCGCACAGAGACAGGCTTAGGGCGGAGCGAAGGTTCCAGGCCTGCGGGCAGATTCTCTGAGGAAGGGCAGCCTAAGGAGAGTCATCTGCAAAGGGTGAGGCTCCCAGGCCCAGGAGGTAGGGCCGGGCCCCTGGGAACTTTGCAGAGGAAGGCAGCCCAGCCCAGGCGGTAGCTGTAAATTGAGGGGAACCTCTAGGAGGGAACTGACCAGCGAGACCTCCCCACCGGGTGAGTCTTCCCTGCCGGGTGAGGTTTCCCCACAAGGACGGTAAAACCAGAGACTCAGGCCCAAACAGGCCTTGCCTCAGCCCACAGCCTAGGTCCCCTTTGGATGACCATTGGTCAACAAGTGGAGGCACCTCTGCCCACTAGCAGGGATTATACCCCACCTGAAGGCCACCACTCCTAGAGAGGCAGCTTCCTTGTGGAGCACCGCATTATCAACCTCCTCCAAGACTTCAGCCTACTGAAGGCTAAGGGGGGATATATATAGAAATCTTCAGGGACATTGTAAGTCAATAGAGGAAATCTGCAATATCTCAGCGGTCCTCTGATACCTGAACAATATGAGAAAACAAGGAAAGAAAATGCTGCAAACAAATCTAGATGTTACATCAATAAAACCCAGTGAGAGCATGGCAGAAGAAATGACAGAAAAGGAGTTCAGAATGTACATAATTAAAATGATCAGAGAAGCAAACGATGAAATGAAAGAGCAAATGCACGCACTGAATAATGAGATGAAAGAGCAAATGCAAGCATTGATTGATCGCACCAATCGACAGTTAAAAGAGCAAATACAGGAAGCAAAAGATCATTTCAATAAAGAGTCAGAGATATTGAAAAAAAACCAAACAGAAATCCTTGACATGAAGGAAACAATAAACCAAATTAAGAACTCCATAGAAAGCATATCCAGTAGGATAGAACACCTGGAAGACAGAACCTCAGACATTGAAGACAAAATATTTAACCTTGAAAACAAAGTTGAACAAACAGAGAAGATGGTAAGAAATCATGAACAGAATCTACAAGAACTATGGGATATCATGAAAAGGCCAAATTTAAGAATTATTGGGATTGAGGAAGGCCTAGAGAAACAAGTCAAAGGAATGAACAACCTATTCAATGAAATAATATCAGAAAATTTCCCAAATCTGAAGAATGAAATGGAAAATCAAGTTCAAGAGGCTTATAGGACTCCAAATACACAAAATTACAACAGACCCACACCAAGGCACATTATAATGAAAATACCAAACATACAAAATAAAGACAGAATTTGAAAGGCTGTGAGAGAAAAGAATCAAATTACATTCAGGGGGAAACCAATACGGATATCAGCAGATTTTTCAATCCAGACCCTAAAAGCTAGAAGAGCCTGGAACAACATTTTTCAAGCCCTGAAAGAAAATGGATGCCAACCAAGAATCTTATACCCAGCAAAACTTACCTTCAAATTTGACGATGAAATAAAATCCCTCCATGATAAACAAAAGCTAAAAGAATTTACAAAAAGAAAGCCAGCATTACAGAACATTCTCAGCAAAATATTCCATGAGGAAGAGATGAAAAACAAAGAAGAAAATCAGCAAAGGGAGGAATTATCCTAAAGGAATTGTCAAATAAAGGAGGAAACAAGTTGTGTCAAACAAATAAATAAATAAAATTTAAAAAATGAACCAAATGACAGGGAAACCAAACCATATCTCTATAATAACCCTGAATGTTAATGGCCTGAATTCATCAATCAAAAGACATAGACTGGCAGACTGGATTAAAAAGAAAGATCCAACAATATGTTGCCTGCAAGAGACTCACCTCATAGAAAAAGATACCCATAGACTAAAGGTGAAAGGATGGGGAAAAACATACCATGCACATGGACTCAGCAAAAAAGCTGGAGTATCCATCCTCATTTCCGATAATGTGGACTTCAAGCCAAAGTTAGTCAGAAGGGATAAAGAAGGTCATTTCATACTGCTTAAGGGAAGCATAAATCAGCAAGATATAACAATCATAAACATCTATGCCCCAAACAGTGGCTCATCCATGTATGTCAAACAAATCCTTCTCAATTTCAGAAACCAAATAGACCATAACACAATAATACTAGGTGATTTTAACACGCCTCTCTCACCACTGGACAGATCTTCCAGACAAAAATTGAACAAAGAAACCATAGATCTCAATAACACAATCAATAATTTAGACTTAACGGACATTTATAGAATATACCATCCAACCAAGAGCAAATACACTTTCTTCTCAGCAGCACATGGATCCTTCTCTAAAATAGACCATATATTATGCCACAAAGCTAATGTTAGCAAATACAAGAAGATAGAGACACTAGCATGTATTCTATCAGATCATAATGGATTGAAGTTAGAAATAAATGAAAGAGTAAAACACAGAAACTATTCCAACATCTGGAGATTAAACAATATGCTATTATATGATGAATGGATAACAGAAGATATTAGGAAGGAAATTAAAAAATTCTTAGAGGTAAATGAGAACAAAGAAACATCATATCAAAATCTCTGGGACACTATGAAAGCAGTACTTAGAGGGAAATTTATTTCATGGAGTGCATTTAATAAAAGAAGTCAAACTCAACAAATAAACGACCTAACACTACAGCTCAAAGCCCTAGAAAAAGAAGAACAGAACAGCACCAAAAGTAGTAGAAGACAGGAAATAGTTAAACTCAGAGCTGAAATCAATGAAATTGAAACAAAAGAAACAATACAAAAAATTGACAAAATAAATAGTTGGTTCTTTGAAAAAATAAATAAAATTGATAAACCTTTAGCCACACTAACAAAGAGAAGATGAGAGAAAACCCAAATCACTAAAATTCGGAATGAACAAGGAAATATCACAACAGACAGGATTGAAATACAAAACATAATTAGAAGGTATTTTGAAAATCTATACTCCAACAAAATAAAAAATTTTGAAGGCATCAACAGGTTTCTAGAGACATATGAATTGCCTAAACTGAACGAGGAGGACATAAACAATTTAAATAGACCAATTTCAAGTACTGAAATAGAAGAAGTCATCGAAGGCCTACCAACAAAGAAAAGTCCGGGACCAGATGGGTTCTCAGCCGAGTTCTACAAAACCTTTAAAGAAGAGCTCATTCCAATACTTCTCAAAGTATTCCATAAAATAGAAGAGGAGGGAACCCTCCCAAACTCATTCTATGAAGCCAATATCACCCTGATACCTAAACCAGACAGAGACTCATCAAGGAAAGAAAATTTCAGACCAATATCCTTAATGAACATCGATGCAAAAATTCTCAACAAAATTTTAGCAAATCGCATACAAAAACATATTAAAAAGATAGTGCACCATGATCAAGTGGGTTTCATCCCAGGGATGCAAGGTTGGTTCAACATCAGGAAATCAATAAATGTCATTCACCACATTAATAGACTTAAAGTCAAGAATCACATGATTATTTCAATAGATGCAGAAAAAGCATTTGATAAAATACAGCACCCCTTCATGCTCAAAACACTAGAAAAAATAGGGATAGTGGGAACATTCCTTAACATTGTAAAGGCCATTTATGCTAAGCCCATGGCTAATATCATTCTAAATGGTGAAAAACTGAAAGCATTCCCCCTAAAAACTGGAACAAGGCAGGGATGCCCTCTTTCACCACTTCTATTCAACATCGTTCTTGAGACTCTGGCCAGAGCAATTAGACAAACCAAAGAGATTAAAGGGATACGAATTGGGAAAGAAGAACTCAAACTATCCCTGTTCGCTGATGACATGATTATATATTTAGAGGAACCTGGAAATTCCACCAGAAAACTCTTAGAACTCATAAGTGAATTCAGTAAAGTAGCAGGTTACAAGATCAATGCCCATAAATCCAACGCATTTTTATACATAAGTGATGAATCTTCAGAAAGAGAAATTAGGAAAACTACCCCATTCACAATAGCCTTGAAAAAAATAAAATACTTGGGAATCAATCTCACAAAAGAGGTGAAAGACCTCTACAATGAGAACTATACAACACTAAAGAAAGAAATTAAAGAACACCTTAGAAGATGGAAAGATCTTCCATGTTCTTGGATAGGAAGAATTAATATTGTCAAAATGGCCATACTACCTAAAGTGCTATACAAATTCAATGCAATTCCAACTAAAATCCCAATGATGTACCTTATAGAAATAGAGCAAGCAATTATGAAATTCATCTGGAAGAATAAGAAACCCAGAATAGCTAAAGCAAATCTTAGCAGGAAGAGTGAAACAGGGGGTATTGCAATACCAGATCTTCAACTCTACTACAAAGCAATAGTAACAAAAACGGCATGGTATTGGTACCAAAATAGAAAAGTAGATCAATGGTATAGAATAGAGGACACGGACACAAACCCAAAGAAATACAATTTTCTCATACTAGACAAAGGGGCCAAAAATATGCAATGGAGAAAAGATAGCCTCTTCAACAAATGGTGCTGGGAGAATTGGAAATCCATATGCAACAGAATGAAACTAAACCCATATCTCTCACCATGCACGAAACTAAACTCAAAATGGATTAAGGACCTCGGAATCAGACCAGAGACCCTGCATCTTATAGAAGAAAAAGTAGGTCCAAATCTTCACCTTGTTGGTCTAGGATCAGACTTCCTTAACAGGACTCCCATAGCACAAGAAATAAAAGCTAGAATCAACCACTGGGATAGATTCAAACTAAAAAGCTTTCTCTCAGCAAAGGAAACTATCAGCAGTGCAAAGAAAGAGCCTACAGAGTGGGAGAATATCTTTGCCAATCATACTTCAGATAGAGCACTAATCTCCAGAATCTATAAAGAACTCAAAAAACTCTACTTTAAGAATTCAAATAATCCAGTCGACAAATGGGCTAAGGAAATGAATAGACACTTCACAGAAGAAGATCTACAAGGAATCAACAAACATATGGAAAAATGTTCAACATCTCTAGTAATAAGAGAAATGCAAATCAAAACCACCCTAAGATTCCATCTCACCCCAATTAGAATGGCGATTATCAAGAATACGAGCAACAACAGGTGTTGGCGAGGATGTGGGGAGAAAGGTACACTCATACATTGCTGGTGGGGCTGCAAATTAGTGCAGCCACTCTGGAAAGCAGTGTGGAGATTCCTTAGAAAACTTAGAATGGACCTGCCATTAGACCCAGCTATCCCACTCCTTGGCCTATACCCAAAGGACTTAAAATCAGCATACTACAGAGACACAGCCACATCAATGTTCATAGCTGCTCAATTCACAATAGCCAGACTGTGGAACCAACCTAGATGCCCTTCAGTTGATGAGTGGATAAAGAAACTGTGGTATATATATACAATGGAATATTACTCAGCCATAAAGAATGATAAAATTATGGCATTTGCAGGCAAATGGATGAAATTGGAGAATATCATGCTAAGTGAGATAAGCCAATCTCAAAAAGCCAAAGGACGAATGATATCGCTAATAAGTGGAGGATGACACATAATGGGGGGAAGGGAAGGGTTAGTGTTAGGGTTTGAGTTAGGGTTAGGGAGGGGGGCAAGTATGGAGGAAGGAAGTACTGTATAGAGGGTAAAGAGGGGTGGGAGGTGTGGGGGGAAGGGAAAAAATAACAGAATGAATCAAACAACATTACTCTATGTAAATTTATGATTACACAAATGGTATGCCTTTACGCCATGTACAAACAGAGAAACAACATGTATCCCATTTGTTTACAATAAAAAAAAATTAAAAAAAAAATAATGTTACACTCAAATTAAAATGTATCTAGATGGCAACAGAATTTAGGACATAAATAATCCCTTCTGTTACTGAAAGTACTTTACATTAGTAAGGTGGGGGGGTTGGGCAGAAACACTGTAATATTTAGAGTTATACACTTGGCTTTTTATTCTTTGAGTTGTACATATAAGTACTTTAATCAGAATAGTTTATGAGGACGTTTCATCCGTTAAATTATACAAATTTAGCTTTCTGTACATTAGAATGCTTTTTTTCTTTTGCATCAAATGTAATTCTGTCTAAATTATTTAGCTGTTGTTCCTTTGCACACACATAAGCACTTTTTATTATTTATTCAGAAATAAAAGCTTAAGATTTGAGGATTATTTCATTTCTGAATAAATGTATGCTTCCTCTTTCTTAGTATAGAATGAGTGGATATATATTTTAGGGACATTGAAGCTGGCTACCAGCTTGGAGAAGATGAAAATGTTAATTCAAGGGCAATTGATATTTAACATCAAATACAAAATTAACCTTTATTAACTTTAGATATTTCTGAGGTTATTAATTAGTGGGTATTTCTTTGGATAATAATGTGACTTAACATTGTCATCTTTACAAATGCAAAGAGTAAATTAAGTGATGTTTAGCTTTCTATATTAATTAGAACAAGGAAGTGTCTGTTTTTCTTAAATGGAGTTTTATAAGTCTGTTTTTAAATGAATATCTACATAGGTAATAGAGACAAGTGATCTCAGAAGACCTGGACTATAGTTCTGAGATAATTAGATGAACAAATAACATAATAATTTTAAAGGATTAGTTTTGCATTTGAAATTCAATTAAATTGACACTTTTTATTTTCATTACTCACGGAGAGAAATATGGTACTTCTCAGTGCCAAGGGGTCCTTGATAGAGGGAAGGAATTGATGGAGCAATTCACTTCTCAAAATTAATACAGGGAAGGGTAATTCTCAGGGGTTAAAACAGTAGAACATGATATTATATAAAGTTTGGCCCAGGTGAGACTCCCAGTTCTTTTCTTCCTTCTTGCACCATGTGAAGTTTGGATAACTAAATTCCAGCTTTCAAAAAACTTAACAACAAAAAGTAATGCAGCCAAAAAATGAGCAAAATTATCTGCATGAACTCTTTTCAAAAGAAAAACTATAAATTTCCAATAAATATATGAAAATATGCTCAATATCTTCAGTCATCAGAGAAAACAAATCAAAACTACATAGATGAGTGGATACATTATTATCCAAGGAACTACTCACTAATTAATAACTTCATCTTATCCCAGTCAGAACAGTTATTATCAACAAAACAAAAGAACAACAACCAAAAATAAATGCTGGAGAGGGTGTGGGGAAAAAGGAAGTCTCACATATTGTTGGTGGAGATGTAAAAGAGTAAAGTCACTATGGAAAAAGTGTGGAGGTTTCTCCAAAAATTAAAAATAGAAGTATCCTATCATCTAACTCTATAAGCCCTGGGTATATACATAAAGGAAATGAAGTCACCATACAAAGGATATACCTATATATCCAGTCATTGCTGCACTATTCACAATAGCCTCTATGCAATCAGTGAAGCTACCTGTCAACAGGTAAATGGATAAAGAAGATATGATATATATACACAATGGAGTATTATTCAACTATACAAAAGAATGAAACTCTGTCATTTGTAAGAAAATGAATGGACCTAAAGGACATCATATAAAGGGAAGAGCACCAGACCCAGAAGGACGCATACTGCGTGTTTCCTCTCATATGTGGAAAAAGCAGCAACAACAAAAAAAATGACTGAAAATAGAAGAGGAAATATTAGGGAAGGGAGAGAGTGGGGAGAGAGGGCAAGGAGAAGGAGAGTGGATGTGATCAAAGCACGATATATGCATGTATGAAAATATCACAGGGCAACTCATTAATTTTTACAATTAATGTGTTATAATATAAATTATGAAATATCTTATTCTGTTCAAGTCAGAGAGGTTGTTTTAGTTTATTTTTCAGCTCCTCTTTTGTGGTAATTGTACTGTGATTTTATAAGATGCTAACATTCATTTGAAGAAACAGAATGATGTAGATATAAAAGAAATATTTGAGCTACCTTTGCGATCCTCTGTAAATCTAAAATTAGTTCACATTTAAAGTTTTAAATGAAGCATATGCATGCCCCCAATATTATGTAGACAGTGGCTATCCAATGCTCCATTAAAGAGTGAGAAATAAACGGATAACTAATTTCTATATATTTTCTCACACATAGTGAGTGTACAATTAATATAAATAGATATATTACTAAGTCCAGGTATCTGTGCTTCACAGTTTTGTGATGTATCACCTAATATTATGTTTAACTTTAGATTTGTCCTTGCTTACTTTCTGTTTTGACTTTAATATAAGGAATGGCAATTTTCTTTTATGCTATAGGATTGGTTACCTTAAGGATAAATGTCTCATACTTAACACATCTCATCATTGAACAAAATTCGGTAAATATTATTAAAACTTATTTCTTAGATGGTCATAAGATACATAAAGTATAGAATTTTTCTTAGCATTGATTTCCATTTTGAGTGTATTCACCAAAAGACAGTTAAAAGGAGTACTCAGAATCCAGGGTTTTCAACAGAAGCCCATTCATAGAAACAAAGACATCAAAATAAGGCAAGCTCAGAAAGGTATTTTGCATTCAATATTGTAAAATATTTTGATCTTTAAATTCACATTTTTAAGAAACTGTTGTTATTGCATACAGTATTTTTACATAAGTACTTCCTCTTTTTCTCAGGATGAATTTGAAGGACCCTATTTAAGAGAATGGGAAGTTCCTTGAGATTGAGAAACTACTAACATGCAGGAATGAGTGAAGTTTCTCTTTGTGATTCCTACTTCTATAAAAAAAAGTGACTTGTGTGTTGACCATAAAGTTCCTAGAATTACTATAAATGTACAAGAGTACTTTTGCATTAAAACTGATCATTACTTGAAAAGCAAAAGCATCCCAGAGTGCAAGCATTATTAGAGCATAAAACTAATCCCTCTGAAACTCTATCCATTTATGATATTTGGTCAGAGGAAAGACTCATAATATTTTCCCTCGTTAGTGTTCAATAAATGTTTACTTGAAGTGCACTGAATTTTAATCTAGATCATGTCTCAGTGTTGTTTTCTCATAATTAATTTTGCCTAAGACAATGTCCTTTTCCATTCCTAGCTTCAGTTCTGTAGCTTCCAGATATTTTACTACCTGACTTAGCATTCCTTTTTGTTTAGATATTTTTAAAGCACTTTTATTGTTCACCATGTATATCTCCATTCTCTGTCTAGTTTGTTTTCAGTATGTCAAGTTCCAGCTAATTTTCCTCTTTGTTAATATCTTCCACATTCTGAGAGTCTTGTTTGTTTTGCAAATCAAATTTTATGCAGCTTCAATTCTTTTTCTTATTTCTGGCATTGCTTATACTAATTGTTTTGCAGTAAAATTCAACCTACCCCTGATATTTCTTTTTTGCATATGAATAGACAAAGGTTCTGTCTCCTAAAATGCTCATTCATTTCCTGTGAGAGTTTTAATGGCTGAGATGTTTATGCATTCTGTTGTTATTTTACTTTAATAAATACTGTAGATATTTTCATCCTAATCCACAAATTGATAACTTTTTCATTTTGCTAATATTTGTTTGCAATTACCTTGCTAATCATTAGATATTAAGTATAATATTACATTTTGCACTAGGCTCAGTGCTGAGTAAACTGAATGCATCAGTTTTTGATAACATCAAAAGAATTCTATAAAATTGGTATCATTATGCCTCCCTTTCAGCTGATGAAACTGAGGATAAGGTATTTTAAGTAATTTTCCTAGGTGAGTTTTGTCAGCAAATGAAAGTTCTTACTTTTAAATTCAGATCTTTTATCCCTCAAACCTATTCTTCAACCATTCATTCATGCAATTCACATTATTGTTTAATAAATCATTAAGAGAGGGCCCATTTAATTCAAGTACTGCTGGTGCCTTTCTTTGATTCACTTAAAGGAGTTATTTCTTCTGGAAAACAGAAATGCCAAAGGTTGGTAATGTTGAACCCTCAGCCTTCAGGTCCAAGTATCAGGTTTGTCACCTGAAAGGTCTGAGGGGGATATCAATGGAATACTCTTTGGAATTTGACTATGTATGGGACCAATTTGGCCCTTACCCGCATTTGACACCTAAACCTAAATGAGATGGGAGAAACGTGCAATTGAGAAGTTATAAGCAATTCAGCGTCCTTATTTCCCTGACCACTATAGTCACTTGACTAATGCATCTAGGGAAATTGTTAAGGGATCAGGCCTGTCAGATTTGTCCCTGCTGTTGTCAGCATAGTCTTAGGATGAGGCCTGGCTCTGGAAGTCCTAACAGATTTGGCCACTTGCCACCTCAAGAGTGCAATCAGAGAGATGAGTGATGCTGTAGCAGGCAAAGTACTTATTCAGAAAGACTGTACCTAGAAAAACAGGGGATCCGGAATATAGGCCCTGTCTTGGGGGCTGGCAAAAGCCTGAGGATCACATAGGGAAAGAAGAAAAGTAGAAAGTAAGAAGGATGCATGGTCGAGTAGTCCTGGCCAAGTTTGGTCTGGTTAATTATTATCTCATGTCTGGTTCTGCAGTGCTCTGCTGGTGCTGGGGAAATTTTCATTGCTCAAGGAATTTATTTGGTTCCTATAGTAAGGTTGATATGCTTATAACGCTTGGTGTTTCTGGAACCTGAGATAAGCTGAGGAGCAATGACTCAAGAAAAGAAAAAGGAGTCAGTCAGAAGAGTGCCTGGGTCCTTTTCTAAATCCTAAATTTTAAAGGAGCCTGTTGCACTGCAGGGAATCTATGTTCTCTTCTTAGTTTAGATCTTCACAAGTGGGACAAGTGTTATGCCTCTTTCTTAACCTTGCTTCCTATGTGCATGTGTAGAATTATATCCTAACAGGTGTCTTTATTTAAAAAAAGCATTTTCACGGTTTATTTATCTGTTTGTCATTTAACTTTTCTGACACTTTCATGCTTATTTTAATGAGAACTAGAGAGAAGCAATCTGAAGCAGAAAAACTCAACTAACAGCTTCTGGAAAGCCCTGGTTTATGTTCATTGATGCAAATACAATATTTGGACATCAAAGAAACCTTTGAAGCCAGAATTTTGTCACTCATATATTAATTCAAAGAATGTTTGCTTTCCCTTCCTATTTCTTGAACCCTTTGCTTTCAGATAAATATATTCAATTACTCTGTACAAACATACCTATTTAAAACATTGAAAGATACAAATTATATTATTTCTATTTTAAATGTGAAAGAAAGGGCCATATACACTTACAAAAATAAGGGATTTAATATGAAAAAGTGCTTAAAAATTCTACATTAATAATGTAGGAAAGGGAAAATTTCCTTAACTTTCTTAGGGTTCCTGGTTAGATTTAGATAACATTGACAAAGAAAGATTGACAGGAGAAAAGTATGTCAAATGTACTTATTTAAACTTTTATATGATATGAAAGACTTTGGAAAGGAAGATTCAAAGACTTAAAATGAACTCTCTGTTTTTATGCATAAGTGTGATGAAGAAAACACCTCTGTGTGGAAATATGATTGAGCACAAGGGTAGTAGACTGATTGGGATATCCTGTGGGCTCAGATTCTTTTTGGTCTTTCTGTGTGGAATTCCTTCCTCCTAGATATAGGGCAGGACCCATCTGGAATGAAAGTCTTATAATCTACTATCAGGCAATGCAATTCACAGATTTTCTTGATGGCTAACTCTCAGACAGAAAGAAAACAGAAGATCAGAGTAAAATTTCTAGGTTTTTATGGCTCTTCGGGAGAAAGGGTTCTAATTTCTACAACTCACCTTGAGGAAGTGTAATTGGAGTACGGGCTTCCTTGAGTGAAAAGTGGAGCAAGAGGAAGAAGGGAAGAGAACAGAAAGATCTAGCTTCTGATCTTTCCTTCAGTAGAAAGTATTCCACACGCCAAGCCACCATGCTTTGAAGTGTTGCATTATGAGCCCTGAGAATAACATAGCTCAGTAGAATATAGCAGGCTAAATTCTACTTGAATCGATCACCTTGATTTTTCAAAAGAAATTTAATTTAATTTAGAAATTTATTCATAGATATCACCATCTGCCTAAATAGGTGTTTGTGTTTCAAGGCTCTACACCCACTGGTTATTCTCCTTGTTCTCAAAATTATATTCTGCACTTAAAATAATACAAAAAAGATAATGATTTCTTATTCTTAGATCATTCTTACAGCTGATTTCCTAGAAAGTCCCCATCTACTATGCATTAGCTCTGTCTCCAAACAACTTTCACAAAAACATCCCTACATTGTTCCCAAAAGAAAACTTCCAGGACTTTCTTCTCTGACCAGACATTAACCCAGGTTGCTCTCCTCAATACCCCCATGTATCCTTTTCCTCTTTGCCTGATACATACTTAGTTACTTACCATTAATTATGCTACCACTGTCTGTTTTATATCCCACTCGTGTTTTTCTTCACAAAATGTGGGATAATAATACTTAGCCTCCTAACTCTATACTCTCCTTTTTCAAGATTACTTCATTTTCTGGTTAATTTTCCCTCTATTCATGTTCCTTTCCATGACATGCTTTCTTCTACCCTTTGTCTATCTTATTTTTATAGATTCCAACTACCCTTTGCATGAAACCATGCTAGAGAATTCAAGTGATGACTTTCCTCTGGATTTCCAAACTCCGTTAATCAATACAAAATGATAAAGTACTTACCTACTTATTTTTCCTTTTTGTATTGATTATGTAATTTCACAATTCCACTTGTCTAAACTGTAGTCTTTGCTCCTATAGCAGTTTTCCATGATAAGAGAGTTAGAACAGGCAACCTCTTGTTAGAAAGAGTTATGAGAAAGATTATTTGGCAACATCACTGGATTCCATCTTGGTTTAATTCACTCTTCTAGTTTGATTTTGCCACCATGAACTATATAAGGAGAGAGAGAATCTCTTATGGAATTTCATAGGTCAACTAAAAGAAAGCCTAGGATTCCCTCAAGCCAAACAATTCTCAACTCTCAAACATGAACTTGACTAACAGGGAAATCACTTTTTCTGAAAAATATTTTGGGCTTTCTTTGAATAAGGAAAATCTTTGCCTTTGCTAGAGTTACAGTTTTCCTGGAGAGGTGTTTTCCATAATTTTCAAAAAGGTAAAAGGATGAGTTTTTGTTAGTCAGGATTGTATTATTGTGACCAAAATACATGACAAAAACAATTCAGAGGAGGAAAAGTTTACTTTGGTTCACAGTTTTAGAGGTTCAGCCCATGGATGGTCATCTGACGTCATCACTCTGGGCCTAAGGAAGAACATCATGGCAGATGGTCATGGCAGAGGAAAGCTGCTCATGACAGTTAGGAAGCAGAAAGAGAGAGAGGGTAAAGCCACCAGGAACAAAGTAAAAATCACAAAGGCACGCCCCAGTGACCTACTTTCTCCAACCACACCCAACCCACCTAGAGTTACCACCAGTTTGTCCATTCGAATTATTAATTCATCAAATAGATTAATTCACTAATTCATTTATAGTTCTTATAATCTAATTGTTCATCTGTGAACATTCCTGCATTAACACAAGAATGTTTGGGGAATACCTTCTATCAAAATCATAAGAGACTCTAATACAAATTTAAAAATTTAACATCAAGGACTTTGTCTTCTTGATTATTGTGGAAACCAGTATTTGTATTTATAATAATACAGAAAAGAAAGATTTGCATTGCATTAATTTTCTACAACCTAAATTATTTTATCCCTCAGAATGTAAAATAACCTAGTCAAATCAATAAAGGAGACACACACTTATTTGGTCAGATAATCCCCAGAAGGTGCTGCAGTGGAAGACTTAACACTCCATTACAAGGATACTCAGTATTCTTGTCCATTTCCAGACGGAGTAAATTTTGAAAGACTTTGGTCTAGTTAAATAATAGTCTTTGAGTTATTCCTTGATAGTTATAAAATATAAATTCACTTAAAAGAGTATGAGTCTACAGAAAAATATTAAATATGTGACAAATTAAAGGAAGGCAGACAACTGTAATTTTGGAAATGCTGAGAGGAGTAAAAACAAATACAAAAGTCCATGATTCAATACACGGTTATTAACTTCTTAGGGTTTCCTCAGAACTGCACTGGCTCTCTTCCGGAGTCTTGAGTGCAACTTGTACTGGATGCACCCATTTGAGGTTTCTGGCTTCTGTACCTGATCTTTTTCCTTCGACTACATCTTGCTTTGTTAAGTTTTGAGACTTTTAAAGCCTTGGTATCATTTCTTTCCCTTGTTTTGTTTCTCCATCATCTCCTTCCCTTCATTATTGCTCTCATAAAGGTATTAATCATTAATCTGTGCTTGCTGATTTGAGGGGAAAAAGGTGAAGCAAATGCTTATTTTAGGAATTTTTTCAAAATATACTTAACATTTTTAACATGGGGTTTTATACTTATAAATTATCATTTCTCAAAATTTCCTTTTAATATTTTCAGACAACATAGTTTGGATAACTGAAATAATATATAGCAAAACTACAGATTGGTTGGGGGACTACTGATATACTGAGTTCTATAACATGCCATGATACAAATCTTTGGAAGAAGCTATGCCAATCTCTCTAATTTTCAGATGTAGTTTTAGAAATAATGGCAAGAATGTGTCATTGGTGGCAGCAGTCACACTAAATTAATATAGGAGAGCAATTGGATCATAATTCAGCGTAGCACAATCTATGAGGATCCCTAAGAAAGACTAAGAGTGCTTTATGTATCCATAATATTTATGTCTCTATTATTCTTCCTACATCTTATGAAGTAAGAAACATGTCTCACTCTTTCAACAAGGTGGAAAAACAGAGACCCCAGAAATCAGTAACATTCAGTTTATCTCATTCATTTCATTGTGCTTATGCATTCTATTTCCTTGCTGTGAGTGCTTCTGTAAATCTATACATAAATACAGTTTATATATAGATTTACTATGGCATTGTTGGATCTCAATTAAATTCACGGAGGGGCTATCTATGTTGTTAGGTAGATAATGAAGCTGAGATGTTTCACATTTTAGATCTGCAGCCTGGAATTACCTCCTGAACTCTGGACTTACATATGCCATCTGCAAAATACATATCTCAAAGAGAAAATATACATGAAATAGAATTCCTCATTGTGACTACTCATACCACCAAAACTGTTCTACTGGTACCTTTTCCCTTTGTGGGTAACAGCTCCATCCCCAGGTACCCAGGCTCAAACCTGAGAGCCTTCCTTACTCTCACACCATGCATCCAGATCACCAGGAAATATTGTCTCTATCTTCAAAATATACCCAAATTCAACCACTTAACACTACTTCCAGAGATTCTGGTCACTACTATATTTTACTTGAATGTCTACCATAGCCTTTTGATTTGATTCTTTTGATTTTTTTCACTTTTTTTTTTCTTTCAGTCTGTTCTCAACAATGTAGTCAATGTGATCTATTTAAAACATGGTAAATCATGCCCTCCTAAAATCTTTTCAAAATCATCTCTATTATGTTACTCCAAATGAAATATAAGGCCCTGTGCTTTCTGCCTTCATCAGAATCTCTGACCTCATCTTCTACTAATGTCCCTGATTGTTATGCTCTAGACACTGAGGATATCCCACAATTATTGGGACCTGTTGGGCATACTCCCAACTCAGATCTTTGTTCTGACTCTTCTCTTTTTCTGGAATATTCTTCCTGAAGATATGCATGGAACTGACTTCTTTAGTCCTGGCTCAAATTTCACCTTACCGAGATAAATTTCTCAAAATTATGTGTCCTTTAAATTTAAAAATTTTAAGTAAAAAATCTAAATTCCATTTACTCTGCCTTATATTTGATTTCCTCTCTCCCAGGTGCATATCATCATATAACACACCACATTATTTATTTTTAAAGTTATATGTGTTTGTCAATCTCTCCACAAGTAGGATAAATAATCAGAATGTCTAGACACTTCATTGTTTTCTTCACTGATGTTTCCCAAGTAACAAGACTAGCTTCTGGCACAGATAAGGCAGTCGGTAAATATTCATTGCATGAGTAAGGGGACCGGCTGGTAACAGAAAGAGACAAAGGTCTATCTAGAAATAGACACACAGGGAAGTGTTGAGTCACTGTAAATGGGAAGCATTTAGCAGCATGTTCTTAAAGGTCTGCTGCTTACTAAAGCCTTGGATCCAGGAAGAGTTCTAGTATACAGCAACGTAAAAGTGCTTCTTCACAGACATATGAAATTCTTCTTCTGCCCACGTATATCCTTAATTTTGTCCTGTACTACCTGAAATAACTGTTCTTGCAATCAACGATGCCAGAAAAATTAATTTCTTAGTTAAATAAAACATACACACTCACACACACAACCAAGAAAAAGTCCTTGACTATGAAATGGAGAATCTACAAAATGGTATCTCAAAATTTTGGATTTCACTTAATATATGACCACTTTTATAGCTATAACTGAGGAACATTTATGCAAAAGATTTAGTTATTAAATCTATTAATGTTTATCAGTTATGTCTAAATTCTAAAATAGACAAGCATAAAAATAACTAGTTGCAATTTTCAGAATCAACGATTTTTAAACTTATTTTCAGTAAAAAAAGCAAACTTGGGGGAGATTTTATTAGATGTTCTCTTTGAAATCTGAGTTGAAACATGAAATTAAAACAAACCAATTAATCAAAATTGCTTTAAATATTCCATATTTTCAAATATATTTTATAGTTGTCAATTGAATAATAGTGTATGTTCAGCTCTCTACTCATGAGAACTTTGTGATTTTTCTTTTTTACTTCAAATAATGTCAGGAACAGTGTTTAGCATTTACAGGAAGATTTTAGAATAGTTCTTACTTTGCATCGAAGTATTTCAAAAGACCTGCGTTTGTCAAGCACTATTTGTCACATCAAATTTAATAATTTAATATTTAAAAAATATCATTTTAAAATCTCTGACTTCTCAAGAAAATGCAGTCTTTGAACTGCTTATGTTATAGCACATCTTCTTCTTTTTTCTTCTTAGTGACAATTTTTCACTGTCACAATCCTGCTTTTCTTGAATATGCAGATGATCCAAATGGTAATAAAATGATCGAGTGCTTACTTTTTGTGGGGTGCATTAGATCTTTCAGGCTACTTGAGTCCATTTAGCAAATTGCTACCCCAGTGCATTAAGTGGAACTCTGCTGGCCTAAAATCGTTAATGCACTTAATAAATTTGGCACTTGTAATTGCCAGTGATGTTAGTACATTTGCTTTCAGATTTTCACAGTAATGATAATAAGAAAGAATTTGTGCCCAAAGAATTATGTGGTTAGCCATCAGAATTATACAGGCTCTCCTCAATTTATAATAGACCCCTTTGTCATCTCATATAAAATAATGAATGTTTCAGAAAATACTTCCAAAGATTTTATTTCATCTTGAAATGTGAAGTTCATTCTTCCTTGCAATAAGAGAAGCCACATACATATACAATGTATTTCAGTGCTTTATTTGCACTTTTCTCCTCATATTTAACTGAATTATCACTTTAAAAATATAATGTAAAAGGCAAAAATAATTTATATGATACACATAGAAATGAAAGGGCACAAAGTTTCAGCTATGCATGATGTATAAGTTCTGGAGAGCTAATGGAGAACATGGTAATTATACTTAGTAATACTATATTAGATACTTGAAATTTTGCTTAAAAAGTTGATATTAAATCTTACCACACCAAAAAAGTAACTATGTGAGGTGATGAATGTGTTAAGTAGTTTGATAGTGATAATCATTTCACAATGTATATGTTCATCAAAACATCATGTTTATGCTTACACATATACAATTTTTATTTGTCAAATTTACCTCTTTATAAAACTGTGGAAAAATAAAGTCATAGAAATAGAAGTAATTTCAACAAAGACTTCTGACAGCTAAATGATTATATTTCACAGAGATAACTCAGAATCCTATATTGAAACTCTTCAGGGAATTTCTGGTAGGTATCAGATTTTTTAGTAGAGAAACAATGGTTAAGGTTTCTTTTTTCTTCCACCCAAATTGAAGACATAATCACATAATATAGTTTTCTGTGTTGCACTAAATGAGTACTCAGGTATTGAAGTCAATCATTGGTGCCAAGTAATTAGTTTTAGTCAATAGACTTGCCTTATGGCTCATTTAAAGGCATGCATTATCTCTCTCTATAGTGAGACTCAACTCTGTCAATGTGACAATCAGAAAGGGAGCATCTTTAAGATGCTGCACTTTCCAAAGCATAAGTAGGTGTTGTGGAAGAGCTAATTCACCCTGCACATTCCAATACTACAAGCTCAGCAGAATTGAGCAAATGTTTTCAGGTATCCTAATTTCCTGTTATTCACTTCTTAATTAGTCAGTGAGAGATAAACCAAGCTCTATAAGCTTCCCTAAGGGTAACTGATGTAAGAGTTTAATTGGTGGTTTAGAATCACTTGGAAATTATTGCTAGCCTTAGAGTTGTGGTGTCAGTCCATCATATTGTCAGTAAGTGTAGCCTCTATAGACCATGAGTCAGCTTCCATGCCTGATCATGTCACCACTTTGTTAATGCTTTGCTTCTCTAAATTTTCTACTGTGCTCTCTAAAAATTTAAGCTCTTTCAACTATAAAGGAAAAAAAGTCTCTATTTACCCTACTATTGTTACTTATTTGGCTCTGTTGCCACAATTTTTGCTGGGTGTCAAGATTACTTTTTGATATTTCCGTCTAATTCCACAAACTGTTCTTTACCTTGGGTTATTAAAACAGTATGACTCAGTTATTGAGATTCTATCCTACACATTTTAAAATGCAGATTCGTGTTTTACTTCACGTTCCTCCCCTTCTCCCAATCCAGGCTCAGTAAGACCTGAGTAGTCTGCATTGCAGTGGGTAGGGAAACTTGCCCTGCTTATCTCAAATTTTTCCGTTAGGCTTGATCTCAGAGGATGGTACAATAAGGAAAAGGGAAAGCGAACTGTTTTTTAATGCAAGTGGCAATAAGCTGATTCCTGGAAACATACAACCACACACTGAGCAGCCCACCACATTGCAGGTGGTAAGCTGTGGTCCTTTTTTGGTGATTATACAAGTATCTTATATATCAGGTATCTTGTATATAGAATACAAGAAGTTTATAGAATCAGTGAAAAGAAAGGTAAAAGCCTCACTGTTGAGACACTCGACTGTAAACAGTAGCCCTGTTGGAGGTT
This sequence comes from Sciurus vulgaris, assembly GCF_902686455.1. NCBI lineage: Eukaryota > Metazoa > Chordata > Mammalia > Rodentia > Sciuridae > Sciurus > Sciurus vulgaris. The sequence continues at coordinate 55,098,645 of NC_136462.1, read as the reverse complement.
TCTTTTGCTTGGTTACATGTTTCAGCTGACCCCAGCTCTCCGTGACATCCCACCTCCCACTGTGTGGATCTTTTTACCCCACGTTGTAGTAAGTCAGGTGAACTTGCTCTAGAAATCTCATCTACTTCCTTTGTCCCAAATCTGAGGTCCTAGAAACACCAAAGAACTATCTTCTCTACCCTCAGGATCCAGAATTGGAAGGAGACTTTCTCATCACGGTGGGTCTCACTCAAGGTGTTACTAGAATCATCCTGACTGGAATGGCACCTCACAGCCTGCAGGTTAGTGCTTCTGAGTATCTCTGAAGTTTTACTATTTATTTTTTATTCAGTGTTGCAGTCAATAGCCTAGGTGAGTGGTTCTCAAACTGTGAATGGTGAGTTCCCCTAGGGGAGTTTGTTAAGGGAAAATGCTTGTTCACTGTTAAGAATATGTGCTGGAGTAAGAACAATAAAAATCATGGGATGATATTATCCCAAAGCTGGGCCTTCTGGGCACTGGTTGTGATTTCAGGGCAGTAGCACAAGTCGGTGGGGTTTATCTTCTGTATGATTCAGCATCTGCCCACATGTCTTCTCCTCTCTGGTGCATTATGGTGCCTCTTTTTCTCTACTCAATATATTTCCCCACTTTAAAGCTTCTTTCTCATGTTTTTAGAAGACCTTTTCTATAGTGTTCCTTTTCCTTCAATGGGGAACCATGGGTTTTAAACTTAGCTGTATCCCAAGATGATATAAGGCAGAAAGAATCAAGGAACCCTGACTCAGGGTTTGGGGTTAAACATTAATTAATGTTCTCACTAACTGGATCTTTGTGTTTTAGTTCAGTGGAATTTTTCTCAATAATCTACTAGTTGGAAAACAGTATTTGGCTGACACTGCTTAAGTTATTGGGACAAATAATGAGTAAGGAATTTGTAATTTGAGAGTGGTGATAGATGTCTAGATATATAGCTATAAAACAGTTTAGGTGGATGCACCATGTATTTTGGAAACCCTGAGGAAATTAATACTAACTCATCTGAGAATACAAGGAAGAGGGAACACACGAGTTGAGTCTTACAGGGTGATTAACTTCCAAGTGGTTATATTAGATTTTGACCCCTCTAAGAACAGCTGCCTTCCTTAGTGCCCACCTGTCTCAGAGGATGAGTAAACCAGTAAGACCTTCATTTTGATACTCTAGTCAGTCATGGACAGCATGTTCAGCATTTGACAAAATTCAAATCAGTAAAAATCAGTATTCAATTAGAACATGACAAAATCATAAAAAGAAAAAAAAAAACAGCTATGGTAACGAGTGATGAGGAAAGAGGCAAGTGTACATGAAATACAACGGAGAGTTTAGTACATGACAGGGAGGATGGACAGTTTCATGAAAAACTAACATTTAACTGTGTATGAGCCCATTTGTGCAGAAGAAAGAGAGAATGCTCTGGAAAGGAAAACATCATGAATACTTAAGAAGAACCAAGGGCATAAAATCAGTAACGTAAAAGACATGGAAAGAAGGAAAAATTGATAGAATTTGCTAACAAGATGCTAGCAGCATAATGAAACCAAGAAAGGAAGGCATAGAAGTCTATCCAAAATTTGGAAGGTTTTATCCAGAATATAGATTGAAGAAAAGTTTAAAGATAAAAGCAAGATGTGTGTGTGTGTGTGTGTGTGTGTGTGTGTGTGTTTGTAGAAGTCAAATGGAGTTAAAATTTTGAACCTTTCTTCTCACATTCATGTGCTTTAGGAGAGACACAGAGAAGAAGGAAGAATCAGAAAAAGTAGACTAAGTAAATAATCTGAACACCCAACTAGTAAGCAATATGTAGTAAAGGCAACAGAGATTATCAAAACACAGACGTTCCAAATAAAAACCAATGATTTAAATCGAATGTTTAAGCTCCTTATCATAAGTAGGCAGCTATTCAATTTTTGTTGTACTGATTTCCTTCTTTCTAAACGTATTTGACACATCAGAAGTTTTAAATACTTTAACTGTATCTCTGAATTTTTTATGGCCAAAAAGAGAGAGCTTATCTGAGAGTGTCTAACTTTATTCATCTAAAAGATAATATGCCACCAGCACAAGGGAGATAGGGAGACTAATAAACACAAATCATATAAATTTCAACATCAAGAATTATATTTTTTAAGATTCTATTTGTTAGAAACAAATTTAAGCTTCCTTTAATCATTTGAGAGTGACATGATTTTTAATCAGTCCTAGATATGTGCAAATCTTTTTTTCTTTTTTTTCTGCTCTTCCCACTACAAGATATAGAGAAAAAGATGAAATTTTAGGTAATTTTCAGTGTTTGGTGGCTTGAAAAGAGAACAAACGCTTTTTTCTCTTTATTTCTATTACCTATTTGTTTCCTAGTGTATTCTCAAACCTATCAAGGGCAAATAACACCACAGCATCCTACAATGCCAACACTTCCTTCTTACCAGCTTTGGTATTTTTTTCTCCACATCTCTTGTCACTGTTCAACACTTCATGCAATTTAGTTATTTTGTGATGGTGGTGAAGGCAGTGGTGGTGGTTGTCCTTCTATTTCCTCTGGAATACAAGTTGAATAAAGGTATGGATTTTTGTTAACACTGTTGTATTCTTTTTTTAAAAACTGCTTTTATTGTAGATGGACCCAATACCTTTATTTATTTTTATGTGGTGCTAAGTATCAAACCCAGGGTCTTGTGTGTACTAAGTGAGCACTCTGCCACTGAACCCCAACCCCAACCCAACACTGTTGTATTCTTAGTGTATAGAACAATGCTTGGCTCACTGCAGTCAAGCATTTGTGGTTCATGTTAAATAAATGGATACACAGATATGCGTGTGTGTATCAATTTAATAAATCCCATCACAATATTTGTGGGTAGAAACATTTTATTACCATTTAGTAATTAATCAAACAAAAATTAAATAACTTGGACTATAACATACTATGAAAGTTGTCACTTCACAAACCATTTATCTGAAGAAATTTTTATAGATAGAGGACAGAATGTAGTTGTAACAAATTATAAGTGGTCCTCCAAATCCAGTGATTCTATTTCTGGATTGTTCTTACTTTATACTTGCTACTCAGTTCTGGAAGGTTTACTCATAATAGCTAATCAGATAAGTGTTACTTTACTTAGGGATAAGGAACATCAGGCTTATAATAACACCTTTAGAAATGAGCATATTTAATAAAAGACTGTTCAAATATTGTTTCTTTCTCAACTGACTCTACAGCATCATAGATTTCATTACACCCTGAGTAAGGATATTTCTCTGATTAAATTTAAGTTTCAGATAAGAGTTAATCTCATATAAAGATAGTTTGCTTATGCTATATCTTTAGAATTTTTAATACTTTTACTTTATAAATTCTCTAATAATTTTGCAAAATATCAGATTGAGAGAAATAGGGTTCTTGGAGCAATTGACCCACACAGTCTCTCATAGCATTCTTTCTCCAGAGCTCCAGTCTCCCATTCATGGTTACCAGAGCTTAGTCACTACAGTAGTTTCACACTATGAAGAGATGCTAGGTTAATGAGCTAAAAATGGTCTGTGGAAATGGAATGTTATCTTATTTTCAATGTGATCCTCCTAAATTTTGCAGTACCAAAAAAAAAAAGGTGGAATCAACATTTAGAGATCCTGGATAAATGGGATATATTATCTGAGAATTGAATAGAGCTACTGTGAGTACATACACAAATCATTTACTCAAGATTTATTATTGTCTGTTTCCCATCCAGAAGATGGGCTCTAGATTGTCTTAAACATGAAAAAGCAAAAACACATCCTCATTGATGATATTAACTCAGAGTGGGTGGTGTCATGCATCTTGTTCACATTGTATTCCCAGTTCTTAGCAGCATGCCTAGCTCCTACTAGTATGTTATATAGTTCTGTTAAGTGAATGTGTGCTTGAAGGGATGAATGCAGGAGTGAGAAGGAAGCAGAACGGTTTTAAACTCAGCATGACTGAGTTGCAATGCCTGCTTAATATACAAAACTCATCTGCCTTCCCCGCAATACTAAAGACCCAACTAACTTATAATTTTAAAAAACCCTAAAATTTGACAAACTAAATTGTATTATTAAAAATAATTTTAAAGTTTGAAATATTTCCCTTTTAACTAAACATTGCTTAGATCAGAATTTTCCTTTCTAACAAAAGGAATTACATTTTATTGAGGGCACTGTTTTTATGCTATTATGTTGCAAAATTATTATTTTTCCAATCTTATTCTTAGAAAAATACATTTCTAAAGGAATAGTAGTAACAATATTAAGATATCATTTAAGAAGAGTCATGACATTCTTCATAGCCTACTTAATTTCAACAGAGAACTAACAATCTACCCTTCCTGATATTTATAACCAAGTGAAAACATCCATAAACTTCTCAAAAACTGTGTTTTGGGAGAGAAATCACATGAATAGATTTTCCTCACAACTAAGTCACATCATTTCTTTAGCAACATGGTGCGCTTGCACCTAAACCTCTTAGTCACACTGGGTTCTGCATGTGTATCCAAAAAACACCTTTTATGTTTGTATCATTAGAACATTTCATGTTATCACCATGACTTTTCCAGTTCTTCCCTAGGGGAGGTTGTGTTCAACGCTAAGGATGAAGACTACTGAAGTTTAAATACATGTCTTCTTTGCACAATTTCTGGTGTAATCCTAGATCCAAACTGTAGAGTGTCACAAAGGCCCAAATCAGGCCTGTTCATGTGCAGACTGCTGTGTACAAACACCATCAAAATAATTGAAGTGGATTTACTTATATGAACCTTATTCTATGCTGATATGTTATAGATAAGTTCAAAATAACAATGATGATTAAATTTTGATAAGAATAAAATTTTTTCCCAATTTTATTTCCTAGAGTGCCTCTATGATACATGTATTCATTATTCTTTGTGAAGAGATCAGCATAACTTCTGAGAGTCAGTCATTTAAACTTTTATTTTAAAATCATAAGAAGATTAGGAGAAATAATGATGTCAGATGTATAAAAATGTATACAGAAAAATTTCATGCTAATCTTTATATGCATATCTATATATATATAATTGCAAATAAAATAAGTAAATTCTGATTATTGGCATTTATTATTTTTGCATTCAGTCTTTTGTCAGTCTTCTCATCTTCCAAAACATTGCCATATGTTCTACAAATATTGTAGTTATAAACAAAACATTTAAACCATTAAACACCACTAATATAGTAATTGACTTTATACCTGTAAACAAATAATACTGGGATTAGAAGCAAGTACTTTATGGTGACATATGTCAATAGCCCCTGGTTTGGTTCTTGGTTTTGTGTTCAGTCATGTTACCTTATGTTGGTCAATCACAAAACCTCTGCTCCAGTTTACTGATCCATAGAATGCGTATTCTATTATTTGTTTTATCTCACAGATATTTGAAAACTACATATTAAAGTTTTATTAGAAAATTTGAAGACAAATCCTATAAAGAGGAATACTATTATATATTATAATAAAATGAATGATACAGTAGGAACAATAAATTATTCTATACATTCTGAAGTACAAATTATATTGGTTTCTTGAATTGTTTTATCTATATCTGTATCTATGTATCTCTCCATATATGTATATATTCATGTACACATTCTTGTCAGCTTTTTTTTTTTCTACATTTTGAGTTTAATTGAACACATATTAATGGAGCACCTAGTATATGCCCATACCTGAGGTTGGCATTGTATTGCAGGGAACATAAAATTAATAAGAAAAAAATAATATCTGCTCTTAAGGAGCTTACAGTTTCTGTTAAGGAAACAAGAGAAGGACTCAGTAGTTATGCTATAAAGCAAAATACCACTTCCATAAAAGAGGTGCTAAAAAGGGTTATGGATTTCAAGATGCTTATTAAATAAAAAGGTGTAATTTGAACAATTGTTCGAGAATGAGTGGGGCTCCTTCTTGCCCCAGAATCATAAGCTAAAAGGAGTCACTTAAGTAGAATAGTAAGACAAAACTCAAAGATTTTAGAAATGGTGAATATATTCCAGGAATAGTATACTTTCCAGTAAAATCACAGTGTGTAGTAATCTTGCGATACATATTACAAACATTTAAGAAAATTGTGGGTGCATTTGAATTTTTGTCAGTACACAATAGGTAGACACTGTGGATCCCTGAGCAGGGGACCAATAAGTTGGAAGTGCCACTCCTGTAAAGTAGTGCAACTTTGTTTAGGAAGACTAATTAGCTAGGATTATGGTAGTGAATTTGAGAATAGGGCACAGGAAATGACATGAGTTAAGATGCTGTTACACTGTCTAGATATGTGGAAATTTAAGTTTGAATTTCTGTCAAAGAAGAATGGAATTTAAAGGGCTAAAAGTGGGCTGTGGATATATCTCAGCTGAAAGAGTGCTTGCCTCCCATGTATAAAGCCCTGGGTTCAATCCCCAGCACCATACCTGCAGACAAAAAGTAGGGGGAGCAGTAAACATGACAGTAAAGGAAGAGGCACCAGAGATTGAATGTAGGACAAATTTAGAGAACAGGTATGTTTAGGTTTTGAATACAGTTGACTGGAAAAAGATCTGGAGCATATTAGTGGTCATATTAACTAAAATTGATAATTCAGAAAAATTTCAGAATTCAGGAGGAAAAGAAACTTTTTTTTTTTTTAAAGAATGAAAAGGAAGCCTATTTCTGATTTGAACTGTAGAGTGCAGGATTCATCATGATTTTGAATCTATATAACAGATGCCCAACAGGAGAATGAGGTCAATTTGGACATCATCCATTGAAACAGTTCTTGTACTGGATGGGATGAGATTTAACAAAAGCAAAAATAGACATTTGGAAATTGCCTTCAGCTAAAGATAGAATAGGTGGCAAGGGAAGCAGTTGATAGTATCCAAAACACTCAGGAGAAGCCAGCAAATACAGTAATATATATCCATTTTCTAAGTTAAAAATTAGAAGTGTGGTAAGCAATATCAGAAAGAATAAAATCATTAAAAGAATGAATTTGGGGGGATTCCTTGAACTTGGCTTCTAGGGGATCAATAGTGTGGGAATACAGTCATTCATTTTTGCTTAACAAGTGTTTGACATTCTCCTGGCAACATATTTCCTCTGCTTTCCCAGAACCTACAACATTTTTATAAGGGGAACTTATAATAATAAAACACACAAATAATCAAGTAAACTTTTGAAAAATGTTCTAAGAGAAAATGGAAGATACATATAATAGAAGAACCCGATTTGGTGTAAAGTATGAAGAGAGGATTTCCAGAGGAACATCCATATAAGGTGAGATCAGGAAGAACTGGGCAAAGAGAAGGAAAGCTTAGGACTTTCAAAGCAAAAGTAGATCTGATGTTCTGAGTGTATAGAATCGATTAATACTGGAGAAACTAAAGAAAGGTCGATTTTTGGAGAAACATAATCAGGAGAGTGGTAAGATAAACCTGGCTCCTCCATCTAAGCTTGATGCTAGGCAATGTAATGTATGCACCGAGGAGTAACAGAACCCAGCAGAGGAGATGAGATTGCAATGGTGAGAAGCTAGAGCATGTAGTTCTTTTTATCTACTTTAAGAATTTACTTTTTATCTGGTGAGCAGTGGAAAGCTATTACAAGACTTTAAGAAAGAGTGGGCTCATATTTGTATTTTAAGACAAGCAAATAAACTATAATATGGAGAATGACTGAGGGTAGCAGGATTGGAAATAGAGGTTTACAATGAGAAGTTATTATAGTATCTCAGTGAGAGTTCAAGGTAACTTGGTCTAGTCTTGTGACATTACAGATAGAAGCAGGCAGATAAATTTGAAATATATTCAAAAGGTAAAAATCAACAACATGTAATAACAGACTGATGGAGATGAAGAATGGGGAGGAATCAAGGTTGGTTTGTTCCCAGGTTTCTGGCTTATGCATTACCCACTGTTGATGCCATTCTAGACATATCAAGACAAGGGATACTGGAGACACAGCAGGTATTATTACACCAGTGTAAAAACAAGTTCTGAAATTTTTATTTAATAGTGAGAGTGAAAATCATGAATTTATTCCCAGTTCCATTTCTGACCAGCAAAAAGAATTGCTTAGACATCCTGCTGAGATTAGTACTGTGTATCCATGGAGTTTGTCTCTCGATGCACAGCTGATTAAGAAGGAATTTGAATCTACAGCATTGGCCTCATTAGCACACAACAAAATCAGGTGAAGTAACCATACTAGAAAGATGAAAAGAAATGCATTCATTGTGATGGAGATTGTTTTCATGTGCAGAGTACTGTTCCCCAGAACAAATAAGTACGGTTGAGAAACTATAATTGAGACCTACAAATAATTAGTGTAGAGGAGGGAAGAGGTAGAAGTGGGGAAAAATGCCTTAAAGAACATATCCATTATGTTCTAATGCAAATATTCTGCATATTTCTCCTGGCATGTAAATTCTTCATTATTACCCATTGTTAAATGTACATTGTCATTTTCTTTAATTTACAAATGCAATTATTATTGTTTTTAAAGTTAGTATTTCCAATCTACACTTTGAATTAAGTCACCTCACTAAGTAGAACATATTTTGACTCTTCAGCCTACTTGATTTCCTTTGCCACGTGTTCATGATTGACATTTTGCCCCTAGTAATGATCCTGTTTCCACCATCCCAGCTTCTCCCCAAGACCTAGCCAAGCAGATATGTACTTTCCTCACTGAATTATACCTCCATATAAAATGCCTAGGGCTGCATATTGTAGGCTACCCAAATCTAGAAAAAAATCACTATTAAATTTTTTTGAAAATCTGAAGAAAAGATCTATCATTATATTAAACCATTTTCTTCCTTTTCTCTCCCCAGTTTTTTTTTCATACTACCAAATTAACATGTGTTTAATGTAAATGAAAAAACAGAAATCCAGGAATTAAACAGGAAAGCAACCTAGTAAGCTACACCTACCAGAAAGGAAGAATGCTAGCAATTGAAGTATACATATTTTTATAAATATATCATATGATATATAATGTTATGCATTTTAAACTCAAAATATTTAGCGGACACACTTTAAGTTAATATATAAAAATCCAGCCTGTTTTGAAACACATTCTTCTCTTCTCTGTATATGAACCATTGTCTTAGTTTGGTTTTCTCAAAGCAATCTTTGAGTCAGAGATTTCAAGGCAGTATTTAACCTTAATGGTAATTCTAGGAAATTCTAGTAGAGATGTTAGGAAGTAAGAAAGGAAGTTAAGACAACCAATAAAAGATTGCTCTTAATCCTAGGACCAATGTGGGTAACAACTTGGTGGCACTGGAAAACTCTGGGAATCTTTAGTCAGACTCCTCAGAGTAATTCTCCCTCTGGGCTAGAAAACTGGGACATTGGTTGAGGGCTAGGTTGCTGGGCAGCATGGTGGAAGAGTGTCTGCTTGTGGTGGTGGTAAATTTCTAGCACTTTTGAAATACAGCATGGGCAGGCCCTTGCTCCTGAACAAATCTCTCACAGAATGGCTTTCTTCAGGCTGTGCTCGACTATTGAAGCTGGAGTAGATATAAGATGAGCACTACTATGCTTTAAGTTCCTCTTCCTGGTGGACACTTGGATGGTTTCCAGTGTTTTCACCATTATTAACTACCTCAGAGTCCTTATACACAATTATTTGTATGGCTGTCTGAGCATTTCTGTTACATAATTCTTACAAGTGAAGTCAAAGAGTAATTTAAAAAAGTTAAAAGTTGTTCTTTGGATTGTTTTGGGATGAAGATAGACAATTTTTTTCTGCTTATGTGAATGTTTTTATGGAATAGACAGTATCTAATGCCACATTCTAAGTTTAAAATTAAAATGAATTGTTAACCATATTCGTTTCATTATTCTATATCTTCCATTATTGCTATGAGAAAATTTCAGCATTTTGAACTAAAATAAATGTGTCTCACATTAAAACAGGACTTCACATTTGTGTGATTTTTCTAGCCTAAGGGTAACCTTGAGTTACAAAGAACAACAGGGAGAAAACACTCAGTTTCAGCCTAGACAAAGCATTATTAGTCTTGACATCGAAAGTGAAACCCACAAAAAGAAAATGTAATAAATTGGACCTCATCAAAACTAAAAACAATTTCTCTGTAAAACACCATTTGAAGATGACAAGACAAATACATACTGGGATAAAAACATCTGAAAGTCCCTTATCTGGTAAAGAGCCTCAATGTAGAAATCATCTTACTACAGAAATACATACATACCCATGTTTATAGCAGCACAATTCACAATGGACAAACTTGGAACCAACCTAGATGTTCCTCAACAGATGAATGGATAAAAAAAGTGTATTATACTTACACAAAAGAAAAATGAAATTTTCATTTTCATAAAGAAAAATGAATTTATAGCACTTTCAGGAAAATTAATGGAACTAGAGACCATCATGTTAAGTTTGACTTATTGAAATAAGGGTCCTATGTTTTCTCTCCAATGCAGAAGCTAGGGAAGAAAACAAAGATGAGAGTGGATCTCCTAAAAATCAAAGGAAGATCAGTAGAGGAAAGGGATGAAGGGGTAAGAGACAGAGAGGAAGGGGGAGTGCTGGGGAGTGACATTGGCCAAATTTTATTTATATTGTATGCATATGCAAATACGAAACAACAAATCTCATTAATAGGTACAACTATAATTCATCAATAAAAATGTGGACAAAAGTAGTTGTCAAAGCCCAGCAGTTTTTTTGTAAAAGTATAATTAGAAATTAGTCATAGCATCGATTCACAGAAGAGGATTTCAGGTGGCAAATAAGATCAAGTTCTACCTCATTGGCCTTTAGGAAAATGCAAGAACCACAATTAATATCATTAAAACCCATAAAAAAAGTAATGACCATATTACATTTTTTAACATAATAAAAGTGAGGACCACAAATGTTCATGAGAATGTATAGAATTGGATGACTCATTATTGCTGATAGGAATGTAAAGTGGCACACCCACTCTAGGAAATGCTTCAGCAATTTCTTATATAAATAAACATGTCACTCTCATAGCACAAAGCATTTGCAATTCTAGACATTTGTCTTGAAGAAATAAAGACCTACGTTCACATAACAAGATGAATGTGAATGTGTATAGCAGATTTATTTGGAATAGCTCCACGTGGAAACAGCTCAGAAGTCGTTCAATGAGAGACTGGCTACACCAGGGGAGTTCATCCTTGCTATGTGACTCTACTCAGCAACAGAAAGGTACAAAGTATTGCCACACACCCCAACTGGGATGAGTCTCCAGGGAATTACACTGAGTGAATAAAGTAAGTCTCTCAAATATATGCAATATACACTGTCATTTATGTACATTCTTGAATGAGGACATTGTAGAAATGCAGAGCAGATTAGTTGTTGCTGGAAATATAAGATGAGTTGCAGGGAAGGTGATAAAAAGCCAACAAAAAAGAGACCCTTGAGACTGAATTGTGGCAGTGGGTATATGAAACTACAGATATGATAAAAATAGGTGGAATAAGACACATCTTCAAACAAGCACAAATAAAATCAGATAACAGTATCAATGGATTATACAACATCAGGAATATGGTTGTGATATTGTACTAGAGTCTTTAAAAGTATCATCGTAGAAAAGTGGGTAAGTGCACAGGAAATCTCTGTATTATCTCTTACACAACTGCATGTGAACTTGGTTACATCGAAAATAATGGTTAACTTTTAGAAAACAAAACACTACTGTCTGAACCTTAAGCACTTTTGTACGTATAAATGGTTCAATTTTGAGGACTGCCAAACTTGACCTTATTCACTAACAATTGTCTAATTTTTCTAACAACTTTTTGTATTCTAAAGTAAGCATGATTATTCAAAAATCATTTTATATTAATATCAGAGAACTTACTTCATTTAGGGCCTAATGTGATTCTTGTCAGGTAAATCAGAACATTAAAAGCTTGGGATCATTAAAGTATTACAGAAAAGTCTTCCTAGTCCATCTTCAAGATAAAACAAGGACAAGGAAATAGGGGTTGTATATGAAAATAATTTTTAAAGTTTCTTAAAATGTTATTTTATTAAGTCAGCATTTTAGAGTGTACACTGTCTTCACTAAACACTTGATAAATAATACTGCATTTAATCATTATGGCCTTATGAGGAGTGTACTTATGAGGAGTGTATTTTCACAGGTGAGCAAATACAGGGTGTTTATATGCTAGTAATATTCTCAGTACTTTAAATACATGAGCTTATTAATTAAACAACATACCATTCCCTTTTATAGATAAGTAAACTGAGGGAGACCACGTAGGGAACACAGCTATGAGGGCGTAAAATGAGGATCTAAAATAACGTTTTTCCCATTACACTGATGTTTATCAAATTGTGGTATTTGGTGGTTTGGGATCATATATATTGCAAATATATATATATATATATATATATATATATATATATATATACACACACACATACATGTGTGTGTGTGTGTGTGTGTGTGTGTGTATGTATAACACTTGTTTAAAACCTAGTTCCTCTCCCTTTGCCAAACTCTAATGAATTGAAAGTGTGTTCCCAAGACCATGGAATCAGTTTTCAACAACTCTCCTAGGAGATTATGATTAATATAAGAATCTGAGTCCACCTACATTCTGATTTGCAAATAAGGTTTCCTGTTAGGCTTAAATGAAATAGCCGGTATAATTATAAATGATGCCATATTTCATTAACATCTCCAAAACAGGACTGTCTGGAATAACTGGTAGTATCTTGTAATCAAAATAATATATATATATATATTTTTTTTATTTTCAGTAGTATATAATGTTTTGGATTTGCTAAAATGTGGAGGGTCACTGGATAATAAAATATAAAATCTATTTATCAAACTGTTCTTTTCAGTCCTGCCATATGTGATAGACTGTCATCTGCATGCCATGGACTGAAAGTCATCCATCACACCTGTATTCATATGTGCTGCGAATAAGTCCTTGATCACTAGGGATTAGAACAGATGAAATGATGTATTTAAAAACACTTTGAAAATGGTAAGTAGTTGCATATGCCACACAGGTGTATGAATGTGTGTGCAAGCATGTTCTTGAAGCAAGACAATTGGAGAAAGTGGAAATAATTGAAAAGGCTTGTTTTCAAACTTGGCACATATGCAGTGTAACAAACAATATGATTTTCAGTACTACTCTTTTTTTCTCTAAGAATAGCATACATATCAATAACAAATTTATTCTCATTAATGCTATTTTCTAAGAAACTGTTTAAATGCTTTACACATTTGTGTCATTTGTGTCATTGTGTCCTAGGGAATGCCAAATTATCACTGTTGCTCTTATCCCTACTTTACAGGAGAAAAAATTGAGTTGTAGAGACATTAAATAAGTCAATTAAAATTATATAATAAGAACGTGGTGAAGTAAAAGTGTGATCAGTGGCAATTTGAGATAAAGAACTTATTTGCAGAAATCAATCTTAAAGTAAAATTTATTCTAGATTCGACCGACATGCTATGAATTCACATAACACAGGAAGAAGGTGGACAGAGAAACTAAGCTGTAGCTACAGTCACTGAAGGGAGAGCAAGGGAAGCCTGTGCAGAATATTTGCAGATATGTTTTTTGCAATTCTTTTTCAAATTTACTTGATTTAAAGATTTAATTTTCATTTTTGAGCTATGCATCTCAAATGCATTTGATTATGTAAATTTCTTTTCCTCTACTTTCTACTGATATGAACACTCTAGTTTGACTAGTTTTATTGTGAAATGCATTACCCACATCTATTCGAGCCCTCTCTATGGCCTCATTGTTTTTGTCTCTGTTCTACAAGCTTTATCCTTCTGTTGTTTATGCCCTGCATATGTCAGACAGCCTGACATTCCTCTCATTCTCATCTACATTTTCGGCATTGGACATGTTATCTGAACCTGTACTCAAGAAATGCAAGAAATAGTCTTTGAATTCACCTCTCGTTTTCTGTTTGCATATTGCTTCTTATTCTTCCTTATTCCCTATCAGTAGGTCCAGTGTTTTCTCAGTTTATTTTTATAGTTATTGGTAGAATGTGAGAAGATAACTAATAACACCAAAATATTAGAAACAAATGTGTTTCTCATATGGTAGTATTTGTAACTTGAAAGGTTAAATGGAGAAAGCAATGTTAAGCATGAAAAAAAAATGGACAAATGAGTTGAGGAATTTCAGCCCTCAGAACAGTTGACCTTCTAGTACCCTCAGAAACCACTGCATTGTAAAGACCTTTGGGATACATGCAGAATATAATGCTAACTTTATACATTGTAGTGTCAAAGCCTAAATTAATGGAGAAGAAAATGTCCATGTTTATTTCACTAAAATATTAAAATAAAAATAACTACTAATTTTTTTCATTTACTTAATTGACTATTGTGTGGCTGCCAGATTTTAGCACTGCACTGTTCTTTTGAGTTTATTGGCATATTGAATATTGTTAATTTCAGAAGCTAAAACACACAACTAAAAGAAGAAACAAAATAATAAAAATTAATAGTCCTTTGTTCAGCACTGTTTCTAATTTTGAAAAATAACTTGTTTCTCATTATTTTTTGTTCCATTTCTTTCCTTTGTTTTGATAATTAAAATATTACTCAGAACTAAACATCTTCTTATTTTTATAATTGCTTTATAATTCAAATTTTCATAGAATTCTTAAAAAGAATTGCATGTCTAAGTATTCTCTATTTCAAATTTAGATGATTGGATCTCAACAAATACATACTGCAGCAAACTTTAGAAACAGCTGACTTTAAATTTAGAGTTCATATGACCTCACAAAAGCAAAAATAAACTTAACCTTCTATTATTAATACATCAGAGTTGGAAGAAAAGATCCTATAAAACATTATGTGTAATGCTGGTAACTAATACAAGTATACAGAATTAGTCTAATATTCTTTAGTTTAATCATGCAATAATTTTACTTGCAAAGACATTGAAAATATTTACTCTTTTATTAACAAATATAATAATTTTCTGTCAAACTAAGAAATGCCAGAAAACCGTTGCAAATGTTTAAACTGTTGCTTCACTTGGATTGGCTTCTCATTTTCTGAGTACACAGGAGACATCTTCTGTCCATGAAATTTCATTGAATTTTATAAGTGGAAGAGAAAAGTTTTGCAAATTTCCTAGGATCACTGAATAAGTTTCTATTCTAAATATAGCTCTAAATCATGGACTAATTCAGTAATAGTTCACTGTGCGGCCTCCACAGAAGCTAGACTTAACAACTTACCTGAATCTTATAACTATTGAAGAAACAAAAGACACACACTTGCCCTGGAGGAGATGGTAATTTCATTTAGAAAGTAAATATGTAGGTAACTAAAAAATGCTTTTTAAGTATTATAGGGAATAAAAATATGGATGTTTCTTAATTTGATATCAAACTAAAATAGCATATGAGTTAATGAATCTGTTAATGCTAATTGTATCTGCATTTCCAAAACTTCATTGATTTATTTAGAAATATGATAGTACAAGTAAAGAAAAATGTAAGCTAAATAGGCAGTAGGGAAAGGAGGATGAGCAAGTTAATTTTTAGTATTCATTAATACTTTGATCCACACACCTCATTGTCATGCAATGCTATTTGATCCCCCCCAGAAGACTCAAATTTAGTTTAGTGTTCCTATGAAATATGTGATTCCAACTATCTTCCTGAATAACATTAGTACCATCAAACTGCACTTATTTCACATACCATGCAGAAGCCCAGAGTTACTAAACTGAGTCATAATTTTTAAATCACATTAATTCAGGAAGATTTTAGTACCTAGTTGTTTAACACAATCTTATAAATGATCTCTCACAAAGGATGTAAAAATCAACGCATGTCTTAATGGGCTAATTGTGCTCACTGTAGTGTTGAGCTTCTTAATTCTGAGATAAAAGCTTCTTAATACTGAGAGAAATGATGGCATTTTCATTTTAAATTGCAAATATAATTGGCATTCTAAATATCTTTTTGTTTCTAACTTAATTGCTTATTGACAGCAGAAATTCCCCCAAAACACTAACAGAGTACTAAACATAATTTTATTCATAGAAAAAAAAAATCCAAGGGAAAATAGCATACAGCTATCTGAAACTATTTAGCAAAAGGAAGATTAGTTTAATCTGAACTTTGAGATTTGCAGTGTAACTAATGTTCTGTATAAATTTAACATGATATATGTTAGATTAAACTATACATTTAAATATATAGATGAAACTCAAAAAATAAAAATGATATCCTGGAAATCCAGGACAACAATTAAAAGTCATAGAAAAACAAAGTGAAACTAACAAGCTAATCCCTATTTCATGGAATTTCCCATAATTTTATTGAAAAATAGGAATACATTTCAATTCATGGAAAATTAGTACAATTGAAATTATATTCAATCAGTTGTAAATATTCACTTGAAAAAACTACTTCAATTTCTACCCAGTCTAACCTCTGCCCAACTCCAAGTTTTGAATTCCAGTTCCTTAATTTCAATGTACTCAACATGGGTTCAGTGTAGTGAATTCACCACTCATAATATTAAGATTTAATTTAGTATATGTAAATAAAGTGATCCATATACAAATATGGAATATTTATCTCTCTCACTTCTGTTTCTAAGCAGATGTGAACATATAATATACTGATCTTGCATCGACATACTGCAAATTAAAATTTCAAGTCTTTAATGTCTTCCTTTTGTCATAAAACATACATGTTTACTTAAACATATTATGAATATTCAGCAAAGACCTTTTATAATAGATATGAAAAAAAATTCTGGTCATTTTGTGGTAGCTTTTCTCCAGACATAGAAAATGCCAGACATTGCTTTTTAAAAATAAGCACTAAGAAAAATAATTAAACTGGTTAGCCACAAAGGGAACGTTGTAGGACAGGAAATAACTTGGGATTGAACCCTATGATTTTATTGTTTTCACAGAAAATGCAATAACTCCTCATTGACATCAACTACCCAGTTGCAAGAAGAGTATACCTTTTGCTTTGTTGAGACAGATATAGTATTTAGTAAGAAATAGTCATCAACCAGGAAGAAAATGTATTTGGGGGTGTAAAGTTTTTCCAGTCTAAATGTCTGTTGAGTGGCTCTGATCTTTGAAAGGCACGTTAAAAAAAATTCATAATAAAGAACATGTATTCACAAGAATCCTTTGAAATCAGTCTTATGAAATTCAGATTAGTCTGTCACCATCTTTCAAATTATTAATCAAAACAAACAAAAATAGATCATGAAAAATGCCACAGTTTCATACAGTCTTAAATACAGAACTAAATGAATTAATTGTTCTTCAAATTACACATTTTATTGACAGATAAGTTTATTATAAATCTTTAAAATAAAAATGCATGTTTGGTGAAAAGTTAGTACAGTTGTAATTTGTCTTTCATCATATTTTAAAATATAAAAGTAAAGAATGGGATTATTTTTACTATTTATTACATGATATAACCGACTAGCTGGGTTCTAATTCTGAATATTCTAATTCATTGCCATGCCAAAGTCAATTCTGTGATATGTGTGAAATGAAATATCGTCAGTTTCAAAGTCAATTGCATGACATTGTGGTGTACCATGCGTCTTTCAATTATTTTAAAGGAAATTTAATAGTAGGTCAAACTCCTGACCTACTAAATATTGTAGATCATGACTGACTCACGTGATTAAAACCAGGAAACATTCTAAACCAGGGATACAGAGCATATTGCTATTTGAAATGGAACTAAAAAATAGGTATTAAGAAAAAAGAAAGAAAGAAAAGAAAAAGAGAAAAAGAAATCAAGATTGCTTATGTCTATAAAATACACAGGACTCAGATTTTTGAAAAGGACAAAATAAGTACACTGTTCTAAAATACTGCATAGTCAATGAGCACTTATATTCGATCCTAAAATATGACTGGGGTAAATCTTTTTCTCATGGTTGGGTTTGACAAAAAGTAGTAACATTATGTACTATTGGCACATCTGACAACTTAAATGAATTTCATCGTATCTAAGATGCCCTCAGTTCTGAAACTCATTTATAAATCACTAAACAGAAGAGCTGCCAATTGCAATTAAAATAGGCCCGATTGCAGAGATGTTAAAACAGAGAAATAAGCATTTTTGAACTGATGAAACAGGGTAATTCTCCTAATTAATTGGGATCAATCACTGGCAATGGGAGATTACATGGTGTTTTCTTTCTCACAGAAAATTAAATGCTCCACTGCCTGATGATTTCCTATAAAATAACAAGCAAACAAACAAAAAATTGGCATCCATTATACTTTAAATACATTGTCAAAATGGAAAAGGGGGCATATATTGGTGAGTCCAACTTGTAATAAATACAAAAAATATCAGGAAAAGGAAGGCAGTTGCTGAACAGGAATTTTAAAGTTTTCGTTATTATAACTAGAATGAAAGAAGAGGCTACTTGATACAATTTACATTTCATTTATCCCAATCTTTTAAAATTTTCTTCATTTTTATCCATTTACTTTCAATCAAAGCAACTGAACATGTGATCTAAAGTGACACAACACTGATTCTAAGTTTGTTGCTTTACATAAATGATTTAGAACTCACTTGAGATGTACATTTCGCTTTATTATCAACCCAATAAATCTGGTTGCTATGCATTTCTGATTGCCTCTTTGTTCTTCACAATCATCTGCAATTTCTTAAACAAAAAATCAAAATTAATTTTGAAATACCAGCCAGTTCTCATGAACTTCTGAAGTGTGTGTGTTCTTACTGTATGTGTTTAGAAAAGGTTTTAGTATTTTATAAATTCTTAAGAGCATAATCAAAACCTTCACTTACAGCACTTTAATGGTGCAGGACTACTTAGAAGAAAAGGAAATTTTGTTCCTGGAAAGGACACATATGTATTCAAATGTTCTAAATTTAGGGTTTCTTTTTCTTTAATTTTTTTTTTTTTTTTTCTTTTTGGCAGTTTCACTCTAATCAACCTAAGGATAACCGAAAGAAGAAAACAATAAGTTAAGCCTCTGTTTAAATCTAAAACATCTTTATTGATATTACTGGCAATGTGAGTGCAGGAGAAAAGGGTGACAAATACTCTAATATGAGTTAGTAAAGAGAAGTGCTTACTTATTATAAAATGGAAGTCAGGGTGAAGATAGATTTTTCGAACATTAAGCTAAGTGCTCCAACCAAATAGTGTTTACTTGAATTTCTTTGGTTTGATAAAATACAAAACAAAACAAAACAAAAACCAAATGGGTGACATGGAATTTTAGGAAATGTTTAATACGCCTAATTCATTAAAATGTTATGAAATTCATTTGTTTTTCCTGTTTAAAGGCCTTGGTTGATTAAAAGACTTGGTTTTGCTCAGTATAATCACTACCTACATAGATAGTCTGATGGACCCCCTTCTGAATGATGACATTAAACATTAACTTCCAACTTCATATTTGCTTCATATTTTACCTACAAAGGTCAAACCTTTTTTTTTCTTTCTTTTCCATGTATTACAAATTTAGGAGAGAGCATCAGGGTGTTCCTATTAAAATTTCTCCCTGCAGACATTAAGGTAGGTATATGAAGCACTGAGAATTTATCCCATGGTAACATAACCAGTAAACTGTAAAACTAATCTCACTTTAGTGATCAGTGAACATTGCTCAACAAACACACATACCGCTCATCATACCTTACCTGGAAAGAGGCTTTATTGAACATAGCTGTAAAATTATATTTTAAGTTGAATTACTGAATTTGCACAAACATTTCTACAGATTGTTTTTTAAAAAATCAAGCTTTGTCATTTTTCCACTACATTTTGTTGTGCTTTTTATATTGATATTTGCAAATGTTATAATTTAATACTTAAATTCCAATTCCTTGCATAATCAGTTGTTTTTTTAATCCTGGGGTGTTGAAAGAACATATAATAATAATATTCTTCTTTAGACAAAAGTCTTTTTAAATGAAGTTAAAAGCTGAGATAATTTAAGGAAAAAGATCTTCAAATTTTCATAACCAACAGGTTTAAGTGAAATTTACAATGCATTGGAAAACTGGCTGGTTAAAGGTATGATTTGTCCTCAGGTAGCTCAAAATCATTTTTACAGGTTTTTGTTTTTTTGTAAAAGTGTTTTTAATCTTGGTAAAATAATAAAATAATATTTCACAATTTGCACAGAGTCTGACTAAAGGGCAGAGGCATATTACCCTCAGTGTTTAGAATAAAGCCAGATTTTTTCAGGCCCAGTTCCGCTGTAGAGTTTGTATGCACTGCAATCACAAACATTTTCTTGTTCCCTCTAAAGCTAGGGCCAATTTCATTTCAAATGGAGGTTAGAGTAAAAAATCACTTTTGTATTTTACCACCTTCTGCGCTAAGTATAATCTTAACAACCTTTTGCTCTGGTTGACCCATTTAATAACCTGGAAGAAAAACGTGTTGCTCCAATGTCTGGTCTCAATGGAAGTTATTCTCTAATGGACAATAAGCCAAAAGGCCATGGCTGTCTAGGAGGTTAAACAACACATATCTTGTCTGCATGGGCTTACGCAGCAGCTTCGGTCCTTTCTTCTTCAGAAGCGGCTTTGTTGTCTTGCCTGTAATTTGCACATTTAGGCTCTGTAGTTTGTTTACAAAATAGTTTTACACAAACCACTCTTAGCAGTGCAAGCTTCTGAGTTGAAAATTATTCAGGCTTGTTTCATTGAAGGCACTTGGTTTCCATGGCAATTTATAAAAGATGGTGGTTTGGTTTCTTCATTGGAACAGATGACGTAGTTTGGGTGTTCAAGTGGCCGCAAGCAAACTCCGATAAGCCTGTGTAATATGTAAGCCCAGGTTTACCGTCCTGGATAGTAGTGCATGCAAAAAGAGACAGCATACAGTTATCTAGCTTAGCCATGGGAGGGAAAAAATAATAGTAATAAAAGTGGGGTGGGGATAAGGTGGGAAGGAACATGAATGCTTTAAATAATTCTGAGTTCGGGTTATTTTCAAGGAAGGGTAACAGCCAAAGGTAAAAGGGCCTACATTTATTTAATTCTATACGTAAAACCTTCTTGAAAGGAAAATAAATGCCGCTCTTCACGTACCCTGTTTACAGTGAGGTTTTTGTTGGCAGGCCATTAGGTTTCCATGGTAACAAGCAAACTATTCATTTGAAACAAAACCAGCCATGACTTTGTGCTTTGACGAGGATTTCTATAGAGCTTTTTTACTTTCTTTCTTACTTTCTTTTTTTTTCTTTTTTTCTTTTTCTTTTTTTTGTTTGTTTGTTTCCAGAGTTCAACCAGATGATGCTGTAATCTTTTTAGCCACAAAAGCACCTGAAGGTCTCTTCTCTACTCAGGTCAAGATTATCATTTATATGTAGTTTGGAATAAGTTATACTTCCATGATGTCTTTTTATCCCCAGTGCTTAAAAAAATTTGTTTTTATTATTTTATTTTTGAGTCAGTAGTCAGTGGAGGAATCTTTGGTAGTTTGTTTTTTCAGTGTCCATTTACAAAGACTCTTTCTTCATGCCAGTGCCTGGTGAATCTTGTATAGCCTCTGCCAGGATAAGGTCACCTTCGAGGACTTAAGATAGAGATGAGGACAATAACCGGAAAAAGCCATATATGAACTAAAATCCCAACAGCACCATCAACGGAATCTAGAGAAAAGGAAAATGAGTGCCAAAAGTAAAATAAAATAAAGAAGTATGAATATCCTATGCAATATTAATATAACTTTGGTGCACTAGCAACACAAACAATATAGGGGAAAATAGTTGTGTTTGTCAATTTTATTTCTGAGGTAAGCAAAAAAGGAAACAACTAGGTTACATAGGCATTTGATAAAATAAAAATATACCCAAATTTTAAATTGACATAATATTCTATAAAAATGGATCAGAACAAATTCCCACAGGTTTATGACTGAGCTTCACCTGACTATTTTGCTAGCCCTAGGAAAGCAATCACATGGAGGCAATTCTCAGAAATCCTAAAAAGTTGTTTTTTGTTTTAATTTCTTTCTTTCTCCCCGCTCTGTCACTCCCAGCTTCTGGAATGATTTAAGCCTGAAAACGGAGAGAAAAACTGCTTCTGTTGCAAAGTTGGAAGGAATGGTTACGGTTAGAGGAATTTCACTACTGTAAAGGTAGATTGCTTATGTATAGATCATTGTTTCACTATCAGTTATGTAAATAATTTTCTCTGTAGTTTAACTTTTACAAGCACCCTGAAGTCCAATGGAACTAAATGATTACTTCCACCAATCTGCCTTGAGATTATCCCTCCAGTTGCTATTTCAGTTAAAACCTGCTGCCCTCATGATGCTTCTTAGAACACATACCTGACTCAGGGGGGCTGATACAGTAGACCTGATAATACATTAGCCTGCCTAAATTTGCAAAATAGTTCTATCCTAGGAGAGAGCTGGACTTGGAATGAAGAGGCATACAACCTCAGCTCTTAGTGCTGTGGGCCATACCACCTTTTAAGGCTTGGGAAGGATTACGAAGAGGTTTTTGATCTTCAGGCTGGTCTGTACTTAGGAATTAGCAATAATTTAATATTCAACAAACAATCAACTTTCATTCATCAAAATGCACTTAACAAATGATAATTAAACAGAGACAAATGTAACAGAATGCTTTCCCATTTCAAATAGAATATTTTGTTCAACTGGTATACCTTCCCCCACTTAGAGACGGGAAATAAAAATACCACCAGTACATATAGATTTAACCTATTTAAAAGAGACACACATCTCTGGATTTTCTAGTTGAAGAGAAGAAAAATGATTATAAAAATGTTCTATTGTGTAATAAATGAAGTCCCAGTGGGCTGTCATAGTCATTTCACAGTGGCTACCTTACCATTTCTGTTATCTACTTTAGGGAGTAAATTATGTTCTTTTGTTTTCCTCTTTTGGAAAGTTCAGTTCAATTTTAATTTATAATTTTCAATGATTAAAATATGAAAATGCAAAATTTCTGAATAAGGTTGTAACTACCTTCAGTTAATATAATCTTATTGCCACAGATTCAAGCTGTAGAATTCAAAATAAACCACATTATCTGAAGAGAATGAACATTTTTTCTGTGCATTAGACAAACCCAGTTTATTTGGTGTAGGTGCTTTTCTAAAGCAAAATTACCCAGATCCATGGAGAGGTTTTTACTGAATGTGTGTTTTAAATGCTAAGTGCAATAACAAGAAACTATGAGCAAAATGGCTCATTGTTACAAGTAATCTTAGTTTTTGTTCTTTTTCAGTGCTGAAGAATAGAGGTAATTCAGTTCATCTGAGCAATCACTGGGTGGTTGTATAAATTTGACTTTCAACATCTAGACTGACATAATTTTTCACTAAATACACAAGTTAACAAAGACTCTGATTTGCTCTAGACTTGTACAATATGGATTTTTATGCTTTTATATATGCTAAATTATTGATGAATTATTTGTGTAAATTTGGTTTGATTGCTCTTTCTTTATATGACCACAAAATTAAAGATTCCAGGTGGGCCTAAGAATTGGAGGAACTTTTAATAGGAATAATTTTACATTTACATTTCAAATGTATAACAAGGGTTTGAGGATCTTAAGAACTAGTTCAACATATAATTCTAATGCCTTTTGCATTACTTATCACTTTTATTTATTTATCCTTCTATGAAAAAATGAAACTGTGGTGGAAAAATTAAACTTACTGTATCACTAAACCCACAATATTCAAACCTATGTAAAAACCAGAAGCCAAATTATTAAACAAGATTGTGGGCAGATTGGAGAGTATTTATATCTGAAAGAGGGGGCTACTCCATTACTAAACACATATACTAGGGTGTTTTATTTTTTCAATACTGAATCTGTTAAAATGGTTGGCAAAAGTTAGATATAGGAAATATATTTTCAAACTATTTGAGGAAAAAAAACAGATATAGTTATATAAAGTGGTATATAGATTCCCAAAATATTTTAATAAAAATTCTAAAAAACCCTCTGAAATAAATAGTATAAATTTAAATAGCTTAAATCTTATTTAATAGTGAACATGTGCTTACTTTATGTAAGTTAAATCAAAATTACTTTTATATTAAAATTTGATTAAGAATACCTTCAAACCTTTAACATTTAAATATAAGAAATTTCTAAATAAATTTAAAATTTTGTCTATTGCAATTAGAATACATTGATTTAATAGTTATGGTACTTCAGCATTATATCGAAACAATTCCAAGAAAAGACACTCACTCTTAGTTGTTAGGTCTTGTTTCGCACATTCTCCTTCGGCAATGGATACATCATCAATGGCAATATCACCTTCTATCCCCGGACCTCGAATACCTTCAAAAATGAGCTACAAATATGAAGGAAACAAACCTAAATGTGGAGTTTTGATTGACAAATGAATTTCAATTGAGAAATTGAGGAGAAAAATGTAAACTTGTCAATAATCCAATAATATAATATATAATATATAATTCCCTAAGAATTGAATAACACCATAAAAGCAACTACTACAAATTCTCTTTTAATTTTCAAGAGTAAGAAAATAGTTTTAATAGAGCAATCTTTTTCTGAAATACACTCCTTCTGGTTTTCTCTAAACATGTCTTATAGCTCTAGAAATATTTTAAGTAATAAATCAATTCTGAGTTCTTCACAATAGTTCTTATTAAAGCATAGATTAGAGGTTTACCATTTCTGAAATAATTTAATCTTCTGGAAATAGATTGAATAGGTTCTTCATTTTCCTTATATTTACCTATTATTTGCCTGTATTCTTTTACTTTTTGTATTCTTATTTTAAAACCTGAAGATATTTATGAGTCAATTTATATTGAATGTCTAATGGCAAACATTTGAATTTTCATTGTCTACAAAGAGATGGGTCATTGAGGCTTAATGCATAAGTATTGAAGAATGAAATCAGACTGTCTTTATTAGTAATTCTGAAAATAATGACAATATATACACAATTAAATTTTTTATTATTTCATTTTTAAAGAAATAAGATCTTACAGAATTTTCTCTATAACCTCCAAATTATTCCTTGCTTCCAGCAAACTTTTTACTCCTTTTGATACTAAAAGGTAACCTTGTATCAAGTGTTTTATATTCCCAGAGAGATTAAAAAATAAAATATTTACTTTGTTAACACAGTAAGTTTTTATTTTAGTAGGTATTTTAAATGATTGAGTGGAATGTAGTGTACATTTCTGCATGCATGTCGAGTTTTAATTCTGAAGTAAAGGAACAATGAGAATGTTTTAGCATGGAAATTTTGGTCTAATAAATGAAAAGTCTTCTTAATTATTTGGAATTTTAATTTTAACTTTAACAGATAGTAGCAGAGTGGAAGCAGAAAGTCCACTTGTAGCGTATGATTCAGAACTTGCAATGAATTCATAGGAAAGACAAAGGGATTATA
Source organism: Sciurus vulgaris (assembly GCF_902686455.1). NCBI lineage: Eukaryota > Metazoa > Chordata > Mammalia > Rodentia > Sciuridae > Sciurus > Sciurus vulgaris. The sequence goes on along the minus strand of NC_136462.1, from coordinate 55,073,183 downwards.
TTCCCATGTGCTTACTGTGGGAAAGTTAGAGTATAATAGGGGTAATTAAAACATTGTGAATTTGTAATCACTTTAAATTTATCCATGTGAAGCGGAAGTTAAGATTCTCTCATCTTGGGAAGGAAGCTAGAGAAACAGACCTGGATGCACATGGATTTCCTTTAGCTATATAAAGGTGAATAGTTTGATAAAATTTTCTAATTTTTCTTAAAGTACACAATTATTTTCATTAGTTCATTATCTGCAGGCAGGAGTCAATATAAAAGGATGGGGTTGTATTTTAAAATCAAAACTAAAATGTGTAAATTAGCAAAATCATTCCCGAACTTTTCTCAGCCACTTTCCTTGGGAATCCATATGTTAACTAGAACAATACTGTCATTGCTCAAAGCATTTAAACCATGTACTGTTATTGCCTTTAATGTTTCAGCACCTCCTTTTTCTATTAATTTCCTATTTCTTCTCTTCCTCCAACCTCTCTCCACACCTTGATCAGATGACAAGGTTGAATCTAGGATTGTGTTGAAGATAAAAGTCCTGAAATGGAGAAGGGTGGAGAACAGCTACTTCCGTGGCTGGATTGAGGGGGAGTGTTGGGAGCAGATGTTATAAACATCAGGAAGTAGATGGTCTGATGCAAGGTAATATGTGTGCTCCTGCCTGCTGGCATTGTGTTAACTGCATGTGTGCAGTTTACAGATCAGCTGAAGATGAGCTTTCTTATGTCCAGAAGGATGCCGACACCTCCCTTATATGAAGTTTAGCCCTTGCTGACACTGAATGAGGCTGGATAGCAATTAAAGGTTTACCAATTTGCAAAGTCATTATATGTGTTTACTTTTCCAAGCCTTGATAGTGCCTTTTGACATTGAATAAAGCAAGCTGATTTCTTTTTACCTTGCAGGAGTTTTAGATATCATGTAGAAACAAATCCAGGAATTGGTAATTACTTACTAGTGTGATCAAAATACTTTATGACAATTAAAACTCTTGGCAGAGTCATAATTAGCCTTTTTAACATTTATTTGCAATCTTGTGATGATAGGAAATCCAATTCGACAGGCCAGAAAAATACTACAATCTTCCTCAGACAAAGGTCCTGCACAGTATGATTTTGTTCTTTTGAAATGGCATGGCAGTTTTACTATTGAGAAGATATGGATTTTTAAAAAACTGATTCAATCCCACAAGCAATATTTATTGTATTTTTGTTTATATTCTAAGTTTTGACTATAATTTTATTTTGAATTATTGTAATTAAATTCCATATATTCTAGTATATTCATAAATGCCTTCTTGACTAAGATCTAAGTATAATTCTTTCTTTACATTGTGAGGTGGATTACAGAATAAAATTAGGTACTAAATTGAAAGAATGTTCCTTAGTTAACTTTTAAGCCTTTATAAAAATAAATCCTGAAAGATAACTTCTTGTCAAAAATAAAAATGAGAAACTGTAACAGTCCATTCAAATATAATGCATTTCAACATGGAAGATGTGATCTACATGTACTTTGAGGAAAAAAAGGTTCTTTTGTTTAAGAAGTTAAATTATATTTTTATAAGTTTTCATCAAGATTATTTCAAGTTTTATCATGATTACAGGGCTAAAACTATGTTCCTTTCTTCTTTGTACTTTAAAAATGCATTTGGCTTAATTGACTTGAAGAAGGAATTAATAGCAGCTAGATACCCAGGGAGAAAATGTTGAAGTTTAGGTTTCTTCAAAGAGGAGGAAATTATGCAAAATCTGTTTTCTTCCCACACAACCACATTAATATTGTTTAAAGTGGTTTCCTTTAACTGAAGTGACAAGTTTCAAATGTAAACGTTTTCACAGTGTGTACAGGCAATTCAGCAAATTTAATATTCAGAAAATACATTATAACAAGAAAATTAACTCTTGGTAGGCAAATTCAAGTGAGTATTAAAAGTTATGTGAACTTCTGTAGTGAAATTACACCACACCAAAGTGTTTAATCAACTAACTGTTTCATACATAGTTCATGAAAGTATATAAATATAGATACCAATATACAGATATGAGTAGATGATGCTCTTAAAGCTGTGTTCAAATACAATTTCTCAGCAAGAGGAGAAGAGCTACATGCAACACTATTGAGTGAAAGTAGCTGAGAGAATCACAGAATACAAGGTCTTCTGATGATCTGATTTAATGTTCTTGGTGTCTCCTGCTAATATTCACAACATATTTTATTACTGACGAGAGATAAAGTGCTCTTGATCATTACTGCTGAAGCAAGTGTAAAAATGCAAAACTGTAGTTTGAGTATTGACTGTGCTTATCACTTTGAAAAACATCAGGATATAAATAAATTTGAAAATACAGCTATCACCCTTAATAATGTTACCTCTATTTTAACATTGTTTCAGCAAATAACTGAGCTATTCTGAACCATTATAAAAGAAATTTGGAGCAGCACAACAGACCAGGTGCATTGTTTGGGTAATTTTCCATGTTGAGACTAACCCAAATATTAAAAGTGAGTATAACATCACAAGACTGATAGTTCAATTTTCTGGACAAATATCAATTGGTTGTCAAAGTTTTTAATCTGAAATAATACATGAGCTTTTGAACCCTGGTGAACATATAGGAAATAGATCACATTGTGAACTGCAATCAGAAACTGTTGTCAATGGTTAAACCAAAGCCATCATGATGTCTATAAATAATTGCCCTGAAAGTTGGCTTAGAATGTCACATATGTAACTACATGAGCATGGAATGTCTCTTAATGATTACAGTGTTTTTGTGATTGTTATTATTACTAGTTAGAACATAAAGGAATAACGATATAATGAGAAAGCTTATCATTCCCTTACCAGTTCTTATTTACTTTTAATTATTCATATCTCAATTGTCTTAAAACCATTTTCTTTAAATGAAATATAAGAATTGACAATCTCTAAGAATCCCTTTCAACTAAACTAAAAAAATACAAACAGGATTTTGTGTCTTATAATGTCTCTTTATTACTTCCCCTAGAAAACTTTTGGAATATACTGTAAAAGTAAAGCATTAAAAAGGGATTGGCTAGCTATTTTCCTCAGAATATGATGCAAACTTTAAGTAACACTATAAGGTTAGCAGTATATTAGTTTTGTGTTTTTGGAAATAGGGCAAATATTAAATTTTCATCACAAGCACTGAAACGATAAATTAATTCTAGGGGAAAAAAAGGGCCCCTGAAGATATTTCAGTAGAATAAAACTTCTATTTGCCCTACAGAATAATAATTTTATTTTCAATTAACCAAACTAGTTGGGCACACTCAGACTGCAAGTAATTGTTTTTTGAAGGGTTTATAGATCAAACTAATTTAAAAGCATGCAATTTCAAACAAATAAAACATATGTTAGTGAAACAGAGGCTCAAAGTTATATACCATTTAAAATTCCCAGAGATGTGCTTTGATAATTTATAAATGATATTTTGAGTAAAAACTATGTTTTCTGAAATAATTGAAAATAACAAAAATCAAAAGCAAAACAAAACAAAATTATAACAAAAATTATGGCATGTGATGAGTAGTGTCTTGTTTCCTTGCATAATCAAGATTTATGAAATTTTAAAAGACCTTGGTCAATGGACACAGAAATATGTTGGGAAATAAAAGAACATAGAGGGCAAAATAAAAAATATAGTTTTACTTGTTCTTTCTTCCCTTTGTAATTTAAACAGCTTAAAATGCAATTATTCAAAATCTTTACTTTTTAATTGACTTTCACCCAAAATAGAGTAAAATCAGATTTGTCTTTCAACCTGAAACAACCAAATGACTAGATACAGTATATGAAACAACAGTGTTTAGAAATTGGACGTGAGATAATGAAAAACAATCCTTGAGAGATGGAAATCAAACAATGTGAGTTTATGATTGCCATTTTTAAACCATGGCACAAGTAGATATAACCAAGGTGAAAATGGTAGCAAATCTGACTCGAGAACATAGAACTGAGAACCCAAGGACACAAGGAAGCTAGAGTATCCAGGGGACCAAATGTCAGAAAGAAACACTTTGAGAGAGAACCATTCTAGTTTCACTTGAATTTGGAAAGCAAGACTTAAAACGATCAGAGTGTTTTTAAGTAACTTAACCACACTCCTTCAAAAGTTCCAGAATATGTAGAGAAATGAACAAATATCCCATGCCTGTCAATATAAAATCCATAATGTCTGGTACCCAAATTACCATACTTTCAAAAAGTAAGAAAATAATAACCCATAAAGAAAAGAAAAAAATCAATAAACCAAATGAACTAAAAATTGATAAAGATATTAGCATTAATAGTGACTAAAATAGTTACCATAGCTAGTTTCATATCCTCAAAACATTAACTAGAGACATAAAGATATTCCATAAAATGATTCAAGTAGAATTTACAGAGGTGAGAAGCCAAACAGTTGAGATGAAAAAAAGAAAACACTGAATAGGATTAAAGGTAGGCTAGATATTGTAAAAGAAATGATTAGTGAATATAAAAACAGTACAGAAACTACCCAAATTAAAGCTGAAAAGGAAAATAATTCACAGTAGAAAAAAAAGTCAATGAGCTGTTTAATATCTTCAAGGGGCTTTATCTATGTATAATTGGAGACTTAGGAGGAACAAAAATATGTGAAAAAAGGTTAAGTAGAAAATCCTCAAATATTACAAAAATATAAATCCATGGATCCAGGAAATTCAGTGAACACTAAGCACATAAAAGATTACAAATAAATCAAAACATATATATGATAATCAAATTTCTCAAAACTAGTGATAAAAAATAAAATCTTAAAAGCAACCACAGAGAAAACTCACACAATATACAGAAGAATAAATACTAGCATATCCACAGACATATACTTGAAAACAATACAAACAAGAAAGTAGAATATCTTTGAAGTTCTGAAAGGAAAGCTGCAATGCTATAGTCAGAGGAAATGTTTTTCAAAAAATGAAGTTGAAATAAATTTTTTCAAAACCACAAAAGGTGAAAAGAATTTGTCTTCAACAAACACATACTTCAAGATATGTTAAAGAATGTCCTTTAGGCAAAACAAAATTGATATCAAATGGAAATGAACTCTCAACTCTATAAAACTATCAACAGGTACAAAAAGCCCCAGAAATGGTAATCACATTGAGAACCAACTATGGAAGCCCACTCTGAGTTCAAGGTTGAAATGAGAAGGGCTGAGTGCAGCAAAGAACTCTTCAAAGTTTGGACCATTATGAATAAAATTTTTATACATCTGAACATTCTCCAACATCTGCTTCTTGTACATGTCTCTTTGTAATTGAGTACATAAATACCTGCAGCTCCAGAAAGCATATTGTCTTTCCTAGTGAGCTATAAAATCTGTCTGCTCCACATTTACCCTGACCCCACGCTTCCTGGTAACAAAAGTTAACTTTTTTCAAGCATCAATTTTGAAAACAGTCCAGATGGAGTAAGATGAATGAAATCACAAAGAAAACAACTCCTTTGTATATTAACTTGATTGTAGGACTCTGCCCCTTTTTGTTTCATTCGTTTCCACATTTCCATCTCCAAAATTCCAAACAAAAATTTCTGGTAGTTTTTGTATAAAAGCTTATCTTGAAATTCATACTCTTGTCTGTACCAATTTCTTAGTTTATCCTTTCAACATCTTTTATGGATCCATTACAAATATGTCCTGGGATTACAGGTGGGAGCCACTGTACTAAGCAACACATTACCTTAAAACAACAAAGGGAGTCATGGACCATATCATCTCCTGAGTAAAATCTTTGATGACCCCTCATGGCCTAAGCTCCTTTGCTTCCTTAACCTCATCTCTCACCAGTCCTTAACTACTTTTTGTGTTCTGATTCCAGATGAACATTTTTGTCTCTCTCTGGTAAATCCTGAAATATGACCCTGACTTGATTCTTCACTCTGATCTTTGCTGAGTGGACTCCTTTCTTTGCTTTGCAATTCTTCTCAGTTCAGGTTTCACCTCATATAATAAACTTTTCTTGCCCTCTCCTCCTTGTTCTTCTTAGTTAGGTATATCCTTATTACTGCAATCATTACAGAATGTGGTTTATGTATTTTGATGTGTATTTCCATCAATCTAGATAAACAAACATTTTTTTCTTTAAATCTCTATACCCAGCAATGTGTCTGTAGAAACTCAGAAAGTATTCTTGTCTTTGGGAATAAATGCTTTTCCTGTAGGTACTCCATAGATGTTCATTAAAGTAACAGAAATGTAAATACAGGATTATCCTGAGGCCATATTAATATAACTATTCTCTTAAGTCCTTTTATCTGTATTTGATTTAATAATTTTATCTTGAGGAGGCAGTCATACAGGAAGCAAAATTATATATGTAAAAGGAAACCTATCAATTTTTTAGGAAGAAAGGCTCTTTGATGCTTACATATGTATAATCATTTTCATATTCAGGATATGTTTATGAGTAATGCTTTGGAGTTCAGTCTTCCCATTTGAATTAAATGATATGTTGCCACAAAATCAATTTTCACAACTGTGTTGTCCTTCATACAAATAAATGATTCCTCTATTTTTCCATAGTCAGATGATTTGAATTGCTTTTATGTATTTATAGATAATTAGCTAGTCTTACTTTTTTCTTTACCAGTGTGAAGGAATGTATGCCTTTTTATCATCCTGGTTAGATTTAGAAGTTTAATCTCTAAAGCAATTAGGATTTTACAGATTATATTACAAGAAAGGACATGCCACTAATTAAAAATTAGCATAATTGAATCAGTCTCTGATTTTCTATACTCTTACCATATAAACAATGAAATGAAATGCACCTAATGAATCACTAGTAGAAAAAAACATTCAATGCTATAAGTATGTTGTTATAAAATGCATTTTGATCCTTTTGAAATAAGGAATAGAATTATAGATCATATTAAATGAATATATTTGTTAACTATATTTCATTACCTTTTAAAGATAGGAAAATATTTGGATATTTTTATTATGAAAACTATATCATTTTTCTTCAGGGTATAAAATATACACATGTGACTTTATAAAAATGTATCACATTTTCTCCAGGAAAATAACTTGAATTTTTATAGATTATTATTCAAACATATTATTTAATATGCACTAATTAATAAAGGAAAGGGGCATTTCTCTTTCTAAGACAGGTGTTAGAACTAAGAGAAAGTTAATCATGTGATTTTTGTGATACTCATATCACAGAATTTCTGGATACTTCCTTTACTGTTTGCCTAAAATCTGCCTTTGATGTTATGCACCAACACAGAAATCTATGATCAGCAATGATTTCTTTTCTTACCTGAAATGAAGTAATTGGATATATATTGACATGAGCCTCATTCCATCGCTGTCCTTTATTCCCACTGGAAGACCACAGTGGATTCTCTATTGTTGTCTGCCCTTTCAAACGTAGATACACATTTAAAACACCTAAGAATAAAACAATAAAATTTAATTTGGTATATTTGTTTTCGTATCAAATTTGTTTCTCCTTGAGCAAACACTTCCAAACTTTTTGTTTTTGAAAATTTGGAAAAGATTCAAGTGTCCCATCTCTCATTTTCTAACTTGCTTTCATGACATGATTCAAAGGCAACTATGTCCTAATTCCTAGTACCTATGAATTTTCAGTAGTTAATAAGGATTTGGAGATGGAGAGAACTTTCTAGATTATCTGAGTGGGTTCAAAATGCAATCATACATATCTTTATGAAACAGAAGTAGATTCAATACAGGAAAGAAGGTGGCCATAGTAGAGAAGATGTTAACTGCTTTTGAAAATAGAGGAAAATTCCACAAATCAGGAACACAGGCAGCCTCTAGGAGCTAGAAGAGACAAGGAAATGGATTTTCCCCCAGAACCTTCAGAAGGAACCAGTCAACTAACATCTCGATTTTGTCCCATTTTGGATTTCTGTTCTCCATAATTAGAAGAAAATAAATTTGTACTGCTTTAAGTCACAATGTTTGTGGTTATCTATTATTTGTAATAGCATCAATAGGAAACAAATATAACATGTACTAACCGACTAGCTCATAGTTTGACCCTAATTGTTTTGTCTTTTGTTATCAGTTAGTATTGTTTTTCAGATTTCATGTCTCATTTTTCTTCTAAGAGAATTATTTGAACATGTAACTAAGATAGCTCTTATTTCATCATTTGATACAGCTCTTTTAACAGTTTTATGTGTTGTACATAGAGATACTAATGATGATAATAACTTTAATACAATAATACATGTTGGACACTTACTCCAGAAAAGAATTAATCTTCTCAACCCTATAAAGTATTATCCCCACATTATAGATTAAAAATTTTAAAGGGGGTAAGTAATTTGATCTATGTTTTACAGCAAGGAAATAGCAAAGGAAGGATCTGAATTCAGAGTTTGAAGTTTACATCATAATCATTACAAAATCAATATTTTAGTAGATAAAAATTTAAAGTTAACTTTATTGAGATGATAAATTACATTAGATTTTATAATATTGAACTAAAATTATATTAAAGGAATAAACTACATTTAGTAATAGACAATTATTCTTTAATTATAATATTGATTCATTTAGCTAATATTGTATAAAGAATGATGCATATTTACTCATAAAATTTCATGTCTTCTTTTGTTTTACTTTTTGGCTTTGCATTTTCAGTTTCTGCTTTGAAATTGATCATTTTCTATATCTTTCCCCTTCAGTGTAAGCTATAACCTCAGACTTTTTCTCCCCAGTACTGGCTTTATTGTCCATGGTGTGGATTCTGTTCTTTTGTTTCTCATTCCTTTATCCTGCTCCTGTAGTACACAGGATGTCGCATTCTCTCCTGAGCTCACTATCCCTTCTTCATTTCTTTTTAGTTTCTTCTTGCTCTACTGTTTTAGTTTATTTTTTATTGTTTCATAAAGTTCATATTTTGAAGTATTTTATACAAAATGCAAGGCATATACTGTGCAAATATTACTTTTACCTGAAATTACTTAGTTTTTTTCCCAACAGCTTATGCTTCTACTATGTGCTTCATAAGCCTCCTTTTATTCTGGGCAATCTTCATTGGACGCTCTCTCTCTCTCTATCTTCTCTCTCTCTCTCTCTCTGTCTCTTTTTGTATCTCCTTGTCCCTCTCTTTTCTCTATCTATCCATCTCTCTGTCTCTATGTCAATTTCATCTATTACTTCACAAATAATAGAAAGTAATCCTGTGGTATTTTTCATTGTAGCTTCTTTTGTTCAATTTTATAGGTAAATTTTATCTCTCTCAGGTAGCACGAACCCATCATTTTGATTGAGTTAACAGGATATTGATTCTGTCATCAAATAAATAATTAGATATTTTGTTAAAAGTTAATAGAGTTATCATCATTTTTAGACCAATTAGTTATAATTTACAAACCAAATAGTGCATAACATCTTTAGAAATATTCCTAAGGTGAAAAATACAGGTTTTAATAAACCACATATTACCATATGTCAGTTATTATATCAATAATAACAGGTTATTGTGTCATTATTTAATACATTATTTATCAATTAGGGAATACATTTTGCCTATAATTATGCTTATATTTCTTAATTAATAATTCCTTTTTAAATATGTAACATAAATTCAGACTTCAGTTATGTCAATCTATGTTTTCTGAATATATACTATGTTAACAATATTTTGCCTAGGTCTAAAGAAGCCAGGTCTGAATTATCTCAGAATTATAATTGGGTTTTAGAATAGACAAAATGAATGGTATTTAACTAAGGTTAGATTGAATTTTAAAAAGCAATGCTAGTTGTTTTACAAGAAAAAAAATCATAAGTATAATTGATTGAGATAAAGCTTCCAAATTTATTATAATTTGAATGTCTTATTATGTACATAGTAATAATTATTTATCCCAATCAATGAATACAAATTACTCATTCATTGATATATTTTGGAGGTGATGATAAAAACTATATTACTAGGCAAATGATTTTAAAACATTTTCTGTAGGATTTTCTGTTCTTAACATTTACAAAAGAATTAATGCAGTGTCAAAAGATATTTAAACTTATGTTAGATCATCTTGGTCAATAAAATTAGAACTTGTGAAATAGCATAAAGATATTCAAGAGAACTTAGGTTCAGCAAAGCTGATTCAGTACATTATTATCATATTACAGTAAGAAAATTCCTTAAGTGAATATGATGGATAGGGTAATATCCTTCAAAAGTAATTTTAAATCCTCAGAGAAACTTTGTTTATGCTTTAGTAGGCTCCAGATACTAAAATCTAGGAATGTAATCATCCCTAAGGATTTTCTAATGCCATATGGTTGGGAATAGCTAAGCAAAACTCACATTGTCTTTCTTTCTTTTTCCCCACTTTGGCTTCTAATTCTTATCTTCTGATCACCTTCCCCCAAGAATAAGGTGAGGGAATATGAGAGAACTTTGCTCATCTCTTTTGCTTAATGATTTCAGAAAAAAGGCTCAATGACAAGAGTTGTCTCATATATTCTCTTACATCATGAGTAATGATCATATTTTGGATTTTTCATAGCATTTTGCAAAACATGATTCTTACTTTATATAAATTACAGTATAAAATATAATTTGCTTAAACATTATTTATTATTATTATTTCCTCATTCTTGCCTTTCATTAAGTCCTTAACATAATTTTACTTTTAATTATTTTACTATGAATATGTATTGTATTTGTTTTAGGTAAATGATTTAAATATATGTCCTAAAACATGCATACATATTTCCAACAGATACTTGGAATTGTCAAGTGCACATGAATTAATCTGTCATTTGGTTTACTCTATGGTCTGGAGATCACTTGCATATAAATCACATTTTTATTATAATCAGTAACATAGACTCATTAATTTGAGTTTCACATTTCATAAAAGATGAGGATGTGTCTAAATTATCTTGCTCCAGGCAAGATCTATGTATATTGATAGGTAGTTGTTAACATCATTTGTTTTATACACACATACAAAGTGGGAAATTATAAAACCATTATTTTCTGCTTGAATGAAATGACTGCGTGCATTCATTGATACAATTTTTTCTATATATAATTGCAATGATATCTCAAACAAAAAATGGCAGTTCATTTTCTTCACTCATTATGATACCTTCTGGTATCAAGTTGAATTTGCATCAGCATCCAAGAAGTTTCCTGAAACAGTGTTTTCATCAGGCTGTCTGTTTCTCTGATCTATGTCACTTCCCTTATTCAGAACTTTGAACTCTTTGGTTCCATCACTCTCCCTCCTCTCCCATGAGAAGAGCATCCTCCATTCTCACACTTTGTCTTCCACTTTCTACTTACTTACCTCTTCTGAAGCATTCTTTGCATGTCTTCTCTTCCACAGAAACTTTTATTTTAACCCTCTTACCCTCTGTATTCTCTCCCTCATTCACCCATAGAATGGGCCTGATATACATTTTGTTGTGTATTACTTTTGGACTTTTATTACTAATTCATTGCCCCTAATGAAAAATAAACTATTTGATGGATAAGAAAACTTCACCATAAATTATTTTTTATACTATAAAGCCCTAAACACTACTAGGCATATAGTAGGTTACAATTCATTTTATTGAATTGAAATGAGTAAATATAGGCCTATAGTTTAAAAAAAACACACACACACAAGTACTTATTTTCAATAGTTAAATTTTTTACAGTAAGAAAAAAAAACTGCTATTTGCTTTCCACTCATTCAGTTGACAACATAACATTAACCATTAATTACATTGAAAAATAATACTTATATATTTTGAAAAACTAGCCTTTTTCAGTGAATTCATACCATTAATTTTGCTTAAGCATATTAGCTTCTACTATGTATTGTCTAAAGGACAATCATCGATAAAGAATTGTATAGGAGGAAAATAAGTCTGTAGGTAGTTGGTGGTTCCAAACCACAGATTTAAAAAGTAAATGAATTAGGGATTGCATAATAGCTTTATGAGAGGGTTTATGATAGCGTGTGTAATAGATTGTGATTATTGCATGATTGGTAATAAATTATGGCTAAATTCTACCTTTCCCCTTCCCTTCTAAATACATTTCATTTAACAAAACTGTTTACTGAACCATTGTCTTCAGTACTGTCATATGGATGACATTGTATTTTCAGTATTACAGCAAACAGGACTTCACTGAAATCATTGACTAGTTACTAACAGAAAAAGTGACATAGTATCAACTATCAAACAGCCTGTGGGTTGGTTGTTAATCTCTAATATTTTAGTGGAGAATACTAATATCTGTATTGATTCCCTCAGCTATCTTCTTTCATAAGGAACTTAATTTTGAGAATTTATCATACACTAGAGTTTTGAAATTACATATTTAATGAATTGAGATCCTTTTACAGTCAATGCAGTCAAACCTCTAAAATGAGGACACATTATCCTCCTAACATTATTTTTCAATCCCAAATATCCTTTCATATGGTGTTTAAACTTCAGGGAGTGTGGGAATCCCAAAATGTGAAATTTCCTACTTGAGGAATAAATTCAAGATATTAGCAAGAGTTTTGATGTTTCTAAATAAAAACAGAAGAAATATGGTCTTTGACCAAGAAGGGAATACAAGTCAGACCCCCCCAAAACATTCAAAATATTGGTACCTATGCATTATCTATATCTTATTACAAAAAACATTTAAGTCCTTAGTTTAAAATCTTTGAACACCAACATATTTAGCCAGATTTAATCCCTCTTTTTTTTTTTTTTTTTTTTTTTTTTTTTTTTTTTTAGTTACAAATACATTCCAACTGTATTTCATTAATGGAAGCACTTTATCTCATTTGACTCTACTCTTAGTCATGATTTGAGCCCTGCATGCTCCCTCCCCTTTCTCCTCAGAAGGAGCTCCTTGGCATTTAGCCACATGTTCCTAATTAGTGTGCAGCTCATGCTTGATCTGCTGTCCAATCATCTGCTTAGGATTCAGTTCCTTGTGAGGTTCTCCAGGGAAAGCATCAAAAGTCATTCAGTCTCCAGGAACAGACCCACTGAGAGGAGCCAAACCCTCCACTTCTGGTGAAATATCACCATTGTTTGAGATAGTACTCTCCTCACCTCTGCAGTTCTCAGGTTATAAAGTAAAATCATTTTATTTGATTTTATCTACTTCTCTTCTTTCTTTTCAATTTTCTCTTCATTTTCTTCTTCTCCTTCTCATTCTATCTGTTGTTTGGCACCAGAAAATATGGTTGTTACTGGTGTAGACTGTATCATGTTTTCAGAAAGCATGGGATTAACTTGCAATAAAGTACCAGATGGGAATGGTATTTGTTTCACTCCATTTTGAAGTTCTGCTTGAATTAGCTCTTGTTTCAGTTCTTAATTTCTTTCTTCAGTTTAGCATTTTCAATTAGAAGTTTCTTCTTTTTTCTCAATATTGCCAGCAAAATTGCTTGCTTCTTAAGAAGAGCAACTTGCTGCTTAAGCTATTCAATAATTTGATCCTCCTCTGCACTGTTCTGTTTCAGTCTCTTCAGAACAGCATTACTGGTTGCCATATCTGCCAAGAAATGGCAGAAAATCATATCTTGGTAGAGAACAGCTCCAAGGACAGCACAGTCTTAGCTGGGAGTAAACAAAGACAGCAGGTAGCACAGGGAGGCAGTGAGAAAGGACCCAAGGAGGCGGCACCCCCACTAAAGGCCTGAGTACTCCAAGATCCAAGCCCACAATTTGTCCTTCCCTTCCTGTGCACAGTCTTCCATTCCTCAGTTAATATCATCTACTCCCCAGCACCTCTTCCTCTCTGGTTACAGTTTGTTTCCTGTTTCTAATCCAACTCTTGATGCAGAATAAACTAAAATGTTTTTATTAAGATAAGCTGAATAACAAGTTAACTCCAGATTCCTAAAATTCTATTTCTATATTAAGTTAGACAGTCATCTCAGGATCCCTATCTGAACCATATTTTGGCTCAAAATAAAAAACAAATTATTCTTTGGTACATCATGGTTTTTCGATACATGCGCTTTTTATTTGAACATTTTATATCTTTCTGGAAGTACTAAGTATGGTTTGCTTTACGTTCCAAAGCACTTAGAAACAAATTCAATTTAAGTCAATAACTATATTACTTTTTTTCTTATTTTTATAACTTATAAGGTCTTCATAAAATTTTTTTCCATTTCCACCCTAAACTAAACTCCATACCTTCAATTCCTTTGTTATTTTTCTAGTGCACACAAAAGCTGAATTATCTAGTTTGTATCATTTAAAAAATCTATTTACCATTTGTTGTTCTAGAGTCAAATATAAATAAGGCATGCTCACTGTTCTCAAAGATTAAAAACCAGATTTCAGTGTGATGATATTTGTACCAGGAGTTGTGGGAACAAAAGAAGTAGAAGGGAACAGTAGTTTCAATCTCCTTCAGTTGTATTTTGAAGGAAAATTATGAATGACTAGAATATTATAAAGAAGAAAATGTATTTATCCCATCACATAACTTTAAAAAAAAATCTAGTTTTAATAAGTATTGAAGCTCAAATAAATATTGATATGCAGGGCACCAAGTCATAGGAGGAGATATTGTTTCTACTTCAATCATGAATCCATTTGGCAGGACAAAAGATAGAGTCTATAAAGAAGCCCAGGTAAGAGGTCAATTTGAAGATTTTTCAGGATAACTGGAACAAACTAGGGAGTTATTACAAGGAGAAGATAGAGGGGATATATCCCGGAGGTCATGTGTTACTGGTTTTAGAGAATGAGATTTACCCTGGAATTATGGACCAAAGAAACAGTGAAGAAATCAGTTATCAGGCTAATTCAGCACTACACACAAGAAGTGACATGGACTCATTATATCCTAAAACCCATTTCAGTGCCCTGAGGACTAATACCCTCCCCTGCAACCTTTCTAATCTTTATAATCCAGGTAAACTTGTACTCCCATTTACTACTCTCCTAACATAGGCAACCTTCAAACATTCACTTCTATATTTCCTGTTCTACCAACCAGGAGTGTGTCAAAAGCTACCTACCTACTAAATGCTTTGTTTTTCACCTCACTGGAAGTAACACTAATTCATTTCTTCAAGACTGACCCCCCTACCAGAGCACTGAATTCCCATAGGTTTCTACCCTCTGAGATTTTTTTATCATTAAGTTTATCTTATTGACTCTTCTGTCTTTTTCTCATAAAACAGACTGTTTCACAACCCCACATCTCTATTTTATCTCTTCTTTCTCATAGAAGAGTAGAATTCATTAATGAACTCCTTTCCCTTCCTTTTCCGCTGAGATTAACTTTCTAGAGACATACTTTTACTAAACCATTCTTATCAAGTTCAACAAATGTATTCATAAATGACTTTTGTATTTTTATATTTAATTTTTTGATATGATATGATGCTTAAATCTTACATCCTTCTCTGTAGAAACAAATAATTTATATATATCTTACTGGTTTTTAATAAGCTTATGTCATATCAAGTGACCTCATATGAGATTCAATTTTTTGCAAGAACATTAGAAACTCAACTGATTCATTTAGAATTAAAATGCCAACTAGGAGTTATAGGAATACTGATATATTATTATCAATAGCCAGCTGTCATATCATTTACATGTAAATCAACAGCTAAAGGTTAACACACTCTATCTTTCATTTGGGAATGTTTCTTTCTTTAGTAAATTTTGATGAAACATTTAACTAACATAAATTACATCAGTGTGGCAGACTCTAAATTGTCTCTTAATAATTTCAACTTCCTGTCATTAATACTCATGTAATCTCCTCCCTGAATACAGGCTGGAATTATCAACTCAGTTTTAATCATTAGAATGCAACAATATTATGGAATATCAATTAAGACATTAGGTTATGAAAATTCCTCAGCGTTCATTTGCTCCCTCTCTTGTGTGGATTTCTTGATTTGAAAGAAGGGTACTCCCTGTCATGAAACGGCTCTGTAGAAAGATCTGCCAGTCAGGAAATTGAGAGAGGTGTCCCCTCAAAAGTCAGCAAGAAACATGCCCCAATGTGAGGTAAAACGAAGCCTGATAAAATCAAGCAAGTAGGCTTGGAAGTATATTTCCCCACCCAAGTTGAGTCAAATTAGACTGAAGTAATTTGCTAGACAGTTCGACAACCACCTAATGAGAGATCTTGAGCTTCAGGTGCCCAGCTAAGTCATACCCATATTACTGACCCACAAAAACTCTGAGATAAGACGTACTTGCTATTTTAAGCTGTAAAATTTTGGGAAAACTTGCTATGCAACAGTAGGTAAGTAATATAACATATTTGAATTTATTTCAAACAGGACTCTCTCCTAGGTAACATAACACCCAGTTTTGCATTATAGACAATGACTACTCTTCTTAATAATATGTTGTCACTTACTCATAGTTAAAACTTCAAGATTTATTTAAAATTACCCAACAAGTAAATAAAATTGAGCTATTATAAATCCAGAAAAAGTCACTTTTAAACCTGGATTTCCAAAAGAAAGAATACAATTAAAATGCAATTTGTAAAACCAGTGACTGTAAGTTAACAGATAAATGAGGGTTCGGGAATGATATGTGCAGAGAAGGAAGGTTTTTAACTACAAGCAACATCTCCTGAATAAAATACAGGTGTATCTTGAAGATATTGTGAGTTCAGTTCTAGACAACTGCAATAAAGCAAATATTACAATATAAAGAGGGTTTTTTTGGTTTCCTAGTATGTATTAAAGTTGTTTAGATTACTCTGTAGCTCATTAAGTGTGAATTAGAATTATATATAAAAACCTACATACCTGAAAAATATTTTAATGCTAAAAATGCTAACAATCAGTTAAACCTCAGAAGACACGTTCATTTTGTTGGTGGAGGGTCTTGCCTCCATATTGATGACTGTTGAATTATCAGGGTAATGGTTGCTGAAAGTTGGATTGGTTATGCACTTTCTTAACATAAGGTGACAATGAAGTTCTCCAAATTGATTCTTACTTTCACAAAAGACTTTTCCAAAGCATGTGATACTATCCGAGAGTATTTTGGAATTAATCACTCACACCTTGTCTGATTCAACTAAATTTTTGTAATATCCCAAATCTTTTTTGCTACTGCAGTCAGTTGCTCAGCATTTCTACCAGGAATAGACTCTACCTCAAGAAGTCATTTTGCTCATTCAAATGAATTAACTCCTCATCAGTTAGTTTTATTATGAGATTGTAGCATTTCATTCACATCTTCAGTCTTCATTATTAATTCCAGTTCTCTTATTTCCATCATACCTACAGTTACTGCCTCCACTGAAATCTTGAACTCATCACATCTGAGGATTGGAATCAACCACATATTCCAGGCTAGCTGTTAATGTTAACATTTTGACCTCTTTCCATAAATCACAAATGTTCATAATGGCATCTAGAATGTTGAATCCTTTCCAGAAGGTTTTTCATTTACTTTCCCCAGGTCCAAAGAGGAATCATTATCTATGGCAGCTAAAGCCTTTACAAAATGTAATTCTTAAATAATACCAATTGAAAGTCAAAAATTACTCCTTGATTCATGAATTTCAGAATGAATTATATGCTTGCAGGCACAAAAATAAGTGTCCTAGGATTTCTAGATTGTTAAATGAGCATTAGCTTTATTATAAATTCACCAGCTACATTAGCTTCTAACACACAGTGTTAATTTATCCTTTGGTGCTTTGAAACCAGGCATGGACTTCTCTATATATGTAAGCCCTAGATGCCCTTGTATTCCAATATAATGTTTGTCTACATTGAAATCTCATGTATAGTGATGCCTCCTTTATCTGTCTTCTTAGATCTTCTAGACAACATATTCCAGTTTCCACATCAGCACTGATTGCTTCACCTTAAACTTCTGTGTTGTTTCACCTTAAACTTCATGTTGTTGTTCTCTTTTCCTTAGACCTCATGAACCGCCTCTTCTAGTTTTCATATTCTTCTAGAACCTCTTTTCCTCTCTTAGCTGTCACAGAATTGAAGAGCAGGGCCTTCTTCTGGATTAAACTCAGGGAATGTTGAGGCTGGTTTGATCTTATATTCAGATCACTACAACATTCTCCACATCCACAATAAGACTGCTTCATTTTCTTATAATTTGTATGTTCATTGGAGCAGCACTTTTAATTTCTTTCAAGAACTCCTTTGCATTCACAACTTGGCTAACTGGTGCAATAGGCACAGCTTTTGTTTCTCTGGGCTTTTGACATGCTTTCTTTACTAAACTTGATCATGTTTAGCTTTTGATTAAAAGTGATAGATGTGTGATTCTTGTCTTGAACACTTAAAGAACTTTGTAGGATTATTAGTTGGCCTTATTTCAGTATTGTTGTGTCTTATGGAACTAGGAGGCTCAAGCATAAAGAGAGAGAGAGAGAGAGAGAGAGAGAGAGAGAGAGAGAGAGAGAGAGAGAGAGAGAGAGAGAGAGAGATGGTGGAACTGCCTGGAAAATTCAGAACACACACATTTCTGATGAGGTTCCCCATCTTATGTGGGTGTGGTTTGTGGTGTTCCCAAAGAGTTACAACCACCACAACAAAGATCTCTGGTCACCATGGCAGAAAATAACTATGAAAAAGTTTGAAATAGTGTAGAAACTATCAAAATGTAACAAAGAGGCACATGCTGTGGGGAAAATAATGATGACAGATTTTTCTGGATGCAGGATTGCCACACAATTTCAGTTTGTAAAAAATTCAGCATCTGGGAAATGTAATAAGATGTACTGCATTAAAAGGAGGTACACCCATTCTCATGTATTCCTAATGGATTACCTAATGTCTGGAACAGATATGTTTGCTAGAGTTTTAATATGTTCTGCTCAGAGGGACAGAGCCGATACCCAAACTACAACCATCAATGAGTTGATGAAGTTGAGAAAGTGATGCTAAAGGCTTCAAAATAGTTGATAGAGAAAGAGAGAACTGCTCTCCTGAGCTCTACCCTTGAAAAACTATGAAAAATGCTAGCAGAAAGTCAACTGGACATCCACTGACAGCAAAGAGGATATGAATAACAATTGTTAGGTTGAAAGTATATTAAATTATCTTGGGATTCATTTGCAAGGAAGCCTAAAAGATTCAGCCTCACATATAAAGACATTATTTTATACTTTCAAGTAAATCAAACGATTGTTCTTAGAACTCAATACAAAATATACCTTTTCTAAGGTAAAGTGGGAAAAAAGAAAGTCCACAAAATACATTTAAAATAGAGAGTACTTGAAATAAAATATACATGATCAACTACTAAGAAGAATTGGAGTTGAGCTAATCCTACCTTTGTTAATAAAACAATAATCAGACAATAAATGACTATGTGGAGTTTTGTTTCCATTCATAATTTATGCCATCATGACACCAGGAGTGTTTCATAGCTTTTTAAGGGCTTTTCCAGTCTACTTTTTGTTTCCCAATAAATTTACTCACTCCTACAAATGTATTTTCCTAAATCAAAGATCTTGCGCTCTGTGCCTGCACAGAATCTGTGATAATTCACTCTGATCACTAAGCAAGAGTCACATGTTCAGCTAAGCTTTCATGACACTCCCATAATCATTCTTGGCAGAATGAACAGGCAGACTCAGAGTCCAGGTCCCCAAGCGGGTGTTCTGTTGCCCCTACTTATCAATTATTTCATGGGCATGATAATCAAAATTCTGAAAATTCTTTGTATTTCAGTTTCCTTATCTGTGAAAAAGATAATTGCTTTAGTGAGTACAAATGTTTATACTGAAAATTAAGAGCAATAAATTGTGAGGTGCCTGGTCCATGATGAATGGTACATGAAAGTCAGCTGTTACTTTGCTATTGTTATTACTGCTACTCAAGATTCAAAGTAACCCAAGACTGTGTCTACATCTGACAGAAAATAGTATATATGCTATCTCATTTAACTACAGCTTTCTGAAGCACAAAATATTATTCCCATGTTGCAGATGGAGAAACTAAAAGCCAGGCATTCTAAGTGACTTCTGTAAAGTCTTAGAGTGACTGAGTGCTACAGTTAACATCCAGCTGAGGTCTGCTTACTTTTTGTCGAGGATGCTTTTCAACTTTACAAAAGCTATCTTTCCAGACTGTCACCTATTGCTACACTGTGAATACTGGTCATAGTGTTATTGACTATGAGTTTGAATCTAAGCACAGTATTACTTGGCAATTCATATAAACTTCTTGAGGTTCAGTTTTCTCTACTGTTAAGAAATGGATAGGTGATGCTTAATTTTACAAACTCAAGAGGATGACTCAGTTTAAATAGTATACTAGCTGATATAGATTATGTACCAACTTTTATGAATGCAAATATATTTATATTATTATTTTTATTATATATTTATACTATGTTTAAATATATTATGATATATTTATATTATTATTTATATTATATTTATTTTATTAATTTATATGAAGACACTAATGTCCTAACATTACAATTTTACTTCTTCATTATCAGAACTTAATCCTTTCTGCCTATGGAAAACATACCCTTCCTGCATACCCAGGAGAAATGTTTTCCTTTGTTTTGAAGGATTGCTTCTTTCTTCACTTAGATACAGATCCATCATTCCTTGTTTAACTTCTGTGGGGCTAGAAATGCTTCAGTCTATTTTAGAATGTTTATAGAGTAGAACTCTTGTAGAATATATGATTGCTTTGTATGGTCTGGAACAGGATCTTATAAGTAAACAGTAACATTTATACTGCAAATGGTATAAATGTTCACATTCACATTTATCCATTCACATTGGATAAAAACTAAAAATACAACCATAACAGTTCACGTTATACATTTCTAAAACAAGTAGAACAAGTTAACGCATACCACTTTATCAAGAAGAAGATATCATGTCAATATTCCAAATACATGGGTGCAGTATGACAATATTCCCTTTCATCAAGATGCCTCAAGTCACTATTCAATCTAATTTCATTAGAAAGAAACAGCCTAAATTATGCTGTGTCAGTTCTGCCAGATCTTCTGAAGAATGAAATGCACTGATGATCTGGCTGAACTAGGGTTCCAGAGGAATGAAGGAATTTGTTCTGATTTTCAAATTAAAATCTGAATTTTGGAGATTAAATGATGGGAAGAAATGCTTGACATCTTATTTTGAAATTAGTAGGTAAGTCATTTAAAAAGCCAATCATGGCATTTTTTTGACTAAAATTATTTTCATACTTTGTGTGAAACTGTTTCTTGTTATTTAGTTTACAAGAACAAAACTTCTTGCCAACTCACCTATATGTTGTCCATACATGTGATAAAAGAAGCTGAAACAATACGCAGTGTTTGTAGGTCCATAAGGATTTTTTGGAGCTATGCTGAAAACAGGGCTGAGAAGTCGAGCCTTTTCACCTTCCAATCTGGGTCGAGATGTTTCAATGTACATATAAAAACCTTAAAATGACAAAAAAATGTTTAAGCACTCTCTTATTGAGAAACATGAATTTCAAATCTTTGAGAAGATTTTGAGTTTCATACAAAATAAAGATCAATAGGAGGATTTACATCTCATTTACATGCACACAAACAACTGATGACAATGTTAGCATAAAAAAAGAATGATCTTTAAATTACATTTGAATAAAAATATTTAAAATAAAATAAAATGTACAAAAACTTGTGGGAAATTAGAATTTTAAGCTTCAATTAGCAAAACAAAACAAAAACGACTTCTGACCTCTCAACTCTTTATGTTAGAGAGTTCTGAGAAAAAAATTAATGTCTACAAACTTTGGAATTATGTAAATTATTGATCCTACTAATATGATATAATGTTTTTATTCCATAATGGAGATATATATGGCTAAATACTCTTATAGTTCATTTAAAAAATCTCTGGTTGTTATGAACACTACACTGCATACCCTCATACCTTCTTTGGAGCCACTGCGATCAGCATTAGGTCCTGTGTTAGGAGTATATTTTGTATTTCTTGTTGCAGTACTTTGTTTTGTCCAGTCAAAATTATCAGTATCATCTTGGGTGAACAAACAAATGTTACCATCTTCAAATCCACAGTGAAATTCTCCTGTTAAAATTTTTAATTAAATTAACTAAGATTAATTTAAATTAATAACATTGTAATATTTATATTAAAAACTTTTCTAACATTATATAGTAATAGAAATGTAAGATCATGATAACATCAGAACCTTAATATACAAGATTATAGCTAAACATAAAACTATTGAAATTTTAATGAAAAAGAAACTTTTTATATGAAAATCAGTATTATACTGAATAATTAAAACTCAAACCCTTTTCCTGAGAAATGTCCAGATAACTGAAATATAATTCAAGCTTGAATTATGCCTGGAGATTTTCCCTAACTTTCCTTTTGTAAGTATAGGAAAATAAAAACCAAATTGAAATTAGAAGATGAGCTTTATTAATTTACCTCATGGCATTTGAAAGACATAGATCTTTCATTTATAATTTTTCATGCTAAGTCTAGAGATGCTTTTATGAATACCCATTGGCACAAGTGGAAGTTTGCTTAGGGAAAGATAATAGCAAATTATTTTGAAAAGCAGTCATCTTCTGTACTTTGTTGAATGTGGATTTGCCAAATGTCTGAAATTTACTTGAAGTAAAATAATAAAAAAGACTTCATGATGTGCTGTAGAGGGACTGGGAATTCTTGGATGCCTACTATATTTTGAGTTCAGATCCAACACAACTTCAGAGATAGACATTTTCAACTTTCCTTAAAATATGGGTGGTAGTAATGTTTCTAGATATCAAAAGTTTTCTTACTGGGATGTACTCTGCTTGAGAAAAGGTGTAAATAAACAAGTTGGATAAGGTTTACTTGAAACATAATTAAATAGTGTATATCATTAAGTGAGAAAATTAAGCAAAGTATACATTTTATCCAACCTAATAACTCTAAGAAACCATAGTAATCCTTACACATGAGGCTCACAGAGTAGAAAAATGTAGACTAACTCAGCTATAACGTGATGAAGTAAAAACAGAATTCAGATTCATTGCAATCCATAGACAAAATCATCTAGCAGACTCCAATTTGAGTCCCTTCCAATCAATAGGTTAGATTTATTAGATATCCTTGGGAATGGAGCCCTTTTTATTCTTATCCCTGAATTAATTGAAACTACTGACACAAACAAAAATAAAAGAGAATGCTTTCCTTATACATTTAAGGATTAACTTTTTGTCTTCTTTTGGTTTGTCAAATCAAAGATTTGCTATATATCTCTTTGTATATTTATTTTATACTTTGGGTAGGTAGGTTACAGGAAATGTGAGCATTTAAGGAAATATAAATCTGTAAATTTCTGGATAAACAATATTCCACATAAAATATTTATTGGACACATTTCAGTAGCTGATATAAATAAGACACAACCATTAGGTGCTAGCAATCAAAGATATAATGTAACAGCAGGGTACTTATATGAAATAGATTTCTTAAATATCTTTTAGGTACAAAATGAGATTCCTTTAGTTGCTGCTTTAGAGTTGTGATAATTACAGAGCACTGTTTAATTTTAAAAGTTTTCAGTTGTTTAATTATGTATTATGTGTATACAAAAAAAGAGGTCAGATAGCATATATAAAGTAGAAGATTTCAGTTTATAGAAATGCTGACAAATCTTAATGTGTTATTTAAAATTACATATAATGATTTTTATAACATTGTTTAACCATTTCCTTTTTGTAATTTAATTTCGACACTTAAATTATATTTGTTCTTATCTTCAAAAATGAAAAAGACTATTTAAAGCCTGATATATTAAGGTTCTCATAGTAAAATTAAGAAATAATATATATAGCTTATAAAAACAATGGAATGTGATATATGACTAAAATTGTACATAATTTAGGATATTTTATGTGATATGTTGTTTGCAATATTATAATTAAAGTAATTCAAATGGTATAAAGCTGTGTGCAATATAAATATTTATTTCCAAAAACATATGTCTTTATGGGGGGAAAAACTATTACTGGAGAGATTTTATAAAAGCTGGCATATAAAATGTCAAAAGAAGAAAAAAAAAAACCATGATTTGGGACCATCATAATTTTGTGATTTAAATGGGATAAATAATAACAAGAAAGCTTATTAATAAAAAGTTTGAGTAAAGAATTTTTGATAATAAAAATGCACTGAGCTGCATAAACTTACCAAAATCCAATGTAATATTAAATATTAAAATATTTCATAAAATGGGAAGTAATAAAATCCATGAGTTCCACAAAGATATAAAACTGAGGATTGACTGGATCCTGAATTCTTACTAGTTTCCTAATTACAATACTATTTTGGCAGAGTTTCAGGAGCTACACAGAAGTAAAGGTATTTCAAAATTCTGCATTTCACAGTTTCAAAATTTAACTTTATTTCCCAGATTCCTCCACAAGAGATGGAAAGACAATAAAAGCCCTCTTCTGCCCACCTACCCTCTTTGTTCATTTTTTAGAACTGTCAAAAATCTAACTTTACATTAAAAATAAAAAGCTCTCATGGATTGATAAGTTAGAGTAGGTCATCATGGTAATCCTTTTATTATTTCAAAGTTGTTTTTCAAAAGTAGGAATGTTTCCACATCTAGATATATTTTTCATATATACATACTGTATTTTAGCTTGCACTCATAAAGAAAAATAATTTCCCAAAACTTCAAAATTTAATGATTTATAGAATTTAGAACTTAAATCAGAACAAATATATTGAGATTCAAAGTAGTGATTCATGCAAAAATATCAAACTATCTAAATGCCAATTTCCTAAATAACCACACTTTTTTATGGGAGGAATACAGAAATTCAAAGAATGAAAATCAAAGAAGCTTATAAAAACAATGAAATCCCACAAAGAAAACCAAATAATTTTATAGTTACAGAAATAGCAAATATTAAGCAGACTCGAGAAACAGTTCTACATTTAGGAATATTTATAAACAAAGTTGTTAGTATTAATTTGTTTTCATACCATATACTTTGTTGAAATTTAAAATTCACATATACTGTCAGTTCCACTGATTCTAAATGACTGTTTCAAATCAAATAAGAACAGTTGCTAAATATATTTGTAGACTTATTATTTTTCATATATTCATTTATACATGTCTTATTTTTTAATTATGAAATACATTGTGGTTTTTAAAATAAAAATATACTTACTTAAATGAGGATTTACAGGAGCTACAAGGTAAGGGGGGGAAAAAGATACATTAGCAAGACTTGAGTGTCTTTTATAAATAAAATCCAATCAGTTTTTTCAGTCTCTCATAGTTTCTTACCAAAACTTAATGAACTTCCCCAGTGTGGTCATGGAGAATTATATCTGCAATCCATTTTCTTCTAGAGGATTGAATGCAATCTAGTTTGAATCTCAGCAATAACAGCCTCAAAGTACCAAAAGATCAATGCTAAATAACACGGGGGATTTGTTCATTTTCCAAGGAATGGAGTTGCTGACCTTTCATATCTCAGCCAGTACTATACAAAATCCAGAAATTAAAACTGAGGCTGACCATAGGGTAACCTATTATCTAGATGGTTTAAAAATGAAAGTAATTATCCAACAGAGTCCATACCTTTGTTTTTTACTGTTTCTATTTCTACTGAAATAATACGGCATATACAAAAATAACAATCTTCACATTATGTCATCTGTTCTATAACAAATAGCTACTTCCAAGTCACTTGGTTTAATTCAATTAACACACACACACACACAAACACACGCACACACAATTTGCACACAGGTAGTTCTGAAATAATAACCAACACATTTTATGTTTCTGTGCACCAAAAGGAATATTTGTTTCAGAAAATTGTTACATGTCAGTAGACTTATACCCAAAAAGAAATGCATCCTTTAAATTTTACTGAAACATTAACAATAATATATCTAATTTACAAGACAAAATGGTATCTTGTAAGTTCTGATGAAGCAGAACAAATTACAATTTTCATAATGATAATGGGCAGTTAACCTGCCCTGCAGAATGTTGTATCATTATTTTCCTAGTGTTTGCATTAACCAACTTTATGAAAATTTGCACATTACTAGTATGATAGGTCAAAACACATATACATGCCTGAAGCATGTTCATTTTTCTATTAATACATTTAGATTAATTTTAACAAATTGACGTTCCAATATTCACACTTTCTACACATAAAAGAAAATTCCCATTACCTTTGTTGTTTTCCTTATTCTGCATTTCACACTGCAAATTATGGAAGAATGACACAAAGAAGGAACTACCCATTTACTAGTTGCTCTAAAAGTAGACTAAAAGGAATACGTTTTCTTGCAAGTCACCGAGATATATTAAATTTGAAAAATAAATTCATAAAATGTTATTTTATTTTGAAAATAACAAATTTATAAAAATAATTCTATGTACTATCTTTTAAAGATGTATTTTTGAATTAAAATTACTTCTAAGAAATATTTCGTCTATATGCAATTTCTGACTAGAATGAATTTTGAGTCTTGCTACACACTTTGGGGAGTTGATACTGGGGATCACTGAGACACAACCCCAGCCCTAATTTGCATTTTATTTAGAGACAGGTTCTCATTGTGTTGCTTAGTGCCTAGTTTTGCTGAGGTTGGCTTTGAGGCTGGCCTCCCAAGGCTCTGGAATTACAAGCTTACGCCACAGTGCCTGGCATTGCTACAATATTGTATTTCCCAAATTTACTATATAAACAGCACAGTTAACTTTGTAAAAATAGGCAATATTAAATTCTAAATAGGACGATGATTCCATATTTTCCTCTTTCATTTCTATTTGCTTGGGTAATTTCTTACAAACGTGTTACATATTGAATTGTGTTCATTCAAATTTCATATGTTGAAACCTAATCTCCAGTGTGACTATCTTTGAGACAGGGGACTTAGGGAGGTAATTTAGATTAAAGGAGGTCATGGGTGTGGCCCTAACTTAATGGGACTGGTGTCTTTTATAAGAGGAGGAGGAGACAATGAGAATGAACTCTCTGCCATGTGAGGACACAGCAAGAAGGCATTCATCCCCAATCCCCAGAAACCAACCAAAGTCCCTGATTGTCCGGCTTATACAACTGTGAGAAATGAATTTGCTTTTTTAATACAGCCAGCTTATGGTATTTTGTTATGGCACTCCAAGAAGACTAATACAATGCTTATGTATCATTATGGTTTGCCCAAATCTTTATTATTTAAATGCAATTTTAATTAAAGTGTTTAATATTTTAATATGCATGTCTAAGAATATAAATGCAATTTTAATTACTCAGAAATATAAGCGATATATATTCGCCACATCTCTTAATCATTTTAGTTTGCTGTCTCAGAATTTTCAGTAAAAACTGTTAAACTTATGAATTTTTTTATATCTGTTTAAGAAAAGTGATCTCCTAAACTTTGAGCAAAGTGATAAATAGGAGCATGAACCCTGGTCATTTCACCATTGTTTAGTCTTTCAGAACATCAATACTTTCTGTGTCCCAATATCTTCATCTTTGAAAGAAATTAATATTAATGAAGTTTTTAAAGCACAACCATGAAATTGTTAATTTGTAATTTAGTGCCAGGAAGCATTAATGTTAGATAAGAGCAGGTAATAATTCATATTTTTTAAAACATATGAAGTGAAAAACCTTAGAAAAATATACTGGGGTTTTATAGTTGTCTATCTCACAGACTCATGGAACTGATATTTATGTCACAAACATAAAAACCCACATATTTTAGAGGATCATATTTAAGATTTAAAATTATTTTAGTGTTTTTTATATTACTTGATTGCCTACAAATATTCTAATCTACATCATATTTCTTAATTTTTAGTGGAAATTTAATGTGGACACAAATGAGTTTAATAAAATTTTAATAGTTTCACTTTCTTTTTTATTTTGGCAGTATTCAGTGCTTCCCCCTTTAGTAGAAAAATATATATTTAGTACTAAAATATATGGAAAATTTCAGCAGCAAAGAAAACCTTCTATTATCTTCTTATCTCAAGCCCTGATAATAAGTGATATGAAAGAATGATATTTCACTGAATGAAACAAATATGAAATATTTTACCAATGACTCATTCAGTCCTAAAATATACATTGAAAATTCTTGAGGCAGATAGTTTCATCAAACATTATAGTTCTAAAATGCATGCAAAATTAAACTTATAAAATATTAATCTCTTTAATACATTAAAATAATTCCAAATCTTATTACCATTGTTCTCCCTAGAGCTATTAGTCTGGAAAAAAGTTTAAGATCAACTTTTAATTTTTTCGTATTTCTATACTAGTTTCTATTTTTACTCCAATAGGCCATTTAAGTAGTGAAAAAATTATACATATAGTTCAAAATGTATAGTATCAACTAGCACACACACACACACACACACACACACACACACACATTCATTTGTGTACATTAGCAATCTGAGAAAAAAAAAAAAAGACCACCAACCAGAAGGACAACAACAACAAAAAACCCAGCAACTAAGGTGTCTTTCAGCAGGTGAATAGATCACTGTGCTGCATTTAGATAGTGGCATATTCATTAACAATGAAAAGAAATAGACTAGGAAGCCATAAAAGACATGAGAAAACTTAAACACATATTAAGTGAAATAAGTCAGTGCTTTTCACAGTTATGTACTTATTTGATTCCAACTGTGCAATATTATGAAAAAGGAGAAACTATAGAGGCAATAAAGAGATCAGTAGTTGCCAGGGTGGTGCAGTGGGAGAGACAGGTAAGTGGAGCACAGGAGATTTCAGGGCACTGAAACTGCTCAGTATGATACTGAAATGATACTAAGCACTGCCAAAATACATATATAACTATAAAACAAATCCTAAGGTAAATGACTGAAATACTGATATTATTTTGTTTCAACAAAATATAACAATGACCTAAGATGTCAATATTAAAGGAAACTGCATCAGTAGGAGGGAGTGCTCTACTTTCTACTTGATTTTCTGTCAACCTAAAACTTCTCTGAAAGTGAAGTTTATTAATGTTATTAAAAACACAAAAAACATTTTGCTCTACTTCCTAACTTCTTATAGGTATAAGTTTTAAGGTCATAAAAAGTATGAAATGATAGCTTGCAGACACACTGCCTCATAACTTGTGGGATCAAAAACAGAGAGATTATTGACATCATCACACAGGTTCAGTGTTAACTAAAGCATTATTATATATCTCAACATTTGCAAACAAATACTAAAATTTATGGTGTTAAGTTCTTTGAGTTGTTTTGGTTTTGCTTATTTTGGTCACTTGGGCTGATAATTCAAAAAAATCAATATGTTAAATTTTACTTTGTATCTAAATTTGACAGCTAGTATCAAACTAATTTTACAGGTAGTTTAATATATACATAAATATGTGTAAATAAAAGGTCACTTACCACTATATTTGATCACACGAATTGTTGAATCTCCTTCACCAAATTTGGTGAGAGGAGTCAGCCGGACTTCATAAGCCTCTGGTTTAATTAGCTCAGTCAAGTTATATGTAATTAACTCTCCCTTTTGAATATTCCCATTTATTTTAATTTCCTGTTCCCACCAACGCTGCTGTCCAGCCTGGAATCGAAACAATTATATAATAATGTTCCCAGTATTTTTTCAGAGGTACTTATTATGTTCTAAGAAAATGGAAAAACAATCTGGAAGTTTATTAAATAAGTGCATTATGTTACATAAACACGTTTTATTAAAGTCAAGTTTCTATAATGAGCAATAAAGTTTGCAGAAAAACTGCTGAATTATGGAAGGCAAATTAATAGATTTAGAGGACTTAATACACTATCCAATATGAAGTAAAACTGGATAGTTCACACAAGTGTCCTTGATCTGAAAGTATGGAGAAATGTTAAATTTACTTTTTGTTTAACATATTCATGCCATATTAGATTCTTGAATATCTGCAACTTCTTTATTATATCAACAAAAAATATGTATTACATACATAACAGTTGCTAGAATGTATTGTAGGCACTAGGGACATAAAACAAAGTAAAATGAATCCTTAATGACTTTCAGTCTATCAAAAAGAGAAAATGAATATTGAAATCCATATATAGCATAAAATGACTTCAGACTCATATATACAATGAAGAAAATATGAAAAATGATGATAAGATCAAGAGTGATGGGGGAACATTGGTTATCCTTTGTAAGGAGGATGCTGGGAAGTTACATAAGATGAAAGTTAGGAATTTATTTGGTGCCCTTGAAATAAATGATACCAGTGGAGTAATGAAGATGGAAACCCCACTGACATGTGAAAAGAAGAATGGGAGCCAGGCACGGTGGCACTTGCCTGTAATTCCAGCAACTTAGGAGGCTGAGACCAGAGAATCCTGAATTCAAAACCAGCCTCAGCAGTTCAGTGAGACCCTAAGCAACTCACCAAGAACTTACCTCTAAATAAAATACAAAAAAGGGCTGAAGATGAGGATGTATTTCGGTGGTTAAGCATCCCTGGATTCAATCCCAGTCCAAAACAAAAAAAAGGAGGACGAGGAGAGAAAGGAGGGGGGGGAGGAGGAGGAGGAGGAGAAACAAGGGGTTTCACTATACTTCCTACACTAAACAACAGAATCTCAGGCAGTTTTACAGGACTGTTTACACAATCTATTCAAGAAATGAATAATTCTGATCTTATATAAACCTTCCAGAGATTAGGGGGGAAAAAAACTCCTTAAATTAGTTAAATTTCATTTAAATAAAAAACCTTAAAAGCAGTACAAAAATTAATTACATACATACATATAAACCAACTTTATCTGTGTACATTTGGTATTGTAAATACATCAACTGTCATGCTACATCCGAGTAAGCAAGAATTATTTAACACTAGGAAGTGTGTTAATGTGGCTAACTATTGAAAGAAAAAGATTCAGAGAAAAATTGGACAGACTTCAACTCCTACTTATTATAAAACATTTAACAAGCTAAGAAGAGGAAGAAATTTGATTAATTGATAAATAAGACCAAACAAAAATCTATAGGACACTACACTAATAATGCCTGTGTATTAGAAGTATTTTCTTTAGCATCTCAAGTAAGAAAATAATATAATCAAAATTTTACTTTATTATTAATAATGTGTAGAGTGATTGAGAAAATGAACCTGTAATTTTATCTGTATAGAAATCTATCTTATCAACCTCTCTCTCTCTTTTCCTTTCTTCTGGCCCTCCTTTTTCTTATACCTAGATTTCATCTTTCCACCCATAAATAAGTCATATCTTTCTCTTTATTTCAGACTTATTTGAATGTCTTATTACCATTTTGTACTTTTCGTATTAAACTTGTGCATGCATATACTGCACTAGATTTGTTAATAATTCATAGATTTGTATGTTACTATAAATTATGATTTTGTTTTATTGTAAGTTATTTTGCTGGTTTATACAATTACAATTGTTAAAATTTTTCTAATAGTCACCATTGTGTGTGCATGTATAATACTCTCTCTAGAGATACATTAATTATAGTTGTCTTATAATTTGTTTTCTGCTAGTTTTCATATTTGAAATACGTGGTGTCCTTCTTCATACTTTTTTCTTTGTATTTACTGGGTTTTTAAATTTTTTTTCCTTTCTTCTGCCATGACCCTGAGGGCATCGACAGTGTGGTTCACTTTTACTTTGAATGTGAAACCCTTTGGTATCACAGATTAAAGTGGAGAAGATGCTGCATTGCTTTTGATGAGCCTTGGGTTTCCTTCTTGATTGCCTCAAAACTGCAAAGCATTATGAATCAAAGTTTAAGTTTGTGTGAGTTGGTGCACAGCTGAGGACAAAAGCAGTATAAGTAGGAAATCCATTTATTCATTTAGGTTCCCATTTTCCTTTAGATTTGCCTGGTAATAACCTTATATATACACACATTTACATACCTATGCAAACACATGCACATATATATTGTGTATGTGTGTATATATGTATGTACTCATATATTTATGTATTTATTTTCTGAAGGTGAAATAGTCCTAGTTATATAACCTATACTTCTCTGTATCTGGGAAGTAAAAAATCTCAAAATATTTGTGTTATTCTCACATCTTATACAAAGAAGTCAGTCTCAGGAAGATCAAATACATAAATTTAAAAGGCAAAACAGAGGTAAATATGTTTAAACATTTTTAAACAATGTGCAACATATACATATATTAAAGCATAGCATGATACCTCCTTACTATGTACACTTTTAGGTTTTTATGTATCATTAAAATATATTTTTTAAAATGTTTTTATACTACTGGGGACTTAACCCAGAGCCTCATGCATGCTAGGCAAGTGCTCTACCACAGAGTTACATCCCAAACATTTTAATTTTATTTTGAGACTGAATTTCAGGAAATTGCTCAAACTTATAGTTCTCTCTGCTTCCTGAGTCACTGGGATTACAAGCTTGCACCACCATGCCCAATTCATTTTTTTTTAATTTCAGAAAAAAATTAAAAATGAATAAATCACTTAGGAAAAATATAAGACAATATCATTATCACCTCAGGTAATAGGTTGCTTTCTTAATCAGAAAAGTGTGTATCATAAAGAAAAGCTGAAGAATTGGTTAACCAAATTTGAAATAAATATTAGATTTAAAATTTCAAGTTAAACATTTGTTCTCATCAACATCCTCCATTAAAAAGGAAAAATACAAGTCAGATAGGCGTTCTGCCCACAAGACATACAGAAACAAGAGAAAAGCTGTCTTCCAAAAATGTATTCTTGATGAATATATAAACTGCTACAAATTTTCAGAGCAATTTATCAATAAAAACAATGTTATTATATGAACTTTTATATTTGGGATTAGGAATATCCATGACACAGAAGACAGAAAATGATCTAAACATCCATCAACATGGTAGAAAGATCAAATTATACACTGTTTATAAGACGGGATACAAAATAAAGCATAGAAAAGGAACCGAAGCTGCACACATTGACACAGTTGAATTTTGAAAAAGTAATGTGATTACATTAAATGTGAAGCACACATGAGAAAAAATTTAATTTTAAACCACATATTTTGAAGAGGGATACATAGATATGTATTCAATTATAAAGAAACGCAGAGGCATGGTAAAGACTGAGTTTGATACCAAATTATACTATGTACAAAATTAGTATGCAACTGTGAATGTCACCTACACCTTTATGTATATCTATAAATCCCTAATTAAGAAAAATATATCAATATGTAGTAGGAAAACTAGTAGAATAACAGAAGGGAAACAGAGAGAAAAAAGGGGACAGGAAGGGGAAGTACTGGGGACTGAAGTGGAACAAACTGTAGTCCATGCATGTATAATTATATCAAGATGAATCTAAATGTTATGTATAACTATCATGAATTAATAAAGACATTAAAAAATTTAAAAGCCAAAAAAATGACACTGGTTATGCGGGTTAGGGAAGTGTCAAGGGAAGGTGCAATTGTGAGATGGAAACAATGAATTCAGTGATTTTGCTTTTAGATTGATGGTAGATATACAAACCATGATTTTATATATGCCTGAAATGTTTCTCTTTTATTGACGAGAATTGAAGAATGAGAATTATAGATGAGCAATTCTGAATTTTCTTTCTCCTGACAAAGAAGTCAGTCTCAGGAAGATCAAATACATAAATTTAAAAGGCAAAACAGAGGTAAATATGTTTAAACATTTTTAAACAATGTGCAACATATACATATATTAAAGCATAGCATAATACCTCCTTACTATGTACACTTTTAGGTTTTTATGTATCATTAAAATATATTTTTTAAAATGTTTTTATACTACTGGGGACTTAACCCAGAGCCTCATGCATGCTAGGCAAGTGCCCTACCACAGAGCTACATCCCAAACATTTTAATTTTATTTTGAGACTGAATTTCAGGAAATTGCTCAAATGTATGGAATGTATGGAATGCTTTCTCCTTTGAATTCTATAACAACAGGGTACTTTTTGGTCAATCCTTTTTATATTCTTTCTGGAATCCGTTTTCTGAGCTAATAATCTTTAAGATATTTTTATTTGGTGTTTTCGATTCTTTGTATCAATGGTTCTCACATTCATACATGCATAAGAGTCACTGGGTGGCCTTGTTACTAACCAAAACACCGAGGTTCGACCACTGGAACTGTATTTCAAAGATATCTAGAAATTTAACTTTATATTACAAAATATATTTATATATTTATATTTACAAAATATAAATATAAATAACTTTATATTTACAAAATATATCCTCTCTTTCAAAGAAGTTTGAATGCATATAAACCAGAAGCTGCGTATCGTGAAGCACAACTTAGTCTTACAAGATCATCTTATTACTACTAGTAGCTACTTCGAACATTTCTACATTGATAACTTGTATGTTTAGATTAGGTAATTAGTAATAAAAATAAACTACATATATTAGTCCTTATTGTGTGCCAGCTACTATGCTAATTGTTTCATACTTATTGTCATATTCAATCCACCATAAATACCAGTAGGTAGAAATGTTCAGTAGCTCCATTTTACAAATAAGAAAACTGAGGCAGAGGGAAGGTAAAGTAACCCTAAGCAACTGTAAGGCTATACAGCTGCAGAGTGGTAGCTCTAAAATCTGTTATTCAGACTTTTTCTGAGACAACTGTCAGCTTAGCATCCCCCAAACTTATTGCTCCCCTAGTTGTTTTTACCACAGTCATTATATATTTAGTTAGAGTACACTTACTATATATATATATATATATATATATATATATATATTTTTTTTTTTTTTTTTTTTTTTTTTTTTTTTGGGTACAAGGTAACTAGTCTGATACAGCTTCTTATTAAATTTTATACTTACAGCTATCTGGTCATTAACTTTATAATGATGTGTTGAGACTAAATTTTAGAATACAGTGTATTTATGTAACTGGTCCCCAAGGATTGTAGAGAGAAAGCTAAGTTATTTCACTGATAACTACATTTAGTCACTGAATTTACTGGCAAACTCAGTCAAAGAATACAAAAGACATATCAGAAAAGGATATAAACCTAATTCCACAGAAAGTACTTATCTTTTGTAGATAGCCATGCATAGTTAATAGTAGACACTACAAATTTTCTACCATTTCTGGAGGTTAAAATTTCTATAAAATAATGTAAATGATTATTTCATTATCTATAGATTTTTAAAAATTTTTATATGTATGAGCTAAAACCAAAGTGCCTCTATTTAAAAAGATAGACAAAGGCAGTTTGAATATAAAACTATATAAAGAATAATTTGACCTTTTACTATCACCTAAAGATGTACAAGTTTAATCAAGGTATATTTTTCTGAATGTTATTATAGGTTTAATACCACTCAATAGTTGTATTACAACCCAAGGGAGAGACTGTAGGTATTCTGTTGTTATAATGAGATGTTCTACTCAAGTAGTTTTAGTTGGTGGATACATTGATGTTGTTACTTATTACAAACTCCAAAGTACATAACTTCATATGTGCATTTAAAAAGCAATAAGTTTGATTCCAAGTCTTTAATTTAAAGCTGTAATGAAAGTATATACTTCAGTAGTCGGAGAAATAAGCAATTAAATACTTCATATTGTATATCAGTGAGCTGTGCAAAATGTAAAAAAGGAAAACTAAATGCAATGTTTGCACATACACAAAAGAAAATACAAAATCATTCCACTCATTGAGGGTAAAACTGCAACATCCTCAAAGAATGTGGGATCCAAACATGACTACAGATGACAGGCCCAAATCATACTTGTAAGCATGGTGATAGGAAAGCAAATATTAAAATATTTTTATATCAATTAAAATTCCAGTTTTAAACATCTACCAAGATATGTGTTCCTTTCATATGATTAGGGAGTAGTCTTGAAGCCCCCAAATTACAGCCTAGGTGGCTTTTTATTAAAAGTTGTAATGCATTATTTTTATCACAGAAGATAATAAAAAGGAGATTGCTGAAAAAGTTTCAGGAGAAAAAAAATACTAACTTTTCCCTTAATTTTATAAAGAACAAAATTAGCTTCTTAAAGCATACTAAGCAAAAGTTGACAACAGACTTTGAAATGTGAAAAGGAAAACAGCTGCCATCTTTTTTTTTTTTTTTTGACTGTGGCTCTTTTCAGCATTATCACAAAGTACATTAAAAATAATGGATAAGTGAGAACCTAAAAGAGAAAAGGGAATAACCAACTGAATACAAGACATATATCCAAGATTAGTCCCTTCATTTTAATATAACTCTATAAGAAATATACTGATATTCCCTTTGTACAGGAAACTGCTATTCTTGTTTTTCAGCCATAAGGCGAGGAAAAAATAAGAGCTGATATTAAATATTCAGGTATTCCAGACTCTAAGTCATATATTCTTATGACTATCCCACAGAATATAAACTCCTGAAGATATATTTTTATGGGTTAAAATAAAATTCCATTGTAGTCTCCAGTAAAAGATGTATGACATACGTTTAAGATGCAGTATTGTGTTAATAACACCTTGTGGAGAAAAGGGAATAATAAGTTCCATGTCATTAAATGTACTTTATTTCTATTTTATACTAATTATTACATATTTATCCATCTAATTACATACCTTTCTTCCTTCATTATCAAAAGTTTGAGTATTATCTTCTTCACAGTCCATGTAAATTCTTCTGAAGGGTCATTTTAACACAATTATGGAAATATTTTGCTTATCATATTTTGCTCATGATATTAACATCTTTAGAAATGGCAGTGTCTTTTTTAGAAATACAGATGTTTATTAGTTTTGATCTGTTATGTCCTTTGAAAGCTTACACTATCAGACCTAAATTAGAGTTAAGTAGCATTCCTTGAAAGTCAGCCTCAAGTTTCGACAGACTGATTTATGACCAGTCCCTCAACAGATTGCCTTGACATCTACTGATTGAAAATTGGTTGCTATCCCCCAATGTATGAGGGCAACATGCCTTGGTTTTCATTGCATTTATATTGTCATAAATGTGATAGGTCACTGCCAAGTGAGAACTGTTGTCAGCTTTCATTGCATATCAGATTGCAATAAAAAAGCATTAGGATCCACATTTAAATTAAAATTCCAAAGTGTGGTATTGCTCCAGTGTAAATAATGCAGCTGAGGTAATACAACTGACAAGTAATATTAACCCTTTTAAA
Organism: Sciurus vulgaris; assembly: GCF_902686455.1. Classification (NCBI taxonomy): domain Eukaryota; kingdom Metazoa; phylum Chordata; class Mammalia; order Rodentia; family Sciuridae; genus Sciurus; species Sciurus vulgaris. Next base: position 55,036,017 of record NC_136462.1, on the reverse strand, counting down.
AGTCTAAAGAGCTAGTTAGGTACATTCATTATTTGAAGAGGGTACAAACCATAATTTTCCTGCTATTACTATCTATAAATTGAAATGTATAAAATATCTGGAAATTCCTGATTCCATATGTAAGACTCAGAATACAACATGAAATTACTGAGTAGTAGAGAGCTATACTAAGTAGCAATTAGAGAAAGTACCAATTCCATAACCACATGTTTGCATCTTCCATAAAAAGAAATGTTCTTATATTTAAAACTTGAATGTCGTCTCATTTCTGATGACAGAAAACTAATTCTTGCCAATTCAATTTAAAATCTATATGTTTGAGATTTTGACTTGATAAACCAGGTTTTAAATTCAATTACTCTGAGCACCAAGTAGTACCTAGAACAGTACTTAAGTGGGGGCAGCACAATGGCCAGCTTCAGTGCATCTCAATCTGGTGGTGTAAGGGATGTTTATTGCTTGGAATTCCTATTGAAATTCTCTCAGATTTAGTCAACTTCTTCTGGTCTTCCTTGCTGTCTTTTGGCATCTAACATTTGTTTATTGTGTTGTTGAAGCTGCCTGGGCCCTTGGTGAGTAGTTCCTTTCAGTCTGTCTTTCTTGGGCAAATAATAAGTCCTTTAGGTCTAACAGCATTATCTCTGCTCTTTTTCAGACATTTGCTGGATCCTGTCTGCTTCTCTAGTACCACAGAGTAGCAAAGAACTAACCAGATTCCATTCCCTGAAAAATCTAACTCTGTTTACCCTATTATGCTGCTCAAGAATTCCCAAGCAGAAACCAAAGCTACTACGCAAGTCTTTAAATCATCCTTAATGTATAGGTTGGGAAACAAGCCATTCTTCCACCATGAAGAGAGAATTAGGTGCCTTTCTCAGGGATAGTTCCTGGACTCACTCTGTTGTTCTTCTTTTCCTTTTAATAACATATTTACCTCTACCATGCCTGTGGACTCTGTATTTGTACTAGTAACTTCATTCAGTGTTTTTATTCCTGACATACAGAATTTCAGAGCTCAACATTTTTTTCTGCCTCAATCATGTTCTGCTTACTTCCACCACCTTGACCTCCATTTGGCTAAAGCTGGCACTTTCAAGACTATATTTTTTGCTTAAATTTTATAAAATCTATTCAAAACTTATTTGACATCTGTTTTGTTTTGTGCAGGTATTGCAGATTTGTCTTCCCATTCTTGGCCCATAAGCCTTGGCCATCTCTCTTGTAATTTTAAATAACAAAGGAGCAGTTGATCAAGAGAACAACAATAATAAAACAATACATTTGTTAGTATTTCAAATTCCAAACAGCTTCTTGCAATCAAACATTTTAACTTATATAGTAAACTGTGGTCAATTGCTGAATATCTTGATAATAATTCCCTGTAGCATTTCATATTTATATTTGTTTTAGCAATATTTACTTAATTATGAAACAAAACGAAAACATACAGCCCTCAGGTAAAGACAACCTTAAGTGGTTTCATAACTTCACTGAATTTCCCAATCTTTTGTATTGTTTAGAAGGTTTTCTTCCTTTGCCTCTCTTAGTGAGCCACTGGTAAATGAAGGGATGTAAACTAGATGAGTTGGCAGAATACCCAGCAAATATCACTGGTAGATAAAAGAAAGATCTTGCTAACAAATTTTAGGGATATTTTAAGGAAAAAAAAAAAAAACTTAAGCGTTAGGCACACATCTGTGACAACCTAGTGACAACCTATGTTCTTGCTCAGTGAACATAGGAATAGAAATAATAGAAATAGCTGTGCACACCTATAATCCCAGTGGCTCAGGAAGCTGAGACAGAAGGATCACAGATTCGAAGCTAGCTAGCCTCAGCAACTTAGCTGAGGTGGTAAGCAACCTAGTGAGACCCTGTCTCTAAATAAAAAATAAAAAGGGCTGGGGATGCGGCTCAGTGGTTAAGTGTCATTGGGTTCAATTCCTAGTAACAACAAAAACAACAAAAAGAAAGAAAGAAGGGAAGAAAGGAAGGAAGAAAGAAAGAAAGAGAGAATAAATACAGATAAAGTAGAAGAAAAATAGGGCATAAATCTCCCTATATATGTCAAAGGTGATGTGATAAAGTTAAAGATGCAGTTCCAAGAAAATGAAGAAAAATATTAGAATAGAATTTTGACAAAAGGTGGTCCTTTAATATGTGCAAAATGTCTTGTTTCTGCAATAGCTAAAATATAAGTGAAAGTGTTGCAAATGGGCCAGCATTTTAGTCTGTAATGTTTAGTACAAATTGTTAGAGGACCTAACTTCACATTCCAATTATGACAGTCTGAAGCATATTATAAGTGTTGCATGGCAATAATTTAAATATGGTTAATAATTATTGAGTGATTATTATAAACTGGGATCTGTTATGAACCAGTTTAGTTATTAACAATTTAATCCCAAATAGGTCAATGAGGTAGCTAGTTAATGCTTACATTCTTATAATTTAACCCATTCTATTAAAATGTATAGACATTTACTTCTTAATATAAAATTTTGGTCAGAAGTAAAGTAATAAATGTAAAGAGAAAAAGGTTAAAGTTTATATCTTTGGAGCTAAATAGAACAATGTTCAAATGAATTTTGCTATTCTCCCATCTTCCTGTCTCTTCACATGACTGTTTTATGACCTTTGAAACATTTGAAATATAATTAAGAACACTAAGCTTAGGTGTTACGGTTTGGATATTAGGTGTTCACCAAAAGCTCATGTGTGAGACAATGCAGGAAGGTTCAGAAGTGAACTGTTTGCTTATGAAAGCCTTCTCACAATTAGTGAATTAATACCCTGATAGGGATTAACTGAGTGGTAAGTGAAGGCAGGTAGGGTGTGACTAGATGAGGTAGGTTATTAGGGGTGGGCCTTTGGGATATGTATTTTTATCCCCAGTGAGTGGAGTGTCTCTGTCTCTACTTTCTGATTATAGTGTTCTGAGTTGTTCTCCACCACACACTTCTGCCATGATGTTCTGCCTCCTCTCAGGCCCCAAGGAATGGAACTGGCTGTCTATGGACTAAGACTTCTGAAATTATGAGTCCTAAAATAAACTATTTCTCCTCTAAAATTGTTCTTGTGAGGTCTTTTGGTCATAGCAGCAAAAATGTTGACTAAAACATTAGGAATGCTTGAAGAAATTCTTTTCTAAATTTAATTTGCTGAGCATGTTTATCTTAAGTTATAGTAATATTTTTTGTTTTACATAGTTAATTAGTAACAATTTTGAGAAGAATTATAACCATGATTATGCAAACACATTAGTAATATTGTTTAAATACATTATTTGGGAGAGATTTTGGCCTCTCATGTGATAATGAAGCTTCAATAAATGATCTTTATTTTGTTTAGAAAAGAACAGTTTCTTTTTGTTTAAAGAATAGGACAAACATAAATTTTAATAACTACAATTTCATTATCCAAAGGATTCTCTGATTATTGGACATTTTTAATAATGAAACTTCAATTTTTGTTATAAGCATTCTATAATTATAGAAAAGCATTTTAAGACTTAAAAATGGAAAAACAATTTTAAACTTTTGCAAACTTCCTATCTAAACTTAAACAAGAAAATGCATCAAGGAGTAGAACAGAATGCAGGTGGCTTTGAGTCAGAAAAACTGTACTTAGGTCATGGTCAGGCTAATATAACCCTACCTGTAGGAAGTCTCAAGATAAAAGTGATAGTTACACTAAAAAAGGGCGGATGAGCTTCTTTTAAGAAATATAATAGAAAAAATAAGATTACAGAGCAATAAAAACCAAGCCAGCATGCAATTGGCATAGAAACAGACATTTAAACAAGTGGAACAGAATAGAGAGAAATAAACTCAAGCATACAGAGCTAACCAACTTTTTAAAAAAATCTTTTACAGACTGCATTTTGATTCATTGTACACAAATGGGGTACATCACTTCAGTTCTATAGTTGTCCAGTTTTTGAAGGTCACCAAAAAGATACAGTGAAAAAAAAAAATTAAGATAGTCTCTTCAATTCACAGGATTGGACAAACTGGAATTTAGCATTGAAAAAAAAAATAACTGAACCTGGGTAATTATATCATCTATAAAAACAATTAAAAATTGATTGAAGTCCTAAAACATAAAACTTGAACCCACAAAAGTCCTAAAAGGAAACAGGATAAAAGTTCCTTGGTATTGGTGTTGGCAAGGACTTTTGGATGTCTCACAAAAATCACCAGGCAATATAATAAAGATTAAATTGTGAATACATAAAACTATCATGTGCAGCAAAGGAAACAATAAACAAAATGGAAAGATTTGCCAAGGACATTTGTAATCCATATATCAAACTAAAGGGTTCATATGTAAATTGTGTAAGGAATTCACATAACTCGATAATTAAAATGAAAATAAGCCCAAAAAATTCAACAAAAATGTGGCCAAAAAAAAGTGGCTTGAACAGACATTTCTCCAAAGAATAAATAAAAGTGGTCAAAAGGTATAAGATCACTAATCACATACAAATCAAAACTACAGGAGCTATTATGTCACAGCTGTTAAGATGGCTACTATCCAAAAGACAAAAGATAGCACTGGCAAGATTTTAGAGAAAAAGAAATAATTACATGCTACCAGCAGGAATGTAGATTGGTGCAGCCACTGTGAAAACAATATTGAGGTTCCTAAAGAAATTACGATAGATCATATGTCCTAGAAATCTCTTTTCTGAGTATACTCTGAAATGAAGTACAATCACCACCTGGTGGTACCTGCATATCAACATTCATTGCAGCATTATTCATGATAGCTGAGATATGGAAACAACCCGTTTCCATTAGTGGATAAACTGATAAAGTAACATTGATACCTCTCTCTCTTCTCTCTCTCTCTCTCTCTCTCTCTCTCTCTCTCACACACACACACACACACACACACACACACACACAAATGTAGGGAAAGATTATTTAACCTTTAAAAGGAGATCCTGATATTTGTAACAACATGGATGGACCTAGATGACATTATTCTAAGTGAAATAAGACAAACAAAAATGTTACATGATGTCACCTACATGTGGAATCTTAAATATCTAAAATGAAAAAAAAAAATCAACCAAATACTTGCAGCACAGAAAGGTGGTTACCAGGGTCAGGAGCATGTAGAAATATGAGAGATGAAGGTCAAATGATATGCAAACTTAATTATGTGGAACAAATAAGCCTAAAGATCTGATGTATGACATGAGAATAATAATTAATAATGTGTTGTATACTGGAAATTTGCTGGACACATAGATGCACACATAGAACTACATGAGATGATGAATATGTTGAATTGCTCAACTATAATAACCATTTTACTATGAATATCAAAGCATATTTTATTCCTTAAATATGTACAATAAAAACATTAAAATGTATTAACAGTATGTTCACATTTTAATAAGGTGCTTCTTTACTTATGATGTGGCTATGTCCCAATAAACACTTATAAACTGAAATAGTGTAAGTCAAAAACATTTAACATCACCTAGCCTACATAATATCATATTGAGCAACAGAGCATACTATAGAGGATAGCTATTTACCCTCATGATCTCATGGCTCAGTTCTCTGCTGCATTTGACCCTCATGAGAGAGTATCATATGGAACATTGCAAGCCCAGAAAATGATAAAAAGTCAGGGTTTCATTTCTAATGAACATATATCTCTTTTGCACTATTGTAAAGTTGAAAAATCTTAAGTAAAGCATCCTAAGTCATGTTCTATTGTTCTGAAATTAAATTTCTAGAAACAAAGTTAATAACTGTACTGTTCTTTGTACAAATGTAAGTACCTAAAGAGATTAAGTTTATTTACTATTCTCTTCTATGATTGTGTACAAACTATATTTTTCAGCTCTTTCCAATTCACTGTAACCCCAACTAGTAAGGTGCCTAAGTGATCACTTCTGTGTAATACATTCAGTCCTTAATTCCACTAGTGAACATCAGATAAGCTAATTTTTTTAAGGATGCACTTGATTAATCTTTCCCAATTTGTGGAACTACAGTTTGGGATAATGTTTTGAAATCTCAACTGAAGTATTTTTGTTTAGTAAAAAGTGTAAAAATATAGTTACCAACATTTTTAGGACTCTTTATTACCAGCCTTTTGCTCCAGATTTTACACATTATTTTAATGTACTCTTCCAGAAATTCATTGACGTTAGTATTGTTTTCTTTATTTCCTCAGTTGGAGAAACTGAATAACACTCTCAAGTCAGTTGGTAAGAAAGAGATGATATGGGAACCCAAAACTGGCCAATTTCAAGGCCACCCTCTTAATTTTAATCATGATTCTTCATTTCCTATTTTCACATTTAATGTGTTGTTTTCACAATTCTTCCTGGACAATATGAACTTTACTCATATTCCCTTAGAAAAATCATAATGAATTTTTCCACATGGAAGACCTAATTATGTTTATATAGTAAAGGGAGATAGACTAAGAAACCAATCTATCTTCAGGGGAGGATTAATCCTTGTTATGGTTTTGATATGATACCTACAAATACTCATGTGTGTGACAATGCAAAAAAAGTTAGAGATGAAATGATTGGGTTATGAGAACCTTAACCTAATCAGAGCTTGAATCCCCTGATAGGGATTAACTGGGTGGTGATTATAGGAAGGTAGGATGTGGCTAAAGGAGGTAGGTCATTAGGGTTTATATTTTATCTCTAGAGAGTGGAACTCTCTCTGCTTCCTGGTGCCATGTCCCCAGAAGAGGGGTCAGGTATTTTGGTCAAAGCAGCAAAAAGCAGACCAAAACAGTTCTTCAAAAAGCTTTTGATTCTGTGAGACCTACGAGTTCAAGTGAATTCCAACTCTATTTTGGAATTTCATTTAGGTACTCCACAAATATTTGCTCTGCTTATGCTGACTCTATACTCATAACTGTTACAAAAATCAACGAGTGACAGGGTATAATATACTGTCTCAGGAAAGAAGATGTCTGAAAATTGACATATTCCCTCAACCATGTATTTATGACTTCCATTTGTTAAAACAAAACAACATTGAAAACCACCCAAGAAACTATGTATAACAGTAAAAATATTCATTTTTAGCAATTCTGATAAATTACTATGAAAGAAAAACATGTATCCTATCAAGTTTGGAAATAAAACAAGTATAATCATTTTCTTCTCATGCTGGGATCAGCAGGTGAAAGGACACCTCAACCTAAAGATTAATTTGCTATAGATTTCAAGCCTGTTAAATTGGAATTAAGCAATTCAGTCAGCATTCTTTTTCATAAATTATATTTTCCAGAAAGTACAAATGAATGAATAGTTAGATTTTGAGTATTTAGGGGTTTTAGTTTTGATAATCTTGATCTCTCTGATGTAAAAGAGATAATAATTCCTTAATTTTTACAAATAGATAGTTATACCTCTTTACATCTACAAGATATGTTACTATTACTAAATTTTGGATTTATTGCTAATAGTCTTATATTTTGATCCTAAAAATGCCACCTGTATCTTCTACACTTCATTGATAACTTCCTTTGTAATGAACTTCTCTCTGGTGAATTATGATTACTACCCATCCTGCATATTGTCACTAAAATAATTTTATTCAACTCAAATTATTTGAGTGATTTGTTTTGTAACATATTTATAATAATAGCCAACATTATTGAATACCCATCATTACTTTAATGAATAATGCAATTTAAGCTAATAGAAATCTATAATGTTGCCATAGATATTGTCTATATTTGCAAGCTATTTTAGCTTGATACTACTTAAATCGATATCAATTTATACAATCAATGTGGCACTCACAGGCAGAAATCTCAGGTAGTATACTCTCACTGATTTTATATGGCAGAACACACTGATATGCAAATTTAAGTCCATTGGTTTATTATAGTTTAATTCATTCATTAACAGTGCTTAAAATTAATCATCAGTGTTCAAAATTACCGACAGAAAAATTTAAAAACAATGCTGTTCAATGAATAGAGATTAGTATCACATGGCATGTTTTTATTTAAAATGTCAATAATATTCTCTTTTCATGGATATCATCAGATACATTTACTGATAATTTATATATTCATTCAAAATCATCTAACTTGGGTTGGCATGATAAATAAAAATAATGAGAAACCCTGCAGGTTTTTGTATTATATCAGTATTAAAATTAGGTGTGAAATGAAGAGCAAACAAGAACACTGTGAAAATTTTTTTTAATTTTAGAAAATTAAGAATTCTTTCTTTTCTTTTTTTTTTTTTTTGAGTGCTGGGGATCGAACCCATGGCCTTATGCTTACAAGGAAAGCACTCTACCGACTGAGCTATCTCCCCAGCCCCCAAAATTAAGAATTCTTAAATCCAGAACTGAGGTTGTGGCTCAGTGGTAGAGCACTTGCCTGGCATGTGTGAGGCACTAGGTTCGATTCTCAGCACCACGTATAAATAAATAAAATAAAGGTCCACTGACAACTGAAAGTATGTTTAAAAAAAAAATTCTCAAATCCCCTGAAATATAAAATCTTACTTTTCTTAAAGTGATTTTCATGGCCAATGAGATATAACAACTTTTTTCTTAATGAATGTAAAGGATGATGCAGCTAATCTATTCCCAGTTTTCTTGCTATTTGGTAAAAGAACCCAATTTTAGTGATGTTATATTCCTTAGCATCATTTTAAATTTGGTGTGGTAACATGACTAAGCTGCTTCTGGGAAGGCTGGTACACCATGCCTAAACAAATGGGAAGCGTTTCTTTTAAAATAGTTTACTTCGTATGCTGTTTTTACTCTCGATTCTGGCCTGGGATTATATTAGATCATCGGAAAACCTCAAGCATCAATGTCAAGCACACAATTAAAAAAAAAAAAAATTAAAAAGCTGTAACCTCAGGTTCTTGATAATACAGTGTAGCACCATGTCAACAATGAGCCACTATTATCTAAACTAGTATTATGTGAAAAAGAAATAAACATCAATTTTATTTGTTTCCATTATTTCATTATTTTCAGTTATATATGCCCATATGTAATTTTACTTTATAGATAGTGATATTAACAACTGGTTATTGAGCTTACTATATATAAATTATAAAATAAATTTTTCTAGAAATTTTTTATATATTATTTAAACAGATTATCAGTCTTTGTTCTTACAGAGTTTAAAGTCTAACCTACTACCTGCCTCACTGAGTTGTTGTGAGGATTAAAATATTTAACACATATAAGGCACTTAAAAATATTTAACACAAAGCAGGCATTATATAAGTCTTAAATCATATGGTTTTGTTAACATCTTCTATCAGCTTTGTTAACATTATCTTCTATCAGTTTGCAAATTCCAATTTAAGATACATCAAAGTAAAAATAATACTAGGTCTGCTGCACTTAGCAATTGCACAGAAATACTGTATAACAACCATCCAGAAACTCTTGTTGATACACAGCAACAAGCATGTACTTCTTGCTTGTGCTCTTGCAAATTGTCTGAGACTCCGTTATTCCAAGCTGGGTCTGATTGGCCTTCTTTCTAGTAAAGGATATTCAACTTTTTAGTAATAACTACTGAAACTTACTTATCAGCAGTCTCTTGTTTAAATAAATGAAATAAATTTTCCCACAAAATGGCACCAAAGAAATTGATAATTGAGGTAACCATGATGACAATGCAGAGTAGACATATTTTAACTTTTCCAGAAAATCCTAGTGTGTTATGCATGTTCGTCCATATATGAAATCCATATTTATATTATTATTTTCAAATATCATATTTCATTTGTATTTATTAAATGTGTAGTCTAAGATCACAATCTACTGAATTATGCCAATGCTTACATATTATTATAATTTCATGTAATGATCTATATTACTTTCAATTTCCAGAAAAAAACTTAATCATCAAACTGTTCTCAAAATATTACTTTGGAAAACAAATAGAAATATATCTATTGTATAGAATATATCTATTGAGCAGAACATATCTATGTAAAGTATATATTCAGGTCATTTGATATTCTGAATAGCAAATATTTATACTATTCTGTTTTAATGAAAAATACTGCACAACATCACTGATTTACTGACTAATTGAAAATCATCTATTGAAAGCTTACTATTTAAACAAATTATCAGTCTTTGTTTTTACAGAGTTTAAAGTCTAACCTACTACCTGCCTCACTGAGTTGTTGTGAGGATTAAAATATTTAACACATATAAGGCACTTAAAAATATTTAACACAAAGCAGGCATTATATAAGTCTTAAATCATACAGTAATATCTTCTATCACTACTACTGTTTTGACTACTATTACTGAGTGGCAATTGGTATGTGTTTGGAAAGGATGCAGTGAGAGATTAATATAATTATCACTCAAATATAATTATAAATTAGAATGTATAACAAATAAGATGGGAACCTTGATAAGGGACAGACAGATGTGAGTGGTAGGAACATGAGGTTAAGGGAATCATTCTATAAAATGGGCCCACTTTCCTGACCCTCACATGCTTTCTTTTCCAAGAAGCAATTTACCTGCCTCGTCTGGCTTAAGTGGACAGGATATATCATATTCCTCAACAAACTGTTATCTTTAGGAGAAATACATGCCAGAAATAATGTCAATAAGAGGAACCCAAGTTACTCTGAAGGGGAAGACTTTGTGACCCTTTTAAGAGACCAGATCCTGGAACTCAGAATTCCTTCTAACCATAAAAATCTGTAAGAATTTATGGTTAAGTATTTAATTAGAACTGATCAACATGGGCCACAGTGACCTAGAGTTGTCATGACAGTGGGGAGTTAAAAGTCTGATGTCATCCTACTGTCAGTCAAAAATCGAGAGGTGGACGTGCATGAGACTCTGGAAGGTTTTCTGGTATCCCCAATAAAACCGGAGTACAGGAGAGTCATCCTGGCCCTCTCTTCTCTGAGAGGTCCCAGTCTCTCCCTTGAGAGTGTTCCCTTTACCCTTTCTTTATTCCTTCTAAGGAAATTCATGCCTATTAAGTGATATGTCTGAAATCTTTCTGACTTGTTCACAATAATCAGGGTTTGAAAGGAGTGGGTAGGGGAGATCTTCTGACTGACTCAGTTTCCTGGAAGGCCCTAGCCCTGTAACAATCTGACCTAACATGGGGTATTTTAGCCATCTGGATTTATTTCTATAAATTAGAAAATTTACCAAAATAAATGATAGCTTGATGTGGGGTGGAGGAAGCATTAAAAATAAGTAGTAAAGGATAGGCCTGTAAAACTGGATGGGGGTACGTAGTGAGCTTCTGCAGAAAAATGAAATATTTCATCAAGGTCAGACAACTAATTAAGAACAAAGTGCCAATCACTTTAATTAGACAGATGGCATCAACAAAAGTATTGAAACAGGATAAGAAACTCATCTTGGGATAAACAAAGTTAGAATTTAATTGTACATAATTCAGTTCTCAATAAAAAAGAAATCTTACAACCTTTTTTATTCTCCCAAAAATCTAACACTAAAGTTATAAGAAGACAAGGAGATTGATCATTGCACACACACACACACACACACACACACACAAAGATGACTGTACATGCATACAACTGGTGAACACTGATTAAACTCTGGATTATGCCAACATCAATTGTCTCAGTTTTGACAACATACAGTATTTGTGCAGGATTTTGGTTTGGGGTGGTAGAGGGGTTCGTTGAACTTCCTTGTACATTTCTTTGTAACCTCCTATGAATATAATTATTTCAAAAATGAAAGTTTTAAAAAATGTTAAATGACTTTATGTTGAAAAGGCTTGTAAATTATTAAATGGATAAAGGAGAGTGGGAAAAATACACATATACACAAAAGGTACCTAAACTTGTTATAGTAAAATTTAAGAATTTCAAAGGGAAAGAAAGTATAAAGTTTCTACTAAGCAGGAGTTATTTTAACAACAGTGGATGGCATTATGTTTCTCAAAAGCATCAGTGTGAGCCAAAAAATTTAAAAAGATTTTCCAACATTAACAGAAGAAAATCAAGGCTAAAATAAATGTCCAGCTAAAATGTCATACACATATTCATTTGTTTATTTAGCAAACATTAATTGCACAACCATTATGTGCCAAATGTAGTTCCAGACATTGAGAACAACACAGGGAATAAAACACACCAGAATCCTTTATTTAATGTTTCTATTGTAAATACAACTTCATCAATCTACAATGTCCTCATATATCCTGGCCACTATGGACAACCTTGCTCACGTGTGTTCCTTAATATCTCAGGCTCACCCCTGAAGTTAGAGATGATGAGCTGAGACTGGAGCTTTCTGTGGACCATCATGGCATGGTAGTTGATAGAAGAACTAGGGCCAAAGTTTGGAGTAAACTTATAAAGGATAAATGTATGGCTTGTGTGGGGATCCCAATCACTCATCATCCTGAACTATGTTGTTGTGGCAGTAGAGGACCTTTAAGCAATAACTTCAAAAGGTATATACAGGGGCTGGGGAGATAGCTCAGTTGGTAGAGTGCTTGCCTCAAAAGCATGAAGCCCTGGGTTCAATGCCCAGCACCACAGAAAAAAAAAAAAAAAGGTATATACAATAGGCCCTAAGTCTCAATTGAGGTGTCACTGACAAAGTTCTTACTGTCTTGCCCTCTCTTTCCAGGACCTACAATCATGACATTGCTTGTACTATCTCCTTGGCTTATAAGGAAGAACTTCACATAAAAAATATGCAAACATAGAACAAATATAATGTCTTCATAGTAATAAATACATCTATTTAAAATTAATTATAGTTCATTTTTATTTAATACATCAATTACTTAAGTCTTAATATTTAATTCATATTACTACATTTTTTGACTTTCAAATGTCCATATAAGTGATGATTAATGGAATGCTATTTACCTTATGTCAACATTAATTGACTACAAATAATTTTCTAATTGCCAACTATATGTCAGGCAGTTCTAGACCAAGGTATACATGATATCTTTCATTCAGATACTTGGAATGCATAGCACAAATTCTGCAATATTAACAATAATATTAAAAGAAAAATGTCTCACTCTCACAACTAACATGGTTGCAGGAAACAGCACCAAACAAATAATAAAAATTAAATACACACCAAGTCAGAGAGTGATAAGTATTATAAACACAAATCAGAAAATCTGTATGATAAAATTCTGGTGGAAACAAAGATTGTTGTTTTCAATTCATTTCCTTGGCATTTAAGTTGGATTTTGCTGTAGTGAAGTACGACCCCATGTGAATCTTTCTAGACTTGTAAGATGTGAAGTACTTTTTCATGTTCTGTTCTTTCATTCCAAGTGTGCTTTTTTGTTCTTCTTGCTGTTTTCAATCTTTATTTTTTTAAAAAATCATAAGAGTTTTAAAGCTGAAATATAACTCATATACTACTGACATCTCTTTAAAACAAAAATGCATTAATCAACAAGATTAGTCAAATGAAGATTTAGGAGAGAAAGGCATATAACTGATTTGAAATATCTGAAAAGCAACAGAATCCAAGATGGTTAAAGACTCATTTCTAAGTCTGGGCACCTCAACAAATTTGAGGGCTGCATTTTTTCTCACCAGTATTATAAAGAAGTGCTACCCATTGTGGCACTTAATTAATGAGTACTTGAACACTGTGGAATATCTAATTTTGTAGAAGCAATGAAGTATTAACAGGACATCATAATCTATTATTAGTCCTTCCATTCTATTAATCGTGGATCTACTTGAATGTTTATTACAAGCACATACAGATCATGAATTCTACTGTATGGCAACAGAACTAAACCTCAGAACTACAAAAGCATCTCGATTTGAAAATTGATTCAGAACTACAAAAAGTTTTAAACTGCAAAATAATAATATTGTGCAGACAATAAAAATAATAATTTATTTATCAACAAAATAAACATGATGTTATCCTATTTCTCCAATACCTCTCTTTCTCTCTCTCTCTCTTCCCCAATTCTCCCTCTCTCTGTATCTCTCTCTCTTTTGGTACCAGGGGATTGAACCCAGGGGCAGTTAACTACTGAGCCACATTTACAACTCTTTTTTATATCTTATTGAGATACAGGGTCTTGCTGAGTTACTTAGGGCCTCGATAAATTGCTGAGGCTGGCTTTGAACTCACAAACCTCCTGCCTCAGCCACCCGAGCCACTGGGATTACAGGCATCCTCCATTGCACCAGTCTTTCTGTTTAAAATAAATAAAACTTCACAAATATATAGAACTCTCATTCTACCTCTTCTCTGACTTATTTCCTTTTCCCCCCAATATGTGGAGAACTAGATTCAATGTACATTTTTATCTTTTCTCAAATACAGTTTTACACTTTTTCAGCATACACTTTAATACATTGAGGTTATACTTATTGAGGGGGAAAAAAGCCTGTTTCCTTCCTCCAAAACACTTGCTTTTTTGCTATGTTAAGAAGAATATTTCTACAACTGAGATGTTTGTTTTGTTTTTGTTTTTTTTTCCAAGCAATCACACCCAAGTGGGCCTGGCATTGTATTGGTGTGAATGTATATAACCCAGGAGCTGCACCAAGAATTTTTCTATTTGTCTATTTTTATTGCTTCATATCTGGCCATGATATTCCATACTCTCAACTAATAATGACTAAGAATTCTGTTTGATGGTCAAGATAATGCTAGATAGCATTTTATGGTAGAGAAAATACTGCATCTTCTCAAGATTTACACCACTTGTCATGTCAATACTTCATTTGCTAGTCTTTAAGCAAGAGGATAGTATAATTGCTTAATATTCAGATTGTTCCAAGTTTCTCTTTTTGGTGATGCAATCTAGTTTTGCTTTTTAAATAGATGTCACCAGAAAAGAAAGGAATGTGGTTTATATTTTAAAATATGCTTTTTAAATTTTAGTGTTATGACATAATCAACCTAGTATAACTTTTATAGATAAAATTACAATTAGTTATATGCCTCGACTTTTTGCTGCAATACATTTTCTTTTGATATTTCGAAAAGTTTATTTTCTGATCTTTTTTTTTTTTAATTTGTTTATTTATTTTTATGTGGTACTGAGGATTGAACCCAGTGCCTGACATATGCCAGGCAAGAACTCCACCACTGAGCCACAACCCGAGTCCTATTTTCTGATCTTAACAAACACTATACTTGACCAGAGGGGATTTGATTGTTTACAAAGAACGCATTCCACCTCCTAATCTCCATTGCGGAGCCACAGTGTCAGATAACTAATATAATTTACATATTTTCCCAACAAAATTTAGTTGAACATATTGATAGCCAAATATATGTGCTGGGTATATTATTCGTGATATATGGCATATTGGAATGCCAATTTCACTCTGCCACAAAATTTCCTACTTTATCTTGCTTGTGTTGTGTCTTTGCTTACTAACTAAGCATTACTTGATTTGCAACTGACAGTGTTTTGAGGATGAAATGTAATTAAATACCTTTACATAAAGCAATTTATTTTGTGTGCTCATGAATTTAGAATTTTCAAATTCATTATTTCAAATTTGAAAATGATTCTACAATGGATAGGAAATTATAATTAAAAAGGGTAAATAAGTTCTGATGGTCTATAGGTCACTCGAGTTAATAGTAACAATGTATTATACAATTAAGAGTGACTAAATGAGAGAATTTTAACCAAAAAGAAGTCATAAATATTTAATGGATATACTAGTTACCCCAATTTGAGGATTCAACAATGTGCGTACTAAAAAATCACATCATACCCTATAAAAATACAATTCCTATTCATTTATTAAAAATAAAATAAAACTAAAAGTAATAATAATTTATATCAACTTAAAAGGAAGATTTTAAACAATATTGAGTCTAATAAAATTAGCTATTTAATGCCAGTTTCAATATATGCATTTGCTAAAGAAGGAAAATTTATTTTAAAATGTAAAAATTTCTTTGGAATAGTTTGTTATGATATTGCAGTTAGTATGAATTATTACATACACTAGCATCAGTAAAGTGCTAATTAGAAAACTGAACCTGATCTATAAAAGAATATACAGGTACATAGGACTATGGCAAGAGTAAGTACTTTCTTGAGCTTCAGATGACTCAGATGAGGAAGCTGAAAGAAGTACTCATGAGTATACAAATGTTCTAAGAATAATTGAGAAAATTCTGACCAGCATAGTTTTATTTCCATCAAACCTTTTTTTTTTTTTTTTTTTTTTTTTTTTTTTTTTGGTTTGTTTTGCTTTCCTTGGATTTGTTGTAATTGTT
Source organism: Sciurus vulgaris (assembly GCF_902686455.1). Classification (NCBI taxonomy): domain Eukaryota; kingdom Metazoa; phylum Chordata; class Mammalia; order Rodentia; family Sciuridae; genus Sciurus; species Sciurus vulgaris. Next base: position 55,019,773 of record NC_136462.1, on the reverse strand, counting down.
TTTTGTTTGCTTTGTTTGCTTTGTGGTGCTGGAGAGCAAACCCAGGGTCTCCCAGGTTTAGCAAGCGCTCTGTCCTGAGTAGAGCCCCCAGCCCTCAGATCCTTTTGATGTCTCTAATACACACAAGCAACCATCTTTCCGTGCTCGGTATGTTTTCTTTTAAAGAAGAAGCCTATCATTTGTGAAAAACCTATGTAGTTCTGAAATAAATCATTAATCTCATAAGATGAAAATTGACAAGAAACTCTGAGGTCAGATGAGTTCTGCTTTGGTATTTTTAATTTTAGTATCCCAGTGTAACTTATTTCTTAAAGAATTCACATTTTCACCTTTGGAAGGCTACGCGCCATTCTTTGGAGTTATATTACCAGGGAGGTCTTTCTGCAACCACCAGAAATCTCTGCAGCTATGAGAAGATATGTGGAAGTCGTATTACAAGACAAAAGTAGTGGCACCTGCAGGATAGCCCTCATGCAAACAGACAACCAAGCAAGTTCAATATCCCAGGAGACTCTTCTCTATCCTTAGTTAGCTTCCATTGCATTCATTTGTGTAATGTTATTATCTAAGAAGTTTCTATGACAATCCTCAATGTAGATGAAAAATCCAAGATTTCGCTTTCCCTGGTTTCACTTTATACAAAGACTCACTTTATAAAAGAAGACTAGTATCAACAGAAGATATTCAAATATTCAAAGAAATTCTCAGTGATTTAATCTCAAGATTAGAAAAAGTTACTTTCAAGTTGATGGGACTTCTTGAAATTCACATCAGAATACTAAGTATTGAGGTTAAAACTGTGTTTCTTTCTTTCTTTCTTTCTTTCTTTCTTTCTTTCTTTCTTTCTTTCTTTCTTTCTTTCTTTCTTTCTTTCTTTCTTTTTCACTTGTTGAATTACTCTACATTTCCAAATTTCCTGAGAGACAAGATTACATAGTGGACCAAGCAAATATGTATAGATAAAATTGTTGAACTGTATAGATAAAATTGTGAAAGTTTAAAAATAGCAGTTTGTTAACACTAATAAAATTCATGAAATTTTCTTAAATTAAGATGATGGCACATCAAGGTTATTATGTAAAAGGGGCATCAATAAGCTGGGCATGTTAGCACACCCCTGTAATCCCAGTGACTTGAAAGGTTGAGGCAGGAGAAAGGCAAGTTTGAGACCAGCCTCAACAATTTTAGCAAGGGCCTAAGGAATTTAGCAAGACCCTGTCTCAAAATTTAAAAAATTAAAAAGGGGCTGGAGATGTAGCTTAGTGGTTAAGTGCCCTTGGATTCAGTACCTGGTACCAAAAGAAAAATAATATTGATTAATATTATGTGATTAATATTGATATTGTAGATTGAGTATCAAAATTGTACATTTAGATACTGTGCCATAAAGGTGATATGAAGTTATATATCACTCCATTTACTTGTTATTCATTATTTAGATACCATGCCATAAAGGTGATGAGGGTTATAACTACACTGCATTTACTTGTTATTCATTAGCTAGAAATTTGCTCTTTGTAACAGTGTAACAACAGGCTAACTCAATGAGTGAACTCAATGAAAGGACTGAATTTTCTTTGGATAACTACCATATTCCCACAATCTAGTTCAATAATTATTTAACTAATGTGCCGAGTCTGTTTCTCAGTAGAAAGATGTATCATTTTCTGAATAAGAAAGAAGGCATTTTTCCCTTCCTACCAAAATATTCTGCCATTATTTAGAGATACTGACTGATAACTATTAAAAGCTCAGGCCCAACACCCAGATTAATTACCAACTGTCTCTTATGGAACAATCCCAATTACAAGTACAGTTTCAGTCTCTACTTGTCTTAGTTTCCAGCAAATCATCTCCCACACAACCTGTATGTTACCAGTCAGTCCTCTCACATCTCATCCTAAAGTCTGAGAACCAATTCTCAAATGCTCAGTTTCCTTATGTTGCCTTTTGTATTATTATAGCTAATAGATTAATACTAATTCTTTGAATTTAGAACCCCACTGTCTTTGTAAGGACTACTGTAATTTTCCCATGGATTTTTGAAAACATAGTACCTACGGACATCAATATTGATATATATAATTTACATGTGCTTTTATTTCCTTAGGGCATACTTATGTGTTGTTCTTTTCTCTTAGCTCATTTATTTATGATGTTCATTTCTTCATATCACTGATGCCTTTACTTAAATGCTAATTCTCGGGTTGGGGATATAGCTCAGTTGGTAGAGTGCCTGCCTTGCAAGCACAAGGCCCTGGGTTCAATCCCCAGCACCGCAAAAAAAAAAAAAAAAAAAAAAAAAAAAAAAATGCTAATTCTCTGAGAGGCATTCCCCAACCACACTATTTCATAGGGTCACTCTTTATTCCATTGTCTGGCCACACCCAACCCCCCAAATCACTACCTGTATCACAGCAGCATTGTATTTGTATACAGTGTGTGTTTCTAAATAAAAGGGAAAGCTTCACAAGAATTTTTCCTGAGTAGACTGTTACAGCTCTTTATGTCTGCTCACTTGCTCAGAGTGGGAGGCACATTTTTGCTCAAGTTGTAGAGTACTGGGCACCTATTTAAAGGCAGCAGGAGGAATTCCAGACACTATAATGTCACGTGAATATAAGGTCCCACAACCAACCACCCCACAGATATTGTCACACTACTGTCACATCAGCATAAAATCAAAATGAGCATTTATAATTTCTGGCATTTATTATAAAATGCAAGCTGAAAATTCAGAGCAATAAAAACCTCATCTTTAATTTCAGAAACTAAATATATTTTCAAAAGGGCATTAGTCTCTGATCAAAGGGAGTGAAGAGAGCTAAGGCTCTAGTTGTTGAGTTTTAGTATTACACAGCTGACTTGGACAATCTGCCCTTTGAAATTTTGTCACCTCTCCCTCAACATTGTGGCATTCTAACCTCTGTACAACATTTTGGAGCTATTTCAGGTCATTCTATTTAAGATTTTGATTATTTTACAGAAAATTCAAAATAATGATTTTTAAAAGCAAGGTTATGTAGTTATAATTCAACTATTTAGGAGCCTCAATTCCTTTTAAAGCAGAACTTCTTCCTTCCACAGCGATGCATCCAGAAACCTCACATGTTCTTACTGGTTGACGGTTTGTTCTTATGCATGTGATATGACTTGTGAATTGTCCATACATTTTTTTCCACATCCACAGACAAAATTCCTCAATACATGACATATAACAGCATATAGTTTTAAACTGTCTTCTAAGTCAGATTATTTTATTTTTCTTATTTCTGAACATAATTCAGGCTCATAAATGTAGTCATTGAATTTGTATGTCATTTATTTTACCTCACATGGTTTTTAGGGATAAAATGTGATAAATGTAGAAGAAGTTATTATGGTTTCATTTTAGCTAATGCTCTCAATTATCCATAATTAGATTCATTCTTTCCCCCAGAATGAACTGTAATATAAGTCTACTTCCCATCAGTATGGTTTGAAAATTGTCTCAAAATGATGAACATGTAGGAAAAATAAGGACCAAGCTTTTGCTACTTTCTCGAATTTTTTATTCTAGATACAGAATGAATTTTAATGACAGCCATTTTCCCTCTGTCTCTGCTCTATTTGTTACAGAGCACTAATAACTTCCTGAGGAGCTGGGGGTATATATAGCTCAGTGATAGAGCACTTGACTTGCATTTGCACGGCCCTGGTTTTGTTCTTGGGTACTGTGAGAAAAGGAATAACTTTTGGTAATTATCCTATTAATTCTTTTGTCTGCTCTGTGCCAGAATATAAGCTCCATGAGATCATGGACGTTTCCCCATTTGGCTTCATTCTTATTCCACATACATCTTATGGCATGCTACATCTAATTACAAAAGAATCTAAGAACATTATGCTTTTGGTGAATTATTTGCAAGAGCATGTATTATATTTTATTGTTCTTTTACATAAATCATGTGGAGAGAAGAGCATTTATTTAATAAGTTATTCATTAACTTAGTAACTTACCAGACAATTATTAATTTTCTTTCAGTTCTTTTGTTATTTGAAATAAATAGTAAAACTTCATAATGGAATATTTAATTTTTTTTTTTTTTTTTGGTATTTTGGAAGTAAACTCAAGAAGTGGAACTTACTGAGATTGCAGTTTCAGTAGAAAATCAAATGGTATTAATATATTCAGTCAAACATTGCTGACCAGAAAGGAAGGTCTTTAGGAGTAATGTGAGCTCTTCACAGTACTGGCTTCCTTCCTTCCTTTCAGTAACATGGAAGACACTGCTTTACCCTGTTTGAACTCAAGGCAGGTCATGTGGCTTGCTTTGGTCAGGAAACTGTGAGCAGAGTGTATGTGTCCCTTTGAAAGGATGATTTCAGAGCTGGGGGTGTGTTTTGACAGCTCCCTTACAAATACAGTTGTGTTGTAAAGATCAAATTGTATCAATACACACAAACACTTGGCCTAAAAGAACTCCTAATTCGAGGAAAGGATAATGTAAAAGTTACAGGGGAGCTAATGTAAGGGGGAAAAAATGAACATTACTTTTAAATGTAAATTTTCTTTTAAAAAATTCCTCCATCTTTTTAAAATTTAGAAACTATAATTGCAGCACTTTTATCATAAATACTTGTATATCCAAATTATTTTTCTTAAGTAAAGAAGCTGCTTATAAGAAATATAAGAAAATTACCTAAGGAATTTTATTGTGTTATTTTGCTACAACATAAATTTCTGAAGGGAAAATTTCAGCTTGTAATATTTATTTATTTTTGGTACTGGAGACTGAACCCAGGGACACCTGACCACTGAGTCACATCCCCAGTCTTTTTATATTTTATTTTGAAATAGGGTACTGCTAAGTTGCTTAGGGGCTCACTAAATTGCTGGGGCTGGCTTTGAACTCACCATTCTCCTCCCTCAGCCTTCAAATCTGCTGGGTGTGCACCACCATGCCCAGCAAGCTTATGATCTTTAGAACATAAAATAAAAGAAATACACAGATACATTAGTATGTTTCTTTTATACTATAACATGATGCTTTCTTAAGATTTTGTTTTTGTTTTTACATTTTATTATTTCATGTTTCCTTGGCAATAGTCCTTTAAAACGTACCTCACACCAAACTCAGTATGTTCATTTTTCTCTTTAGTTTTAGTTCATTTTCATCCATTTTTTTTTTTTTTTTTTTTTCATTTTGGGGATAGATTCAGTAGTACTTTATCACTCAGCTACATCACCAGCTCCCTTGTTTAAATTTGTTTATGTTGAGACAGTGGCTCACTAAGTTACTGAGTCTGGTCTTGAACTTGCAATCCTCCTGCCTCAGCCTCCCAAGTTACTGGGATTACAGGTGTGTGCCATTGTAACTGGCCACATTTTCCTTTTTAATATGAATAATCATACTGAAGAATATGTTCTTAACATCTGAGACAATGAATGTGGATGTGTTTTGGCATAAATTTTGTTAAGACAATAATCGTGTAAGCGTTGATCATTGACTCCATCCCTGTGATCTTACTCCACCCCTTGCCCCATCCTCCTTTCAATCATTGAATTCTACAGATTCTGCCACAAATATTTCTCTACATTAGCCAATGAAGCATCACTGATTTAGAACTTTATATTTCATATCAAATAAAGCAACAATTCTTACTCTATGCTTGTTCTCTATTGATTTTATATCACAATAGTGGCTATTTGATTCCACTGTTTTGATTATTTTAATATCTCCCCTCATCTAAAGTTGAAATTCTCTGTAACAGTTCACATGATCCTTTATGCTATTTTTCTCACCATATTGCCGAGTTAATCTCTCAACTTCTCTCCTGATCTATGATTCAAATATATTTTAATTTTCAGTTTCCTGAAATTATCATAATTCTGTAAGTCAGCTTTCCATTGCTGTAACAAAATATCTGATATAAAATCAACTAAAAGGAGGAAAGACTTATTGTGGCTCATGATTTCAGAGTTTTAAGTCCATTGATATTACTCAGTCATAAAGACAAATGAAATTATGGAATTTGCCACTAAATGAATGGAACTGAATAATATCATGCTAAAGTGAAATAAGCCAGTCCCAGAAAATCAAAGGCTGAATGTTCTCTCTGATATATGAATGCTAATCCTTAACAAGGGAGGATAGGGGGCAGGAAGTATAGAACTTCATTGGATAAGACAAAGGGAAATGAAGGGAAGGAAGAGGGATGGGAATAGAAAAGACAGTAGAATGAAATAAAAATAACTTTACTATGTCCATATATGAACACAGAACCAGTGTAACTCTGCATCATGTTCAACCACAAGAATGGGATCCAAATTGTCATGGGTTATGACCCATGTATGTATATGTCAAAATATCTAAAAATAAAAACAACAACAAAAAAGAATTCTCGGTCCATGGTTGGCTAACTCCATTGCTTTCAGGCCCATAACTAGGGAGAATATCATGGAAGGGAGCACATGGTAGAGCAAAGCTGTTTACCTCACGGTAGACAGGACGCAGAGAGAGAGAGAGAGAGAGAGAGAGAGCTAGAGTACACAGGTGACAAGATACACCCTTCAGGGGCAAGCCCCCCAGTGACCTATTTCCTCCAACTAGGCTCCACCTCCTCCTATTCCACCACCTCCCAATAGTGCCACCAGTTGGGGACCAAGCATCTTTAACACATAGTCTTCAAGGTATATTCCAGATCCAGGCTATATCAACAGCTGTGGTCCAGCACATGTTAAGTTCATCCATGTCCCTCGATCTGTATAACTTCTATGCATCCCTCAGATGGCAGCTGGCTAACACATTCTCTGTCACTTCCCAGTGTTATATTAGATTCCTCACCAATGTCTCCTACAACACCTTATGCGAACCCCGATGGTGATACCTAGCATACTAGATTCTAGTTCATTGCTTGGATATATATGTCCTCATATGTTTTAAACTTTCTCAGAATAAGAACTGTTCTCTCATGCACCCTCTCCCACCATAGAAAAAAGAAGAAACAGAGATGTTAATGTTGTAATATGATTAAATGATTTATAAAATAATGAACAGGTAAAATGCATCCAGAAGCATAAAAATCTCATACAAAATATATACATGGTGGGTGGGAAAGCAGATATATTCCCAATTGCCAAAGATATTTTTGAAATTAAAATATAATACTCATCTATGTAGACATATATTGGTAAATACAGAAGTATATGTTAAAAATTCAAATAGCAAATAAAGTTGATACCTGAAAAAGATAGAAAATCTCAAAAGGCAGTAACTATATAAGAAACTGAAAAAACAACATGGTAAAATCTGCCATTACAAAAAGAAGAAAAAGATAGAAAAGAGCAAGCCTCAGGTGGCAGTCAGCTGAATTAACTTTGTTAGACTCCAAATAAGATGACTTGGGTTCAAATTCCAGGTTTAGCTTTTCCTTAACTCTTTTACCTTGGCAAATTAGTTATTCCCTTGAACTCTTAATATGCAAGAAAGATATAACAGCAATTACTGTGCTTTTTTAAGAACTAAAAGGTGACGTGTCAATCACCTATACTAGTGTCAGGCATGATAATATATAGATCAATAATAGATAGATGGATGAATAGAGATATACTTTAAGCATAGCTATCAGAAAGAGGTAATGCCTATGATATTCAAACTATTGTCTTCAAATTTTTACCCAAATTCTTGTTCCCATCTTGGCAGAAATTGTTTCCCAAACTTGAAGTATATTAAAGCAACTTAAGCACTCTGATCTTTTTGCATTTCATGTTTGAATTTTGTAAATCAGAGAACAGGTGTTTGCAAAGCAGCAATCTATTATTGAGCAATTTTACTGCAGTCTGTATTATCCAATTTTATAGGAATAATTCACGTTCAACATTTCTTATTCAAAAGCAAATGTTTCAGTCATTTTAGTTAAGTATTTTAAGTATTGAAAAACAGATTTTGGTATAAAATAGTGTGAAAATATTGATGACTAAATTCACAGCTAAAAGATAATTTAAGAAATTTTTAAAAATACAACTAAAATTATACAGCTGAACTAATAGTAATTTTTAAGTAAAAACTGAAAAAGGCGTATTTTGATGATCAATTCAAAATGGATCTGATAGCCATCACTCATTCTTCTTGAAATGTAAGAGAATGAGTACTCAGGAATATAACAGTTTGATTGTTGGGAGAAATCCTAGTTCTTGGTTGGCAGCAGTGAAAGTCTCAAGTATGTAAGAAAAACTTGCCAGGAGAAACGTTCTGCTTTGGCTACCTAGGAAAGTAAACAACTGCCCCAAATTGACTCAGTGTTACCAAGGGAACCCGTATAGGAACCTGGTGGTCTGATCCCCTGTGGCACATTGTGATTGGGCAAGAAACCTATAAAATGTATAGCTGTCCCCACAATAAATGAATTTGCAGGCTCCTCACCACAAGCCTGGTTCCACCCAACTCCCGGTGTCTGGGTCTTGACTCCGCACCCTTACCCTGCATCTGAGCTAGCCCAGCACGAGAGAAACTGCATTTGATATTCATACTTCTTGTAATGTAAATTACTAAAGCATTCAATTAGTCATCAGGACATTACCAAATGCAAATTTTAGTTTACATTTGTTACAGTTAAGAAACTTTTAACAGTTCATTTTAAAAAATAGAAAAAATAGACAAAATAAAAAGTTGGTTCACTGAAAAAAAAAAAAAAAAAAAAAAGAAAATTGATAAATCCGTAGCCACATTAACAAAGAGGAGAGAGAAAACACAAATCGCTAAAATTCAGAATGAAAAAGGAAATATCACAACAGACACTATTGAACTACAAAACATAATTAGAAGCTATTTTGAAAATCTATACTCCAACAAAATAGAAAATCTCAAAGACCTCAACAAGTTTCTAGAGATATATCCACCCAAAATGAATCAGGAGGACATACACAATTTAAATAGATCAATTTCAAGCAATGAAATAGAAAAGTCATCAAAAGCCTACCAACAAAGAAAAGTTCCGGACCAGATGGATTCTCAGCCAAGTTCTACAAGACCTTCAAAGAAGAGCTCATTCCAATACTCCTCAAAGTATTCCATGAAATAGAAGAGGAGGGAATCCTTCCAAACTCATTCTATGAAGCTAATATCACCTTGATACCAAAACCAGACAGAGACACATCGAGGAAATAAAATTTCAGACCAATATCCCTAATGAACATGGATGCAAAAATTCTTCACAGAATTTTAGCAAATCGCATACAAAAGCATATTAAAAGATAGTGCATCATGATCAAGTGGGTTTTATTCTAGGGATGCAAGATTGGTTCAACATCCAGAAATCAATAAATGTAATTCACCATATCAATAGACTTAAAGTTAAGAATCACATGATTATTTCAATAAATACAGAAAAAGCATTTGATAAAATATAGCACCCTTTCATGCTCAAAACACTATAAAAAATAGGGATAGTAGGAACATTCCTCACATTATAAAGGCTATCTATGCTAAGCCTAAGGCCAATAACATTCTAAATGGAGAAAAGCTGAAAGCATTCCCCCTAAAAACTGGAACAAGGCAGGGATGCCCTCTTTCACCACTTCTATTCAACAGTGTCCTTGAAATTCTAGCCAGAGCAATTAGACAAACCAAAGAAATTAAAGGGATACAAATTGGAAAAGAAGAACTCAAACTATCCCTATTTGCTAATGACATGATTCTAAATTCAGAGGAGCCGAAAAATTCCACCAGAAAACTTCTAGAACACATAAATAAATTCAGTAAAGTAGCTGGATATGAAATCAATGCTCATAAATCTAATGCATTTTTATTCATAAGTGATGAATCCTCTGAAAGAGAATTTAGGAAAACTACCCCATTCACAACAGCCTCAAAAAAAAAAAAAAAAAAAAAAAACTTGGTAATTAATCTAACAAAAGAGGTGAAAAACTTCTACAATGAGAACACTAAAGAAAGAAATTAAAGAAAACCTTAGACGATGGAAAGATCTTCCATGTTCTTTGATAGGCAGAATTAATAGTCAAAATGGTCATACTACCAAAAGTGCTATACAAAATCAATGAAATTCCAATTAAAATCCCAATGACATACCTCATAGAAATAGAGCAAGCAATCATGAAATTCATTTGGAAAAGTAAGAAACCCAGAATAGCTAAAGCAATCCTTAGCAGAAAGAGCGAAGCAGGGGGTACCACAATACCAGAACTCCAACTATACTACAGAGCAATAGTAACAAAAACAGCATGGTATTGGAACCAAAACAGACAGGTAGATCAGGTAGACAGGTAGATCAATCGTACACAATAGATGACATAGAGACAAGCCCAAATAAATACAGTTTTCTCATACTAGACAAAGGTGCAAAAAACATACAATGGGGAAAAGATAGCTTGTTCAACAAATGGTGCTGGGGAAATTGGAAATCCATATGCAGCAGAATAAAACTAAACCCCTATCTCTCTCCCTGCATAAAACTCAACTCAAAATGGATCAAGGACCTTGGAATCAGACCAGAGACCCTGCACCTTATAGAAGAAAAAGTAGGTCCAAATCTTCATCATGTTGGCATAGGTTCAGACTTCCTTAACATGATTCCCAAAGCACAAGAAATAAAAGCAGGAATCAATAATTGGGATAGATTCAAACTAAAAAGCTTTTTCTCAGCAAAGGAAACTATCAACAATGTGAAGAGAGAGCCTACAGAGTGGAAAAAATCTTTGCCACTCATACTTCAGATAGAGCACTAATCTCCAGAATCTATAAAGAACTCAAAAAACTTTACACCAAGCATACAAATAACCCAGTCAACAAATGGGCTAAGGAAATGAAGAAGATCTACAATCAACAGATATATGAAAAAAATGTTCAAAATCTCTAGTAATAAAAGTAATAAAAGAAATGCATTTCACCCCAATTAGAATGATAATTATCAAGAATACAAGCAACAACAGGTGTTAGCAAGGATGTGGGGAAAAATGGGGAAAAAGGTACACTCATACATTGCTGGTGGGGTTGCAAATTAGTGCAGGCACTCTGGAAAGCAGTGTGGAGATTCCTTAGAAAACTTGGAATGGAACCACCATTTGACCCAGCTATCTCACTCCTTGGCCTATACCCAAAGGACTTAAAATCAGCATACTACAGTGATACAGCCACATCAATGATCATAGCTGCTCAATTCACAATAGCTAGATTGTGGAACCAACCTAGATGCCCTTCAATTGATGAATGGATAAATAAACTGTGGTATATACACACAATGGAATATTACTCAGCCATGAAGAAGAATAAAATTATGGTATTTGCAGGCAAATGGATGACATTGGAGAATATCATGGTAAGTGAGATAAGTCAATCCCCAAAAACCAAAGGCCTAATGATCTCTTTGATAAGCGAATGATGATACATAATGGGGGTGGGAGGGAGGTAAGAATGGAGGAAGGATAGATTTTATAGAGGAATGAGGAATGGGAGGGGTAGGGGAAGAAAGGGAAAAAAATAATTGATGGAGACAAACATCACCCTATGTACCTGTATGATTACACAAATGGTATGACTATTTCATGTACAACTAGAGAAATAAGTTTTACCCCATTTGTTTATAATGAATCAAAATAAATAAATTTTTAAAAGATTTCTTTTAAATGTTCCATAGAGATGCACACATATATAGGCCTAATGAACTATACCTTGACTACAAGTAAAGAAAACACTTGCGTTTATAATAGTTCTCAGTCTATCAGGTAAATGCTAAAACTTGATTTAAATAATCAATGATGTTCCAAATGTATCAATTCAAGCATAACAGGGAAATGCATCTCTTTGGTGAGAAATCAATAGTTGCCCACTTACATGCAAATTTCAAATTCATTTATTCCACTAATGGTTTTAAAGAACTATATGCCAAATACTATGCTTGAAACAGTATCTTACAGTACTGTTTTTCATATTGTGATCCTATGAGAGTGTCAGTATATGAAAAATGTAAAAAATGAAAACAGGATCTGATATCAGTCTTTTCATAACAGTATGATTAAATGAAACAGGGTCCTCAAAATGTGGACCCAGACTCCCTCTATCAGCATCCGAAGGGAAACTGTTAGAAATAACAGTGGGTAAATTATGGGCCCACTCCAGATCACTAAATCAGCAACTGGTTTAACAAGTCTTAAGTAATTCTGATGAACACTGAAGTACGAGAATCACTGCCACAACACAAAGAAAATAGTGTATTCAGTTTGTGAATAGATGCAGTAAATAAAATGAGCATTTAGACCATAAATCCATATAAAAATCTCTATTCAATTGACTTGCATGATGTTGAGGTCTAAAAAAAATAGCAACTGTTAATCTGAACACCATACTCTATTTCAGGTTCTGATATTTTTATTTTTTTCTCCACTCTAATTGGATGAATGACTGTTTTCCAGTGAATTCTCTATCCCTAGTGATATAAGACACTGAACTTATATTGGTCTCCCGGATAGTTTCTTTGAAATGGATCAAAGTATTGGAATTCATAATTGCTGTATGTTTATAGTTTTAAGTAAACAAAATAGTTTAAAAATTTAAGAAATGTTCTTTCATCTAAGAAAATATGCATTTCTGTTAGTCTTCAGTTCTTTAACAAAATACTGATTCAAGTGGACAGCTAGCATAACAGATCAATTTAATTAGGTTGGAGTCAGCAGACTTCAGAATAATATTAAACCCATACAAAAACCTTTTTTCCTATCCCCTTATAACATTAAATAAATTAATTAGTTTAAATAAAAAACTAATACTGATTCGTTGATATCTGGTATTTTCAATATTCATGACTTTCTAATCTTTTACAATTTTGTTTGAAAGTACAAATCTCACCCTATTAACACATACAAGAAATCATAGACTCCTAAATGCCCTTTTAAATGTCATATTTTTCTAATTAGTTTTTTTCTCCTTTCTCTTTCTCTCTTTCTTTATGAAAATTCTCCCATTATAGTATTTGTGACTAAATTTATGTTTCTACATTCCAACTTCAGCTCTGGAGTCTAATGCTTTTGACCTAACTTACACATTCAAGGGGACATGTCCACAGTTCTAATAGCATGCTCTGGCCTAGAGTATCTTTGTTTGTTTTATATCCCCCTATCATTTGCACTTAATGAGTCTAAGTTTGAAAGTATGAGCATGCTTGCAGAATCTTCTGTCAATAATTCAATACTCTTAAATTCCAAAAATCTCCTTACTAATGACATTCATTTTCTACCACATGCAGGATCAAGAAAAAGGAAAATTCTAATTATTTTTCCCAGGCAACATTACTAAAAAGAATGAAATCTGTACAAAGGAGTGTAGGCTCAAAAAACTCAGCAGAACATAGAATTTTCTAAGACACACTTACTTTAAAATAAGGCACCCTTATACTACAGAGCTGTCTACATCACTCAAAGGTCCATACCTTACCCAGTTCTTTCCAGTTGCCCACACATGACTTTTCCTACTAATACATAAATTATGAAGTTAGTGTTTATGGGAAAGAAGCAGATGGGGTACAGTGTTTTTATTTGGTGATAATTTCATTAACACTGGATTAGGGTTTATTTCTTTTCCAGAGCTAAGGAGACCATTTAAACAATGTTCTCACTACAATTCTCTGTATTCCTAGCTCCCTGTCTCATCTCCATATTTGATGCTTTCCAGAATATTTATTAAATAGGTTGAAATGAACATCAGAGAATATAAAGTCATGTCCTTCTCAAAATGTTTCCTCAAAATAAAATTAATATTCAGGTTCCTCTCAGTTCAATCTCAGTTCAATATTTCTTCTTCTGCTCTTTCACTATTCCAGTCTAAATCACTATTACCTCATATATCTGCCCAGCTGTGCTATTGTAATACTGTTCAATACACTCTAATTAAGATGATCAGATTATAAAAGATGTTATTTTATTCAAGATTCAAAACTGTGCGAAGAATTCAGACTGTTTACCAAATCTCCAGATTTTCCTGAAATCACACTAAATAACCTATGTCAAATGTCTCCAAATGTCTCTATGAACTGAATCTCCCCAACAAAGTCAAGCACATGTATTATTTCAATTTAATTTCTATCTTATTCTACCATTATCCTGTTACTGTCTGAACACTGTACCATAGACATAGTACATACCATATTATTTGCTAAAGTATAAAATATTCATTCCTCAACCAACTAATATTTCACATTCTCTTCAAAATTCTCTACTTTTTCAGTTAATGTATTAAACCAGATACTTAGCAATAGTGATGACTGCAATTATCAAGCTTACTGTTGATTATGTATAATAAATTTCTAAAAAGTTAACCAAAATCCATTATAATAATCATCCTTTAATAAAAAATAGGTAATAAATTATTTACTAAAATAACTTTTAAATATTTTAACTGGTGGGAAAGATAAGGAGCAGCTCAATTATTATAGTTACATCTATGAAAAACAATATGACTTTATAATTAATTCATGTAATAATTATGCCAAGATGCATATTTTTGATCAATGATTGACTAATTAGTGATTATTAGTAGTTAGTGTCTAAAAGGAAAACTTTGGAATAAACCTTTAAAACCAACGGTTTCTACCTTGGTGATCAGGTCTCTTAGTCCACTATTAGGTTGTACTAACTGCTCCTACACCTATTTCTATGGCACTTTGAATATGTTTTTATTACAGAACTTATTTATTTAACAGACATTGAGGACAATACTTCATTTTTTTAATTTCAGACAATTACCATAAGATTAATTTATTCAAAGCTTTATTGACTGAATGGGTGAGCAAATGAATATGATAACTGCAAACATTTTAATGTATCATGACTTAAGAATTCAGAACAGGGACTGTTAAGGTATTCAATGAAATAATCTTCTTTCCAATGATGACAGTCAACAAGCCACAGTCATTGTATACCTCTATGTCATAATATAAAAAGGAAACTGCATAAAATTCTAAAATACTTTCACAACAGAAACTATAATTGAGTGTGTTTTAAATGAATTGAAATGATGTTTATGTAATCCAGTATATTGGCATAACTGAGGAAGAGCTTTGTTTTGTACTTAATTCCTTAGATACCAAGGAAAGCAGACATTCAAATAACCTTTTTCTCTTTCCTCTTAAGCAACAAATGAAGCAAATAATTGGAGGCTAGTAGCTGTCTAAGGAGATTAAACAATTGTTTAGTTGAGCCTAAAAAGTATAACTTAAGGACATTCATAGTTGGGGGAAACTTTTTTCCACAAATTAATTTTTTGGCTTCTTGTGATATATTTGTTATGGTAAAGTCTTTTAACATAGAAATTCTAGAATTTCAGTGCCTTTTCCTAGACACACTGAGATATTTTACAATAAAAGTGAATAAGCCACTTAAATTCTGAGACAATGCTCCTCATTAAATTTAATTATAGACCAAAGTAGTTAGCTAATATTCATAGGAAACAAGAAATGCCTGGTTCAGTTTACCAGCTTCATCCAGCCATGGATTTAACAACACAGCAATGATTCCACAATCATATTCAATTTAAGAATAGGTAATAAGGATTACAAAGGTTTCTAGATTAAAAATAAAACAGGCTCTTTAGACGTGAATTTGCCATTTATCTTAAAGGCTCAAACTTGAATTTTAGACTTCTACTAACACACAAATATATTGTGTACAGATCATGTCTGATATTAAAATGGAAGATATTTTCTGGTAGGTAGTTTAGTTATTTCATGATAGAAAAATTACTTATGTCAATAGGCTTAAAATAAATAAATGACCTAAAATAATATAACTTTAAAATGATAAAATTGGTCTAGGGGTATAGATCAGTGGTAGAGTTCTTGCCTAGTATATGTGAGGCCCTGGGTTCAATTACCAGCATTGCAAAAAAGAAAAAAATCTTAAAGTATGCAACACAAATTAATGATCCCTTGATTGCATAATCAAACTCATCAACAGTAATTATTAGAGGAAAATCAATGTTTAAAAAAAATTGTGCTCCTTTGGTCACTTTCTTAAACATTCAAGTTATGTTGATTATATTAAAAAATTCATTGATTCAAGATGCTGAGATACCTTGAGGAATAAAAAAGGCCATATGTATGTAATATAAAATCTCCATTAAGTGATGATTAGAACAGAATTTAAGAATGATTTTAAAATGCTGATATCTTATGTCCTATGACACAAGACGTTGATACTAAATGTATATAAATGGGATATCAGAAACCCAAATTTTCTAATACAAAAAGTTAAACTTATTCATTGTAATACCTTTGCTTCTTGTATAAAGCAGGGAACTTTAGTTAGAAGCATCATTTTAGTTTGTATATGAAAAGCATTTGCCCTATCACTGTAAAATTTTATATGTAAGTGGATCTTCAAAAGAAATGTTGCTTAATGAAGCCATTTTGCATGTAACGATTTCTCATGTGAGGATTGAATACAGTGGAAGTGGTAGTGGAAAGAGAAGTATATATTCATGCTCTTTTTCTTCTTGCATGATATTTACAAATGTCACCTTCTTGTTCACATTGGCAGAACAACACAGAACTACCCCAGTTGCCAGATAGGTATCATCACCTTCAATGTATAGGATAGGAACTCATGTTTACATATGTCCATAACTATGCTCATGGTTATATAGCTAAGTAATGATGAGGAAAGACTGTCTAGACTTGGAAGCTGAGTGGGTTTGGAATTCATTATTTTAATAGAATATAGTAAAGGGATTTTATACGCAAACATCACACATACATGATTTATTCTGAAGCAGAATAGTAGAACAATATCTAACCAATTTGATTAAAAAGAACAACCAGTGACTGGAATATATGTATCCTTGAATATCAGAGTTATGTATCAGTTTTATGATCAAAAATGTAGATAGGAATTTAGAAATATTCATGGCAGAAATGAAAAATTTAAAAAGATAATTGTTGGAAAATAGCATAGCAATCCTAACCCCTGATTGCCCCCCACCCCAAAAAAATATACTGAAGAAGACAATTTGCTAATACTGGGTACAAACTATGTAGAATAAGGAGGGGGCTTAATTATTTGGCTTCCTCTGGAGAAGAATTCTATCTGTACCAAAATCTATCTTGCAATTTGTTAGTGGAAGACTTCATTGGCAAATACTTTCATGCTAACTTTGACGAACAGAGAACAATTCTGCATTGCATACATAACAGACATATTGGGTAAAAAAATAAAGGTTTCAATCACATTAAATAGAGAAAATGATAAATTGGGCTTGGTGGCACATACCTGTAATCATAACCACACAGGAGGCTGAGACAGGAGGATTGCCTGTTCAAGGCCAGCCTCAGCACATTAGCATGGCCCTAAGCAATTTAGTGAGACTCTGTCTCAAAATAAAAATAAAAAATAATTAAAAAAAAAAAAAAGCACTGGGGAGAGAGAGAGATGGAAAGAGGAAATGATGAGAATGATGAGCAGAGTTAGGTAAATTCCACAGAATAAACAGGAAGCTCTTTTAGATTGTAACAGCAAGTTACCTAAAGACTTCCAGAAAATATAACTGAGGAAAGACGTGAGAAACCAAAGAAAAAATTTTGACTCTACCATTGAAAATAGACTGCCAGAAAATAGTAAAAGACACCTAAAGAAAATTATTTATTTTTGCAAATAGCATACGGTCTTAGGTCCTCGGATTTTTAAAAAACAGATGTATAATCAAAGATGAACATGAATGACCAAACAATGTAGTAAGCACTTAATAAAAGAGTGTGAGGTGGGAAAAGTCAAGCATACTTTAAGAGGCGCCAAGGAAAAAAGATTTTTACAATAGGAGCTGGGTTAAGAAGAGAAAAGGAAAGAGATAATACATCACCTGAGGACCTGAGGGACAAAGAACTGTTAGTCTAATTTTTTTTAATCTTCCCTATCAAGGAAATTCATCAAATCAGAGCAAGTAGAACAAACTATTTTGATGTGGATCTGGGATTTACTATTTTACCCAGGGACCAATATAATGATGGAGAGAGAATGAGAGAAAAATTCCAAAGGTCCACTGTGGTCTGCTGGATCAGTGACCTATGAACACTTAGACAAGAAAGCAGTAATTATCAAGTGCCAGATATTTTCAATAGGAAAATTCATTTTACGTTTTTGAGATTATTAAATTTAAAGGATAAGAGTATTTGGTTTACTATGTATCTTAATTTGACTGATGTATCTCAAAAGGTTTTTTATTAAAAATGTTTGAGGAAGATAGAAAAAGGGTGATTTTAAAATAAAATACATTGATTGTTTTTTCTCCAAGAAAATCTTGTCCTTTCTAATGGTCCAACTGAAAATGTACTCTGTGATTTAGCTAAGAAATGGAACACACATTGAAAATCTGCATCATGTGAAGTGGAAGACAGCAAACAGATAATGTGGTAATCAAATAAATATTCAAAAATGTTTTGTTACCCTGAGAAAGCCACCCAGATAATACATCATCTAGTAACAAGCAATATATAGACCTACCTTTAAATTTCAAAATATCATTACACCACAAAGGATAAGTGACTTTAACAGTGGTTAAATTGAAAAAGATCAAAATTTTCCCATATAACCCATAATCTTCAGCAAACTTACAAAAACATCATACTTTGTTATTTCTTCTCATTTTACTAAAGTAGTTATGTTCTTCAGACTTATTAAAGTGTTTTAAAATATTCTGTACATACCTTGATCCCTTTGAGTAAAAATATGTAAGACTTGGAGCTTCACGGGAAACAAGGCAAATGATTACAGAATTTAGGGAAGTGTGAGCATTCTAAATAAGTTCCTTTCATGGAAATGATGCTGTATAATTTCTCAAGCATCTCTAGTTATGAAGGGTTTCAAAGGGCTCAAAGGGTGTAGCTTTAATATGTTTTCTAACATGGTGGAAAAATTGTAAATTCCAAAAGTTTGTAAGTACTTCAGAGTAGTTTGTATAGTAAAATTAACTTTGATATAAGAAAATAGATCCTATAGTTCATGCAACATGGTTAGAAAAGATATAATAACAAAGTCTACACAGAGAAAAAAAAAAAAAAGACACCATTTAAATTTCTCACCTGTCGAATACCCAACCTGTATGCTACAATGCGATCCACTGCATCAGGGTTCATTTGTGTCCACTGAAGACTGTAGGAATAAACACGGTGTCTGTTCTGCCACACAGGATTATAGGTATCGTAATAGAATTCTGGAGCATAGGCCTTTCCTGAAAACAGAAAGTGTGCTCAAATGTGAATGATGACATAGTAGACTTTAAACATCCTTAAAATTTTCTTCAGCCAAACTGTCACTTTCTACTCCATATTTAATAAGCGATTCTTCAATTTGAAAAGTCATACCATTGATATCTAATCAATATTCTGTTATGTTTGAGAGTAGATGCAAGAAGGGTTGATGGAATGAGCAACGTGAGAAGAAGAGAAGGATCAAGGGTAATCCAAGGCTCTAGGCCTAAGCAATTCCAGGAACAGAATTCCCAAAAACTACAAGGGAAGCTATGGGAGAATTTTGGGGAGAAGTTCAGGAAATATGTTTTCAATGATTCCAGTGATTTAAATGGAGACATAAATTATGCAGTAGGATATTCATCTGGAATATAGGAGTGGTCAGGATTGGAGCTAGAACATTGCTAACCATGGGCATAAAAGATAGAATAAATTGAAAGCTGTGAAGACGAGTGTGAGTAGTCAAGAGAAAATAGGGCTAAGCTTTGGGGCAACTCAAGGTTAAGAGTTATGGGAAAGGAGAGGAAGCACACAAAGACCTCTGGTGGAACAACCAGCGGACAGGAAGAAAGCAAAAATTATGATATCCTGGAAGTCCATACAAGTGTATCAGAATGTGAGTGGTCACCTAGGTTTGTCTTATCTGTGGCTTTGGACTATACATTTGAACTTAAAACTGTGACATTTGTCAGAGTCAAAATGGAGTTACTTCTGTCAAACCCTAACTGCCAAAATAAATAAATGCGACTAGGAGTTTATGAAGGAGAGTATCTTATGCCAGTATTCCTGACAATAGTCTTCATAAAAGACTGTCAGAAATGCAATCTTGCACAAAGACCACTGCAATCTTATACAGGAAATACTTCTATAAGGACGCCCACCCCACAGCTGTCTGTTTAATCTTGGACAGATGCCACCCTTGATATAGACCCCTGCAGCCAAGTATTATTGTTTGAAAACATCTTATGTAACCCTTCATCTTGCCTTCAAAAAGTTAACTTGCCTCGACCTCTTTGAATTCACTTGCAATTTATTAGAAAATGCATAACAACAATTGCAATATTCATGATTCCAAAGTAAATATCATTTTTCTTTGGAGAATCTTTCTCTGATATTTATTTGAAAATACAATAATTTAACAACAACAAAAGAACTTTGGTTAATATGGAAGGGACTTTAATTTGGATTTTAAGGAAACTTGAAATCCATATAGTGGATATAGCAAAAGCAAACCATCTCAGTTTTTTTTCCCCCATTGCCAAAATAAAAGTCATTCAGACCATTCAGAATTATAGATCCAATTTTCTAATATCTTGAAACAGATTATTTTATTACTAATGATACATTTGTTTAATAATCCAGCAATACTTAGTAAGAGCCTACTAGTGCCAAGTACTGTGCCAGTTTTAAATATACAATGACTGAGAAGGCCTGGCTTCACTTCTGGATATGAGACTCACTTTTATGTGGCAGTTTTTTTAACAATGAATATTATATTCAAAGAAAAGCAAGGAAAGCGGAGTTAGAATTAGAGACACTTAGCAATCAGTCACATGTTCTCAGACTTTTCATATAGCTTTGAGATTCTTTACAATTGTCACTGGAAAAAATAATAAATCGTACACTTCTCATCACTTATTCAACCTCCTGATTTTTCTTTCCTAGATTAAACATTAAATGTTTTCACTGGTTTCTCACTGTGTGCAGAACTTTCTCACATGATTTGATACATTTACTCATTGTCAGTCACTATCACCTATAGGTTGTGGAAGAGGTGATCCAGAAAAATGTATAAGAGATGATTAAAGGATGAATTTTGAACACTAAGAATGGAAAAGATAGTCTCTATCACCCCTGAAGTGTTTTATCAATGACATCAGATGAATGGAATTTAATGTTTGGCAGGCTTACTAGTACAATTAAATACATTGAATTAAATATATAAAGTTTAATAACACTTGGCAGTTTCCTATATCAACATTGTGTGCATTTTAAAAAATGATCTGTGAATAAGTTGAATTGAAAATGGATCATATACAAAGCATCCTGCACAGATTTCTAGAAAAGAGTCATCATACTAATTTTCTTTTTATTTTACATGATAGTTTTACTTAATTTGTGCTACTAAATGTAGCACAAATTCATGTTCATAATACTTAAGTCAAAGTCTAGAGAAGAGGAAAACAATACATTAAGTGAAGAAATTAGAATCCAAAATATTTGTGACAACTCGCATTTGAAACAAAATTTCTCAAAATGGTATTAGGGAGATGAATTTATTATTATCTGAGATAAAGAACTACAGTTTTGGTATAAGTAACGAGGGACAGGGGTACAACTCAGTGGAAGAGTGCTTGCCTAGCATGTGTAAGGCCCTGCCCTGGGTTCCAGCATCAGCTCTGCAAACAACAACTACAACAAAATCAATACCAATACTGCAAATGAATTAATTAGCTGGTTAGCGGAGTAATATGAATCTAATCTGCTTTCATTATAGAGCAGTATCTAGAGTGCTGGAGAGGTGAGTCTAGTGTTGCTGCCTTTTAATGGGAGAGGAAGTTGTTTTTAATATGTAGCCAAGGAGGAAACACATGGATATGAGACTCACTTTTATGTGGCAGTTTCTTAACAATGAATATTATATTCAAAAAAAAGCAAGGAAAGCGGAGTTAGAATTAGAGACACTTAGCAAAGAAAGAAAACAAATCTTCCTAAAGGGACAAACTGTTATTTAGTAGTTGAAAATCTATCAGAGGAAGAAAATCAGACTAAATGTGAATAGAGTTATGAAATAAGATGAATACCAATGATTTCCTATTAGAAGGACGCATATTTTGACTTAGAAATACTCCACTAAGATTTTTGAATAAGGAATTGCCTACCTGAGTAGGTCATGAATTTCCCTTCAGTAGAAGTATTTAGTCAATACTTAAATAGCCATTTAGCAGGACTGATATGAGTACTTGCCCACCAGAGACAGGCATTAAGATATTTTTTATTCTTGAATCTTTAGGGTGTGATGACATGTTTGCCTACTGTAAAGCTGAATTTGATTCCTTAATTAATTTTAGACTACCTATGGCTTAAATATGGAGGAACTATTATTTATAAATTATCTCATAACTTCATGAAATTATTACTCTTGAAAGTTCATACATTTATTTTAAACACTATTTTAACAAATTGAATATGCATGAATATGAATTCTTCTCTAAGGCAGGGCCCAGAAATCCAGATATATTATAAATACTTGAATTTATTCTGATATAAGAGGATGCATACCATACATTTTGAAATGCCTGAAAAAGGCTAACCTTTCCTGAAATTATCACCATGTCTGTGTAAGAAAAGACATCATAACTAATTCTAGTCACAGAAATATGTCTTTGGTCTTTTCCTCCTCTAAAGCTGGCAGCAGCATGCCTGCTCCAACAGCTGACATCTCTGGGCTAAGACTGAGATGGGTCACAAAAAGGGGCTGGAGTGAAGGAAGATGGGATGAAGACAAGAAATCATATTCTGAGCATTTTAACAAGTCGATATCCTAGTAGAGTATACGTTTAGTTGACTGCCAGTGGGTGATGGTTACTTGTCATAAATACAAATTACCTTAAGTCTAGGAAGTTTCTTTATCTTAAATGAACACTTTTAAGGTGATTAATGGTCTGACCTTGAAGTTAAAAAAAGATACTCCTGATCTTGTGAATAATGAAGTATGATTTTGTTTATCAAGACTGATATTCAAGGTAGGGAAGAAATTAAGCTCCAATCTAACCTTTAAATATTCCAAATTGATGCTATTTTACTGTAAAATTTCATGATAATCTTTATTTTTAATTATGGACTATTACAAAGTCTTTCCAAGATATTTTTTATATGCTCTGGATGAATCATATATTTTACAGAACGTTAGATTAGAAATACCTAATAGATTAAACAAATGTCTTATAGCTAAAGAAAGTTAGGGATAGAGTGGAGATAGTAATGACATGGAAGATGATAAAATAAATAACCAAATACAGCAAGAATCTTAATTTTGCTTCATGAAATTTTAAAATATAATAATTTAAGGTAATCACACTGTCTTATAATTAAAAGGGCAAAATGATTATACGATGCATAGATAGTATTGATTAGTAATAAATACTGATCAGGAATAATTTTGAGTAGTATAGATATGCTTACTTGTGTCTCAGCATACTTTGTACTGAATTTTCCTTGGGAAAATTTTAAAAATGAATACTGGGCTTTAATTTCAATTGAGAAATATATCACAATTTTTAAAATCACACACTTAACTTTCTGATTTCAAACAATCATATTTAATGCTTATGTACTCTCATTTGTAAAAAGTACACAGTAATACCAATAGACTATCTTAAAATACTCTTATGCTCTGACAAACAAACATGACATCTGCTGGTTGAATGGAGAAAGAATTAATAATCCTCTTTTCTTTTTTATACTTCAGGCATTTTTCTTCTACTTCTAGCAAGAATTCTAAGAAAAATTTCTTACTCTTCACATTCTAGTTTTATTTTTATACAGAATTGTTCCAGTTTAAATCATTTTAGATTAACTGACCTAGAACTACATTCCCTATCTAAACTGGGAGATTAATTTTAGAAACATTATGCATCATTATATATAGGTCTTGGATTTTAAAATATTCTTAAAATATATAGATGGAAAAGAATTGTGCTTCTTAAAAAATGTTGCCAAGAATTGTATAAAATACAGGTATTCTATTTTGCAAAAAAGTTTTCAAATGATTAAATTGAGATTTGAAAATATAAATTCATGAATAAAGTTAAACTAAAATAATTATTTACACTGAGAACATTTAAAATATGCTTGACTGTATGACTGATTTTTAGTAAAGTCAATATAGTTTTTTTTAATTAAAATTAAAAGTTATAAGGTATTATAATGGTCAAGTTGCTCTTTGAAAGCAATTAACAAAAATTTTGAAAAATAGGCTATAGGAAGATATAAACAGCCAAATTTGCTTTGGAAAACAATTTATAGGACAAGTCTGCATATGTGAGTGATAGCTGTCAATTTGTTACTTTGTTGCAGTGATTTTAATTAGGTAATTCATGTTACTTCCTAGGAAGTGCTGACAAAATCCAGATAAATAAAATCAAGTTCATTTTATTTCAGGCTGGATACTCTAGAAAAGAGAAATCCACAAATCACTACTTCAATATACTTCTTGTTATAAAAAAGTAATTAAAACAATAACAAATATAAAGGTTTTGCCTAAGAATGTTAGATTACATTAGAACAAACCTCTTTTTAAAGGTATACTTCCTAAACAAGAAAAGGATTCAATAAACAGAGAACTGAAAAACAGATAATGAATAAGAGTTTGGGGATACAAAAGTGTTGCTGGTGTTTGCAATCTATCTTATGAGTTGGATTTTTAGGTCTACAAATCTGAGGTTAATCTTGCAGTGCACGATAAGAAGTTGGATCTGATGCCCCCACATAAGACCAAAATTAGTGAAAGATATAATCTCAGACATTGCAGTATAGTAGAAAAAGACTGCCTTTCACCCATACAGAAAGATAACAAATATTTATCCTAACAAAAACAGTTCTTGGCTAATCATACTGCTAGAATACCTGAGGAAAGTCAATATCATATTGTTCTATAAAGACATGCACTGAATGTCCCCTAATCCAGGACACACAAGAAAATGTCCCACTGTGTGTGACCAACAAGGCCAGTGAACAGCAGATAACAAATAAATGATAACAGACCTCAGATAAGAGATCCATGAAATAACTTTCAGAAATAAATATAATTAAAACAATTGAAGTCATACAGTAGACAAGCACGATGGGCCTTTCTATGAAACAATAATGAATACTCTTTATTCATATAAAATTGATTTTATAAGGATAATTAAAGGGAGGGGACATCTTATATTTTTAATGATCTTAAAAGAAGTCCGAACTTAGTCAAAAAGGGATAAGGAAGAAATAAAGCATGACCGTAGGTGGAGAAAATGAATCTATTATAGCTAATACTTTTGAACCTACCACAGGAGCTCTTGGTTATAGCATGTAGTAACATCTTCCCTATCAAACTGTGCACTTCTTAGAAACAGACAACATCATCAGCTCTTACTACAACTGTTGACATAATGCATGTGCTTGGCTAAGACAGAAAGAACAGGTCAATACTGATTTATGAAGTGCTGTTTTGGGTATAATAAGAATTGAATATCTACATCATTGTTCAATTATTCCAAAATTATCTTATTCAATACTCCTGAAGTGGGAGAAAAGATTTTATAGTGTATTCTCTGGTGTTCATTTCCCTGTGTGAGAAGAACTCCATGGTGGCAGGTAATTATAATAATCAAGATGGTAGCAAAGAAACATTTCCACAAAACACGCTGCAAACTACAAACAATAAAATCTACTTTAAAACTTCTCAAATGTCTCTAGACTAATAACATGGAGTAACTATTGAAACCCAAGGCAAACTTAAAACAAACACTGATGATACACTGATTTTTTTAAAGCCTTCTAAAAACTGTAGGAATTATCGCTCTCTGCCTGTGTGCATTTTTAGTAGAAGCTAATCATAGGTCAAGTGATTTTTGAGTCAAGTCATAAAGCATTTATATACACAGACTAGTGAAGCCAGTGGATTACTAATTATAATCTGTTAGATATTAAATGTAATAAAATACATGCAACTCTCAGTTATTTCTCCATAGAATAGAAGAAAGAACATGCAATTGATGAAGCCAGAATTATTTTTCCTTCAAATTAATGAATATTAATTTAAAAAGAGTAGAAAGGAAATGTGTGAGGTAATGCATAGAGAATAAGATGATACTCTCTATGGAAAAAAAAGACGTGATCTGGGGAATGAAGAAAAGCTGATGAAGTCATAAGTGATTATACATAAGCAAACGGTCAGCACTGTCCTTTGGATACTGAGGTTGGACTCCTACATTTCCAATCTTCAGAGACCGCCTGGTCATGAGAGTCTCCAACTGAGATGGAAAATGACTTTGTGCATCTTACCAGGAAGAAGAGTAAAGAATGACATTACCTCTTGGAGTCCTATTCTTTTGAAAGCTTATTCTTTTGATTCAAAGCCATGTGAAAGTTATTGTCACAAAGTTGGGGGCATGAAGAGTACTTTGAGGAGAAAAAAATTTCATTCTATGAAGTCAAAGGGAAATTTTAGAAAAGAAACAACATACTTTGTTATATATCTATCTGTCACCTATATTTGGCATTTAGTTGTACGATATTTAATATCAGGCTTTATCACATTAAAAGAAGGTAATATAAAAGTTATTACCAATTTGATGGATTCTACCTATTCCCCTTTGACTTGAAAGGAAATATGAAAACAGATTTTTAAAAATAGAAAACATTGAAGTAGGTCCTAATAAAGAAACATTGTGTCTTATAGAGCACACTATCTGAGGATTAAAGTATCACACAGCCCTGAAACTGAGTGCCTTCCAGAGTACTCAACAGTTGATAACTTGTCAATATGTGTGCAGGAAGAAAAATCATAACAACTAATAATGCAACTTTGAGGTCAAGATTGACATCCTTCACTTAAAATTTGTGGAGAGTTCATTTTTAAAAAGAAGCAAGACCTGAGTAACAATTTACAACCCAACTCAATCATTCAGAAGGAGAGCTTCTGTGCTTGAGGTAGAGATTTTGTCCTTACTGTGTCTTCTCAAGTAGAAATAGTCTATATATTTTCAAATGACTGGTTATTGTCACCACATTATTTTAAAACTGCAACATAACTGGTTTTATTCATTGCTTAAATGAATCAATCTATCTTCTGCCGGAGTCAGAGCAGTGTGCACCATATTAGCACACTGGCTATGACCACAATTTATAACCCTGGAGCATAGGTTTCTTGATTGGTTAAATAGTAAAACTATTGAAAATGTTGTCCATCTTTATGAATCACAGAGATCTCTGTAGACAACTTTTAAATCTGCCCAGAAATAAAGACAGTGGCTTTGGGAACAACATTCTGATTTCTCTTGTTAGTTATGCATTATCAAAATAAAACTGCTAAAGAAATAGGTTTTAGGGTCTCCGCAAATGATTTTATTTAAAATACTGTGCATCAAGTTAGTGCTTGTATTTTCTATCTAGCTGTTAAGAAATAAAAAACATGTTAGCATCAGTTATAAACCTTCTAGTCACCAAAACAATGCTTTTGATAAATATGTTTTAACTTTATGAACTGGTTAGTTCCTAATAATAAGTTCAAAACATTTTTATGAAGGAAATAAGCCATTAGAAACTAGAAACAAACTTTATGGTATTTATGACTAAATTCATTTATAAAAGGAAGCCTTGCCCACACATCTTTGTCTTATCCCTCTCTTGAAGATTGATCTTTTGCATTACCTACTGTTTATAACCATTAGTTTTTTCCCTAATGACATATAATGGTACTCCAACAAAGCTTTGCATGTCAGCATTTGTTGAATAAATGAATCAGTGAACTTTTCTAACTGATTGTATTTTTCTTGCTTACGTTTTAGTGATTCAGATTGCCAAAACTTAAAGTCTGCACACCTTGATCACATAAACCAAAATGCTTTCTTCCTGAGATTCTTCTTTGTGTTTTAATTCTTATCTATTTTTGGTACCCAAATCATGATTATCCTTCCTTTGTTTAGTTAATCTTTATCTTATGATAATCAGTTAGATTATAATATTTTGTACTTAAGTAGGAAAATACATTGTAATGTTATACCGATATGTGAAGAAGAATTCCACAGAATATTTTCAACGTGATCATTTTTATTTCTAACTGGGACCCTTGCCCAGATTTAGGCATAGTTGGGGTCAATCGAAGGTACTGAATAATGCATAACAATGATTGCTTGTTGTTTCAGAATAATTCTAACATTTTAATCCCCACCTACATTAATTTTTAAAAAAGAGAAGTGTTATAGAAAAGGTCTCTAAATAAAACCCTTATTTTATTTAATTACCTCTACTAAGGAGATGTAATGTTATTGACCAAGTATAACCTTTCTTAGGTCCACCTGTGTTTTTAATAATGTTAGTGCAGCAATGAAACATTTGGATGATTTTTGCAAAGACAAAATAAAAGTCAATACTATAAAAGTTATATAGCCTTAATATGTTTTTATTTTTTATTATAGCTTAAGGCATTATTTAGAGATCTTTAACAAGCTCATGTCAATATAAATATTTACACATTAGGAAGGAAAACACTAACAAGTGATTGTAACTTGCTCCCTTCTTCCTCATGGATAATTGAGGTGGTCTTGACCTCAACCAAACCAGCTTCTAACTCAGGCTTTAACAAACTTTTTCTATAAGGGGTCCAAAAGTAAAATAAAGTTTTAAATCATGAGGTATATGGTTCTAGCATAACTATGCAACCATGCCACTATAGAGAAAAAAAAAAAAAAAAGATAACACTGAATGTCTATGTTTCAATAAAACAATTTTTATAAACACTGAAATATGAATTTCATGTAAGTTTCACATGTACTGGATTATCATTTTGCTTTTGTTTTTTCCCCTAAGCATTTAAAAATTTTAAAGGATTGAAGATGTAGCTTAGTAGTAGAGTGCTTGCCTAGAATACACGAGACCCTCGGTTCTAGCCCCAGTACTATGAAAAACAAACAAAAAAAATTTTTTAAATCATACTTACCTCACTGACTATACAGATACCATTGGCAGGCTGGCTGGATTTGGGTCCTGGGCTATAGTTGGCTAAGGTCTTTTCTAAATCACATTAGGGTTTGCAATGTATTAAGTTATTAAATTCTTATTAAGAACTCAGGATATACTGTCTGCATCTGAAAAATGCCTTTCTGAGACTTTGTATGTCAAATTGTTTATTTTAAATAAATATGCGATTTATTTACTTATGAACCACAGTTGCAATAAGTAGTAGAAATTAGCCACACATAATCTCAAAGTGTGAAAATTGAAGGACTCTGAACCCAGATTCTCTGATCTAAAAGGTCTAAATTTTCTTCTTTTTTTTTGTACTTGGGATTGTACCCAGAGTCACTTAACCACTGATTTCCCAGTCCTTTTGTATGTTTTATTAAGACAGGATCTTCCTGAGTTGCTTAGATTCTCACTAAGTTGCGGAGGCTGGCTTTGAACTTGCCTCAGCCTCTTGAATCACTGGTATTACAAGTGTGCACCTGGCTGCCTGGCTACTCTGATCTAATTTGAGCAATGCATATTTATCACTCACTCATGCCAAGGCTGTAGAGAAAAAGAATATTAGAAAGCTGCCTCTGATAAGTTTGGGAACTTTTAGTTATAAATACTGAGTCTATGGCAATGTCTTAATTGTATAATTTGCTACATATTAGAAAGGTGGAAGTTGTGAATGACCTATGATCACTGTGACAATACAGTCCTTCCTTGTTAGAGCAAATGACTAATTGAATTAGAAAACATCTGAGAAAATACATATGTCACTTTTAATTAACTAGCTAGCATGATAAATAAAATGAAGACATGCTTCAAGAGTCTTTCCAAATGTCAATTATATATTTAATATATATATATATTTTTTTTTTTAAATAAATACCTAAACAGGATTTGACCTAATACATGCCTAAGAGTCACATAGATCTTTACAAATGCATACTCAGTGATGGTATAATTTGAGAGTGTGATATAATGTAAATGAAAATTACACTCAGCTACACAACAAACTCACAGATTCTTAATGTTCCCATTTTCACAGTTTTCAAAATTGTAATGACTGGATCAATAGAATTTGAAGTATTTATTTACAGCTGAAAAATTATTTCTTCTATGAGTATTCAATAACCAAAGAAAAGAAATGATGGGAGAAATGAAAAGACTAAGAAATTTAAAAGTTCTTGAATGTGATAGTCAGATATCGACAAATGATTTTAATATATTTTAACAGAATTTATTTTGTCTTCCACAGATAGTTGATAAAACTAAAGTACTGATTGCAGTTTGCAGATGTATTACAAGTAATACCTTTTTAAAGTTCTCTAGAAAAAAATTAAATGGATTTAAGATATCAATGTATTAAAAATCCAATTATTCTCATAACTTTTTCAGTATTCTAGGCATTATTCTATTATACAGCAACATCTGTGTGTTACTCAGCTTTTCATAGCTGACCAAATACTTAACAAGAACAATTTAGAGGAAGAAAAGTTTATTTTGGACTCAAGGTCCCAGAGGTTCAGTCTGTTGTCAGCAGACTCCATTGCTCTGGGCCCCAGATGAGACAGAACATCATGGCAGAAGGGTGTAGTGGAGGAAAAGCTATTTGGTTTAAGGTGGCCAGGAAGGAGAGAGGGGAAGGGGAGGGGGAGAGAACGGGGCCATGGACAAAAATAATCCAGGACATGCTCCCAGCTACCTATTTCTTGTAGCCATACCCACCTCTCTAGAATTACCACACAGTAGTCCATTTAAATTAATTAATCTGTCAAGTGAATTAATTCATTGATGAGGTTATAGCTCTCTCAGTATAATCATTTCACTTCTGAACATTCCTGCTCTAACACATGAACTTGTGCTGGGATTGAGGGGGGCATGAAAAACTCAAACCATAATAAACAATAAATAAACAAACATTGATGAATAAAATAATATTTAAATAGACACTTAATGAATGTTTAAAAATTATCACAAGTTTTAAAACCTTTTAATTAACATAAACATTTCTTTCAATTAAATGATTTTATAAGAACTTGTTTAATAAAAAATAATGTCTAAGTTTCAAGATTCCAAATTTCACACATACTTTATGAGAATTAATGTTAAATACCACTCTGGCATATCTTTTCTTTCTTTAGGATTATTCATAAAAATCATATCTCTACATCTTACTTCACTTTGATAATGTGACTGCTATTATACTCTACATTGCCTCTATGTACTGCCCAAAGTATATTTTATCATACTTTGGGTAGTTGCTTTGATCTTCTTCTTTTTAAAAACAGACTATAAAATTCTGGGACAAATGCCTTTTCTTATATATACTGTACTATCAGCTGAGAATGTGGAGAAAATCAATAGAACTAAAAAACCAAAAAACACAAAACATAAACAAATGAACACAACACTCTGCTAATTTTTTTATTGAAATAGTCAGTTTATCTGGATTTTTTTTGCTTGAATAATCATTGCAGAAACACAGCATATCTTGCAACAATAAAACTGATGCAGAACAAAATGAATTAATGTGTATATATAAACCAGAAGCTGAAATATCTCAGTTATTATGCATTAAGCTTTCCTACTTGCAACTTTCTCACTCAAGTTCAAAATTGATTAGGACTACTAACACAATCTTCAAAGATACATTTAGAGAAAATGTCATATAGCAGTATTCACATGGTCAGATGGTATCATGCATTCATGTCCCTTATTAAAATGCATTAGTAAGTAGTATGATAGTTAATGAGTAATTAAAATATGGAGAGGCCAATTTTCTTTCTTAACTAAAAAAAATTGAAGATACTTAGAACTGTATGAAAACTATTAATTTAGACTTTGTATAGTTTAATTCAATAATTTAAAGTTCACACGCAAATAATATCCCATGATACAATGCAATTTTCCTTTGTAGGTAACTTTTTAAATGATTAGGTATTTAGAGAAGATATGTTTATAGGAACATGTACTTGAGGAATTGTTTTATAATGAGTTCAAATTGTTTATATTTAAACATCATTCTACTTCAAAATTTGAAATACAGAATGAACACAATATTCATTTTTATAAACTCTTCTAAAACTCATCTTCTTGCATTAAAATTTTAGCTTTTCTCTTAAACTCTAGGGAGTTAGAGACCATTAAAATAAAACTGAATAATATGGCCTCAAGGTCCACTGTTAAAAGGCAGAAATTTTGACAAAGATGATCATATCCAAACACCATAATTCACCAAGTATTCTGCCATTGATTATTAAGAAAAAAGATACTCAGACCAAAATAGGTGGGAA
Source organism: Sciurus vulgaris (assembly GCF_902686455.1). NCBI lineage: Eukaryota > Metazoa > Chordata > Mammalia > Rodentia > Sciuridae > Sciurus > Sciurus vulgaris. The sequence goes on along the minus strand of NC_136462.1, from coordinate 54,987,536 downwards.
AACTAAGTAGGGTTTTCTGAAGTAACATGGTTTAGCAATTATTTCAATCTTATTCAATAAACAAAACAAAACAAAAACAAAAAAAAAAAACAATAACAAGATCTGTTTTTACCAAATCATATCAGTTGGAAGATAATGTGTTTGTCAGTCTAGAATTTCCCCCCAATTTAAAACACTTATCAGAAGAGTCCATGATAGGGCTGGGGAGATAGCTCAGTTGGTAAAGTGCTCGCCATGCAAGCAAAAGGCCCTGGGTTCAATCCCCAGCACCACCAAAAAAAAAAAAAAAAAAAAAAAAAAAAAATCCATGACATTTGAGAAAGAACTTGTCATATAAAATCAAGATTCCTTACTTAGTACTTACAATAATTAGTAAATATAATCAGCAAATGTAATAAGATTAATAACAAATACATTTCATTACTGGTTACTACTCCTTCAAATGAGTGTTTTGATTTTAAAAATGGCAATTATATTATGAAGTTCACAGGGTTATCTGTGGAGATTCAATTGAATCAAAATACACAAATTATTATTTTTTTAATTATTTGAGTAGTTTAATAGAAAATACCTATCATAGTGCTGGATCAATAATGTATTCAATAAATACTAATTCCCACCTCCTACTAATACCCCTACCCCAAAAAAGAAAGAAAAAAAGTCAAAGAAATCTCTCTAGGAAAATTTGTATACGATAGTTTATAATTGTTGACAAGCACAGGAACTTGAAGCAATTGTTAAGCTAAACATTTAAATTGATTTCATTTATTTTCTTAAGTTTTAATGAAACAGTTTTCAACACAATTGATTCACCCCTGGACCCTTTTTGACATCAACCATAAAAAACAAAGTATTTATAGAAAGCACTATTGACTGACACACAAAATATATATTAGTCGTCTTGGGCAATAAAAAATAAACACACACATTTACAAAAGAATATCATTTCAATTTAAATGAATAACACTTTTACTATAAAACCCTGAGTATAGTTTTAAAAAAAGTAAAATATGAGTAATGTCTTTTTATATTTTCAAAATAAGCTTAGTTTAGGACCTGGTCCAAAAATTCAAAAAGATTTGGATTTGATGAAATAATTAGCACTCACACTTGGCATGTAAGTAGGAGATTACATAGGAATTAAAGAAAGTTTGGAAATAAGAAATATATATAATTCTATTGACATTTTACTTGGAAATATGTAAGTAAATGTTATGCATATTAAAATAATGTTTTAAGGAAAAACAATCTGGAGAGCTACTCTGGAAATAAATATGGTTGACCACTGGTGAAGGGAAAAAGTTGTACAAAGAGGAAGCATACTTCATTTATCTTTTTCCTTGTACTGTGCAGGGCCCTTCACTTATGACCACCACTTTATCCAGTATTTAAGATACATAGAAGATATGTTTGGGCTTGCTGTTTGTTTAAAAATTATTCTTATAATTCACCAGTCCATACATGGACTCACAAGCACAAAAAACCTTGAGGGATGAAAATAGTATCTTAAATCTATATATGAATCTACAATTCACAAAGAAATTTCACAAATATTTACTTATTTTAGTCTTCTCAGAGGTGGGGAAGGGCAAACATTTGGAAGGATATTGACATGGTTTGCATGGCGAATCATAAAAGTTAAAAACATCACGTTACTGAACTAACAAAACTACTGCTCTTGTCTGGTCTGTAGATCAGCCCTCAAAAAGATTCAACAGTACATTTCATCAGAAGGAAAAGAGGTTATGCATTTCACCCAAACATACAAGAAAGTCCTCATTCAAACAGAGCCTAAGATTTCTACCTTCATTAACGTAGGGTGCATGTCAACTATTATTCCCACTTTCATGTTAGTGAGTGAGGAAAGCATGAGATCAGAAGAGCATATCTATCATGCTGCATCTGGCAGCACACAGTTATATAGCTTCAGGTTGATATGATTCTCTTCTATTTGGATGTAAAGATCTATGGGTTTCCTTTTCAGAGTTTTGCCACTTCTTTTATGTATCATGACTAGTGCTACTTATTAAGGCACCTCTAGAACACCTGAGAGCGTGGTAGCATGGAGCTCAGAGGCATAACAGTGAAGAAATTCCACACATCATAAAATTTTACAAGACAGAAGCAGAAGAGAAAGTAATAAATAATCAAATCTACATAGTCTCCAATTCCCAAAATTAACATAGGGCTCACATTTTGTAGTGAGTGCACCCTTGTTACAAATCTCCCATTTCGCAGTAATATTGAAGACACTGTATTATTCTCTTTCCAATTCCATATCTTCAGGCTTATTTTCTATATCTCACTTCTAAGAAATACTGCTGCATTCTCTAAGAATCAAATTACCAAAGTATCTCCCAATCATTTAGAATCTCAATTGCTAATTCTTAGGTGGTTCAGAAAAGAAACAAATGCTATCTACATTCCCCTTAAATACACAACACTTATGAACCAATATTTGAATTAACTAAAATCTGATAATGAATAGAATTTACAGCTTGCTAAGCCCTAAAACTTTTCCTTGGCTTTTGGTGGACCCCAAAGAATTTCCGTAAAGCAATCCAAGGACTTCTTCTCTTGCTCCAGCTTCTACCTTGCCATGATAGATGCTCATGAAGCTATCTAAGGAAAGCCAACCACTGCCATCTCCTCCATCCGCTTTCTCCATGGGTGAATTCTATCTCCAAAAGCCTCCAACACTCTCTTGAGCATGAAAAGGGTTAGCAGGTTAGTAGAAAGTGACTGGGTTGACATGGAGAGTTGGAGAAAATTCTAAACTTTCATCCTGCACATCAGGACTGACTTGTCCATTAGGCAAAAGAGTCACAGTGCCTATGGTTCATGAGAGTTTAGAGTCCCAAGAAGATGTTTTAATTTTATTTTATAATCAGAAGGAAAAAGTGAACAGAACAAGATTGAATTAATAAATGATATAATTAGTAACAGGAATTATATGTCTTATTTATTCAAATGCAATCATAAGTCTTTAAATTTTAATTTATTAATTTGTTTTTTGACTGGGGAAGTGGTTCACAAAGGCAGAAGTGCCTGCAGCTCAGAAATGTCATCACATGGCCCTGTCACTCAGTTGCTTAAGCCACTGCTTATGTCTGCAGTTTGATTCCCGAACAATTTTATCAACTACTAACACTAGCCCCTAATATAGGGACAAACCAGATGCTTGAGGGCAATCAGAAAAGACAACATACTTTTATCATTTTTACTCTTCTACTGTACCTTTTCTTTCCTTTACAGGAACTGATTATTTTTTTCTTCAGTTATTCAAGAAAATTTTTTACATTTTGATGGGAACAGAGGTCTCTGTATATTGGTACAGTGTGAGAAAATTTCATGTGAATTTGAATTAGGTAACTAAAATAGTGTGTGAAAAAATACGGATGTACAAAATTTGAAATAGGCCATATCCAAAGAAGGGGAAAATATCAGAGACAATAAGGTATTAGAGGATAAATTTATTTTTATTCATCCTTGTGATATTAGATATTGAAGGATTTTTCCTTCCCTTTATATACCACAAATATGTGTGTGTCAATGAAAAAGGTGTCATGAAATTCTCATGAAATGCTTTCCACTGGGGCCTTCTTGGTGTTGTGAGCCTGCTTTCAATGTCCTACCTGGTCACAGAAAGTATGCTAATTGCAGCTTATAAAGCATTATGAGGAAGCAAATGTGGGGAATATAGCTGTTCTTTCTAGGCTAAAGTAGATGCTTGATTTCCCCTAGACAAAAATAAAATATTTTAAGGAACTTTTGCCATCAATTGCTGCTTTCTATTTATCAGGCACTATGTTAATCAACTTGAAATCATCATTACTATTTTTATAAAGGATGAAAGAGGACATTAGTCATCTTTGGCAACTTGCTGTATAGTCAAGTCACAAAGCCACCTTCTGAACTTAGGCTGTCCAAAGCCCTTTTTACACTAACATCCAACACCCCTGGCAATGGCTATGCCTCACTGTGTCCCCAGCAAGGGTTGAGTGGGGCTAAAATCCAGACTCTGTTACTCTTGTCATCACTTGTGCCCTGACACAGGAACTACACCTACCTAAAGAAAGAAGCCTTTCCCACCCTAATTCACATACAGATACTGAATAGATTTGTAGATTTCACTAACAGCAAAAGGACCTCTGCTTAGCTGCTTTGTGAGTACAGAAAACTAAATGACAATTTTATCCCGAGCACTCAACCATATTTGCCATGTTATGGTTTAGATGTGGTGATCCCAAAAGCTTACGTGTGAAACAAGGCAAGAAGGTTCAGAGAAGAAATGATTGACTTAGAAGAGCCTTAACCCAACCAGTGAATTAATTTCCTGATAGGGATTAACTGAGTAGTAATCAAAGTGGTAGGATGTTGCTGGAGTAGGTGGGAATTGGGGCATGGCTTTAGGGTATATATTTGTGTCTGGCAAATGGAAACCTCTCTCTCTGCCTCCTGATGATGATGTGAGCTGCTTCCCTCTGCCACACTCTTCTGCCACAATGTCCTGCCTCACCTCGAGCACCAAGGAATAGAGCTGGCCTTCTATGGACTAAAATCTCTGAAATCCTGAGTTCTCAAATAAAATATTCCTTCTCTACAATTGTGCTGGTCAGGACTTCAAGTCACAGTGGGGAAAAAGTTAACAAAAATATCATATTAGATCAGTATCTGAAAGTAATGTCAACTCAAGAATTCATACATATAAGGATTGACTGACTAAATCTCTAGAATGTATTTATTAAACATTTAACTCAGGAATAATAAATACACAACAAGCTGAAAATATATGCATGCTGTCTTTCCTGAAGCTATACAGTATCTTGAAACTGAAGAGTTCCCTAGTATCTAAAAGCTTTGTACTCATTTAAAGGACCATTGGTTGGGGTGTGTGCATGGAGGGAGAACAGATGGATGAACTGACCCAGCAGCACCCAGGCTGAGGTCTGAATGTTCAATGGTGTACTTAGAGACCACATTAACTTCTTGGCAAGTACTGGCGCTGCACATGCAGGTGGTCCATCACTGAATATGAATGTGCTGAATGTCATTTAGGCAGGGAGCAAGAGGTGTTCTAGTGAATTGGAGAGAAGCCCAGAAGGTATGATGTTTATCTTCTAGGAACATTCATTTTCTCCAAAACATGTAACTTGAATTAATAAAGTGGATTTAGATGTGAATAAAGGAAACTAGTTACTGAAACTGCATCATTGTGACTCTCTAATAATAACTACAAGATCCATAAATATGACTCCTGGAACAGGAAAAAGATTAGAACGCAAATAACCATTCTTATCACATTGCTAAGAAGCACTGGTCTGGCTCTCACTGTGAAACAGGTATCTGCCTGCAGTTAGATCCTGAGGCTTCTAGGAACTGTCATTTTGATGAGTTCTTTAAAAAGACAAAGTTCATTAGAATGATGAGAGAAGGTGATTTATTAAGTAATACACACTTAAGTCATGTGAAATTATATGACTTTGATTCTAGTCTCTGGTTTTAAACTGGAAAAGAATTTATATAATGAAATATCTTTATTGATTTTCTCAACTTACAGCCCCATCACAAAACATCCCTGGAGAAAAGATGCCAGATCAGTTTGTGGGCTATCACGTATGGAATCTCTCTCCTGACCATTTTAAGTCTGGTTTCTGGCATGCCTTTGGAACATGTTCTGCACTGTTCTCATCCATTAATCACCCCTTCAGGGTGATGGACAGAGGCCAGGTGCTTAAATAGATGCTTGGAGAATTGGGAGATGGCTTTGATTCCACTGAACTAAAAAGTCTCTGATTCTTTCACAGATTGGTTTTATTACCACTCAATATCTGTTGAAAAATCAAATATACTAAGTGTTAAACTGGCCCTTAAGAAAAATAACAGAAATACTATACATATAATATACATATACATATATGTGCATTTTCACATGGAGTTTTATTTTATTTTATTATTCTCTAGTGCCAGTGAATATTGAAAAGGTTTTTCCCTTCAGGGGAAACTGAAATTTCAGACTGTTTCTTATCCTTCTCAAATTAAATCTAATACATATAGTCAAATAATATAAGGAAGTGGTGATAAATAGCATTGGACTCTTACATCCTTACTTCTTATGCTGATATCTGTGTTTTCCCTTTATTCCATCAGCAGTGAGAGTCTCTGCTTACACAATGGCAATCACTCAAAACCTGGTCCATGTCTTTCTAATTTAACTTTTATATGTGACCTTTGCTTCCAAAACATTAGTCAGTTTATATTCTTTGTGTAACAGTCACTGCCTCTTAAAGCAAGGAATATAATTGAGAAATGAGAGTAGTGATTATCATACGCGGTGGTTATCATACTGTGACGAGTAACCAGTTTAGAGCCCCCAACTAAAGAAAAGTATTTTGAAGGTTAGTAGAGAGGAAAAACAAAGGATTCTTGTAAAACACTTTTGTAACTTTATTTTGTATATATAGTAACACAATATAGATTATAAAATAATATATATTATATATTATATATAATATATTATTATATAATTATTATATATTATTATATAATTATATATTATTATATATATTATATATTATTATATAATTATATATTATATATTATATATATAATATGTTATTATAAAATAACATATTTTATATATGTATATGTAAAACACAATTGGGTCAGACCTCCCCTTCTACCAATGCAGGCTCCCCCCGCTGCCTCCATCTTGGGACACTGCAGCTGCCACTATAGCCCCCCATATGGAAGCCTTCATCTTGGGACACCAAAGAGGACCTGAGGCAGCTACCCACTGCAGCACTGCCCACCACAGCGCTGCATCTCTGAATAGGCCTCTCAACGCCACTGCATGGCCTGCCTTCACTGCCCCATTTCTGAAGTCACTTCCATCTTAAGACACTTCTGCCACCATCTTGGGTTACCTCCATTGCTGCCATCGCCATCTTTAGTTGGGGTAGTTTCCATCTTGGGACAATGGCAGGGCCTGGAAGACCAACATCAGGTTACCTACAGATTAGCCACTGCTGCCACTGCCACCAACTAGACATGTGGCCGCTTCCATCTAGGGACAATAGCCAGGACCTTGTAGGCCATCACCAAGGTCCCTGCAGACTTGGTTACACCTGAGGTCTTCTTGCTGGGTGTCCTAATAGCCACCATCTTGCTTCAGAGGCAGGACAGAGGCTTGCATGGGGTTGGTAGGATGAAAGAGGGTTTGAGGGCATCATCCAGCTAACTGGTCTGGCACCAACCAGGTTTCCAGGGCCAACTTGCACAGCACTTGCTAGGACCTGACACTGGCCTGGTCCCAAGTTCCTCCCCAATCTGGCATTCACTGATCACCTAGTCCCACTGGTTTGGCAGTCAACAGGGCCCTCTAGCTTACTAATCCCCATCTCCCACCTCCCCGCACCAACCACCAATCCAGCTCAGCACCTGCATCTACACGGCCAGCCTGCAGCTCTCAATGCCTGGTCCTGATCTGCCTGATACAGAATATCTCTCCACGACAGGTGCACAGGTCCTGCCATGCAGCCCTCAGGACTTCTGGAGATAGTTCCTGATTGTGAAGTTGAAAAAGTGGGGCAGTAGAGATATAGTTTAGAGACTACCTTACGGACAGAAATTGTGGGGTCCAAAGGTGATGTAGAGGCTAAGACCAGGCTCCCACATTACATGAGTGGACCTCAAAGGTGATTCCTGGGATGCAGTCTTCCAATGGGGACTAGCAATTGCTACACCCTGCCTCTAGGTGTACTGCCTCCAAGACTAACCCTCCAACCCTAGCACCCTTTACCATCCTGAGGGTGGAGATACCAGCAAACTCCAGACAACCCCACCTACTGGATGAGAAGAGGAGCAGGGAAGATAATGAACTCCAACAGAAACAATGGTTTAATTTTCCTTCAAGATATTTTTCTTTCTTTTTCTGCCCTCACATCCCCAACATTTTTGAAGCAAGTACATTTCATGCTTCAGGCTACTGAGGACTGGGATAGCTTTGTTGTATATCCTTTTATTTTTACATTTTTTCTTTTAACTTTTTTCACAGTTTTCCTACTTATTTTTTAAATCTATTTGTTCTATTTTATTTCAACTCTCTCTATATATTTTCCTTTCACTTACTTGTTTCCCTGTAATCTCTTTCTTTCTTTTCTCCTGCTAATAGTCAACTTCTTTTGATTCCTCTTTCATGCTTCCTATGACCTAATATCTATATTCTCACCTCTACCTCATAAACATCTCCTAGGCCCCCTGGTTCTCTCCTTGTCCACCATTAGAAACTGTAAACCCTTTTGCAAACCTACTGTCTAAATTGTAGATAGTAATCAAAAGACATCACTTCTGTTTACTGTGACAAAACTGTAAAATGTCTTTGTAGGAGATATGTGATTTAAAGTTGCATATTTTTTGCATTGGGTGATGTTAATATTGATGTCCCCTTAAAAGTGAGGTATTGGGAACCTGCAGGGACTCTATAAGTCTATAAGGGTGGAAACTGTAGTACCTTGGATCTGCACTGCTACAGGAGAAGACACAGAACAACATGAGGAAACAAGGGAAGAAAGTACTCCCAACAAACCAAGATGCTACAATAAGAGAATCCATTGACAGCATAGTAGAAGAAATGTCAGAGAAGGAGTTGAGAATGTACATAGTTAAAATGATCTTCAAAGTAAAGGATGATATAAGAGAGGGAATACAGGCAGCAAAAGATCACTTCAGTAAAGAGATAGGAAAGCAAATACAGGAAGCAAAAGATTACTTCAATGAAGAGAGATTTTGAAAGAAAAAAAAAAAAAAAACAAGTAGGAATCCTTGAAATGAAGGAAACAATAAACCAAATCAAAAGCTCAATATAAAGCATCACCAACAGACTAGATCACTTGGAAGACAGAACCTCAGGCAACAAAGACAAACTATATATAATATTGAAAATAAAGTTGACCACACAGTAAGGATGGTAAGAATCCATGAACAGTACTTCCAAGAATTCTGGAATAACATGAAAAGACCAAATTTAAGATTTCTCAGGATAAAGGAAGGCACAGAGATACAAACCAGAAGAATGCACTCTTTTCAATGGAAATAATATCAGAAAATTTCTCAAATCTGAAAAATGAGATGGAAAATCAAATACAAGAGACTCACAGGACATCAAATGTAAACAATTAAAACAGATCCACACCAAGGCACATTATAATGAAAATGCCTTGCACACAGAATAAAGATAGAATTTTAAAGACCCCAAGAGCAAAGTATTAGATTACATAGAGGGGGAAAACAAATTAGATATCAGTTGATTTCTCAAGCCAGACCCTGAAAGCTAGGAGATCCTGCAACAACATATACCAAGTTCTGAAAGAAAATGGATGCCAAGCAAGGATTTTATATCCAGCAAAATTAATCTTCCAATTTGATGATGAAATAAAAACCTTCCATGATAAACAAAAGTTAAAAGAATTTACAAGTAGAAAGGCTGCACTACAGAATATCCTCAGCAAAATATTCCATGAGGAGGAAATGAAAAACAAAAAAGAAAATCACAATGGGAAGAACTACATTAAAGGAAAAACCAATCAAAATAGAAAACAAGTTAAAAGCCAAAAAATAAACCAAAATGACCTGGAATACCAATTATATCTCAATAATAATCCTGCATGACAATGGCTTAACACATCAATCATAAGACATAGACTGGCAGATTGGATTAAAAAAAAAAAGACCTAACATACGGTACCTCCAAGAGACTCATCTCATAGGAAAAGACATCCACAGACTGAAGGTGAGAGGATGGGAAAAAACATATCACTCATAACGGCTTTGAAAAACAAGCAGGGATTTTCCTCATATCAGATAAAGTAGACTTCAAGCCAAAGTTAGTCAGAAGGAATAAAGAAGGACATTTCATAGTGCTTAAGGGAATCATACATCAACAAAACATAACAACTGTAAATACTAATGCCCCAAATAATGGAGCATCTACGTACATCAAACAAGCCCTGTTCAATTTCCAGAATCAAATAGACCTCAGCACAAAAGTAGCAGGTGTCTTTAACACATTTTTCTCACTACTGGATAGATCTTCCAAACAAAAACTAAACAAAGAAACTGTAGAACTCAATAACACAATCAATAATTTAGACTTAACAGACATATATAGAATATTTCCTCCATCAATGAGCAAATACACATTTTTCTCAGCAGCACAAGGATTCTTCTCTAAAATAGACCATATATTATGCCACAAAGCAACTCTCAGCAAATACAAAAAAAAAAAAAAAACAGAGATACTACCCTGCATTCTATCAAATCATAATGGAATAAAATTAGAAATCAATGATAAAATAATAAATAGAAGATACTCCTATACCTGGAGACTAAATAATATGCTATTGAATGAAGAATGGATAGCAAAAGACATCAGGGAAGAGATAAATTCTTAGAGGTAAATGAGAACACCAATATAACATATCAAAATCTCTGGGACCTTCTGAAGGCAGTGCTAAGAGGAAAGTTCATTGCATTGAATTCATTCATTAAAAGAATAAGTCACCCAAAAAATGACCTAACATTACATCTCAAAGCCCTAGAAAAAGAAGCACAAATCAACACCAAAAGTAACAGAAGACAAGAAATAATTAAAATCAGAGCTGAAATCAATGAAATTGAAACAAAAGAATAATTGGAAAAACTGACAGAAGGAAATGTCAGTTCTTTAAAAAACTAAATTGATAAGCCCTTAGACATGCTAATGAAGAAAAGGAGAGAGAAAACTCAAATTACTAAAATTCTTTTTTTTTTTTTTTTTTTTTTTTTTTGTACTGGGGATTGTTCTTGACCACTGAGCCACATACCCAGCCCTATTTTGTATTTTATTTAGAGACAGGGCCTTACTGAGTTTCTTAGTGCTTTGCCATGGTTTTGGACCTATGATCCTCCTGTCTCAACTTCCCAAACTGCTGGGAATTCAGGCATGAGTCACTGTGCCCTGCTCAAATTACTAAAGTTCTTGATGAAAAAGGAAATATCATGATGAATACTATTGAAATTTAGAAGATAATTAGAAACTATTTTGAAAATTTATACCCAAATAAAATAGAAAATCTCAAAGACATTCACAAATTTCTAGAGACATATGATCTAATCAAACTGAATCAGGAGGAAATACGTAATTTAAACAGATCAAGCAATGAAATAGAAGACATCATCGAAAGTCTAACAACAAAGAAAAGCCCAGGATCAGACAGAGTCTCAGCCAAGTTCTACAAGAACTTCAAAGAGGAATATTAATATTCCTCAAATTATTCCATGAAATAGAAAAGGAAAGAACCCTTCTAATCTCATTCTATGAGTTTGGCATCACCCTGAAACCAAAACCAAAGACACATCAAGGATAGAAAACTTCAGACAAATATCCCTGATGAACGAGGATGCAAAAACTCCCAATAAAATTCTGGCAAATTGCATACAAAAACATTAAAAAGAGTACATCGTGATCCAGTAGTGTTCATCAAAGTGGTGCAAAGTTGGTTCAACATAGAGAAATCAGTAAATGTAATTCATCACATCAGTAGACTTAAAGATAATAACCATAAGATCATCTCAATAGATGCAGAAAAAGCATTTGAAAAAAATACAGCACCCTTTCATGTTTAAAACATGAGAAAAACTGGGGATAGTAGGAAGATAGCTCAACATTGTAAAAGCTATCTATGCTAAACCCAAGACCAACATCATTCTAAATGGATAAAAATTGAAAGCATTCCCTCTAAAAACTGAAACAAGACAGTTCCAGTACTGTCAACATTTCTACTCACTATAGTCCTTGAAACTCGAGCCAGAGCAATTAGACAGACTAAAGAAATTAAAGGGATCCAAATAGGAAAAGAAGAACTCATACTATCACTTTTTGCCAATGACATGATTCTATATTTAGAGGATAAAAAAATTTCACCAGAAAACTCCTAGAACTAATGAATGAATTCAGTAAAGTAATGGGACATAAAATCAACACTCATAAATGAAATGCATTTCTATTCCTCAGTGATGAATCCTCTGAAAGAAATTAGGAAAACTACCCTGTTCCCAATAGCCAAAATAAAATAAAATAAAATACAATAAAATAAAATAAAATAGTTGGGAATCATTCTAACAAGAGGTGAAAGATCTCTACAATGAAAACTACAGAACTCTAAAAAAACTGAAGAATACCTTAGAACATGGAAAGATCTCTCATGTTCCTGGACAGGCAGAACTAATATTGTCAAAATGGCCATACTACCAAAAGCACTACACAGATTCAATGCAATTCCAATTAAAAATTCCAATGATGTACCTCATATAAATAGAGAAAGCAATCTTGAAATTGGTTTGGAAAAATAAGAGGCCGAGAATAGTCAAAACAATTCTTAGCAAGAAGAGTGAAATAGGAAGCAGCACAGTACCCGACCTTAAACTATCCTACAGAGCAATAGTAACAAAAATGGCATGGCATTGGCACCAAAATAGATATGTGAATCAATGGTACAGAATAGAAGACACAGAGACTAATCCACATAAATATAGTTATCTCATACTATTCAGAGGTGCCAAAAACATACACTGGAGAAAAGATAGCCTCTTCAACAAACAGTGCTGGAAAACTGGTAGTCCATATGCTGCAAAATGAAATTAAATCACTCTCTCTCACCTGCACAAAACTCAACTCAAAGTGGGTCAAGGACCTAGAAATTAGACCAGAGACCCTGTGCCTAATAGAAGAAAAAGTAGGCCCTAATTTTCATCATGTTGGCCTACGTCTTGACTTCCTTAAGAAGACTCCTAAAGCACAAGAAATAAAATCAAGAATCAATAAATGATATGGATTCAAACCAAAATGCTTCTTCTCAGCATAGGAAACAATCAATTAACATGAAGAGTGAGCCTACAGAATTGGAGAAAATCTTTACCACACACACATCAGATAGAGCACTAATCTCCAGGATCTATAAAGAACTCCAAAAAACACCCAAAACACAAATAACCCAATCAATAACGGGATAAATAACTGAGCAGACATTTCACAGAAAATATAGAATTGATCAACAAATATATGAAAAATGTTCAATGTCTCTAGTAATTAGAGAAATGCAAATCCTGACTACTCTAAGATTTCATCTCACTCCAGTCAGAATGGCAATTATCAAGAATGCAAGCAACAATAAATGTTGGTGAGAATATGGGGAAAAAGTACCCTCATACCTTGTTGATGGGATTGCAAATTGATGTGACCATTCTGGAAAGCAGTATGGAGATTCCTAAGAAAACTTGGAATGCAACCACCATTTGACCCAGCTATCCCACTCCTTGGCCTATACTCAAAGGACTTAAAATCACCATACTACAGTGACGCAGCCACATCAATGTTTATAGCAGCTCAATTCACAACAACTAAACTATGGTACCAACCTAGATGCCCTTTGACAAATGAATGGATAGAAACTGTGGTATATACGCGCAATGGAATATTACTCAGCTTTAAAGAAGAATGAAATTATGGCATTTGCGGGTAAATGGATAGAGTTGGAGAATATTATGCTAAGCAAAAAAAGCCAATCCCAAAACAACAAAGGCAAAATATTTTCTGATAGGTGGATGTTGATCCATAATGGGGGTTGGGGACATGGGAAGAATGGAGGAACTTTGTACTGGGCAGAGGGGACTGAGGTAAGGGGAGGGAGCATGGGGGTGGGAAAGATTGTGGAATGACATGGACATTATTACCCTATGTTCATGTGTGATTCCATGAGTGGTGTGACTGCTTGTGTACCAGCAGAGAAATTAAAAGTTGTGCTCCATTTGTGTACAGAGTCAAAATGCATTCTGCTGTCATGTATAGCTAATTAGAAAAAATATAATAATAATAATAATAATAATAACATAATTAGCACAAGATAATATGCAACACTTTTTCTTTACAAGCCTATTTAGTTGGTAAAAACATACATTTACTTGGTAGTACCTCAATAAGGCATAATTTACATAAAATAAAATGCATACTTTTTAAGGGTAGATTTTGATGATTTTGAAAAAATATATATTTCTATGTAATCAGTGTCCCAATCAGGATACAAATTTCCTTCACTGCACAAAGTTATCGTGTGTCCCTTTGCAATAAATCATCTCCATCCTAAGCTCCAGGCAAATAAGAAAGTACATTCTAAGATTAGTTTTAGCTGTTCAGGAAATTCATATAAATGTAATGATAAAATATGTACTTTCTTTTTCTGGGTCTTTTCCCTCAACATATTGTTTTTGAATTCTAGTCATCCATAATATTGTATTTGTCAGTAGTTTTGATTATATGACTTGGTAAAATTCATGAACAGATCACATGTCCTTTATCCTTCCCTTGTTGACAGATACTTGTTTTTATTTTTTTCTAGTTTAAGACTATTATTAATAAACCTGCTCTGAAAGTATGTAAGTTTTTGCATAGACATACAGTTTCATTTCCATTGGGTAATCATCTAGAAGTGGAACTAAATCCTTTGGTAAGTACATGTTTAAATTTATCAGAAAATGACATTTTTTTAAAAAAGAAACCTCATTTTACATGCAGCAGCATGTGATCATTTCAGTTTCTCTATATCATCACCAACACTTGGTATTGTCAGTTGTTAACTTTGGCATTATCACATGTGTGTGTAGCATTATCTCATTGTAATTAAAATTTCATTTCTCTGATAACTAGTTACGGTAACCTGTTTTCATAAAATTATGGGTCAATTTTTACTGTTCTATGAAATATGTATTCTAGTCTTTTCCAATTTTAAATTGGACTGTATTCCTTATTTAGTGATAAGAATTGTTTATGTACTCTGGATAGAAGTCCTTTTGTTGTTTTGTTTGTGGTGCTTGCCAACCAGGCCCTTGCACATGCTAGGCAAGTGCTCTACCACTGAGCCTCACCCCAGTCTCTAGATGTAAGTCTTTTGACAGATTCAGGTAGTTCATATATTTTCTTACAGTCTATGGCTTGTCTTTTCATTTCTTAATGATGTTTTTGCAGCAACAGAATTTTGTGGTTTAAATGAAATCTATTATTTTAATAATTATTTTTATGAGTGCTGCTTTTATTGGCTTACTTTCTAAGACATTTTTGCCTTTTCCAAATTTGTATGAATTTTCTCTTGTGTTTTGTTCTAGAATGTTATAATTTATCATCTTACATGTGTATCTATAATCAATTATGTGCTCCCAGGTAATGTGAGGCATTATTTTAGTTTTTTTTTCCATGTAGATTTTCAGTTGTTCCAGCACAATTTATTCAGACAACTCTCTTTTCTCCAATATATGTACTGGAGACTTTGAAAAAAATCTCATTTGATCATATATGAATGATATGTATGTCCACAGAGGTCTATTTCTGCATTCTGTATTCTATCCCATTGATCTATCTTTCTTTACACACATACACAAAATACCCCCACAGTATTTGGATTATTGAGGTTTTACAGTAAGCCTTGAAGTCAGGCAGTAAAACTTTGTTCATTTTTTTCCCTATATAGATCTAATTGAGTTGAGTCCTAGTTTTCCACATAAAATCTAGAATAAGCATTTTGCTTTCTACAAAAACTAAAAACCGTGCTGGGTGTTTTAGGATTACATTCAATCTACAGATTAATTTGGATGGAATAAATGTCAATACAATATTGATTCTTCCAATCCATGAGCATGTGATATTTCTCAACTTATTTAGGTCTTATTTTATTTTACTTAACAATAATTTTTATTTCTCAGTAAATATTTCTCTGAACATATCTCATTAAATTTATTCACAATGTGAAGTCATTGAAATTTTTTTTTTACATTTAAGTTTCAAATATTTGTAGATATTACAGTTGGCTCTGTATATTTTTGAGTTTAGGTATTCATGGATTTAACGACTCATCTCTGGAAAATATTTGGGGAAAATCACAGCTGTTTTGAATACGTACAGACTATTGTGTGTGGGGGGGTAGTTATTCCCTAAACAGAACAGTGTAACACCTATTTACATTGTATTAGGTAGTATAAAAATCTAGAGATTATTAAGGAAGACGTGCCTAGGTTATATAAGGAATTTAAGCATCTGCAGATCTGGTATCTGTCCGTGGAAGCCTTGGAACCATTCTGCTGCTGCAGATATGGAGGAACAATTGTATTTAGAAATAAGATTGATTTTTTTTTTTTTCATACTGATTTTATACTACATCATTGTTAAATTCAGTAGGTTTTCCTGTAAATTCCTTAGAATTTACTACTAAAAACTACCACATGATCTGTAAAAAGAGTTTTACTCCTCTTTACTAATTCGTATGTATCTGAAACATTTTTATTGGTTTTTTTTTTTTTTTTTTTTTTGGCAGGAATAAGGACCTCCAGACTAACACCTGTGTGTAACTGGTGAGAGTATTTTTGTCTTGCTCCTAATCCTAAAAGGAAAGTGTTCAATCAGCAGCATATGATCCACTGTTACGAGCATCCCACATGGACTTGAGATAATATATAGTTTATAATGTTGAGTAAAGTTTCCTCTACAGTGAATTAATGTAATTTGCTTCATAGTAGTTAACATGTTCTAAAACTTCCGTGATTTTCCGTCTATATATTCTTCCAATTATTGATAGATAGGTATTAAAACTAAATATTCAACTAAAATTATTCAACTGAATTCAGCTAAAATTAAGAAAGTCTCTTTCTCCTGGTGGTTGTTTTTCATGTGAATTTTGAAGCTCTGTTATTAAGTATACATATATTTAGAACCATTATGTCTTCTTTGTAAATTCTTCTTGTCTTATTATTAAATGTGGCTCTCTTAACTCTTATTGCTCAATGTCATGAAATCTACTTTTTTTCTGATAATCAGATAGTTTTAGCCACTTCCTCATCTGCTTGTTTGTATGTCATCCTCTTCCTTTTAGTCTTTTTGTGTTTTGTAGTTGAAGTGTATTTCTGGTGAACAGCAGGAGGTGTCTTGTAGATAGCTTGCTTAAAACATGAATAAAATCCAGTCCTATACTTTCTGACTGCTAATTGAATGTCAGGTTCATTTATATTTAATGTAATTTGTAATAAAGCTAAATTAGAGTCTACCATTTTGCTTTTTCTTTGTCCTTTCAGCATTTTGTTCATGTCTTGCTTTTATCCTGTTGTATTTTGAGTAAACTCAAATATATTTAAGTTGCTTTAATGAACCATTTAAAAGAAATGTCTGAGAAGATTTTGTGTGGCTTAAACAGAGCAATTTTAACAAATCCCTTCTATTTAGAGTCAATATCGTACCTCTTACTATATCACACTTCACACTTCTCTAAGGTCCTCATTCACTTCTCACTTCCTACTTTACAAATGTTATCAGCACGATTCAAATTAATCTCATTACTTAAGCTATTGTCAGATTTGATTTCTAAATACATATGAACCCTAACTAATATATTATTTTTTAAATAATCATTTTTCATAAAGGGGCAAATATTAAATATTTTAGGCTTAAATCAAAGGATTGCTTTGTATCAACTTACCTCTGCTGTTGTGTTACATAGGCACTACATAATCTGGGGAAGTCTTGTTCCAACTAACCTTTATTCACAAAAACAGTTGATAGGCCTCAGGCTGTGATCACTGTTTATGCAGATGTTTATTAGAAAAATCGCAAGACAAAAGAAACATATTTTTCTTTATATTTATTCATTCATGTACTCTATCTTTTCTCCATTTATTTTTATATGTCCTTATTTCCTTTGACAACATTTGCCTTCACTATACAATTATCAT
This sequence comes from Sciurus vulgaris, assembly GCF_902686455.1. Classification (NCBI taxonomy): domain Eukaryota; kingdom Metazoa; phylum Chordata; class Mammalia; order Rodentia; family Sciuridae; genus Sciurus; species Sciurus vulgaris. Next base: position 54,969,731 of record NC_136462.1, on the reverse strand, counting down.
TTGTCATACTGTATTTTTATGGTATAGTTTGTGAACTACCAATTCATTAGATTTAATTTTTCATGAAAATATATTTGACTCTAATTTTTCAAGTACATTTTTCATTGGCTATACAATTATAATACTGATGTTCTTTTCAAAAAATATTTAAAAATTTAAAGATGTTTTTTCTTTGCCTTCTGTCTTGCATTATTCTTAATGAGAAGGTAATTGTTATGCATAATATCATAATATCATTTTTATTCTGATTGCTTTCAGGGTTAGTTCTTTTCTTTCATCTTTCCTGCAGTAAAATTTAGCTATACCTTCATTTGATTTTCATTGTACTTTTCTTGTTTTCTGTACCATGATATGCTTGAGGGTTTGGGTGTTTCATAAATTTGGAGAAAACTTCAGTCATTTTTAATACATTTCTTTTAATATTTTGAAGATGGTATCCCATTATCTTCTTGCATATCAAGTTGCATAACATAGGAGGTCTGATGTGAATATAATTCCAAATACTATGTAAATGATCAGCTTTATCTCTGTGGAAACTTTTGAATTTTTTTTTTTTTTGTCATTGATGTTCTTAAATTTCATTAAAAATCATTAGAGCACAAAATCTTTTTTTTCTTCCTAATGTGTTATTGCTGCCACTTGAGCTCTTTCACAGAGGCCTAGCTCTTCATTCTTTCAAATGAAAAAAAAAAAAGTTGAGTTATTATGTTCTCATTTCATTCTACTTCCCTATTTAATCTCCTCCTTCTGGGAATCCTATTAAGCAGATATGTACTCGGCTGCTTTCATCTTCCGTGTCTCTTAAAGTTACTTTCTCTTTATGTTCTCTGCTGGGAGTTTCCTCAGTCAGATCTTCCACAGGCCTTACTTCTTCCTGGGCCACATCTATTCTGTAAATTTAATCTAGCAATTTAATTATTAAATTCAACAATTATATTTTTATACATATTATCACTAAATGGTTTTTCTTCACTGCTGTTTTTTCTTTATCATATTTTTTGTATCTTCCCTGCTTTCTTTGAGGATAATGTCATGTATTTAAAAATGCCATTCTCTGTTTCTTGTTACTCTCATCCAGTTTGAAACAGAGAAGCCCATTGGTCTTCTTCCTTTCATAATACTTTTGTTCTGAATTCTGTGTCTGCTCCCGAACCCCATCTACCTTGGCTGGCACTACCTGTAAGAGTGAAGATGGTCTAGGCTTCTGCTTACATTCCTCTGGAGACAGGGAAAGGGTGCTTCAGATTGAGAGGTACTGGTTGCAGTATCAGTTTCATCATTCTCTATCTTCTTGTCCCTCTGAAGCCAAGTCCCTGTCCAGTAGCTGCAGGGGTTGAGGGTCAGATTCATCCAGGGGACTAGAGCAGGGTCAGCAAGCATGGGTCACAGTGGCATGGGCCAGAGGAGTGGCAAGTCAGGGCATGCAAACCATACTTTCCTAAACCCTGACTAGCATAATTTTGAACCAGTACTGTTAACCCCATTCTATATAAATGTCTAGATTAGCACACTCAAGTGGAAATCCCATTAGGTTTTCTCTTTCCCTACGAGAGTACTATCTCCTTATTTTCCCCATAAGAATAAATCCTACTCTTCTGCACTCACTCGTCAATTGTATGTGTTTCATTCTTCAAATTTTGAAGACAAAAACCCAGAAAGAAGAAATTGACAGTGAGCTTCTGGGCTCTGCTGTAATGCTGGAGGGCATATCCCATCATTAAGAGATGCAACATGTCAATCAATGGCAGTGGAAGGAAAGGGCTTTGCCGGTTTAGTCCCTCAGATCAGATGTCAGCAAGCATCCCCTGCCTTGATTAGCTGTTAACACATTACAACAGGCTTCCTCAGTTCCTGAAGTCTATAGCTAATGCAGACTCCATCTTCCAGCAGAAGTGGAGAAACTCTAGTTTCATCTATGACCTTCAAAATTTTCTCCATCCAATATGTACAATTTCTAATATCCCAAGTTCAGTTACTGCTCTTATGCTAGGGTAGCATTACCCAGGAACGGTCAGCCTGAAGGAGTATATATTGGATGGGGGAAGAGGAAGAGAAGAAACTCCAGGAGCCAACCACCCTGCCTGTCCTTATTGGGGTACACTGTGCTTTCTAGCCAGGCTCTGTTTTCTTCCAATTTCCCCACTAATATTTCAAGGTACAGTAAATCCTTCCTGCTTCTTGGTAGAATTATACAATCACTTACCCAGAATAATATACAGAAGGAAAAAAAAAATCACCTTTAATACAAAATCCTCTCTCAGACTACTCTCAGAATAGCTTTTTTTGTGCCAGTCTAATAATCTCACCACAGTTCTCTCTCCCAACCAGAGCTCAAGTGTGTATTGATTACTGACTCCATCTCTGAGGTCTGTCATTCCCCACCCAACCTGCAACATTTTTTGGTAGTATTTTTAGTGTGGTGTTACTGAGATAGAAAGTTACTTATCTGAGCTAAATCTGGAAATCCTCTTTCCTTACCTTTATGGAATCAATGTTTTTCATCTAAGTCATTTCACATTGATTAGCTTAACTGATACTCCTAAAATTACATGAATCATGTGAGGCAGATGTGCCATTTCCAATTCTATAGCTAAATTAACCTAGGTCACAAATTAAATGGTTTGCACAAGGCTGAACTGTTAGAAGCTATGAAAATCCTTCCTTAAAGGGAGAACTATCCTTAGGCAATGACCAAAAATAAAAACCACACCCATGATAAATTATCCAGAAGAGTTCCACCAGAACCAAGATAGTTCATTTCTATGCTCCCCATTTTAATATGATACTAATTTCTGATATGACATTTCACTTATGGCTGTGACAGGTTGAGGTAGTTAACTCAGGTTTCCATAAGAAAATATGATATACTGGGTGACTTAAATAACAGAAATTTATTTTTCACATTTTGCTAGTTGGCAGTCTGAGATCAGGGTACCTGCATGGTTGGTTTTTGGAAGGGTTCTCTTCCTGACTTGTAGACAGTCACTTTCTCACTGTGTTTTCACATGATAGAGAAGAGAAAGAAATCAAGTTTCTCTTCTTATATAGGCACTAATCTTATCAACCAATGGAACTACCCTCATGACGTCATTTAACCCTAATTTCCTCTTAAAAGGCCCCTCTCCAAATATCACATAGGACGATAGGGCCTCAACATATGAATTTGGATGGGGTCGAGAGGTACTAGTCAATCCATAGCAGAAGTCATCACAATTTTTCTGTCTTGTGTCTTGTTTCTGGATGCACCTAGATTTTTAACTCTTTTTCTTCCTGAGTCATCCTAAGTCAGTTTTATCCTGAATCCAGTTATCAGTTTTGCTACACTCCCTCTGCCTTGGACCATATTTCTAAAAACTTTGATGTTTAACTCTTTTAAATCTACTTTAATTTTACTAAATTAAGTTAATTTGCATACTTACCATAGTCCTTAACCCTTACAAAAGCATTTACACCTAAATTCTCTCTGGTTTATTACTACCCATAGAAGTGTTATTAAGAAATTAGCATATGAGAAGAAATGATGATTTTCTTAATTTGTCTATATTTTAAACTATCTGTAGTTAATAAAATAAAAATGCTCAAAATCTATATTATATTAATTTTTGACATTTTAATGATTTAAAGAAGTTTTAAAGAAGTCCAGTAATAGATCTTGAGAAAAACATTGTTTTGAATTTTTCATTGGAAAAATTACACAATTTTATAACAAAGAAAATAAGTGATGCAGAGAATTTAAGAAGTCATCAATATGACAATAATAAGAAATTAAATTGGAGTTTTCATTTATGTATGATATATTGATTACTCATGACATGCTTACTGGAAATAAAATATGTCTAAAATATGATATAAACAGATATATAATAAAAGTATATAATTTAGAAAATGTTTCTAAGTGATATGACTAACTTCTTTAATAGATTTTGGGGTTTTTTTGGGGGGTGGGTACCAGGCATTGAACTCAGGGGCACTTGACCATTAAGTCACATCTCTAGTCATATTTTGTATTTTATTTAGAGACAGGGTCTCACCCAGTTGCTTAGCGCCTTGCTTTTGCTGAGGCTGACTTTGAACTAAAGATCCACCTGCCTCAGGCTCCTGAACCACTAGGATTACTGGGATGTGCCTTCATGCCCAGCAGAATACTTAGATTTTTATCACTATTTTTATAGTTCTGTATAGGCTCACCTATGTTTCATCTGTCTTAATTATTCAAAAATTTATTTAGCACCACTCATCAAATAATCACTGAGTTGTGTCAAAAAGTTCTTGAATTGTTTTAATCTTGGCTTTCTGAGTCTCCACTAATCTATCAAGGAAAGGCAATCCTATCTGCTCTGCATATGTATCAGGTTTGTTGACATGAGGAGAATATATGTGGAATCACAGTATAGAGTGCTGTACATTAAGATTTATTAGGAATTATGATGTGTTTTCAGCTCAAGTTTATTTTCTATTATATAATCGTAAGAAAACTAATTATTTTAAGACTCTAAATTTGAAAGGGATTTCTTCCCCAGTTTCTCCAGATAAGAGCATACTCCAGCCAATAGTTGAACTAGTTTTGTGAGACCCAGAAAGATCTAATAAGTCACTGTTAGACTCCTGACTCACAGAAATTAAAAGATAATAAATTTTATTGTTTTAAGATGTTAAATTCAGAGTAATTTATTATGCAAAAATTAGGAAGTGATATAGTACCCTCCATTTCATCGTACTTAACAATAAAATCTTTCAAGGGTCCATTATTAAATTTCTTTTTGCCCTATCTTTCAAAATTATTCTGACTCTAAATGTTCATGACTCCTGAAAAGGGGGTTTGACTATCAGTAATGATATGATGGTTGCAGAGATAAAACCATAGATCCAGGAATTTCCTTGATGACCTCAATTTGTCTTCATTGCAATGTTTTCAATTAAGGGGAACTTAAAATACAGAGAAGAGGAAGTATGATTCAATCTTTTTATAATAAAATCTATACCCATTATTATTTCAGATAAAGCAATATGATTAAATTATGTCTAAAATTATTGGAAAGTACTCCCCAAAAGAGTGAGTATGATTTTACTTCTGCCTGCATTGTGGAGATAATGGTTAGAACTTCAGTAGCCATTAGGACTAGGAGATGTGCCATTTATTGATGATGGTCAAGCTATGAGATGGAAGAGTCTTAATGTCTGCAGACTCTGGAACACAGTCATTATAATAGTCTCAGAAATGATACATTGGGACCTTAATCTGAGTGAAATAATTCTATGTTACATTTAAATTGTGATTACTTGGAATTTATAGATACTTCCAGATGCTCTGCAAATATTGATATATATGATTAATTTGTGAATCATAAAATAATGTTATCACAGTGTCTCTTCACCGGACTAAACCTCAACATAACCCTAGTAAAACCATATACAAAGGTCACCATAACTTTAGAATAAGAATACCCAAAGACCATATTTCAGTGTAAAATACTGTATGAACAAAGGCAGAGTCCAGAAATGTATAATGATTTTTTGGAAGCAGCAAAATCAAATTTGAATTGTTTGAAAGGCATAATTTAAAACTTTATAAATTAATGTGGTATTTTATTACAAATACCCTAGTTCTTCATGTTGAAAAAGAATGAAAGTTTATCTTCATTTTAATTTCTGATACTATCAATAGAATCTGCTCATAGATCCTCTCTCATTTGGTTTTGTACATAATCAATTTCTGAAAACTTCTTGTCTGCCCTGTTGTGCAATTGGTATAACATTTCAATTCCGTGGCATCAGTTGGGGTCTTTGCTAATGGGTAGCTTAAATCAATACAGTACTGATGCAGGAGGTCAGTGAAATGTCCCTGGTAGTTTTTCCTCACTGGGTTGCGCTCCTGCCTCTATAAGCTTGTTCCAATTAGCTCTTCAGGAAACATGAACAACCATGGCTTACATGTGTGCTGGCTGTGAACTGTTGTGCCACCAGAGTACCAGGGTTTGGTACTCTAGCTTGCTTAGGGCAACAGAGGGATGGATACTTGGTAAGCAGTTCTATTCATCTGGTAGCATTTTAAAGGGAGGAGTTCTTTGAAATAGTGAGTTACAGTATCTACTAGGTATCTAAGACTGACAAAAAAATTACCTCAAAATGGGTGGCTTAAAATATTATTCATTCACAATTATGGAGGACAGAAGTCTGAACCCAGGGTCTTGTTGGGCCCAACTTGCTACAGAGGTTCCAGAGTAGAATAAATTGTTGCCTCTTCTAACTGGAGGTGGTTTGGAGGGTTCTCTGAGCTACAGCTGCATCACTCATACTCACATTGACTCCTCCGCTTAGCTCTCCAGCTCCCTAGACCTCTCTCTTCTAAGGATACAAGTTACTGCTTCAGAGCCCACCTAGAATATCAAGGAGACACTTCTCTTCTTAAAATCCTTAACTTAGTCACACTGGACCATGTAATATGATATTCATGGATTCCTGGGATTAGGACATAGGCATATGTTTTGGGGGACATCAGTTAGCCCACTATGGTATACTTGATTCATTTCCATCTTGGACTCTTCTTTCACCCTCACAGCATTTATCTCTATTCTTAATTAAATATATATATATTTAATATATATATTTATATATATATATATATTTTGCAGACAGTTTTCTTTCATTCAATCAGTAAATCTTCTTTCCAGCCTTCATTCATTTAATCATCCCAGACTAATGAGTTTTGTTTCATTTTATTTTTTTTCTGGATCAAGTTATGTCTTCCATATTACATAGGATGATATTCAACCATGCCATATAAGAATAAACCTAGATATTTGAGAGTATTTAAGAAGTATTTTTTCAAAACATGAATACTGGACTATTTTTAACATGTCATAAAGTGAAATTTATGCTGTAGCTGAAATTTGTTGTGATGGTACAGAATTATCGATTAAAATACAAATGTTCCTTTTTGTGTTGATATATAAACACATGTGGATAAGTTCTTGGGCATTCATAGGTTAATTCTAATAAATTGACATATCACATTATTTTTAGAATTTGTAAAGTTTCTTCCAGAGGAGGGCATAATAAATGATCTCTGCTCTCCTAGCATAGCACACAAAGTTTACTTAAACCATAAAAAATTGCTGTAACATTACCATATAAAATGTAAAATAAATGCAAAAACACTATTTCATAGTATTATACTTAGTATTCTCTAACATGATAGTGAATTAAAAACTATGCTGGTTACTAGCTTTTATTTTCATATTCTCCAAATATCTTGGCCTGCTTTCTTATTTTGCCTAGTAGGAAAATATTTTCACATCCCCTCTAATGTCTTAGTAAGCACAATCCTACTTTGTCACCTCCATACTCTGACACATCACACACAAGATAAAAAAGGGAAAATGGGAATAAGTGTCTCAGTTTTCCTGAAAATTAAAATAAGTACAGATGCATTGCCTTGTTGTTCAACTCTGTATGTTCTGGAGTACACTGAGATCAAGTCTGCTTTTGGGTACCACACAACTTTCATGGTAAGTGAAGAAATGATCTTGAATTTGGTAAATTAATAGTAAAAATAAAACTTTAACTTTGTCTTCATTAATTTAGGTTTTAAGAAGTAAAAGGAATTATCTTCAAAAATCTGTTTTGTAGATAAAGAATAACAGCATCCTTGAATATTTTCTATTCCCTAGTTACTATGAGTTTCAAAGAGTTTTGAATTATGGAAATTCATAAGGAATACTATTTCTAATATATTTGGTAGAGGAAATAAAAACAGTCTTTCAAAGTTCTTTCTAGATACTCCAGAAACCAGGTTCTAAGAAATCATCTATTCCTATGTATATTTTCCTGGATTATATTCAATTTGGAATTCAATTGTTTCCTTTTCTCTTTTTCAAAACAATATTTCATCATATGTGGAGGACTTGAAACAATAAGGTTGACCTGAAGATTGAAAAGTGCACACTGGAAACAAATTAATACATGGGGCTGCTCCTTCTCCCTCCATGAGGCAATGCAGAACAGGTTCATTCCTTTCTATAGTTATCAAATCTATTTGTGGCACCCCCATGAATTTGGAGTGGAAAAATGGAGCTTGGTGTTTCTTCTGGTCTCAGCTTGTCTTCTAGTTCAAAATGAGAATTTGGATCACATAATAGAGAGCAAATAAAAATCTTGAAGAATAGCGTGAACCTAAACCTTCTAGCCAAAAGGTAGAATTCAATGTCATCTTAGAGTACTACAAAGTACATAAGACCAAAATGTTGAAGAAAAGGAGTAGTTAATTTAAGGAGTATTTCTGTTTTGGAGGATTAATGAATGAAAGAAAGATGCTCTATTTGTATTACTATATGAAAAAAATGACTGCCTTTAAAAAATTCTTATTGTTATGGAAAATAATGCACAAAGAAGGATTAGAAGTAAACCAGGCCATTTAAAAAACCCACTGGGTAATAAACTACATTCTCTTTCCCTTGTAAATACTTCTAAATTAGAAGTTAGCTTATCAGGTAAACACCAATGTCCTAGGCACTTTTAGCTTTGGGTTAGTAGTCTACTTTAAGAATCAAAATAGGAAAACCTTACAGTGAAATAAACCTTAATGAAAAGCACTGGGAAACCTACAGGTGGCAAGATGCAGCTTATGATATATTCATGTTCTTTGGTATATCGGACACACTTTATCTCTAATAATTCATATCATAAGGCAAAACTGGCTCAAGGCAAATTTATATTCAGAGAGTTATCTCACAAGTAATACCAACACAAAGTATTCATATGATTAGTGAAAAAGTTTTATGTCTGGAATATTTTAATCATTTTCTACAATGTCCAGTTTCTTTTTTTACTGTAAAACACTAATATAACTAATGTTACTTAAGAACAAAATAACAATGAAAATGAGGATTTCTTTTCATATATGCTCAAATCCTGACTCAAAAACAACATTCACTTTAGTATATAGTTTATTAAAATAATTTTTTTAAAGTATGGAAGACAATACAGAGGGAACATGAAGAAGATAATGACATCAAAACTATCTGCCCTTCTTCCTGATTTATTATACACCAGATACAATGTATTGTTTTCCCTTTTTTTCACAATATTTGTGAAAAAATGCCAAGTCAAAGATAAAAATGAGAGTCATTCTACATTGAGAGATAATAAATAAATAAATAAGAAACAAAATGTTCCTGCTATTAAGAAAATCAGAGCAGATGTATGTTTACATTTTGCATTCTGAGCTAAATAATGCTAGCTTGAAATTTGCCACCTTATTACTAATATACTAAAAGTAACCAACTTCATCATTCACTTCATTTGAACTCCAATAAATTTCTATGTAATTTTATCAGCATACGTACAATTTTAACTACTATGACAGATTTGCCTTAAAAACAAACTAGCAGAAGCTCTAAAGAAATTCAACTGCTTATGATAAAACTGCTCATATAAAATGTTTTCATTCTTACAATGATATGGGCCTAAGATCTGTTGTTCTAAGAATATGAAATATATAAAAAGGAAAAACCTTTAGAAACCTACCTGTAACAAGAAAGCTGCATCTCCCGGCTCCAGCTTCATTTATGATGCTACAGTTATAAACCCCATAGTTTTCATTGGAAAGACTCTTCACTGGGTACTCTGTATACTCCTGAGAGTCAAACTGGCCCGTCCGTAATAACTTATTGCCTAAGCGCCATTCATAGGTCAGCACCCGGATTGGATAGGCTCTCAGTACCCTGCAGCTCATAGTGACACTTCGGTCCTGTCCTTGCCGGATTTCCAGAAATGCTGGTTCCACAGCAGGGGGATCTGTAGAAAAGATATATTAAAATAGATGAATGAGGAGGCTTGCAATAAGCTATTCATATTGGCTATTCTTATTATGAGGAGCTATTCTTAATATATTCCACAAAGAAGGAAGATAAGAGGTGGGTGGAGAACATATTTAGGTCCAGGAATTTCAGCTTGGGCTTGGAAATGTGATTTGCTGGGTGTGGGCAGTAAATAAGCCTCATTGCTTTGAAAAAGCATTTGCAGGTGAAACAAGCAGAGCTATTTTTTTTTTTCTTTAAGTTTCCTAGAAAAAAAAAATTGTCACGACTGTTTATACTGCCCACCACAAAATGTTGTTCATGATGTGAAATGAAGAATAAACTGGGGCTTCAAACTGGTATGAGCATTTAAAGCAGATAATAGTGTTGGTTCAATTCATGGAATTCTAATTATTCCCCTGCACAGTACATGGGCTTCTGGATGCTCATTATTTAATAAATACAATTATTTATATTTATTTTCTAAGTTATTTGTTCTGATCTTATTTGACTGTAAGTCATAATATTCATGTGTAAATCTTAAGCAAACTGCAAATTTTATCACAGGTGGAGGTGATTTTCAGCCCATTGCAATGGCTTATTTATCTGGCATAATTGTGATTTTTTTTCAAGTAATTAAAATTTGCTATTTAAGGTACATAACCTATTGTTTTTTGATGCTAAGATTTCTAATATTTAAATTACATCCATTTAAAGTATACAAAATACACTTCTTTCATTAAAGTACAAAAAATACAGTCCTTTTGTTAAGACTTTGAATTGTCATAATAAATTAAACTTATTTCCTGAGCTCTAATGATGTGATTCATTCATTCTATCAAACTCTGTGCAACCAACCACTAAGGGCTACATTTCACAACAAAATTCCCTCCTTAATTAGATGTGCATGGCTCCTCATGAGTTACATAGCATAAAATGTGTACAACTGTATTCAATAGTCCTTACTTCAAAATGCTAAAAAAGTTTTAAGACTACAACTCTGAGTACCTAGCATAATATTCTTTACATATTATTTCATCTGGTTTTTTGTTTTAAATAATATTGGTATCACTTATCATTTTCCATCTTGGACTTATCCTTCTTTCAGTAAATGCTTTTATGATACCTCATTCATTATAATATTAGCCATTCACTCAATTTTTTTTTAAGCCCTTCCTCAAAAAGTACTAAGAATTTTTTTTTAATATGCAAGGAAAAACAAAAACAAACAAAAACTCCTGCCTTCATGTACTTCATGGTATAACACAGAAGAAGGCAGACATGTAAAAAACTTACACAATTGAATTATGAAAATAATTTCAGGTAGCAAGTAATGAAGAAGTGAATGACTAAACAAACAATTTCAAGAAAAGGGATATTCAAGCTGCATCTTCCAGATCCACAGGAAATAGTCACACAGGTACTCAGTAAGAGAGGGCAGTCCAGGTAGAGCAGTTAGGTGGAGGGGAGGGGACTTTCAAAAAAATGCAAGTGAATTAGCATAGCCCTTGTATAAAAGACAAAGAGGATTTGGGAGGAATAAACAAGGAAAGGCAGAAAGTCTATTTAAGGATACTTGGGTGTCATGCAGTGGAGTTTTCAGTTTTATCCTGTTGGTATTGATGAAAAAAATTTTTCAAATTTAATAAATGATTTATGTGATCAAATTATTATCACTGTTGTGTTTGTCAAGTTTTCATCCCTATAATCAAAATACCTGACTGAAGCCACTTAATGAAGAAAAGATTTATTTTGGCTCACAGTTTCACTGGTTTCATTCCATGATTGGCAGACTTGAAGGCAAAAACATCATGGTGGAAGGATATAGTGGTGGAAAGAGAGGACAGAAAGAGAAAGAGAGAGGAGGGGGGACAGGGACAGATATAGTTCAAGGCTATACCCACAATGACCTATTTCCTCCAGCCACATGACACCTGCCTATGGTTGCCACTCAATAGTTCATTCAAATGATTAATCCATCAAATTAATTCACAGATGGGATTACAGCCTTTATAATCTAACCATTCATCTCTGAACACTACTGAGTTACCTAACACACAATCTTTTGGGGGGACCTTCCAGATTCAAACCACATTGTTGTTGTTGTTATTGTTAACTTTTATTATTACTTTAGGAAGAATGCTGTGGCAGATAGGAACAACATAAACCACAGAGAGAAGAAAAAAATTGAAGAGAAAATACCATCTTTGGTGAAAGCCTGAACTAAGGTGAAGTCAGCGGGACAATAAAGGACACCTTTGGCAAAGAGGTAGACAATGCAGTCAGTAGATAATGCTTTCCCAGGAAGAGTGGGGAAAAGGACAGCAGTTTGGGGTATGGTGGACATGTTGATTCTGTGCACATAAGTCACACAGTAGGAAAACCCAGTAGCAAAGAGTTGCTCCATTTTCAAACATTCAGGTCATGTTTGATTATCTTTTTCCTTTTAATTTTTATTTAACTGAATTTGGTCAGAAAGAAGAAGTCCCCATGTTTTCGGTCCTCCAAATTTGTTGACATTTGCTATATGGGCCAATATATGATAGATTTTGTCCCCAGTATGAATACAAAAATGAAATAGCATCAGTTTGGAATGTGACTAGGATTTTGGGGGTCAAATCTGATAACCAAGTAATTCAGATAATCTATACAGGTGTTCATTTATGCCTACTTATTCTATGTTGGTTTAAGACAGATGAATGTGTTAAAATATTCCAATAGGGTACTAGTTATTTTAAAATTTCTTCTCGTAGTTCCATATCTTTGTTGCTTTATCTATTTCTAGGTTATTATTATAGACATGTAAATTTAAAATTAAATGACTTGAAGCTTTTATCATTATAAACTAATTTTTGTTCTTTAAATAAAAGTCTATTTTGCCTAATTTTAGTACAGCTGCTCAGGCATTAATTTAATTAGTATTAATTTTTTTTCCATGCTTTCATTCTTATTCCCTTGATATCCTTATATATTACAAGCATCTCTTCTGAACAGAATGTGCTTGTGCTATTATTTCAAGAGAGTATTGCAATCATTTATTTTGATCCACAGCACTTAGCATTTACACTTACATTTACTGTAATAATGGATATATCAGATACATATATACCTTCTATTTTTTTTCTGATTTTATCTTTTCATTGCCTTCTTTTAGATTGACAGATTACATTATTATCCCAACATCTTTCTTACTACTATGTGATGATTTATCTACTGTTTCTATTATGGTAATTGTTCTAAAGATTGCAAAATGCATATATAATTTTCTAAAAAACTTCAGTGGATACTCTTACCATGCTCTTGTTCAAAACAATCTGAGGATACTTTGCTCCTTTGACTTTCATCCTGACAAAAGTTATGTGGTCATAGCTTTTGATTCTCTACTGATTTTTAAAATTCCTATTATACATTATCATTTTCTACCCAAAATGTTTAAATTTATCCAGTTATATGCTAGTTTATTTGCTTTTCATTCCTTATTTCATTATAGATGTTCCATCTGTGGTCACTTTCCTTACATCTGACGTAATCATTTAGAAATCTCTATCATATCTTTAGTGAACTCTCTGGTTTAATTTCTAAAAAATAAATTTTAATTTTATTATTAAAAAATTTCCCCAGGCACATAATGTCATAGGTCAGCATTTATTTTCTTTAAGCACATCAATATATAATCCGTCTTCAGAAGACCTTGTTTCTAAAGAGGGATTGGCCCAAATTCTTACATTCTGAAGTACAAATATTTTTCCTTTTAAGTTACTTTCAAAATCTCTTTGTTTTTGATATTTCATAGCTAGCATACAATGACTTTAGGTATAATTTTCTTTTTATTTATGGGTTTGAGATGTGCTGGGCTTCTTAAATCTACTTATTTAAATTTGGTATCTTTTGGAGAAACTATAAAATTCTCATCATTAGCTCTTCAAACAACATCTCAGTTGCCTTCTTTAAAACCCTATTTGATCTTTTTGTTTGATCCTTTTTATCGTCCATAATTTTTAACCTCTCTTCCAAATTTTTTACTTCTGTTTGCCCTGTACTAAATTATTAATAAATTCTTCTACACTGATTCATTCTTTTTTTTTTTTTTTTTTTTTTTTTTTGTCCTGGGATTTGAACCTAGGGGAGCTATACCACTGAACTATATCCCTAGTCCTTTGTACTCTTTATTCTGGGACAGGGTCTCACTAACTTGCTGAGGCTGGCCTCCAACTTGTGATCCTCTGGCCTCAGCCTTCTGAGTCATTGGAATGAAAGGTATGCACTGTCACATCCAGCAGTTCATTAATTCTTTCTGCAACTCTGTTTAACCTGCTTAAGTCATTGTGTTTTTAATTCCAATAACATAGATTTAATTAATAAACTTTCTGTGTAGTTCTTTTGTACACCTGCTATATCTCTTTTCTAAATGTCCTCATTCTCTGCAAATGTAGTCAAATGTAGTTTGTTTATGTTATTAAACAAAGTTACTGTTTTATACTGTGTGATAATGCCAAATGAAATTTGAGAGTGTTTTCCTACTAGTTTTCTCTCAGAGTTCATGGCTTCTGTGTGTCCTTGGCTAATTTTTGACTCTTTGCTGCTTATTGTCCTGAAACTTTGATGCTCAAAATGATGGTTTCTTCTTCCTCCAGAAGATTTGCTTCCATAGGCAACTATTAGCATTGCTTGCTGCCTAGGATCACATTAATCTAAATTTCTGGCTTGAAGCTTTTTTATGCATTCAAATGACATGAATTTGAGTTGAAAATACACATAAGTGCCAGTTAGTAACTATAATTTCATGTATGAATTTCCATGTCATTGTCAACCTGGTCACAATAAACTTGCAAGTGTCTTCACTTTCTTGAGAGTGGGAATGTGTAGACTGGGTTTACTTCAGCTTTACTCTTGCTGTGTAGATGCCACCTTTTGCATTCCAACTCCTTGGGAAAAGGGGTTAGCAATAGGACCCTCCCAACAGTGAATACTCTGGGTTGGATTTGTGTCCAGAGATGTCATAAAAATACAACCTAAAATAATCCCATGTCTGCAAATACACTTAGGGCCAAAGTAGCATCATTGTACTGCTTTCACATAAATTTAACAAGTTTTTTTTTTTAAAAATAAACATTATAATGATTTGAATAATATTTACAAAAAATATTCCCAGCATTCTCATTTGTTTCTCTTGGAAAGACTTTGTAGAATAACATTTTTTATATGCTCAGAAACATATCTTAGGCAAGTGGAAATATGGACCTAGAAATATGGATCATAAGGAAAGGCTTATTGCAAGTAAGAGTTTTGTTGAGATAGCTTAGAATGAGCATAAACACAAATGCCAAATTTGGATTTGCTTATGCACTTAGAGTAAAATATAAGCTATTAATGGAGAATAAATATAAATAATCAGAGAGAAATGGGGATCCAGAAAGGCATGTTATAAAAATTAAAGAAGCTACATATTTCAAAGATCATGCAGTGATCTAACATGTCAGATTCAGCAAGAAACAAATTAAGAACAAACATATCTAATATATACATTTTTGATAAGTTGGATACTAAAATTAACTATATTGAAAGCATTTTCTGTGAAGCATATATAATATTGCTATTTAGGTTTGGGGCATGGGAGGATGAACAATAGAGTTAAGTAATAACAACTGTTTATGCAAGAACACTAATTAGAAAACAGTTATTTCTGTTGATTCTATCTTTAAAATATACGAAAAGCTCATTTATCTCTCTCCATCACTACTACCACTACAGCTGTCTATCACATAGACTACTATAGATTTTCTGTAATACCCTACTGAATGTTTTTGTTGTTGTTTGTTTTTGTTTTCCTCTTGAGACAGGGTCTTTCTATGTTGGCCAGGCTGGCTTTTAACTCCTGAGCTTCAGCAATCCTCCTGTCTAAATCCTCCTGAATAGCTGGATAACAGGTCTGTGCCATCACACTCAGCTCTTACAATAGCCTTCTATATTGTTAAGTGAGATAAGCCAATCTCAAAAATCCAAAAGATGAATGATCTCACTGATAAGCAGATGATGACATGTAATGGGGGGTGGGAGGGGGGCAAGAATGGAGGAAGGAGGGACTGTATAGAGGGAAAAGAGAGGTGGGAGGGGTGGGGGGCCAGGGAAAAAATAACGTAATGAATCAAATATCATTACTCTATGTAAATGTATGAATATGCAAATGGTATGCTGTTACTCCATGTACAAACAGAAACAACATGTATCCCATTTGTTTACAATAAAAATAATTTAAAAATAAAATAAAATATTTACAATAGAAAAAAAAAGAAATTAAATAGTGATCTTTTCTTGTGAACAGGCACAAAATAGTGCTCTTGAGCTTTAACTTGGTGCTAAATTGAAGACTAGTCCTTACTGATTTTACCTTTAACAATATCTACCTCATTGTGACTACCCTCCTCTTCCACCCACACTAATACCCTTATGTAAGCCATCACCCTCTCTCTTAATTGTTGTAATGTTGTCCCAACTGGTCTCCCTCTCTTAATTATTCTTAAGTCTCCCACTCTGTCTTCCTTAACTATCAGTAAGTATATCTTTTGGAAACCTGACCCTGTCATTATTCTACTGAAAACCAAACCATTCTCTCCACCGTCTACAGTGGTCCAAACTCCTTATCTTCTGCCAATTTTTCCGGTTTTTTTTTTTTTTTTTTTCCAGTGCTAATAGTAATTGCCTATCTAATCAAATTCAGTACATTCTTATTCTTTTAAAAAAAGGAATTCTGCATTTTCTATAAATTACCAAATAACCATCCAGCTTGACAAATTCCAAATCTAATCTCAAAGTAATAAATCTTCAATGAGGTAGCCATTAGGCATGGCTATTCCATTGTTGACTACTGGGTTATTTTAGGAATTACATTCTGGCTTCTGTCACATAGCATAATGTGTTTAATGTTTATTTATATTCTAGCATTTCAGTATTCAATTACCGTTTTTAGCCAAGAAATGACCCATTATATGATTATACAATATTTTATTTATCAGTTAATAGGGATTTAGTTTGTTTCCAACTTTTGCCTCTTATGAATAATGTTACCATAAACATTTGTGTAAAATTTTTTGTGTGGACATGTTTTTGAATATGCCTTGGGTATATACCTAGGAATGGAACTGCTGGTGTCTCAGTCTGTTTGGGCTGCTATAACAAAATACCACAATCTAGGTGGCTTATAAACAACAAAAATTTATTTCTCACAGTTTTGGAGACTGGGGAGCCTAAGAACAAGGCACTGGCAGATTCCATATCTGGCGAGGCCTTTCTTCATAGACAGCTTCTTCTTGCTGTATCCTTGCATTGTAGAAGGAGCCAGGGATCCTCTGGGGCCTTTTTTTTTTTTTTTTTTTTTTTTTTTTTTTTCTTTTAGAGCACTATTTTCATTAATGAGAATTTGGGCTAGGGTCATGACCTAACCACCCCCTGCTGTTCTTACTAACACTATCCTCTTGGAGTTAGGATTTTACCATATGAATCTGGAACATTCAGTCCTTCACACTGGGTCATATGATTATTCTATATTTAACTTTCTGAGGATCTGCCAAAGATTTTTTCAGAGTGGGTACATAGTTTCCTCCTCCAGCAATGTATTATCTCAATCTCTCTACATCCTTGTTAACACATTTTATTATCTGACTTTTGGGGTATAGCCATCCTAGTGGGAGTGAAATGATATTTCATTGTGGTTGTAATCTCTATTTTTCTAATACCTAATGATACTGAGCACTTTTTCCTATGTTAAGTGGTCATTTTTATTTCTTCTACAGATAAATGCTTAGTCAAATCATATATGTATGTATGTGTGTATATATGTGTATGTATTTATATAGTTATATAACATATATAAATATGTATATATACATATATATAGGGCTAGTGATCAAATCTAGGACCTTGTACATGCTAGGCATATACTTTCTCACTGACTATATATTAGATATAAATATACATATTTACATGTAAATATATATATATATATAAAATATGTATATATCTGGAAATTTTTTAGTGCTAGTAATGAAACCCATGGCCTGTATAGTAGTACACAGTAGTGCATGGTAGGCATGCACTCTCACTGACTACATCCCCATGTCTTCACATATATTATGGATACTTGTCTCCTATTTGATGGTTTGCTAATAATTTCTTCCATTTTGAGAGTTGACTTTTTGCTTTCTTGATAGTGTCCTCTGAAACACAGTTCTTAATTTTGGTTAAGTTCAAAATATCTGTTTGTTTAAGTTCAAAGTATCTCTTCTTTTTTTTCAATGTCATATCTGAGAAACCAAATTGTCTATTATTTCTCCAAATATTCTTTAGACTTTGTTGCTGCCTTGATTTCAGATTTAGCTGCCAGAGCAAGAAAAATAAATTTCTGTTGTTTAAAAGCAAAATAAATAAATAAATAAATAAAAGGCCAACGAGTTCCTCTTTGGCCTCTTCTTAATTTTAGAGTAGGTGTTATGGTTTAGGTATTAGGTGTCTCCCCTAAAGCTCATGTGTGAGACAATGCAAGAACATTCAGAAGTGAAATGATCTGATTATGAGAGCCTTAACCCAATCAGTGAATTTGTTTTCTTGTAGGATAACTTGAATGATAGTCGAAAATGGCTAAGGTGTGGCTGGATGAAGTGGGCATTGGGTATGTATATATTTTGAGGTATATATTTTGTATCTGACCAGTGGAGTCTTGCTTTCTGCTTTCTGATCATCTTGTGAGCCTCTTCTCTCTAGCATGCTCTTCTACTATAATGTTCTGTCTCACCTCAGGCCCTGAGGAATGGAGCTGGCAGTCCATGGACTGAGACCTCTGAAACCAGGAGCCCCCAAATAAACTGTTCCTCCTCTAAAATTGTTCTGGCCACATCTTTTAGTCAGCAATAAAGCTGACTAAAACAGTAGGATGATGTCCTTTTAAAAGAGAAATCTTCTCAAGATATTTACTTTCTCAAGACACTCTATTGACTCACCCCTGGTTATTAATCAGATCTAGAAAAACATAAATTCTGACCCTGGCCATATTCTCAACTATTATCATGTTGATCACTATATTCCAGACACATAGGTTTTCTTCCTGCACTACACAACAAGCTCTTTCAGAACTCTAAACCTTTGACTTTCTTTTTTCTGCCTAAGATGTCCTTTCCTTTGCTCTTCAATGGCTGGCTCATTCTTATTTCTCTGGTTTGACCTCTTTAAAAAGCCCATCTCTAATGAAGAGTTAGGAAAGTATCTCTCCTTCAGTGAAAAGTTACAAATCACTGTACTAATTCCTGAATATAATTTCCATTGGCTCATATCTTGTTTTATGATCTCCACTATGAAACAACTAAATTTCCTCATTCATTGCTTCAGTCCATAAATACGTCAGGGTACCTGGTATTATAATTGATGCAAACCATTATTGATTGAATAAATAAATGCATGAATGATATAGGAGTAAGGATGTCCAGAATATCTTCAAAGTTCCTCCTACGGAGACATGAGGTATATGTCCACTTTATTAAATCTGAATGGGGTCTGTGAGTTCATTGACCAGAATATGGCAGAAGTGTGGCTGTACCAATTTCTGAGCTCAGGACAGCAGAGACTGGTAGCTTCATTTCCTAGCTTTTGAAACACCCACTCAAGAAAGTCTGAACCCTGTTCATAAACCTAATTATACTATTGGTGAGATCATGAGAGGTGAATCTGACATTATAGAGAGAAGAAAAAAGCAGGGTTAAGTTCAGCCTTCCAGTTATCCCCACTCTCATTCCAGATGTGTGAAACCATTTTGGCCTTTCCAGGCCAAACCAGTCACCCACTAAATTCCACCAAGTGATCCAGATAATACCATGTTCTATGTGAAGCAGAAGAGCAGCCCAGGCACTCTGCTGAAATGTTTGACTCACTAGATATAGGAGAATCAGATATTAAAAACTGTGTTTTTAAGCTTCTAAGAATTGGAATTGTTTGTTATATAGCAAGAAATAGTTGAAACATATGTTGTCTATACATCAAAAAGCAGTAGTTTGATATTATGGGTACAGATTCAGTATAGTGAGGTAAAAGTACAAGATTTTGAGACATTGAGAAGCACAGTTTAGGTAATAAAATGAGCAGGTTCTGGAAGAAAATGAATTTAGAACAAAACTAATGGGGTAAATCAGACTAAATCAATGGGAAAACTTGAAAACTGGAAAAGCAAGTACACTTAGTCTAGCAGTCAGAAAGTTTCCATCAATGAACAGGTTTTGTTGCAATTTTCTGTTTCAGAGGTAGAGAAATTTTGAGTAATTACAAGATCAAAGATATGGCCATTGGAATGAAATGTTAATGTGGAGTGAAGATTAGTGATAATGTAGTTAAATGCTAAGTGAACCACATTTGCTCTCAAGTTATATTTGTATTTATAGTAAAACTAAAAGTGTTTTCAACTGCTTATCTTTCTTCTGATTTTTTAAGTGGCACTGTAATACGTTTTACAGGGATACATCCTAAAATATATATTTACTATTTCAATGGATGATATTCTGTGAGAATTCTTTGAATGTATTTGACCTATTGGATTATTTCAAACAGTGATTTTTTAGACACTATCTAATGAATATGTCATTTGTCCACACCAATTATTAATTACCATAAGGATATCCAATAGCATTCAGTTAAAATTCTTCAAACACAGTGTATTTGCAAAAAGTCTAATAGAGTTGGAATTGGAAAACATACCTAAAGTAATCATTAATTCTATTTAAAAGGCTGTCCAAACTACTTGGATTTCAGGGTTTTCCTAATCTCAAAAAGGCTAGAGGATGTGAAACTGAGTGCACTTATTATAGTCCAATCAAGTCTGCCTATGGAAAATTTCTCCCAATGTAAGGTTCACTTTTAGTGTGCTGGTTATTAATGAGCTCAGCATTTCATTTTTTGAAATACCCAGTGAGAATGATCGACCTTTACAGTCATGATTAAGGGTGTAATGTGACCACTTTGGATTATGATGAAAGAAAACTCCAGGTGCTAAAAGAAGTTAGAGTTCGCTATTCTCATAGAATTCATGTTTCATGGTATAGGTTATTCAGAATAGTTTATTATGAAATATTTTATATTAAGAAAGTGAAATAAATAAAAATATTATCCAAAAAGTCACTCAACATAAAATGCTTAGGAGTAGGAGTACTTAAATAAATAGGTGTTTGGGTTTTATTCATTTAAAGTGATTCTTAAAACACACTATACAGAATTTATTCACTTATATTAAAAATATCTATTTCAAAAGTCAGTTTTTCACTACGTATAACCTGAAGAATAATGATTAAAATTGAATTGCATTTGTTGATGATGAATATTTACTGAATGCAAGAATTGTGTTAAGACATTCGCATAGATTATCTCTCTTCAGTGGCACAGTGCTACAGAAGAGAATGAAAAAGAGAGGTTAAGCAGTTACCAATCTAAAAACTTGCAGAGTAAGGATTGAAACAAAGCAATGTGATTCCATAATGTATGCTCTTAATAACAACTTATGCTTTACTATTGAAAAAATATTAGCCATTTCCCTCAAAGAGGGCTTTGAAAAGCTTGCCCTATTGGTTATTTAAAGTAGTCAATTAAAATGGACTTTGGACTATTCACACTACCATTTAGAATTCACCAATTTGTGTAAGTAAAATCATGCTTTGAAGGAAGCAAAAATAATTGCAAAAAACTGCTAGGTTAAAGAGAAAAATACTGTTAATGGATTTCAAACCACATTCAAATTATAGTTTATGTGGCAAGTTATTCCTTGTGAATGAATTTATGTGTTACCTATATATAAATGTATATGTACATAGGGGATATTAGTGTCTGGAGGTAAAAGGGTAACCTTTTAAAGCTATTAAGTTCTTCAATTGGAATAAGCCTCTAAGTAACATGTGCTCAAAATTAATTCTAAACATAGCATTTCCTTTTCTTGTATGTTCAAGATATCTGGCAAATGTTCTGAATGGGGTGGGGGTTCATCTAATGTTTAAATTCATATACAGATGTCTAATTTATTTGGAAAGAATAATTTATGAAAACAGTAATTTATAGGGAAAAATGTATCAATGTTTTTTCTTAACAGGTGGATCAGAGACCAGTTCATGAGCTCTTTCGGCATTGCATATAAATAAGGTTTTGCTCTTCTTTCTTGAAAACAATTGCTTGTTTCAGATGAGACCCAGAACTGCAAGCAAAGTAATACTTTTGATTTAAAACATAATAAAAGATATCTAACCAAGAAAAACCTTAAAAGCTAATATTAATGAGTTTTAAATCTTTAAGCATGTGTGAGAAGACAGACTTTAAACATGCACTGGACTGTCTTCAGTCACTTAAGAGTTAAAGTGGAAACTGCTCACCTATTTGGAGGATATCAGTTTAAGTACAGTCCTAATTACTTAGCCAGTAGAGGGCATAATGCTAAGTGTGACTATATTAGTCATTTCTTCTCAAGTTTTTGTTTTGTTTTTGTACCAGTGTGCTTTGCCCTTGAGCCACATCTATATCACCTTTTATGTTTTATTTTGAGACAGGGTCTTACTAAGTTGCATAGGGCCTTACTAAGTCACTGAGGCTGACTTTGAACTCACAATTCTGACTCAATCTCCTGAATTGCTGGGAGACAACTCAGATATATGCCACTACTCTGGGCTTCTCAAGTAATTTTTCCTCAAAAGAACACCCAAAGACCCTTGTCATCTGCTGTTTTCTGATTTTAAAGGGACAAGGAAAACTGTGTTTTTAATAATTAACAAATCCAATTTTTACAGGAGAAAATCCAGGAATTAAGAGTTTTAAGTCAATGACTTAAATTATTTCATTGTCCAACAAATTAGTGTTACTTAATATAAGACAACCTATCCTTTCATGAACACATGCAGGACCTGAGAGGGAGGTATATCCAAAAGGACATGGAAGATCCAAACCCCCATCATATATCTCTTCCATTTATCTCTCACTGAATTTTGTTCTTTATAATAAGCCAATACACATAATTAAAGTGCTTTCTTTAATTTTTTGAGGTGTTCTAGAAATTATCAATCCAAAGTTAGCGATGGTCATGAAGACCTTAGAATTTATCACTAATAAGTTAAAAGTACAGTGGAAAGCTGAGATTTGTTACTGGCACCTGAAGCGAGGCCAACTTTGTGACCAAGCCCATTAACTTGTGGAATCTGTGCTTATTCCAGGTAGCTACCGTGAAAATTAAAATGGATTTTTAAAAAATCCAGTTGGTGTTAAAGAATCAAATAATTGATGTAGGAAACACCATGTATTTGGTGTATGACAGAAGACAATCACTAAAGAATTTTTAAAGTAACCCCAATTTATTCTGTATATAACACTATGAAAAAGGTTGTATTTGGAAAAATATATTGAGAAGTTTGTAGGATCTGGCTGAATGTATAGAGAAGAAAGAGTTGAGACAGTAAGGTTTTAGGGCTAAATACCCTTTCATTAATATGTTAGCACATTTCATATACTTATTACCTTTCTTAGTCCTTCCTATAACTTTAAAATATTACCATTATCTCCTTTTATTTATATTTTTACAGATAAAAGAAACTAAATATGATATGTTACATTCTCAAGCATCCCACGTGTTCCATGTGATAGACTTTAGTTCTACATTCAGACCACATGAGATCAAAATCCAAAGCTATACAACTCCTAGAAAATCACTAGGAGAAAAGCTCTATGACCTAGGGGTTGGTGATGGCTTTTAACTACAACAGCAAAGGCAGGATCCATGAAAAAACTGAAAAGCTACTGGATATGCTTTCTATGGAGTTCTTAATTTGGTTTATTGTTTCCTTCATGTCAAGGATTTCTGTTTGGTTTTTTTTCAATATCTCTAACTCTTTATTGAAATGATCTTTTGCTTCCTGTATTTACTCTTTTAACTGTCGATTGGTGCGATCATTCAATGCCTGCATTTGCTCTTTCATCTCATCATTCAGTGCGTGCATTTGCTCTTTCATCTTATCGTTTGCTTCCCTGATCATTTTAATTATGTACATTCTGAACTCCTTTTCTGTCATTTCTTCTGCCATGCTGTCATCGGGTTTTATTGATGTAACATCTAGATTTGTTTGGGGCATTTTCTTTCCTTGTTTTCTCATATTGTTCAGGTATCAGTGGACCGCTGAGATATTGCAGATTTCCTCCACCAAATTACAATGTCCCTGAAGATTTCTATATATCCCCTCTTAGCCTTCAGTAGGCTGAAGTCTTGGAGGAAGTTGACAATGTGGTGCTCTACAAGGAAGCTGCCTCTCTAGGAGTGGTGGCCTTCAGGTGGCGTATATTCCCTGCTAGTGGGAGGAGGTGCCTCCACTTGTTGAGCAATGGTCATCCAAGGGGGAACTAGGCTGTGGGCTGAGGCAAGGCCTGTTTGGGCCTGTGTCTCTGGTTTTACCGTCCTTGTGGGGAAACCTCACCCGACAGGGAAGACTCACGCGGTGGGAGGTCTCGCAGGTCAGTTCCCCTCCTAGAGGTTCCCCTCAATTTACTGCTACCGCCTGGGCTGGGCTGCCTTCCTCTGCAAGGTTCCCAGGGGCCTGGCCCTACCTCCTGGGCTTGGGAGCCTCCCCCTTCGCAGATGAGTCTCCTTAGGCTGCCTCTCCTCAGAGAATCTGCCCGCAGTCCTGGAACCTTCGCTCTGCCCCTAAGCATGTCTCTGTGAGGCTCTTCCACCAAGATATGGCCATACTACCTAAAGTGCTATACAAATTCAATGCAATTCCAATTAAAATCCCAATGACGTACCTTACAGAAATAGAGCAAGCAATTATGAAATTCATCTGGAAGAATAAGAAACCCAGAATAGCTAAAGCAATCCTTAGCAGGAAGAGTGAAACAGGGGGTATTGCAATACCAGATTTTCAACTCTACTACAAAGCAATAGTAACAAAAACGGCATGGTATTGGTACCAAAATAGACAGGTAGATCAATGGTACAGAATAGAGGACATGGACACAAACCCAAATAAATACAATTTTCTCATACTAGACAAAGGGGCCAAAAATATGCAATGGAGAAAAGATAGCCTCTTCAACAAATGGTGTTGGGAGAATTGGAAATCCATATGCAACAGAATGAAACTAAACCCATATCTCTCACCATGCAGGAAACTAAACTCAAAATGGATTAAGGACCTCGGAATCAGACCAGAGACCCTGCAGATTATAGAAGAAAAAGTAGGTCCAGATCTTCAACATGTCGGCTTAGGACCAGACTTCCTTAACAGGACTCCCATAGCACAAGAAATAAAAGCAAGAATCAATAACTGGGATAGATTCAAACTAAAAAGCTTTCTCTCAGCAAAGGAAACTATCAGAAATTCGAAGAAAGAGCCTACAGAGTGGGAGAAAATCTTTGCCAATCATATTTCAGATAGAGCACTAATCTCCAGAATCTATAAAGAACTAAAAAAACTCTACACCAAGAATACAAACAATCCAGTCGACAAATGGGCTAAGGAAATGAACAGACACTTCACAGAAGAAGATCTACAAGCAATCAACAAACATATGGAAAAATGTTCAACATCTCTAGTAATAAGAGAAATGCAAATCAAAACCACCCTAAGATTCCATCTCACCCCAATTAGAATGGCGATTATCAAGAATACAAGCAACAACAGGTGTTGGAGAGGATGTGGGGAGAAAGGTACACTCATACATTGCTGGTGGGGCTGCAAACTAGTGCAGCCACTCTGGAAAGCAGTGTGGAGATTCCTTAGAAAACTTGGAGTGGAACCACCATTTGACCCAGCTATCCCAATCCTTTGCCTATACCCAAAGGACTTAAAATCAGCATGCTACAGAGATACGGCCACATCAATGTTCATAGCTGCTCAATTCACAATAGCCAGACTGTGGAACCAACCTAGATGTCTTTCAATTGATGAATGGATAAAGAAACTGTGGTATATATATACAATGGAATATTACTCCACCATAAAGAATGATAAAATCATGGCATTTGCAGGTAAATGGATGAAATTGGAGAATATCATGCTAAGTGAGATAAGCCAATCTCAAAAAGCCGAAGGACGAATGATAGAGCTAATAAGTGGATGATGACACATAATGGGGGGAGGGAAGGGTTAGTGTTAGGGTTAGAGTTGGGGTTGGGGATGGGGGCAAGAATGGAGGAAGGAAGGACTGTATAGAGGGAAAAGAGGGGTGGGAGGGGTGGGGGGAAGGGAAGAAATAACAGAATGAATCAAACAACATTACTCTATGTAGATTTATGATTACACAAATGGTATGCCTTTATGCCATGACAAACAGAGAAACAACATGTATCCCATTTGTTTACAATAAAAAAAAATTTAAAAAAAGAACAATAAAAAAAGAGTTAAAAAAAACTGAAAAGCTATACTTTATTAAAAGTAAAATTTTCTGCTTTACAAATAACTCTGTAAAGAAAATAAAAAGTCAGACTGTAAGTGGGGGAAAATATTTGCCAAGATACCATAAGGACTTTTATCCAAAACATGGACAGGATTCTAAACACTCAAAATAAGAAAACAAACTGTTTTTTTTTTTAAATGGGAAAGAGTAAAGTGTAAAGTTTATAAAAAATCAACATAGAATAAATAAAGTCTATGATATCACTCTTAAAAATTTAGGCATAAACATAATTAGACTGATATAATGTATCCAATGAAAGATTGTTTCTACAAGAAAACAGAGGCTCATATGTTTATAACAGATATTCAATTTCAAAGTGAATTGCAAACTTGTTTCATACTTGAAACAGTAGATGGTCACTTTGAAATGATCTTTTGTTTTACATTCTAAAATGTAATGCCGAGGAACTCCTATAAACACAAGTGCAGCAATTATCTCAATGTAAAATGTATTTGTTTTACAAAAGTAATATGATACATCTTCATATAAGATAGCATTTTATCCCAAGTTCTCTGTCTTTTTTTGGGAAAGATTCCTTTAACATGGACCCTATTGAAATCTTCAATTAACTCAGTCCTCTCTATATTTGCTTAATAAGAAAAAGGGTCAGACTAAAAGAAACAATCAAGATACACTTGCATTATAACTACCCATTCCAGCAAATATTCTTAAGGTCAATCGTCCAGTACTGTGCTGTTTTAATGTGTGGTCTGAAGTTCAGCATCGTTTCAAAACTGTTGTTATAAGCTTGTGATGAGATAAGGAAATTGCAGCAAAATGTAAACCAACATCATAGGGTATTTAGTTCAGCTGAGGATTTTTTCTGAAGACTTTCTCAATGAAGGAAGTAGTACACTGACTTACATTGTGATACAACTATTTTTCCTATCATATATCTTGCACAGATTCACAGACCAGCTCCTTTAGGAAACACTGACCTGGGCTCAAAGATTGAAGCAAACAACTTCTAAATGTGTAGCAGAACAGAAGGTTTTATAAAGGAAACACAACTATAATAGCAGACCTCACTCTGCTATGAAACAGAAAAATGAGAAAAGAAATTCAAAACATATTCATTCCAAATATAGCAATCAAAATTATGTAAGTTATTCTAAAAGACAAAAGACTGTTTCAGCTAAAGATGTTTAAAGCACAATAAAACAAAGCAAAGACTAATAGCTAGGACAGATCAAAGATTTATTTCAATTTGCCTAGAATGAACATGAGTTGAGAATGATGATGTAGAAATGTGGAGAATCAGATACAGACTCCATCCTAAGCCAATACTGAAAAATTTGAAGCTATTCATCAAGGGAATTATGTGTTTTTTAAAAAATTAATTGATATGAGAAGGAAATCAGTGAAGGTGTTAGGCTCAATTATGCAACACATTCTTCTTGATAGAATCATTCCTAAAATATTATTTGATTCCCCCTTACAGTCTCCTACAATTATATTCTGTATCCTTATAACTCAACAAGCTGGATTCAACACCAAAACAAAGATGGAAACTGGAAAATTGGCTGACAGAAGCAAAGTCAAACTGTATTTGAGATAAAATTCTTAGTAAAGAAAAGGGGATGCACTCAGGAGGTAAAGTTTTCAAAATTTCAACCCTTTCTGTTCTTATACTCATCCACATAATATTTGAGAAAATTTATAAAAAGTAAGGATTATTTCAGTTAAAATTGATCTTACAGTTGACTCTGGGTGAAACAGGAAATTCAATAAAGCCAAACAACTTTTTCAGAAAATGAAATTGCAGTATCCATAATTTGCACTTACATATGATTTATAATTCAGGGAAAATGAAATATAGCAGACTAAATTTTACAATTAACTTTTGAATTTCATCTATAAACCATGATGTCATGAAACCATTCTTGTGTTTTGGAAATTGATACATGCAATAAAATTTCATTTTCACAATTAACTCAACTGAAAAGAAAATCGAAAATAAAATATAATGATTCTTTAAGGTATCATCTTATAATTATATTAGGAAGTAATAAACAGGGGAACCACCTAGTTTGTCCCTTCATACAACAGAAAATGAATCTGCAAAACAGGAGGGATGTGCATTCCGAAGACATAGTAACTCATTGGTGATCATGGGCCCAATTCTTGAAAATTTAGAAGAGTGTTATGGTTTGGATGTGAGGTGTCCCCCAAAAGCCCACATATGAGACAATGTAAGAAGGTTCAAAGGAGAAATGATCGGGTTCTGAGAGTCTTAATCAGTTAATTAATCCATGATGAGATTAACTGAGTGGTAACTGGAGGCAGGTAGTGGCTGGAGGAGGTGGGGATTGGGGCATGGCTTTGGGATACTATATATACATATGGCAGGCGAGACCCGGGGCCCAGGGTTATGCCACGTGCATCTAAAGATGGCGACTGGCAGAGAGCAAACGGGCATCCTGATTATGCCTGGAGAGAGGCAGGAAGCGTTTACAATTGGCTGTATGATAATCAGTTCAGCCGCCTAGCGGGTGGACAGATATACTTTACATGTATGCTTGAGCGAGTGATCGCTTGACCTTTAACAGGATTGGATGGACATATCTGGTTACAATTGCTTATTCATGAGACTGCTATTATATTGAGGGTATTATCTGAATAAATGGAAAAACTGCTTCATGAACTTCTAAAGAGTACGTGTCTTTTGTCCCTTTGGTCGGGCCAAAAGAGCAAGAAGCGGCACGAGCCGCTTGGAGCAACCCAGGCTGAGAAGAGGCAGTTTTCCGTATATACACACACACACACACACACACACACGCACACAATTATGTATCTGGAGAGTGGAGTTTTTCTCTGCTTTCTGATGATGCAGGCTGCTTCCCTCTGTCACACTCTTCCACTATGATGTTCTGTCTCACCTAGAGCTTGGAGGAATGGAACCAGCCTTCTATGGACTAAAACCTGAAACCGTGAGCCTCAAATAAACCTTTTCTCCTCTATAACAGTATGGGTCAGATCATTTAGTCACAGCAGCAAAAAAGCTAACTAAACAAAGAGTTAACATTTTGTATTTAGTTTATGTTCAGGAAGTGATAATTCCAATGTGAAAAGCATTTCCCAAGACATTCTACAGTTTTCAATGAATTAAAGAAGAATTGAGGAAAATTATTTTTAAAAAAGCTGCTTCTAATCCAGAAATTTTGGAGATTTTGAATTCTGTGGTAAATAAGATCATCTGCTGCATATATTATCTAACTTGTAGAGTAAAAATTAATTCATATATAAAAAAGCAATTTTCAAATTCCTTTCTCAAAAGTCCTTTTTTTGCTTACTTTTACTAGTCAGACTACAGCCCATGGCCATCAGTTTTCTTTGAAGGATAATTTAAGCTATTATTGAAAATGTTACAATGAAGGAGTTGAAACAAGAAAACTAAATTTTTATATTTTCTTTTTGTAGACAAATATTAATACAAAAAATTGAGTGAACTTACTATGCTTTAATTAAATAATCATAATTAGACAATCTACTTCTGATCATATTTATATGTCCAATATGATATGGTTATTTGATAATAGCCTGTATGAGAAAAACAATAGCCTAACAGAAATATAGCTAAAATGCTGCATTTTACACCCAAAAGGCAATTATAACTAACCATTTTATATACTGATAGGTCTAATTATATCATATAATTTTATTTAAGAAAATAGATGCTTAGTTGGACAAGAGGAATGTCCATTTATTTATCCTTTATAAATCAGACACATAGATATCAGCAGGTATAGACATTAAAAAAAAAAGCTTCTAAAACCTTGAAAATTAAGGAAAATATAGGGGTATTCAGCAAAGTTTCTTTGACTGTCTTCCTGGTGAAACTGTGAATTTAATCTTAGCCTAAAATAGGGGATAATTTGTTGTTGCTTTGGTTTCAGTAGTAAGGAGCTATAAAAAATGACTCCATCCCCCAAAATATGAAGGAATAAAGTTTTTTTTTTTTTATTTTGCTCATAGCTTATAATTTTCTTCAAAGAGTGTTTTTATATTCAGTAGATGTTTTGTTTTCTTTGAGGATGAAAGACACTCTTCATGTATTTTGTATAAAATTTTCAACAAGACAGGCAAAACAGAGCAAGGAAATAAAACCAAGTAATAACACCAAAGGCAATAAAATTGTGTTGTTGGATATAGTGCTAACTTTGTGTTAATTTATTATTTTGCCTATTATAACAAAGATTAACAATGGAAGACAGAGATTGAGTCACATATAAGATGTGTAAAATATCACTCTATGTTCATTTATTTATAGGGAAACATTTAACATACATGCTAATAGTTAAGCAGTATGTTAAATAAATTGGTGTAGAACTGGAGAGTTAGGTAGTGATTTAGATACTGTGTTATGTTGCTGATATCACTGGCCCTTTGGTGGATTCCCTCAGTATATACTTCAGAACAATCAACACCTATGCAAAAAGAGAACATTCATTTTCCCTGTATTTCATAAAGGGGTAATGACTGAAGAAGCAAAGTGTTGTGAGATGTACTATAAATTCATTTGTATGGGGTGACTGTAATGCTAAATTTCAGATTTTTGAGATCACTGTTGATAACAAGAAGAGTTGTTTTTGTTGCTTCTGTCAAGTCAGAGTTCTGCATTTACAAACACTAGGAAATTACTGTGGATTCCCTATTTAAAAGTGTTCAGTCTTTCCTGAAGAATGATTCAGAGAAGCAAGGTAATATTTATATCTCCAATCAGATTCAGTGTTTTAGTAACTGTACATTTACTTTCAATACAGAGTTTGCAAAATAGATCATTTCCTTGACTTTTTATATATAGAATCACTGACTATAAATGTAAACATATTCGAGTTAGTGTTTGACATGGTCACTTTGTAAAAAATGTATGTGTTTCAATATCTGAAAATTTCTGACCACTCCTGATTTTTAAAAAGTCCTCATTTTTTCTTAAAAAAGCATGTTTTTATGCCAATAAATAAATACAGCACCAATGTAAGACATTTTTTCTATATATCTAGAAAATATAAGAGTCTAAACTGCAAGATAAGAAATAATTTAAGCATATATATATATACATATATGTATATATATATATATATGTATATGTATATATATATATTTGGTGGAGGGAAGGGGGTACTGGGAATGAACCCAGGTGCACTTAACCACTGAGTCATATCCCCACCCTTTTTATTCTTTATTTTGAGACAGGGTAGTGCTATTCCTGAGGCTGGTTTTGAAATTTCCATCCTACTGCCTCAGCCTCTTGAGCTGCTGGGGCTATAGGTGTATGTTACCAGGCCCAGTTAAACTCATATATTTTAATACTATTATATGTAAATTAGCATTGTCAGCACTGTAGGAAATAATATGAAGTTCCCTCTCCTCATAGGGTTTATGTTTTTGCCCAGCAAGATGAGGTATAAATATATGAATATTTAAATAGTAAAAAGTATTACTTTAATGGAATTTAAGAAATGTCAAGTGGTAGGTGTGAAAAGAATACTACAGAGTATTAATACTGCAAGTTTTCCCAAAATGAAAGTATTTCTGCAGGATGGAGTGATCAAAATTTTCATGACCTGATTTTGAAACAATCTTGTTTCCAGGGAGAAGGAAGTAGGGAGAATTTCACACAAGTATCATTTACTGTGGAGAGGGGCCAGGATTCAAAACAGAGATATTGTATACTTGCTGAGTCTGCATTTTCACTTAAAATATCTGGGCATCTGTGAAATGAAAGATTTGGACTGACTGCAAAAGTAAATGAATCTATAAACGAATTCACAGAGGTGGAAAGCTGCAAAGCATGTTGACAACAGCAAATGATAGAAGTATATCATTTTCATTTTAGCATAGAGTTTCAGAAGTTGAGTAATATGTAATATGCAGAGAACAAAATTCATGCATCTATCATTCATTCCAAGGTATTTGAGCACTAAATCTTAAATCTCTGTTCTACTATAGTATTTTAGAGTTACATAAGACACAGTTCTTACACTAATAAGTTTTTAGTTTTCCTTGGTAGTTACATAAGTAAGTACTATAGTACGAAACACCACCTGTATATGTACTAATGTACAAAACATGACTAGGCTAACTGTAGAATTTATTTTCCAAATCTTGTACACGAGATCCATAAATTGATTAAATGATGCGTTTTTGAACTGTGTATTTGCTGACAAATTAGTTTTAAATAAATTAGTATATGTGTACTAATAAAATTAACTAACATTTTAAAAAGCAAAATATGGCATAAATCTGTGTAATTTCATAAAGAAACATTTTTAAATTGTATTGAAGTTATACTATAAGTAAAATAAACAGAACTATAGTGTTTGGTATATTATCCTGTACCTTATTCAGCTTTTAAGCTACATCTTTCTGAAATATCATATTACTAGTATTTTTTCTCATAAATGTATTTTTTTCTGTGGTCATATAATTTTTAATATTTAAGTAAAGTTTCCTATAATTTTCTTCAGTTGTATTTTATGATTTATGAATTTGAAAAATTTAATGAAATTTTCAATTTGCTTTTTTTTATCAAAAAGAATTTTGTATGAAGAAAATACTGTCTTTAAATGTGCTTCCAGAGAAGCAACATTTTCTTGTGAAAGTATTTGGAGTTATCCCCAAGCACTACTGGAGGTTTAAAAATTAAGTGTCAGACATAGGATACTTGTATAATTGCTAATATCCCCTTGGTCTGTAGGGATGGATTTTAATATCTTCCTGGTTGCAAGCCTTGTTTTTAGTAATAACAATGTGCTGAAAGACTCAAATTTGAAGTTTATTGGCACTTTACACATTGAAAGAGAACAGTTTTGACTATGTGGTAACTTTCCACTAACATAATATTTCTTGTCTTAGATATTCAAAACAGAAAGATATGAAGAAAAATTTGATTAATTAATCCAATAGACTATTACCTTCATAAGACCTACTGAGGCTCAGTAAAATTAGTTTGATTATGAATTTAAGTGTATAGAATTAATATTACTAATATTTGTAAATATGAATCTGATTCAAGTCTATTAATGAGGATTTCCTCATTGATATGCTACTCTAATAAACTTGTCAATATATTTTGCATTATTCAATTGGATATCTCAAGTTGGAACTCTCCATTTTAACCTCTAGGCACACCGACCAAACTCTACATACTCAGTCTTTCTTTTTATGTTATCAAACACAGTAAACTATACCCAATGTTTCATTTTCCCAGTATTTCAAATGAAATAACATGAATTTCCAATTCCTCAACAAGTTAAGACTGAATTCTCCAGTGAAGTAACAGTTCTAGTTCCTAGTTCCATTTTTAACTATTTTTTTCTACTCCTTAATAAATTTTTATAAGTAATTTGCTCCTCAGGGTTTCCTTGGTGTCTTTATTGATCATTATCTATCAATGATCTTCCAACACTAAACTTGGTCTGGGTTTTAGCTCAGTATCTAGGCAGAGGCCTCATGGAAGAAGAGGGATGTAATGCGGGACATATCTTCTTCTGATCTGGCTCCCTTGACACAAATGTGTTATAATCATTAAGTGCTCCTGTTTATCATGCAATATGCAAAATATAATTAAAAAACTCAGAATGCTTTCAAGTAGAAAACAAATTCTTCCTGATCACATGTCTCTAATTGGTAAATTAACTTCTATATACCCAGATCAGGACAATGGTTTTTAGTGAATACTTGTATCCAGCTAACCCCGTTACATTTCTCAACAATAGTTACCTAGTCCATCCACTCACCAGTCAAAATCTGTCACCAAAATTTACATACCACAGTTTCTCCTTCACTATTGAACTATATCTGTCCTGGCAACCATATCAAAATATTGTGATAGATAAATAATTGCAATTGCCAGCTTGCAGAAGAGTTAGCAATTAATCCCAGCTTCTAATTTTCTGTTAGCAAAATTACAAAATTTATATATACCTCAAGTCTCCATTTTGCTCTTTCATATCTAGCAGCTAATTTTACTAGAAATGACAATGTTTTAGGTTGGATCTAATAGCAGTCGTTCTAAATTACAGTTATTCCTGTAATCTCCAAGTAGTAGCTACTTCATAATATTATTTTAACTTGGAATTTTTCTTTAAATATCGAGAAGCATATTTCACTTTATTTTTACCCTCCTTTTCTCAGTTAGAACTTATAAGAAGAATTATAAAGCAATGAGAATAGAAAAGAGGAGAGCTGAAGCTGATGGATTAGGTGACTGAGAACAACTCACTGATCTTTCCTATTTGGGGAATTTTAGATGTAGGCTTCCCATGTTTTTAATCAGTGAGTCCTTATGAAGTTTAAATGAAATAAGATGTGAAAATGGTTATAAACAAGTAATAATAAACATAAAATTACAGTATATAAAATAAAAATCTATCAATATTATTTTCTACTAATTTCTTTTTTGACAAATCCAGTACAGGTCCTTGAACATAAGCTTGTCACAAAAGAAATTTGTTGAAAAGAATGAATTGACCCTAGATAATTATACATTTGTATGTAATTATACATTTAAAGTTTTAGATATCATAAGATGCTGAATTGTTTTATATAGAATAAATTCCTGTTAATGCTTTACTCTCCTTTAATGTTTGATGGTGTAGTATGGGTAGGCCACTGAATTTTTTTAAGAAATGTCAGTTTTCTTCAGGGTACACTTATCCTTTACTTCACTTACTGCTACCCAAAATAACCTGTCCTAGAAATAAAGATATTATGAACTTAAAAAGAATTCAGACCACAGTAATAAAATATACGCTCAGAGTTAAGCAAAGAAACTTTGCACATTTCCTGATGCCTGAGCAAACCTTTGCTCCAATGATTTTATTATAGAGCTAATCAACAGTTGAGCAACAGTGAATTAAGTATCTGAGATGGTAGCATATATTGATCTTGAAAATAACAGAGGGTAGAGGCAAAGACCGATCTTCACGGACCTTAAATAATTTCAGTAATCAGGTACTCAAGCGAAAGTGGAGACATTGGATGTAAGAACCTGAGACCTTATCGACTTATCCCATTGTACTAATGCTGCTGCTATTCACCCTATTGAGAGGTACCGTTAGTTACCTGCAACTGGGACATTTCTCTATGGGGGAAAAAAGACTTCAAGTCTTCTTTTTTTCACTATGGTTGTTCTATAATCTGATTTGTCAAGAGTCTACCACTCTGAGAACTATCTTTGTCTGCTGAAATGTCACTGCATTTTCTTAGTTTTGACAGCCTGGGGAAGCTTGCTAGAACATCAGATTCTAATTGAGTACTAGTACACCATAGTGCTTACAAACCACTGTTCTTACCTTATGGTGTTGGCACTTGGCACAGACACAGAATAACAGATGGCACAAAGATATCAATTGTTTTCCATTCAAGAACAGTGTCATATACAGAACTCAATTATGCACAAATGAGCACAGACGCTTTTTGTACAATAAGTTTTATCAGCTACCTCTGCATCTGTGCCTTTATTATTTGTACTAACTAAGCCTCTTCAGGGATTCTTTCTGAGGTAAAGCTACTCTCTTTAATTATAAAGCACTAGGGTGCTTTGCTCTGCACTAATGACCACATAAAATGGAAAAACAATATTGCAGGATAACAAGCTAAGTGTCTGCCAACACTGATCCCAGAATATCCCAATCTCTTTCCTAGGGAATACTCTCTTTTCTTCTGATTCTCATTTACAAGCTGATTAAATTCATGATTAATTTTTCTCAGTCCTAGATAGTCTTAAACAGACTATTGAAGAGATTTCCAAAAAGAAACATCTTAAAGAACTTCTTAAAGTTTCAACAGTAAACATCCAATCAAAAGACACCACGAGGTGTTCAGCATGCTGTGTTAGATGTGCTATAAATATGCCAGCAAATCATCAGCAAGCTGTATTTGACTGCCTAGGAGTGATTTAATCATTGATGTTATTAGAACTGAGTAACATATTCTACATACTCTAGACTTCTTAGCATAACCTGGCAAGTATGCCTGAGTTTCTTCAGAAATTGCCTAGAGAATTTGGTTAAGAATGTTTACTTGTTTTCAGGGACATCTAGAAGGACAACTTTTCAAATTTACTCAAAGTGGTCCTAGCTTGACTTCAAGTCATTACAGTGGCACTCACAACTCTGTCCCAGCTAAGCATATTTGCATACATGTGTGTATGTATGCATTTGTATATTTATCTATACCAGTTTATGAGGGTGAAGCACTGAGAAACTTGACACAGAATAGGCATTTATCTCAAGTTATTTTAAGAAAATTATTAGAGAAATATTTTCAAATGGCAATTATTTCAAGTAAGCAATGGAAGTACTATTGTACCCAATGACTCTTTGGGAAAGGGCTGGTCAGAGGAAAGAAGACTGGAATTTTTTGCGATTAGCTTGTTAGTCATGTTATAAGTGAATCCACTTGGTTCCTACTGTGGCAAATCACAACTTTTTTTTTTTTTTGGTTATCTCTCTCATTAAAATGTAGCCAAGAATTTGATATGAAAATGCCCAAAGTGGAAACTGTCATTATCCACTATTTCTTCATGCTATCCACAGGAGTTATTCTATACCAGGAACCATGGAGCAGCTTAACAGATTGTTTCCTGTTCTATAAATGTGGACCATGGGTCTGTGTTCTGTGCTCCAGAGTGAAATGGGAACATGGCACTCACCATGTTGACACATTAAGACAGAGTTTACTTTGTTAATCTGAAAGCAAAGTAATCTGAAGGAGAAATATAGGTTTTCAAGTCCCTAAGTATGCAGAAGACTCACAAAAAGTTTGAGAAATCAATGACAGTGAAATTTACTAAGCTGCTGCTGTGTACTAGGCAACTTAACAAGTCAAATTACAGAAAATTAACACAGTCAGGGCTTCAGAAAAGGACATTCTCTTACTGATAAACTGTTGCATCTAGTGAGACATAAAATTATGGATGTCAAAGGGTGGTAGGTTTGAGACTCTGGTGTGTGTGTGAGTATGCATGTGTGTTAGTTATAAATTTGCCATCAAGCCTACTATTTAAGGTGCAGATTAAAGAAAAGATGAATAATAGTTGAAATTAAAATTATTAAAGAAATATTATATTTGAAAAATAATAATCAAAAGACAACATATTGAGAAGGAACAAATGGAGACCAGAGTAGGAAACAATTAAGAATGTTTAATTCTGGTGTTCTCTGGGGGCTAAGGATGAATCATGGAGATGGACAGGAGAAGAAAAAGCCTGGGTAAAGATCACTTTAATAAAAGTAGAGATGTGTTGGGACTAATGACATGTTAACTAACTCAGGCTGACTCCTTACTCCCTGGTGAGTGAGCAAGATCAAGGCCTCAAAGGCGATTTCAATAGTTAATGACGATAAATCGGACAACAGTCAGGGATTGGTTAATAACAGTCCCGCGAATGTGATCAGCTCATGCTTGCCATATAGTCCTATGGGACTCTCACCTGCGTGAACCCCTGTGCCTTGCTGACCTTTAAACTGATTGGTTCCCACCTAGCCTCCACCCTACATAAAAGCTGTGTGATTTCTTCAATAAACGAGATTCCTGCTGTGCCTAGTGCACTGACAGACCTCCCGGCTCTGGTGTGTTTCCTTTGCCGCAGACACTCCTCATCCTGCTCAGCCCTGTATTTTCCTCAGATGGGCCCTGAGGAGATACATTGGATCTTGTTGCCCGATAGGGAGCAACAGAGATGA
This sequence comes from Sciurus vulgaris, assembly GCF_902686455.1. Taxonomy (NCBI): domain Eukaryota; kingdom Metazoa; phylum Chordata; class Mammalia; order Rodentia; family Sciuridae; genus Sciurus; species Sciurus vulgaris. The sequence continues at coordinate 54,931,789 of NC_136462.1, read as the reverse complement.
GGATGAACATACCACATGTTTGATTTCTTGAGACTCTCACAACATGCCAACTAACTCCATGGAAGAATTTGACCAAGAATACACTCCATAGCCCTTAGAGTAAAGCAAAATATGGTCAGCACAGCACCATAGCCACTGAGAAGACAGTTATCATGAGTTTAAAACATAGAAATGAATAGATCATGAACAACACAAAGATGGCTCCATATTTTTCCAAAACTTACTTTGAAGAGAAGCACAGAAAGAGGACAAAGAATTTACAAGTAATAATCGTAACATAAATTGGCATCAAAGGCATATCAAGTACAAACAGCCTATAAGGTGAGGATCCTAATACTTCAAATCAATGAACGCATTCAGTTTAATACTCACAAACTCCTGTGTTTGTCATTATTTGTCCAAAGTATTCCTGCACCTTCCTCCCTCTGATCAAAATCATTGAAATAGAAGGACAGGAAAAACTATAAAAGGAACGAACTACACAGCTCTTTTCCAGTGAGGCTTTCTGATCTCTCAGCTGGGTACCCTCCTCGATGACATCAGCCTACACACCTCCATCGACGCATCCCCTTATTCCTCAGGCCAACTCTTCCCACCTTTACTTCCTATTGTTTTACAAATCTCCCTCTCCTTGATTCTTATTCTTTCATTCACACCTATCACTTCCCCAATTTTAAATGCAATATATAATTTCAGTGGGAGAACAATGTCAGAAATTGAAGAAAAAAGGAAATGTGGAGACACATGACCAAATAAGTATAAAAATATATTGCAATGCAAATTTTGAAAATTCCATAAGCATTATTATTTCATTATAAACTATGTGAACTGACTTCTGAACTTTAGTTTTAAATGATATTTACTCTCTTTAAGAAAGGATACATTTCAAATTGTTGTGACATTGCCTTTGCTGTCATAGTGAGAATGACTTCTTAAGATGGAACTAGCTAGCAAAGTCATAGGAATGTGAGAGAAGGGCTCTTTTCTTCCTCTTCCTGTATATTTTATTTTTGTGTTGTCACATTCCAAATAGGATCATGCTGTTCATTCCACAAGTTATTAAGAATAGGAATAGCAAACTTGAGTCAAATAGCATATGAATAGGAAAAAGAGAGTCAATGGAAAAAATAATCAAGTCAGAGTAGAATGATTTTGGCATAACATCTCAGACAACTGCTGCTAGAAAGTCTAATTTGAGTACAAGCAACTTAATAAAAACCGGGAAAACAGGGAGGCCAAAGTTAGATCCTGATCAGTTAGCTGATAGAAAGCTGCTATACGGTGACACACTATATGGTGACAGAAGTATTTCAGCTCAAAAGATGCACAGTTACTATTTGATACCAGAATAGGAATATTGTGGTCAGGAAGAAGTTAAAGGGTGGCGAGAGGACATAGAAAACCAAATACTGATGAAAAGAATGAGCAGGTGCAGGCTGCATATTTGGCAGCAGGAGGCCATATGTGAACCGCTGAGAGGAATGTATCGTAGCCTTAAGAAGTCTCAGCCTGACATGATCCACCTATCTCTTCTCAGAACTGAAATTTGTGTTCCATAATGATTTGTCCAGGGGGAATGAGAACCATTTTAATTTGCATCCCTTCCTTTAAGAGAGTGATGTTCCACCGTTTCTCCACCATGACATTTGGGTAATACTACCCCACATAACAGCATCCTATGCTTTCTCAGGGCCAGGGCAAAGGCTATACAAGGGTGCATGTCATATGGCATTCCTGGACTACTGGAGTAAACGTCACTCCTCATCTTGAAGAAGGTACAAGGCATAGCCTCAAATTTATATTAATCTCTTTAATTAATACTTTAAAAATAAGCCAACATTATGAATTTTGGTAGCATGCACTAAAAGAAAATTATTCAATAAAAATCTGGTTCTCTGCCCAGTTTCACTCTCTTTGGTATCTGCTCATCTCTGAGTTCCAATCCCATTTTGAACTTCTACTTTCTGTACATACAAACTTTCTCCTGATTCCACTGCAGCAGTTTTACGGGTGGCTACATCTATAAGGGTTAAGAATATTTGTAAGAAATTAAAGGGAAAATGGAACTTCCCCCAAATATATCAGGACATGACCGAGAAGGGGTTTCTTGCTGAAGTATGAACTAAAGGCAAATCCAAATACAAGATAGCAAAGCTCATAGTTTTTAATGTTGGGAGGTGATAAATTGTGACAAATCTATTTTTTTTTTATCATGGCTGGAATTACATAATGCTCTTATTACATCAGCTTGAATCAACTATTGGCAATAGCTGGCACCACTCCTGGGTGACAGTGCCAATGGGAGAGGAAAATATTTAGATAAAATAAAATAATACATTGCTCCTACTTTCAAAATGACTTCCATTTAGACTAGATTTTTTTTCCAGATAGAAATACACATAGGTACCTTTACATGCTCTGTATGATTAGACACTTAGGAAATCAGCAGATGGCAGTGACCACCAAGTAAGACAGAAATGTTTCTAGAAACACAGAATTCTCTCAATTTGATGAAACATTCAAAAGCAGCGGTCCAATAGCATTTATTTTTTTTTTGGTTGAAAATGAGATTCCTGCTACTAGTTTCCCACAGTTTGGTTTATTCATATTATGAAACAAAACTACAGCTCCAAATTTCACACAGATAACAACGTAGTTTCCTTGTCCTACTTTAGGAAAGCCATTATAAAAGAGCAGCGCTCTAGTTAATGTAGTGTCCCTAGGAACCCTCATGTTCAAATTCAGACTTCATCACTTGCTAGATATATGACCTTGAAATATGTGAACTTAATTGCTCTTAGGTTTTAATTTCCACATTTGTAAAATGAAGATTTTAATAGTACTTGACTCATAATTTATTTTGAAAATTAAATGAGATAATGCATATGAAGCACATGGTGTAATCCTTTACTTTCCTGTCTGCTATTATAAAGAAGGTATAATTTTAAATGACTTGTCTACTAGAATATAAACTCCATGACTCTAAGAGCTCTTCCAGGTTCACTTACTATGATAATTCTAGTACTGATTAATATCTCTTGAATAAATTCTTAGATCCAAAAAGTTCATAGTATAATTTGTTTGGAAAACGCCACAAGTTCTATCCTCCATTTTAATATCCATGGTGTGCTTTAACAAATAAGAAATACTGAGAACTACAGTAAAGTGGTATAAGTAACAAGTAAAGAACTCATTAACATTAGTAATAAGCATTTTCCAAAAATGCTGCCCATTCATTTTATTTCTGTGGTTCTGCTATGACCAGAATTACATGTAACACACATTTGAAAAAAAAAAAAAAATGACATTGAAATGTTATGCTCTTTTAAATAAATAAGCTCAATGGTTGAAAATGTCTAGTAAGGATACTAGGTACAAATAACAAAATACAAATTTTATTTGGAAACTATTTCAAACATTATTTTGTTATATATAGAAATACTCTCAATAATGTAATTAAGTATAAGAAAAAGTAAAAGCATCAAGCTTCTAGTTATTGACTTGTCTTCACATATATAACTAAATACATCCACACACACCCCAGAGCCAGGAAATATGAGTGCTTGTTGGTTGCTTCCATAAAGGAATACTGGATTATGACTACAAATGTCAGAGCATACCTCAAATTAAGCTCTGTTTAGTGATTATTTTTTTCTGGCTACCATTTGGTATTTCAATATAAAATAAGTAGTGTCAACATATTTAACTTGCCTTATTGGGGTCATATAGGCCAACTATTTTATTATCATGAATGTACTTCCTGTTCTGTTCTTTTACATTTTTATTTCAAGTTCTCTGGAAATGTCACATCTTTCAATAGGAATTTCAGGATACAGAATAATAATAGGGAAAACATCCTCTGCTCCAGAAAGGTCATCTTCTGAGAATTATTTAAATCCTTCATGAAATATAAAGATTGTATAGTTTTCAGAAAGAAAAGAAATAATATACTCATCTTGTACTTAGAAAACATTTTTTTTTGGTAGTGACTTGTCCATTCTACTTATAAAAGAAAATACTTGTCAAATAGCAACATGAGCTGTCACTTAATAATTTAGATTAATAGTCCCCAATACCCCTTTTTTTTCTTCATGGCTGATTTATAGAAGCAAAGTTAATCATTTATGGCTTTGATATTTAAATTGTTTCACTATTTTATATCCAATACATGGTACATATAAAAACAATATTTGTTCACGAAAAAAATGTTAAGGAGATCTGTTAGGAGATTTCTAAATAGCTTATATCAACAGTTAATTTTTCTCCTCTCAGACTTGAATATGTCTAAGGAAAAAAATGTGAAATTACTTCATCCTCTGAAACCAAATGCTAATGAATTTGCCTTGTGCTTTCAAGAAGTTCAAAATAGTTAATGCAATTGTGTTTTAAATTAAAAGAGAACTTAAATATCTCCATTTACTTCATACATTGAACTTTGCTACATCACTGTCAGCCAATAAAGAATTCAGTATAAGACTTTCTTGGATTCCATCCAAAGGTTAAAACACAAAAAGGGCCTTGTTTGCAGGTTAGCTTTTTATCACGGACCCACCAAAATGCCGAGTTGTGTAATCTCAGTGGGAGAATAATTATTTCAAACCCATAATTTCATGATTTGGTGAGGAAAGCTAGCCCTACATATAATCTTTCTTCCAGAAGAATAAAACTAACAGATACTATTATCAGTTGAGGAATATTCCATGGCCATAAAACTGCTTCCAGTGACAATGTGTAAGAAATTACCACACTGTTCAAATTCCTAATGTGAGCACAAGCAGAAGGAGGGAAAGGAGAATAATATGTTAAGAAAATCAAACCTGGAACTTCAAATTTGGATGTGAAATTATTAAAATGTCTATTAGGAAATTGTTTTTTTATTTAAAATATGAAATAAAAGATTGATAAAAATCTACCAAAATTACCATAAATTGTTCATAGTTATTTCCTTTTCAAGTGATTAGCCAAAAGTTTTAAAGAAAGAAAACTTTAAAAATCTCAGTTATCTTGTTCCTGTGATGAGCAATTGTTTGCAGTCCACGTTTGTTATGAAATATGCTGCTGAAAAATTTCCTAGTAATTTGTGCACTACAGTAGCTAGCTGGTAGTAATCATTTATGCTTAAACTTACTTGGAAGAATAGTGCAGTATACTGATATTTACTTATGTAATGCTTTTCATTCTGGAAGGAAATATTTTGTACATTTGTCACAGTACTTGAATAGAGACCTGAGTTCCCCAGCAATCATGTACGTACTTGTACTTTGCTAAAAGCTCCTACATAATGAGCATAACTACATAAATTGTTTCGCTGTTGATATGCAGATAAATCAAATTTTGATCTCAGTTCTACAAAGGAATCATGAGATAAAAATAGCTTCCATGACTGTCCTGATGAATCCTGAGCCATTCATGAAGTTGATTAATAGCATAGCAACATGCCTTGACTAAACCTAATCACTTATATATTACTTAATATTGACTAGAGGAAGTGAACAATGTGAAAACATGTTCTACCCAAATGTTCTGAAATTGTACACCTGTTTCCCAGTGACTATGAATTATTGTCTTAAGTTTTACTTATCTCTCATTTGCCATGTTTATTTTTTAAAATAACAGAAAACGTTCTTATACACTAAAGTTACCAATGATAAAAAAAGATATTAAGAGATCATTAGGAAAAGATACTTTACTACCATAGTAGTATGATGATTGATACATTATTTTAATAAAATAGCACTCACACATTTTTAAGGGTATGTTATCCAAATTATCCTTACATGGACATTAAACCCATTAAAAATCATTTCAAAAGCAACCCTGGAAAACATTTATTCCCTCTATCAACATTTTACTTCCAGAGGTTTTCTTCTCTACCATAGTTGGTTCTCCATAATTATTCAATATGCTGAATAATTAACTCTGAATCTTGCACATTTAAATCATTAATGATAAATAATACTTATGAATTTTACACCATTACTACTTTTTTCCTACAAATTATATATTAGGATCTATATTGACTCTCTATTTAATTAATTCTACCTTTTTATCTTTTTGCCTTAAAAAGTTGTGAATCTAGTATGACTTTCCTATGCATACACCAGTGAATCTCATATCATGTACATCCACAAGACTGGGTTCCTAATTAATGAATAAGCAACACTTCATGTTTGTATAAATATGTTAAAATATATTCTACTGTCATGTATAAATAAAAAGAGCAAATAGTTTTTTAAAAGTTGTGTACTAAAGAATTTGTACTAAAGAAGTACAGCATTCCCTGTCAGTTTCGCTATCAGGCTATGACAGTTAGAAGAATTTTTGTTCAGGGTGGGAGCTGACCACGCCCAAATGATACATTGATCATAATATATCAGTCAACCTGGAGATTTGAGTTCAACCATAAGCAATCAATCAATAATACCTATATGATGGTGCCTTAATAAAAAATCTCTTAATGTAGACATTAGTGCTTCTCTGATGGGTGATACTCTGTACATATTGTTATGGTCAATGGTGGGAGGGTACACATCTGGCCATTGCTCACAGCAATGAAGTGGGCTACTCACTATTCAAGGTCTGCCCCTCTGAAATCATAAGTCCACTTTCTCCTCTAAGGTATTTTGGTCACAGCAATGAGAAGCTGACTAACACAGTGACCAAACTATAGATTAACAAATATATTTCAATAAATGTCTGTCTGTCTGTGCTTCTTTCCATGCCTCTTCCACTATGAATGGATTTGAATGGATTTGAATTGCTTTCTTTTTTCATTCTTTATCTGTGTTTTTCAAAGAACAGAAGTTTGTGGGACTCTTTGGATAATATATAATTTATCATTTTTCCCAGATTATGTTTTTTGTATTGCATCTAAGAAATTATGGAGCTAAAAAACTTATAGAAGAAGATATTTGAGACCTCAAATTAGGCAAAAAGTTTAGATACAATTCCCAAATCACAGTCTATAAAAGAAAGAAATGGATAATGTCTTATCAAAATTAAAAATAAAAACATTGTGTTGAAAGACAGCTAAAAGATTGGAAAAATAAACCACAGTCAGTGAGAAAACATTTGAAAATCAGGTATTTGATAAAATATATGTTTTCAGATTATGTAAAAAATTTAAAAACTCGATAATGAGAAAATAATAAAACAGACAAGATTTGAATAGATTTTAATAATGATAGGTAGTTGGCAAATAATTAACATCATCATGGAAATGCAAATTAATGATACATTTTGTCCTTTGTTTTATGTACCTCAAGAGGTAAATGCAACATCACTTTGGAGCATACAAAAATCCAGTTGCTATTGTACAATTTTTTGAAAAAGCTATCCTTTCTTGGCTAAATTATTTTAATGCCTTCAACAATAATCAGTTGTCCATACATCTGTGAGTTTATTTATGAATTTCTATCCTACTCTATCTATAGACCAAAACCACTTTTATCTTATTCTCTTCTATTTGTTAATCTTTAATTTTATGTTTTGATTGACACAGAAATCCAAAGATCACATTGTACATAATAAATATAAGCATCAGGTGTTTATCATTATAACAAATTTGAGATAAGGTAACGTTAATAACCCAACTTTGTTTTATTTTCAATATTTTTCTGGCTATTACAATTCCTTTATAGTTCCATATAAATTTTAGAATTAGCTTATCAATTTTTTAACATCCTCCCGAAAATAAAATAAAACTTCTGGAATTTCAAATAAGCTTGTCAGAAATCTACAGATCAAGAAGTTGAGGAGACATAAATTCCTTTTTGTTAATTAAGCTTATTTTTTTACCTGAACATAAGAGCATAAAAATGTGCATATTAATGAACCTAGAAATTGTACCTGTTAAAGGGGTACCATGTGATGTTTCAATATATGTATATACTGTGTAATGTTCAATCAGTTAAAGATATCTATCTCCTCATTTGTTGTTTATGGTGAAAACATTCAAAATCTTTTATTCTTGCTTTTTGAAATGTACTGTGCTTAACAGTATTGAATCTCCCAATCTATGACTATAATACATCTCTCCATTTATTAAGAACTTTTTAGCCAGGCAAAGTGGCACATGCCTGTAAGTGGCTCTGGAGGTTGAGGCTGGAAGATCACAAGTTAGCAAAACCCTGCCTCAAAATTTAAAAAATAAGAAAGGAATGAGGATGTAGCTTAGTGGCTAAGTGCCCCTGTTTTCAATCTGTTGTTCAAAAAAAAAAAAAAAGAAAAAGAAAAAAGAAAAAAAGATGCTTTTTAAATTTTCTATAGTAATACTTTATAATATTTTTCAGTATGCAGGTCTTTCACATCTTTTTGAATATTTACCCATCATATTGCATCACATTTTTAATTTTAATAAAGTGCTCTTTTATAATTTCAACTTTAGTTCTTTCTTTGATCAAGTAATTAGAATTTAATTTTTGCTTATAGATCTTTTATCCACAACCTTGCTAAATTCACTTGTTAGATCTAATAACTTTTGTAGATTCCATTAGATTCTTTACAAATCACATCATCTCTGAAATATGAGTTTGATTTATTTCTTTCCAATATAGATGATATTTCTTAGCTTTGCCTTATTATACAAATTAGAATATCTAGAATGTTGGTTAATGAAAATGGTAAGGAAAAGCATCTTTGCCTTGCTCCTATCTTATGGGAAAGTTATTTTGTCTTTTACCATAGAGCATGATGTTGACTTCAGGATATTTTTGTTTCCCCCAAGAACTTCTGTTGAATTTCAACAAAAACTTGTTGTGATTTCTTGGGAAGAGTATATTATTTTTCTTTTTTAGTTTATTAACATAACATTGCTTGCTTTTTTAGCTAAACCAACTTTGCATTATCAGGCTAAACCCCAAATCATAAGATATTATTTTTATATATTTATTGATTCAATTACTAAAATTTTGTTGAGAATTTCCATGCTGACGTTCATGAAGATATTGGTTTATAGTTTTATTTTGCTCTATTTTATTCTACTGCACTTGCCTTTTTTTGTATCAGGGTATTGTTAGCATTATAGAATGTGATGGGAAGTATTCCTGTGCTTCATATTTCTGAAAGATCTTGTATATAACATCGTGTAATTTTGATTAAAAAATATACACATCCATTTATCTATTTTTCATCACTCATCACATGTAAGCACTGTTTCCAATCTGACATTATTTATACTACACTAACTTCTGGGTGGTAGGAACTAGAACAATTTGTTTTTCTGTATATATTTGTACATTGATTATATGTTTATAAGCACACATGGTGTATTTTTAATAATCACATGAATCTATCAATTAAAATAATAAAATTTAATACAGTATTCTGTAATTAAACAAATAGATACTGCTATCATTTAAAATGAATTACTAGAGGAACATATTTTTCAACATATTTCCTTCAGAACCACTGGTTTATCCAGAGTCCTGTAAGGTGATCATCAGTGAGGGTGGTTTTGGGGAAATAAACATTAAATTTGTCACCTCTATTTACCAATTTCAAACTTATGATTAGTAACTATTTTTAAAAATATATTTTACTGATTATAATTTTATTCTAAAGGATTAAATATACATTTCAGACTATTCTGGTCACTAAGTCATATTTTTTAGCTATCAGGATGCAATTCATCTCACTTTATTGTCAGTAAATTTAAGTATTAATATTTATGATAGCTAAATTTTAAATAATGTCTAATCTTCATTTCACAAAATGTTGTAAAAGTGGTAAATTACAACTTGAAAAAGATAAAATGATGTAAATACTTAAAATCTATGAGAAATCATTAGTGACATTATGAGGGAATGACACTTCAGAGTTTGAATAAAATATGTGTGGATTTGTGAACACCTAGCAACTACTCTATCACATCAGAGAATTTTTAAAAATATAAGAAGTATAGAAAAAAAATAATTTTATTTCTTCATTGTTAAGGATGCTGACATTTCTAATATTTAGTTCTTTTTTGAAATAACTTGCTCATAATATCATCGAAAGAAGACTTGGAAACAGAAACTTATTTTTAAAATTATTTTTAGTCTACAAGAATGCCACTTAAAATTTGCTATTTTTCTTTCTTTAAATGGGAAGTTTCCAAATCGTCCTTAAGTAAAGTTTCTTCATCTGAAAATAACAACCTAAGTGTCTCATTTTAGTTATGTATATGTAAAAAAGGAAAGTATGCATTATTTGGGGGAAATAATAATACCTGACCTGGAATCAGCTGGAGACTTAGGTAAGATTTTTGGAAGACAATTTAAAAAATGATCTTCCCAATGCACTATTTCCCTTCACAAATTTATGTAAATACCAAGAAACTTTAAGGAAAAGAATATTTTCTTTAGAAAGTTCAAAATTCTGGATAAATAATAAATTGCAATCACATCTACTGAAGCAACCACTTGGATGGCCATTGAGGTTTTCCTATGGTATCTGTATCTTATGGGAGTTGGTATTCTGGTACTATGAGTGAATCCCTACTCCTGGGCCAAGAGTTTCAGAGAAAGGATGGACTGATACATAGATATGTCAAATGATGGAGAGAATTATGTGTTATCAAGAGAGTTGATATATGTGTCTAATACAGATACTGTCACGGAAAAAGTAAATGCCCATCATAAATTGTTGCTGCCCTCCAATTTTTCAATATCACTTAAAAACAATTAGCTGAAGGTTCATATTTTACAGAGTGTTCCCTCCATGTTATGATGGGTGTGCTCTAGGGTTTGATGAGTTTGGTAAGTGAATGACTTGCAGTTGTAAAGTGCTTACTGTATACCTATACATAAACATAAAAGCTATATTACTCTACACTAAGATTGTATGGCATCCCTTTACTTGTGAGCGTAGCATAGATTACTTAATGAAAATACAGTAAAACTGCCTCACTATCCTGGGAAGTAAAAAAATAAAACCTTTCATAGACTATTAAGAATGTTACCATTATAATTACAGTCTATTTCTCCTCTAAGATTAGAAAATGAAAGAAGACAGTCAGAGAAATGAAAGGCAGTGTAAAAACGCTGATATTACTCACGATTCTCCAATTATCTTGCTGATTAGCTATGATCTTTTACTAATATCAATATGTATCAGATTGTTTTGCCTATCAAGCTAATAATGCTCATTTTAATGCTGTGGGTTGTTTTCTTTGCTAGAATTATATTAATTTGGGGTGAATCAAATTCTGAAAGTCTTCAATTATATTCTTTTCTAATAATGACATAAGGAAATAAAATGAGCTTAGGGTGAATTGTAACATGACAAAAATTATTTTGGAAAGCATGCAATTTCCAAATGTGTTTGTTTTACTTGAGACCTTTATTTGTGTCTACAATTCACATTTTAAGTTTACTGAATCACAAATGGCAAATAGTAAACCACCACTGTATAATCAAGGCTTTGAATAGTCCATAATGAATAAATATGTAATGAAGTCCCATACTGTACAAACATTATGCGGGCAGGAGACCTATGTTTTAGTGATATGTGCATTTAGAGAAACAAAACAATTCAGAGGTCCTCTAGATAAAAACAAAGGGGGACAGAGGGATTATGAATTCAACGAAAGCATAAACTATAAAAATTATGGAAGTAAAGGTGGATTAAAGATTCCTTATTTATAGTGTTGGAGAAACTGACCAGTGCCTAATTGTGATCGTTCTTGTTGGGTTATACAAGCAGCTAAACAAGGGCAATTTTCCTATAAAGCTGGCATGTGAAGTCAGTCTTGGAAAAAAATATTACCTGGACTACCTTCTTAAACAGGCTCCACTGGTTGGACTCATATCCCTTGGGTTCTGCAGTTAATCAGCAAAGTATATTTTACATTTCTTCCCTACAAAGCTACTTTACACAGACTTAAATATTTAAATCTTTTACATAATTTGGCAGCATGAAGTGAAAAATGGCACTGGACTAGAATTTCTGGCCCCAGTTCTGTCACTAATCAGGTATGTGATTTAGTTAAGTCACTTAACCTCTTAAGCTACAATGTCATTATCTATAAAATATCTTCTCTGAGAGTAGAGATAAAATGAAATAATGTGCTTGGAGGAGTTTTTAAAAATTAAAATACTCCATAAATATAATTATAGATCATTCTATCAGATCCCACATTCCCTTCAATAAAGTATCTTTATTCTAATCATTATATCTTATTCAGCAAATTAAGCTACTATCACTTTTCTTCTACTTTTAACCTAATAATGTGGAAGTACAAGAAATTGTTCCCATTATCCAGCTCATAAATAAAATAGTGCTTATATATTCTTAGCGATTAGAGCTAAGTTAATTTTTAAATTAGTTACTATAATTTAATGCAACACACATTTAATAGATAAGTAAAATTATATTGTATGGCACTCCAAATAGTCCCCTAGACTAGTTTCCATTTTTCATATAAATCAGCAACTATTATTTAAAACGTATTTATAAAATTATTTTATTCTCTAGAATAAACATTGGAACAATAGTACACAATAGAACTGCTCTAATAAAGTAATGAGATGTTGAAAAATATTTGGCTATTTTAGTATGCTGTAGCTTCTCTTAACATAACTATCATGAGAAAAACAAACATAGCTGACTTCAATTTGAATATTCTTTTCATATATGCCATCGGGATCAGATTACCTGAAACTTTTCTACATCATTTCATAATCATGGAATCCTGTCATGTTAACTGGCTTCTCTGGCCCTTTGCTTCCCAATCATTAAAATTTAACCTAATCAATACTCATTTTTCTCTAATCCCATACATTTAAAATTTCATCAACAATAGAAAGTTAAAGGAGAAAAAAGCAAGCATATAGTATTAGGACTTTAGAATTATGAACAGTATTTGTACCTTAAATTGTGGTTCCACATTTTCCATGGTGAAGCAGCACACTTAATCTTGCCTACTGTACATATTTACTGAATTGGAATGGGTCAGGGTAAGAGGTTTGAATATTTAGATTCTCAGGGAAAGAGGACACAAGAAGGTACTTTCCAAGGTTTGCTCTACACACACTTCTCCGGCTACATTAGCGCTGTTCTGTCATTTCCATTCTAGCAGTCCTGAGTTTTTCTGTGTTACCTGTACACCGCATCCTATTTCTAGTCTTCTGAGCCTTCATCCATGCTGCCTTCTGTTCTCCTCGAACTTTTCCAACCAAAGAGTCCTAGTCATCCTTCAAAACTCAGACATCTCCTTTGGGAAAATTTCTGACTGTCCTTCTACTAGGCAAGATAGAATCTTACTCCCTTAACATTCCTGTAGAATGGAGAATGGTGGCATCTTTTCCTTTATTAACTAGGATGGAAATAATTCACTGCTGTTTCTGACTTCTCAGCCAGACAGGAAGATTCCGAAGGATATGAATGAGATCTTCAAAACCTTTGATCCTCAGCACTTAGTCCAATTAGTTGCATGCAGATGCTCACAATATGCTTTATGAACTGATCTGAAGAAAAACTTACTAATAATCAGGACAAAAATGAGATATTAGGAAAAAATTAGATTTGAAAAGAATAATAATTTTCTAGTACATTATAGATGAATGTTCACACTCTGAGGAAGACTATTGAGGGAACTCTGGTTAAAATAAGTGTAAAATTCACCTTTCTGATCTATTCCAATAAACAAATTAATTTTTCTTTAAATCTGCATATTATGAAATTACTTACCTCAATTAAAACGACTTCATTTTATAACCTAGCTTTGCCTCCTACAGTATTTTAAATATTGGGAGCAGATGAATAGGTGTGTACTGCTTATGGAATGAACATGATGCAAATTTTTTTGCATAATTAAATAGAAAGAAGTACAAAGACATGTTTTCACTTAACTCTCCCACTACTTTGAATGTCTAACGTCCTTTTGTTAATAAGCTAAATATTGTGTTAATTAAAACTTGGACCTCATTATAATTAAATGAATATAAGTAATGGACATATGAATATAAGTTATTTTGACCAGAACTTCCTACTCACAGTCATTTACACTAGGAAAGAGGAGTTTGATTTTCTTAATTCATAATTCACATTGTTTATATACACAGAATATTTGAGATTGGTTATTAATTTACTTTGGAGAATTAGAAAGTAAATAATATTTTAGCAACATAGGGAAAATGAAATTTGGAGTTAGACAATGGTAATCAAAAGGGAGGGTGAAGAATTCTATACCAACAAAAACATTACATGGAATTAGCACTTACAGGAAAAATTACTTCCACATAATATTAAGTTAAAACCAGGACCTTGGAATAATGATGCTCTTTTAATGATTCATAGTTGCCTTATATATATACATACTGCTTTCTGCATAATTTATTTGTGATGACCTATGTTCTGAAATTTAAATAATTCAATTATAAATAAACTTTTAGGAGTTAATCTAATGAATCTGTTCTGCTTTTATGTAGAAAAGGAAATAAGAAGTTCAGTTGAATTATGTTTGTCCTATAGAATAGTTCAATAAAACATGATTTGAAGTGGTGTATTAGGAGTTTGAGAGATGGATTTTTTCCCAATTTCCACTAGCTACCATGTGGAGTCTATTAATTCCACGCTCTAGCATATCTTTTAAAAATTATTTAATGCAATAATAATTGACTTTGGAGAATGCACATTTATAGTATTTTGCTTATAATATTTACAGATTTTTATAGCAGTTTATTTTGAATACTGTATAACCACTAGCAAATTCTGTGTTAAAGGGGCCAAAGAAAAGAATATCCATTTGTAGATAGATGATATCCATTAGGAAAAACCTAAATATACCAAAAAAGATAATAATATATACTAGTTCAATTTCATTTATAATATGAAGAAATTTTCATTGATTTTATTATAGAATGAAATCAATTATAATTTGGTGCTTTTATCAATGGGATATATTTTGCATAACAGTTAAAAGTGGAAACAATAAAATATAATACATTTTTTCTTAGTTTCTGTCTTTGTCATTTTTCTCAATTTTAGTCTTCATCAATAAAGAAGAACCATAATACCAAGGTACTCAGTTGAATATATGTTATTTTTATCATTTTCTCCCAAATTATGATGTTATCATTAGCTCTTTAAGCATCTGCATTTTTTCACATTAAGATGTTGATGTTTTCTTCAATCTCCATGTATACAATGATTAGTTAGATTAATATCATATGATGATAATAAGGTTAAAGAAAAAATACAAAAGCAGAGTAATGGAAAATTAATATTTTATAAAGGATGGATATTCATTCAAATGTCTTCTGAAACTCTATAAATTGAAAATAGCTGTTTGTGAGAACAGGGAACTACAAAAACAGAATTGTCATTCAAATAATTAATTCAATCAACATTCATGATGCAAGTAATAGTCAGTTCAAATATACAGTTTAGTGTCTGAGTTCTCATGGTGGATATTTTTCATTGAACCATTACACCATTTAATCATTTTATATATTGTTTTCAAATACCAATTTAATGCTGAGTACTGAAATGTCTATATAAGAAAGTACAAATGTGTATCAATCAAAATTTACCTTTAATAAGCTTTAATAAGCTTAGTTTCTAGATTAGAAAAGGAATATAGAGGGCTTTAATAAGTATACAACAAAATAAAAATATGACATGGACATTTGGAGAACAATATAAAGATTAAATCAAATGTCATCTAAATCACTTATAGTGTTTAGGACAAAGTACTTCACAAAAGCTGGTTTTTGTTATTACTGGTATTGTTATTGTTAACTTGTGTTTTGAGGAAGAAGGTTTAGTGTCAGTGTGGAGGCTCAATACAAATAATTTATTGGAATTTGCATGTATCCATCCTCTTCAGGTAAAAGAGCAAGGGAACGAGATGAACCAAATGGTCATTTAAAATAAAAATGGTAAGTGGAGTATATACTGTTTACAGAAAGTCCTTCATAGCATAGTATTTAAATATGTCTTTTCCAGGTGAAATGGAAGCCATCATTATGCAATCTTCTTGCATCTGTTAACTTTGTAAGAGTCACAGTGCAAACTAGGTAATTTCTCACTCCACTCAATATCTGTTTTTTATGTTCTCCTTTATAGAGTCAATGTAGATTTACCACTTTACATAAAAATAATTTCTAAATATGCAAATTAAAATTAAATATACTGAAGAAGAACCTGTGACTTACATTTCAACAACTAACCTTAAACTACACAAGTTTCTTTTTGAAGAAAATAAAGAGCCAGAAACCCTCACTATTACATTATCAATTTGGAGTCTGTGATGATGCAACTTGGGCTAGGTTTTCAGAGCCTGTGAAAAGCATCTTACCAAAAAATTCATAGTGAATACAAATATTAATATTTTTGTAAATATATGCTTATAATTTTTAAAAATCAAAGCAATTAAATTAATAGTTGAAAATTTCTCATATCTTCATTAATATACCTAAGATATGTTCAAAGTTAATGAGATATGTTCAAATTAGAGATATTTCATAACTCATAGGCAAATGCCTCTAAATATTTGTTGAAATTATTTTCATATCTCACATTCATAGTAGTTTTTACAATAATCTTCATTATTTTCATTTTTCTGTCTTCTTGCTTTATTGTTGCTATTGCATTCCATCTTGAAAAGTACCTGAATTCTACAAGTAACTGCCTTTC
The DNA here is from genome assembly GCF_902686455.1 of Sciurus vulgaris. Lineage (NCBI taxonomy): Eukaryota > Metazoa > Chordata > Mammalia > Rodentia > Sciuridae > Sciurus > Sciurus vulgaris. Next base: position 54,915,172 of record NC_136462.1, on the reverse strand, counting down.
TTACTTAGGAAAAGCAGAAGATATCACATATCTATTTATGTCTCTATTTCCCTGGTTTCCATTTGTGTTTATCTAGTCTGATTCACTTTTATCAAGGTGCTTTATCCTTGAAATTGACTTTCCAAGCTTATCAAAGGAAAACATTTTTCTGGTTTCATGCTCCCTTGCTGCTCATAAAGACAGGTTTTATTTTAGATCCAGATAGGGAAGCCCAGATCTGTTAAGGGCTTCTAACCCAAAGGGTCAAAAAGAATTAATCTAGACTTACATATAGAAAAGGAATGAAATTTAAATCTACATTTACTTTATATTGTCTTTAAGTGAGAAATATAAAATACTCCACTGATAGGTATTTTAAATCAAGTAGGAAGTTCATATAAGAAATAAATATATTTTAATTTCATAAACTGTTCAGCTGCAAAAGAGATACACATCCAAAGACAACTGAGGAGACAGGAGAAAGAAACAGCTTCAGGATTCAACCAATCCATGAAATCAGAGTTTCAACTTTTATATAGATACATATACTTCTCAACCTTTTCGGGGGTGGAAGGGAAAACAAGAACATATTCTCCTGATTTCTTAGGGAATGATGTTAAAATTCCAGATAGTGCTAAAAAATAGTTATTAAAAAAATCTTCCTTTGTCCTCATTTATTAGAAAGACAAGCCCTGCATTCTTGTTCTGGTAGATGTATAATTTATGTTCTCAAATTTTAGAAGAAGAATTCCACATAAATGCATTAATACTACCATTGTGTATTCCTTTAGATCTGTGTATTGCTTCCAATGACCTTTAAAAACCATGGCATGATATATGACCTATGATGATGAGCTATTAAGGAGGACTTCCATGCAAAATATGTTTGCTTTGGTATCAGCATTTTTTTGTCAGAGTTTCAGACTCAGTATTTCTGGAATTTATTACTCTCTGTTCTTTATCCCTAGGCACACTGCCTATTTTACTTTGATATGTGCTCCTACAGGCACAAGCGCACATATATACAAAAATATATTCAGTACATACACAACTACACAAAGAAACAAACACGTTCACACACTACATAGGGAAGAATAGTAAAAACTATACTATTTTAAAGACAATTTGACTATATTGCCATGGAAATACAGTTTTCTTCAAGGATAATCGATTTTCTATCCCCTTTTTACTTAAAGAAATACCTTCAATATGACTGAATACAGGTACACAGCACTCACCTGCTCCTCTACAAAGAATCAAAGAAACAGATGCATAGCTACATATTGAGGTGAGAGACCTAGGGGAGAACCTCAAATTTATCAGTAGCAAAACAGAAACTTTGTAAACTCCAGAGACATAAGACAGTAGTATAGCAAGAGAAACAAAGTATCCCATCACCTGCCAACTCATCAGTTGGGAAAGGAGAGCCACCCTTCTGAAGCAAGGATAAAGATGAAATAAGAGAGTCCCAGCACATTCTATCAGCACAGATACCGGCAATCTTAGCTATTAGAAAGTTTCATGGTCCTTGCAGGCTTACACTCTAAACAGATTAAACATGCCTGAAACTTGCATAGGAGTCTGGCTTTGGAAAAGTAACCTCTCAATTTTCCAGAGACTCGCCATGGTGTTTGTTATGATTTAGAGATAAGGAAACAAACAATCAAACAAACAAAAAAGACCTCATGTGATCCTTAGGGACTATTTTTAAAAACTATATGCTAACAAATGGGAAAATTTAGGATGGACAAATTTCTGAATATATGACCTATCAAAATTGAACCAAGAGATTCAAAAAAACCTGAATAGACAAATAACAACTATTTGAAATTGAATCAGCAATTCAGTCTCTCAACAAAGATAAGTCTAGGGCTGGATGACTCCACTACTGAATTTTACCATCTTTCAAATAGAACTATCAAACTTTCAAATAGAACTAACTGCAATGTTTCGTAAACTATTCCATAGAATTAAGAGACCCATTCTATGAGGGTAGCATTACCCTGTTCCCAAAACTTGACAAGGAAATGACAAAGAAATAAAACTATAGACCAATATTCCCAATGATCATAAATGCAAATATCCTCAACAAAACACCATCAAATTGAATTCGAAAGCACATCAATAAGATCATATACCATGATAAGTCAGTATCATTTCAGGGAATATAGGACGGTTTAACATATGTAAATCAATAAATGCTATAGGTCAAATAAATAGAATGAAGGATAAGAATCATGTGATAATATTAATAGGTACAGAAAAAGCATTTGATGAAATCCAATATCCTTTCATGATAAAATCCCTGAGAAAATTATGTATAGAATAATTATAGCTCAACATAATAAAGGTTATGTATGACAAACCCATAACCAACATCATACTGAATGGAGAGAATTTCCTCTAGGATTAGACACAATACAAAGCTGTACACTCTCACCAGTGTCATTCAACACAGTACCAGAAAATTTAACCAGAGCAAATAATAAAGAAATAAAAAACAAAGAGGAAAGGAGGGAATCATATTATCTTGGTTTGCAGATATGATTATATGTGTGTGTGTGTATACAAAATCAACATATAAAACATACCATGATATAAACATATCAACATATAAAAATCAGTAACTTTTCTATACATCGACAATGAACGTGCTGAGAAAGAAATCATGAAAGCAATCCCATTTACAATACTAATAAACAAAACAAAACACTAAAACAACAACAACAAAAAACAAACAAACAGAAGCCCAGGAATAAACTTAATTAAGGAAGAGAAGATGTCCACAATGAAAATAACTAAACATTAAAGAAAGAAATTTAAAATAACAATAAAATGTGGAAAAATCTTCTTATGTTCAAGATTTGAAAGCATTAACACATTTAAAATGTACATACCCAATCCAAAGAATCTATAGATTGAATGCAATTCCCATCAGAATACTAATGACATTATTACATGACTAGAGAAAAAAATCCTAAAATTCTCATGGAAGAAAACAGACCACAAACAACCAAAGCAATATTAAGCAAAAGAAATAAAAGCAAAGTTGGAGGCATCATAATAACTGATTTCAAGAAATACTACAGAGTTATAGTCACAAAACCCACATGGTAGTGGCATAAAAACAGACACAGTCCAATGAAACAGAATAGAGAACAGAAATAAATCCATAACCATACAGAATACTAATTCTTGGAAAAGGTACTGAAAATATACACTGAAGAAAGAAAATTCTCTAACAGGTGACACTGGGGAAACTGGGCACTACAAGTGTGCAATTTGAGACTTGAACCTTTTCTCTCACCCTATATAAAAATCAACTCAAAATGGATTAAGGTTCTTGATGAAAAAGTTTGAACTCTGAAACTACTAGAGGAAATCATAGGGGCATATATTTTAAGATATTGGTATAGGAAGCAAAAGTAAAAATTGACAAATGACCTTAGAGTCAAACTGAAAAGTATTTGCATTGCAAAGGAAGCAAAAAATAGAGTGAAGAGACAATTTACAGAATGTGAGAAAATATTTTCTAGCTATTTATCTGACAGAGGGTTAATATCCAGTATTTATTAAAGAAAAAAAAAACTTAAAAAAATAACAACAAAAAACAAGTATACCAATTAAAAAATGAGCAAATGATCTGAATAGATACTTCTTGAAAGAAGAAATGCAAATGACAATAAATATAAAAAATGCCATCAGGAAAATGCAAATACAAACAACAAGGTACTATCTCACCCCAGTTAGAATGACTATTATTAAAAAATAAATAAAAAAATAAAAAAATAAAAATTGCTGGTGAGAATGTTGAGAAAAAGTAGCCCTTATGCATTATTGGTGGGGATGTAAATTGGTATAGACCTTGAGGAAAACAGTATAGAGTTTTCTCAAAAACTAAAACTAGAATTATCATATTTTTCAACTATCCTTTTCTTGAGTCTATATTTGAAAGAAGTGAATTTGGCATACAAAAGAGATATCAGCATGGCCATGTTTATTGAACACTGTTCACAGTAGCTAAGAAATAGAATCAGTTAACATACCATTTAATAGACAAAGGGATAAAGAAAATATGGTACATATGCCAAATGGAGTATTATTCAGTCTTAAAGAAGAATGAAATTCTGTCATTTGCACCAAAATGAATGGATGCAGAGGATTATGTTAGGCAAAATAAACCAGCCTCAGAAAGATAAGTATGGCATGTTGTCTCATCAGTAGGAGCTAGGGAAAAAAAAAAAAAAAAGACAATCTGAAGGAAGAAAGAAGGATTTAAAGTACCTGTCTTGTATTTTAAAAGAGACAAGTGACAAGGTATGCTTTAACTTCAAACTAAGGACTGCGTGAGTGTAAAGGGGTGAGAGATTAGAATATTGGTGAATAGTCAATATAAAATGTATGCACATACGGGAATATTACAATGAATCACATTAATTTGTATATCTGACCTGTGTTATTAGTTATAATTTAAAAAATAAAAGAAGCTCCTTTAATAATTCATGCGATTGTGACAGGACAGACTAAATTGGAGAGGATGACGATTAAAATCTAAAGTACTCTAAATAATAAGATATTTATGAGTTGTGCCTTCTGTTAGCAGTGACAGCTAAGAAGTAAAGATCTCACCTAAGTGGAAATGAATGAAAGACCTAACAAAGAGAAATTGTTTATATAGAGAAAGGCTAATGGTGGGTATCTAGGAACACTGATAATTCATTCTAAGTATCTTTCTTTATCCACCCCTTCTCCCAGTTTATGGAATCCTTCAATAATCCATTCTGCTTCTTAAGTTAAAACTGCTTTAGAAAAATTATGAAGAGATTATGTCCAATGGATGAAGCTATGTGAGGGGAACATTATAGTTACTAAGGGAGGGATCATAGTGAGGTGGACAGTGAGAACACTGGAGGCTGTCACAGTGAGAGGTTCTCAGGAGAAATGAGACTCCCAGAAAGTAGGCTAGGCAATTTCCCAAATCAATTGTAGAGCTTAAGGCATTTTATAAAGAAGACTAAATTGAGAGAATAAAAACAAAGTAAGAGGGTTGGGGGAAATCTTTTTAATTATTCACAATATGTATCTATTGGTATAGATGAACTCAGTTGTAAAAATATATGTAAACACATATGGTTGTCAGGACAAAGCATGATTATCTACCATTTCTTCATTTCAGTTCACATAGGTCCCTTTTTATCACCTACAAATTTCTTTCTGCTTTCAGATTAGATTACAATTTTAGGTAGTGTACAGAGTACCTTTAATTTTTATCTAAATTCCCCTTATCTAGCACAGAAATTAACACATTATTATTGGCTGAATTAATATTTATTAAATGAATTGATTAAAGTAAATGTTAATTGGCAGGATTAATGAAAGCTTTTCAAATTAAATATTGATTTAAAATTTTAAATTATAAGAAATAGTTTTGTTACCTTGGAAAAGAACAAGGTATTTAGCAATAAAGTATGCATAACTAAATCAAGAATCAAAACAATGTTAATGTCTTGAGTTTAATTGTGTAGGAAGAATAGTCATTATTTTGACCAAATTAGAAGAAATAAGAAAGTATACAAAACAATCATGCCGAGTTAAAAAAAAAAAAAAGATACACTGTAAGTCTATAGTAAGTCTACAGATGTACTTTAATAATTTGTTTTTATTGTTTCAATTTACTGTTGTTATTTTTGCTCTTCTTTCTTTCATTTTTTTTTTTTTTCCTTTAACACTGATTGAATCTAGGGGTTCTTTACCACTTAGTTACATACTCAGTCTTGTCCTTTTTATTTTTTATTTTGAGACAGGTTTTCAATAAGTTATTATTGAGGCTGCCCTTAATCTTGTGATCCTCCTGCCTCAGTCTCCCAAATTGTTGGGATTACAGGTATGAACTTCCACTCCTGGCTCTTCTTGCTGTTTTTCAAAAATATGTCTAAAAGAATGTATAACATTCAACATTTTATATGGACAAATGAAGAAAACTATTGTCTACCTGGTAAAAAAAAAAATGAAATACTTTAGAAGACCACCCTCAAATATAAACTGAATTTAGGTAGCATTATTATTGCTTAAAGGAGATTGTATAAATTTTTTATTTGTTAACTTTAAGATCAATGAATATAGGAAGTTTATTTTCAGCAGACTTATATTTGAATCTTATACATACTGAGTTCAACTTTGCAGGCTCAATAAAACAAAGAACAACTTAGTCAACAAAATCTGAAAAACTGAGTTTAAGGTATTGACATTCTGAGATCAAATGTCAACAAAGAATAAGTACTTGCAAATCATCATTTTTTTTCATTTGTGGGAACCTCATTACCTTATAATAACATGATTAAATACATCAGTGCTAAGTGATTCTCTGGATGAGCAAGTCAAAATATGAAAATATCAAACTACTAGAGCCTAAAGTTGGGGGCATACGGTCAGATATAACTCTTCAACAACACTGGATTATTTAGACATTAATGTCAAAACCCAGGAATTATGGTAAAGTTATAATCTGGGATTAAGGATGAGAATGGTCTGTTTCTCATTTTAAGAAGTATAAAGAAAGGGAAAACATCAAGTATTTCTTATGTAGAAATCTAGAGAAAACCAGCCTGATATTTTAAAATAGACAAGTGACAAGGTGTACTTCAACTTAAAAAAAAAAAAAAAGGATAGATCTAAAGTATCATCTCTGAAGGCATGTATATACATATGTGTGGGTGTATTGGTGGTGTGCATGGAGGGATGAAAAGGGAGAGGAATAGACAGGAGACTTAAAGGGAGGAGAAAACAGGAGAGAGGAACTTCTAAGAGTAAGAATCTCAAAAGCTAAGAAAATATTCATATTTCCCCAAGACTGTGGATGTTGCCCAAGATCAAAATGGGCATTTTAATTCAACTTTTTTTAAAACTGCAGATAAATTCTAATGTGTGTATGCTGAACAAATTAGTTTGTCTTATCCAAATGAACAGATATAGTACATTTCAAACATTGGGATAAAAACTTATTTCTAACAGATTGCTTTGAAGAAAACAATCTTTAGAAACTTCTCAAAACAGAGACTTGCCAAAAGAAAAGGGAAATGTAATTTTTAAATTAGTTATTTAACATAAAATAGCTTTTGAAAGAGACATACTAATTTGAGGGCTACCATATCTTTCCCTTGCAATGTAAAGTGTATCTTCTTTACAGATAAGCTGCAAAGAATATCTACATAAAAACAGACATACAAACAAATATGAAATCATTTAAGTTGATTACCAAATATTGTGTTTCTCTTCATATTTATGCAGATGTTTGGCTACATCAAGAAGGAACCCTTCGGAAGTGTTCTTAATAAGATAGCACCATAGTCTCTAAAATAAGTAATTGCAAAGTAACACATTTTTGAGTTATGATATTTGAACTAATATATGGAATCTGTATTCTACTTATGATCATCTGAATTATATGATAGTTAAACATAAAGCAAGCAATAGAAGAGATTAAGGTAAGATTCACAAGAGGACAAACTTTATAAACCTTCAAAATTTTAATTCATCTGGCACTAAAATCTTGTCATTACACTAACAATGCTTTTTGAATAAGATCTCATACATACTGAATTTTTTCTAGATGCAACAGTTTCAAATGAACAGGTATGCATAATTGTGTCTCTAAAAATATTCTTCAAAAATTTATGTCTTTGTTAGAATATACACCTGAGTTATTTTTTTGTTTCTTTTTTAAATTTTATTTTTTGTTAATATTTTTTATTTTTACAAACTGCATTTTGATTCATTGTACACAAATGGGATACAACTTTTCATTCCTATGGTTATTTTAACACTGGGAACTTGTTGCAATGAAATTTTAGCATCCATGCATCCTCTCTTTAATTCAAACATGCAATTCTAGGAGATTGCTGCTATAATTAATAAGATATGTGGTTTTGTTTATATGCATTAATATAAATAAGACAATTTTGTTGTTAACATTTTTCACACTTGACACTTACTTAAGAGAAATCATCTTACTATAGCCTTCATTTCCATAGAAATTTTGGTAGTAAAGACAAATCATGCATTAAAATTGGCACTGCTAGAATTAGGAATACATTGCCAGAATTAAAATCTACCCTAAATATTTACAGTTTCCTTTTCTCCTATTTTAGAAAGCACCTATAGTTGTAGCTATGGTGAAAACTGCATAGATATCATTGGGTCTTCATTAACAAAATTGCAGCTGAATAATATAATTACACATATTTCAAAGAATATTAATGGTGAAATGGTCTTTAATTGATCCTTGAAGACAAGAGAGTGGGCTTATAGATATGACTTTGAGGATGTTCATGACAAAGGGGATGGAATTACAAAAAGGCATTGAGTTAAAAAATGATAGGATAATGAACATTGTTCATTATATTATAACATTGAACATGACCTCAAGAAGAGTGGAAAATACTGTTTGGAAGTCCTAGAGACAGAACTTCTGATCACAGATAATGAGTAGCCATAGAGAGTTTCCAGAGAGCAAACAGCACTTACATTTATACCTCTGCTACAGAGTGTGGCTTCTTAAGTCAAGCCAGTCATATCCAACTGGAGGTAATCCTTGGGCGAGCATTAAATGGGACGAGCTTTGGTTTCAAGTAGACCTGGAAAGGAGAACCACTAAGTGTGGAGCAAACATAGAATCGCATCCATAGTTGAGAAGATGGCAGTGTTTAAGCTCTTAGAACGTACTACACATTCTTGCCCACAATGGTTACACAAGAATACTCTTTCAATTGCAATTGAATGTGTTCCTACTGATGAAAAAGGAGTACATCTGCCAGCAACATCAGGAAGGGAAAAAAGATAATCACAGGTCAGGGGAAAATGGTAGGAATTTCTTACAGAAGGCAAATGGGTCTTACCTTTGAAAATGACAGTTGAAATTGAAAAGAAGGAATGGATCTGAGAAGTTTTTGTTTGTTTGTTGTTTGTTTTTTTTTAAGAAAGGTAACAGGGAGTACTAGCTACATGTCAAACACTGGACTAAAATCTTTTGAGGAATCATATGATTTGATTCTTAGAGAAATGTATAACATAATGAAATTTATTTCCATCATAAATATATGAATAAAAAGCAATCTTGAGAAGTTATGGTGAAGGTAGAAAATCTGGAATTCAAACCATGTCTATAATATCAGAATCTAATATCTTAATTTTCAGTGCATGCTGGGTAAAAGGGAAGAGAGAATAGTGATTCAGATCTAGTAACAGAGAAGATAGGCATCCTTTTAGATGGGATAAGAATGTGAAAGGAGAAAAAATTACTCAGGAAAATCACTGGAAGTTTAATTTTAGCCACATTTGATTTTTAAATTCATCAGGAAACTGAATTGGTATTTTGCAAAAGCTAGCTGAGCAACTCAGATACAATTTTGGGGGAAGATCTGCATAGTAATGACAATATAAGTCACTATATTGCCAACAAAGTGAATGTAGAGTAAGAAGATAGTAGGACCAAAATCTGATTTGGAGATAGGAAGAATAAATAACAATCAACACATGACTTCAAGATAAAAACAGAATTAGAATGCACAGAGTCAAAAGGCAAGGAAGAAAATGCATTAAAAGGAATCAGTGTTTGTTCAAAAAAACATGTCCTCCGCATGGAGCCAAGGTTGAGATAGATAGTCAGATGCATGGAAAGATATATAGATAAGGAGATATACATCACAAGCTTTAGGATCTCTCTAAATCTTGCATCTGTGTGTGTGTATGTGTGTCATTTATTGCCTGATATATTTGTACATTAGGGTTTTTAGTGATTACTTGAAGTGAAAATTTCACATACCCAAATTATTTACATAAAATACTATATTCATCATATTATGTTGTACACTAGTCAGTTGCCTTGTGAATAAGAACTTATATCTTCAGACACTAGAATCATCAAATTGTTGACACCAATGTACAAAAGGAAACTGAGAACACTGAAGGGTTACCAGAATACCATTATATCCACACATTTCATTGCAAATAACCTAACTGATGAGAAGGTACTTCCCATTTTTCTTAAATGCCATTGTATTTCCCATCCATTTTAATATTTCCCACCCTTAATTAATTTTGCACAATTATATACCTTAGGTTATGGAACAATGTTTTCAATAAGAACATTCTGTATTCCATTTCTCAAGAAAATAATAAATAATAAGATCCATACATTCACTAACTTTCCAAAAGCACTTGGACTTCCTTCTCTTCAAAAATAGTTTAAAATTAATGAGAAAGAATAATTTTCACATTTGAAATATATCTTGTAAATGTAAAATCAAGGGAGAATTTCTTTCAATTTCACAATGCATGATCAGCTTAAACTCCAAAATTTCCTTTTGAAGAACTTTTGCTTTTGTTTAGTACAATCTTTAAGGTTTCAATAAAACACTGGTTAGAAGAAAGGAACTCATAAGAAGGATCTAAATGAACTAGTGGAACAGCAGGATATAAAGACATGCCTTGCCAAAGCCAGATATGAAGACAAAAGACCTATAAGGAAAGAGGCACAACAGTACACAGGTGAGACGAAAAGCAAGTTTAATTAAAAAAAGAAAGGGTGCTGAAAATGCACTTGCCTATTTTATGGTCAGATAAAGAACAACGTAAGAGTGAAATAACTGCTATGTATGCTTAGCCTGTTAGATGAAAGAGTAGATACACTTAAAGTGCTTTAAAAAAAAACATAACCACCTTTTCCACTTCATTAGAATTTGACCTCACATAAAATTCTACTTCTGATTCCCACAATAACCTGACAAGGAAAGAATGTCAACTAGGATCTTGGGAGACATTTCTATACTAAACTGCTTCCAGATAGGGAAGAATGTTAATATTTGATAGGAAGCCATCACTTTGAACTGAGGACATTGATTCTTGTAACTGACATTTCTCTTCAAGGACTCTGGATGTTATTCATGTAGATTGCTTACAAGAGATACAGGCTGTAGTAGGGCAGAACATTGTGTCACATTTCTTATGCCCAGAGTAGGTAGATTTTGCCTCCTTGTAGATAAGATGGCTTCTCAACAATGGTGCATGACCTAGGGTGATTTTGCCAGTCAGTTGACAATGACCGAAGATACTTTTCATTGTTATGACATGGGGAGAGGAGATGTTACTGGCATATAAAGTTTAAAGGCCAGAGATGCTTCTAAGTATCCTACAATTGGCAGGCTAGGCCCTCACTCTCCAACAAATAATTATACTTTGGCAAAAAAATTCTATGTTGGGAGACTACCATATGTATTTGGGACCTTAAAAGTATCCTTGGCTTGTACTCAATAGATGACAATAGCATCCCTTTTCCTCCAGTCAAGAAAATAGAAAATACTTACTTTCTTTTTTAAAGATTCCCGGGGGATGGGATATGGAGGGCATACTCTGTCTTATATCCTTTCAAGTGAATTTTATGCCAAATGTGCTCTGTAAAAAATCCCATGAGTTTGAAAGTAGTTGAAACTAACATCCTTTGAAGTTTATACAATAGAGGAGTTTACTATAAAGTAAAAGTTATTAATATGATATAGGATAATATAATCCAATAGATACCAGAACAAAATAAAGTGGCTGATATTAAGTATTAAATATGATATTGCATTAAACAATTGATGATCCAGAAAGATAAAAGTGCTAATAATAACATAAAACTGAAAATTCTACATGAACAATGATTGCAGGTGGTTTAAATACTCTGGTGAATGTGTGTCTCTGGTTTGAGGGTTAGAAAATTATGTCTTTTCTTCAGAGAACTGGACTTTGATTTATCACTTCTTGATTTACTTATTGTGCACTGACTGAGAAAATTATTTTCGGTGCTGGGGATTCAAGTCAGACCTTGGCACATGCTGGGCAAGTACTCTACCAAGCACTCCCAGCCCTTAAAGTACCTTTCTGACATTCAGATTCTTACACTGTTACCTAATGTCTAAAGTATTCATTGTTTTCTTACCAAGATCCATGTCTTTTTCATACCTCATATATCCATCTACAATAAATATATTTTGGTGTTTTTTTTAAAAATAAACTGACAACATCATAGGCATGTTCATGTGATATATTATTGTTCACCTCTATGTGTGATTTATTTTAATGGTCTATTATTATTACCTTCTTATTTTCATGTGACCAATCAAAGTAATTAGAAAATACCTAAAATTGACATTTTGATGAATACACTAATTTTTGGAAGAAAGACAAATCCCTTTTTAAATAAGAGGGATTATAAAGGAGAAGAATTATTTTTGTTGTATGAATATACTTCTATATGTTTATGTTGACTTCTCTTAGAACAGAATATATTATAGTACAGTGAAAAGTCCCTGGGGTGGGGAAGATACTAAACATCTTCACTCAAAATACATTTTAATTAACCCCATATCTGAAGTGTTTCAAGGGTAAACATAACCTTGAAGCATTACGAAAATGCTTTTATTATCCACTTGAATTCATTTCTGCACAATTCAGATGAGCAGGAAGACTGAGCTGACAAGATCAATACACACAGGCTATGACTGGGTTAGGCTGTAGTTTTAATCATCCTCTTTAACTAGCAGGTTTCTTTATCACTTCTTTGTATAATGTTGAAAATTAAATTATAATAGATAAACTTTTTCTTTATATTAAGTTATGGTGGTGCCTACATTAAGACAGCAGCAGAGATGAAATCAGAAAAAAAATAATGGGCTTATTTTCTTTACATGAGGCATGTACTTGATGAACTCATCCTTTTTCCAGGTGATATAATGGATAGTATCTATGCTCTGCACTGAGAAATGCCTTACAGAGCGAAAGTTCCTTTCTATTTTCTTAGACAATTTTCTTAGATGCTTATGTACCCTGTGATGATTATGGATGATACTATACTCTCTGGAAGAATGAAGAAACACAGAGCCAGGAGGATGCTCAGGATAGCAGAAGCATTTCAGCTAAAGTGAATTCATCCTAGGAATGTACTAGAAAATAGCATGTATACTTAAAATGTTCAATTTTCAGATATTCAGAAGTAATGAGTATCCATGGGGAAATGAAGTAATACATATGTGTATGATATGTTGACTTGAAATAATAATTCTAGAACTTATTTTATACAGAATTTAAATTGGACATCATCTTACAAATTTTTTTTTTTATTTTTTAAGAAAAAACATTAAGTACAGGAAGAAGGGGGAGGGTATTTAGGGAAATATGTAAATAATAAAGTTTTTAAAATATTAACATTGCCTCACAGTTCAGGTGATCAATGTTTGTATTAACTACTAAAAAATCACAAAGAAACTAATATGGCCAATTAATTAAATTAAAGGAATACTGTGGAATAAACACTAAGTTCTATTTAATAATTAACATTAAAATATGAAAAATGAAAGCTTAAAATATTAATATCTTCTTTGTAAACCAAAGACTTTCTTCAGCCTACATTCTTGTGGAGTATAATATAAATTTTCCCAGTGAGAAGAAAAAAAATCAAGAATCTATTACCAAATACTTTTAGTTATAAACTTTCCCCTAGAACAGAGACCTTGACAGTGAATCAGTAAATCAAGAATCTACTTATTTGTCAAGTATTGCTTCTTATTTTCACCTGTGAGGAGTTTAAATTACAGTAGAAATGGATCAACTATATTTAATAAAAACAATAACACAGGGTGCTATAGTCTGAATATTTCTGCCCCCTCACATTCACAGATTGAAACTTAATGACCAATTAGAAAGTGGGACTTTGAGGAGGTAACTAGCTAATGAAGGAATTCACTCTAATAAAAGGGATAAATACACTTTTAAAAGAGCCCCCATAGAGGTAAATAGCCCTTTCCACCATGTAAGTTCACAGCTAGACAACAAGCTTGGAAACTGAGTGCCCTCTCCCTTGATCTTAGACTTCCCAGCCAAGCAAGTGTAAGAAATTTCTGTTGTTTTTTTATAGCATCCTGAGTGGACTAAGACATACATAGAGTATATAAGAAATAATTTGCAAGTAAGAAAATGGATGTTTCGATAAAAGGATACTGGATATGAGATGAAATTAAAATTATAGTCATGATGATAATAATGATATCCACTGTGTACTATATGATAAGCAATATTTGCATTACTTTACAAAATTATTTAAATCTTAAATACTAATTGAAAAACAGAAACATTTTTTCATATTCAGAAATAAGAAAACCAAAGCTCAGAGACATTAAGATGCTTGCCAAGAGTCATATATATTGTAATAAGAGGTAAAACTAAGATTCTATTGGGCAAAGAAAATTCCCTAAATGCTCCCTTCAAAGTTGTCTGTACAGTGGCATTGCGTATACAATCTTGATGCAATCATCCCTTGATACATTTTGAAAATACTTTGAACTTACCATGAATGTTTCTGACATAATCTTTTGATTATCCACGGGGTACTTCATTTTATAGAAGGGAACCATAGGCCATTAGAATCAAGTGACTTTAGTGAAAGAAGTGTATTCACTTTGAAAATGAAAACTTTGTGTAAACATTGTACAAGAAGTGTTTAGAAGCATTTATTTGTGTTGCTCAAACTAACTCTATAGACAATAAATATTCCAGGAGAGTTCTACAGAAGGCAACAGTGGAAACTGATAATTCTGAAAGAAATATACCATCTGATGTATGTGTTCAAACTGAAATTTCTCCTTGAAATTCTAGTTTGTTGTTATTGTTGCTGTTGTTGATCTTTCATAGTGCTGGGGATTCAACCAAGGGCCTGTGCACACTATGCAAGTGCTCTACCCATGAGCTACATCCCCAGAAACTGCCTTACGGTTCTAAGTTGTCCTGCACAGACTAAGGGCAGGCAGTTTCTATGGAACTGGCAAAGAAGAACCTTCATAGTAGTCACAGAGAAGCATTCTAAAGAGGTGGTACTTAACCACATCTCACCTGGTAAAAAAGACTTGAAGAGTGGGTATAAACAGGAAACGAGCAATAGGAGCCTAGACTGAAAGATAACATTGAATTATCATGTTTATGAGACTGAGAAGAGATGAATTGATTTATTAAGGAAAATAAGAAATCCAGCTAGGTAAGTAGGGCTTTCCAGGCTACCAGGCTGAAATCCATTTTACTGCTGTTTATAAATTAGTATTTTTTTCTATGTACTTATGAATTCCTTTGGGTAGGATTCAACATTTTCCTGTGTGAATATGGCAAATAGCCCCCTTATTTTCACTATTATCAAAAGTTTGGTGTTTTTTTTTTTTTTAATATTAGCTTTATATTAGTTTGTAGTAACACTTATATTTCCAGAACAATTTTGCTTTTTAAAAAATCCAAATAGTAGTTATGTTTGTTCAATAGGTGATTATATACATCTCAGTAGTACAGAGAGCTACTCTGTAATTTGTCTAATAGGGAACATATAACAGTTACATTAGTTTCCAATCTGTCTTTAATTTTCTTTTTATTTATAAAATTATAGATGTACATTTATGTGTAAAACAGTTTTAGAATTTATCAATGTAATTAACTTTTCAAAACAGGAAATCTTGAACTAAAGTACATAGTTCAAGTTCTTAAAATGATGTTCTTAAGAGTTATAATAATTTTTTTTTTCTTGCTCTCTCTCTCTCTCTCTCTCTCTCTCTCTCTCTCTGCTACTGGGGATTGAACCTGGGAGTGCTTAACTACTAAGCCACATTCCCAGTGCCTTTTATTTTTTCTATTTTGAGACAGGAGCTCACAAAATTGCTCCAGGCCTTACTAGGTTGCTAAAGCTGACTTTGAAATTGTAACCCCCAAGTTGCTGGGGTTACAGGCGGGCACCACTGCACTCAGCAAGAGTAAAAATAATTTGACATATTCTTCCTCAGTATATTTCGGCACTTACACATCAAACTGCATGCAAGAAGTCCTCAGATACATCTGAAACACATGTTTTAAAAAGACATGCAAGAAGCAAAAAAAAAAAAAAAAATTATTTCTTTACATACATATTTTATATGTATATATTTATATACATATATACACACATGCACACACACACATATATATGATAATCTTATTTTGTTTTTTATGAAAACATATGTCAGCTCAATAAATTTACTGAATAGCTATAATGTAAAAAACATTATCCTGGGAATACAAAATATAAAACATAACCTGTGAACCACAATGATGAAACTAATTGCTGAGGATGATATAAACACATATGTATGTGTGTATACATATGCATGCGCTTGTATGTATAAAATAACTATTTTATATCTCATATCAATATTTATTACATTTGTAATAGCTATTTAGTAAAAGCATATCATTTTCATATTAAAAAAATCACTATAAAAGAACGTTTTTCATTTCTAAAGTATTACAGGATTCCTGCATTATTAGTTTTACAAGAGTCAATCAGTTTTAGGTAGGCCTGGGGTCTGATCATTTTGACAGAGAGCATAGTCCTGGAACATGAACCTCTGATTCACTCAGGAATATTCTAGAGCGGTTATCAGTTGTTTGAACTTGGCAAATACTTAGACAAATATCCAGATTCCTCAGAAGAGTTGGAAGTACATGAAAGGGAATGACCTGAAGGACTTGGTGATATCCTCACCTGGAGCTGGGAAGACTGCTGGCATCTGGTCACCTTTGTGGGCAGGGCAGAAAGGCTTGCTGCTGAGAGGAATGCTGTTGGTTTATACACTTCTCTATAAAGTCCACTTGGGACCCAGATAAATTGCACCTTTGTACCTACATTAAAAGAACTAAACTTTGCCTGTATCTCAGTGTCTTTTATCAATTGCATCCCTGACACAACAGAGGCAACTGTGCCAGTTTTTTTTTATCATTCACTATTGTATGATTGAATTTTAATATCTTGCACTGAATTTGACATTTTCTCAACAAGAGTAATAACAGTAATGTCACTGTATCTTTATTAGCTCTTAAATTTATGGATTTAGTTTCTTTTAAGAGCAAATATAAAGTCCACAATGTCTACAATATTTTGTCAGAACTGTGATTGAGATTTCAATCAAAACAGTTTAAAAATTATCTTGTTCAGCTTTCACAATTAAACACTTATTTGTTAGGATAAATCAGGCAGAGATTCAGCACCTAAGACCTGTCTGAATTATCTCTGTATTTCCAGGTAATTATGTAATCCACTGTAACAACTTCTGATATATAAACAAAGAATTTCAATGATTGGGTCTCCACAATTTAATGTAAGGAATTCTTTAAAATAAATGGATAATTTGGGAAAAAGTAATGCAATTGCACGAAGTAGAAACAAACTGCAAAACAAGAGTATCAGAACCTGAATTAGCCATTATTTCCAGTCTTTACATTGCCTCATTGTACCTGGATGCTTTTTTTGTTTTTCTTTTTGTTTTATACCAGGGATTGAACCCCAGGGTGTTCAACCACTAAGTCACATCCCCAGTCCTTTTTCTATATTTTTACTTAGAGATAGGATCTTGCTGAGTTACTTAGGGCTTCACTAAGTTGCTGAGGCTGGCTTTGAACTTGCCATCCTCCTGCTTCAGCCTCCTGAGCTCTGGGATTACATGTGTGCCACTGCACCCAACACCTAGATGGTTTTTAACCAATAATTTTGTGATTCTTTGGCATCAACCACCCAGTAACACCATTGTATTCATCACATACACAAAAATACAACTTTGTTTCTAATAGTGAAGTAGTAAGCATATTAAGGGAACACTAGCAATAAGGTAGAAACACTTCCTCTTAATCCAATTTCAAAGTTCACCTCCTTTTACCCATAGAATAACAATGTCATTTCTTCCCTTATGCCCATACTGAATAACAGAAAAGGAAATTACTTACACTGAACAATGAGCTGCACCAAGGCTTCTCTTGGCTTCACATTGAATCCATTGTATTGGCTGGTCTGACATCTGTACATTCCTGACATTTCCCTAGACACATTTACAATCCTCAGTGTTCCATCATAACTCTCCATTTGCATTGACCCATCAGGCATTGCAACTTCTTTATCTGCTCTAGACCAAAGGATGATGGGTTTAGGTTTTCCAGTGACTTGACATTGCAGTTCTATTGTGTCTCCTTCTCTGGTGACCAAAGGTGATTTTTCCTGTGGAACAGTCAGATTGGGTGGAACTTGAAATGGGAAAAAGAAAATTTTTCAAGGTTAGTATAAACTGGTAAAAACATATTCAGGCACAGAAAATCATAAGGAAACAATTTCTGCTGGTTGAAGAAATGTGACAATTCAGGTGACAAACAATAGAGAGACCATTGGAATGATGGAACATACCCTCACTTAAAAAAATTCTAAATTGTTTTCATTGAACATTCTCAAAATGAGGGCTTCAAACATTACCACAATAAATAAGATATTAAGTTGGAAAATGGTCAATATAAGAAAAAAATCCATTAAATGACTTTCACTATCAGTCATTAGCTGGGTGTTTTATATCTACTTTTGACAGCAGAGTGGATCCTGCTTGCTGAGGGTAGGGTTCATCTGCATAAATCTGGGAATCAGTGTAAATGCAAATCTTAGAAAGAGGAGAAGGAGGAATCTGAGATATAAAATGAAAAGTTTGACTCTGGTTTAAAAACTGTTGCTAACATTAATGATCTGCTTTCTCATTGTGGTAGTGAATGGAAAAACTGGATCATATGCTTAAATAATCCATTATATTCACCTCTTTTAGACTTTTAATTTTTAACATTTGAATTTCATATGATGCTACTTTAAAATATTTTAAAGTCACATGAATATGAATAGTTTGCCATTGCATGGTCACTATTTCTATGAAACTAATTTTAAGTAAGTTTTCAAAATATATATCAATGAAAATAAAAGTCAGAACTTTTTTAAAGTTAATTTCTGATTTTGCTGAACATATTAGGGAAAATTAAATTTATTTTATGGTAATTACTGTGTAGCACTATATGCATTTTAAGATTTAGTGAAAAACATGAACTAATATGAGGGAATTACTACATAATGATTTTTCTATTATCATATATTTCATTAGGAGTTTTTAAATTTCTTCTACATTTGTATATACATTCATGTAGGTTTTTATAACTGTATCTATCAAAAATCACAAGCAAACCAGAATGCTAGAAATAAGAATAACCAGAAACATAAATATCCTTTTTCTTCTAATTAATGTCATAAGCTCCTTTGAAAGTTGTATAGCATATGGATTAAAAGATTTATTCTCCTATCTAGTATTACATTGCTTCAGTTTACAGATAGAAACAAAACTCTAGACTTACAATTATTTTCCAGCTAATATCAAAAAATAAATACAAGTCTAAAGAGATTCCAAAATTATCTTACTATTCAAGTATTTTCATTTTAATCTTTCATTTATTTCAAGTTAAAAAAACTAGCAATATGATGCATAGCATTTGAAACAACTACTATCTTCTTGAAGAAGACATATACATCGTACAAATTGACATTAAAGATGTTTTTAAATGGCTGCATTTTTAAAACTTAAATGATTTCTTAAAATTTATAATTTTGTAGATATAAACAATAATTTAGTCAAATAATTTGATATTTTTGAAATGAATCACAAAGCAATGATGCAAATCTAAGCAACATTTTATAGTAATATGCTTGGGGTGGAACTGCAGTATTTATTCACCCTTCATGATTGTTATACAAAATTAGCATTTATTATACCCCTACTATGTTCCAGGCACTGATAGATATTTTAAATGTTTGTATAATTCCCTTACTGTCTTAAAGCCAAATATTTAATACTAAATTTTAATGAATGAGAATATTGCGAATAAGATATGATAAATAGTTTGACTTAAACAGAACACAAATTCAGGACAATTCACAGCAGATAGCCAAGGCAGAGACAATTCCTGGAATAGGCTCCAAGAAATGATGGTGTCTGGAATTAATAACTTAGAGTTAGCACTGGAAAAAATTCTTGCTAATTTCTTGGTGATATTCAAAGGGGCAACATAATGCAAGAATGTGGGGGAGTATTTGATATGTATTTTGGAAAATTATGTATCTTATACCATATTATATTTATATTATATTCATCCATTTCAGAATATTTTCCATATTTCAAAATGTATTATAAGATATACCAACCTATATAAATACCCAAATTTTGATAATTTCCTATAAATTAAATGAAAAGGATATTATAAATTAAGTGATTTTATTAACAGTGTTAGCTCTTGAAATATTCAATCCATATCACTTCCAAAAGTAAGTCACATGACCATGGCCAAGAACAACTACTCTCAGTATTGATTTCTCCAGTTTTGGAACTATGAATTAGCACTCCATGATGAGCCTCATGGAACGAATAGTTAAAAGTCAATGACAGAAGTGAATATTTAAACACCTTATAACTTTAAGCCATTCTAATAAAAATCGATCCTCAAATAGTTCTAAATTTTAAAAGATTATGATAAATAATTCAAAACTTCCCTCTGTAAATTTTTTTTTGTTATTCACTTATTTGGAAAAGCTTTTTTCCCTAGTTAAAGTCACAGAAATTTAAGCCTCAGTTTAAATCTTAATAACTTTACTATAGAGTTTTGAACAAATTAACAAATTAACACAGGTTATATAGTAAATAGCAAAACTAACTAAAAGATGCTTTAATACTTCTTCTAAAAGACTTTAAATCTTGAAATCAAAGCTAAACCTTTCTCTACAACCCTCTTGGTCAAAAGAACTTAAGATTTCCCAAAGCTTTTATTAGCATTATTTTTCCAATATGCAATGAATTTTCTACCTGCTAAAACACTATACAAAACTCTTAATTATTACTGTAAGTTTTCCATTGCAAGATCTTATAAATTCTCATGGTCTCATGAAGTTTTCTTTGTTTTTTTTTTATATGGATAATACATATTTTAACTTTCACCTCAAGGTTTTCCAGCCTATGATTGCAATCTATTTGTATATTCCGAAAGTATTTCAAATCTTCAAATCAAAACACCACTTATTTCTCAACTTAGTTAATAGTTAACATATCACATTTGCTGATTAAAAACCACAGTTTTCTTTGTTTCAACATTTCCTCTTGTCCACTATTTCCAAACAGATGTCAAATCCTGTTTCTATATTTAAAAAAATTGTCATACCTGCCTATTTTTCATGTACATGAGCAGATTTCTCAGTAGTAATTATTTTCCTTTCTTGTGACAGTCCCCTAAGTAGTGTCTGTCACCAGCCTCATTCTTCCAGGTCTCCTACTACCCTCTTGTAAACTTTATCATCATAAATGCAATTTTGTCCATGTCACTAGGAGAACTAGAAACCTCAGTGAGAGTGCTCAATGTAACACTGCTTTAATAATAGTAAAAAAACCTGAAAACAGCCTAATGGCTTTCTTAAACAATTCATGGAACAGTCACATAATAGAATATGACAGAACCTTTTTAAATGATGATGTAATAGTCTTCTATTTATTGATAAAGATGCTTATATTAAATGAAAAGAGCATGTTAGTGAATAGTATGAATGACTGTAACTACAATTATTGAACAAAACATGTTATCCTGCAGTAGGAACAGTGGTATGCAATTCTTACATAGTATATAGGCAGGTTTTAGCTGTTCACCCCTCTTCTTCCACACACACAAATATACACATACAAACACACACACAATTTGTAAGATAACAGACATGTTAATTTGCTTCATTACAGTAACCACTATCTATATGTATCCCATAACATCATGTTCTAAACCTCAAATATCTATATAGTAAAATTATTTTTAAAGAAAAAATAACAGTGAATGTTAGCAGGGAGCTTCTTGAGGAGGAGAATATATATGCTGTATTTTTATATTGTCAGCATTTAGCACACTATCTCTCACATATTAGAAACTTGGTAGAAAAGTTAACAACTAATATATAAATTAATACAGTAAGGCAGTTGGGCATTGACTCTGGGAAGATAAGGAGATATATATGGGGAAATATCTAGAGGAAAAGAAAGTCCAGAAGGAACTATGTCAAAACACTGAGAGTAGTTTTATTTAAATGCAATATTATTGATAAATTTTATTTTCTTCCTATATTTTCCTTCATTTTGCAATTTTATGCAATACAAGCAATACATATTAGTATACTACAGGCTCCAAGAAGCCCAGAGAAACCTTAAATATCAATTTGATCTATTTTCCAAAGCTCATTCAATAAAAACCTCATTTTTTAGTCACACAAATATATCCCTCTGGAAATGATGTTCCCTGAGGACCAAGTGTGAGAGACATTCCTCCTCAACTGCTCACTCCTGATAACCATCACTGACTTCAAGTTTCACTGCTTAGTTAATTCTCTGCTTGGGAGTAACTAGTTCATTCCGCTGTTCAGGGTGTTTGGCCCTTGCTGCCTCCCCACCCTCCTGCACACCCCATGTGTAGAAACCATGTTCACATGTTCCTACTTCTGTGGAAACTTTGCCCTCCCCTAGGCTGACCTGGTCATTCATGGTGGTTACCGAATGTTGCATTAAGAGTTGTATACCATTTTAACCTGCATTTGTGGCCCTCCTCTGTATTTTCCCCCATGTATGTCTCTATGACCAGACAGCCCCTTGACGGTACAGAGTCTCTTACTCTAGCACACAAGCCTGGTGCCTGGCTCTAAGGCCTGGCACAGATCAGGAAGGTGTGAAATCACTAAGAGGGGAGTAAGGGAGAGGGAGAATGGAGGGTAAGAAGGTATAAAGAGAAATAACTGTAAATATATTAGATACCAGAAGTAAACACAATAAATAAAAACCATGCACCATTTAGAATAAAACTGACAATAATACCATATAGTAATTCTCCAATTAATAATGCAAGTAAGTGGTAGAGTCATGAAATATGCTGTTAAGTTAGATTTCTGGTTTAACTCTTGAGATTTGTGGGGTATTGAGAGAGTTAGGAGAGTCAGAAAAGGACTCTTTCAGTGTCTTTTTACGTCTTCTTTCACTTAAACATATGTAGGGATAAACTCTGAATTGAATTTTAAAAAGAGAGGAAAAGGCCATTTGAGGACATGTCATTTAATTTTACTGAGATGGTTTATGTCTTCATTTATAAAATATTGTCTCACAATGAAAACATTACCAAATTAAGCACAAACACTTGAAATGTCTTCACTTCTTGAGGTCCACACTTCTTCATAATGTACTTGCTAGAAAAAGAGCCCCACCAAATAAAAATACAGGTACTTTTTCTGACATATATTTTAGATAGCCCTTGCTTTGATTTTTCTTGTCTGAAATGTTACTGTAGGAGATGCTGCAATCAGAGAAACTTGAAAAACATGATATTAAACCAGTTTCTCCTTCCAAACATAAAAAAATAGACAATTTGAACAAATTGGATTTCTGTCAACTTTTCCATTGTATCACAGACTGTAAAATAGAACAAACAAAGAGAAGGAAAATATTTTCATTTCTTTATTGAGAAGAAAGCTAAGGAAATTAGATCTTTAGTCTTTACTTGAAAAATGACTGTTTTATTTGCCTTACTGAACAGAATGTGGGGGAAGCTTAGTTCCTTTGAACTATGTGACAAAATACCATGATGCCTGAAACAAAGACAGGTAAACATGCCTATGTACTCATTGATTTAAAATGTATTAGCATTTGTCAGGTGTGGTGGAGCATGCCTGTAATCTCAGATACTCCAGAGGCTGAGTCAGGAGGATCTCAAGTTCAAGGAAAGCCTGGGTAATTTCATGAGACCTTGTCTCAAAATACAGAATGAACAGGGTTGGGTATATAACTTAGTGGTAAAGAGCCTTTGAGTCCAACTCCAAGTACCAACAAAATAAATAGGTAAAATAAAATAAATTAACGTTTATACTACAATTTAATAGTAAATATTAAAACAAAATTGTAGCTTGGAACATATTATGATTTTTATAAAGAAATTAGTAGAATTTCCCCATCAAGGCAACCAGCTTCATTCTTAAAAAATCCAAGTATAGCACTAATTCAATTATACTTCAATTTGGGGCAAAATTGTTAATAATAGATATATGTGTTCTAGAATGGAATGAACAATCTATACTAAACATATAAATAAGATTTCAAAGAAATTATGTGCTTATAAATGACACTTACAGGCCAAAGTTCCAGAATTCACATGTTGGCCAGCTATAAATAATTGTTTAAAAAGACTGAAGCAAATAATGAATTTGTAGATATAACCAATCCAAATGAACATAATCTAATGTATATTTGTGCATGTTCATTTTCTTCAAAAACCATAGATAGGTTTAAAAATTTTACTACACACTGAATTTTCCTGTGCTATGAGTTTCACCCTTGGTGATCTACCACCCAAGATGCCAAGGTAAAAACATCGTCATTGCAGACTTTCTAGTTTTGGAGGACAGATACTGCGTGCATCACACATGAGTGATTTCTCAAGATCTGTTTGCAGTTCTCAATCTCGTTTTTGGCTGGCACTTTTCAGATGAGTTTTAAAAGCCTGAGAGATGCACTTGGGTATATTCAGATTTTGAGGTTTTGACAAATCATAAATTCATTTCACATGAAACTAAATACTTAGCAGTTATAACAATTGCCATTGGGACATCAGTAATGACATCTCATAATGAACTGTGGTGTAAATAAGACAAACCACTAGTTAAATAAAACTGTCAGCATGCTTGTTGTAACTCCACTAATTCCTCTTCTACTCAGGAAAACATACTCAGAGTAAAGAGCAAAATGTTATAATTGTAATCTTTATTTTAAAACCTCTGTACACTAATATTAAAAAATATTATAATCACCACATACCTCACAGCTGATTTGAACACTTCACTAAAATTGGGAGTAATTGCCTTAATACCCAAATTTATAAGAATACCTGTTCAGTGGCCATTGAAAAATATTCATATGATGATATAAGGCAAATTTGAGAATTTCCTTCAAGTTAAAATTGATTCATATTCAAGTCTTGATAATACTTTTAAACTAATAAATGTAATCTACTTTTAGTCAGATTAATGATTATGTGTCAATTAAAATAATATAATAAGGTGAGATGGGAAGATAAGCAGGGTGACAAAAGAAATACAATGCTAAAGGTTCCTCACTTGTTAATTCATCTCTGCCTCCAAAGCAAAGAAGAAAAGAAAAAAAAAAAAAAAACACAACACTTACCATTTCTGAACTAATCTTTCTTAAAAATCATGTCAGTCTACCCTTGGCATATTTATAGTGGCTCCCCATTTTCCAGGACAGAAAGACTAAATTACATTGCTTGTTTTCCATCTTACCTGCCAAGTCTTAATACACCTTGGTATTTCTACAGAAAGTTCTCTACTCAGTTGAGGCAGGACTTTCAATCTGATTAACACATTTGGTTCATTCTCAACTGCTCACCTTCTAAACAGAAATGAGTTTAATATTACCATAACTTTTCAATGATTCTCCTCCATTCTTTAGGCCCAGTTTAAGCTTTCTGAAATATTTAGTCTTTCCTGATTTCTGCATCCATGTCTCTACAAATTAGAGTATGTCCAATGAACTCTATTTCAGCCATGTTGAAGTATGCAATCCCTTTCATATATACTAAAGCACGCTGGTGTCAGCACATGGATCTTTCTGTTTCTTCAGTAGCTCCCACACTGTGTGATGAGCTAATGTATTTTATAAATGCTTAAAAAATTCTTGAATGATAGATGGAGCATCAAAGTTGCTAAGCAACCAAGGTAAGAAAACTTTTGGTGAGTGATTACCTTTTGATTATCCAAAGCTTAATTATTAAGCCCAAATTTCAAGATCATTTTTCGCTTCTCCATTCTTCCTTTTAAAAATTCACACAAAAATTATTTCTATAATGTTAGCACTTCAACTATTGTTTGATCTGGCAATAGCTGTGACACAAGGAGGTAAAGATAATATTCTAAAAGTCAGAATAATTTGGTAGTATTGAACAATTTGTTCCATGATTTTCCTCACTTAGCAATTAAAGACTTGCTTGTTTATAATAGAATGTCAATGTGGACTCATAAGAGTTTTATAACTTAGAGTCCTATGGGTAAATTACATATGAGACAAGCACTTATTTATAAATATGCCTTCACACCAGATGGTATGCCTACTCTTTCTGTCCATGATATGAATTAGCATAAATACATCTCTTATTATACTCTGCAAATAAAAATTGCCTTTTATTTTTGCACCAACACACTTTTAAGACTCTCACCCATAATAAATCAGAAGATGCTCACAAAATCAGATTGACAATATTTTACAGATCTAGGAACAGAGCAGGAAGAAAGCCCACATTGAAAACAAACATGATGTTAAAATACCACAGCATTTGCATCTGGATACTCTAAAGGGAAACGTACATTCATACACACACATGCACAATGCTTATTTTTCGTAAGAGTTGGGAAACCTTATTAGAATGGTATTGTTAGTTATTTGAAACATATGGGGAGAGGCAGGATCCTGGAGGTAGCAACTCTGAAGGTTTGGTACTGGAGGATGGAGGACATGCAGTGCCATTCAATCAGGAAAACAGGTTTGGCAGGCAACAGTTGTGGCTGTTCCAACTTCCCTCTCCCAGCAGGTGTTGCTATGGCACAAGAATAGTCTCTGAGGGATTCGATAGAACACAAAGTGTAAGATGAAAGAACAAAATAGAAAAACATTCTCTGCATGGCATTCATATTTTTCCCTGCTACACAAGCTGAAAGACCAGTCACAAATAAGCACAGGTTCTATTCTTGTTGCCTCACAAACAGATAAGTTGAATGGGAGTTGGCTCAGGTTGCTTAAGTACCATTTGGTTAATTTTTCAAGTAACATGATTTGTTATGATCTTCACACAATTTGGTTTTCTAACTCGAGCTTATAATAAAATATTTTCTAGAAACAGCAAAATAAACCTCTATTAGTAATATAATCTTCTACTAACCTCTTTGGAAGAAGATGTAAAAGTATACTTTTTTTCTTTTTCTAATCTCCCTCCCTTGATTTATTGCATGTGTTTCTCAGACACTAAAATACATAAATGAACAACAGTCACTGATTAGGTATAAAGTCTCACTTGTAGAAAAAAATTTTTTTCTTAAACAACCAAATAAGCAAACAGAAGTCAGATCTTTCAGCTTGCTAATGATTCAAATTACATTATAAAGTTAGCAGAAAGGAATATGAACTAGACTGAGATTATGGACAGTACAAGGCAGGCAGTTGTTTATTTTTGCAATAATAAAGGGGCATTTATAAGGGTCAAAGCACCCAATAAGGTCATAAGTCATTTTATTATTAAGCTATAACTAGATCATTCCGTAAAGAAATAATCAACCTAAAAATATTTCTGGAAAAAAGGGACAGATTCCTCCACTTACCATTTTTATTCATTTCAAGTTCAGTTTTTTTTTTAATAAAGTGCAGAGTAAATCTGGAAACCTGCAGTTATGTGGGTATAATTAACTAATTTTAACTTATTACAAATTTATTATTGCACTCCAAATATTATATTATTCAGAAAGATAATAGACAAGAGACACAGCTAAAAAGCTGAGTTCCAAATTCCTACAATTTTTATATTCTGTAACATATTTGCATTCATGTCTACTTTCTATTAAAAATGATGTCATGATTTATCCAAATACATTTATGGATCCATATATATGTATATTATCCCTTTAATTACTAGCAAGCACTCAGGGAGTAACCAATGGCAGGATTCCATATATAAAAGTTTGTACTTTAACTAGAGTTAATATATTTTAACACATTTTTGAGCCCTTTCAATAGGCAGATATGCTAAGACTGGAGGCAAGAAGTATAAGCCATTCACCACCTTCCAGAATTACACTATGTGTTGTAGAAACTTATTAAAACTGAGGCTTCTTAGTAGCTGGTAATAGCCCATTGTTATTTCTTAATTAGAGAAGCCTTTTTAAGAGTTTGGAAAAACTGTAAGAGTGCAAGATTAGAAATATGACACAGACTCAGGACCTAACCCATGTTCTAGCTCTGTAATCTTGATAATGGGAAGTCCAAAACTCAGATTCATTGTCTGAAAATTAGTATATTATACAAAATAGTATATTATGCAAACTAAAGATATTAGACAAGAAATGCATCTCTAAAAAGTTGTCTAATGATGAAAAGAAAACTCAATAATAATTTAAAGATAAAATGGTACAATGCATAGGACAGTATCCAATTAACTGTAAAGCACGTTGAGTTTTGAAATATACTTGTGAAGAATAAGGCATAGGTCAGGCTGCCTAGATTCAAACCTCAGCTCCGTTGCCTGTCAGCTGGAAGACCTTGAGTAGAATATCCAGCCTGCATCTCATCTCTCGATATATATAAAGTGAGCAAAATAGTACCTACTTTCCTTTTTCCTTTCATAAGATGTTAAACTCAAGTTATAGGTTAGAATACACATAAAATGTCAGTTATTATTGTTTTCTTATCATTGTCCTTCATTAATGCAATATCAATTACTGTACTTGATTATTATGCATAGATTCAGATACTGAAGGCATAGATTAGGTTTTGCTCATACATGCATATAACATCAAATAAATGTTCATATAAGTAAAGGATAAAAATATAGTTTTGTACATAAATCTCATTGCTATTATCAGGTGTCCAGAAGATGCATATACATTTTAGATAAGGACACTGTTAGAAGAAAATAACATTTGGGAAAGGGAAAAGATAATCTGAATAGTGAGAAGCACCTCCAAAGTTATCCAAGGATAGGAGGTTGCATTTGTCTGCCACTAGACAAATATATTTTGATATTACCACA
Source organism: Sciurus vulgaris (assembly GCF_902686455.1). NCBI lineage: Eukaryota > Metazoa > Chordata > Mammalia > Rodentia > Sciuridae > Sciurus > Sciurus vulgaris. The sequence goes on along the minus strand of NC_136462.1, from coordinate 54,886,432 downwards.
AAATGGCACATAATACAGATATCCCGGCTCTCATTCTATTTCTATGAAGTAATGAGGTTTGGACATCCCTAAATACATCTATTCCTCTCTTATGAGGATGACAAAATGTCAATGGTGTCCATTTTCACAAAGGTCAGGGTGTTACCATGAAAACCAGGGACCAGAAAGTAAAAACGCTGTCTGATCATGTTAATTATGTCACTGCTTTCCTGTGGATGAAGGAATTCTAAATTAAAAGGAAGATAAGCTATAAATTATATATCAAATGCATCTTATGAAAGCAAAGATACTTTAAAGCAATCTGTAATTTACTTTCTAGAGCAACTGTTGCTTTCAGTGGTAAACTCTTCCATGCAGAATAGCTAGAAAAATCAATTTACCTCTACAATGAAAAGGCCATTTGTCTCCTTATAGAACCCATGTGACACCATTAGGCCTCTTATAAATGATCACTCTGGACAATGCCTGTGGTTTACAAATTCCCTAATTACACCACTTATTGTACACCACTGAAGCTGCCTTATCCTGTGGAAATACATACTATCACCATCTTAATAAACATTTCAACATAAAATGAAGCTGGCTCTTTCATGCTTTATCAAGAGCAAAAATAAATGACCAGGAAACACAATGTTCCATCATCAAATCAGTGCCACATGTTCTTTAAAGCAAATGAGGTCTTAATTAACAAATCCGTTAGTAGATAACTGGTCAATTAAAAAAATAGGAGGAAGGTTTTCTTGTAATGCATGAAGTACTTATTAACAAATATTCTACTGATGCATGATTGCATTTTATGATCAATTTTGCTGGTCGGAGAAGTATAAAATGCTACAATAAAATACGGACATATTTTAAAACCACATAAAAACTCATACAATGTCATCATTTGGAATGATATATAACTCATTCCGAGGGTGAATAGAGTTTAGTGAAATTCTATTAATATGGTTTTACATTGCATTTTATTTTCAAGCAAGGATATTTCTGTTTAAATGTCAACTAAATCTATTTTGTTTACAAGTATTATTTAGATAGACTTGGTAAAAGTGGACTACTTATGTTTCATTTAGAGTGGACTGTAATTCATGCTAAATGCATTTTAGACAGACATTTGAACTGCTTACCATTTTATTATTTCTACTTCACATATTTAAATTACCCATTCATTTTATATTGTACATAGAACATTTTGGAAAGTGCAGTGACATTTTTCTCCTTTTACATATTTTTAATCTAGTCATTATTAGTGACTGAAGCTCTATAAAATATGAAAAATTCTGAATATTCTAATCTGTCATGTACTTGAGAGGAGGCTAGTGTTCTCAGTTATTCCTTCCTCTCTGATCACCATCATGTACCCTTTTCTACAGCTGTCTGTCCTGATCCTGAGCTTCCTGGTAGGCTGACTGTCATCTCACAGGACTCTCATGTTCTAATTCTTCAGTCAAACAGAGCAAAAGGCATGCTGTGTTTTGAGGTTTTTCAGATGGATTCACTCATTAAAATACCCTTCTGACAGTGCATATCTGGAGCCTGAAATCTCATTACTTGAATTCAGTTCATTGAGAGATTGTGAGTTTTGGGTGAAGAACCCAGGTTCTATAGCCAGAATTGACCAATTGTTCACAATGTATGCCTCTACTTAGTAAAAATTACTTATACTTTTTTCTAATTTGTAGTTAAAGTGAGTTTTGTCACAATACCTACTTCAAATGATAACCTGAGTACCAACTCTAAAGTGTTTAGTCCAGCAACTAGAATATAGTAAATATGCCAGACATCTTTGTGTGTGTGTGTGTGTGTGTGTGTGTGTGTGTGTGTGTGTGTGTGAATAAGAGTTGTACATTATGTGGATTGTAATACTTTGAAATGCTTTAGCATATGGTGATGTTTTGTTTCTTAAATTGGGTGTAGACATATCTGTTTACTGTTTATGCTGCATGTTTACACCCATGCATTTTTCTGAAGTTTGGAATGCTACTACAAAAGTTAAAAAAAATCACTATAAACAATGTGATCTCTATTAGTGTGCTTGAGTTTTAATATATTATAGTTTTAATATATTCTAGTAATATTATTCATATTTAATTATACCACTCAAACCCAAACCATGTGTCCACTGATTTCAGAGAGCTAGGATAAGACAAATATCATTGTCTTAAATTCCTATAGAGATATTTTAATTGAGCATAATGTGGAAAAGATCTTCTTTAGTGAAAATACGACTGGTGAATCTATGTGCATTAGTTAGAAGAGATAAGGTCCCTCCCCAATTCTGTGGGTGGATATAAGACTGACAAGCATAACCTACCATCCTAACACTCTTCCAAGTGATCTTCTTGGACTAGGACTCTTGAGAATCTTATAAACCCTACAACTCAGCATGGGGTCACATGATCCAGTTCCTTTCAGAATATTCTAACACCCGAGGAACCCTCTCATACAAGGCCTTTGCCAAACAGATGGGACAGATATCAGAATTCCCTGAGAAAGTAAAGAGAAATATCTACTTAATCTAAAATCTTAGTGCATGCTGAAAGCTCTCACATTGGATTTAGAATCTGAAATTGAAAACTCAAGTTTGGCTATAGCTGTAGAAAATGAAAAGAATAAACTTTTGCGTCCCATTTTCTTCTCTGTAAAATTAAAGGTAATAAGTAATCTGTAAGTGTCCTTAGTGTTTAAAAACTATGCTAATAATTAAGACAAAAGATTTTTTAAGATATTTTATGAAATAGGAATCTGGGGATTCACACCAATAATCCTTATTTTATTTATTTAAAAATATTCACAATACAGCTGGGCAAGGTGACACACATCTGTAATCCCAGCAACTCAGGGGGTTCAGTAGGGGTATTAAAAATTGAAGGCCAACCTAAGCAATTTAGCAAGACCCTGTCTCAAAATAAAAAGGCTGGGGCTGAATCTCAGTGTTAAATGCCTCTGGGTTCAATCCCCAGCACAGCAACAAATGAACAAACAAATAACATCAAAACCTAACTAAAAATATTCATCAGGGTACAGTGGCACAGGCACGTAATTCCAGCTGTTTGGGAGGTTGAGGCACAAAGATTGCAAATTTTAGGACAGTCTTGGCAAATCTGAGGCCTGCCTCAGCAACTTGATGAGACTGCCTCAAAATAAAAAGAAAAAAGTGCCCAGGATGTAGTTTAATAGTGAAGTGTTCCTGAGTTCTTTGTGGTACTTCTAGCACCACAATAAGAATAAATAAACGAACCAAAAATAAAACTATTCAGAATATATAAATATCCTAATATTGGACTACTCATATTCTAATTTAATGGCTCTCCAAATTTTCCTGTACTCTCTTTTCCAAACCTCACTGATACCCATCAAAAAAAGATGAATAATTCTAAACATTACAAAAATTAATGAGTCCCTTTTGACATTGAAAAAAATATTTATTAGCTAGGAGATTTTATGGGAACCAAAGCCAGAATATTTTCTCCAATATGTGGATGCTTATTCACAATAAGGTGGGGGTACTAGGAAAGAATAGAGTTACTTTAGATTAGGTAGAGGGAAGTGAAGGGAGGGAAAGAGGTGGGGGTAGGAAGGAAAGTAGAGTGAAAGATATTATTACTTTATATATATATATATATATGGCTGCACATCTGATATGATCCTACAACATGTACAATCAGAAAAATGAGAAATTATACTCCATTTACATATGACTTATCAAAACACATAAATACATTCTACTGTCATGTCTAACTAATTAGAAAAAATAATTTAAAAAAGATTTTTAAATTAATAATAGTTCTAGTTTCTATTTTGGAACGCAAGAAGTAAGTGACTTTGATTTCAGACATTTTAGACTGCAAAGTGAAACTTAAAGACATCACATACAAATTAAATCACTATAGTGACTGTTCTATCTAATGCCAGAAGATCTACGGTCCTAGAAATTTTTCTAAGACAGAGAAAAATGAAAACCAAACTGTTTGTTTATGGATCTAGTCAGTACAGCTACTTCTATTTACTTCTCTGTCCCCCAGTTACCTAATGGCAGATTAGCAGTGCACTGTGAACATAAGAATGTGAAATGTTGTCCCAAGTGCCTATGTGATGAAAATAGCAGCATTTCCCAAATCTTTATCTTCTCCTATAGTCGAAAGAGTCAGGGTGATTCTGGCACTGTACTTTTAAAATAATATATCTCAATTTATATTTCATTATTAACTATACATTTAAAGAAGAAATCTATTCTTCATCAGTTATTTATCATTTTTTAACTCAAGTAAATTATTTCTAGTTATAATTCTAAATGCAAATTAGGGAACTAACCAATGATTTTTCCTTTCCCTATTAGATTAAAGAAAACTATACTTAGTCATTTTAAATTCAAATAGTTCCTATGTTCCTCTTGCTTGTATTAGAAAGGGATAAAATGTATAGGAAGCATAAATTAGGTGTACATACTTCTTTATCGTTGATTACTTTGATAGAAGATGAAAATTTCAAAACATTGAATTCCACCAAGTAAAGAATGTGCTCAAATTTGGAACAGTAATTAAACAGAAGCCCTTAGGCACCTTTAGACTATAAGCTTTAAAGAGAACCTTTGTTGTGATATTTGGGTATTTTAAGATGATAATTTCAAGGAATTATAAATCCAATGTTATTTACATAATTATATAGATGCAACTTTATGTGAGCAAATTATAAGATGAAAATATAACTAATGTTTATTGAATCATTATAGAAAATAGATAATTTAATGCAATAAATTTATGTTTTCCCCTGAAATAAAAAGTAAAAATGGTAACATATTTATAGATCCCAAAATAAGTTGCAACCAAGAATGTTTTAAATATTCCCTCTCATTCCTGTAAGTGCCATTTAAAAAAGAGGATCAATACAGTCATTACCTCCTCGTTTATAATGCCACCTGTGGCCTAAGAAGATGCCACACAATCTGGGGATAGGTGTTCTTTATATCAAAATGCCATATTTAAAATACGATAATCTCCTTCCTTCTCTCCTAGTCTCCCCTTCCTCTTTTGTCCCACTACTTCATTTCAATTTCTCTCTTTTTTGCCCTTCCTCTCTTGTTGAAGACTCTTTCTTCCACTTACGGGAAAATAAGATCTGTTTCTATTATCAAAATCTAAGCATCAGTACTAACATATCAGGGAAAAAATAAAGCATTTAGATGCTTTTTCATGCTGATGAAGAAGTACTGAAAGTCATGAACACATTATAAATACAGAATATTTTCCTCTGGGTTTTCTCCTTTTCTGTACAAATTGGCCTGTTCTTTTTCCTTGACTTCCAATGGTCACTCTTATGGCTTCCACTTTTTCCAACATTTCCCTGAACATATTTTGACTTGGCTGTTTATTCTCTTCTTGACCCATTGTGTTTCTAATGAATGCAATTACTTACAAAGTCTTTGTTTAATTCTATCCTTTCTCCTGATCATCACAACTTATTTTCTAATTGGTCACCAGAAACACAAGGATATTTTGCCATCCCCTCAGCTACAAATAATACCAAACTAATTTGTTCTTTCAAACACCTTTTACAATCACCCTAGGTGCCCTTCAACAGATGAATGGATAACTGTGGTATATATACACAAAGGAGTATTACTCAGACATTAAAAAGAATAACTTTGTGACATTTGCTGGTAAATGGATGGAACTGGAACATGCCAAGTGAAATAAGCCAGTCCCAAAAAACACAAAGGCTGAGTGTTCTCTCTGATATGTGGATGCTAACACACAATAAGGTGGGGGGAGAGAGGAATAGAAGTTCATTTGATTAGACAAAGGGTAAAAAAGAGAAGGGAGGGGAAATGGGGAAAGGAATAGAAAAGACAGTAAAATGAATGGGACATAACTTTCCTATGTGAATACATGACCAATGTAACTCCACATCATGTACAGCCACTATTAGAACGGGAATAGAATTAGAATGGGATCCTAAGTAGAATAAGCTATACTCCATGTATGTCTAGTATGTCAAAATATATTCTACTGTCATATATATATAAAAACATATATATAAAATATCTCTCACAATGTAAAATCCCTAAGTCAGTACTTGGTATTACCACAGTAAAAATATAAGGCTGATGGTTTATAATCACAGAAATATTAGCATTTTAGAAGGGATGAAAAAACTCGACCAAGATGGTAGTTTTCAATTATGAGTATTTAATGGTGTGTGTGCATGTGTATATGTGGAAAGTCAGACTCCTTTGTCGAACATAAACTTTACATAGAAGATATGTAAAAGAGAAACATATTTTGTTCTGAAGTTGGGAGAAGAAATGGGGGGTAGTGAAATGTATTTCTTGTGAGAATATTCCAAATAATTTCTAATTCCCATGAAAACACTACTTGGAAATGTTACCCAACTGATACCTTCATTCTATAGATTAAAAGTTTTGAGGTCCAAGCAGACCCAAGATCATAAAGGTACTAAGTGGTAAATTTAGGCCTGGACCCAAGTCCAGGGCCTGCACTACATTACATTGCTTGACGTCAATCAGGCTCTTTCTTAAATTGACTCGAGAGCACTGGTCATTGACTTAACTGCCCCTTAATAAGAGAGGTTGTGATTGTTCCTGAGCACCTCATTGATTCCTATCAATCTCTCCAGCTGAATAAATTGTACCTCCATACACATAATCAATCTCTAATTTTTTTCTTCTGTTCCTTTTTTACTCATTCTATTTCTTCAAATTCCATCTTGAAAATATTGCAAAACAGTAGTGAGCAAGAAGGAATCTAAGATACAAAATTGTTGATTGACTTCTCCCATGTAGTTCATGAGTGAGTCTCAAGCTTTTCCCATTAGTTGAGCTTCCTATATCTTTTGTTGTTTCATTTGCCCACTTGTCATGATGTATTGTTTATCCACATTGCCTTATTCCTTTCTAATTAATAATTTCTACATTTTGGCTCAAGTAATCTCTAAGTTACTCACCGAATACTTACAGTGAAAAAATAATGAAATAGATGAAACATTTTCTTTGCTTAGAATTCTTTTATTTCTCTACCACTTTTCCTCTAGTTGTCTCTTTTTTGATCTCTGTAGATTCATTCAATGAATAGATAGGCTCCCCTAAGAAAATCCTTTCCCTGTTGTTTTTTTCTGGTACCAAGGATTAAACTCAGGGGTGTATAAATGCTGAGCCACATTTCCCACTCCCCTCCCCATTTTTTAAACATCGAGACAGGATCTTGCTAAATTACTTAGGGCCTTGCTAACTTACTGAGGCTATTTTTGGACTTGCTAGCCTTCTGCCTCAGTCTGCTGAGCTGCCGGGATTATAGGCAAATGCCACCATGCCCACCCAGTCTTTGGTTGTTTTTGATTTTGTGAATGTGAGCTACTAAGATCCAATGTTATATCTTTCCTCCTAAGGTCTACTGTCTTAATCTTAATCCAATTGAGATGCTACCTGCCCTTTGGAATTCTTTCTGATCAGATTCAGGAATATTATCCTGTGTACTTTCATAGTACTTAGATTGTATATTAAAGGAAGCACTACTGTCTCTTATTGTAAAGTCAGTCAAGTATAATCTCACTGGAAGATCTACTCTATTGTTTATTATGTTTTTACTTCTTCCTATATCCCCATACTAGAGTGGTTACTAAATAAAAAAATTTTTGAACATCTGTATTCATGAATAAATTTCACAATTATGGGTGACACTTAATTTCTCTTTGATCTTTTAGATCATTTGGTGTAATTTCCACTTGTATTTTGAGTTAGACTGGGTTCTCAAATTTGAACTCCAAGCCTCAATCTTCTTGCACTATGGACAATTTCTACAGGGCTGAGAGTTCTTCAATAAAGGTCACATTTAGCAAAATGGAAGGGAGTGTACCAATGGCCAGAGTCATATATTTTGTGTTCATATTAACACCAGAATATTCAGTATGTCTTCCTCAACTGTTTCCATTTACTATGTCACACTATTTTAGTGCAGTCTTAGCAATTTCTCCCTTAAATAATTTAGCACATTTTAATAGGGCACTTAGTGAAGGTTTTAAAGGTGTTTTCTCCTTAATATTCAAAAAATTCTAGACTATTTGAATAGTTGAGGTTAAAGAAAACAGGGAATGAGACAATAACTCCAAATTCTAGTCTCCACTGATGCTGATGGTCAGTGATCAAAATAAGAATAATGTAAAACCATAATATTTGATGTGAACAACTTATAGTTTCTCAAATTTATTTAAGAGTGAGAATAAGACCCTTATAAAAGTTTGCTACTTTTGCAATTTTCCTTTTATTATTTGAACCATCCAATCTGAATGAAAGTGTGTTATCTCTTCAAACACAGATTCCAGATATGTCCGCTAGCCACTCCAGATTGTCGCATTTCCCTGTCTCCTTAGTGGAAAATCTGCATTGGTCACTCACCAATGAGGACTAAAATAGAACAACATCAGAAATAATTCCAATGAACATCTAAAATTCTTGAAAGCATTTGAAGTTTTGATAAAATAACCTGTCAAATTTTTAATAAAAACAAATTTAAGGAGCAACACCTACTTTCAAATAAACAATGTTAACTACAAAATATTCTTTTGGATAAAGTCTTATATCCCTAAATATGAATATATATAACTAGGCCTATATAACGTAGGCTAACATTAACATCATTCTATACTAAAAGCAAAAATGAAAAGAATTATATATCTCTGTGAGTATGCTTAGTCCAAAATTTCCTAGAGTATATATGTACTTAAAGAAATATATATAGCCTCTTAGTGCTAGAGGTGAAGCAGAAACCCATGAGTAAGGCTACAGAAGAGGTAATCCGCTGTGTTTTGGGGGTGGACAGTATCCCTTCTGACACTTACTCAAACACTATACTCTTCTTGGCCCATAATAAGGACAGATATAACATCCTTTCAATAAACACAAGAGTAAACTAAGAAAAAAAATTTTTCAAGACCTAAGAGTAAATTTAGATATGAAACCAATTCTGCTTGAAGCCAATGTGTAAAGTATCTAATTAACCATTCAGATAAGAGGAAACTATCTCCTTAATCAGTAGACTGTAAAGTTCATCATCAATATCATATTTTATAAAATTGTGTTTTTTTCATTATGCCTTCTGCCTTCTCAGGCATTCAAAACTTTTAAAAATATATAGAAACAGAAATAGAAGGTAGATGATAGAGTTCACAAATGGAATAGGGTCAACAGCAGAAAAATTGGTAGGATAGGAACGGGACTTAAACAATTGGAAAATAATCTCAGAACTCCTTGCAAGTCATTTTACAATTAGGACCATGCTAGACCATGATGATCAGCTTACTAAGGTACTCAGTAAACTACACGTGTGAATGAGGAAAAGGGAAAGACAGATTCTGCCTCAATCTTTATAAAGTATATTAATGCTTCTGTAGAAAAATAATAGTTACATGCTAATTTAACTTAATTTCCTGATAAATCCACAGTGTCCTGCTTTTTATTTTTTTAATCAACAAGATTTTAATAGTGTAGGTTGGAGAACAACAATCTGGCCTCTGAGAAAATATGACCTCCCATCTGCTTTTATAAATAGTTTTATTGTAACATTAGCTGTACCCATTCTTTAATTGTCTGTGGGAGCTTGCCCATTATAATAGCAGAGCAGAGTAGTTGTGACAGACACCACAGGGCCTGAGAAGCTGAAATATTTACTATCCTGGCCTTCACAGAAAGTTTGCCAACCTCTAGTCGCCATCATTAATTCAGAGGTCATGGATTATATGTCATAATTTCAGATTCAAGGAAAGAAATTCATTTGTCTCAGTCCAATAACTCAGGTACTAAGTACGTAACTCCTGGTGTGCACAGAAGTCAAGCATTTTCAGGACTTCACATGATAGTCTTACGTGTACCCCCTCCTCTTACAGAAACCAACCTATTCCTCACTATAGCCATTCTGTAGAACTGTAGTTTAATCAGCAGGATTTCATAAATTTCCTTTCTCTTCAAAAGGAAAAGGGAAGGAAAAGGGAAAAAAATCCAATTAAGTAAATTTAATTTTTTTTCCCCTGTGCCCTCCTGCTCATTATCAATTCTTATTCACTGTGAACTGTTATCAAGTCTTATGTTATCAAGAACTTTCATTTCATAAATGTGAATGCTTGTGCAGACACTTGTTAACTACCATAATTACAGTAACTAGACAGGCCATCGGTAGTAAAGCTACAATTTTGAACTCATTTTTAAAGTTGATCATCATTAGTGCTCTTAAAGCTTAAGTTTTAGACTCTTGTTAAATCCTCTAAATCTTGCTCCACTTCTCGTTATATGAAATGTCTGTGTACTGTAACATGGCAGGAAAAAAAATATCCTAAGATCTATATTGAGTTTTCTGCTATATTTGCCCACCAGCTGTCTCACCCTCGGAATTCCACAGATAACCAATCTGACTGCGTAAATGTTCAAGGCATGATGCACATACTTCTGAGTTTACTATAAACCTGCATATTTGTTGAGTCATGCAAAGGAATACTTGAAAGTTAATGAGAAACTAAAGATTTTACTATGTGGCAGTACTCTAAAAAACAACGGAATGTTTTGCTGCAAATTCTCCAAAATATTAAAAATCTATAAAAATTATATTTATACAATGAATAACAAGTGAAGATATTTTATGGATAGAATTTAACTGTTACATTTATTCTAAGGTTCACCAGTATTTTTCACTAAGTATATGAAAAAATTTTGTTTCACAAAATTAAGTTATTATAATTGTTTCAATATATTTAATTATTTACTTGAGACATTTACAATAATTATTACATTGTGGCTTTTCATTTACCTGCAGTCTAGCCACTTAATATATATTTTCAGTAATAAAAAATATAAAATTAGAACAAATCAACCTAATTTATGGCAATATCAATTAACCTACAGTAGAAGCAAGAAATAAGTACTTTAATATTCCCAGAACTTTCTACAGCCTACATATTTTATCAAATGTACCATTCCATGGTTAGTACCATGATGTTGCTTCTATCAGGATTTAACTCAAATGCCATGTCTCTGAAACTTTCCTATATTTACATTGGCAGAAGCATTCAGCATACCTATCGAAGTCCACAAATGAAATAGGGTCAACAGCAGAAAAATTAGTAGGATAGGAATGGGACTTAAGCAATTGGAAAATAATCTCAGAACTCCTTGCAAGTAATTCTACAATTACTTTAAGCATGCTATCTATTTGCTACATATTATCTCAGTTTTCACATAATCTCTTTTGATAACTCACATTAAAACTACCGAAGGGCAAGGCCCATTTGTACTATCATCATAGAACAGACAGTGAGGTGTATAGAATTAACTCAGAAAAGAATTTGAAAGAAACAATCTTAGATTGGCAAACAACAACTGCTCATACTAAAGATGACTTGTATGATTATAGAAATAGGAGGAAAAGTTTATAATATTGAACTAATGTGAAAATAATACAATATCCATAAACATATAAAGTTATTCTTATTCACTCAAATGCATCAGTAAACTCCAAAATGTCCATAGCATTGCCACAGTTTAACATTAAATCTCAGTCTTTTGAAAATATTTATAATGCTTTAAACTAGGATTTACATTCCTGGGATACTTTATATTTCTGTTTTAAAAGACAACTAAAATACATGTTGAAATGTGGTTCTGGGATTAAAACAATAGTTTTCTGCATTAGAGAAATGCCTCGTGATAGCACATGCTCACCTGAGTAAGTCTCATATGTCTTTTAAGACATGGTATCAACTGAGATTCAATGTAAGAGTTTGTATGAAAAATGTAAAGGCTCAAAAATATTAAAAGCTGGCATGTGACTGAGCATCTGTAATCCCACCGACTCAGCAGGTTAAGTAGGATAAGCACAAATTTGAGGTCAGACTGGACAAATTAGGGAGACTTCGTCTCAAAAAGCAAAATGGGCTGGGGGTGCAGCTCAGTATGCAGAGTAGGTGGGGAGTCGCATGGGGTAGTGTTTGGGAGAAGACCCAGTGTAATTCTTTTATCTCTAGTATTGTTACCTTTGCTTACCAGGCAAACTAATAATACTTAAGATAATTTAATTATGTAACTAATCTCATCTTAAAAAGAGACATTTATTGAGTAAAATTTGCGTTTGAAATACTGAATTTTTGAGGCTGGGGATATAGCTCTGTTAGTAGAGTGCTTGCATTACAAGCACAAGGTCCTGGGTTCAATCCCCAGTACCATAAAAAAATTAAAAAATAAATACGTAAATAATGTTGAATTTTCCTTTTAGAATTTTGGAAATTTCATGAATCAATGTTGGTCCTCCTTTCTACTTTGTCACTTATGATACACAGTTTCAAATGGGCAATATTACTAGCATGTTTAAAAATGAATATTGGGATTCATTCTAGGGGTAATTTTGTAATACTCTTTTTTTCTCTGTGTTCTGTGATTCCTTTTTGTTTAAAAGTATGTGAAACATGAGTTCATCAATGAGTCCTTTTAGATAGAAACCTGATTCTTTGGATACAGCTTTTATGTCACTGCTTCTGAAAAAGAAACAGGCAAACAAAACGAGACAAGCAAGCAAACAAAACAAAGTGATTCTTATAATTATGTGCTGAACAATTCTGGAAAAGGACCCTTAGAGAAATAAGGACATCTAATCCTGGATCTTTCTGTCTTGTTCTTTCCCTTATAGTAAGTATCCCACATCAATGTCACTTGGTGCAGTATCACCCTGCACACCAATTGAGGCAACTGGTTTGTATTTGTTGATTGAGTACATAAATCAATAACTGGGCATATTGACACTTTTCCACCAAATATCCTAAATAAATTTATCGGCAAATGTGGACACCAATATCTAAAGATCAGTTAGATAAAAAATATGTTGTTTTCTTTAAAACTAGAAAAGACCTAATGTCCAAATGTACATTCTTTCCATCGCCCAACTTTCCTTGTACATTCATTTCAGTGGATAAAAATTAAATATTCTTTAGAAAGCAGAACTGTGAAAAGTAAGCACATTTTGTCACCCTGAAGTATGGACCTGTGTTCCTTAGGAGTAAAATCAATTCAGCGTGCATTGTGATTTGGAGCCATGAGAAGGCACAATGCTACAGCTGAATAATAACGCACAAGAGTCAAATGCTGCCTGACCAGAAACCACGTGCCAACTGTTAAACATTCGTCAACACAGAGCGTGCCATTACAATAATGCTCTATGTTTGCAACACACAGTATTTACTTCATGCTATATAAGAATCTTCAATTGAAACACCATCTAATAATGGGCTTTAAAACACACTCAGAATTAATCTGAAGTGCTCTCCCACAACAAACAGCTGTGATTTTACTCATCTACAGATTCACATTTAATCTGGAGAAAATTAATAACCTATTTTCATTTTTAAATTTAAAAGAAAGAATTTCACTCCAATATATTTCCATTAATAACTAATTTCACTGAGAACAGATTCTACCAAAAGATTCTCCAAAAAGTCACATACAACTTTAACACATTTATCATTGGTTTTTGTAAGTGGAAGAGGCATTTCTTACATACTTTTACTTAAATACACTTAATATATCTCTCAGCATTTTCTACTTAGAACTAAATAGTTTCTGTTAAACTTCTGTGTAAGTTGTCTTAACTCTCTAGTCACTTGTTTAATTTTATTAATATAATTTTAAACTCTATACAGGGTTCATTGTTAATGAATATATGATTTTATTTAACCTAGAAGCCTGTATCTATTATTGTCAATGCTATTAATTTTATTTTCATGGTTTCTGCACAATCATATATAAATCTAAAACAAAATAGAAGTAAAAGTGTGTCAATCTGACATTTATTGGGCATTCAAAATAATAGGATTTTGATGTTAGAAAATTTTAAAAAATACAAATGTTCTTAGCTTGACTAATGACTATTTTGTTGCCAGATTTAAAGAAATTATTCTAAAAATGAACACTGTTTGCATTATAAATATACTTCTTACCTGTGCTGCTGGATATATTGACATCAATACTGATATCAGATATTCCTCCTCCCTTCAGAGAGGCTACACATGTGTATGTCCCAAAATCCGTGAATTTTAAATCAATGATATCCAAGTTTGTTGTTCCAGGGGAGATGTCAGGATCAGTCTGTGTAATAACCATCCGCTCAGAACTTCTTAACGGGCGACCATTTTTAAACCAACTAAATGTCAACTCCTCAGAAGGAACAGCTTCTACTTGGCAAGATATTTTCACCTCTCGCCCAATCTGGATGTTGTCATCCTTGTGATAAGGATCTGGGGTGATCCAAAATCGTCCTTTTTTTAATGCTAAAACATAAAAATTCCATGAGGAGTTAGTGTTACTTTCATAACCTTAGGGATTATTAATTTACTTTAGGTAACTATCTCTGGGCTGAAATGATGTAAAATAAAACAATATAAAATGTGCATAGGCTTCTTTCTAAGTATGGTGGCTATAAGTAAACCCGATTTAGGTAATCCAGCAATAATCTGAAACCATAAGCTATTTAAAGACTCTAAACACTAGTTTTTATAAATCAGATAATATTTTCCTGTGATATAAAAGTAAACTTTAAGTCTATGCACAATTATACTTTAATATACAATGCTAAAATTGTATTTTTCCAATTGAGTTTTGAACAAATGATAGACTTTGTTTACATAAAGACAGCATATTAAAGTTAAAAGTAATAATATGGATCATTTAGTCTAATACCTTTCCTATGCCATTTTAAGTTATTCCATAATTTTCTAAACAACTAAAATATTGCATAGCTGTCATATTAAAGAAAATTCTTTTAAGATTGTCTATATAAAGACCAAAACTAGTTAAGAATTGAGTTGGTTCATATTTATGAAGCATTCTTGAATATAGAAATAGCCTGATAAAAAACACTTTAAAAAGAAAGAAAAACTGGAAAAAAATTCAAAACATCTGCTGTGAACTTCTTTATTCTGACCTAATAGATGATTCCACTTAAAACTGTTTGCTAGCTCTCTCATGTAGATGACCAAATGGATTTCTCTGGCAGATGACTTGGAATACCTGTCATGTTTGCATCCTAAAAGCAGTGTTTTCTGGGTCTCACTGCTGTGCTGACACCATGGATCAGTAGTAATGACTGTTAGAAAGCTATATCTATAGACTTCTTTAGGGTCTGAACTTTGAAGGACATGGTGGGACTCAATATGAAATAGAGTTTGCTCCATTTTATGACTGATTCTTCTATACCACATTTTTCTTTTTTCCAATATCATCTTCATTCCCCTGTACTTTAACATTATATTCTTATATGATGAAATATAGCATATGTCATGAAACACAATTATCAGTATAAAATATTGATAATTCTTTTTTACTATTAAAGCTACTACATAATGATACTGTGAAAATTGACATGAATTCAGTGGACCTGGAGACAAGAGGGACCTTCTAACTGCAATTTGGGACAACCTCTCCTGAATTTAACTAGATTTCCTCAGTCTGAGAAAAGTCAAAGAACATCACAGAATTCTGTAGGCAGGAGAAGAATGAACTGGAAATGAATACATTTTCAAATCTCAAAACAACGTTTTGTTCTATAGCCTCAAATATTTTCATCTGTTTTCTCGTTTGCATCTTAGCATATGAGGAAAGATAAATGAATGTCAAACATAACATTCCTATCATTTTATTCAAGACAAATTTGTAGAAGTCCTTCTTAGGACTAGGCACTAGATGAGACTCTGATGCATGAGATGAGAAAAAAAAGAAAGACAAACAAAAACAGGAAAAAATCCATGGTCCATGAGTATTGCAATTTGTATACTCATAGATTATAGCTCCATTTACTTAACAAACACTTGTGATTCTTGTATGTAGAGAAACTTAAGAAATGTTTTATATGCTTAAAGTCTGAATCACATAAAAGAATACCCAAAATTATTGTTTAAAAAATGCACTAAACTTTAGTCTTAAGGAAACTACTAGGATATGAATATTTACATCACATTTTAATACTGTTATTATATTTTTCCATAATAAAAATTTAATTTTTGAATTTTATTTATTCCTAAGAAGGTTACTTTAAAACAATGAATTATAGTTTTCTTACTTAGATTCAGATATTAATATTTTCATAGGCACTGAAGTATGACTTCACATTGTATCCAGAAATGAAAATGTGATTAAAATAACATTCATAATAAATAATATTGTGCACATACTATTCAATGTAATTGCAGTTCTAAAGCATATAAGAATATATAATATACTTATTTAAAAAAATCTAAAACAATATTGTATCAAGAGCATTCACTTTTGTCAGCACCATAACATTTTCATGAGTTTCTTTTCTAAGAATGTTCCTTATCCTGTTTCTAAAGAGAAAAGATAAACCTAAACAGAATTTTTTAAGTTATTGAATTTTACATATTATCTTACTAGTAACTTCATATTTATCAGGGTACATAGAATCAGGATACTGATTTGGGGTACTTAGAATCAGGGTACATATCAGGGTACTTAGAATAACTTACATTACAAAGTTGTATGTTGGTTGCAATATACAAACACACATCAGAAAGCTTGAATGCTTATGATTAGCAATTACTTACTATGCAGTCATTATTTTGTAGTTCTGTGCTATTTATTCATAGTGAATGTATGAAAGTGATACTGACACTGAAAGAATTATAAACCAATCAAAAAATGAGATTTATACTGCTGAACAACGCAACTACTGATAAATAATATAAAATAAATACATTTTCATGGCAAATATTACATATTCTTTTATTCCTGGAAAACAATTCATAAGACCCAATGTTTAAGAAAGATATTTGTTATAGTTTAGCTATAAGGAGTCCCCATAAAGCTCATGTGTCTGAGACAATGTAAGAAAGTATACAATTGAAATGATTGTTGGGCCAATCTAAATCAGTGCATTAATTTCACTTAAACATGGATTAACTGGGTGATAATTGTAAACAGGTAGGGTGTAACTGGAGGAGCTGGGTCACTGGGGACGGGTGTGCCTTTGGGGTATATATTTTGTTCTGGTGAGCAGAGCTCTCTCTCTCTCTGCTTCCTGCTGTCATGTCCTGAGCTGCTTTCCTCTGCCACACCCTTCCACCAAGATGTTCTTCACCTCTGTTCCAGAGCAATTAAGTCAGACCTCTGAAACCGTGAACTCCCAAATACATTTTTCCACCTCTAAAATTGTTCTTGTCAGTGCTTATGGTTGCAACAATGAAAAAGCTGACTAGAAGTATATACTGATTAGAAAGTTATATTCAATAAATAAGAATAGAAATGATAAAGAATTACAGGGTTAAGAGAAAGAAATATAATCAAGCATACTTTAACAAATGAACTAAAAAGAAAGAATTCATTGATAAATATATTTGATCTCTTTATCAGACAATTCTAAGATTTGGCAAAAGCCAATCGTACTAGTTTTCCAACTGACGAAAAGAGAAACGGAAGGACAAGTCAGTCTGCTAACTGAGCTCAAGTGGAGGAATATCAGAATAAGGGGTTTGAGTAATTTGACTAGAGAGCCATTTTTCTATGTTGGTGTTTGTTATTCCTGTTACAACATAACTGGTTATGCACACAGAACAGAAATGATCTAAGGAAAATTTTATGTGTGGGTGAAATCTATAGAAATAGAGGACAGTGAAATAGAGGAAACAGAGGAAAGTTTAGTTTTCTCACTGACTTTGTTCAGAAAACTAAGAACATAGCTCTGTAAACCAGGCATTGGCACCTTAGAACTTGCAACCGGATTCTAGTTTTTCATTTCTATGTTATGTGGTCCAAGATGAACTATCTATTTCTTATGGGTCAAGTGTGTCATTTATAAAAATTGGAGGTGATAGTATAAGGCCCCTCAGAGACCCACAGTGAGAAATAGCTTATTAACAATTGTGTTTGAGTTTTGAAAATATAAAGTGTTTAATATAGTTAATCAGCTGGGAAGCAGGTTTCTTCATTTATAATTAAACACTCTCTTTTTCAGTGAACAATTTATAGTAGTTCTTGCAATGTTAATTTAAAGTCACTTTCTGCCACCAGTTAAGATTTCAAACTCTTAAAATCAATCTGTGATTAGTGCTGGAGTATAACAGGGGTCCAATAGACTCAAAGAGACTATAGAACTAAAGACATTCTTTGGAAAAAGAGAGGAGAAATCCCTTTCCCCAAATGTAATTTCTTAGCTTGAATATTGAAAATCCCCTAACATCAGCCTGAGAGAACATTAGATTTAGTTTAATGTATCATAAATTGTGATGGATGAACCTCAAAAGGTACTTGTTTAGTCTGGCAATGCATGTAAAAGATTGGCATGAAGCTAAGTCTCTGTTCTGGATAATCAGGTTGGAAACACTGCAATATAGCCATAGCTTCCCTTTTTAATATTGTGAGAATTGAATGCAAACTTGGCTCACATTCATTTCTGACAGGTTACTTGTGAGAACATTCTAAATGCACTTACTGAGGTCTCTCAACTTTGAGATATATAAAGATGCTCTGTGAATGGAATTAAACTCACATGGAAAGCAGAGGCCATTCATTGAAAAATTCTGAGTAGAGTTTTCTGTTGATGTTTCCCTAAAGTAAAAACCAGATTTGTGCCTATGAAGGTTGATGGTTTTAAGAAGACTTATATTATTTAAAACCAGATTTGATTTGTGAGCTTAGGCTAGAGAGAGGAAACACAGGCATTGGAGGAGGCTGGAATTATGGTTTCCATGGAGGAGGTGGTGAGAATGTATGTTGATTGTAACTGTAGGCTTAAAATTATAAAATACATTACTTTTTATTGTTAAACTATTCCATAAATAATACATAGTTCAATAGTAAATAAGAAAGCATTTCTTTGGAACTATGATATATCAGGTGTCAGTTTTTGGACTTCTGCTAAGAATCTGTTCTAGAATGTTGAGACAGAGTGACTATGGATTACCATTCCAAGCTTTTTTTTTTTTTTTGGTCTTGGATGGAATAGTCTTTATGGTAAACTGCCACATTAGCACCGATTATTTTTTTTTTTAACATTGGGTTAAAATACTAAGAGTTTTAAATTCTACTAATATCTATATAGCACCACATATTTTTAAAGTACTTAGGTATATAAGAAATGGTTCTGAATATAAAAAATGTACTATAATTCATAAAATTATTGCATAATTCAGTCCAATTTAGAAAATATTATTTTGATACCCTGAGTTTTTTTTTTATTCATTCTGTTATTTTTTTCCCTTATCCCCCACCCCTCCCACCCCTCTTTTCCCTCTATACAGTCCTTCCTTCCTCCATTCTTACCACCCTCCTTATTCCTAATCCTAAACCTAACCCTAACCCTAATGCTAACCCCTCCTACCCCCCTTATATGTCCTCATCCGCTTATCAGCTAGATCATTTGTCCTTTAGTTTTTTGAGATTGCTTATCTCACTTAGCATGATATCCTCCAATTTCATCCATTTGCCTGCAAATGCCATAATTTTATCATTCTTCATGGCAGAGTAATATTCCATTATATATATATGCCACAGTTTCTTTATCCATTCATCAATTGAAGGGCATCTAGGTTGGTTCCACAATCTGGCTATTGTGAATTGAGCAGCTGTGAACATTGATGTGGCTGTATCTCTGTAGTATGCTGATTTTAAGTCCTTTGGGTATAGGCCAAGGAGTGGGATAGCTGGGTCAAATGGTGGTTCCATTCCAAGCTTTCTGAGGAATCTCCATACTGCTTTCCAGAGTGGCTGCACTAATTTGCAACCCCACCAGCAATGTATGAGTGTACCTTTTTCCCCACATCCTTGCCAACACCCCTTGTTGCTTGTGTTCTTGATAATCACCATTCTAATTGGGGTGAGATGAAATCTTAGGGTAGTTTTGATTTGCATTTCTCTTATTACTAGAGATGTTGAAAATTTTTTCATATATCTGTTGATGGCTTGTACATCTTCTTCTGTGAAGTGTCTGTTCATTTCCTTAGCCCATTTGTTGATTGCAAACACTTTCTCTCTCTCTCTCTCTCTTTGCAAAGCTAGAGATATAACCCAGGGTCTTGCACATCTAGGCAAATGCTCTACCACAGAGCTATATCTCCAGTCCTCAAATATATCATGTTTTATAATCTCAGAAGCATTCTGGAAATCTGAAAAACTTACAAACTGTTGCTGAGAGGAACATTATCACTGGATATAGTAATCATTATCACTGTAATCAGATAAATACAAATTGATTTCCTGTTCATTTATCCTCAGATAAAAAGAATAAAAATATTTGTGAGAAATGAAATATTTTCCAGTGCCACCAGATGCCAATTGAATAAACAGTTTGAAACAGATTATATCAGCAAAGCAACCTAAAAGATAGTAAACACCAGTATATAGAACCTGTCCCATGATTTCCTTAGTGGGACTGAACAGGTGGGGAGGAGGGCCACTCTTCTTTATGGTCTCCAAATCCTAAATACGTTGCTTGTTATAATTTGTACTCAATATTTTTCATTATTTAATTAATATTGACATTTTGAAGTATTAATTACAGATGCCAATTGTTTCCAATCAGTTCCAATACGCCCATTTGTCTTTGATTTTGTTTCATGGTCTTCTGTGCTGAGAAGCACTTGGGGAAATGGGATAGGAAGAGAGAGCAGATATGATGTCCTCTAGAATTCAGAGGCTTTGTCATAGAACGATACTTTTGAACAACCAGTCTCAATATAGAGACACATGTGAGAATGCAGATTCTATACAGAATACAGGAGGTCTCGCTGCAGTGCAGTGGCCAACATAACTTGTGAGGGGCATTGCCTAGCAAATATCCTGTTTTAAATGAGACTGCATTTCGGGTCAAACTGCTTCTTTGCGTGCATCAGGGCTCCACTGATAATCTTTTCTGACAAAAGATGGAAGAAGCAGGGAAAGGTTGACATCTAAGAACATGGAAATCATCCAAAATGTATTTGCCAAAAATCTATCAGAAAAAGGTTAATAAGGGTGCTGTTAAAGCAAAGAAGAACAGATAAAGTTTGGGGTTGACCATGAGTAAAATATTGTTTGGTGCAGAACTTTTCAGAGCATTAAATATGAGAACATACACACTGCCACATTTCTAAACGGGCCGTGTATATTCACTACAGAAATACAAATGTTTGTGAAACATTTTGACCTAAGGGAATCTATCAATTGAAAAGTATCAATGAAAAGACTTTAATGTTGGATTCTATTATTGATGATTTAGGAATTTCCATTTAAATGCATCACAGAATAATCAGCACTCCAGTAGAAATAAAATTCACAACTAAAAAATTCAAATTGAAGGGGAAAGGTCTTGATTTTTTAAGTCGAGAAGTATCCAAAGGTTCACTGAGGTTATAAAACATATTTCAGAGCTATTTAATAAATGTATCTGCACTGAAGGCAGCATGCCTCTTTCCTTCCCAACTTACCAGCATTTTTTTTAAACAAATTAATTTATCAGTTTGTTCCTATTTTTGAAAAGGACATTTTGAAATAGGTAAACAGTATTGAGAGGGAATTAAATATGTTACCTTATGTATAATTTAAAACATTGCTATCATCTGTTAAGACAATCAGTGTCAATTTCTTGAGGAAATAATAATAAATTTACATCCTATGTTTTAAAAAGTATACAGGGTTATTATAAAAAGTATAAACATGTTAAATATTCTAACAGATGGGTAGGAGTAAAGATGTTCTTTTGTTGAGTTGTTCTTATATAAAATTAAGTATTCTTATACTCATTTTCCTTTATCTAACACTCCAAAGGCCTATCTATGGCCTGAATGGAAGTTCATTAGCAAGACAAGAACCACATCAACAAAAACACTTTACCCCCTTTCCTAGAAGGGCTTTAATATATCACCTCTGATAATTTCAAAGCAGAAACAGATACTGAAAAGAAGTTGGGTTTCTACTTAATTATTAAGCATCAATTTATTTTGTGAATTTACTGAAAGCTAATTACTGCAGTTAATCATTCAAACTGTTTAAGCAAAGCTTGGTTGAACTTTAATGATCTTTTGAATGTCCTTAATAGAACAACCACAGGTAAGTAACATGGGTACAAATTTAATAAAAAGGATATTTTTGGTGGGTGTAAACTGTGCTTTTTGGAGTAAGCCCTTCCTTGATGGGGAAAAGCAGTAGATTAAAATAATAATAGTACTATCATCATTATTTTGCCACCCCTACCATTTCACCTCAATCTTAAAACATACATTGCTCATAAATTACCAAAATGTTCACATAAGGGCCATAAATAAAATGAATGTTTAACAGTATGACTACCATCATAGCCTGATATCCTAGCACCAGTGATTTCATTAGGAGACTATTAATCAGCACAATTTTCAGGCCCCATGATATTTGAAATTTATGAGTATTTTAAGTTCACATTCCTCTCAAACTAAACATTCCTTCACTATCAGAGACGAGAATGTATCCAGGGTAAATTATATAATTCTATTAGTTGTCAAAGACTTGGGGTTAGTAGCAGCTTATTAAATGCAGCTTAGAAAGACTTGAGCTAAATATAATTCATTTAAAATACTTTTTTAAATGGTCTATCCTTACTACTCATGGCATTGATCATATAGCATTGGAAAGTGGGTGAAAATAATGAGACTAACTCAAACGAAATATCTTTCATTAGATAAATACAAATTGATTTTCTGGTCATTTATCCTCAGCTACAGAGAATAAAATATTTGTGTGAGAAATGAATTCTTGCTTTCCTTACTTTGTCTCAAGAGCTATGGCCTTCTCTTTCCTAAATGATTCTTCCTATCCACCAACCGCTCACTGTACCTTGATGTCCTACTT
The DNA here is from genome assembly GCF_902686455.1 of Sciurus vulgaris. NCBI lineage: Eukaryota > Metazoa > Chordata > Mammalia > Rodentia > Sciuridae > Sciurus > Sciurus vulgaris. The sequence continues at coordinate 54,863,577 of NC_136462.1, read as the reverse complement.
TCAGTTATCCATTTCTTTTGAAATTTCAGTATATTTGTCTTCCATATGTCATTCCCTCATATGAAACATGTTTAGGTGACACTTGAACTTAAAACATTTCTCTTTACCTGGTAACTCTCAAACTACCTGCAACACACTTCTGGATAACATGACTCCACTGTTCCCTCAGCCCTGCCTCACTTGCATATTGTACACGATGCTACTCTGGTAGCAAGGGCTAAAAGGTTGCAAAGATCTCCTGACCAACTCACCCAATGATATTTTCTAGTTCTTACGTATTTTTGTATCATTTATGTTTTATACTTCACATCACTTTACATTATGGATTATTTTCTCCTTGAAAATCTCTTATACTGATTTCTATGACTGGCAAGATATGAAGTAATATTTCATAAAATAAATGCAAAGATTTTTTTTCTTCTTTGTATCACAATTATCATGGCATTCTCTTTATCTCATTCAAGTTCTCCAACAGTAATTATAAAGTCAGGCTTGTAGAGAATTCAGTATTTGTCTAAATTATTTTGACATAATTGCAGACCACTGGGTTTTTCCTTAACTTTACTTTCCATTTTGCTGCCCAGTTTTGAACAACATGAAATTGTTTCTTCAGAAGAAAAACATAACATCATACCCATGCAAATTTCAATTTAAAGGAACAATAAGTATCATTTAAATACATCATTTCATTTAACATTAAAGAGCAATGAAAATAACCTAGGTATAATAAATGACTAAATGCGAAATATCTGTATTCAGGAGAACTTAAGTACATGTTCTTAACTTATCCCACTTGGTGAGAAGATGAAGAGTCAGTACCATTTAGAGCCATCTACAGAGACCCCTCAGCTTCACTAATGCTAGAGAGATTTCTTTCTGACCATAAGAACTGTACCTTCCTCTTAGAGTATTACTTTAGAAAACTTGAAATTTTTGAGAAACTGTACATTTTTCTTTGTTCCTTTGAGATATAGATCATCTACAAACCAGAAATGTCTTTCCTAAGGACCTAGGAGACATCTCTGAGATGTATTCATCCACTCTGAGTTAATGCCCCTAACTCTCAGTCTTTGTGGATAATAGGAGCCTAACTTTGCAAGTGAAAAGAGACAATGAGAAAAGACTGATGACTTAATCACATTGAACAATATACCCTCCACTTTTCATTAGCTCCCCACCCACTTAGAAAAAATCCTGTTTTTATTTCATTGAGTTCAATTGCTCTCCTCAGTTACAAAGGTGTTGGATACAGCCTTTCTTGCCATTTTAAACAAGTGTAATTGTTTAAAGTCCAGTGTAATTTTGTTTTTACAATATGAAACTTAGTCTTCTGCATTACTAATGAAATAGATGAACAGTAGGACCAGTCTAGAAATTTTATAAGATGAAGTTTCAAATACCAAATAAAACCCTCATAGTTGGAACATGCACCTACACACACAACTAGTGTATTGCTTGAAGATCAAATGTCACACTAGTATAAGAGCATTTGAGAATTAAAGAGGTTAATTTAATCTCTTTCTAAAGCGTTACTTCTCCAAAGTAATAAACTCTATTTAATTTTTAATGTCTGATTGCTCTAGAGTGTCTGATAATAAACCATAGGACAAGGATCCAGACTCCTTGGTTAACCAACAAATGGAAGAATAATTAAAATTCAGTATAAAGAAACTCTAAACTAAAATAAACTTAATATTTAATATACATGCTATAAAGAGAAATGGGTAATATTTTCTTTTTCTTGTTCCAAGTCATTAGATTTTAGAAAGAAATACAGCTTTTTACATTGTTTAATAAGAAAATTATGGCAAATATGGAAAAGTTAAAATGATGGTGGTATTATAGACTCGACAAAAAAGGGAAACACTAATTTCATAATTAATAGTATCTGTGAGTTCAAAATAGTCCAACTCCTCAAACAACAATCAAATAACTGACTTCCTGGTTCACTGGTCTGAGTGGAAATTATCTTCTAGACCTGCATGAAGGAGACATGAAGTGAGAACATTTTTAATCATATCCTCATGGTGATCATAAAAATGAAATTCACAGGACTATTCACCAGTTATCTACTGAGGTGAGCTAATTATAGTAAATTCTTACAGAGATCAAAGGCATATGGTCCAGGTTCAAAGTTGTTCAAATGTAATTCAAGGATAAATCCAAAGATAGTGTCTTGGTAGGTAAAGTAAAAGTGCATACAAGTTTATATTCTATAGAAATGACCCAGAAAGGTTGTTGTTGATATAGTGTTGGTGGCATCCAGGGAGAGGCATGTTGCAAATATTATATGTTGAGGGACATATGAAAATATGTGTGCTAAGAGTCAACTAACAGGAGACAAGATTCTAACATCTAAAGAGAAAAAAAAAAAAAAAAAAAATGGTACCCAGACTCTGGAAAGAGGTAGAAAAAGGGATACATGTGGACAAGACAAGGAAGTCCATATGGTACCTAAATCAAATAAAAATATAGCTTTATAATGTAAAAACTCTAAAAAGGTCAAGAAAAAAATGTTTTCACAAATGCCCCCATTGTTAAGTCAACTTTTTATATTACTTAGTGAGTGGCTGAACATGTCAATGTGATGGCAAGACACATCTACTACTCACAATGACTTTTGTTTTGGAAGAGCTGATCTGAACTCATTCTTAGAATTATTAAATGTCGAGGTCAATAAGTCATTAGAGTTATTCCTACTTTTGAAAGTTGAAAAGATGGCATCTACAGTTTGGAGCAGTGGTTTTCCAGGTATAGCCCCTTGTTCAGTAATATAATTTGAGAACTTGTTAGGGATGCAAGTTCTTGAGTGCTTCCCCCAAACAAATCCTCTGTCTGTAAGCAAGTGTTCTGAGGGATTTTGATGTACTGTCACCCTGGTGAACCTCTGCCTTAGGAAATAGTTATCCTGCCATCCTTTAGAAACTCAGGACCAGAGATGATGAGACAGGACATCAGTTCACCTGGAAGGATTGTCAGGTTATTAAGGCACACTCTAAAAAGTGACCATACCATATGATTTTATTATATATGGCCCTCAAGAATCTCTTTATACTGATTATGGCATTAAAATATTATTTTGAAATATTATTAAGGAATACCTCCCATAAGTATTAATAACAAGATGGTCTCAATTGATCTAACAAAGTTTGACATGTAATCCTTACTTTTTATCTAGCCAAAACCTAAGGAAACATTCACAAAAGCATTTGTTATTTCCAGATTTCTTCCCCAAATTGTAAGAAGGTTGAGTGGTCAATATTAAGTAGTTAAAGGTCACTCTTCTTTAAGAAATTCTATCTCTCAGAGTATTAACAATGTAACATTGTCATTAAGGAGTGTGTAAAAATAATTAGCTTTCTCATAATTTGCATTAATATCCCTCAGTATTACTAAGTGCCAATGGTTTCTTGTAGAATCAGTATAGATAATAGTGAAGAGTAAATATTCCCAAATTAGATTGCCCAGATTATAATATGATTTAATCCTTGACCATGTGACCAAGAACTAGAAAGCAAAGCAAAAACTACTAAATAATACAAAAAAGCTGCCCCTTAACTTTTTTTTATCTCCTAGAGCTATTTTTCATTGACTCACTTTACCTCTCTTACCATCGAAAAATTAACATATAAGCCACTTACTTATTTTTAACCTCTTTACAATGGCTTTGATTCCCAGCAGTGATGGAACCCGTAACGATTACCAATGAGGACATGTTCCAGGGAGCTCAGGTCAACTTCTCTGATGCATTTGTTATGTACAATTTATCCTGACCTTTTGTTTCTAGCTCCCAGACTGATTCTATTTCTACTTTCTTTGACCTGAATCCAGACTCCTCTGTCTCCTGTCTGTCTACTTTCACAACTTGCTTTTGTATCCATAGTTTCTGTCTCAGTACAGATGCCAAATAAATAAAAGCCTCTGGTCCTAAGCCTCTGAGTTGTAGTTGCTCATTTCCAATCACCTACTAGGTCTTTATTTGATGTAGCACTTTAGAGCTTGTGTACCACAATTAAACGTCTTGTTATAGTAACTTTTTTCCCTTTCTCTCTTCTTCATCAATAGCACCTTCTTCCACATGATTCACTTCTTCCCTTTTGTCCTTTACTACTTGCCATCCCCCAGAAATTGCTGTTGCATTCATCTGTTGTGGCATCTTCTCCACAGTGTGTACTCATGTCAAATCCTGGTACTCAAACTCAGATCCAGTGTCATCCCAATTCACGCAATTAAAAAAAAAAAAATCCCATTGTTCTATGTCTGTCAGACCACTGTCTCCTGCATAACTGTTTTTCAAAATATTTTATATTTTCTGGACTCTCAAGCTTCCCCAAAACCCAAGTTCTTCATATTTCTGTCTTCCTGAGCATACTCTAATCCAGCTGGTAGGAATCACAACACTTAAGTTGGTGGTAAGAAAGAGCAAATAGGATAAAGAAGGGTAAAATTTCTCAAATATAGGGGACCTATCTGAAGTTACTTCCAAGTAGCCAGTACATTGATCACTATTACCGATCATTCACCTGAACAAATTCAATCAATGTTGTCAATTATCAGAAAACTGACAAAATTTCTATACCAGCTACAGATGAAATAGTATTCTATCAAGGTAAAAATTTCCAAATTTTAATAGATGCACTGTGCTTATGGAAATGTTCACTGAAATATTTTGTGTAAAGTGGCATACTCTCTCCAAACTATTTTCAAGTGGTTCTATAAAAAAATCCACAAACATATTTTTAGAAAATTTTTTCTTAAGCAGTTATTTGATGAATAGTGAAAAATTATCTACAGGTGTATTGCTATTTACACTCACAGATTTAAAATTTCTACTCCCAGTGATAACATTGGAGTTTGTGTTGCCTATCTCTAGATTATTATCTTCATATTAAGCTAAACTGAAATTCTGTGATCTTTTGAAATTATCAACAATGAAAAATTATCAAATATTGACATAAAATACAAAACAACAACAAAACATAGCAAATAAAACCAGTCTGAGAAACTGATTTTTACTCAATAAAATTTTTTGTTAAACAAATAGATTAGGTGGTGGTCAATTAATTTTGGAGCATGATGTGTCTTAGAGGCCTTTTGTAAACTACTCCACAAAATATTGTAGAATCATGTTACGAATACTTTTCTTAGTTAAACTAAAACACATGATCTGCCATTGCATCCTGCAAAAACTCATAATATAGGAAAGAAAGAAAAAATGAAATACAATGTTCTGAATAATAATTCTCTAGATACCATAAAAAATAAATATTAAAATGTGAATCCATCACATATGTAGCATAATATTCTTCATTGAAAATATATATATATATTATCCATAATTTCTTGAGATTTAAAATATAATGGACATTTTTTATTATATTTTTCTATACTTATGTGACCACTTATAACTGAAAATTCAGTCAAGCCAAATGAAAATGAAGACACATAAATAGAGCTGCTGAGAATACAGTGCCATGATTTATCATATTTTATCAAGGTAAGACATATTTCAATATATGTGTATATGTGATTATACATATAGTTACACACATTACATTAAATATATATATGTGTGTGTATGTATATATATTTCAGTGAGAACTATTTTAAACATCTTTAATTACTCTGAATCTCCCTTTATACTTATGTTGTTTATAAATAAAATCTAATATGATAAATATATATTTGAGGACATGTTATATGAGCCAGGTTCATTTATTTTGGTCTACATGAAACTTAGGAGTAAACAGCAAGACCTTTTTAAGACTATTATTTCAAAGATTATATGAAAAATTAATTCTCCTGAGTTTATACTGTTGACCTGGGTAATGAAGTAATATATTCCCTTTATAGGTTTTGTTTCATTTTTATTATTCATGATTACAAAATAGAGCATTAACTGGAATTTAGCTTACCTGGAACTTCTTGTTTAATTTTGTTTTTTGGAGATGGGTCTCTCCATATTGCCCAAGTTAGCCTTGAACTTAGGATCCTCATTATTCAGCCCTCTGAACTGGTAGGATCACAGTGAGAGTAGTCATGCTCAGTTAAAATATTTTCTTAACTGAACATTCTACATAAATTTTACCCACTAATTTTTTTTTTAACAGATAAACATTCTTCATTTAATAGTACTACACAACAAAATTAAAACTTCTTTAGTTGGAAAACATTATGTACTTATAAAAGGTCTCTATATGAAACTGAAAACATCACTTTAAGATAGTAACTTTAAAAGATTAAGCATTTTCAAGCACTTTCATCATGAAAATACTCTACTGAACCGCATAGTGAGGTACTGGGTACCTTCCGATTATGACTGAAATGCCTCCACTTCCTTGACTAAATAGCATACATTTTTTTAGTTGGTATCATTTGTATTTTGGTTTACTCCCATTTTCTTTTTTGGTAACTTATCAGCTTTTATTTCTCACTATCATGGTCAGCTTAGAGCAACTACTTTATTCTTTTCCCAATTGGTTACACTTCCTGTTTTATGAAAGTTGTACATGTACTCTATCATGTATAGTCAGTTGTATCACTTTTCATGGTTAGATTTTTACAATTCTTGATTTTCTTTAGTTTTACTTTATTCTCAGTGGTTTTTCCTTTGAGCTTTTTATGAGAGTTCTGTATATGTGTGGTGTTACTTTGTCTTCTCTATAATAGGACATACGTTAAGTTAGGGCATAATTTAGTAACTATAGTTCATTAATTAACTAACGCCTTGCCATATTCTAAGAAGTAGTCAATAGGGTTTCAATATTTATTGTTAACATATGGCATCTTACAGTAAAAATCACGGAAGGAGTACTGATAATATCATTAGGAAAATAAGAACAAGCCAGAAATGACCTTGCTTGATGCAAAAAATAAACAAAATAAATTTCTACATTTTTATTTGATAGAATAAGCTAGACATTTAACACTAAGTATTTTAGCTGTCAAAATAATAATGGTAATATGATGGATTATGAAATCAACAGTACCTACATAGTACCAACAATGCACGTGTACAAGAGAATATCTGTGGTACTCAGAAAAATGCTATAGTGTGGAGCAATGAATATACCTGAATACTTTCTACTAAAAGCACAGGGAACAATTTTGGAGGGCTATATATTAAAATTTTTTGCTCAGTTCAGGCTAAAACACCAAGGCAAGGTAAATACAGCAAAGGGGAAAGTGAGGCAATGTGACATGATAGGGTAGGTTAGAACCTGTCAATTTAGGTTCAGATTTTAGCATATTGAGTTTGGTGACTCTTAACTAAAAGTAAACATCAGACTACAATGCCTGTCACATGCCCTAGTGATTTCAAGTATGCTATATCAGGGCAGAATTTGGGGATCTGAACTTTTGCTGTGCAACATAGATTGTGATTCAAGTTTCACAGGAGAACTGCTGACCTAGAGGAAGAATTGAAAACATCACACATGCTCTCTTCCATATGCTCAGTATTTTTAATTAAGGCTTTGAAAGATAATGAGTAGCAATGACTGACTCTTCTTCCTGACAAGAAACTTTGGGACAACTAATTTAAAAATGACAGTTTTAAATACAGTTGGTCAAGTTAAGTCAGCCTCCCATAAAAACAATGGAGCTTAAATCTCACTGCTAAATTGAAGTTACCCTAAATTTCTCAGATTTCTGGTAAACAACTTCTTAGGATCTGACAAAAACATCTATATTAATATTTTAAAATATAAATCTAAGGAAAACATCCATATTAATATTTTAAAATATAAATCCAATTTAGATATTAGGGCAGCATAATCCACAACTTTTGTAACTTTCTTTTTTTCCCCAAATTCTTTTGTAAATCTTCAAGATAAAGTTACATGATTTCATACACATTTTCCCCTAGGGACAGAAATCATTCCAAAATAAACTTTTGGGAAAAAAAATGACATGTACTCAACACGGCAAATGTGACATTTCCATTCCTACTTTTTCATCTTCTATCTATGACCATTTTCATGGATTAATTTAATAGTACTTGCTACAAAAAAAAAAAAAAATAGGACATACTTCTCTAGACAACCACTGTTATTTGATCAGGATTTGACAAACATGGAGAAACTTCTCTGGACTCAATCCTCCTATCCAATTGAAATTGTATATCCTGTGACCAACACATCCCTGATGACCACCATTCTACTTTGTATGTCAATGGATTCAACTTTATTGTGACATACAAGAAGAAAGGTAGGGAAGGAGGGGAAGGAAGATCTCTGAATGTCAACAGTTATGTAATCTTCACTTGACAAAAACCTTCCTTAATGTAGCACCTTCTGTAACTTCTAGAGTGTTTGGATGACATTTTTAGCCAGTAAAGAAGATACAAATTAGGATAATAAATGATTGAAGAATTATGTGGACAATGTCTCATTAACAGATCCAAAAATGCACAAACTACTAACCACTCCAAGAAATAAGCCATACATTTAATTGTGTCATAGCTCTAATGTTTCTGTCTGCTGACTTGAGAATGGAAAAAATTGATGAAATTTCATTACTTGCACGTTTTAGATATCAGAGCTGCAAGGAAGGATGTTTATTAAGCTTTCTCTCATTCTGAATACTATTTGAGGTAGAAGTTGGCACAAAATAATATTGAAATGCAGGCAAATCAAATATGAGAAAACATAGTTTCTGTCAGGACTAGTTTAAATTTAGTGATAACTTTTAGTGATAAGAAAGAAATCATTTATCCTTTTACATGCTGTTTAATATAGAATAACGGTTATTACATCCAAATTTTCGTAACAATTCTGATAAGAAGTGCTTTTAGGCAAAATATGAATGCTGCCAAATATACTATGTTATCTGTTCAGTTGTTGTTTTGCTCCTAATTTCTCTTTGCAGTCTGCCTGGAATTCAAATAAAATAAAATGAGGGAACTATAGGAAGGTGTAGGTTAATACACTGTCTGATTCAATTAAACACATACTTATAGAGTTTCAACTACATAATCCAGGCATTAGAAGGTCCCTATCATGACAGATAGGGAAGAAGAACAAACTTGCATATCATAGAGACTAAGGATAGCACAAATACATTTATATTGTACTTATGTTTAATTCAATGATTTGTGGTTGAAATGATGTTTGTTCAATTTATATATATATAGTCACCAGTTTATAAGAGGACACAAAATCAAGTTAATTTTCCCCCACAGAGGCTTTGAAAGGGTTTTATGTCAATGAGGCAATGTGATTTTTGCCTGTAAATTTAAAAATATTTTTCTACGAAATAAATATTGAGGTAAAAGTTATCTTTGTATCATTCATTATTCATTTTTGCAAAACTTCATTGAATATATATTACTGCAACTTGCTAGTTTTGTTTTTTAAGAAATAGGATGAAAACACATTTATTTAAAAAGTAGGTATTACTCCATTTTAAATAGGCAGTCAACAATCATGTAATGTAATAACATCATAATAAATGCAGTAATCAATATCCTGGTTAAATTCAATCATTCAAGTGAAAATAGAGTCACTAATCATAGCCATGATTAAATGATAATTAAAGGTTAATTTGGGGTTGAGGGTGTAGCTCAGTGAGAGAGCACCTGCCTATCATGTGGGAGGCCCTGGTTTTGATCCCCAGCACCAAGGGAGGGGGGGGGTTAATTTCTAGTTATCTTGTGCTCATTATTAATGAATGCTAAGTATGTGGCTATTTGGAATGCTTTGTTACTTCTAAGTGCTGTAAGTATCTTCTTTTTTCATGTCCTTATCCCTTCCTCCAGAGTCTATTACCATCCTCCTTTCAAAGTTACACCTGAGCCTGTCCATCAGGGACTCAACAAAAGCCAGGCTCCTACCTCAGTGAGAAAGGTAAATAGCCTCAGGTATAAATGTCTGACATCCATTCCATACCAGAGTTCATCAGTAGTCTCACCCCTTTCTCCTCTTCTCCCTTCTGGCTCAGAATGATCCCTTCTCTGGTCTGCTGCTTTTGCACCAGGGCCTGGACCTAGCCTGCTCCAGTACTTCCTCTGCTCATTTCTCCCTCAGGTGTGTCATCTCTATCTTGCCACTGACAGCTTACCTTAAGCTTCTGAAAGTGCTCAGGTATCTGTCATCTTAAAAACAATCTTTCCCACTTTCCTACTTTTCTCTTCTTCACTGTCAGCTTCTTCAAATACTTCACCTTCACAGTATTTTCCAAATGCCAGTTATTTCCATGATCTGCGGACACCAGCTTTGAATCCACTTTGTTATTACATTCCACTGTGGTGTCATTCTCAGATTTGGGCACTCATACACTTCGACTCTCTGGCAATTTGTACTGTTATCATACCTTCAATTTTGAAATCTTTTTTTAATTTTTTTTAATCTCTGGGATAGTTAGTTCTCTTTTTACCTGACCTTCTCAATATTTAAAAATAATATTTTATTTCTTCCATGTAGACTTCTTCCAAAATCTCCTGTCCACATGATTTATTTCATATCATATAAATGATTACATACTTTATCTATAAACCATTAATGATTGAGCCTATACATGTTGAAACACAGGCACAGAGCAACTTAATGACAAGCTGTCTCTAAGTATCAAAGTCATAAAAATCAAATTTCACAGTCAAGTTAAATTTTAAATATTGTTTCACAGAACTACTTTTAGAAACTAATATGTTGCTCACATATTAATGCAGCTTCTCCTTTTATATATCATTTGTGTCCTTCTGTTAGCGTCAGGAAAATCAAGCAGAGAATTTGGACACAACATGTTTTGAAAAATAAAAATTTTAAAAAGAAAAGAAAAATCTAGAGGTTAGTCAGCAAGCTTATTTATGGAAATGCTGTGTTCCTTAAATAAATAACTGAATTATACACAATGCTATATCATATATTATCTGGTAACTATGGTTCCTAAGTTATCACTGGAAAAGTATATATCCATTAATATTATTTTCATTGTACCATGTCTGCATTTAAGACATATCCAATTAAGGAAGAAAGGACTACAGATTTATCACTCAATTTACATTTTTCATTAATTGCTGATTAAACCATTAACCAAATATTGTTTATGTGCTGTTGATTTTTATATTGTGAAATTATGCTACTGTTAGATTTTTGTAATGTAAAAATATCAGATTATTAATCTATTTATTTTGCTTCTAAAAAATGAAGCAGTAGCAAAACCTTCTTTTATACCTTCTAGAGTAGCCTATAGAATATCCAATTTATGATGGGAAAATTAACCAATCTAAACTATTTCATTATTTTCTATTTTATTTGCTTACAAAATTTTGTTTTCTTTCCTATCATGATTGTCCTTCAAGTACTCAAATCAAAGTCAGTCTATTTAACTATAAATACATTACTGTTTAAAGTATAATAAATTGGGTTTCTACTTCTGACTTTATTAGAGCTTTTTGCAGCTAACCAACACTTTTGTTTTTTATTAGGAAAACCAAAAAGATTTTTAAAAAGTCCATTTTGAAACTATTAGATATCAATTCTAGCAAACTGAACTTGAGAGGTCAAAATTCCACCAAAAGAAAAACAAAAAGGTGAACTTCACATATTACCGGTTCCTTCTCTTACAAAGTCATTTACTTGTTTCAGGCATATAGCAGGAGACTGAAAATCCAGGCAAAACTCTTCAGCTAATAACCAATTATACTGAATTGGCAGTTCTGAACAGCTATGCCTTGAGGAGACAAATAGAGCACTACCAACCCAGTCTTGACTCTGCTAAGTCCCTGATTGGGTTGCGGTAATAAGACTACTATCTAGTTAGCATAAGATAAAATAAAATTTAAAAAAAGAAGAGAAAAAGAACAAAGAAATATTCCTAAGACAACATTTCTCAGCAAATTTTCCATATGGAATAAGTGACATGAAATTAAAAATAAGACTTGACAAAGAAAAACAGAGCAACAACAGACCACAGATAATCAAGGTATAGGAGTTATTAAATCGTTATCATTGAAATGCTTAGGAAAATAAATGATAGGAAATGCTAAATGAAAAGATGGATGCTTTTACCAGATAATTAGAATCTACAAAACTAAATAAAATGTAAATTTTAAAATTTAAAAAATAAGTGAAATATATAACTCAATGAATTTATTTCAAGCCAATTAGAAGCAACAAAAGATATGACTGTTAAATTAGAAGATGGGGGATATGTATGGACTGAAACTCAGACATGGAGAACAAAGAAGAAAAGTTAGAAAACAGCATAGCAAATTTGAAACTCAATGAAAGGTTAAAATAAGTAAAAATGGAATAGATGAAAGAGAGTTGGAAATAGCTGCAGAAATTTTGGCCATGAATTTTCTGAAAGTTGTACAACACACACAAAGCAAGCACATACTAGTAAAATTCTTAAAATATCTACAGATAAGGAGAAACTCTTAAACAAGTATCCAGAGTCAGGTTAAAGAAAATAGAAACAAAGTCAGAGGAAAAATAGAAAACAAAAAATAAGTAACATTTTCATAATTACATTTAATGTAAGGGTCTAAACACACCAATTAACAGATTGGCAGAGTAGATTGAAAATATAAATTTAATGATAATTTATAAAAACTCATTTAAAATATGTGAGTAGGATAAAAGCAGAATAATAAAAAATGCAAATATCAATGTTAAGTGAAAAAGATTATATTGATCAGATAAAGTGAATTTTAGAGCATGGAAAATTATTAGATTCAGAGAAGAACACTATATATGGACAAAAGATCAAAAGATCAAACCACCAAAAACAGTAATTCTAAATGTGTTACACCAAAAAAAAAAAAAAAAAAAAAAAAAAAAATTAAAAAGATGAAGTAAGAACAACCAATTTAACTGGAAGGAAAAGTAGGTAAATTCAACATTATACTTGGAGACTTTCATATCTCTCTTAAAATAGAACAATTAGATAGCTAGTTAGGATACTGAAAAACGTGATCAACCAACAGGATCAAAATGATATTTATAGAACATTCTCTTCAACAATAGAATACATATTCTTTTTAGTACTCACAAAATTTAATAAGATAGATGTTTCAGTCAGCTTTTTCACTGTTGTGATTCAAAGGCCCAACCAGAACAATCATAGAGGAAGAAGAGTTTATTTGAGGGCTCCCAGTTTCAGAGGTCTTAGTCCACAGAAGACTGGCTCCATTCCTCAGAGCTTGAGGTGAGGCAGAACATCATGGTGGAAGAGTGTGGCAGAGGGAAGCACCTCACATAACAGTGATCAGGAAGCAGAGAGAGTCTACTCTCCAGATACAAAATATGTACTCTACAGTCATTCCCCCAATGAACCACTCCCTCCAGTCATCATTCAGTTAATCCCATCAGGGATCAATCCATTGATTAGATGAAGGCTATAACCAAATCATTTTTCCTCCAAACCTTTTTACATTGTTTCACACATGAGCTTCTGAGGGACACCACATCTAAACCATAACAATAGATGATACCTTGTTTATAAAAAAAAAATACTCAACATATTTAAAAGAGTTGAAATTCTGCAGGATGAGTTTTTCAAACACAATAGAATTAAACTACAAGATAAAGATAACAAATATATCTTTAATGTCTTAGAAACTGAACAATACCCTTATACAAAATGTTTAGGTTAAAGTCTCGAGGGAAACTAATGACCCCCCCCACTAACCTGAATGAAAACAAAAACAGAATGTATTCATATTTGAACAATGAAGCTAAAAGGGTGATGAGAAGGAAAAAATAGTGTTTAAACTTTAATAACATAAAAGGATGAAAATAAAGGGCAGAATCATTATAACAGAAAACATACTAAATAGAGAAAAATCAAGAAAACTGAGAGTTCTATTTATTTAGAGTAACTAAGGAAATTGAAAGACATCCAGAAAAACTAACCAAAAATAAATATCTGAATAAAGAAGATGTAAATGACTAATGTAATGGTCAATTTGATTTGTCAACTTGATGGTATTAAGAGACACCCTTAATTAAGAGGTTTATGGGTGTGTCCATGAGGGCATGTCTGGGAATGATTGGAATGTGGGATAGGAACTGAAGTGGAGCCCCCTCCCTGAGTGTGGGCAGCACTGCCCAAGAGATGAAATAAAGTTGGGAAGAACAAGGAAGCAGATGCAGATGCAAGTTCCACTCTTCTTGAATGAGACCTTGACTGCTGGTTCAATCTTCTGAGGATATCCGACTCTCACTTCTTCACTCTTTCAAAGTGGACTCTGCCAGTGATTCTCCAGGTAGTTTCCAGAAGCCTTGGTCTCAGACTAGGGTAGCACTGTTGAAATTTCTTGTTCCAGGGTCTCTGCATTTTGGACTACGCAGCTGCTTGTTCTTCCAGCTCTCCAGCTGCAGACAGTCATTGTGGACTATCCAGCTTCTGGTCCTGTAAGCCAATCTAATAAATCCCCTTTTTATAATCATACTTCCTGTTGATTCTATTCCTCTAGAGAACCCTGACTACTACAACCAATATCATGGTTTCATTGCACATTACAATAGTGATATATTGAACCACCTCATACCTGCTCATGACGGTAGATTATACGCATCTCTTTCCCACTACAAACCTTGGAAATTGGTCATAATTTGATTATATAGACCAAAGAAACTGGCAAATATTAATTTTTTTCTTTCAGAGGGCTGGTTTAACAGCACATCCCAAAATGTTTTAAAAACTACTGCAAAAGCTTTATGACAATAAATTTAACAATTTAAGTGATATTTAGACTTACAGGAAAAAAAACAAAGATGGAAAAATAAATATATATTTTAATAGTCCTAGTCAGTTTTCCATCTCTGTGACAAATACCTGAGAAAAACAACTTAAAAGAAGGAATATTTATTTTGGATCATGGTTTCAGAGGTTTAGTCAAGGATCAACTAGCTCTACTGCTCTAGGACTGAGCCTAGGTAGAACATCATGGCAGAAAGATGTGGTGGAGTAAAGTCATTCAACTCACCCATGCTGGAAAGCAAAGGGAGATGGGGCCAGGAACAAGAAAAAGTCCCCAAAGACATGTCCCAAAGGATTTATTCCCCACTGGGCCACACCTCCTAGAGTACCTACCACCTCCCAATAGTCCATTGAAATTATTAACACAACAAATGGATTTGTTCACTGATGAGTTATAGTCCTCCTGATCCAATCACTTCCTGAAAGTCCCATTTCTGGACATTGCTACATTGGGTAGCAAGACTTAAACACATGAATCTTTGGGGAATACTTCATGTCCAAACCATAACACTTACATTTATTAGATTAAATCTGTAATTGAAAATCTCTGTACAAAGCAATCTGTAATTCCAGATGGCTTCTCCTGAGAATTGTTTCAAACAATTAGGGAAAGTAACACTGATTTTATATAAACTTCAAGAGAACAGAAAAAAATTACTATGCCACAACTTGATTTTTTAATTACCTTTTTTTATACAAAAATATAATTCATATATAGGGAAAGGCTCATATCTTAATTGTACAGTTTGATCAGCTTTAACTAATGCATGCCATTGTGAAAACAGACTTTTAGCAGCTAAGTTTTTTCTTACCAGTCACAATTCCTAGTTGATCCTAACAGATAAATCTGGGTAAGATGGATATGAACTACTGGGTTAGTGATTTACATGCTGGGGAAATTTTTAGATAAGTATATTTATTGAGATACTAAAGAAAGGGAATGAAGGAAGGGAAGATTCTTGAAATGTAAAAGTAAGAAATTATGAAGTCTAGAAGACAATCAGTTTAAGAATTAAATTTGATCGATTCTAGATATCCTGAAGCATCTAGAATAAGCACTGGTGTTGGAAAAATATTTGACAAAATTCAAAGGTAAACAGACAAATAAAACTTATAGAAAATTTTATGTAAATTCTTATATATATAATTTTATATTTAACTGTATATAAAATCTTATACAATTCAAGATCACAAGACGCACTTTTAAGCATTCTTTTTAACTCATAGAATAAAATGTATAAATCACTTTGTTTCTTAAGATTCTATAATGCAAGTTGGAAGTTAAATAAAGGTTTTTCTTTAAAGGACTATCAACAATTCCTAGTATTTCATACATAAGAAAATGAAATAAGTGTGAGGAGCTAGTTAAGGTTACCATTTGGGCAGTAAATGAAAGATACCTCACTTCTGAATATGTAAGGACTTTGACTTTTCTAAGTTCAGCACCAAGGGCATCTACTTCTGTGGAATTTTCCCCACCTTCTCTGTCTGAGCTTCCAAGAGCACAATGCCTATCCTTCTTTTGTGAAGTGTGCTAATTCTACCTTACGCTGCAAGGAGGCATCTAACATCTCTCTCTCCTAACAGTAGAAACTCCATTCTGTCCCTTGTACCAACTGACACAGATCTAGCAAGGAGTAGAAAATTTCTAAACACCTATTAAAAGCATCACTTAACTTTTATCTTCCTGGTTTAACATATACTGAGGTAAGTCACTAATGCATAATTTTTAAGAATAGAACTTTGTTTTAAAATTCAGTGTTCCTTAATGTTTATATGTAAACAAATGCAAAACTGTAGAACCAGGTGTCTCCATGAATTTGTTGGGGGTGAGTTTGTTAACAAAACTAGATTGATTAGGTGCAGAAATACCTTAAAAATGGGAATGGGTCAAGGAATATTGAACTATTAGAGAATCATATGTTTAGAGCAAATATATCTTAGATTTTATATACTACAACTTCTCAGGTATAGACGAAAGTGAGGCAGGTCTACTTATATATTTAGGATACAGGAGTTTCATTAAGAAGTCATAACCAGATCATAGATGTCTTGCCCTATACCCTACCGCTTATAGGTCATTTAACCCACACGGACTAAGTGTGATATTATGGGCCTGGGAGTTAAGTACCTGTCACAACAATAAGCAATAATGTTGAGTTAACCTTTACTTTAGTATCCATTGTTTTGATACCATTTCATTACTGAAGGGCATTCAAACCAAAACAAAAAAACAAACAAAAAATCTGCAGAGTAGCTTCAAAGGAACTGATTAGAATATGTAAAAATAATATTACCTAAATAAAATTTTTATTTTCTTGATACTACCCAGTAGTGACTTTTAGAGTATTCTTATCATTTGGGACATCTCCTTCTAACCAGAGTAAATACAAGAAGAGAGCCTCCATCCACTAAGCATGACAATTTAGTTTTAATAAAATAAGCATGTAAAAACAAGTTGTCTATACATCATTAAAGTAATTATAAGATTATGCCTTATCCAGATAAAACTTCTTACTTGAGATTATATTTTATGACATTCTTCATGTTTTATTTTAATGAACTAGGATAAGTTAGATTTATTACTTAGAAAAGGAAACTGAGCTATCTATATTTGGATGAGAACTATGGAATTTGTTAATTTCTAGATTTTGCATGGCCCTGATTAATTTTAAAAGAGGAAATAATGAAACTCTTTTAGAGCTACAAAACAATATAATAAAATTATCCCTGGTGTTTTGGGGATGTGTAATTACTACAGAATATTGAATAAGGAAAAGAGAAAGAGCGTACTTAATCTGCATGAGTAAAGGGGACACCCGCACACTGCAGACGGTTCTTCTCTGTGGGAATGTTGAAGGATTGGCTTGCTATCATTTCAGCTATTACTGTTATAGTTTTTATTAATGAAATATCGTGGAACAGAGCTATTGATAATGGAAAATTAAACCTGATGAGTCATAAATGCTTGGGAAAAACTTCGCTGACCCATGAAGTTCACTTATAATATCCATTCCCAAATGGACTGAGGCTAAATCCAATCAATTATTTCTAAGAAATTGCCAATTAACTCCGATTTTGTAACCGATAGCTTGAAGATATATATCTTTTAATAAAGATAATGAAGATATATTCATAAATATGTTAGTTGTTTTTCCCTTGCTTATACTGAAAGTTTTAATTGTGCAGAAATTTTCTATTCTTGTATTTAGCAGCTCCATCAAGCTTTTCTAATTACTAGAAATCTTTCAAAATTTTGTACAATAATCTTTCAAAATTTTGTACAATAATCTGTGGATGTTCAGTCATACCAAGTCCTTCAAAATGTATGTTAAAAAATCATGAACTATATACATCATCTTGGCTACAATTTGAAATTAAGTAAAAATATAGCCATCATTTTCAGAGGGGAAATACTGATTAACAAAAACACAGAATGTGTTTTTAACAGAAGTTATATTATATATTTGGAAAAGAAACAGTATAATTAGGAAAAATGTCTTAGGACTTTGTATTGTTGAGGATTGTTTTTTAAATAATTATACAGAAAACATATTCACGACACATAAAGAATCCCTAACAAATCTCTGGAAACACAAGGACAGAGGAGATTAAAAAAAGGTCATTGGGATACTTGGGTTTAGTGCCGTGGTAGAATATGCATGTACTCCTAATTCAATGCCCAGCATAAAAATAAATAAGTAAATATATAAATAAATTAATTAATAAAGATAAAGAAAGAAATGAATCAGAAAAGGATTTCAGTCAGTTCAAATACTTGGGAAGAAAGTAAATATTTGTAAAATATTTGGCTAAATTCTAAAAGACTTCTTGGCTAAGACAGTGTCTCTAAAGCTGTATTGTGTGTGTGTGTGTGTGTGTGTGTGTGTGTGTTTGTGTGTGTACATGTTTTCAATCCCAGCTCTGTTACTTAAACAAAATTTGTTTTGGGAAAGTTACTTAGCAGCTCTCTCTTCAGTTTTACTTCTTTAAATGGGAATAATATTTCCATCTCATAAATGTGTTGAGATGATTAAAAAGTTAATGCATAATAGTGTGCCTAATAGTCTGGTATATAATAAATTCTCAATAAATGTTACCTATTATAATTATTTAAACAGAAATGATACATTTAATGTTCAAGAATTTTATCATAGAATTTTAGATTTATATGATTTTTGTAATAAGCAAAAATACAATCATTTTGAAATATTTGCAGTGCTAATATATCTCTCAGTAAAATGATTTCAGAACAAATATGTTTAATATTAAAATTCAAATTTTATAGATGCAGTCCTTCCATGTGTATAAACTTGAGCTAGGTAGATCATCACTTTTCAGAACAGAGTTATGATGTTTCTGAAGGTTACGCTATATTTCCATGCAGTTAGGAACGTGTAAATCCATGCCCCACTGAGTACATATTGACTTCTTCCATAAAGGTTAACTCTATTTCAATATTGACATTTTCTTTTATTTCCCTATATTAGAAAGCTGAGATCAAAGCCAATGGAGAAAAATTCAAATAATTCTAAAATTCAAAGGAAAAACAGTTTTACACTGTCACTTTGCAGAAGTCACTACCTTGCAGAACAGAATGCAGTGACAATGGTACATGACCATGAGGCTCGGTTAGATGAGCCCATGCAGCTCTTGGGCCACTCAGCCTGGGAGCCTTGTGGAAGTCTTGCTACCTTGAAGCTGCCAAGTGTAGCGATCATTTAGAGAGATGAGAGATGACAGGTGATTGGGGTGCTGGCTAAGGAAGAGCAAGAAAGAGAAAGAGAGTTAGAAAGACACAGAGAGAGACTGATCTGAAGAGCCCATTTGTTTGAGCACCAGCTTTTTTGAATGGATACACCTTTGAATATGATTCCAGACCCAACTACCTTCTGACTGAAATCTCATGAGAGATTCTGAATATTTTAACTGACCCTCTCAACTCTCAGATTTGTAAGCAAAACAAATTACTGTTGTTATTATAAGTTATTATTTTGGGATGCTTGCTACACGTTAATGATAATCAGACCAATGTCACCTTTCAAATGAGCTAATCATATCATACAAATTATTTAAGCTAACTTGATATGCACATAGAATTTCCCAATTGTGTGTAACAACATTTAACATATACTTAGGCCATCAAGGGTGATATTCAGAAGAAATGCCCAATGTAAGACCCTGAACTTGTAAAACACATTCACTCAACTAGTATTTATTGAGCATCTACTATATGCTGGGTCTAGGTTCTAGCATAAAAATAAGACAACAAGCAGAAGATTCTTTGTCCCTGTAGTCACTTGAGAGATAGATATTAAATAAGGATATTAATGAAATCATCCAAGGGAGTTGTATGACAAAAAGAAACAATAAATTATGGCATTGAAATTAAGGTACACCATTTAAGATAGAGTAATCAAAGGCGGTATTTGAAAATTAACAGTCCTGGCAGAATAAACAGCTAATGTAGAAGTCTTGAGTTGTGAAAATATAAAAATAAAAAGACAGTGAGTCAAGAGTGAATAAGCCAGGCATGGTGGCGCACACCTGTAATTCCAGTAACTCGGGAGACTCAGGCAGAGGATTGTGAGATCAAAGATAGCCTCAGCAAAAGCAAGGTACTAAGCAACTCAGTGAGACGCTGTCTCTAAATAAAATACAAAACAGGACTGGGGATGTGGCTCAAGTGGTCAAGTGCCCCTGAGTTCGATTCTAAGTACCCACCCCGCAAAACAAAGAGTGAATAAAGAGGGGCTGAGGTTATGGCTCAGTGGTAGATGGCTTGCCTAGCATGTGTGAGGCACTGGGTTTGATTCTCAGCACCACATATAAATAAATACAATAAAGTTCCACTGAAAACTAAAAAAAAAAAAAAAAAAAAAAAAAAAAAAATTAAAAAAAGAAAAGGAATGCTTTAAAAAAAAAGAGTGAATAAAGAGGAGTAATCTTTGAAATGTTGAGAATAAATTTTAATTCCATTCTGGGTGAGCTGAAAAGTAGAACCTGATTAGTAGACTGAGTCAATTTTAATCAGGCTGACTCTTGAGTGAATGTGGCTAAAATGGCTAACTGCTGACAAAAATGTATGTGTTGTTATTCCTAAGGACATAGTAAGAATATCATGCCCAATCTTTAGATTGTTAGGTATGTCCATATGTCTGAGTTCTAGTCAATTAGAATATGACTAGTGCTAATTAGACTGTGATTGAAACTAATATGACTGAAACTAACCTTCCATGTGTGTTCATTCAAGATTCTTATTACTTAAGGCAGACCGGGATGAAGTCAACACTAAGAGAACGCATAATAGCCACGGAGTGAAGATAACACCGGTGTGATTAGCTCAGACAACTGATTGACTTCACGGAGCAGTCACACACACATACCAATCACATAGGCACAACTACTAGAAGTATTATCAACTAGGAAGCACTCAAACTCTTTCATGATCAATATCTAAATGTCTTAGTCTCTCTAGCACACCACTGCCCAAGAGCACCCTCCTTGTTTGTATCCCTACATGTTTCTTGCTCCTTCCTGCCAGGCTGTGACTTTCTTCAAATCTTTCTGCTCTGCTTTCTTTTTCTTCTAATTATCACTGTGAATCAGACTACAACAGGTCAGTAATACCTATGCAACAGTCTGAATGCTTTGCTGTTTTGAAATTTCCTCTGCCAAATAACTAGGCAATCATTCTTAATTTTGACTTTGCACAAAGTCTTAGGATATTAATAAAATGCATTCAGATTCTTTTGAATCTGAATGAAAGATAGGCTTTTGAACCATTCTCAAAGAATCTTCATTTCCATCTGAGATATGTTGCCTAAGCTAGACTTCTGTGCCCCAAAAGAATAGACCATAACACTTCAGTAATGGAATTCTCAGATTTCTTTAGCCCATGTCTCCTAAGTCTTCCACCCTCTTCCTATAATCCTGTTCTACAGTCTCCTCCACATCTTCAGGTATAACTGTAATTATGATAATGATCCCCACTGTTCAGTACTAACTTTCTGTATTAGTCATGTTTTCATTACTATAATGAAATACCCAAGGGCAACTAACTTTATAAAGAAAAAAACATTTATTTAGCTAATATTTTTGGAAGTTCAAGGGCATAGTGCCTGCATCATCTCAGTTCTGGTGATGCCCTGATGGCAAATGGCAGGTGCCAAAGGTGGAAGTACATATCCAAGCAAGAAATCACATCTCAATGCAAGAAACAGACTGATAGGAGGGGCAAGACTTGCTCCTTTAGTAAGAACAATACCGTGAGAACTACTGAGGGGTTTTCTGAGAACTACTTGATGAGAACACACTGCCAATGACCTCCCTTTTGGTCCTACCTCTCAAAGGTTCTACCACCTCTCAATAGTGCTACCCTTGGGAATCTGACACCAAGCCTTCAGTATCAATGGGCCCTTGGAGAACACAGAAGTTCTTCTTTTTTAGTATTTAAAAACTATAAGTCTATTCATTAACTCAGTCTATGCTTCCTTATCTAATAAAGTACATGAATGTCCAAAAGAGGAACTAAATTGAAAAGAATATCAATGAAATGATTATTATATTCAATCAGAAAAGATACATTAATGGTTTGGACCAAGCCTGTAAGATTGAACATGAATGATAAGGTCAGATTTGAAGTATATTTGAAGATAGAGGCAGGAGGATCTACTAATGCACAAATTCAAGCTAAAATTTTTGAAAAGCTTTGAATTTTCAATCCCTCTAATCCATATTTTCATGAAACTAGATAATAGAAGATTTTCCTGACTCACTTTTGCTGTAGAATTCATATAATTCCATAGTGAGTGCTGAAGAGGATTCTTCTTACATAGAATTATCTGAAGAATCTGAGAAACCCCATTCCTGATTCTTAGACATTGATTAGAAGTAGAGGGGTCATAGATGAAATTCTATCATTAGGTCATCTCTGGAGAAAACTGGGAAATGCAGTTCCTTCCAAACCAGAGGTGGAAAAAGGAGAAGCTATCCCTTTCATCTCAATCCTAGGGAGGAGCTTTCTCTGGGACCCGTAAGAGTTTTGAAATATTCCACTGCAGTGGTGCTTCACTCATAGCTGAAGACTCTAAAGTATGTAGCAGCAGGATAGAAGTGGTATATGGAGATCTGGGTCTCCTCATGGAGTTGATTGGAAAGCACTTGCACCAGATAGACAGGAGTCTCATGTAGAAGGAACATGAGCTCATCTTGGGCTTTGTTTGATTAGCTGCCTGAAAGACAAAGAGATCCTCAGCAGAAAGGAGGAAAAGGCAAAGCTCAAGATGCTGAGGGAATATGGCATATTAATGGACTCTTGTGGGGACTCTCATTGCTGGACACTTCTTCATCTACACAGAAAAATATATCTTCTAGGAGAAAGAACTCTTAAAAGTCCATATAAAAATTCCTAGTGCCACTTAAGAACAAAAAGGGATGCTTTATATAGTGATAACCTCCATACCCTGCCCAAACCAGGGAGTTAAGAACCTGGTCATCAAACCAGGGGTAGGTAAAGAGGAATCTGGATGATTGAGAGGTGAAAAGAAAAAATTCAGCCATGCTCCATCTACCCTTCCCATATCAGGTTTCCAATTCAAAGTAGAACCAAGATGAGGAAGGAAGAATATTTTGCAATGTCAGATTTAGAACTTTATTACTATTTGAATCACGCATCCAAAATACTGAATTAAATGTATACTTGTGACTTGAATGCATCATGGGACATTCAAGGAGGCTACAGGACCCTAAAATATGTGAATGTTTTAACCATGTTATAAGCCATGCTTATTCAACATAAGTTTATTTCATAATATAAGAAAAACCAGGGCATTTCTAAATACTGTTAATCACCACAACAGACCCTCAAATAGGTATGACATATTGTCTTATAGGAGTTTGGAAAGCACTGAACTTGGGTCACCCAACATGTGATAGGTAATCAACATAATTCTCTTTTCAAATAATATTAAGCAACATCTTTTTTCCTGATTTAGGTGAAATGTGGCTCAATCACTGTAATTTTTAAAGGATCATAAGAAAGACATGGCTGCTGTATTTATATATATTTGACTAAGTTTGTAAATTATATGAGATTCATATTTAGTTTGAGCTTGTTCTTTATATGGAGTGTGTGTATGCATAACTTTAAAGTGTTTTCTATTTTTTAGAAATTCAAATGAAGAGTTTGCAAATGTTTCTAGAGTTTATTACTGTCTATACTATATGTTCTTATTTTGTACATAGATACTCACCAATTGTAAAGGTAATGCTTTTTTATTTGTTTTCATTAGTTATACATGACAGTAGAATGCACTTTGACACATCATATACAATGGAGTATAATTTCTCATTCTTCTGGTTATACATGATGTAGAATACCACCAGTCCTATAGTTATATATGTATAGGAGGTAATAATGTCTGATTCATTGTACTATCCTGGAAAGGTAATTCTATGCAGAAAATATCCTTGTACTTGCTCAGAAACCTGGTCTATGGATCCTAATTTGATTACAAAAAAGAGTGGGCGAAGGAGAACAAACCTAACGTTCTATTTATACTCTATCCATTATATAGTTAATCTAAGACCCTGAAGTGGTCTACTAATTCAGAGGACTTAAAAATAATCTCTTTGATATAATGAAAAGAAAATTAATTCCCTGAACTAAATATCTTGGCCTCAGTGGACAGAAAACAAATGCCCTCACATTAATGTAGTAGCTTTTCTTCTACCTCCCCAAGTTTAATCTAGGACCTGTTAACCAAGACTGTTTTTATATTCAGCAAGATTATATACAAACTCGATTTAATGAATTATGTGAATGCCACTGCTGAGGAACCCCACTGGTGATATAATATGATTATGCAAATATACAATTCAGAAAAATTAAGGCATAAAAAGAAGTAATAGATCAGATAAATAAACTTTTAGGGCTTTCTTTATTTCAGGTCATTTGTGTCAAAGTTGGAAACTTGTTTGAAGGATACAGATGAAAACTGTAGGGAGGATAGGGAGGAGCAAATCATTCTCTGAGCACATATTTGCAGTGCACTGAGTAGATCCTTTATGGAGGGGACTGAGCAACACTGACATTTTCTGCTGCACATTTTGAAAGCTGAACATCTTTTCAATATTGCAAATGAGTCTATTGTTTTAATTAGATTTAATGCACCATTTTCCTCTAGTGAGTTTCTGTCTTAGATAAAATAATGGAGTAAATAATTTAACATTGCATCTGTGATGCTGAAGGATAGGTGCCACAATGCTTTACCTTACCTCACTCACCATCATCACAGAAAAATTTGGTAGATTATTTCATGGTTTCATGGGAGAGCAAGTATATTTTAAGAGCAAACAAACAAAAAACAGAAAATAAACTCTGGTGACTATACAGTGTTTTTTTCTTTTTTTTTTTTTTTATTTGGGGGAGAAGGAGGTCAGAATCTGGTTGCTCATTGAAACAAGGCTTAAAAGGACTCTCATATCATTCATTAATACTAATATTTAAAGCAGGAGGTTTAGATACTTGCATTTTTGAATCCTCTCTTTACTTTAAATGTCATTCTTTGTATTCCTACCTTCCTTATACAACTCTGAGTTTTGGGGGCAGGGATGAGGTCACTGATCTTTGTAGTTACCCTCATGCATCCCTGAGTCCTGGTAGTTTTCCAGGAAAAACTTGCTAAATAATTGGTATAAAGATCATGTCATTGATTATAAAATCCTTGAAACATCTATTTGCCCATCTTAACAGTTCTGAAATCAGAATGCATCTTACAGTCAATAGCCTCTCACAGCTGCTACTGACAAGGTGACCACAGCAGCATGCCCTGACTTGGAAGAAAATCTCAGAGATAGCATTTCTCAACATTCTGAATTATAAATGCTTCTCATAACATAAAGGATAATACTGTAGGTCCATGGTCATCAAACGCTCTGGATTGAAACTGATTAAAAATTGGGATCTGAGTATGAGCTTTGGGAATAATTTAATCTATTTATTTTGCTTTTATTTACCTTTATTTGTATGCCAAAGTGTGACACATGGTCTGGAAGAAAATAAACATAAATTTTAAAAAGGTCCTTCAATACTGCACCTAATAAGAAAGCATTGTGGTACTTTAATTGGAACTGTGTTTCATTTTGAAGTGAGAGATAAAATGATGACACATTTTCAATCATTAAATTTTGTATGGTCTATAATTCTGTGGCAGACAGTATGCTAATCATAGTGTCTTGGTTTATTCTATAACATTTTGAATAAAGAATATTTTTATCAAATAACCTTTCTAATAATTTGGATGATAACAGATAACTATGGTCACTAGACTACTACAATCTGTATTTGTAAAATCACATATTGATACTGATGTACTCAGTTATATTTTACTTCCATTGGAATCTGACATTGTGAGTGGTTCACATTCGCATGCTCCTAGGATCCTCCTGGGCATGTGAATTTGAACTTCAGAGGCATCAGTGTCCCTGTCTGCTTTCAACCCAGGACCACGCCAAGTGAAGTGAGACATGAAGAAACAGTGTCTCTCTATGTGCAGCACCAGGTACCTACAGGCAACAGTGGCCACACCTTAGTATCACCACCACTGCTGATTAGTGCCCTGCATTTTGCTTAGATTCCTTGAATAGTGTTACCTTTTCTATTTCTGACTTTTCCACGTCTTCCCCAATTTCAGTATTTCAAGATCTTATTCAACTAAGTGCAAATGCCATTAGTTTTTTCCTAATATCCTCAGACAGAAATAATTAGAAGTTCTTTAAAAAAATTTCTATACCTTTTGTTTATGCTATGTCATATGATAGAGCTATCAATATATTTTATTTTCACTGACAGTAGAATCTTTGAGTATAGGATAATGTCTTATAGATCTCTGTATTACCTCTCAACCTAAAGCCCTGTTTGTAATGGGTGTTTATAATGTATAATCTGTGTAACACTGTTTTATGTTGTACACCCTATTTTCATTCCTTTACTTTCTTTTCTTTTTATCCCCCTGTGGTGCTGGGGATTGATATCAGGGCCCTCCCTGGGCATGCTAGGCAAGCACTTCACCTGAAATGTACCTTCAACCCTCACATTTTCTTTTTGAATATTTATTTCTATTAACATTATAAAAACTATTCAATGCATCATTGAATATATACGAAAACTATTCAATATCAATATAAAGCATTAGTATTAGTATTTAAGACTTTTAGTTTCCACTTATAATTAGACACTATCTCATTACTTACAAATAGCATTTTCCTGCATGTTTCATATATATGCAATATTTAAGGATAGAGTGTTATATTAAATGTTTCAGTATTTGCTTTCCAATAGCCTGGCTAACCTAGATATCTCTGTTGTAACAGTCTCGAGGCAAACTTACCTCTCACAATGATGTTGGTGGACTTTTTTGCGGGATTCCCCACATTATTATTGGCGATGCAGCTGTAAGTACCAGCATCATCTGAGGTGATAGCAGGTATGGTCAGAGTTCCTCCATTCAAAACAGTCTTTTCAGGCAGAGTCCCAAAGGACCTGACCCAGGTGAGAGAGGGTGCAGGTTCTCCTCCTGTTGTAACACACACTAATGTTATGGCCTCTCCAGGATTTACAACTATAGGATCATCCACCAAGAGTTTAATTGACGGAGATGCTAAAAAACATAAACAAAAGAACATGCACCTATTTTAATATGCCACACCTGGAATTCAATAGCATGCTTTATAATTCATCTATCCACTCACATGTAAAAATGAAATATTATTCTCTTTTACTCCCATCCAAATATACAGCTCAAATTTAAGCAAGATTTAAACATTTTGCTTTTTAATTAAATGATATCAACTTGTAGAACTGCATTAAGACTTTTACACCTAGAGAGGGCAATTCAAATTTATGTTTCCTTGGATTATTGCTCTTAAATTAGAATCACAATAGTGATTAAAGTTTTTTTTTTTTTAATATCATTTTCTCTTTAAATGAAGCACTTTTTGCTTTTGTCAATCCCTGTATAGACATTAGAGTGGTTTAGTCCTTGTACTTTAATGATGAAGATGATCAATTATTAGCTTCTAGATCATTCAGAGGTGAAATGATTAATTCTCATAAATAGAACACAAGTAAGAGATAGGCATAGATCATCCCAATCTATCCCCAGGCAGTGGACCCGATTTTGTTCTTAAAATAATAACAAAATCATCCAATTCCCATGCAGTCCCATAGTACATTTGTAACACTGTCAGCCAAATAAGTCTCAGCAGTGTGTTCTCATAAGGATGGCTTCAAAACTCCAAAGGAAATAAACACACAAGAGATCAGATAACCATCATACCACCCTGTCACTACTCTACTGCTCAGGTTGTAAAAGTCTTCCAGTGAAATTCAACTCTTTTTATTATTTCAGGTTTTAAAAAAACAAAGAAAAACATTCATTAAAGTAAAAGAAAAATTTCTGTATTGTGGCCTTTTCATCACTCAAAATAAAAACCACACAAAATTATATTCATGTATGGAAAATGTTTTTGTGCTTATATTGCAGTATAATCCTAAATAATGCATCCCTAAATAAACCCAGGGTGCACAGATTAGACTGACATTTGAGTTTACACATTCGGAAATAGTTTTCATCAAAGTCAGACCTAAGAAATTGAACTCAATTTATATTAGAAATATTTAAACTGTCCAATAGTCTTACATGATTTTTTGGGGTTTTTTGGATATTAACTCCAGTTTAGAGTTCAATCTCAGAATGAACTTTTGTGGTGCCATATAATCTATCTTGTTTTAAAAGAGAAAGCCAGAGGAGAGCAAGAAAATAATTCCACAATATGGTTTTATGAGAGAGCACCTGTATGACCTTTTTAAACACCATTGTTCCATGCTTGGCTCTTCTAACATCATTTTAAATAATATGGGAATTTTCAAAATGTCATAATATTAGCCCTTTTAAGGTGTGACATTAAGTTATAAAGATTTGTGATTAAAAACCTGTTGGGGCATATATGTATAAGTGAAGAAAATGCACAAAAATCACCACAGCATGATAGAAAATAAAATATTTAAAAGAATTACTTAATGTTAGTAAACTTATGAAAGATATTACTAATTACACATTCTGAAAATATACTTAATTATTAATATACCATGATGAAGAGAGAAAGGAAAAGACCTCTTGTGGTAAATGGCATAATCTTATAATATTATTTAGTTAAAATACAATTTAGTAATCCTAACATTTATATCATGTTAACAAAGCTAAATTTGTTTTATATCACATTTTAGGCAGATTGAAAGGCACAAGATTAAGGTCATTAGTAGTGTACTTTGGGACTATGGAAACACATAAAAGTGGTATTAAGTCAAGGGATATTTGCCCCCCTAATTTGTTAGTGTAAGGATGAGTTGTTTTCTAAGAAACATCACTTAAAGAAAACAGTTCAAGAAAATTTGAAAGCTCAGAACAGTATTATATAAAGAGAAGATCTCTTTTTCCCTACAGTGCATTGAAGTGCATTTCCCTACTCTCTCCCAATCTGAGTTGAAATCAGAGTGCTGTCCAAGGTAGTTTTTTTAATGATGGCATTCATTTTCTCTGATTTTGCCTAAAACTAAAAATAGCTCTAGCAGACCATAAAATGGCTAATAATTTCAAGAATTTAATAATGTTTTTCAGCATTTTTAGTATAAACATTTCATAGCTTTAAACCCTAAGAAGTCAAAAGGTAAAATCATTTTCATTGTTGTGCTAGGGTCTTACTTTTCATTCCCTAAAATCAGCCTTACAAAAATTAAGTGCTTTGCTTAAGACCTACAGAAGTTTC
The DNA here is from genome assembly GCF_902686455.1 of Sciurus vulgaris. Taxonomy (NCBI): domain Eukaryota; kingdom Metazoa; phylum Chordata; class Mammalia; order Rodentia; family Sciuridae; genus Sciurus; species Sciurus vulgaris. Next base: position 54,834,042 of record NC_136462.1, on the reverse strand, counting down.
ACCAAGCTAAGTGTAAATCATATCCTGAGGAAAAATATGACATAGGAAAAAAATTAATGTGGGAAATTTTTTAATCTGTTACTAACAATATGTAAAGATTTATCAAGTTGGATGGATTATTTGCTAATTTGGAGATATATAAAGAGTGATATAAGTGTTCTGGGTTAATTCTTCTTACAGGTTTCCACGGTCTCCATATTTCCCCTTCTCCATCACACGGTGGAACATTTCCTTGGCTTCCACTAGAGCTTTCAGCCAGTGTCCTGACTTCACTATCTAAAATATGGGGTGAGAGGTACATGGGAGGAGCACAAACACTGAGGCGAGGTACCTGGTTTCAAGTCTTGACTCTGTCACTTAATAACTACATGAACCAGGGTGAGTTATTTCACTTCCAAGTGCCTCATTTTCCTATTATTGAAATAAAGAAAATAATTGTAACTTCCTTACTAAGATCATTTAACACGTTTAAAGTGCTTACGATAGTACCTAAGAGAAAATACGCACAGAATAAGTTTTTTCTTTGGTCGTTCTTTTTATTACCATCCTCATAGTTCTGCCCAGAGCTTGGTAAATAGTGAGTGCCTAATAAATATCAGTAGGCAAAAGCAATAAATTGGAAAATGAATGAGCAGTATAAAATGCACACTCACTACAAAATCAAACTATTCTGATTATAGATGGATGAGACATTTTAAGACCATTTTGACTTTTTAGAGGTCCTGTACCATATTGTATAAAACATTTAAATTTATCCATACATACAGAAGAAACATTTAAGCACTTATTGATTTCACTTTATATTGCATTTATTTGTAAATTGAAACCCTTTGTTTTACAAGATTTCAATATTTTCAGAGGATTTTTAAAAGCTCATGGATCTCTCGTCACTTGCTAGGTAAATGCTATTTTTTTTGGTGTCCCGAAACTATTCCATCACATCTGAGAATATGCACTACAGACTTCCTTTTCTGTATTTATAGAGGCATATAGGACATGAAGAAAGATGAAGCTCATTATATCAAGTATATACCTGAATATATGTATATGACTATAGCATATATTGATGGAATTGCCACATTGTCATTTAAGAATAAATATGAAAATCCTAGAGGTCATAAATTCCCTTATTACCATAAAAATCATATACTCTTCTAAAACAGTTATAGGATGTAGATGCCCATTCATTCTTCATAGCAACATGTGAGAATTTATTAATTTAAGTTGATTTTTAAATAATAGACATGAAGGCTGATATGGGACAAAAGAAACATTGAATGGGACAGTATTACAATTTGAGATGCTCATCAGACAAAATAATTTTATAGGAAGTGAAAGAAGACCAATGCCACCACTTACCCTTTTGTAGAAACCAAAAAAAAAAAAAAAAAAAAAAAAGGATACAATTTCATAAACATAGAGGCTAGGATGAGTAGGGAAAAAGGGTGGCAGAGGAAAGTTAGATGATATGTACCAAAATACTTCCAGACAGGAGGAATAGGAACCAGTGTTCTGTAGCAGGGTGGGACTGGAGTTCACACTAACTATTGTTCATTTTACAGAAATTTTAGAAAAATTCAGTTTCCTAGCACATACACACGCACACAATGATAAGTGCTGACAGATTAGGGAAATGCTAATTACCCTGATTTTATCATTACGTATTGCATATAGGTATGGACTTACATTGGGCCCCACGCATATATACAATTTTTATGTGTTAAATATAAAAAAAAGTGAAATACATAAACAAAAGGAATCCTTGAAATCCTTGAAATTATGTGAAGCATTTTTATAATCAAGTTGTAGATTATCTTAAACATGTTTTATAATTATTGCCAAAACACAGCTCAAACCTGATAAAAATAATTCCAACTAAACCACCAACTTATAGACAATACGTATCTTATACATAGTGGTTACAAATGACTATGATGCCCGTCAGAATTTCAGATTGGTAATTTTCTAGCACTTCCTGATGGAAGGCACAGTTACTTTAGCAGTTGTCACAGAGATTGACACTCCTCATTAAGACAGGCATACAACATTTTAGCATGCTTCCTGTGCCCTGTGGTGGAAATGTTAGATAAACAGATTGATAGGTAGGTACATGGATGAATAGTTAGCAAAATAGAAGAGAGAAAGAGAAAGCGATGATGTATAAGTAGATAGCTATTATTGGTCCTGGGAGAGATGTGATGTGGCAGAAGGACAAAAATGGGAAAAAGGGAAAAATACAGCAGGGCAAATAGGTCCATTTTCTTATTTTCCAAAATGCTAAACTCTTTTTTACCAGGGATCAAACTCAGGGGCACTTGACTAATTGAGCCACATCCCCAGCCCTATTTTGTATTTTATTTAGAGACAGGGTCTCACTGAGTTGCTTAGCACATTACTGTTGCTGAGACAGGCTTTGAACTCCACCTATCTCAGCCTCCTGAGCTGCTGGGATTACAGGTGTGCACCACTGTGCCCTGTCAAAATGGTAAACTCATAATAGAACTTTAATAACTAAACTATAGAAAGTATATTTTAGTAACTATCTCTGAAAAAGGGAGTCCTTCCAGTGTTTATTTTAGCTCCTTTCTTTCTAGCAAGGAGAACTTTTCTTAGGTTGAGCAATGGATACTTCGGAGAATCTAAGAGCGATAACTGGTTTCTTAGACCACCTGAAGGTTTGGATACTCATGAGCACAGGGGATCTGTGTGTCCCTTCTTTGTATGAGGCCACTGAATATTCCTGGCCAGACAAACAAGGACATAGTATTCTCATGGGAAGACTCCATGACCCTGAGAAAGAGCATTCAGTCCCCACATTGGTGAAACAGAAAGAGCAAAGAGGCCAGCCAGACCAGAACATGCCAGGACAACAGAAACGATAGAGATCCAGGCAAACAGGCCCATCCAGAGATCGAGGCCTCACACTCCAAGCTGTGGTTCAGCATGGCCTACTCTTAATTTAAACAAAATGGGAACTTTTTTTTTTTTATCTTTTAATTTTTTACAGACTACATTTTGATTCATTGTACACAAATAGGGTACATCATTTTGTTTCTATGGTTGTACATGATGTCGATTCATACAATTTGTGTAATCATACATGTACATAGGGTAATGACTGTCTCATTCAACCATTTTTCATACCCGCCTTCCTCTCATTTCCTTCTACATAATCTAAAGTTCCCCCATTCTTCTCTCCCTCCCTACCCCACCCACCCCCATTATATATCATTCTCCGCTTATCAGGGAAAACATTTGGCCTTTGGGTTTTGGGGATTGGCTTATTTCACTTAGCATGATATTCTCCAATTCCATCCATTTATTTGCAAATCCATAATATTATTATTCTTTATGGCTGAATAATATTCCACTATGTATATACACCACAGTTTCTTTAACTATAACCATTGATGTGGCTGCATGACTGTAGTATGCTGATTTTAAGTCCTTTGGATATAAACCGAGGAATGGGATAACTGGGTCAAAAGGTGGGTCCATTCCAAGTTTTCTGAGGATTCTCCACACTGTTTTCCAGAGTGGCTGCACCAATTTGCAACTCCACTAGCAATGTAAAAATGTACCTTTTTCCCCACACCCACACCAACATCTATTATTGTTTGTATTCTTGATAATAGCCATTCTAATTGGAGTAAGATGAAATCTTAGAGTTGTTTTAATTTGCATTTCTCTAATTACTAGAGATGTTGAACACTTTTTCATATATTTATTAATTGCCTGTATGTCTTCTTCTGTAAAGTGTCTGTCCAGTTCCTTGGCCCATTTATTGATTGGGTTCTTTGTACTTTTGGTGTAAAGTTTTATAGGTTCTATATAAATTTTGGAGATAAGGGCTCTATCTGAAGTGCGTGTGGAAAAGATTTTCTCCTACTCTTTAGGCTCTTTCTTCACATCCTTGATTGTATTCTTTGCTGAGAAAAAGCTTTTTAGTTTGAGTCATCCCATAAAATGGGAACTTCTAATTAACTGAGATAAAACTTCTGAAAGTATGGCAGAATAAGTGGTTTGAAGAAACTGAAAGTAGAATTATGAGTAATAAAGACAGATACACTTCTTTCAAGTCTGAGTTTGTTGACTAGGATTCATGCTCATTTCAACTTTTAATGACCCAGCCCACCATCAGATCCTCTGGAGGTATTATGTAAAAATTAGTTTGTGTTAACTAAAGTACATTCTGAAGGAGGATAATACTGTTTTAGCAAAAGCCAATAACTTCTTGGGTGTTAGATTTGGTTTGTTTTTTACCACTACGTAACATTGTAAGGTTTATTGAATATAAACGACATTTTAAAACTCTGAAAACATAGTGCAGAGCTAATCATCTTCATATTCTTACAGAGTTTGGCATTCTATGGATCTGGGACCTATAATTCTAAAAATGTCCCACTTTCCAGCTAGACTCTTGGGTTAAATTGGTTTAACATTAACAACCATATTAAGCCCACTACATGCCCTGAGGGAGAGTAAAATGTGTTTGAATAGAAGTAATCTGAATATTAGAAACTAACCTCATTCATAGAGAAAATCATAAAGAAGGAGAAAGAATAAATGAAAATGAATTTCTTTTGCGGGGGAGGGAATGCTCAGGAAGGATAGTATCTGCTTAGTTTAAGTTCCCACTAGATAGGTCCTGACTCAGTAGTTCTTCTGGGTGTAGATCACAGAAGGTTTATTGAAAAAGATGAGGAAAGAGCTAGGGAAGGGAAGAATGACAGAAAAGGGTATGAGTGGGTTATCACTACGGGAAACCAGGCTCAGATCTCTCCCTCTGAGGAGCAGGGAGACTCGCTGGATTATTTACTAGCAACTCTCTCTCGGTGGGCCTTAACTTCTCAGGTTCACACTCTGGCTGCATCCTAAGATCTAGGAGTATACTGAATGTGGAACCCGTCCATAGAAACTGCAGTAAGCTTCAGGAGAGGCTAAGAAGAAAAGGCAGGGCCTTCGAGGTATTGCATGACATTGTTTCCACGTGAATTCAATGATCAATATTTGGCTACATGCAGATCATGAGAAAAGGATAAGGAAGAAAGAACAAGGAAGGAGACACTTTTATTGAACAGGAATTAAGTACAAAATGAATGAAAACATGATACAAATTGAAAAAGAAAGAAGATAATAACAAACTAACTTTCTGCTTTTGTTCTATGAGCCTCCATTTTTAAAACTGCAGATCACATATAGATGTAAATAATACAAGTCAAGCTTGTATGTGGAGAAACATGCTTAAACCATGCTTACAGATTCAAAAAAATAGGGAAAAGTTTCTCTTGGAAGAACAAGTCATTTCACTGAGATAAAGATATCACTGTATTCTCAAACTTTATACTGACATCTATTTTAAAAAGGTATTTCATGCTGCTTGTGCAGCAGGAAACATTTCACAAAATAAAAATGAGAGAATATATTAGAAGTTGAATTGAAAACTCAAAATAACCTACTGATTTATGTGGGGATTCAAATATTATCATTCACATTGATTAATTCTCATGAAGTCCAAGAATGATATCACACAGGGAAATTGTATTTAAAATGATGCTCCAGAATATGGCAATATTTGAAATAGTATTTTTAATAGTACTTTTTAATGCAGGAGTGAAACTTTGCTACAAATATTGAAGACAACATGCTTTTTTCATTGGTTTAATGTTTACAGAATGCATACTTCTGGAATATATTAAGAAGGCACAGTACATTCCTTCATGGAAAATCTCATGAAAGTGTTGGAGAAGAGATCAGTTCATATGTCCATGAATCTCACACAAGAGATTCCCTAGATAGGCTTTTTGTTTTGTTTTGGTTTTAGCTAGTACAGTAACTACTGTCAATTTCATTACTGCTATCATTATCAGTGAATGCATGACTTCAGGCCTTCCTTATTATCCCTAGTAAAACATAATATTTGTTTATTGAATAAGTATTAAAAGAGCATCTACTATGTCTCAGGTCCCATGATATGCATCTATGATATATCAATGAACTAAACAACCCAAAACTTCCTGCACTCAGAATCTTATAACCTGACAAGAAGTCAGCTCTCTCCTAATGAATCCTATTGTCCTCAGTGATTTCACACATAGACATCTCCTGCCTCTTCTCTGAAATCACATGTATTTCTGATCCTTGACCCAGATGTTTATGTTATCAGAGCACAAAAAGTAAAGGAAATTACTGGAAGGTATATTTGTCAGTGAAATGAGATTTTACAAATTTAAGGAATGATACATTTGGATCTAATTTTCCAAGATAAATGGAAAAAGTAGAAACGGAACTAATGTTCCAAGGTAAGGAAAAGTCATGTGAAAAGATGATCACAGTCAATAAGTTATGCTAATAATTATCATACTAATCCTAATAGACAGAAAGATCTTCATAAGTTCTAAAAAGATAAGATGAAAATAAACTTTAGCACTACACACTCTCTCTCTCTCCTGTAGTCAAAAAGTCCTTCACTGTTCTTCCACAGTGGAAAAAGTCTTGGCAGATGTGGGCTCATCCAATCTTACAAGAAACTGAGCATTCATTTATTGCTCCATAATCCCAGATGATCACCACTCATGGAAAGATAATCCAAATTAAATTTTTTAAACTAAGAAATTTTTGGTCCATACAATATTCTTGTTCTTCACAGAAGATACCAGAATTTTAAGAGCAGTTCTGGGTTTCAAAGTTGCCTTCATCAGTAGATCAGCAGAGGATAAATTTGCTATTTCTATGCCTGGAATTCTCTTCAAGTGCTTACCCATTTGGTAAACTAGTCATCAAGTAATTTATCATGCTCAGATATTTGCCCGGGTCCAGCCCTGCAGGAGTCCATGGGTTCCACACAGGTAAACGGGGCGCGGGGAGACAGCGTCGGCGATGGATGGAGAATGAAAGACACAGACTCTAGTTCTGGTGCAATCACTCCCACTTTATTCTGGGGAAGACTGGGTTTATATACATTTTTCTTCAGGCTTTGATGACAGGCTTGTGATTAATAAAATCAAAGAAGTTTCCAAAGCACAGGCAGGAATTGTTCTTAACAAGGAACCGAAAGATTATGAGAAAGCAGTAACCTTACAGATCATCCTTACCTAATCACAATTGTTTTAAGCATATCTAACTACGTCAGTGAGCTAATACAATGTTTATCTCCTTAATATCTAGACTCTATGTGACATAAGACTATTCTTATTATTCTCGCGGTTAAAGCAATAGACAAGTAATCTCACGTGACCATTTCTACTAGGTCCATCTGGTTAATATCTAAATTGCTGAGTTAAGGGCTACAGGAGGGCAGTGGTCCCAATGGTTATTGTGTACCAACATTTATTATAGGAGTGATATAGTCTTTGTAGGAAGGAAGGAATGTTGTGAAACCTTATTCTCTTACCTCACCACCACACATAAACAAAACCATTGTTAGAATTTAACCAGCCTGTTGGAGATAAAGGCAGATCTATAACTATTTTCTCCAGAGGCTTTCCTTTAGGGGGGTACCAGGGCTTGCCATTGATAAAATAAGCTGGTCCATATCTAGTAGCTATTGTGGAAGGTGCTTTGTGCTTAGAACTTGGGGAAACATTGTTATCTATAAGTTTCTGTGCCCCAACAGGTCTGGCTGTGCCAGTAAATGCAGTGTTTGATTTTTAACATAATAAAAACATTCTTCTGTAGTGAGGTTAACATCACAGGATTTCAACATGTGTTTTGTCTCCATGATGTTTTTCTGGAAATTTGTAGAATTATTCCCATCACTTCTAGCAAGATCCCCAGACTGAAGTGAGTAATATATTATTAGGAAAACTCCACAGAATAACATCCAAGCTAGGGAGGCATACATCTGGCTACAATCCTTTTAGGATGAGTCTCTGCAATCATCCTTCAGTGGAACTCTGTCAAGCACTGCAAGAAGAGCCAGGCGCCCCCGCAGATATTAATATCAATTCTTCACACAAATTTCTAGTTTTTGTACAGGCTGATTTATTTTATTCCTCCTTTCTATGAAAACAGCTCATGAGAATACCTATCCTAACACAGTAAGATATTTAGAAATGGGATATCAGGGTGAAAAAGGTAGTATTTTTATTTTTTTATATCACCATAATCCAGAAGAAAATTTGGCAAATAAGGTGCTCAATAAAGTCTTATTGAATTAAAGAACATTAAATCTTAAAATTAGGGAACAGAAATTCCACCTATTTCTCCACTATCATCAGAAATCTTAAACAACAACAACAAAAAAAAAATGATGAAGGAAAGCAAAGCTAGTGTGAAAGAATGTGACATAGGATTCAGTGTTTTTATCATTTATTGAAAAATACTAGTTATAAAGACCTACCAGTTCTTTCGTGTTCACCCATTTGAACTTATCTTTATTTTATATTACTAGCAAGAACATAGTAAAGAATTCCTCTATCAAAATTTTGTACACTACTCACAAAAATATATTATTTCTACTAATTTTACTTAATTCTTTCTTAAGCTATACTCTTGAACATTATTATAAAAATAATAAATATAAAAATAGTTACAGTTAATTAAAACAAATTTTATATCTGGAAACAAAATAAAGGGCAGATGGAATTTTTTTAAAGAAGAGAGCCAGTATGTAGATAATTCAAAGTGGCTTTAACAAAGCAATAAAGATTTAAAGCTTATTGTAAGAGCAATTAGACCATAGAACAGAACAGATAAAGACATTACCTCTAAGGTATTTAATGTTGATCTTGCAGCCATATTCTTTATTATTTTTAACTATGTACACTATGAAAAGTTACTCTCATCTTGGTTAAAAGATTTTGTCTAATAAAGAACAGTCTTTCTTTTCTGTACCTATTCTGGGAACACTTCATATCAGGGTTAAGTTTTGATTATGATTCTTTATGATCCTCTAACTTTGTTTTATAGTAATTTTGACTGTGGTTTGCTCATAATTAATGTTAGAGAATATTGTTGAATAGATTTCTCCTGAGCCTCTGTTTTCCCTCTTACCAATGAGGGAATTCTGTTAGATAATTTCTATGGACTGCCTACAGCAAACTTCTGCCATGATTAGAAAAACACCTGGGCATACACCCTCACCTTATAATATATCTATGCTCAGGTTACTCAAATGTCTAAATTGGGCCCATGATACAAGAAAGATTAAAAATCACATCAGGGGCTTAATTAGCCCAATCAATGCTAGCAATATAATAAATTGCAAATAGGGGAATGTATCTGATGTTTTAGTTTAAGGGAAAAAGTGTTATACCAAGATATATTTATTATCAGCTATAAACCAGGCTTTTGTTCTAGGCATTGGGTTATTAGAACAAAACAAACAAAATTCTGTCCTGGTGATGTCTGCAAATAGATGGAGACAATTACAGTTCATAATATTGTGAGGCACCCTTTGAAAAGCTCTACAGTTATTAACTTAACCATATGAGGTAGATATTATTATTACTTTATCTTACTTAACACCAAACTCAAAATCAGTTTAGAAGCAGTTCATATAATTTGCCCAAAGTAACATAACTAGCAAATGATGGAACTGGGATTCTAATCTAGGCAGTGCAGTCTGTGATGAATATGAAGTATCGTAGATAAACCCCCGAGTGAAAAAATAAAGTTGATCATTTCCATGTTTAATTAAATGTTTACTGATATTTATGCCTGAAGAACTAGCACTACCTCTCTAAATAGAAGGATAACATGAATATCATCTATGACATGCTAGATTATTGGACAGTGTAAAAATGAACTTGTTTCCAAGTCAGAATTTCAGAAACACTGACAATATAGAAGTAAAGTGGAATCATGATTCACTTGTCATGATTCCAAAGTCTAAAATAGTGGAGCTGAAATCTTCTGGACCAGAAAAGGAACTATTGACAGATTAAAGAAACAATTCATAGGACAAAATAAAATATTTGCAAAATATATACCCAATAAGGAATTAATAATGAAAATACATAAGGGTCTCCAACACTAATAGTAAGAAAACAAATAAACCAATTTTAAAAAACAGGCAAAGAACCTGAATACACATTATTCAAAAGAAGATATGTATATATAAAATTTCAGTTAGTTCAAGATAACTATTTTATATCATGGTGACCATTGTTAACTATATTCTTAAAAAAATGCTCAGAGTATTAATATGGTGTTCTTACCGCAAAATAACTATGTGAAGCAGTGTGTATGCTAATTATATAAGTTTTGTCATTCCACATTGTATATATACTTCAAAAGTTCATACTGTACATGGTAAATGAAATTTTATCTTCCAGTTAAAAAATGAATTTTTTTTTAAAGAACATAGGCAACAGACAAAAATAAGCAGGGGTTATATTCAACTAAATTTCTTCTTTTTTAGCAGAGGAAACGATCAGTAGATTGAAAAAAACCCCATGAAATGGGAGAAAATATTTGTAAATCTAATATCTAATTAGGAGTTAATCTCCAAAACATATTAAAAAAAAAAACCCTACAACTCAACAGAAAAACAAACTAATAACCTGATTTTAAAATGGGCAAAAGTTTTGAATAGATAGATATTTCTCTAAAGAAGACAAATAAATGGCTAACAGGTATATGAAAAAACACTCAATGTTATCAATCATCAGAGAAATGCAATTCAAAACTACAATTAAAATCAGCATACTACAGAGATACAGCCACATCAATGTTCATACCTGCTCAATTCACAGTAGCCAGACTGTGGAACCAACCTAGATGCCCTTCAATTGATGAGTGGATAAAGAAACTGTGGTATATATATACAATGGAATATTACTCAGCCATAAAGAATGATAAAATTATGGCATTTGCAGGCAAATGGATGAAATTGGAGAATATCATGCTAAGTGAGATAAGCCAATCTCAAAAAGCCAAAGGACGAATGATATCGCTAATAAGTGGAGGATGACACATAATGGAGGGGGAGGGAAGGGTTAGTGTTAGGGTTAGAGTTAGGGTTAGGGAGGGGGGCAAGTATGGAGGAAGGAAGTACTGTATAGAGGGTAAAGAGGGGTGGGAGGGGTGGGGGGAAGGGAAAAAATAACAGAATGAATCAAACAACATTGTTCTATGTAAATTTATGATTACACAAATGGTATGCCTTTACGCCATGTACAAACAGAGAAACAACATGTATCCCATTTGTTTACAATAAAAAAAAAAAAAGATATCAACTCACGCCTCTAAGGATAGTTACTATTTTTTAAAATAAAATAGTGTTGGCAAGAATGTGTAGGAATTGGAACATTTGCACATTGTTCAGAGTGCAAAATGGTACAGCTTCAATGGGAAGCATATGGAGGTTCCTCAAAATATTAAAAGTAGGACCATCATATAACCTAGCAGGTCTACTTCTGAAATTGAGTGTTTATCCAAAAGGATAGAAATGAAGATTCTAGATATATTATTCCTCCTCTGTAAACTTCAACACCATAGCCAAGAAGTCGAAAAACCAAAGTGTATATCAACAGATGAATGGATAAAGACAATGGGTTACACACAAGAAATGCTGCAACATATGTTAGGTAATTGTCTTAGTAGATTCAGTTCTATTCTCCTAAAATGGGGACAATAGATACCATTAAAAGAACAAGAAGGCAAGTTTACAATCAACAGATCCCTATTACACAGTGTGCCTATCATGCATGACATTATAATAAATTAGCCAGTCACAGAAAGACAAACAGTGCTGATTCTACTTCCACAAAGTACATAAAGTAGTCAAATTCATAGGACTGAAGTGTGGAATCACTGCTGACAGGGCTGGTATAGAGAAAAATCGAGACATTAATCAATGGACATAAAGTTTCAGTCAAGCAAGATGAGTTACCTCCACCTGTAACTTTGTAACTAGTCAACAATAATGTATAATATAATTAAAATTTTAAGAGCATTGATTTCATATTGAGTTCTAATCACAAAAATAAAGTGAAATATTATTTAAAAATTGAATATCATTTAAATTTATGGCTTAATATATTTAATTTATTTTAATTATATTTACTTTAAAAAATTAAAATATTATTTGAGAGTCATATTTTAAAAAATAAACATATGCCAAACAAATGGATTTTATTTAGAGTAATTTTAATTACTGAATTGCAAAACCATAAAATTGTGCTTTACAATGGAGAAAATGACAACATTAAATCACAGACCTTATTATAGATATTGCTAAAGTATCAGGTTGATTTCCTATTAATACTAATTGCTGCTTAATACTGTATTACCCATGTAATTAAAATAAAAGTCAAGTTAGCTACAATTCTTGGGATTTCAGACTGGTAATATTTAAGTAAAGTGTTACCATGTTCTAGACAATGCTGTTATATGATAATAAGGAATTTTTTAATGAGATATTACTGCAATGTACATATGTAGAGGAAGTAAACAAGCTGCACAAAATGGAATGTCCTTAAGGGAAAATTAAAAGGTGATAAAATCTTTTTGAACATATTTTCAAATGAATGAGGGAACACCGAGTCACTTTTTAATTCGCTTCTTCTCTAAACATAACTTACATGTCTAGAATATCCTGTCAATATTTAATTTTTCAAAGCTATTGAAAATATAGATTTCCCATTTTAATTCTAGAAAATTTTATGTAGATTTTGGTAAAACCATATTTCCTCTTTATGTCTGATCAATGACTTACTGAAATATCTTTTCAGAGCAAATACTATTTGTTTTCAATATAGGTTTATTTTAAGTTCTTTATATGTATTGTTTTGCCTAGTTAACTTTCCTGCAACTCAGAAGTCAGATCCATACCACATACTCTGTAACTTTGGATATGTATGCATGTAACAGTGCTTCTCTAAACCGGTATTCATGTTCAACGTTTTGATTATTAAACTTACAGTGTTCAGCATATACATTCTACTGTGTATTCACTGAGTTTTCAGGTCTCTTAAGATGCAGTATCATATCTTTGCACAGTTCAGAGCATCATAATTGCATGTGAATATTGCATCGCGTTGCTTTTTTTTTTACGCCCAAACTAAAAAAGACATTACAGTGCATCATCAGACTGAGCTAAACTTAAAACTGAAAGAAAATATTGAAAGAGGAAGGCCTTTGGTTATTACGTATTTCTGATCAAGAGAATTAGAAAAACAAAATAAGAATAGAAAGAATTTAGCCTCTTTTCCTCCTTTTCCCCCCTAGTGTTAGGTAATTGTCAGTAGATTCAATTCTATTCTCCTGAAATGGGGCCAATAGGTATCCTTAAAAGAACAAGAAGGCAAGGTTATGATCAACGAACTCCTATTACACAAAGCGCCTATCAGAAATCAATATTAATGACTTTATGACAAATTCACTAGATAGTATGTAATTGAATAATCCAGTCAATAAAATGTTCAAATAGAACATTACAGCAGCTCAAGCAGAGTGACCAAAGGACCTAGCATAAAGGAATGCCATTCAAAACACAAGCTAAAGCATATTACTAAACAATTGGACATAATCTTATCTCTACAGCAACAGAGCAGCAATAAGAAGAGCATGTTGTCATCCAAAAAATAAATTAAAAGGTATCTTTTATAACAGACTTTTCAGGAATTGAGGGAACAGCTAAAATCCCTGTAATGTGTCCATCCATATTTCCCATTCTACCAACCTTCCTCTCTCTTTGAATTCCCTGTACCAATGCTCTGGATGCCTTATCCATGAACTTACATGGACTCTTTTTCAAATTTAACTAAAAGCTCCCCTCAAACCAATGAATGTCTTTTAAATTACATCTAATTGTCACACACACATTTCTGCCTAATAATGATCACAAGGCTACATTAAGTTGTACTAATTCTCAGTCTTATGATTTAACACCTTGGTCAGAAAATGATTTGATAACACAAATATTTTAGCAAGAACACTTAAAAGAAATGATGTAAATTTCATCATATCAGCATATCAGGGAAGAAAACATATTTATGACCTAACTGGAAGGACAGCTGTTTGCATTTTTTCTATTCTTTAAATTAGAAAATGTATTTTCAAGTGTTCTTTGGTGAAATAATAATCAATTCCTATTTCACTGGTAGGATATTTTAAAAAATTCATATTTTACCTGGTATTGACTAGAATGCTTGATTTTAAGGAATAGTAAGAACACATTCAGATTTCTTCATTATGAGAATAAGTATAGTATATTACAAAATGACCATAGAGCTGGGTGTGGTGGTGCATTTCTGTAATCTGAGCAGCTCGAGAGGTTGAGGCAGGAGGATTGAGAGTTCAGAACCAACCTCAGCAACTTAATTGCTTAGTTAGCTTAGTTAACTTAATTAGCCTAAGCAACACAGGGAGACCCTGTTTCTAAATAAAAATATTAAAAAGTATTAAAAAGGGCTGGGGGTGTTGCTCAGTGTTTAAGTACTCCTGGGTTCAATCCCCAGTACCAAAACAAAACAAAACAAAACAAAAAATCACACACATGAAATTCAACCAAACTAATGTAATGAGCATGTTCACTCTACTATACATACCAGCAATAAAATTCATCTCTAATGAATATACAATATTTGATATTTACTCATTCCTCCAACTACTGAAAATGTTTATAACTTAACTTCAATTTAATATTTCTGCTAAGAAATATTAAGAAGTTCTATCATTGATATTTCACATTTAACTAAAAACACTGAAGCCACTGTGCTAGATGAGATTATAGAAAGACTCTTTGCTTCTTTACAAAGGACATTTTCATTTACTAACCACCACACCGTAACTAAGAGCCTCCCATTTGCCAACCACTTTAAACATATAATTTCATCTCATTCTAGCAATATCTGTAATGAAGTAAGATTCTTTGGAAAAAATGTTAATCTAAATGCCTTAGGGCTTGAAGGAGAGCAGTTGCCATGTATACTTCTTCTCTGGAAGTAGGAAACTGACACACTGACAGCACGGTATTTGCAAATTTCCTCAAACAGGTGTGTTAGGGTCAGACATTATTTGTTGGCTAACGATACTGAAGAACCATGTATAACATGACAAGAGCACAATCAAGAATTAATATTCTCAAATTCTATAAGACTTGATCTTGCTTGTGTGGACCTTAAGACTGTAGGTTAGCTTTGTGCTGATGCATTTATTTATTTGTACCTTATTTCTTCTGTTTTGTCATTGTTGTTACTATTGTTGTCTTGCTTAAAAAAATAAAATGACACAGTGGTTGCTGTTATCTCATCAATCTGTAACCTATCCCACAGCACATTATCAGTAAGATTTAGCAGCAAAGTCAGTTCAAACAGTTAAAGGACTATGAAGAGAACCAGAATCCACACCTGGTCTTTCACACTCATGCTTCTTTATATATGGTTGGTGAAATCTTTATATAAACCAGTATTGACAATGGAGATTAAGACAACGGACATTACCATCCTTTATAAAGGTAGGCTGGATGGTGAATTAAACTACTGGGTGATCTGGTTTTTTAATTTGCCCAGAAATATGGGTTTCCTGGGATCTGTAACTGTGAGTTGTGGCAAACTGGGATGATTGCTTATCTTAGAGATGATACTTTGATATAATCTATGCCAGGATTTTTGGTAAATAAGAAACTTGACTAGGTACCTCCATATACATATGGGAATTACTGTATCTCTATCATCAGAGCCATTAATCTATAAAATCAAATTTCATAGACTTGAGAGAGCAAATATCCTAGAAATATTCTTAAGTAAAGAGTTCAAAAACCATGAAGAAATTGTAAACTGCATTTTTAGCAATGGAATCATTACCTACAAAAAAACCGTTCTTGCAGATTCACTAGACTAGTAGAGCTTGAAAAGAAACAAGTCATAGTCTACAAGTTCATAATCTAGAAACAGTTTAAGAAAAATGAAATGATTTTACAATTATAAAAAATCCTATTATTTTATTTTAGTAGATCCTTATTTAACTGACTAAAACTAATATAAAATGAAAAATTAGAGCTTATAAAGATTTGGGGTGGGGGGGACACCGGGAATTAAATTCAGGGAGATTTGAACACGGAGCCACATCCGCAGCCCTATTTTGTATTTTATTCAAAGATAGGGTCTCACTGAGTGGCTCAGTGCCTCGCTTTTGCAGAGACTGAGTTTGAACTCACAATCCTCCTGCCTCAGCCTCCTGAGCCACTGGGATTATACACATGTGCCAATGTTTCTGGCTGAGCTTATAAAGATTTTCTTATAAGTAAGTTCCAAGCTTTTTAGTCATAATCTAATATAATTAAAATAACAAATACTTAAATAGAAAAAGTATAATCTTTGAGTATTCTAGATATTTGCTACACTCAGGCTATTTGATGTGGTCCAAGTTGTGTTGTGAGATAGTATTTCAATAATTTGTATTCTTTTTGAATAATCATAGTAATGGTTCCCTTCATTTGACTAATAATGTCTCTTTGATCTTCTTGTTTTCAGCGATCCATTGTTTCTGAAATATAATATCTTCTGGAGGAGTTACTAGTTTTTGAGGGATATTTTATATAAAAACTCATAGTCTCAAAATAAATTTAAATACCAGAAACCTAAAAAATGTATTGCTAGAATAACAAAATATACAGGTATAAGGAGATTCCAGCAACATGCAAACTTCTTGTTACTGTTACTATGGTAATAGAATTTTGGAAAATCTGGGTCATCTTGTTGCTCTGGAAACTGACTCAGGAAGGCCAGAGTCAAAACTCCATAATGACCATTGCTGTTGTCCCCAAATCTCTGCCTAATCATCAACAATTAACATTTCTGAAATTACATTAGTAAGAATAGAGCACATATGAGTTTGATTACCTGAGGAAGTGACAAAGCACTTAAAAATGAAGAATCTTTTGCGTGTCAACAACTGTGCAAGTTTCTTCAATTTCCTTGACAAACTTATTTCACAAAAATGTTTTACATTAAATATTTCTAGCAATAATAGTTACATACAGAAATGCCCAGAATATGCACTCATTTTCATAGATTTTTCTGAAAAAATATTAATATCTAATGTACTTCTAATTAATCCATTGATAATTAATTAAATCCACAATTATAAATTTATTTCAAGAAGAGTCACAAGAGATGAACACAGTATTCTACTCAGTTTCAGATTTTTGTTATCATCTTACCATGATGGTTGAGGACACGGATTATATTCCTTCTTTCTATTATCTAGGTCAACACCTCAATCACTGGTACCTACTAAATGTTTAGTATTTGCCAGAAACTCTTCTAAGTTTTATAGTTTTAGAATTTACAGCCTACAAGCCCAAATGATGTGTATTTGTTATTATTGTTGTTATTCCTTTTATTTTCCAGAACTTACACAAGATCAAAGAAGTCAAGTAACAGCCCCAAAATTGCAGAACCAAAATTTGAAAAGTAAACTTTTGAATTTTATAATATGAATCCTAAAAGGTAGATTTATAGGAAGCACCTTCTCCAAGACAGCATTCTAATAACATAGACTGGAGTCTGTAGTAGTAAATACTGTTGTTTGGGTAACATGACTTATCTTGATTAAAAAAAATCTGTAAAGAATTCATGTTTTTAATATGAATGCATGGAAGGTGAAAATGGGGTGTTTTTTCCTTGTATTTCACATCATTTCATCATCATGAAAACAAGAAAATCAGAAAAAACAAACAAACTAACAAACAAAAAAACGCCCACAATGCATAGGTTTGCTAACACAACATATGTATTCCTATTTTAGTATTTTGACCATGGCTTTAAAAATTAATGATGACACTATTACAGAAGTGATGTTTGTCCCTCACTAAAATTTCATCTTCTCCCTTGGAGTTGCTTTCTTTCTATTACTCTAAAGCCAAGAATAAAAGGCCAGATGTACTCTCAAAATAATTCCTTCCTTAATTTCTAGTGAATAAGATGTTCGTCATTTTCTTGCTTTGATCTAACATGATATGAACTTATTTCTGAAATTTAAAGGAAAACCACTCCTAAACACAAAGAGCACTTTCAGTAATTCAAAGTCCCCTTCCCCAATTGGTATGCTGAAGTCCTACCCTCCATTGTAATTCTATTTGGAGACAGGGCATTTAGGAAGGTAATTAAGGTTAAATATATCCTAAGAATGGAACCCTAATCAAAAGGGAAACTGTTCTTACATGAAGAAGGCATACTGAGTTCTCTCCCCTTCCTCCATGCATGAACAGAGGAAAAGCCAGGTGAGGGAGGACACATCCAGAAAGCATCCATCTACAAGGCTGGAAGAGAGGCTGCACCAGAAAACAACCTTGGCAGCACCCTGGTCTTGCACTGTAGTCTCTAGAACTATGGGAATATAAATTTCTGTTGTTTATGACTCCCAGCCTGTAGTGTCCTGCTATGGCAACCCACTTGTACTAATACTAGACATCATTATATTTTCAGTATGAATTTCTAACAAAACTAGAGAGTCATTCCTATAAACCATGATTGTTGGTGAAACAACATACCTACATTCTGATAAATGATGCCAACCATTACCTAGATTTTATGGCTGTCCTCTATGGGCAGGAAGCTGAAAAATCCATACAGCTAAAGAAAATGGTCGAGGTTAGTACTCCAATACACTTGTCAGAGTTTCTGCTGCTGCTTCCTAAAGTCCATTTGAACTGGTTGGCCTTCTGTAACTAAAGGCACACTTATTTGTGTCATAGGAGGAAATGTTCATGTATTTTTGTTTCATGCCCACATGTATCAAAATTTCTATAATTAAAATATTATTTATCTTTCATAACATCTAGGTAAGTAGGTTGCATTTCTCTAAACCTTGACTGCCATGAAAGTTCCAGAGTATAAAGACATTTTACACTGAAGTTCATAGTAATCACTGGGCATTTATCTTAAATTCTCTATGAGTTATAAAAAATAATAAGAGAATAGTTGCCTAACATAGACAAGAGAGATTTTTTAAAATTCTTCTTCTATGATAATTTATTAGTACAGATTGGAGAGAGATGAAGAGGAAGGAAATGAAGGAAGGAAGAGAGGGGAGGAAAGAGAGAAAGAAGATTGGGGAGATGGGGAGGAATTAAAGGAGGTGATACAGGTCTCCACTAATTCTATAGCCGGTAATACTTTTGTGATGAGTTGGTTTCTAAATGTAACATGCATTTAAGGAAAACATCTTAATTGGATAATTTTTATAAATGCTGAGGTTGAACATACAAAAAAGGGGGCTTACATAATTATGTAAAATTAGCCCCAACTGTTTCATTTCTTTAGAGAATTCATTGTAACTGTTTAAGAAGGTACAAAATACATTTTTCATCCTAATATGGGTAATCTACTTAATTCTTATTTGCCTTTGAAATTATGAGATATCAACATGTAAGTGCTGGAAATACATTAAAATAAATGAAATGTTTTTCCATAATTCCTGTATACCCTTATGTTGTAAATACACATAATCTGAAAAATTTAAAATAATTTATACTCAGTTGCCATAATTATGATCATTTCAAAATACACATACTCTTATTAAGATTATGAATTTACAAATCGTAATGGGCTTCTTTTTTAAACTATGAGAAATAAAGCTACATTAATAATTTACCAATCAAGAACTAATATAATTTTTCTTCCAAATGGGAGTAGTAATCACAATGACTTCAGGACCCTGCCATATGTCAATTGGTAAATATGCATGATAAACAAATAAATCTGGCACTTCATTACTTCATTTTATATATACACACACACACACACACATTTTTCTATGATTTGTCATGATAAGCTTTAGATATTAGATAAGGTATGATGCATATTGACACTTCTGTGACAGGAGATAAATTCTGAGTGTCAGGCAATCAATGGGGCCCACAAATTATTGGACACTCTCCTCAGCTGACCTAAACTTATGAGCTACAATGCCAATTCATAGTGAGAAGTTAAGAAAACACATTGACATCTATAGGTGACACTAACTTTTAAAATGACTCTTAGACACTGGTTTTCTAAGTACTATCTACTGATTACAATTAAAAACTGACTATGGAGATGTTGCAGTGAAAACTTTTCTATATAAAAAGTTTATTTATTAGTCAATTAATTGATCTTCCTTATGAAAATCATTTCCAAAGCTAGCACATTTACAAACAAATAAATTTATGGAGGAGGTTAACAAAACATATTGCAATATTTATAATATACTTTTTTTTCATCTCAATAAAGTGCACATTCTCCTTTATATTTTGCAAACCAAGACTGAAAAATGTGGGCATTTTGGGAGGAAAGAGGAGGTATTGGGGATCAAAGTAGAACAAATTATATTTCATGCATGTATGATTATGTCAAAATGAACCCCAATATTAAAGTTATACATAATAACTATGTATTATATATATAGTTATCTTTATAATGAACCAAAAACAACATAAAATAAGAATAAATATGGACATTATACCATGTCACTTAGAGATTTATAATAATGAGATTCCTAAGGAGCACCTGATTTCACACCAATTATGGCAATGGTGACTTAACAATGAACTAGCCTTTACTTACTTGTCAGTTTATAGACCAGTTTTCATGAAGATGCTCTAAGCTTAATTTATTCCTGGTACCCTTTGAGAGTTACCTTGATGATTTCACCTATTTGAAATGCACAAGCCCTTCCAACTATCAGCACAACCAGATGGGAAAAGTTCTGAAGCAAACCTGGTTTGAATATGTAAAGTACTAGGCATGTTATGTGCCTGTCTGATTGCAGATATTGGAGAGTCAAAAAAATACTTGCTTAAATTTTAAAACCGATTATTTACCACAACTAATTTTGTAATGAACATCAGTCTAAAATTTTGTCAAATAATTCATGGGGGAGAAAAATTGATGTTTTTCCTTGTTTGAACAATGTAGATATATATTAACTAGAAAAAGTTGAGAATGGAACAGAATCGTGAAAGGTTAAACAAAACATTTGTTTTTACAGCACACCTGTGCCCTCTATAAAGATAGTCCAGACTCTTTTTCTGAGCTGGTGATTGTTAAAAATCACCTCAAAATTAAAATCACACAGATGCTTTAGAAGACTTCAGGAGTTCTGTCACTTTTCATGATAATCGTCCCCATTCAAATTTAAAGTTAAAAGTCCTTATTTATTTCTAATAAAACACTGTGGCTTGATTTTCAATTCATTTTCTCTAGCTGTATGAAAATTAAGAAATGGTTAGTCTCCTATTTAATCTTACATTAGGATCAAATTTGTGGTCATAATAAAACCATTTATTTTTTATAATATAAAAATACCAAGTAGAATTTTATTACACCTCTTAGTGTTAAATATTTTTTGTGTATGCTAATTTCATTTATTCTCAGAACAACCTAAAAGGAATACTTCTATTGCTAAAGGACAGCTATACAGTTATATGTCAGATGATAGAAGACTACTTGACTTTTAAGTATCTTTTATGTTTTCCTGTTTGTATCTCAGTATTATAAAGGTAAACTGAGATAATAAACGTGACTTTAAAAGTTAATAAAGCACTTCAAGAAGGCTGTACCATAAGTAAGTTTGTCAAACTTTTCTGTTGTCATTCCACTGTAATGCCTTAACCTATTCCAAGAACCTTCTTCCACTTTATTTTTTCTCTCTGCATCATCTGTATTTTAAATATATATTAAAGATAAGAAAATTAGTTATAATTGTTCACAATACATTTCATAATGAGAAACACAATTCCAACTAGTTTTCATATGTTAATGTCTTATTTTTATTTCACAATATCCTATTCCTTTCTTTAAAGTGACATGAGATTAAATTTTATGTCTTATATGCAATAAAATTTTACATTTTCATTTCTTTGCAACATGATACTATAATTATTTATAATGTTTACTTTTTCCCACATTGTTCTTATAACTTTCTTCTAATGATCTTTATGTTACTTAATAGAACATTATCCAGTTTAAAGTAATTTACGAATTTGTTAATATCCCTACATCTATTATTTCATGATAGGGGCCCAAGGAGTTTCTGATAAATAAATGAATGAATGGAAAAAATATTAAACATTTAGAAATTTTAGAAACTTAATGGAACATGTTGATAATTCAATGTATGAGCTTTGTTTCTTCCAATAAAATCACAAGTTTAATCTTTTCATCAAAATGAATGGATCAGAGTTCTGACCAGCTCTTTTTTGGAAGAAATAATAAACTATATTTCACATGTTTTAGACATATCAACTCATTAATTTGTTTCCACTACTTTATAAGTTTATGAGGAAATAAAGCAAAAAGATGTGAAGGAATTTACTTAACGAGTAAGAGACAGAACCAAGATCTAGACCTAGACACACACACAAAAAAAAAACAGCCATGAAAAAAGGATCTTTAAAACTCTTTAATATACATATTGAAAAGAAAAAATTATCACTGCCACTGAAAATTGGATTTTCTCAAAACCAGTACAAATACTGATTTGTTGAAGATGATTCTTTATATACAGAAGATTGTTAATTCATGGGCTCTCTACACTTTCTTTTAGCAATCTCTTCATAATTTGTTTGCAGTTATTTTGAGGTCTGTATTATAAGACACAGGCTAACTTGAGTAGCAACCATGCTAATGTTTTGACATTTCCTACAAAAATACTGTCCTAAAACACCTATTTGAAATTAGCATTTAGCTTTCTTGACTTGAAACACAGAAAAAAAAAAAGGTTCTCACTTAGCTTTGGAATCACAAAACACTTCTAGTAAATTAGATCATGAATTTGTATATGAAAAATCTAATATTCCAAAAAGCCTCTGTGAAGAGGCTATAGACTTGCTTATGGTATTTGCGAACACATTTTAAGGAAATATAATTTTGTATGTTTGATATATAAACACATTTCATAGAGCATACTGCAATTAAAATTTATATTTATTTATCAAAATCTTTTCATATATCCCAGGTTTTTCTGGAAAAAAAATGTGCTTATTCTACAAATATTATAGAAAACATTTGATCTATAAGGTCAAAGAATGCTTTTAAAAATTAGTTACAGACAGTAGACATATAACAGAGAGTTCCATACCTGTCTTATTGGAAAGTCTAAATGACACCATCTTATCAGGTATATTACACACATTCCTCACTGAAGCAATGCAGCTGTAATTAGCATAGTCCTGAGGTCGAAGATTCTTTAGTTTTAATATCTTTGTTTCACCCTGAAAATGTAGAAAAGGGTCATTAGAAAATTCAATTGTAACCAGAATGAATAAGCAAAGAATGGTACTATGTTGTATTAAATTATATTATTATTGTTAAAATATGGCAGATTGTCTTATTTTCTTAAGGAGCATGCCCTAATTTAAAATTTAAAAAATGCATTTTAAAATAATGCTGTAATATGCCTAGAGGTAAAAACTAACAGACTACAATGAAAATTCATAACATTTTCTTTGCAAACTAACTTCCCAGGGGAGAAAAATCTATTTCTGATGGTAGTTATGCAAATCATTATGCAAAGATCAGAACAGTACACTTAATAATCGAGTTTATTCAACAAACACCGCAATCTATGCAGACCACGACATAAAGCATTATGAAAGAAGACACTGAAGAAGAGCTAATACTGTTTTTAGAACAAAATTAATGAAGCAAATCTAATGATGGGTAATTAAATTTACATACATTAATATTTTGTGTAAATGGAGCAATGTTAGGCGAAAGATCAAAACTGTATGGAAGAAATATTTGTGTTTTTATTGTTTTTGTTCTTGCTGTGTTTTATGTTCAGAAGCTCAAGCATTAGGTCTTCCAGGTAAATCTGTGAAGCTGTAGAGGGACCCAAATCAGGCAAGTGGTCAGAAGCATCATATACTCCCGATGGGCCAGGAAGGACCATGGAAAAACATTAGAAAGAAATTGTTCAAAAAATAGAAAGAATAAATCAGAAAAAAATCCTCTGACTCAGTTCAAATTAGATTCTTTAAAATTTCTTTCCCTTCTAAAGTCATTAGCACATCTCTAAACAGTACTTCTCATAAGAAAATTTACTTAGGGTAATAGCAAAACAATGTCCCAGTAATTTCATATTTGGGAAAATTTTAAAAATATTAACTTTTCTCAGATCACATCTGTGCAGGACAATGTGCTATTTTTCTGTTATTGTTTTCACTCTACTTGGGTAACATTAGTCCAGTCCCCCAAATTAGTCAAGTCCTTTGCAATAATTAACGTGCTATTAAGAAGAACTGGAATATTTAGTGATTTAATACAAAAAGGTACAACTGTTCATTGGCAATAAAGCTTAGCCAGACACAGGGAACACAATTTTCCAAATGTGTTAAACGAACTCCATTGCTGTACACATGCCATTGTAGATGTAATCCTTTCAAATCATTTTCAAAATTTGGCTTTAAGTCAGTCACACCTCAGCATTTTCCTCAATGGAATAAACAATAAACTTTTATTTTTCGCGTTGTGAAGTATTCACTATGATCAAGTTAATTGGCATACCCATCCAATCACGTAGTTACTGTTTCTTTTCACTTTTTTAAAATATAAAATCTGATTGTATTGTCTCCCTGCTAAATTACAAAAGAATGGTTTGTTTTAGGAAAAGTTGCATTTTTTTCTGCACACACAAATATAAATGTATACCACACAAATAGACACAAGAAGACTGTTTTGAGACTATATTTAAAAAACATGTCCTTTTATGTTACAGAGCTCTTGTAAATTAATTATATAAAATGCTTACAAAAATGTGCTTACAGTCATTGAAATAAAATGTTATACTAAAGTCAGGTTACTCAGACAATTTTTGAATGAGATGATACATCTCCTCCCTCTGTGACACTTAACTGCTATAGATCCTTTTGGTTTTCTTACTTTCAAAACTTAACTAGGTATTCCCTGGGATTCTATCTGTTACACCGTTAACCTTGCTCTATAAAATCTCCCTAGGTGACAGATTAGTTTTGACTGATGAATTTCTACTACAAGCCTCATTCTCCTGCCCTCTCCAAAGTCTGTATCCTTATTCCAGAATTCTCCCTTAATTTTCAGATACATGTTTATCTCTTACTACTCAAATTTTTGAACCAGCATTTCCATTTGATGCTTCAGAGACACCCAAAACTCAACATTTCCTAATTTGAACTTCAAATTTATTCCTCTAAGCCCACTTTTACTTCTTTAATAACTTGGAATCTTAGACTGGATTATAACTTCTTATTAATATATTCATTATCTCTCTCAGAGCTAGATCTATTTATTGACCTTTAAACATGTTCAGTCTCAATAATTATTTTTATTTTTAATTGTAATGGTTTAAACTCTATATTCAGCTAAAAACTTCCCTCCTGATTGTGCTTATTATAGCTTAAGGACAACGAACTGCAGTTTTCCAGGATTTTTCCAAATGTTTATTGAGGTCTAATTAACAAATAAAAAACTTTGTATATTTAAGGTATATAACTTGATATTTTGATATACTTATATGCTGTGAATATTTTATCCCAGTCAAGGGAATTAACATACCCATCATTTCACATTGTTACTGTTTTATTTCAACCATTTTAAAGTATGAAATCAGATCATACCAATGCCATTTCCCTGCCAGATTACATGAATTACTTGCTATTGTTCTTCCAAATAAATGCTATAGCTATTAAAATGATGTCAAACCCTAAATTATTTGCGTTTTCCTTGCATCTCTGGTCTTATTCCATTTTCTTAGTGCCTAATGCACATCACTTCCAGTGTCCTCCTTCTGCACACTATTTACTTCTATGCCTAATGAATTTCATCTAGTTCTTGGATGATAACACTCCTAACTTATAAAAGTAAGTCTTTCCTCACTTTTTGATATTGGAGAAATCTGTTTATGAGTTTTATTCCTGTCATTTTGTAATTGACCAGTATTATATTTATTTGGGCAATGGATTGCTAGACTCCTCCTTTTGCCAGTAACTACCTAGGGAGTATAGATTATGTATGCTTGGTCTCGGCGTTGCATTCTGAGTACCACACACAGGAGTTAGCATAGAAAAGATTCTGTTAAATCAACGTTTTTTAAAATTGAAAGTACTCTAATTACCTTTTACCCAGGACTTTTCTTAGTGCATATTTATTTCTGCAGAATTTACTACTTAGTTGGTACCTGATAAGAATTCAATAGATGTTAAATAAAAGAAATATAATCAGAGATTAGACACTTAGGGAAAAATGTCATTATATTAAATGATCAATAGAAATTTGTATATATAATAAAAGAAAAAGATTATATCATTTTAGTAACAAATTATCTAGATTACACTTTAGTTTGGGAAAGAAATTTGCACAGATAATACAAAATATAAATCAGGTGCAAACTGAATCTTACCACAAGAAATAAAACTTAAATGTAAATCAACAGAACTTTAAATGACATATGGATATATATATAGATAGTAATGAAATAATATACTATATAAGCAATTAAATATTTACATATAACTATATGTATAATTACTCCTTCTAACTCTGAAAAGAAGCAACCTCTAATGTTTCTGAAAGTTTTAGTATATGCAGTACAAATTCTATAAGCAATAGTACACTGGTAATGATTCTAAAATACATACAATAACCACAATCATTTAGATGTATAATCAAAGTCAATATACTCAACATGGAGTGAATTATACTCCATAGTACATCTTGTTTCTGTTTTCATGGACAGATTCTTTCTTAATTTATATTTTATGAATATTACTTTTTCAAAACTGCATTATAACTATATTATATTATAATGTCATTAATGATTTTTTTCAAAGTTCAATAAATCTTTACTTAATGCTTCCAAATTTCTCTACTTATGTTTCATATTTTAGATCATCTTTTCTAGTTGAACAATCCTTCATATATAGGCAGTTATGAGCACAATAATTTATTCATGCCTTGGTTGATTTCCATTTCACTATTTACAAATTTAAATCTTCAATCTTGTGCTAATACACTTCTCATAGAATCCAATCCATTATCATAGTGTCAATTAACACCTACATGTGGATAAATGAAAAAATCTAATGAAAAAGAAAAATATCACACTTGGAAAAATCACCAATAGAATTGTAATTAACAATTCTAGATTTTCCTATTTTTTCCTGTCATTTTATATGCAATACTTGCTAGTGTTTGCTCTCTTCCAGGTTATTTTCTTTTTCTTTTTTCTTTTCTTTTTTTCTTTCTTTTTTTTTTTTTTTTTTTCCATTCTTAACCTGTAAAGTTAACCTATTCTGCTTTTCTAATTCCCTTTGGTGGTTTTTTTAAAGCTATTTATTGACATCTATTTTTCCAGAATTACACAGTCTTCTCCAAAAATCCAGACACGTCATACTTCACCAACAAAGAATAAATATAGTTTGTTTCTCCTTTTCAGATAACTTTTCCCTCCTGGGTTTTTCTTTGACCTTTCTCCATATCTCTATTTCTACTTTGACCTGCACTCTCATCACATATTCTCTGATAACCATCTGACGGGCATTTTCAAAATCATATAAACTTAGTGAGTTCATTATCCTAGTCCATTGCTGACTCCGCCACCTCCCATCAGTTCTCTCTTTGGATGTTGTTACATTGATAGTGAAAACCACCATCAATCCCCCTCATTCAGACTCACAATTTATGTTATCATTCACTCTGGAGTGTTTCTCTTCCATATGTAATGACAACAGTGCTTTTGATTCTTCAATGTTCTTTCACAAATGACTTTTCCTTTCCACTCTCACAGGCATGGTACTTGCCTCAGACCATCATCAACCATTGATTTAACAAATATTTCTGGGGTATATGTTCTGGCTAAAGTAAATGCTGCTTGCTACGGAAAACCACAGTTCTTCTTTACCTTAATAATTAAGTATTTTGCAACCAGACTAGTCTTCATGCAGCAAAGAAAGTTAATTGCTTTAGTTGTTATGCTGACCGTGACATGTCCTATCAAAGTTTAAAGAACAGCCAGTTGCTGAATTAAAATTAATTAAGCAATGGAGGAGTGACCTGGTCTAAAGTTTTGTTTCTTCATCTTCATATAATTTTGAAATGGTGTATAAGTGGTATATAAACATAAATGATATCAAATAAATCAAACAAGGTGATAGAGACGGAAGTGTGATCAGATGGAACATCTCTAAGAAAGTCATATTTGAGTTGAAACAAGAAGGACCTCACCAAATTTAACCTTCTCTTTTTTGTAACTATTCTAAACCTGATTTTCAACCTTAACATGATTATTTACTCCATCAAATAACAAATACCCCATTCAGTCATTTTGAGTATTACCTGATAGCCATTATTTCAAAACAGTTTTCAACACAAAAGCTGTTACCTCTGAGTCAATCTCAGTGTGTTCTTCCTCTATGTTTTTGTTTTCTGAATTAATATTTTTGTTTATTTATATTAGCAATATTTGAATATATATGTATATGTTTTCTGGCATTTATATTACATATTTATATTGATTTTTCCTTTTCCATTTTATGGGGCATTTCCCTTTGAACTCTAATCCCTGTCATTTGTGCTGTGTTTGACATGTTGTCAAATCAGTAAAAACTACAGGTTAGAAAGCAATAAAGCCAATTCCTCGTCTTGGACATTTTCAGCAAATAGTTTTGAACCATTTGAGTCTAATATTAATAACAGGAATGCAAAAGGAACATTAAAGACGGCTACAAGATGGATTTATGAACCTGAGGCAAGGGCCATTCACAGAAGAATTGAATAACCACTTATGGACAAGATACCATAAAAGGGAAGCAATCCCTAGAGAAATATATAAAATAATCAAGTATATCTGATCCAGGAAAACTGGAAGTTTGCCCACTAAAATTCAGAGGTCACTTTTGCAATAGATGTGTCCTTGAAATGTAGTATATACTTGAATTTTTGTGGTGAGGAATGGTTTTGGCAATTAGATCATCCAAACAGAAAGGAAATAAATTCTTAAGAATATTGAGAATTTAAGCCTTAAAATGAGAATGCAGGCTACCTTTTGAGATGATTTCCAGTCCTCAAAGATCAACAATTATGCCTTAATAAAGGAAAATGATCTGCACATGAATATCTTGTTAATTATTATTTAGAACAGAGCAGCAAAGTGTGCATACAAGAAGAGAACACAAGAGAGAGAGCAAAACCTCCAGGTCCACTATTTCTCAATGGTTCTGTTATTAAAAAACTGTTCTGGATGAATTTAGATGATTACTCTTGTAGTCTAAAGGTTCCATATCAAAAGGCATGGACCTATAAAAGTCATGTAAAATAGTCTCCAAGTGAGATTAACTTACAAATTATGTCAAGAGGGACTGAAAAATATAAATAATTATAGGCAGAATTATGAAATAATTTGAACTTTATCATGTAATTCACCACATTCAGGAAATTATGGAGATTTTTAAAAATGCATATAATATGTAGCAGATAATACAAATATATGTATATGCATGATTATGTCAATCTATCCATCCATATTATCAAATGGAAGAATATGCGTATTGTATATATAAATATAATATATACATATAATTATGTATATGTATAAAGAATTTAAACTTTACCAATTATACCTGCTTTATTACAAAACATTAATATTATTTTGTGGATAACATAAAGTTGATATTCTGTTATGCTGGGAACCTTTCTGAATATGAATTTCCATGATTTTTAAAAGGAATTTTGAGTTGATTATTGTGTAATTGTATAATTAGTCTATTTAGTCTAATTATAACTAATTATGTAATTGATGTAAATATGTTCAGTCATGTAATTAGTTGGTATAATTACAATACACAAGAAGATGTTATGAGCATCTTCACAAAAGTTCTAAAAAATGGCAAAGAATATGCAATTTATAAATTTAAGTATGTTTATTGAACAATAACAAAATAATTTGTAGCAAGTATATTTAAACTTTTAAAACTATATTTTAAAGAAAATGAATAAATAAAAGGTACATTATACATTAGTTAGTGACCTTACCAGTGTTACCATTGTTCTAGTTAAAAATTATCCATTACCTCAAGCAATATTTCCAAGCTACTTTTAAAATAAATTGGCATTTTAAAAATACCTATTTTAGTTATTTATAATTACCCTCAGATATTACAAAATGATAAAGCCTTTCAGTTTAGATTCACTTTTACAACTCTAATTTATTATAAACTGGTACACAAATAGCAATATATGCTGCCTATGTCTCTCAGTATTGAGTAGAGGTATGAAAAGCATAATTATTTCTTTTAGGCTTATGATTTCATATCAGCCTCAGCAACACAAACCAATTTCATTCTGGAAATATTACCTATAAAAAGTTATAAACAAGATTTTGTCACTCAATAGGATTGTAAAATAAATATTCAATCCAGATTGATATAGTTATTAACCTAGTCTGAATGGGCATGCAAGATAGAGATATCTCATTGTCTTAGAAGTTCTTTTTATTAAAATAAGACATTATTATTGAATAGCATTATTATTGAAAATCTAATATCCTTCAAAGAAATTTAATTTTCTAACATTAAAAGAAAAAGTAGTTATATGATCCATCTGAATTCTTATGCAATTTTGTCCCAGTATGTCCTCCCAGCTTCACAGCACAGTGTTCTCAGTATATACCAATTGTTGTTCCTGCCAACCACAGTCCTGTTTCCACATGAGGGAGACCTTGGAGTCATTGTCTTCCTTCTGTATTACCTGTAGGTGTCAATGTTTCCTATGAAATGCAGGATTGTATACCCCTATTTTGACAATAGTTGGTTTGTGTAATAGTCCCTGTTCAATTTTTCTTTATATATCAATAAAGTTAGTAAAGGAAGAGTGTTGTGTAGATAACCTCTTTGTTTCAGGCAAAGCTTTTTACATTGTATATTGTAGATTTCAGATATTCTAATTGATATTATTTACATTATAAAGTGATAGAGTACATAGGCTACAGACCCATGAAGACAAAGTATTATTGAATTTCTCTGCTATCATTTGAACATCCATTCCAAAACTGATGTTGAAATCTAATTGATACTGGGCCAGTTCTGGGAGATAGGACCTTTAGGAGGTGATTATGCCGTGGGGGCTTGATCCCCATAAATGAATTAGTGCTGTTACTGAAGAGTGGGTAAGTTAATTGTAGAAGTTGTTTTGCTGTAAGAGTGAGCTTTTCCTTCATCCTCTCCATCCATGTTAGCCCACAGGAAAAAGGCCCTCATCAAAGATGGCACCTTGATATTGGACTTCCCAGTCTCCAAAACTGTGAGAAATAAGTATATTTTCTTTATAAATTGGCCAGTTCATAATATTGTTATAGCAGCAGAAAATGAACTAAGGCATGTTCTAACACAAACAAGTTAACATGGAAAGTTTTCAAATTATAAGGTATTTATGGCAGTTGATGGGAAAAAGATAGTTCAATAATATATAACACCTAAGAATAAAATAAATGCAAACATAAAAAATGCAAGCATAATAAGCAGAAATATAATAAAAATGATTTATATCTTATTATGAATAAAATAATTTATTTTAGGAGGGAAAATAATTAAGATACATATATATAGTGTTTTATATTCTATTCACTCTATATGAGATTGATTCAATTTTTCTTAAATAACTTTTAATGACTTACTAGATATTGTCATTTTTAACATAATCAAGGCTCTATTCCTAAACTAAATCAGAAAGGAAAATGAACAAAGAAATTAAATACAGATTTTTCCTAAAACCAAAGCCAAACATATTTTAGATAGATTCCTTCATTCCTTGAGAAGTTTATCATTGCAAATTTGGAAATTAGAATATCTTATTTTAAGAAATATTTTCTCTATGA
Source organism: Sciurus vulgaris (assembly GCF_902686455.1). Classification (NCBI taxonomy): domain Eukaryota; kingdom Metazoa; phylum Chordata; class Mammalia; order Rodentia; family Sciuridae; genus Sciurus; species Sciurus vulgaris. The sequence continues at coordinate 54,802,266 of NC_136462.1, read as the reverse complement.
GTCAATTAAATCAGTGATATTTATAATTATATACTTTATAGTGAAACCTAGGTAAAGTTATGGGTAAAGAGATACAAGTTACAATACAGTAAGTTAAAAATAGTTTTCAAAAGTTGACCTTTTAAATTAAATTACTGTATGTAAATCAAGTTGTATGCATATTTCTGTTCTGTAGTCTTACAAACACATTATTTTTCAAAGGAACAGATTTGGAAAAACTGTCTTTTCAAAGAGCTGTAGTATTGCATGCTTCCTGATTTAGGTAAGTGTGCTAGTAGAGTGGATAGAAATACTGGATCTTAATTCTTACCTGGGTAAAAAAGGGTTCATAAATCTCAACTCCTTTGTCAGATCCTTGTAGTAACACCTCCTGGCCACGTCTCCAGCTATACCGAACAGGGGGATTGGAATTGGCAACACATCGGAGGAACACCGTTCTTTCATAGTAAAACTGTTCCTTAGCTTCTCCTATACTTTGATGAACAGTTACTACTGGGTCATCCAAATCTAGAATAAAATAAAAACAACCAAGTGACAATGTGATGAATTGCATGGCTTTTAAAGCACTGCACGTTTACAACCTAAACAAAGATACATATTCTTGATATTACTTATCAGTAGGTTCATTTGTTTCATTACGTTAATTGAACTCATTTACAAAGAAATTTCCAGTGAAGAGAAGTAAAATAATGTGACAGTAATTTCTTAGGTGCTCAATTTTTTTGTGACAGTGCAAATGACCTTGTGTATTTCCAGCTCTTTGCCAATAGCCACATGTAACAGAATTCCAGGAGAGATATCAAAAGTCAGAACTCTCATATTCAAGAGTTTAGACAACACAATGAACCAGAGGACTCAATAGTGACAGAGAAAACAGTATCATGTAGTCCCATTGCCTCTGTCATTTATTTCTTTAACCAGTTATTAATAACACATTGAAAATCAAAAGTTTATAAATTATTATAATCTTTATATAACAATATTTAACTGTTAAATTTTACCTTCATTTCATTCATTGCTAGGTTGAAATGTGCTAACAGATGTTACTATTAAGAGGCATTAATATTTCTACCACAGAATATTAGAAAAAAAATCTATGTATAATTTTATAAGTATTGTAAAGGACTATACACCACCAGGTTTACCATTTTCTGGGAGAGACCAATTTGTAAATATCTTGGACTTTGTGGTTCATAAGGTCATTGTCTTAACTACTCACTTCTATCACTATAGTGTGACAGTACACAAGGACAGTAGGTAAATCATTGAAGGATGAAAGTCCTTTCTGTACTCTGGTGGCATTTGGCTAATGGGTCACAGTTTTTCAGTTCTCAATTTAGAACTGAAAATAATATATGTAATATATTAATCTAACTACTATTATTTTTGTGAGACTTTTACCCCAGGTTGTTTTCCTTAAGAGAAGAAATTAAGAAGTGCACCTCTTAGAGCAATAACAAGCACTTAGTTCCGTGTGCTAGTATCAACTTATGACAGGTAATGCAAACACTTGCTATCAAATATACCTTTACCCACGTGTCCCCATTCACCTTTATCATTATGAAAGGTCATTTAACTTTTATGATTTTAAATTTCCTTATTGATAAAATTAAAATAATAACAGCACCATATTATTCAGGCCCAAATGAGATAACCCATAATGCCCAACAAAAGTTAGCTTTTACTGTTATACTACTTTACTTTTGTTGTCATCAGGGTGTATTTAAATATCTCCCATTTACACCATATTATTTTTTTCATCTCACCAATTCATAATGTGCACAACTCGCATTATAAATAAGCACAGATAGGTCTTGCCCATTTCTTCAGGCTATCTAATACTTCTACATGACAAGCACTTTCATGTGAAAACCTGAAAAATAAACTATAGTATTTATATGAACATAAGAATAAGAAAGTATATGAGTACATGCTATCCTGTATAATTAAAAGACATTGCTCATTAGAAAAGATTCTTTTTGACATAAAAAATAATAAAAAGTCAACAAAACTAGTGATGTAATAGCTGCCCTATGGAATCAAAACAAAGAAAGCAAAATTTCACACTTTCTAAAACTATTTTTTTCAGTACTTGACAGTACTATACTTTGATTTCTAGTTTTGCAACATTTTAAGTTTTTTTTTTTTTTTTTTAATTCCAACATTAGCATCTTTTCACGGCTACCTCAAAACTCTCTAATTATAGTAGTGCAAATTTACAGAACAACTGCTGCGTTTTGGTAAAACTTAAGACTTTCAACTTAAATACACTCTATTAGCTGTACAGGGATATCTGCTGCCTGGTATTAATACATGGGGATATTTAGGGATTCCAGAATAATTTTGAGATTTATATAGGTTTTTCAAATTTACCAAATATTCACTGACTTACTGATTACCTCTTCATATATAAATCAAGTCCTACAGTAAATTACTTGAGTTCAGCCTTAGTGACATGAAAAAATGTAGTGTAAACTGATTATAAACAATTTTTCTTTCTAGTTCAAAACATAATTTTATTTAGTGGTAGGTTCTTTGTTAGAAGACATGAACTGCATGATATTTTAAGAAAAAATTCTTAAAATACAGAATTCTTACAAACAAAACAGAAAGCTCAGGAACAAAAGAGAATTAGCTAGCTGATCTACAACTGGCTGATTAACAATAGTGACTCTCCTAGGGTTTCAGGTAGTTAACAGTACTACACTTTCCAACATCTATTTATTGATGTCTCCTTACCTCTTTTCCAGGTAAGCAGTGGTGTCAAGAGGCTCAGTCAACAACAATTGCTAAATATTCTCCTCCCTGGCATGGATGAATTTTGGGTCACTGAACTTTTGAGAATCAAATCCTGTGACAACAGCTTACTGAAAATTCTATTGGCTAAGTCATCTGTCAGATTCATTCATGTTTAGGAATTTCTACTTCACAAAATTCTTGTTAATTTTTTCTCTTTAGAATTAAAAACTATTGGCTAAACAAGATTTGTTTTAGACAAATGTGAGATATAGTTTACCTACATATATAGGTCCTAAAATATATTTGAATATACATCTTATATATTCCTAAATATATACTGAATATGTGTATTTGTCTTAGGTCATATTCTGGGAAAAGAGACAATAGAGATATGTATACAGCAAATATATTGGCTAGTACTTTCTAGGTCAACATTGTGACTGAGTGAAGGAAGGAGGATTGGGCAGGAGGAGGGTTAAACTGCACTACAGTTGCAAAACGTGTCTGATTAGCTCTGGAAAAAGATTTGGATCTGTGCAGTGACCTCAGAGTTGTCCTAACCTGAGACAAGGGGTCTAAGCCTTTACAAATCTACCTCTTCTTAAATCAACTGGTTATTCAATTTGTGGTGCTCCCCACAAGTGGATAGAACATTGGAAAGGGAATCTCTACAGGACAATTTCTATAAAGTAACTTAGTTAACAGCCTATTTATCCCAGAAGCTGGATGAATAAGGGCTAAGGAGTGGATCTGGCAGGTGCACTGCAACATTTCACTCCAATCCATCTGTTAGGTGTGATGATTCTATCTAGGAAAAACTAGTATAGGATTCCGGTCAGTCTCCTTTCCTGGGAAGACTTTCAGAAAGTATTTTGATGGGATAATAGTCAACATTTCCTTCTATTATTAGCATTCTAGATTGCTCACATGTTGGGATAGTATATCTTGTGCTGTATGTAGCTGGCCTAGTGGGGTCACAGGAGCTTTGTCACTGAGAAATTTGAAATTTTGGTCAGCACATCTTTCTCAGGCCATGTTCACACACTGATTGGTTTATCACCAAAACCAGTCAAAGAAATAACAACAAATGACTCAGTGTATCAACAGGATGTTATATACATTCTTCACTGCTTCACTATGTAACAATGGTCCTACCAGCAGCAGCTCCTATAGACCGCATATTCCTGCAAGGATAGTCACTCTTCTTGTCTACTGCTTTGTGAAACAGGAACCTAGAGTAACTGAGTAATAGCCATGGTTTAAAGATAAATGGGGATCTGCTGTGTCATTTAATAAAAGCTTTTTCCCTTTCTGGGAATTGAGACTGCTAAACTGGAAGTGCCCAGAGTTGCGGGAAGAGAAGCACAGATTCCCCAAGTGGGTCATTGGATATGATGGTAGTAAATGAGGTCACTCCTTGGTTCTTGGACCTACATATCCTACAGAAAAAGAAGAAAACTTCCTATAATAATGGTCATTGGTTTAGGACTTAACTACATCACGGAGGATAGCACCCTTTCCTCACCAGATATTAAATCTGCAAGATTCAGTTGTCCTTTAAAAAGACCATTCTATTATTCTCTTAAGTTAGAATTTTTAGATGATGGAAAATATGCAATGACAAGAAAATCCTATGGCATCATGCCCACTGCAGAATCCTAGATTTCAAGGTCAACTTGGATCCTGTGTATGACAGTCCTCAAAATGTTTCATGAGTACCCTTTCCCTAGTTTTTGACTGTACCCATGAATGGATGTATGCTTTCTATAGAAAGAACTTAGGACATTACTGCATATACTTAGAGTGGTGTTCCAAGGTTCTTTCCAGTGATTCAGTTGCCCCTCAGTCAATGAGTTCAAGGTATGAAAATTGCCTCAGCTTCAGAAATTGGGAAAGGAATCATGAGTTATTAAATGACTATGCTCAGTATCCTGATCATGTCTCTTTGATTTGTTTTAATTGTATAGATTATGTAATACTTTGTTAGCTGTCCATGTAATTTGTCCCTAGGAATGATGTGTCCTATTAGCTGTCTTCATATATGTTTGTAAATCTAGAGTTGTGGATGCAAACTAGCTGTTCATTAAGATAATTGTGCCCAGCTTGCATATGACAACTAAACTCCTAGCCTCTATTATTTTGAGATACTGTCACAAGCAGAGAGCCCAATTATGTAATAGCATTTCCTGTCCATCAATATTTTTCTACAGAGGACGGTCATCACTGAGCTTCTTAATGATTCTCATGTCTCAGTTATCAGCACATCCTCATTATTTCAATGGAATGTCCTCTACACCATTCCAATAGAGTGAGATGATGATATTTCTGCATGTGACCTGATACATTCACTCTAGCAAGCTCAAATCTATAAATCTGAGTCTTTTACCTTTTTTTTTATACGTCCACAGAGCATTTCTGGCATTTATAATTCATTTAGTGGGGACCATGAATTTCTCCAAGTTTCCATATTCCAAAGATGTTAAATCCTATTTCATGCTATAATGTTCCAATATAAATAAACTTATGTTAATCAGCTTTTCATCACTGTGATCAAAATACCTGACAGGGACATCTTAGAAAAAGTTTAATTTTGGGCTCAGAGTTTCAGAGGTCTCAGTACATGGTCAGCAGACTCCATTGCTCTGGGCCTGAGGCAAGGCACAATATAATGGTAGAAGGGCATGGCAGAGAAATACACTTGGCTCATGTCACCTGGGAAGCCAAAAAATGGTGAGGTACTGGGTAACATTAGGGACAGACCCCTAGTGACCTACTTCCTCCAGCCACACCCTACCTTCCCAGAATGATTGTCCAGTATAGTACTTCTTTCAAATTATTAATCCATCAAATAGATTAACTCACAGATTAGTTCTATCTCTTATAATCTAATCATGAGTTTTGAGGGGCACACCATATCCAAACCACAACATTCTACTCCAAGTTTATGCCCATCTCACAATGCAAATGTATTTAGTCCATCTTTAAGAGTCCCCATAATCTTAATAGTCCCATCATTGTGAAAATGTTCAATTCCAAAGTCTCCTCTGATATTCAAGACAAATTATTGGCTGTGATCCCCTGCAAAAAGTCAAAAATCTAGTTATCAGTTTCTAAACTATGAAGGCACAGAATAAACATTCCCATTTCAAAGGGGAGAAATAGGGGCATAGAAAGAAGGGACCTGTCCAAAGTAAGACTAAAACCTGTCAGAAAGACACTAGGTCCTTGAGCTTTAAGTCCAGCCTCTGGGCATGTAACAGTGAGTTGTGATATTCAGAGGACTGAGACTGTCTTACCCCTTTGACCTTGCTGGTTGCAGTACACATGGTCTTTCTCTTTGGGGGCTTCTTCCACAGCCAGCATTTGTTCCATGTTATTTGCATCTCTATATCTTAGGGGTCTGCACACCAACTTCAGTTTCATTCACAAAGCTTCATGCGTCATCTTCTCAGGGGCTACCCACAGAGATTCTGGTCCTGTTACACTTTTACTGGCTGCCTAAACCTTCTTTTAAAGTTTTGGTGGAAGCATCTGTGAACCCCTAACACCAGAATTCTGCATTCCTAAAGCACCAGCACCACATAGACAATGTCAAGGTGTGCCACCAGCTGGAACAATAGCTGGGTTCCCTTGGACTATGACTGAAATTGCCTGTGAGTGCCCAGGTAACCGAATACAGTGAAATGAATCTTGGAGAAACAACTTCCTGGGTACTCCCATGTAAGTGACAAGCAGCCAGGGTCTCTACTCAAAGGAGGTTTGCATTCTACATTCTTGAGCTTGTGATACATGTGGTCTTGCTGATTCCAGAGATGCTGTCAAACTATCTTTAAAAATATTTAGCTTCTTTTTAGGGGTGGTGATATTTTCAGCAACCATGCTTTCCATGGCCCCAATTTTATACGTGTGTCTACTCTGGCCAAATTGCAAGTTTTGCAAATTCTTCCACTCTGCTTTTTCCTCCTGATTTTCACTGTAAACCTGGATTAGAGTTGCCAGCAATATCCACCTGAATTCTGAGCTGCCTTGACATTTCCTTTGCCAGAGTAATTAGTCAATCACTTTTAAATACACCCTCAGAGAAAGTCTCAGGACATAGGCAGAATGTATACAAGTTCTTTGCCAGAATATGACACGTGGGTCCTCTAGTCCAATTCCCAAAAGAGTCCTCATTCCCCTTCATGAGCATAGTCTTTACTGTCTGCATTCCCATAGGTATTCTGGTCTTCTGAGCATACACCAGAAATACCCATTAAATCCTGCTTATAACATTCTAAATCTCTCCAGCCTGCATCTCTAAACTTCTTCAAACTCCTTCCACAAATCAATTGTAAAGGCTTCTGAACCACATGATTCAGTTAGTCAGAGCAATGTCCTCACCTTTTGGTACCAATTTCTGTGTTAGCTTTTCTTCATAGTAAACATAATACCTAACAAGAACAAGTTCAAGGAGGAAAAGTTTATATCAGGTTCATTGTTTTGGAGGGTTAGTCCATGGTCAGAAGCTCCATTACTCTGGACACAACGTGAGGAAGAACATCCTGGCAGGAGGGCATGGTGTAGGAAAGATGTTCCATTTGTGGCATCATGGCAGTCAGAAGGCAGAGAGAGGGTAGGGTGCCAGGGACAAAATGCAAACCCCAAAGACCCACTCCCAGTGACATACTTCCTCTAATCACACTCTACCTACCTACCATCATCACCTAGGACAGAAAGTTTTGTGAAGCTTTGTTACACATTGAATCTCTTTATAGTTTGCTTCTTTATTCTCATATATCACCTTCAAGTGATGATTAATTACACTCATTGTTTTTGTACTGTGCATGAATGTAACCCAGAAGAAACCAATTATATTGTTCTTACTATTGCTACTTTCCCCTAAATTTCTCAAAAGTCTGAGATATTGAGCTCACACTTCATTACATTCCACAGGAATCTACCCTTGTTCACCACAGGCAAAGGTTTTAACAATTCACCACTTTAACTTTCAAGGGTTTTCAGTGCTGTCCACCTACTGTTCCTACTGGGGGCCTTGGTAGTCAGCCCAATAGTTAGTTAAGTGATGTGTCTTTGAAATTCTATTTTAGAAGCAAGTTCCTCAGATCATCTAAAATGGATTTTTATGAAAATCTGATTGATGAAGACATGAATTTATGAAATTTATTAAGAAGTGCCCTGAACATCAACTTGTGGTTTTTAAAAATGAAGAGTAGAATTATACACTGGTAAGAATTAAATTGTGATGCATTACTACAAAAACTCCAGATGACCTAGACAGAGCTCTTGAGTTGAAGACATTTTAGAGTTGTCCTTAATAGCTTTCTTATAAAGTACAGTGATAGTCCACTGGATTAGAACTTGTCCTGGTAAGCAAGCTTGATCTTGGGCTAGGTGTCCCTTTCTGGCTGAGGACAATTCCCTAAGAGGTACTCATTTGAGAGACTATATATTCCAGTACTTCCAGAATTTAAACAGGTACTTGATACACAGTTTTATCCAAGGACCTGAATATTAAAATGTGTAATTTCCTTTAGTTTTTATTTATAGTTCAAGAAATATGAAATCTGCCTCTGTATTTATTCAATAGTCAATATTAATGCTATATAGACTTGATAATTTTATAAATTCACACTGCATTGTTTGGTATTATTGATGATATTATATCTATATTTCTTTTTAAAAAATTTTTTTTTCTAATTTGATAATCTATATGTGTGAAATTTAAATTTATAAAAATTATACTCAATGACATGGGCAAAATATTCTTCAAAATAAAAAATATATGATTTCTATTTTCTTAACACTGGTCAAATTTTACACACATAAAAGTGAGAGAAATCACTGAATACATTATTTGATATGTGAATATTGGTTTCAAATATATTTTAATGGCATAACTCATGGTCTTCATAAAATATATCCCTTTGGGCATAGGACCTATATTTTAGTTTTGTTTGTATGCCTAAAACCCAATGTAATGCACGTAAATTCCCAAGAATGACCTCCTAAGTTTATATAAAGGAAGACTTATCTGTTACTAATATGGTAAGTGTCAGTTTTCAGCAAGAATAACGATATGTATATATCATAAACATGATCTCAGGAAATTAATTTTTACCCTTAAGTTCAGCAGCTACTCCTTTATAACAAATAATTTTCTGGAAACCTTTTGCTTTTTTCTTTTTTTTTTTTTTTTGCTGATTAAATATATCAGACACTGACAGATTAAAGTCATTTTAATAAAATTATTTTAAAAGATGCATGCCTTTTAAACCTTTCTTAACTCCAGAAAGAATTAAGTCTCCCAAAAGAATTTATAGCATGAAAAATTTAACCTAGGTTTGATACAGTGGTAAGGGAAATGTACTAATACAATCTGAACTTTTACACATTTTTCTTTGTGTACATTAAAATAATTATCTACTTGCCTAGTTTCATTTTACAAGTATTTTTAAAATTTCTTATATGACTTCAACATATAGATGTACATGATACAAAACCCAACCCAACTAATGGTGATAGACCTGTTACTTGGTGTGATGGGCTGACAGATCTGGCTCCATAAGAATGTTATAGGCCAGACTCTAAGGGAAATGACTAAACAGACTCCATTTTGCTCTGAGACTCCATGTTATGTAGGAAATAAGTTTCTCCCATGGGAACACCCCGCCTTTGTACCTATCATCAGTTACTTAGCATGACATGTTTAATAATATACAATGGCAACTCCTACGTAGTAAAAATTGCTCTCCTTTGACCTTTATTGCTCTTAACCAATGTACCATGTAAACGGTAATTGTGTGGATGTTAGCAACCATTCTTTAGTTTGTTCCTAGGTAAGGGTCAGTTTGACCCACTTCCCCCTCTGTTGATGATCTCATGATGTTAGTTTGTAATTTTGAATCATAGCAACAGCACTTATGATTGATGTGATTTTTGGTATAAGAACCCCTACGACCCTGTGGTTGGGGCTGTTCTCCCAATAGCCATTTTTTGGGGCATTGTATGAGACAGTCAGCAGCTTAATAAAGACTCTCAAATTTGGACTTCTCAGTGGTGATCGGTCTGTTATTAAGTTGCACTCCATAACACTTGGTACCTATTCCGAGTTAATTTCTTTCAGGAGAAACTTTACATATGTCAAAATTTCATCTTTGCCTAAAACTTGTCTCTTCGATCTCCTGGGAATTTGAGTTTGTCAGTTTATTAGTTAGCAGCATTAATATAATCAAATTTATTTAAATATAAAATTTGTATGCCATTATTTTCATATTAAATTTTACGTACCTACATTATGCTAAACATTACATGAGACACTCAGTTTACAAGTGACCTGTGATTCTCTACAAAAGAAAGAGAAAGAGAAGGTGCAAAACACAATGCAATTATGGTTAGAGAAAGCATCCAATAGAGAAGTGAATCAAAGATGGAACTAATTCCATCTGAAAGAATAGTAAAGGCTTCTTAAAAAGTTGATGCGTGAGATAGATTCTGAACTATAAAGAGAGTAAGCAAAGTGAAGAGCAAGAAGTGGCACGTATCAAGTTCTGAGATATCAGATCAAATACTAGATATCACATATCCAGCAAAATTAGAGTTTTGTGTTTTAGGAAATGGTAGTACTAGGATAGCATGTTTGAGACATAAAAATGGACCAAATTATTAGTAGCACCACGGGAGAAAAAGGAAATCAATTTCAATATATACATTTTAACCAATATGAGCTTTCATTTTAGAAAGACCACAGGTGCTTCTCTCCAGATAAAAGATGTGGAGGTAAGAAAATAATGGCAAGGAGATTAGCTAGAAAGTAGCTGCAATAATTGAGATGAACAGTGCTAAGAAATTTGAAATAAGGTATAGTTATGAACATGGTTAGAAAGTTTAAATGAACTGACTGAACTGGGTGACAGATTGGATAGAGGGATGAAGAAAAGTGGGAAGATGTCTCAAAATCTGGCTTTAGTAGTTGGGTAGATGGTGCATTCACTGCAACGTGAAGTGGAAAATGAGAACTGTGTCCACTACCAGGGAGGGTAGGAGGGGTTGTGAAAGGTAGGGAAGTTGATGAGCTCTGTGTGGATCATGCTGAATGGCATCTACCTGTGCTCCTCCAGTCACACTGTGCATGACTTGGAGCCACAATGAGAAATCCAGGCTACAGATATGGATTTAGGATTCATCAGTATGCTGTGTGTGTAATGGACCACTCAAGTAGTGTGCAGAGGGAAAAAAGGAAAAGACCAAGGAGAGAGCCCTGGGCAGCAACAAGGGCAGCCAGTTCTAGAAGGGGACTCTTTGAAAAAGATTGAGGAAAAAGTGATAGGAGAGGTAGAGTCAAAACTAATCTGTGATAAAATAAATTTTAAAAGTACTTCCATTGTCATGGAGAGGTTGGAAAGCAGGAAAAATGATGAAAAGAGGTCAAGGTTAGAACAAAACTAGAAAATGACTTCAAATATGACAAGAAATAGGTCATTGCTAACCTTTGCAAGAGTTCTATCAGTGAAGTGGCACTAACAATCATTTTTCTGTACTATATGGTGTGAAAGTCTGGTGAAATCACAATGAGATTAATGGGAATAATCCTCTCAAAAAACCTGGCTCTGACAAGATAGAGGAGAGTAATTAGAGGATAAAGGATAACATGTGATTAAAGGAATCTTATTGTCTTTTTCCCTTCTTTTGGTTTTCCATAAGCTGAGAGATGTACATTTAAATCCAAAGGAGGGAGGAACCAGGAATTTAAAAGCAAAAAAAAAAAAAAAAAAAAAAAAAAGGAAGCTTCAGAAAATTGTTCAGTGGTTAAAATTGTCATTTTAGTAAATAATAATTATGTTAAGCAGTATAGTTTACATATGTATTTTTATAATTGAAACATATTTAAGATTTCTTTTATCAGTGGTATGTCTTTGTTTTTCAGGGAGATTTCATTCAAACACTCAGGTTCCTAGGTTACCCCTCCCTATTTATATCATACCGTAGATGTACTTTTCTACCTTAAAAATACCCAAATATAGTTCTTTCACATTAAAGACCTTTTGAGTTTGGTTCACTTAATCATGGAAACGTGTTTATAATCTGTGCCCCACTTCTACGAAGGATACTGTAGTGACATGAAATAGTTAACTGGCTTCCCAGCATGCACTGGCACAATTAATCTATGTGCCTATGATTAATCAGTTATTAACTACAGCTGAAGTCATGGGGTACAGTTACAAGTTAAAGAATCAATTAATTTCAAAAATAATCACAGCAGAAGCATGTTTTCCACAGGGGTTTATTCCACCATTTGGTCCAATTTTTCTGCCTTTAATCTTTGAATTAAACCAAATGAATCTGAAAACCCAGATGGCAAAGACACACTAAATACTGTATTGGATATCATCTTTCCCTCTGGGAAGTTCCATAAATCTTAAAAATTCTATACAGAAGATATGCAAATGTGTTAAGGAAAATAGCTACTCAATACAACTGCAGGCACTAAAACTAGTCAAGCATATTATTTTACCAATTTATGGACAAGAATTTATATTATTATTATAACTATAGGATGAATGCACATAAAATAGATAATGCTAAATATATGCATGTGTCTTCCAACTGCTACAAGCTGAATAGAATTAAGTTGCCCTGAATTCATACAAAAGAGAAACTAATTAAATATTGTTAGATATATCAGAAATGAAGAACAAAGCACTTTATTATAAACAAATCATCAGTATCAATGATTTGTAGGACTCACTGCAGTTACCAATTTGAAAGCTGTTTTCTTCAATACAATACAATATGAAATGCTTTGTATCTTTATCTGCATAGTGATTTTTGAACAATAACTAATTTTATCTGATAACTCATTAAGTAAAACAGACAAAATGAATACTTACAGTCAACTTCTGAAAGTGAGACATCAGAATGAGGCTAAGTATAAAATTTAGACTTGTTCTAGTGTAAAACTTTGCTCTTTGTCATCCATTAACACAAATTAGAATTCATTGCATTTCTATAATTTTTTAAAAATACACGTAAATACATGTCTTTTAGTTCTTAGGCAATATTATGCTAATAATTCTGCATATCTTTAGCGAAACAATTTTTAAACTTTCATACAACCTGGAAAAACAATTCTAGGATATTTCCTTTATCTCCTCCTCACCATTTTTTACCAAACTCCTAAAAAATGAGGACATTAAGGGACATGAAAGTTTAAATATATATATGTGTATGTATGTATAAACATGTATATATATATATAAAGTGACATACAGCACTCATAAACATTGCCTCCTTAATTATAATTTATGTCATACATTACAAATTAGTATCACTTTCTGTCCTTTTGCCTCATTCCTCTTTCTTCTCCCATACTCTTACCTCCTTAGGTAACCCATGCTGATGTCCTAGTATTCATTGTTTTCCTTTAAACTTGTATATTAATAAATATAAAGACACGTTTGTGAATTTGTATGTAAGATTTATTTTTCTTAATTGAATCATGTCACGCTTTTTTAAAATTTTGCTTTTCTCATGCAAAATACCTCATGGAAATATCTCTCTACCATTTTATAAAATAGCTGTATATATATATCTATAGTCATAGATATAATATTATATATATGTAATTTCTTCAGTCATTATTATGATAGCAGACTATATTTTAAGGGTTTTTTTTTTGCCTCTACAAATAATTTTATATTCATTTTCTCTAAATGCATACCTTTAAATGGTGGCTTTATTTTTATTGGAAAAATCCTTATAAATGGGAAAATGGCTTGTAAGTAACTGTAACTGATTTTGCCTGGTTGCTACCCAAAAGGGATGCATTTTTACTAAAAGCACATGGGTATCGTTCTTGCAACTCTATCATGATAGTTTTTTTTTTCTGTTCTTATAAATTTTTGTACCCTTTAAACATACAAGGTGATATTCATTGCTACTTTAGATTGCACTTCCCTGATATTGGTGAACTGAACTGTGTTTTGATTTCATAAATGACTTCCTAAACTTTTGCTTCCTAACTTCCTATTCACATTCTTTGTTTTTCATTTGGGTTAGTTGCCTTTTTCTTTAAAAATATTTTAAAAATCTTTGTAAGTTATAATCTTTTTATTATTATTTTCTATTCATTTTGTTTAATAATCTTTTAATATATAGAAGTTGAATTGTTATATAGTAAAATATGACTGTCTCTTTTAATATAACTTTGGTTAGTAACATATGATAAAATATGCCAATTTTTCCCAAGACTATATATGAAGTCTTTGCTCTATCTAGATTTGAATTTCAAATGAATCATTTAGAGGTCTAATTTTTTTTTCATCCTGATGGGTATATAGTAGCAGCATCTCTATTTAATATTTCATTCTATCACAATGAATTGAACCTCAACTATATCATCTATTAAAGTCTCACAAGCATTAGGAGCTGCTTCTGGTTTACCTTCTCTATTGTATTGATTTGTCTATTCCGATGCAAAACCATATCAATATGATATGGAAGGATTTTAGCTTCTGAATTCTACTGAGACAACTGGTTCCTGTCCTGGCTCACACTTTCTTGGTTATTCTCAGGTTCCTGTTTTAGAGTTAATATCTATATAATTTTTTTAATTCAAAAATCACAAACACATGAAACTTGTGATTATTCATTGAGATTACATAATATTTGTGTTCATTTAAATATTAGGTGAGAAAAACTCAGAAACTCATCTGACCTAGTGCCACCATCAAAAGATAGATATTTAATAACATTCTTAATTTCTAAGGGAGAATATTTTCACTCAGCACTGCTTGTTGAAAAATATTTAGTAATACAAATTTTGCTAGAAAATCATCTATTTCCATAAGAACTTTGTGAAATATTTCTTAATTGTGTTATCTCCCCTGTATCTAAAAATCATAATTTAAGTTTATGTCTCTTTCCTTATTCTGAATTGTACATATTCTTGCTTCCTTTCTTTTCTATTGAATCAGAACTGCAGGTTTGTCTTTTTATTTTTCCTTTTAAATAATCAGATTTGTGTTTTTAAATTTTTCTACTTGTTTTCATTTGCTATTATGTTCAGCTTTTACTTAACTCTATATTTCCAATTTACTTAATTCATTTTATTATTCTTTTCTAAATCATTATGAGTTTTGTTTCTTACTTTTAACAACAAAAGCATTTTAAGATACATGGTTTCCATTGAATTCAGCATCCATGACTTTTACTCTGTATTACCTGTCTAGCAGTCTTCTTGATGCTGTTAACTTACCTGATGAATTCTCTTCAACACCCAAGGTTAACAAAATGTGCTTTAAATGTTCAAATAGAATGGATTTGATGATTACCTAATTATTGTTTACATTTATTATGACTAGAAATTACATCCAAGTCTTTACATAATAGAATTTAACATTTCTACATATATTTTACCAAATATCTGAATGAAGTTGTGAACGATCTCATGAAGAGGCATTTTTTTTTTTTTTTCTTTTCCAAAGTGATTGGATTCTCCATTTTCCCCTTCTGTCAATAAAGCAAGATTTTTAGATAGCCTTCAGGGCACACTCTGATCCAATCTCTGCTCTTTACCCCACTGCCTCATGATAAGTGACCTCAAAACACTTCTTTCCCCTCTTCTCTCTCCTCAGCTTCAACTCCAAGGTTTTGCTTAGGTAATTTCTAGATATCTCTTATATTCATGACTTGGAGTTTTAAGAGTCTTTATTTGGATTATAATTGAGGTTGACAATTCATATGCAGTAGATTTTCGTATACAGTAGATTTAAACACTGCCCCACCCCCACCCCTACACATATTCCTGTCCCACCTTGAGATCATTTGTTTTCTCTTCAGTCTTTCTAGAGTGTACAAGTCTGAAAGTATGATTGGCCCTGTTTCCTGCAACCAGAGCACCTTACTGTGCCTTCCATATAAAAGGAATGATCAATGGCTGTAGAATTCCTGAGTTATGGCATTTTTAAAAAATCCGTAGATAATACATTATGGCCTTCTAGCTTCTGGTATCAAAACTGAGAAATATGGTACAAATCTTTGTGTGTGTGTGTGTGTTTTTTTTTTTCTTATCCATTTTCATTATGCAATTTCCATTTTCTCCTTTCAGTTTATTTTTTTATCACTCTAGATAATTGGGTTTTTCTTCCCCTTCATTCAGTATGAGTCCAATAATTTTAGGAATTTTAGTAAACAAATTTACAAATTCAAAATATTTTTCAACTTAATATAAACTTTTTTCTAAAATTTTAAAAATTTATATATCAGTTTTATAGTCCCCATCATCCAATTCTCTCTCCTCCTTCTCCCTCCTCATGATTTATTTTTATAATTTTTGTTCTATATTCTAAGATATTTCTAACACTTAAAGTGTTAGACTCACATGTAAAATTCATTCATTGAAATATTTAATTATGATATTAAATTTTCTCAGTCCTAGAAACTCATGTGTATATTGATTTCTACTTGAAATATTCCTCTCAACATATTTCCTCCATTGCCTAAGATTGTAGTATATTTCTTTATTCTTATAAAGGGTACCTGAATATTTTAAAATGTATTCACATGCTAAAGATTTTAATTGATTTATTCTGTATAACTGCTACATAAGTTTGACTAAGCAAGGTTTCTTTCTTTCTAAGGTTTAGTTGTTCTTTACTTCTGATCACAAATTTGGGGTTCTGGCTACTTTTAACTCTCCACCATGTACATGCAAACACCTCTGGAATAAAGACAGCTAGAAATAGTTGCAAAGTTTACAAATAAGCCAGGGCATTAAATTCAGAGTTACTGAGGCATTATTGATCGCAGCATGTTTTTCAACTACATGCTTGATAATCCTTAACTATAATTTACCTTCTCTCTAGTAACTCTGAATATGCTACAACATGATGCTTTTTGAAATTACATGTAAGAAAAAAAATCTCTTAAAATGTATATTTTTAACATTTCCTATGCTTCAAAGGTATTTATCTTCTTAAAAATACGCGAAACTTCTCTCTAAAGACTTCACACTGAGTTAATGTCTTATTTTTAAATTATAGTCCTCTAGAGTCCATACAAATAGGGAATAGTTTTTGAGGTAAGGTGATAGACACAAACACAATCTTCTCTTAAAGAGATTAGGAAAATTATAAATCTGTTTCCTGAACTTAGATATTCTTGATACTTTCAAAAATATTTTAAAAGGTAATATACACATAACATTCAAAACTATGAAAACTATACATAAAGAAAATAACAGTAAAGTAACATTCCTGGTTGGAATGGATTGTTCATTAATCCTATACCTGTAGTGTATATGTAATTCAATTTCATGATCACAAGAAAATATCTCTTCTTAGTAAACATGACATTTTATGCCAAGAATATTTTTCAATAAGCTAAATTATTATGCAAACACAGTTACTATTCCTAATATAAAACTAATGTCTATTGGATATAAGATTACAATATACATTATACAATTCCTTTATTTTCACCATTAATTACTTCAATAATTAACTCTGAAAAAACATGTACTCAACAATAAATGCAATCCATAGTTATTATGAAATGAATTATGTGAAAAAATCATGCAGGAATTTTCCACATCCACCTTATATATCATATAAAAGAATAAGATAGTAAGTAGGGTAGATAGCATGCTTCTTGCCATGAGGATGCATACATATGTGCTCATGGTCATACAGAGAATTTCAGTGAAGAGATTTATTTAACTCACC
Organism: Sciurus vulgaris; assembly: GCF_902686455.1. Classification (NCBI taxonomy): domain Eukaryota; kingdom Metazoa; phylum Chordata; class Mammalia; order Rodentia; family Sciuridae; genus Sciurus; species Sciurus vulgaris. Next base: position 54,784,807 of record NC_136462.1, on the reverse strand, counting down.
AAGTTTAAAGGAGACAAATACATCAAAGTCAAAATTGTGTAACTTCTTGGTCTAAAATATTTGCGAGTTGCCAAGTAATAATGAATAAAGATGAGATAAGAGTGTATGTTTCCTTAAGCACTTTTTAAAATAACTATATGTTAAACATAATCAAGAAAAAAGAAAAAAATGTGCAAAAAAAAAGTATGTTTTGGACAGGGGCTCTAGCTCAGTGGCAGAGTGTTTGCCTAGCACATGTGCAGCACTGGATTTGATCCTTAGTACCACATGAAAAAATAAATAAAGGAATGCTGTCCATCTACAACTACAAATTAAAAAAAAAAATTGACCTGGCTGGGCTAAAATTTTAGTAAATCAGGATTTATTTCCTGTTGGTACAAGAATGAGATTACATATAATTTTAAAACTTGTGATTTTATTTATATTCTGAACATCTCATGACATCATTTGTTCTTAAAAAATATTCATTTTATTTCTCCTTTTGACATTCATTCAACTCCAATTTAATCAGTATGTACTATATTCTAGACACAATTTAAGGTACTGAATTTTCAATAGGAAAGAAAAGAGAAAGAGCAAAGAAGGAAATCATATTTGCCCTTGTGAAACTTATATTCTACAGAAATAAACATTAAATAAATTAGCAAGTAAATATTTATTGTGCCAATAATTACTTGTAATTATGATAAAAGACATGAGGAAGGAAGATACAGGATGCTATGAGAAGGATTAAGAGGCAAATAAATGTGCCAGTCTTTTAGCATCAGGGAAGATTCCCTGAAGAAGAGGGTACATGAGGATGGATTTGGTAGGGGTTGTTTAGAGTGAATTCCAGGCAGAGGCAGGAGTATGCAGACCCTTGTGATGCACAGAAGCTTTATAGATTCAGTTCCATGAACTGAATATGGCTGAAGCCAAGAGGGCTGTTTAAGAACTGTAGTGAAACTCATCAAGTAAGCAAAGCTCCATGGAAGTGGGGCTCACAGCTTCAGGCAGCATGAAGCTTTTGAAAGGGTTCAAACAGTTTTGCATAAGCAGATTTGACCTTCTGTAAAAGTTGTTCCAACTGCAGTGCTGAGAATATATTGAAAAGGGACCACAACGAATGGGTGAATATAGTTAAGTGGTGTTTAGGTATTCAGGTGACTGGAGTGATGCCAATGGAAATAGAAGTAATTTTAGCTAAGCATTTATATAATAATTCATTTATTGCAGATACAATGAAGCTATAAAATAAATTGCAAAGTTTACAAAAACAGTTTGAATAGCCAGTGTGGTGGGCGCACTTGGGAGGCCTAGACAGAAGGATGGTAAATTCATAGCCAGCCTGAGCAAGTTAGTAAGTCCTTATCTCAAAATAAAGAATAAAAAGTACTCAGGTGCAGGAAGCCATCTGTGAGCCTTGTGTGAAATGAACTCCCTTCAAGCCATTAGATAGGGAAGCTCTGTTTTGGGAACTCCCAGGTGGAACCCCCTGGTGGGAACATGTCCTAGCTCATGGGTCAATTTCAAACACAGCCCGTGGGGCCAAATGACCTGTTTACTGAAAGACCCCTGCCACCCCAAGAAGCAAGTGCAAAAACAAGACTCCTTTAACACTTATACTTCCTGATCCCCTGTGATCTGTATGGCTATAAATAAAGCAAGCAAGGGCTCCTCCTGTCTTAGAGCCAGACCTTCTGGATGGCTCCACCAGTCACACCCCTGCTTTAAAAAATATTCTTGCCTTGTTGTCTTATTTTCTGATATGTTACTTTCATAGCTTTAATTTTGCAGCCAGCCCATCCCTCTGATAGGTATCCATTCCTTTGCCCAGGAGGGATGTGAGCAAGACTCAGGATTTAGTGCAGTGGCCCTTGCCTAGCAGATGCAAAGTGTTGGGTTCAGTTGAGAGTACCACAAAAAAACAAAAGAAAAAGAAAGAAGAAAGAAAAAAAGAAAAGAAAGAAAGAAATTGTACTGAATTCATTTTGTAGCAGAATTATACTGAATTCATTAATTCACTGTAGAGATGATACTTCAAAGTTAATTTCAAAATATAAAAATCAAGTCAATAAGTCAATAAACTGTTAGTTTATCAATATGACCTCACGTGATTTGATTTTATTCTTTGTAGTGACCATTAATGAAAAGAGATTCTTTTTATATAATAGGCAAATTCTAACAACAAAAGATGTGAGATAGAGTTAAATGTACATAGAGTAAAAGTTTTGAGATGACAAAGCCTCAAAAAGTGAACTTTTTATATAATGGTTCTCAAATTTGAGATCTGTAAAATCTATATAAATCAGTAAATAGCTGACTATAATCAAGTAGGTGGACTTAAATTTGAATTCTATTCTTGTATTTTGAGTGTTTATCATTTCTCACCAAAATGGATAAAAATGCTAGATACTATCTTCCTAGCATGGTAATAGGTACATTATTCAGGCTCATTCAGTTAGATACTACCAACTTAAAATTTGAATTAGGAGCTATTTATGCAAGGAAACAGGGGCCATGGAGGATCCATTCCAGAGGCACATGGTGAGGTTCAGAGCATTAGCCTGAGATTCCTGGGAGGCAGGTCAACTGTGTTAGTGACAGCACCCAGCACTTAATGTGAACTGCAACAGTGCACACAGTGAAATGTAGAGCACAGAGACTACAGAAGGAACAGCCTTGCCTTCACAGGGTTGTGTTCTTCCAGGTTTAGCTTAGTTTTCCCAGTTTCTTTTTTTTTTTTTTTTTTTTTAATTTTTATTTTTTGGTCTTTCTGCAGTTTTAAAGCAATTCCATAAAATTAGATTTCATATATATATATATATATATATATATTTAGTTAGTTAGTTAGGGGGATAGGTAGGTAGTTTAAATCAGCTAGATTTGAAATCTGCTATTTGTGTGCAATGATTTATTGAATTAGCACTATTCAATAGGAGGTAGTTATAAATCCACTTTGCTCTCTCTCCTACAGGTCCTTAAACCCTATGTGATAAGCTATTTCTTATCCTGCTATTGGATTAAATTTTAGGCACATTTCACAGTTTTTCTAGTTCCCTGTAGTCAGTAACAAGAACAGTACCATTTCTGTAATTAAAATGTCCACTTTAATAATTAAAGAAAAAAGACGTGTGAACCCTGTAATTTAGACTTCCTCCATTCCCTCCAGCTGTGTACTAGTTCAGACTTGATATCCTGAAGGTTTGAGGGAGGAAGGGTGGGAGTTAAGTGTTACTTAGCATTTAATATTTTTTTGCTTTACCTACTTTGTTCTTTGATTTTTCCTTCTATTCTCATTAGCTGTAGCCCCTTTGGATTGTAGAAATGATGACTAAAGGAACAGAGGTTAAGAGATGAAAGCCCATCATTTATAGATGAGAAAGTATGCAGATCTTGGAGTCCCCTCCTTTGCTTCCATTCCTAGTTCCAATCTTAACTGCTTGTGTTAAGATGAAGGAAGAGGGAGGTTCTCTAATGCTGGTATAGATGGTCCAGGCAACTCACTTTGCCAAAAGTATTTGACAACCTCTAAATTGACCTCTGCCTTTAGGTCTCTGCTAGAATGATCTACAGAAAGGCTCAGTAAAAAGGAATATTCTGTTTTCCTTGAAACTATGAGATCTTATATAGAGAGTTTTTAATATCTTCTAAATTAATTCCCTCAGTATTGGGAAAACAAAAACATTTTTATGCAGCTTTTCCTTGTGTACCTAAGAAGAACATATTTTGGTTGCTAAATATCAGATAATTTTATATATTCTCTATGTATTTGTAGGGTCATATGTTTTATACTCTATAGTTTGGTTTCTTCAGTTTTAAAGTCAACTCTGCTATTTTAACCTTTAATTGAACATAAGCAACTGAAAAAATTCAAGAGTACAAGCTAACATATGTAGTACTTATTGATAAAAAACTACTTATTTCAGGGTATGTAATTTATTATTTTTTTTTCTATCTTCTCAAAGAAAATGCTATTTACATTCTCTTGCTTTTAGCAACACTTTATCTCATCTATATTACACTCATCAGTACCTTCTGGTCTTAGGCAAGATGTATTCAGTAGTAATTCAAATAAGAATAGGTCTTCAGCATAGATACTTATAAGATGCTTCAGCATAGCATCTTATAAAATAAGATACAACCAGTAGGAACTTTTATCTCCATCCCTGGACTCTATGACAGCAAGAAATGAAACTTGAAATAAATGATTACTAAAAAGAAAAATAAAAGCAAAATATGACTCACTACAATAAAAAAAATCTCACCTGATGTAAAGAGAACACACAACTCACTACCATCAGGCATTCCCCCTTCAGGATCTCACAGGATTCCAGTACTAGCCTGATGGTAAAAAAAAAAAAAAAAACAACAGCTTTGTACCTCCCACTGATTACCAAATGCTCCTCATTCTAATTATTAATTTAAAGGCTGGATCAACAGGGGCCCCACATAGGCAGACAAGACAATTTGTGTCAGCTAGAATGTATCAGGCAATTCGTCCAAGTCCCCAGCTGCCATCACCTAATGGTCTGAGCTTAGCTCTCAGAAAATTGGGGAAAATTAGAAGCACCCTCAGATGTAGACCCTGACCAATTACCACTGGCATGCCCCATATATGAGTACCCATTCACTAATATTTTCATTACTGCCTCTAGGATTATCTTTCTAAATGCAGATGTGGTTAATTCTTTTTGTTTGTTTTTCCACCCACTGTTATTGCCGAAGTTGATAATTATTTTGGGAATAATTCTTATTAAATTTGTGTGAGACATAATTTAACTTACTAGTTACAAGAACCAAGTAATTACCAGGATCTTCACTCTGCTCTCTACTACTATTGCAATTTGAGGCAAGTTACTTAACCTGCCTCTGCACCCATGTCTTCTCTTTAAAAGGCTCTGCTGCTGGAAGAAACTTTGGACTAGTTGATGTGGTAAGTAGACAGCACCTGCTGGCTGAATGAGGCAAGAGGGAAAAGCAATGATTGACCAGAAGGAAGTCAGTAGCAGTGAGCATTCTTCTCACATGAAGCAAAGTGGCAGAGGCCAAAAGAAGCAATAATAGCCAAAATGAGGGACTTCAAATTACAGGTTGTGCTTTGATAAAGTCATTTCTTGTTGGGATATCAGATTAGAGGGGCTAAACAATTTTCCAGCAGTATACCTTTAAACACATCTGAAAGTTACTGGAAATACTTGGGAAGGTCAATCTTAGAAAATAGGATCTGGATTTCCTACTTAAAACGTGAGTAGTATATATGAACAAAATGGGATTTTACTATGAATGAAATTATACATATTCAGAATCAGGATGAACCTGAGAATTTCCATAGGCCAGCTTTGGAATAATGGGTAGAGGCTGTCTCTGTGTAATGTCCCAAGCATATAACTTGCATTGTAATCACAGTGGCATCTATTCTGCTGCATATTTCAGTTAGATATTATAATTCAATTATTTATGAATAAGTATCTCTAATATTTCTCCATTTTCAATGGACTATTCTCAATTATTAGACATTTGATCAGAGCTGTGCATCTGTAACTGTCCTAGCTAGTATCAGAGTAGGTCTCTCCCACTTGAGTTTGCTTTTCTTCTTATGGGATTTTAAACATTTTTTTAAAGCCTCAGCAAACTCTTGCTGCTTAAACAAGGGATATATAAGAATCATAATTGAAACAGGAATTTCAGGAAGACTATCAAAATTGTCACCAAAGTGTGACCAGCTTGGGATGACATCATGAAATCAATGCCCAGCTTATTCCACTGCATTCTCTTGTTATCTGCTCTGTGATTATGTGTGAACCTAGCATTCGAACTTCCCAAAAAAGCTAAAAGAAGAAGAAGAGGAGGAGGAGGAGGAGGAGTAAAGGAGAGAAGTGGAGTGAGGGACTGATTTTCTGTTATTGAGAATGCAAAAAATCTAAGGTATGTGAGCAAAAGAACCCAAATAACTAATTTTAATCAGATTTATTATTTCCATGAAACTGGAAATTGTCAATTGTTGGGGGCTGTGTTATGTTGGCGGTGCCGGGATGGCGCCTGATCACATCGGCAGTGAGGAGGTTAATTGACATAAGCACACTCAGGTGATTTTCTCGTCCATGCATACAATGTATGTGCATGTGTTCTTGAGCACTAATTGCCTGCTCCGAGCGACTCGCCTAATCTTTGCGTAAGAGGCGTGGCCCTGCTCTCCGCCTCCTGGAGGTGATATAAGCGTAGGCGGAGTGAGACAGAGACACAGCAGCCATTAGCAGGAAAACAGCAGAAGAAGACACACGTGGCAGCAGCAAGTAGGGGTAGCGGCGGAAAGCAGATCGCGGAGCAGAGAACTGAGACGCATCACTAGGGCACCTTGGGTGGACGTACCCTTAGTTCACAGGATGCAGGACTTTAAGGTGTAGCAAGTCTCTTCCTCCAAGCTCTAAGAAAAGCTTGTCTTTCTCTCAAAGTTTCTCTCTTAAGCAAAGTCTCTTTCTCTCTGATAAGCGGGCTCTCTCTCTCTCCTCTCAAAGCAAGTAAACCTCATTTCCTCTATCCTCTATAAACAAGCAAGAAAGCAGTGCACTAAAGAGAAAGATAGAAGTGCCTCAGTTTCCACTCCACCACCCATAAGACCCGTGCAAGTTGTTGCTGCAAGCGGTCACAAATATCCACGGATTTTGTACCGCAAAGAGCCAGCGACAGTCAATCAAAATAATTGGCCAGTTATTCATGAGGTAGTCAAAACATGTTACCATACTTCCATATTAGTTTACAAATTAATTTGTAATAAAGAAGTCATAAGATCAGCTATTATCAAAATATCAGAAAATAATGAAATATCTGGAACTTCATACTTACATTTTCAACATTGAGGGACAACATAAGCAGACATAGAAGGTAAGGCCTATTACCACAAAAATAAAGGGTTATTTTTGTCATTTCCTTGTTACATTCAAGAAAAATACATTCTTCTTTTCTTTTTTGGAGAGGTTCCATACTCTTACTTTGGATTAATAACCAGAGCCATGATTCTGCTTACAAAGGAAAGTGGACCTGCTGTCTGATGTTGTGATGAAATTGTCTACCTGTGTGTGGATCTGTGTACAGGTATGCAAAGGAGGTCTGTAATATCAGAGAAAAAGTCTCATTAGAAAACCTTAACATCTTGGTCACATTTGAATTTACATTTAGTTTTCTATAACTTCTCTACTCCATATAATTTTCATTATTTCTTTACAATAATTTTAGTGAAATATTTTCAAATTAGTGTAAAACTCTTCAGATACTTTTAAATTTAATATTCTTGACTGGCCTAAGCTAATATTTTTCTTTTGCTTGAGTTCTTCTCCTCAAACTACTTGTCTTCTAAATGGAAAACTGATAAAAAATATTAACTTAATTATTACCAGAAAGTGTTGCAAAACTAAAATAGTATGTAATTTAGAATATGAAACAACTAAGTATTACATACTGAATTCTATAAAAGGAGATAAGCTAAACAAATATGTGTGCTAAATTCCATAGTCTAAGCTATCAACCATTTTCAATTTTAAGGAACAGCCTCACTTAAATTAATTCACTTTAAACTATATATATTAAATTTAAGAAGTTTGAATTTTACAGCAAGGTAATAAAATACTAATATGGCTAATAGAAGAAATTCAGCCTTCAAGACACCAATTCAGGGAAAGAATCTCCCTTTAACTGAGAACTGAGTCACCTAAGGTACTTCAACCTGTTAAACTTGAGCAACATTTAAGACCTGATAGTAAAGAATATGTGTAAACTAACGCATAATTTAAATAATAGTATTATACTGCAACATTATTTATAAAATTAGGGGACCTGCTTTGGGCTGATTCAGAAGTATTTAAATGGGAATTTAATTAATTGATTTTGTTTATTTAGTTCATCTTTCCTGGGCATTAAGTTTCATATGAAACTACCCCAAATTCCCCTTTCAAATGGGCGTGGTAGGTGATAGGAACCAAGGTAAAACATTACTTTTCTTTATTTACATACTTCAAAATGGGCATGCTGAGCATATTGAAAACCAGCTTATTTATGAGTTCAACAATATAACCAAAATAATAGTCAACAACTCTAATTTAACTGATTTTCCTTTTAGAATTTTTATGTCTGTGCTCTTAAAATATTCAGATACTGATATAATTACAATCAAAATGGATCTATAATTTTGAAAAAGTAATTGTGTTGCCTTCACATAATTATAGCTGCTTATAAAAGAATCATATTTACCAGTAATATTTTTTCTAAATATCATTAACATGAAAGTAAACTATCACTTCAATATGAACAAATGGTTAGTTATGAAGACATGAACTTACAGATATAATTTGGAAAAGTTAAACAATTAGTTTAAAAACAGATTCTATATTAATTGCATAATGAACTTTTTTATTTGACAGTTATAATAAACAGTGATAATTATAATAGAAAAACTTCTGTATAATTTATTAAGACTAACGAGTTATGTAGTTTTGTTTCTCAATATTAACTAGATGCTATTTTGATTAAAGGATTGTTCAATGATTTCCTAAAATATTCTTAAATCTAAATAAAATATTTAAATGAGAAAACTCATACAGAAATTGAAAAAAATATATTTATTATTACATTAAAAACTCCTTTTCTACATTTACAACATTCCTATCAAACCAAGAAAAGGAAAATGAATTATTAAAGAAATAACAAATGGTTGATAGAATAATGCAGTTGACTTCACATGGGGCCAGAAGTACTGACTGCAGGAGGGTCAAAAATCTATGGATAAATTTTGATTCTTCTAACATACTAATAATAGTTTACTATTGGCCAGAGGCATTATCACATATTTTTTATGTTATGTATATTATATGCAGTAAAAATATGCAAGAACCACATGAGATCAGTTTTTACTGAGATATACAATTTCCCAGAGAGAAAAACTGCCCAGCAGTAGATAATCAGCATCAAAACTGCATTTTCAGTGGATATTTTGAATATTTGCAACAATTGAATTCACCACAATAGAAACCAGAGGTGCCCATGAAATTATCACAGTTGTATAGAATATGTTCCAGTTAATTTTACAAAGTTATGATTGAATACTCTTATCTTTCTGTACAGTATCTAGTACTATATATTTACATTTCTCTGGACTTGGAATGAATGGCCATGGATAGTCTGTGTTTTTGTGTAAGTTTTGACAACTTCTTATACTAGATTATTTTATGGCAAATAAATGATAAATTAGACTATGATCTACATATATATTTTGTAGTCATAACATACTATTTATTTATTTATTTCCAGAGATTGAACTCAGGGGCACTTAATCACTGAGCCACATCCCCAGCCATTTTTGTATTTTATTTAGAGACACAGTCTCACTGAGTTGCTTAAGGCCTCACTAAGTTGCTGAGGCTGGCTTTGAACTCAAGATCCTCCTGCCTCAGCCCCCCAAGTCATTGAGATTAAAGTTGTGTACCACTGCGCCCAGTGACATACCTAACATTTTAAAAATATATTTCTCGGTTATACAATACAAGACTCTCCCTGCCCCCCCCCCAAAAAAAAAAAAAAAAAAACCTCTGCCTGTAAGTGGATCTGAGCAGTTCCAATTCAAACCCATTGAATTCAGGGTTGTTCAGGGGTCAACTGTACTTCTATTATAGCAGTGTATCTGCCAACACTGTCAATGATCAAGATAAATCCTAGTGTCAGGACTCTTCTGACCATACATAAAGAAGTCCATGCCCTTTACTCCTAGGGATTAGCATCTTTCTTTTGGTTTCTAATATTACTCCATGCTTTAGATACAATAACAGATTGCTTCTTGGTTTAAATTATTAAATTCTCAATTAATCATAAATAAATTTTTAAAGAGGAGAAAAATTTAAAGAGGAAAATTTTTCAATGAGAAAAAGCATAAAAAAGACTAACTTGTTTGCTATCATTTATCAGAGCCTACTATGTACCAGACACTGTACAGGCATTTGACACTCCCTCCCATTTTTACAATAGTGCCTTAAACTAGGTACTACCATTGCCATTTTACAGATAAGAAACTATGAATCCGTATTTTCTCAGAAGCACTATAGACCTTTTACATACGGGGAAACAGAACTTCATACTTCAGTTGAACTATAATGCATTAGTTTGAATAATACAATTAGACTTATCCCATTAAGAAATCAAAGGATAAAACATTATAGAAAGTTTCCCATAAAAATGTTTGACCAGACCATATAAGAACATTTCTATAAACTGTTTTATCCTTTTAGATGAAAAGTGACTAACGTAAGGGTAACTAACCTGGTTAAAGAGCTAACTGTATGAAAAGAAGATGTGATTTTTTAAACTGTCATGACCTTAAAATTATTTATCTCTGTGGTTCACTGAGCTTATGAACATATATTTAAATTGAAATACCAAAAGATACCTGATACATTTCATTTTGGCTTGATTCATGCAGTTTAATTAAAATATATATGAAAATCTAAAGTCATATACTTCTCATAAGTCATTTTCTCAGGTTTCATTGCCTAAATAATTAAGGTGGTCTTTTTTAATCATGATTTTAAGAAATTTCTTATTTTTGAGAAATATTATGGTTTTCATACTCTAGAAAACTAAATTTCTCAAGGGATTATGTAATAATTCTATATATTGCATATATAGTGAGAGAACCCTAATTATATGGGAATTTTTTTTACTTTAATAATTTTAACACCAATGCATAATGAATATATTGTGAATTATTTTAATAATATACACTAGAAAAAAACTAAATAAAAATAATAAATATAAAATATCACATTGTTTTCATTGTGAAGTAATTGAGGAAATCCTTGGGTTTAATTGTAAGAAAAATTAAGTAGTTATTCCATGTTTGTGGCTGAAGCAAAGGCAATACTTTGAGAAGTATGGCTACTTTTTTAGAGAATTCTCCTCCATCATTTTTATTGACAGTATAAATCGCTGTGCTTTTTTATTGTAAAAAAAGGAGATATTTGTTTTATTAACAATATCCATTTCAGATGGGTGCTATTAATCATTTCAGAATTTATTCTACTTCAGAAATTTCATGTCGATTTATGATATATATGTACATAATTTTTAAACCTGCTTTACTAATGCTGCATTTATGGATTGTTTGGGAGCAAAGGTTAATAGAAATGCTTAGCCATTAACTACTAATACACTTAATAATATTCCATAATAATCAATTCTGTTCCATGGCTAATAATGTCATAAAGAAGAGTTCCCTTGGAATACATCCCAGTGATATATTGTTTATTGAACCCACACTGGAGATGAGAGACAGTGTTATAAATTCTATATTCCAAAGATAGAGTCTAGGACAGCTCCATTTCTATTCAGAGAAATTTTTCAAAAGGTATTAAATGGTATTAAAACTAATTACAAAACCTCCATGGTATTTAAAAGTAACTGTCATGAAACTGTTGCTTTCTGTTTTAATATAGAAAATGCACATTTGGCAACCCATTTCATTCCCAAACCTTTTCCAGAGCTACTATTCTCTTTCATAATTGAAGAACCTTCAAAAGCATCTCCACTTGGTCCAGAGCCACCAGAATGACTCTTTGTTCATTTTTGGTACAGGAACTGAAATCAGGGGCACTCAATCACTGAGCCACATTCCTAGCCCTTTTTTGTTTTGTTTTTTTTTTTTTTTTTTTTTAGAGACAAGGTGTCACTGAGTTGCTTAGTGCCTCACTAAGTTTCTGAGGCTGGCTTTCAACTCTCCATCCTCCTGCCTGAGCCTCGAGAACCACTGGGATTACAGGTATGCACTACTGCACACCAGCCTGGCCTAGACTTTTTTTTTTGCTATTCATAATAGACATTTATACCAGGAACTATACCAGTAACCTTTGACTATATTGTTTTTTATTTGTTTCTAACTGCAGTATCTTCTTCCCAGTCTATTTTCTAAGAAATTTCACAAAATACATTGTTCACTCAATTTAATCTATAAAAGGGTTACATGTCAATCTTTGTGTACCAGTCATTGAGCTAGGTATGGGAACACACAAATAAGAAAATTTCTACTTTAATTCTACCTCAATTCGCAGTTCAGTGAGACAGAAAAGACAGAAAAATAACCATCACCACCCCATGTGACAGGTGCTATGGGAACTATTGGAGATCATTATAGAAATGTGATTAGCTACACAGTCTATCCAAATTTATACAAAGACCAAGGCAGAAATAGCAAAGAATTCTGCTTGAAGAGGAAATGTAAAGAATATCTGAGCTGAGTTTAGAAAACTGAACAGGCACTAACCTGTTCAAAGCAGAGGTATAGCAAATACTTGGACATATAAGAGCAAGTTGTATATGCAGGGAAAATCAAGAAGTTAAAAATTATCAGAGCAACAGATAGGAGCGCTTGTGTAAGAAGCAATGAAGATCCACCAGGCACTTAGAGTAGATGATGACAATAGGTCTATATATTAGAATGTTAAATTGCTTACAAAACAATTATAATATAGAAGGTACTGTGCTTGAGCTTTTGCTAGACTACAGAGAAACCATTGTGACCAAGGCATAGTGAGTGTCCTCATAGAAAATGTAGATATTAAAAATTATAAGTAATTAATCAGTATAGGAGTACAAAGTTATATAGGAAGACAAACCAAGAGGAGTCATAAGGTTTTAACATGTAATGGAAATTTAATATTTCATTATGTGGTTTCTGCTTTTGATAGAAACATTACTTGAAATTTTTACTATGTGTCTTCTATTTACAACAGTGTCTCATGATTCTTTTCACCATAGCTTAATAATATCTGAGGTCAAATATTCTCATTTTATTTTCATAACATTTTATTTTTAAAAATTTATCATTCCAAATAAGCTACAGAATTTTTATGAAGAACTGACATCTCTATATCTTTTAAATTCTTAAACCATGTTCCTAATACACATTTATATTAATTCAGTTCCTATTTATATATCATTAAAGATTTGGACTTTTCTTTACAAAATCACATTGTATTATATATTCTAGTAGGCAATTATAGTATAAGATATTTAATCATATACTTATACATATATATATACACACACACAAATATCACATAGAAGCATTAAAGTACAGTTCTATAGGTTCATGTATACACAGTTTCAGCTGAAGAATTTTATACTAATAGCTATGAGAAAGGTTTGGATTGTCAAATCCATATTTCAAACTCAGTACTTGCCATCAAGATATTCTAATCTAGTTAAAAATTCAAGATATTAAATTATTCTACTTTTATTGTCTCTTAACCAAAGGGCATATTTTTAATAATTTAATTTTTATTTCCTTAATTTGACAACATTTTCTTACTGACTACTTTGGGATTGAGAGACATCCTTTTATTAGTTAACCTACTATATCTTACTATGTTCTAATGAACTACTACGTTTTATTCATTATCTTATTGCCTATTCTATTCTTTACTGCTTTAAATTTATTTCACTTTGCTCTTTACTTAACCGTGAATGTATTAAGAGATTTTTGATTTGTGATTTTAGAGTATAGCCCATTTTAGCTGAGACATAATTTAAATTTTCTTTTTCAACGTTTTAATTTTTTCATATTAAGCAAATGTACATCACTTCCTTTTCCCTCATTTTTCCTATTTTAAATTTCATACTTCACTCTGAAAAATCACATTTTATCCCTGATGTTTCAAATCATCACACATCATGAATTACTGTGGATGAATAAAAATTAGAAGGATCACCACCAGACCCAATTTTTTTCTATTAATAATTGCAACACTGGAAAGGGTATTTGGATTTTTTCTATTTTCATTTCATTCATGTTTATGTTAAAAAGTTAAAACTAAAGGATTTATTCTCTCATATAAGTCTTTAATTGTCTACATATGTTTGTGTGAATTAATAAGTCACTATTGCATTCATTATTCATTAAAAACTTAATAGATTAACACTTTAATCTATGCCAAGAATTGTTCCAAGCATGCAGAGGGGAACACCACATTAAGATTTTGATTCTTTTTGTTTGAGATATCAGGAGAGTTCTTGTCTCTCTATATTGAGTTCTCTTAAGGGGTTGATTTTTTTATTAAGACAGTTTTAATAGTACAGTGCATTAGAATTTTCAACTCATTTTGATATTAGATTGTTATGGACTGAATTAAGACTCCTTCCCTACATTCCCAAATCCATATGTTGATGTCTTCTTAATCCTCAGATTGTATTTGCAGATTAAGCCCTTAAGAAGGTAATTAAGGTTAAATAAGATCATAAGCATGGGGACTTAATCCAATAGAACTAATATCCTTATATGAAGAGAAAAAGACATCATAAGGGAATGTACCAGGAGAAGACACAGTGAGAAAGTGTCTACAGGTCAGCAGGAAGCCTCATCAGAAACCAGCACAGTAGTCTCCTCTGTCTTGAACTTCCAGCTTTCATTACTGTGAGATAACAAATTCCTTTGTTTAAGTCACCCACGTGGTGGGCATTCTTATGTTGTCCTAAACACAATAAGGCAGTACGAAAGATGCACACTTTAATGTAAAACTAAGAGAATGGCCTTCATCACAGTTGATGTTTCCAGTAAGTTGAAAATGACACTAACATTCTAAAACTGTAACTCATACAGTTACACATCCCCCTTATCTAGTGAAACTCACATATAAATTTGTACTTCTCAAACAAATCAAAATGGTTTATTGAGTATTTTGGTGCACTCCCTGTATTCAATCTGCTATTTAAATGTGGATGGGTGTTTCCAGGTATGTTCTCACTCTTTTCAGTTTTTCAATTCAATTTAATTTATTCCATGATTTTAATTTTAATTAAATGGTGATAACATCTAATCCTTTATCTTCAACTGACATAGGTCTTAAATTGAAATACAATACAACAAAACATGTGCTGGACATATACATTTTGTTATCTGGATATTTATATCTATCTATATAAGTATGAAACTGGACTCATTATCTTCCTTCTTATATGGTCTCATCCTTCTGTGTTTATTATTCCAGTGAATGGTACCATTATCTGTCTAATCCACCTTTAGAACAATGTTATCTTGATTCATTCCCCTTCAGCTGCTGAATCTAATAAAATTCTAAGCCTGGCACAATCTGCAAACTGTCTCTCAAATTTTATCAGTTCCTACTGCATCTACCAAAATTTAGTCACATGTATCTAATTTATGTAACAAGAATTTCTTCCCCCAATTTCACTCCAAGTGCCCCTACATTCATTCTTCACAATATAACCAGAGAGATATTTTATACTCCAATTCTGGCACTAATTCCAATAGCTTCCTACTATCACAGAATAATGTTCATGTTTTAATAAACCTTATAAAATGGTCCATAATCTCCTAGATTATCTGTCTCCCACCCTAATTCTTACTACTCTTTCTTTTTATATGTGCTCAAGTTATGCTGAAATAATTCTAGTGTCTTAAAATGGCAATGGTAATTATATAGCCAACATTGTAATAATAATTATAAGACACTTATCAATTGCTTACTTTTGGATAAAACATTGCAAATCTCCAAAGCATAATTGTGATATAGATAATAACTTATTAGAATATAAACAAATCTAAGTAAAATGACTTCTGTAATATGGTGCAGCACCAGAATCCAAATTCAGGTCTTCCTGACACCAAAATTTATGAACTACACATATGCATTTTCTTGTCCATATGCCTTATACAGTTTCCTCTATTTGGAAATCCCCATCATCCCTTTTGCATCTTGAACTCTTAATTTGTTGTTAAGGTTTAAGTTTTCAATTTAGACAGCAATTCTATGAATAAGCCTTCCATGATAATTTCCTCTTCCAAGAAATAGTGGCTTAAGTCCCCTTCTTACATGATTTGGGACAAAAGACTTGATATTATGTATTCATTTTACATACATCTCATTTAATATATTGTAAATTATATATGCATGTGTATGTTTGTATTTGTGTGTGTATGAATGTAGGACAGAATAATTTTTCCTTAGTTTCAGAATTGCTTACTATTAAAATTTCACCCTGTTTTAACACTATCTTCTTGATTTATATTTTTTAAGCTTCAGTATTCCTTTATTAAAATGTATTAGTGATCAAAATTTCCTTGAAAGCTAGTCATGCAGTCTTTATTCATGAAAAGTTGCTTTGTAGATAATAGTAGGGAAAAACAATCAACAAGCTGCAAATTAGACTGCTACTGGGATATTTTAGAATATTTTCTCTTCATGTAGTCAATTAGAAATCAACCCATAAAATGAAAAACTTTACAAATTGATACTGGTATAAATTTGGGTTACTTTAAGTAGACTTATGGTCCAGATATATTTCTATATTCTCTCTCCAACGTTGTTGCAATATTTTCTAATATATAAGACTAGCAAAATTTGCATTTTCAAAGGATATTTAGCTTATAATAATATCAACCTAGGATATGTAAAATAAATACCATTGTGTGACATTATCTACCCACTTTGAAAAATACCATTAATTAGGCAATACTTAAGTAAAAGAAATATTTTATGAAAAAAAGATCATAATGTTTTGTTTAATTTTCAGTAATAACCACACTCTGTTAAAAAATTATCAATAGAATTGTAGCACATCAAAGACTGTAGTGGAGAATTTAAAATACCTAAACACATATTATGAAAGAAAAAAAAATATCAGTTAAGTTTAACTTAAAAGTTTGAATATGGATGTTAATTTTTAACCTTGAAAATATAAAAATAGGATATGTGAATTTAAAACACATTAAAAGTATAAGCAAAAGTGCAATAGTCTAATAAAATGATGAAAGAAATAAAATTAATCAAAGAAAACATATAAAATAGGAATTGCTGAATAATATCCTAGAAATGTCACATCTATTTTAATGTTAACAATGTAACTTGACAATAAAAAGCTCTTGCTTTTCAAAAAATCTAATGTTCTCTTTGCAAGAGACATACATAAAACATAACATAATGTTATAAGGTTTTTAAACCAAAAAACAAGTAAGAAAAAGGCAAATATTAAAATAATATACAAATAATATCATTGAAGTAATATTTGTACCTGGACCTGGAAAAACCTTAAAATATTCCTGTGATTTGGGTAGTATTAATGTTAACATTTTGTAGATCATGAAGCTTAACAGAAAGGTTAAAAATTTTGCCTATAATTGCATACTATTATATGATAGCAATACAAATGCTATTTATTTGGACATGTATACATTATTGAAATTGACTCAAGGAGAAATAGAAAGCATGCATAAACTTATAACTCAATGAAATTTAGAATCAAAACTCTAAAAAGAATCATCTCATGAGAACGTTCTACAGTGAATGTTTACTAAATTATTTAGGAGACAGATAGCTTGCATATACAATCAAATACCTTAAACATGGAAGAGACAGGCAGTTCATTGCCACCAGTTTTTGTTTTTTTTCTTATGTGTCTAGTAAAGTCTTAACCATAATACAGGTTAACAAGAAAACAGAGAGAGACATTTTAACTAATCATCGATAAGATTACATTATTTATAAATAATGTTATTTATAAACATATTTAAAAAGCTTATAATTTCAGCAAGCAGAAACTAATAATGCATTTTCTTAAACCATCATTTCTGATCATCTTTTTCAGAGAAGTAAAAAATTTATTGTTTGAAAATCTCAAGTACTATAATTAACAGTATTAAAATAAAAGATAAAGATGCAGATGATAAAAAGCATTCAATAAAATTCAGTGCTTATTTGTGAATAGGATAAAAAGAACACTTTCTAAAATAGGAATATAAGATCACTTTGTTAACTTGATTGAAAATATCTATTATTGGAAAAACACAGCTGGTGTCTCACTCATGGAATACAGAAATATGAAGAATTTTCAGACAATATTTTGCTACATTTTCAAGACCTAAAATACCACAAGTAAATATGTGATAAAGCCACTGGAAAGGAAGAAATTAATCTCATGTGCAATCATTTGCATATTGCTACATTGTCTACAGTTATGTTAGAAATAATGAAGCTCATTAAAGTTGCTATAAACAGGCTTAAAATATAAAAATCAGTAACATATGTAAATATTACCAATACTCGTTTTAAAAAATAAAAGAATAAAACCCTCATTCACAGGAACAACAGAATTCATCAGAAATACAGGGATAAATTAAACAAAATAAACTTTCCAAGCAGAAAATTAGAATATTTTATAAAATTTGTTGAGAAAAGACATATATAATTAAAAATAATTGTATAGTCATGGAAGAAATATTTACTATTTTAAATGAAAACTCTGCCCTATATAAATTTATAATATAATATAATGTCTGAAAGATAATATCATGGTATTTGGCCATTAATACTGAAACTTCTATTAAGGAATAAACTGTAAAAACTGTATGACAATTTTGAAGGAATAGGAGGAGAGGACTTGCCCTGTGAAATGTCAAATTTCTTATAAAGTTATATTAATATTAATAAAAATTATAACTATTAAATATTATATCAGCCAAATTTTACTCTAAGTAAAATTATCATTATATTATGCTCAAAACAACATATGAAGTTAGAGTTGTTACTGTGTCAATAAGGATACTGAAACAAAGAAACATTACATAAATTGTCAATAATCATCCAGCTTGCAGATGACTCTAATCAGCATGACTCTAATCAGCAATCTGACAACTAGTGTTTCTAATCTTTGCCTTAATATACGTTAATATGAGCTCAGGAATAGCTAAAACAACCAATAGAATAGAATAATGAGTCAAAATAAGACTCATCGATAAACAAAAACTTGGTTTCTGAGAAAGATGATATTTTGGATAAGTGGGGAAAATATTTGACTATTCAATCAATGTTTGTGGAACAATTTTCTATTCAAGTGAAAAATACAAAATTAATTCTGTAGAAGGATAGGGTCATCTAGTAGCTGTGTACTTATCTACATACCTAAGAATCTGATCTGGACTCTGAGGATGAGGTTAGCTAGTGATTTATAATATGGCATGTAAAGTGGAAACTCCTCTTAAAGGACAATGTATTAACTTGTCTACATTTTTAAGACAGATGTTGAGTGATGGTTGAATTTGGTTTAAGCAATCACACAGCACATATCTTGGTTGATTCATAAATGGAAGAAAAACAAGTGCTATCTAATCAAGAAAGAATCTCTCCTTACATGGAGCAAATCATAATTACATAATTACCATGGGATCTTGTGCCTTTTGTCCTATGATGTCACATCCTTTATTCTTATTAAAGCTTCTTGAGAATATACACTATGGAATCATGTGGTTCTTTTTAATTGTAATACTCTATCTACCAACATCATACAAAATACAGATTCCTAAAGTTCTAAATATGAAAATTAAATGTTTAAAGACCATTGGAATAAAGAAGGCAAGTGTGAGGGAAGTGCTGGAGAGTGACATCAGCCAAATTATATTTTTATAATGTGTGCATGTACAAATATGTAACAAAAAATCCCACTGTAATATACAAGAATAATGTGCCAGTAAGAAAAAAAAAAAAAGGGGGGGGGGAGCCACTGGAATAGCTTGGAAGAGAGAAAAGTAACTTCTAACTGAGCAAAAAATTCACAAACCATGAAAATATTGATCAAATTAGATGAAAAATATTTTCAAACTATAAGTTGAAAGATATAAAGATAAATGCCACAGACTGAGAAGAAATATTTCTAATTATATACAATTATTGATGTCAAGATAATATAATGTGTTTCTTTAAGTAAACAAAGACACATTCTTAAGAAAAATTAGGGAATGGTATGGAAGACAATTTACAGAAAAAAAAATTGGCCTAAATCCTAATAATTATAAAAACTTTATTTGTCCCTATTATTATTTAATAAAATTATCAAATAAAAATTACAAGATGGGATTTTATACCTTTGGTTACATATAATTTGGAATCATTTTGATGGGTAAAAATTAAAAGTTTTCATAATACCAAAATGTTGAGAAAGACACAATGAACAAAAACTAGTAAATTCATTGGAGTGAAATTGGATACAACCACTTTGAAGAGCATTTGCAATATTAAGTAAAGTTGAAGATGTACTGAGACCAAGTAATTCTACATGTGGATATATATTGAGAAAACGTAAGTGTGCATAGTTACATACATATGTATTTAATTATATACATGTAAAACATCAGATAAAATTTTAGTAGCACTACTCATTCAGTAGATTATTACATTGTAGTTATGATATGAATGGGGTAAAACTGCATGTATTAACTTGTATGACTCCAAATTATTATTATTTTTTTTACTCCAAATTATTTATGTGAAATTAAGAAGAACTTTCAGAAGGGGGCATACATTTTTATAATATTTCAATAAATAAAATACAAAGATACTATATGTATATTTTTATACAAATAATGTATACATGAACAAAACATGGATAAAAAGTGCCGTATTAATATTCTACCAGGTAATGTATTTTACAACATGTTAATTTTGGTGAATTTGCTGAATGTGATTATAGTTATAAATTAGAAGATTTATTTTAATATTTCTGGATATTATAGTTCCATACATACAGTTATTAGATAGGATATTCAGTGTGGCTGAAGCATAGATTATTACACTACCATAACTCTTTTCAGTGAAAGCAATAAATTGTTTTTAAATAATTATAAATCTACACATGCTTGACTTCTAACTAAAATAAAAGCTAACATTTATGGGGCTCTTACTACACATGGGTTGACTTGTAACTGTCAGTGAGACCTCTAGTCACTCAATGTTTCTCAAATTACTCAACCTTTGTAAATCAGCAGATTGAAACCAGTCCTCTCTGCTGATGTCTGTTGGAATCCTTCGATTTTCTGGGATTATTATGTATACTTGATTATCATTATTACCACCTTCTTTGTTAATTTGTTCTCTTGTTTTGTTATGAGTTTATAATCATTTGTTTTATCTTACTCTGAATGTAGCTCTACTTCTATGATGAGTCTGGGCCAATATTCCCACTTATTTCTGCTGCCAATAATGAAGAGTTAGAAAGATGCTATTTACACATGTTATTATTTTAAATGTAAATAGTTAGCCACAGCTGCTGCAATTTTCCCAATTGTAAGACAGAGGAATGAGGTGGGGAGACGAGGGCACAAACACAATTCTCTAGGCATTCAGAATAAATAGGAAAGAAAAACATTACAAGGAATAATTTGCTTCCAGGACACTAATAATAAGGAATAATTTGCTTCAATCCTTTAAATTGGATGGACCTATATAAATCCTAGCAAAGCCTAACACATACAATGAGCACAATCATAAATTAGACAAGGAAGTGGCAATTAAAAAGGTAATACTTGCATGGGATTTTGCAGAAATGTTCTGTTTAAATTATCCCTACAGACAATTGGCAAATTACAGCAAAAGCAAGTATGAAGCTACATAATTTCTTAGTTTTAGAAAAAGTTCTTCACACCTATTTTTAAAAAGTAATTTAGAATTGTACTGAACAACTTAAAAATTAATTGAGTGAAGATATCTAAAACTAAAACTATTTTTCCCAACTCAATGCTTGTGAGATGAATCCCTGTTAACGTGACTAATTCATTCACTTTCACTTGTATACTAATTTAAATATACTATAATTTACATATAAATACTGCTATTCATGGATATGCTGTTTCTTTTTTTCCACACTTTTAACTGGTACATTAAAGTTGTACATCATAGTGGAATTTGTTTTTACATATCATAAATGTGAATAATATGAAAATACAATTTGGTTAATATCATTCCCTAGTACTTCCCCTTTTCTCTTCCCTCCTCCCTTATCCTGGTCCTACCAGTCCTATGCCTCTATTTTACTGATCTTTTGTTTCTCATGAGATACTTCCAACTTTCTTTTACTTTTCCCTCCCTACCTTCCTCATATGAGAAAAAAAAAATACATGACCCTTGACTTATTTGGCTTAATATAATGGTCTCAAGTTCCATCCATTTTCCTGCAAATGACATAATTTTGTTTTATTGTGGTTGAATAAAATACCATTGTGTATATACTTCCCACAATTTCTTTATCCAGCCATCCATGGATGGGCACGAAGGCTGATTCCGTAGATTTTTTTTTGGTTATTTTGAATTGTACTGCTATAAACATGGGTATGAATGTATCATTGTAGCATGATGACTGTATCCATGTGGGTTTGTCTGTGTGTCTTCTATTCTGTACCATTGGTCTGTGTGTCTGTTTTTATGTCAGTATCATGAAGATTATTTTATTACTAAAAATCTATAGTATAATTTAAGTCAGGTATTATGATGCCTCCAATTTTGCTTTTTTGGTTTAGAATTGCTTTGGCTATTCTGGACCTTTTATTCTTCCAAATGAATTTTTGGACTCTTTTTCTAGTTTCGTGAAAAATGTCAATGGCAGTTTGATTGGGATTGCACTGAATGTGTATATTATTTTTGGAAGCATGGCCATTTTAACAGTATTGATTTTGTCTACTCATGAATGCAGATGGACTTTCTATTTTCTTACATCTTCTTCAGTTTCTTTCTCCAATGTTCTATAGTTTTCATTGTGGAGACCTTTTACCTCCTTGGTTAGAAATGTTCCTAGGTATTTCTTAAAGACTACTGTGAAGGGATTGTTGTCCTGATTTCTTTCTCAGATTCGTTGCTGGTATATAGAAAAGCTATTGATTTTGAATATTGATTTTGTAATCTGCTATTCTGTAGAATTTGTTTTATTAGCTCTAGGAGTCTTTTGGTGGAGCTTTTTGGATCTTCTAAATATAGGATCATATGAACTGCAGTCATAATTTGATTTCTTTCTGTTCTGTTTTTATCCCTTTGTCTCCTCTTTTGCCTAATTGCTCTGGCTAGAAATTCTAGTACTGTTTTAAATAGGAGTGATTAGAATGGCCATCCTTGTATTCTCCCAGATTTTAAAGTAAATGCTTTCAGTTTTCCCCCATTTTCTATGAGATTGACTTGGGGTTTTTCATATATAGCCTTTATGATGTTCAGGTAGCTTTTTTCCATCCCTAGTTTCTTCCATGTTTTTAATCATGAATGAGTGCTGAATTTTGTCGAATGCTTTCTATGAATCTATTGAAATGACAATGTGATTTTTGTCCCAATTCTATTTATAGAACAAATTATATTTATTAATTTATGTATGTTAAACTGTCCTTGCATTCCTGGGATAAAACAAATTTGATCACAATGTACAATCTTCTTAAAATGTTTTTAATATTGTTTGCTAATATTGTCTTAAGATTTTTGCATCTAAGTTCATCATTGATGTTGGTTTGCAGTTTTCTTTTCTTGATGTTCCATTATCTCATTTTGGTATGAGGGTGATACTGGCTTCATAGTAGTTCCCTCCCTTTATATTTCATGGGAAAATTTGAGGAGCATTGGCATTAATTCTTCTTTAAACATCTGGTAGAGGGGCTGGGGATATAGCTCAGTTGGTAGAGTGCTTGCCTCACATACATGCACAAGGCCCTGGGTTCAGTCCCCAGAAGGACAATAAAAATAAAAAAAAAATAATAAAAATTAAAAAAGACCTTGTAGAATTCAGTTGAAAATCCAACAGGTTTGTTGGAAGAATTTTTCTTACCATTTCTATCTCATTGCTACACATTGGTCTGATTAAGTTTTCTATATCCTCTTGATTCAATTATGATAGGTCATATGTATCTAGAAATGTATCAATTTCTTCTAGGTTTTCTAATTTATTGGAGTATAAGTTTTCAAAATAGTCTCTAATGATCTTCCATATTTCTGTGATGTCTGTGGTGATTTCTCCTTTCTGATCTCTAATTTTATTAGTTTGGATCCTATCTCCTTTTCTTTTGGTTAGTTTGGCTAAGGGCTTGTCCATCTTGTTTAACTTTTCAAAGAAAAACTCTTCATTTCACTGATCCTTTATATTGTTTTCTATAATTCTCAAGTTCAGCTCTGATCTTAATTGGGTTTACTCTTCTTTTGAAGGGACTTGAGATGCACCATTAGGTTTTTTGGTTTCTTATGTAGGCACTCATAACTATAAACTTTCCTCTTAGAACTGCCTTCGTAGTGTCCCAGAAGTTCTGTTATGATGTATCATTATTCTCATTTAAGCCTAAGTATTTTTAAATCTTATCCTTGATTTTTTCTGTTACTCGTTTATCATTCAAAAATGTATTGTTCAATATGATATGCTGACATAATTTTTGAAGATTTTTTAAAATTACTAATATTCCCTTATGATAGAAAAGATGCAAGAAATTACATCAAATCTTTTATATTTGCTAAGAGTTCCTTTGTGGCTTAAAATATGGTATATTTTTGAGAAGGTTCTATAGGCCACTGAGAAGAAAGTGTATTCAGATGTTATTGGATAAAATATTCTATCAATGTCTGTAAGTCCATTTGATTTTTAATACTTTTCAGATCTAAAGAGTCCTTACTGCGTTTAGGCCTTAAAAATCTATCTATCGGTGAAAGAAACGTGTTTAAATCAACCAGAATTATTGTATAGGCATCTATCTGAGGCATTAAATCAAATAAGAGTCTCTTTTATGTAACTAGTTGCACCCACATTTGGGGCATAAATATTTCCTATCATATCTTCTTGTTGAATTGTTCCCTTTACCAGAATGAAGTGACTCTCTTTGTCTCTTCTGATTAATTTTGGTTTGAAGTTTGCTTTCTTAGATACAACAGCAACTATTCCTGATTGTTTACAAGCTCCATTTGCATGGTATATCATTTTCCATTTTTTTCATTTTCAGCCTGTGGCTCTCTTTTCCTATAAGGTGAGTCTCTTGCAAACAACATATAGTTGGGTCATGTTTCATAATCTAATCTGCCAGTCTGTGTCTTTTTTTTTTTTTTTCTTTTTTCTCTTTTTGCTTGATACCAGTGGTGCTTAAACACTGAGCCACACCTCCATCTATTTTTATCTTTTAAAATTTTGATACAGGGTCTCGCTTATTGGCTTAGGGTCTCACTAAGTTCTGAGACTGGCCTCAAACATGCAATACTCTGCTTTCACCTTCTGAGTCAAGGGATTACAGTCTTGTGCCACCATACCCAGCTACCAGCCCATGTCTTTTAATTGGAAAGTCAAAAACATTTACATTTAAACTTATTTTTAATTAATTCATTTATTTAATTATATGGATACTAGAGATTTAACCCAGGGTTCAATTACTACCAATCTACATCCCTCCCCTTTTATTCATTTCTTTTTTATTTTAAGACAGTGTCTCACTATTTTGCATAGGGCCTCACTAAGTTTTGGAGGCTGGCCTTGAACTTGTCATTCTCCCGTTTTAGCCTCCTGAGCTGCTGAGAGTCCAGGTGTGTACCACTGCACCAAGTCATTCAGTATTATTTTGGAGAGATATTTATTAATTCCTGTCATTTTTATTTCTTCCTAATGTTTAATTTGGTCCTGTTTCTCATTTTCTTATCCATTCATTTCATTGCAAATGAACTTTTTTTCTTTTCTGAGTTCTGTTTTTATTTATATTTTTCTTTTCTCCTTTTCTGGGTGGGATATTTCTTTAAATAGGTCCTGTAGTGCTAGCTTAGTATTCATGAATTCTTTTAGTTTCTGCTTATCTTCCAAGGTTTTTAATCTCCTTAGCTTTTGAAGGATAATTTTGCTAAATATAGCAATCTTAGTTGACAATTATTTTCTTTCAGGACTTAGAACACCATTCCAAGCCTTCCTGCCTTCTAGAATTTATACAAATTGGAAGTAATTCTGAATGGTTTGCCTCTAAATGTCATCTGATGTTTTTCTCTTGAAGCTTTTAAAATTCTATCCTTGTTCTCTGTGTTAGGCAATTCAATCATAATGTGCTAAGGCTCTTTATTGATCTTGTCTATTTGGGGTTCTGAATTCTTCTTGAATTCAGATGTTCATCTTATTCTCAAGATTTGAAAATTTTTCTGTTATTTCTCTGAACAGGTTATCCATTTCATTTCCCTGCATCTCTGAATGCTCCTCAATTCCCAAGATTCTTAAATTTGGTCTCTTAATATTGTCCGAGAATTCTTGTATATTCTGATCATGGTTACTTATTTTCGTTTTTTAATACTGTCTGAATATTCAAGGCTGGCCATTTTGTTTTCCAGTTCTGAAATTCTGCCATCATCAAGGTCTACTCTATTAGAGAGACTGTCAACTGAACGTTTTATTTGATTTATTGTTTCTTTCACTTCCAAGATTTGTTTCTTTTTCAATGTCTCTATCTCCTTATTGAATTTCTCATTCATATACTGCACTGACTTCCTTAATTCATTCAATTGTTTTTCTGTGTTCTCTTGAAATTTATTGTTCTTTTTAAAAGTTATTCTTTTGAATTCTTTATCTGATATTTCTTCCTCTTCAATACCCTTAGGGTCTATTACCAATGAATTATGAACTTTAGGAGGCATCATGTTACCTTGTTTTTTCAATATTCCTTGTGTTCCTATGTTAGTATGCATCATTTGGGATAGATTTCTCTTCCACTCTTATGTGTGGGCCTTTTAAGGACATAGTCTTCACTTGAGACGCCCTCATAGGTGTGGTGTCCATAACCTTTGTTCTGTTTTTGCTATAGCAGTGGATTCCATGAGTGGGTCCTAAGTGCCCAACCCTAGCTCTTTCTACTTTGGGCCTAGTTGTTAGTATGGATTTTTGTATTAAGTTTGACTATTCTTTGTATTACGTTTGACTGTCATTAATTTGTGCATAGAGCAAGGTGTTTCATCAGAGTTTTGTTCAGCAGCAGAGTCTCTATCCTGAACTTGTAGTATCACTGTAGGTTCCCAGCACCTCACAGAATAGGTGGAAATAAACAATAACAAAAACTGATGCAAATAGTATACAGCATTAAAATAAATACCTGGTTCTTACTACGACATCTACTATGTTAATTATCACAGAAACAGGAATGGTGAGGTTAGCAATTGCCAACAGCAAAAATAATAAAAAATCATGAACTAGTTCTGGTATTAAAGCCAAGACAGCGGTTGTCAATTATGTCTACCACAGCAGTAATAACTGCAATTACATACATGGTGGGGCAGGAGTTACATAAATCAATTAGTCTAAAAGATGATAAAAATACAAGTAATTAAAGGAAAGGAAATGTGACAGGAAAATAGAGTTTACAATGTTCTAAGTATGAATAGAGAGAATGCAGAAAAGATGTAGTAGATGATAGTTATAAGGAAGGAGGAGAAAAATGGGAAACCAAAGTAAAGGTGGAGAACAAGAGAATAAGAGAATTTGACTGTTAGCAGAATGAAAAAGGAGAAAAAGAGAAACAAACAAACAAAAACAAAACAGAATGATATCAAAATAAATAAGCCAAAAACCCAACCCTCAAAGATGAGGAAAAATAACTACATTTAAAAATGGTATATCTGTCTATAGATAGATAGATATACATATAGATATGATGGAATATTACTCAACTTTAAAGAATAAAATTATGGCATTTACTGGTAAATGGACTGAGGTAGAGAATATCATGCTAAGCAAAATAAGTCAATCCCAAAAAACCAAAGGCCGAATGTTTTCTCTGATATGCGCATGCTAATTCACAATGCTGGAGGGAGTAGGGAAGAATAGAGTTACTTTATATTAGGTAGAGAGGAGTGAAGGGAGGGGAAGAGGGATGGGGGTGGGAAGGACAGTGGAGTGAAACAGACATTATTACCTCATGTGCATATAAGACAATAACTGATGTGATCCTATAATATATATAATCAGAAAAATGAGAAATTACACTCCATTTATGTATGATATATAAAAATGAATAAATGCATTCTACTGTCGTGTACAACAAATTGGAATAAAACAATTTTTAAAAAGTGCTATAAATGAGAAAAAAATCTGTATATTTTTCCATGAATCAGTACAGCAAGAACACCAGTAATACAATAAAACAAAACGAAACAGACCAAAACAAAAATGCAAAAATGATCCTGAAAGAAAAATGAAAGAACTGTCTCCACTGAGGTGATCAAAATAGCTGTGAGAATTGATGGTCACTGCCTAAGCCCAATTGTCCTTGTTTCCATTTCTTTCTGGGATATGAAGAGGGGGTGGGGGGAGAAGACTGCACACGGGCTAGGAGTTCTTAACTCCTTATTTTTGTGTTGCTCACTGTGTTGCCAGTTGGAGTGGACTAAGACTGCAGCAGGTTGAAATAAATTGTTTCCCTTCCCAGCAGTATAAGGTAGAACTGAATGGGAAGTACAGTCAATTGGGGTTTTGTCTATACCAGACCAGATCAATGCACTCCTAGGGTGGGGCTGCTGCAGAGTTCTATGAGGGGGGTTCTGCAGGCTGGGGCTTAGGTATAACCAGCCCTCAGGAGCTTTATTGGGTGGTGTCTGCTTTGAAGAGATGAGATCAACACATCCCTAGGGCCAGGCAGATGCTGATCTCTGCTGGAAGTCTGGATCTCCAAAGCCTGCCAAGAATTCTACTGTTGAGTCAGGAAAGCCAATTCTCCATCCATACTGCTGCCCATGCACATAGTCTTCCTAGACTTAGTCCCCGAGTAGATTCACACATACCTGTTCAGTTTCCCAACCCACTTCAGCAGGTCACTTGAGGCACCAGACAAGGAAAACTGGTTTGGGCTCCCTTCATTTTTTAGACTTGAATTCCCCTGAGTACAATCTTCTCTGTGCCTGTTTCACTCACATCCTGCTACTTACACCCTAAACCAAATGGTAGGTGCTCACCTGGGCAGTGTGAGATTGTTGGCCATGTTGTCCCAGACTCCAGCAGGAAGCTGCAGTGTGGCTGCCTCAGGATGGCTCCCACCTCAGCTCTCCACTTTATAGTTGAGAAATACAGAGCACTTTTCAAACTCCAGAACACAGTTCAGCCTCTGGATCACCTATGTTCAGGCTGCCTTTCTGATCTACAGGTCTTTCCATACCAAATATGTCCACTCTCTTTGTTATCCCTCCTCTCTGTGGTCAGCATGTGCTGCTGCTGTTGCTGCTTCAACCAGCTTGGCTTCAATGCACTCTTTCTTCTTTGTTTAGGGCACCTGAATATTTGAGTCTCTAAAACACTCTAACTGTCCAATATTAAAATTCAGTGAAATCCCTCTTTCACCCATGTGACTGAGAAACAATCTTCCCACTGCTTGAATCCAAAGTTTTGAACTAAGAATGCAGCTGTTCTCTAATCTTGAATAACCGTTTCTTTTTTTTTTAACTTAATTTTTTTTTTTTTTGGTTGTTATAAGTAATGCTGTTTCCAACAATCTTTAATATATATTCTTGGGAGCACAAAAAATAGAGAAACCATTAAATGGAATTTTAAAAGAAGCAAAACAATATATAGTATTTATAAGACACATATATAGTGAAATTACAGATCAATATGTTAGAAAGAAAACCATCAAAGTCAGGATACCAACTAGGGCTAGGAAAGAAAGGAACCATAGGGTATTTTAACTATATTGGTTACCATTTTCTTACTAAAGTAGGATGTGTATGTGTATGGGGGGGTACATACGTGTATGTGTGTGTGTGTGTGTGTGTGTGTGTGTGTGTATGTGTGTGTGTATCCTGTCTACATTGCCTACTTCTTCAATTTACAAAAAGTTGATTCCTTTAGGTGAAAATATAAGGACAAAAATATTCTAAAGATAAAAATAGTTTCCTATTAATGAGTCAGAAATGTGTTGTTTTAATTTTTTTCTTATTTTTTGGAAAAGTCATTGGTTGTATGTAACCATGTGTTGTAAATAGCTTGGAAAACAACCCCCAATAATTTTTTTTTCTGGTATTCAGGTCTGTTTTAGTTAACATTCTTTGCTGTGATCAAAATACCCAATAAGAACAACTCAGAGGAAACAATGTATATTTGAGGTCTATGGTGTCAGAGGTCTCTGTCTATCAATGACGAACTCTACTATCCTGGGCACTTGGTAAGGCACCACATCATGGCAGAAGAGCACAAGCAGAGAAAAGCTGTTCAGCTTATGGTGGAGTCAGGGAGCAGAAAGGGAGGGGAAGGGGACACAGAGGAGATGAACCTTCCAGAGCATGTCCCCAGCATCCCACTTCTCCAGCTATGCCTGACCCGCCTACAGTTACCACCCAGTCCTTTCAAACAAGGATTAACTGGTGAGGTTAGAGTTCCCACAATCAGATCATTTCACCTCTCAATATTTCTGCAGAAACATAGGAGTACTGTGGGATACTTTACATCAAAATCAAAATGAGGTCCTTCTTTCTCTTTTGAATATGAGCTAGACTACTAACTTCTAACAAGTAAAATACAGAAAACTAGTAGGATTCCACCTCAAAGATTATGTTACAATGATACTGTGATATTCTTCCTGGAGGCTCCTTCTCACATTCCATTACTTGCTTGCTCAAAAGGCATCTGGTTACTCTGTAGGCTGCACGCGAGAAGGAGCTTATATTTCCTGAGAACAGTTAGTGAGGATGTGAAGCCTGCCAACAATCATGTGAGTAAGCCTGAAAGTAAATCTCCACAATCACACTTTTAAATGACTGCAGTTCTAGATGACAACTTGATGACAGCCTTAAGTGAGATCCAGACCTGAAGATGTAGCTAAATCATGATGGGATTCCTAGCAAACGTCTCACACTGTGACACAATAAATGGCTATTATTTTAAGTCAGAGACTCCATTGTTAGAAAAAGAATATAAACTGGATTATGAATTCTAAAATTAAAAAGAAAAAAATGAACTATTCTTGATATCCTTAAAAAGGAGACACGACAGGGGGATGTATCTCAGTGATAAAAGAGTGCTTGCTTAGCATTGGTGAGTGCCTGGGTTCAATCCTCAGTGCATGAGGGGGGAAAATCAAAAGAGATTCATTTCCAGCATAAAAGAGCAAGAATATAAACAAATCCTCAAATACTCTCTTCAAAAGGCAACATGCATTCCAACATTTAAAAGTTGACCCTGGTCATACAACAATCTGAGAAATATTTATTCGAAAGCATTTCTAAACTTGACAAGAGCAGCACTGAGCCGTGGAATTCATGTTTATGGTTACTCCACTACTCCAACAGGGCTCAGTCTAGGTATAGGTTACATAGGTCTTGAAAACTGAGAAGTTTTGTTGCTGCTATTGGAGACATGTCACTTGATTTGAGGTGTTTTCAATGAAAGACCAGCACAGAGAAAGGTCAGCAGCTCCTACATTCTGAATTTGCAACCCTGATCTCATTCGCCCTCTTCTTCCTTTCCCTTCACTCCTTCTTCTCCACCCTCCTCATTTTGCATCTCTCTTCTCCCCCACCCCACATATGTGCATGTACATGTGTGTGCATGTGCATACATACACACACTCACATTCACACACACAAGCACACTAATGTTTTCTACTATTATCAGGGCTGCTGCATTAATTGCTCAAGGTACAGGGACATCTGGGAATCACTATGTTGCTTTTCTGTGAAAAGGTTCTTCCTCTAACTGGATAAGGAATCATGCAGATTATTTGATTCAGCATAAAGGAGTAGAGTGGGTTCAACTACCTATCCTTAAGACTCACCAGAGTCACAAGAAAAAGGTGGCAACTATAATCTAGGGCAAGCAGATCTCCTGATATTGAGTCGGCTGTCATTTCTGTTCTGCCTAATATATAACATGGAGAGGGCTAGAATTCATCCACTTCTCCTTGCTCCCCATCGCCTTAAACAGAAATGTTACAATTGATTTGCAGGTTTCGTGGTGACTAAAAATGTGCTTGTGCCATTAGGCAATAAGTGTCATTTAATTTTAATCCTAGAATTGTTTCTTAAATCATAAAAATTACTACTGGATTTTAATTTATATTTAAATCCTTAAGGAAAAAACAGATTAAGATCTGTGATTTTTTTAAAGATATGGACATAAAGGAGTGTTCACTCTGTCAAATAGGAGAAGAACTTAGTATTTCTGAAGTCATCTCTGGTGGTCTCTTTCACTGATATGGTGATAATTAACATCTCTAACGTAGCAATACAAAGAAATAATGAGGCCATGTTCCAACATCCTAGTAAAATGTCACTCGTTCAATTACTTCTCTAGAATTTCACTTGTCTGCCAAGTCCCATCCTTTCTCTCATTTATCTGTTGCTTTAGTTGTAGAGTAGTGACAGGATTCTACAGGAGCAATCAGGTTTCTGGTCTTTGTATATTCTTAAAAAAAAAATAGGTCATGATAGATTTAAATCAACTTGACCTGCCACTGCCCAAAAAATGAGGCAAAAGTTAATCCTGTCCAATTGAAACAGATGGTATCTTTTTTTTTGTTTGTTTTCATGTAGTGTCTGAAATGGTCACTTTGCTAATCTAGGAGTTGTAACTCAATAACTCTTTGCAATGCTGCTGTGCTAAAATAGCATGGGTGTGTCTGTGTGTGAAGTCAGTATCCCTGACATCAATACATATAGCCTCCCAAGGCAGAAACCTAGGTTGAAATCAATTACATGGGTGAAAGGACCTGTTTCTTTGCACTGAAATATTAGGCAGTCAGGACATGCTGTACTCTATTAACACATCTGTTCCCGAGGCTTGTGTTCTTTGGAATTTTTCTCATCTTTGGTGGAAATACATAAATATCAGAAAATTCAATAAGTAGCTTCACAGATTGATCAGAATGTAGAGTAAAAGTTTCCAGAATGACACAATCCTTAAATTACCATCTTTGACAATGTTTTTTAAAAAGTACATTTCTAAAAGATTGCTATATCTATTTTGCATTATGTAATACTTAAGTCTAATAATGTTCAGGAAGTCATGATTTTATGGAGTATTTTTCTTTCCTCTTTCCTCTTAATGAAATGAATTTTATCAACAGAAACCTTTTCTGTGGAAAAAAGTGGCTGACTATGGAACTATCTAAATCAATATTCTTCCCACATCCACAGCTGAATACAGCTATGACTGGCTGGGGTGATATAGTGGAAAAATCTAGTGTAGGAAGCTTGAATGTGCACTGGAGTTTCCAATCACATTATATTACCTTGTTTGAGACAATTCAGTTAGGGGTCGGTTATTGCAGGTTTATTCTCTATATGAGCTCAGTTTTTCAGGAGGCATCCATTTACACAACTGTTTTAAAATGCATCAGGTTGAGACTAGCTCTACAAGCTATTGTATTTGATTGAGGGAAGGTAGATAGCTTTTGAACTAAATTATTTAAAAACTGCTTTGTCAAAAATTTTTAAATATTAGTAGCATTTGAATTTACTTGTAAATATTAGTAGCATATTGAACATACTTGTGTGTATGTATGTGGGTGCATGTCATCCTTTAGGATTAGAAGTTCATGCATGTTAGCACTTTAAAAATTTGAAAATAAAACAAAGATTTGAAAATAAAACAAAGATCCTAGAAAACTACCATAATGTTCTTACCTATACTTATTTTATACTGCTGTATTTTTTATAGACCCCATAAAATAAAATAGTACCATTTATTTCATTTCAAGGTAACAAAAATTGTTCTATTCAAAATAATAACTTATGAATCCTTATGTGTGTGTTTACATATGTACATCTTTATATATGAAAATGCTATAAACATTGTCACCAATTCCTATGGTGTCTATTAGTCAATCGGCATGGGTATCTTTACTTTCAATAAGTTTAAGTTGTAACATCTATTGTTTAACATCTTCATTTGAATAAGAGTATCATTAGAGTATTATTTAAGCCCTATGCAGGGATGCATGTCTATAATCCCAGCTACTTGGCAGGCTGAGGCAGGATTGCCAGTTTGAGGCCAGTCTGTACGACCTTATCTCAAAATAAAATAAAAAAGTTTGGAGATGAAGCTCAGAGGTAGACTACACCTGGGTTCAATCCCCAGTATAGCTCTATGTCCATGGGAACAACAAGATTATCAAAGGAAGAATAATATAAGTACTTACTGAATTCTCCTGCATGTAATGGGTTGTTTCTTATCTACCTGTGTTTCTATCTGCTAGTTAACCTTAGCGATCCATAGGCACACCATGATTAAACAGTAAACTTCCAGATATACCACAGTCAGAGATAGGTAGTAATATCTCAGACAGATTTTAGCTTTCCTTTTCAAAATCAGAACAAAGGAAAATGAACCTACCTGAGATAAGGACGTATTAAGTGAATACTGAGGCAGAAACAAGAGATGTTAATCAAGGTGTATAATACTACCACTCATGAAAATGAGAGAAATTATCACAGACAAGGAGGAACTGACTACTTGTGCTTTACTGATGAAAGCAACCACCTTAGCCCTGTAACTAATGGGACCACTGCATTTAAAATATGAACTGGGTATAAATGCCAACATTAAGACATTTTATAATTAGTAATTAATAGCAAGTACAAGACAATGACAATCCCAGTGCAGATAAATCTGTGACAGACCAGAAATGACTGCTTTCCTAGTTCTTTAGAAAGAAGTATGAAAATTAATAATAGTAGATCACCAAAATATATTGTCCAGAGTCTGTTTTAAAATACTGTCTCTACTTTACCTGAAACAAAAAATTGTACCTAATTATTTCATAGGATTGTCCAATTATTCTCAGCTATTAAATGTCTCAACTAAAGAGGTCAACCATGTATTCTTCTTGACTTTAATAATGGCACCCTACAACCAGCCACCTATAAAATCAGACTGATAATTCCTGCTATCCATGAACACTTTCACCAGAACTCACTAGCAGTACAGTTCTGGAGTTCCAAGTCCAGTGTTACCAATTCAGTTTTCCAGTAACTTCTAGAAAGGGCTATCAGAAATCCAATCATTTTAGTGTTTAAAAATTCCAAGTTCAGGAAGTCCTATGATTCCTTCTCACTATTCATAATCACATTTTAAGAGTTAGCTCAAGCATTATCTTTATTGAAAACCTTTCTCAGCCCTCTTTGATGGAGTGAGTTTTCAGTGATCTAATGTAACCTTGTTTTTCCACTGTAATAACTAAAGTGTCAGCAAAGCCATTGCAGTGACAACAGCAGTGTTAGATCCAACAACTACCATTGGCACTTAATGTGACTCTAATCATATTATTTTAACTCATCTAATATTTGTAACCACACTGTCTGGCAGATACCATATCATTAAGAGCAATTTTAATATGGAATCTTAATAATTGTCCCATGGCTAGTTAGGTGAAGTTAAGAATTGAAACCATCATTTCTAGAACCAGAAATCTTAATTGTGTAACCACAAATATTTCCTCATTCTAAATTTATTACTGTGTCCTATGAGTATTTTCAGGGTTTATAATAAGTCATTTTGTTCATCTTTGATCTCTCATTGTGTAAGGGAAACTGGGAAATAGTGGTTATCCAGGATTTCTTCACAAGAGTTTTAAGTGAGACAATGCATCTGAAGGGTTTAGCACACTGGTTCTCCCATATCAATAAACAGAAATCTCCTAACAAGTGCTTGAGGAAACCATAAATGACAGAAATCCTTAATGTTTCCAAGTATGAATTCGCAGCATACTTAAACCTCAGAGCAAAGCAAAACTGTACTCTTTTCTCTGTGTGCTTTTAGATGACTCATTCAGATTGTCCCTGAAAAAGCCATTTCTTATTTCTCAAGTATTATAAAATCACTTTAAATATGAAAATAGAAGACAACAATGAGTTTAGTCTTAGGATATGTTTATGACATGTCAACATAGTAAGACTCACCTGAATATAATAATTATCGCAAAGAGCAGAATAATTTTTTTGAAGTCTCATCAGGACAAGTAATTAAATAGTCACTTGCCCAGAACAGTGTTATTAAAGGAATATATGAGAAATTTTCAAGATATTTCTTATATATCTATGTCTATATATCTATATATATATTTATTATACTGAATCCTAAACTGTTGTTTGAGATACAAGTCTCTGATTTAATAAAATAACAAATTTAGAAGACTCAGGTTCATGTTTACAGAAAAAAATGTGGGTTATTAATTATCTGTTTTTCTTTGACTAAATCACCAATTGTATACGTTTTATTCCAAATGTACTTTCAAAGTAACTTCACAGATGATATTTAATTATCCATAGTTTTATGATAAGAAATTTCAGTTAATTCACCCAATTTGATTTGTATTTTTTCTTTTTTTTTTTTTTTTCCTCCTTTAAATAGTATTTAGGCTTAAAAGTCATGGGGCCTTTTAAAAACCAGTAATTTGGGGATCATTCCCTTGCAGAAGAGGGAGCACTGAAGAGTTCTCATTCAACCTAACAGACCTCTTGGGCCCTCTTTAGGAAGCAGTTTCAAGATAAGTACTTGGGTCTGATGAAGTAAAGCAATCAGCTCATAATAAACCAGAAACCCACAATAAAACTGTACTATCAAACTGAAGATTAGGGATAACACACAGATCAAGATGTTTTAAGTTATCCTAGGACTACAATTAGGTAATTAAATGGATCTATCTCCCTCTCCTTTCCTTTCTCTCTTTCTCTCTCCCTCTCTCCCTCCCTCTTCCCCACTCTCTCTCTCCCCCTCCTTTTCCCCCACTCCACATATAACTTCTCAAGTTATTATGATGATTCTCATTTTTAGCAATAGAAAATACAAATTTCTAGACACTTCATAACTTTCTCAGCACCATTTAACTATCAAGGGTGGAGACAACAAAATAGACTGTTTTCTATCACATATCACTTTCTTACTTATTTTGTATATTCTGCAATGATTGTGATGTGAATGTGTTTGATACAAAACACAGGCTTCCACTTTTTCTCTCCTGTGCATTTAAGAATAATTTTTGATACTGGGTTGGTGTGAATTAAATATAATCCAGGACAGATTGTATTATTCATTTTTCTTTATATTTAAAAATAAAACAATTCCATTTTAGGTTGGCAAAAAAAAAGAACAATTTTTGCAGTTCTCAATAAGCTTCAGTGTATCAGTTAAAAGATAGTGTGTATTCTACTAAAAACCACTGGGCAAAAATTTTCTTCATTCATCTTCAAATTATATTCTTCTCATGTGCACTTGACTTTTATTTCAGTTTTCATGATGATATTTTATTCTTTGAGTTTCCATCATTGTGGGCAATAGTTTTTGCTTTATTGAACTACCATAAAAGCATCCTCTTCTCAACAAAATTATTAAGCTAGTAATATTGCAATTCAAATAGGAACTAGAGAAGATATTCTTCAATCTCTAAGGAACACTTTCAAACCTTAAAATAATTTAAATTTTTAATCTCCTGAAAATACCTGTGTCAGTGTGATATGACATTAAGGCCCATCATCTACTACATTTCACTGTAGTCTATTTGATGAACTAGTTTCACTGGGCCTTGTGAAAATGGTAAAGAATTAATATAGATTTACATCTATATAGCTTAGTCATATTAGGATTTCTTTTGATATCCAGATAAAGAAATAAACTGGTTATTTGAAGAAATAAAGAGCCTATGAGGAGAGATAAGTTAAAAAAAAGTTTATTGACTTTTGTTATATATCTCGAATAGGAATTTAAAGTGCTATTGCATCAAGGATTTAAAGTGTGCTTCAGTCTGTAACTGACAATCTGAAGTCAGAAAGGCAGTTGAGAAATTTATGAGTAGATTATATATTTCCTACAATCTGTGGATTATATCTTAAGTGACTGAGACCTGCAAATAGCTAAAGAAAGTCATCCAGAAACCAGGCCTAGTAAAGGAAAAAAAATTCAAATCTGCATTTGGGGACTGGCAATATAGCTCAGTGGTAGGGTGCATGCTTAGCATGAAAGAGGCTCTGGAGTCACTCTCCAAAACCAAAAGGAAAAACATAAAATAAAAACTGCATTTAAAAGAAAATGAATATCCACACAATAGGAAAAGGAAGAAAACTCTGATTTTAGTGACAATTTCTTGTATATCCTATTTTGGCATTCACTCAATGAATGTGTGAATCAGTAGTTAAATCTTAAGTTTTTCAAAATATGAGGTGTTTTCAAAATATGGAGCCCCTATGTAATCACTTCATAAACTAATTTCTAAGAAAATTTCATTCAGAAAGAAATATGTTTTCTTCTTTTAGTTATTCTTTCTCAGAGAAAATGGAACTAGAGTACCTTAGCATAAGCTAAATAATTTTCTCTTTAGTTGAAAAACTTTTGAAAAACACCAATATGCTGTGTGAAATGGTGCTACTGTTTAAATATATTATAGGAGATTTAATAAGTAGTTGT
This sequence comes from Sciurus vulgaris, assembly GCF_902686455.1. NCBI lineage: Eukaryota > Metazoa > Chordata > Mammalia > Rodentia > Sciuridae > Sciurus > Sciurus vulgaris. Next base: position 54,746,653 of record NC_136462.1, on the reverse strand, counting down.
AGTAGAAATAGTATAATAGAAGCAGAAACACCAATAATAATAGTGTTTTATTAACCCGTTTAACCCAAAGCGATCATTCTCATTGACTTAATACTATAGTGTAGCATTAACTGATCACTTATTGTATGGTACACATTGTTCAAGATTTGATTTGCATTTTCTTAAATAAGTTCCATTTGGGATTCATGTATCATAATCATCAACATTGTTATTTTTGAAATACATATTTGTAAGAGTATGGACTGAATCTCATTCCACCCAAATTCCCAGTGAGAAGATATCTGGATGAGGAGCCTTTGAGTGGTAATTAGGTCATGAATGAGGAGCTCTCATGAGTTGATTTAGTGCCTTTATGAGAGATAAGAGCTTGCTCTCATTCTCTGATCTCTCCCATGAAAGGGCACAACAAGAAAACAATCATCTGCAAACCAGGAATCGGGCCTCACCAGAGAGCACATCTGCTGGAGACCTGATCTTGGACTTCCCAGTCTCCAGAGCTGTGAGAAGTCAATGTTCCTTGATTAAGCCACCCAACCTATACTATCTGTTATAGTGGCCTAAGTCAACTGCCCTTCCAGTATTGTCATATACATAACTAATGATTTTTGGATAAGGGATGCTATTTTAGGGCCCTGATTTTTGTAGTAAACATGAATACTTCTTAAGTAATTTTTAGTATTTGCACACATAAGTAACCTTGTATAAGATTTGTGCCATGATTTAATAATGGTTCCAAGGAATTCTTTCCAAGGAATGCATGGAGACATTGTGGAGTCATCCAAGCAATTTCAATGAATTGAAGTGATGAGAAAATAACAAAATCTTATGAAACTATTGTTACTGTGCTTATAAATGGGAAATACATATGTATAGGAAAGAGGGTAACTGAAAAATGCCAGTAAGAACCATTCATGGTTAGAATCAATTCCACGATACTGATCAAGTCTGATTCAGAGTGAATATAAACATACCTATAAATATGAGACTGGAGGTTTGACTCACATAGCAAAATGATACCAATTAAGTGAGATTATTTTTGGTCCAAAATAAAAATAAGTATATATTAAGGTATTTTCCAGGATATGCTTTAAAGCAACACAAATGGCTTTTTAAAAATCCAGGCATATATGACAAAAATGCTCTTGTTGATGAATCTGAAATGATGAGATTAGGAAAAAGTTCCATGGTGGTTGGCATAGGTGGTATGTTTCAAATACTGTGCTGTTATTATAAGACTCACTCCTTAATTTTCCTGTGAAATGATACTGTCAGTCATGGAATTAACAGGTATGCATTTATTCTGTAATCCTGATTTTAAAAATCTACCCATAACTATATATCTCTAACTATAGATATATAAACCTGTGTAATATGTGCCTCATTTCCATATATATGCAATGAATGACTTTTATGTGATTTAATCCAAAAACTGGTTGAAATAGTAATTTCTTTGAAATACCATAGACCAAATGGTTACTTTATCTTATAAATTTCAACTAATCGTGTCTACTTTGCCTTACAAAAAATACAATTGATAAGATATTGAGATAAATATTAGTCACGTTTTAGAACAATTATAATGAAAAAAATTATAAGAACTTTAAGAATATACCATTGCAGTTTTCAACCAGCTTCATTCAGATTCAACTGCAAAGAACACAAAGAAATTTTAGATGAACATAACACATAACAAATTTATACTCCACTGTGCTAGTTTAAGTGGTTTAAAGTAAAAAGCATTCTTAAATAAATGAAAAAATATAAAACCATAATATGGATCTTAGTAGTATAAAAAATATATGATATTTGGATACATGACATTGAAACCCAAGTAAAATGAAACAAGGAGAGTATGTAGGAGATTAGAAAAAATAGTTACAGCTGATGGTAGAAGTGAAAAAGGAAAACAGAAAATAGATGTTATCTCTGCATGTTTTATATATGTGAATATGTACACACTTATATTTACATATATTATAAATACTAATATGTATAGCTAAGGAATGAAAAAGTAACAAGAAGATTATAAATGATGTCACCTATCCTGGCTAAAAAATATCACCAACTTCTACCACACATGGAATTTTTAAATTACTTTGAAGAAAAAAAAATTATCAACTATAAAAACTAAAAACTAATAGATCTAAACATAATTAAAAATATTTATTGATGATTAAGAACAGAATGAATAGAACAATTTAAAAGGATATGATATTTCTAAAATTATTCATGTTTTATAGATTGTGTTTGCTTTATTGAAGGCAATAAAATAATAATTTGCTAGCATAAGTCATATATCACATTTTTTGTGGGGAGTAGGGGAGATTTAACCCAGGGACACTACCACTGAACTACATTCTCAGCCCTTTTTGCTTTTTATTTTGTGATGGGGTCTCAATGAGTTGCTTAGGGCCTCACTAAGTTGATGAGGCTGATCTTGAACTTGCAATCCTCCTCCCTCAGCCTCCTGAGCCACTAGAATGGCAGACATGCACCACCATGCCCTGCTTAACTATTCACATATACAGTCTCTTCCCTCTTCTTGTTCTTACTTTACCTGCCGGCTTGCCCCTCCATCCACTTCTTGAGGAACCTTTGCAAACCATTCCTCCACAGTGATTGTGCTACCAGTGTGATTTCAATAACCACATCAATACAACATCCACTTTTCCTTAGCTCCATATTCCCTTATACCTTCTACTTTGAAAGGATAATCACTGCAGCTCCACTTCAGCAACTCTTACTAGATGATTACCTGAAACTTCAGAGCACAGAAGACCTTCTGTCTCTGTACGTATCAACCTGGATGATTCCCTTTCCTTTGCTCCATCCTTCCTCTCTCTTTCCTGCCTGGTGTGCCTGCCCATCAAACTAACTGAAGCTTTACTGCTACTTCACAAGCCTCCACCACCAAGTAACTGGTGCCACAATGAATGCCCAACTGTGAAGAATTTTAAGCTCCTAACCCAGTCCTTGTCCACATTCTCAGCAACTGTGTTTCCTTCTATCTTATGTACACAGAAAAGATATGAACTTCCAAGCTTCTGGCAGCCTGCTTCATTTGTTTCTTTTTCTACCTCCTTCCTGCATGCACTGATATTAGAAAGTAAAAAGGCAGATTTTCTTCCAGTCACCTGAGTTTTTAATTCTATTTCCTCCAGATTCATGTTCTCAGCAAATATCCTCTCTCTTTACATCATTCATCTTTGCTTCTATTCAGTTTCATTGGTCACGGACGTGTGACTATGTAATGAATTATGTGAGGTCCCGTATGTGTAGTACTTGACACAATATGTACTACATATTAATGCTGTTAACTACTATCTTTTATTATTGTTAGTAGAGCAATAATAGTATTAATAATTACAGGATTCTTATATATATGAAGTTTCTTGCACTTATACACAAATAATATCAATATGATACATGACACTGTCTGTTCCTTTTACTCCTATACTGTTTAAGTTACCTTTATTGAGTTCTTACAATGTCAATCTCCAGTCTAAATCTTTTGGTATCTATAAGAATTGAATGATAAAATCATTATAAAGGATTTAACACTTTTTGAGGTAAACAATAAGTACTTGGTTAATGGTAGTGAAAATAGTTTTTATGGTCAGATAATAATAACTCTATGGATTAGATTATCATCCTCTGATAAGGGCTTAAGCAATTTGCCCCAGGTCATAAATCTAGAAAAAGGTGGAGATGGATTCTTGAAAATAGATTAATTCATTCACACACTTTTGCTTAACAGTCCCTACCCTTGGAAGCTTTCTACTAAATTCGTGATTTGTTTTGAAAGAGCCTCTTTCCTGGCATTGACCCATATAATGCTTACAATGCTATCCATGAAGACCATCCTTCCTGCAACTCCCTGAGTCTCATATATCCCTAGCAAGCTACCTGCCAATAACAGTTCAGAGCGCTGTCAGTCACTGAACTGACAGTAGAACTAAACATGCCCTGACTAATTTCATCCTTAAACAACACTCTATGGCATTATTTTCATTATTATAATCTCCATTTAACAAATAAGTAAAATTAGGTGCACAAGTTTAAGAAAGTGAAAATATTTGTGCATGACTGCACAAATTATGGAATTGGCAATGTGTAGATTCAGGATGGGAACCCAGAGGCTTGAATCAATGTCTGTGGTCACAATTATGAAGCTTAACACTTCAAATATCTAGACTGGTGGGGTATAATTTATGCTGAATACACGTTTACTGAACAAATCCCTTAGGCACAGAATTATTGTAATAAGCAGTTGAAAACAATGTTAAGGGAATTTTTTGAAATACTAGAAAATAATCATTTTTTTTCAATTTGTAGTGTTTTTAATATCTACAAAGAATATTCAACTGTAATGTTCAATTTGAAACAAAATGATTTGCCTTTATGTTCTCACCAAATATCTATTCCTAGTTTTTAAAATGTGTTAGCAAATAGATGCTATCTTGGATAGTGCTTAGGCAGATTTTTTTCATGTAACTATAATAAAATAGAGGCATTTATTAATCTACTGCCTGGCACTGGTTCCCCCAAGGAGATTACTCTTTTAAAATACACTTTAAAGTATTCAGGCTGAAGGTGATCCAGGAAGCCTAGAGGGAGGTCCCAGCTAAAGCTCTCCTTGAAGAGGGATGATGCTGTTTTTCCTGAGTAGAGATTTGATAGAAATCAGGAAAAAGATTTATTCCACTGTTAAAGAAAGAAAGGTGAGAGAAGAATGAAGGGAAGAGAGGCACCAAGAATCCATACAACATTTGGAGACACGGAGAGGGCAAAGGTAGCAAAGATTCCTTCAGGTCCAGGCAAAGGTATTTGCTTTGCTGGGGTGCAACTCAACCTCCATCGTACCTGGAAGCCTTAAAAAAGAGCCTTGTATGCTCATGGAGGCTTGGTGACTGGGGAGTTTGGATGAAAAATTGAATGGTACCATGATTTATGATTGGGTCAAACACAATTACCTCATACAGGGATAGAGTAGAGTCCTCAATAGCAGATGGCTTTATTAAGCAGGGTAGTTTTTAGAAACCCTGAAGGAGGGCTTTAGATTTGGCTGGATTATAAAAATGAAAAGCCTAGTCTTGATTCATGAAATCTTGGTCTTGGATCAAGGATCTGTGATGGTTTTTAAAGATAGACATTTTACCCAGTCATCTTACTCCTTGGCTTATACCCAAAGGACTTAAAATCAGCATACTACAGTGATGCAGCCACATTAATGTTTATAGCAGCTCAATTCAACATAGGCAATCTATGGAACCAACCTAGATGCCCTTCAACAGATGAATGGATAAAGAAAATGTACTATATATACAAAATGGAATATTACTCAGCCATAAAGACAAATGAAATTATGGTATTTGCTGGTAAATGGATGGAACCGGAGAATATCATGTTAAGTGAAATGAACAAGTCCCAACAAACCAAAGGCAGAATATTCTCTCTGATATGTGGGTGCTAACCCATAACAAGGGTTGGGAAGGAGGTGAACTATAGAAGTTCATGGGATTAGGCAAAGGGAAATGAAGGAGAGGGAGGGGGATGGAAATAAGAAAGACAGTAGACTGAATCAGACATAACTTTCCTATGTTCATATGTGAATACACAACCAGTGTAACTCCACATCATGTACAACTGCAAGAATGGGATCCTAAATGAAATGGGTTGTACTCCATGTATGTATACTATATCAAAATATACCCTACTCTCATGTACACTGAAAAACAAAACGAAACAAAACAAAAAGATACATGAGAGGTTAGGATGTAACACCAGAGATAAAAACCAGAATGTGGCTTCAAAGCTGGGGAAAAGGAAAAAGCTCCACCAGCAATACTTCCTAAGGATGTATATGATTGCATTAGAGCAAGTGAATATTTTCTGGATCTTTAGCAATATATATTATTGTTATTTGACATGGTTATGATTGGAAATGGGGGGAATCACAGATTTTAGCTTAATATTCATAAGCTAGTTCTAAGAATTCAAAGATCAAAAGGAGAAGTCACAGGTGCTAAGAGAAAAAAAGATAAAATTCAAATGCATATTCATAAAGAGAAAATAAGCAGGGTAAATTTACTTCCAAGTATTTTTCAATGACTAATCTCTCCATAAATGTGTTTCTTGTACCCTACTACAAGTTCATTGCTGAGCTGTTCATCTGGACATGTTACTAAATGACAAAAGGTAATGTCTTCTCTGTGGGAGTTTATAAGACTTTTATAAAAACAAAATTTAGAGGCATAAATCACATAATTTTGGTCACTATGCATGATAGCTATTAATACATGTTTACATTTGCTTATATTAATTTATATATAATCCCACAGTTCCTTCTATAGGATTTTGAAGTCTAAAAACCTCTAAAAAAGAAAACTATTCCAAAACCTATTTAGAAGCATACTTGGCATGACTGTGGCTCTGTCAATGATAAACACTGTCTCACCTGACAGGAGCCTAGTTATAAAGTTCATTTCTCCCACTTCATATTTGACATGGCATGGGATATAGATAGAACTACACAATATTTGTGGCTTTTATCATAGAATCTCCCAGATCTCACCGGTGATGTTACAGAAATATTTTACATCCACAAAACTTTTCTAAAATCTGAAAAACTGAATCATGAAATAGTCTCATAAAAACACATTATGAGACAGGTAATTACACCAAATTTTCAAGGCATAAAATTTAAAAAGTAAAGTTATCATTCCCAGGGGAGGAAATAAAGAGCCCAAATAATGAGCAAGAAATCTTAAAAGGTAGGAAATAAGTGAAAGTTGGATGTAACAGTAGAGAGCAAGATAATAAAATATACACATACTTTTTAGATGAAGGAGAATTTTTACTGAAGTAAGATACAAACTTTTTTCTCTGTTAGTAACAAAAGCAAAAAGATAAATACAGATGCATATCAGAATATCCTTCAACCTCTTTGAGAAACATGCAAACTTTCCTTTAATAAGGTTTCTTAGATTTGATATATTTACCCAAACAACAATCTAGAGATGAATTATACACCATTGTAATTATCTTTGCCTTCTTGAATTCTTTAATAAATTTAGTAGGAGGGCTTTCTAATTAATGCCATCTTTTATACCACTTTTATTAGTACTAATTATATCACTTTTGTTAGTAAAACCTAGTAATTTTTAGAGTTAGTAGTCTAATTTTTAACCAAGTTCTTTTTACTGTATATGTTTTTCTAACTCATTATAAACTCATTTATGGTAAGGACTTTGCATTTTCATCTCTCACCAGAGCCCCTAGTAGTATTCTGTATATAGTAGGTCCTCAATTAACATTGCACACTAACAGACTGTAATTCAAAGTGACCTTCCAGGGACTTTAGTCCAAAAGACTGAATAAATGTCTAGGATTTTCAGCATCAGGTTGAAGGAGCGCAGTAGCCTGAAGGCAGTAGGAACAGGTGCAGAGCAACCAAGGGAAAATAGCTGTTTGCCATTCTGATGACTGTGTATTCATGGGATGTGCAATGGGGAAAAATTCCAGTAGGTGCTCTGTGGTTACATCTTAAAGAGGGTGCATTTTACCAATAGAATGTAGTGAATGGATAATAATCAGCTTCATAAGGATAAGCTAAACCTGATTTTAAATTAACTCTTCTGAATAAAAGCAGTAAAAGGGTATGAAATGGTGGCATTTCCTTTTGGCGGGGAGATTTGGATGTATCCATCCATCCATGGATCGATCTATTTATCTATCTATCTATCTATCTATCTATCTATCTATCTATCTGTCTATCTCTCTATCTATCTTTTACTGTTTTGGAACTGGGGATCTAACCCAGGACTTCACACATACAAAGCAAGTACTTTACCACTAAACTATGTTCCAGCCCAAAATAGTGTTTGTTTTTTTCCTAAGTTTTTTTAATTAGAAATTCTAATATTATTTGAAAATTAGATTGGTAGTGTGTCCCACAAATAAATAATAGTGATAAGTAAGCATTTTTCATTTGTAGTATGTACAAAATTGAAAAAGCCTGTCTTGAATCTTATTAATAGAGTAATTACCATGAGAGCCACCCATTTTAATAAGCATTGTAATTACCATATCAAACATTATTAAGACTTTCTAAACCCACGACTGGTGTTTTGGGAGTCTGGGTGGGGGTGAGAATATTCTGCTTAATGGAATTGACTTAGGGCATTAGTTTTCTCCCAGGGTTAGCTATGCTTCCAGAATTCCCATCAGCCTTTCACTAAAATTTTCTGTCCAGAAGTCATGTTGATGGGTCCTGTGGATGGGGGAGAGGAGAAGACAACTTATTTGTCAGCATTTTTAACTGTGCAGTTCATAATTCTTTTAATACAGGAAAATTGTGTTTGTGGAGCAAACTGATAATGTGTCATCATAAGCTCCCGCTAATTTCTTGTGTGAAGATACAATAAATAAATCTAGCAGAAAAGGACCAAAAGGAAAAAAAGAAAAAGAAAGAAAAGAAATGACTGCTTGTTCTGAATATAATGAAACGCAGCAATCTACCTAAGTGAAATTAAAGTAGGGATATATTTCAGAAATAAGAATGCTTACAAAATGTTTAAAGGATATTGGAAAAGATTTGTCTCATGTGTGAACAGTGTCTGCACACATGAAAACTTATTAAGCTAATGCCTCTGAATCTAATTTCTTTTTGAATTAAAAATAAGTTTTAATCAAATCCTAACCTTTAAAGTAGTATGACCTCTATTACCCTGAGAGCAACACAGTCATGGCTGGGAATAAGTGAAAGAATTAGGTGGGCATATTCTTAGGAAATTGTTGAAATGTCTTCAAGAATCTTAATGTAACAAATATGTTTGCAGATGAGAATTTCAGAATTCAGAACCTTTATTTTCTATTCCTGCATAGAATATATTCTTTCTTCCTCCAAAGATGGAACCTGAGGCTTTCAGTGAGTGGCAGTTGCTTCTTAGGGTGAATAAAGCAAGACCCATCTTAGGAGAACACTGATTCTCATAAGTAATTCTGCAGTCATGAAGTCACAGTTTCTTTATTTCACATCTCCCATAAGTGGCAGACCATCAGTTATATGGTCTAAAATTCCTGGCTTGTAAATGTTCAACCCATCTTTCAAATTAAGCTCTTGCTCCTCCCACCATCTTAATCACTATTCCTCCAAACATTGTTCTTTTAGTCTCTCTCCTGGGTCTTTAATCAAACTTCGCATTCATTAAAGAATACCTATGGCTTTCTCCTCTACCTGTTTACCCTACTCCATCAAGAACTGTAAGGGGTCTGATATTTTCCCTAACTGCTGGTTACCATGTTTGCCCATCACAGTTTTCTGGATGCTGGTAGAAAACAGGACTCCTGGGTCAGAGACAAGAGACTATGTCAGTGAAGTTTCAGATGAAAATTTAAGCTGCATGTTTCTAAGGTTCTTCTCCTTCAGTGTTCATCAGGGCAATGTGTGTCACCCCAAGTGAATGTCATGCACACAGTTTATGACACAGCTAAGGAAACCAGAGTTTAGAAAACAACCCATCATACTACAATCCTCTTAGAAAATCTGCTTACTCTTTGCCTCTGAAGTGGATGTAAGTGTCATTATTCTTATCAAGAAACAAACCTGCCCTTTGCCCTGAAGGAAAGATGCTATCTCTAACATTGAGGCTTCTTACATAAACATCCTTAAAAAGGAGAGTTCAGGACACAGGCTATTTGAAGACATGTAGAAATGCCAAGGAGCTTTTGGTCTCTCAGAACTCATCCCTTAAACTACAATGTAAACCCTACCTCTTTTATGCTCAGAGGCCACAGTAACCTTTTATTCCTGGCACTGCACTCCCTGTGCCATAGGCACATTACTCGTTGTTGTTGTGTGACTTAATTTGTTGTTATCCTTATGACTTAACTTTTGTATTCCATGTAAATGAATCATGTATTTTGCATTGTCTCTTTAAATAGTTGAAACTCATTGAAGGTACAAATTATTTAATAAATTCCTTTTTAGCCCCAGAGAATTCAGTGAAGCTATATTGTTAGTAGGCACTCAAATATTTGCTGAATGAAGGTAAGAATCAAAGGTATTTATTTAACATCATTCATTCTAGATAAGCTGGAAACAAATGGTGGTGATTAACCTAAAGGGTTTATCCTAAAATTTTAGGAAAACAATTAGTCATCAGAATGTGGCACCAACATTCCCTATATTATTGCCTAGTCTTTATTTATGAGATAATATTTTTTTGGTCACCTTTTTCTGAGGGTCAGATATCAAGGAATATCAATGCTTATGAAGAATTAAGAAAAATTGGGGGTGAGAATCTATAGTTCTCAGTTTAAGAATTGATGATTTTCTTATAAAGTTTGAAATAAAATTAATTTGACTTTCTACAAGTTAAATAACAAGAATCTCCAAGGTGAAATCCTCAAATAGGTTTTATAAATTAAAAAAAAAAACGAACTATGTATGCATACATTTAGGCAAACAATTATACATAAAATAATTTCCAGTATTTCTAATTCACAGAGGCAACTTTTCTAATTCATCTTTTAACTTTTCATATTTGGTTTTGCCTTTTATTTTTTAATGTTTAAATGCTATTTACAGATTTTTCTTACAGTGTCTTACTGATTCCTTTGTTTAGCCAAGAACTCTTTCACTCTCTTATGCTAACCTCATCCATACTCCTTTTATTCATAACATGCTTTTTATTAGGTCAAATACTGATGTTATCATGTTTATGCAGGAATTTGAATTCTTTACACTTGAACCTTAAACTATATTCTCATTACTTTTCATTTCATACAACCTTTTTGGTCTCCTGTTGACAACTTCCATATTTTGTACATTTGCTCTTGTATATACCACCCTTCCCACATTATTAAATTTTCCATTAGAAGTGTAAACTTCCTCTCTAAAGCAACAGATAACCCAGAAGTTGCATTTCTTTCCTACAGACATCTTTTTCTTCAAATTTAAAACTGCCCTGATTGTTTTGTTTAGTTTTTTTCTTCCAAAGGCTTAGACAGAGGTTTATTTAGGAAAGTAGATACATATTTAAGGTACAATGAGTACCGTCTTAAGATACCTTGGGGTAAAGCAAGGAATATGACTCCAAGGGAGAATAAGGGTCATCTCCAGAGGGAGACAGCAACCCCTTGGTGTGTGTGGGGGGGTGTTAATATTGATAGAGGGAGGTTCCTAGGGTCTGGACTAGACGTGGAGGCAGGTGAAGCTACACGATATCATGCCAGTTTTACCTAGGCTTGAGCATTGCCTTTATGTTACAAGGGCATGTTGCTCAGGAATTGGAATTTTTCGTGGGTGCTTTTGGTACCACTTGGCTCATGGATACTTCCTTTAAGATTTAGTATTTTTCCTTTGTTCCCAAATTCCTATCTAACCTCCCCCACCCAGACATTGATCCCTTAATCTTAAAGGCTAGTAATGGTGAAGACCCATCCTCTATAGTTGCTTCAGGCTGTCAGGGGCAAAAACCTTGACTAGTCAGGGATCCTAACTTATCTAAGGGAGATAGATGTTGGTCTAAGCTCTATGGATTGGTTGGAATTCTTGGGTTGCCATTCTCTTAACAAGGAAGTGTCGTAGTCTGCAAAATATAAACAAAATCAATGTCTCTGAAGTTTTTCAGAGACCTGTTACAGAGAGACCTATTCTGGTTGCTTTGAAAGTCAGACATATGTCTATCACTGCCGCGTCCTGTTTCATTATTATCCTGGATTATTTTATACATGAGCTCCTATTTTTAAAATTATTCTCTACCCTTTTCTGGTTTACTTTCAAATTTTGGTGAAATACACCTAAATGTAGTTGTTCTCAATGTTTTACCATTTCATGTTGACATGGCTTGGTGTGAATTTTATTTACTCTGTTACTGCTATTTTATTCTTTTACTATTGTTTTATAATGATTTCAGGGAGAAGATGTGAAGAATCCATATTTTTAAAATATTAGGTTTAAGTAGAACTAAGTCTACAAGTTTCTCTTCAACATATCACTGACAGTTTTTAGATTCTCAAAAGGTATTTCCCACCATAAGGAGGGTTACAATTGATTAGTTTTTGACCAGAAATATTTGTATAAATAACTAGATGGATCAGACATTGGAAAAAATTTAAATACTATGTGGTAATGAAATCAACCAAGCTATAAATATATGTTTATTAAGGAATTATATCTCATTAAACTCTTCAAATGCTTTTACAATTCTTAAAAAATAAAATATTGGGTCCTATAAATTGAGACACGTATTTAAAATAATTTCTTGGACTCTATTCTTGAATAAAATAGCACAAGGATATACATTTGGAAGTTCCTCTATAAAATTTACATAAACTCAATCTTTTTCTACTATAAGAAATTTTTAAAAAGGTAGGAAAAATTTCTAATGTTGATTTCATAAAGTGATCAAAATGTAAATATTATTTTAAAAATATTTTAAAACATCATCTAAAAAAGTCATCTCATTTTATATCACTCCCCATTGTAGTAAGTCCCTTTTCTGACACTAAATTTCCTAATCCAAATAATGAATGGCTAACATTAAATTTTATTTTCAATAGCTTTTAGCTGTAACATGTAGAAATTTTGGATCAGAACTTGAGATTTAATGAGAGATATCCATTTCACACTTTACAAAAATTCTCCAACAGTACTGATGGCATTATATTAATACTTACATTTTGTATTAATTAAGCATTAGTACATCATGGAACAGTTTCTAGAGACAACCTATTGCAAGGAATTCAAGGCTTAATTCCAATATTAATTATTGTTATCTTTGTTAAATCCACAATCTGCCTCAGTTTGGTGTTGCAAATATGATCCTTATTACAGACTTTAGAAACAATTTTGTATCTTGTGCCCATTCTTGTGTTCCTAGTTTTACAAATGGTGATGAAAGTTGTACATGTAGAATAAGTTTAGAAAAAGAAATAGAAATCCAGAGTGCAGGTGTTGATTCTAAATCCATGACTCCAAACTGAAAAATTGGTCCCATTGTTTTAGCATTTCCTAAAATAGTTCAAACAAAAGTATGTAAAATAAAGTAGTTCTCTTGTTCAAAGCTTATAAAATGAATATCTATTCAGTTGAGCAGTTTAATATCAAGTCAAAATCAAAACATGGATGAATTTTAAGTGTTGTTATCCAATTTTAGACACCAAACATACCAAATTAAAATACAGTATTAATATGCTAGCCATGTTCTTATGAATAATGATATAGAATGTTTCAAATTACAAGCTTAGGTAGAGAAAATATATTTGAACCTAAAATTTCTGTTCTTCTGTCAAGGTTATACTTATAGCACATGGATTCTTCAAATAGGTCGAGTCGTCTCTACTGCAAAAGCATTTTTATCCATTAAAACACGTTTGAAAACTTACTATCTGAAGTAAAACACTTATTCAAACCTTCATGGATAAGAATATTTATGTAAAAAGTATGTTCATATGTCCATATTGGAAAGACCTTACTTTCCAACTGAAGAGATTCTCTGGGAAATTTGTTTCAGAGAGATGTCACATTTCTTCATACAGTCCAAAATTTAATGTTATTCTACAGTACTGAAATTTCAGGTAGCTTTCTAATAAATCTCGCCATCAAAATTGTACTGAAAATGGTACTTCAATCTGGTAAGGCATCATAGTGACATTTCACTTAAATAACATAAATAAGATGTTTGTCAAATCCAGTTTGTATGGGGAAATCCCCAAGAGAAGTCAAAAGAGAAGAAGGTAACAGAGCTGATGCCTTCAGGCATGGCTGCATGGTGGATGATACCAGCTTTATGAGATTAACAGGGCTGGGAAGATGGAACAGTGTTATCATCCCAGCAATTTGTGCAATACGAACTACTTAGGCACAACCCAGTCTGAACACTAAGAAATATGGAGTCAGAAAGAAGTAGATATAATGCAGAATGATGCTGAAAATCTTTTAAGTAATAAGAAAGATTATTTTTTTGTTTAGAGATTGTCTCTAAAAAGTGATTCCCCCCTTATATTTGATTTTTAACCCTACAATACATTTTTTTAATTTGTTATAAAATGTCTTACAGTAGCAATGCAGTCCCTTATTCAAAACCTTTAAGGGAATGGGTTTCAGAAGTTTTCAGACTTTAGAAAGATAATTTAGTACATATGCCATTTATTATATAACACATCCAGCAGGATCTGGGCCTAACTCTCTGATCAAACACAGTTTCTTAGCTAAACATGTGACTATTCATACAAAGTAGGGTAAATAAAGAGTATGATATCTTTCTATTTTTCTATTCAAGCCATTTCAGGTCATATTTTGCTACCAACCTAGTTCACATAAGATTTTGCTGAAAAAAGTTACCAAAAGAACCATCTATTCATTTTTGGAGTTTTTTTTTTAGATTTTAGAACTGTGTTTAAGGTATTGAGATGTGTAATTTAAAACTTTATGACCTAAACTATAACAACCAGAAAACAGAGGTACGTACTCTAGAAAATTATGTTACAGAAATACTCAATCCATTTAAATCAAATTTAGTGTAATTTAAATTTATATCTAAATAATATTCCTGGATATACATGGAAGCTAGGGATTTTGCAATGTTTGGAAAGTGTACAAGTCTGGCCAACTCATGTACCCAGACAATAGGGAGATAGTGATGCATAGGATGACAGTGGCTAAATTATGCAAGGTGGTGGCTCAGAGGCTGGAAGGTAACAGAAAGAATGGATATGGACTTCTACCTTGGAGAACAACAACCACCTTAATGTGGAAGATGAATCACAAGTGTTGCTCTCGCACTCACTTCCTAGTCCACTGAAGAACTAACTGAGGTTCAGCATAGGTTCTGATGAACAGACCCTGTAAGAGTCCAAGCCTTTTCCTAACTCTGCAGCCCCTATCCTAGATAGAAAAGCAAAGGGAAAAGAAGGAATAAAAAAATAACTCTTCATGTGTTACTTACGTCTGAATTACTTTAAGAAAGGAAAAAACCCTTATATTCTAACGATAAGAGACTTAAATGCAATTTCTTGTAGAAAGATAATAGAGTGAGAGAGAAACCTGTGCAAAAACACCAAACTTAATGTAAATCATTGTTTAGTGGAAAAGGAAGTAAGGAGACCAAGAAGAATTTAAACATATTCTCCAAGAATGAAAAGTAGGAAAATACAACTTAAAAACAAACAATAATCAGTCAAACACTTTTCAAGTGGCATAGCATTGTCCTGGGTTGGTGCTG
Source organism: Sciurus vulgaris (assembly GCF_902686455.1). Lineage (NCBI taxonomy): Eukaryota > Metazoa > Chordata > Mammalia > Rodentia > Sciuridae > Sciurus > Sciurus vulgaris. The sequence goes on along the minus strand of NC_136462.1, from coordinate 54,731,423 downwards.
ACTGCTTTCAACAGGTTTTGGTCAAAAACAGACTCCACACAGAGATTTTTGGTCCTCAGTTAACTTTGCTTACACATATGATGTGCATTAAAGAAATAACAATAGCTGCATTCACACATAAGCAAAATGAACAAATAAGTTGGAGGACATGGAGCATGAACCTTGGTTCATACAAATATAGAAATGTATGCATATATATAAAAAAATAAACATTGAACACTAAGTACTGATGAAATTATCAGTATTTATTATCATCAATGTATTTCCTAAATGTTCTATAATGATATGTACTATTAAAAAAAGAAATTACACAAATTTCTAATGAAGATTTCTTTCCACAGAAATGTATTAAAGCAGCTTTCATTATCTTATACACTTACAGTCTCATATAAACAGAGTTCTACTTATGGTTTTTGAGACAGCCATAGATGTCAGACAAAAGAAACCTGTATTAGGCTTACTCACAGTTTTCTGGGAAATTTACTTACAATATACATCCACTCTGATTGACTTTATTGCTGGGGACCCCAAGCCATTCTCTGCTTTACAGTAATATCGGCCTCCTTGGTGTCGCTGAATATTTGTAATCCTCAAAGTTTCATTGAAGACACTGGAGTCTTGGAATCTGTCAGAGGCACTTCCTGCTGTTTTGGTCCACCTGATCTGAGCAAGCATCAACAAAGATTGTTACTTTAGGTTGGTTTTCCACAGAAAATCAAATAGCAATTACTCATTTTGGAAGCGTGTGTTCAGAGCTACAACACAGTATTTCCTACCTAATTAATAAGAAAGCTTTCTTAAATTTATATGCACAATTGAAATATAAAATTTCAAGTGTACCCTTACTATTGTATAGTGCTTATAATTATGGTTTAAGTGCACTGAGTTCATCAAAAGTCTAATCAATATGGAGAGAAACAAATTATAACATAAAGGGAGTTAAATATCAGTAGTATATTAGAAATGTGAATTTGCTTCTCATTTTTTGTTGTTGAACATTTCAAAATTTTTTTCATATTTTCAAAATTTGATAGACACTTTTTACTTAATTAGTCCAGGAAGACTCTCATGTCTTTTTGGGCAATCTTAGTTATTATGTTTAAGTATCCTGTTTGATTTAGATAGTTTAGGCATAGTACTATAATGATTTATTTAGGTTATGTATAATTTTATACACCTGGTTCTTAAAAGAGATTTTTTTTTCATTAATGGCTATGATTTTATAAGCACACAAATAACTTATCTACTTTGATAATTAGAATTCACTCTACATCAAAAATTATTTTCATGAAATGTGTAAATTTTTTCAAGGATCACATTTCTATGAAACTGCTAAAACACTTCAAATATCTAAAATTTTCATTACAAACAATAACATTCTTTTAAACACAGCTGTGTTGAAAAGACTTCGTTTTTGCTAGCAATAATGACTGGCATTCAACTTAATTTTTGTACATTTTAGTTTATAAAACTGGGGGGAGAGTCAAATTTGGAGGCTGTAAATTGACACAAAATAGAAAGTAAAAATGATTTGGTTTTATTTCTCTTTTTGTCCCTACTGAATAATATATTTTTGCTTGTTTTTATTTTAAGAGTGAGAAGCAGTAAATAGAATCTTCTGGTCAAACCCATATGATGAAACATGGAGAAAGAAAGTAATATCTGAGTCTTCACAATTGAAATCTTACAATGCTGCCATTGTATCTCTTTTCACAAAATGTGTGTTAAACTATGTGATCTAATGACACTGAAAAATATCTTTTAAAAGTTTTCCATACCCTTAAACTATAATTATGAATATAACCAGGTTTTCACTGAATTGTGAATGAATTCTAAATTTTACCAAGAGATTGATTAGAAATGAGAATTATCAAATATTTATTCAACATTTATATGTGAATGGATGTACAAAAAAAGTAAATGACATGAATCCTAACCAGCCAGTTTATGAACTTATCATTCATATGCCCCTAAAAAGAAAAGGTGTAGAAAGAGCAATGCTTTTATTTTAGCAATATTTTCATTGGAAAATCTAGGGTTCTATTTTGATTTAATATCAAATTCCACAAGTAACAAATAAGAAATATTTAAATAAATAAATGAAATTTTGTTTTTGCATATAAGAAAATTTAATGCTCTTTTTTATTTTATCTTTTTTATTGGTTCTATTTACTTATACATGACAGTAGAAATCATTTTGATATAATTATGAAAGCATGAAATATATCTTATTCTAATTTGGATCCACTTTTTATGGATTTACATGATGCTGGGATTCACTATGATGTATAGATAAATGTACATAGGAAAACTATTTCAGATTCATTCAACTGTCTTTCCTTATCCCATCCACCTACCTTCCCTTCATTCCATATTTCTAATCTACTGAATATCTATTCTTACCCTCTCCCCTCTTATTGTGGGTTAGCCTCCACATTTCACCTTTGGCTTTTGGGGAATGCTTTATTTCACTTATCATGCTATTCTCCAGTTCCATTAATTTACCAATAAATGTCAGAAAGTTATGCTTCTTAATGGCTGACTGATACTCCACTGTGTATATATGCCACATTCTCGTTATCCATTCATGTGGAAGGGAAACAAATTGACTCTACAGTTCAGCAATTGTGAATTGAGCTGCTATAAACATTGATATGGCTATGTCACTGTAGTATGCTGATTTTAAGTCCTTTGGGTATAAACTTAGGAGTGGGATAACTGGGTCAAATAGTGGTTCCTTGGAATGGAAGTTTTCTAAGGCTTCTCCACACTGCTGTCGGTAATGTTTGCACCAATTTGCAGTCTCAGCAGAAATATATGAGTGTACCTTTTTCCCCACATCCTTGCCAACGTTGTTACTTGTATTCTTGAAAACTGCCATTATGACTGGAGTGAGATGAAATCTCAGTGTAGTTTTAATTTGAATTTCTCTAGTTGCTAGAGATGTTGAACATTTTTTCATACATTTGTTGACCATTTGTATTTCTTCTTCTGAGAAGTGCCTGTTTAGTTCCTTTGCCCATTTATTGATTGGATTATTTGTGGTTTTTTTCCAATTAACACCCCATCTGAGGTGTAGATGGCAAAGATTTTCTCTCATTCGGTAAGCTCTCTCTTCATGTTCTTGACTGTTTCCTTTGCTGTGAAGAAGCATTTTAGTTTGAAGCCATCCCATTTATTGATTATTAATTTTACTTCTTGCTCTTTGGGAGTCTTGTTAAGGAGAAAAGCGAAGCCAGGAGGTATCACAATTCTAGACTTAAATTATACTACAGATACCTCCTGCTTCACTTTTCTCACTAAGAATTGTTTTCGCCATTCAGGGCTTCTAATTTTTCCAGATGAATTTCATCACTGCTATTTCTATTTACATGAAGAATGTCATTGGAATTTTAATCAGAATTTTATTGAATCTGCATAGTGCTTTTGGTAGTATGGTCATTTTAACAATATTAATTCTGTCTATCTAGGATGTCTTAGGATGTCACAGGATGTCTTTCCATCTTCTAAGGTCTTTCTCAATTTCTTTTTTAGTGTTCTATATTTTTTATTGTAGAGGTCATGCTCCTATTTTGGTAGATTGATTCTCAAGGTTTTTTGTTTTTGTTTTTGTTTTTGTTTTTTTGAGACTCTTATGAATGGGCTGATTTTCCTAATTTCTCTTTTGGTGATTTGTCATTGGAGTATAAAAATGCAATTGATTTCAGGGTGTTAATTTTGTATCCTGCTACTTTGCTGAATTCATTTTTTTTTCTTTTTTTTTTATTGTAAACAAATGGGATACATGTTGTTTCTCTGTTTGTACATGGCGCAAAGGCATACCATTTGTGTAATCATAAATTTACATAGAGTAATGTTGTTTGATTCATTCTGTTATTTTTTCCCTTCCCCCCCACCCCTCCCACCCCTCTTTACCCTCTATACAGTACTTCCTTCCTCCATACTTGCCCCCCTCCCTAACCCTAACTCTAACCCTAACACTAACCCTTCCCTCCCCCCCATTATGTGTCATCCTCCACTTATTAGCGATATCATTCGTCTTTTGGCTTTTTGAGATTGGCTTATCTCACTTAGCATGATATTCTCCAATTTCATCCATTTGCCTGCAAATGCCATAATTTTATCATTCTTTATGGCTGAGTAATATTCCATTGTATATATATACCACAGTTTCTTTATCCACTCATCAATTAAAGGGCATCTAGGTTGGTTCCACAGTCTGGCTATTGTGAATTGAGCAGCTATGAACATTGATGTGGCTGTGTCTCTGTAGTATGCTGATTTTAAGTCCTTTGGGTATAGGCCAAGGAGTGGGATAGATGGGTCAAATGGAGGGTCAATTCCAAGTTTTCTAAGGAATCTCCACACTGCTTTCCAGAGTGGCTGCACTAATTTGCAGCCCCACCAGCAATGTATGAGTGTACCTTTCTCCCTACATCCTCGCCAACACCTGTTGTTGCTCGTATTCTTGATAATCGCCATTCTAATTGGGGTGAGATGGAATCTTAGGGTGGTTTTGATTTGCATTTCTCTTATTACTAGAGATGTTGAACATTTTTCCATATGTTTGTTGATTGCTTGTAGATCTTCTTCTGTGAAGTGTCTATTCATTTCCTTAGCCCATTTGTCAACTGGATTATTTGAATTCTTGGAGTAAAGTTTTTTGAGTTCTTTATAGATTCTGGAGATTAGTGTTCTATCTGAAGTATGATTGGCAAAGATATTCTCCCACTCTGTAGGCTCTTTCTTCGCATTGCTGATAGTTTCCTTTGCTGAGAGAAAGCTTTTTAGTTTGAATCTATCCCAGTGGTTGATTCTAGCTTTTATTTCTTGTGCTATGGGAGTCCTGTTAAGGAAGTCTGATCCTAGACCAACAAGGTGAAGATTTGGACCTACTTTTTCTTCTGTAATCTGCAGGGTCTCTGGTCTGATTCCGAGGTCCTTAATCCATTTTGAGTTTAGTTTCGTGCATGGTGAGAGATATGGGTTTAGTTTCATTCTGTTGCATATGGATTTCCAATTCTCCCAGCACCATTTGTTGAAGAGGCTATCTTTTCTTCATTGCATATTTTTGGCACCTTTGTCTAGTATGAGAAAATTGTATTTCTTTGGGTTTGTGTCCGTGTCCTCTATTCTATACCATTGATCTACCTTTCTATTTTGGTACCAATACCATGCTGTTTTTGTTACTATTGCTTTGTAGTAGAGTTGAAGATCTGGTATTGCAATACCCCCTGTTTCACTCTTCCTGCTAAGGATTGCTTTAGCTATTCTGGGTTTCTTATTCTTCCAGATGAATTTCATAATTGCTTGCTCTATTTCTGTAAGGTACATCATTGGGATTTTAATTGGAATTGCATTGAATTTGTATAGCACTTTAGGTAGTATGGCCATTTTGACAATATTAATTCTTCCTATCCAAGAACATGGAAGATCTTTCCATCTTCTAAGGTGTTCTTTAATTTCTTTCTTTAGTGTTGTATAGTTCTCATTGTAGAGGTCTTTCACCTCTTTTGTGAGATTGATTCCCAAGTATTTTATTTTTTTCGAGGTTATTGTGAATGGGGTAGATTTCCTAATTTCTCTTTCTGAAGATTCATCACTTATGTATAAAAATGCGTTGGATTTATGGGCATTGATCTTGTAACCTGCTACTTTACTGAATTCACTTATGAGTTCTAAGAGTTTTCTGGTGGAATTTCCAGGTTCTTCTAAATATATAATCATGTCATTAGCGAACAGGGATAGTTTGAGTTCTTCTTTCCCAATTCGTATCCCTTTAATCTCTTTGGTTTGTCTAATTGCTCTGGCCAGAGTCTCAAGAACGATGTTGAATAGAAGTGGTGAAAGAGGGCATCCCTGCCTTGTTCCAGTTTTTAGGGGGAATGCTTTCAGTTTTTCACCATTTAGAATGATATTAGCCATGGGCTTAGCATAAATGGCCTTTACAATGTTAAGGAATGTTCCCACTATCCCTATTTTTTCTAGTGTTTTGAGCATGAAGGGGTGCTGTATTTTATCAAATGCTTTTTCTGCATCTATTGAAATAATCATGTGATTCTTGACTTTAAGTCTATTAATGTGGTGAATTACGTTTATTGATTTCCTGATGTTGAACCAACCTTGCATCCCTGGGATGAAACCCACTTGATCATGGTGCACTATCTTTTTAATATGTTTTTGTATGCGATTTGCTAAAATTTTGTTGAGAATTTTTGCATTGATGTTCATTAAGGATATTGGTCTGAAATTTTCCTTCCTTGATGAGTCTCTGTCTGGTTTAGGTATCAGGGTGATATTGGCTTCATAGAATGAGTTTGGGAGGGTTCCCTCCTCTTCTATTTTATGGAATACTTTGAGAAGTATTGGAATGAGCTCTTCTTTAAAGGTTTTGTAGAACTCGGCTGAGAACCCATCTGGTCCCGGACTTTTCTTTGTTGGTAGGCTTTTGATGACTTCTTCTATTTCATTACTTGTAATTGGTCTATTTAAATTGTTTATGTCCTCCTCGTTCAGTTTAGGCAATTCATATGTCTCTAGAAACCTGTTGATGCCTTCAAAATTTTCTATTTTGTTGGAGTATAGATTTTCAAAATAGCTTCTAATTATGTTTTGTATTTCAATCCTGTCTGTTGTGATATTTCTTGTTCATTCCGAATTTTAGTGATTTGGGTTTTCTCTCGTCTTCTCTTTGTTAGTGTGGCTAAAGGTTTATCAATTTTGTTTATTTTTTCGAAGAACCAACTATTTATTTTGTCAATTTTTTGTATTGTTTCTTTTGTTTCAATTTCATTGATTTGAGCTCTGAGTTTAACTATTTCCTGTCTTCTACTACTTTTGGTGCTGTTCTGTTCTTCTTTTTCTAGGGCTTTGAGCTGTAGTGTTAGGTCGTTTATTTGTTGAGTTTTACTTCTTTTATTAAATGCGCTCCATGAAATAAATTTCCCTCTAAGTACTGCTTTCATAGTGTCCCAGAGATTTTGATATGATATTTCTTTGTTCTCATTTACCTCTAAGAATTTTTTAATTTCCTTCCTAATATCTTCTGTTATCCATTCATCATATAATAGCATATTGTTTAATCTCTAGATGTTGGAATACTTTCTGTGTTTTACTCTTTCATTTATTTCTAACTTCAATCCATTATGATCTGATAGAATATGGTAGTGTCTCTATCTTCTTGTATTTGCTAACATTAGCTTTGTGGCATAATATATGGTCTATTTTAGAGAAGGATCCATGTGCTGCTGAGAAGAAAGTGTATTCACTCTTGCTTGAATGGTATATTCTATAAATGTCCGTTAAGTCTAAATTATTGATTGTGTTATTGAGATCTATGGTTTCTTTGTTCAATTTTTGTCTGGAAGATCTGTCCAGTGGTGAGAGAGGCGTGTTAAAATCACCTAGTATTATTGTGTTATGGTCTATTTGGTTTCTGAAATTGAGAAGGATTTGTTTGGCATACATGGATGAGCCACTGTTTGGGGCATAGATGCTTATGATTGTTATGTCTTGCTGATTTATGCTTCCCTTAAGCAGTATGAAATGACCTTCTTTATCCCTTCTGACTAACTTTGGCTTGAAGTCCACATTATCGGAAATGAGGATGGATACTCCAGCTTTTTTGCTGAGTCCATGTGCATGGTATGTTTTTCCCCATCCTTTCACCTTTAGTCTATGGGTATCTTTTTCTATGAGGTGAGTCTCTTGCAGGCAACATATTGTTGGATCTTTCTTTTTAATCCAGTCTGCCAGTCTATGTCTTTTGATTGATGAATTCAGGCCATTAACATTCAGGGTTATTATTGAGATTTGATTTGGTTTCCTGGTCATTTGGTTCATTTTTAAAATTTTATTTATTTATTTTTTTGACACAACTTGTTTCCTCCTTTATTTGACAATTCCTTTAGGATAATTCCTCCATTTGCTGATTTGCTTCTTTGTTTTTCATCTCTTCCTCATGGAATATTTTGCTGAGAATGTTCTGTAATGCTGGCTTTCTTTTTGTAAATCTTTTAGCTTTTGTTTATCATGGAAGGATTTTATTTCATTGTCAAATTTGAAGGTAAGTTTTGCTGGGTATAAGATTCTTGGTTGGCATCCATTTTCTTTCAGGGCTTGAAAAATGTTGTTCCAGGCCCTTGTAGCTTTTAGGGTCTGGATTGAAAAATCTGCTGATATCCGTATTGGTTTCCCCCTGAATGTAATTTGGTTCTTTTCTCTCACAGCCTTTAAAATTCTGTCTTTATTTTGTATGTTAGGTATTTTCATTATAATGTGCCTTGGTGTGGGTCTGTTGTAATTTTGTATATTTGGAGTCCTATAAGCCTCTTGAACTTGATTTTCCATTTCATTCTTCAGATTTGGGAAATTTTCTGATATTATTTCATTGAAATAATTGTTCATTCCTTTGGCTTGTTTCTCTAGGCCTTCCTCAATCCCAATAATTCTTAAATTTGGCCTTTTCATGATATCCCATAGTTCTTGTAGATTCTGTTCATGATTTCTTACCATCTTCTCTGTTTGTTCAACTTTGTTTTCAAGGTTAAGTATTTTGTCTTCAATGTCTGAGGTTCTGTCTTCCAGATGTTCTATCCTATTGGATATGCTTTCTATGGAGTTCTTAATTTGGCTTATTGTCTCCTTCATGTCAAGGATTTGTGTTTGGTTTTTTTTCAATATCTCTAACTCTTTATTGAAATGATCTTTTGCTTCCTGTATTTGCTCTTTTAACTGTCGATTGGTGCGATCATTCAATGCTTGCATTTGCTCTTTCATCTCATCGTTTGCTTCTCTGATCATTTTAATTATGTACATTCTGAACTCCTTTTCTGTCATTTCTTCTGCCATGCTGTCATTGGGTTTTATTGATGTAACATCTAGATTTGTTTGCAGCATTTTCTTTCCTTGTTTTCTCATATTGTTCAGGTATCAGAGGACCGCTGAGATATTGCAGATTTCCTCTATTGACTTACAATGTCCCTGAAGATTTCTATATATATCCCCCCTTAGCCTTCAGTAGGCTGAAGTCTTGGAGGAAGTTGATAATGCGGTGCTCCACAAGGAAGCTGCCTCTCTAGGAGTGGTGGCCTTCAGGTGGGGTATAATCTTTGCTAGTGGGCAGAGGTGCCTCCACTTGTTGACCAATGGTCATCCAAAGGGGACCTAGGCTGTGGGCTGAGGCAAGGCCTGTTTGGGCCTGAGTCTCTGGTTTTACCGTCCTTGTGGGGAAACCTCACCCAGCAGGGAAGACTCACCCGGTGGGGAGGTCTCGCTGGTCAGTTCCCTCCTAGAGGTTCCCCTCAATTTACAGCTACCATCTGGGCTGGGCTGCCTTCCTCTGCAAAGTTCCCAGGGGCCCGGCCCTACCTCCTGGGCCTGGGAGCCTCACCCTTTGCAGATGACTCTCCTTAGGCTGCCCTTCCTCAGAGAATCTGCCCGCAGGCCTGGAACCTTCGCTCCGCCCTAAGCCTGTCTCTGTGCGACTCTTCCACCAAGAAGCCTCCTAGATCCTGGGACCCTGCTCTGCACCTAATCGCCTGGCTATGCGGCCCCTCCTCTGAGCAGCCACCTGGGGCCCTGTACAATTGCTCTGAATCCCAGAGACCCGCCAGACGCCTCTTCCTCCAGACAGCCGCCCAGTATTCCGGTGGGGTCACTAGGAGTCCAAGAAACTCACTGCGTGCCTCCACCTCCACCAACCACCCGTAGCCCTGGGCAATCAATCACTCCGAGTCGAAGTGACCCTCCCCGTTCCTCCTCCTTCTCCAGATAACCCCCGGGGTGTTCAGGAGCGGTGCTCTGAGTGGCTCTGAGTCCACGTGACCCGCAGCATGGGTCCTCTGGGCGGCCGGAGCTCTGGTGCGGCCACTCAAGACCAAGCGTCCCACCACGCTTCTCCTCCAGGCAGCCCCCCTGTGTTCAGGAGCTGTCACTTTAAGTCCAAACAACTCACCACTCGCCTTCTCCTCTGAGCAGCCGCCTGGAGCGCTAATGCAGTCACTGCAAGTCCAAAGGACCCGCCGCGCTCCTCCTCCTCCTCCTCCTACTCCTCTGGGCAGGCCCCGGGGTTCAGAAGTGGTCTGAGTCCAAACAGCTCGCCACGCAGCCCCTTCTCTGGCAACCGCCTGTAGCTCTGGTGTAGTCACCCCAAATCCAAGCGGCCGCGCTTCTCTTCCTCCTCCTCGTCCTCAGGGCAGGCCCCGGGGTTCAGAAGCGTCGTTCTGAGTCCAAACAGCTCGCCGCGCGGTTTCTCCTCTGGCAACCGCCTGTAGCTCTGGTGCAGTCACTCTAAATCCAAGTGGCCACGCTCCTCCTCCTCCTCCTCAGGGCAGGCCCCGGTGTCCTGAGTCCACACAGCTCTCCTCGCCACTCTTCCCCTGGGCAGCTGCCGGAGCCCCAGTGGTTGCTCCGAGTCCCAGCGCTGTGCCGAGCGGCCTCCTTTACGATGCTCCCAGCTGTTCGAGTTCACTGCTCCAGCGGGGGGAGGGGTGTCTCGCCGGCAGTTCTACTTCACAAGTTCCCTGCGTTCCGGGACCACTGTCCCATCCGGGATGCCTCCCCAGGGGGTGAGAGTCACCCGGCTGCTTTGAGTTGGTCCCAAGCGTCTCAATATCTCCTCTTTTGAATCCTGAGTCCTGGAGCAACATGAAATGCAGCCACCCTCTAGGCCGCCATCTTGAAACCCCCCTGCTGAATTCATTTCTGATGTCTAGTTTTCTGGTGGAGTTCTTTGGGTCTTCTAAACATAAAATCATGTCATTGGAAAATAGACCTAGATTTGGCTCTGCTTTTTCTATTTTTATCTCTTTAATTTCTTTCTTCTGCCTAATTAATTTGGCTGGACTTTCAAGGACTCTGTTGAATAGAAGTGGTGAAAGTGGACATCACTATCTTGTTCCTGTTTTTAGAGGGAAGGTTTTAGTTTTTCTCTATTTAGAAGGAAGTTGGCCTTGGGTTTGTTGCTTATAGCTTTTGCCATGTTTAGGTATATTCCTTCTATGCCTATTTTTTCTGGTATTTTAAACATGAATGGATACTGTTATCTGTCAAATGCTCTGTATCTATTGAGATAATCATGTGATTATTGTCTTTAAGTCTATTGATGTGGTGAATTACATTAATTGATTTACTTATGTTGAACCAACTTTGCCTCCTTGGCATATAACCTGTTTGAACATGGTGAACTATCTTTTTAATGTGTTTTCTCTGCAATTTGCCAATGTTTTATTAAGAATTTTTTGTTCCTGTGTTCATTAGGGATATTGGTCTGAAGTTTTTTCTTCCTTGATGTGTCTTTGTCTGGTTTTGGTATCAGGGTGATAATAGCTTCATTGAATGTATTTGGAAGGGTTTCCTCCTTTCCTATTTCATGGAATAATTTGAGGAGGACAGATATTAGTTCTTCTTTAAAGGTCTGGTAGAACTCTGCTGGGAATTCATTGGTTTTGGGCTTTTCTTTCTTGGTAGGCTTTTGATGGCTGCTTCATTTTCGGTACTTGAAATTGGTCGATTTAAATTTTCTCTATCCTCCTGGTTCACTTTGGGTAGTTGTATATCTCTAGGAATTTGTCAATGTCTTTGAGATTTTCTAGCTTGTTGAAGTATACATTTTCAAAATAGTTTCTGATTATAGTCTGCATTTCAGTAGTATCTATGGTGATGTTTCATTTTTTATTATGAAAGTTGATAATTTGCATTTTATCTCTCTTGGTTAGCTTGGCTAAGGATTTATCAATTTTGTTAATTTTTTTAAAGAATCAAATTTCTTTTGGTGGAAATACTGAGGATTGAACTCAGGGGCACTTGACCATCACTGAGCCATATCCACAGCCCTTTTTTTTTTTTTTTGTATTTTATTTAGAGACAAGGTCTTAATGAGTTGTTTAGCACCTCACTGTTGCTGAGGCTGGTTTCAAAATCATGATCCTATTTCCTCAGCTTCCCAAACTGCAGGGATTACAGGTGCCTGGCACCTGGAATTGCAGTTACCAGGGAGGCTGAACAGGAGAATTTCAGGTTCAAGACCAGCCTCAGCAAAAGTAAGATGCTAAGCAACTCAGTGAGACCCTGACTCTAAATAAAATACAAAATAGGACTGGGGATGTGGCTCAGTGGTCAAGAGCCCCTGAGTTCAAAATAAAAGAAGCCCCATTACCAACATAAAACAAAACAAAAGAAAATGCAACTTTTTGATTCATTGATTTTTTTAAGTCTCAATTTCATTGATTTCAGCTATGATTTTAATCATTTCTGCTCTTCTATTGATTTTTTGATTTGTTCTTTTTTTCCTTTGGCTTAGAGATATGACATTAGATTATTTATTTGGTGTCTTTCTATTCCTGTAATGTATGAGCTCAATGCTATGAACTTCCCTCTTAGAACCACCTTCATATGTCCCAAAGATTTTGATGTGTTATATCTATATTTTCATTTGCTTCTAAGTATTTTTTAATTTCACCCATGATTTCTTCTGATATCTAGTCATCATTCAATAGTGAACTATTTAGTCTCTAGGTGTTAAAGTAGTTTCTATTTTTTATCTTATTGTAGGTTTCTAATTCCATTTCATTATGATCTGATAAAATTCAGGGTATTATCTCTCTTTATGCTAAGAGTTGCTTTGTGACTGAAGATGTGGTCTGTTTTAGAAAATGTTTCATGTGCTGTTGAGTAGAAAGTGTATTCAGTCATTGATGAATGGAATACTCATCAATTTTAAGTCTAAATTATCAATTGTATTTCTTAGTTCTGTAGTTTCATTAGTTTTTGTTTAGAAGATCTGTCTAGTGCTGAGAGAGGTATGTTAAAGTCACCCAGTATTACTGTATTGTGGTCTATTTGATTCTTGATATTGAGAAGGGTTTATTTGATATACATAGATGCTCCATTTTGGGGGCATATATATTTACAATTTTTATTTCCTAGTGTTATATGATTATCTTAAGCAGTATGAAGTAATCTTTTTGGTCTCTTCTGATTAATTTTGGTTCAATGTCATCTTTACCTGATATGATAATAGAAACCCCCATTTGTTTGAGATCCATGTGAAGGATATTTTCTTTCCTATTCTTTTCCATTCAATCTGTGGATGTCTCTGCCTTTGAGGTGAGTCTCTTGGAGACAGCATATTGTTAGATATTGTTTTTTTTAATCCAGCATGCTAGCCTATCTCTTTTGATTGATGAGTTTAATCCAGTTATATCCAGTGTTATTATTGAGAAATATTTATTTCCTTTTATTTGATTTCCAGTTTTTAAGTTGAATAGATTTTTTTCTTGCTTGACTATTCTTACAGTGTAGTTTCTCCCTCTACTGGTTTTAATTTGTATTCTCCATTTCACTTCATGATATATTTTCTTGAGTATGTTTGGAAATGCAAGCTTTCTAGTTGTGAATTCTTTTAACTTTTATTTATTGTGGAAGTTTTTTTTATTTTGTCTTCAATTTTGAAGTTTAATTTTGTTGGATATAGTATTCTTGATTGTTATACATTTTTTTTTTTTTCAGAGTTTACTATACTATTCCAAGTTCTCCTAACTATAAGGGTCTGGGTTGAAATAGGAGCTGAGATCCAGATTGGTTTATCTCTAAATGTGAATAGTCATTTTTCTCTAGCAGCTTTGAAAATCTATCCCTTTTTTTATGTTAGGCGTTTTCATAATAATGTGACTTGGACTGGGTTTATTGAAAGTTTGTATATTTGAAGTCCTGTATTCCTTCTGTATTTGATTTTCCATTTCATTCTTACAGTTTGGGAAATTCTTGCATTACTTTAGTTTGTACTTCAGAGCTTTCATCTATCCCTATGAATTTTACATTTGGCCTTTTAATGTTATGCCATATTTCTTGAAAATTCTGATCATGGTCTCTTATTTTTTCCATAATCGATTTTATTTTCAACATTACATATTTTGTCTTCTTTGCCTGAAACTCTATCCTCCAAGTGGTCTAGACTATTCATAATGCTTTCCATCAAATTTCTAATTTGGTTTATTTATTCCTTCATCTTGAGGATTTCTGATTGATTCTTCTTCAGGATCTCTACCTCCATTCTAAAGTGATCTTTCACATCTTGTATTCTCTCTCTGATTTCATTCCCTACATAATTGTTTTCCCTCACAGATGAGTTTAACATTCACTTTATAAATTAATTCTCAGACATTTCCTCTACTGTGGTGTCAATGAAGTCTGTTGTTGAGACATTTGGAGTGGTTTGTTTCCCTTGCTTTTGTATATTGTTTGTGTGTCTACTCATCTATCCAAATGTATTTGAAGGAGCAGAGTTTCTACCCCATGAACTTCTAGTGGCCCTGATCATTTTCAGTACCTCACAGACTGGGGAAACCAAATAATAGTAACAACCTATATAACAATATATAACAATAAACTAAGTACTTGGTTTCTATTATGACATCTACAATGTTAATTTGCACAATAAACAGAATTGGTAGGACTAGCAATTTCCATCCGTAAGAAAAAACAGGTGATTGATATTATGTCTGGTATAAAATCAAACAATAGGTGATATCTTTGGCTTCCACAGTATGATTACTACAACACTATTGATGGGGGCTGGCATTGTATAAGCCAATTAGTGCTAAGAGATGTTTAGAATAGAGTTAGTTAAGAGGAAAGAATAAGAGATAGATCAGTAGAAAAGTATTTGCAATTTCAATAGGTGAATGGGGAAATGCAAAAGCTAAATAGAATGTGATAGTTATGGGAGGGAGGAGAAAAAATAGAAGAATTAAAGAGTAAAACATAGAACAATGGAATTTGGTGTTAGGAAGAAAAAAGAGAGAAAAGGAAACAAGGGGAACAGAATGGTAAAGAAAACAATACAAAACCAAACCAAAATATACTCATTAAAAACCATAACCCTCAAAAGAAAGAGCAAGGAAAAAGAACTACCTTGAAAAAAATGCTAGAAATGAGAACACAGAAATATATATGTATCCATGAATCATTCAGCACACACACAGAAAAAAGAATCTTAATTAAAAATGAAGGAGTCCTTTCCATTGCAGTGGACAAAAAAGTCAATGAGAATATATGTTCACTGCCTGGGTCCAACTGTCTTTCTTTGTTTCTTGTTGAGGTATGTACTGGTGTAAGAGTAAGGGCCATGAGATATCAAATCCTTTCTTCTTATTATATTGCTCACCAATATAATAAAAAGTTTTCTGTTTCCTTCTTGAGAGTAAGATGAAGCTAGGATAGGAAATACTGTCAGCTGTACTCCAGGGTGAAGCTGCAGCTTGGTTATGTGAGATGAGTTCCCATAGATGGCACTCTTTGGGGCAAGGCTGTGGTTTAGTGAAGCCCCAGGTGATTTGGGTGGCTAGTTATCTGAAAATATTAAATCAATGCACCTTTAAAGCCCCTCAGATGCCAATCTAGGTGGGACACTGTACCCACGGATCTCCCTAGGGAATCTTCCCAGGGATCCATTCATGGGAAGGGTAAGCCAGTCTCTCACTGCTTCTGTTGCTCATGGATACCACCCTTCATGACCTTCTGTGCTCTGTCCCCAAACACAGTCACATCTTCCTTTTCAGCTTCCAGACCCCCTTCAGCAGGTCCTGAATCCTTCCCAGCCTTCTGGGTGCTGTTCTCTGAGTGCAGATACAATGGCCCATTCAGACTCCCAAACTGCTGGACTCAAAAGGGTGAGGGAGACCAAGTCTCTCCATCCTCCTTAACTTGTATTTTCCAGGCAAAATACTCTCCTTGCCTAACTTATTCCATATTTTGCTAATCTTAATCTAGGTCACTGGGCAGTTATCTGCCTGGATTGTGTATTGGAATTAGTCTGTTTTCCCAGGTCCGAGTTCTCTGTTCCTATATATCTGGCTGAATGCCACAGTGTTGTCGGCTCAAGATGGTTTCTATCTCTGCTCCCTACAGATGATTGTGAAACCTGGGGCACCTTTCATGTACCAATTTATGGTGCCTAAACTCTCTGGATCAGTCTAGGGTAGGTTGCTCCTCTGATCTCAGGATTTTCCATGCTCAGACTGTCCTTAGTATTTTTGCCTTATTTTTCCTTTTGAGCCAATTCCACTGTTCCCACTAGCAGCTCAACTTAATTTTTGTCCCTTTTCCTTGTTTAATGCACCCAAAATTTCTAACTCTTGAAGGCACTCCTAGCTGTCTAGTATTGCATTTTAATGAAATCCCTTTCCCCCATCTTGCAGAGAAACAGTATTCCTATTGCTTGAATCCTAGGACGCTGAGCTACAAGAATCACTGCTTCTCTCTAGTCCACCACCTTTCCACTTCTTAATGCTCTTTAAGCTAAAATATATCTAAGATACAATTAAGAAAAAGCTAAATTTCAATGAAAATATCATGCCTCTATTACAATATTATCTTAAAGATGATTGGAAAAATCTCAGAATACAAAAGTAAGTTCAGGATATAAAGAGTTATAGAAGTAGACTAGTTATCTGATAAAATTTTAAATATTTGCATAAGAATACAGAAAATTGAACATACTGCATGTATAAGAGTATATGATGAAAAACTATATAAAAAATAATGGAGGAGAGGTTAAAATTGATGAATCCTAAATCTGAACCGAATTAGTCATTTCAAAAATTTAAATACCAAGTATATCATTAAAGTTAAAAATTAACAGAAGAGAATATTCTCTCATTCTCATTCATATATGTTTGTATACATACTACTAATATGTTTATTATATCACACAAGGAAACACATAAAATTTAATATTAATACTATGAGTGGTGCTAGGAATAAGGACAGTGAAAATGTTTTCCTTTTTGAAAATTTTCTTTTTTGTATGTGTGTCTTTTAAAATCTGTTTATTAATTGCACTTTTTTTACAGACTGCATTTTGATTCATTGTACACAAAGGGGTACATCATTTTATTTCTATGGTTGGGCATGATGTAGATTCATACCATTCATGTAATCATACATGTACCTAGGGTAATAATGTCTATCTCATTTTAAAATACTATTTGCATTTAATTTATTTTACCAAGAAAAAATTTTGTTTATTGTAAATAAGTTCAAGAAATGAAATAGCTCAGGACACACAGAAAGTAGAAAATCGAATTTTGGGTAGAAGTAGAATACAAAGGAGAGCCAAAATTAATGTCTGGGAGTAGGTAGGAGATGGAACAACTTAAAATCTTAAACATTGGGAAGGTTAGAATAAGAAGAATGTGTCTCTGTGGAAACATGGTACATATCTGGTTTACAAATGACTAGAGGCATAAATGATGATTAAAATAATAGGAGAAGGTACAATTCCATTAATGGAAGGAAAAATGCAATAAAGGGGTGGAAGTGGAAAAAATGAGCAAAAATATGTCCAAGAGGAAAAGCATATAATTTTAAATAGAATGTTTTTATTTTACTATTATGTTAATAAATATTTTCATTTTAGTTATATTTAATTGCGAACTGATAATTATATATGTACATGAAATTGGATATATTGTTTTGATATAAGTTTACAGGAATGATTAAGTCAGGCTTATTAACACATCCATTACCTCATGTACCAATTTTGTGTGTGTGTGTGGTAGAAACATTTTAAATCTACTTTGAAAGCAATTTTGAAATATACAGTGCTTTATTAATTACTATTGCCATCATTCTATGCAACTGACACTACAAACTAAGAATAGGGTATGTCAGCCATAGACTAGATATGATTACATTGAATTTACCTTTAAAGAGCCTATTAGACTGGATTACAAAGATAAACTATGGCTGTGGGTGCAGCTCAATGGCAGAGCATCTGGATTCAATTCTCAACACTCCTATTCCCCAAATAGGTTAAAATGTAGTTTTATACAGTTCACCATAGGTGTAGATAAAAATAAGATATAGTATATCATATTTTGTGTATGCCGTGTATATTCCAAATATATTATATATATGAGGTAACAGTAAAAGATCAGAAATCAAGATCAAGGTTGGAAAAGAAGACAAGATGGAATGGTAATAGGAATATTAATTAAAATCAAACAATCAGGAGTAACACTTTATATATATTAAGACTAACACAAAAAGAAAACTATCACTTTATGTAATATTAAAATTAAAAAGCAAGAACATATTCCTATTAATTGGTGTTCAGTAGAATAAATAACAGCTAAAGAAATAAAGCAAATAAAATTAGAAAGGGAATAATGTGTTGCAGTGGGAAATTCCAATATACCTCTTTGAGAATTAGACAGTTATAGATAATACAATATTTTTTTAATTAAAAAGACAGTGAAACACTAAAATCTATGAACAAAGTATTTAACCAATAAATATATAGTCCACCACCCATAGAATAATGAATTTTTTTCTCATGTCTATTAAACATTTGCAAAAATTAATCACATCATTGACAACAAAGAAAACCCTAATTAATTTTTTAAAGTAAAGATAGTACAGACTATGTTATCTTGATTAAATCAGTATAGTTAGAAATAAATAAACAAAAGATTATTAATACATTGAAACCCAGTCACTGCTCAAAGATAAAATTAAAAGCAAAGTTCCTATTGAGAAACTTATGAATAGAAAGCCTGTGCAAATTAAACTTGACTACACTGAAATAAATATATAAATTTATAGCTTAAATACTTTCTATGGGAATGAATGAATGAAATATACTAAATATTTTTTAATTTAATTTTTCTGAGCTTTACCCTAAACTACCATTTCTTCTTTATATTTTAATGTCTACCATAAAGAATCCTCGGAGCTATGCTGCCATAGGTCTGTAGGATAACTTTGGGGAAAACAAAAAGTAAGTACCACAGCAAGACTTTGTGGGTGATTCAACAAAGAAACCCCAGAACTTAGTGCTATGGACAATGTACACATATTTGTTGAGTGAAAATAGTATACTTGAGTTGAAAGTTGAGGATATAATGCTACGGATGAATTATAAGTTAGATATATTTATGGTGACTTTTACAAGAGGAAATTTAGGTTATACCATGTAAAAGACATCTGGAACGAGGCAGGCCAGCCTCACGGCTGGCTTAGTTCTACTCCTTTGAGTACTCAGGTACGCTCAGGTCTCTTTTGAGAGCCTTCCCTGCAGGGTGTTGCTTGAGCTCATGGTCCACAATAGCAATAGGAGATATATTCTTCATATCCAGATACTAGCAGAAGGAACAAGAAGGGACAAAAGTAACTGCTAGTTGTCTTTTACGGAAGGTTCTGGGATTCCTAACACTTCTGCTTATATTTTTCTATCCCTATCCTTAGTTATAAGAAGGACTGGGAAAGATACTCTTCACTCTGAGTGGTATCTCCATGCTCTAATTTGATGGTTCCACAACTTTGGAAGAACAGGTGAGTGGACATTTGAGACAGTTACTAGTCCCATAGTGGTAATTATACATATCCAATTTTTAAATAAAAATGATTAAACATGCATATGTTTAAGTCTTGTTAAACATTCATCTCCATAAAAATAAAATTACCAAAAAGAGAAAATACTGAAATTTAAGACATGCTGTTTTAATTCAATTCTCTAGTAAGCTGAAGGAAAAACAATGGAGATCATCATAGAGTGCAGAAGATTACTCTTAGCTTAGGGCTGTCCAATTCCTAAAAGAAACTTATCTATTTTGATTTTTGATAAATTATATTACTAAAATATGATTACTTTTATGTAGCCTTAAATAAAATCAATGTTGAATGAGAGAATCTTAGGAAAATATTAAAAACCCAAAGCATAATTCATAGATACATTTGGCTGAATTCAAAACATATATTGCACAGATGTTACAAACTCAATAAGAACTTGGACCTTAACCATGATGAGAGACTTCTAGATTCCCTCTTTTAATTAATGTCTAGTGAATGAGGATTCATGAGTTGAAGATATTGTCTATCAGTTACCAAGGACTTAAACCAAACACACTCAGTTCAATCTATAGAGACAAATTTGAACTTTGTCCCAGCCTTATTTGTACTTGGAAAGAAGATCATTCATTGGTAGAAGGCCAGAGGGAAAAATACAAGATAAACATAATTCATTGAATTGTCCATAATTATTGGGATGACCTGCCACCCGAACCATTGGGAGTTAAACCTAAAAAACTGGCTACAGAGTACCTACAAGAGTATTAAAGAATGCATGGTTGGTAACTATCAGCAGACAGCATTCATTAGTGTTTTGAAAACAAAGGTTATTCTCATCTCCTGCATTGGTACCAGGGAAAATTACAGAGGAAATAAGTTGTTTTAAAATTACTTGATACGAAAAATGGAATCCTGAATGGCACAGGACTCGGGATCAGACGGGTTCAATTTTTAATAAATTGTATCAGGCTACAATAAATTATAACAATGTGTTACACTTCTAAAAGTGCCTTTATCAAAAGAATCATGATTTTCTCACAAGGCAATGAAATTTTAACATGAAAATACCTAGGGTCTATGAATAAAACACAAAGATTATTAGAGATCATAATTACTAGCATTATCACCCACACTGCTAATTATAATGATATATAGTTTTAAAAGATTCCCATAAATCAGTACTACTGATTGATAATTTTAAATAAAAAGTTCATGGGAACTATAAAAAGAGTCTGAATAATAGCAAGGGGGACTCAAGATGGGTCTTCTCACCAAGCAGAACAGAATGGTGAAGAAAAGGTACTTGAAGTGGCTGATGAGTTGGAAGCAGAGAAATGATGAAGTGAGGACCATGTACTCCCAACACTAGATACGCCTTAGAGCAGAGAACACTAGGTTTGGATCTCTTAAAAAGCAGAATCAACACATATAAATATGTACAAATGCTTCCTTTTGTCTTTTGTTTAAAGTTAAGCTGAGAAATTTATTCACCTCTAACGTGAATAAACTATGAAAGAAATCAAATAAATGTAGTGCTTATCTTTAACAACATCTGACTTCTTATGTGCATACGGAGTATTAGGACAGGACCTGCTAGCACTAATTCAAATCAGAAGTGACAGAAAAAGGTACATCTTAGTGCAAATGCTTATAAGTAACAAATGCTGGGGTGAATGCATACCCATGGTAAGAGTTTGATTTTAGAACACGACAGAGAATTTAACCAGGGGGTCCCAAACAACAGCTAGAGGATTTTACTTCTTTAAAACTTTGCAGAATGTTTTTGTACTTTACCCCTTGATATTAGAACTACGACAGGTTTAAATATTAGGAGTTTTTTTCTTCTTATCTTAAAAGTTCCAGTTCTTCCATGATCCTGTGACTTTGTGTTTTTGTGCACTGGGTTCCTTTGACCTGCAAGTTCTTTTTTCCTTTGTTTGGTAGCTAGTTAATGCCCTCTCATACTTCAAAAATCATTTTATTAGGAAATTACCTCTCCCATAAAGCCCTATCATGCCCTGCCCTCTTTGTTGCCATAGTACCCTGCAATTCGCTCTATGGGAGTACTCATCATATGTGATAGTAGCTGTTTATAGTTAGAGCAAATAATTGGTGTTCATCTGACTCTCGTAGAACTCTTTGCCCTTCCTATATGTGCCTCTAAAGGATTCTTTGTTTCACATAGAAGGTCCTTGAGCTGTGGAGTCGCTTTGCTCTCAGAGATAAATTCTTAGAAATCATTGAAATTCTTCTCCAACTCATTGACTTTTAGACCATTAATGACCGGTGTGGGCTAAGAAAGCCCTGCTCCTTTGCTCCAGTTGGGACAGATTCTGAACCATAATTTACAGTCCATTATTCCTTTGCTGTACTAACTGCTTAAAATCACATCCTTACCCTCTTCTTCCCTTTCCTTTCCTGCATTCTTGCTTTATTAGCAGTTTCTCCAAAGAACACTTCCTTAATAAAACTACTAACACCTGAATCTTCTTCTCGACCTCTCTTTCTAAGAAACCAGTCCTAAAATACTATCCTTTGCCTTAATAAGCTGTAAGCTCATTATGGCTAGGACTGTTCTTGATCTTGGTATCTCTAGTCCAAATAACCAAACTGAAATGGAAATCAGTATCAAAATCACTGCTGCTGGAATGAATTCCTAGTAATATAATTCTGACAATTCAAGTATAAATTAGACGAAATAGCACTCCACAAAGCACCCACAATGTAATGAATTTCAGTTAATTTGAGATGTTAATCTTTTGACACATACTTCTTTAAGTGAGAGTGGAGTCTATTTATCTGTTTTCAATTTGGAATATACAGGGGGATTTTTTGTTAATCCATCTAAATATATTCCTATATGTATAAAAAATTATAGAACTGGTTGGAGTTAGTGAAAATATCAAGTGATTGCTTCCTAGTATTAAATTTTTATTAAATTAGCAATTATCAGTATAAGCTACAACTAATAAAATTTTATAAATGAAAAATGGAATTAATAAAGATAAATTAATTCAAGAGAACTGGGTTTTTTAGTGGAAAAATGAAAACAAATACCAAAGGATAGGTGATATGCATCATGAATAGACTACTAAATCAAGGGAGTGCATATATCTGGTATAAAAGAATATCAGATAATGTGGTAAATGAATTTAAATACTGAAATGCAAACATTTGGCTTCATTTTTGTCATAACCTATATTTTAAAGAATTAAACTGTGGTGCATAAGCTGTAGATGAACAGGAAAAATGTCAAAGATACTCTGCCAGCTCTCCACCAAGTAAATGGAAGGAGGTGCTTTGCTGCCTCCTCCCAGGCCACCCCTGTTGGGCCCCTTGCTGGTTCCTATTCACCTCTCTCACCTCTGATGTTTGAGTGCCTGACAGCGCTACCATTTACACTTATTCCCACAGTCTTCCCAACAAATACTTTAGTACTTTAAATATCATTTACATAATGATTATTCCTAAATTAGAGTTACAGTACAGACTTCTGTCCACCAACTGTCTGTCCTTTCCCATATAACACATCCATCACAAACTCTTGAACTCCCCTCCAAACCAACCCTCCCACTCTTTCCTAACTCAATCCTGGCATTTCCATCTTTCCAATCATTCAAACCCCAATTTTTACAGTCCACCTCATGAAAAGAAAATGGGAATCATAAAATCACATTATTCATCTTTTTTTTTCTTTTTTAATTTGTTCTACTTAGTTGTACATGACAGTAGAATGCATTTATATATTTTGATAAATCATACATAAATTAAGTATAATTTCTTATTTTTCTGATTATACATGTAGTAGGATCATATCAGTTATGGAGTCATATATGTACATGAGATAATAATGTCTATTTCCCTCTACCATCCTTCCTATTTTTAAAATGTAAAAAGAAAGCATACTGGATTAGTGATAGATTTTAAAATGGGTTTTATATCTTAAGAAGTATTAATATTGTCAGTTACTCAATCTTCGTGTTTGTCAGGAGATCCCAAGACCACACGTAGGTTCAGTGATTCACAGAGGACTCTTGGGATTCATTATAAAATCATCATCATGACTTTGATATATTACAGTGAAAGGATATAAGCAAAATTAACAAAAAAATAAATCTATCGAGGGAAAAGCTTGAAGGAAAAAGGACACAAGCTTTCAGGAATCTCCTCCCAATAGAGTCACACAGGATGTGTTTAGTTCTGTAAGCATTGAAGTATGATATCTCTTATGACATGCTGTCTACCAGCAAAGCTCATTAGAGACACCATATCCAAGTTTTTCACTGGCCACTGGTCACTTAGGCACCCTTTAGCAAATATCAAAATTCAAGCATCCTGAAAGTAAAGCAAGTGTTCAGTATAAATCCTATTATTAAAAAAAAAAAAAAAAAAAAAAAAAAAAAACTATTTAGAAACAGTGAGACACTCCTACCAGTTAGTAAAAACCTTATTGAAGTTATTGAAGTTCAAATTCCCAGATTCCAGCCAAAAGTCAACCTTGCAAATGGACTTTCCTAAGGATAGCATCCTCAGGCCTACTAGGTTAACTTTTTTCTGCACGTGTGTATATCATGTAACCAGAAGTATTGAGTGCATTGTGGATACATTTCTTAAAAGAGAATGGAAGAGACCTATTTATTTATTTTCTTTACTTCATTGTTTCCTGAAATTGAATGTAATAGGGTCACGGGATCTTGGTTACTCAGCTTTTCTTTGCTGTAACCAAAAAACCTGATAAGAACAATTTAGAGGAGGTAATTTTGGTTTCAGAGGTCTCAATACATGGTTGACTGACTCCATATCTCTAGGTCTAAGATGTGATAGAAGGATGATAGAGGAAAGATATTCAGTTAAGTGCAACCAGGAAGGGGGGGGGGGCAGAGAGAGAAAGAGAGAGAGAGAGAGAGAGAATCAGGCAAAAGATACAGTCCAAAGACATGACCCCAGTGATTTACCTCCTCCAGCCATGCCCTATAAGCCTAGAGTTACCATTTACTAGTCTATTCAAATTATTAGTTCATCAAATGGATTGATTAATCCTGTAATGAAGTTCCAGCTCTCATAATCTACTTATTTCGCCTCTGAATATTCCTTAAATACTTAACACATGAGCTTTTGAGGGAATACTCTAAGTTCAAACCATAATAGGTTCCACCTCAAGTTCAAACCATAATAGGATCCATCTTAAGTTCTGGGTCAACTCCAAAGTAGAAGTCATACATTATGGATAGATCCCTGATGATGTCATGAAGCAACCATACCATCTCGATATTCTCTACAACTAGACTCTTCCTGGGAGACAGAATTCATACCTATATTGTTTTAGTTACTATTTTTTTTTTCTGTATCCAGCAATTAGCAGTTGAAAATCATGTCATGAAAAATGCAAGTAAAACATCAGAAATACATTTCTAACATGTGAAGATTCTATGAATAAAAGATTTGCTTTGTTTAGAAAATGAAAAATAATGAAAGTAATGCTCTTGGAGAAATAACTAGAAGTAATAAAAGAAATAAAAGAAACTGCATGCATGGAAATGCTATATTAAACCACCTAAAGGATTCGAGTAGTACCTTATGAAGGAAGAATAAACTATTGGCTAAAAAACTGGTCCTTTAATAACTTACAATGTAATATCACAATTTAATCATCAATATCTCATTTATATGTTAGGAAGGTGCTATGGTGATATACAGAATATTCTAAATTCTTTTTTTTAAATCATGTAAGTGAATAAATGCAGGTGGAATTCAAGTTCTAATATAATGATTCTTCTAGAACTTTTAAAAGTCTTCCTTGATTTAAATTTAGCACTTTTATACTTGTTTATCAATAATGATTGACCACAAAATTTACAAAGCAAGGATTTTTCTTGATTGTTAAGGCTGAATATCTCCATCTTCTCCTTATGGGATTCTTATGGGAATGCTTTCACCATCATTCTTAATTTTGTTGTAAGTGAAGCAGTAATTTCTTTAGTTCTTTTTACAATAGCATATAATCTAAATTAACAGTATTGCAGATGATGCAGAATATTAGAAATAGAAGAAAAAATAAATTTCTCTATTCTGTCCACTCCAAGAGAGCAATGTACTAAAGTTGTTTTTACATTTATTTATAAGGTAACCAAATAAACTCCTGCCATTTAATGGATTTTAGACTTGAAAAGTGTTTGTATATATGACATTCTATTACTCTACTAACAAATTTAGCCAGATTGTACCAAATGAGTAATGCAATGCAATTGTATTTCATGTTTTCCAAAACTTCATCTAAAATACTTCCAAAGGGACATTAAATTGGCCAAAGATATATTTTACAGTGAATCATTTGTCTGTCTGCATTTTTCTGGGCACCTAGAACCGGAAAGACAATTAATATCCACAATTCCTATTGTTTTCATTCTCAGGACTTCTGGGAAGATCTTTATATTTGCTTCCAAAATATGTGAACACCTTTCAGAAAAACAAGCAAAACAAAAGCTCACTTTATGGGCACCTTGAAACCCTTGGAGGTATAAAAAACTTTTATATTTAACCGTCAGCTTTTAAACTCCATTCAACATCCAAGTGATCAAAAACTATCAACAAGAAGATAAGTAAAACTAAACTGAGGGATAAGAAATATTGTCCATGAAACAGTACTACTTTAAATGTTCATTTAAGTGGCCTAATTTCAGACCACTGGATAGTAACAGTATGCTATTCCTGAACACATTTGAAATATCTTAACCAACTAGATTAATGCCTGGGTTAAATATTGCAAGAATTTATATTTAACGTGTTTCAATTTTGAAAAAAGTTTAGAAAGAGAAAAAATGAGCAATAGTCCTGTGTTGGATTCTCTACTACTCACTTTTGCATAGCTGTCTTCATACAAATCCTACCAGCTAATATTGTGATGCTAAATTTGTAGATGACTAAACTGAGATTCAGAAAGATTAACCTTTTAGAGATCACATAATTAGTAGTGGCTCCAACATTCTAACAATCATCACATATATTTGCTAAGGCGAACGCTTTATTAATGTATCCCCATTTAATCTTCAAAAAATAATGTTGTTTAATTACCATATTCCCACTTACAGTTGAGTAAACTGATGCTTCAGCGGAAAAATGATTTTCTCATCACTAGCATATAGGGATGGGAGCCCACTCTTTGAATCCAGAGCTTATGCTCAGTCTTACTCTTGGTATTAAGAGAAACTGACTTTGGTGGCTTTAATATTGTTCCCTAAGAACAAGTGAAAATAGATGGCTATGCTTTAATTCTACATAAAGAGAGCATACATTATTAAACTTTACTGAGCCATTATAAAACTTCCTATACATATTTTTATTTCTATAAAATTATGCTTCCCAAATGAAATGGAGATGAAGAATGAAACACAAATTATCCTGTATTGTATTACCTGGGATTCTTGGGTGACTATTCCTGGGACAGGAAAAATATTAAGAAAAGGAACTTGAACCTGTAACCTGGGCAAAGAAAGAGGAAGATGGGGGAATTTGAAAGTTAAAAGAGAAAGGTATGTAAGAGAAGTCTTCATAAAACAGATTGTTTTTCACAAAAAAATAGGGAATTGATAGGATGTAATCTTCAACTCCCTGGTAGTTTCAACATATACTCATTAGCAAGTTAGAGACTATAACTTTTGTTCAGATGTGGTAAGGATCAAATGCTTTATAGGGTGGTAGATGTATAAGAAAGTTCTTCATACAATTGCCTGTCAAGACCACAGGATACGGTCCATCAGTTACTCACATGCCTTCAACTTTTGACTAAGATGTCTTCTTGCAATTCAGAGTACAAAAAACAAACAAACAAACAAAAAACGACGTTTACCAGACTCCATTGCATTAGTGTTACAAATGTGAATCTATAAATAAGAGTTCTGAATTTGCTGAGTACAGTGACATACACCCATAAACCCAGCTACTGGGAGGCTGAGGCAGGAGAATCTCAAGTTCACGGTCAGCCTGAGGAATTTAGCAAGACACTGTCTCTAAATAAACAAATAAATAAATAATGGCTGGGGATATAGCTCAGTACTTAAATCCCCACTACCTAAATAAATAAATAAATAGAATCAGAATCAAATTAAGTCAGAAGGGAAGACTTATATTTTGTGAGGAATCAATTTTTGCAGATGTAAGTCTTAGTGTACTTGGTTAAGAAACAGAACCAAGAGCTATAGCAGGAGCTTATTAATCCCTCAGTCAAAGCTACAGTACATTTTTCTTGCCCCACTGATTGGGAGAGTTACTTTGTGATTTTAACAGAAGAAGCAGCTTCCTTGATGGGCATGTGCTATGGTATTATTCTGGGTGTTATTCCTGCAGGCACACACAGCGTTAGGGCCTTAACTTGCAGCCTTTACAATAAACATTGTAATGGACTAATTACCTAGATTAATACCTTTATGCCCAAGCAAGTAGAATTTATTCTGTTATCTGCAACCAACTGAATCCTGACTAAACACCCTGTCCCCCTTACTTTCACCTGCCCTCTATCAAGTTTACCTTCAAAGTCAGGTCTCCTGGAATAAAAGTGCAACGTCAGCACTCCTGTGCCACTTCTCGACCTCCATTCTCCAAATGCATGCTGCTCTTGGAATTACTTGTGCTCCCTATAACCTGGTACTATAATTGCAGAAAAACACCATAAAATCTAACTGATATATTAACAGAAAAATCTTTGCTATTTAAGTATTACCTGTGAATCTGGGAGTTTAAATGATGGGTTTTTTGTTTTTTTTTTTTTTGATGAAGTTATTTTAATGGCAAGCAGAATAATGATGGAAAAATAAGAGAACTCTGGTACCTGAAGAAATAAGCGGCACCTTCAGCAGAGTACAAAGATCAGAAGTTACGTGAAGCTACGTGAAACATGCAGGAGCAGCTCTGCAAAATGCATAAGATTCAGTGTGTCTTCAACTGAAGGTAACCTCTATTATAAGTGCCATATCAGCATTTAAATTATCATGGTTCTTACATTTCCATAAAAAAGTTTAAAAATGAAGTTTAAAAATAAAAATTTTGCTGTTGATAATTATTACAAATTTCATCAATTCATATAAAGTTCTCACTGATATCTACAAAAACCCATGACTACTTCGTGTCTGATGAAAGATACATCTAGAATCAATACACTTCATAAGTGTAAAAGCACTGTGACATACTACACTATATATCAAGTAAGAACTAAATATAATTCTTATTACAGATTGACACATCATAATCTATGTAAAAAATGCATTACATATAAAAGATAAGATTTGTCTACCTCTCCTTACAAACTTAGTCTTCAAGTCAGCATGGGTAGGAACTATATATAATTTATATCAGTGTCATCTCTAATTTTTTAAAAGTCAGACTCTGCACTTCAGGCCTAGGTTGCCACTTGTTGCTGTTCTTCATGTCACATGGGATGAGTGAGTTGAGGGAGCAAGAACAAGGGCAGGGTAGGGGGATGAGCAATTCCATCTCCTGAAATTCAAACAAAAAATGCTGCCAGAACATGTTATAAAAATATTCTATACAATTTATATCAGAGCCATTTTAAGATAGCCTTGTCACATTTTTTTGTTAATTGTGAAAATTTTATTATGAGTGATGTTTAAGTATGCATTGAGTACATAAAGACCAACTAGGATTAAAGTAAGTGTAAACAGTGAATATACTGTATGCTGTACAAGATATACTGTAATTTGCTGTTTTAGCATCTGTATTTTGGTTTAAAGATATTATTACATGCAGATGTTAAGGGTTGGAAAAGTATAAATTTATTTTTAGAAATAATGAATATAAATTTGTTTTTGCTTGATTAAAATAGCTTATTCCTAAAAAAACAAAAGGGGGTTAAAAAAAACTTACATTTGTTTTAAAGTTTGTAAAAAGAATCATTCTATTTGGTTAACTAAAAGGCAGAAAGAATATTGACCTAACAGTCAGTTAGAATGATAAAATTCAGACCCGGATAGAAAAGTTTCTGAGAACTTTTCACTCTCACCCCAAGTGTGGGCAGGGGTTCAAACGTTTTCAAAATCATGAAGTAGGACCCCATCAATGTCTCACCAGTAGCTCTAGAACTTGAAGTCAGGTTCATTAGGGAAATAAAAATACCAAATGAAGCTTCTGGGCCTGAAGCTATGATTTCATCTACCTGAATATTTCAAAATAAAACCAATACACACAGCATTATAAAATATCTTATTTATATATCTATTCTTTTTACTAACTTTATTTTGTAGATATAGATAACAAAACCCCAAATCACACAGTAGAGATATAGTTAATCAGATAGTTACTGAATACTGTACCAGTTAAAAAAAATATATGAACATTTATATAAACCTACATATGTATGAAATATTTATACTACATATATTTTAGATCTTACATATAAACATATATGTATACATATATGAAACTCCAATCATAAATCTTCCAGTATACATAATTATTATAGACATCATTTATAATTATCAATTAAGGTTTGGACATAACTGAAACTTTAGTCAACCTTTAATGTTTTTCATATCTTGTATTCCTTAAGTAAATTAAATGATGAAGACCTAAGATATCATTATTATAAATGTATATCTACCTATGCTACTTGTATGCTTGATGCCCACGAAACCCTAAGATATAAAATATATTCAAATAGTCACTATTTTCATACAACAGTACATATTAAGGATACAAAACCAAGGAGAGATAAATTTTGAATTTAACAGGTAACAGGGAATGACACAGTTTCCAAAATACACTCATGACAAAAGGAAAAATATTTTGTCTCTCTCAATAAATTTATGTACTTACTATTTTAGGTAAGACACATTTAATACAATTCTCACTGCAAAACGAATAGAGTTTACATCAGCCTTCTTATGAATGGCAAATGCTAGAGTCATTGGGAAGGCACTGTATGATGGCTACACATTTTAATTTTCCCAAAACATCCTTGCAGTGGAAGTATTTACTTGATTTAGTCACTTCAACCAATTTCTGTGAATTTACATCATTGGTATAAATTTTTCGTAATTAAGAAATTCATGTTCATATGTATAAACATTTGAACATGTAATTATGATATCTAATTATATAATTGTAGCGTATTCTAAAATGATCAAAATCTTTATTTTTCTGATTTTAGGAGTGTATGATATTCATTAAGTACCTGAAAGGGAAAAGGATCAAACATTAGTTATAATATTGTTTATAAAATGGCTAATTTTTTAAAGTTAACTTCAGATTTGAGCAGGAAATGACATAATTATATGTTCATGATTATATGAACATGATTATGTGTTCATAATCATGTTCATATATTAACATGATTATATGTTCATATCAGGCCACAGAATGATTTTTCTTTATTATCTGTTATGGCATATCCAATAGCGATAGCTTACCATTCCTTGATTCACTCATTCAATAGATTAATTAATGATGCATTTATTATAAGTTTTGGTAGAGGGATATTTTTCTAAAAATCTTGGAATAATCATAGAAAAGAAAGTTTCCATATCTTTTGAAAGAGGAATTTGTGATTGTTTTGTTCATTTATTTATTTTAGAAAATCATATGAAGAACAGTGTGAATAACTGGTAGAAATTCAGATATTATAGGCAGAAGAAATCTTATAAACCTTTCTATTCTTCACAATCTTAGCTAAATGAATAGATTAATACCAGCTATCTTAGTCTGGATCCTTTAAAAAGAGGAGAGCTTAAGGCAAGGATTAGAGTATTGACATAGTCTTGGGAAATACAAGGCCAGAAAATGAGGATGTGGGAAACAATGTAAGAGGAATAATTTTGGGAAGGAATGATACAAGTCAGTGTGAAGTGTGTCTTGCTTGTGATATGCCTTTCTTCTGCATGCAGAGTTATCATAAAGGTTGGCCGAGAGAAAATCTACTTCCATTGCAGCTCTCTAATGGAAGAAACAAAAAGAAATTAATCTGTGTTATCCATTCCTGTTTCCTATTTACTTAAATTTATTCCACTAAGAACTAACTGTCCCATATGTCTGAGCTTCTTCACTTGACTTCCCAGTGCCTGCTCTGAAAACCATATCTGAAAGTCTAAAGATATCTTTGAAAATCAAGGACATGATCATTACCAGAGACTGGGCCAAGAGTCCAGAAAAAAAGAGAGCAGAGAGTGAACAGTGTGATCAGAGAACATGGGATTATAAGAGAAGAATCCACTATACAAGATAAGAGTTCCAAAGATCAAAGATCACAGTCCTAAAAGAAGGTTTAGTAGGAGAGGTTTAGATGCAGTTTGCATTTGAGGAAATTCATGAGAGGACAAAAGTGATGGAGGAAGTTGAGAGTCAAGTGCCATTTTTAATATATGAAAAAGTGTTCAACATCTCTAGTAATTAGAGAAATGCAAATTAAAACAACTCTAAGGTTTCATCTTACTCCAATTAAAATGGCTATTATCAAGAACACAATAATAGATGTTGGCATGGATGTGGGGAAAAAGGCACACTTTTACATTGCTGGTGGAGCTGCAAATTGGTGCAGTCATTCTGGAAAGCAGTGTGGAGAATCCTCAGTAAACCTGGAATGGACCCACCTTTTGACCCAGTTATCCCACTCCTCAGTTTATACCCAAAGGACTTAAAAGTAGCACACTACAGTAACGCAGGCCCATTAATGTTTATAGTAGCTCAATTCAAAATAGCTAGATTGTGGAACCAACCTAGGTTCCTTCAAGAATGAATGGATAAAGAAACTGTGGTGTATATACATAATGGAATATTATTCAGCCATAAAGAAGAATAATAGTATGGTATTTGCAGATAAATGGATGGAATTAGAGAATGTCATGCTAAGTGAAATAAGCCAATCCCAAAAATACCAAAGGCCAAATGTTTTCCCTGATAAATGAATGATGATATATACTGGGGATGGGGTGGGTGGGGAGTAAGAGAAAAATGGAGGAACTTTAGATTTTGTAGAAGGAAATGAGAGGGAGGGGGTATGAAAAATGTTGGAATGAGACATATCATTACCCTATGTACATGTATGATTACACGAATGGTGTGAATCTACATCATGTAAAACCACAGAAACGAAATGTACCCCATTTGTGAACAATTTATCAAAATGCAGTCTGTAAAAAATAAAAATAAATAATTAAAAAAAGAAAGAAATGCTAACTAGGCTACATAGTTTCTTTCAAAGGTAAGAATTGTTTAAACAAACAAACCAACCCTAATTTGGTTAATGATGTTTTCCCAAATGACCCCCCCCCCCAGTTTCTGAATAAAGATTGATGTTATTGTGATTGCTGTTGCCTTTAAGGATCACCATAAAAGATCGCCAAGTGAATAGATCACTTTGGTGCCTTCAGGGAGAGCATAAAAGGATTTTAGCAAAGTGAAAACTGCTCAATAATCAGTTAGTTTAAAAATGTTTAAAATGTTAACATACAACATCAGCTCCTAAATTAAAAAACAAAAAGCTAATTTTGAAGAAACTTTCCTTAATAGAGTCATAAAATATAAAGATAGTCACCAAGCAAAGGCATTTTTTAACTTTGTTTGCAAAATAACCCAACTTTGGGGAAACCTTACAAGGGACAAATTTAATATCTCCCTCTGACCCAGTTCTTAGAAATTTGTTATCACGTTATCTATTAATATAACATACTACTACAAATACCCTGAGTATGCAGTACTTATAATATTCAGGTTTCTATAAAAGTAGGTATTGCCTTTCTTAAAGTAAAGCAAATCTTCCCTTTCCCACAGTCCAAGTCTAATTTAGAAAGGCTTATTATTAATTCAGAATGTCAAAAAATCTGTTGCATAAAGAGGAGAGCTTTGCAAAGAAGGAAAAGAAAACCCTTATTTCTTGGGCCTGATCCAAAAAAGGTAAGGTCTTAAAATCTAAAGCAACTTAATTCCCTTTTTTTCTAAGTCAGATTAAGTAAATTGAAGAACTCTGGCATCACAAATTGATTTGTAATATTTCTAACTATTTTCTTTTAATGTGATCATTTGTTATACCTCCACACTCACCTGAGACAATATGGTAGAAATGATCCTGAATGAAGGTAGAGTTTGTAATGTGATTTTACAGGTAAAAATAATGTTTCTCCTCAGTTACTAAAACATAGGTAAAATGGAAGCAAATACAATATATTCTTTCTGGAATTGTCACAGATGATCACTTTGTAGTACAAAATTTTTTAAAAACCTAAGGTTTGTTAGGTAAATATCTCTGTTGATAGTATATGTGGAATTTTATGTCAAAAATTAGTATATTAAAACTATATATGTGTATATGGCACCCACCTTTCACCCAGTTCCTCAGACCAAAATTTTTCAATCATTATTCTGTCATTCTCATATCTAATTCCTCAAGAGAAACCTTCACTCAAATATATTTGATCTACTGACTTATACTACCTCTAGACAAAACTTCCCTTGTCATGTCACCAGCATCTCTTGACACAATTCAGCTTCCATGCTCAATCCCTCTAATCTATTTCCCAAACTGCAGCCCAAATGATCCTGCTGAAACCCAAGCCTCATTATGTCATCTGCTTCACCCTTCTTTGGCTTCCCATTCCCCATAGAATGAACTCAACCCCTTTTCACCAGTCTCTATATACTTCATGTCTCATCACTCACACTCTGTCATTGCACTCTGGCCAAACTGACGTTCCTTAAATACAACACTGTCCTCCTGCTTCAGGGCCTGCACCTTCTGTTCTTCCCTCTCCTTAAAACTCCAATCAACCCTATGCTTAAATGTCATTTCATCAGAGGAAGCTTCCTGGACCACTCTGTACACAATATTAGTAACTGTACTGTGGATCATCTTATCCACTTAAATTTTTTTCAGGACACTTATCAATACCAGAAACCAAAATGTGCATTTATTTTGTCTATTGCCTGTTTTTCTCTAAAAAACAGTATAAACTCTATGAGAGCTGAGATCTGGTGAGTCCTCCTTACCTCTTAATACTGCTGTGCTTCCTTACTACTCCCTACTCAGCCTTAGAAAGCAGAAAGGACTTCATCAATGCCCCATGCCATTCTGAGGAAAATCTGTATTAGTGCTCATAACTCCTCCTCCCCTCCAAAAAATAGGTTTCAGCAATAATGAAAATAAAAACATTATCAATTAAAATGTTTGTTGTTCAAATTACACAGAAGACCTCTCCAGATGTGGAAACATCATGTTTCCAAACAAACATTTTATTCAGAGATGAGCCTTTAGGAAGAGACTTGAAAACTCAGCAGTTTTAGGCAGAAAAGTAAATGAAAGAAAGTTCAGGGACCAAAAGGACACGTGTTCACTGACTTACATTGGATGATATAAAAACAAAATAAATCTCAACAGAAACAAACCAAAGGGGGGGGGGGGGACAGAAACAAAAACTAGTTTTTACTAAAAGATGATCAACCAAGATATCTGAAAATAACAAATAATTTAGGAAGATATTTTTCTGTTAATGGAAAGTAAAAATGAGC
The DNA here is from genome assembly GCF_902686455.1 of Sciurus vulgaris. Taxonomy (NCBI): domain Eukaryota; kingdom Metazoa; phylum Chordata; class Mammalia; order Rodentia; family Sciuridae; genus Sciurus; species Sciurus vulgaris. The sequence goes on along the minus strand of NC_136462.1, from coordinate 54,696,569 downwards.
CAAAAGCTAGAAAGTCCCAATCAGAAAGGAATACCTAAATTTTAATTGTAAATACATTGTGAACAGCTTTGTAACATTCATTTATTTTTCTACCAAAGACTCCATGACCAACATTTCTGTAGCAGAGACAGGTTTTTCCTGGATAACTATCAAGTATATATCATCTGCTACAAACTTGAGTGCCTTCAAAACTCTTATTATCCAAGTTTTACTGAGGGCTGAATATGAACCTCTCACCAACTGGGAAGAAAAAAGGCTTTTCCTGTGACTATGAGAACCCCAATCTTTGTGAAACCCCAAATTTATTAGAAAATGACCCTGATACATGCTTAATTAAGTTATGAAAAAACTCCTGTCATAAGGCTTTAGTTTCATGAAAGAATATCACTGAGTTGAGGAAAACTCTATTTTAATGATAAATATTTCAGTATAAGCTTCTACCTTATCATGTCTAATGTACATTACTATACATTGTATGAAATTATTTATAAATTGATGAGAAAATTAGTCATCTCAAAAATGTTTGCACAGAAAATGGCAGGTAATGTGCTTTGACTGATTTGATGTGAGACATAAAAGGCTTGTTTCATATAAAACAGACACCAGGCACACAATTTTGCTTGAAGAGGATTTTTGTTAATTTTTTAATATTGTAAAGAATTTCTCACCAAAATGTTACTTTATTATTACTTTTACAATCAAATGATAATGCATCTTAGGGAAAAAATATCTTCAATGCTTAATAAATCAGTTCATTCTAAATTAGATTATCTAATTGTCACTATTTTAAAATAAACACTTGATTGAGTCAGTGCTTTTGTTAATTTTTTTTCCACATATATTACATAGTATTACATCCTCATTTTTTTGAAATGATGGATTCTATATCAAAATTTACATTTTTAGGCATAATTTTTTTCTGATACTAAGTAGCAATAATTTTTTTTTTCTAAACATTTCAGTCCTTGAAAGAACTAAGGCACTTTCAGGGTTCTAACCTTGTCTCTCAAGTGTCTGATAAAACATAAAGTGATTTCACCAAAAATAATGGGAGGAGAGATGCTATTCTTGGTCAGGAACATTTTTCAAAAGGAGCATTGGTTTGGGGAGTATGTGAAGTCAGTGAACTTTCAATAAAATAGCAATCATCACAATAAAGAGGAAATGCATAATTATGAGATTTTAAGAAGCATGGTACATGTCAGCATCCCAAAGGGACCATGGAATGTGCCTATCTGTGTGGCCTTCCCCTGTGTGAGAGGGTACAAATCCAAGATGGAAAGTACTATGGTGTGGCAGTGGAGAGAAAAAGAAATATCCGAAAATAAGCCATAGGAATCATGGATGGAAACAAATTAATGATTATTGCTATGATGTAATATATGTTTTAGAATATGCTCAACTGAGAGGTTTGGGATAAAAATATCTTACTGAGAAAGGAACGTGTGAAGCTGAAACAGTGTGCTAAATTGCTGCTGCTCTTTCCTCATCTCCCAATTAGTGACAGCTTAGCCGACACTCTTGAAAGCAAATACCTGTAAGCAGGGTGGTGTCAGTTCATTATTCATACTTTATTGCCAATTATTTTAATCAGACTCTTTCTTCATACCTTCAGCTGAATCAGCTGAATTTAGGATATGTTATACATAGGAGAGTAAGAAAAGGAGTATGTGTGTGTAATTGCAGGAAATGGATTATTGGGAAGAAACCTGTCCTAATTATGTGTGTTGAAATCATTGAGGGTAAAGTTTCAAGATGGTGAACTAGAGGGTGGCTGCATTTCATGTTGCTCCAGAACTCAGGTTTCAAAAGAGGAGATATTGAGAGACTTGGGACCAACTCAAAGCCACCGGGTGAGTCTCTCCCGTTGGGGAGGTGTCCCGGATGGGGCAGTAGTCCCATAACGAAAGGAACTTTGTGAAGTAGAGTTGCCCAACGAGACACCCCTCCCCCTGCTGGAGCAGTGAACTTGGACAACTGGGAGCACCATAGAGGAGGCCGCTCCGCACAGCGCTTGGACTCGGAGCAACCACTGGGGCTCCAGGCGGCTGCCCAGACGAGGAGCTGCATGGCGAGCTGTTTGGACTCAGAGCAACTGATTCTGAACATGGGGGGGGGGCTGCCCAGAGGAGGAGGAGGAGGAGCGTGGAGGGTCACTTAGACTCGGAGTGACTGCATCAGGGCTACAGGTGGCTGCCCAGAGGAGGAGCTGCGCGGCGAGCTCTTTGGGCTCAGAGCGACTGCTCCTGAACACCGGGGCCTGCCTGGAGGAGGAGAAGAAGGAGCGAGGTGGGTCGCTTGCACTCAGAGTGACTGCACCAGAGCTCCGGGCGGCTGCCCAAAGGAGGAGGTGATTTGTTGTTTGGACTCAAAACGACCACTCCTGAACACCGGGGGGCTGCCCGGAGGAGGAGGAGGAGCACGGCGGGTCACTTGGACTCGGAGTGACTGCCCAGGGCCACGGGTGGTTGGCGGGAGGAGGAGGCACACAGTGAGTTGCTTGGACTCCTAGCGACCTCACCAGAACACCTAGCGGCTGCTGGGAGGAAGAGGCATGCGGCAGGTCACTGGGTCTGGGAGCGACTGTATGGGGCTCCAGGTGGCTGCTCAGAGGAGGGGCCGCATAGCCAGGCGAATAGGTGCAGAGCAGGGTCCCAGGACCTAGGAGGCTTTTTGGTGGAAGAGCCACACAGAGACAAGCTGAGGGGTGCAGCGAAGGTTCCAGGACTGTGGGCAGATTCTCTGAGGAGAGGCAGCCTAAGGAGATTCGTCTGCGAAGGGTGAGGCTCCCAGGCCCAGGAGGTAGGTCCAGGCTGCTGGGAACGTTGCACAGGAAGGCAGCCCAGCCCAGGTAGTAGTTGTGGATTGAGGGGAACCTCTAGGAGGGGAACTGACCAGCGAGACCTCCCCACCGGGTGAGTCTTCCCTGCCCGGTGAGGTTTTCCCACAAGGACAGTAAAATCAGAGACACAGGCCCAAACGGGCCTTGCCTCAGCCCGCAGCCTAGTTTCCCTTTGGATGACCATTGGTCAATAAGTGGAGGCACCTCTACCCACTAGCAGGGAATATACCCCATCTGAAGGCCACCACCCCTAGAGAGGCATCTTCCTTGTGGAGCACCATGCTATCAACTTCCTCCAAGACTTCAGCCTACTGAAGGCTAAGAGAGGATATACTAGAAATCTTCAGGGACATTATAAGTCAATAGAGGAAATCTGCAATATCTTAGCAATCCCCTGATACCTGAACAATATGAGAAAACAAGGGAAGAAAATGCCCCAAACAAATCTAGATGTTACATCAATAAAATCCAATGACAGCATGGCAGAAGAAATGACAGAAAAGGAGTTCAGAATGTACATAATTAAAATGATTAGGGAAGCAAACGATGAGATGAAAGAGCAAACGCAGGCACTGAATGATGAGATGAAAGAGCAAATGCAGGCATTGAATGATCATATTAATTGACAGTTAAAAGAGCAAATATAGGAAGCAAAAGATCATTTCAATAAAGAGTTAGAGATATTGAAAAAAAAACAAACAGAAATCCTTGAAATGAAGGAAGCAATAAACCAAATTAAGAACTCCATAGAAAGCATAACCAATAGGATAGAACACCTGGACGACAGAACCTCAGATATTGAAGACAAAATATTTAACCTTGAAAACAAAGTTGACTAAACAGAGAAGATGGTGAGAAATCATGAACAGAATCTCCAAGAACTATGGGATATCATGAAAAGGCCAAATTTAAGAATTATTGGGATTGAGGAGGCTTAGAGAAACAAACCAAAGGAATGAACAATCTAGTCAATGAAATAATATCAGAAAATTTCCCAAATCTGAAGAATGAAATGGAAAATCAAGTTCAAGAGGCTTATAGGACTCCAAAGACACAAAATTACAACAGACCCACACCAAGGCACATTATAATGAAAATATCTAACATAAAAAATAAAGACAGAATTTTAAAGGCTGTGAGAGAAAGAAAAGAACCAAATTACGTTCAGGGGGCAACCAATACGGATATCAGCAGATTTTTCAATCCAGACCCTAAAAGCTAGAAGGGCGTGGAACAACACTTACCAAGCCCTGAAAGAAAATGGATGCCAACCAAGAATCTTATACCCAGCAAAACTTACCTTCAAATTTGATGATGAAATAAAATCCTTTCATAATAAACAAAAGCTAAAAGAATTTACAAAAATAAAACCGGCATTACAGAATATTCTCAGCAAAATATTCCATGAGGAAGAGATGAAAAACAAAGAAGCAAATAGCAAATGGAGGAATTATCCTAAAGGAATTGTCAAATAAAGGAGGAACCAAGTCGTGCCAAGAAAATAAATAAATAAAATTTAAAAAATGAACCAAATGACTGGGAATACAAATCTTATCTCAATAATAACCCTGAATGTTAATGGCCTGAACTCATCAATCAAAAGACAGAGATTGGCAGATTGGATTAAAAAGAAAGATCCAGCAATATGTTGCATGCAAGAGACTCACCTCATAGAAAAAGATACCCATAGACTAAAGGTGAAAGATGGGGAAAAACATACCATGCACATGGACTCAGCAAAAAAGCTGTAGGTATCCATCCTCATTTCAGATAATGTGGACTTCAAGCCAAAGTTAGTCAAAAGGGATAAAGAAGGACATTTCATACTGCTTAAGGGAAGCATAAATCAGCAAGACATAACAATCATAAGCATCTATGCCCCAAACAGTGGCTCATCCATGTATGTCAAACAAATCCTTCTCAATTTCAGAAACCAAATAGACCATAACACAATAATACTAGGTGATTTTAACACACCTCTCTCACCATTGTACAGATCTTCCAAACAAAAATTGAACAAAGAAAACATAGATCTTGATAACACAATCAATAATTTAGACTTAACAGACATTTATAGAATGTACTATCCAACCAAGAGCGAATACACTTTCTTCTCAGCAGCACATGGATTCTTCTCTAAAATAGACCATATATTATGCCACAAAGCTAATGTTAGCAAATACAAGAAGCTACTACCTTGTATTCTATCAGATCATAATGGATTGAAGTTACAAATAAATGAAAGAGTAAAAAACAGAAACTACTCCAATACCTGGAGATTAAACAATATGCTATTATATGATGAATGGATAACAGAAGATATTAGGAAGGAAATTAAAAAATTCTTAGAGGTAAATGAGAACAAAGAAACATCATATCAAAATACTTGGGACACTATGAAAGCAGTACTTAGAGGAAAATTTATCTCATGGAGTGCATTCAATAAGAGAAGTAAAACTCAACAAATAAACAACCTAACACAACAGCTCAAAGCCCTAGAAAAAGAACAGACCAATACCAAAAGTAGTAGAAGACAGGAAATAGTTAAACTCAGAGCTGAAATCAACGATATTGAAACAAAAGAAACAATACAAAAAATTGACAAAATAAATAGTTGGTTCGTTGAAAAACTAAAATTGATAAACCCTTAGCCACACTAACAAAGATAAGACGAGAGAGAACCCAAATCACTAAAATTCGGAATGAACAAGGAAATATCACAACAGACAGGATTGAAATACAAAACATAATTAGAAGCTATTTTGAAAATCTATACTCCAACAAAACAGAAAATTTCAAAGACATCAGGTTTCTAGAACATACGAATTTCGTAAACTGAACAAGGAGGACATAAACAATTTAAATAGACCAATTTCAAGTAATGAAATAGAAGAAGTCATCAAAAGACTATCAATAAAGAAAAGTCTGGGATCAGATGGGTTTTCAGCCAAGTTCTACAAAACCTTTAAAGAAGAGCTCATTCCAATACTTCTCAAAGTATTCCATAAAATAGAAGAGGAGGGAACCCTCCCAAACTCATTCTATGAAGCCAATATCACCCTAATATCTAAACCAGACAGAGACACATCGAGGAAAGAAAATTTCAGACCAAAATCCTTAATGAACATAGACGCAAAAATTCTCAACAAAATTTTAGCAAATCGCATACAAAAATATATTAAAAAGCTAGTGTACCACGATCAAGTGGGTTTTATCCCAGGGATGCAAGGTTGGTTCAGCATCCAGAAATCAATAAATGTCATACACCATATCAACAGACTAAAAGTTAAGAATCACATGGTTATTTCAATAGATGCAGAAAAAGCATTTGATAAAATACAGCATCCCTTCATGCTCAAAACACTAGAAAAAATTGGGGTAGTGGGAACATTCCTTAACATTTTGAAAGCCATCTACGCTAAGCCCATGGCCAATATCATTCTAAATGGTGAAAAACTGAAAGCATTCCCCCTAAAAACTGGAACAAGGCAGGGATGCCCTCTTTCACCACTTCTATTCAACATTGTTCTTGAGACTCTAGCCAGAGCAATTAGACAAACCAAAGAAATTAAAGGGATACGAATTGGAAAAGAGGAACTCAAACTATCCCTGTTCGCTGATGACATGATTATATATTTAGAGGAACCTGGAAATTCCACCAGAAAACTCTTAGAACTCATAAGTGAATTCAGTAAAGTAGCAGGTTACAAGATCAATGCCCATAAATCTAATGCATTTTTATACATAAGCGATGAATCTTTGGAAAGAATAATTAGGTAAAACTACCCCATTCACAATAGCCTGGAAAAAAACAAAATACTTGGGAATTAATCTCACAAAAGGGGTGAAAGACCTCTACAATGAGAACTACAGAACACTAAAGAAAGAAATTAAAGAAAACCTTAGAAGATGGAATGATCTCCCATGTTCTCGGATAGGCAGAATTAATATTGTCAAAATGGCCATACTACCAAAAGTGCTATACAGATTCAATGCAATTCCAACTAAAATCCCAATGATGTACCTTACAGAAATAGAGCAAGCAATTATGAAATTCATCTGGAAGAAGAAGAAACCCATAATAGCTAAAGCAATCCTTAGCAGAAAGAGTGAAGCAGGGGGTATCGCAATATCAGATCTTCAACTCTACTACAAAGCAATAGTAACAAAAACAGCATGGTATTGGTACCAAAATAGACAGGTAGATCAATGGTACAAAATAGAGGACACAGACACAAACCCAAATAAATACAATTTTCTCATACTAGACAAAGGGGCCAAAAATATGCAATGGAGAAAAGATAGCCTCTTCAACAAATGGTGCTGGGAGAATTGGAAATCCATATGCAACAGAAGGAAACTAAACCCATATGTCTCACCATGCATGAAACTAAACTCAAAATCGATTAAAGACCTCGGAATCAGACCAGAGACCCTGCAGATTGTAGAAGAAAAAGTAGGTCCAGATCTTCAACATGTTGGCTTAGGACCAGACTTCCTCAACAGGACTCCCATAGCACAAGAAATAAAAGCAAGAATCAATAACTGGGATAGATTCAAACTAAAAAGCTTTCTCTTAGCAAAGGAAACTATCAGCAATGCGAAGAAAGAGCCTACAGAGTGGGAGAATATCGTTGCCAATCATACTTCAGATAGAGCACTAATCTCCAGAATCTATAAAGAACTCAAAAAATTCTACTCCAAGAATGCAAATAATCCAATCGATAAATGGGCTAAGGAAATGAACAGACACTTCACAGAAGAAGATCTACAAGCAATCAACAAACATATGGAAAAATGTTCAACATCTCTAGTAATAAGAGAAATGCAAATCAAAACCACCCTAAGATTCCATCTCATCCCAATTAGAATGGCGATTATCAAGAATACAAGCAACAACAGGTGTTGGTGAGGATGTGGGGAGAAAGGCACACTCATACATTGCTGGTGGGGCTGCAAATTAGTGCGGCCACTCTGGAAAGTAGTGTGGAGATTCCTTAGAAAACTTGGAATGGAACCACCATTTGACCCAGCTATTCCACTCCTTGGCCTATACCCAAAGGACTTAAAATCAGCATACTACAGAGATACAGCCACATCAATGTTCATAGCTGCTCAATGCACAATAGCCAGATTGTGGAACCAACCTAGATGTCCTTCAATTGATAAATGGATAAAGAAACTGTGATATCATATATATACACATACATATATATACGTATATATATACACACACACACACACACACACACACTGAAATATTACTCAGCCATAAAGAATGATAAAATTATGGCATTTGCAGGCAAATGGATGAAATTGAAGAATATCATGCTAAGTGAGATAAGCCAATCTCAAAAAACCAAAGGGTGAATGATCTTGCTAATAAGTGGATGATGACACATAATGGGGGGTGGGAGGGGTTAGTGTTAGGGTTAGAGTTAGGGTTAGGGAGGGGGGCAAGAATGGAGGAAGGAAGGGCTATATAGATTGAAAAGAGGGGTGGGAGGGTTGTGAGAAGGGAAAAAATAACAGAATGAATCAAACAACATTAGCCTATGTAAATTTATGATTACACAAATGGTATGACTTTACACCATGTACAAACAGAGAAACAACATGTATCCCATTTGTTCACAATAAAAAAAAAGAATTCAATAATTCCTTGAGGGTTTTAAAAATCCTCCTCACACTTAGAAGTGGATGCTAAGTCCAGGAGATGGGTTTTCAAAGTTGTCTGATATTGCAAGGCTGAATCTTTAAAATGCTACTTTAACAGTTCCTTAAAAGGGCTATAACTCAACTATTAGGCACCTAACTATCACCTGGGGTAGCAATTTAACAAAAACTGAGTCTGTTTTAAGGTTGGACTCACAATGACACTATTGTCTCATTCAGGCCCCTATTTTCCTTTCAGATAAATATGGAACCATCTGCACAATGCTTCTGTCTGTCTTCACAAAGGCATCCATCCAGTTCTAGAAAACCTTTCCCTATTAAAATGTTGATTCTTTTATAGATGAAAAGGGAAAAAAATTTTTAAAAGTTGAAAATAGCTTTCTATAATGATAGGTTTCAAATCCATGAACTCAAACAACTTATAGGTCAAAATGCTCCCCACAAATTACTTCTGTGCTAAACATGCACAGGCTGCTTTTCTTATCATTATCTCCTAAAATCTGCAGAACTATGTACATAGCACTTATATTGTAATATGCATTATAATCAATCTAGAGATGATTTAATGTATCTAGAAGGAAGTACATAGATTTTTCAAAAATATTATGTAATTTTTATATAAGGGATCTGAGAATTACCCAATTTTGATATATGGGACATGTTCTGGATCCAATCCCTCAAGGATACTGAGGGAGAACTATTTTGTTATTGATAGAGACAATCTTAGGTGCTTGTTTCTGTCCTTGAACCAGAGAATTAGCTAGATCTCCAGTATTTATTTGTGGCCCTACATATGTGTATGAATTCCTGAGGAGAGAAAGTAAAGAGTTTCCCCCAATTCCTGCATCTCCCACTTCTTCTCTGATTGACTGTCCTACCCTTGAGATGTTTCCTTATATCATAAAATACTAGCTCATAGTCTATGATTCTTCTTATTAGAGTACACATAATGTATAATATTCAAATTAGCAAAGCGATGGTTAACTACCAGAATATTTTTAGCTAGAACACCAACAAAACAAAACCAAATAACTATATCAGAATCCCTCTTCTACCATGAAACTACTTTGCAATCCTGAGGAAGTGACTATTTTTATTCTAATACTTTGTGTTCTACATGAGTAAAATGGAGACAATTTTACTCAATATGTAGGGCCATTGTTAAGGAAGAGTAACATAGTACATACAGAATTTAGATAGGAAATGTTTTTATTCGTCTTAGCATCTCTACTGCTTTCCTAGCAGTTGGTAAAATTTACTGTTTTCTTCCAGAACCTATTTCTAGTTTTCTTCTAGAATCTATTCCTACTACAGTTTATGTGTTAGTCCATTTTTTATCATTGTGACAAAATATCTGACAATAATAACTTAGAGAAGGGAAAGTTTATTTGTGTTCAGAGTTTCAGAGGTTCAGGCCATGGCCTGATGACTTCATTGTATTGGTCCAAGGTGAGACAAAACATCAAGGCAGAAGGGTGTAGAGGAAAGCTGCTCAGCGCATGAACAGATTGGAAGCAGAGAGAGTAAGCACAAGGAATCAGGGATAAATATAAGCCCCAAAGGCATGCCTTTAGTGACCTACTTCCTCTAGCCAAGTCCGACCTGCCTACAGTTGCCATCCAGTCAGTCCATTCAAATCATTAATCCAACAAATGGATCAATCCACTTAGGTAAGAGCTCTCGTAATCTAATAATTGCATTTCCGAACATTCCTCTATTAACAGGAGCTTTTGGGGACACCTCATATCCAAACCATATCAAGGTATTTCATTTAGAATAATTGTTCAGACTCTAACCCCATGCTCCACAAACTGGCAGTTCTGTTTTTTCAATAAATATGTAGTTACTAATGGTTTTGATGAAATATTGCCTTGCTTAGAGCATATTTCCCTCTTGGAGTCAAAACAAACTGTTTCATGCGGTGACTGGAGATCACGTAACAATGGAAACAGAACATACGTGTTATTGTTCTGCCTCTCTGTGTAGTTGCAGCATTATATTCTCTGGATCTCAGTTTACTAGCAGATAATAAAATCAGATGACCACTGCTGTTCTTTCCACTTTTATAGTTCTAAAATTGATGGTCTATAAAGAATGTTGAGGTCTTTCCATTGCTGGCACCTAACACACTTTCATTTGCTTCTGTGTCTGTCTTTCCCAAGACAGACTGCCTTTGAGGGCAGGCACTTATCTGTCTCATTAATTATTTTTCCCTATAGGCTAATAGAGTGCCTGACACATAGTAGGCTTTTAAATATTGTGGAACTATAATGAATGGGCTTAGTGAATGAACAAATGCCCAAGGTATTATAGTAGAAAATATAATGCAGTGCTATTAATTTTGGAATATTTAAATTCTATTCACCTTAAAGCAATGTCTTTTTAGTATATGTCAGACACTCTCTGTAACTAATTTTCTGTGAAACTAATTTTAGACTCCTGAAATTTTAATTTATATGGTGTCTATTTTCTACTAGACCTTCTTAGTTCTTTGAAGACCTTTCTGGCCTCTAGTGCCTAATATATTCTTTGGTTACACTCATTAGATTACTCAGAAAATGTTTATCCAAATAATCTCATTTATACATTGACAAATATAATCACCTTAATTCTTTAAAAATCTATTTTCCTTCTATTCTTTGAATTTGGTTCTTGTATTTGTATTGATACAGATTTTCAAAGTTTTATAAAATAGAGTCAAGCCTTCATGGCAAACATGTTGTTGCCTACGTTGTAGCATATAGACTAGTTAGCTATTTTAATGACATAACATCTTAATTAAGGTGTAGAAGATGCTATGTTGTGAAAATGTGGGCTTCAAATCTGCATATTTTATGAAAACATTATGCACATTCTAAAACAGTGTTTTGTTCCCTTGTTTCCTTATAAATAATTATGTTTACTGATAAAACAGAATAAACAAAAATGGCCTCTGACATTTGGGTGAGGATAAGAAGTAGAAGAAAAAATTTAAAAGACTGCAAGATATTAATGGATACAAATCAACTTTTACATAGAGATTTGCTATTAGCAGTGTCAGATATATAGATGTACTATTATATAATTTAACTTTTCTTAAACAAATAGTAAGACTAATTTACTCTTATTTGTTCCCCATGTGTCCCTCTTCATGTTTACAAAGTAAAAATTTAGTTGGGAGGTCAATTGGTACCAGACCTTCTATCCATTAAAAAACATGTTTAAGTTTCCCACCTTTACTTCTCAAAGAAATGAATACTGGGGCAAACTGTAAAGTGTGTGGTACAGGTTTCTTGTAATCTTATGATATTTCTTCAAATTCCTGAATAATACAGAGAAAATAAGGAAGGCCATTGATTTTTTTACAAGTGGATTTCTAAAGGATTTTTCCCTCTATGATTTTGTTCTAAATATCTAGTTATGAAGACTTTGTAAGTAGTATAAAGTTACAGAAAACATCCACTTTTCCCCCATAACTTTTACCAAAATTATGTATAATCTAGCAGCAAATGGTTTTAAGATTTCTTTTTTTAATACACATAGTACCCAAAGCCCTGGTTTAGTCAGCTATCACTGTGAAAAACAAAACCTGAAAAAGTCAATTTAAAAGAGGAAAGATTTGTTTTGACTCATGGTTTCAGGAATTTCAGTCCACAGTTGCTTGGTCTCATCACCATGGGCTTGTGGGAAGGTGAATATGATGGGAGGAACTTGTGTTGTGTGTTCCAGGGAGCAGGAGGAGGAGGGAGTGAAGTCCAGTATGCCCTTCATGGACACGCCCCCAGTGACCTGACTCCTCCAACTAGGCCCCACCTCCTCAAGTCTCTACCACCTCACAAGAACACCACCAGCTGGGGACCAAGTCTTGTATACATATAGGAGTCTTTGGGGGAAATTTCAGGTGGAAACTTGTAACGCCCTGTGAATACATTTTCTGCTTATCCAAAGGAATAAATTTCGATCATTTTAGCATATTGTATAATATTGTTGTCTATGAATTTAAGTAGCTTTTTTGTTTCTTCTAAGTTTTTCTGTTGGGGATTCCTTGTATGGGCTTTCCCTTGTGGAACATGGGTTTTAAGCTCCCCCAGTCTTGTCCAGACTCCTGGCATCCACCACAGACACAGAAATGGACAGATACAGACCATCCTCCAAATCCCTTAAATTCCTTAGTGGAGCTATAGCATAGTTTAATCAATTTGTAGTATTTAGAATTTTGATTGTTTGATTGTTAATATTTGTAGCTGAGTAGTTTAGGGTCTTTTGCAGTTTTTCTTTTCTTCCACCATTTTGAGGTTTCTTTGACGTAATACTGTTCTTGTTTTATACCTTTGTAATTAACGTTATATTAACTCTCCTGTCAAAGTGCTGATCTAAGTTTATACAAATATATTAGTACTTCATTTCCTCTTAAGAAATCCCTTCCTAGAGTTCCCGTTTTTTAATCTGGACTGGTTGCTTTCAGAAATAGCTGGACAGTGATCCATCATCACAGGGACTCCTTTTCAGTTGTTTCTCTCTTGTGTGTGTGTGTGTGTTTACATTATGGGAAAGTTCTTGACCTAAATTATTTGATTATTAATTTCAGTTTTATTCTTCATATTTTTCTGGAACTCATATGATGGTCCACAAATCCTTTTTTTTTTTTTTTCTTTTACCTCCTGATTTCCACTTCATTATCTGCTTTCTCTCCTTTCTGAGAGTTCTTTAATTCCATACTTCCTATTGAGATTTTTCTTCATATGTATCTGAACTTTAAATTCCAAAGCTCAGATGGTTTCATTTTTGCCTCCATCTTTCATTCTGGATGCTTTCCACAAACATCTATTGATCCATAGTTACATACTCATATTTAAAAGTAGAAGACTTAAAAGCTGATTGGAAATTCTGTGCCAGTGGATGGGATTTGTTAACTGTGATCTTCATTATATTATGAATAGTAGGTTGTTTTCCTGGGGATCTCTGATACCAGTAATTTTCGGATTCCCTTTTCCCACATTCTCATTTCATATCTTGAGGACTGATATGTTTCCAGCATTCTTGGTATGAAATTGCAGAAAGTTAGGGCAGAGCACAGAGAACTCAACTCCATCATGAAAATATTTGCTTTCTTACCTGATTTTAATTTAGTGTCCCTTTTCCTAGTCCGAGGTCATTTCATTTACCCTTTCCAACTGTAAAACCTTAATCTTAAGTCAGAATGTTGGGGGAGTGATCACTATGCAGAGGCCAGGAAACAGGATCTGGTTCTAATTTTTTTAAACAGAATTAGAATCCCACAGATTCTCCCAGAGTTTCAGTCTTGCCAACCATCTCCATTTTCAGATGCACCTGGTGCAGCAAGTTCAAGAGTCTAGTGCTAGGAAGTAGAGGCTTTATGCTGTAAATCATTTCTTCTCAGTTATAACAATGTTGGCTTTGAAGTCAGTTTTATTTTCCCCTCTGCTGACCAGCTGTCATTTATCTTCTAACAGTTTGTTTACTGAAGTCTCTTTCCCTATTCTGGTCATAATCTTTACAACTTTACAACAGTCTTAATGCACGTGGACAATCCATTATTTTTAACTGGGTTTTAAAATACTATATTATTCTATATTTAATTATGACATTGCTGTGCATGTCAGGTGATTACACAGGTTTTAGGCTTTATCTACTAGGAAAAAATGTGGAGTATTATCACTAATAAGAGCATTGTTCCCCCCAGGGAGAAGTAGGAGGAGGAATCACTCTAAACAAAACAACAACAAAAGAAAAAGGTACTAATTATGACACATTGTATAGGATTACAGACCAAATACTACAAGAAGGAATTTGAAAAGCTGTAGTCCTTCCAAGAAGGATAATGAATTCTGTCATAGAGGTAGGAAAGAACTTTCAAAGCATTTATTCTATCTAACCCTAAACAACTATGAAAGAATAGAAAATTTGATATGTTCTAGAATATACAATTTTCCAAAGTACATTTTAAATGACAAAAGCAAGGTGTAAAACTGTAGATGCACAGTGTAAATATATAAAATTTATTCTTATTTCTAATAGAAAATACTTCCACAAAGTGTTCAACTAGATCAGTGCCTATTTAAAAGCTCATTTAAATATTGTAACATGGTACCCTTATTTGCTTCAGAAAATAATGACAGCAATCACCTCTGTGGCTCTAAGTTCATGTAAGCATGATTCTTAAAGAGATTTACAGACATTAACTCATTTAATACTCATAACAATGCTCTGAAGTAGTTGCCTTTATTACCTTTATTTTTCAGAAGAGGAAATTGAGGTACAGAAAGATCAAGTTTCTCATTTGGGATTATGTAGAACTAATGATGAGTGAAGTTACGCTTTGAGGAGGGGACCTTGACTCAGAAGCCAGTTTTCTCCAAGTTTACCTACTGCACTGGGCTGCTCTTATATTCTTCTCTCTTTTGCTGTCTTCGAACATTAACTTTATATTCATGCTGATTGGTATTTTGAATTTACATTTCCTTTCTGTCCATTTGTTACAAAGATACTTTCAGCATCAATTATATGTAAAGCAGGGCTTGATGGACTGTTTCTGGTAACTGATCTCATTTATAACTAGCTCAAAAATGTACCAGTTCTCAAGATCTTGATCCAAACATTCACACCTATTTATAATATCATCCTAATTTGTAGAAAATTAAAGAAATTCAAAAGTTGCTCTGTAAGATGTAGAGATACCTACTTCAATACACTGCAGGAGGCTATAAATTCCCAAACTCTCATCACTGCCACTCACATGGTTTATGCTTCACAAAGATACCATCTGCAGACCTGCAGTGAATCGTGAGAAGGAACTGCTAACAGGTATACACGTTTGAACTATGTGGCTCCTAAGGAGTTCATACCAAAAATTGTAGAATAATAATACTTAGTTATCTCTTGTCCTGAAAGGAACAGCACTTTTCCCAGGAATGAGGCCTCATAACACAATCAATAAACTGGGTAAGCTGAACCACATCTCCCTCTCTTTATTTATAATTCCTTTTATTAATCTTTTAATTTGAAAGCATATTAGGACTTCCAAGAAAAGTAAGGAGAAAAGTAGTAGGAAAGAATCAGAAATCTGAGTTCTAGGAGCAAGCAGTGAAAACAGTCTTAGATGTATCAATGGAAAGTCAGAGGATGCCTAGGAGTACAACGTTTGACAGAGGGTACTGCTTCAGACCCGAGTTTGAAGAACAGAAAGATTCCACAAGGCAATGATTCAGATAGTATAGAATTCAGAGTCAAACAGAAAACTGTGTTAAAAAAGATACATGAAAAATCCCCAATGTCTTCTTAATGTAGTACAGTTTTATGGTAATACAATGAATTTTAAAATTTACAGATAGCTGATATCACATACACTCTTGTGTCTGGGTTTTATTTTGGCCAGGTTTGGCTTACTCTCTTAAAAAATATAATCCTTGAACATCAGCCTAATTATAATTCTTATTAGTGGCTAAAAACAAAACAGTTTGCTTAGGAGCAACACGGGATTAGGTTTATCAAAGTAACTTTTAAAATCTTGTTTTTATTTCTTTAGCTAGATTGATCTGCTAAAATAATTTCAATTAACACTACTGTAAGAACTTAGAAAAATTAGGATATTGGGTGTTAATATAATTTCCTGAATTCAAAAATTTAATTTATGTTTAAATTAATGGTGTTGACCACAATTCTCATATTCTCTTCATCTTCTTCAGAGTTTCAGTTTTTTTTTCTTTTGAAGACAAGATAGGGAGTCATGAAAAACTAACTTATTTTCTTAGAGAAGCAGATTTAGATATTGCTGTAAATAGTAAGATGGGAATGAGTTCAAGGGTTAAGGAATGAAACATTCACTTATTGGAAAAGCTTCTACTAGGGTATTGTTTGTACTTTCCTTTGTACAGCTATCCTGATCTGAAGGAACTGATAATCAGGAAAGGCAATGGGAGACACTGCTTGCCAAAGTCTCAGGAATATGTTTTGAGGATTCAAGGCTATGAAGGGAAATTCAGGACAGGGTGGACGTTCTCATTCACTATTGTGTCTGTACTGTCTCTTTATTAGATTTTAGCAAAAGATGGAACACAAGGATAGATATCTTCATAGGAATGCTTTACTCATGAAGCCAAGACCACTCTGGAGTTTTAGGAGGCAGAATACTCAATACCTGCAATAGATCACATGGGGCAGTCCATGCTGGACTCCAGGAACAAGATGGTCATTGGTGAGTTCTGGATGGTACTGTATTTTTAAAGCTGAATAATTTATTTATCTACTTACTTGCCATTTAATCAATCTATGCCCTCTTTGTTATGAACTGAATATTTGTGCACCCCCCAAAATCCTATGTTGAAACCTAATCCCCAATTGTGATGGCATTAAGAGATGGGGACATTGAGGGGTGATCAAATCAGGTCATGAGGAGCCCTCAGGAGTGGGATTGAGGCTTTTAGGAGGAAGGGGCTAAAAAGACCAAAGGTCTCTCTTTCTACCATATATGGACACAGACCCCTAAACAGACAACAGATATGCCTTCATCTTGATTCCTAGCCCCCCAAATAGTGAGAAATAAATTTCTGCTCTTCGTGGATTTGTTAGAGCAGTCTGAATGACAGAGCTACAACTCTAGGTTCCACACATATATCTTGCCAAACATAAAATAAATAAAATGTTTAAGACACTGTGGTAATTTTAAAGCATAGTCACAAGTTCCTTGATCCTCCTCCCATTGAAACTGGGATCTACATCTTCACCATTTGAATAAAAGCAGACTCACATCTCAACTGAGGTCAGCAGCTTCCAGGCCACGCCTATCATCTCACCTGAAACCTATCAACCCCTTACTAGGTGAATTTGCTCGAACTCTTTCTTCTTCTATGGGTTCACTCTTCTTACAACAGGAAAGAAAAATAATGTTAGAACATAAATCAAAATTTATTAATTACACCCTTCTTAAACTGCTCTAATAGTTTCCCACTTCTATCAATGAGCTTTAAAATGACCACAGCAGCAATGTTGTTTTTCATGCTATTCTGTTCTTAGAACTCTTCATGCCCTTGTGCCATCTATCATCTCTTCTACCTGGAAAGTCTCCCTTCTCCCTCCACCATAATCCTCACATGGTTCAGCTCCTGTTCATCATTCAGATGTCAGCAACAGGATGCTATTCTTCTGAAAGCCTTCCCGCTCCCTCCCATCTAGCATAGCCCTGCTTGTCCCTACAGAGTTATTCTCACCTCATTGTCTGCTTTTCTACTCTACTATATTTATCACTAGTACAAGTTATCTTGTTATTTATTTTAATTATTCATTTTTCACCGTCTCCTCCACAAAGATGTGAACTCCCTAAGAAGTTAGATTTTACCTTGTGCACTGCTACATTACTCCCAAATTAGGATAGTTCTATTACATTGTAAGCACTTGATAATATTTATTACAGGGTTGAAAGAAATACAGGGTCTTGTCTATTTTGACTCAAGAGCCCTGAAGTATACATAGCATAGCTTGTGCCTCCTTTCACTGGAGGTGAATAAATTATCATACAAGTGTTACATGATTATTTTCGGTCACTGCAGCTAGTTCATTGTTCTACAGAAAGTGCAACAAAATGGTTAGGTTCCCTATAAACCACTGAGACCCACTTTAGTAGATACCAAATTATATGGAAGTAAAAAAAAATATATGTATGACTCAAGACACAAGAAAACACTTCAGACTAGGGACTTTGGGGCAGATAGCTCAGTGGTAGAGCACATGCTTACATAAGCAAGGCCCTGAGTTCAGTTTCAAGCACCAAACAAACAAATGTAAAGAAAAAACTGCTGTGCAACTCTGGCTATCTATGCTTATTAGGTGTGTGCCCTTGAAAACATACATTAACTACTATTTGAGTTGGTTCCACCTACAAGAGTGGGAAAAGTAAGAGAACCTGACTCACAGAGTAAGACCAGTTTCCCTTGTATTTTGTTATTATTACTTATTGTTATTATTATTTTAGTTTGTGATGTGGGAGGGAAGTGATTGTAGAAGATAAGGGTAATGGCCACAACTGTCCCCTCCAGAGTCACCTCTTAGAATTTTCATTAGCTTTCCCGTGGCCCAACTGTTTTTCCTTCTTCCTCCACCAACATAATCCATACAACCCAGATATGTACAAGGGTAAGACAGTGTCATTTTTTAAGTTTATCAGGAGATATAGAGAAGGTAGATACTATCATCAGCATAGAAGCATTGTTAAAAATAAAATATTCTGACAATAAACAACAAATTAATCCTTAAACTTATTTACAAAATTAGGTTTGGGTATCTTTAGTTGTAGGAGGCATCATTTTTTCACATAAAATGTAACTAAAATGTACACACATATCCCATTTCAAAAACTAACAAAAAAATTAGTAACAATTTTATTTCCATTAAAGTGGTTTGTTAGTTATTCTTTCATAATCTAGTGAGCTAGTAATGACACCACATGTTTAAAATTATTTATGGAAAAAAATACATAGAAAATCCAATCTGTTAATATTCTTTGTTTCTCCTGCCAGTGGAGAGTACCTCCATTATTATATTTCAGTAACATAAGTATCAATTGGGACAGTTTGGGAGTGGAAACCTGAATTTGAACATATACCAAAATGCTAAACATATCTGCATGTTTGCACACAGAAAGAGTTAACAAGGAGAAAGGAGCATAAGGTGAGAGTGGTGTCTCAGGAAGGGAGGAAAATAACACGTGTCACATCACATCTTAATTTTTCAAGAATGAAGAAAACCATTTTTCTAACAGGAATATCCTATTTAAAAAGAGAAATGTCTAAAATAGGACAAATCTAACATATGGTCAATATCTCAGTCGATACTTCTTTGGCAGCTTTTCTTTACTTTATGAAATTGAGAAAATAATTTGCTATTCAAGCTCAGTCACCTTCAAGTAATGTTCATGGAAATTAAAGTTTAAGTCTGTCCTATTCACACCACATTTGGTGGATGGAAAACTCATATTGGCAGGGTTGGGCTATGCTGGTCGAGAAGTGTGATCTGTGAGTACTTCAATGTGGGTTAATTTTTTGTGTCTTTTTCCCCACTAAGGATTTTTTTTCTTAAGATGGAAAATGAATTAAAATTGATAAATGATATAGCAAATGGCTTATGCTTCTCTTCTTTATTCATCCATTTAGTCAGCGAGACATGTTAGGCATTTGTCACCTAACTGTGAAGAAGCAAGGGAAAATAGGATTGAGATTTTGCCTTCAAGGGACATTATTATAAGAAAGGCAAACAGATAAAGAGGCAATTTTATTATGATGGAACCATTGAGATATTTGCTAACAGTGATTAGAAAGAATCAGCAAGGGTTAGGAGACGACAAGGAGAGATGAAAGTCTCAGTTTAAAAAAAAAAAAAAGGAAAACTAATATTTTTTTTTTCTGTGACTTTTTTTTCCCTAACCATCTTTACCATTTTAAATGTACAGTTCTGTAGGGTTAAGTAGTGTCTCATTGTTATGTGATAAACCTCCAGAACTTTTTACCTTGCAAAATCTAAACTCCATGCCCATTAAATGACAATTCCCTGCTTCCTTCTTCTCAGAGTCCCTGGCCACCGTCATTCTACTTCCTGGTTCTATAAATTTGAATACCTCAAATACCTCATGTAAATGCAATAACACAGTGTGTGTCCAGTGAATGTCTTATGTCACTTCACATAATGTCCTCATGGTTCATCCATGTTTAGAATACATTATGATTGCCTAGATTTTGAAGTCTGACTAATATTGCATTATCTGCATATAAAACATTCAATAAGTAGTAGTGTTGCTTTCACCTTCTGCCTATTGTGAATAATGCTGCTGCACATATGAAGATGTGATAAGAAATGGTATTACTGGTGGTAGTTCTATTTTTAATTTATTGAGTAATTGCTATCCTATTTTCTATAGCAAATGCATCACTGTCTATTCCCAATAAACATTCTTACTTCTCCACATCCATAGCAATACTTATATATTTTTTTTAATATTATCCATGCTGTTGGATGTGAAGTAATTTCTCATTGTAGTTTTTATTTGTATATCTCCAATAATTTGTGATGTGGAACATCTTTTCAGATTCTTTTTGGCCATATTTGTAAAGTATCTTTGGAGAAATGTCTATTCAAGTTTAAGAAAACTAACATGTTTGACAGTTACTATTTTCTCAGCATCCTATTAGCTGGATCTCAAATAGATTATCTAATTTAATCATCTTAAAATAATAAAACGGTAAAATTGAATTTTCAGGGGAAGGGGTAGTAGGCAAATTAAGGGATTTATAGAGACTTAATCAATTGCTGAAAGACTGTAGTTAGTAAGTAAATGGGAGAAAGTCAAACTTGAATTTTGAAAACCTCCAGAATGATTGAATTATTCAAACTATTGAAGTTTCCAAAGTATTAAAATATCCCAAAGTCTAAAGGATTACAATTGGCAACATCGTACATTGGCAAAGAGAAAGAAAACATTCCAAACCCTAGGCAAAACATGGTAGTATGAATGAGAACATGTGTCAGAAGAGCCTAGAACATGTTTGATGAGAGCACAGACCACCCCCAAAGTCATGGGAGATGAGAGACCAATCCAATGTCCTTTAAACTATGTGTTCCAACAGGTGCTTCTAAGCCAGTGGATAAATGATCAGATTGGTGTGTTCATTGTGTGTATGTATCTAGGTTCAAATTGTTAAGTTTTAGCTTTGTCCATCCACCCTATATTAACATATATATGAGATTTTCGAAATGTACTTGTAACTATCTTCTTCTGATAAAATCTTTCTAGATCTTTCCTTCTGTTTTTATTCCTCTTCTTTTGATTTTGCCAACTTCCATAGGATGAGATTTCAATGCAATTAGATTTTTCAACTTTGCCTTGTTATTCAAAACGATTTGGTTTATAGCTACATAATTTTTATTTTGGCATATGCTAGTCATACTACCTCTTATTTTCGCATTGCTTATTCCCACTTAATGTGGTTCTAACACAAAATTAAACTTCCAGGACATGACTTTTATGTCTAAGTACTATGTGTTCATTAGGATTAGAAAATAACTGTTATAGGAAACAGATATGATGCACATTTGTATAGCCCAGATGTCAGCGAAAGTCACACAGTCCTTTGAGATTACACAAAAATAAATTGACCCCTTACTGCCTGCCCCTGCCTTCTTCTGTCTACATTTAGTGAAAAACAAGTGAGGCCCACCTGTAGATTCCTACAGGTTTCTCAAGACTTGGGTTGTGTATGTTTTTTGTTGTTGTTTTTTTTTTTTTTTTTTTTTTTTTTTTGTGTGTGTGTGTGTGTACACATTTCTATGCTTTTGGTTTTGCTTTTTTTTTTTTTTCTTGACACACTGATCTCACGCTCATGATTCTATTTTTTGTTTTTAATGTCCCTCATCACCCATGTAACACATTCCATTCCCTCTAATTTGATGTCTTCTGAGATAATTAATTTGGAATATGAGTAGGAGACACAAAATCAGGGGGAAATTGGGGAGTAGGAAATAGGGACTATGATTACATCAGAAAATTATCCACTAACTGCAAAATAAAATATTAAGTACTCATGCTTCCAAAACCCTGTTGGCCACTTTCTCTCAATTCTAATGAGGAGTTTATTGCTGGCTAGCACTTGCAGCTTTGCCTCTGGTTCATCACACTTCCTCTTCCTGTTTCACTTCTTGTCTCTCCTCCTACTTTTCTCTGTTCTATGTCACTTAAAAATATCAGCACATTTCTCCTTTAGAACAATTCTTCTATTTGCTTCTCTCTATACCTCTGCATGGATATTCTCCATGTTCAGAAGATATCATGGTAAACAAAAAGTGCTTTCTCTGGAAGGATGTCCTAATACTCCCTTAGGGGAAGAAGAAACTCTACTTAGTTGGTATTTTAAGCAGAATATGGTCTTTCTTGACTGGTAGTTAAATAGGGTTGACTTCTCAATTTGTGGGAAATAAGACAAAAAATTTTTATATTAAGTGTGAGAAATTGCAAAAATTTTTATTAAGTTATAATTAGAGCCGCAAAAGAAGACAGGAGACAAAGGAATAGAGGGAGAGAGAACATAGGCAGGGACAGGTTAAGAGAGCCCAGATTTGGAAATGATTTTACTTGGGACAGTTCTTACTTGGTAGCTTGTAGCATCTGTTGGAAACACTTCAAATTGCTTTCAGTTTCCTGTTCCACAGATGACATGGTCATTGTTCATTTTACCCATCCACTCTCACAGCTTGCACCAATCATCCATGCATGCTATCACTGTCCTCAGGACTATCTGACTTGATCTCACCTCAGGGATGTTTTCCTTGTTGTCTCCACCTTTGGAAATGTTCTACCTCAGATATTTATATGTCTTGCTTCCTTACGCCCTTAAAATCTAATTTCAAATTTTAGCTTCTCATGAGGGCTTTCCTCAAACATGTCATGGAAACTTCAAATTGCCCATGACTACCTCTCCAACTCTCCCCATCTATTACTTTTACTTTAATGTGTCCACTTTCTACAATTTCTCATGAGGAAGTCTGTGGGGACAAAGATTCATGTGTTTTGTTCATTGGGGGTTTATCCAGTGCCTAGACTGATACCTGACATTGTTGTCTAGGAAACTTTTAGTAATGGTTAAACCCCCAAACCATTATCATATCTAAACTCACTATTTTAATTAGTGAATTAAACACTTTTTATGGTTTATGAGCTTTACTCAGAAAGGACTGCTTGCCCTTAGACGAAGAGAACAACGAAACCAGTCTCTAGAGAAGAACTTGAACCCTTAGGTCATTGTGTCTCTGAGTGTTTGGTAGAGTTGTGGTCTTCACAAAATTTTTGATCACATATATCCTAGAAGACTTTTAAACAACTAGGGAACCTTCATATATTTTTCATTTGACATCTAAAATAATCCTCATAAACTTTAGTTACAAAGATTTATTTTAATTACTGAGATTTGAAATCAAAATTATCATATGACTCCTTTAAGTAAATGGAATATACCACAATTTGATATTCAATATCATCTATGGAAAATATGAAAATATGTTCTCTAGAAATAGAAATTTTTATATTTCTTTTTTCCTTTGAATCATGCTTCATGATTCTCCACAGTATTTTATCTTACTGCAATACATTAAAATGTTTGAAAATAATTTAGTGATAATATTTTCACATTTCATGGGGGAGAAATATTTTTTTGATATTGATATTCATATTTGAATTATCACTAAAATTATATTAGTACATAATTGAGCTAAACAAAATAAATATATTGTATAATTCATAAAGCACTTACTAGAAATGCATCTCCTAATCAGAAAGATAAGTTCTTTTTCCAATTAATTTATGTACTTGGATGACCATCACTTATTGCTGAAATAATACAGTGAATTTGGTATGAAACTTATTTCCACTTTTTATTTTTCTCATTAAAATCTGTGAAATTTGCTCACATAAATAAGAACATGGAAACTTTACTTCATGGAAATTCTTCTAAGCAATGGGAAGAATATCATATAGCACCATCTATATCATCAAAAATTATTTCCAGTAACCAGTCAGCTAATTACTCTATAGGTCCATCTCAAATTTTGTTGAAAGCAAAAAGAATGAAAACTACCTTAGTTGCAGAAGAATCTGTTACTCAGACCTAAAAGTCGCTTGCTGTTTTCTGCCACACCAAGACCAATTTCAATTTGCTTGGTGTTCTGCCAGTTTTTTCACTCTGGAGTAATATATCAATAATAAGATTAAGGTTGCTAAGTGGGGGGTGTCACTTGTATAAAGGGATAAGAGTTATTATAAAGGACGGGAAAGAGAACTTAAATCCCATCAGCTCTTTCTCAAGTTGATTGATTTAGCAAAGGATGCTAAGGTTGATTTCCTTACAACCATCCTTCTACACATACCCTTGTTTGAAGGTTGCAGCTTAAAAAAAAAAATTCTTAAAAAATAAAATAGAAACAGCAAAGCAAAACAGAACAACCAATCACATAAATAAAAGTCCTAAAATATTTATAAGATACAGTTTTGAGAATTTCTGTTTTTGTTCTTAATGGTAAGAGACTCATAGTACTCATCATGGGTATATAATATAGCAATATGATTTTCTTTGACACATAAACCTGTTTTGTGTTGTTTAACCCAGGCTAAGTCATATTTGAACCCAGGTCCCTTTTCTCTTGTGACAAAATTTAACCCTCAGAATATAAGATTGCATTGGTATATGTTTAACATGCTGCTAAATACTGCTATTGAATGGAGAAAAAAAGTAAATTTAGAAGATAAGGATTTGATGAGATAACAGGAAATAACAGGAAAGTGAATTTTGATAAGTAAGGAATCTTAGAGATTAGAGAGAGACCCAGGGACTTGAGCAAGATGTTATATATTCAGAATAGAAAAGGGGCTAATTCAAGAACTGTGGGGAAAGAAAGAGGACTCAGTGTTACTATCAAGTTATTACATAAGGGTCTTTAACAAATGATCTAACATCCAGGATACTGCATACATATGTAAGTTGCTCCTATTAATACACTCTTCTTTTTTCTTGAAGCAGTGGTGGATAGGAAGCCCAGACAGAAAATAATTCTGTAACTCCAGAGACTAGTGGATTAAGAATATTCACCCAGCCTTTAATGGCGTTATCTTGAAAAACAATGAATTCAGGGGAGAAGGAGGAAAGGATAGTATGACCCCAAATTAAGGCTCTATATAAAGGTGACCTACCTGTAAAGATTACAAAATTCAGATGAGAGCAGTGAATTTTAATATAAGATGACTTTAATATATGAGATGAGGGAGAATTTAAGATTTAAGTTTTCCTTTTCTCTCTCTCTCTTTTTTTTTTTTTTTTTTTTTTTTTTTTTTTTTTTTTTGGTACTGGGGATTGAAACAGAGTCAGTTTGACACTGAGTCACATCCCCAGCCCTTATAATTGTTCTTTTGAGAGAGGGTCTCGCTAAGTTTCTGAGTTTGGCCTCAAACTTGCAACAATCCCCCTGCCTCAGCCTCCCAAATTGCTGGGATCACAAGCATGTGCCACCATACTCAGCTCTTTGTTTTCTTTTATTATCTCATTCTGAGATTCAATTTTGTATGCTTAATGCAGTGAATAAGATTGGGGGGATAAAAAAAAGAGTCATGCAAGAGAAGTAAAAGAGGGTAGCCAGGCACTAAGCAGGAGGTAGAATCTTTACTAAGCCCCTGGATAGAAGAACAAAAATCAACCCAAACAGATCAGGTTACAGGCTGTGTCTAGGAGTCATTTCTCTTAAAAGCCTTCCTGTAATGTGCCTTTTCTATTCTCAGCACCCGGGGTGTAATTCTAACAATTTTGGAAACATTATAGAAAACATTGCAGAGATAAGTAAAGGAGAAAAATGAACATCCTAGAAAATACTCACAGTGAATAAATACAACCTTTAAAAGTAAAACTTTGTTTCTTCAGCCCCCGTAGTATTTAGATAAGCCTCTTCTTGGGTTCTTTGAACATACATGCAATGGAACTGGACTAGGTCTGAACAAATAAAAAACTATGACTGGAATTGGATGCCACTGAATCAACTTCCCAAACAAACCTAAATCTTCATGGCCCATGATGTGCAAACTGCTCTGGTCAGTCCAGAGAGTTACTAAGGAATGCAAATATCAGCAATGATTTAAATATAAAAATCTAAGGGACAGATTTTATTTAGTATTAATAATATCAGTTACTATGACAACCAGTGGGCTAAAGTTGTCAGCATTCTAGCCCACAGAGCTAATAACATGGATGAGAATGGCATAAAAGTTGAGCAAAAGAAAATTACTTCAATGTCATCACATAGCAATGACAACGAAAGTTGCAAGGGTTTTAGAGGGTTCAGAGAACTTGGCAAAACATAGCTACAAGGACAAATCAATCTGCAAGTTATAAATAATCTTATTTAAAACAAGGAGAATATCACTTATACCTCCCCAATATAATGATCTTTAAGCTTTTTAAAATTCTGAACTTTGGATTCAAAACAAAATAGACAAATGGAAATGGAAAAATTGATATTTAGCCAAAATCTTTTATAACTACATGATTTCTATCTCATTAACTGTCCACTTTCCATCTCAAACACATGGTCAAGAACAGAATGTAAAATTAGATCTGGGATAGTCAAGAAGACTTCAAGAAGGAAGATAAAAAGTGAAACAATAAGTAAATAATCAAGTTCCATGGACTACTGTGTGAAAAATTCATCATCTAAAAACAGCAAAGAATGATATATCATAAGATGTTGAAACAGATGGCCTAAGTCATAGTGCTACATTACACAAGTATGAAGACTAGAACTAAAATAGCCCAATTATTTTTATTACCAAGATGCTAAGAGCAGCAGCGAAAATACCTTTAGGAAGAAATCTCACTTCAAAATAGAGTTTTTCCTCCTTACACTTGATGCTGTTTTCTGAATTACTCTCAGTCTGTTGTGTGTGTTTAAACATCTGGGTGCTTGCCACATTCAGAAGACAGAAACTAACCTCTCCTTAAATGAAACCTCCTTGTCTTATGAGCCCATCTGAAAGATGTAAATTAATGAGAATAAACTAAAGCAGCAATGTTAGGAGGACAGTACTATTGTGCATACACTTACAGCGAATCTTTCTTTGCACATTAAACAAGTGGAGTATAGGGTTCACTGGACTCTAACTTAGTTTTGAGGTAAGGAACACCACTTCAGTCTGTTGACAATAAATATTGCTTGAGTGATCTTAAGATTATTAAAGGTGATGTAACAAACTTCCAGAATGTGGACACACACAGTATGGGTGTACAAAGGAAGCTATAATTTACAGACATCTCAACTACAAAAGCAGCAAGCAAAAAGCAGGTTACAGCTCAGATAACTGAAGATGTGTGAAAGAATCTCAAATCTGAAAGAGCAGTCCAAGGCTGGCAAATGGATCCACATGTATGGTCACATCAATAAATAGTGTCCACTAATAATGTATGTTAGTCATTCATCTATAAATTATACTTAGAATAAACCTTGGGAAATAGGAAGAGTGTAAGAGTTAGAAGCATGGAATCTGGAGCCAGACAACCTAGGTTTGGGTCTCAATTTTTCTACTCTGCACAGCTAATGTGACTCACCTTGGTTTCATTTGTAGTTTTGTCACAAGGCTGGGCACCAAATTGTGTAAAGTCTTTACAGCATGGACTGATATATAATTTTCACCATATTCTACTTGAGATCATTAAATATTATACATTATAAAATACATAAGAGAAAAAGGGATAGAAACAAGCACAAAAGAAAATTCTAGTATTTTTCTTCCTTTCCCTGTGATTTGCTTGAACAATGCTACCTTGGTACTGAATCTGAAAGGAAAGAAGAGCAACAGGGGAACTTTTGAGCAATGTGGAGCCAAAGACACAGGTGGCAATCCCTGTTCAAACACAGACCAGGAAAGAGAATCACACGTTCCCCATGTTTGGCCTGACAGGTCTTGGTCTTTTAGACTTCATTCTTAAAGAGATGGACAGAAAAGACTTTTGAAACCTAAAGCCATTATATGTTGAATCTTATATGTACTTCTCTCTATTTAAATTTAACTTTCCTTACAGCTTTCTAGAACAAAAAGAATGTTTAAGTCAAAGAATGACAATACATTCCTTGACACTTACTCAACACTTCCCGTCATGAATTTGTAAATAATTATTCTGTTTGTAAACTTACAACATCCCAATAGGTTTTTGTCAGCGTAGCTGGCCTCCAAAGTTCATTCAAAAGTTTGAGTTCCCTCACTTCCCAGGTTGAGTGGCAAATTCACCAGGATCATTCCTTCCTGAAAGGTTTTGGCCTGTCTGCCAGCCTAGCTGCACCATCCTGGTGCATTCCCACTTGTCTGATGCTACTGCTTTAAGTTCTCTGAAGTTCAAGTACAGACAACTGACACTGCACAGCTGGCCCAATAAATAGAAACCTTCTCCTTAATGTTTTCACATAATAACAATCTCAAGAATGTTGATTTGTGTAAGTAAGTTGATTCAAATTACAAGAGTTTTGTTGTTGTTGTTATTTTGTGATCTCATTGAAATAATCATTGAAGAAAAGTATGCAGGATATAGCTCAATAGTACAGTTAATATTTTTCAAGCTCCTCTTAGAAAATAAAATGGGATAAATACACACACATATGTATATATTCATTTTTTGCTGAAAGGTCATTATTTGAATTAGGAAGATTTCTGACATACTACTTTTAGTGTTTCAGGGAGGTCATCATTAAACACTAGAGGGTAGGATGGTTGATGATGTTCTTTATTTTATGATTATGACTATCATACATTCATACAATCTAGAAAGCACCAACAACTTCACATGTATTAGACTGTCTTAATCCAATTGTCAAACTTCATTTCATTGCAATGATCACATTTGATCAATAAAAACATCATGTTTGCCTTCCAGTTGTCTAAGGGTGATATGCCTTGGCAAATATTCACTTAAAAGCCAACACTGTCAGCCATTCCTTACAATAAGATGAAAAGCTAATTCATTCCCCTTTTCCTAATTTTACCATTTGTCAATGTCATGATATCTCCTTTTCTCTTTCAAAAAGAAAAAATAACAATTCAATCCAGATGAAAGAGCCTGATTAGCACCAACTTGTGAC
This sequence comes from Sciurus vulgaris, assembly GCF_902686455.1. Classification (NCBI taxonomy): domain Eukaryota; kingdom Metazoa; phylum Chordata; class Mammalia; order Rodentia; family Sciuridae; genus Sciurus; species Sciurus vulgaris. The sequence continues at coordinate 54,667,408 of NC_136462.1, read as the reverse complement.
CACATCAGCTTGCCTGGGTAGAGGACCATGAGCTTTCAGTCATGTTCCCTGTTGTAACAGGTTTAACTAAAGTGATCATTTTCAAACCACTTTTTATTTCTCAAAATTTACCCCTATTACCATTTCTTGAAACTATGAAGGAAATCACAAAGCAGACTCTTTCTGCCAAAGTGTCTTCATAGAATAATTTAATAACTGCAATAATTTTGAAGGGATAGAGTGGTGTTATTTCTGAAACCTCTCCTGTATTTGTACTTCAGTGATTTATAATGTACTCACTAAAAACTCAACATCACTGAAAATTTCATCTGTTTTTCTGCTCTCAGATCTTTGGCACATGAATACGTCATTATAGACAACATCATTAGAAAGTAGAGAGCAAAAAATGATTAAGTAACGAAACTATTAAAATGAACAACCCTTTACTGCACACAGGCTAAAAGTATCGAGTCAACTACAGTTTTGTGATTATTTTTTAAAACACATGTTTTGGAATATAGTAAAATTTGTCCTCTGTAGCAATGTCTGAAGAGGGTACATTAAAAAAATGTTTTCATAGGCAATGCACTCTCAGCCTTATCAATAGTATAGGGCTAAACCAAGTTTTCTATAGTCTAAGTTTTACCTTCTAATGAAGCTCCAGATAATTAAAATTATTTCCCTTTGTGGTTAGTGCTTTCACTTCCCTATTTCTAGTCAACATCTTTAACTGTAAAAAATATTTGTAATTTTTTTTGTTTTATCCAAAAACGTTATGACAGTTTTAATTGGAAAGTTGCTGCAAAAGGGTACATTTGTTCAATAGTATACTGGTAAATGTTTAGCAATTAGTTCTCAAAACAAAGCAAAACAAATAGCCTTGATTTGCAGCACATGACAATTTCTGTTGTGTAAATATTCCCAATAGGGCTGTTTTCCAATTGCCAGGATAATGGCATTGAGTGTAGTGTTAGCATAGCATTTCCACATATAGGTGCAACAGATACAAATAATGCTGAGACTGATAATATCAGCTTTAATAAAATGATTATGAAGTGATTAATTTGACTATTGCTTTTGGTTTTAATATAATTTATTTTATTAAGATCTTAACTTTTAACTTTTAGTAATAATCATGTTTAAGAACTGGCTCCAGCATACCTTGGCCTGTATTATAACAGTTAAGAAGACTTATGATCTCCATGATGGGCAAATTCATATTCTAAATACTCATTTAAGAACTTTCTTCAGGTTTTTGATAGCTTGTTATACTTTGTATTCATGGGAATTGGAATATGCTACTATCTTCTTTGCTTTTAATTTTATGGAGAAGAACCTAAACGAAAGGTCATAAACTTGACATTATTTTGCTTGGTTTTGGGAATTATATTGCTTTTAAAGTTTTACTGATTTATCATTGGATAACATCATTTTGTTTAAAAACTAACCGATGAATCTCTGGCAACTCCTAGAAAAATCAATAACGACTCCACTGTGAGTGCCAGTGACATTAGTGTCATGGTTTCTCACTTTAGAAGTCTTTTATGTTAATATTGACTTAACTAATGAGACCAAGTTCCCAATAACACAGAAGTTTAAAATTGTCAAATCAATACTTTATAGGCCTTTAAAAAGTCAATCACAAATAACAATGTCTACCACAAAAGGTATATAGAAATCATAATCTCTACCCCCACCCTGGTAAATCTTCACTAGTATTATGTGTTACAACTAAACTTACTAAAAGCATACTGGTTACATACTGGTGTAGACATTGCATATACCTCATTTAACTAATCCTCACAGCCACAGGGGGAGGTCCCTCTGTTAGTGATGGACATGTATAGATGACTTACTTAGACTAAGTCCAAATGTTAGTTGCTAAACCTGAAATATAATCTAAGGTTTGTCTAACTCACAAATCCTTTCTTTATTCTGCTTGATTTATTGTACTAATTATCTCTATCTCGCTTGTCCTCCACTAGTGTTCAAAATCCAAGTCTATTTAATTTTTTTGAGTCCTTCATCCCTTACATTTAATCATTAAATCTTATAAAGTATACTTCTAAAATGTGTCTCAAATCTGTTCTTTTCTCCTGATGCTACCCTAGTCAGGGCACCTTCACGTCAGGCCTAGGTAACTGTAAGAATCTCTTACTTGGTCTCCTTTCCTTCTGTCTTGTCACTCATTCCCTGCTTCTTTAATGCTGAATCATTCTTTAATATGTAGCTGGAATAATCTTTCTAAAATTAAACTCTGTTTCTATCAATATCTTAATTAAAATATTTCAAAGGGCTTAAATTAACTCCAAAGTCCTCAGCAGGATTTCCACAGGGACATCAGGAACTACTCCTAATATATCTCTCTAAACTCTGAAATTGCAACTTCTCTTACAGTGAGCAACTTCTGACTTTCTGAAGGTGTCAAGCTCTCACCAACTGGCTTCTGAACAAGTGATTTTCTTTGCCTGAGGAGCTAATCTTCTATTCCTGCACTTCTTCAACACTTCCATTGTCCTCTGGTCAATTATTCAACTCTCAAATTGAAAGTCACTCTCTCTGGTAAGCCTTTATGGATTCTTAAAATCTACAAGGACCCTGTTTTCATGATATCCAAAACTTCCCCATTCAAAACTCTTTGCATACTGTATCACAATTATTCTGTTAGTTCTATGAGGTCAGAAACTATGTGTGTCTCTGTTAATATAACCAATCCTAAATAGAGTGGCTTAAATAGTAATTGTAATCAATAAGCATTTGTTGAATGAAAGAATACATTTGTTCTGAGAATTAAAAGGGGATTTTTATCTGAAGTACTTGGTAACACCAACCTTTTAAAGAACCTAAATACACAAGTGTAAATACAAAGGGCATACAGCATGAAAGAGTGTAGAGTAGCTTTACTCCTCTTCTTTCATCTCCACATATGAGCCTTTGGATACATATAAAGCTTTTAATCATAAATATACCAATGTGGATATATTTCAAATGAGACAACCATCATTAACTTTAAAATCATGAAGAAAACTTAATTCCTTGAGGAAGAAATTAAGTGATTTAAATTCCATTAACATTCATTTCAGTGAATGTTTTCCTTTCTATCTAGCACTGCTAATAACAAGTATTTGATTCCTCCATTTGATTTTATGTATATCAAATTTAAATTATTTGTTCTTTTTTCCTGTTGTGAACATTGTACCTATTGATTCCTGAGTTCTCAGGTCAAATTTGGCAAATAGAAATTTTCTCAGGTTAATTTTATTTTTCCATTATTTTCTTTAGATATTGTTTTTAACATATGCATATCTGAACAATGTCAGTTTATAGAGAGTATTTCTAATACACTGGCACCCCTCACACATACTGTCTTTAAATTCTCATCTGAGAAAACAGTTCTCTCCGTTTTTTTTTTTTTTTTTTTTTAGAGATTTTGAACAGTTCAATTCTATCCATTGTTAGTTTCATTAGCTATTGTTATTAACAGTATTGTTTATTATGAATGAGAAAGCATTTACTGTAATTTTAAACCCTTTCATGGGTCAAAAGAATACCTTCAGGGATCAGCATGAAGGTCAAAATGTGGTTAGACTTAAAAATACTGGAAGTACTGAGCAACCTTCTTTCTGTCCTTACTTTGAATTGCAATCATTTTCATGTTCTTAAGTACTTAATGCAGTATGGCAAAGGCTAGGACTATGTGAACTTTTATGTTCTTTTGATATATAGGCAACTTCACCATGAAAGGAATTTTGAAAAATTTACTTATAGAAGGATGATAGCAAAAGAACCAATGACTATAATCTATCAAATATCTATGAGAACATTCAAGATAAGGAGGGTACTAAGCATGCGCATGCTTCACAATAATGTCATCTGGCTGGATGACAGAAGCATTCTTGCTTCCCTCTGTCAGCATTGTATCATTTGGGCTTCTACCTGTAGTAGACTGAACAAACTTAAAAATGGATTGCGGAAATCTCCCTGAAAATCTGACACCATCCAGGACCTCACCTCCCTCTTGCCCTCCGTTTCTCACCTGTACACTCTACCAGCAGCCCCTGAGTGTCTTGACCACTGTGAAGTAGTTCACTAACCATTTGGGAGGGACACTGTACTTGCAGGAAACGGGATACCTCTCTCTCACTTGAAATTTTCAACACAGAATAAATAAAACTTAGTTTTGCAAATATGGAGAAACAACACAATCAATTCCAAAGGTATGAAATAGATTGGAAGTGACCAGCAGAAAGTTCTGGTTATAGAGGACAAGGGTAGCATTGGGTGTTTTTGTTGTTTTTGGTACTAAAAGCAAAGACCATAAGTTTGAAAACCCAGAGATGATCCTGTGAATCTCCTTTTGATTTCTAGTCTAGTAACAGGCATCAGGGTTGCTCAGTTTTAATTCCAATGCCAAAGGACAAACACAGGTTTGCCATTTGGATAGGTGAATCCTGGGCATGTTTCCAGAGTGTGTGTTTTGGATTGAACCTTGCAGTCACTTCTCCACATCTGTGAATATTTTAGAAACAGTTTGTCTTGTTATTGCTGTTGTTGTTCTGGGGGGTCAAATTGGAAGGCTTAGTGCCTGCAAGAAAGTGGCAACAAATAAATCCTTGCATTCCACTGAAAAAATTATTCTTACTATTTTTGAGATTCTAGTTTTCACAAAGCCTGGCTCATATCTATGCATGAAGAGTTGCACAGATATGAAAACTAAGGAAAAATTCTGCAGGTCAAGGTAATTCAAAGGGAGGATCTCTTGCAATTGAGTAACTTGGGCTGACTGAAGAGAATAATTTAGGAAAATATACTTTAATCCTTAAGATCACTGCCTGATTCTCCATGATCTGCAGGACTTCATAGGTCCCTGCACAAACATATTCTTTGGCTAGGCTATGTCATATATTTATATTATTCTTATAAAAAAGAAGAAATGAGTCATTTGAAATGGTCATTTACTATCATTAGCTATATTCGTTCATACTGCTCTGCATGCAAAGAGCATAAAAAAGTGAGTGACCTTCTCAGGGACTGGTTTCCTTGCCAAAAAAGTAAAAAGACAAGACCAGATAGTTTTCGTGAAATGATGGGAGTGTATATAAACCCACACCCCCAGAGTGGGGATTGAACCTAGTGGTTCACTGAGCTAAAGTCCCTGTCCTTTTTAAATATTTTATGTTGAGACAGAGTCTTTCCAAGTTGCCCAGGCCTCCTGTGGCAGCCTCCCACATAACTGGGATTACAGGTACACCTGGCTCTATTTCTAAATCAGAGGACTTTTTGTCTTCACTGAGACAATTTAAGATATCATAATTAATTTAAAAAACACAGTAATGATAGCTCATTCTGAGAGGCAAGAGGTATTTTTTTAATGAAAATTCTCTAAACATTGTAAATAATTCATTTTTGAAAGATATTGGATAATTGGAAGCTATGGAATATAAATATGCTCTGCTGAGGCTTACTTCATTAAAATATCAGTTAAATGTGGGAGGGACTCTGGAATTAGGAATGCCCTGGTCAGACTATAGTGCTTTCTTCAGATTTCAACATAAAATTCCCAAATCTTTGACCTCTTTGTAAATACCCAGATGAGAAGAATTGAAGTAGAATTAAGCACAGGATTAAACACAAGTTATCTGTGTCAGCCCTTTTAAGGGGTTGTTTTAACCTATAAGCCTAGGTTCTTTCAACACACAGCAAAAGGACTGATAAATAAAGTCTGGAAAAACACCAGTGTGTTTTCCCCTTGCAACCCATTACATCAGCCAGCATTTCCCTGTAGTTGTGATTATTACATTATGACTTGATTACTAACTATTATTGCCACAGTTGGAAAAGTGAAAGCACAGCAAGGGGCCATTTCCATTAAAGGAATATGAAAGTCCATAACAAGCTCTGAGGCTGCCTGGCTGCTGTGGGGTTGAACTGAAAAGAGCATAAGTGTCTACTTAAGATGCTGTTTGAAGGAGCACCATAACTTACATCATCATTTCATTTAGTTTGAACTGTACCGTGGATTTTTCCATTAAGCAATGTTAGACACTTAAACACTATATTGAAGTTATTTCTGCACTTAAAAAAAAGGCAATGAAATTTTTTTCTACTCATTTTCCAGAGTACCAGAATTTGCTATTGCATGTATATGCAATCCTGATTTTACCTGACTTTGCCTAAAAGACTAAGTGGATCCATAAAGTATAGAATGCTAGTCATATTAAGTGGCATAAATGTGAAGAGAAGCATGAATATTCATGTTGGTCAGAGGGGCATATTCCATTCAGAAAGTCAGAGAAAAAGGAGTTTGGGTTGCTGTCTTAACAGACCCAGAAAATATAAAGTAAAAAAAAAAAAAAAAAAGTCATATATTCAAAGTATATAGATTGATGTTAACAGGGAAAAGGAATAATGGTACTATTTCACATCTGTTCTTGGTTTATATGTGGTTCAACTGATAAGGTGCCCTGGGATGAGAAATGAGATATGATGAAGTTCATCTGAAGATTAAAAAAACATTGAACTACTTAAATAATTTGTAGAGATATGATCAGCACTTCAAGAAAACTGCAAACACTTTTCAAATTATGCTTGGGACAGACCGAAGTTAAAAGTGTGTGTGTGTGTGTGTGTGTGGTGTGTGTGTGTGTGTGTGACTATGCATCCAAATTAACAGAAAGACTTGAGGAAGATAAATTTCTTGATTTGATTTTCAAAACCACGGAGATTTATTTACTAATGTGATTTCCTCTGCCACACTCTTGTAGAGAAAATCAGAGCTTGGCAGGATTAAAGCTGTCCATAGAAGCTTTCTCCATGTAAAAGGGAAGTCACTCTGCTGTTTTATTTGGCTGCTATTTTTCCTGTGTGGGAGCCCTAACTTTAGTCAGGAAGTGGTATGCTCTGTTGAGTGCAAGGTTTCAGAGCCTCACCAAGAGGGAGGGTAGCTTTGGGTAGTTCTCACCCTTGGCATCTCTACCCCTAACTTTCTCTTGCCCTGAAGACTTTGCTCTCCCTCGCTTTAGATAAGCACTGCTCTAAAACTAGCAATAGCTTCACCTCTGAATTCCTTCCTTCCTTTTATTTTTTATCTTTTAAACACACTGAAGTGAAAAGTCACTAATGAGATTCTGCCCTGTTGCCCCCACTACAGATTATAAAAAAGAAAATACCCACAAAGTGCAGGAAGTTGAGTGCCATTAGTTGACTAACTATCTAAAACTTTGTGTTTTTCAAAAAAGATTCACATATAGATGAAGTTTTGCAAGCCTAAATCTGGTTCCAGGCCCCTTTGCGAAAGGTCACTCAGCAGCAGAGGATGAGAAATGAGTACAAATAGAACCTAGAAAAATACAGAGACTGTGATTTGAACTGGTCCTGGGAATGCTGCCCTGGAAAGAGTCGTAAAATAGTAACAATGATGATAAAGGTCAGAATTCCCATCCCATTTCTGGGTCTGGCTACAGAATCCTAATCTTGAATAAATCCCTTAAAGGAATGATACCATTTTTGTCTCCCTTAAAGCATAGTCACTTCAGAAATGTTAAGAAATAAACTGAAACAACTTTTCAAAATTATAAATAATTTAAATTTTTAATAAAATTTTGCTTTTTAAGATCAGGTATGGCAGCACACACCTGTAATCCCAGCTACTCTGAAGGCTGAGACAGGAGGATTGTGAGTTTAATGCTAGCCTGGGCAACTTAGGGAGACCCCCATCTCAAAAAAAATGTAAATAAACGATCCCCCAAAAGTCAAATGTTAGCTTCTTATTTTCACTTGAAGTTCTAAACTAATTTTATTCCTCAATTATGAATGACCAACTCGTATAAAAACTATTTTAATCTAGGACATCACCCTTACTAAATTTCAGGATGTTGAAAGTCTTATTAATTTAAATATTTGCAGTTTGTTGCTTTGTGGACCCCAGTTTTATACTCTAGATATTCATGACTAGCATTGCTTTGTTTTTCCTTCATAAGTCATTGTTTCATTTAAAGCACACTTGAGCAAAACCCTTGAAAAACCTCAAAATATGCTCAGAATTTCTTACTTCAGTAAAAAGTATAGCACATTAAATATTAAAATGAAATATAAGAAACAAAGAAAGGAGAGGGAAAGGAGACAACTAATTGAAAGATCAACTGTCGATATTCACTGATCCCTACCTAAGCTCCCCTCTGCTCAGAGCTTCTCATGAACCTTCTCATTTAGTGGTCACAGAAGCTGTTGAGGGAGGCATCAGAGAACCTTCGTGGCCTAGTTGAGGAGGCGGAAGTGAGAGCTACAGGTCCACAGTAATCTATACCAGGTATCCAAGTACGTGACTTCTCAACACAGGACAGAGAGCAAGTAGGAATGGAGATCAAGATGGGAACAAGGAAAGAAGAAGGAAAGGGAGGGGAGATGAGTCCTCGAAGGAGGAACGTAAAGGAAAGTTCTCTCCTGTCCTCCTCCCTTCCAGGATGGGGGCGCCTCACCCAATTCACCTCTTAAGGACATTTCCAGTGTTATAAGCAATCACCATGCTGGCTGTTATTCCGCTTCTTTCTCTAATGCTCTAGTTTATACTTTTAATGAAATCAAACAAAGGGAACTAAAAAATTTTACTGTAGAAATAGTCTCAATTTTTTTTCAAGTGAATTATTCACAAAAACTTGGCACTTTTAGATATTACTGATAATAAATTGCATACAGCTCATTTCATACCTGTTTTCATCATAAAACTCTGTGTGTGTGTGTGTGTGTGTGTGTGTGAGAGAGAGAGAGAGAGAGAGAGAGAGAGAGAGAGAGAGAGAGAGAGGTAGAGATGGAGTTGTAACTATTTGCTAATCAGGTAGCTAATGGCATTAGATTAGATTAGTTCAAAGTAATTGGTTACTATAAAAAAAAAATTCTTCAGGTGCATGGGGCTGTGTAGACCTACTTTCCACTCAAGTAAAACACTTACTTTCACCCTAAGGAGCTTTAAACAATCTTTGGAGAGGACTCTGGGGACTAAGGTAGCTTGAAGTTGAATGTTTTGACCCTTTTTTTCAATCTCCAATAAGCAGAGCAGCTCTATTTTATATGGTTTTTACATTGGATTTTGAATAAAATTTTGGTTGAGAAAAATAGTTTAATTCAAAAAAATCTTCCAAATCATGAAGGAATGGGACTTTCCATTTTCCTTAAGTATAATTTTAAATATAAAACCAATTTATTATTGTTATTTAAAGTTAAAACTTCAAACTCATGTCAAATTACATTCTGGTATTAATAATGGAACCTAAGATGGCAAGAAAATATTTTAATAAATCTATATAATATTTGAATCATAGGATTTTAGTCATTCAATCTAGCTCTTTCACTTGAGAACATTGAGGCAAGGAAGAGACAGTCAACGATGTTTGAAAAGCTTAATGGTGCTTCAACAGAGGGTATGATAATCATAAGAGCTGTTTTACTTTACAAAATCTATATGATGAGAAGAAAATATGAGTCTGATCTGACTGTCCTATATCAACTCAATATAATGACCCAGTATGTGTTGTCACTTTCTGGATGTAAATATTGGTTGTTTGCTCTTGTAACTTGTGAGCCACATGTTCCATGCAAAACCTTTCCTTCATTGAAAAAATATATATTTCACATATGGAATTTTATAACATTTAGGGAGGGAGTTTTCCTTCCTATAAGTGCTTTTTATAATCTTCAATTTTGAAGTAATCATAGAACACTATTTGAAAGTATAGAATAAGAAAATAAGTTTAGCTGTATGCTTCCTAAACACAAGGAACACTAGACTCTGACAAAAGCATAAATAATACATAATTAATCTCTGACCATGAGAACCTTTCAGTTTAGTGGTAAAGGCAGATGAAGAATTTTAATGTTAACATAAATATATACACCAGAAATAAGAAGAAAGAGTAATTAGCTCAAACTGAGGAATCAGGGTAATTTTTCTAAAGATCACACTTATGTGTAGGGCTTTAGTTTTCAAAACAGCTTCACTGAGATACAATTTACAGATTTAAGAGTTTAAAATTGAATGTTTAATATATTCACATGATAATTCAACTGTCACTAAAATCAAATTTTAGGACATTTTAGTTTCCTCTAAAAGAAACCTCGTGACCATTAGTTGTTATTCATCATATCCCCTTATTGCCCTGTCCCCATCCCCTGAGTCCTGACCAATCTTCTTTGTCTCTATGGATTTGCCCATTCTGGACACTGCATATAAGTCAAAGTACACAATATTTGGTCTATGTGACTGGTTTTTTCACTTAGAATAATGTTTTTAAGGTTCGTCCTTATTATAGTATGTATCATTACTTCATTTATTTTTTATTTTGGAATAATATTCCATTGTATGGATATGCTGTATTTTATTTATCCATTTTAAGTTGATGGATATGTGAGTCATCAACTTTTGGATGATTGTAAGCATTGTTGCATTAGCATTTGTATATATTGGTTCTTGTTTTAAAGTACATTTTAATTTTTCCAATGTATACTTCAGAGTGAAATAACTGGGTCTTATGGAAATTCTACATTCAGATTTTGAGGAACTACAAAACTGTTTTCCGAGGTCATTGCACTGTTTTGTATTCCCATGGCAATATCTGCAGGCTCCTTTTTTTCCCATATCCTCACTAAGATTGGCTATTGTCTTTTTTTGTGTTTATAGCCTTTACAGTGGCTTTGGAGCAGTATATCATATTAGTTTTGATTGTATTTTCCTAATGACTAAACTTGTTGACTCTCTATTCATGTGCTTTTTGGCCATTTGTATATCATTTCTGGAGAAATATCTATTCAGATTTCTTTGTCCACTTGTAAATTGTGTTGTCATTTTAATATGGAGTCATAAGAGTTCTCCATGTATTTCAAATAAAATTTGTTTATCAGATATATGATTTGAAAATATTTTCTTTTATTCTGTGAATTGTTGCCTCACTTTCTTGATGATCTCAATTGTAGCAAAGTAATCTAATTTCAATGTAATGTGATTTATGCATAATTTTTCTGTTGCTTGTGCTTTTGGTATTAGAAAAGCATCTGAGCTTAGACCTTGAATAACTTGGCTCTTTGGAAGGAACCACAGTTGAAGCTCATTCCAGTAAGAGGGAACAGAATGAACAACTTCACAGAAGCTTGATGCACTGTGAATTCCTCTCCTCCTTTTTTTAGAACAAGGTAGTCTCACACAGAACCATACCCAGCAACTTTGGCATACCATCATATCAGTTTCAAAACAGCTTCACTGAGATATAATTCACAGATTTAGAGTTTAAAATTGAATGTTTAATATATTCACATGATTGTACAACTGTCACTAAAATCAAATTTTAGGACATTTGGCATATCATCAATGTTTCCAAATGGGTATTGTGAACCCTCTCCTATCATTAGCTATAGGTTAAGTTCAGTTGAAGGAGTGAAGGCGTGTACATGCTGAATGAAAATACAGGTAGTGTAAACTTTAACAATATTTCTTTTCATAATCAAAATGTTTGCACCTTCTAATTTGGAGACACTGAGGCAAATGTATCGTAATTATTATGCTGAATTTTAATCTAGATCTAAGGGAATGTCAAGTATACCATCAGCGCTTATTCTAATACTATAATTTTATGAAAAATGACAGAAAAGAAAAAAATTCAATGGTATTGCTAACTGTGGCCTTCATATTATTACTGAGAGAATCTTCATTTCCAACATTTTTAAACATACAATGTCTTATTGAATTTTGTTAAAGTTTAGTAATTGAAGCAGAGACCATCTTATCTTACAGCAGAGAAATAGTCCAGTTCTTCATAAAAGCAACCTGTATAGGATAAAAGTCAAGACCTAAGAGTTGACACACAGTTCCTATTTGTCCCTGCTCCAACTCTGTGTCCTCTGACACACTAATTATACTCACTACATTATTGTTCCATATGAAAAATTAGATTTGACTAGATAATCTCTCCAACTGTGACTTTCTTGGGTGAAATGTCTGAACAGAAATAATGGTGAGGTAGCTGGTGGATGCCAGAGTCAAAGCAGTTGTGGACATGCTAGTAGTGAGTTTCCAATATGGTTTGGTTTGAGAAGAGCCAGGTGAGTCTCTCACAAGTATCCTCCCTATATTACTCTCAGTTAAAAACAATTGGGCATTAATAATAATCCATGTTTCTGAATTATGAGTTGTAATCTCAATAAGGAGATAAAAAGACTATTTAGATGGACGAGGAAACTAAGTCATGATACATAAATCAGTCAAAACTTTATTACTATTTGTTGGCAGATTGAGAATACCAATCAGATATCTACTAACTCTAATTCCAGAATTTTTTCCTGCTATGCTTTGATATTTTTAAGAATAGAGGATTATAATATATAGTAAAAAGCATTACATATCTTTTGGCCTGTGATCTCCCTAGATTACCTTTCCAGAAGGGAAATAATCACATAATTTTATATAAATCTAGAATCCATAAAAATATACACAGACAGAAGAGGATTAATATATTCAAATATCAAATAAGTTAACAAATGTTGATAGATATATTTTGGTTAACAGAATGAACTACCTGTATAAGAATGCAGTAGTTTTACTAGTCTAGGTAAAAAGGAATAGTAGCTCATACTGCAATTCCATTTTTTTTCCCTGAAATTTAAGTACTTTTTGAATTTAAATGTTTTTCTTTAAAAAACAATAGTAAAAAGAGAAACCACATGTGGTCAATGTGTGTTCCCCTTGGTCTAAAACACGCATTTTTTTTTTTAATTCTCTGAACTCCAAGAGAAAATTATTGTTATTACTCATAGATTTGATAACACTCCCCAACATCTTTTTATGACCAGGATCTAAGTCCCTTGTTATTACTTCCCCAGTCTAATTTCCATTCATTTATCCAACAAATATTTATTTAGTGGGTCTAGGTTGCTATGTCTGGGGTTCAAGGTCAGAAAGAGCTCCAAGATTAAAATACCCTCCTCCCACCCCTGCCAGGCTACCATGACTGACAGTGCAATTGACAGAAAGTCCTATGGGACAAGCAGGCTCTGAGCTATTATTTATACTTCAAAGCTCTCCTGAGAGTTCAGGCTGAAGTCATCCTCCAAGGACCCCAGTCTGGGATCACACCCTTGTTTGCTTCTTCCCTTCTCCCCCTGACTTCCCACATTCCCTTTCCAGTATCTTATGACCTCTCCCTTAAGTGATCTCTAGCACCCAATCCTCACCTCCAAAACTGTTTTCAGACACTCTCGATGAAAAATATGTGCAATTAGGATAAACAAAGAACAGGACAGATTTATATGTTTCAAGAGAAATAATTAACTGCATACACAGATCAATTTTATGATCTTATTTTGACTAGCACTATACCAATAAATGCCCCCATAAATACATGTTGGGTAAACAAGTCAATAATTATTAAACACATATACTCATTGCCTAATTCCTAGGCCTTTGATTGGGCAATATTGACCAGAATGGGACTGTAAAAAAGAAATTTACTTAATCACAAATGGAATGAAAAGTAGGGTTTATACTCATTAATAGAAGTTGAATGGGTCATTTGGGAAAAACTACATAGGTCACTTTTTTTTTTCTTTTCCTGAATATTTTTGATGGGAAAAATATTCTATGGTGCTTAAAACTGTAGATGTGTTGGGCTGACTGTATATGCATGTGGTGCATAATTTAAAAATCGACACATACAATAAAAAGTAAGTATCCTTCCTCCCCTTCCTCTGCCTCCTAAAGTAGCACATTTTATTTACTACCTTTTCTATATTCTTTCAGGGATATTCCATGAGTTTTTCAAACAAATGTTAGCACTGTTTTTCAAGTAGCTGTGTCATCCCACCCTGTAATTTAACAATTTATCTTTAGGACAGTTTGACATCAGAATATATAGCAAGGCTTTATTCCCTTTAATAACCACATGTTATGGTTTAGATATGAGGTGTCCTCAAAACCTCATGTGTGAGACAATACAAAAAGGTTTAGAGTTGAAATGATTGGGTTATAAAAGTCTTTACCCAATCAGTGAATTAATCCTCTGATAGGGAGTAACTGAGTGGCATCAAAGGCATGTGAGGTGGGTCACTGGGGGCATGCCTTTGTTTTATACATATATTTTGTCCCTGGCAAGTGCAGTCTTCTCTGCTCCCTGGTACAATGTTCTGAGTCACTTCCCTCCACCACACTCTTCTAGATGATGTTCTGTTTTGCCTTAGGCCAAAAGCAATGGAGTTGGACATTGGTGAACTGAGACCTCTGACACACTAAGTGCCAAATAAACTTTTTCCTTCTCTAATGTTTCTAATAAGGTCTTTTGGTTTCAGCAGAGAAAAGGCCAACTAAAACACCACATAATATTACACTTATTGGATATATTTATCTAATCTCCTAAAGTTTAACACTTAAGTTGTTCTCTTTGACATGGATATAAGTTGTAAAACTATTGTATTTTCTTTCAAGATTTACATTTGTTTTTAATTTCAACTAGAATTTTCTCTAGATTTACTCTGAATTGTAATTACCTAAGGTATTTAAGCACACTAGTTTTTAATTTTTGGCATTGGGATGTCATCTTTAAAAAGTCTTCCCTATTTTTTTTTAAGAAAAAAAGAATTACAATGCTTTTCTTACCACTTCTGTTCCTTTTTTAATGTGTAGCTCTTAAGTCTGGAATGCAAAGATACACACACACGTATTCTACAGTGATGCAGCCACATCAATGTTTACAGCAGCTCAACTCATAATAGCTACACTATGGAACCAAACTAGATGCCCTTCAACAGAAGAATAGATTTTTTAAAATGTGGTATATATAAACAATGGAATATTACTCAGCCTTAAAGAAGAATGAAATTATGGCATTTGTTGGTAAATGAATGGAATTGGAGAATATCATGCTAAGTGAAATAAGCCCATCCCCCAAAAAACCAAAGGCCAGAGTTTTCTCTGATATGTGGATGCTAATTCACAATAAGGAGAGGTGGTAGCAAGGGAAGAACAGAGTTACTTTAGATTAGGTAAAGGGGAGTGAAGAGAAGGGAGAGGGAATGGGGCTAGGAAGAATAATAGAATGAATCAGACATATCTTATGTACATTTATAACTATATGATCTATGGGAGTCTATACCATGTACAACCATAAGAATTAGACTATATCTATATATGATATATCCAAGTGCATTCTACTATCATGTTTAAGTAATTAAAACAAAAAAAATTCAGATGATATGGCTTTTTAGTGCCCCCTAGATATGGCTTTATTGGACAATTGGTACTGGGTTGCTATTTATTTATTTATGTGTTTGTGTGTGTGTGTGTGTGTGTGTGTGCGTGTGTGTGTGTGTATGTGTGTGTGCATGTGTGAAAGGATTTAACTAGGGCCTACCACATTCTAAGACCCCACTCGAACACTGAGCTATACCTCCAGCCCCACAGGTATTAAATTACTTGTTAAAAAATAAAATACTACCAAATAATTAGTCTAAATCCAAAGTTTTAGTTTTTAAAAGAGATTATTTCACATATTCATCTATGTAGTTTTCAAAGTAAAAAAGCAAGTTAATTCTTGTATATGGTTCATTAATTATTGTATAATCTATGGTGAATTTAACGGGAAGTTTCTATATTCAAGGTTAAACTTCTTATAGGTGTTTTACTGAGACTAAAATAATACTTTCTGGATATTTAGCTTTATCTGCTTTAAATGTTTTCTAGACTAAAATGCCAACTATCTAGCTGTGTGATGCAGGACTCTGGAGACTTGATCACCTGATCATCTGTGTTCCCGAGCTAATTCCACATTACTTTTTCATGTTTGTCATATTATCCTGGATGTTATAACCTAGATAGAAGTAAAGAGAATGGTTTATTAACCCCTTGGATACACGACACATAGCTTCAACATTTAATACTTTGCTATTCATAGTTCCCTACCCTTTCTCTCACCTGTTAAAATAATTTTTGTTTTTCTCCAGTGTCTTAAACTCCAGATAGCATGTCACATCCTCTATACATAGTTCAATATATATCTCCAACAGCATACATAGTTCAATATATATCTCCAACAGGTAGCTTTGTTTGTAAAAGGTCTACAATCATAATACCATTTTTATACCTGGTATAATTAACAAAATATATCTTTAAGATAATATAAAATAATCAGGCTGTGTTCAATATTCCTCAATTATCTCAAAATACCTTTATAAGTTATCTTTTTTCTAACCAGAAGTTAGGAAATGTCTATCCATTGCATAAGTATTATGCAACATTTAAATATCGTAATCTGTAACATTTCCCTTGCCATCTCAAGGTAATGGTCCTAGATTTTCCTACTTTATGTATTTAGATGATTGTATCCTGATTTAATGTATTTCATTTATTTTCTTTTTCTTTTCTCTTTCTATTTTTTGAAACTGAGGATTGAACCCAATCCAATGGTACTTAACCACTAAACCATATCCCCAACCCTTTTTATTTTTGATCTTGAGACAGGATCTCTCTAAGTTGCTTAGGGTCTCATTAAGTTGCTGAGGCTGGCTTCAAAACTGCAATCCTCCTATTTTAGCATCCTGAGCTGCTGGGATTATGGGCATGCACCACTGTGCACAGTTTAATGTTTCTTTAACCAGAGAGTTCCCTGAAATTACTAGTTATTTCTAGAGAGTTCATTGTATCTAGTTTCATTTTTAAAATTTATTTGGGAACAGAGCATGGATAATTCATGGATTATATCCTAGTGCTTAGTGCTTATCAGGAGGCACCTGGTAGCTGGTTGCAACATTCTTAGCCAAGTTAAGGCTTAACAGAGGCTCTAGGTTGTGTCTTACTGATCCATCCACTTTGTATCTCCTCCACCTATTTCACATAATGGTTTTAGCAGTCATTGATGCAAACTCAGTGACTACAACTTCAAACAGATGTTCTGTCCCATACAAGCTGTCCTCTTATATACTGTAAAATGCATGTGAATGTTAAGAATGGAAAGAAATGAAAAGTCTAATATTCAAATGTATAATTGTAAAATCATTTTGTTGTTAAAATAATCACATACCAGAGGTCTTTTTTACACACTTAGCTTATGGCTATTAATCTTGGGTAAATATTGAACAATCATTTTAAATGTACAGGTTGTGGTAAAAGAGGGAGGGAAGGGATGTGGGGTTTAGGAAAGGCACAGAAAGTAGAAGACAGAAAGATACTGACAGGGGGACAATAATTTGGTAGATAAGTGTAAAAATCAATAAGGAGTAAATGGAATTTAAATCATTCCTCCATTTTCCAAAAAAAGCGGAAAGGAGTGGAATTTGGAAAGGGACAGCATGAATACAGACATGCTATTCTGATAGATGCTTTACTTGACTCTATTTTGTGTTTTTGCTATTTTGTGCAATAAAATTCTAAATTTTAATAGTTTATTGGTAGATGAGACATTTTTCATTTGTTTTGCATGTGGCACCTAGAGTTTGATGTTATACATACACATATTTTCCATGCCTTTGCGATGAAGTTAAGAATAAACATTACATGAATATCCTTTTCTTACTTTTGATGCAAGTTTAAAAAGCAACCACAGAAAATGTAATTAAAATTCTAAAGAGAGAAACAATTGTGCATTATACTATAAGTAAATCTTTTTGATACTAGGTACAAGATATTGTCATCTTTTTGATACTAGGCACAATCTTAAACCCCATTATCAGGTAAATATGCTTTTTGATTTTGTTTTGATTTTTAAGAAAAGCCAATAATCCTTCAGTGACATTTTTAAATTTTTAATTAAATTTTTAAATTATTTTTAGTTGACATAATAATTGTGTGTATTTATGGGGCACAGTGTGATAATTTAATACACCTATAAAATGTGTAATGATTAAATCAGGATAATCAATATTTGTATTAGGAATGTTTAAACTCCTCTCTTCTAGGTAGTTTGAAATACATAATAAATAGTTGCAAACTATAGTCACACTACTATGCTATGAAACATGAGAACTTCTTTCTCATAACTGTATTTTATACCCATTAAGAAACCTCTGTTTCTTCTCCTCTTCCTCGCAACTATCAAACTATTATACACTATTTGTGGGAATGTAAATTAGAATAGCCTTTATGAAAAGTAATATGGAATTTCCTCAAAATATTAAAATAGAACAAATCATGATTTAGTTTCCTCACTCCTGGGAATGTATCCAAAAGAAATGAAATCAATATATCAAAGAGATACCTGCACTCCCATGTTTATTGCAGCACTATTTTCAATAGTCAGAATATGGAATCAAATAAGATATTCATTGATGTATGGATAAAAAAATAAAATATATATTATATTCATATAAATATACATATGTATATATGAATATTCTTCAGCCATACAAATAGAATGAAATCTTGTCATTTGTGGTAATACTGGTGGAATCAGAAGGGCATTATATTAAGTGAAATAAATCAGTCATGGACATATCCCACATGTTCTCACCTATATATGGAAGCTAAAGAAGTTGATCTTCCTCCAGTGCTATTTTTAAAATTAATCATCAGTAAATTAATAATTTAAATTAGCCACCAGCTTTCCTTTTTTAGAATAATTTCAAAAAGAAATAGCAAGAGGGGTGGGAGTGCAGCTCAGTGATAAAGCACTTGCCTAGAGAAGGCTTGAGGTCCTGAGTTCAATCCCCAGAACCACAAGAAAGAAGAAGAAAGGTAGCAAGAGAACAGAATTATCCTGCAGACAGCTGCATGGGTTATGCCAGTGATGGGCGGGAATAATCACATATGAACCAGTCAATTAAGATTATTTTCAGTTTTTACAAGGTTGAAAGGTGTGGAAGTCCTAATAAGAGGACAGAATGGATAAAGACATTGAAAGACACTGTAGGAGAGTTTAAGAAATGTGAGGTCAGCCATCTGGAAGCCATCTAGTAGCCCAGTCTCTCTCCTCAACAATCTGAGTGGCCGTGGTCTTATCACTTATCTTTACCATCCTCCATCTGCAAATTTGTGAAAATATAGAGGAAAAGATATAAGCAAAGATTCATCAGGATTTTGTTTTTCTAATAAAATATAACAAGATTCAGCCCTCCTAAAGAATTTAGGAATATAGAACATAAGACTGTCCTCAGAGAGGACAGTTAAAATTAAGTACAATTCATAATAGATAAATGCAAGGTAAGTGTAATGAAATCAAAACATTAACATATCTCTGGGACTTAGCTATAATGTGAGTGAATGTATTAATATCAATATAGATAAATAAAAAAATGTGTCAATCAAAATAAGAATTGGTCAGCCCTGGGAATGAAAAACAAGCTTCTAAGAGGAAAAACTGACAAATAGTGTTCATTTAGGAACTATCAAAGAGAGGAAATCTTTACTATTGGACTCAAATCTTAGGGTTTACTACCCCATAATAGATGAAATGGCCTTTAGATACCTCAGAGCTCAGTTCAAAGTCCTTGCTTATCATCCCGATTTCTATTTGGGATCTTGGTTCGCTTTCTTACTGGGAGAGTGATTCTGTTAGACAAGAACAATGTCCAATCCATTTGCCTTTACAAGTTTAAAAACTGGCATTTTGATAGAACTTAGCTTTATTTGTATCTTGCCTACATAAATTTACAAGTGGAACAATCTGCTGTACCTACAGTTGAATTTCTCATTATAAATACTCAACCTAATTTTGTGGATTGTCTGTATGTATATTAGCCTTTATGAGATAGGAAAATGCAAACCCATCCTAATCTACTTTCATTATACTAACAAAACTGGGTTTATGAGCCTGCAAAAATGAGAATTAGAACCTGGAATGTCCTTATTTACCAAGGTAAATGTACCTCTATGGATAACTGCCTAAAAAGTGAGCCAGCATTCCCCAGGTGGTACCTTGTGGGGTTCTAAGTTGTGTTGTGGCCTAGTTTGCTCACAAAATCATGTTTTTAAACCTTCCTCTTTGTTTGTGTGTCATAGGGAGAAGCTAAACCCCTATGGAACTTTTCCTAGGCTCTCAATGGTTCTAACCAATGGGAGAGATGGGTATGATTAAGTGACAAAATAAAAGGAAGAGCTAAGTATTTCTCCCTATCCTTCACTGCCTCTATCCCCAGTGTAACTCATGGCTCACATTAACTCCATTCGTTTTAAAGTCAGAGTTTTAAATAATCAAAATGGTTTCTCTTTTCCTTCTAATGCTGATTATCACAAGCCACAAGTCTTTACTATTAAATGCATTGATTATTCCAGTTTTAAGCATGTATCATGATCACATACATATTCATAATGAACTTACAAAAACCAATAAAAATTTTGGTTTTTACTGTTTTAATCTTGCTGTCATTTTGGTAAGTTAGATTAAGCAGCCACCATCCATAGTCACAAATCAAGTGAATGACCTATTTTGTTTATCAAAGGACAGAGAGAGAATCTAAATGACTATGAGGGGAGTTGTAGACTTAGTCTTTGTGTATATCTAAAAACAGATTATATAGAACTTTCAGTTTAATCCATGAGCAGATCAAACTACTCTAGAGCTGGGCTAGAATGCTTAGTAACATTTGGACTGATAAGCTTGGTATTACAGGATGTTATTGGAACATTTGTGAATTTTGTGAATAAACATTTTCCATCAGGGGACTGAATGATATATGAGGAAAATTTTATACTTCATAGAGCACATCACCTATAGATCACCCAGGCATTCACATTCCCTGCTCCTGTGAAGGAACCAACTCGAAGCTTGGGCTTTTGGTTTTGTGTCAGAGGCCATGTTTTCTTAAAGACTTCACAAAATGAACCACAGTTACTTTGTTGATAATGAAGGCAAATATGTCTTAGTGTATTCTTTGTCTAGTTCCATTCTACTTGCTATGATATATATATATATATAAAATATATATGAAATTCATATATAAAATATATATGAATATAATTTTATATATATTCATAATATAATAATTATATATTAATATATAAAATTCATATATAAAATATATATGTATATATATATATACATATATATACTTTTCTGATGAAAACCAGGTTTCCATTGTCTCTACATTGTTTAGACAGAGGTTTATGATTTTGCAGTATGGTAAAAGTAATAAATCACCATGTTTTTGTCTGCTATATTGTGAATTTGCTACAGTCACTGGACAGCCCAATATTTCAATATTCTGTCTATACCAGAAAGTGTGCTGTTTTCAAAAGTAACATGGAATGTTTAAAGTTAGAATTCTCTCTGGCTGAAGGGCTTTAATGGATTCATATTACTAGATCCTATTTCCTAAGTGTCTCTAAGTCCTTGCTGAGTGGTAAAATAGAAAGATGCATTAAATCTCCTTGGCCATCAAGGGAACATTTAATGCATTCCTACAGGCATAGAGGCATACAGTTTCAAACAGTGCCTCACAGACACAAGCAAATCCAAAGGTTTCTTTAAATGCTCAGTGCTGAGAGGTAAATGGCATGGACAGAGGCAAATAAAATTTAACACTTTTTAAAAGCACCATAATCAGATTACTGAACAATTAGTCTAAAGTAATAATGTGTATTGCATTCACTCACTGAATAAATAATTGACCCTTTACATGTGAAGTTTTTATGTTTAGGGTCCTATAAATTTTTCCTCCGGAGCAGGGCATTTTGCTATAGAGAGAGGACAGTATCAACAAGAATAGTAGAACAACAACCACAAACAAGGGCAGCCTCAGGCAAATCACCCTCTCAGCCACACTAATATGATAGAAAATGGGAATGCAAAATTCAGTTCTTGTTTTCTGGGAGTCTATAGTTCTCAGAGAGAGGCAAGACATTTTTAAAAATATCATTATTGTATTATGCGGTTATCATTATTATTCAAGGTTTTGTTTTAACATGTCTTTTTTGCATAATATTATTTGACCCATTATTACTATTACTATGCTTATTTTGTACATGAGGGAAACAAGTAAAAGGGATGTCAAATACATTACCCAAATTCACAGGGTTAGAAAACAGAAGAGTTGGAATTTGAAGCTGTGCAGTTTGACTCCAGAGCTGACAATCTCACTTACTCTCTAAAGCAACATAGGGTGATATATTATGGTAGGGAAATGGCAAGTTATTCTGGGACCACAAATGAGGGGCACTTAAGTAAGCCTGTCGAACCAACCAAGGCTTTTAGAAAAGGTGACAAGCTGTTTACTCAGTGATCCAAGAGGAAACAGTGGGAACAATTAGAAGGGACAAAGAAATATAAAATTCGTAGGAAAAATACTGTCACTTCCTTCAAGATTAATGATGTATAGCAATAATTATGTGGATCATGTTTCATTTATTATCTGTATTAAAGTAATAATAATAAATCCTATACATTTATGTAGTCAACATGATGTTCTAATGTATATATTACATATGTATATTATATATATATATATTATAAAATGGTTAAATCAAGCAAATTAACATATCCATGACTTTACATACATTTTTGTTGTGAGCATGTTCAAGATATACTCTTTCAGCAATTTTCAAGTACGCATTATTAACTACAATCATCAATTTATACAATAGCACATTCAATGGTAGTCCCAGAACATGCTCAGTAAAGGTCTGAGTAATTTAATTTAAAAGAACAAATGATATATATTATGGATTGGATTATGTTAACCTCCAAATAGTCTGAAATCCTAACTCCCAGTACCTGTCAGAATCAAGATGGAGTCACTTTTTTGGATCCCTAATGAAAAATAAATGAAGGAAGGAAGAAACTCTAGCTAGGTTATGAAAGAGGGGACATATATGCTTGATAACAAAGAGGTATGCATAGAAGTCTGCCAGAACTATGACCTTGCACAAGACCTCTCACAAAACACATTTCTGCAAGGACATCTGTTTAATCTTGGACTGATACTACCCCTGTTATCAGTCTTTGTAGTCAAAGACCACTGCCTCAAAATACCTTATACAATTCTCATTTCACCTTTAAAAACTCTTCCTTACTTTATAATCTTTGCACACAACCATAGTTTACAATAGCACACATATTCCCATTGCAGTGCTCTGCTGTTCCATAGTGAGTATCATTATCCTTCAGAGACTCTCTCTCTTATTGTTATTTAAGTTGACATTTGGAAAAAGAATACTGTAATTAGTTAAGATGGGAATACTGGGGTAGGGTGAATCCATAATTCAATACAACCGGTGTCTTATACAAGGAAAACACAGGTGAAGACAAGAACATACACATACATCTGTGAAGACAGAGGTGGAGGCTGAAGTGATATAGCAGAAAGCCAAGGAGCACCAAGAACTGGTGGCCACTCTCCCAAAGCTAGCAAGAGGCAAGGAAGGCTTCTACCCAGAAACTCAGAGGGAGAAAATGACTTTGCGGACACCCTGATTTTGGAATTCTAGCATCCAAACTGTGAGAGAATAAATTTCTGTTGTTTTAAACTATCTCGTTTGAGATATTTTCTTAAAGAAGTCCTAGAAAACTAATGTGTATAAAATGGTGTAATTTAGGTACTTATATGATTTTGGAATTAGAGAACAAGTTAGACTAGCATTGGATGTTGGCTGATATAGATTTTATACACCATGAAATATGTTTGTATTTACTCTACATAGTAAGAAATTCTTTTGTGCTATTTCAAAAGACTCCAAAATAATCTGTAGTTTGATTGGCTATAACTTTGCAAAGAGTTATCCAAAATGTCAGTTACTCTGCCTCTACATGTTGTCAATGCAAAAGATCACTTATATTTGCTACTATACTGCAAACTTGAATGCTTACAAGTTAAAGAATATAGAATTTTATGACACCCAACAGAGAAGTCACTAATTAAATAAGGATTTTGCCCTGCTCAAACCTATCCAAATCATTTAAAGATTTTTGCCAAAGGCAAGCTTAGTAAAAAAGGGTCCAGGTTGTACAGGATAATGTTTTCTCATGTACCACAAGAAGCAGAAAAGGGAAGAAATCAATGTTTGCTGATGGAAAAAGATAAAACTGTCAGGTAAATAAGTTATTTTTAGTTTTTGTTGTCAAGATTTTAGCACTAAGAGTAGATCAGAAGATTAACAATTTCTAAAAATGAATTGATAGAATCATTCTTAATAACTCTTTTATCATTTTTCAGTCCTGAAAATACTCACATTTTATAAGCATATCCATTATGTAGCATAAGTTAACTTTTTCAGATCATAGAAAGATTTTTATTTCTTATTGATTTTGTTTGAAGCTTCTGTGAGCATTTCAGGAAAAGCTGTGATAAGTCTAATTTAAAATAAATGTGTCATGCTTACAACCAGTACAGTTATAGATTATTAATTACACTGACAGCATGTTCTTGAGCATGTAAGTGAACAGGTAGGATTCTCTATTATTGTAAGAAACTATTAAACCTAAATTTCACACCATCATATTTTAAAGTCATTCTAAGGAGTGTTCCATTAGATTAGGGATTTGGAATTTTAAGCAAATCTAATTGTTTTAATTGACATTTTTAATGTACTAAACCATAAGTGAAAAATATAAAGTTGATTCAAATAGGTAACTACTAAATTCATGTTGCTACTTTTTGGAAATAGTAGGGATGGTTTTAGCTGCAAAAGATCATTTACAACATATTGAATGTACTCAAATGGCTGCTGCTTTCTGGACTCACACATACATACACACACACACACACACACACACATACTCACATGCACACACACTTAAAGCATATATATAACATTAGAATCATAAAAATGGGGGCTGGAGTTGTAACTCAGTGGTAGAGCACTTACCTGGCATGTGTGAGGTCCTGGTTTCAATCCTTAGTACCCCATATAAATAAACAAATAAAATAAAAAGTTCCATTGACAACTAAAAAATGTTTTTAGAGAAGAATCATAAAAATGTACCAACTGACTTATCTATCCATCATGAAAAAATTCACTTCAGATTTTGTTAAGGTTGATATATTTAGATTTTACCATATTTCATTAAACTTGTAGATTTTGGAAGGAGGCCTCTAATTTCAAAATTCCATTCAATTTGTATTCCTAATTATTTTGATTTTGTGTTTTGACACCCATTTTGTGATCTCTATAAAGATGCAATTTTGACCATTAGAGAGATTCAAATCCTGAGTCCCTAATTTATATCATAAATCTCTATCTCACAAAATTCCTTATGCACGAGATTGTAATCTTTTACTACTTATATTTAATTCAGTAAAGACTTGAATTTTTAAGAGCTAAGGAAAATAAATTAGAAAACCATAGACTATATTGCAAGGCTCTGAATATTTATGTCCTTCCCAAATGCATTTTTTGTAATCCTAACCCCATATCATGACAATATAATGGATGGGACCTTTGGATAATTAGGTCATAAGGGTGTAGCCCTTGTGAATGGGATTAGTGCTGTTATAAAAGAGACCCCAGAGGGCTTGTTTGCTGCCTCCTCCAATGTAATGTTAGTGTGAGAAGGCTGCCCATAAAGAAGCAGACCCTACCAGATATTGATGTGCTGGCACCTTGCTCTTGGATTTGTTAACTTCCAGAACTGGAAGGAATAAATGCATGTTGTTTATAAATTTCCCAGTTTATGGTATTTTGTTATAAAATCCAAATGAACTAAGACATATACTCCTGCTAATTATGTAATGTGAAAGTCAACAAATTAAAGCAAAACTTTATTAAATATCATACCTTGGCTAATAATGTGTGGCTCTCCTTTACAAAGTGTCAGGAAAAATATTAGTATAATAATTCAGGATCACAACTAAAGAGGACAAGATGAGCAACAATGAAGCCACTCAGGACAGGGATATAGACAGATACATTCTTTATTAGGTCTGAGTCCAAAAGACAGGTGCAGTTTTATCCTGGCATTGCCTCAGAAAAGGAAATGTAATTAAGAGATTACAAGTAGGGAGCTTATTTTGGGAACTAATTCCAGAGGAACAAAGCAGAGGATTGGGAACAGGGACACAAGGAAGGAAGGAAGACTAATATAAGAAAGTGTTACTGCATTGGTCATTTCTGGGATTGAATGGGGTTCCATTCTACTGAAACCCATTGAGAAGTCATATAGAATGTGCCCCAGAATTGCCTGACCATGGAACAAAAGAAAGGAACATACAGCAACTGGATTCTACTCCCTATTGACCAAAGAGCTGCTTTCCAAACAGTAATTAGTACTCTGCTTAGAAAGTTTAGTATCACTCCAAAAATCTAAAGGTTTATGCAATGATTCTCCTCTTTGGATTGAACAGAGTCCACAGACCACTTATATTCAACATCAAATATGATAGATCTCATTGTCTGAGCAGCAAGGCAGTTTGTACTCCAACCTGGACTTACCATAGAGTCCTCTCTTGCTCTGAGCTATACTGAAAACTGACATGCTTTACAGTTAATTGGACAAGTATCTTGGAACAGTATTTTAAATGTAGTATATATAGCCTCTAAAATCCAAAGAGGCCTGTATTATGCTGGATCTGATCTACAATGTTAGGGTTTGTGAGGAGCATCAACTTTTATCACTCTCTGGCGTCCACATATCTTATTGAGGCATTCAAAGTACTTACTAATTCCCGTTTGCAATGTAAAAAGTACGATAATTTAATAAGTATCATGTACAAATATAGTGTTCTATATATTACTATAATGGTTTGGATATGAGGTGTCCCCCAAAGTTCCTATTAAAACAAGAATATTTAGAGGTGAAAAGATGACATTATGATAACTATAACCTATCAGTCCATCCAAGTTTGAATGAACTGACTAGGCGGTAACTATAGGCACGTAGGGCATGGGTGGAGAAGGTGGGTCACTGGGGGTAGACCCTAGAACTTTGCATCTTTCTGTGGTCTCCTCCTCCTTACTCTCCTGCTTTCTGACCCCAATATGAACTGAGTAGTTTCTTCCACTGGGCCCTTCCTCCATGATGTGCTGCCTTATCCTGGGCCCAAAGCAAAGGAGTTGGCCCTCTACTGAATGAGACCTTGGAAACCATGAGCCCCAAATCAGCTTTCCCTTCTCTAAGTTGTTCTTGTTGGGTCTTTTGGTCACAGTGATAAAAAGCTGACCAAGACAATAAAGCTCTGTACATTATAAAATTACAGAGAATAAAAGTTAAGTTGACTTAGGATAGACTCATATATATATATATTACTGTCCTTCCTATATAAAAGCAATATTTTAATTTCCTTTCTTGATAATTGAACAGCATGCATTTTCCCCAAACACTAGTGGGATATCAGCTAGGCTAGAAGTATGTTGATTGGTTCTAGTGAAATTGTCATATCTGGTCTAGCAGCTGTGTTGGTTCAGTTGTCTACCATTGTTTACCATCACATGTCACAATCTGACTGACTTTTTAGGTATCTCACGTGTTAAATGAATAGGAGACTATTAACTCTTCATTGTGAAGTATTTAGTGGTAGCATATAGTCTGAAATTTCCCCTATGATGTAGTATTACTAATGATTTAATATATTTGTTTGGGAGGTATAATTTTATGGAATTCTACCAAAAGGATTATGAATTGTTCCCAAGGTCACATAAACCAATGTAAGGATCCTGCCAGTTGCTCAGCATGTCTATCCCTATTATGACTTGGAGTCTGAGATAAACAGCCCTGGGCCAGCTTATCTGGGCCAGGACTCCATGTGTAACCTGCCTTATATAAACTCCTATTCTAACTACACTAACACACAAGTCCTTTGATTTCAATGCTAGCTCTAACTCTGTTCCTTAAAAATCTTCAAAAGTCTTGGCATTTTTCTTTCTTTCATGTAACTTCATCACCATAAAGTCCTATTGATAAAAGCATTCTGGCTGCTACTCTGGCTCTTTTTCTCATTTATATGTGCATGGAAAATGTTGGTAAAGTGTTATTATCAGATTCTGCCTTTCTAGAATTCTATCATCTTCTTGATTGAGAGATCCTAGTTTCATGGCAGTATTTCCTGTGGCAGACCTTTTTTGTAGACAATAGTCATCTCTGAGTTCCTAAAAGATGCCAGTGTGAATCTGGTCAGTGCATTTTTTATAGCAAATATCTTTTGAGAACTTGCTAAAAGTAACTCTCACATAATAAATTCATGTCAACATCCCTGCCTCTCTGAGCTTTCTGAGCACTTTTCAATATTTCATGAAGGCAGTTCCTGTATCTCTACCTCACTTAATGTAACTTATCATGATGTCTAAATGTCAAAAAACATCAAAGCAGCATATTAGAACTGATTCCAGGTAGTCTTATGACTAATTAAGTCCAAGTCATGGAAGAATGCTTTCATATTAAATCCTACTTTTTAAACACCATTGAAATCTGGACCCATATTATGTCTAGCTTAAATCTATTTGCCAAAGCTGGACATACGGTCCCAGCTAATTTTAATGGACTAGGTAGGAATACTCCATATACCCTATTGGTTAACTGTAATTGTATAGTGAAGACAGTAGTAGATTAGAATATAGTAGTCGAATATTTTAGAAGACAGTAGTAGATTAGAGTTTATAAAAGAAGCTATTATTTTGTGTCTATAACTCAATCACTAATATGCTTATTATTTATAAAGCATTTACATTATCATAGGCACTCTGCTAAGTGATCTATATGTACTGAATTATTAAGTACATAGTACTGATACATTTTGAGAAAGTTTCTGGAATGTGCGATGTCTCTTTTAGGAATAAACGTTGTCCACAGTATAAAACAAAGGATGAATTCTTGTGAAATAGTTTTCCTGAGGAACAAAAATGGCATTGTCTTTGTTAGTATTTTAATTAAATTTTTTTAAAATTCTTGGTTAATTTTGATGCACTGAAAGTAAAACACAGCATTTTTTGAACATATTAAAGTGCTGATTTAAAAAAAAAAAGCTTTCTTTATACTATATAAAAATCAATGGAAACAAAATTATTTGAAGATATGTTATCAAGCAACAAAAACAATAAGTGCTTCCTCCTGAAAAAGCTATGCTGAATACATTTATAAATATAAGTATAAATTTAATAAATATCTGTCTCAACTATAGCAGGAAGTGTGTGTGTGTGTGTGTGTGTGTGTGTGTGTGTGTGTGCGTGTGAACATATATGGTAAAGGGGAGATTGTGAAAGTAGCCATTGATGTGTAATATTAGATGATAGATTTCTAGATGCTTATCCTAAACTCTTTCCACATTGTATACAAATAACTCTTTTAAAATGTATTTTATTTAGAGATTTTCTCACATGCTAACAAAGACATACCCAGTTAAGACTATATATTGCATATGAAAAAAGAGTTATACTGAATTCCATAATCCACAATAAAGAATACATGTATTATTTGATAATTTCTGAAAAGATAGCAGAATCTGATTCTTCCAGAGTTAGCCATAAACCCAAAAATCTAGTATTTTTTTCATGTGAATATATTCGAATTTTTATGAAAATTTAAAAGACTGAATCTGAAAACTAGTATGGAAATATGTACAAAGGCATATAAAATACTAGCAAAGAAAATACGCAGGTAGCAGCACCAATAGTTGGCTACCAGGGTTTTCTAAGATTTTCATCATGGTAAGACTATCATTTTGGAATCTGTGCAGAAGATTAACAAGAATAAAATCTTCAATGACTGTAATAGCCTTGCTAGTCAAGACCATATTCATAATGCAATCATATGATTCATTGTGATTCTGTTATAAAATTGAAAAATGGCCTTGCATATTTATTATGCAAAAAGCAAACATTTATTAGGTTTAAGGTGCAATAAACTAGTAGACAACTAGAAAAAACCTTGAACAAAAATAGTAAAACCAATGTTAAAAGACAGTACCCTGTCAAGTAAATTTGCAACATATTTATCAGCAATTGAATTTATTTATGTGGTATATAAAGTCCCCAAAATTCTATAAGAAGATAATCACCAAATTAGGAAAAAATAAAAAATATGAAAAAACAATAAACAAAGATGTAAGAATGATTGATAAACATGTGAGAAAATAAACTGACTAGGGATTAAACAATTCAAATTTAAAATGCAACAGAATGTAATTTATTTTCTCAAATGTATTAAGACTCTATAAATGTATATGCATACATTTTTAATATAAACTTACATCAAAATGATTCTGAGATAGTTATAGTGGTTAGAGTTCCTATAACACAAATAAGAAAACAGGCAGAGAGAGCAGAGACATCAAAGTCATACACACTGTTGGTTGTGGGGGACCCAGGGTTTTACTCAGGCAGGCTGGTTCCAATGTCATGGTCTTAACCACTGCACTACATGGACTTTACACTTAACATCCCTTAGATCTGTCAAACCCTCGGACACTCCTCATATCCAAACAACATATTTTGAAAAAAAAATTTAAAGAGCCTAGAAAGAAATGCTGCCATCAAATAGTTCTAGAAGTAGACAATTCCTGTGACTCTCATAGCTATAGGAATAGGCAGCAGATCAAGAAATAGTGATGAGCAAATGCGAAACTTCTCTCCTACACTGTGTTTCCAAATATCATCATGCTCAGATTAGACAAGTAAGGAAGTCATTCGAGCTTCATGATATCAGCCAGGAAAAATCATCCTCAGGACCAGCTGCCAACAGCATACCCTTTAGTCTTTGGCCAGGATGCCAAGCCCCAGCTGTGCTGTCAGCCTTTTTTACACAGTTTGTTAACAAAGAAGAGTCCCAGTTAATTTTTCAAACAGGCAATAGAAGCTGAGACTGATTCACCTGCAAACACTAGAATCACTTCTAGGAATGAAAAAACATAATGATACTGGAGCAATATCTTTTTCTTAGGATCAAAACATGTTGAAGTAGTTCCAAATATGAAAATGCTTAAGAAAAAAAATAATAATCTACTCTTCTGTTTCAGAACTTATTTTGGATCATTTGGAGATCAAAGATAGTACTCCTGATGATGAATGTTGAAAGAAGTTTCTGATATTAAGAAGGAATAAAAATGAAGATAGAGGAGCAGAGGCACTCTTGGGAAAAGTTAGACAGATAAAAAGTCACATTTTTAAGTAAAATTTGGAATTTAAAGGAACAGTTTTGGCAAATTAGGTGTGAGAATATTGGGGATACTGGAAGTCTCAGTGAGTCTTCTCTTGTAAACTACCTCTCAGAAAGCTACTAGTGGTTTCTTTAATTTGGACCCTGCTATTTTGATTACAAATTTTGATTTTGGAATTTTTATTTCATGTCTTCAAATTTTAATAATGACAAATGATAGGAATACTGAATTTTCTCTGAGCTACTAGTCAAGTTAATGCTATAATTTCTTTCTTAATTTTAATAAAATTATTATCACTGGACTCAATTGTTTCTATATAAATATTTAAACAAAATTCCTTTACTTATTTTCTTTGTATCAAATTTTAATAATTATCACTTTTGTCTTTGTATGTCTTATTTCAGAATCATTTTTTTTCTACCAACTTTGATTATACCACGTCAAGTTTTGTAGAAGCTAATTTTATTAAGAGAACTCCATTCTTTAATTAATTTTCTGTTAATAGCAATATTATTTATAATTTTAGTCCTTGTGAGTTTTAATTTTTAAAATAAGTTTTAGATTTCTTTAACCACTTCCCATTTTACCAACAGGATTAATTTTATAGAATGTATTTTGCCATTTCCATTTTAGCCATGACCTTGTCTATCTGTCTATCTATCGATCCATCTGATGCTTACTTTCATTTGTTTTTCAGGGTCAATACAGTGAGATCACAAGATCCTTACAAATTAAAATTTAAGGATGTAAGAAGCAAAAGAAAAGGTTAAAATAGTGAATTCATGAAATTCCCATATTGCTCTTCATTTTTCTCCTTATAACTGTGTCTACTAATTTACTCTACTAATCAAGACTTTTTTTCCTTGCCATAATTGGTTGCCAATGTGAATGTTCAACTTGTCATGCTAAATCTACAATGATAAGAATTGTTAATTAATGAGTAAAACTGAATATTCTTTATTCAAATCAGATTTCTTCATTATACATAAATAAGTAACTTAAAAAGATTATATTATATTCTTTATCCTGAATATTCTTTATTCAAATCAGATTTCTTCATTATACATAAATAAGTAACTTAAATAGATTATATTATTGTATAGCCCTTTTATTTTGCTCCTGCAGGTTTTTCTTTGCATATTATTGGTAATTTTAGTATCCTTTGAAGGTCTCAATTTTTGTGCCCGCTATTAAACTGGTTTTAGGAAGCTGTAGCTGATGACTCTGAAAGCCTGAATGCACATAGCACCTGCAAACATTTATTTTTTTTTTTAAAGTTCTCTATGAATATAATGACTAGGAATATGGAAGGTACATGTGACCTCATGCATCACATTCTTTGAAACAAATGCCTCCTTGGCTGCAATTATGTCATCATGAAATCATGTTCCACATTCTAAAATAAGCTCATTGCCATATGAATTGTTATCGTGCAGAGTTATTTCTGTGGTTGTCTTTTTAACAGCTTCCTTGGAAGTGTCTTCTAAATTTCTCACAATACAAAACAAAGATTTCTTGTTTTGTCTTATGCACATGAATACTTGCTTGGATGTAAAGAAATGACCACTGGTTTCATTATTGCACATGCACTTGCACTTGAGTTATACACTCAAGTATATGTACACACACACACACACACACACACACACACACACACACAGAGATATAGCTAAATTTCTAAAATATATACTTTTTGACTTCCAACAAAGGTCAAAGAGAATTTCCCCCAACGTCACAGTTCGGGACTCACCTGTGGACGTGGATGTCCTGTGACCAGACAAGTCAATTCCAGCGTTTCTCCTTCCCGGATGGTATAGACCCTTTCAGAGTAGCGCTCCTCCTCAATGTTACAGGCCAAGCCTGAGTGCACAATACGAACCGTTGGGGGAGCTGTCGAGTCAGGAAGAAAAGAGACAAGATACATAAAAAGCTAAGTAAATTGTCTTCCCTTGAATCATCTTGATTGTAAGAGCAATTCATACTAGACTTCACCATAGTCAGATTCATCATTCTTCATAATTTGAATTTCCCCAGGGATTAAAGATTTTCCTGACAGAAAGCTTCAAATTTAACAATCACCAACACAATCTGAAAATGGTAAAGGGGAACAGAAAGGTGGGAGAAATTGATGCCTCTGGAAATCACTGTGCATTATAAGACCACATGGTAAAATTAGATTGTTAGAATGTATGAAAACTTGTTCCTTTATGAAATCCAAGCCTTATTATATTAAGGAATGCTGTACCAAAAATACAGGTAGTGCAAAACAGACAATTAGGAAGAGGAAAGGAATTTGAATTGATGACATTGGCATTCATTGATTCATTATATAAGCCCTTTGAGGCAAGTAAGAAGCCACAAATAAGAACTGAACACTAAATTACTTTACGATAATTACAGACCCCTATTGATATGAACACATGATGATCATTGAATTAATACATTAATGAAGGCAGTAATGATGTCAAAGTCTAAAATTCTGATTCAAAGAGGATCTCGGTTCTCATGAAGCTATATTCACAAAGAGAATTTTTTTTCTACTTCGGCATTCCAGGTCTAAAAAAACTTGACTAGCACCATCAACGTGCAAAAACTCACAGTTAATGAAAAATTCTTAGCTATCAAGACATCCTGCCTACAACAAAGTAGATGACTATAGCTACTACTCAAGAGAGGAAATCATCTCCATTTATGATCTCTGCATTTTTGTTTGCAATATTGGGGATGGAAGAGAAACAGATATTTTTGCTAAAGGAAAATTGAAAGACTATATGTACATGTAAAAGATAGAGATCTCAAGAATTTCCTGGCAAAAAATATTGAGCCTAAAAAGCAGTATTCTTAACAGAGGCTATGCTTTCTTGAAAACTAAAGCTGGAATATTTGGAATTCTTATTAGCGTTAAGAAGATCACGAATCCTATAGAATTTGAACATGAATTTGGTGTCTGTGAAGGGGAAAAAAAGATTTTAAAGTCAAATTGTAGGAAAATTCCTTCTGGAAAAATATGTGTTTGTAAAGCAAAACAAAATAGTTTCCAATATGTAATTCTTTGCTTTATATAACATAAGTGCATAGGCCACTCATGGAGCTGAATAATTTTAAAGAGCAAATTTTGTAGTCTTTCTTAATTTCAGCAGAAATGAAGATGGAAAAACCAATGTATAACAAAACAACTGGCAACTCCGTTTCTTTTCTATATACCTGAGAACAGTTCGTTCTTCAATCTTAAAATTCAGGACTTTGCTCTCCAATACCTATTAGCAAATGACATGCACATTTTGAAAGAAGGGATAAGAAGAGAAAGCATAAAGAAAAGTGCATTTTACATTAATAAGCACCCCAAGAACTCATCACAAATAAACATCAGAGATTAAACAGAGACCCCCAAATATTCACAGAAAACTCCCAGAATCTGCATTTTTACCAAATTCACCAGATGATTACCATGGCACTGCTACATAGAATAGATTAGTAGAAACACTTTTCTGAGGCTTTTAAATATTTGTTAAATCAAGGAAAAAAGTCTAAGGGATAAAAAGGCCTTTCTCCTTTGTCTTTTAAATAACTAAAGTTCATGCCATACATCATTTCATTGGTTTGAAAAATGACAAACAAATCAAATGTTTAGTTTGATTTATAAAATTAATTTATCAAACACTATCTACCATGTCTTTTGGACTCTGTCTAGACATTGTAATAGTTTGTTAGGTTTTATGATATTATAAATTCTTATCTTTGGTGTTTCCCTGGTGCTCTGATGTTCCACACAATGTTTCCTACAAATCATTTCTGACAGTGATCAAATTTAGACTTCAATTTAGATAAGTAATACTAACAAGGTAATTATTTTACGACATCTGCCTTACATAATTATATATATATATATATATAATAGAAGTTAACAAACTAATGACAATGAATAAATGCTTGTAAATCAAAAGTAGAAAACGTTAAATAGAAAATACTGCTTTTTACCTTGAAATAAACTTAGGTGCTAAATTTAGCTTAATAAGTGATAGCTCAGATGTTTATTAGTATATCTAATTATACTGTTACATGACATCTTTTCCAGACTAATTTATACTTGTTATTTTTGTTTTAATATCAAATAAATGCATAGTATTGTTATTTTAAGATATATCTTTCAAATGCATCATTATGCAAATAAGTAGCTTTATTTAAGCTATTTAAATTATACAGTAGGCAAATTGTGACATTTACAAGGGTTAATTTTCTGCTATTTTCTTCTATATTTTAACACATTCTTGGAAAAGGTAATTGCCTACGTACTGCAGTCATCAAGAACCTACCACCTATCCTGTAAGAGGGTGGAATATTCCACCAAATTTAGTTTCCAACACATACTCTTCTTGGTATGCATCAAAATATACACTTAAGCAGCTCAATAATAAGATGAACATTTGGTAAGTTTCTGTTAATTCACTGGTCTGAAGAAAGTGAACCTGAAAGAGCCTTAGAGTTCATCCTGTTCACTGTCTTGTTTCCAGATGAGAGAAGGAAAGTGTGAGGACCTCCAGTAGTTGTCACAGTCCTTTGCCTATCTGTAGCCTAAATAAGAAAAAAAAACAGTGCTTCATTCTTTCCCTAAAGAATGTCTACTAAAGTTATGTCATAGTTAAATTACAGGTCTTAGTAACTCCCCAACAAAACCTCGACTAGATGAATAATAAAAGATTGAAAAACTAAACACAATAGAGCATGATAACTAGGTCAACAATATAACTAGTAAAATTTCTCCAAACTAGTATAGCATTGTCCCAATTCACTGGACCCAGCCTCCAGACCCTTCCAAATCCGTGACATTTTACAACTACTCAAATAGTACTTTGATATTTCTATTTTCATCAGATTTCTTGCCTACAAACCTATAATGTCTCTCCCTGATTCATCCAATTCCCATTTCCTCTTCCTGGGTGGCAAATGCATCCTCTGTGAAGGGTCCCCATACTGACTATTCATCTTAAAATCCCACTTCTTTGTAATTTCAGTATATCATCCATAAAAAGATAAGGAACACTGAGATTTTTAAGTGCTTCTGCTCATGACACCCCACTTCTAGAATCCCTAGACTCATTCTGTGTTCTTCACACCTACTTGAATTATTAACAATTACTTACCTCCTCTGTTTTTTTTTCCCCCAGGAGACATGTATTGCCTAGCAATTATTTTTCTAAATATTCTAACTAGATATTAAGCACTTCACTGCCAAGATAAGCATCATATTTGGCATATGCCTCAAATCATATTACTTAGAGCATAGAATAGTTATTTAATATTTAAAATTTCTGTGTTAGCAAATATCACTAATAGTATAACAATATGAATCTCTTAGCAAAATAGCAACTGTCACGGCACTAAATTTACTTACTTTACATATAAATGCAATTTTCCTTATAATAGCAGAAGCAAGACATCTCTTATCCTCTGCTTTGTTAGAAAAATCCTCAATTTATCATCCTGAAATTGGATCAAAGGTTATGTTTCCCTTTGCCCTGTAGAGTCAGCAATGAATTAAAATGTTAAAATATTGCATAAGACTTATATTCTTCCAAATTTAACTGAAGTAAACCAAATCTCATTACTTGCCTAACATTAATCATATCAGCTGTCTTAATTTGAGAAGGTTGGCCTTGGGTTCAAGAGGTCAGCCTAAAAGGGTAAAAAAGAGGCATTCTTTAATCTTTTTAGAATACACTTTTGAAAGTTAAACCAAATTCTCTCTCGGAGAAAGAACACAAATAAATTTTTCTCCAATCACAAAAACTAGGAGCATTTTTATTCTTTTATGTCATATACAGACTTTTAGGCATATATTTATTGAGCAACTGCTGTATCAGGCACAAGACTAACCACAAAGATTAATGTCATGAGCTGTGACATTTAAGAGCTAAAATCCATTGGATCTGCCCAATTAATTATAAATTTTTAAAAAATCACAGTTGAAGAGATGAAATACTCTAACAGAAGACAAAGCAGAGGAGGATTAAGTCTACCTGGGAGACATAATATCAGTGACATTTAACCTATATTTGAAAAGGAGGAGGGCATCTCAGAGAGCCCCAACAGTACAATTAAAGTAAACCTGTAACAAAGTGTCTGTTGTGCTCCTGAAATAACTACATTGAAAGGTGGCCCTGTGTCTACAGTTTACTCCACATCTGGACACTGGTACCACCCTCTCAACTGGACATTGAGTCTCTAGACAGAGGAGAGACACAGCATAGACTTGACAGTGGACATGGAGGAGAGGCATGTTTTAGAGGTCTGCTTGAATAGGACTTGATAGGTAGCACTGAGGTGAGGGAGAAGGAGTTAAGATGACACTAAAGTTGATATCTTGGCTAACTAAATCAAAGATGATTTATTTTTTAGTAGAAGATCCCCACTTGATCACCATGGAGCTTACATGAAAAGGCTTGAGACAAAGTACCCAGAGTCCAAGTCACAGGGGAGTTTGTTAGTGAGGACTTGGAAGAGAAAGGTTTTAAAGGAGAAGTGCTTTCCAGTAACAGGCACATGTCCTGAAGGTTATGCTGTTATTAGACAGCAACTGTTTTGATTTTAGGAGTTTTATCTCCCTGAGAGCTCCAAGAAAGAGCCTTGCACTTTAATAAACCCTTCATATTCCTCCTGTGCCTACTCTCTGGGAATTCAGGTTGCCACTCAACACTACTAGTCTTCTTCTCTAGATCAAGGTAACTATGTTCTTGGTGCAGGCAACAGAGCTCCTGAGGTAGACAGTGTGGGGAGAAGGATGTTCATTGCCTGTCTCTTAGAAACTCCCCTGGAAATATTGCTAAACCACTCTGCACCAACATCCTTCACACAGTCTAGATTCTGGAGAGAAACAGCGAGTCAGCCACATCTTACTGCCCCACACGCCAGACACGGCATGTATTACTTATGCCATTCTCTTATCTATCTTTCAGTTTGCTTATAAAAGCAAACACAACACTAATATAATTTTTGATTGGTTTAAGTTGTCATAATCTTTCATAAAACTTATCTCATTTCCTATAACATTTCATACTTAGCTAATCACCATTGTCAATAACTGGTCTCTTCTGCTTATTCGAATTTCTAATACAGCACATATGCACACTATTTCTAGGATATGGCAACCTCTATTCTTATTTTCTCTTTCTTCATTTAAGAAGCAATATTGAGTCCTTTCCCCTTTCCCTTTTCACAATGATTTCTCAGTCTGGCTTTTAAATTAAGTGTTGTGTCCACAGGCCTGCTCCACAATTATTCCTGCACTATTGATGACTCCATTGCCTGGCATCCTTACCCCAGGCTAGTTATATTATATATTCTCTAACCAGGAACTCAGATACAGAGAGGGAGAATACAAAGATTTGGGGAAGAAAATGAAGAAGTCAGTTTTGGATGCTGATGGTAAGCTGACCAATGACGAACAAGTCATCGAGGAGCATAAAAATCTAGATTTTTTTTTTTTTTTAATGACAGGATAGATTACATCTCTACAGCACAGCAGAGTGTGAGAAATAAAACGGATAATGATAATTCTATGGTGAATATGAATTAAGTAGAGAAGCCAAGGAAAGAGCCTTAAGGTAGTTACAAAGACTGAAAGGTAGAAGGAGAACAAAGAAAATGAAGCATTTTAGAAGTCGCATGAAAAGAGGCTGCAATGCACTTCTGACGGAGTTATCACTTAAGAGGAGCACAGGCATTCTTGAGGTATGATGCTGTTGAAATATGATTTGTCTATTCACCAATCCTCTTTACGTATATTTGTAAACCTCAACAGCGTTTTATTTTTTGCTTTAAACTTGGCTTAACCTAAGGTTTTTCTCCTCATACCTCCCCTCATTCATCTTTCTATCCCACTTCTCTATGGTCGTGTCTCACTCAGATTCACCAGTGCTGTCTAGTATTATCATTTCTGTAATCTTACATAAGGCAATATCCTGATATATAAGCAACATACAGATAATTTGGAATCAACCTTCAACTCACTTGCTTTGCTTGTTTCTATAGGTTATTTTGAATTAGCTATAATTTCAGTATCAATGTGAATTTACCTCCCCAGTCCTCTACCTGCTCTCCTGGTCACACAGATTTGGTTGATACTGTATTACTCTCCACTGGAGGGAAATGCTTTTTTATCTTTGATTTGATGAGCTATAAAATGAAAGTAGTAATAGCCTATTGATTAAACTGGATTTAATCAAAGGAAGATCATAACTACACTGCACGACTTTGGAGAAAGCTTTGATTATGAAAGGTTTTGAATGCTCTGGATTATTTCTTAAGCACATGTTGGGCAGCACTGTAATAAATTGAGTCACCTTGAGAGACTCTCCAAAGTCTTAGGTGAAGGTAAGAAAATCAACCTCAAAGTCCCTGGTTTTAAAAGGCTGCCATGTGTCCCTAATAACAAAAGTTACCATAGTATTTTAGGTTAGGGCTAGCCAAGAGTTTAAAGCACATTATCTATTTATATACAATATATATTATTTAAGAAGAAAGTTTGTCCTCAAGAGAAAACAGTGACATTCAGTAACAATTTAATTATGTACATTAAATTTTAATGTTAAACAAAAATGCGATTTACATTGTAATGTTAAAAAATGATAAAAGCAATAATGTTTTTGTGTAAAAACTATCTTATAATGTCATTTTTGCTAATGCTTTTGAATCAAGTTATTAAGTTCACAGAAAATGAAATACAAAACTGCACAATAACAACCTGAATTATCTTCCATAAAATGACCTGTATGTTTCCTTTTGAATGAAAGCTCTGTGCACTTTGAAAATTGTATTTCATGAAGATTTCCACATTTACAACTTCAAATTTCATTGTTAATATTTTCTTTTTTTGTTTTCATGTAGAATTGTTACTGATTAATATCTAAGGCTAAAACTTCAAAGAGTCTCATATGTTTTATAGATGGAAAAACATGAAGGTTTTATGAAATGTAACGTTCTACATTCCTTTCAAGTCCAGCATTTGACAACCTCTGAGGACATGTCAGAGAGGAACCTTGGGCCATCAGGGTTGACACATGCCTGGCCACTAGTCATGGTCTCTACCTGGATGTTTCCGTTCTAAACCCTTCACTGTGTTCTTCCCTGTATTTGTCAGGAGAAATACTTAGTCTACAGATGAGGAATACTCACTTGAAAATCATCAGATATTTCATTATGCTTCTATTTTGCTCAGTAGGATTTGTGTGACCTCAGTTGAATATCCTGACAAGGAGGAAAATACAGTTGGGAACTCAGCTTCCCCTCTTTGGGGTTGGAAAGTGACATCCTGTTTGTAAGTTCTGCTTTTTTTTATGGCACATCCTGAACTGTCTCCAAATAAAGTCTAAACCAGTTCTCTATCAGTATCTTCTAGATAAAAACAAAAACAAAAACAAAAAAGAAAAACACTGTGCCAGCCGTTTTGAAGACTATGCCACAGACTATCAAAACAAAACAAAACAAAAAGGGAACAAAAAAATAAAAATGTGAGAAGAACACACGGGAGTTTTCCTCTCGCTTTTGGGGTTCCATTTTTCAAGGCTTTTGAAATTTGTGCATGTGCACTGTGAAGGAGAGAGAGATTGTTACAGCACTGTGGGAGGGGGTAGCATTTAATCCTGAGTCTATAATCAGGTTTCCTCCCTAAATCAAACTTGTGAAATGGTTCCCTCTTGATAGTGTCAGAAACCATATATCACACAGTCAATCAGCTAGCCATGGTTTCTTGAACTAAATCTTTTCTTTGTCTCTTAGGAATTATCACCAAACCTGGAGAGTTGAGGACTCTTGAAGGCACAGGTAGATACTGAGCACATCATTTCCCCACTCTGAAATGTATATCTGAATATCCTTCTTATCTAGAATTAAGAGCTTTGCATCTTTCTTAGAAATAACTATAGAGCCTCAGTACACACTAACTAGAAAGAAATCAGTCTCATCATTGCATCTAACCTTAACTGCAAATCGAGTATTCAGAGAAAGCTATTCTTTCTTCCAGCCTCGCTCACCAAGAAACAAATGAAATTTGCTACAAAATACACCAAAAATGAAATCTTCAATTTGCTTGTCCAGGAGTGGCAAAGGCAGACAGAGAATGTTGAGGATCTGGTCTGACAACTTCCCCACTGCTTCTCTCCACTTATATATCACAGTTGCTGCCCGTGGGATCCAGAAGGACAAGGTCCTCAGCAGGTCACAACAAATTCTTTTGCACCCCAGAAGAGAGGAATCAGTGCAGCAATGATGTACACCCCATCTGGCTCTTTTCCCCTCTGGACCAGGCAGAAGGGCAATTGTCATAAAGCGAGGGTGCCTCTGACTCCAGTGTTGTGCGACACTCTCACAGACTGAGAACTTTAGTACTGGCGGTGCCTGTGCAACGCATGGTATTTCGATGATCCTAGTCCTCCCCAAAATCTTGAGAAAAACATGTTTTTCATTTCATCTGAAAACACAAACACCACCAGTTAAAGTTCATGAGTTGGAAAGCTTGGTCTTGCCTTCTGTTCCGCTTTGCACAATTCCTCCTGTGTGCCATGCGTTTTCATCTTACCATGCTACTTCCCCATTTATAAAGTCTTAGATATTATGTCTTTGGGATTTAGGTGGGAAGAACAGAATGTAGAAAAAGTATCATCAATTCTTTTTATTCTGATAATCAAAGTGAAATTTTATTGAATTGCTTTGTGCGTTAAGAGTTCAAAGTAAAAACATTTGTCTAAGTCACACAGTATGAAACATAAGCAATTATTAGCAAATATTATCACTGGACTCTCAATTTTTAAAATATTAGTCTTTGACAATTTCAAAAATATAGACACAGGGCTAAATTGCCCAAAACTTCTCTTTAAACAATTTGATTTTTTTT
This sequence comes from Sciurus vulgaris, assembly GCF_902686455.1. Classification (NCBI taxonomy): domain Eukaryota; kingdom Metazoa; phylum Chordata; class Mammalia; order Rodentia; family Sciuridae; genus Sciurus; species Sciurus vulgaris. The sequence goes on along the minus strand of NC_136462.1, from coordinate 54,625,560 downwards.
TTTTTCCTGAGGATAGAGTTTTTAAATCCATTCCATAAGCATCTCACTTTTTCAAGATTGCATGACATTTCCCAGGCACTCTCTTAGACCTACCTCCTCCCAGGAGGGTTACTTCACACCCCAGGGGCTGGGCCTCCAAAGCATCTCTGCACATTTGGCTGGCCATAGAGGCATGACCCTGCTCTCAATTTTAAATGTTTTCCACATTCTCCTAAATAAATTAATAAATACCTCTTCTGAACATTTTCCACATTCTCCTAAAAATATTAATAAATACATCTTCTAAGAATTGTCATGATTATTATTAATAATGTTAGGGTTTATTAACAAAGCAAATAATATAGAAATTTGCAGTATCACAAAAATCTTTAAAGTCCTAAGAATAGGAGCAAGTTGAAGGACTGACTCACAACACATCAGGTACAGGAGATGCTTTTATTTATTTTATATTTTTAACTGATTTATTCTATTACACTTTTCTAATTAGCAGCACTTCCCTGCAATTGTTTGAATAAACAAGCAATATATAAACAATAACTAAGTACATAATTACTTGTAGCCACAGTCCATTATTGTTAAATGTAAAATTGTTTGGCTTACATTGTCCCAGCATTCTTAAATTCTTAAATTCTTCTAATTTTACCCTAGAAAATTGTCATGCTCATATCTATATTAGATGTTAAACCAAATAAGCTATTTAGATTTTAAACAAAGCAAGTTGTAAAACAGATCACTGTCTTTCAAAATATGCTTCCAAAATTAGGTGGCTGTTCAAAGTAAATAATTTTAAAAGAAAATTAAGAAATTTAATAATTTGTCTCAGATTAGTAAATATAATTAATTAATTTATCCTAATAGGGACTGAGTGTGAGGCATTTTTACACCCACGCTTGTTGGAAAAAGTCAGCACAGTCTTCCTGGGAAGTAGTTTACTACTCTAGATCCAAATGTCAAATAAACATTACCTTCCATCCATCTCTAAAGAATTAGTCTGAAGAGACAAATTACCAAAAGATGTATTCACAAATATGCCCACTATGAAATTTATAAAGGAAAAAACTGGAAAAAAAATGCATATAGGGAAAACTGTATTGATAGTGCCAAATTAATTGATATGGAAAAACACTGGCAAACCTGATTTTTAGTTTGAGAAGAGTGTGGATCATAGAGGTTAAATAAGCACTATAGTTAAGAATAAGGGCTCTAACTCCAGGTACACAGCTTCAATTCCCCAGTCTGACATAAACTAAGTGATATTAGGCAAATGATTTGACTTTTATCTCTTTATTTATTTATCTGTGAAACTGATTAGTAATCAGGATTTTCTGATTAAGTGATGATTAATTCTCAATACTGTCAATGAGCTGGCAGCAGGTGCAAGCCATTAATATTTTAGAATGTATGTGGAAATGCTGTACATATAGAGAGTGTATACAGAGGAGGTCACCACAAAGATCTTCTATGAATTTTTTTTCTTAAACAATAATAGAGATAATCACAAAAGATGGAAAATTGGATCATTTTTGAAAATGATAAACTTATAAACAATGTAAGTATCAAGCAATAAAGTACTGGATTAAGTAATGATGAAACATTCCTAAATACCTCATACTATAAATACAAAATGATACAAATTATTAACATAGAAAGAAATCTGCAATATATAGCTAAAATTAATGAGTACAGTATGATCCTGCTCATGTACTATCGTCTACTGAGCCTAAATACATGCCTGAAGGAGACTAGCTAGACTGTTAACAATGGTGATGTCTGGAGGCAAGTTCGTTTCCTGATTTTCTTTGCTTTTTTCCTTAATATGGTTCTGTGTTTTCAATTTTTTCACAAGAAGCACTTTTTATTTTTTAGAACAAATAATATAATCTTAGAGCTTATTTCTATTTCAGAGTCAAGCTATGCTTCTCTGACAGCGATAGTGTTTCTACTTGCACTCTGGAGTTGCCCTAATATTTTTAGTCAGATGGATAAAGGAGAGACTTAGCCCTACCATATTTCCCCCATGAATTTCAGGTCCCTCTTTATTGACACAGAATCGTCTGAATTTTCTTATGTGTTTTTTTTTTTCTCTACTTCAAAAATCTTACCCTCTTCTTTGACCTACTGAGTTTGTGTGAAGTGCAGCCCACATCTTTGATTCCAACTTTGAGGCAAACTTTGACGTTTTTAGTCTCAGTAAGCATTCATGTGACTGAAATCTGTTACCAATACTGGAGTATGACATGTGATTTTTTGTACTCTTCCAAGATGTCCATGTCAATTTCTGCTCTTCCTGTTCCCAAGTCTCTTAATGAAACTCTTAATAGCTTCTGGAAATCTTCCAACCTCATTTTAACTCTTTTCAGCTCATCTGTATAGTGATAAAGATAATAAAGAAAATTTCAAGTGGGGTGCAGTGACACAAAACTGTAATCCCAGTGGCTCGGGAGGCTGAGACAGGAGGATCACAACTTCAAAGCCAGCCTCAGCAAAAGTGAGGCACTAAGCAACTCAGTGAGACCCTGTCTCTAAATAAAATACAAAATAGGGCTGGGGATGTGATTCAGTGGTAGAGTTCCCGTGAGTTCATTCCTTGGTACTCCCCCACCAAAAAAAATACAGTGAATGACCAAGCTCATTATGGTTCAAGTCTTCAGCCCTGTCAAATTCCCCAAGTCCCCTAAAAGTACCAACACTCACGTATTGTCTCGCCCACCCACGTGTTATTGCCTACTCTGAAGGATCTGTGTCCCAAATGTCAAAATTGCAATTTTTTAGCATCACTATAATTTAAAAAATTGATTAAAATAGCCAAAATTTTAAGCCGAAGAAATAATGGAAATAATTCTTTAAATAGTAATTTCCTGCCACAAATAATTGTCTTGCACATCTGCTTAATGGTATTGATAAATAATGAGCACACATATATTTGTTCAAATGAATAATATGTATGTGTATTCATATATATAAATAGATTATATTGTATGCTATATATTTGTGTGCATCCTTATGCATACATGTGTGTACACATATGATAAATAATGAACAAATACATTTGTTCAAATGAATAATATATGTGTATTCATACATATAGATTATACTGTGTACTATATGTATATGTGTGCACATACACACATATACATATATGTCAGTGAGAGTTTGCCCTTCCCAATGTTGTTAATGTATTGGGTTTGAAGTTGGATTTCCTGTATTGGAAATCCTAGCATATAATCTTAAATAACTCATTTTCCTTTTCCATGAAATAGTGATGATATGCCTTTCTACCTCACACTGCTACAGCAATCACATTAGATAATTCATATATAGGTCTAATTACAGTTTCTGATTCATAGCATTAATCATTCAAAAATATATATTTTTTTTATTAATCTGAAATCTCTATGTAAGGTGTAAACATTTAATGAATAAAATTATTACTCATTGACAAAACCATCTCATATTCCTCTTAATAAATTTTATTAAAAAACAGGAAAACTAGAAATAAGGTACATTTGTAAAAATGATGCCAACTTTATGTAAATTGCACATATAATAAAATTATCAAATTTGTCAACAAATCTAAAGTTATTTTTTTGAGTCAGTAAAAAAGTGAATGAAAAATTATTGCTGGGCATTTTTAACTAAAGACAGGCTTTACAAAATTATATGTGGAAAATAACTTATTTAGGTAAATACTATGTAATTTACTTAATTATTGCCATAAAACACTCTTTTAAATAAATGGAAAGAAGAGCACACCTATGGAAGACTTCCAAGTTTGTCAACAAAGAAGCAATTCAGGTAGGCTTTTTTCTCATTAATCATTAAAAACCAGCTTTCAAAGAAATAACATTTCAACACTCTGAGTGTAAAACATGTATGTGCTTTCTCCTATGACCTCAAAAGCAGTCAAACATTTGTAGAAAATTCAAAAAAAATCCAAACCACTATAAAATGACATTCTTCATACTGAAGTTTCAATATCTAAAATGAATAGTGACTGTATGACATAAACCAAAAATGCTATTATGCAGATGAAGCATCCATTTTAATTAAGGGCTGAGAATGAGAGACCTGAGGGTCTAATTCCAGAGCTATTTCAACATTTATCAAATGTTCCTTAATTTACAATGAAAGACCTGTTTGACAAGTTCTCTGCTGCTATTAGCTATCTGTACCTTTAAGTGGTGTTTTGTCACTGACCTACATTAGTAGATCAAATTATGACAGCAAATTAAAAGCTGAACATCATAATAATTCAGATTACAATCTCCAACCAAATATTTATAAGAGCACCTCAGTAGCAATGAAATACAAGTATCTATCTTCTACTTTACTCATTTGATGAGAAACACTAAAGAATAATTGAATGCAATGATAAATAGCTGTACTCTCAAGATCTTTTTTGGGATTTAGAACTGAGATTACATCATTCATTTCTGGAAATACACTTACTCTTTAAATAAATAGGACAAGAAATTATCAATTTTAAGAAACCCAAGGACAAAGTCTTGGATATAATCGATGTATGTATATGCTTATGAAAACTTCAAATCATGTTGGAATGATATATGTCTCTAAATTTTTCTATTTATTAAGGCAAAGACAACAGGATGCAATGAAACCAAAGGCTTTTATACTTTGTTTAACACAGTTCACCTAAATTTCCTAATTTCACCTTCTCAAAAAGGCTTCCTGTAATGCTTATCAACTCTGCAGAAATTTCTCCCTAGAAAACCATATCCTCTCACCGTTTTATGTGGAGAGGACCCAGGTTTGCTCCATTTTGGCAATTTAGGGGGAAGAGTAAAAAATTACAGGGCTGTCCCTGTGCTACTCTAGGTTCTTCCCATCCATTCTTACTCTAGAAGACACACTCATTAAGCTGTACAATGACCCAGTCACCATCTGTATGGCTCAAGAATTCATATCTTCAACACGGACCTTGCCCTACCTGTTAGGACCCTGTACGCAGATATCTATTTGATAGCTTTTCTTTGACTGTCTTAATATATCCCAATATATCCAAAATTAAACTCATGATTCAACACTTCTCTCCCTTCATAACAGGATGTCTGCTTTTCAGCCTTTCTTACATCATTGAATGACAATGCCTTAAGAATCACTGCTTACACCAGACACACAAGAATTCTCCCTTAACATCAACACTGAGTATTGTTGATTTCATCCTCTAATTGGTTCATTCCCTGAACTTCACTACAATCATGCTATCATCTCTCACTCCCATGATTGATGGTCCCTTTTAATGGAGTCTGGAGCAGTCCACTAGTGTTCTTTTCAAAATGACCCTATTAGTCCTTTACTTAAGCCCCTTCAATAGTTGCCAAATACTTTTAAAATGCAACTGCCATTAGCATCACTTGAAAACCTTCTAATCTCTCACCTGCTTCCTCATAGGATTCAAACACCCTTTTCTTCTCATCCTTCTCACTTGTTCTGTTTAATCCTGGCCAAAGATTTTTGTAAGTACTGTTCTCTCTGGTTACAAAGTTCTTTCCACACATCTTAACCTAGGTGTTGCTTACCCAAAATTGAAAATTCAGTTCCAGGGTCATCTCCTCATGAACATTCCCTGAACCCCTTGGATAAGCTGCATGCAGAGCAACATAGGCCTCCCCTTCATATTACCTGTCATAGACATCTTTTTATATACATATTTGTGACACCAAATTCTGTGTCATCTAGTCAAAAGTCAACGCCATATGGGCAGGGTTTGTGCCTGCTATTACTCAGCATTATATACTAAGCACCTAGTACTATGTCCAGCAGTGCTGCTTATTAAATGTTTATTGAATAAAGTAATGTAGTAGAAAAGATAACCAATACATATAAGAAAAAGGAAGGGCATGAGGGTAGGAAGGAAGGAAGTTAGTTCATGGAAAGGGAAGCTAAACATAATTCTTTTGAATATGCACATACACCTGAAATCTAATTTTACAGATTTCTTGCAAACCTATTTCCAAAAGTTCTGTCTTTTTGTAATTTATTGTTATTCCATTGAATGAAACTAAGTCCACATTAGTTTTGGTAAGATAAGTTACATCACACTTTCTTGTAACTTGTGTAGTAAAGACAAGGTTTATTTATTATGTGGCAACATCCACATATAAAATGTTTGAAAGTAAGTTGCTTACAGAACATATTGTGATTTTTACTATAATATTTTCTTTATTACAATAGTCTTACTGGTTGGTTGATCTTCAGTCTTCAGTTATTCTAGACTCGAAAAATAGATTTCTACCTTATATAGACAGGTTTCAGATACTGACATTTGTAAAGAATGTCCTTGGGTTCCACCAAGTTCAATCAAACCATCTTTTCCCAGTCAGATTCTATGAGTATATGTTTCTGATGTGCAGGCAGGTTGCAAGACGTTTATTGTAACCTGCAAAATTCCATTTGCCTTTCAAATAATGAAAATGTTTTTATCTATCTCTAAACCTTTATTCACCATGATCTATTAAACTTATGCTCCTCTTTCTATTATATCAATTTCTTATAAAATTAAATAGTATGTTTCAGCCAAAACATACTATAAACCCAATCTATAGAAAGAAGGTGTCAAGGATATTTTGCAAGGATTTATTTCCCACTCTCTTATAACATAATACCTCACCTACTAACTTTTGTGGGAAAAGAGGCACCAATATAGTCTCTACTATCTTGATTTTTTCCTTCATGGCAGTAGTACAGGAAACATACTTAAAATGCATTAACTTTTTAAGTATTATTACCAAAGAAGATATACTATTTGTTATGGATGTATATCCCTCTAATAGGAAATGTTGGGGTTCTAACCTTTTGTACCTCAGAATGTGATTTAATTTAAAAATCTTTATAAAGCTATTCAAGTTGAAATGAACTCATCTGAGTGTGTAATAAACATATGCATATGATTTAATTGGAAATATAGAATACAAACAAGCACACAAAGAGATCGCCACACGAACATCAAGAGAGTTGTTGGGGTGATATATCTGGCCAAGTCAATGAACTCCCAAAATTGCTGGAAAACCATCAAAGTGAGGGGAGAAATATGGAAAAGACTCTTCCTCATAGTCTCAGAAGAAATCAACCCTGCAGACACAGTAATCTTGGACTTCTAGTCTCCAGAACTGTGAGAAAATAAATTTCAATTGTTAAAGTCACCCAGTTTGTTGTGAAAATTAGTTATGGCAGACCTAGAAAATTAATATACTGTTGAACAATAAGTGAAAAAGATGGAATGTTTAGGATTCAGGAGTTCCTCTTGTTAATAGGAGAATATAGACACTAAAATTGAAATGTAAGTAGGAATGGTAGCAGCATATCTATCTTTCCTTCCTTGTCCCTAGTTCTAATATCCTCTTTTCTCTGCCCTTTACTTTCCTAACCTCCCTTTGCTATTTTTCTCTCGGTTCTCCTCCCTTTCTTCTTCCTTCATTTCTCTAGAGAACATGATGAATAATGAAAATTCTAACCTTCATTAAGAATATCAGAAAAAAAAAGGAAGAAAAAGAAAAAAAAATCCTTGAATTTTCCAAAAGAAAGAAGCTCATTGTTTTGAACTCATATACAGCAAAACCAATAGAAGGAAGGTTAAAAAATCGGAAATTTTTATCAAAAAATATAAATCTCTCTAATTTTCCTGGAGGGGAAGAGCCTTGACTAAAGAGATTTAGGACTGCTGTGACTTTCTGTATTTGTGCCAATATTAAGGGAAAGCTATCTGTCTCTGCCATTTACCCATGAAACGCTGCAACCAGATTACATAGAAACAAAGCCTTTCAGAGATAATGGCCAAAAGGAACATAAGCTAAGGCTTCATTGGCAGAGGAGTTTCAAGGATACCACAGTAAGAATGTGACCTTCCCAGGAAACACATAAAGCACCTATGTCACTGGACAGGTATATTTGCAAATAACTGAAGGCAGAGCGAGTACATTGTACTTCCTGAGTGATTAGTTGGCTGCTCTTTCTTGGGAGTACAAACACACACATCCATGAAAGTGACATTATAGTCACTTCTGGATGATCCTACACATTTGCTCTTGAGGTTCCCTCTTGTGTGGCAAGTCTAGCCAAGATTACTGCAGCAAAGGAAGAATTTGTTGGAATTTTTATTTGTCTTTCAATTTATAACTTTTAACACCTCTGGTATTCAATACAGCTTTAGTAACATTGCATATAATAATTCCTGCAGATTTTTTCAAATGAAACATCTTAACTAAATGATACATTCCACTTCTGGGGGTCATTCATTGATGCCCTAAAGATTGGTAATTGAAACCCTCAGCCTTCCCAGCCAAAACCCAACTTCTACTTGCTAAGGTTTTCAGCATTCAATATCAGGTATAGTTGTCTCCAACCAAAGAATGCAATTACCTTCTCCTATTCTGTGGTTTCTTCTGTGCCACAAGCAGACTTAGTAAGAACTATTAAAGTTAATTAACAGTCATGTATTACCCTGTAGTACTCTATGTACTGTGGTTTTATCTAAGCCAGAGAAAAAAAGAATTAAAACATTGGTCATAAGTAATGCTTTCACTATAGAAATTAAAAATGCTGACAAAAGGAAGGATACAATGACTTTAGTAAAGAGGCAGTCACACTGTGATGCTAAACCAAACTCCCATAATCTTTTGGTTTGGAAAATTGTTGTATACCACTATTTTCATCTTCTCTTGCATTGATAACTCTTGATCATATATGGTCAGAAAAATAGCAGTTATTTAATAATTCATTTAAAATAATTTGTTTGAACATAGTCCCTTTTAGTTCTAAGTGTTATGATATTTAGTTCTAGGTGTATGCAGCATTCCACCTAGAAAGAAATAACTAGATTGTCATTAAATGTTAAAAATGAGCCAGGTATGTTAGTGTATGATTATGATCCCATCCACTTTGGAAACTGAGGCAGAAGGATTCCAAGTTAGAGGTCATTTTGGGCACTTTGGTGAGACTCTATCTCAAAACAAAACACAAAAAGAAATGGGTATCAGCCTTAGGGCACCTGTGAGTTCATTTGCTAGTACCACAAAAGGGGGGGACTAAAATGGTTCTTTCTTTATTAATCAAAATACTCAGCTGAGTGAAGAGAGACTGAGTCAAAGAGCATCCAAACTCTCCCATATAAAGAACATTTTCTATTAACAGTGTTCTATTTGGATTGATTCCCTATCATTGGAGAAACAGACTCTGACAGACATGGACCATATGTTACAGAGCATATGTTTTTAAAAATTCCCCAGCAGGAATTAACATAGCAGACTAACCAGTTGTAAATGGGGAGAAGATTTCATTCCTACATGTAAAATAATGTTTTCTCTTCCTTAGTAGATATTTTGCTGATAAGCTTTGAAATGACAAAATTCAGGTATCCTCCAACAATAATCTTTGGAAATAATTCCATAATGTAATTTGTTGTTGTTTTGTTTTATTATTTTAATAATTGATGCTCTTTAGCAAGAACATAACAAAGACTGAAAAATGAAGCTTATTGCTAATATGTAATAAAGTCAAACAACCTGACAAGGAGATGCAGATCTTGCAATAACAGAGCTTAGTCTGAATTTATCCTTCAGGAACAGAGCTGGAAGAGAGGGGGCTGGAATTTTAATGTGACAGATTAGAGAAAACATGACCTGCATTTAAAGAAAAAAAATTCTGTGGCACAATCACATGTCAGATTGCATTTATCATTTGTGCGTACTCAGATTCTAAGACACTATGATCATTGCAGATTCTGTGAAGAGTATATTTACTCCTTTTTTTAAGTGTGTTTATTTACCCAGAATCTGATTTTTTTTTTTTCAGCAGGAGGCACGATGTAAATGTGACAAGTATTTATTGAGATTTGGATAGTATGAGCTAATGCCGAATGCCCTTGTCCCAACCCCAGCTGTGACTGCTGCCCCATTACCAACCCCACTCACAGACACATCATCACTCTCCCTCTGGAAACTTCTGGTGTTGATAGAAAGCTGGGTTTGCCCCAAATAATAAAGGGGCTGTCTCTGTCACAGAAGGACAGATTCTGAAGTGCTAGAAGGCCTCTTTCCTCTCTAAATATTAACTTTGCCCATTTCCCCAAGATGAGTTCTCTGATTATTTAGATAACTCTAGCTTCAGAAGAAAAGAATCAGAAATGTATATGGTGTATAGTTCCTGATGAAATTTTGAGTGCTGTGTATAAGGATTACAAATAAATAGTTAAACTCTAGTTGTTTTTTAAATGACTGTGGCTAGCTTGATAGATAATGTTTCCTACATAAGAGAATAAAAAGCAAGATAAAAGTGGAACTGTTCATAATTTAATAGTTACTAAACATTATCAACTGGAATGACATCTTCAGTTAGAATTCATTTGCAATACAACTTTGAAAATGGAAGCTGGAAAAATCATGAGAGGGAAAAACCTTGAAATAAGCCAGAATGCAATGTGATAAGAATGAAATTACAGAGGAAACAGGGATAAGGAAAGCCAATCTCAAGTAACTCCATTCAACTCAATCTGCAAATAGCAATTGAGCAGATAGATACTCTACATGAAATATTAAGATCTGTGAGTGACACAAAAGTACATAAAAGATTTCTTTCTCTCTTCCAAAATCTTAAAGTATAATTAGGAAAGTCAGATAACATTTGTGTTGCTCATGGTCCAGTTATACCAGATCATAAGGAAAGCATGCTCTAAAGTGTATATTCTATTGATCAGTCAGAAAAGGTCAAGTTACTTTCCATTCAGGAAAAGTCAGAACATTTTCTTTCTTTGGTGCACATTCACTCAGATCAGGGTGTTCCCTAGGGAACTCTCATGTCTCTGAACCATTGAGCCAAATCACAGTTTTATCAAAATGATTATGAGGTGTTTTCATAATTTGTTCCTTTTTAGTTTACTTGTAAAAATATGATAAAAATGCAAGAGAAACAATTCATTTATGCTTTCTTTTGTCTCTATTTTATATTCTAATACAGGGTGTTTAAATATAGGCTATTCGTCTTTTATAAATAACTTGAATTTTTTTTATAAAAGCAAAGGTTTTCTTGATTTATTTTTGGTGGTTATGTTACTTTGGCAAAAGAGAAAGAAATATTTATAAGTATTATAGATATTTTTGTTCAATATTGTACAAAGAAAATGAGAGAGAGAGGAAAAGGAAAGGCATAGATAGGGATGTGAAGCGTTCTTAGGAGTAAAGTTGGAGGTTCCACATATAATAGAGTGAACTTAAGGAAGAAGGATCAAGGAAAAATAGGTATATGTATCTGAAAAAACTGTACACTTGGTAAACTGGTACAATGTTAGGGTTAGACAGAAGAAATAAATGTATTTAACAAATGCACTGTATATCTCAAAATTGAAGAGATGTCGTATATATTCAGTGTGAAGGAATGTTAAAAGTTTAGAGTAACATACATTAATTATCCTGATTCGATCATTATCTAGTGCATAAATGAAGCAAAGCATCACCTTTCTGGACCTGATAGCAATGTATAAATATTATGTATTATAATAGCCAAATTATGGAACCAGCCTAGATACCTATCAATAAAGGAAAAGAAAAAAAATATGGTAAAGATACACATTTACCATGGCTGAGTAAAAGTCCATTTTTACTCAGCCACAAAGAAGAATGAAATTATGGTATGTGCCAGTAAATGGGTGGAAATGGAAAACATCATTCCAAGTGAAACAAACCAGGATCATAAAGTCAAGGGTTAAATATTTTCTTTCATATTTGGAGTAGAGGCCAAAATAAGGGGAAAGTAGGGGGAGATGGGATTGGATGTCATCAAGATAAAGAAAAATTCAGTTGAATAGAAGGAGATCAAGAGGGAGGAGAGGGGATGGAAAAAGGGAGGTATAGGGAATGCCTTTAACAAAACTATGCTTTATGTTCATATATAAATATACCACAGAAAACTCCACCTGCATGTATATGTATGAAGTTCCAAAAAATAAATAAATAAGTAAATAAGTGAAAGGAAGATTATTAGAGTAGAGGAAGGAGAATAGGTGGAGGGAGGAGGGGATTAAAAGGGGGCACTGGAGACTGAAATGGAGAAAATTAAATTCCATGCATGTCTGATTTTGTCAAAATGAACCCAGCTACTATATATAACTACAGTGCTCCAACAAAAAATACTATGTGTCAACTGAAAAATGAAACTAACAAAAAATAGAACGGTGCTATAAAGGATGGCAAAGGACATGATTACAGTGCTGCAGCCCAACTTTGGGAGCAGAAGTTGGCAAAAGCAGAAGAAATAAGAAAGAACTAGAATGCATAAGAAGGAAATCAGGAAAAGCATGGGAGGTAGAGGTATGAGGTTGCATATTCTGATTTATTTTGTTCAGAAAGTCAAGATCTGATTTGATTCCTGGAGGTATTTTTAACTATGAAACTGAAATTGACGATTCAGTTGCACTCAAGTCATGAATCAGCTGTAGCAGGGCTGATTGCATCCATCCACTCGTCCCATGGGTGATATCCCAATCATGAGAGAAACATGGTTTCATATCCAGAGGAGCTGCAGGACTAGTGATATACAGTGCCAGTCCTTTTTTCTGTGATTATAGATCATTGAAAATATAAGACATCTGAAGACCCTATGAATCAGAACCTCTTGGATTACGGACCCCTAGAAGCTGCATTAGTGACATTCACAATAAAATCTGAGGATTTCTTTTCTAATATAAAAATATATTGAAAAGTACTATAATAGATTTTCACTTAGCATAATGTGAGGAAATGAAGTAATAAGGCAATGCAACTAAGGTGGAGAGAGGGACTCTAAAGATTGTATAAGGAAAACAATTGAGCTAAGTTTTGTAAGATGATTAAACATTATTAGGCATTGTGTTAGTCAGTTTTTCACTGCTGTGACTATAAGACCTGACAAGAACAACTTAAAGAAGGAAAAGTTTGTTATGGCTCACAGTCTCAGAAGTTCAGTTCATGGTTGGCCAACTCCACAGATTTTGGCCCAAGATGAGGAAGAACTTCATTGCAGAAAAGCATGGCAGAAGAATATGTTCAGTTTTAGACAGCCAAGAAATAAGGGAGAAAGGGAGAGGGGGATAGAGAGAAAGAGCAAGAGATTGAGAGAATAGAAGCCAGGTGGCACATGTCTGTAATCCCAGCATCTTGGAAGTCTGAGGTAGAGGAGGATCTGAAGTTCAAAGCCAGCTTCAGCAACTTACAAGGCCCTAAGCAAATCTTTGGGATCATATCTTTAAATTTAAAGAGAGAGAGAGAGAGAGAGAGAGAGAACAACTGAGAGAGGCATACCAGGGACAAAATACAAAGCAAGTGTTCCCACTGACCTATTTCCTCTATACATACCTTACCTGCCTATAGTTACCACCCAGTTAATCCATTCAAGTGGAAGAATCCGCTGATTAGGTTAGAGCTATTATAATCTAATTATTTAATCTCTGCATATTCTCGAATTGTCTCACATGTGAGGTTTAGAGAGGACACCTCATATTCTAACATAGCAGTTACATATAGGAGAAAAGAATATATGTCATGTGTATGGAATGCTTCAAGACTCAGGGGTGAGATAAATCAAAACTCTCTCAAGAATATGTAGATATTTGATAACAGAATAGACTGAGGATATAAAACCATATAATATGTGTGTCAATAATTAAGGGTTTTGAATTTTAGAGTAAAGCCATGTACACTGAAAATAATATGAATTTACAGAGGGTTTCAAGAATGTATAAAATGAAATCCAACAAAATTATAAAGAAAATATTTTGGGTGGGATGGCAGAAAGAAAAATTCACTAGGCCACTATAAATGACTCTTCTGAGATAAAGTGATCAATTTAAGCCAAGGATATGGTAGAAGATACCTACAGTATACTTGGAATTCTAGGCAAACAATTTGACCCTTTATTTTCCATTTTTTGAGCATGATAATGAAATCAGACATTAATTTAAAATGATAGCAATGTAAATTTTTAAAAAATCTATATAACAGAAAAACTTAACAGAATTAACAGAAAACTTCAAGATATACTTCAGTGAATGGTACCAGAATTCAGACTTCACCAAATCCCACCTTGCAAGTAATACCAGAAATGTTCTCTCAACTCAGATACCATAAATATAAGAGATAGCCATAAATATACTCTTAACAATTTTTAGCATGTACATTATGTTTACTATGAGCAAGGAACTATGTACTTTACATATATGAACCTATCTCTTACAACAACTCTAAGAGAGAGGTATTATTCTCTCCATTTTGAAGAGATGAAGAAGAATTTGAGACTCAAAAAGGTTAAATAATTTGCCCAGGATCACAATTCTGCTAAGATGCTGGATAAGCTTAACCATTGTACTATAATATCCCTTAAATAACTTTAAATTACTCCTTGTTAGTACATCTTTCCTCCCACATATCTGGTTAAAGTTGTTTTTATCTCTTACCTGAATTACACAAGTCTCCAAATGAATTTTTCCACCTTTAGTTTAATTCCTACTCAAGTCATTCTTCCTCACAGGGTCACACCAGTCATTCTCAAATGTAAACCATAACGTTACTCTGGTTTTAGGCCAAAAGGATGATATACACCTCCACGTGATTGTCCCATTTTTATAAACTCTTCACCACAGAGAGAAAGAAATTCAAGCAAATCACTTACAGCTTGGCTTGGCTTTAGAAATAGAGACAGTAAGTGCTATTGATCTCTGGAGTTGAATAATCTATTATTCCTTCCTCTCTACAAAGAAATCATTAATTTTGTTTCATTGAAGACATTTTTATCATTCGAAGTCCTGTCAGGTATCAGATGGCCCACTGGAGAGGAGTGACTAAGGGGATATTAATGAAGGGACTGTTTACCCAGGAGCAGATGGGGTTAAGGAAGAGGGCATTGGCTGTAGGCCCTCCCACTCTGGACCTGAACAGGTAAGTCTGGATCTAGCTAGACTGTAGCCAGTGAGGACTACCAGCAGGGCACACTACTTTGACAGAGGAACACACTTGGCCCCCTCAGGAGATAGGATATAAGCTCCACAACCTCTTCTTCCCTCAATCCAGTTTCTCCCACTTTGTCCTACTGGCCTAGTGGAACCAGAGCCCAGCTGACTCAGCTCACTTAGGTCAGTCTGCCAAGGAAAAAAGGATGGCAGACAGGTTGGGAAGTGACTATGGAAGCACCAATGGACAAGGTTCAGTACATCTGTCTGCCTTTATACACAACAGTCTTGATTCTGACTTAAATAATATGAATCAAGCCCTTTGAAATGTAAGAAACAATGGAGACAAGAATGCTTGCTGGGTCCTATTTCCTCCCCCTCACTGCTGGCATAGTCCTGACTCTTAGCTCAACAAAGATTTCGACAGATGGAGATGCACGTAAACCCTATTGACAAAGAATAAACATTACTGCAGAGCAAGACCAGATTAGTGCACTTGACTTCCAGAAAATACCTATCTTTCTTCCTATGGCTCTTAGAACTGCTTTCCAATATAACTTTAAAATGTATAATGTAAATTTCTACATAAGGTAGATATAATGCACATATATGCATACACATGTAAACATATATGTATGTAACAACTAAATGTTTTAAAATGTAACTGGCTCTTTGTCATATATTTCACATAAATGATTCATTAAATTCATATAATCCTAGATGGCGTGTTTCATGGTCACTGACACAGAATGATACCGAAGCTCAAAGAGAAGTGACTAATAAAAGTTCACATGTTAAGGAGGAGAGAACTACAGTGTAAATAACAGGAATCCATTGAGAAGTTAGATCCACAAAGTTTTACGACCTACAATTGCCGAATCACACAGAAGAATGTACTATTACAAATTTCGTTTGTGGAAAACAAACAAACTAAAACACTGCCTCTCCTACGATAACCCTAAATTCATTTTCTTGATCAAGGGATGGAGGTGATTACTTAAGCATCACTTGCCATCCATATAATTTTATGGTCTGAGTGTTCCACAGTAGGCAGAGGGGAATGAATCAAATTACTATCTGAAACACAATGTGGATTTAGACACAAATTCCTGAAGTAACATAAAGGGAAAGATTTTCTCTACTCAGTATTTGTCGCCCACTGTGAATTCCTATGTTTCACCAACCCAGGGAAGCTTTAATGATCAGCTAAGTCTAGAACCAAAAAGAAGTGTTCTGAAAAGAAAACTATATATTAGAGAATCTATTGTTCCTTCTTCACTCAGGGCACACAACCAAAATTTATCCTAATATCACACTGCATTTTAAAGTTCCTAAATCCTAAGTAATGTTTTTTGTTTTTTTTTGTTTTTGTTTTGTTTGGTTGGTTGGTTTTTTTGGTCCCAGGAATTGATCTCAGGTGCACTTGACCAATGAGCCATATCCCCAGCCCATTTTTGTATTTTATTTAGAGACATGGTCTCACCGAGTTGCTTGGCACCTCACTGTTGCTGAGGCTGGCTTTGAACTTGCCATCCTTCTGTCTCAGCCTCCCAAGCTGCTAGGATTACAGATGTATGCCACCAGAGGGGCTTTTTTTCTGAACATTCTCAGGGCCTGCATTCCTGGAACACGTATGCAAATGTGAATCCATAGATGTGCCTGAAAGAACCCTGTCCTTTATGTGTATTTATCTCGCAGGTTTGGATGTTTATTTAGTTTTGTTTTTATCTTTTCAGGTATTGAATGTGAGAAGTAACACATTATCTTCAAGAGAAAATGTTTTTCAAGAATGTTTTACCAAAGGATGCATACATTGTACATATGAGACAAAAAAAAAAGAAAAGCAGACCAGGTATTTCTGAAATTAAAGTTGTAAACTGTTTTTAGGACCTGCAGCCCATCTACTCAGGTAGGATTGTGAAAATGTAGACTGTGTTGTATTCCATTGCATGGAGATGAGAATCAGAGCAACACTGGTTACTCTGACATTGTTGATAAAATGAAAAGAGTAGGTATCACAAGTATTAATTGGTTCACGATTTTGATCTTAATTACTTATACAATAAACACTATATGTGTCATAGCTCATAAACCAAGCCATTTTTTAAAATGGTGTAGGGCGTGACTTTAAATGTCTAAGGGAGACATATCAGGTGTCATTGACAGCAGATCAAATGTTACAAACAACAGAGAGAATGCAGAAGACTTTGCTGAGAACCAGAATGGACTGGCTTAATGAAGTGTGGGATGGGAATGCAGAGGACTCTTGTGACTCCGTTATGCCATTCCAGTGATGCTTGATGTGTGAGACATTTCCCCTCTTTTTTTAAAGAAAAGTGTAAAATGAATATATATATATATATACACACACACACACACATACACACATATATATGTATATACACATATTATTTTGTGAAACCTTATTTTAAATGTTGGCAGCTATACAAAACATGTTTGAAACCCTCTTATGCAGATATTCTGTGCTCTAAGCCATGCACGACAGCCACAGGTGGACAACGATCCACAGGCCGCCACCTGTATCTTCAGTTACAGATAAAGAACATCAGAACACCATTTTTATTTATGCAGCTGTTTTCTCTCTCATCAGTTGCTCTGCATGATTTTGCTTGTTTTGCTGATTTTTAAGGTAACTTCCTAAGTTTCAGGTTCTAATTCAGCAACAATCTCCTATAGTCTGTCTTCACTTTGCATGAACAATTATTTAACCATATTAATTCATTTTTCCGATATATTTAAAGGTAAATCCAGACAAGATTTTGTTCTTGTTGCCACTATGGTTGTCACTGAATTTGGTGGCCATTATTTACTGTAGTGTTTATTCTGTTTAAGAACTACCTAAAGCCAAACAGTATAGTTAGTTTGCTAGACCAGCACTTATAGACCAAGGAACCATATTTTCTTAAATATATCTTATTTAAATAAGGAGGAGGAGAAGACTGAAAGGAAAAAAAATGAAAAAAGAAAGAAAGAAAATGAAAGAAAAAGAAATGGGAAGATTACAGTCACCAGAGAAAGGCTCCAGTAAACCCAATAGTTGCTAGAAAATACAAACAGGTGCTTCTTGCTGAGTTTCTCAAGGTGGATAGTCTTCAAAAGTTTCTCACTTCCCACTAATAAACACAATATTTTTCTGTAAGTTTCAAGTGTGGTTACTTTTCTTCCAATACCAAAGTAAAGTTGTTTTCGAACACAAGTTCTCTTAAGTTCTTTTTTCTCTATCTTACCTCTAAGAAATGTAAAAACAAATGAACAAACTATATAAAGTCTCAAATTCTCATAGTAATAATGCCCTACTGAGTACTGTGAATTAATTGAATAAACTGTTTGTTGTATGTGAACTTGTAAAATCTGCAATCAAGGGAGAGTTAAAAAAATAAATATAAAATCATGAACCACACAGCTTTAGGTATTCTAGCAATCATTTTATAATAAGAACAATAAATCATTTTATAATAAAGAACACTAAAAATAAAATTACGTGCCCAGAGTCACTATTTTGGACTTTAGATTGATTCTTTAAAATTTAGCCCAAATCACTGAATAGGAAATGAAAAAAAAATTCTCCATATTTACAGAGAAAGTAAATAATTTTAATAGATAAGTTAAAAGTGTTAATAATATTAAAAACTGACATTTTATATTTAATGTTCTTGAAATAACTATGAAGAAATCACTTGTTTGGAAATATTATAGTAAAGCAATTTAAAAGGAAAAACAGAAAAATCTGTGTATTCACACATGGCACAGACAGCAATTTTAATACCATTTCTTTCTCTTTTTATGAATGAGTTGCAGGTTATCTAATAAAAAATACAATTTATACAAGGTATCAGGTATCAATTTGATTTAGTTTTACAAATATCTAGATCTGACATATACTTTAGCAACTATCATAACACCTATGCAGATTAGTAAGGCATTAGTCTAGAGTACAATTACTACTTGAGACATCAAATGACACAGTTTGGGATAGGTATCTGCTTTGAAGAGCAGGGATACACAAAGAAATGTAGAGAAAGAATATATATTTTAAACAGTGTTTATATGACATGTCTCATAATTCAATAAACACCCGAGGAAATAATCTATAAAAACTTATTAAATTTTAAGTTGTAAAAGCAAAAATGAAGTTGCATCCTTAAAAAGAGAGCATAAATAGATGGTGCATATCTGCTCTTGTATTCTCAAGTCAATTTCAATTAGGACATGAAGTAGTAAACCATGTTAAATACTGAACCATAAGATCATGATTCATCCTCCTTCACTGTAGCCACAGCAAACAAAATCAAAGATATAACATACTTAGACTCCATAACCTATGCAAATGGTCTTGTAAAATACCACAGAAGGCATCTTCCTTTTGACATTTAAAATATGTATGAGTAAAATGAGGAATCAATTGAAACAGTTTATTAGACAGTATTTTTCAATATTTTCCTTGTCTTCCTAAATTTAAACATCTTAAAAAAGTAAAGTTTAAAAGTAGATTCTATGAAAGAAATACATATTAATGGACTGTTAATTCTGTTTTTGTGATGTCTGGATCTGTAAGACCTGCCACTATTATTGAATTTTAGATGAGTTGACTGATTTTATCAGTGTTCAAAAAGTCAATTCTTCATAATATGAGAGAGGTTTGCTAGTCCAGAAACTTTTCTATGATGAAAGTTTTGTGATTTCCAGTACCAGTCTATGAAGAATTTCATTAAGGATCAATGAAAAAAATGTATGTTAATATTAAAGATTAGCAAAACTTTGCATAAATGCATTTTTAAAAGTTAAAAATCAATTCTGCTTTCAACATTAAGGAAAAACTTATTTTTATGAAATAGTCTCATCAGAGTAGAAAAGATGACATGGTTCTTTCATGAAATTCTGAGATTAGAAAGAAAAAATGTAATTTTCTATATTTAGCCCCTGAGCTGTTTGGTGTAAAACAAGAAAGAAAAATCAACAGAAAAATTACTATGCATGTCATTATGCCAAGCAGTAGAAAGGTGCTAAAATAAAATTCATCCTCCAGAAACTAGCATTTTAATCTGTATGTATTGTTTATTCATAAACAAAGACATCTGAAAAAAGCTCCCTCACAACAATGCTTTTTTCTTGACACAAATGCCTTGCAGACTCTTCTACTGTCTCCTGTAATACTTTTATGCAAACTTATTTTTGTTCTTTTTTTCAAATCATCTGATAATTTTCTGGATTATTTTCATACTTGTCTTGAAAGATATGTAACATAGCTTACTTTTTTGTTAACTAATTAGCCAACAGGATTGCAGGAAGGAAAAGGTTATTAGATTATATTATAATAGGATTATAAAAACTGTTGTCTTATTTTGTACTCACCCATTAGCTTAACTGCCATTAGTGATTAAACATGTTCTATTAGTGAACTTTCACTTCTAAGTCTCAAATATTTCAAAAGCAGCCCTGTGTTCTCCATGTTGATTAACTATAGATGTTTCTAAGAGAAAATAAAGCAATTCTATTAAGTACCTATGGACATTTCAGCCTAAAGGAGTTAAACAATTTAACCAGGAAAAGAGGAATAAAAGAAAAGAAAATGTAATCCGGATATTCTCATGTCTAGTTATAATAAAAATCTTCACAATGAAGGCCATGTCTACATACATAAAATGGCAATATTGATTTTGAATATGCGGAACATTTTGTTCATCCCAGAAGGCCTGAGGTTGAGTCTAAACCCCATATTTAACTGTATGGAGTCCTGAACAGGGTAGTCATATTCATTAAGTTTCAATTTCCTCAGATGAAGAGAAATTAAGAGGCTTCATTTCTGAAGTCTTCCATAAGCTCTCATATTTATTAATCAGTAATTGGTTGTCATTCTACTGGCCAAGTGACCCTGGCCTTACTCCAGTCAAGCCTGGCAATGGAACATAAACATTAGAAAAATCCAAACATGAAAACATGGCAACAAAAACAATCAAAATATTCAATTTAAGTTAATATGGAAAATTAAACTCTATTAGGTAAAAGAGTCCTATATATATCCTATGCAGCCAAAAGAGAAGTTTGGGTATCACCAAGTCCTATTCAAAAAAAAAAAAATGTGCAAAATCCTTAAGAAGTCAGGACTGGGTACTAAGTTGATTCAATATTAATGTAACGTAATCTTTCAAATAACATTTTACTATTAAATTTAAAAACTATTACTTTTAATAAAAATATTTGGACTATTGTTTGTGAAATCTTATGAATTAAAGCTTATTAATTTGACATTCTCATAGGTAGTCAGTAGATGATTTGAACAGTATAAATGTTTTAAACCAAATTATAGCAACTATTGAAAATATTTTGACTATGATGTCTTAATGGAATGATGTAGAGATATTTGTATTTTTATATTAACAGAAATGCATTTATTTTAAGTAGTAAATTTAAATTTACAGTACTATGGAAATAATTTTTGAAAGTCACAAATTTAGTTGTTCTTTCAATAATAGGTCAAATAACAAAAACATGTCTTCTTCCCTCATTTATCTTGCCTCCACCCTGAACTTTGTACTCACATGTGCACAATATAATGTCATTATTTGACAAACAAGGAAAATGGTTTCACAGATTAAATGAGTCTAAATCTATTATAATGAGTAATACGTGTTAATGTTAAAGTTTGACTTGACAAATGAATAAGAAGCAAAAATATCTTGAGCCCACATTTTCAAATTTATTTTATTGTAGCAGATTTTATTCAAAATGACTTCTCAGTTTTCTGTGACAAACAGAAATACTTTTGAATACCTGTGTATTTTAAGTTATGGTTAAGAAATTCTTTCTAGTGATATGTTGGAGTTCAGATTTTGGGGGAGCCACCACTCTCCATAATGGTGATGATAAAAATAGGACTTTAATGGAATTGTGACTCATCATGCTCAAAAGATGAAATCTAGGACTGTGTAAATTCTTCAAATAATATACAAAAACATAGCAAAAAACTCTGTAGCTTTTAGGGGAGAACTCTATAGCACAGACTCACTGCAGAAAAGTAAAATAGAAAAACTATCAGACTTGAGATCTAGCAGATCTGTTTTCAAAAAAGAGACCATGTGATTTTGACTGGACACAAATCATATACATGAATTTTAAAATTTTCTCTTACTAGAAGATATGTTTCTTAAGTGGATTTAGTCTATTTTATAATAGTGCCATCTTTAAATTGCAAAGTTCTAAAGTAAGGTAGTTTCATGTTCATATTTTATTTTCCACTTGCTTAATCATGGCAAATCATTGACCTCTCTAAGTATCTGTTTTCTCAACTATAATAGGGGAATAATGGTACCTCACAGGATCTATCACAGGATCAGCAAGATCATCATTAAATCACATGTAGTAAATAAGTGGCTAAAATTGATTTTTATTTAAATATATTGGTCTTACTATCTTTTACTATTACAAGGTTTAAAAAATAAAAATCCAGCTGTATGAGTTGTTAATACATTCCTGATAACTCTGTAAGCAAAGCAAGCATCTTAATGGTATCTCTCTGACCATACTTTGAGTATGAGAAGGATATAGACTTTGGCATGATTGATAATTCCAGTAGGATGAAATACACAGGACTGTGACTTCTCAGAAAGTTAATGGGATGTGGTGAAAGGATCCCTGAGGGAAAGGTCAAGACTAGATCTATCCTTACACTGAATGATCAACATGTGCCGAATTAGCACTTAAAATCTGCCATGGTTTTCCCAGCGAAAACAGTGGGAAACTACTTCAAAATAGCTAAAGTAGATTCAGTCTAGCTTTCAATTTGGGTGGTTTCTGTAAAGAGTGCAAAAAAATTATTGTTCAATGCAGACTTACCAAACATCATGCTCTTTCACTCCATTGCCTTATCTACTAAGTGCTAGCCTCTTACTCTTTACAATAATGATGAGGTCCATCAGTGGAAAACCAAAATCTAGACCGGGTGCCATGGTGGCACATGCCTGTAATCCCCACATCTTGGGAGGCTGAGGCAGGAGGATTGTGAATTCAAAGTCTGCCTCAGTAACTTAGTGAGACCCTAAGCAACTCAGTGAGACCCTGTCTCTACATAAAATACAAAAAAGGACTGGGGATGTGGCTCCGTAGTTAAGTACCCTGGGGTTCAATCTCTGGTATAAAAAATAAATAAATAGGAAAAAAGCAAAATCAAGCCCTCATGAAAGCAGCAATACACACATCCTGAGGTGAAGAGAGGTGGGGAGTGTTGCTAAGGAGGGGCAGACTGAGAAAAAGTGATGGTAAACAAGGCCAACAATCACAGGAGGTCAGAATGTGCAGGACTTCTGCAACATTTGTATTAATCTGAATGAGGTAGGAAGTCATCTGATGATCTTAAACAATGAATTCACATAATGTGACATGAGATATTGATATTATATATGCATATATATTTATGTCAGACTACATATACATGTATTACACAAAGTACAGATACACACATGTGCACACTTGCACATGTGGGGATCCCTTGTTCAGATTATAACACAAATTTAAGATCTTTGTTACCCTGATAGCAGAACCCTAAACCAAGCACTGCACATTTCTGAATGTAGAATGCTGGGGAGAGGGAGTTCAAGCATGCCTGCAGGTTTTCCATCTGAGCAATGCAGTGATAGAACTGCCATTAACTTAGAGAAGAAAAAGTTTAGCAGGAGATTTGAGGCTGAGGAAAAGATCAGAAATTGCACATATCAACATCAGGATATGGCTTTTAGACTATACATAGAGGTTCCAGTAAAAACCTAGATCTACAGTAAGAATTTACCTTTACATATAACAAAGTGGAAGTCATCATTGACCTCAACAGGGCAGTTTTGGTGCACAGAGTGATTGGGGTCATGCAGGGGAAGGACTATAGTAGCTTTGAAAAAGAAGGGAAAGAAATCAGCCACAGGAAGCATACGGCCATGTCAAGAACGTAGCTGAGAAGGAAAATGGAAAATGAAAAGTGGCAGTAGGGAGAATGTGGCAAGAGGAGGATATCTGTAAAAGGAAGGAAAAATAGAATCCTTACAATCATCTTTTGAAGTTGGTGTTATTTTTTAAATTTTACGGAGTTTAACTTGCTCTAGAAAACTAGTAAGTTTGCAATAATATGTAACCTCAAACTATTTTGTTTAAAGTGCCATTATGAGGCACTGCCTTAGATCAATTATGCAGGGACTTGATATCTAAGTGTTTCAAGAGAGAGCTTTTATATTGATGTACTGCCTTAAAATGTAAGTGCTGAAGGTCTCAGCTTAGATGCCACTGCCCCAAAGAAATGTAGGTGCCCTTAGATCTCCACCTCATCATATGGAATGTGCTTTAAAAGTACTCAAAATGTGTGGGTATTTATTTCTAAATATATTTAATTATTGTTTTATTTCTCAAGTATAAAAGAGTTCAGGGGTCTTTTCTGACTTGCTCATTAGTGTTTGTGTACCCAGCAGAGTTCAACACTAGTACATGCTCCATAAATATTTGCTAAGTGAATGATTATCTTTTCTTCATTTTTCCCTTGCATATCTGTGCCACTATAAGGAATAGAAATATATATCATCTGTATCTATCTTCTTGGATATATTTCCTTTTTATAAGTGGAAAAACTATAGATATTCATTAGTTCTCTTTTAAAATCTGATTCCACTTAACATTTTAACTCTAACACTAGTTATGAATGTGACAATACATTAAATTGTGATGGTACTGACTACATAAAACATATTTTCACTTATTTTCTCATTTAAAAAACCAATGAAAAAATAATAACTTTAAGCAAGATAAAATGCATGAAATAACAAGAGTGGGTTTTGAAACCTAGATATGATAGTTTTCCTAAAACTTCAGTAATGAGAACAGTTCAAAGTATGTATTAGAGACATTACCACTGAAGGTATTAGGCACAGATATTTCTCACGAAGTATCTACTTGAAGAATCATATAAGTAACACATGATTCATTAGTGTTCAGTGTTCTCCAACTATTGTGTTTACCACCTAGATAGCCTTCAATTACAGCATAGAAGCTAAGAGGTTTGGGTGCCTTTGACAGATCAAAGGCCCAAGCCTCATATTAGGATGGAAATGAGCACTAGCTTGCCTTATTGGCCTTTTTTACTGAGTATGAATGATACAAATTTGCTTATGAACTAAAGCTCCCTTCTATCTGATTAATATGGCAAGACTAACAAGACTGGTCATGCCAATTAAATTAAAAGAAAAAATAAAGAAATGGATATAAGGCAAAGAATAGAAAAGAGGAGAGGTTTTAAAATCCTCATGACATGAATACTAGCAACTAATAGTACAATCAGGTTTCCTGGAAGTACAACTTCAAAAGTAAAATTTAGTGAAATCAGAAGAGATTTGATAAAGTCAGAGAAAGTAGAGGATACAAACAAAAGAGGCGAGGTAAGTGTTTAGATGGAGGTCATTGTCTAGATGCCATTAATAATTGTTGCCTTTAGTTTCATAATCTATGATATTAAATATTCTGGGACTTTATAGTATTAAGTAGGATCTACAGTATTTAATAGAAAATGATCAAATTTAACATAAAGTTTGTGATTAGAGGAGACATCAAGAAAAAACTATATGTCAGTACATTCCCCCCATCGTTCAAAATCTTTGAAGTGTTATGCTCCATGATATGGTTTTAAAAACTGCACACACAATGGAACACTACAATGATATTTCTATTACACAGACTGATTTTTCCTGTGAGAGTTGGTGAAGTAAATATGTGATGCGACAGAGCAATTTTGTTCTGAAAGCATCTTAAAATAATCTATATGTTTACTCTTTCAAATAATCTGGTTGTTACAAGCCTGCTTTTCAACAGCTATTATATCCTGTGTATTTGTTCTTTTTAATTAGCATGCCCTCAAAGTAGATCATGAAGATTAGAGTGAATGATATTTCATTGTATTTGATATGATCTGCTTTAAACAGAGTTTGTGAAAGTTTGTGCAAGTCATTTTACCTAGATAGGATATATTCAATACATAGCTTCTGAAAAAAACTCTACTACAGCATCAAAGAGAAGGAATATGATGCTGAAAAGACAAAAGGCCTATCTGAAGAGGCTATATACCTCACTAGTAACCTGGGATATGATGTCTTTATATATATACATAAAATATACATATATATGTTTGCTCCTCATATTCAATGCCAAGCATAAAAGTATGATCACATCTTCCCCAATGCAAATTTATAGTGTAATTAAATACGCATAAAATTCGTTAAGTGCCTCATAGCTTATAAAGCTTTCAAGCATGCGAGAGAGGTGAATTTGACATATTTATTAGATTCTGGTGTTAAAAGACAATAGTAAAAATCTTGATTACATCATAAATGACTTATGCAAATCTATAGGCTCTGATACTAGTGTTAGCTATTATTCAGAAATCAATTGACTTATAACTCAAAGCAGAGAACCTTTTAGCACTACCCAAACGGTTTTGTCCTTCAGCAATATGGTATAGCTATAACGCAGTTTATGGTTTTCTGAGAGTCATAAATATTAGTCTTTGATTTTAAGAAAGTGCTTCCTTAGTCTAGCTGTATGCTTGGAATTATCTGAAGGCAGGGTTCACTCAATAGCCAAACAACCATCCCAGCAAGTTGGTGAACAGAGGTGGCTATTGTAGTCATGTAGTCACCATGCTGAGTCAGGAGTCCTGCGGTGGGGCAGTGGTAGGTTCATGCTTAGTTCAAAATAGCATCCACATCATGACTATTTTTTGTTCAAAAATAAAATATATGTGTAGGCACAAATAAGGATATTTCACAAAAGCAACATAAATCAGAAGAAATGTTTACAAACATGTGAGACACGAAAGTGAGCATTTCACTCCTGAAACTTGATATTAAGCAACATTAAGGGCATGTGTTGCTGTTCATTTAATGTTATGGTCCATTCCAACTGGCTCACAAAATTCTAATCTAATTAAGAGAGTGCAATTAGCCATTACCTTCATTAGAAGTTGCTCATTTTGAGAATTTCTGTGGGCCTATTAACTATTTAGGAAGAAAAAACAGTTTATTTAAATTTTGTTTGAAATTCATCACCAGCAATAAATTTGTATCTTTTGTAGGGACAGTCCATTTAAAATGTACTATAATGTCTTCATTTATAATCTTATAGTCTTCAAAGTACTGTGTCATTCCTTGTAGGGAAATAAAGGAGTGAGGGAATGGGCATGAATAGTCAGAAAGTGAAATACTATTTTGGTGAATAGCATTATTTGATTTTAGTAATTAAACATTTTAATTACAAATAATATTGAAAGAGATTTTATGTTTCTCAAGGAGAATTAAGTGATAAACACTTGAAAATGGCATACTGTATGGTATTCCTCAAAACTTATAAGTGAGACAACATAATTTCTAAGCCAATTTACATTTACATAAGCATATGTACATATACATGAGTTTATATATTAATATCTTAATAATGTCAGGATTTTGAACTGTAAAAAAATACCCAATTTATAATGTCTCAAAAAAATAATAAGATGTATCAAATATGTTCCTTCTAAAATTAGATACACAGGTCATAATTTGCTTTTCATCTTGGAGTTGGATGAGAGGGAGAAACTAAAGTTACTGCAGTGATGCTGGCTGGACACTCAGGAACTGGAACAGCTTTGATACTCAGAGTCTAGGGTCCTCAGATTCATAGGTAAGCCTTTAATTTTTTCAGCACAACAAGAGATTACAGCAAGACATACTCGATTGCAATGATTTTCACTAACTAAACTCCAAGACAACGATGCATAAACCAGCATATAAATAAATTCCCCACTGGTTAGTGTATAGTGAGACATATAAGTGCCAAACAAACCTAATAACTTGTATACCCTTGATCAGTGGAGTCCTTCCCAGTGGTTAAGCCATAATGAGAAATGAAAAGTATACAAAATATTGATCTAAATCATATTTCAGGACACTGAGTAAATTAGATAGATAACATCAATAGCCAATGCCATCTAGTTATGCTGTTTTGGAGAATCCATCTCAATCATGGGAATAAGCCTTCCAAGGGACACTCTGATAGTGGAGGAGCCATTCCTTGTTAGCACCAAAACCAAAACAATAATTTATTTTAAAACTGTCTTTCCAAATATTTTATTAGGATTGTGGATATAGCTCAATGGTAGAACACTTGCCTAGCATGCATAAAGCTGAGGTTTAATTCACAGAAACACAAACACACAAACACACACACACACACACACACACACACACAGTCTTACTGACATCTGAAGGTTTGTGAATAATGCTTTTTTACCAAATAAATAACAAGAGGATCAGCAGACTATTTGCTGCTATCCCCCAATGCAATAGGATGGCAGGTGTCAATTATAGCCCTCATTTCTGATAAATCTGGACCAAGTCTTATACTCTTTCTCAGCCTAAGGGGTCACTACTGGTTGACTAAAAGTGTCATTTTACATGAAATTTATTTGGCATCCCAGAATTAGAATAAATTTTCAGACATTATATATTCAAACATTCAAGATTCAATGACTTGGAATTCTCCCTACTTCTAAAATGTTGTGACTATGATTTCACATCCCACTTTTAGTGACTTTGGATTTCAGGCAGATTGCTTCTACTGATGATCAATCTCATACTCCATTAATGTTCATACCCCATTTTCAGTGAATCCTTATCCTCAGGTTCGAGGACAGTTTCTTGTGTTCTGTGCAAAACTGCACTTAATTCATCTGCTATCCCATAAAGTTTGTATTACTCTCATACAGATCTTATTCTAAAATTTTTTAAGAATGTTGCAGTTAACACATGCAATGGAACAGTTTAATTCTATACAGTAGATTAGATAGGGAAACTATATTTGTAGGAAATACAAGTGAAATTAGTAGTATCTATCTATCATAAAAAATCCAAGTATTCTGGGTTTTAGACACAATGGTATTGACCAAGTATAGATGTCATAGAGTGAAGTGACTAAAATTGGATTATTTTTTCTAACATCAATGATAATGAAATGCAAAATGAATTACATTGAAGATATAAAAAATAGCTGGGTGTGGTAGTGCAAGCCTATAATCCCAGCAGCTCAGGAGGCTGAGGCAGGATGATCACAAGTTCAAAGCTAGCCTAGGCAATTTAGCAAAGCCCTAAGCAACTTGGCGAGACCCTATCTCAAAATAAAAATATAAAAAAGGGCTGAGGATGCAGCTCAGTTGTTAAGTGCTCCTGATTCAATCCCTAGTACAAAAAAATTAAAAAAAAAAAAAAAGATTTAAGAAATACTGTTTGGTGACTATTCTTAATTTGGGCAAAATTTTAAGTCAGATTTGTTTTACATGCAAAGATAAATAAGCTCAGTTTTTCAAGAAAATTCAAAAGTAGGGAAGTTATCTCAGTGCAAATAGTTAGGTTTACTTATGTAAGGATATATCTCGCAAATAAACTTCATCTTAAGAGTTTTAAAATGATCCTCTATGAGCTTTCAATTTTCTCCAAAGAAAATGTCACTTTCTTCCTTTTCCCTTGAAATAAATTAGACTACTCTTACCGTGCAGTTGACTTTTATGCTCTAGGTAACTACTTACAAAACACAGGAAGCTAAAATGGAGCAAAGAACAGAAGGGTCCTGAGATTGTGACTAGTACTTACACTTGGACTATTTAGAGATTAACACTGGGCTGTGACTTCTTTCATTGGGATTTTGTTTGTTTAAACTTGCTAATAATTTGTCGAAAACAAAGTGTTTATACACACACACACACTATAAACACACATATCTCAGATAAAATGTGTTATATATATATTATCTTATTCAATTCCTATATGACATAGACACTCATTATTTCCATCCTATAGAGGAAGACATAAAGGCTTTTATAGCTAGTGAGTGATAAAGACTCAAACCTTGATATCTCTTATTGTGTGACCCAAGTTCTTACATTCTTAACTGTTTCCCATTGAATAATCTAGAACAGAAGTTTATTTCTTTCAGATTATTGTTTCCTTATATCTGCGCAAGAGATCAGTAGTGGGTTCCCATGAAGGCAGTAGAGAATGCAGTTGTAGATTGTACAAGGAAAGGAAGAATGGAAAATGTGTCACCTTGTGAAGATGTGGTCTTGGAGAAAAGTAAGAAAGATCTTCAGGTAGACCAGAAATTCAGAAAGTAGGTACATGGTGGAGAATATTCCTAGTCCTAGACAGGCTGAACAACACCTTGGGAGATATCACAAAAAGGGGTCTCCTTGGAGTTGCATGAGAGGAACCAGTGACAATGGTGGCCTAAGTTCTTCTCCATGTTGTACTTCTGTTATGAATAGAAAGTGTCCTTAAAGACTTAAAGGCTAGGTTCTGCTGTGAAGATAAAAGAAGGGGCTTATATCATACTTGCTATGGATTCATGGAAGTCATATCCTTTCATCTGAAGTCAGAGTCATAAGAGCGAGGAAATGCAGCTGTGCTTGTATTAACACCATGTCAGGGGCACCAGCCACAGAGAGGGGGGAAGTAGAGACAGAACCAAGGATTCACACCTGCACATAGAGGACACAGGTGGACAGATGTTGAAGGCACTTTATGGATTAATTAAATAGCCAAGGTTATTTTGAGAAGGAGTAATTTCTCATAATCCTTGTGGTAAAATATAAGTCCATTATAAGAAAAGTTGGTATTAGATTTAGGACTGGATTATTGAATCCCAAGCACTGTATGGCATCAGGAAGGCAATGTGACCTGAGCTCTAAGCAGTGATGAGATGTGGAGAATCTGTGATGAACTGCAAACTCCCACAGCTCAGGGAGGGCACAAGCCAGTGTGTGAAGGCCGACTTTGAGCCAAGTTTAAAGATGTCTGTGTCTTTCTATCCACATCACTAAACTTGCCTTATCACTCTCCAATAGATACTGCCAATCCTTTCCCTTCCTTGTTTTGTCATTCCCTCACCCAATGGTTTTCATGATGGTGCTTTAGAGTTTTATCTTGAGTTGAAATACATAATTAACCATCATGGAGTGAAAAATATTTCTTTAACAAATAAGGCAGACCCAAGGAAAAAAGATGTCCTGCCCATTCATTATCTATACATAATGACATGGAAACACAGGAGGAAAGTTGTTTTTCTCCTTTAAAAAATAGTTCTGCATTTAGATTATTATAAGTTCATATTGCTCTACTAATAGATTTGTTAATGTTTTCCCTAGTGCCTTATATCTATTTTTCCTTACATATTCAAACATGGCACAATTTTACGGGCTCTATGCATTTTAAAATATATTAGAAACAGTTAAGGTAACATATAATAATTCAGAATGAAACAGTCATATGGATCTAAAACCTCAACAGTTACTCAGCATTCAATTCAGCAATGGGATTCACCACTTCATGGCTCATTCATTTACACTGATTCTCAGAGATTCAGAAGAGGTACCTCTCCACATCTAGAATTAACTAAACCATCACTGCGGCCCCTTCCGAGTGCAAACAGCTGATCATTGTTTACCACACAATTATGCTCAACTGCAATTGTTTCCCTCATTTTCTTCACAATCTCCCTCTGCCTTCTTTATCCTTGGCAGTTATCAAAAACATTTCTTCTGTGGGAAAAGAGATTTCTTTATTCCATGAAGGAACTAAAGCGTCTTTAGTTTTGGCATATGCATAAGCCAAGAGTTTTTCACAATACCATATTGTCAGGACAAATGTTTTGCCTCTCATCCTATTGTTAAAGATTGGCCAGAGTGGGGCCTATTGACATTTTTTTATGTGAAGAACCTCCTTTCCATAATACAAAAACAAACAGTTTGAAGAAATGTTTTGAGAGGAACAACCAGAGCCAATTACGAAACTAGTTTATTCTTCCCTTAAATGTTAGTTTCTGTGCCAGAGAGATGATTAAAGAATCTGAGTCTCCTCCACTCTGGTCTTCATAGTCCTACTTATTATTAGAGAATTTTTTTAATAAGGTATGGGTTAGCTTTTTGTCACTATGACCAAAATACTTGACAAGAATAGCTTAGAGTAGGGAAAGTTTATTTTGGGTCAGAGGTTCAGTTCATGGTTGACTGACTTCATTGCTCTGGGTCTAAGTTGAGGCAGAACATCATGGCAAAAGGGTATAACAGAGAAAAACTACTCATCTCCTGGTAGCCAAGAAGTAGAGAAAGAGGAATGAACTATAGTGAATATGTACCCTTCTAGGGCACAACCCCAGTGACCCACCCCCTCTAGCCATGGCCCACTTGCCTATAGTTACCACCCAGTTTATTCAAAGGATGATGTACTGATTACATCATAGCTCCCATAATCTAATCTTTTCACCTTCAAATATTCCTCTGTTAACAGACAGGATTTGTTGTAACACCTTATACTCAAACCATAACGGTATATGATGGCTAATTATAATAAGTTATAAATAGATTGTCTTATTTGGGTAAATTATAGAAAATAAAAATACAAAAAAATCTTTGTGTTTTTTTTTTTTTTTTTAGTAAAATTTCTCCTTGATTCCTTAAGAGCAGGTAACATCTATAAAACTTTTTATTATTTTCTCTTACACATAAGATTATATTCTCCAGAGAGACATTTAATTAATATTTATTAATCTATATAAAATATTTTAATTCTGTTTGTCTCTTTTTTATGTAACTTCAAATCTAGTGAGATACTTTTAGTATTAGATGAACAAACTGAGCACTAAGGGGGCGTCTTAGATGGCAGCTAAGGACTATGTACTTTCTTTACCAATATCTACTAATTAAATAAAAGAATTATATTCCTAAGAGAAAGCAGTGTAATTTGACTTTTTATTACATTACCATATAACTGCAAATTAATGTGAATATAAAACAGATGAATGTGTGATATATACAATATCAATTAATTGGTAATCATTTTTTAAAACAACTTATAAAGAGAAACATGAGAAACTGGAAATGAGAAAAATGAAAGAACTATTTCAATATATTTGATATTAAAATTCCACCTAATGTTTTGTGAATAAAAATGAAAAATAAATCTCTACATTTCTTTTTGCTACTTTTTTGTCCCTAAGGAATATGAAACCTCTTCTAGGAGAGTTCAAAACCAATGAAAAAAGAAAGAAAATCCCATTTAATATTTATTTTTAGCTAGGACTTGGCAAAACCACATGCCAGGAGTAGTTCCACAGTTCTGAATACTAAATATTCAACAGATGGCTCTTCTTAGATTTCATCCAATCTGGAAATGCCCCAACAGGAAACAAAGATGGTCTTCAAACTGTCCCTTTTCTATTAAAATATACTTTTCACACATGCTATGAATTGGAAGGTAAGAATTTCCAGGCTCATTTTGTAAAACAATGGGAGTTGAAGGGCTTTTCCAGTATTGTTTATGCAAATAAATATCATTCCAGTTTTCATCTCCATTTGGAAGTATCAAGAGAATGAAAGATGAGAAAAAAACTAAAAGATGTTTTTTATTCCTACTCTAGCAATTTCTGGATGACAGCTCTCAACCATATAGTGCCTCTACAATTTGGAACTTTAAATCCATCCTTCCCCCAGACGCAGTTCCAATTTCCAAGGCAAGCTATTTGGTTAAACAATAAAACCGCAGAGATCTGGCAATTCCATCTGGCATGAGGTCTCTTCCACTGCTAAGGCTGAACATGAATTACAATGAAGCTCAAAGAATGGTCAGAAATTAGCTAACCCAAATACTAGATATTTTATATTCTATAGAGGTGTAGTATGTGTTGGCTGTTTTCATTATAAACACAAACACATTTGGGAACACATGGTTTGAGTCAGAAGCAGTTCTGTAAGCTAATATCAATTAAAGGACAGCTAATACATAACGTTGCAAACATTCAATGATCGGTAACTATTATTCTTGTTTTATTGTTAGGTGTATTCAGTTAGTGTCTAATCTAACACTGTATGAGAAGTTTGTACTTTTAGAACTTCATAATTTTAGCTAATGTGGAACAGTAAAAGCAAAACTGAACTGAAGTCGGGTCATTCTAATTGCACTTTTGAAGTTCCTTCCTTTCTTATTTTAGTAAAATCACCAAGATTTGTTTAAATTAAAATTATTTTGTACTAAACAACAGTCCTTCCTACCCACAGACTTGCTCTTAGGATTGAGTGATATCATATATATGAAAATATGTGACAGGTATTAATACTCCCTCCAACTGAAGTAAAGTTTCCTTTTCATTGTAACTTAGGACACACATTTGATTTTTATTAATTCTTTCAAGGGACAATTAAGTATTTACTATTATGCCTAGCACTGTGCTAAGTGCTGGAGATGATAATGGATGAAAATGATATGCTTTCTACCTTCATAATCCATGAAGAGTATAATTTGCAGAAGATAAAAATAGAAAAGGGGGATAATAAAGCAGTAAATATGTATAAATGGTGACATACACATGGTAGAAGCAGTTTAATGTATATAGGAATTAAAGAAGGATGAGAAGAACTAATGGCAATCTGAAAATTGAAAGATGAGGCTGGTGGAAAGAGAAATGGAGTGGAGGAGCATAACCCTCAGAGAGCCCTTCATGTCCAAGCAGAGTCAGAGTAGGAACATGTGCTTCAGGAGCCGAGATCCCCATGTGCCTGGTCCTCAGGGGTAGAGAAAGGAATGATCAATTCCTTTCATGGAAAGTCATGGAACAATTTAAACTGAGCTCTGTAGCAACAGTAAGGGGTTTAGACTCTGTTTTAAGAGCAATGAATTTTAAGCAGTAAGTGAAATGGTCAGATTTTCATTTTTAAAAGTTATTCTGAGAGCAATTGTGAGTAATAGTTTAAGCAGATAAGAGCAGACAGGGACACTGTTCAGTAGAATGTGGCAATAATTCCAGTAGGAGATGAGGGTGGTTCATACCAGGGAAAAAGGTAGAAAAGTGTTAATGGGAATAGTAAAAGTGATAAATGTAGCAGATGTTTAGATGGTAGAATTTAAAAACTTGGCATTATACTGGCTTGTGAGTGGGAGCAGGCATAAGGGAATGGGGAGAATCGATTATGAGTCAAATGGACAAGATGACTTCAAGGTGTCTTTTTTAAACTCCCAGGCAGTTGGTGGTATCATCACTGCACTAGAGAAGACAAGAGGAAAAATGGGTTTTAGAAGATTGTTCCAATTTAACATCTTGAATTAAAGATGTTTGTAACACTTTGAGGTGAAGCACAGGATAGAGAACTTGACTGGAGGCAAAAGTTAGGGAATCGTCAACAGATGATGCAAATTAGTCACAGGAGTACGATATACACTTGAAAGAATATGAAAAAGATGAGGACAGTATTAAGGACACCATTGTGAGGGATACCAACATGTAAAGTATAGGCAGAATTATTTTAAAACAGGACTCTGAAGGAATGAGCTGACATATTGGTATAGAACGGAAAAGTGCAATGGTTTGGAATACAAAACATAAAGAAATGTTCAACAACATCAAATACAAGGACAAGGTCAAGTAAAGTCAGAATTGAGAAAGGTGCAGCTGAAGAAGAGAAGAGGGAGGTTTAGATGGAGAAAGCCGACTGGAGTAGATTGAGCAGTGGCTCAGAAGAAGGATAAAGTTAGGAATAAAAGTAAACATCTTCCCAAGAAGCCTGGCTGTGAAAGGAAGAGGTTTAGCTGCATAGTGGAAGAATACTGGGCACTGAAGGAAGAAATTTGAATTCTCTCTCTCTCTCTCTCTTACTCTCTCTGTTTAAAATGGAAAAATCCTTAACGTGCTTAAATGCTGTTTGTAATATCAGGAACATGAGAAGTTAATTACGTGTGTTTCCTGAGAAGTAAAGGAGAAATAAAATCTGTAGCACATTGGAGGTATCTCACGTAGAAAGAATTGAGAGATTGAGAGAAAAGAGAGGTGGGGGGGAATGAATTCAGAAGCGAAAGTCCTTATAGCTATGGTAAGAAGAACTTACGAAAATTCTAATTTGAAGGCTTCTACTCATCTCAAAGTCATCTTTTGAATTTATTGGAAGAAATGGGAGCTAGTTTTCAAGCAAAGAAAAATTGAAGACATTTTAAATCGTTTCCAAGGAGAAAATAAACTTACAGTGAAATCAATACTTTGGTTTTGCCTTCTCTGGTAATGTACAGAATTTGGGGTATACAAGTGAAGAAAGTAGACACATATTGATACAGGGTTCAGGTACTGACAAACAGCTATGGCAAGGGAAAAAAACAGAAATGGAGTTTAAAATATTCCAAAGAAACCTACTTAAAGAGATTAATGAAGAAATCTAAGCCCATTAGGAAGACGAGATGGCAGGAGAGGGCTGTAAGAGGACAGTACTGTCTTGGCACTGAACTGACTTATGATGAATTCAAAGGGCTCCCCATGTATTATTACAACCTGGGATGAATCAAATTTAAAGAAAGCAAGTAGGTTTTATCTCTTTAAATTTTCTGATATGAAAAATGGGACTAATAATTCCTATATAACAAGGTTTTATTAATATGGTAACCTATAATTTCTTGAAACGGGGCTCCTTAAGTTTTGCAACAAAGGGGCCTTATAACAGCTATGTGCCTGCCATATAATAAACACTCAAGGATTAATAACCATCATTATTGCTATTTACAAAGTAAAAATTTTGCAGTTAAGTGGACACATTTAATAGAAATCACATAAAAATAACTTCAAATGGAATTAGTCA
Organism: Sciurus vulgaris; assembly: GCF_902686455.1. Classification (NCBI taxonomy): domain Eukaryota; kingdom Metazoa; phylum Chordata; class Mammalia; order Rodentia; family Sciuridae; genus Sciurus; species Sciurus vulgaris. Next base: position 54,588,943 of record NC_136462.1, on the reverse strand, counting down.
AGGAATTAAGATTTCCTTACAAAAATATATCCTGCTATTCAGAACAACTATGCTGTCTTCTCAAAATAATAAATTTTCCTTGCTTTAACACAAAGACTTTTTATAAGAATGTTAATTTTCATTGCTTTATAAATTTGCTTTTAAAACATCTATTTTTAAAATAACATGAATTGCATAATAAAATATACTGACGTTAGTGTAGGGAGTGAAGATGTAAGACTGATAAAAACTCTGAACTTGTGACATCTTCCCTCCCCTGGAGAGAAAGGAAAAAGCACCAAGTCCACCTTTCATCATTGGCAGTGCCAGAGGGATGAAGGAAGGGACGGATTTCAGCATGTTCTCACGGACTGAATGGCAATCCTAAAAAGTACAAAACCAATCCCAGTTTGAGAAGAAGGCATTTTGTGTGTTGTGTTTCATGGTGCAAGTGTGACGAAAGAAGACCAAGTCAGTTGGGAATCATTATGCCTGGGGTGGAGGCCAAAACCTGAAAGCTGAACGGGGTCCTCCTTCTGAAATAGTTGTGTACAACAGGAATGCTGGTTTGTTTGTTTATCTCTTTCTCTCTGAACATAATCAGAGTTCTCTCAACAGCTATCTTTTAGTAGTTGCAATGCCACCCTTTCCAGACCTTGAGGACCTAATGGAAAAGCAGTTCTCTTTCACTTTCAGGGAATCACAGAAAGAAACCCAATATTCCTAGGTTTATCAGCTTCAATCATATCCACAACATCCAAAAGAGGTTCCAGGTTTTGTGGATCCTAAGACTTAAATACAGAAAAATGAGAGTTAACACTCCATTTATGTATCAAAATGTATAAATGCATTCTACTGTCATGTACAAAAAAATTAGAACAAATAAAAAAATTTTAAAAAGCCCTCTTTAAGAAAATGTTCAAATGTACAAATGTGTTTGGTACATGATCTTTAAAGAGGTTTGTGCAAGTGAGAAGTTCTGTAGTTTAAACCTCATTAGCCATCTCCTTAACCCCATCCCTCCCATCCTATCTTCTAGAGGAAATGAACAGATGATCTGTATGAAAGCTTGTTGACAAAAGTAATTTGTCCATACAAATGTGTGTATTAAAACTCAGGAAACAGGACAGGTTTGACTTTTGACACATCATCCACCTAGAATTAGCTTTTATCAAACAACATTTTAATAGCCCACCTCTTAGGTAGGACTCTCAAAACTCCAAGTAACTCATGCAGTAGAATATAAGGAAATCAGAGAAGGTCACCATCTCCAGATATCTTCCACAGTCAGAAGTGACAGCGTGTGAGATGTTACAATTAAGAATTCAGTCATAGTCAGATGTCATCTGCTGGTGTAGCACAATCTCTGTGAAGTATTATTAGCCAATTATGAACCCAGTTCTCTTTATAATTATATATATATACCTGTTTACAGAATATACAGGGGTTAAATGAACTTGCTAAATGACACACAGATGTCATCAACAGGATATAGCATGGGGAAAGATTTAAAGGGCAAAGTACCCAGGAATAAATGAAAAAGAAAGAAAAGGAGGAGGAGGAAGAAGAGAAGGAGAAAGAGAGAGCAGAGGAGAGACTTTTGTAGATCATAAGAAGCAAGTGAAATATGAACCACATGAAATGTGAACTTTTAGATTCTGGTTCAAACAAACCAACTGAAAAGAAAAAAAAAGGACATTTGATCATTAATTTTCATAACATTGAAGACATTAATTTTAGGTGACTAATGGTCATATGGTTATGTTAAAAGTAATCAATGAGTCAGTCCTTTGTGTTTGTCCCTGAGCTGCAAATTAATTGATGAGTGTGGCCAGTCCATTCTCTCCCTTCCTCACATTCTTACTTCCAGAAAGGCAGACCTTTAAAGTCAAAATCAACCTGGATCTCAGCCAAGGAGAGGCACCATGAGGACACGAGAGGGAAGAGGAGAAATGCCTGGGTGATTTAATGCCCTAGCTTCCTCTCTGCCAAGGAAAGGATAAAGTAGTAACTGTGTTTCTCTGTCAAAAGTCACAGATCCTGCTTGGTGGTCCTTTCCTAAACCTATAGCTCTCATACTACAGTGAGAACCACTAGCTCCAGGGACAGGGGCAGCTTTTCCAGGGTGCATACAGTTATACCTTCCTACATTTTGAATCTCTGTATGGGAAGTCTTAACTTTCCTATTTGAGTGTTTCATCTCACTGGAACTCTTATGAATATAGTCACCTCCTATTATTAAGAAATGATCCAGGAAAATGTGTCACACTAACTTAGAGACCAAGAGTCAATTATATGAAATTTGTAAACTTTCTAACTAGACCTTGTTGAAGGTTAATTATTTCCTGGCAGAGATCCTACCCTTGGTATTTTGATGAACACCATGTAGAATACAATGGAAATTTTATTAACAGATATGACTAGAAAACACAATTCACTAAGATGTATTTACCCAAAAATACTCTTTTGAGGGTACTTAAATAACTGGCTTCCAACATCATTTTCTATTTTTGGTCATTTTATACCTAGAGGAAAATCTTGGAAGTAGATTACTTGACTTCCTGCTTCCACAAAACTCTAGTCTCCAATTACAGACATTTGAAATCTGATTACAACTTTAATGTATTTGAAGCTCTGAGACTAGCCTTAGCTACTTAGGAAAATTATAGGAACTTTGATTAGTAAACTACTCAGCCGTGGGTTACCTACTTGTGATTTCCTTTTCAACTTTACATCTCAGTCACAGAAGCATGATTTCTGTCTCATTTATATGACCAACAGCAATTAACTTAAATATTTTTTTATCCTTTTTTCCTTAGGTTTTATTTTTAAAATTTTAAACCTGAAACAAAGCTTCTGGGGACAAAAAAAACTTTAGATGATTACATATTCCAGTCTCCCTTGTAGCTAACTGTAATCATAAAACTAAATTGTGTTCAATAGGAATATAAGGAACATTGATATATGTAACACCCAAGACTGTTTTTAAAGGGTGAGAGAAGGTCCTTTATAATATCCTCATACCTACCGAAAAGAAAGGCAATAAAGGTGAGAGTTGTCATAACTACCTTTGACATATATATAGCTTTGAAACAGAAGAAAAAATTCTTGGTTTCTGACACTGTGAATCAAATTAATCCTTAATACACTTCCAGCTTCTTCAACATAAGAAAAACTTTTATCTTATTGAGACTACTGTTATTTTGTTTTGACATTGTTATTTCATCATAACTTAACCTATTCCAAAATGACACCTTAGACCTGTCTTGCAATGACTAGATTCCTGTCATAATGCCCTATGGTCACTTTGTTCCTTTGATACTCTGTCAGATACATCAGTTTCTCAAAGATAGAACCTGCCTTGGTTTAAACTTCTTTTTAGGAAGTGAGACTTGACCTTTACAACACTAAAGCCGGCACATATCTAACTTTGTGTTTATTTTGATCTCTGCATATCTTCTTGGGATCAGACTCTATTTCTGCTATTTCTGCTCTTGACAACATTCTGGCAATGTTTTTGTTAACTTTACTACTCCCATATCCGGTTTTTACATACCAGGATCTATAACCCTGCTATTGGAGAGTCTACCCAAGGACATCATGCACTTCCTGGCCCAGTGGAAAAGCAAGATTTCTGTATGCTGGTCCTCCTTTTTGGATGGGAACAATATTAACACAAAAGAGTGCAAGGAATGGTTAAGGGATTAGAACTGTCCAGTTAGACTGGAACATAAGTAGGAATTTGGAAATATATTAGAAAGATTAGAATTCCAAGTGGGAGCCAAAACATTAAGGGGATATCTGAACTATGCTATGTTACATATTTAAAGATGCACAGCATAAATTCTAACTATATATGTGCATATATATATATATATATAAATATGCACAAAGCATATAAAGAGTAATCCAATCAGAAAAATATCAAAGAAAACTTTTAATGTTTTTGTTAGTGCCTTATAATTATATATAAGAGTGGGATTCATTTTGACATATGCATACATACATGGAATATAATTTAATCTATCCCCAGTATTTCCCTTTCCCCCAAACTCTTTTGTCCCACTGATTCCTTTCCTCTAATCTATTGGTCTTCCTTGAAGGAATCTGTGCAGTCTGAAGTTCCACTGGGAGAATGTGGAAGAATGCATCTTTGAAGCAGAAACATATAACCCTAATATTTTAATGAGTTTCCATTTCAGTGGCTCTTACAGAATCTGGTGTTTTTAGTGCCTGGATCCAGACACATAAAAAGATTAAATGGAAGATTTCAATGGAAGACAAGGGATTCTGAATATACTTGGACAAGAGAGCCCTAGCAAGGACAGTGGTTTCCTGTACATAGGGGTCTCTGTTATATGATCAAGTATTGGTGTTATTTTCATGATTAGTACCAAACTGACAGTTACCAAAAAATTAAAACTGTAATTTGATTCACACAACAAACATAACAAACTCAAGGACAAGGATTCAATATGTTTAGGAACACTATTTTGTTCAGTCAATGCACAATAAACATTTTGTTAAATAGCCATACAGTATTTAAAATTCATTCTCCTGGCCTCGTAGGTACTCTTTAATGAGTTTCTTGTATATCCATCACTCCATCATATTTGCCAAGAAAATCTATATTGATTATGCCATTCCAACATAGGTCTCATATTAATACCTAAGAAAATAAGTTAAGCATCCTTTTAATTATTGTAAAGTACCAACTGACATAGAACAGAAATGGCTTCATAGATCATTTCAGAGAAACCAGAAGTTCCTAAAATATTTGAAACTATGAATGATAAGAATAATTAGTAAAGCCTCCTCATATTTTCACATCAATACTAATAATTTATTTTAGGACTTATAGATGCCTTTTCAAGGGGGAAAAGTATGTGTGTATGTGTGAGCATGTGTATGTGTATGTGTGTGTGTGTGTGTGTGTGTGTGTGTGTGTATGAAGGTACATCTACTGATACAAATGTATACTTCTACAAAAATTACAATCAAAGGATTTTTAGGAAATGTTTCTTATCCTCTCTGAATTCCAGTTTCCTCTTATATAAAGTAGAGATAAGGAGTTACAAGAATTGAGGTAAATTTTATAAAATACCCAGCACAATATGTGACATATAATTGCTTAATATATATATATATATATAAATATATATATATTTATAATTACCATGACTTATCTTACTTTTCTTATAAGGTTATTGTCAGAAACAATTATGCAGTATTTTTAAAGGATCTTTGTAAATTAAACATTACTAGAGAGATATTAATTAGCATTTGGTTAAATATTACATTATCCCCATAGTTTAACATCCCTCATCTTTTCACTAATCTTGTTTTGTAATAAATATTTCAAGAACCCTTTTGTGGAAAAGATTTATTTTACAAAGCTTTTATAAATGGCCTGATAAACTGTGTTATGTCTGAACAGTGTCACCACAAAATTTGTATACTGATTGCCTAATTCTCAGTACCTCACTATATAACTATATTTGGACAGAAATCTTTTTAAGGTAGTGATAAAGTTTTAAAAAATCTGTTAGGGTGGGTTCTAGTACAAGGAGTGTCCTTACAAGAAGAAAAAAACCTGGACAGAACAAGAGCAAAGAGATTAAGGAGTAAACACCTCCCGCAAAGACAAGCCAACCCTGGCAACTTATTGAGACCCTGTCTCAAAAAAAAAAAAAAAAAAGAAAAAAAAAGTAATATGGTGCTGGCATAAACACATCCCCATAAACCAATGCAATAGAATAAAAAGCCCAGAGATAAGCCCAGGCACACATGTCAACCTATTTTCAAGAAAGACATAAAAAATTCACAATATGGAAAGGAAACCCTCTTCAATAAATGATGTTGGGAAAAATATCTACATGCAAAAAGGGAAAGTGAACCTTTATTGTATACCACATTAAAAAAAGAAAAAAAAAAAAAAAAAAAAAAAAAATAAGACATTAAAGTCCCAGACATGGACCCTTAAAATTGAGACAATCCAAAGGAAAACAGGAGGAAGAACTCCTTGACACTGTCTTTGGTGTTGTTTTTTTTTTTTTTTTCTTTTTTTTTTTTCATATAACACAGAAATTTCAGGAAATCAAAGCAAAAAAAAAAGTTGTGAGACTACACCAAACTAAAAACTAAAAGCAAAGGAAATAATGAGCAAATTAAATGTCAGCTTACAGATGGGGAGAAAATATTTGCAAACCAAAAATCTGATAACAGGTTAATATTCAAAATAAATTTTAAAAACTGGCACAACTCAAGAACTAAAAAACAAATCAAATAATCAAAAAGTAACCAAACAAATCTGATTAAAAATGGGCAAAGAACTTGAATAGACATTTCTCCAAAAAGTAGTCAATAGGCATATAAAAAGATAGTCCATAATGTCAATAATAAGGGAAATGCAAATTAAAATAATTTCCTAATATATGTGATAGTAACTTATATCAAAAACAAGAGATAAAATATATTGACAATGGTATAGAGAAAATTAAGACCTTGTTATGCCTTTGGGGAGTACATAAATTGGTGCAGCAATTGTAGAAAATAGTATGGAGAGTTCTAAAAAAAATTAAAAAGAAAGCTACCATATGACCCAACAATCTCTCTTCTAGGTACTGAAATCAGCAGCTTGCAGATAATGTTCACTCCCATGCTCACTGCAATATTACTCAGAACAGCAAAGATATGGGAAAACCCTAATGAACTGATAAATGGATGAAGAAATTGTGAGAGAGACAGGTAGATATATATAGGTAGGTAAAAAATTATTCAGCTTTTTTTTATAAAGAAAAAGATTCTTCCATTTGCAATGAAATAGAAGAACCTGGAAGACATGCTAATTAAAATAAATAGAATTTTTTAAAAAGTTAAATACAGAGCAACAGAGTAGACCAGTGGTTACCAGGAGCAATAGGGGAATGGGGACACATAGGTAAAGGGTACAAAGTTGTAGTTTTATAGAATGAATAAGTCTAGAAATTCAATGTACAGCACGAGGACTATTGTTAATTATATTGCATTGTGTAAAGGAAATTTGCTAAGACAGTAGAAGTTAGGTGCCACTACCACATAAAAAATGTAACTATTAGCTTGACTATCAAAATAATTTTACTATACATGTATATCAAAATGTCATTTATATTCTTTCCATTTATAATTAAAAAGATGGTAATTAGGCCACACAAATGATACCAGGGTCTTAAGTGCACAGAAGCACAATCATGTGAAGGGGAATCAAAAAGTTGACCGTGTATAAGCCAAGAAGAGAAGCCTCAGAAGAAATCAACTCTGCAGACACCTTGATGTTCAACTTCCAGTCTCTGGAACGGTAAGAAAATAAATTTTTGTTGTTTAAAACAACCAGCCTATGGTAATTTATGCCAGCTATAGTACACTGACCATACCTAACTGAAAGGAAGCAGTAAGACCTCTTAGTATGTTGCCCATGATTTCAGGTAAGAAAAAAGATGTTGCCTTTACCCCAAAGTAACTAATGCTGATAACAACCCTATATTTCTGATTCATTACATTCAGATCTAAGCCATGACTGTTACTGAATTCCTTTTAATGGGTTTTTTCATCCTTAGAAATAAGAGATCAGACCAAATATGGCTCTCAGACTGATTACATGTGCCCACATTCATAATTCCTTTCATTCTGAACTAGGAAATCATTAGTGTGATGGACCACCAAGCTGCATACCTAGACAGTACAAAAGAAAGTTTTCATCAGGACACAGGAAAATTATGAAAACAATATGAGGGTCGGGGTGTAGCTTAGTGGCAAAGTGCTTGATTAGCAAGCACAGGTTCTGAATTTAATTTCGAGCTCAGGGAAAAAAATGGAATGTGAAGGGTTATGGAAAATAATATTCCAAAAAGATGGTCCCCAGGAAAAATGGAGAGACAGTGGACTTGGGAGGAGGGAGGAAATTAGCCAAACCTTAAACCTCTCCTACTAAATCCTTTTCCAGGAACAGTAGTCCCTGAAGAAAAGAGGCAAATACTGAAACTCGGTCCTGGACTTTTAGCCTTTTCCATTGCTTATGAGTCCTGAAAGGAGAAGCTGAAGTTCTGGAAAATAGTGAATCCCAGAGGAAGGAGAAAGGCAATGGATGGAATCTGAATATTCATCTGACAGGATCTAAGCTCCTATCTCTTCAGGTAACAATGAGTTTCAAACTTTTTACAACTACCTTTCTGAGATAAAATCTTAACCTGCACTACTAGTTCCCTGACTGCCTGATTGGCATGTCACCAGTTTCCAATGACTAATTCACCCTCATTGCAAACTGTAAAACTTAGACTCTTTCTATAACCTATGAGCCCTCCTGTGCCTGATTGTTTGACTTTACTGTGGAATAAAGGAAAGCTTGTTCCTCAGTTTGAGTTAGAGGTCTGCTTCCATCCTGGTTATTTGTGCTTCCACAATAGTGCTAAAACTATGGTGGTTATTTTTGTTTACAGAATGTAAATTTTTAAAGGTCTAGAATTACACAATTTGAAACAATCTTCTTTATTTATATTTATATTTATATTTATATTTATATTCTTCCTTTATATTTATTTTTGTTATAAAATGTGTTCTTTCTTTGAAACCAAGTGATAGACTTGTTTTCATATCATGCTTTGCAAAATAAAGCTTGTTACCTCAGATCAGACGTGTGTGTGTGTGTGTGTGTGTGTGTGTGTGTGTGTGTGTGTGTGTATTATTAGCTGTTCGGAAACTTGAACTAGAAATTCAATCCCAAGTAGTCTTAAATTTAACATATTCTCATCCTAATATGTTTGTATCACTAACTGAACCTCATAAAGAGAATATTGACATTTCCATGCATTTTGAAGTAATTTCAGTTTATTTTCCCTTTCCTTCAAGGAGGACTCATTTCTACATATGTACTATAATTAAGTTGTAAATAACTAGACTTTAAAAGATAATTTTAGAAATAATCAGTGTGTAACTATACAGTTACATATTAACTCCACTTTCAATTAATATAATTATTGCTTATATGTTTATTGCCTTTACAGTACATAGATCTACTATACTGTATGCCACAGGATGAATGAAAATTTGAGGTATCGATATCCATAACTATATTTACTTTCATCCAGGCATTTCATTCCAATGAATTTTTCTTCTAAAAGATTACTCTGAATACATAGGGTTACAAAATTATTAGGTAAAACTAAATCATCAGTTGTTAGACTCTCCTGATAACTTTGAAGGAATATTTCACCATTTATAATAAAACCTTTTTTTTTCTGTATTGCTCTGTCCTATTAGTCTGATACTTTGTTTGCTATTATTATGCTCCAGATGGATGCTTTATCACTGGTTTTGACAATAGGTATTATTTTATTTTAGTTATCCTGAATTACTTCAAAATAAATGCATTGAAAGCTACAGTATTAATGGGTTGAATGCTGTCAGTAAAATCTCTTTCTGTAAGAGCATGGAGAAATAGAAATGATTGACACTTCTGAATTAAATATATATCTTCCTTATGTAAGGCTTTGAAAATAGTTCATAATTTGGTAATAATAGTACAATTTCATATTCTTACAAAACAGTTGCTTTTCTCTCCCTTTGGAGAAGCTGAGAACTAAAACACCTCGGGGCCATACAATAATCTATGTGAGAGGGTCTTCTTCATTTGTGGACCTCATGTTCATAGCTTTTATACACACTTTCAGACCTTGTAGTAAAAACATTTGAATATCTGAGTTGCATCACTTTTGTATGCTCATCAAATACTGACTACAAGTTTCAAACAGTTCTTATTCTTTAAATTATAATAGAAAGTTACACAATATGGTAAATTAATTGGTAAACATTTCAATTCTTTTATAAACAAGGAATAGAAGGGAAAAGAGGAAGAGAAAGAACTAAAGGAGGAGAAAGACAAGTAGTTGGAAGGAAAGAGAGGGAGAGAACAGGCAAGAGGGAGAAAGTCAGAGACAGATCTAAATTCATATGAAACCAAAATAGATGAGCTGCAAGGAATATTTCTAAATAGCATTTAATCCACTTTAGAATGTATATATTTGAATATTTAATACATGCTAACATATATGCTTTATTTGCTTTGCATCTCATTTAAATTTAGATTTGTATACCGTACATGTGTAAGAATTCATATATTTCTAAATAGTAACTGCTTACATAAAAATGAGCTTATTGGAAATTCTATGTCTAAGAAAAAAGAATAAAACAGTGTCTGCACCAGATCCCATGACTATAGATCGAGCATAAACACAATCTTGACTTTCCAGATGTTTGAATCCATCATCTTTATTTCAAATAATTATTCCAGTGATTTTTTTCTAACTTTTACTGATTCTATTTCAACAATATATCTGAGTCATCTTCAATGGGTAGGTATCTATATCTATATAATTCTTCACTACTGACTCTGCTAATTTCCTAATCCTGAATTATATTAGATAATAGAAAACAGTTCTGTAGGATGACAAGCAGATGAGGTCCTTCCTTTAAAGGGAATACAGATAGTTAAAAGAGATTAATACTAATCTGCTCTGCACAAATCTTCACTGAGAGAATTGGCCCTCCAGAAAAAATGTCCACTTGGTATTCTAAGTTGAATCTTAGAGTTCATTTTCTCATATAAACTAAGAAAGTTGCCTAGTGTAGTCAAAATGGAATTATTAGTAGTTTTTGGTTAAACAGAATTTAGTGGTCTCATCTAAAATTGAACCACCAACTATAACACTGATTTTAGCACATTATATGTATGAATTCTAAGAAACATGTCAATTTGAAGAAAATCCATCTGTACACAATAAAGTTCCTTTGGGGGAAATTTGTGGTTTGTTTTTTATTCTATGCAATGGGATCAGAACTAAACAGGTGCTCAAGCATAACACAGAAAGCAAATAAAACTCAATTCCTTCATCTCCATCCACTTCTCAATAGTATATTATTTCTGAAAGACTTAAGATGGGAATTGCTTTTTTCCCCCTACCCCTCTGGATTAGAAGGAAGACAGGCCTTTCTGAGCACAGCTGGAAAATGTGCATCTTGGTGTCCCACCCCTGCCTTTCCCGTCTGCTTAAGCTCACCCATAGAAGCTGCAGCTAGCAGTATGCACAGCTGCTAAGGCGGAGATAACTATGCCCATAATAAATGAGTAGAGCTTTTTACCCCATGGAACACAAAGAGTTGATTGTGCTGGGGTGGGGAGAATCACCACAGCTATGCTGCTGGCAGCTCAAACTCTTGCCATTTCTAAGCTACACAAAGACCATGGTCAGTACTGGTAGACAGAAATCCCCAAGACCTAGAAAGCTCAGAAACATTGTATGTTTCCAAAATACTGATACAGAAAAAAAAAAAAAATCAATCTTAATTTTTATTCATTTTTCCTTCATACTAACTGGCATAAGGCAGTGAAGTATTCTAAACAGTCAGTAACTTATTTCTTTTCTACATAGAGATAAGGTCAGAATATTTAGAGAGGAAACCCAGAAGGAGGGACATTAACACCTAGTATTAACTTTCTATTTCTTGCATAACATATTGCTTTATTGGACCAATGTAAAGAATTTTTCCTTCTCTCTCTGTTTACAAATATTTATAGCTATATTGTGCCACTACATCCTGATTGGATGCCAAGCCAAGGCACAGTAATTCTTTTAATCTTTCCTCATAAATCAATACTTCTAACTCTTTCATCATTTTTGTGGCTTTTCTCGGAAGTTCCTTTAATTTATCTAAATCTTTTTTAGAGCTGAGGTGCCAAGAACTCAGTCACAAAGGCAATTTCAATAACCATGCATGAAGGGGGAAAGAAAAAAAGGGAAGGAAATCCAACTACAAACCACCTTTTATAAGTCATACTTCTAACCATTGCAATTCTCACAGCAGGGTCTATTCTTGCTCCAGTGCAAGGAGCATTCAGGGTTCTTTCACATAACAAACTTCCTGGACTGGGGCCTTTGCGCTTTTGATGTTGGAGGAAGGTTAGAAAAACTATTGGAGGAGGGCTGGACTAGAGGGTCCCAAGTGCCAAACATCCTTACATAACAATCCTTTTGTGCAGAAAGGATAGAATTTTAAAATGTAAATACCCAAGGACATCTGGTTTTTGCTCCAAGAAGGAGACTTTTCTAGAGTTTCTTACAGACTGGGCAATTCTTTCTAGTTTTTCAGAGTGAACTGTTTTTTTTTTTTTTTTGCCTTGGTCTCAAGTGAGGGCAAGAATAACAGCCAAAAGACTGGGAATGTAGCACAGTGGTAGAGCACCCACTTAGCACACAACCAAACCCTATCTTGGATTCCCAGGACTGGAAAAACAAAACAAAATAAAAACAAGTCAAACAGTGATTTCTCCCTAATTTTTCCTTCCTCTTTACCTGATTACTTTTACCAAGAAGTTATATTGTAGTTAGTGTCCTACTTACTCAATAAAACGGGACAATATGACCTCTTCATCTGTTGAAAAATCACATATTTTTAAGTATTTTTTAATTAAAATTTTGTTTTCTGGCTTAGTTATCATTAGAAAGTACAGATTGACTCCAATTTTTATCATTATTATTATTATTATTTGTCTTTGCTCAAAGGAATATATCATGTTTTTAGATGTGATATTTTTAAATATTATATGTGGGCTGGAATATAGTTCAATAGTAGAGCACATGTTTAGCATGCACAAGGTCCTGGGTTCAATTCCCAATAGCAAAACAAATACAAAAATGAAAAACAACTATATTCAACAATTCATATAATAGAACTCATGCCTAAGCAAATCTGAAATTCTGAAAGATTATATGTAATACTGTTCTACAAGAAGTTAGATACGATGCAATTATTTTTAGTTGGACTTCAATCCACTAGTTTCACTTAAAACAGAAAACAACCAACAAATTATTATGTGAAAATAAGAGCTAATGAATAGATTTTAAACTACTTTGTAAGAAAACTGCCACAAATGTCCTCATAGCTTTATTTCTTTTCATCAAATAAAATACTAACAGTTATAAATAAGAACTCAGTTGTTTTTCAGCCAATTACTCTTACATTTTCAGAGGATCACAGGTATAACAGAGCTATGTTAATTGTGCTTTATTTTATAGTAAGCAGTTAAAATACAGTAAGATTAATTCACCCATTAACTCTTCTGAGTAATTTCACAAAAAAACAATATTTGATCTTGCAATTGTACCCAGCCATCTTGGAATGATAAAGTTTTGGAGTTTTCAAAACCATTGAAATCTTTACTGTGGGTGTATATCTCTAAAAATATTTGTCTTTGGCTACACTGTAAAAAAGTAAGAAATCAATTAAGTATGTAAGCAAAATACCCGTAAAAGATTAATGTATAATAAACACTTCAGTAGCATCCAGGAAATAATTCTGATTCTAGTACTACCAAAAATCTGTTTTCTAGGTAACCAAATACAGTTTTCTATTGTGAATAAATAAAAAATTTTCAATTTGAAACTGAAGAATGATAGGTCATTAACTTGCCAAACACTATTATGGGCCCCATTCTAAAAATTATGTTATTCTTTTTCTTCTAGTCTGCTGAAATTAAAAAAAATAAATAAATCTAACCTAAACAAGAGCAACAGTTATAAACACGTACTTCTTGACCTCCTAAGTCCCTTCTGAAATTCAGCTTTCTTTCCTTTAGTTAATTTCCCTTACTTGGTTAATGTCCTTTTTGGCATTTTTCCAGATTTGATTTTAGGTGACTCTAAATAAGATTGCCAATTATTAAGAAAATGTTCTTACTATTTATCTATGTGGTATAGTAAAAGTAGATCTTTTCAAAGGAAAAATATTCTCAAAATACAAAATACAAAATTTGTTCCCATAAAAATATCATAGTACCCTATGTTAGCCATGTTCTTTCAGAAAAGGAAAATATCCAGCAATAACGTGGAAAATAAATGGTGCTTTGGATCTAGTGTACACTTTGACAAGATATACTCACAAATTAATATTTCTGCTACCTTTATTACATAGTGATACAAAAGACAAGAAATGAATAATCACACGGTATGACAAAATGGGATATTTTTTGGAAGCCCATAGTTGAATAAAAAAGATGGAGATTAAAAATTCTGAATTAAATTGTTAATATATATAAATTCTATTTTAATGCCATGTATTCTAAATATCACATTTTATAGTTATTCAAATTTTACACTGTCCTAAATGTAAAACTATATTCAGCAATTAAGAGTTTTACTAGAAAACACATAATGAGAAAGTTAATATGTTATGCATTCTTGGGAAAATTAATTTTATTGCCTTCTGCTTGAAAAAAAAATAAGGTTAAATTTATACCCCCAAAAGTTGGCAATCTGTCCACCATTTTTATGCAATAAATGCACTCTTCAGTATAGTGTTTTAGTTACCTTCTGCATTGCGGTCACCAAAACACCTCATAAGAACAACCTAGAGGAGGAAGACTTTATCTGGGGCTCACAGTTTCAGAGATCTCAGTCCATAGATAGCTAACTCCATCGCTCTGGACTCAGAGGTGAGTGAGGCAGCACATCATGAGTGAAGAGCCCAGTAGAGGAAAGTTGCTCAGCTTATGGTGGGGTCAGGAATCAAAGAGGGGCAGGGTGGGTGAAGTGGCTGCAGGGAAGATGCATCCTTTCAGGGCATGCTCCCAGTGACCACCTCCTCCAGCCATGCCCAACCTGCCTATAGTTACTAACCCGTTAATAGAATGATAGATGGACTGATTAGGTTACAGGTCTTGTAATAAAATAATTTCATCTTCAAAAATTCCTGCATTAACAGGAGATTCTGTGGGACACCTCATATCCAAAATATAATATGCAGTATAATACATAGTGTAAACATTTTAAGTAACATTTACTAATTCTTTTCAAGAGTATAAGCATGGTATGTACCCAACAGAATAATCTTGATTCTACAAATCATAAAAGTAAATGTAAAAAAATCAAAGCATAATGACATTATTCAGAGATAAATATTACAATTCATGATTTTATGTGTAATATATAGTGTATAGAAAGGTAGTTAGGTGAGTAGACAGATAAAATGGCATATGTGTAGTTTTGAATTAAAGTAATTTTCTCACATCATATTTATAATGAAAATACTCCTGTAACAGTAAAAGTCCACAGATAGTCATTTTCAAAAACTGAATATATATCCATTATGATATATAATTATATCCTGATCATTTAATTATTATTGCTAAGTTATTCCAGTCCAGATTTTAACACTTTTGTAGCCTTAAAACATAGTGCACTGAGAAAGATTTTTTTATATATTAATGTTTTCCACTTTTCCAAAAATTTCCTTTGATTCTGGAATTGAAAGTACATGACCAGTAAGGTAAAAATTCTTTTAAGCTTGTCACTATTTCTTATTTCTTTTCTAAAAATGTGGTAGTGCCTTATCTCAAAGCAATGTATTAGAGTTTGGAGTTTTTTCACAATCCTCCCAAAACACTGTCATAATGACAGACAAAAAATAGTGCTAAGGTTTCGTTTTTCACTTGAATTTATGATGAACAAGATACAACATTTTTTCCATACATATAGTGGCCATCTTTATTGCCTTTAGGAATTTTAAAGATATTTACCTAATATTTAGATAACTCATTTAGATAGATTGAATATTTTTCATCAAGATTGGCAAAAACTAATTTTATTTGAGAATATTATCCCTTTTATATGTTTATAGGACATATTTCTATCAGATAAGCACTTAGTTTTTAGTTTGTTTATAATAGATTTGGTGTATAGTCTTTTAGACATTTAGTATTAGAACTTTTGTGAGATTTTCTATTATTGAATGCTTAAAATGTGATTTCTTATTCTATTTCATAATCATATTTTATAAAGTTTAATAATTATGGCATTTATTTCAAAATATGAAGTTGGTAAGAGCCTTAGTCTTTTTTTTTTTTTCAAGTGAAACCATATTTTCTCAACATCACTCGATGTATAATAAATTTAATCCTTCAACAATACATTCAATGGTTATTCACCAGTACCATGAACTTCATACTCTTGGGGATGAGATCCAATAATGAAACGAACTCATGATATTTATACTCTCATTATATTCACACTACAGGTAGAGGGAAAATAAAATAAACAATTGTATATTCTAGTGACAATGTGTTGGCAAATGCTTTGAAGAAGGGGAGAAAACTCCAACAGAGTAAGAGGGCAAAACACTGTGTATGGAGAGGAGATATGTAAAATGGGTGACATAGAGCTACTCATGAAAGGTTGATCAGATAATTACACTTTTTGTTTTGGCAAATAAAGTCGTTCTGTTCTATACCATGGGCAAAATGAAGTCTTCCCTATGTCTTAAAAAAAAAAAAAAAAAAAAAAAAGCATTGATCATAGACCTCTATCTGAATAAATTTTTTGTGGGCCCATTTAATGTGTGTGTGTTTATATGTGTGTCAGATTTTTGGGTTTGAGCATTCAGGAAGAAATGTATGAAGAATTTGTCATATTTTATTTTAAATGACCACCATGTATAAATTTGAAGAATGTAGTGCTCACCTAAAAAGTTTTATTTATATTTTGTATAATTCAAACTGTTTAATGTTATTGAAATATTCATCCTGTTGTGAAACTCATAAAAATCAATAATTTTGTAAACTTTTAGTCTCAAATGTCTACGACCCAACTTCTAAGCAGAACTGCTACTCATTTCCAATTCTTTCCTATAGCTCTGATGTTACCTTCTGTAAACTACCTCTTAAGCAAAAAAAAAATTCAGAATGTAAATCATGTATATGCTCTAAGTTTTCAATGATTATCAAACTCAAATGCTGCATCCTTTTCTATATTTCTACTTTTCACAGATGATGTTATGCCACCTAACCACTCTTTAACATTTTCCCCCTATTTTTCTTCTTAATACCATTCTGAACATACATTTTATGTCTCCAAGTTCATTACAATGCATCAAGAGTCAGAGATATACTCTACATTCAGTAGACAGCACAAAAAGAATTTTAAAATACTTGATTTGAAAAAGTTCTTGCAACACACCAGAATAAAATGGGTGAAATAGGAGTCACATAAAATAACCATAATTTTTACAATCGGAAATAACCTGGAAATTAGGGGATACATTATTCTCTTAAACAAATTTCTATGTCAATTCACTGGTAGGACATGAGTGGGTTTGGGGGGATTTGTTGTTACTATTGTTGTTGTTGTCTGGTTGGTTTTGGGGCATTTTTGAGAAGAAAAGAACAATTTTAATTCTTTTTAGGCTGTGGGATTTTTATAGGGAGTTTTGCTTAAGATATTTTATTATTTGAGCAAAAGTTGATATTTTTAAAAAGTATGAATAAGTCATTTTCAAATACTAATCTTTCCAGTGCAATGAAGGAAAAAACCTAAATGTTAGTATAAGATTGAAAAACCTAAAGGCACTGTTTAAAGTCTCAAATACATACCCAAATTACCTTATTTGAAAGAACCAATCTCTCCTAGTTGTTTAAATTAATGTACTTACTCCATGAGTTGTATTTAAGACAGTATTTAATATATTTTCTCATAAAATATTAATATTAATTAATCATTTAATCCCAAGCATATTTTAATATTCTGAATAGAATCAAGGAAAGTGCAGCTTCAGTTAAAAAGATCAAGGATGGTTAGGCAAAAAGAGTTTCTGAACTGGTAATATCTCTGCAATTCTCTAAGTCCAAAAAAAGTACTTTCTAGAGGTCTAGAGGTCCAGAGGTTAAAGATTTTACAGTTTTAAGAATTATACTCCATTGTCATTGAAAGGTGCCAATAAATAAAAAGCACCAAAATCATTTCTAGGTTTATAAGTTGAGATGTTTTATGTCAAAGCAACATGAATCAGATTTATCTCTTTTTATAAAATATTTTAGCATTTTTTAATTTTATATTTAAGAATGCTTAAAGTGACATGTTTTAAATTAAACATTTATAATACACACTACAATTTTTCAATACTCATTTTGAAATAGTATTTGTTTTAAAAATATTTTAAATTTTATAAAGTATTCAATATTTGTAAAGGGACTCATGAAGAAAATGTTGAACACTTCATTAACATCAGTAGTATAACTGAATACTGTAGAAATAATAAGAACTTTGCATAAACATAATATTAGTTGGAATGCATTCAAGAAAGAGTATGAAAGTATATATATCACTAGCAGGAAGAAAAATGCTTCCTAACTAAAGAGCAGTGACTGAAAAGCAAAAAGAATGGATATATATGAATGTTATATATAATTTATAGATCGAGAACTTCAAAAACAAAGCCTAACATCAATTATAAAATATTTACAACACAAATTATAAGCTAAAATAAATGTTCTTAATGTATAAAGAGTTCCAATAAGTTGTAAGAAGAAACAGATGATAGAAAAAGGGCAAAGGAGAGAATTAGCAACTCACAGAAGAAATTTAAATTGCTAATCAACATATAAAAAGAATGAAATGAAAGGCAATCCTTTCATTTGTAGTTAGATAAATGCAAATTACATCAATAATGAAATACAAATAAAATTTGCAAATTTAAAAAGATTCATTATATCCAGTGCTGGTGACAGACTATGTAACAATTACTCTTGAATTGCTAGTTGAAGTATGAATTGCTATGTATTTTAAAAACTAATTTTAACAACCTATATTAAAATTAAGGATGAGTACTAAGTCATCTTGCTTTGGGGAATGTAGCCTATAGAAATTACATTATTTATAAACAACATACACATAAGGATGATTATTATAGCTTTGTACCTCAAAAAAATTTGGAGGAAAAAGAAATAAAATTAAATATCCAATGAGAGACAAACATTTATATAAATTTTGTTATAATATTGTTAGGGAATATTGTGTCATTAGAAAGAATAAGACAAAGCTACATGTTTTGGACTGGAGGAATACTCATAAGGCTTTTAAATGAGAAAAATAATTTGCATTGCAGAGAAATGCAAATATCAACATGATTCCATTTATGCAGGTCATGCAAGTTTCATATACACATTAGATTTTGTATTTGTAATGTTTTCTAATGAAAATTCTAATGAATTTTTTAATTTATATTATACATGTTTTATGTTTGTAAGCATGCAAAAATGGTATGAGATTTGAGAGTGATAAACTATGTAATTATTTTTGATTATTTGGAGGAGCTAATGATGAAAGAATAGGGAAGTTATTAATTTCATTCTTCCAATATATATCAACCCTAATTCATTTCATTACTCTGACAAAATTTTGATACTTTTAAAAATCAAGATTAGTAATTGATAAAGTTCATAAATATATCCCAATATACCAGTTCAAAGGTATATACTCAAAAGAAATGAAAGCATACACCCACACAAAAACTCATTAATAAACAATCATAGCACATTTTCTATGATAGTAGAAACAATTAAATATCTATCGACTTATGAAAAGCATATCCATATAATGGAGTGTTATTTGAGACAAAAAAAATGAAGTGCTAATATATGATAAAACATAAATGAACCCTTATAATCTGATATCAAACAAGATTAAGGCATTGCATACAAGTATAATTTCTTATTGGCTTGGAAATTTCCATTTAAATGTTGACATTTTCTCTCAATATTAAATCCTGTGGTCAGAAAAAAAAAATCTAAACTTTGTTTTAAACCGATCAGATTTTTTAAGCAGTTTTTAAGTGAAAGTCAATATGAGCACTATCTTTTGGTACTACGATGTTGTATATGTAATACTAAAGTTAATAAAGTGACATGAGTCCTCATTGATTGTATTTGATAGTAAAGATCATTACATAAGCAACTATGTAAGCGGGAAAAGAATAAATCTCATTTAAGAGAAGGTCCAATTTCTCAGGAATATACCTCATCTTAAGAGCTTAACCATTGTGATGTCAATTTCTGACTGATCAGATGTCTTTTTTCTCAATTTTTAGATCTTAACTTTGTTCTTTATATGTAAGATTTTCAGGCAACAAAATACATGTAAAATTAATATCCCAATTTTCAATCTGGGCAGGGGTTCTGATATTCTCTGATACTCAAATTATTAAAATTTTCTATCTATTTTTACTCCATAGAGGACTTAATTTACAGCATGCATATCTATTTTCAGTATAAAATTTGACAAATGTAGTTATCATCAATGAATGCAGTCACAAACATTTTCTAAATAAACATCAGCATGGTTTCAAACTCTCTGACAGGTCAAATTAGGGGTTACACTAGAGCAAGAAAATACTGGGAAACTAATTGGATTTGCTTCTGTGGGTTCCTGTGTATTTCTTCTTAGTAAAATAACAGAATGAATCAAACAACATTACTCTATGTAAATTTATGATTACACAAATGGAATGCCTTTACGCCATGTACAAACAGAGAAACAACATGTATCCCATTTGTTTACAATAAAAAAAAATAAAAAAATAAAAAATAAAGTTATTTAGAATTTAACATATGTGATCCTTTCTTTTCAATCTTTTATTTGTTGTGGTATATCTTCCAAAATTTATACCTAAACCAATATAATATTAGATGTTCAGATGGATTAAATATAAAACCAATTACTTGTACTGCTTACTCCCAGGCAGTTATCTTTGATTCTACTTTCTCTTTTTTTTTAATCTGACCACCCATCTATAACTTCATAGCTAACCATTTATCAACATTTTCAAATGTTATTTTTGTTACCATACACAGTTAAGAGCTTCAATTTTTGAAGTCAGATGGAGTTTGTCTTGAATTCTGGCTCAGCTGTTTTCTAAGCATTTATTTGGTCGATTACTTAACCTTTCCAAACCTATCTTTTCATTTACAAAATGGGAAGTTGTACCTATTTTGTACTTATTCTGAAGTTTCACAAGATGTCTTTAATAAAGAGTCCTCTCATAGTGCCTCCTTACAAAAAAACTCACTCAGTAATAGTTAATTCTCTGTTCTTAACTTCTTGGCCTATAACTTCATCTTAATCATGAATCCTTCATCACGGCTGGATTTTGATTTATACTAAACACTACACTGCTGCCAGCTTTATCTTCCTAAAACCTACTCCATGTCTTCATTCCTCAGAACTCTTCAATGCTAGGTTATAGGAACAACTTCCAAATAAACTCTAAATGTTTCAGCTTGACCTTTAAATTCCTCCTTAATCTGGTCTCATCTTCCTTCCAGACCAGTAAAATTGATGCACTCATGATCTTTGAAATAACTTGTTCTCTCTAAATCTGCTAGTTTTCTAATGTCATTCTTGAAAATAAAGAATAATATTTACTTCTAACTTGTTTTTCACCTACTCTGTGACTATCCATGTTTTCCAATTTGCTTTTCCATTAAACCATTTTGATAGTCCCAATCTTCACAACTAACCAGATCTAAATTTTTACCTACGTTATAAGACTTTTCCTAATTATTCTAAAGATGTATCTCCCGTTCTCTAACCTCTAAAATAATTGCTTTTAGAGTTTATAAGGTGATAAATTTTATATTTTAATGAAGTGCTCAGAAATTGTTTCCTGTTATTTGTCTTCATTTGCATGTTTTACATATGTAATGTAAGTAAAAGTGTGCTTTTCCAACAAAGTTCTTCAAAAATATATCCTTGTATACTCTGAAATCATTTGGGAAACTTGAATTGCTCTTCTTTATTCAGCTTCTAAACTAACTGAACTCTGCCTATATTCACAAACTTGTGTAAAATAGTGCAAGCTTTTGAATCATCAAGAAAATAAAATTTCATTTTGTTCATTTTATAAGACAGAAAAAATTTCTGCAAAATATCTTCAAATCATAGAGAAGTCTTATTTCAATGTTTTTCCTTAAACAGAAAATACACTTTATTGCAATGCTTCAGTCTCAAGGTAGGTTCATCAATCTTTATTTCATATCAATTGCATTTTAATAAGGTTTGGATTTTTGATCATTTATTTTTGGAAAACTATGTGAATAGTTCCAAGAGTTATTCCAATAAAATAAAGTAATATAAAAATGCACCTGATGCTGGAGTTTTACAAATATTCCTTCCATACATGGTTTTCTGGAAAATATCATTTTCATCTACATTTACATGTCCATTTTACAGCGACTTAACAAAACAAAAATTACACTGTGTAATTCAACTCTTATGGGTCAAATTCAGACCTAGGTTTGCTGTTTTATTTCAAGTTTGAAAAGTGATTCATACAACAGAAATTTCTCATAAGCATTAATTTATTTTTTGGAATAATTTTCATTCAATGCTAGCTTTAAGCCCTATGTTTTCTATTTTGTTTATTTGTTTCTGTTCTGTTTTGTTTTTTGTTATTTTTAACCTTAGTGAAGAATTTTAAAATTTGCAAAATATTTGCTGATTTTCTTTAGGTTTTCAAATTATGCTCTTATACTAATTGATCCATATCTATCACATATATTAAAACTGCCAAAGAGACTCATGGCTCATATGCCACACCATTCTAGCCCAGCCATGCAATTAGTTCCATTATAAGAGTTTACTAAGTCAGTCTCAGCAACATAGCTGGGCCCTAAGCAAAAAAAACAGATAGATAGATAGATAGATAGATAGATAGATAGATAGATAGATAGACAGACAGACAGATAAAAGAGTTCATTGAGCACTTTTTATAGGGAATTAAGGTACTATACAAGGGTACAGAAAATATAAAAATGCCCAGATTTCGGGAGCTTTCAAATTCAGCAGAGGCAGACTAAAGCATGAAATTTTCTAAAAAATAAAATTGTTATTACTTGAATTAAGTTAAAAGATCAACATTCTACAATATAAAGTAACAGGAAGAATGCTAAGGGAATATGAACTGAAGCAAATACTGGTTAAAGGAAAGGTTAATTTCTTTGGATTTCAAGTAGAGAAGTTTTAGGGGAGTGAGTGCTGTATTAATGAAACAAATTAACAAGATAAAATGTGGTTTTTTTCCTGGAGAAAAGAGAAAGCTTTTCAGAGAACAATGGTCTATTAAAAAACAGAAAAGTTCTTGTCCTTGTGGAACATCTAGAGGGGCCTGGACCAACATATTTCAAGCTCTGAAAGAACATGGTTGCCAACCAAGAATCCTATACCCAGCAGAACTAACCTTCAGGATTGAAGATGAAATAAAATCCTTCCATGATAAAAAAAAGTTAAAAGAATTTACAAATAGAAAGCCTGCACTACAGAATGTTCTCAACAAAATATTCCATGAGGAGGAAATGAAAAACAACAATGTAGGTCAGCAAAGGGAGGAACTACCTTAGAGAAAAACCACTCAAAGGAGAAACCAAGCCAACTTAAAAACCAAAATAAGCCAAATGACTGGGAATACAAATCATTTCTCAATAATAACCCTGAACGTTAATGGCCTAAACTCATCAATCAAAAGACATAGACTGGCAGAATGGATTAAAAAGAAAGAACCAACAATATGCTGCCTGCAAGAGACTCATCTCATAGAAAAAGACATCCACAGACTAAAGGTGAAAGGATGGGAAAAAACCTACCACGCACATGGACCCAGTAAAAAAGTGGGGGTTTCCATCCTTATATCAGATAAAGTAGACTTCAAGCCAAAGTTAGTCAGAAGGGATAAAGAAGGACATTTCATACTGCTTAAGGGAACCATAAATCAGGAAGACATAACAATAGTAAATATTTATGCCCCAAACAATGGTGCATCCCTGTACATCAAACAAATCCTTCTCAACTTCAAGAATCACATAGACCACAACACAATAATTCTGGGTGACTTTAACGTACCACTGTCACCACTAGATAGATCTTCAAAACAAAATCCAACCAAAGAAACCATAGAACTCAATAACACAATCAATAACCTAGACTTAATAGACATATATAGAATATTCCATCCATCAACGAGCGGATACACTTTCTTCTCAGCAGCACATGGAACTTTCTCAAAAATAGACCATATGTTATGCCACAAAGCAGCCCTTAGGAAATGCAAAAAAATAGAGATACTGCCTTGTGTTCTACCAGATCATAATGGAATGAGAGTAGAAATCAATGGCAAAGTAAAAAAAGGAAATTACTCCAACACTTGGAGACTAAATAATATGCTATTGAATGAAACATGGATAACAAAAAACATCAGGGAGGAGATTAAAAAATTTTTAGAGGTCAATGAGAATGATGATACTACATATCAAAATCTCTGGGACACTATGAAAGCGGTACTAAGAGGAAAATTCATTGCATGGAGCACATTCCATAAAAGAATGAAAAGTCAACAATTAAATGACCTAACATTACAGCTCAAAGCCCGAGAAAAAGAACAGAATAACAGCAAAAGTAGTAGAAGACAGGAAATAATTAAAATCAGAGCTGAAATCAATGAAATTGAAACAAAAGAAACTATTCAAAAAATTGACATAACAAAAAGTTGGTTCTTTGAGAAAGTAAACAAAATAGATAAACCCTTAGCCACACTAACAAAAAGGAGAGAGAAGACTCAAATTACTAAAATACATGATGCAACAGGAAATATCACAACAGACACCACTGAGATACAGAACATAATGAGATGCTACTTTGAAAATCTGTATTCCAACAAAATAGAAAGTACCGAAGACATTGACAAATTTCTAGAGACATATACTCCTCCCAAACTGAACCAGGAGGACATACACGATTTACACAGATCAATATCAAGCAATGAAATAGAAGAAGCCATTAAAAATCTACCATCCAAGAAAAGCCCAGGACCAGACGGATTCTCAGCTGAGTTCTACAAGACCTTCAAAGAAGAACTCATTCCAATACTTCTCAAAGTATTCCAGGAGGGTACCCTACCGAACTCATTCTATGAAGCTAATATCACCCTCATACCCAAACCAGGAAAAGACACATCAAGGAAAGAAAATTTTAGACCAATATCCTTGATGAATATGGATGCTAAGATCCTTAACAAAATAGTGGCAAACCATATCCAAAACATATTAAGAAAATTGTGCACCACGATCAAGTGGGGTTCATTCCTGGAATCCATCATGTCAATAGACTTAAGGATAAGAATCATATGGTTATTTCAATTAATGCAGAAAAAGCATTTGACAATATACAACACCCCTTCATGCTGAAAACACTAGAAAAAATAGGGATAGTAGGAACATACCTGAAGATTGTAAAGGCTATTTATGCTAAGCCCATGGCCAACATCATTCTTAATGGAGAAAAACTGAAACCATTCCCTTTAAAAACGGGAACAAGACAGGGATGTCCTCTTTCACCACTTCTATTCAACATTGTCCTCGAAACTCTAGCCAGAGCAATTAGGCAGACTAAAGAAATTAAAGGGATACGAATAGGAAAGGAGGAACTTAAGCTGCCACTATTTGCGGATGACATGATTCTATATTTAGAGGATCCAAAAACCTCCTCCAGAAAACTTCTAGACCTCATCAATTAATTCAGCAAAATACCAGGCTATAAAATCAACACACATAAAGGTACAGTATTTTTATATGCAAGCAATGAAACAGCTGAAAGGCAAATGAGGAAAACAACTCCATTTGCAATAACCACAAAAAAAAATAAAATACTTGGGTATCAATCTAACCAAAGAGGTAAAAGATCTCTACAATGAAAACTACAAAACACTGAAGAAAGAAATTAAGGAAGACCTTAGAAGATGGAAAGATCTCCCATGTTCTTGGATAGGCGGAATTAAGATGGTCAAAATGGCCATACTACCAAAAGTGCTATACAGATTCAATGCAATTCCAATTAAAATCCCAATGACATACCTCACAGAAATAGAGCAAGCAATCATGAAATTCATCTGGAAGAATAAGAAACCCAGAATAGCTAAAGCAATCCTTAGCAGGAAGAATGAAACAGGGGATATCGCAATACCAGAACTTCAACTATACTACAAAGCAATAGTAACAAAAACAGCATGGTATTGGCACCAAAATAGACAGGTAGATCAATGGTACAGAATAGAGGACACGGACACAAACCCAAATAAATACGATTTTCTAATACTAGACAAAGGTGCCAAAAATATGCAATGGAGAAAAGATAGCCTCTTCAGCAAATGGGGCTGGGAAAACTGGAAATCCATATGCAACAGAATGAAACTAAACCCCTATCTCTCACCATGCACAAAACTCAATTCACAATGGATCAAGGACCTTAAAATCAGACCAGAGACCCTGCATCTTATAGAAAAAGTAGGTCCAAATCTTCACCTTGTTGGCTTAGGATCAGACTTCCTTAACAGGACTCCCATAGCACAAAATAAAAGCAAGAATCAATAACTGGGATAGATTCAAACTAAATAGCTTTCTCTCAGCAAAGGAAACTATCAGCAATGCGAAGAGAGAGCCTACAGAGTGGGAGAATATCTTTGCCTCTCATACTTCAGATAGAGCACTAATTTCCAGAATATATAAAGAACTCAAAAAAACTCTACACCAAGAATACAAATAACCCAATCAACAAATGGGCTAAGGAAATGAACAGACACTTCACAGAAGAAGATCTACAAGCAATCAACATATAAATGAAAAAATGTACAACATCTTTAGTAATAAGAGAAATGCAAATCAAAACTACACTAAGATTCCATCTCACCCCAATTAGAATGGCGATTATCAAGAACACAAGCAACAATAGGTGTTGGAGAGGATGTGGGGAAAAAAGTACACTCATATATTGCTGGTGGGACTGCAAATTAGTGCAGCCACTCTGGAAAGCAGTGTGGAGATTCCTTAGAAAACTTGGAATGGACCTACTATTTGACCCAGCTATTCCACTCCTCGGCATATACCCAAAGGACTTAAAATCAGCTCACTACAGAGATACAGCCACATCAATGTTCATAGAGTCTCAATTCACAATAGCCAGACTATGGAACCAACCTAGATGCCCTTCAATTGATGAAAGGATAAAGAAACTGTGGTATATATATACAATGGAATATTACTCAGCTATAAAGAATAATAAAATTATGGCATTTGCAGGCAAATGGATGAAATTGGAGAATATCATGTTAAGTGAGATAAGCCGATATCAAAAATCCAAAAGAGGAATGATTACACTGATAAGCCGATGATGACACTTAATGGGGAGTGGGACAAGAATGGAGGAAGGAGGGACTGTATAGAGGGAAAAGAGAGGTGGGAGGGGTGGGGGGAAGGAAAAAACTAATGGAATGAATCAAACATCATTACTCTATGTAAATTTATGAATATGCAAATGGTATGCTGTTACTCCATGTACAAACAGAAACAACATGTATCCCATTTGTTTACAATAAAAATAAATTAAAAAATAAAAGGCAGAAAAGAGAATTATAGTCTATTAGTTCATTTTCCATTGCTATAACAAAATATTTGAAACTGGACACTTTATAAAGAAAAGAGTTTTATGTAGCTCATACTCTTTTGGTGGAAAGTCCAAACAGCAAGACATAAGCTCTGCCAAGGACCCCTTTAGTTAGATCACATTTTGGTGTATGGTACAATGGTAGGAGCCTATGAGAGGAATCACGTGGTAGGATAAGAAGACACACACAGAGCAGCAAGAGGCCAGTCTTGCTTTTTTATGATAATCTACTGTATGGAAAACTAGTTTAGGATCCCAGTAAAACTACCTATAGTACTTCCCTCTGAGGGCAGTTCCCCCTAGTCCCACCTCTTAAAATTTCCACCATCTCTCAACACTACCACACCCAGGACCATGCCTCTAACACCTGAACCTTAGGAGACAAGCCATATAAAAACTATAGCATATAGAAATTGAGAGTGTAACCCACTGATTTAGCTGAAGCAGAGGAGTCATAAGACTAAAGATGATGAAGTTGAAGAAAAAGATACTGGATCACTCAGTGGTGCATATCAAACGTCTGTCCAGTAAGGCCCATGTGCTGACTCATCATCATTACATCCAACTGGTGATTACTGAGTAAGATAATTAATACAATTCTGTGAAAAGCAAATGACTCTTATCATATCATTCATCTGTACAGAGATTCCTAAGAATTTCTTAAGAAGAAAGCACTCTACTTGGGAATACATGGCCAACTGATTGTGATCATGCCTACAACAAAATGTTGTCATTCATGGACTTCCTGGTGATTAAGGCAGCTTAGCAGAAAGCTTCTATGTGTGGTTTTCAAGAGAGAGAGAGAAAGAGAGAGAGACAGAGCATAATGGTATTATATATTGATTATAATAAGCTAATACAATCATGTACTCTCTCATATACTTGAATTTGAGAAATATATTCAGAGGCTTATAAATTATTATAACACAGAACCTGATAATTGTACAGACAACATAAAAAAAGCCCAGGAGGTGTCAAGTAAGTTAGAGTCCCACACTAGGTGGCACCAAGAGAGGCAAAAGACTGAGTGAAGAAACTCCACCATTATGTGAATTACTGCTGAGCCACAAGGGAAGCACTAATAGCCAGAGAACTCCAAGGTTCTGCAGGAGGCCAAGCTGTACCAAGGCCCAGAAGTTTTCTTATATTTTCTTAATTAGTTTAATATAACCTCATACTATTAAACTTCATAATAATCTTAAATTCTGGGGAAATCTAAAGCACAGCTTCTATTTTATTTTTCCTTTCAAAATTATTTTTCCAGGATCATTTCTCATAGAACTGTACAATGTATTTCTCTTCCTTTCCTGTTCTGCCCCTTCTGTTATTTCCCTGGTATTGTGTTGACTATACTCAGAAGGACTCCTCAGGTTTTCCATTATTTGCATTCCCTCCTCTCCAACCTAGAATGTTTCACACTTTTATGTTCTGCAGTATAGCTCAAGAGGGCAACTTTACCACATACTGCCATCAAAATCACTGCTCCTGATTGCTTGGGTGGGTGCCACACTGCTCCTGTACAGCTCCCAGTGGCTCCATCCCACCTGATATACCCACTTAGAGACTCTCTAGTAGAGAACAAAATATTGCAAAAACAAATTGAAAGTCACTGGAAAGATGAGGGTGTGAAGCCCAGTGGGGTGGACCAGGTGAACATAACACTGCAGAGCTAATCAGGAAACCTTGCAACCTGGGAACACCAAGATAGCTGAGCCTGCAACACTGGAGCAACCAGACAAGGAACACTTCTGATGCCTTCGGCTATTTCAAATTGTCTTGCCAGGGTTTCCTAATGGAGAACAAACCTTGTTTTTGATATCAGCAGATATATTTTCAAATCTTAGCCATGTTATCAGCTGCTTGTATAATCCTGGGCAAAGCAACCGACCTGCCTCTAAAGCCCTAGTAATAGATAGTACTGACCTACCTCACATCTATAATATATATCTGATAAAATGTATGGACCAAGTAGAAGTATAAATATACTGTTTATTTCTAAGAAGCATTTTACATGTTCTTACTAAATTGTATGTTAAAGCATAAAGGTTATAACTATGTAGCAATAATTATCTACTTTGTCACTTGTGGTTTTTTGACCCAAACAAAATTCATTAAGAATGGTCTCATTTATCAAGCTTTGGGACTGACATTCATTCCATAGACATAGTAAAATGACTTTAGTTAAAGTTAAAAAGAACATGAAAATAAATGAAAAATAATGTTAGCAAGCATACATTTTTCATATTTACTACATATTAAATTAAAAAGTCAAACAATCGGAATTATTTTTAGAAATAGCACAGGGGTCACTTTTAATAATGGAATCATAATATTGTTATTTAAGAGATAATTATTTCTAATTATAATTATAATTAGACATTGACAATTAAAAGCTCTTTTTCCCTTCCAAAGTTTTAGATAATTCAAAGACAAGAACAGTAAGCACCAATGCCAACTCTTCCGCCATCATTCTTCCCTATCCATTACAATGCTGTCACTGTTTTGCTCTGAATGCCAAGAGCAGAGGTCATCATTCACGCTCTGTGGAGAAAAGAAAGAATGGCTAGCTAGCTTTATTGGAACCATAATGAACAAATTATCCCTAAGATATCCTAAGGAAAGTCAGTGAAAATATCACTGGAGGCAGCTGCTTGGCCATTTTCATAATATCAACAAACCCCAGAAATATAAACATTAACATGCATATCAGAGGGAAAAATAATGAATGCAGATTATCACGGAGAATGGCATAAAGAAATAGGGGCACCCAAATCACATTGATTAGAGTAATTTTTGGAATTTAAAAAAAGTGTAGATTTCATTTATAACCTTTTCAATGATTTTGATTTCACAAGAAGCGATTATGATGGATTCCATCAAAGAAAAATACAACCATTGGATACACGGAGGACGAAGACATACACTTGTCACTATTAGCTTAACAGCAAAATGCACAACACTCCTCAAAGATACGACCACGGTAATCATTTCAGAAAAATGGCACAAAAGTGACAATTACAAGGTGAAAGAGTTCTCCAGAAATGACAATATAAAATGTGCGTCTTGCTGAAAGGTACTGATTAGCTACAGAAGCAGAGGGAAAACATGTAAAAAGAAAACCGGAGAGAAAACTACCAACACTATCAATATCTGTTTAAGCTAGCCTCTGGCAATTTGTCAAAAAAATAAAATAAAATGACCCACAACTGTGGCCTGCATATCATTCAGGGATTACACAGAAGCCTCAGCATGGCTCAGTGCAGCAGAATGCAGAATGTTTGTGAGAATGAATCCGCAAGGCAAACTGCCTGGCTTCAGCCCTTTCCATCTACCAAGTACCTCATCTTAGAAGGAGCTCTGCTTTCCTCATTTGCAAAATAAGGCTTTTCATCCCTACTTCTCTTGGTTTTGATGAGTATAATATAAAGGATTTAAAAGCATATGTTTGGTACATGGTAAGCTCTCAATAAATGGCAGCTCTTAAGATATAACAAATCTAAAATAACAAAACAAATATGACCAGACTGCATATTCCCATGAGTGTTATTCTCAGTTATCTTCAGAGAAAGAGAGTGATTCAGTCATTTCTACTACTATTTTTAGAACCACTTTTTAAAATGAACTGGTTACTCTGCAACCTGAGGAAACAAAGGATTTCTCTAAATATTGTTTTAAAATTAAATTGGTCCATAGATCTTACAATCAGCTTCCTTTCTTCAATTCATGAACAGGTAATCTGACAATAAGAGTGAGAGAAGTGTTTTGCTGTGGTCCCTCTACTTCCACCCTCTTCCACCTGCACCCCACTGTTTTGCAGGGAAGTTGGAGTTTATGTCCACTCAACTTCTCAAATTTTATCTTTTGTTAAAGGTAATTTTGACTAAATAAAATAAAAAGGAATGATATTAGAAGTCACAGAAATTGCTCTAAATTGTGCTATTCAGTTAATCAACCAACATATTCAATTATTTTAAAAATTTTGCCAAGGGAAAGTTATCTTCATTTAAAAAGCATCATGTGGGCATAATTCTGACTAACACATTTGTGTTTTGAATATCTTTGTGTCAGGGTAAGCATATCCTTCACTGACTTACTCTAGGCCATCTGAACAACGGATGACAACCTTGAGGGTCACAGAGCTTACCGCCTCTCCAGATTAAGGATACATAAACATCACCACCCCTCTAGACTGAGGATATGTACGTATGTAAGGAAGTGTCTTGCCTATTTTCAGACTTGTCTGGGTCAGACCAGGGACAGTGATTCTTTCATTTCTGCTACTATTTTTACAGAAACTTTTTAAAAGAATTGGTTACTGTGCACACTGAGGAAACATGAAGGTAAAATGTCAATGTCAGGGAAAATGCTAATATGTAGCTGAGAAATACCTTTTGGTCAATAAATTAAGCTCCTGAATATTCACTATAATGGTTAATTTGAATTGTCAACTTGATTGGATTAAGAGATGCAGATGATTAAGAGGCATCTGAGTGTGTCCATGAAGGCATGTCTAGGAATGATTGGAATGTGGGATAGGAACTGAGTGTGGGCAGCACTGCCCAATAGGATGAAATGAAAGCTGCAAGAACAAGGAAGCAGTCACAGATGCAAGCTTGACTCTTGTTGAAGGAATTCTTGATCACTGCATCCATCATCTGAGGACATCGAACTCTCACTTCTTCACTCTTCCAAAGCGGACTCTGCCAGTGATCCTCCAGGTAGTTTCCAGAAGCCTTGGTCTTGGACTAGGGTTGCACCGTTGATCTTTCTTGTTCTGGGGCTTCTGCGTCTTGGACTACGCAGATGCTGGTTCATCTAGTTCTCCAGCTGCAGACGGCCATTGTGGACTATCCAGCTTCTGATAGTGTAAGCCAATCTAATAAATCCCCTTTTTATAATCATACTTCCTGTTGATTCTGTTCCTCTAGAGAACCCATATACATTCACTAAACTCGTTTTCCTTTTTTCTTCTAATTTCAACATCAGTTTATTGAAACATCACCAACTATAAAAGGATAATAAACCCTATTTCTATATTTTCCTTTCACTCTAATCCTGAGAACTCAGCCTTTGAGACTTTGTGGAGTCTGCTTTTTGTTGTTGTTTTTGTTTGTTTGCTTCCTTTCTTCTATTAGAATGCTAGTTGAAATTTTACTGGCTATGGAGGCATAAATTGTAAGAAAGAGTGATGCAAATGATTCATCTCTTCCCTAAATCTAGTCTAAAAATAAATATCAACTCCTGTTATCCACATTACAGATAGTATATAAAGTAAACTGAATTTTCAGATAATTTCTTAGTGGCATTAAATCAACTTTTTCCATGCCATTTTTCCCAAAATTTTTCCTAAAAATGCGTAGGTTTATAGTTTGACTCCTTTGAAGTTGTATCTGTGATGGAAAAGTGGACGTAATACAAACCAGAAAACAAATGAGCATTATAAAGTCAGGGGAAGGGGGCTCAGTGAACTAATGGTTCATTAGAGAAATAGTACACAAGACTAAGGACGAGGAAAGGTGGTGACAGACATTTCTAAAAACTATATCTCCTCTAGTCTTAAAAACATATCCCCTTCATCCCTCTAGATATCTTCTATTTCTTTCTTTTTTCACTGACAAGCATCTGAGGTGATTGATTAATGAATGTTGCCTTGATTTTTCACACCCATTCAACATTTTAACTCCTTGAAATCTAGTTTCTGATCAAACCAATCTCCTGTTTCTGCCTTCTCAAAGGTCACTGATAGCCTCTTTATTGCCGAATGCAATGTAATGGCCTTTTCTCCAGCCTCATTTTTCTTCATATGTGTACTATCTCTGACACATTCTTTCCCCTTCCTTGAATTGCTCCTACCCCCACCTACCCTTTTATTTGTGGTAAAACAACTCCCTGTTCTATACTGACTTTTTGACCAAAATAAACATATATATATATATATATATATATGTGTGTGTGTGTGTGTGTGTGTGTGTGTATGTGTGTATGTATGTGTGTGTCTTTATGTACATATATGTACATATATATATATGTACACACACACACACATACACACACACACTCCTCAAGGCCAGTCCTAGACCCTTTTTTCCTCATGCTCTGCTTGCCCTCACTCATACTGTGTATTTTATTTCTCTTCATGATTTCAACTTTTCCCCTATGCTGCTGACTCCTCTGTCTGTTGAATGGTGGGAACTGGTCAACTGTCAGGACCTACCCTGTTTTTCATTCCTTCACTTTTCCTTCTCCAGTCAAGTAAACCACGTCCCAAAGATCTATTCTTATAATAAAGATGGTCTCCTTCTCTTGATCTAGACCACTTAAGAGGCTGCTTAATCTTGACCTGGATTTTTCTCCCTTTCAGACAAAGCCCTTCATATGGGTTGCCAATTCTAGGAGTCTGAAATCCCTTATTTTCACACAGTGACTGACCTGATACACAGTGTCCACCTCCATCCTTCAAGCCCTATTGATCTGTTGGATTCCTGACTTAGCTCCTGCCTTTGTTTTGACACTGAGAAGAACCCTATGCCCAGAACCCTGGCCTCTAGACTCCAGCTCAATGCAGTGCTCCAGCTTTGAACAGGACATGGGAGCAGCATTAAATGATTCATAGGAGATTGGAAATAAAGGCAAGGATTTTTACCATTTTTGTTGACTTTGGTTACTTGTTTTTTCAACTTGAAATGCTGTCAGAATCAAACCTTTCAATAAGACGCTCTTTTCTGATAGAAGTTTACCAATTGCAGAAAGGCATACATAATTTTACAATGTGATTTTCCCTCTCACATATCAGTGCTCCCTTCTGCTTTTGTGCATTGCTACTACCTGTTCACACTCCACCTGAATGTTCTGCACCTGCCTGGACTACTCCTTTGTTTAGAAGATCATTTTAGGGACATTTATCCAAGATGGCCACCTTTTATGTACTATTACTCAGCTGAGTCAGACTCGAAGCCCAGTGAGGGGAATAAGTGACCCACAAATAAAGAGAAAAGCAAGGCAAGGTCACTTGGATTCTTACCAGCTCTTAATGCCTGCGTGTAACCCCTGATTAGACTATGACACATTCTGCCTCTTTCCAGTTCAGGTGCTTTCTGCCTAAGCTGGCTGGGTGATTTCTGACACCCATGGACTTCAAGCAAGACACTGTTATTCAAACTAAAGGTCACATTTTATCTTCTGTAAAATATATTCCCAGGTTATTACCTATCTATTCAGAATCCCAGAAATCTCCCCACAAAGAGGCTTTGAGTCATAATGTATTAATTATATAGATTAAACATCTGTTATAATGTACTAATTACATAGATTCATGTATTATCTGTGTCTTTACTTTTTCTTCATTTCCGAATAACCCATGGTACACTAGAAAGCAGTTGGTGCTTCAACAATAGCTTTGATTAACACCATGGACATTTTTAATATATGAAATGGAAACATAAATGTTACACAAATTTTTCATAGAGAAAATACAGGTACAAATATACAAAATCTTAATCCCTAAAATAGAATAGGTACTGTGTAATTAAATAAAAACAAAGTTTCCAAGCTAACACATAATGACTAAAAACAATTCAACACGGTTGTTTATGGTTTTAGGCAGAACCTATTAATTTTTGTGATTTTTAAATGACATGGAAATACTTATGTCTACATATAGTCATTTATCTTCATAGTATAATGCAAGCTTTAAAACACTGCTTTCTAGAAATGACCTTGGACAATGGAATTAGTGAGAAATAAAAAAGCTATGTGAATAATTACAGATAACTTGTCAATTTCCCTTTTGGAAAAATCCCAAAATAACAACAATAACAAACAGAAAACAATCATTCTTCTTCACCTACAGTTGTAGAAATACAGAGACAAGCTGCCCTACTTTTTAGTCCTTAGGCCTCAGGGTTAAAAAAAAAAAAAAAAAAAAAAAAAAGGTGGGGGAGGGAGGAATTTCCCAGAGAGTTGTAAATAGAATCTGTTGCCACAGTCAAGTAATTTAAAATGCCTAGGGGTAGAGGATTCCAACATAATTCCCTCAAATACAAACATTTTAAGTCCTGAATCAAATGGCTTTAAAAGGATGGTAAGCAAGAGGCCACTTAACTATTGAGTAGCAGAAGTACTGATTCAGAACAGTGTTGGCTGTCTCTACTGGTAGATGGGTAGAGGGCGACCTCCCTGAGCTGGCAATCCCCCTTTCCTCAGACCCTCTCTGTTGCCCCACCCCCCTTTTATAATCCTGGGAACTTCAGCATTTGAGGTAGTCCATCACTTTCAATTTAAGAACATCCCTAGGGGAAATACAAATTTAAAATAACAGACCTAATTCTCCCCTATTGAAAATCAGGAAAGAGCTTCTTTCCCTTTTCTTAGATTTCTTTAGTAAACTTAGAAGTTCTTTTTCTGTCCCTTTGAAATGTGCAACTCTTTTTAAATGATGATAAGCTTCTTGCCAGTTTTACAAACCAGGCCTTTCTAGTTTCTCAAACAGCCTGTTGATAATGTCAACTAGCTAACATAGTGGTCACCTTAATTACCAAGTGAGTTAAGATTAACTCTGTTAGACAATTCGGTACTGTCAAATTCTGTTACTTAAGGGGCTAGTCCTTATTTAGCTTGAGAACACATATACAATGGCTTTTATCTGCTTGTCTCTATCAAAGCAGGAGATTTCTTTCTATCTTTGCAATCTTTTTAGTGGATTACTCTGATGCGTATTACATTTCTGGTTAGTTCAGTAATAAAATTGTTTTCTTTCTCTTCTACTTTGTGGTGAAGGTTTCTGGCTGGGGAAAAAGTTTTTGATTTTAATTATATTGTCCCTATATTGCATTCTGGAATATCAATTTCTCCTGGATTTTCTCCTACCTCTGTGTTCCTTCTTGATATCCCTCTCCCCCATCTCCGTGTGTGTGTGTGTGTGTGTGTGTGTGTGTGTGTGTGTGTGTGTGTGTATGTGTGTGTGTTGTGTGTGTCTGTATCTGGAATCATCTCCCCCATTCTCCTGGATCTGCTCTGACATCCTCTCTGGATCAGGTTCTGGTAACAGTTAATCATTTCCTTCAGTGCAGACTGCTCTGATTTCATGCTGCCCAATCATCTGATTTTACTGCATATAGTATAGAGTTTTACCGGAAGGAGAAATGCTCCAGTCAGCTCCTGAATTCCTGTTCATGTGACAGTGACTTCTCATTATAAAATTACCTTGCATTGTTTTACCACAGTATTTCCAAGCCAGTTTGAGTAGGTAAGGGTGAGACTGCCTCTGTGAACAGGGATGATACAGTCTGAGTATCTCTGAGGTTTTTGAGGCTGTCAAAGTCAGACCCAACAAAATGACAGCTGCTGGGATGCTGAATGCCAGCAAGTTGGGCTTTTCTGATTTTATGTCAACTTCCCCTCACTTTGAACATCCCTATGAATTGCACTTGTTCTATTTACAAGTATTCATATAAATATAATACCATAATCATGACGCCTCATTTCTCTGATCTTAGTTTTGTCTATTTTAAAATGTCAGGTTTCATTTTTGATTATCTTCATGGGTCATTCCCACAGAAAAATACATGCATATGAAAATGATTCTCTAATTTGTAATGTCAACATCAGCAAATACTAGGAATGCTCAAGTATGTATGATCATCACCAGACATTGTTCTCTCCTTGCTGAGCTCCCTTCAAAGAGTATCTCAAAGATCTGATATAAGCAGCTGAGGGGCACTAATTAAAGGTTAATTTTTCACTTATTTTGTTCCAAACCAAGCCTCTGGATCTATTTTATTCAATTAAAATTAAAGCTTATTTTCTTTTTTCTGTTAAACTTTCTTTTTTTGTTAATTATTTTTATATGAATCACTCAAAAAGCTAGAAGGAGAAAGGAGGCTGTTTTGGGCATGTGAGAGAAAGCTGCACACATCCTCATACTTCTCTCTGCAAGAGGGTGACCTTAAACTAAGTTTCCATCTATCTTATAAAACATTCAAGATTGTGGAGTTTTAACTCCTAGAGGTCCTGAGGAAAGCATCAAATGGAGGGTGCATGCTAACACTTGATGAATGAATAAATTAACAAATAAATAAATGAATTGATAAATCGTGTAGGTTGAGGTTGAAAAGAAGAAAAAGTTGTAATGAATGAAATCCAAGGAGCAAAGAGAAGAATGAAGCTTCGCAATCATTCACCCCATTTCAAGACACAAATGATGCAACATTTACAGTGACAGACAACTGTAATCTATTTTAATGTAAGACCTAATTTTTGCTGATGTCTCATGATGACCCACGAAATTGCAGAGACTCAAGCAACTAGGCTTTTGAGTCTGGACGAATTTCAGGAAAAGCTTTCTTCATTCAACAAAAGTCTTTGAGGGGAAGATATAATGATAATCAGATTAGATATAGACTCTGCCTTGAAGGAACTAACTTTGAGAGCAAAAAGTCCAGAGTGGCTTAGCTGATCTGTGTTCACCCTGTGATGCTCTGGAACCTGTCTTTTTGCAAGAGCTGAGGAGCTGCCCTGCATATTGTTATAGTTCAGACTACATTCCCACACAGACTTGCTATCCAGAGGTACATATATTTTTAAATTAAAAATTAAGAAAAAAATCTTATGAATGAGATTTCTGAATTTAAACAAAAAAGTACCCAACTCTGTCACTGCTTGACTGAAAATAAAGGTCACATGTAGGAAAATAAAATGTCTCAGGAGCATGGGAATAATGTGAATTTAGGGTTCTCATTACTCTGATTTTTTCATTAGCCAAGGAAATTTTGGAAAGAAATATTAGGTGCAGGTTTCTGAGACTACTTTGTGACAAAAAAAAAGGTAGTCTTCCTAAGTCTTAAAAACTAGTGTGTTTGTTCAATGAACCTTAAATTGCTGCTTGTTAAATAGAATAGATAATAAAAAAAGAATTACAACAAAGGATATAAAGAGGTAGTTGTGTCAAATATCTTTGTTCTCTAAGATTGACAGTCTTGAGAGAGATAAACAACTTTAAAGTTGCTTTAATTGTAGAATCTAAAAGAAACATTTCTTTTATATCTTTGAGAATCTATGTATGTTTATAGTATTGTACTGTCGTATATTTAAACAGGAATCCCTATCTATATTTTTCAAAATTTTGATTTTAATTTTTTAAAAACTGTGGTTATTTCATTTTAAAAATAAAATAGAATTAGTCATTCAATACATGAATATATTGGTCATTTAAAAAGTAAAATCATATAGGTAACAAATATTTCTTTTAGTAAGAATGTGATATTGATAATCAGTAAACCATTCTGCCTCAACATGATCCTCAGCTATGTGTCCATCTTCCAATATCAAGAAAATCCTGTGACTTATGCCTGCACAGGAAATGAGAAAATGCATCTGTGATCCAACTAATCTACTGGTTGACGGAACTGAGGATTTTCTCAGAAAAGAGATATTTGATGCTAAAAGTAGCTCAACTGATCACTGAAACTTTGGGATGGACAGTTGTTTAGTCAAAATAAGGAGAAAAACTAAATTTAAGCATGACCTTCAAAGACCAAGTTGCTGGTTAACCTGTCTTTCTCTGACCCTCTTTTCCCTTTATGAAAATAAAAACCAAATTCATCATTTCTACCTTCATGAAGAATATCACCAAAAAATGTATACAATAAAATAACATGTTTTTTTTAGCTTCTGGCATCATTTTTCTAATTATTTTTGAATCTGTTGGTTCCCTTAAACTTCTAAATAATCCATGAGTGTAGAAGCAATATTTTTACTTCTTAAACATACCAAAGCAGCTAAGCCACTGAGGTATTGAATGAATCACTGATGTACACATAGTTTTTATAGCCTGTACCAGAACCAGAGCTTTCAGAGTTACAACATAACAGACCAACAAGCAGACATGGGTAGCTTCCTATAAAAGGTCTCAGATTCCAAGAATTTATCAGTCAGAGTCATCTTCAACTTAATCTCATCTGTGTCACAGCCATGTGACCAGTCAGAAGCCTCATCTTGTACAAGTGATTATTTAATTAAAACTAGGAAAGAAAAGCTATCCCACTGCAGAGAGCTTACTGAATTTCCTTTTGGATATATATATATATATATATATATCCAAATATATATATATTTCCAAATATATATCTCCAAATATATATATTTGGAGATATATATATATATATGTATGTATATATAAAATTAAAATACTGAGGTCACATTTTTGTTAAAGAGTCAGAACCAGAAGTCAAACAGAGTGGTTTGGCTCTAAGCCCTAAGCCCTAATTTTCCATGCTATAGACTTACAGCTTAAATATAGTATATCCAATTCTCTTATAACTTAGAAATGACTGAAGTACAGAAATGGAGATTATTTTGAGAGCTTCAACTTCATCTACATTAATTCTCTCAAGAGATTTATAAGAGGCAGCATCAAACTAGATGGGACCGGGTTGCAGTCAGACTCTACTAAATTTTGCCCACGGGAACTTAGTGTTTTAACTTTCTTCAGTCTCAATTTACTATTTTGCATTATGTGAGAAAATGCCTTTTTAGATAGGTTGTTATGGAGATTATAAAACTTTATATACATTTTCTGGCAAATGACAAGGAATTCATAAATGATAATTATTATTTGTTTTACTCATTTTTTTTTTTTTTTTTTTTACCTCCTATGACCAAAAGACCTGACAAGAACAACTTAGAGGAGGAAACGTTTATTGGCTTACAAATTCAGAGGTTCAGTTAATGGTTGGCCAATTTCATAGCTCTGAGCCTGAGGTGAGGCAGAACATCGTGGTGGGAGGGCATGGAGGAGGAAAGCGGCTCAGAACATGGCAATGAGGAAGCAGAGAGAGAGAAAGATAGACATGGACCAAATATACACCCCAAAAGCACTCCCTCAGTGAACCGCCTGCTCCAGTCTCACCTGCCTACAGTTACCACCCAGTTA
The DNA here is from genome assembly GCF_902686455.1 of Sciurus vulgaris. Classification (NCBI taxonomy): domain Eukaryota; kingdom Metazoa; phylum Chordata; class Mammalia; order Rodentia; family Sciuridae; genus Sciurus; species Sciurus vulgaris. Next base: position 54,548,695 of record NC_136462.1, on the reverse strand, counting down.
TTCCCTATCAGGACATTAATTAATTGATTGATAACCCAATAATTTCACCTCTAAGCTTTCTTTCATTTTCTCACACATGAGTTTTTTTGAGACACCTCATATCTAGGCCCTAACATTATTAAACTATCATTATTATTTCCATTTATCGATTGAAAAAAAATGGAGGATCAATGCCAGGGATTTCCCCAAGCGTACAAGATTTTGGGCAATCAAGGTAGGTCTTGAACATAGATTCTTAGGTGTCATATTTCAAATCATTTGTAGGACACCAGAGTACTTCAGAAATTCCCTTGTGTGCAGCACAAATGTCATCTTCTCAGTTGTTTCACTTGGTTATTAGATTCCAAGGGAAACTGAAATTTTTCAATAATTAATTTTCCCCTTGATACAATTGTGTTAAAAAGAAAAGGAAAGAAAAACTGAGAATTTCCTGAAAACAGAATAACTAATATGTACATACAACTGCATCTATCTGTACCTGTGTATTTGATAAGTAACTAATACATACATACAACTACATCTATCTGTACCTGTGTATTTGATAAGTAACTTTATTTGGTTTAATTATATAACAAAGTTTATTCTTTCAACAAATGGTTAAGGTGTACTTGTATTCCCTCAGCCTCTCTAAGAATTTTTTCCTCTTCAGCTAAAAATAAAAACTAAATTTTGGCAGAAATATTGCTACTGAAAAATAATTGATAATTGTTGAAAAATAAATTTCATGAACAAAAAATATGGGAACATACAGAAGAAAGATGTCAAAAATAAGACAAAAGAAAGAAGACAGCCTCTATTTTAAGGAGCATGAAGAAAGGACCACAACAAAGGGAAAAAGAGGGGGGATGGAAGGAGGTATTGTTCTGACATAAAGTTTCATTGTACCCAAACTTGTGGGGAAAGAGATAAAGGACTAACAGAGATTGTCAAATAGGAAGAGTGGGTAAAGAATGGGAGAATTTGGAATAATACTTCATCTGTCTCTGTATTCTGAAAATAAGTAGCTACTTCTTGACCATCTTAAAAGTAGATTTATTTCCATCTGTTTCGAAAATTCAGGAAACCCTAATATGATTGAATCAGATTCTAAAAGCACTTTGTATAACATTACAGAAGAGACTAGATTATCCAGCTCTAGGGAAAATGCTCTTCTCTTCCAGGAAGCATGCATAGCTTCCTAGAGCAGACTGAACAAAGTATGTGAGCATTTACCAACCTGCCCAACACATTACCACACTCAATAAATGCTCTTTTACTTCCATCATTTATAAAAAGTTCAGAAAACAAATTATGTCTGAATTAAAAGAAAAATGATGCTACATAACTATATGTGGTAATTAGCAAGTATGGGATATACAAATAGCTAGCTTTAGGATTTTAGAGGAAAAGAAATTGCCATGGGTCAACTGATGTGGTCAGAGAGGCAGCCATAAGGAGGTGGATCTGGTTATCATCCAAGTCTCTTTGTGCAGGACTGAGAATATATAATTAAGCAGTGACACCTAAAAGGCTGACCCATAGTCCAAGAATAGCACATACCTCTGACTTCCTTCCCTGTTCTTCTGACAATGTTCTTCTAGTTTGAATTCATAATGTTCTGGTAAAAATAGACTGTTGACAGAGCAATCATATGCAGAAAAATTTCAAAGTGCAGAGCACTTTAAAGTGCATATTTATTATAAAAAAGATACACTACACATATATTTTTGTAATGGTTTTTCATTTCTACACATGCCTACACAATTTTATATCCAAATATTTATTCTTCTAACATATATACTCAAGGTCAAAAGTTATCAGGGGTAACATTTAGTCTAAATTCTAACCCAAATCATCCGACTTTATGTTCAATGTTTAATTCCCTTCTTTTCATGACTATCATTTTTCTTTATTATTTTCTACAACTTATATTGCTGCTATTTATGTAGCATAAATGTCTAGATTATCCTCTCTATCCTCTTACATTTATACATTAATATCTGTTTGTGACTCAAAAATCTACCAGTTATGTGTTTAACCCATATTACGATGTTTTTTGTAGGATTTTCATGGATAACACCAACGATGAACAAAACATCTGTAGGAAACAACACATAAGCTTTACAATGCTTGATGGCACGGTATAAAATTTCTTCCTTCTACATCCTTCATACTGTTCTAATCTCTTTGCTAAATAATGGTCAAACATCAATAAAAATGCCAAATAAATGATCAACTACTGAATGCAGTAACAAAACCACTGCTCCTTCTTTTTGTTACATATTCAGCTTGTCATTAATTTTTACATTCACCTATTTTAACAGGCAATTTGGGGATTAAAGAGTAGAATGGAAGACTAGCCTTGAAAATAGTAAAAGTTAATTAGGGAAGAAGACAGAAACATGGATAATTAAGCAGACATTGAAATGTTGGGCACCTTAAGAAGCACAGGTATTGCATGGAAGTTAAGGTCGAGGAAGAAAGCAAACCAAGTTCTGTTCCATTTGTCAGGAAAAGCAACATGCAACCTAATTATCAATAACTAGCATGGTCAACCTTAAATTAGGTATTCACCAAAATTCTCAACTTTTTACCAACAACTTACTGCACAATTTGCATTTGTCATGCTTGCATTTCAACATAAAAGGATAAAATGAAACCAAACTGAGTTTGGGTCAGTTTCTATGTGTGATATGAGGCTACCTGGCAGCAAAAGATTAGCCAGGCCACACCCAGAGCCTTTGTGTGGCTCTGCCTATGCGCTCAGTTCGATTCACACAGAAATATGAGACCTGCCTCCTAAAGGCCTGTCTCCAGCACAATTCTCTCAGAGCTCTTCCTGGACACCTGGTGACAGCAAGGGTGAAATCTGCCTGGGTCACTGGCTGCCGACCTTTCTTGAATAAATTAAAGGATAAATGACAGGTACTGTTGAGTGATAAGATGCCTTCACTGTAAAGTAGATTAATGCAGTGGTTCTCCAAGGAGAAACAAGTGAGGGTCAAAAACTAATAGTCAAATGCCTCACAACAAGTAAAGCTCTAGATTAGGGATGTGAGGTCTAAAAGTATGAAATTTGGTGGAAATCAAATCTTACTTTGTGGCCAAAAAGTAACACAAATATGGTTAATCAGTGTCTAACATAGATGGTCTAGGAGAAATACTTGGGATTTTTTAGGGTTTCTTTCTCATTCAGCAAACAAGTTTTGTTTCCATGTTCATGTTTGTAGCTGTGCCGCATGTAGCATTAGTCATCTTTAAAAGGGAATAAGGATGCAGTTTCAGACCTCAATGAGCTTCCGGTATATTTGGGAAGACAGGACAATTTAAAAACTAAGTGGTATTATTGCCAGTTTCCATAAATCTGATATAGGAAACCTGAAAATAAATGACTAGTTTATGGTAGGTCAGAAAAAGACCAAACACACACACACCCCTCATCACCATCACCACCACCAGCAGCAGCAAAAGCAGAAGTAACAAAAGAAAAGCCAGGTTATTCAAACAAGCCCTTCTTATTTACTACAAGCCTATAAGAAAAGGTATAAACTTGCCCTCAGGTGCCACATTTCCACCTCACTAAGTAGTACATTATCACTCTGTTGAAATGCTATAAATGATACATAAGTTCCCTTTATAGGCTACAAAGCATGCTTATTCTGTAATGTTCCTGGAACAATATGGAAAGGGAAGTGGCAGAGGAGAATGATAAAAAATATAGAAGTACGAACTGTTTAAAGGTGGTGTTTTGCATTTGCATAGGATTATGAATTTTACAAAACACTATATGAAATGCATTTCATTTGTGCCTTAAAAGCTATGGAAAACCAGAATACAAAGAACTTAAAGCCTGTGTGTCCATTAAGAACTATAGTTAATTTTTCAAGCCCTTCCCTTCCGTTCCATTAACGATGAGTTTCTAATCCTGTATGTGACCATTCTCTCCCTACCTATGCTGTGAATTCACAATGTTTTCATCTCCTGTTGTATTTGGCACCATGACTGAATTCTTTCTAATATGTAATTTCTCCCTCTTGACTTGCTTCTTCCCCCTCAACTCAAAAAATCATTCTCAAGCTTTTCTCATGTTTAAAAAAAATCCAATCATCTCAACACTGTCTCTCCCAAGCTACCAGGCTCTGCTGCCTTCTCCATGCCTATGTTAAGATGCATCTCCGGTCACCACCCTCCATTTCCATCACCAGTCACTGGCAACTTAGTTCCCTCCTTCCCAACTCCATAAAAGCACTCTTGCTAAGTCTTACCTGCTAATTCAATTGGGCTTTTTTTTTTTTTTTTGGTGACCAAATTAATATTTCTACCTCTATTGGCACTGTCTTCACTTCCTTAAAATAATATTTTCAATTTGCCCTCCTGGAATGTGGACATCATTTGCTTCATTTTCTTTCTGGTCCAGGCCTTGAGTCTCCTTTGCAAACTCCCTTTTCTCTGATGTCTAGATCAATGTTAGATGATCATCTTCAAGGTCAACACTGCAGCCTGCTTTTCCCCAGTCAACTGATCACCAGTGACTGTTCCTTCAACTGACTAAACACTTGCAAATTTCAGTCTTCCCTCTCAATTGCCACTGCCCTTGCCTTAGATGCTTTCCTTGCCCTCTATTACTTAGATGACTAAATACTTTGCTAACATTTCTTCCTGCTTTTTCTCCTTTTTGGCCATCCCAACGCCACTACCTACAAAGGAAAATGCTCATTTTCCAGAAGATGCAAATCAAATTGTTACTTTCCTATTTTACTTGACAATGAAGAGACAAGTCCTTAAAAGAACCAGTACTTCTTTTTAAGGCTAATGCCATCTCCTTTGAGCTTCATCTGCTGTTAATCTCCAACATGGATTCTGAATTCCAGTCAGAATAAAGGTCTAGCTTTTGGGAGAGGTCATGCTGGTTTCTCAGGCCATCAGTTCTGTGTGGTACTATTCCCTTTTTTAGAAATTTCCTCTTTGCTGTTTGCCCAAGACAGCGATAATGAAAAACTGCAGCTCGTCTTCTTTTCACATTTAAACCCATTTCTAAGTTTTGGAGTATGATATAATGAATGATGTTTATAGCACTAATTAATTAGTCAGTGCCTTGTAAGCAAAACCTCAAAAAGCATTTTATTTTACATAGTCCCTCTAATGTATACATGCATTATGTTTATGGAAAAATAATTAATAACAAGGGTGCTTCAAAACAGCTTTATCAGGAGAACAAAGTTATTAATTAAAATGTCTTTTAAATCAAGGAAATATAATATGTCCTTCATCTTACAGTTATTAACTGAATTTCCAAATAAAACCAGAGCCGTACCCTTGTTTTATGTTTTTTACTTGGCTCTCTCCTGATGAACATAAACTCTGATACATCTCTGCTAGAGTGCAATATTCTGTCATATCTATAAATTCCACAAAGTCTTAAGCCATGAAAAAGATGGTTACATGCTGTTTTTTAAAATGTCTTAGAAATAGTCATTTATTTCCCTTTCCTGACATGTCTTTTATGCTTTGCATGTTTCTCAAAGATAAGGGGAACAGTAATGGTAAGCAGTGTTACCATGTCATCCTCAACAGAGGAAGGAAAAAACTATCAATCCCTCCAAAAGCTATGCACTTGACTTTGAAGGTGCAGTAGTGGTATGTCCAATTTCAGAGTCTTTTCCAAATACCTTTCTTGAATTAAAAAAGCAAAGTCACTCTGACAGTTACATGTTTTATTTTTAGAATTTTGTGCCTTTTGTCATCTCATTTTGCATAATCTTCCAAACACATGGTACATGAAGACAATAAGGGGAAGATTTAAAGTGCTTGAATTGCTGGAATATAAATGACACATGAAGCAATCATATAAATTCAACCTACAGATTTATGTCTTCAAAGAATTTTTATTATGTTCATGCATGACTCAACATTATTAACCATACCTGTATAGTCAATATTTGAGTAAAACAGAAACAATTGAGAACTTCAAGGATTAATTGGGATTTAAGTAGTTTAATAGTTTTCAATATGACCAAACTTTTCTTGTAAAGTATAAATTTCCAAGTCTAGGTAATGATCCATGGAAACTGAAATCCATTGATTTCTTTTTATGAAAATTCCATATAGCAGTTTAATAGAAGAGAAGGTCAAGAGCAAGTCGTTGGGATTCATATATGTAAGAAACTTATACTCTCAAGTTACTGGCAAGAGGGCAAATTGGCATTACCTTTTGGAAAGAAACTTGGAAATAATTTTTAATAAACCTAACAAATTTCAATTGGTTCAGTCAGAAATCTGTCCCAGGGAATTAATTAGAAACTAAGAAATAGAGTTAAGTCATTCAGTGAAGCAGCCTTCAAAATAGCAAAGTTAGAAAGATAATAAAAAATTCTGAAATTATGACAAGTGTCTATTAAATAAGGCAAAAATGACTGACAATTTGGTAACTAATTAATTATGGCACAATTTTGGGATGGTTTGTTAAGAGGACACTAAAATAGCAGTAATTATGGAAACAAAAAAAATTAAATGACTAAGAAACAGAATTACCAGGAAGGACTGGAACAAAGACAGAAACATGACATCCTTGTCTTCATATCTTATTAATTTTCTATTTTCTTTTCTTCCAAGCATCAATCAAAAAGAATAAATAGGAATAGACATTTAAAAAAATCCAGGTAATAATTGGCTTGTTTCCTCTTCATTTCTCTATTCTTTGAATTTAATGGATGCTAAGGAAGTAGGTGTGCTTCAATGAGTGAAACTTTCATTGTATGTTGAACATAATATTTATTCTCCCATAATGTTTTAAATAATCTACCCCTGAATATTAAAGTTATACATCCTGGCTGAACAGAATTATAATATATCATAAAGAACATAATATATATAAAGAACATAAAATTCATATATAACCACTCTCTCTAGGGACACTCACTCACTATTTGGCATTTTTATGCTTTTCTTTTGTTATATATGAAGTACAAATTTAGGAATATATATTATTTGTGCACTTTCTCATTTTTTTTCATTTAACATATTATGAACATCTCATTAATCAAAACTACTATATTATTCATCATATGCTATCAGTGCCCTTATTAGACTTCATGTAGGTTGTTTTTTCAATCTACTTCTCACATTGTAGTGAATAGGTCTGCACATTAATTTTGGTTCAAGTTTCTGTTTCATTAGGCTTGAGTTCTCCATTGTGCATTAGTAGGCCAAAAATTAGCATCTATTTGAAAGTTTCTAGCATATTCATTTTTGTTTAGCGCAGTTGTGTTTTTATTTTCCAGATTGTAGTGATTTATACACCTTCTGGTTATACATGCATGCCCAGCTCATGGCACCCTAACCAATACTTAGCCTAATAATTTAAAAATTGCTTACTACTTTTGAAGCATAAGAGGGAATTCATTGCTTTATTTTTAATTATTTTATTACTAATACAGTTAATCATTTATTATTTGTATTAGACATCTTTATTCTTTGATTGTATATTCATCTATAGTGCTTTTTTCCAAATGGGATTTTTGTGAGTTCTTTATAGAGTTCCATGATATTTTAAAATATTTGTTACCCTACCTGGCAAAGGAGTGTGTAGATGTAATTTAGGTTACAGACCTTAAGACGGGAAGTGTTGATACATTTAGTAAATCTAATCTAGTCATATGATCTTATAAAAGCAGGGAAATCACTCTGACTAGAATGGAAAGGGAAGGGAGGCAGAAGAAGGAAATAGAAGATAGTCCATGCCAGAGAAGAATTTGATGAGAAATTGCTGCTGCCTCTGAGATGTAGGTATCTGTAGGCAAGAGGTGGAGAGTGGACCCTAGGAGCTACAGTGGACAACCAACAAGGATAATTAGACATCCACTAGGAACTAGATTTTACCAGCACTCTGAATGAGACATTCTATTCATTTCAAAGCTGCCACTACACCTGTGTAATTTGTCCTAACATCAATAGAAACCTAATATTGAATGCAAAATAAGTGAGGTAGATAATATTACAGGGTATCAAATGCTCTGAAGAAAATGAATGCAAGGTCTAAAGGGTCAGGAATGCCTGTCTGAGGAGACTGGGCTGATAATAGTACTGAATAGGATGGTCAGATTGGGCCTCATCCAAAAGGTAGTATTTGCAAAAAGACATGAAGAAGGTGAGGATACTGACTAAGTAGACAGTATGTGAGAAGTCTCTCCAGGCAGAGGAACCTGCTAGAGAACACTGAAGCAGATCTGGCATGTCCGAGGAACAACAACAGGGGTCTTGTGTGCCCAGAGAAGAGTGGGTTAGGTTGCTAGACGGAAGGTAGAGACAAAGTCAGAGAACTGTGGGGACTCAGATCAGACACCACCTTGGCCCTGGAAACTTTAACTTTTATTGTAACACAGGGAGCTGCTAAAAGATTTTGAGTGCAAAATTATGTGATATGATTTAAATGTGTCAAGGATCAATGTGGCAGCTACTTGATAGGAGGAGAAAAAGAAGTCAAGTAATTTGTTTTGAGGTTACTTCACTGATCCACAGAAGAAATGACGAAGGCTTAAACTAAGATGGCAAAAATAGAGGTGATGAGAAGGGACTCTGTTTCTGAAACTTAAAATTTATTTATAAATTTTGAAGGGTTCTTTTTCCAGGAAGACACCATGACACCCCAATGACAGCTTCACTTGATTAACATAATATATCACGAGTATCAAAACATTTATCTCACTGGTCTGAAATTACATAAAATTACATATTTATTCTTTCTTTTCTTCTAAACTGCAAACTGGACTCCAGGAAAAGCAAGTGTATATTTTCAGGTGAGCCTAATAAAAAGCTACACATTGTCATCCCCACTTCCAACCTGTCCTGTAGGTACAGTTCTGTTTTCTAAGAAGAGTAATCTTTCGTGGCATATCAAAGTCCTCTAGGCCATTTCCCTCAGAGGTTCTATCATTTCCAACCACCTATATAGTAGCTAGATGTGAAAACCAGATTCGTAGTTTGATTTCCATTTTTGGTAGGTATAAAACCTCAGGAATACAAAATAATCATCAGTGAAAAGAGTCCCTGTGGAATATTATTTTTTGGATTTTAATTCTCTTTTTCTCCATCTTCTTGGGTTGGAGCATTCTAAAGGGCCTAGAACATTCCAAGCTTTTGAAAAAGTGGACAGTAACACAATGTTTATAAGGAGTAAGTTGCAAAAAACTTGCAAAGCCTCTGAAGTATGTGTAACAAGCGATTTCTGGTGAATAACAAGCACTACAGTCATTATAGCCTGTGAGCTTCACTTTGTTTAACAAACTTTTTTGGCCCACATTCTAAAAGTAACAATAAAGCCAACTAACATTTGTTGTCTTCCAACAGGAAGCTTCTCAGGACCTAAGCAAGGACAATTTTACATTCTAATCACTGGTTAGAAAACACACCTATAAATTATTCTCGGGTACTAACAGCTTTAACCATTTAGAACCAAGAGATGCATAATTAACCTGGAGTGAGCATTTGTTTATCGAGATCCCTGAAGAAAATGATAAAATATGGAGGGAAATAAAAAAAGAAAAAAAAAAGTTATCAGTATTTCCTAATCTGAAAATTTTACAAGGAAGAATGTTAAAAGTCATTCATAAAAACCAAAAGGTCATTTATATCCTTCCTCTCATTTTTTTTGGTTCTAATTTAACACTAGCATTTACCAGTTTTCTTCGCAGATTTAGATATTTTGGGTTGACTTCCTCATTCTTAATATTTATCTTTGTAACAACATAAGAAGGAATTTCAGAGGACAAATGACATATCAATTCTAATAATTCATAAAGATACATGTTGTATACTTAGGTTTCTATACATCTGAATGATTTCATGCATGTATGAAGAGAAAGTATCCCATTTCAGAGAATAAAACCTTTCAAACATTTATTATTCTAAAAATCACTGCAGAGTGTCCTCATTCCCTATTTTTCTATGTAAATCAATCTATTTTAACCAAATTTCCTCTAAAATGAACTTGATATTTTATGTTGGACAAAATTGTTTTAATATTAAATTTACTTATTTATTCATTGAATCATCAAGTATTTATATAATGTCTACTGTTTATCAAACACTCTACAAAAGATGTTTAAGACATAGGTCTTGCCTTGAGGATCTTACATACTTTCCCAATTCAACTTTAGTGTGTTGAATAAGCTTTCAGTTGTGGAAAACATATCTACCAGGGCTTGAAAGTTCACGATGTATTTGGTAGACTAGATAGCTCAGTGTAGAATGCCTTCATATGCAAGGAGCTATATCTTTCCTGTAGACAGAGGTATAATATAGCTTATGAGGGAGGGAAGGCAATCTCTTACGGGAGTAGGACCTATCAGAAAAGAGGCTGCATACAGAAAGGTAAGATAATCTGAATCAATCTCCATATAATTATAACAAGAATACTGTTATTTTTTTTTTTTTTTCTACAGGGGTAGAGAACTTAGTGATTAGTCAACAGTCAAAAAATACTTCTAAGCCTAGAGAGTACAATAAAGAGTGCCACTAGGGAAAAGGAAAGAAAGGCACAAGCAGCAGTGGTGTATATGGTTGGATTGGAACCTGCTAGAATGTCCTGGAACTCTGGAAAAAAATCATCATGGACAGACCTAAAGCCTATTTATTTCCATATTCAGGTAGGTAGGATATGGCCAAAACTTGCATGCCCTAAAATGATTAAGACAAGTTTACCAAAAAGATTTCATTACATCTCTGGGAACATAACCATGGTTTTGGTAAATAAGAAACAATAGTCATAAACTAAAAAACTTATATAGGAACAGAAGATAGGAAAATAAAGCATGTGAAAATGAAAAATGTTAATTGGCAGTAGGCACATGAAGGAGCAGATAAGGAAAGTGTCCGTGTGTGCAAAACACAAAGCTCGAAGCCATCTGTTCTACTGGCCTGTCAAACCAACATATTCTGCTTCCCAAAGCATATTCTAGGATGGATCATCAGGCATAGGTTCTTAACCTGAAACCAGAGCCCTGGCCATAATAGGACATTTGATAAAACCCTAAAGGTTTGGAACATTGCCTATGGAGTGCTATGTGCCAGGCACTCTTGAAAGAGTGAAATCATCAAGGCACTCAAAACTCTCTTTGATTTTTCTGATATAAACCATATGTCAATCTTCATGGGGAAAGGGAAGGATGAATAATGTGAGGCATGGAAAAGCATGAGACAGGGACTTTACAGACAATTATTTAGAAGAAAAATGAAATAGAAATGGAACTATTTCAAGTTGCAAAAGCACTTTTGAAATGTTGTAGACTGAAGATACTTCATAAACTCCATGGTAAAATAAATTATTTTGACAGCAGACTTGCAGAGGAACGAAGACTGGAATGAAAGTTGCCCAAGGGTATCACCAATTTCAGACTCACACATTTCCCCAGAAAAGAGTCCCTGAGGTTTTCAAATGTTACTCACATATACATTTAAACCATGTGTTGCTCTTGTGATTTCTAGGTGAGATTCTGGGGAAAGCCTTGTTAGCTAAACAGTTTTGTATACATCCTTAATCAGAAGTCAATGGTTTTAATCCTGTGTTCATTGAAAGTTCAATATATTACAAATAAAGGAAAATGAGTATCAGAGATTTATTAATGAGCTTTTGAAAACTTTTAACTTCTCATCAAAATTTCCAATATTTTTCTTCAGAATCATGTTTATTTTCTTCCAGAAAATTGTATAATGTCAAGACCTTTTTATTCCACATGAATTATATCATTCCATTGGTTTGATTAAGCATTTGAGCCATACTGCAATGTTTCAAAGTGGTATTATTAAACCTAACTTATCGTTATTAAACATCTATCAAATTATAGATGTTTTTTATCAGTCTGTAAAATATTTGACTGCAAGTAAGCATTAGACATTAAGGGAAGCACACTTGTAAATTAGTGGCACCTAATTTGAAATTGGTAAAATTCTGAGATTGAGAGTATGTTCTTTAATAAAATACAGCTCAGATAATTATTCAGTAGCTATTTGGTACTATTTTTTTGTCTTAGAAGTTTGAATTTCTAAAAATAGAAAATACCTGTGTTTTTCAAGGGAAGGGCAATGTGAAAAGGGAGAAGAAAAAATTACCTAAAGCTATTTCCTATGTCCTCAATGATTCTGTGAATGATTCTGTGAGACAAAGTTCCAAATTATTTTGACAAAATAATTGAATAGAGTCAAACAAATTAATATGCTTAAATGCCTATAATAGACACTTACAAAAGAAATATCTACATAATACAAAGATTGACCAGCCCTCTTGTCCATCCATTCATCACAAGCAATGGTCAATTAAAAAAAGTCAAGAAAGAAAAAAACATTTATCAACTTACAGGGATTAGACTAAACCCAGAGTGACGTGATCTATATGGAAAGAATTATAAAGTCAACAAAGGGTGTCAAACAAACACGGAGTTAGAGTGTCACTTAATCAGTGTGTAACAGCAAGGTTGGAGATACATTAGGATTCAAGGAATGGAAGTCAAGTTTCAGTTCTGTCATCAGTGTCAATAACCCTGTGTTCCCCTGCGTTTTAAGTTCCAAGGAAAGAGGAGGAGCAGATGCAGGCTCTTTAAGATGTGAGAGTCTATTCAGAATAAGATTGCATTTATAAAATGGTAAGTAGCATGTGTTCAGGGATAAAAGAACGAAAAGAGAAAATGTCATAATAGGAATTAAGAGAAGGGGTAAATTCCAGTGAAATGCAATGCCACAGAAAAACTTTGTTTTGACATTGAGTTATAATTCTAAGGCACTATGCAGCTCCTTATCCTAAATCACACTTTTGTACTTCCATGATTGTGGCACTGTAATTAAGACCACTGCCTAGAAACAGATATCACCTTGCTATAACACAAGATTCAGCTCTTACAAGTTATATGGCATTGGCCTAAGAACTTACCCTAAGACTGGGGTATCTTATCATAGTATGAGGATAATAAAATGACCACTTTATCAACTAATTATGGGAGTTAAATTATATAATTCATAAAATAGAGGTAGTATTTTCCAAAACATTCAGTTTTAAGAATACCCTTTGGGCCAGGCCTATAATCCCAGGGGCATGGGAGGCTGAGTGGGGAAGATCACAAATTCAAAGCCAGCCTCAGTAAAAATGAAGTGCTAAGCAACTCAGTGAGACCCTGTCTCTAAATAAAATACAAAATAGGTCTGGGGATGTGGTTCAGTGGTCCAGTGTCCCTGATTTCAATCCCTGGTAATCCCCCTACAAAAATAAATAAATAAAACAAAAACAAAACAAAAAGAAACAGAAAAGGAAACCATTCGTCCTTTGATTTTTTGAGATTGGCTTATCTCACTTAGCATGATATTCTCCAATTTCATCCATTTGCCTGCAGGTGTCATAATTTTATTGTTCTTTGTGGCTGAGTAATATTCCATTGTATATATATTCCACAGTTTCTTTATCCATTCATCAATTGAAGGACATCTAGGTTGGTTCCACAATCTGGCTATTGTGAATTGAGCAGCTATGAACATTGATGTGGCTGTACCTCTGAAGTGTGCTGATTTTAAGTCCTTTGGGTATAGGCCTAGGAGTGGGATAGCTGGGTCAAATGGAGGGTCCATTCCAAGTTTTCTAAGGAATCTCCACACTGCTTTCCAGAGTGGCTGCACTAGTTTGCAACCCTACCAGCAATGTATGAATGTACCTTTTTCCCCACATCCTCGCCAACACCTATTGTTGCTTGTATTCTTGATAATTGCCATCCTAAATATGACATTTGCAGGCAAATGGATGAAATTGGAGAATATCATGCTAAGTGAGATAAACCAATCTCAAAAAACCAAAGGGCGAATGATCTCTCTGATAAGAGGATGATGGTACATAACTGGGGGTGGGAGGGAGGCAAGATGGAGGAAGGAGGAACTGTATAGAGGGAAAAAAGGGGTGGGAGGGGTGGGAGGGGTTGGGGGGGAGGAAATAATAACAGAAAAAAAATTAAATGAAGTTATACCATGGTAAAAAAAAAAAAAAAGAAACAGAAAACACTTTAGCAAATTACAAATCAGTATCTTTAAATAAATTTATATATATACATATTATATAGATGTCTATGTGTGTATGTATATATCAATATCTATAGATATCTAATGATATATATATAGAGAGAGACAATGTGTATGTGTCTGTGTATATGCACACACACAAAAGAAAATGGAAATAGAATCATATAAAACATGTGCTTATTCATTAATTCAAGTGAAGTCTAAAAAAAAAATAATAATAATGAATTGCCAGAGTGTTAAAGAAATACTAACATACATTGTGCTTGTAGATGTAAAACTTGCCGAGTTTGGGGTTTTCAAAATTACTTTCTCTGATTCATATTTCATTCTGTACATCACTACTACATTGAACATTTAACCATTATTAAGATTTATGAAGTTCTGGCCTGATTTAAATTCAAACCAGGTAACCAAGGACTCAACAAAAATCTAGATGCAACAAAATAGATATTTATAAAGAGATAAAAGTGAGTCAAAAGAATAATCATAAAATTAATGTAATTGTCTTTTTTACTAACATTGCAAATATTCAGATTTAGTTCTATTTCAAATAAAAAACTTAAAGGAAGGGTTTATTTCTATGAAAAATGTCTTTAGTTAAAATGTAAGTTGTTGTATATATTTACATATAAATTTAGGTATTCTCCATCAGGATGGTCTGTTTAGTTCATTTCATTTAAAACTAATGAACTAATGTCAGTATTCTGACATGATGAAGTCTATTTAGGAAAATCTTGATTGGATAAACCCAACTGGATTCAAATGCAGAGCAATTACCATATAATTACTCTTTTAGACTATATATAATTTTGGTTGTTACCATATAAAGAAGAAGTCTGGATTAATCAATAGAGTTGTTTTCTGAGTGACAAGCCCAGTGATCTTTGTCTCATAGTCACACAGGTAGTAAACATCATCATACATTCTATAATTTAACTAATTTTAGTCATTCTACCTTACTTAAGAAGGTTTTATATACATAGAATATATAATTTGGATATCCATTCAATATGAATATATTCATTCTCAACATTAGAATGGATTAATATATTTTATTTTTTAGGTTTAATTTAGATTTTTATTTTAATTCAGTAAGACTACTATTTTATTACAGAAGCAATAATCCTGTTAGCACCATAAAAACTTCTGAATAAATCTTGAAAGAATACACTCAAGACATGTAACAGAATACAACAGAAATTCTGGAGGTTGAGATGTGGATATCCAGCTTGACGTGACTCCAGCCATCTTCAGTCTGGAATGCCATGATGGCTCCTGAGTAACTCTGGCCACAGCATAATAAAAATAGACAAAACCATTGTAGTAGTATGTGAAGCTTTGCAATTGGACCCTGGCACGGCCAGCTCCAGGAGTGTGCCTGGCATCTTTGATTTTAGCTTGAAATAAACCAAGTGCATTCAAGGTTGGATTAGGTTACTTTTACTTTGACCATTATGTAAGCTGCTTTCTGATCCAAATCATGGGGGTCCACCTGTTTTCTGTGACCCCAGATAAATTTTACTCTGTGCAATCTTAGAAGTGTCTGTCTCTTCTGTCTCCTGGCATCTTGCAGCTAGTACTCATACATTGTGACTAGGTGCATGATGAGGACCCTCTTCCAGGTTATGGATTTCACTCTTCCCACTGCATCCTCTCAAGGCAGAGGGGATTAAGGCATTCTATAGAGCACTAGTCTCAATCATGAGGGCTCAGTCTTCATGGCATAATCACCACCCAGTCCCAACTTCTGATCACCATCACACTGAGGTTTAAAATTTCAACATATGAATCAGGGCAGGGGTGAGGACACAAACACTCTACCATAGCATTCTGTCCCTTCAAAATACTTTCATTCCATCTCAATAGCCCCCAAAGTCTGATCTAGTATCAACTCAAAATTTTAAGTCTAAAGTCTCATCTAAATATCATTTAAATCAGACTTGGGTGAGACTCAATGTACATTTTATCCTGAGGCAAACTGCTCTCTAGCTGTGAATCTGAGAAATTAAACAAATCATGAGCTTTTGTAATATAATGGCTGACCAGACATAGGTCAGACATTCCTATTCTAAAAAGGAAAAACAGAAGAGATGGAAAGGGCTATAGGTCCTGAGCCAAGTTCAAAACCTTAAGGCCCGATAATATTTTTCTTTGACACAATATATAGCCTCCCAGATGCATAGGAGCAGCGAGTGTCCCCAAGGCTCCGTCATCCTGCCCCATGACTGTGCTGGGCATAGCCCACCCTGAATTCTCCTGGGTTGAGTCTTAGTGTCCAAACCCTCCTCGGCTGGGGTCATATGCAGGTAGCTCTACCAATCTGGAGTTACAGGGATGGCCACACTCACACAACTGCACTAGCCTTTGTCCTAGTGGGGACTCTGTAGTGGTCCTGCCCTGAGGGTGGCTGCATCCTTTGACATCTAGGTGGGAGTTTCCATACCCCCACAACTCATTAACTATGCATGTCACAGTAGATGTACCATGCGAGGTTGTCCACACATGCTTTCTGGAGCTGTGGCTCCTGTATCCTGTCCCTCCCAGGAGCCCACTGGGGCTACAAGTGGGGTGGGCAAGGAACACGGTGTTGTGCTATAATTCAGTTAGTGGAGCCTTGAAACTGTTTCATTCCCACAGACCTTGCATTCTGGATTTGTAATGGGAGGGAACATCTCTTCCTCATGACCTCTGAAATGCCCTTGGAGGGGTCTTTCTTTTATTGTCTTAATATATAGCACCAGGATTCTGACAAGATAGCAGATCCACACTAACTTCATCGAGCAGTTGCTCAGTCACATCCTTGTTCTCTTCTACCCTTTCTCATTCCTTTCAATATGGATAAGCAGAGAACTTTACAGATTTTAAACCCTTCTTTTCTTTTGATTAAAATTTCCACCCTTAAATTGCTCCTCTCTTTTCATATTTTACAACAAATATTCAAGTGAAGCAAGACAACACTTTTAACACTTCAACTAGAAATTCCTTCAGGCATCCAGGCATGGTGGTACACACCTGTAATCCCAGCAACTCTGGAGCCCGAGGCAGAATCATCACATGTTCAAAGCTAGCCTCAGCAACTTAGCTAGGCCCTAAGCAACTTAGCAAGACCCTGTCTCAAAATAAAAAATTAAAAAGCTCAGTGATTAAGCATCCCTGGGTTCAATTCCTAGTACCAAAAAATAAAAAAGAAATTTCTTCAGGCAAATAAACTGTTTCATCACTCACAAGTTCTACCTTCCACAAAACACTAGGATATGAACACAAATGATCCAAGTTAGTAACCTCCCCTCTTTCTATTCTGAGCCCTCATCTTAATTGTCTCTTCACAGCAATGTTGGCTTTTTCTAGAATGCATCTCTAAAATCTTCTAGCCTCCACTGTTACCAAGCCGTGAAGCAGCTTCCACATTTTGGAGTATTCGTTGCTACATCCCCCCACTCCATGGACCAATTTTCTGTCCTAGTTTGTTTGGGCTGCTTTAACAAAATACCGTGCATTGAATGACTTATGAACATTAGAAATTGATTTCTTAATGTTTTAAGGGTCTAAAAGTACAAGATCAAGGAGCTGAAGTTTCAGAATCTCAAGAGTCAACATTCTAGTTCACAGATGGTGCCTTCTTGCTGTGTCCTCACATGATGGAAGAATAAATAAACCCCCTGGGATCTTTTATTATGAAATTCCTCCCATTCATAAGGACTCCACCTTCAGGATCTAAGCACCTCTCAGACATCTTAATGCCATCACTTTGGGGATGTTAGAATTTTAACACATGAATCTGGGAGGGACATATACATCCAGAACATAGCTCACAATTTTAATGAAAATACATATTCAGATATCATTTATTGACATCTCACATCCAAGCACTATATCTAGCAAATATAACAGTAGTAGAACCTAGGTCTGACAGAACAGTAAGAATATCAGGTCAGAAGTGTTGTCATAGAAGTGAGTTGCTTGTGAAGAGTTTCTCAACAAACATTATTGAATACTACTATTCAATAATTCATAGTACCCTATGAATTCTGGATAAAAAAAGTAGAATAATATTCAGTTTCTGACTAGAGAGATATTGTAGATTAGAAAATTAAAGAGAGATTAAATGGACATAAGATTCAAGAAGGATTCAGGTATATAACTAAATAATTCCCATCTATTTTTAGATGTGCATCTTTGAATAAGTCATTCACTTTACATAGCTGTATCAGTTATCCATCTGCTAGTGACAGAATTGGATTTAGAGTGATACTCATATCTGAAATAACACTGGCAAAGGGGTATCAACAGGGAAGGAGTATTTCAGGTTGAAGTGATATAAAATGCAATGATAACCTGTGTTATCAATATTGTTCATATGTCAGAGAAGAATTTAGCAAAGGACATTGCCATATTGTTTTTCTCAGAGATTTAGTTATTATTTGGTTATTAAATTCATGGTAGGTTAATCAACCCATAAGAAGTCGATGATCCAAAGAAAGGAAGATGAACAAAAACCTTAAATATATTTAAAGTAATTATGAGAAAAATGTTTAAAACACCTCTGTCCCTTAGCCTTCTTCTAAAGAACACACCCAAGCACATAAGAATGAACCAAATTTACTAGATTTAGTGCTTTTATATTATTGTGTCTACCAGTCATGTCCTTGCCTTACCATTTCTTGTATAGGTCCAGGGCTTATTTAAGTACCCTTAGTTTAACTCTAGCATCAGCTACATTTATTTAATTAAATTAGTTAATCTGTGTTGCAATCATGTAAAGAAAGCATACTATATATCTGAATATATATGTTATTCATAAAGCACAGTGATTATTCATCATTTAAATTGATAATTATGGAATTGGTTTGATAATTCAACTGGGGATAGGAAATATCTTTCCAAGAGGACCATTTCCTTGGGAGTCAGAGGCTTTTGTCTTCTCTGGGGTCAGGAATATTCATCAGAGGCTGAATTTTCTTTAAGAAGATATATGGACATACATATATGAAAGATAATCCAAAAATTACAAAAAGGTAATAATATATCAACCTTTTGTTCTAAATAGAAGCTAACAAAAATATGATTCAAATAATAAAAAGATGGTGGGTTCTATCTGTAATGAAAACCACTGGGAAATTTATATAAGTACAGGGTTTGGATGGAAGATTAAAGAAGAGCACATATGCAATCAGATAATTCAAAAGTTGCCCCCACATAAGCATATATACATATACAAACACACGTGTGGTGGCTTCATATTTGTAATCATTTTTTAAAATTACTTTTTCTATGATGATGATTTTAAATGGAAAGCAACTCAAACAATTTAAGTGTGGTAATGACAAGACACCATTTCACATTTACATCTTTTCAGAAATAAGACTGCCACAGTAATATGCTCATGTGACACGATAAAGATGAATGATGAAGATTAAAATGTGAAAGGAAAGAAACACACTAGGTCTAAAATAGCTCCTAGTGTTCTATTTTAATCATGTCAGTATCTACTGTGACTCTAAAACTTCTCCATTTGGGTAACATTTACATACTGAGTTAGTAAAAAGGTCTTTTAATTAACTCTGAGCATAGTAAAAATGAAAAGAAAAGGAGGAGGAGAGGAGAAGGGAGGGGAAGGAAGAGAGGAAGAAAACAGTCCTCTGAATATATATATTGACATTTTCTTCTTGGTGGTATAAAACATAGACACTAAAATTTAGAGCTGATGGAGACGGACACATTAGGCCAAAGAGGTTCAACTGTATGCAAGACTCTGAACATTGTCAAGAGTCCTTTTCTCATTGTAATTCTTATCTCATGAAGCCATAGGCTTTATAGGCTTTGATGGGTGGAAAAGAACTTGCTAATATAAGACATTCATTTTCCTTAGAGGCAGAAGCAATATGTAAAAGGGAAGTAGGGAAGAGAGAGTTTATTTTTTAAAAGGGCATCATAGGACCCTTTTCCTCTATCGGGATGTATGAATGGTGCTTTCAAGAGACACTTGCTTATTGTCGTTTTGCATCCATATAGATGCAAGGAAAACATATCAATGTCAAGAATAAAACCTAACTGAGAAATGTAGTAGTGCTAGTCAACTACAGAGCAGAGAACAAAACAGGAAGAACAAACCACTCTTCAGTACATAGAGTTAAGACATATACCATATCAAAATATAAATAACATTTTATCTGATCATCCAGTAGCCTAAACTCAAACTGAGCACCCACCCTCTGCTCCTCTTGTGACAGATCTGGAGAATTTAATTCTGGGATCTCCACTCAGGTCTGGGTGGAATATTTACATCTTCAAGTTCTGTTCTCCAAAGGGAGTAAAAGGTTTAAAATCTCATTTTTTGATTCATAGGTAATTGAATAAATCAAGGAACCATGACAAATCAGAATAAACTAAACCAAACGGTAAACTGTGGGGAAGAACCCCACCTTCTCTAGTTGGTTCCCTGGATCTTCAAATAAGACAAGCAACTTTGTAGACTATGATATGTGTTTTCAGGAAAAGATGAGAGTCGCATATGTTTTATTATTTTCTATCTCTCTACCAAGCTGAAGAGCAAACAAAAGATAAATTATGCTTCATGGACTCCAAGTGATTTTTTAGGATTAAAAAATAATCATAGCATACTCATATTTAGTGAAAATATTTATTCTACATAAAAGTGCTTTCTTCGAGTTACAAAAACCCCAGATATGTCACTGTCCACTATTAGTGGACCCAAAATATATATCAATTGATTTATGAGGGGAGAAAAAAAGCGAACTCAACAGATGTTTCTCTCATATCGTAATTTATTTACTATTAACAGGAAAATATTAGTAGAATTAGATAATTCTTACTTTCCCAAAAATCAAATTATTTTTCCTAAATTACTTTCAATTGTTTCAATACCTAAGAGTGTGCATTTCCCAGAGAAAATGTATTCTGTTTTGATGCTAGGTCATCCTCCAATGGTGTTGATATTTAAATCCATTTAAAGAATTTTTTTTCTAAGTCATGAATGTGACTATTTAGAGGTATGACTAATATTAGGTGACTAATCAAATATTCTACAAATTCTACAATACCCTATCCAATCAGTTTAAGTGCCATTCAAGGGAAATATTCATCTCTTTATAAAATGCAGATATTGTCCTCCATGCTCCTGGCATGAACATTCCCCTTCTTCCTTATTTACTAAACTTTCAGGCCAACGTTTTCTGATTTTTATCTCTAAACTCATAAATTTCAGCTGTCTTCCATGGTACAGCTTTTTCAGCACTACCTAATAGCAACAGAGTAAATGTTTGAGTTTATTCGTGAGCAAAATCTTTTTAGACTAAGAAGGAAATAGAGTGCTGATCCTGACATCCCAATTACTTTTCTTCCTAGGAAAAGAGCCTGGGTTTTCCTTGAGGTTTTGATTAGCAAGGCAAGACCTCTCCCATTTCCCTTTCCATTCCAGCTCCCCACTCCAGCTTCCAGGGTAGCAAAAGTAAAATCAGTTAACCCAATGTGTCTCCCAAAGAATGACTGAACTTCCAGGACGTTCATTTTGAGGTCTATTGAAGAGCGAGGTTAACATGAAAAAGTAGCTTAAATTGAGGGCATATTTACATTGAGTTTTGTTTCCACCATTCAAATACTAAATCTGAAGTTTCCTAACTTTTTACATGATCATTTTCATGATACATATTTTTTCTGTTCCTTTGTCTCCAATCCTATATTATTTCTAGGTGACAACATGAAAACAAAGCTAAAAAAAATGTGACTAAAATTTTGCATGATAAGTAAATATGTCCCCTTTTCTCAAATATCACCCCTTAAAAGCCACGAAGAAGCCTCTTTCATGTCAGCTCAGTTACAAGGATTTAGAATCATTTGGAGTAGAAAATTTTAAACATGATCATGATTGATAGATACAGATTTCACCTGCACTTACACTTAAGTAATTATTATACCTGTTCCTTCCCACTCATAATTCAATAGCCAGTTGTTCTCTCCTATATGTATGTGCTGGATATTTTCATGCTCAGGTAAATTCTTTTCCAGGATCTAGATATACGTCTTTGTTTTCTGTATTTTTTCTCATTCTAATGACTCACATATATAAATCTATATATCTAAAAATTCCATTGGTAGTATTATGAATTAAATCTAGTCAGTTTGTCCTTATTGACTTAAAAAAAATAAAAGTATTTGCAAAATGCTTTAAATTCTTATGTAATTAATTTCTGTGAGTCAATTTTCTACAACCCCCATACTGCAAAAACTATCTCCAATACTTAAATAATGATGAAACTAACAATTATTAAAGCTGGGATCTATGTGCCATATATTCAGAAAGGTACTTCATATACATTGCACATCTCAATCATCAGCGACTCATTTGACCAGTGAAGAAAATAAAGTTCAGAATTGTTAAAAAAAAAAAAAAAAAAACTTGCCAAGAACTGGCTTTCTTTCATTCTCATTCATATTCTCTCTGTCTCTTTCTCTCTCTCCCTTTCCTTCTCCCCCTTCCCACTCCCCTTCGCCCTCTCTCCCTTCATCTCCATGCCCTTAGACAGAAACTTGCAAGTTAAGATATTTTCTACCTGTATTGGAATAACCCAACATAATATTTCCTACCGAACTCTTATAAGATTTTCAAAGCTAAAGTATATCAAAATATCTATGTGTAGATACATGGTATTCTGAGAACACACACTTTATTTCATTAATTGTCTCTTCATTTTTAAGAGATAATTTAATTGAAGTCCAGAGTAAACTATTCACTTTCCCAAAATTCATCTGACATGTGAATGACACAGATGGATATTTAAACTATTTTCTTTTGAATTTCTAATACCCTGTATCTTCCCACTGGTGTCAGAACTTTATCCTCACTTACACTCTTTTGTCCATTAGAAGTACACCATCCCTAGGTACGCATTATGACAACAGGGATTCTGGTTATCCACCTAAGCAAATGGTGAAAGTCTACATGTTACGCGGACTCTCCCGTGTTATCGCACTAAGGCAGAGTAGAGTTGGAGATGCTTACACAGGAGCAATACATGCCTATGTGATGTGGGTAACTGGTTTCTTCATGTTTCTGTTTTCCACAAAGAAAATGCCACTATTTCATAGCCTCAGATGAATACTTTCATGCTCTACTTGCTCTCCTATTGACTAGTTACTAATAAACCAAACCAAACAACCAATAATCTCATTTTTAATTTTTGTGACTCTAAAGAAAATAGATGAAGAAAAGGCACCTCATGTTGTAGGAAAGGCAACTGGGGTGTGGAAAGGTAGGGTATGTTTGAGGGCAAAGAGTTACAGGGATCCAGCAAAGAAGCAGCCCAAGTGTGATGGGAATTGGAGCAGCTCCCAAGGTAGACCTTTAAACAGAATTTCTCATTTAAAGTTATCAGGCAATTTAAATTTAGCTTATCTGATAAGTCTCTTTAATCCCTTGTGTATGTCTGTAAATTTGCAAAATCCTTGTCCTTGAAAAATATGGTTCAATGTTAAAGTCTTATAGGGAAAGGCTACACCAAGACTGATACTTGCATTTCAAATTTCAGATTTGGAGGTTAGTACTGCCTGGCAAAATAACAATAGGCAATCATCCAGACAATAAAATAAAGTCAGATAAAAAAATCTCATTTTAGTAGAAAATAATATGGAAAAGTCACCTAAAAATACAAAATAATAGTAAACATCATCAACAAAGCCTAAAAAGAATTTCTAATGGGAGGCCTTTGAGGCCTTGAGTACTGGTGAATATGTCATCAATGAAATGGCTAGAACTAAGGAAAATTTTAAACACACACATGAGTACACAGAAAAGCCACACAGGCTAGAATCTTCCAGGAATAGATATAAAATTATCTGTTCAGGAATGTTGAGGGTACCAGATACTTTTTACTAAAGTGTAATTTAAAAGCATACTTTCTCTAGAGAGAACAAGAAAATAATGTTCATTTTAGCCAATCTTGTATACTGTTCTTGAGCCATTTAATAAATGTGCAAATGAATATATATTTTATTTATACATTTTGACACAATATTAGACTTCAAAAAAATTGCAAAAGAATACAGAATTCCCAGTGGTCCTCCACCCAGCTTCTCCTTATGCCAATGTATAACATGGTTACAGATCATTTACCAAAACTAAGACTGAATATTTTACAACATTGAATGAACAAAAACACAGATTTTTTTTTTTGAACGTCATGCCCCTTTTCTATGCTAGAATCCATTTTGGGATCCCATACTGGATTAGTTTTCAGGTCTCCTTTATCTTCTACAGTCTGTGATGATTGTCTCTCCTAACCTTGGTATGTTCCAGGAGTACTGGTCATTTACTTATGAATATCTCTTAATTGCTTTGTCTGATGTTTTCTTGTATCTTGATTTAAGGTCCTGTTTCACTGAGAAGAATGGCACAGACCATGAGGGGCCTCTCAGTACATGATCCATATGTGCATCATATTAATGACATATTAATGGCAATGTTAACCTGAATCACTTAGTGAAGGTGGTGTTTGTCAGGATTCTCTATCATAAGCTTTTATTTTCTTCATGTAATTCATAATTGTGTCAATTTTCTATTGCTGTCATAATAGATCACCACGAATTTAGCTTAAAATAGTACATTAGTTATCTTGCAGTGCTATATTTTTAGACACAGGTCTGACTGGGATAAAATCAGGGTACAGCAGGACTGAGTTCCTTTCTGCAGGCTCAGGGAGAATCTCTATCTTGAAGGTCAAAAACCACAGGTCATGCTCTTCTCACACTGCATAGCTCTGACCTCCCCTTCATTGTGATTAAAGGGTACCCACTCAGATAATCTAGGATGATCTCCTAGTTTTCAGGTCAGTCAACTAGCAAGATTAGCAATTTCAAATACATTCCCAACCTTAATTTTTCTTTTCCATGTATGTAACACATTCACATATAGGTTTTGAAGACTACAACAGGGTATCTTTGGCAGGACATTATTCTATCTGTTCCACAGTGTTTGTAGATAGATATTGCTTCTGTCCACTATGTTTTTCCTCACTAATTGGACTTCTTTCAGGGATTTTGTTTGTGGTATTTATTATAGTGGTGAGCTAATGATTTTTTTTTTTTTTTTTACTTCTTTCATTTCCTGAACATTTAACTAACTGAAATAATGAAGAAATAATTTTTATTTCTACCCCATTTATTGATTTATTCAATGTTATTTATATATGTACAAAATCATGGATATGTTTTATTAATTGGGTTACAGATAAATAGTATCATTATTTATTTTGTTGATCAAGTTATTCAAAATTTGATCTCATGGGAATATCTTTCAGTTTGGACCCTGTGCCTTTATATATGTTTCCAATTTTTTTAAAGCCCTATTTTTTTTCTTTTGTGTACTTTCTTAATTTTGGGTACAAGATAGTCCTTTTAATAGAATTACAGTGACCCTCTAAACTATGAAATATGCCGAATATGAAAATTCTCACTAAATACTCAGATAATGTAGTTTTAAAATAGAAAACAATTTTCTAGAAAGTAGATTAACATTTTAGAGAAAACGTAATTCTTTTACAAAATCCATATAAACATATGCAGACACATATAATGAATAGCTCAGTTGTCAAACAACAGAAGCTGACAAAACTACACGATTTAATACACATAGCCTTTAAAGTATGATGGAAATCCACATGTGCAGAGGAGGAAAGATATACGTAATACAAGTCTTGGTGAGTAATAGCAAGCTTTGGAATTCTCTACATATTGTGAGTTAATTTTTTAACCCCATGAAAAATTTCTAAAAAAAAAATATACCAAAATAATAATAGTAAGCTATGGCTGGTGAATATGAGGTGATTCTTAAAATTATGTGACCATTTAAAAGCAAATATTACTGACTTAAACTGTCTATATTGATAGTATCCAAATAAATCTGCTCAGTCTAAACATACATAAAGTTCTCATAAATTTTTACAAGTCATAATTGTCAATGTAACAAGGTGGCATAAAAAGCCTTTACTGTTTTGGGGTAATTTTGAAAATTGCTTGTGTCCTCTATAGGCAGAAGAAAAAACAACAAAAAAAAAAAAACCCAATAACCCTGCCCATCTCTTTGGTAATACAGACAAGGAATTAAGAAAAATGGTGTGATTTTTGGCTATGGGCATGGTAAATAAAAAAGGGAAGGATTCCAACAATTTTCAGCTCTTAGGGTATGCAGATACTACATTTTCAACACCACACTAGTCTCCCTTTAACAATGGTTTTGCTTTCTGCAATTTCAGTTATCTGAAGTCAACTGTGGTTGAAAAATATGTACTGGAAAGTTCTAGAAATCAACCATTCCTTAGTGAACTGTGCATTCTTTTGAATAGTGTGATGAAATCCCATGTCATTATGCACCATCCCACCTGGGATGTGAATCATCCCTCTGTCCTGTGTATTCGCACTGATTTGCTACCTGCCCTTTAGTCCATTAGTACCCTGGCGGCCATCAAAGTGACTGCTGCGGTAACTAAGGAACACTGCTAGTGTTCAAGGAATTCGGCTGCTGTGTCTCAGGGTGACAATGCCTACATCATTCTATCTCACTTAATCATTTCACATTTGTATCATCTCACATTGTCACAATAGGATTTGGAGTAAGTATATATTAAGAAAGACCACATTCACATAACTTTCACATAACTTTTAATGATATTGTGATATTTGTTCTATTATTGTTTCTATCTTCTTTTATTGCGCCTAATTTATGAACAAAATTCATCATAGTTATGTATTTAAAGAAAAATAGCAGTACATGTAGGTTTAATACCATCCATGGTTTTAGACATTCACTGAGGGTTTGGAAACATATCAAAACTGGGGAACTACTGTATTCTAAATATTCCTAATACCTACTAATTTGATTAAGGTTATTAATAAAAAAAAAAAGAAATCTCTATACCAAGCCCTCCCTTTTTATTATTAGAATATAAATACAAGCATATAACCACCACTACCCTCTGCAGTTTTTGCCACATTTTCAGTAGAAGCAAAAGTTAACTGCAAGTGAGTAATCATCACTAAGCTAGGTGGTGGGAGCCAAGAGACAGGTCAGAAAAGCAGAGACATTTTTCTTTTTCCTGGGACTTAATGTGACGCCAGATACTTCCTCAAGTGGTGCATTTGTTTCAATTGTCTAGCAATTCTTTCTCTCTCAGAAAGTGCCAATGAGCAGTGAGTTAGGGCAAGCTTTACCCCATTCTGCTAAACATTTGATTCAGTGCAGATTGTGTGAGAGATGGGCTTCTCATTATTAAGAGATCTATCGTTTGAACATGCCAAGATTAAAATTTATCATGCAGTTAGTCTAGATCTATGGATTAGCTGCAACCTAAGAAAGAAATAAACTAGTACTAAACTTGTAAGAATGATAAATTATTCCTTGATTTCACTGCAGCACATTTATTGATCTGGCCAGATTATTCTTTCTTTCTTTCTTTCTTTTTTTTTTTTTTTTTTGAAATAGCTATTTTAATTTGATGAACAGCTCACAGGGAAATTTTCCTAGGGATATATTTCACTAAAAAAAATGCATCATTATATAGTCTGTGTCCCTTAAAACAAAATATAGAATTGGAAAACAGTAAAAGTTTAAAAAGCACTTTTTATCTCAATTTGTTATATACGTTACTTATGAGTAAGGATAATTAATCTGGAGAATACAGTATCAGTATCATTCAGTCATTCTCTTATTTGAAAAAATCAAGGTGCAATTCTAAGTTTTTTAGTTATTTTGCCGAAATTCTTTATATAGACTGTTTTCAATATTTCAATTAGGTATTATATTTTTACATTAAAAGTAATACAGGGGGCTAGAGTGCTTGCCTAGCATGTGCAATGCACTGGGATCAATTCTCAGTACCATATATAAATAAATAAAATAAAGGTCCATTGACAACTCTGTCTATCTATCTATCTATCTATCGATCGATCTATCTATCTATATATATATAAATAAAAGTAATATAGGACTATTCATTCTCACCACAAAATAAGGAAACCCCAATTAGCCTAAAAGACTAAATTCAAAATCAAGTTTATATTTGATTCCGACTATTTAGATCATGCTTCTATTTCAACATGAAAAATGCCACCATGTAAAACCATAAATTCCAAGCTTGAGTTCAAAACTCTCACATCCAAGTTTTGTATTCTAATATCTAATTATCATCAGTTATATTCAAATAATAAACCCTACTGGAACAACCTACTCTACATGGAGCTTTTACTATGGACAGAGAACTCTCCCTTGCTTTCTTTCTCTCTCCCACTTTGAGATAAATCTCTCTCTCTCTCTCTCTCTCTCTCTCTCTCTCTCTCTCTTTCTCTCCACACACACACACACACACACACACACACACACACACACGCATGCATAACTTTTAAAGAAAAATAAAACTGGCAAATCTCTACCAAAACTGACAATGAAGAAAACAGTAAAAAATAGTATCTATACATAAAACATATAGTTTCTACATATAAAATATGTATTTGTTTTAAAGTGATTGTAAATGGTAGTACATTTGTAACATTTATGTTCATGTATTTATTGCTGTAGGATATAGAAATGTATAGCTATATATCTGTCTGTATATCTATCTTTAAATATGTGTGTACATACAAAGGGGGTTGGGACAGGAGATTGATTGATTTAGTTTTCAGTTCTTTCAAAGAAAATCACAGTCATTCTTAGATATGACTCACATAATTGCTTTGCATCTTCTGGAATTCTCCTTCATTTCATTTACCTTATATTCGAGTTCTGCGGACCTTTTTCCTGGCATTCTTCCCTCACAGCATTCTGCTCTAGGATAGTCTTGCACTCTCGGATAGTCTTGCTCTTTTTATAAAGCATTCATTACCATCTGCATTTCTGTACTGTGAATTGTCAAATGCTCATAATTCACTTTAGGTGCATCTTTATATATCAATTTTTGTGGACTGCCTTTTTCATGTTTATGCTTAATGCCAATTTCATTTATTAATCAAAATTTGGTATATTATTCATTCATTATAAGACTTTTTATTGAATTCCTCAGTATCTCAGGCAACATTCTTGGAACTAAGGATAAATTAGTGAACAAGTAAAAAACAAGATTTACATTACAGTGGAAAAGATGGAGTGAAAACAAGTAATTTTATGTAATGATAAGTTCTCAGAAGCAAATAAAATAATGTGATAGGATATTGTGGTGAGGGAAGATGCAAGAGAAAAGGAAACCACATTAGATATCCTGTGGATTGCAAAGGAGGCCTGGATGATAATGATAAGAAAGAGCATTCAGAGGACAAGGCAAGTGCAAAGTCACTGGGGTAGGAGAGAAAAGGACAGTTGTGTCCAGAGCATAGAGAGTGCATGGGAAAATTGGATTGAAGACAGACAGGAGGACTGGGCAAGTATTCCAAAGTATCCTGTTAAGTAGTTTGGATTTGATTGTTAAAAATACTGAAAAATAAGTTTAAGTAATACAGTATCATGATCTCAGATAAATTTGGAAAAGACTAGTACTATGATAAACAGGAGACTATTGCAGTAGTCTAGAAGATAATGCAAAGATGTATAATGGTTCAGAATATATTTGGAAGTTGGACCATTAAGACATGCTGATGAATTGATCAGCAATTATAAATTAAGAATCAAAGCTAATTTCTTTTCTTACTGAGCTACTGAGTAGATGCTAGTGATCAGAGTATGAAATTTATATCTGTGTCCTTAGCAAGGGTGCTTTCTCCAGTCATCTTGCAGATGATCTGTCTGCTATCATCTTTGTTCCTTATGCTGAATTAAAGAAAGTACATACTAAATTGAGTTGGTAGAATATTTTTACTAAGTATTCGACATTTTTAAATACCTAAATAAAAGAAAATTTCTTCATGAGAAATAAAAAGAAGGGGTGTCAAACTATTATTTGACTGAAGCATGATTACAAATCCAGCTCCAATCTACTCTTTCTTTTTTTATTTACTTTTTAATTTTTTACAGGCTGCATTTTGATTCATTGTATACAAACAAGGTACATCATTTTGTTTCTATGGTTATGCATGATGTAGATTCATACCATTCATGTAATCATACATGTACATAGGATAATGATGTCTGTCTCATTCTACCATTTTTCATACCCCCCTCCCTCTCATTTCCTTCTACATAATCTAAGTTTCCCCATTCTTCTCTACTCTTAACACAGGAAATCAAAAGCTGTTTTAGAATATGTAGAAGGAAATGAGAGAGAGGGGCGTATGAAAAATGGTGGAATGAGACAGACATCATTACCCTATTTACATGTATGATTGCACGAATGGTATGAATCTACATTGTACAACCATAAAAACGAAATGATATACCCCATTTGTGTACAATGAATCAAAATGCAGTCTGTAAAAATTAAAAGATAAATAAAAAAGTTGTTTCTTTGTATGCATAGAAGATCCTATATCAAGTAAACACTTGGAACAATATCCTTCACTGCAGTTTAAAACCTCCTGAATCATGGCGACCTATTTATTCAAATGATAACAGCATTCAAAATGCCCACGTGTAACACTATCTAAATTCAAGTCCTGGTGCTACCTTTCTACTGGTTTGATCTGGGTCATGTTAATTTATTTGGTTTTAGGTTCAACAACTATAAAATGCATTAAGAATGAAGGAGTATATAGGGTGTAGGGTGTAGAATTTTACGTACATTAAGAATTTATCAATTATTTACAGCTGTTATTGTTTTATGTCATTATTTATTTTGATTTGACAGGATTAGCCCTATTGTAATAACATATGATCAGATAGGTGATTTTCTCTTTTCCATATATGTGTATGTGTACATATCATATATATTCCATACATTTAATATATATTTTATATGTATACACATATATATATGTGCATGCACACTAGTTCCTAGTTAGAATATAAAATCATTAAACAATTAATTGGAGGTTATAACTATCATTATAGGTAAAGACGATTCAGTATTATTTGACTCCATATGTTTTAATCATGTAGTTTATGTGGGAAAAATAATCTCATATAAAATTTTCAAATTTATTTTAAAAATTAAAAGCACTTATGTGTTTAAAATATTCCCTGAAATGTTATTTTTTCTCTGCATAATAAAAGATTTCTGGACTAATAATAGTATTCTATTAGAAAAATAAATTATACTTTGTTACAAATTTTTTGAAATTCATGGTTAAAATAAACTAATTATAAACTACAGAGAATAAGTAATTGAAAAGTTGAGATTTGTCTATATTCCATTAATCTTGAATATTAATTCATAATATACTTCATTAAACTAAAAGCTCTGAAAAGTCCTGCAGTAAAGGAACCTCTTTAAATTCACCTAATGCAGCTTTTCCTTACATATTTGTCTATATATAAAGGCTTCTGTCTTTCAAAGTCCCCCTTTTTTTTTTTTTTTTTTTTTTTTTTTTTTTTTTTTTTTGCGGTGCTGGGGATCAAACCCAGGGCCCTGCTCTTTTAAGGCAAGCACTTTACCAACTGAGCTATCTCCCCAGCCCTCAAAGTCCCTTATTAACATCTGAGGCATAACTACTTCAAGGAATGAAGTTTAGAGACAACACGTATGTAGCACATTTGCTTACATCAATTTGACAATCCAATGAAGATTAACATAAGTTACCTATTTTTTGAAAAGACTGTCCATGAGGTCCAAGCACTCTAGATGATTAAGTCAATCTATGGATGTTTGTGCATGTGTCTGTTTTTTAAAGTTTTTATAGGATAATTGGTTTGTTATTGGGTTTCTTTTTAGCTCATGGTTTTGTGGTTAAAAAATTTATGAAAAGTCTAGAAACAAGATACATGTGTATTTCATGTTCAGTTATCAGATATTAGTGAATTAATATCCTTTTTTGATGATTATCGAAATATCATACCTATGTATTAGGTTGTAGCTCTGCTCAAATTTTGTCCAGCAGTTGAAATGTCTCATATTATATCATCTCATATATGTATTTGCCACATTAAGATTAATAAGCCCTGAGATAAGAATCTATATATTCAAGTTATTTTGTGTGTAATTTTTTGCTCCTATTTTATCTTATTCACTTGTACAGCATTTTTTCCATGGTGTATTTAGTTGAAAACAATGTTAAAATAATCATAGTATCTCAGTCTACTAATACATTTCTATTTTCATTTACATGAACAAATGCTTTATGAACTACCTGATATTTTTGTAGTCCTTTGTGGTGGGGGAGGGAGAGACATAAACAATCAAAAAACAAAATGATGATTTCAAGTACAAAACTTGAGAGAAAAAAAAGTTTGTGTGAATCCTTTCAAAATTACCCTCTCCAACTTGATATCATTAGTGTATGCAACATAGTTTAACTACAAAACTCTCTAAACAATGGATTTTTTTTTTTAAGAAAACATTTTGGAAGTTTAAGTTTGCAGCAATCATCTTTATTTTACTCTGTTGGATAACCTAGGTAAAAGCAGATGTGAGGTGTGAAGGTTATTTAAGAATATTTTAGAGATTGGATGCAGGTTGGGACCTGAACACTAATGATATAGCTTCATTCACTCTTTCTATACTTATCAAATACTTGGTATCAGCCAGGAGTTGTGCCAACTACTGGGATCCAGAATGAAGAGGCATGACTTTGTCTCCATGCTCTCAGAGAGCTGCCCTCGTGGTCACAAGAGAAAGGCATGCTTTGAGGCAGCAATTATAATTGCCTTTTCAAAAGAGAAAGGGCAGGGTATACACAGAGCAGAGGAAGTTTGAGGGGGAAAAAGTGTTTGAGAGGAAACATTAATGTAGGTAACTATAAAATGGTCATAACTACAATAAATAACTTTTTATTGAAAGCACTTTGGTAATATTAGATACAGAAACCTTAGAATCAGCAGTTATCCTTCTGGGAAGCAGAGGCAGCTCTCCATTCTACCTGATTTTTTTGCATAGACTGTCTTCTCAAAGCACTAAGTATTGAATGGAGAAAAGAAGTAACCTCCAAAGATAGAATTCTTTGGAGAAACTACTGTTTGATGCACCAGACTAAATATATAGAAAAATAGAGAAGACAAGAGAACTAAAATGATTTAAGATCACTTTAAAAAATATTTAGACCCTTTAAGATAATTAAGATGACTAATGCCAGTTTTGAAGTAAGTAGCTGATATCTTAATGGAAAGGTTCCCTGAAGATTTATAAAACCTAAATTCAGACTGTGGAGACAGTTGGAAAACTATTCACTGAGGAAAAGAAGAAATTCTGGATTCAGGATGTCAGGGAATTGAAGTGCTATGGGACGGAAGCTGCCATTTACATTGTTATTCCATGAAAATGGAATAAGGCTGTAGACTTGAATTGTAAGCACACTGAGAAAAATGAAATCATCTCTTTGTTATTCAAAGCAGACAGAACTTTCTCTGCTATTTAAGTATCTCATCTAGTGGTGCAGGAAGCTAATGCATGTGCTAATTCAGGAATTTGTTGAAGTTTCAGAGAACAGAGGCTAAGATAGGGTCAGTGAAACAATCATCAGTCATTGCTAAGCCTTGGCATGTGTTTGAAAATTCAATCATGGTGGACATAGTCTGAAAGTGGCATATTTATTCATGTAATATCCTCAAATTATTTCAGAACCATTGCTTAATAAAGGGAATTTGAGGTAAACATTTCTCTTAAAAAAACTGGTATCTGAAAAGGATTCATGATATAAATCAGTTCATTTGATTGCAAAAAGCAAGATTTTTGTTATAAGACTAAATGTTAAGACTCAATGTGTTAGGAAATAATTAAGAATAACCTATCAATTACTAAAGAAGTATCCTTTGTTATGACTGTTTTTCTGAGCTACTTTCAATTTTGACCAGAATTCAGCTGTCACAATAGTATTCAGATACAGAGTCTTGAAAGCGTTAAACACTGTCCAATAACTTGTTGGGTATCACAATTTTATGCTGCTAAGACTATCAATGTTGACCTTTCAACTATTTTAAGAACAGACTGCAGATACTATATCTCATAGAACTGGATGAGTTTGTCTTTTGAGTTTATCTTATCAAGTGACTTTTCTATTGGAAATGTCACATATGATTTATATTTTGGTCAAATGTTTTTTAATAATTCCAGACTATTTCTACAAGGTCAAAGAAAGTAGAGTCTCATGGTTGGTATGGATGTAGAACTAATCTGAAATTTTATATTGATTGCTTAAACCAAAGTATTTCACAGATAATGATAGGATACCCTAATGATGACTGGGATGATCAGGACATCACAGAGATATACAAGGAATGTAAAATAGCTTGTGTTGAGTTGGCTAATTCTAGCCCCTTTATAGTTCTCTCTAGTTCAAGTTCAAATTGACATTTTAGCATGGCATGGCCTTGGTAAGGTTACTCAAGACCCCATTATTTCACGATGGGGGGGTTTGTAATGCTTTACTTAAAATGAATACCTCAATATACAATTGTACTTTATGTGGGTGATACAATCAGTACTATACTTAGCTGTAGAGGAAGTTTCACTCACAAGGAAGAGCAGCTAACTGTACCTTCCTAAAATGATCAGATTCTCTTGATTTTTAGCTAATCCAATATTTTCTATTTGTTCTACTAGGTATTTCTTAAATGCATTTCTGCATTGCATTTTTGACTCCTATCCATTTTCTTCAGATTTTTCAACATATTGTGAATGGGGAATTGTGCACATTTTTGCCCACACACATATCAATAAGGGTTTGGTTTCTATAGTGGGAACCAGAGCAGTAAGTCAGCACAAAGTAGAAACTGGCATTCTTAAGCATCAGGAGTTTTCACTCACGGTACCCATTACCCCCAATTTAACAACCTGGCTTAGCCTTGTCTCTGACTTATGTGGTGTGGCTATCATTACATTCATAATAATATTTAACTTATCTTCTAAAATCCCCCAAGTCACCATAAATTGCAATTTTCATTCATAGTAATGACTTGCAGATATTAAGGGCTTATTGGAGAATATCCAGTCCTGCCAAACCTCTCTTGTACTGAGGAGCATATGGCATTATGTTCATGCCAAATACGTGGTGCTGGATGATTCCATTCCCTCACAACCAGGTTACTGAAAAGAGCTCCTTCTTGGACTTTATGCATTTGGGCTCACCTTTGTCAACTTCATTCCTTCATGAATTTGCCAAAATGTAGTCCATCAATCAGTGTTTACATCACTCAGTTTCTTCCTAGAAAACCTACAGTGTTCTCAGCTGACCTATCCAAAACCTTTAAACTTTTTCTAGGGTTGTTTTCCTCCCCCTCGTTTCTTACAGCTGGTCACTCCTAGTTAGAGAGCCCATCTTCATTACCAAAGGCCTCTTCAGGCTGGACAGGTGCATTCCACATACCTTCTACTTCAGTAATTACATGCATAGTTTATGATTTTCTACATAGTAGGGTGTTTCAAGGAAAATTTACCCATGAGTTCTGATTTTCCCAGAATTTTCATTTCTGTACTTGAGAGTTAGTTCCCCTCCTCATAAAAATAAATAGTAGCAAATAAGAAATTCAGGATTCAAGGAATGGCTTAAGATTTTAGTTCCAGAAGAATACTTCTAACATTTTGGGGGAGGGGTGTTAAAATAGATTAAATGTTAAGTTACATATGTTTCATGCTTGTGTATAAACTGATTTACATACATATTACATGTATTCTGTTTCTAGAATTATGGACAAGCAAGAATGGTGGCACTTTCCTTTTAACATCTTTAGAGGGGACCCCAGCTGAAGTTCATAGGTAGAATTGAGAGGAGAAAAACAGGAAAATGCAGAGCACCACACTCTCTGGGTCAACCCAGTACATTTTTCTGTAATATCCCAAGTTTCAAAAGAAAGCATAGAAAACATCCTTTAGCCTGTTTATTTCTTGAGGAAGCATTAGCTCAGGGTCTGAGCTTTTGATCTACACTTGCTATACCTGCAGCTGCTGGAAGGAGATCAGAATTGACTCCAGTTCTCACATGTTCCTCTGGGTGTTCATCATATACCAACTGAGACATTTCTCACTCTGTTTCCACTAGCATATAAATCTGCCTCAAGAGTAGACATGATAATCATTTTT
Organism: Sciurus vulgaris; assembly: GCF_902686455.1. Lineage (NCBI taxonomy): Eukaryota > Metazoa > Chordata > Mammalia > Rodentia > Sciuridae > Sciurus > Sciurus vulgaris. The sequence continues at coordinate 54,512,567 of NC_136462.1, read as the reverse complement.
CTATCTTAACCTAAAATCAAAAACCCTTGTTCTTTTATTTTTGGTAAATTTCTCTAAACTTAGCACTATGAGAAATGACCTCAGATTAACTCCTTTCCATTCTGAATAAGTTGGATAAGAAAATGATTTATGTATATAGGGATAATGGCTGACTAGATGAAGTAAGCATTGAATTTGAAAGCTTTGATATTTAACCTCTTTGTGCCTCAAATAACTCAAATGGAGAATGAGTTCCTACTGTACATGACTGAGAGGTTAAACGTGATAATGCACCTAACCTTAGCCTGCTCCAGAAATCTCAGCAAGTTTTAGTTTTTATTTGTCTCCTATTTCATATCTTTGACATGTTTTCAATTGTTCCAACCATCTATATATAGTATATTTTGCCACTCTAGAAAGATTGCAAGTTGCTAGAAGACAATATCTATGCCTATGTTTCTTTAATGTCTATAATATTTCCTCATGCCTATTACTCAAATCCACCCAGTTTGTAAATAAAATGGGTGACCAAATTTCAAAGGAGTAGGGGGTGGAGTAGAGGCAACAAATGACAGGAAGTGACTGTGAAACAACTTAGCTTTCAAATGTGATCCAGGAACTGGGGCCATCTCCTAATTTAAGAATATGATCAGAATTTCTTCTGCAGCTGATCTTTTAAATTAAACAAACAAGCACAGCTGGAAAAACACATGCAAATTTTGGTATTTCAGTCCAGCAATATGCAAGCATATCCACAGTAAGGGTAATTTGCTGAAGAAGCCTCATTAATGAGCTCTAGCACCAGTTTATTCTGAGCAGTCATGCTATACTCTAATAGAGAAGCATTTTTCTGAGTACTACATAAGGTCATGTCTTAGGTGCAGTATCTTTCCCTTTAAAGTATTGACTATTCAGTCAGGAACCTTTTCCCATTTATAAGTGACTTGTCAAATACACACAAAACCATGTAATTCTCTGCACCCCATTCTGAAGTTTCTCTAGAACTCATCATTCAACAGCCTGATTCAGAAACACCAGTGGATGGATAGGGAACAACCTATCCATTTCAGAATTGTACTGTCATTAGCTGTCTGTGCATTGATTTAACTTCCTTCTACATTTGCAAACTTTAAGTCTAAAAATAGGATAATCTAAAGGGGAAACAATTTTAGCTCATCTTCAACACAAGAGGGAAAGAAGGGAAGCAGTGGGAATATAGCCAACATCATATCAGAAGTTACTGACTCCAGAAAGGAGAGGCACGACCCCACGACCCTGAATTATCATCCAATGTAACTTGATAGGCAACACTGTGTTCCAACCTTGCAGCCCAACACAGTATATTTTTCAAGAGATTTCAAATATTCCTGATCAGACTCTAAACAGCTCCCACTTTTTATATAAGTAAACCAGAATGGCTACTTCCCTCGCCTAGCTCCACGATGCCATTTTAATGAGACAGTAGCCAGAAATATGCTGCTGCTCTATCGCTGCAGCTGTAACTCCCAAGCTGGAAAGAGGAAATGTCAGCAATGCAAAAAGCAAAAGAAAAACCAGACCAATTGGTGCTGCTAATGCCTGATTCATTAGCATGGGCCAGGGTTTATTTTCCAGTGCAGAAAGAAGCTGGCACAAATGCTTGGCAATGTGCTCCAAGCTCTATCAGGGAAAGGAATTGATCATTTAGATAAGGAAAAAAAAAAAGTCTTTCGCTGCCTCACTGTGTCTCTTTATGTGTGGTGCTACTGTACTGCTTTAGGAACAAGCATAGTGTCTATTTTTAGGGCAAATGTGCCTACTCTATCTTCGCCAACGAAATCTTTCTACATGACTAATTTGCAAGTTGAATTATCTTGGTAAATAGGCTGACTCACTAGCAAATAATCTGCAGAATTTAACTATGCATTAGGCTTCTCTAGTGAATTAGGTCCTTTTGTCTTGCTCAGGAGGCTGAAATAAACTGCAGTAGTGCTCTGTTTAATAAAGACAAAAAAAAAAAAAAAAAAAGGAAAAAAAGTTATTCCATGGGTAGGAAGAGTCTTTAGAGGAATTTGATATGATGGAGATATATATATACATATACATATATATATATTATATTGAGAGACAGAGTAATGAATTCAGTTAAGCAAAGAAATGAACGGCAGATTAGATCTATATGTACATAGCTCATGTGTGTATATACATATGTAATATACATCTTGTACATATAAACATAGTATTTGCATATGTATAGCCTATGCATATTAATGGATAATTTATTCTTATGTAATCATTTTTCACAAAACATGCATAGCAATCCATATCCAGCACCTCATAGTAATTCAAGAACCATTTGTAGAATGAGCTGAAATGTTGGGTTAACTTTTCTTGCTGCTGCCCCCTGCTTTCTCTATGCCTGTGCCTATCAGCTACAGAAAGACACATCTATACCTCACAGATATAGAAAATCACTTTCTCAGCATTTTTGTTTTCAGGTGGTTTAAAAAGAATACTAAATAATTTATACCCATGAGGATAATAACCGGCCTTTTATAAAAGATATAACTTGTCTAAAGATCATTGTTTAAACATGACAGGCACTACAATTTTATGCACTTGACCTAAGAATGGGCTAGGACAGTGGTACCCCAAGGGAGTGTGAGTGTGTGTGTGTACCTGCATGCATACATGGGGGGGGGGGGTTGGTATATGTCATCAGAGTCGGGTGTTCAGAATTATGGTGTGTAATAATAAAAAACACTGTCTTTTAGCCAATGTCATTGTATCTGGCTTGTAAATTCTCTACAGACAATGCACCTGTGTACTGCCTGCACCTGGGAGCACTGTTCCTGTCACCTCCCCTGCTGGGTCCAAGATTCTCCCAGAAACCTGCAGGAGCACAGCAGCCTTCTTACAGGCAAAACTACTGCTGTGCCCATACCTTAAGGATATTTTCACAGTCACCTGTCCTGGCTCCAGAGTGCTATCACTCCTAGCGTTTCACACCTGTAGCTCTCTGGAGGTGAGCTGCCTTCCAACAGCTGGAGTCTGCTTTGCTTGTACATAAGAAGAAATGTACCCTTGGGGCAGACTCCAACAGGACCTTCAAATATCATGCCCATGATCTGACATCTCTGAAGTGTGAACCTTCACCATCACCAGAGTCACCCTGAGGGACTGAGTCCATAGGGTTTTGTTTCTATCACATATTTACTTGCTGTCCTTCCTTTTCTGTGTCATTTTCTCACTCCTTGAAACACTTTCTAATAAAATAATTTTCTCATGAAACCTTGCCCCAAGGTCTGTTTTTGAGGAGAGGGAGGGCAACCTAGCCACTGGTGATTGTTAAACCTGGCAGAAACTGGGCAATTTTGGGCTCTCTTCCAGAGAAGAGGGAAAGGATAGACTCTTCTGGCTGGTAAATCTGGTGGAAACCATGAAAAAAATAAAAGAAAAGCTAATATAAATCCTATTGTTACTCAGTATGGCGCTACCCTTTTTGTAGACTTCTAGAGATTCCCTGTGAAGTGTCCAAAAATAAAAAATAAAAATAAAAACACTGTCCTTTCTCTCTGGGGGTGCTCCATTAGATGTGTTTAGATCACAGGAAGGTGATCTCTGGACTCCAAGTTATCACTTTTACGTACAATTTTCACTTCTCCAATCTGGGTCCCTTACACCTTCCAAAGGTAGAAAGGAATTTGGAGGTACACCTAGTAACTACATAAATGGCAAGCTCTGATTCCATTTGGGGACTTCATGTACGCAATCCAACAAATTCTCTACCTTCTGCTGTATTATAGTACAGAAGGATGACAGGCATGTGCCCAGCAACTATAAAGCAAGGATGAAAATATATACCTCAGAGAATGATAAATGAAAGTTTATAGGAGTAGAAAGGTGAACTCTGACTGAGTGGTCAGGAAACACAGCACAGCCAAAATGCCTCTTGATGAGATGATCTTTTCATCTGAGAGATTTGGTCAAGCAAAGTCAAGGCAGAAGGTGTCCAGATTGAGAACAGATTGTAATGTCCAGAGACGGGGGTGATGGGTGAGGGAAGGTAAATGCAGACAGTAGAGATGGAATGGGCTGCCCAGGCTGAGCATTAAACAAGATTAGCCGGGGCAGGAGGAGTTCTGAACTTTCAGGAATGCAATAAAGGCCCCCAGGCTAAAATTCATTGTGACTGAAATTCTACTCACCTGAGGTGGTTAAAAACAAATTTGTAAAGAAGTACACTTTTAGCATAGCTGCTGTTTTTATCATAGAATGAATGATTTCTGAAACATTTTGATTCACAGCTGGCTTTGATACAGGAAAGGTGAATAAGATGGTAGGTCAAGTTACTACCGCCACAGGCAGGGTGAGGAAGTGAATAAAGAATAGAGAATCTAAGCTTCGCTCACTTAAAACGTTCAAAGTTTCACTGGGTGCTGTGGTGCATGCCTGTAATTCCAGCAGCTTGGGAGGCTGAGGCAGGAGAATCCCAAGATCAAAGCCAGCCTCAGTGATTTAGCAAGGTGCGAAGCAACTTAGTGAGATCCTGTCTTACAAAAAAAGAAAAAAAGAAAAGAAAAGAAAGAAATACAAATAGGGCTGAGGACAGCAGGACCCGCTCAGTGATAAAGCATCCCCAGGTTCAATCCCCAGTACCAACAAAATAAAAAATGAAAAAATCTGGTCTCATCTAGGCTTATGAAACAGTCCACAATGTAAGTGAACAACAGAACAAGACACACAGACAAAACACTCTTCATCACAATAAAGGAAAGCAGAGTAGTGAAAATGTGCGACTTTTATTAACCAATTTTCCAGACTAAAATGCTCTTGGATATAACAACTAAATTTATCAGTTATAAATTTGGAAAAAAATTATAACTAGAAATTTGTTGAAAAGTCAAATAAGAAACTGAAGCAAGACACTGTTGTAGACATTCTGAAATACTTATTAAGTGTTATGGTTTGGATCTGGAATATCCCCCAAAGGTGCCTGTGTTGAAGGTGTGGTCCCAGATGCAGTAGCAGTGAGAGTTAGGACTCCTGGGAAGACACTGGGTCCTGAAGAATCTGATCCAATCCTTCGATGGCATTACTGTGAGGTGGTGAAAACCACAGGAGGTGTGACCTAGCTGGGAAGTGGGTACAGGGAGTGTGCCTTGGAAAGGTAGATCTTATCCCTGGCCCCTTCCTTCCTCTGCTTCTCTGTACTTTCCAATTGCCAAGGGATGAGTATCTATTCTCCTACATGACTTTCTGCCATGATGTTCTGCCTTACTTCAGGCTCAAAGCAATGGAACTGGCTAACTATATACTGAAACCTCTGAGACCTTTAGCCAAAATAAAATTTTCCTCCTTTAAGTTGTTTTTCTCAGGTACTTTATTCATGGTGACAAAAAAACCTGGCAAAAAAATCCTGGCAAAGGATTTTTCTTAAATCCTTTAAGAAAAATAAAGGATAACCTAATTGTAACTACCAAATAGTTTATTAACAAACATACTTAACACCTATGGGTACAAGAGTTACATTGTTGACTTCTTTCTTCATGGATTTTACATTTTTAGAAAAATTAGGTCAATGATGGGTACAAACAAGTAGAATAGCAAAACATAAGTAGCAAATTAGCAAAATATGTAACTGGTAGGTAAACTATATAAATGGTAGATTAACACACACGCTACTATACTAATAGGCAAAAAGAGTGTTATGATTCAATGAAACTTATTACTTAGAACCAACACCACTATAGCAAAGCTGAGAATGATTAGAAATGGCCATGCTGTATCCTAGGATAAAAATCACAGTATTACATGCACACATTCTGTGCCACAGAACAAATATTTTCCTATTTGATTTCAGAAAATAGATAACCCAGTCAAATACATTGATTCAGAGTTCTACTTTTTAAAAACAAGGAGGGAAAGAAAAAAAAAAAAAAAAAAAAAAAAAACTCAGTGAAACAGAAAAGAAAAACAGGCCTGTGGTGTAGAAATTAAGAATCAGGCAGGCATGGTGGCACACACCTATAATACCAAAGATGCAGGAGGCTGAGGCAGGAGAAATGCAGGTTCAAAGCCAGCTTTAGCAACTAAGCAAGGCCCTAAGCAAATTAGACTCGATCTCAAAATAAATAAAATAAAATAAAATAAAAAGGACTAGGGATGTAGTTCAGGGGTTAAACACCTCTGGTTTCAATCCCAAGTACCAAAAAAAAAAAAAAAAGAATCAAACACCATTTATCTTATGAATTATCATCAGTTGGCATCAACTTATCATAATAAAAGTGGTAATAAAAGTAATAGCATATTTTGAGTCTTTATTCTGTGGTGAGCAATTTAGTATTCTATGGAATTCAGAAATATTTATTCTTTTAATCGTCTAACTTGTATTTATTGTCTCTTAATGTCAGACACTGTCCCAGATGCTGCCAGACATCATGGAGAATGAATAGTAACTGTCCCTGGCCTTGTGGAGACTACTTTCTACAGATAGAAAGACAAGTGTATTAAAACAGGAAGAAAATAATATAATTCCAGTGAAAATGCACTGAAAGTAAAATCAGCTGAGTAAGAGGCTAATGAGTCCACCGTTAGCTCCTCTTGTCAAGGAAGGCCTCTCTGATGATTTGAGGAGACCTAAATGAGTCAGGCAGGTGGCTCTCCCGAGGCTCAGTGTTCCCAACAAAGGGAGAGGAAGTGCAGAGCCAGTGAGTGGCACACCAGCTTTGGTCACATGCTTGCTCGCTCAGAAGAAGCTGGTGCCCAGTGTGGTGTGAGAAGGAGTGGCCTGGGATAAGTCAGTAGTGAAGGCAGGAGTTGTGTTTTAACATGTCACTCATCAGAGTGACTCTCCCTTGCAGATATTATTACATCCCTTATCTTTCACAGGTCCCAACAAAAGTTTAAGGTCATTAGATAGTGGTGCACCTGAATGGTATGCAGGTGGCATGAGGCCAGACGTGTGCCCTAAACCCCACATTCACCAGGTTTAAAGCCAGCTTCAGCAACTAAACAAGGCCCTAAGCAAATTAGACTCAGTCTCGACACTACATCTGTGGATAGAGCAGTAAGAGATCTCTAATCTCCAGACTTGAGAAAATGAAGATTGTGTTATTTCACTATAAAATTAAAGAATTACATTTCTATATAAGTATGCCTCCATATATATTTATTACATACTCATATTGTTCTAAATTTCACTATTGCATGGTTAATTCCATGAATTATGTATACAGTTTACTTGTCCAATTTCATTCCCAAATGTCTGTTTAAACTCTCAGTGCCAGAAGTTGAATTTAATGCAGGCAATTCTATAGGAACTAGCAATCATGTAAAACAATGCTTCAATGGGGGATAAGTTCAGAACCAAAACTGAGATGACAATAAGCTAACTTCAGTAAGTGAGGACACCTCTTATCTGCAAATAGTTAGGGATTTCCCTATAGTGGGGTGAATCTCAACTGAGTATGGTCAGGTATCCATGTGGTAAGACAGAGGGTTCAAGGTCTTCTGATTGGAACTGTTGAGGACACTCTCCCACACCAGTCCTGTCCCTGGAAGGCTGACTTTTCCTCCTACATAGGTTCTGGGATTACCCTTTTTGCTCAATTCTACTTTGCAATCACTAGATTATAATTTTACTAATGCTAATTTTACTACTTTACTAATTTTACTTGTTTTTATTTTCCATCGCACATGCTCTCTCACATGAAACATTAAAGTCCATGCTTAAATGTCGGGTCATCTTGGGTTTCCCTGCCCATAGGCCCCTGCTGAAGATGAAATTTTCTCCTTAGCTCAAACTCACTGAGCAGGCATTTGAGACTTCTGTGGTTTGGTAGAGTTGTCTTTGATGAGAACCCTTGGCTATTTTCCAGAACTTCCAGAGAAAAGAAAGGCTAATTTGGTGATGCCAAGTCCTTAGATCCAACAGGCACTGAGCCTCATGGTCTCAGTCTTTAACAGTACTGCAATCATGTACTACAAAAGGGGTCACTGAGGTTGGGTCTACTAGCTAAATCTCAGCTTGCTCAGGTTTTAAGTAGGAGTTGCACACTGAATCACTATATACCAAAATTTAATAGAATAATGTTGTAATAACTGATTTGCCTATTTCAAGGTCCTGTACTTTCCAAAGAATTATAAGATAAGCAAGGATGCATTAGAGAAGATTAATACTTCAGAGAACAAATGCAGCCCCTATATCTGATCTGTAATGAGGACCCTGTAGGGAAGGCATGGAGAAAGGTGGGAAAGATGTTGAGGGGTGCTCACTCTGAGCTACAGAGGGAAAAAAAAAAAAAAAAAACTGAGGAGAGGAGGCAGGGATGCTGGCTGTCTCTTCAATTCCACTCCACACTTTTGCCCTTCTTGAGAATAAGTACCTGTCAAAGGTATGATATTTGGTACTGATGGCAGAGTGGGTACTCATTGTGAGGAAGATGGGGAGGAAGGAAGAGAAAGGAATAAAACAATGGGAACAGCAGTTTAGTCATGGAAGGTCTGCCTCTGGCTGTCTCCATCACTTGGTTATAGGTATGTTTTCTGTTTATACACATAGTTCAGGCAGGGAGTTAGCATCTGTTAGTTCTTAAAGGAATGTTTCTCTCTCATCTAGTCCTGTAGTTCAAAAAAACAACAAGGGCAACTATTAAAGCCTCAAATCACACCTAGAATATTCTAATTATTTAAAATGCAAATACAGTTTTTTTTCCCCTTTCAACTAGTGAGTTATTTCCACAAACTTCCTTCTTAAATTGTTATTAGGTAATAAAGAAAAACTTCATGAAAAAATGTCACTAAAACATATAAGTACAGCTATTTTCTTGACTGGCATTCTTAATCTGTTTTTCCTCCTTCTTTGGTCATAAAACACAATAAGGCACAAAAATCCAGTGAGAGATGCAATAAGAAATAGAGAAAACAAAGACAACTTTGGGGAATGAGAGGAAAGGGAAGGAAGAGACAGCAGAATTATTGCACACCAGCTTTGTTGAGTGCCATACAGTTACTCTGTAGATGGTCCAGGACAATGATTAGCTCAAACAGGAAAAGCAGTGAGTCAGAAATTGAATCAATCTCTATATCACAACAGTAGAGGTATGATGGTTGACAGGAAAGAAACACAATAGGACAAAATAGAGTTTAGTCCTTAACTATTGGAGGGATGCAGAAGCAGTCTGGGTGAGAACTATGATCCTGTAGCAAGTGCACAGCTTTGTTCTTTCATTCTCAAGAGCATGCACAAAACCACTTCCCTTAGCGCTCATCTCCATGTGACCAAAAAAGGGAAAAGAATGATGACTTTCTGCTAACTTTGTTACTAATAATGTATAAAAATAGTTATCTACCATTTTATACCTATTTAATAAAATAAAAAGAACAACCACAGAGTTATCCTGTGTGGAATTCTCAAGAGAAATGTTTTGCCACAGAAAAATCTGACGTTAAGTAGCATATGAGTACTTGGTTTTGATGTAACTAACCAAAACACCTTGGGAATTACATGTGAGTATATTATAAGAAGTGAGTGGAAGATTACACAGTCGGTAGCTATTAGTGTAATGATTATATGTTTGTGATCCAGAATTTATACAGATTTCATTGTAGCCATAAGGCTTAGAAGACAAAGTGAAAGCTGCTGCTTAAGCAGATGTATTATTGCTTTTTCCCTTCCTCTGAGGTGTGACTCACTGTGAGGGAAGTAAAAATTGAAAAAAAAAATAGATATATTTTTTTGGTTGGTGGTTTCTTTTAAAAGATAATTCTTTGTGAAAAGAAAAGTAGGGAGTGTGGCTGGGGAGTATGGAAAAGAGAACACTTGTTTCACAAAGATGTAGAAGATTAATTTTCTGTAACATTCAAAAAGAGGGTTTGTGCCCATTAATCAATGAGATCACCCACACTCCTCTTCAGCAATTCCTTCACACCATCCCATGATTAAATTAAATGAAAGCACTTGTACCACTAGTCAGGCACAGTGGAGCATGCCGATAATCTAGCGACTAAGGAGGCTGAGGCAAGAAGACAGCAAGTGCAAAGCCAGCCTAAGCAACTTAGTGAGATCCATAAAAAATAAAAAAGGTCTGGGGATGTAGTTCAGTGGTAAAGTGCCCTGGGTTCAATCCCCAGTACAAAAAAAAAAAAAAAAAAAAAAAAAAAAATATATATATATATATATATATATATATTGCACCAGGGCATGTGGAAAACAAAAACAAAGATGGTAAAGACAGTACAAACTGTAGGGCAGCTGCTTTCCAAAGTCAAATTTAAATGGATGCTTTTAATATCCAGTTTCTTTATTTTACCCTGCCTCTATTGCAGACTTTAGTTGCAAGCCAGAATTCTATTCACATACAGTGGATGAATTCCATGCCTCTTTGCTGTGACTCTAATCATTATATTGAATGGGCCGAACACAATAGCATGTAATCAGAAAACAATTTATTTTTTCCCACACTGTTCTCTTAAATCTGACCCATAGACTCATTCTTCCCTAACCCCTGGATGAAATATTTTCCTATTACTTCCAGATAATAAAATATTTTCATGTTGCTCTCACATGCTAAATATCATCATTTTAGTAATAAAAATGTCTAGTCCAGAGAGCGTCTAACTTCACAGAATTTAGTGCTTTCCCCCATACCCTACTGTAGCTCAGCTTGGTACTGCTAGCCCAGAAAGTGTCTTGCTGAGAACAAGGGAAAGGTCAGACTCTGATCTCATTCCTATCCCACTGCCTCCCTCTTCTCCATGGCCACAGTTTCTGACTTCATTTAAGGAGTTAGAGAAGGAATAGAGGAGGCAAGGGATAGACAGGAAGGGAGAAGCCTTCCTCCCATGCCTTAGGCTTGAGGTGAAGGGGGTTGTTGTATGCAGTTTCCTGGTACTAATACTTTCTCTTATTGATGCTTATGTGGGTTGCATGAAATTCTCCACAATGACTAAGACGTGGCAGTGCACTTATTTAGCTGGTTATTTCTGATGTCAATTCTCAGCGTTTTACCAGGGCAGTTCTCCAGGCAATTTCCTCCCCTATGATCTATTATGGTTCGCAGGGGAAGTGGAGTTTTGCTCTCACCATCAGTAGAAATGGTTCAATTTCCAAAGCATTGCTTTGAAAGTCCAGCAGCTCTAATTCAAAGCCTATACCCTCTAAATTTCTCAGTTTGAAAAAAAAAAAAAAAAAAAATCAGAATTTTGACCATCTTTTAAAATTATCTCCCTTGACTTGGGGAAATGTGACAATACAGTACCTATTTGATTTTTGTTCCTCCTTCCTGACAGAGAGACCCAAAAGCTCTTGTGAATTCCCAGGTGATGGGACTGACAGGCACATCTTTCACTCCTACACACAATACCTGGCTCCCTTGGAATTTCCAGGTTGGAAGGAGCCTCTTTGGTTCTAATGAGAGCACTCCTGGTGAGAACCTCCACAGTTTCCATAATCTAGAGAGATGAAGCCTTAATTATAAGCCTAGAACTTTCAATCCCACTTTCCCAATCTCTGCAGAGAGGATAGGGGTTAGACACCAAGTTAATATTCATGCCTACTTGATGAAACCTCCATAAATCCTCCTAAATGACAAGGTTTAGAGAACTTCAGAGTTAGTATAAACTCAGTCACATGACAGGAGGGTGAAACCCCATAACTTCATAGGACAGAAGCTCCTGGACTCAGGACTCTTCTGGATCATACCCTATGTACCTCTTCAACTGTCAGCTCGTCTTTACAGTAAACCAATCATAATAGTGAAATGTTTGGCGGAGTCCTGTAAGCTGTTTCAAAGAATTACCGAACCTGAGGAGGAAGTTGTGGCCACCCAGAGTTTATAGTCAGTTGGTCAAAGTCCCTCTGATGCAGGACTTGTAACTGGTGTATAAAATGAGCATTTTTGTGGGATTGAGTTCTTAATTTGTGGGATCTGATAGTCACTCCACATAGTGTCAGAAATGAACTAGATTTTAGAACACCAAGATGCATCTGGAGAATGGGAGAACTGGTTGTTGGTATAAAAAAAAAATTTGCTGTCAGAAGTATTTTTGGGGTAGAAATAGATCATGATGGATGACAAGGAGCTATGTCCCCACTCTTTCCAGAGGAATCTGAACTCTATTTGATTCTCAGTTTCTTCTATGCCCTGGCAGACTCACCCTTTGCTCGTCCTACAGGGTAGTCTGGCATTGTTCCTAAAGCTGTGGAGGTACTTGGCACAGGTTTTGCTCTTTACCCTTGGAACCTTAGCCCCATCAGTGTCCAAATGAGTCTATTTCCCTATAAATTCTACTTCGCCTACAAAAGTATATTTAATATTCATACTGTATAGGATTTTAAGCAAGAATAAATGAGGACTTTGCTATAGAAACACAGTTAGTCTTACCTCTTTTACAAATTAAAGTAGGACAGAATATTAACTAATTTTTATGCCCAACACAGTTCTTTCATGCAGTAGAGACTAATGGGAATTGTTAATGGTGAATGTGTCATTTCAAAGGAGCATAACTTCTTTGTTCAGAAATAGAAGTAAACTCAGAGATCATCTAATTTACCTTCGTTAATTATTTAGAGTTAGCTGAGAAAGCTATGCACTCTTAAAATGTCACTAATAATAAGTTATAGCTAGAGAGAGTCACATAGAATGCACATTTGATTTTGTAATTAAAAACACACAACTGAAAGATAACAAGATGGAAAAATTATAAAGTTTCAGTTTTTCTAAATGTATATGATTATGCAGAACAGTAAAGTTGGCTAGCTGGACATTGACCAACTCCTTTATTCTGCATGAAAATATTCTAAGATCATGGACAGAATGTTCCTTTAAATGTGTGCTTACTTTTGTCAGAATAAATAAATGACTTAAAAACAATGGCTACCTAAAAATGTGTGAAAATATTGACTTGGTCCTATTAAGAATTCCCAAGTAGAACTTAATAAATTCAATTGTTGACAGATGAGGACTGCAAAAACTCTATGCTGTTAGTTTGTATCTTTCTTTGAAGGTCTTCTGAAAATTAGCAGTTCTTCAATTCTTTTTTTTGAAAATTACTCCTATCTTGCTTAAGTACAAGCATCATCAATTTAGTAGAAAATATAAGACCCTCAATGTGTTTAAATATAGCTTTATGGAACTGTCAATTTTCTTTCTACTTTCTCTGTGCAAAATCCTTTGAAATAAGTATACCAACTTCATCCAAGCCATGGCAATCAGAGCAAAGATGTACTTCAGGTCATACTTAGGAGCATCATCTCCTTCCAACCCAAAATAAGTTGCAGAAGGGAGCAACTGACTCAAAAATTTAAAAACAACTTCCCAGGAGTGATATATTCATATTGGTGTTATTTAGCATCCCAGAAGGTATTGAAGAGAACCAATGCACAGATAAAATTTTTAAATATCAATATAATATCCATTTTTCATCAGCTGTCATTAGGGATTATCTTTAGTTCATCTACTTTGAGAAGAGACTACAATATAATGCATTAGAATATTCATGCAAGTTACATATAGTCTTTACGAACATAGAAGAAATAGATCAGTGAATATGAATAAGGGTTGATTATTTTCAACCTGGAGAGAAGCATAATTGTTGCACAAAATTGTGAATAGTATAATTTTTTTCAAGTGATTGCTATTAGAATTCATAATAAAGGTTAATGGAATAGAGATCTGAAGGACTCCTTTTTCAAATAACTGAGGATTCAAATCCAAAATTTATTCTTAGCTGGGGCTCTAGTAAATTAACATTTGTATAGGGCAGGTGTTGTTCCTTCTTTTTCTCCCTAACTCCACTGAGGGGGGTGAGAGAGATGCCTATATATGGGTCACCCAACTGTATTCCACAATGAAAGCACCCCTAGAAAAAGCACTATAGGAGTTTCTTCCCCACCTCACTCCACTAGTACCACAACCCTTCATCATCACAGGAATTAGCTTACTGCCTGCTAATTCTAAATACTTCCTAAAACATCACATGTTATAACCTAAGAAGTAGATGGAGCTCATCTTTTCCTACCCAGGAATGAACAGATGTGATTTGAACCAAATGGGCCATTAAGACAAAGGAGAAATTTTTTATTAGAGGAATGAAGTGATAACTAACAAACCTAAACTGGGGGTGAATGTTTTCGATTTGTTTTGCCTTCTGACCACTCCATTTATTTCAATCATATGCACCCTGGGTAACAAGATGGTATTTGAGAATGTGTCCACAATTTCCTTGTTTTTGAAAGCCATGCAGCTAGCAAGGTTCCACATTAATGTGGAAAGCTAATTCTAATCTTAACTAAAGGATCTCTGAAGTAAATACCTATATCAACCAGTCTACCAGGATGAGAAAATAGATGCAGTAAATAGACCAAAACCTGTAGAGTAATAAGACAGCTTGTCACTGGATTTCCCTGTGCATCTTTGTTAACCACACAGGGTAACAGTCAACACATTTGGCAGTTAGCTAGCAGTTCAATGTGATGAGATTGTAGTCTTGTCCAACATGTTTTATTTATCCTCCTCTATGTAAATAAACCTCAGTAACGAAATAAAATTTTTGCCATCTTCGCACTGACATAAAACTAAACAAAGGAATAGGAATAATGGAAGAGAAGATCTGGGAAAGCCTCAGTAATATTCAGAAGAGAATGATGAGATATCATGTATTAGTTTAAAGGAACTTAGAAATACTTTCTTTGGGGAATTAAAAAAAATACTAATAAAGGGATGTTTTAGATTCGCTCAATATGGTGCACATTTAGGCGCCTAGAACGAAATCTTCAAGAAAATTGTTAATAGTCATTCACAAAAAAGAAAGGAAGAGAGGAAGAGGAAGAAAGAAAAGAAAAAAAGGAAAGAAAAGAAAGAAAAGAAAAAAAAGATCTTTCTAATAGACTCCTTTAAATATGGAATAAGCAGTTCTGAGTGGTAGTAAGGGCAGTAAGCATTCTAGTACAGTTGTGTGATACACAGGCAGGCCAGAAGTTTCTCAGGGTTCATACCCAGATGTTGTACATGTTTGTAACCTACTTACAAGCTTCACCAGATTTTAATGAAGGAAGCCAATGAATAGATTAGATGGTCTATAAAATATGTAGAATTTCTTCCATATTACTTGAGTAAAAAATGACTGCAAATGAATGTGGAGTAAAAATAGCAATGAATAAATTACCTATTTTATAACCAAAATAAATCCTATGAAAATTTCAGTATTTTTACTTACAGTATTGATTTTGACTTTCTTTCCTTATTGGTGGGTGTGTACTGGTATGTTCTGACACATTGAAAAGAATATGATCTAGGTGACCGTTTTGTTGAGTTTCATAGAACGGACTCAATTATCAGAAGTGTAGTTGTAGTAGATGACATTTAGGATTCCACCTCAAAAACAGACATTATCCTTCAGGCGCCGTGACACATGCCTGTAATCCCAGCAGCTGGGGGAGGCTGAGGCAGGAGGAATGCAAGTTTAAAGTCAGCCTCAACAAAAGTGAGGCGCTAAGGAACTCAGTGAGACCCTGTCTCTAAATAAAATACAAAATAGGGAAGGGGATGTGGTTCAGTGGTCGAGTGCTCATGAGTTCAATCAATTTTTTGGAGCCTCCCCTCCAAAAAAAAAAAAAAAAAAAAAAAAAAAAAAACCCCAAAAACAGATATTATCAGACTGCTGCAACACAGATTGCCTTGCCAGGAGTCTACCTAGGTTTTGTACTTTCCTTCCATGAAACAGAATTGTTACCACAAAACACCAGTGCAGTCAAGGGTACAATTCTCAGTCTCACTGCCTCTAAAAGGGGTCACATAAGGAATTTTCTAAGGAATGTTCTCTAAGGAACAGAAGGGGTGTGCATCAGCTCTGAGGTGAAATGGCTAAGAAACTGCTATGTGTTCAACGTGCTCCTGTTTCTTTCCTCTGGTTAGAAGACAAAAATTAATGCTCTAGGGGATGGTTCAGATGTAAGATGAAGGCACCAGAGATCATGAATCACACTGTGGAAGGCCACCAACTTTACACACACATTATAGCAACAGTTACATTAGTGAGAAATATAGTTCTATTATGTTAAGTCACTAACATTTTTGGGTTAATTTGTTATAACTGTCTACCCTAAGTAATAAAAATTTTAATTTCTCCTCTAATAACATATAAAGTATTTTTCATGGTCTGGCTCTGTAATATTATTATAATTTATTAGGTGCTCTATTACTATGTACATTTATGGCAGTGGAAGAAATGTCAAAAGACTAACTTTAAATAAAGTCTACATTTTCCCTTCCAGTATGAATGACTATTAACCAGACCTCCATTTAGATTTTGATTATTACAGCTTTGTTATATTTCCTTGAATTTCCTTATATTTGCCTTTTCATTTTTAAATATAAAATTTTTAATTACAAAGGGATATGATAGAGTTTCAAAGCATAAGGTGTTTTGTTATTGATACAAATTCAAGATTTGAATTTTACATATTTTTAATGAAACATTTACAGCTGGGCATGGTGTTGCACACCAGAAATCCTAGTGATTCAGGAGGCTGAGGCAGGAGGATTGCAAGTTCTGGTTCAGCCTCTGCAATTTAGTGAGATCCTAAGCAACTTAGTGAAACCTGGTGTCAAAAAAAAAAAAAAACACAAAAAAAAAACAAAAAAAAAAAAAAAAAAAAAACACTAAAAAACTGGGGATTTAGTTCAGAAATTAAGCATCCCTGGGTTCAGTTCCTGGTGTGATGATGATGATGATGATGATGCTTACATCATTAAAAACACTAGACCTTGGGATGGGTTGTTACGCAGCAAAAGATAACTGCAACAGGTAACAGGTTTCATTGTCACCTCCCTCACATAATAAATTCTAAGCAAACCATTATCTAGAAGTTTATATTACTCATTTCTCCCTCTATTTAGGGCTCTTTTCTCTCCTGAGTGGACCTCTAACTCTTACCTGTGGACCAAACTGAAAAGTATGAGGCTTGAAATCCTACTACACAATTTTAAGTCAATAAAGAGCCTCAGAAGAGTCATTCTGATAAAAACTGTTTTAATCACAGAATTACAACATATCTGAAACTCTTCAGGAAAGTCCAAATAATTATCTTATCTATAATCAGTTATGACAAAAAGATAAAGAAGTAGGAAGACTTGGAAATGTCTGGCCAGATCTGACTTGGGGAAGAGTAGACAGTCATCAGGTAGAGTGAGTTCCATGAACCAGCATAAGCTGGTGGTAACTCAGGGCTATCTCTGTTGCTATGAGTCTTAAATTTCATGGAAAATCAAACTACATAGATAAATGTTTAAAAAGATGAGGTAACATATGCTAAATGTCATGTTAATATTATAGCATACAGTATTTTGAAATTTTTGATTTGTCATATTATAGGCTATGTACTCCTGCTACTAGAATTGCAAAAATGAGCCCCAATAGGGAGGTTTAGCTTAATTAATGCAGTCTCTTTGTTCCTCAGATTGCTGATCCATGAGATTGATTGAAGCTTCCATTTCATCCAGGGTAGGAGGAGAGTCATAGGCAGCAGACTCGTTTTTGATGTCTGACAGAGCAAATAACATTCAAGTAACAGACTTTCTCTTCCCCTGAAAACTGTATCAACATTTATTTATGATAAAGAGGAAGCTGGGTGAAAAGAGTCAATATTGTTTACTATAAATCATGAAGTTTTACATTCTGCTTTATAGGAAGAGGAATGACTAGTCTGTGGTATATTTATAACCTTGATATTTCCTTAATACTTCAAACATATAAAATATAGAACTGAAACTATCCACAAGCTAATTCTATACTACTTAATGTCCTTAAGAGATCAGTTAAAAGTATTTCCCATTCTGCCATTGTTTCTAAAATTCTGTATAGGGATTTTAACACTCAGTAATAATAAACCATTAGACGTGTAGCAGATCCCCTGAGATTATAATTACTTCTCAAGTTCAAGAGTGGGATATTCTAGATAAAAACATCCCAATTGAGAGGTGAACTAGTGGACCTCTAATATGATGGCTGAGATTAGAGAACCTGGAAGTGTGAATGACTGCCTGAAGCAATGAATGCTTAAACAAACAAACAAAGGTGTCTTTCAGAGTCTACTCAGATCTAGAATCCATTCTTCTGAGTGAGATGATTGCATAATCTTCCAAGCAAAGATGATCTTGAGAAAATATAGAAGAGAAGAATCAGGAGACAATAACTCCTGGAAACAGAACTTTGGGAAGATAGCACTAACAAATGAAAACTATACCAACAGTAGAGAAGCAAATACTGGAAAAGCATGTGCATTATCATTTCATTCAGCTTTATTCAACAATCTAAAAATGTGTAACACCTCTAAAATATGAACATTAGAGTACATAGAGCATTAACATGTAAAGACAAAAATGATAAAGCAAATTACAACATTTCAATTGTACAAAATAATGAGTAAAAATGAATATGAAGGTGTTTGTGAACCTGTGTTCTTTAGTTTTCAAGAAGGCATAGAAGTGCATTACAGAGGGGTACATTAACTAGATCAAACTAAAAGTGCTTTACCAAATATTAGACAAAAAATAACTTTCTGAAGAACTTGAATACACAAAGTTAGGACTTTCAATATTAGCCACAGAAACATAGTATTTTTTTAATTTTTAGCATTTATGAATGAAAGTGAATTACATGTGAAATACTAGAATATGAGAATGGACTATGGAGAAAAAAGTGTCAGATTGCTTGAATGATTTTGTATCAAATGTTGTAAATAAAAAGAAGGCAAATGGGATAGGAGAAGTCCCCTCATTCTAGGGCTTTTGATAAGGCTTTTTATGGGTGTAAGAATTTAGAATATTAAGTGCTAATGAAATAGTTTTCAAGAATGAGCTACGAGATAAACATAGTGGTACACACCTATAATCCAGCAGCTTGGGAGGCTGAGGCAGGAGTATTGCAAATTCAAAGCCAGCCTCAGCAATTTAGTGAGGTTCTAAGCAAGTCAGTGAGACTGTATCAAAATCAAAAGTAAAAAGAGCTGGGGTTGTGGCTTAAGGGTTAAGCGCCCCTGGGTTCAATCCCTGGTCCCTGGTGCCGGAAAAAAATAGACCATTGAGTAATTGTTACTTAAAAAAAAAAAAAAAAAAAAAAGAAGTGTACATTTTTAGAGTTAGAGCAATTGAAGCCAAAGGGTAGTAGATGAATCAGAAGACAAACAGCAAGTTAGACTGTCCCTGTGTGAGAGAGAGAAATGAGTGCAAATTGTTAAATGGAGTAACCTCTTTGAATTTGTTGTTGCTTTTATATTTGAATTTATTTTTAACTGATACATAAAACTTGTACATATTATGGTATACCATGTGATTTTTTGATGGATGTAATCCTTACATAATGTTTAAATCAAGTTAAATGTATCTCCTCAGCATTTATCATTTCTTTTTGGTAAAAACAAACTCCTTTCTTCTAGGTTCTTGAAACATATGGTAAATTGTCGTTATCCATAGTCATCCTGCTATGTAACAGCACACCAGAACTCCTTATCCCAACTTAATTTTAACGTAGTACCCATTTAGTGACGTCTCTACCTCTATGAAGAAAGAATTATGATAACTGAAATGACAAGGGCATACTTACTTAACTACAGACAAAAAAGCAAGAGAAATATAATAACCTCAGTTTGTGAATATGTTTTAGTTCAAAACAGCATTAGACCTTACCAAATAATACACTTAAGGAAATAATATACTAAAATATGTCATGCTGAATTCACACTCTAGATAAAAATATTTCAGCATTGCAAGTATTCTAGATTAGTAAGTAGAATAAGATGTTTAGAACCAAAGCTGACATACTACAACCAGTGGTTGAATCCAATGTTGGAGAGATGAACACAGAAAAATTCTAATAAAGCACATGTGAACTAAGAAGGGGTCATACAGCCAAAAAGGTTTGCATTGCATAGTAAAGTTTGACAACCATATTAACTGTAAATATTTCAACATAGGTATTACCAATTTGAAGTGAAAAAGCTTTAGTGTTTCTTCTTGGTATATGTTCTCCCAAAAAAGGACATAATAATCACATGCGAGCAATCAGCATGCATTTTAGAAAGCATGCTTTCTGCAAGCGCTTGATAAATGTAGTGATTCAAATTCACTGCTCTTCATCTATTATATGTTTGAGAATTAAGGCATGAACAAAAGTGATTCCAATTCAAGATACCATATGATAAGTGATTTTGGGAAAGTAAACTTTACAAAAAAATGGTGAAAATATATTTTATCCAAAGAAATTATTCTGAGATAACTTCTAACAGTATTTTCTATATTATTGGTTTGATTTTCTGCATTGTTAATTCTGCTGTTTATTGCTTCAAATTTTGGAGTTAACTTTGCCATTTCACCTTTCTGTATGCCACCTAAAATTTAGTATGTTTCCTTCTAAAGTTTTAGCTCTAGTCAAGTCTTGCTTTTTAAAATATAATTTAATCCTTTTATTATGATTTCTCAGGTCATAGATTCATTTTTAATGCTTTGTTTTGCTTTTTAATTCTTTTTAAAATGACAATAGCAGATAATTTCTGAAATTATTCACTGTTATTTTAATAATTTTTTTTCACATTACCTTCTTCTTCCTAGTGGTTAACAGGATATGGATCATTTCCATGTAATTAAGTTTTAAAATTATCTTTTCCATAAGATACCTCTCCCACTTTTGTGATCTTATTATGATATGCTGGACTAACAGCATATTGTAAGATGTCTTTTCATATACCTGATGGTCATCCGTATGTCTTCTTTGAAAAAACATCTATTTAGGTCCCATTATCCATGTTTTTAATCATGACTACTTTTTTTTTTTTTTCTATTGAGTTGTATGTATTTCTTACTTATTTTGAATAGTAATGTCTTTTTTGGGTACATTTGCAAATGTTTTTTCTCATTGTTTGGTTATCTTACCTTTTATTGATTGTATTCTTTGCTGTGAAAAAGATTTTTTAGTTTCATTTAGCCTGTACTTTTGGTGTTATATACAGAAAAACACTGTGAAGACCAGTGTCAAGGAACTTTCCCCCTGCTTCCTTCCAAGAGTTTTACTCTTTCCGGTCTTAGGTTTAAGTTTTCAATTCATTTTGAGTTGACCTTCTTTTGATAGTGAGAGCAAAAAGTGGAATGGTGGTTTCCAGGGACTGGTGAGAGGGAGAACTAGGGAGACCTTGTCAAGCAATGCAAAAGTTATTGTGCAAGATGATTAAGTTCTGGGAAACCTAATAATATACCGTAATGCTGTGACTATAGTTATCAATATGTCACTGCATATCTGAAATGTGAGAAGAAGATAGATCCTAGATGTTCTCAGGCAAAAAAAAAAAAAAAAAAAAAAGAGGTAACTTGATGAATATGTTAATTAGCTCGGTTGTGATGATTATTTCCCAATGTATACAAATACAAAGTTATTAAGTTGCATCTTAAATATATACACTGAATAAACAAATAAAACAGTCTTCTGACAGGAGAGGAAGTATGAAATAATTTTTCACTCCTGTTGTCCTCTAGGATTGAAAAAATATACTGCTTTTTGGAAGGGTTAATATGCATAGCTTCCAGTTCAATTTCTAGTAATTTATTTAGTATGGTTCTATGGAATGAAGGTATATTTTCATCTGCTCTCCAACGCTTCCTTAACTAGGAGGAGAAGTATTTATGTCCTAGTGAATTGGAGGCAGTCAGTAATTCTTGGACCACAAAATCCTCTCAGTTCCTATGGCTCAGCCTATTTCTACTGCCCGGCAGAACACTGTGTGCTGGAAATACCTCCACAAGGCTGTGCCATCAATCCCCCTTCATTATTTTCCTTGATGTCTCGGAATTGTTGACTTACTGAAGATGGGTGAAAGGAAAACAACCCTGAATTTCTCAGGAAGAATAACCTACCAAAAGTTGGCAAAGTTCCTACAAGTTGGGGATGAAGGACAGGGGCCTGATTTTCTCCTCAGTAAAGGTTCTGCAGGTATCTCCAGAAGCAAATGAGGATGGTTTCTACTATTTTAAAAGGTAAAGAATTCCTCCTATATTATGGTCCTGGTATAACTCTTGGTTTAATTTTTTTTTTTTTTTTTTTTAGTAATTGAGACAGCTCTATTAATCATCTTCCATACTTCTTCCTTCCCTTCTCTTTTCTTTCTTTTTAAATTTTTCTGCTTTTTCTCCTGTGTGTGTATGTGTGTATATATGTGTAATGCTTAAGAGAAATTTGAATTTTGTAGAAAGGGTATATCAAACCCTAATGTAAAATCATGTAATCAAATGGAAATTTTAAATAATCTAAATGTATTTCATTTCTTAATTTTGTAAGTCTTAAACACTATTGTTCTTATCAAAATTCTAGGAAAATTAATTAATACAAAGATGAACTGATTTACATGATATAGTAGCTACTTCTCCCAAGTTCTGTTAAAAAGTCTGAGAAGCAGAATTATGTTCAGAGCAATGGGAAAAAATAGGGAAAGAAGAGAATGTGTTTATAATCTGCTAATCGGGTGATTTATTATTGTGTAAACTAGTCTGGATTTTTAAATACAGGGGTGGCTGTGTACATTATTTTGAACCTAGTTTTTAACTTCAAAATCACATGGTAAATATTTCCATTTGATCTGATATAATCTTTAATGAAAAAAAGTGAGATCATTTTCTTCATTCTCATTGTCAGTATTAAAATTGACTCCTAAGAGATTTAATTCTTCTAGATATGAGTAATACATAATTTATTCTGTATATGTTCTGAGGACATCTTGTTCCTGTCTTGGGTGTTACAACATGTGATTCTTTAAATAATCATAAATCATAAGTTATAAATATTTTCCTGCTCTGCCTGCAAACAGATACATGTAAAGGAAGAAAAGGTACTTGAGAACTTGGAATTGATTTTGAAAGAATTTGAGAATTTAACAGAAACAAAGGAAATAAAACTAAAGGGAGGTGTGTAAAAAACTACGATGTTTACAGTTTAGTGTGTTTTCACCTTCCTCATTTTAGAGCCTAACATGTTAGACCTATTCATTTAGATGACACACAAAAAGAGGAGGAAAGAACTTCTACAAAAGTGGAAAAAAGCTGTAAAAATGTATGCAAAATTCAAAACAAAAGAAAAAAAAGTCACATTAAGTGATGGAATATAGTAAATAAAACTTTATAAAACATTTTGACTTCTGAGTCTCATCAGGCAGCTTATCCAAAGGTGTACCCTCCTTAAAAGACAGGGTATTATATAATCACATGGAGTGGTGAACTTGGAAAAGAACCCAGAATGCCCCTGGTTCTAGATGGGGTCTGTCAACTAGACTATAGCAAAGGGTTACCTTGAGTATCACTGATCCATCACTAACCCTGAAACCACTTCAAAGCTAACTATATAGCTCTACAAGTCCCATTGGTCAAAATGCAGGCAACTCCAAGAAGGTGATTTTAATTCCTCTTATTTGAATAGAGCATCTATTGATTTTTATATGCATGGTTGTCTAAATATGAATTGATTTATATAAGAAAGTTGTACAATGTTATTCATTTCACATAGCTTCATATAAGGAACTGCCTCTAATTTTTGTTTTTTTTTTAAAGGATTAGAAAATTTTCAAATCTTTCCTTTTGAAATTAAGGGAATGAACTTGGCTCAAGCAAGTATGAAATTCTTAAGGGTTACAACTCTAAGAATTCTACCTACACAAATGTAAATGTTATATCCAGTACCAGCTAAGAGAAGGGGATGGGAGGCTAACTATAGAGTCTCATCAGAATAGCCCCAGAATCTCCTAATTACTTCAGTGAAACAGTTAAAATTAAGTATTCTCATGACTCCATAAAGCTCAAGTTAAATGTGCATGTAAGTGTATGTGTGTGTGCATGTGTATATTTGTGTACATATGTATGCACATGTATATGCATGTATGTGGGTACATGTGTGTATATGTGTATGTATGTGTGTGTTTGTTTATATATATGATGAGATGAAAGCACAGAACCAGCAGGGCCAGGCAGCTGGATCAGGAAGAACATTTGGTCATATTTCTTACTCAAAATAAAAATAAGAAAGAGAATTGTAAAGATCTCAAACCATAGGGAATTCAAACCTGGAAATAATAACAGAAACATGTCTTAGTTTTATAAACAGAATAGCACTGTGAAAAACTGGAAGCAATTTAAATTTTCTGTGGTACATTTATTTCTCAGGAAAGTGGCTTCCCACTGTGACCATTCTCTCCTTCACAGACTCTCTTCTGTAGTTCAAATATATTCAAGCCCTGAGAATACCTGTAATGACTGTGGACTAGAGACTGAAGCACAATAAGCCATCAAAAATGGGGTGGGGGGAGACCATAGGTAGATATTTAATGAAAAAGATTTAAGCAATGTATAATTCCCCTTTTCTTATTTTCATGTGAAGTGAATGATACTAACCATACTACTGAAGTTCAAAGCTATTCACTTTTCCTAGAAACCCAATTTCAAATTATTTCATAGAAGGACAATTTGAAAGGACTGAAACAACAATAACAAAAGAGTTTCACAGATGAGTAACTTGCTTTCAGCACAGTCCCTGAATTCAAAATTGTGGGATCCTTACATATTTGATTAAGGACAATGAATTGTTTTAATTTAAAATATCTTATAAGCCATGAAGATAATTCCCCAACTTACGATACTCTTAGGTGAGTGATTTTCTTTGCCATTAAAAGAAACTTAATAAACTCTAATTGCTTTGCTGCCTTTAAATCCAATTTGCAAGAGATGTTTCTCAATAAAACCAGTGATTATGTTAGCTGATGCCCATAAAAGTTTCTAACTACAGAGGAAGGAAATCAGAGAAGGATAACAGCTTAACACAGACATGTTCCCCAGTTTCTTGGATGTTAACAAGTGCCTGAAATATTTTTTAAAAGTACAAACCCTGCCAGAGTAGAAGTTATGGTTACAAATACTAATTCTTGTTAAAAATTATATCTACCTATGAACTGCTGACTCACAATCACCTAAAAAGAGATGGGAAGTTGTATGATCAGTGTTCCAAGGGATTACTGTCAACAAGGAAGGTTGGCAAATGCTATGATACCAACAAGGGAGCATTTTTAAAAAAGAAATAATTGATCAAAATAAACTACTAAATTTTTGCCTAGATTTCAGTGCAACACAGTTTTTTGGACTTCCCCTTTCACATCAATCTCTCACGTAGAAACTACTGAACACATTATAATGAACACAATATAATGGGCACTAGATATCCTAAGCACAGAAAAGGGAGATTTTACTAATAAAACTGAAGACTTTGTTCAGAGTCGTGGCTTGCCACAAAATATTCCAGAGGAGTAAAGCATTACTTTAGAAAAGAAATTGTGTGTATGTGTGTGTTGAAAAAAGAAATTAAAGTCGAAGACATAAACAGGAATATTTCGTAGTTTCACAATTTCAAAAAAAAACTATATAACTGAGGAAAATAATAATTATGTCAGAAAATACTTTTTATCAAATTTGTATCTTAAATTGAAATTCTATTAAAATTAATTTCATATTTCCACTTGTCTCTTCCCACTGGAAATATTCCTTTGAATATTCTTTATCTAAAAATTCCTGAGAAAGATTATATAGATCATACAAATATTAACCTCAAGTATTGGTGCAATACAGATATTATTGGGACTGTATGTCTTGGCCCTTATTTTCAGGATAGTCATACTTTAGGTGTAGAAACAGGGGTCACAGACATCCAAAAAATAAAGCAACAGAAAGAGACAGTAATACACAAGATGAAAAATGATCAAATGCTATCCAATATGTGAACAGTGCATATGATCCAGTGAGGCACCAAAGCAAAAGTAAAGTGAACTGAGCATCATGGGTGATCCTGATTAATCAGCTAAGTGTTTGCATAGGGAGTAGTGATTGAGTTGAACTTTGGAAAGTAGGGAATTTCAGGGCTGGCATGTAGATCAGTGGTACAGTGGCTGCCTAGCATTTGAGAGTCTCTGGGGCTGATTCCCAGTGCCTCAGAAAATAAAAATAGAAAAATTCATATATCCAGAGATAGGAATAATATAGATTTAAGAGTTCTTAATTTCCAAGCAAATTTCTAGGAATAGGAACAGATGTACAGTGTTGTTAAAATAATCACTATTGTTTTATAATCATCAGTTAGTTGTATGTCATGTATTATGCTAAATACTTTTCATCTCATTTAATTTCCATAGTATTTTCCTATAATAGTTTAAAAACTCTAAGGTTCTGATTATCCTTTAGTGACATTATTTTAGACTATAATGGAAGTAACATAAAGTGTAATGTTGTTGCTGATGGTACTTTGATTTAATAGCCAAAAACTCCTGAGAGGACTGCTTGGGATAGAACACCAATGGGCATAACCTAAGTATGTCACAAAAAAACAAGTTTTCCCTAGGGCAACATAGAGTAGTTGGTGTAGTTATAAGACTTATTTCTAATTTACTATGTTTACACACACACACGTGTGCACATAGTGCCTCTGTTGCTTTGTTGGTGCCAACAGATACAAGCCAATGCTGCAACACTGAGACCAGCAATGAGTCAAAGGTGAACCTAAGACCCAGAAGAAAATAACACATAGCTAGGAAAATGCTCAATTCATCTCTCCTTTTTGTAATTATTTCAATTGAGTACATAAATATATTAATATTTTGCAAACTTTAAAACAGCTAGTAGAAAGGATTCAGAAATTTCTCAACACAAATAAATGATACATATTTGAGGTTATGGATGTCCCAATTATCTTGATTTAATCATTATACACCAGATACATGTACTAGATTGTCACACCATACTTCATAAGTAAGTTCATTCATTATGCACAAATTTAAAACCTATATATTTAAAGCATATATATGTAAATGTATTTAAAGAATGATTAAGTGATTTATGTCAGGTATCTCAGGCTAAGGTGTATCTCATGTGTGACTGTGCTATGCCTCATTTACGGGACAACTTGATATCACCATTTAACTTATATTAGAATGGGTTGGCTCCAGTTCCTTGACTTATAGGGATCTTTCAAGAGCATTTTTATTTCAAAGTGAAGTCTTCAAATTTATCCTCTGAAATATGTATATAAACATATAAATATACATGGCATGTACTATATATCACTAATATGTCAACATTTTGTAACATAAAATTATACACACCCTTATTTTTTCACTCTGCAGATAACCTTACTTTCTGAAGCTTGCACCTTGCTCTGTACAATGGATTGTTGGAGAGGATTACACCGGGAGGGAGGAGGGGGCAATTGAATTACATCTAGAGGGAACAAGGTCAAGTGTTTGGGACACATCCCCAACTCAGAGGCAGTGGACTGGAGCAACTGTAACTAAGGGTGATAGGGAAGGCACAAATAAGGAAGTAACTCTATTCTTTAAAAGTGGAACCAACATCATAAATTACTACTTTCTCAACAAAAAGCCACTAGATTTATGATAAATGCCTGCCAAAAGAGTAAAGAGGAGAAGCCAAAATAAAGCTGGCAGTTTGAAGAGACAGGAAAAACAGAGCTTCTTAGTATGTGAGAAAGGTTTCCTTTACCCTCTTCGAAGACTAAGCATTATTATTTATCAAGCGCTGACTGCGGGTAGTGGAGATCAAAACAATAGCATATAAAGTACATGTGTTGCATAAGTGAAAAGGTAACACAGTGAAAGTCTTAGGCAAAAGCGAATCCAGAAGAATCAGGCAGCATGACATCCAATAAAGGTTCTGGATAAGGGCCTTAAAGAGGGGAACTGATAACCTTTCATCTTCCTCCTTCCATTAATATACACTACAATCACATGAACAAGGGCATCCTTTAAAGGATCTGAGAGCATAGCATAATTTTCCATATTCAGAAGTAGCTAAAGAGGTGGCAGAACAAAGTGGGTAAATGAATATTCTTAGAATCATGCTTCTTGATGTGAATCCTCAATCTCCCACTTGTCAATCCTTTGCCCTCTGAGCCTCAGTTTCCAGATGGGTAAAGTAACAAATAAACTAAATAGTTCTGATGATTTGATGAGCATGTTTGTTTAGAACAGACTTAAGCACACATTCCACACCACATATATTGTTTAGTGTTATTCAGTACTTTAACCTTTTTGAACTGTTTTCTATAAAACAACCAGTAAAAAACGAAGTTTAACTCCATATTTAAAACAAGAGTAAGGCAAAAACTCTATGAACAGTTTCTGTTACTTGAAAACAATGTTTGAAGAGGTGTCAGGATAGTGACAGGAAAAATAATGGAAAACACTGGACAAAAGGCTAAGGAAATTAAACTCTGCCTACAGTAATAGGCAGGTAGGCTTCCTGGGAGTGCATATTGAAGGTGATGCTCATTTTGCGTTTCCCTTGCAAGTACAGGGAAGAGAAAGAATTGAGGAGTAAGGGCAATCCAGAGGGTACTACAAAAGCATATCCATCTGATCTAGGTGGCTGATAGTGACAGAGGTAGTTTTTGCAGGGCCTCAACCAACCTCATGAGATCTGGCTCGGTTTTTATGGTCCTGCTCTTTGTGATTTACAAAGATGTCTCAAAGAAAGAAAAGAGATGAACAGATTTGTTCTTTATGGGAGTTACAAAGTAAATCTAATTATGAGCGCTTGAAAATAAATGGGACACTCATATTGGTTTTGCTGCCCTTTATCTTGTATCTAAGAAGCAAAGTCTGACACCACATATTTGTCTCTCGGTGCCAGAAAGTTCTTAATCAGAGCTGAGTGGAAGAACCCGTTTTTCTCTCTGAAATCTCTTTGAGGAAAGACCTATGGATAGCAACTCTGACTGTTATGAGGGCTTGCAGTTGTGGTCAACATTAATCCAATTCCAAATGATACTTAATAAATCAGACAAAACAAAAAAGACTGGAGTTCTAAGCTATGCCTATCCAAGCTTTTCCTGACCTCATAACTGAATTTCTTATGGTTAGATTTTTCTTTAAGAATTAAAGATAGCATCGAAATCAAGCTTAAACCAATGGAGAAATTTTTTAAAGTATATTCTAGTTAAACTTGGCACCTCCTTTGGATATAAATGCCAGGTGCATTGCTTTTCAAATGACTTCAGCTCTTTGCAAAGTGTCTGAGCATATAGAGAATCTTGAGAATTTACTATGCAAATAATAATCACCTAAAATTGCCTTTGAAATGTCAAATCTGCTTCATACTGAAGGTTGGAAATTTTTAAAAAATTAAATATTTTTCAGATTTTTATATCAAGAAAGCTCTGGACATAAATCTGATTCTATTCTATGTGACTGCTATATACATGAAATACCCCATGCTATATACATGAAATGCAGAAATCATGTACAATGACCTACATGATATTGACAAAAATATTAAAAATTACTATATCAATAGACATATTTAGCATGACTTTAGATTAGTTCAAAAAAAATTAGCACCTTCTTATGTATTAGAAAGCCAACTTGAAGGCTAATATCTATAAAGGTACACAAGTCAGGTCTTTTTCACACTCCTCCTGTCTCTATATACATGAAAGAAGTAAAATGTGCAAGGAATAAATTCAGTGATAGCACAGGCAAGCTCACTGGAATGTCCAGTTCCTTCACAGTGGCAGGTGACAGAATTTGTGGGGCTTTCTGTGGGATTGGTTTCTCCAAGTGACTTTAAAAAAAAAAAAATTCTAATTAACATGAAATTTACATATTTATCAGTTACCATGCGATATTTTGATATATATATATATACGTATTGTATAATGTTTGAATCAGAATAAACATCTCTATCTCCTCAAAAATTCAGAATTTCTCTGTGTTGAAAACAAAATCCTTTCTTGTAGATTTTGAAATATACAGTATAATATTATCTGTGGTTGCTCTACTGTGCAATAAAACACTAGCATTTCCAGTTTAATGGGACTTCCATTAAGTGATTATTCACCATTTCTGTCAAGATTAAGAATGAAAAATGTTCCCAGGAGTAGCCATTTCCAGTGTCTAAATAACTATCAACTAATGAATGCATGGAGGTGAGATTGATTTTATACTCCATGAAGAAGATAGCATTTTCCCCTAGAGTTTCTAATGGAAACAGTGAGTTCACATGTTATGACTTACCAGCAATAGTGGGTTTCTATACAAGTGCCATCTCAAGGTTAGTGACAAAGGGGGACAATGAGGGAAAATTATTGTTCTCCTGTACTTGGAGTGGCATTGGAGAAGAGGCTGTAGGTCACACTCTCCACTTTGAGGGTCCCAAAATATCATGAGTTGAGAGTGCAAGAAATATGTGTTTTGCTTTCTTGTAATCTTTTTTTCTATCTTGTGTGGTGTGTGTCAGATGGCTTTCAGAATATGAACTAGAGAGGTAAGAAAGAGAGTCTTAAGCATTCTTCTGTTTCCTGTGATTACTGGTATTAAAAGAAGATTTTGTCATTCTTTTCACTAACAAAATTGAATGTCATCACATTACCATTTTTACACAGAGTCTAAGCTAAATCACTTAGTAGTGAGAAAGCTATAAAACTGTCTTGACATTTAAAAAAGTATCACCTTATTTCTACTCTAAATTAAACAAGTTAGACATGTTTTAAAATCAACTGAATCAAAATGGGAACGAGTCTGCAAAACGAAATTTAACAAAATGATTATTTCTTCTAAAAGCAATGATATTAGGATAGCCTTCTCCTGTTTATATTATTAATCTATGGAAAATGCTCTTTACTTTTAATTTAGAAATACCTAATCTTGGAGAAATTGATTTATTAAAATCAAATAAAATTACTGTTAGATAGTTTTCAAATAATTCCAAAGTACAAAATTGCCCTTAATCTTTTTAGTGTCATATTTCCCCTCTGGGAATTAATTTAGTAAATAATCCCATGAAAGTAAAAAACTTGAAATATTGGCAAATACAACAATTTTTGTGCTCCATAAGAGTTTCTTTCTTGTGTTAGAATAATAATTTATTGAATTAGAAGATGATACTTGAATATCATTTATATCCCTTTCCATGTAATTTTAATCCTCTTAGGAGACCAGGCTTCTAAAAGTAGATTGTTACAGTGTTATATTTTTAATGAATATCAAATAAAATGCTTTTTATTCAAAGAAATGTAGTAAAGTGCATTAGGGAACAGGAAATAAATAGAAAACAACAATATGATTCTGTTTTCTTCCATTTGGTTGTAAAAGTAACATGTCAAAGGTAAAGACAATCCAGAAATAGGGAGGAAAAAATGTTCACAACTCCACTATTCCAGCACAATTACTTTATTATTATTTATTCAATTTTTAGCTATGCCTATATGTATATTTTAGCTGTAAAATAAATATCCATGCTCATTATACATATATACATCACAACAGTTTTGCATTTTTAACATTTATATCGTTTTTCCATTTTCTAATGCCATTAGTAGTGACTACATACTGTTCTGTCAAAGAACTATTCTACAACTTTTCAACTAAAATATCTAAGATTTTTCAAAAGTGGAATGGTGAATTAGAGTAGTGCCCAGAACTCTGTCATGTCATTAAACTCTATTTCCTCCTATTATAGGGGAGGAAACTTTGACTCTGAAGGTCAGGGCAGCTGACCATGGGTAAATACATGATTAGCATGAGAATTCTGTTCAGATCTTCTTATTGCCAGGGCACTGCCCCCCTCACCATATCTACTGTTTATAAGGACCTTAAAAAGAGACTCAATGTTGCTAAAACCTATTGCTTTTGTTCTTAAAATGGACAAGACTTCTAGCATTCTAGTTCACATTGCCCAAGGCAAAACTCAACCCAATATATTTATTTCCCAAAGAAAACTAAAGTTTATCTTTAAAAAGTTGCAGATAACTAAACAGAAATTTTCTCCTCCACATGAGAGTTTGGTTTTTAACAAAACTTTAGTATAAAGATTCCTTGAAGGAGGCACATCTTTTAGAATACAGACATACTGCATGTATTCTGGACTAACACAATGAGAGTCAAAACCTTGATAGTTATGTAACAACAAGTGTCATAGTCTTTGATACTTCTACTAATACAGTTAATTTAAGAATTTTATTATACATATTTTTTCAAATATAAGAGCATTATCTCTCCAGTAGCAACAAATTCTACTTTGTTACTGTTGTGTTACAGATCTCATAATTTAATCATTTCACCTCTAAACATTAACACAGGAATTTTGGGTGACCCTCTTCTGATGTAAGAGGACACATTATGAAAAACCTACCGCAAAGGAAAACATTTAATGAATGATTGACAGATCATGCCAAGCATAGGAGGAAAAGACATGGTTTTGTAGTGTTAGATATCTTGAAACTTTGAACTGGTAACTGATTTCTAAAGAGTTTCACCTTTGGTTTTTTACAGACAAGTCAGATGTAGTAGTTCCCTGGCCAATCAAAAGGAACTGTTCATAATGCTCACTTCAAAATAATTACTTCTGAGAGTAACACTAGCATACTATTTATGTTAATAGACACATAATCATAATATTTTTCTCTATAAAATTGAGTTTGCAAGGTGATCTGCATATAGAAATCTCAATCCTGATGTGTATTCAGAAATAATTTGAAATCAATAACATTTTCATTTTTTTTTACATAGAATGGAGTGATAGTTAAAAGAAAGTCTGCAATGTTAAAGTAATTATTTAATTTTAAAGGATGCCTCGAATCATTACAAAGCAAAGTCTTAGTGAGGAATACCTGGCAATACTTTTAATGCCATAGTCTCTGTGCTAGTTTTTTTGTTGCTGCAACAAAGTACTCTACAAGACCAACTTAAAGTGAGAAAAGCTTATTCAGGACTCACAGATTCAGAGGTTCAGTCCAGTCCATGGTTGGCCAATTCCATAGGCTGGGCCTGAGGTGAGGAAGAACAGTAGGGCAGAAGGGTGGAGGTGGAGGAAAGCTGCACGTCTCATGATATCAGAAAGTAGAGATAGTGAAGAGGAGGGGCCACAGGGAAGATGAACCCTTCCAGGGCATAACTCCAGTGACCCAGCCCCTCCAGCCATGCCTTACCTGCTTACAGTTACCACCCGCTTAGTCCATTCAAAATAGAATGGACAGATTGTGTTACAGTTCTCATAATTTAATGATTTCACCTCTAGACATTAACACAGGAATTTTGGGAGACACTTCATATCCAAACCATAACAGTCTGTAAACCCAAAGCTAAAAACTGTGCAATTCCCCACCCCAGTCCCTAAAGCTAATCACATAAAAACCTCAGAGTCATACTACCAGCATAAACCTTCCAGTTACTATAATATCTCAATCAATCATGTGTGCCCCATCTCTACCACCTTGACACTGTTCAAGTTCACATCTCAGTTTCTAAAATTTATGCAAAAACATCCTTTCTGTTCTTTTTCCCTCCAGGGTCATCTCTTCCAAATTTCATATAATAAACTGGGCACTACTATTGTAAATAATGTGATTCCTTCACAGAATGAAAGCTTCAATGTTTTTAATTACTTATAATTGATTTCAAATCTAATAATTTCCTTCTTTAGTATTTAAAAACTTCTAATGGACTGCTCAATAATTAGCCAAAATCTAAGACATATACAACTAATTCATAACTGTCATAGTTTGCATCTTAAATGTCCTCCAAAGGCCCATATGTTAAAAGTTTGTTCCACAGAGTGGTGATACTGGGAGGTGGTGGAACCTTTAAGAGGTGGGGCTGAGTGGGAGGTCTTTTCATCAATTGGAGGCATGCCCTTAAAGATGATAATGAGACCCTGGCCCCCTCGTCTTTCTCTTTTGCTCCCTGGCTGTTACAGTTTGATTATGAGGCACGCCCCCAAAAGCTCCTGCTAATGTAGGAATATTCAGGAGTGAGATGATCTGTAACCTAATGGGTCCAACCTAATTTAAATGGAACAACTGGGTGATAACTGTAGTCAGGTAGGGTAGGGTTAGAGGAGATTTGTCACGGGGGTATTCCCTAGAAGGGCATATCTTTCCTTTGGTCCCTGCTTTCTCTCTTTTTTTGCTTCCTGACTGCCAAGAACTAAACAGATTTCCACTGCTTGGCTCTTCCCACATGATGTGCTACCTCACCTTGGGTCCAAAGCAATGGAATTGGCCATCTATGGAATGAGACCTCTGAAACCATGAGACCCAAATAAATTCCTATTAAGTTGTTCTTGTCAGGTATTTTGGTCACAGTAATGAAAAGCTAACTAAACACAGGCCATGAGGTGAGTGGTTTGGCTCCATCATGTATTCCCACCTTGACTGTTGTCCTACCACAGGCCCTAAAACAATAGTCATTGAACATAGGATGGAATCTCTAAGACCATGAGCCAAATTAATCTTTTCTCTTTATAAGTTGATATCTCAGGATTTGTTTCGGTGACAGGTGACTAACTCAAACACAGACCACATACACATACTTTTCCAGAGAGAAATGAACATATCAGTGTTTATAGTTCTATATACATTTATATTTAGGATTTAAGAACTGAATGAATTCAACTGAAGTAGTTTCCGGTAGAAGTTGATTTAAATATTGGATGACTATTTTATTTGTAAAATAAGTTATTAGTAGCATGTGCCTTTTAAGCAACAATATTATTATGAAAGTAATACTTAAAATGTATCTACAATAAGTGGCTCAGAAGGCTAAGGCAGGAGGATGGTGAGTCTGAAGCCAGTCTCAGTAAAAGCAGGTGCTAAGCAACTCAGTGAGTCTCTAAATAAAATACAAAATAGGGCAGGGGATGAGATTCATTGGTCAAATGCTCCTGAGTTCATTCCCTGAGTTCACCCCCCAAAAGAAATTTATCTATAATAAAATGATTTTTTACCAAAGAAGAAACATTCAGTTACTAGTTTCTTTTGATCGTACAAATTAACATTTCAAGCAGCAAATGTCAGTAATTCATCATTTTCCCTATCAAAAATACCATTTAGATTGTACACTATACATTTGTTATGAAAAAGTAAAAACAAATACTATTTTCTCACATTTTTGGCTACCTTTGTTTCCCCCCAACATGAAAAATAGATGCAGTTCATTTTCCAACTACTCTTCACAGGACAGGCAGTAATAAACATATTTAAACCAGTTCCTGAACACCTATTCTGGCTTTTAAAATCTAGTACTGAAGGCAAAAGAGGAAAGAAATTTCTTTTTTCAATAAATAGACATGTTTAAGAAGAATGTGATATTGTAAATTATTCTGTAGTAATTAGAGCAACATGTTATTGTAAAAATTCTCTAACTATAAAATGATTATATGATTCATTTTTGCGGTGATAGGGAGAAGAATCACAGAGAATTGTTCTGATAGTAATAATTATCTCACTATTATAATGGTAATCTTCACATTGTATGAAATGGCAATGGAGAAAAGGGAAAAACCCTGAGAAATTAGAGGTTTTTATATAAGAACATCCTAAAATTGAATAATGAGTAATATCCTGAAAATGTACGTAAGTAATGACATTGTCATTGCAAATATGAGTTAACAAGGTCCAATTTCTTTTACAAGTTAATGTGATACTAAGGAAAGGTACTAGTTTTATTTCCCATATTCTTTTACTGTTTGTCATGTATGAAGTAATAAGTATAGGAGCAAATCCGACTTGGCAAAGAATCAGTATTATTTTCAGAGTGAAGAAAAACAGCTTTAACTTAGAAACTTTTAAATCAACATCTGAGTAGAACATCAGAGTTTTGTTTGACAACATTTACAAGATGCACAGGTTTACAGGAAATGAAATTTGCAAATGATACGGTCTGCCCATAATACAAACTAAGGTGTACAGATGCAAGGTATTTTATCCGATATATTAGTAGCCAAGAGGAATGAGTTCGAACAGACACTAATATCCTGAACTGCCAATAAAATGTTTCTCTGTGTCTTGATACAGAGTGTAAAGTAACTCTGCATCAAAAATACCCCATCTTTGCCACAAAAGTAATCAAATTATCTCAGTCATATAATCACTTATTAATGAGCAAATGGCTCAAATCCTTTTTATTATCAAATAAATTAAAGCACATGCCCTTTTTGTTTCCCTATCCTAGGGGAAGACCTTCAAAGACAGAGAAACAATTATTATCTAGAAATGTTTTATATTTGACTTAGAAAATTTTCAATAAAAACGTATCAGGGTTATTTCTCCATTGGTGAAAATCAAAGCACTACACAAAACTACAAAGCTTTCAAAACAACCATGGATTATTTAAGAAAAAGTATCCAAAGTGGACATCCTCTGAGGTTATTATGTAAATTGTCAGAAATAAAGAAACCATTAAGAAGTTGACAATGATACTGTTGCTCCAAATTTTCAAAATTTTAGAGATATGTATGGACTGTAATACAGAAGTCTTACTTGCAACAATACTAGCAATGCAGTGTAATTAATCAACATCTTTGAAGGTTGAACCCAAATTTAACAGCAAGAGCCCAGCATGGGTTTTTAACATATTTGTGACATGTAGCTCCATAGTTTGCTCTTGCAGGCTTTATACTTTCCAGGCAAAAACAAGGAAAGGAGGCTTTAGCTCTGGATGCTTTGACTCCCAGGTATGGGAGAAAATTATATGGTTCCAGAAATGACAGAGGTATAAGAAAAGGGAAACAAAAGGAAATTTCCCTAAGATAAAGAAGGCTAGGAAGAATGACAAAGTGTCTGCTATGGTACAACTTGCAAAACAGCATTATTGCATGACACAGGACACCAATCAATTTCTCGCTAACCGTTTTCATCTTTGTAGTGAGAGTGGTTTGGTAGATTGCATGGAAGGAGAAATGGACTGGAAATTAGTCTCAGGTCTAAATGAACTGTGACAGACATCTTACCTATGTCATTCACTGGGCCTCATATTCCTCATTTGGCATATGGAACAATAAACTAGTGTTCAGTTTGACTCTGAAAAATCTCGATAGTTCTAATTTTGAAATGCAGTGTTACTTTTCAAAACAATCTAACTTTCTAGATTCTATTAGGAAACTTGTGTCAAAGACATGATCTCTTCCCCTTCCTTCTCCATTCCATCATTCAATGTGATTGACCACCTGCTAGTGATTATTCTAGTGTTGTGTTGATGAACTATAGGAAGTAAAGTGGAATTAGAGAGACTTATGAGGAGACTACAGTAATACTCTGGAGCTAAAACAAGATATTAGTAGCAGAGGTGGTGAGAAAGTCATTATATTCTAGATAAATTCTACAGGCACAGACAAGAGGATTTGCTGAAGGACGGGACATGGGAGAAAGGTGAACAGAAGCAAAAGGGGAAGAAAGAGGGAGGGAGGGAGGGAGTGAAGGGGGAAGGGAGGGAGGGGGGGAGAGAGAGAGAAAGAGAGAGAGAGAGAGAGAGAGAGAGAGAGAGAGAGAGAGAGAGAGAGAGAGAGAGAGAGAGAGGGAGGGAGGGAGGGAGGGAGGGAGGGAGGGAGGGAGGGGAAGGGAGGGAGGGAGGCATTGTTTCTGCAATTTCCATTTCTACAGTCTCACCTCTTCCCCTTCTAAAGACATTTATTTTTCCTTTTCATGTCTACAAGATGATGAAAGTACTTTCAAACACGACTGACAGTTTACAGCATGCTTTCAAGTTTTAAAAAATAAAAAGAAATATTTAAAAAGGTTTCTAATGTATATATTTTTTCAGATCATAGCAATCAAAGCTAGGAGAACACCATCCTAAGTGCTTTTATTGACCCCATCTTTCCCTCTCCGCTATTATAAAACACCTTTTTTTTAAGCTTGCTAACTTTTATTTGCTGCTATTCTATACCACGTTCACTTTCAATGACCATATATTTCGTATACTCTGTATTGTTCTCCCTCTTCGCTTCCCATCAATTGTCCTACATTTCTCATGCTTTCAACCAGAAACACTGATGAGCGAGAGCCCGCTTCAAACAGATTACACAATCACCATCATCAGGATCACTGAAGCTGCCTTTTTCATTTCTTTTTACTCTTCCTGCCCCATCATTCTCATGTCCAAAGCTGACCTTCAACTCTGAGAAGCTTCAATTTCAAGAACCATTCTAATTATTTATCTGCAATCCCACATCTCAAAGCAGTCACAAGGGAGAGCTGCTCTAAATCTTCTCTCACAGCAGCACGGTCCACCATGTTGTAAGGGAAGTGCAGATGGTGATAGACAGAGCTGAATGCTCAAGAGTACATCACCAAGTCAGAAGCACCGTGCTTTTCCATCTGCTAACGTATTCATAGTCGCCTCATTTTCCCACAAGTAGTCCTCTTTACTTTCCACTCACACTGGCAACTCTTAGCAGGCAGCCAGTGGTTGGCATCCATTTCCATCTTGTAGTAGTTCTTGAGTCTCCATTTTCTAAACAGCATGATATTATAAAGGCAAGTGCCAAGGATATATTCCAGCCCTTGAGAAGCGTTTTGAGTATTCCCACTCATCAGCAATTTCTAGTTTAACTGCTCAGTATTGGTGAAAAATGTACCTGCTGTCTGTTAGTGTCAAAATGTCAAAAAGATTGTGATATAAATTTTCTCTGACTGGTAAGTTTATCATCTCCTTTTCATGGTTATAATAATAAATTTTACATAATTATTTTAATAAAAAATTCAAGGATAAGTGGAAGAGGGGCAAGTAGGTATATGGATGTATACATATTCCTATTTGTAGATTTTATGATAACATTTTCTAACATTGATATTTTTGAGCTTTTTTAACAAAATTTTGGTTTTCTCCTATCAAACCATTTCATAATTATGAAATGAAAATATGGACCAGAAATTAAAATAAGTATATATATTCCCAAAGAATGTATTTTTATAAACACAATCAGACATAAACCAATGCATACCAGTTTTTGGTTTTCATACAAATATAGAGGATGATTTACCAGGTTGCCAAACAATTGTGACATTCAAGTCCATCCAATAAAGCAACTTTTGATGGCCACTGCTTACTCAAAAGGAACAATTTATGAATTAATGCCTTAAGACAGCAAACACGTTTGTGAAAAAGTATAGAGGTCTTTGTTAATTTTAGGAAAGATTCAACAACTGAAAGTTTTCTTCAAATCACCAAAGGATTCAATATTAGCTTCTGATTTTGTTCTCCTTCCTGGTGTTAAATTTGTGGAAATTTCTGCAGTCCAAAAGAGCTGTTCAAATTTGACACAGGTTTGACAAATTAACACTGTACTTTTTCCTTTATCACTCTTATGTGTAAATGTGTTTCAGGTTTATGCATTCATCATTAATTCACAATACTAGTGACATGAAAATTTCTTCCTCCAGCTATGAAAAATAACTGCTCAATTTCAGTGATTGTTAATTTCATCTCATTACTTCTTCCTAAGACAAAACAAACAGTATAACACTCCCTGATCAAAACAAGGATGTAAGAGCCTTTTGCC
The DNA here is from genome assembly GCF_902686455.1 of Sciurus vulgaris. Taxonomy (NCBI): domain Eukaryota; kingdom Metazoa; phylum Chordata; class Mammalia; order Rodentia; family Sciuridae; genus Sciurus; species Sciurus vulgaris. The sequence goes on along the minus strand of NC_136462.1, from coordinate 54,473,244 downwards.
ATACTGCTGTACTCAACTCTTCCTGAGCTGTGTTCAGGTCTATCAACATGACTGTTGATGTCAGCAATGGAGGCTAGTATTTCATGTTCAGTCAGATAGAAGGCTAGTGCACCTCGGTCTGAATTGAAGAAGAGTTAGCATTTTACCATAACAAGGAATATGAATAATACATTGTCACAATTTATATCTTGGAAATATACTAAATATTTCTAAAACTTAATCAGCTCATCTATGAAACAAAAATTATAAAACAGAATCAAAGGAGTCATATGGATTGAATGAAATAAATCAAACAGTCACACAAAGGAGGCCTACTAGAGGGGAAAAATTTTTTTTATTATCATTCCTTTAAAGGGATAGTCACAGTTGTTACTATTCACATATTCCTAGAGTTTTAGCTCTATTATTGTGTCATCGAAATGATGACATCACAGAATGGAAGAATGGAAATTAATATAAATGAGTCTGATATTTCTTTATATTACTTATCAATTGCTTATTTGTAAATTTGGCATTAATAGACAATATATAATTTTTCACATGCTGTTCCATAAATCTGAATCATGTGACATTTAACATTTTTTTCCCTAGCTTTTCCAAGAATTCTTCTTTTGCTTAAGTTTGGCAATGATTTTAAAAATATCCTTTATAACATGTCTATATGTGTGCTGGTTTTGGGGAAATGAAAAACAATTTATGTTGTCATTTATTTTCACATATTATACAAGGATCTTCTTGCCCATGGATCATTGATTGCTACAATACAAAATAAAATTATTAGTGGATTAGGAATGGCGCTTGAAGGAAGACTGTCTATACCACCTGATAGAAATTATTAATGCTACAGAGCTCCAGGGGCTCTCTGAGCTCTCTCCATGTACCAAGATGTTCATTTTCTACTCTGGTTAGTCACTATGCTTTTTAGGTATAAACATATATTTTAGTGACTATAGTTGGTCACCCTATGAGTTGTTGTGTCAATAAGATGTTATTACTTGGCATTTAATAGTTCAAACCAAGACAAAGAAGGGCTATAGCTACTTAAATTTCAATACTATAATTTGTAAAATCCCCTTACAAAGCAAACTTTTGCAAAACAAGAGACAAATGTTGATTAGTTCCTTCTCCCAGTGAAGACAATCGCTTGTGCATTCTGTTCACAGATCAAATGTAAGGAAGTCATTATTATCTTAACACTTCCTACTGTACTATTTTACGTGTGTTTTGTGACTGGCTACATAACAATGCTTTGTAAAAATGCATGCTACCTACTCCTTCCATTAGGTTAAAAACAAGCAAAAAGTGAACATAGGAAAGAAAGAGGAAGAGGAAAGACCACAAAACTACAAGTCATGGCAGGGTCCTGGTTTTCATTGTAAATGTGATTAGTGAGTGTTTGAGATTTATAAGTAAATATGGTAGGGTAGTACCTAATAAATAAAAACAACTCTACACAAAACAACATTAAACATATATAATGAACCAATAATGATAATGAATTTCAGCACAACAGAGGTTCAGTGGGAAAAATTTTAAACTCAGATCATAATCAGCAGAAAGAAGTAATGACTAAAGTATTTCTATGTAGCTAATAAGAGGTGTCCCTCACATAAAAGGCAGGATAACATTATGTCCTGATAATTGATAAAAAGCATAATTCAGAAATATTACTCCCATTATACACCATTTTGAGTCTCTTTCAGCTAAGTATACCAATCCTGGTATTTATTCTGATGTAGATTTTGCTAAAAGTAATATTTAGAGATGTGGACAAGTGAAATTCCTTGTGTGGCTCTAACAATTTTGAGGACTGACAGGATTTAACAGTATAAATAAAGAGAAACTTATGCTTCTCTGACCCTAAAAACAACAACAACAAAAACAAAAAAATAGAAGTACAATGTTAAGGAAAACTCACATCTAGAAAAACATATTTCAAGTGTTTTTCTCTCCCGAATTATAAATTGAGTTTATCAAGTAACAATTTGTGTTGAGTTCATGATAATGTTTTCTTGGCTCATACTTTAGGTTTCATTCATTCACTAAATTGAATAGGAATTTTAGATTTTGATTCATCCTGCACATCTGACTCAAAAGAATGGACAACTAAATTTATCAAGATGAATAAACAAGAAATCTTAAAAGCAGGTTTTTGTTGTTGATATTTTTACTCTCTTCTCCCTATCTGTTATCTGTTTGATTAAGGTTCATGAACTACCTAAACCAAGCAGGCAAAAGGAAAAAAAAAAAAAAAAAAAAAAAAAGGAACGGACACTGACAATCTAAAAACATTTTGTATTTATGACATTAGTATAGTACATTTACAAATTTTTCAACCTTTCTTTGGTGTGTTTGTATGTGTGTGTGTGTGCGTGTGTGTGTAATTCACCCTATAAAAAGGTTCTCAGCATTCAGAGCAGTTACATCACCTTATAAAAGGAAAACAGGTCACAAATGAAATATTGCCAACATTGTTCATGTGCTCCCTGAAAGAGCAGGACAACACTCGGTTCTCTGCGCAGCTTATTGGTTTCAGCTCTCTTGTTCTCCATGGGATAAGTTTTTCTCTCTTGTACAGCTCAAGATAATCATTAGCATTCTTTCACATCTTGGTGGCTAATTCCCGAAAACAATGTTATTTTCAGAATCAGACATTACTCAGTAGTGCTCACACTTACATACTTTTGTGGGAAGGTTGTTTTCTGTAGGGATTTTAACAAAGAACGACTGTGCACATAACTATAATTTGGAAAATGAAAATGAGACAGTGATGGCTGCTTTAATGAGAGATAATGTGTCAACAGTGGGATAAAATCTATTCCCCAAGCGATTGCCTACAGCATAGAGACTGGTGAGCTTTCTTTGCTCATCAACTGTGTAAGATTCCAATGCATGGGGCTAGCTAATATGAAATGTTTCTGAATTCTAATTTTCTGTGCTTGTTACTGTTATTTTTACAAAATCACTTTCCCACTTGCAGAAAAGTTGAACTTTACTGACTACCCTAACAATAGTTTGCATATACAGAGGAATCATTTTCCATAATTTGAAAACATTTCATTTAAATCAAATACTACCAGAGAAGCTGAAGAAATAAAAGAGCTGGGGAAAAGAATCTTACTCTGAATACATTTCAAGAAAATAAGCTTCTGTTCAATAACTGGTGAATGACAGCATCATATAATACCTCTTTGAGGACTAAATGAAGATTCCTTTTGAAACCAAATCAGATGGCATATCTGTCTCCTCCACACAGATCACATTAACACAGTAATTGCCAAATTCCACTTTCACAATGTTATATGTATTCGTAGGAATAAAGAGAGGTGATAAAAAGCTATCATAGAAGTAACATTAGAAGTGTTAAATTGTAGAATTTGAACTGAAAGGGATAAGAATTTACAAAGGAAACTTTGAAAATCTTTTAAGTGGTAATGAAGAAACTCAGATTAGATATAATATGCAAATATCAATTTGTCATGGGACATTCTGTAAAAACCTTTTCAAGGGTTTTGAATCACAGACACTCTAATAGAATGATCTCCCTTTTTGTGAGAGTCAAATGTTAGGTATGGTGCAGGTACCACTTTCAGCAATAAGCTAACAGCTATGTAACAAGGAAGAATGTTTCACAGGACCTGGGATGAGGTTCCTATTAAAATTCCCTTTTATTCAGAAACTATTCCTTATTTAGTTTTTTTTTTTTAATTTAGCTATTTAAAAACTAGAAGAATCAGTGCTTTATATCCTGAAAGTAGACAGATGGATAATCAAGTCCAATCAATTCCTAAAGAAAAACTGAGTTTTAGGAAACAGAGCAGAATTTTGAGTGGAATTTTTTTTCTATTATCCCATAATTATTTCTAAGACCCTTAGCTGCAAATGAAATTAATTAATTAGCCTAAATTTTAAATCAATATGCAAGAACCTCATATTGGGACAAAGGGCCATCTCCAGAGTATACCGATTAGGGCACAACTGGCCCTACTACCACAAAATACCAATGCACCAACCCTTCCCTGGAGTTTCTTAAAAGGCTTTAAGAAGAGTATGCACTTCACAGTGAGAAAGATTCTTTTAGCCCTGTGAGGAGAAGAGAAGGGAACTTCCCTATATGAAGTCAAATGATACCACTTGAAGATTGACATGTCCCCAGAAAGGAAAGATCATCACTTCATTGCCCAGAAATTCTGCTTAAGCAGGAGACTTTCAGGTTAGCTCAAGATGCCATGGTGACAGACATGGAGCTCAAAATGGGGACCTAAGAAGGTATAGTAGTTTTTGTTTTCATTTTAAATTGAACTGGAGACCAGGATCTACGGCCATGATCAAATAATGATCTTTCTTCTCCAAAGGAATACATCAACATGATGAATACCTGTCATCAGTAGACACTAACTACGAAGTGTCAAATTTTTGGTGGTTCCTCATCTAGACAGCTATCACAAGAGACATGAGCAGAGGATGGAGATAGTGTATTCAGTCATTTAACAAACACTGATCAAGATTTCTATTTAAGTATATTGTTGGAGCTTGTTTCTGCAGATAGTACAATCATTAATCAGACAAAGATCATGCCCTCAGTGAGTTTATGATATCAGCAGCCGTGATGTGTACAAAATTATGATTTGGGACAGAAAGTGGAAAAAAGTTTCACAAAAGAGACATAGAGGAAATAATTGCTACTTTACTGGAAAGAATGATTTATGGCTGTTTAGTTAATTCATTCATTTCAATATTGGTTATCTTAGAAGTGAATTAGTATCATCACAGGTAAGTTAAATTATGGTCAATTTCAGACCACATTATCTGAACTTATTTTTACTTTCACAGGTCAGTTAAATATTTTTAAGGCATCCATTAAAGAGAGATCTTTTTATAAAACATTATCAAAAACATTTGGGGAACTTAAGAAAATGTTTTAAATCTGTCCCCACGACCTGAAATATAAGTAGCAATGGAAGTATTATTTCCATGACATTAAACTAATGCAATATACAAACTTTTAGTTCATAATTCAAGTTGGTAATGTGCTAAAAGTATCAAGTCACAAACCTAAATGAGAGCCGCTTCATGTTAATTGAGAGACGGTTTCACTTTCTCATTTTCTCCAAAACTATGGACATTTACTTTTAATTATTTTTTTATTCTCTCAGCAACTTTTAACACACTACACATCTAATAACATTTTATTGCCAGAATCAAGATAATATAGTACATAGCTATTATAAATGTGTCTCCTACATTTGTTAATTCTACATTTTAACTATCTATACAACATTTAAAATAATTACCTCAATATTTTCAAGTAATACTTCTAATGGGAAGTCAAATATAGATTATTAAACACTTATTCAACTACATTTCTATCTCTGAAATATTTTAATAGGTATGTACACTAGTTTTCCATTAAAATATTTCTGGAACTCTATTATATTAAAATCACCTAAAATAGATCTTAAGTATCTATTTAAATTTTATCTTCCAAAATTAACTTTTTTTTAAAAGTTAATTTTGGAGTATTTTCCTATCTCATAGACAATTTAAGATAATATATAAATATTCTTTTTGTCTTTGTCAATGCATATACTATGTCCAATGTAACATTTGATAAAACATTTTAAATACAACCTACTAGGTCATGAAAAGAATTTATGCAAGCACTCACACAAGAGAAAGATACCGATTGCTACGTAACACGTTTAAATGTGTTTCATAGAAATCTCTTTCAGGGAATGCTATATAAATTTGTTTTCTAAAACTCATAATAACCAAATTTGATTGCTCTGCTTTTATTTTAAAATTGTAGCTGATGACCAAGCTACATTCCTTCAGAGAATCTAGAACAAAGCCCTTAGAAACATATAGCAATATTGCTGACAAATTAGGTCCCAAACTACTTTGATTTTATCTATGAATCTACAGATAATTACCTTGTAAATTAAAGTTTGGGATCATACAATCCTATTTTCATACTATTCATCCCTATTGTCTACATTTTTGGTTCTAAGCATTTTTTTTACTTACATAGCCTTAGTTTTCTATCTCCAAAATGCAATGGAATGTTATTTATAATAAAATGTTATTTTACATCTAATATACTTGGTTATTTGACTATTTCCACAGCCCAAGTGATGAGGATGGCAATCATTCAATAGAAACACAGAAATTATCATTGCCTCAGACATAGATCCATTGTTAGTGGCAGCAATTATAAATGTTCACTTCAGTGTTCTTTCAAAATCATTGAGTTTCCTCATTTTTGAAATTGTTAATTTGATAAGTGAAAAATTATTTCACCCTAGTTTTGAAAATTAATGACATTGAATATTGTTTCAAAGGTTTGTTATATACTGGCATTTTTGTAAATTCCCTTTCTACATATTCTTATTTCGTATATTAATAATTGGAACATATTTTCTATGTATAGTAAAATTTGAATTATTTTGCCATTTTTTCATAACTAGGCAAAAAATTTTGAACCAAATGAATGAATGCTTATGAGAAGTTTCTAACATCACAAGCATCTGTAAATAGGAAAAATAACGTTCTTAGAAACAATTCTTTTATATAAAATTCTAACTGAATTTTGGAAAAATGAATATAGAAAACATCTAAGGTAATTTAGATGAAGGATATAGATTTAGATTTCTAGTATTAAAGTTTAAAACACTAACATTCTCTTTAATATATAATGTGTATGTATGTATGATATATATGTATATGTATATATATAATCTCAGTAATATGAAAGGATTCAATTTGCATTTTTCCACCTGTCAATTTTCATAAATTTAACAATTCTTAAATAATGTTCACTGATAACAAAATTTGAGTAATATTGATGTTTTCAATGTTATCTTTTAATATACAGATTCAGTTAAAAAAAAAGTTTCTCATTATCACTCATTAGCTTGGTAGGGGATCTTGGATGCGTCTTTGAATCTGCCTGAGCTTCAATTTAATAGAAGGTTTAAAAATAGACTTTATATTCTATGAATATGATATGCTTAAGTTAAAACAACATGACACTGAAACCTAAACTTAAAAATAAGTGCATTAGTGTATAATTACCAGTATTCCTAGTTTCCTTTTACTAATTACTTTATCAGAATATTCCCTTTTAATTTTAAGTAACTTTCTTCTAAGATATTCACAGTTAAAAGTATCTGTTACCAGATGAGTAATTTCTGATAGAGTCAAATCTGGGAGACTATAAAATTCAGGGTATCAAAGGTTACTGAATATAACATAACTGTTAAACACTGAATATGTCTGAATTTTGGTGGAAATCAATAAAAAAAATACAATGTCATTCACAGTAATTAATTTGTATATTACTTTTCTGGTAAATCTTTCTTTAAGTAAGGATCAGGTATAAAATTCTGTTCTGGGTACTCTTTCTAGAAATTAAGTAATTATCCAAGACACTCCACATGGGAAGCAGAAAGCAAACAGAAGAAGCTGAGTAGACAAAAGTTGTGGCACTGGATAGGAAACCTGTTATGTGAATTATAAACCCCTGACTTTCTATGTACCTCTAGATACCAATATCTTCTAAATGGATCTTTTAATCTTTTTTGCTGTATGTAATTCTTTTCATTTCCATGGAGCGTTCTGAGGCAGTTGCCCCCTATTATCAATTCTAATTATTTGTGCAACTTGTTTACTGAGCTGATATTCTTACAATAAAATTTTGAGCAAAGAGCAAATTTTTTTTTCCCCTCTTGAAGCTGTTACTGGAACAAGGAGGACACGAAAGACCTTGATTCCTGCATCAGTCTCTGCCATTATGAAGGAGTTCTCATCTTTACACTAGCACTAATAAATGTGCACTTCTAATGCCTTTCCACCATGAAGGTACAAAAGAAACAGTAATTCCACAAAACATAAGAACACATTGCTTCAGGAATTCACTAAGAAAGGACATACTGCAAACATATTCCTATGTCAGGATAAGAATGACATTATTCAAACTGTTAGCAAAGCACTTGAAAAAGTTTTGCAGAGTAGCAAATGAAGTAAAGGGGCCCAATGCTTAGCAGAATAAAAATATTATAAAACAAACATACCAAGGCTGTAATGAAAAGTGGAAAACATAGTATCATGAGAAGAATTTCATACAACAGTTTCTTAAATATAAAAACCCTGTATAGCATTATGTATATTGCCCTGGAAAAGGAAAAAAGCATGTTCCTTGTTCATTGCCATGATAACACCATTTATAGTTTATGTAACCACAGTTTATGAGTCATGCAGCTGGGAAGGAGTCATGCAGGATTTTAAAACTTACAATCTTGGCACTATTTCTCACCTGTAGAACTGTAGCATGTGCCAATATGTTCATATTTCTCTAAGAGAGCTAATGCTAGTCCATATTTGAAACTAAAGGGTGTGTTCATTGTTTAGGCATATTTCTTTCTAATTGTTCCAGCTGGAGCTGGTCCATAATATAATGGAGCAAAATTGCATAAAATGTACCTGGACATTTTCCTACTGGCTAGTCTTTGTTGAGATATCTTAGATCCATAGCAAATCCTACAGTATTGGGCATATCATGTTGAGCTTTATCCATTACATGTTGATTTTGCATATCTATTTCTTACTGTTGGGAAGTTATTAAAATTTTAATGATATTTCTTGTCTGATATGCAAATATAATTTTGCTTATTAGTTTTTATACAGAATTATAACCATTCAATCAGGATAATGCACTTCCACCAACAGCCACAATATATACAATCACTATTCTTCTCTATGCTTCTAGACAAGAATGTTTTATGGATTGTAAACAGACAATTAATCTATTTTAATGTGCATTGTTAGAATTCTAACAGTGCAGTTGTACCAGTGTTCCCTACCACTATCAACAAATATACCTACAGTTTCCAGCAGCAGACATGAGCACAGATGGGTTATTCCAAAAATAATGAAGGGAATAAGTGACACAACAGGAGCAGAACCTACACTTATCTTTTGATGAGTTTTCGTATTTACTAAATCAGGATAGCCAGGCTCTGTCTCCTGAGAAGAGACAATTCATAGGCCTAGTAATTCCATGCTTGAGAATTTACAAATAGATTTTCATTTTCAATCAGATCTTATTTAGTCTACTAAAACAGTACATTCTATCATTTTGTGTCTTGGCATTTATCTTTGTCCAGATAACCACAGGGATTTATGTCTTTATTTAACTTGAAGATGAAAGAAAATGTAAAGTTTAGTAGTAGACATTGTTGGAAAATATGCCAACATTAAAAGTGCTTGAAGTGATGAAAAAAAAAAAAAAAAAAAACTACATATCTGCTTTCCCTGAAAAATCACTTGCAGACTTTCACAAAACAGTAAGATAAAATATACATGAAAATATGTAAAATCCTTACAGTAAGTCTGTGGTGTGTACCCTTTTAACAAGGGTAATAACTGTGTTGCACACATTTCCCTTTATCCTGATAACTGAACTCCTTGGTTATTCAAAAACCTTGTTTGTTTTTTAAAGTTAAATTCAGCTCAGTGTGCTGCTGAATGCCTGTAATCCCACTGCCTGGAGGACGAGGCGTGAGGATCCTAAATTTGAGGTCAGCCTCAGAACAATTCAGCAAGTCCCTATTCTCAAAATAAAAAAATAAAAAGGGCTGGGAGTGTAGCTGAGTTACAAAGTGCCTCTGGGCTCAATCCCTATTACAAAAAAATAAACAAATTATTAAAATAGTCCTGTGATGGAAAAAAAAACATTTAGAAGCCTAAACTAGTAATAGGACATGCTGCCCAATTTATACTATTTTAAATACTACAATTTTAAGTAGAATTATTCCCTATTTGTTGAGATTAACAAAATTAAAATTACAGCAGAAGATCAAAACCAGTAGATAAGTATGCTGGTTTAGGTATATGCTATAAAGTCTGAAATGAGACTTCCTTACAAATCAAATTTGATTTTTTTTCCATTTTAAGTGTACTTTATTTACCATTTTAAATGATAAAAACAATACACAATCGCGTGCCATGGTGTGCAAATTTTAAAAGAAAACATAATCGCATCACCAAATTATATCACTTTTAATGATCATAACATTACTGATACAGTCAGTTTTACAATGCTAGCATATAATTTCAAACCTGTTTTCATGTGTGTCTATAGGATGGTTCTTAGTATTTTTCACAGGAAAAAAAAAAGTTCACACTGTATCACATTATTTTCCCAGTTGCTATTTTCATTCAAAAGTCTTTTCTGAAAATCCATCCCATCTCAGCAGTGATAGCTCAAACATATCTTTTAAAATCACAGTTTAATATTCTATTAAGTATTATGTTGCCTGTGCCATGTTCAATCATTGTTTAATAGATGAACCCTGTTTGGTCACACTTAAGAGTTTTTCTCAGAGAGAGCTTCATAGGTATGACCTTGCACTTAGGGGTTTTGATCTATGCAGTATTGATGCTCAAAAGTGGATGTCTCAACTAAATACCATGTACATATTTAATTTGCAAATGATGTAATCATATTACCTTCTAAAAAATGTAAAAACCTGAAAATATCTATTTCATATTTATCTTTGCATATTTGATGAACTAATAATTGCTCCTAGTTCTTCAGATATTTTCTATTCCATTAACCACACTTTTGTATTGCTGAATTTTTAATAAGATGTATTTCTTTTTTTATTTGTGCTTTTGAATCATTGTACACAAATGGGGTACAACTTTTCATTTTTCTGGTTGTACACGAAGTAGAATCACACCATTTGTGTAATCATACATGTACATAGGGCAATGATGTTTGTCTCATTCTATTATCTTTCCTTCCCAATGCTGAAGTTGTGCTGACCAAATATGAATTCCCCCTTTAAGAAACCAAAGTTCCCAGAGAAATAGCTGGTTTCTGGACTATGGATGGATACCTAGCTATAAGCCCAGGATAAGTGCCAGTGAGCATGCAAGCTGTAAGAACCAAGCAAAAGGGACTCCAGCTGGTCCATCTTGCAACAATTTTAGCATTGAAAAGAAACATGACTATAAATGATCAAAACACATCCAATATGTAAAAATATATCTCTCAACAATGACACCAACAAAAGTTAATAGAATCAACAAATTACAACTCATTAGTTTGAATCAAGGTTTATATCAAAAGTCGGTTAAAACAAAAAAAAAAAAAAAAAGGAAACTACAAACATTTATCATGTTTTTTCTAAGTAACAAGAGAGAATTCTTTCTTTGGGGAGGATGGGGGTGAGTACCAGAGATTGAACTTAGGGCATTTGACCACTGAGCCATATTCCCAGTCCGATTTTGTATTTTATTTAGAGACAGGGTCTCACTGAGTTGCTTAGCATCTGCTTTGGCTGAGGCTGGCTTTGAACTCGAAATCTTCCTGCCTCAGCCTCCAAAGCAGCTGGGATTACAAGCATGTGCCACAGCACTCGGCAAGAGAATTCTTCCTTAAAAAGTCCAGTTGAACATATAAACAGAGTACTAATATTAGAAAGTCACTGCTTTCAAACCCTAGTAAAATAATAGATCCAGATAATGATTAATTTTTTAGACTAACTATTGATGGAGAATTCACTATGCAGAAACATGGGTAAAGAACCCTGAAACCACTGATGAATTTTAATGTCTTTTAAAGGGAGATAGCCAGGAAAAGAGGTACCGCTCTATATGACATAAAATCAAATACTCTGAACAGAAATATTATCAAACCTCTGACTCTATGAGTTTAGTTTAAAGGTGATAGGCAATAACAGAAGAAGTTACATGGCGTCATGAGAAATGAGCCAGTAAAATGAAAAAGATGGGAAATTTTATGGGATGAATTAATTTGCTTCTCCATAATTCAGTGGCATTTATCAAGAAAAGGTTGGGACAGGGTTCACTGCACAATAAAATATACATCAAAATTATATAGGAGCAAAGAGTTCTGGAGTTGTCTTATACAGTACTGTTACTATAGATAATAATAACAGACTGTACATTTCAAAAAGCAAGCAGAGCCAGATGTGTTGGTGCATGCCTATAATTCCAGCAATTTGGGAGGCTGAGGCAGGAGGATCACAAGTTGAGGTGAGCCTCAGCAACTTAGTGAGGCTCTAAGCAACTTAACATGACCCTAATGAGAATACAAAGGGCTGGGGATATAGCACAGCAGTAAAGTCCCTGGATATAATCCCCAGTACCAAAAAGAAAGAAAAGGGGATTTTGAAAATTTTCAATGGAAAGAAATGATAAATGTCTGAAGAATAGATATGTTTGACCTGATTTAAATATCACATAATGTATACATATATATAAACTTCTCATATTGTCCTATTAATACATGTTGCTTTGCTTTTGTTGTTTATTTAAAATATAATTTAAAAATATGTATATATACTGTCTTACATATCATAAAATAGACATTAAAATTAATGAAACAGTGGCTCCTGATTTGAACTAATGAGTCGACAAAGATATTTTAGAGCAAATTGAGAAATCCTGAATAAAACTAGATATTAGGTACTATTAAGGATGTTGTTAGTTAGTATGATAATGGTGCTTAAAGTTGTATTATTCATTACAGGTTGAATTTCATTTCCCCAAAATGAAATGTCAGAGGCCTAACCCCCAGTACCTCATCAGAATGTGGCCTTTTTGGATAGAGGGAGGATTTACAGAGGTAATGTTAAGTAAGGGTCATTAAACTCAAGTTAAAAATGAGGTCAGCAGGGTGGACCCTAATCCAATATGACTCATTCCAAAAAGGGGAGGTTTGGGCAGAGAGATGGGCACAAATAGAGCTAAAATGTGAAGAGACACAGGGAGAAGACACCATCTATAAGCCAAGGAGAGATGGATGGAACAGTTCTTTCTTTCACATTTTCTTTAGATAATGAAATTTAAAAAAAAAATCACTTGGAAGTAGCAGAGGGACTATTAGAGAAGGGGACAGAGGAGAAAGACAAAAGGGAAGGGCAAGAGAGGCTAAAAGGGACAATGGACATAATCAAAGCACAATATATACATGTGTGGGCATTGATTTATACAAAAACATTAGTAACTACAATAAAAAGAGTAATACCTATTGTAATATTCAGCACTAATTATTGAATGAGTAAACAAATTATACCATTATTTGCAAAGTGCAGATGGATTTCTCCCTTATTTTCAATTAATCCCCAAATTTCAAATTATGTTGCAGTCACCTATGACATGAATACAAATTCAATTCAGGAACATAATTTGAATTCAAATCCAGGACTCACTTACATAGAGACTAAGCCCTAATCTTAACATATTATGCATATTTCCATTATATATCTCATTTACTATTTTTTCCTTGTGTTAGACCCAACTCTAGAAAAATAATCATCACTTTACTCATGCATTCATTGAAAGACTACAGAGCAGAAGTGATATACAAGCACACATTTCAGAGAAGTGGGTGAAAATTATGAATAGGACAAAGGTCTGTTCTCTGTGAATAAAAAGCTTACAGAAATGCATGGACATCAATAACCACTAAAATGCATGTTATTAGTGACGAGAGTACAAAGAACGAGTGGAGTTCAGTAGATTCCTACTGGCTGGAATGATCAGAATAGTCTCTGTAGGGAGAAGCAGCTTTTGAGCATGAAGTATTTGGGCAAATGAAGTTTGGATGTCAGAGAAGAAATTCAAATGGACTGACCAGAATGGGCAAAGGCATATCATTGAGGTTGATGTATAAGATACATGGAAAATACTATTGATGAAGAACCCAGTTTATTGTCCTCTCAAAAATCTATTTTTTACTTGGCTAGTCATTTAGAAACTTTATTCCCCACATTGCTTACGGTTTAGACCCTGTGACCAATTTCTTGTCATGGTTCAGGAATGCAAGTGTTATGTGCAAGTCACTTCTTGCTTCTTTGTTTCTTTTTCCTTGATTTATTTTGTTTCTCACTTTCCCCCTTCTTAGATGCTGGAAGTTTCTGACATATTACTAGGCTTCAAATATTCATGTGAGAATAGAGCTCTAATGTGTGGGGTCAAAAGAAAGATGATCCTTGAAGATTTGCTGAAGCAGAGCCAGGATAGACCTGTATTATATAGATTTTATGTTATGGACTTGGAATTTTTGTGTTTTTATGGTCTTGGAAAGAGAGACAAGAAGGCAGTATTTTTTGTTGTTGTTCAGTTTGTTGTTGCATGTTAACCTCATGCCGGCATTGTTTTTCCATTATTTCATCATAATTCAATGAGAAGCGTTTGTTGGCAGCTGTATTTGATGGATTGAAGTTTGTATAGATAACATTGTCAAATATGCTAATATCATAAATGAAAATGTAAAAGAACAGGTAAAGAGTGGAAAATGCAGAACTGTGTTTCCAGCAGATTATTCAGCTGTGCTATCAGCCCAGGAAAGAGTGGGGATAGGCCACTTTCAATTCGATCACAGAATAAGGAAGAGAATTTGGAAAAGAGAATTATGCTTTGTGAAAAAACACGTACAATAGCAAGTAAAAAAAAAAAAAAAAAAAAAATCAGAAGAGAAACCAGCCAGAGAGCAGAACTGAATCTTCAGTTTAGAAAGTCATTTGCTTAAAAAGAAGCTGAGAAAATAAACTCCCTGTAATACCAACCATATAGACTGTACAAAAAGGATCAGATATGAAAAGGGAGAAGACAGGATTTCACATATCCATGTTTGATCCTAAATAAAAAGGAACTGATAAACCTCTCACTTCAAGTTCCTTTCAAGTAGCAGTAACATGCTAGCTATACATTATCAGACACTAGAAGAAAGGCTTTGAATAGTGATTTCAACTTTTCCCTAGTGATAAAAGTAATACATTATTCTCTTAACATTTTTTATACCTTTTCAGATAATACGTACATGGATTTTATCTTCCCTGTCAGAACTGCCTAAATAATTCATATAAAAATTTTGTTTCTGCCAAGATTACGTCAGTAACTGAAGAAAATTAAATTTTGGTTTAAGATCTCTAAATTGATTACCTAGGTTGCTCTTTACTCTGCTCCAGCACAGAATCTGAGTACTGAGCAGTGATTCAAACAGTGATTACAAGTCTAATGTAGTCCAACACATCACCATGTGTGAATCCCTCTACACCTCTCTTGACAAGTCTTTCCTCTATCTAAATATCACCAGCTACTTCCTGACATCCCTGAAAGAGAAATCTATTTTTAAATGGCTCTATTCATTAGGAAGTCTTCTGATATGGTAGTGTAATCATTTCAATTCTCTGTAGAAGACTCTCAATGTAAGGATAATTCTTTTTCGACATGACTACACTTCAAATATTTGAAGAAACCTATGTCTCCTATGAAACTTCTTTCCACTATCGACATTTCCAGTTCCTTAAAATGTCCCTCATGTTGCTATGTTCATTACTTTTACCTTATTGGTTATTCATTTTGGAACAGGTTTATATATACCTATATTCTGTATACATCTAGTACAGATAACAAAATTGAACAGAGTTTGGTCAATGGTAGAGAGTCAGGAACTGTCATCTATTATAATCAAATGATTATACCAAGACTGGATTTTGCTAACTTCAAAACTCACTAAGAGCCCTTCTTGAATAAACAAACAACATTAGCACAAAAAAAAAAAAAATTAGTTAAAAGTAACAGGACGTGCTGCTGTTAATTTGTACATGTGAGGTAAAATCTTTAAGTAAAAAGTTCTATATTAGTTCTTATTTAAAAATCACATTAACTGATCTATTGTCTTAGTAGAGTCTATTGAAAAAATTAGTGCATCCCAGATTACTTATCATTGTTTCTCTATGGATTTTATCTTTCTTTCTTTTAAAACCATAAAAAAGAATTTTTAAAAGGATGAGATTATAAAGTCAGTGGAACACACCTGACTTCTCCCTCTGGAGTGATGCATGTTCATTACTAAGATCTCACGTACAGCTCTTCAGTCTCTTTGCTATGCTTTAAACGTGTTCCTCGAAAGTTCATTCATTGGCAACTTGGTCTGCAATGCAGCAGTGCTGAAGGTGGGACCTTTGTGAAGTGATTGGATTTTGAGGACTCTGATCTTGTGAAAAGAATAATCCACTCATGGATTAATATATTGATGGGATACCCAGGGAGTGGCTTTGTTATAAAATTTGACTGTCTCAGGCAAGCTTGCTCTGTCTCCTCATATAATAACGTCTGCCATATTGTGAACCTTCAGAACCATGAGCTAAATAAACTTCGATTATTTATAAATTACCTAGTCTGTGATATTCAATCGTAGTATCAGAAAATGGACAGTCACTATTTATGAACATAATTCATCTAGACATTATTTCTTCATATTAGTCAAAATTATACCAAAAGTTACTCTGTTGTAAAATGTGCTTAAACAAAGATATACCAAATATACCACTACTGGGGAAAAAAACCTCAGCTTTTCTAATTAGAAATTTTGACCCACATAATATAGGAAGAAATAAGATAAATATACATACAAATAATAATATTAGGGGAAAAAGAACAAAACACAAAAATACAAAGAAACAGATGAAATAAACAAGAAATTGGGGTACTGTTCAATGATTTTTTTCTTAGTACACTATCACATGCTGCTCCAGGTGATAAATTTTTTAAGTGCTATTAATCATTGAATTAATAAGCATAATAACCAATTCTAGAATAATAAAATAGTACTTTGGGGCTGTACCTTTCATTTTTGTTTTTGGTACCAGGGATTGAACTCAGGGGCACTTGACCACTGAGCCACATCCCCAGCCCTATACTGTATTTTATTTAGACACAGGGTCTCACTGATTTGATTAGCACCTCACTTCTGCTGAGACTGGCTTTGAACTCATGATCATCCTGCCTCAGCCTCTTGAGCCACTGGGATTACAGGCCAACCCACCCAGTTTACCTTTTGTTCTTAACAATACATATAAACTGTGTGATTCACCAGTGGCTTAGTAGTTCCTTTAAAATACTTGAGCAAAGGAGAGGTAATTAATGCCAGTTAGGTATTTCCTAATTTGCTGATTGTCTCAATTCTTATTCCTAACAGTTTTTATTTTTTGTTGTTATTTCCTATGGGTAAGAAACAGAAAAAAAGAATGGTATTAACTCCATTTCTGTTTATTGTTGATTAAAGTCTCGGAGTGAGGGCTATTTTGTTAATGTTTTTTCATTGATGTTTGCTATATGGACTGGAGATCTGACAGATTAGAAACTGTGATCTGCGCAATATTGGAAGAAATAAGACAAATATATACATATGTAAGTAATATTTTTGTGCAATAAAAGGACAACACATGCTACAGGATTACAGGAAAGCAATGAAGAGGTTAGAAGATGTAGACAGTCTTCTGTGAGGGAAGTTGTGTAAGCAAGGGCAACAGACACACCCACAAAGGGAAAGCTGCTGCCATTTTCACAAGAAGACAGGGAAAAATTGAAATGTCCAGGTGAGAAAGAATTTAGTCTGCATTGACTAACAGGGTAGATTCTAATATGGAAAAGATAGAAGACTAGAAAAAACTTTATATAGTAAAACCTGTGGAATATTTATTTTGGAACTATGGAAAAAAAATTAAAGAGCTCTCTTTGGTAATTATAAGCACAGTGGTAACCCATGAAAGTGAATCAAATCTTTCAAAGAAAGTAGAATCAAAGCACACGGGAGAGATGTCTGGGTAATCCACCTATTCTGGAGTGTGGGGGCAATTAGACCTGGAGAGCTGTGCCTAGCAGGGCCCAGGGCATGGCTGTGTCCATTATCTTTCAAAGGACAGGGGTACTTGCCAGAGTTACAGATGTGTGACCTCAGTTGGGGAGAGCTGCATGACTTGGAGAGAAAGCCATTGCAGCAGCCTTCCTGTCAAGATGTGTGGATGACATTGTCACTCCAGTGGACTTGAAAGGCACAGCCTGGAACCAAAGAGGATTATTCCCAATCCCTGAGCCTTAAGATCTCAGGCAGTTAGTCTTATAGTTAGGACTTAGGATTCATTACTCCTTTGGTACTTTTCCCCCTAGAAGTCTTTATCATATGTCTGTCCCCTATACCTGAATTTTGGAAGCATGTGACTTTTCCATTTCACAGGTCCACAGGTACAGAATTATTCAAATCAAGTCTTCCTTGAGTCTTATCCAGATCTGACTTAGGTGATGTTCAGAAGAGACTTTGGACTTAGACATTAGAGTTGATTCTGGAAGCAGCTAAGACTTTTAGGGGTATTGACATGTAATGAATGCATTTTGCAAGTATGAAAGACATAAAATGGGGCAGGAAACTAGTCATGAAATGTGATAACTTGACCCTTTGTGTCTCATCAAAATTCATATGCTGAATTCCTAACTATCAATTATGAAAGTGTCAAAAGTTCGAGCCCTTGGGACATAGTCCATGAGGGAAGATCCTTCAAGAATAGGAATAGTACCCATATAAAACAATCTCCAGAGAATTCTGCCAATCTTTATATCATGGGAAAACGCTCAAGAAGATAACAGTTGTCCACCTGGAAGAGGGGCCTCACCACAAACCATGTGGTATCTTGAACTTAAACTTCAGCCTCCAGAGATGTGAGAAATGAATGCTTATAAGCTATCAGTGGATCTTTGCTACAGCAACTCAATCTAAAACAGATATGCACCTTTACAAAAAGCAGACAGATGCAGTTTCCCTGCTCAATTTGTTGTTTGAAAATAAGACTAAGAAAGCTTTCTGTTAATAATTTTACAAACCTTGCCTTATTTTGGCCTTTGACCTTTTCAAAGTGCATGAGAGTTTTGTGCGATTTCACTTTTATTGTTTAATTTGATATCATTTTAAAAAATCTGAGATAACCAGCACAGTTCAAAACAGTCATGCTGTTCCCTTTGTTATTGCTCTTACCCCTTTTCCTCCTGAAATGAAGGACCAATATTCCTGAGGTGGTGTAAGGATAAATGCGAAGCCTTCCAGTGACTTCCCACGGTGATTACAAGGAAGTCCAAACTCCTTGCAGTTGTCAATAAGTCTTACAGGAATTGGCTCCTGCCCCTCTGACCTCCTAACATTTTACTTTCCATCCAATGTGCTTCTTTTTGTCCCTGCTGAAGCATCTTCCTGCCTTGGGAACTTTGCCCTTGTCACTTATTTTACCTGGAATATGAGTGCTTTTTTCCTATAGTTTGGATCTTGATTCAACTGTCATTTTCTTGGCACAGACTTCCTTATCTTAATAAAAGCAGCCTTTCCCAATGAAGTTGTTACTCTCTGTTCCATTGCCCAGTCTAAACTTCTTTATGGCAGACACAGTTATCTACAATTTTCCTATTTTTAGCACTACTATGATATCAACTGATCCACCCACACATTAACCATATGGAGGCAAGGACTATGTTTCCTTCCTTCATGTACCTACTGGTCTGGAAAGAGTGCCTGGTAGGAAGCCCCTCATTACACAAAACTTAGTAAAATGAATTAATGATGGAATGAAGACAAGTTATACTTTGGTCTAAAAGAAACCTTTTATTGATGTAAAGGAAACTGAATTTTGAGAGATGGTGCCATAAAATCAGCATCAAATATGTTTACAGGAAGAAATATGATCATTTATGATACCAAAGATATCTAGTTAAATAATCAAACATTTTAGAATTTTCTTTAATGTGAAAATGATTAACTCATAAGAGGCTTTTCTTGTTTCTTTTCGTTGTTTTTTGATAGTTTCAACTCTAGTATGCCTAAATGTGATTCACACATTCCTGAGAATAAAAATTGTTTTCATTAACTTAGTGTGTATTGCATAAATGGAAGAAGAAATGAAAATGAACCTGTGCCACAGACACACACATATTTTTTTTAGATCAATCTCAAGGATTTGTAAATTTTTTTTTTTTTTTTTTTTTTTTTTGAGACAGAGTCTTGCTAAAATTACTTGGGCCTCACTGATTTGCTGTGCTTGGCCTCGAACATGTGATCCACCTGCCTCAGTCTCCTGAGCCACTAGGATTAGGGCCTTGCACCACCACTCCCTAGCAACAGAAATAAACAAGAAATACCAATACGGTAATGAAGCATCCAGATAAGTCTGTCTTCATTGTATTAAACAAGCCAGAAAAACATGAAAAGGAATTATAAAGACATGAGGGTAAAGAGTGTAGCTGAACAACTTAGAGCCATACAGAGTTGGGTCTACCCCAAAAAGGAAAAATAAAAAATTATTTTAAAGATAAATACCTGCAGGCCTACAAACGCTAATTTTTTCTATCCATTTGAACACTGAGCACAACAACCCACAATGAAACTATGGTTTAGTAAAATGAACTCTTGCTAAGAGTCATAGAACTGATATGTGCTACTTCCTTGAAACACAGTGAGAATTACTGGAAAATGCCCAGTGAATGCCATGAATTGACTTAAAATTGTATTTTCTTTGTGAATTCAGGTTGCATATTTGAAGGATCAAAAATATTAAAATATAAAATGTTTTCTGTTCATATCTCATTTTGACCTCCAAAAAATGAATAAAAATTTCAGATGAAAACAATGGTACCCTTAAAACTACTTGTTCTAGAATTTTCTTTTTTCTGTCACTAAAATGTTTGCTACTTATGGAGTAATTCACTGGACATACACATTTAATATGATCTCAATTCCTCTACAGCTCAAAATCACTCATAAAGATTCAGAGACCCCAAAATTAGAGGAGCATAAAATAATAAATCAAATTCTCCATTGTACTTACTGAAATGGTATCAACCTTTCAAGTGCCAAAAATTTGAATGACTTATGAAGAGATGCCTTGTTCTATCGACATCATAAATCTATCACAGTCCATGCCAAGGTCCATACTTAACAGTATTTCAACTGTGAATGCTAATTTAAATCCACAGTTCAATGATTTTCTTAAGAGATGACAGTATAATGTTGAAATTATTGATGTCAGTCTCTTATAAAGCAGATTCCCTGGGGAAGCACTCAAAATCCATGGTTTCACTGTGAAGTGGCAGTCATCTTTGAATTGGATGCAAGAATGGAAAGAAAATAGGATCCGTGCATCATACTCATTAAAATGTGTTCTTTTCTAAATCTCAATCACAATTTCTAAATCTCAATTGGAAACTCTGCTATGTTTCTACACAATATACCCTCAAAATTGACCGAACAGAATTCAAGGAAAATCTTAATATTATATATTTCCAATGTTAGTTATCTTATAATTTGTTTCATGTACATTTTGGTAAGATTTATTTTTTTCTTAATGTATATAGTTATTCCATGTTTATAAGATATGCATTTCTTTTAAGCAAATCTATAATACTGGATGATTTTTACAGAAAAACTTGAGATGAGAGGTGAGGTGAAAGAATTAGCTAACTGAAAATAGGAAATTAAATTCTATGGTAGAAGTATTTGTTTGAATACCTCAAATATGGAGAATTTTATATATGCCTGATACAGCACTGGACAAATCTTATATACATAATATATTTAATATTTCATGCCAGAGCTCCTGATTGTAGAAAAAAATGGGTTCATGTAACCCTTTCTCACTTGGTATTTTTGGTGACCTTTTTCTACTAATTAGAGAAATAGACAATAACTTGAGAACCTGAAAAAAATGAATGCATAAATAAGCATTTTACCAGTAATAGCAGAATAAATTGTAATGTAAATATTTTCTAGCATGTAAATTCTGATACATATTGTCCCTAAGATTAAGAACTATTCATAAATGATACGTGCAGAATGTCTGAAAGTCAAAGAATAGAAAATACACTAAGCTAGTATTCTCCATCATACATCTTGAGTTAAAAGTTAATTGACCTCTATTTTTAATGTTGTAAAAATTAATATTAAATGGTTTCTTCAAATTAACACTCAATAAATCCATTCAGTAAGCATTAATAAGTGCACCCTTTTCTAATTTACTCATAGGCTGTAGTGATACACTGAGAAGAATGTGTAATACCTAAAATGGAGTAGATACCCAATAATAGTTGTTGATTTCTAGAAATAGCTAGTGGGCTAAAACACCTACTAGAAGGCAGTTTAACACTAGAATGAAGAATTGTAACCCAGAGGTGGACAATAAAGCAACTAATAGCAGACTTAACAAGGAGTCAATTAGAATTTTAATTTTAGCAAGGTGACTACCACACCATTGGCCCGGTTTTCATTTGTTTGGTTTTGTTTTCGAAAACAGTGAAGGGAATTTCTATAATAATCAACTGCAGGTTAAGAGAAAATTCTGGCATATTTTTCTTCCTTTAAGCAGCGTGCATCATTGTTCAAAGTCTCAAAGAAAGATGAAAAATGTCCCCAAGTTCTTGAGAAATGTGGTAACTTCATTTGTGATCTGCTGGTTGGATTCGGCAAGTGAAAATCTCAGTAAATCTCAACAAGTGAAATTTGATCACAAGGTCACTCCAGACTAAAACGAACTTCTGGAATTCTGTCCTACTCCTGAATTTCCCAGCATGGTTAGAGAAGGAAGATTCTTTAAGTGCCTCTAGTACTGATTTTACAAATCAGATATTTGGAAAATCTTGAGACTTTCTGATCTTCTATAGGATCCGAAACCTGTTAAGAGTGGTACTGAGTCTAGGGAAGCATCTTGTAATTCTATCTGTACACTTCCATCATATCTTGTGGAACAGTAAATCTTACATGTATTAATTTGTATATGACAAATTTTCCTATGTAATTGAAAGATCACATTAACCTTAACCAAGGATCCTTCTCTTCCTCTTCTCATCTCCCCTCTCCACTGGTTATCAAGAGAACACACATTGCTTTATCATACACAATAGACACCCATTAACCACGTTATGAGGGGGTCATACCACAAAAAATGTTCTTTATTCTTTCTCACTTCTCTTTTATTCTTGTGCCAACGGAAAGCTACAGGCCCTGTTTCATCTCGTGATGGAAACCTCTAGATAAAATAAGCATGGCTATCTAGAAAATATAGATTCACTATATATATAAAATATAGTGAATCTATATTTTATCTCTTCATATAACCAAAATTCTAGTTTGGTTATATGAAGTTTCTATTATCACTTTGCATTTTCTTGTAAAGCGTACTGATTAAACAGAAGATCAGTTGAAGAATAGGGAGTAGAAAAAGTGGCTCTGCCAGTCAGAGTTAGAAAGTAATCATGACGACCTTTTGCAAAAGTTTATTTTAGGATATAGAGTGATTTATAGATTTGCACAGAAGAGTAGGGAAAAGGTTTGGATAAGAGGATAGCTAGTTGATTATACAGAGAGATGATAGCACAGGAATAAATATTAAGGATGTTGCCCCTGGCATGATTGCAGTGATTTTCAGCAGTGCTCCTAGATTATTAATCTGGTCATCAATACTGTGAATAATTTGTGAACATTCTGCACACATCAACATGCAAAGGTTATGTTCAATGGGCTGAGCCTGTAACACAGGTTGATTGTGCCATGGTAAGAGAGCAGACTCTGTCTGCTGTCTCTGTTTACACACAGGGATAAGTGGGTGTTGCATTTTTGGAAAATACACCACCTCCTCAAACAGGATATAGAATGAATATTCAATGGCTAGGTGCCAAATTCCAACTAGTCCTTAAGATAGAAAGGGGATGGAAAGCACCTACTCTTGGGGGAGTAATTTTATATCTCAAAATACTTGCTCAGCAGTATGAAGAGATAAATAAGCCTTGGCAGGCAAGTTTGCAAATATGAATCTTTAAGTACCACAAGACTTTTAAAGGAAAAAGATCACCCAAGTTTAAAAGACAGTGTATGCAGTGATTAAGAAAGAACCAATATCTGCATGTTCATTTCAGGTTCCGAACCACCTAATTAATTTCGGAATCACTCACTAGCAGTTATTTAGTTGAAGACTGCCTGCCTTCCACTGTCAGGAACTTAATCAAATACAATAAGATTCTTCATTCTAAGAACCAATGGAAAATAACCATATGTCAATCACTAACCTCAATTTCCAAGGCTAGGTATAATTTCTTATGCCCTGACTTCATTAATGCAGAGTTTTCTGGAAAGGCAAATGATGCTTATATCTCTGGTATGCCTTCATTTTCAAATCATCAGTTCTTCATGGTACCTATCCTGGATGAGATCCTTCTTCTATCATGGACTTTAAAAAGGAAAAACATTAGCTCATACAAAATTAAAAACTCATCATATGATTATTTTCCAGAAGAAATGATGGAAAATGGTCTTTTATACATAGACACAGTAGAAATTTGTTGGTTGCCTCCTCTACATCTAACCTCCACTTTTCTCTCCAACTTCACTTAGAATTTCCACTGGTGAATCCCCTTGACCTCATTCTCAGTCTTGTGAGCTAGATTCAGAAGGGTATATGCTTAACCCTGGTAGTAAATGACATACTCTTGAGTGTAAACTCAGGTATGACTGTACAGCCCAAACCAAGCCAGTAAACCCAAAGGAGGTATTTTCTGGGGTTTCCAGGAGGACAGCTTCTCCCTTTTTTAAGGGGAGTACCAGAAGAAATTCTTTCTCTTCCTCTGAGGACTGCCTGCCTTCCATTGTCAGGACCTTATGAGGCCTGATCCCTTTGTGGCTACCTTGTGGGAGTCCGACGTGGAGGATAAGCCCAAGAGGGTAGAATATTCTGCAGTTAGAGAACTGCAGAGAATCCAAGCCAAAGTCCAACAACATTCAAGCCTTTAGCTCCAACAGAACATGGAATCAGAAAATCTTTAATAATCAAATTATTGTTTTTGCTTTTTAAGACAACTTAGGTTTTCTACCAAATGTAACTGAAAGAGTCCTAATTCAGGAGGAAACCAGAAAATGATTCAAAAATATATCCTTTTCCATAGAAACAAAAATATGAATATTGTTATTTACAAAAAAATACCCTAGTGAACTATACATTTATCAAACAATCAGAAAAAACAAGAACAAGGAATTACAAATTGAAAAACCATATTTGTAATGTCAACAAATAGTTTATAAATATTTTTACACATGACTTTCCTCCTTTTAAATTGAAAATAACAATTTGATAAAAGCCATATCAATTGAATATTTTCCACAATTATATGGGAAAAAAATCATGCCTGTAAAAAAATGCTTGCAGGTGACTGTTACAGATGAATTCTGACCACAGCATAGAAGATTTTAACTAAACCCATATCTCTCACCATGCACGAAACTAAACTCAAATGGATTAAGAACCTCGGAATCAGACCAGAGACCCTGCAGATTATAGAAGAAAAAGTAGGTCCAAATCTTCACCTTGTTGGTCTAGGACCAGACTTCCTTAACAGGACTCCCATAGCACAAGAAATAAAAGCTAGAATCAACCACTGGGATAGATTCAAACTAAAAAGCTTTCTCTCAGCAAAGGAAACTATCAGCAATGCGAAGAAAGAGCCTACAGAGTGGGAGAATATCTTTGCCAATCATACTTCAGATAGAGCACTAATCTCCAGAATCTATAAAGAACTCAAAAAACTCTACTCCAAGAATTCAAACAATCCAGTCAACAAATGGGCTAAGGAAATGAATAGACACTTTACAGAAGAAGATCTACAAGCAATCAACAAACATATGGAAAAATGCTCAACATCTCTAGTAATAAGAGAAATGCAAATCAAAACCACCCTAAGATTCCATCTCACCCCAATTAGAATGGCGATTATCAAGAATACGAGCAACAACAGGTGTTGGTGAGGATGTGGGGAGAAAGGTACACTCATACACTGCTGGTGGGGCTGCAAATTAGTGCAGCCACTCTGGAAAGCAGTGTGGAGGTTCCTTAGAAAACTTGGAATGGACCCTCCATTTGACCCAGCTATCCCACTCCTTGGCCTATACCCAAAGGACTTAAAATCAGCATACTACAGAGATACAGCCACATCAATGTTCATAGCTGCTCAATTCACAATAGCCAGACTGTGGAACCAACCTAGATGCCCTTCAATTGATGAGTGGATAAAGAAACTGTGGTATATATATACAATGGAATATTACTCAGCCATAAAGAATGATAAAATTATGGCATTTGCAGGCAAATGGATGAAATTGGAGAATATCATGCTATGTGAGATAAGCCAATCTCAAAAAGCCAAAGGACGAATGATATCACTAATAAGTGGAGGATGACACATAATGGGGGGGAGGGAAGGGTTAGTGTTAGAGTTAGGGTTAGGGAGGGGGGCAAGTATGGAGGAAGGAACTACTGTATAGAGGGTAAAGAGGGGTGGGAGGGATGGGGGGAAGGGAAAAAATAACAGAATGAATCAAACGACATTACTCTATGTAAATTTATGATTACACAAATGGTATGCCTTTACGCCATGTACAAACAGAGAAACAACATGTATCCCATTTGTTTACAATTAAAAAAAAAAAAAAAAGAGAAGTCAAGCTTAGAACATGACAGAGTTCCAAAGGGAAATCATGATGTCAAAATAGTTATGATAGCAAAAGTTAATGAAGAGATATCAGTGTGCCATTTTGTGTCCATTACCTGGGAGTAGAAAAAGGGAGAAGAAAATGGGACATTTAGAGCAAAATATTTAGAAAGATTAACTTTTAGAAATATTATTTTAGTTCTTCATTTTAAAAATGCAATATATAAACCAGAGAGAATTAAAAAATCACACAAGTGCTAAATTTATAGTAAATGCAAAATATGTTAGATGACAGTATAAAATTAACCTATTGCAGAAAGACAAAAGCAATGAACTTGCATTTAGATCCTACCATATACTCAGCTTAGTAAACTTGGGCAGTGTATTGACTCCTTCCTATTATCAGTAACCCTGCATATTTGTGCACAAGGCTACTGACTGAAGTGATACCACCCAAGGACCTTGAAGAACGACATGCTCGAATATGTGAAAATTACAAAAATGCCAATTAACATAGTTATATGAGTTCACTGGTCCTTATTAACTGAACAAATGTGGATTTTAACATATTACACATCTTAGATTTCCTTGCTTTTCTTATTTTTAATCTTAATATTGTGAAAAAATAAGGTGCTGAGTGCACTTGATGAGGACAGTAAAATGTATACAAGTACATTTTTGGTTATGGGGTACTGTGGTGATTTGTTGTGGTGTTGGACAGGGAGTTACTTCATGGAAACCAGCAAATGTTATTTTGTAGGTGGCCAAAAAAGTAAAGATGTGTTATCCATACCAAGTGAGCATATGCATATGTTTCATAGAGTTGGGCAAATAAATAATTCTTCTCCAGCAACTTACCGATGGTATTCTAAAATTCCAGAAGCAGAATATTTCAACCTCAAAAATGTATTTGTGGAGGTGGGTGGGCAGGTGGTCCATGAGATCAACAGACTTCCAAAATGCTGAGGTAGAAGCAACTTGCTAAATTTCCTTTGAGAAGAAAACATCCATACAAATCTTTAACATTTCTATATACAGATAATTAATATATTGAGAAAATATATGCTAAAATTATGTATATGCCTATGTGGGTGTGTGTTTATAAAACGTGGTGCAAACTGTTGTGTGACATTAATGAATTGTTTAGAACAAAACAACATTTCTGCAATTGATCTATACATCACATGCTTAGATAGGAATGTGTACATAATTTGGAACAGCGTACTTGC
Source organism: Sciurus vulgaris (assembly GCF_902686455.1). Taxonomy (NCBI): domain Eukaryota; kingdom Metazoa; phylum Chordata; class Mammalia; order Rodentia; family Sciuridae; genus Sciurus; species Sciurus vulgaris. Next base: position 54,445,690 of record NC_136462.1, on the reverse strand, counting down.
CAAAAATCATTTTTTATCTTATACCTGCCTTTATGCTTTATATTTAATTTAATAATCTGTAACAGATATCTCCATGGAGAAACATTTCTGAAAGAAAGTCGAAGGACTAACAAGCTAAAACCACTTAAAGCAATTTGATAGTAAAGGTACTTAAAACTCATAAACCATCAATAGTACTACTCTGTTTTTATATACAGTTCAGTGATACTTCAGGCTATCAAGCACACATTCAGGGGACACACAGAATTAGTTAGGTCCTATGCCATCATCATTTCTACTATTTTGTCTATTTTGACAGCCCCATCTTCTTTGTTATTGAAAAACAAGCTGTTCAATCCAAATGTTTTATCATTGATGTTTTGTTTCATATCCTAGCAAGTAGTGAGGCATCTTTATCAAATATTTTCATTTCATGTAGGATGTTAAAAATGTAGAATACAGAAATTTCAATATCCCTACCAATTAAAATATTTTATTTTTAGCTCTTAACCTAGTTTATATTTTATGCATGCCTATGTTCTAATTTACAGTCCTGATTTAGCTTTTTGCTTCATGTTTTACCTGACCCCATGAGATGGAAGATTTGCTAACTATAGGCAGTTTATGCCTGCCCCCTCTCCCATGATGTAATTCTTCTAAATTACCACCTTGTATATGGTGTATGACTTTAAAACATTCCACATTTGGGCAATTCAATTACAGCTCTATCTTAGGGAAAATATTTTAATTATAAGTAATGATTAATTGAAATAGTTTAGGGCTATCTATGGAAAATATGGAAAGTATAGAAATGGCAAAGGTGAAATTCTCTCAAGGTTCTGTTCCCTTCTTTTGTCAGAGGAACAGTGGGAGAATTCCATCCCTCATATTCTTCCTGATCACTTCCCAGTTCCTTCTTCTCAGTCTTGTCCAGTCACCCCATCAGCAGGAAACACGTGGTGAGTTTACATGGCAACCATGAGCATTCTCACCTCTGGCTGTACTTTGTGAGATAATGATTTCTGACTCATGAAAGATTACTTCTTTTCTCTTTTCTGGTGGAAGAGAAGAAACAAAAGTCCACAGATCTTTTCCTCTGTTTGTAATATTTCATATAAATCAGCACACTGAGCTAGAAGGTCATCATGCTTCTGGATAATAAACCCTCTCTTCATGAGATGAAGCCAGTTACTAAATCAGCAGAGCCCACTGCTTGAGAATGAGGAGACCTGTGTTGGAACTACTTCATCCTCCTTAAAAATCCATTTCTGATTTGTTAGCAATAGCCACGTCTGACTAACTAGCTTAGCAGAGAGATTCCAAATCTCTATCATGGGAAGCACAGACCTTGGAGCCATGTTCCCTATGATGAAGCACCTCATCAAATCACTTGCTTTTACTTACTCTCACAAGTAGGCAGTGAGTTCCCTAAGGATTTGAATTCATTCTGAACTATTCTCTCTTTAATGGTATTTTCCTTTCCTTTTTTAAAGTCATTCTTTGCTTTTGACTTAATGAGTGTGCATTTTCAGATACCAAACAAAACAATGCTCTCAGGATACTACATAAAAAAAATGTTGTCTAAAATCCTAAAACACTGAAAATTGTCCAAAAGTGTAGTTGCTTCTATTATCCCACTAGAAGCAATTTATGCAATTAATTTCCCAGAAGAGGAGGATGTCAAAGATAAGCAAAGCTGCATAGCATGAACATGTGTGAACTTTCTAATGTACAAATCCGTAATATGGATATTAAAGCATAAGTATTTTGCAGCCCTGAGGATTTACATTAGTCATTTTTTTTCTATGACAGATTATAAGTGATATAGTCAGAAAATAGAACATAGAACAAGATAAAGCTGGCATTTAATTAACAATTCTGTTAAAATAAATGAGCTTACAGCAAGCAAAAATCAAGAATTGAGTATTTTAAATTAAGCACCTGATGTGTTGGAAATGAGTATACACATCAGAACACCCAAAGGAACAGGGTAGGGATCATTACCTGAAATATGATTCCAAACTATTGGATTCATTACACACAAAAAACTCAAATTTTGCTTAAGGTAAAGATATGTCCAAATTAAAACTAATATTGACTCTCTGGGTTTGATGTCTCTTGCCTGTAATCCCAGTTGCTCAGGATGCTGAGGCAGGGGGATTGCAAGTTTAAAGTCAGCTTCAGGAACTTATCAATGCCCTAAGCAAATTAGCGAGAAACTGTCTCAAAAATAAAAAGGGCAGGGAATATTATCCAGAAATAAGGAATAAAATAACATTTATAAAATAATATTAATAAAATGGATTTCAATTTACATGAGAACTTTATTTATTTTCTGATGCCTATAGAAAAGCATTCATAGTTTGTCATTGATTTAAACTCAAAGACAGCAAAACCCATCAAGGATATAATTAGCAAAAATAACTATCCCATACACAGAAAGTAACTTGATTTCCCAAACTCCTATGAATCAGTCTCTCAGTCTCAATCATTTCATGGCAAGACAAGCTTCCTCCTTCCATAAGAAGATGCTCATTGGTTCAATGACTGCATTCTTTTTTTTTAAATATTTTTAAATGTTGATAGACCTTTATTTTATTTTCTATATGTAGTGCTGAGAATCGAACTCAGTGTCTCACACATGCTAGGCAAACTCTCCACTGAGTCAGTCGTTGCCCATTCAATGACTGCATTCTTAGAATTCAGTTATTAAATTAAAAAAAATAGAAACTGAATTTGGAAGATTATTTTTGGATATTCTCACATAGCTTCCTTTTGGCCTCCCTTAGTGTACCTTACAAACTTCCCTGACTCACCAGTCATGTACTAAGAGGAGTTTTACAATGAAAAGAGAAGACCATCCATACCAACTATTCATCTGACAAGGAGTTAATATCCAGACTGTATAAGGAACTCAAATAAATTTAACAAAAGTAATCTGATTTAAAACCAGGCAGATGACATGAATAAACACTGCTCAAAAGAATACAAATGTCCAACAAATACATGAAAAAATGTGCAATATCATTAGCCACCAGGGAAATACAAATCAAAACTACACTGTGATATCATCTCACTCCAGTTAAAATAGCTATTATGGAAACAAACAAACAAACAAAAAAAAAACAAAGAAGTAACATACGCTGTCAAAGATGTGGAGAAAAGAAACTCTTTGTAGCACTGTTGGTAGGAATGTACATTCACATATCCATTATAGAAAATAATTAGGAGTTTCCTCAAAACAAACAAAAAAAACCCAAAAACTGAAAACTAAAAATAGAGCCACTATATGATCCAGCAACTCCACTATTTGTAATATATCCAAAAGAAATGAAATCACATACAAGAGAGACAACTACTCCATGCCAATGTTTATTGTAGCACTATTCACAATAGCTAAGATATGGAACCAGTCTAGATGTCTGACAATGGATGGATGAGAAAAAAAAATGTGCCATACATACACAATGGAGTATTATTCAACCATAAAAAGAATGAAATCCTGACATGTGCAGCAATATAGAGGGTATTATGTGAAATAAGCCAGACACAAAGAGACAAATAGCTTATGTTCTCGCTCATAAGCAGAAGCTAAAAATCGTCCACCTGAATGCAGAACAGTGATTAATAGAGGTTGGTAAGGGTGTGTGGCAAGGGAGGGGGACAAAGGGAGGTTGATCAGTTCAAGCCATATGCGTGTGTGAAAATAACACACTTATTCCCATTAATATGTAGAATTAATGTGTGCTAATCAAATATAATTATAAAAAAAACAATTTTAACAAAAGCTTCTGCTAGGCACAGTGGTACAGTACTAATTTCTTTCCATATATTTTTATTAAATATTAATCTCATCATGATTTTCTCCTCAAAACAAACTATAGAGTAGCAATAATTAGTCTCATTTTATAGATGAGAAAATTGAGGCTCTCAGAGTTTAAAGTTTGTCTAAAGCAAAAAAAACTAGTCATGAGGGGAGCTCGAAATTGAAGTGGGATCATATGAACTCCAGAAATGCTGCAATGACTCTTTGGGATATCTTTATGCTTTTAAAAAATTGGGGTATAAACTCCATAGCCATACTTATATTTTCTTTTTGGACCAAAACACTCTTTATTTCCACTGCTTAATATTCCAAGTCCCTGAATGACTCTTGTATGGGTCATTCCCTTTGTATTCCCCTGTTATATTTGAACAAAAATAAACACACCAACTAATATAAAATAATGGTCAGAAGTCTCTGCATTTCAGTTCCTTTATAAAAGCAAGCTAATGATTTTCTCACAATATAAATGTTTGTCCTTAATGTGTGAAATAGGTTAATAAAAACAGTGCAATGTTTTTTTTTCTCATACTTGAATATCCACAATATATTTTTATATGTACACTTATATAAATATAAGCAGAAATGCTATATTCAGTGGGTTATGTTAACTGAAGAAAATGTCTTCTTCCTGTTTACTTTTGTATGTACAGTGTTGATCATTTTCCCTGCCATTTGAACAGAGAATCTTCAAAATTGTGAAGTTTGATCATTCCAAAAGTAAGTGAGGTAGGTAATAACAAATGAAATGGTATACCTAAGTTTCAAATTCTATCAATAAGAAAAAATAGAGACTGCAGTAATACCACAGGTAGTTCCTCTAAACAGAATGGAATTGACAATAATTCTAGTGCTAAGTTAATTAATTTCCAAGTAACTATTATGTTCAGAAACTTGTTCCTATTTTACAGTATTTCCCAAACCTATTATTCTTGTATAGTACTTCTATAACTAGGTTGTATTAAGATGCCAGAATTTCAATTTCCCAAAGAGATTGACACTTTCGGGTAATCTCTACAATTTTAGAGGCAATTCAATCTATTTTGATTTAAAATTGATTAGCATCTTTGGAAATAATGTGTAGTGAATTGCTGAGCTAATCAAGGTAAATGGAGCCATGCATTAAACATTCAAGAATGTTATTCAATCACAAAATAACCCACATTTCCAAGCTCCAAATCAACAAATTAAAGCTGCCCTTTGCAAAGCTTAATTTCTCTGGCTCATCAGTATTGTTGTGTACATTTATATAGTTATCAAACATTAACAACATGCTCCTGAAATAGGAAACAGCCTGTCCTCCCTATCTGGGCATGCCAATTAAACAAAGGCCAAGGAGGACAAAAAATAATGAAAATACAGTCAACAAGTACATTGGTCCTGCTTATTTGGTTTTCAAATGACAAAGTACTACATAAGTACACAAAACCTATATTAATCAGAATCAAAATAGTTTTGGGTATACAACAGGGGTTTAATCAAATAGTAGGGGTTGAATATAATTTGATACTGACCTTAAATTACTAAACATTAATTTAAAATTCAAAATTGTAAAGCAATTTAGAGAATATCTCCTTATATCAGTTACTTTTAACATAATCTACTTAAAGAAGAAATTTGGAATGTATGAAGGTCACATCTGTAATTGGTCCATAGACACTTCACTTCCCCTGGATTAAATCTGTAAGAAACTCTGAGGAATGAAAACAAGGGAAGGAGCATTTAGGGAGATGTGAAGGGTAAAGGTGCTGTAATCAACAGGTAGGTTTAGTCTCAGGATGACTCCAGGTAATTCCAGAGCTTATGGCTAGACTGCACATAGGTTCATTAGGCCTTCAGCACACGATCACAACAGACATCTATGTTTTTATTTTGCTATCCATCATATTAGAAACTGCTTTTGCCTTAGCTTGTCAGCAAAACAAAATGTCCTTATTTCTTCCATTAGCCGCTTACAAGTTGAAAGTATATTAAGTAGGAATACCAAGTCACAGTCGAAACATTATTTCCCCCCAAAACAATCTTCAGTCAGTGGAACTGACAATATATTTCAGTAATGCTTGAGGGCAAATCAAGAACAAATTAAAAGACCTGGGTTATGAGGTATTTCTTTTCTCCCCCTCCAGTTAAAGATGTTTTGAAATATAAAGCATCTTTTCTACAGGATGAGATTTTTTTTAATGGACTTTGGTATGAAAAGTATGCTGTTGAAGATATGCAAGCTTATTATTTCAGACTACAGTGTAACCCAAGCCCTCAGCCTGAGTTATGAAAGTGATGGGGATCAAAGATTTTCAAACCCAATAGTGTTAGCAGGAGAAAATATTTGGAGCAGGAAGTAAGTGCAGAGGATTTTAATTTAATGGTGCAGAAAGTGCATTTAAAAATTACTATTAATACTTCTTCTGCCATTACATAAAGACTTATTTGATCACTTCGGACGAGAAAAATTCTAATCATTATATTGACAACCAAAATGTAAAGTAGAGATCTTTGAAGAAATGCAAATCATTTGAGCTAAGGACACTGATGTTTCAAGCGTGGCTTCTAAAAGCACTAAGCTACAGCATGCTAAGATCATCTAGCGTCCTGGGAAGGGTTATTATTTATGGCAGTTTTGTTCAATATATGACAAACAGCATGTAATCTCCTCTGTAAAAAGGAATAAAATACCCATTTAGTGGAGATGAATTATTCTTTTACACTATTGAGTTCCATTTTAATAATATATGTCCTGTCTTCCCTTGTGCTAAGTTATATCTAGTGACCTGAATAAGTTATAAACGCTCCACAGTAGGCTTTCTCATGTGCACAATCGAGATGATACCAGGGACTGTGTATTATACTGCTTAGTAGCTTCAATGCCTGTTATGGGGCCCTCTGTGAAGCAGGTACTCAATAATATTCACTGAGTTAATGATTACATGAATTCCTTAAGTCAGTTGCAGTCAGGAAAATACAACAATCAGTCACTAAAATGTACATTATAGAATTATTTAACCTTGGAGTTATAAGAAGTCTTATAAGAGAGCTCATTAAACTCATATTCAATTTAAGAATATCTTCTACAACAGTGAAGTTTGGTCATCTAAAGCCAAGTTTAAAAATTTCAGTGGTTGGGAGTTCTCTGTTCCATTGTTATTCAGCTCCATTTGTACAGCTTTCCTATGTTCAGTCACAAATTGCTTCCTTGCTTCTTGCATCCTAGTTCTATCCTCTGGATAGAAAATTGCCTTTCACCCTGATAACACTTCAGATTTTTTTAAGATTACTATAATTGTCTCATTTACTCTTTTTTTGGCCTAACATTCCCATTCCTCTCACCTTTTTATATTTTCTGATGTCTGGGTCCAGCCTCCAGGCCTTTTATGATCTCTGGACACTTGCCACTGCATATGCTCTAGTTTTTATATACCTTCTACACATATAAAATTCAAATAAGAAGAACATTAAAATGTAGTTTAGCTACCTTTAACATTTTTTTTCTCCCTCTTCAGTTTGTACTAGTTTTAGCAGTTTTATTATGTTGATCTTTGCTAGTTAGTTTTTGATCATTGTGACCCAAATACCTGTCAAGAACAACATAGAAGAGGAAAAGTTTATTTGAGTTTCAGAGGATTAGTCCATTAGCTGACTCCACTGCTCTGGGCCTGAGGTGAGATAGAACATCATGGTGGACGAGTGAGGAGGAGGGAAGCAGTTCACAGCAAGGGGAGGGGAGAGGAAAGGAGAGAGACCATGGATGGATATAGTCCAGGCCATGGCCCTGGTGACCTACCAACTCCAGTCACTCCTTACATGCTTACAGTTACCAATTAGTAGTCTATTCACATTACTAATCCATAATGGATTAATCCACTGATGAGGTTGCAGCTCTCATAATCTAATCATTTCACCTCTAAATATTCCTGCATTACCTCCTAACACATGAGATTTTCAGGGGAAATTAAGATCCAAAGCATAACAAAGTTACTTGTGAGTTTTCATTGCATTTACTTTCCTGTGGGCTGAAGATTTTGAATCTGTGGCTTAATCATCCATTTTTTAAATTTCTCATGATTCTGTCCTATTTTCTTGCTCCTAACTTTCTAGAACTCTCAATCATATGAAGGTTGGGCACATATCATAGCTTTTAATATTCTTATCCAATTTCTAGCCTTTTTCTTCTCTGAGCTTTAATTTGGATATTTCTAGCCATTCCAGTTCACTAACCCTGTCTTTTGACTTGCCAAAATCTATTAATCTATTGAGTTTTTAATATTCAGTGTCTGCATTGTTCAGATTCCAGTTTTGGGGGAAAATTCTCCATCTTTTCCCCTACTTCTTGAATATACTAATTTTAGTTATTTATGGGTTGCTAAAAACTCCAATATTGAAATCAACTTTTAAACTTTTGGCCCTTTTTTTTCCTTTCAAATTCCCTGCTAGTTATTCAAATGTTGATTTGCATGTCAGGAAATTTTAAATGAATACCAGATGAGACATAAAATATTGCAAAGGCTATGGTTGGTATTATTTCTCTACAAACAATCTCATTTTATTCTGGAAGGCAGGTAGAATATTGACATCTTAGTTTGTGGGTTTGGATTTTGTAGTGTCTGATTTTTGTTTTATGTTTCATTTCAGTTTGCCCTTAATCCTAGATTATAATGCTACAGGGATTGAAATTTCAAGCCTGTAGAAAGTACAAGTCCATTCCAGTTTCCTGGGCACTAAATTCTAAATTCTCTCTCCCAGGACTATCAGACTGTTGACATCTGTGCTCAGTTCCTTGGTCTTCTGGGAAAAGGTTTCTACTTGATTGTTAGGAGTCACACTGTACACTTATGCAGCTTAAGAACTAGCAAATACCTTCATGGGAAATTGTGTATCATTTCTGGTTCAGTGTTCTGAGATTTCCTCCTTACCCTAAAGTCCTGATCTATTCCACAGCCCTGAATGCTGAAGTCTTCCTCTCCAAACCAGCAAGTCTGTTGCAAGCCTCTGGCTGAAAGCTTCTACTTTTCTTATAGGAAATTTACATTCATTGTAATAAAACAGTCAGAAAATAAAGAAAACTATTAAAAAAGAAACTAGAAACTACCTCTTGATTCTCACCAGGAGATGCCTACTGCTTTATTATGTATCCACTAAGAATTTTATGGATGGATGCATAGAAGGAACAAAAGAGAGAAGGATGGAATGAAGGGAAAAGGGGATCCTAGGAAGTAAGAAAGAAAGGAAAAGGCAGTCATCATCAGATAAACAGACTGTTAAAAATACTAACTGTGGAAAATATTACCTATGAAGTGTGTGTCCAAGAAACCAGCAGTGGGTCTGATAGTAAAACCCTGGGGAAAACAAGTCTAAGGCAAGAAATAGTGAGGTTGGAGTAGTTAGAAAAGAAGAAACTGAAGTCTTAGTGTGCAGAGCGATGACAGAGGATGGGAGAGCAGTGACTGAGATTGGGGATCTCTGATGACCTTATGGCTATGGCATGCCTGATACCTGAGAATGTTTCTGTGCAAGGGCACAGGATGCTTAGTTGGGTGACAATGCCCTACATGAGGAGGCTCTGTGCAAGAGTCCTGTCAGCTCTGACCTTGATCTCAGGCACACAGCTCCTGGGAAGAAAGGAAATCTAACTCTAGACAACCACAATGATTCACCAGCTCTACTTCTCATGCTCCTGCCCACTTCACAGTAACATTAAACCATGGATTTTCTTGAGAGCTATGCAAAACTCTTAACAATACACTTTGCAGTTGTGGATTGCAGCTGTGGAAAAGCTACACAGATGTTCTAGTTTCTGTAACTTTCCTGAATAAAAAGAATAATGCTTGCATAGTCTTTAAGCTGAAAATTAGACATATGTAAATAAAGATTGCTGGCATAACTTTTTAGATCTGCATCTCCATCAGAGGGCAGAGCTCCACCTGATCCCAGCTTAATCTTCAAGATCTGTGTTTGTGAATCTTTATTTTTCAATCCCCCTTTGCCCCTTGCCGGAACCAAGAGTTTGGCCGCACTGGTCAGGACATCTTAGGAGCAAGATAATAGAATCTCACAAGGAAAATGTGAAGAGAAGTTTCAAGTATAGTGAAGATTTCTTGCACATATTCTCTGTATTTGAGCCCCATCATATCAGCATCAGTAGCTTAAATGAAACTACTTTTAGCAGAGGAGTGGTGCAAAGCCAGTTTTGCAGAGGATTCAAGACAACAAAAGGAAGGGGAAACTGTAGACACCAGCTATCAGTTACTTTCCTTAATAATTTGGAATGACAGAAGAAAAAGATAAAGCAATGGTAAGATCCAAATAAATTCTATGGTTTTAACTTTGAAGAGGCTTGTGCATGTTTAGAAACTGAGGCAAGAATAATCAGAAGGCTGATACTGAGAGAGCTGGCAATAGAACATACAGCTTACAGGAAATCTTTTGTCTGGAAGTTGCAGTGTAGAATACCATTATCTCTGACCTTTTTGTATGCACATTGTGGAGCATGCACACCTTACACTTAGGGTCAAATAAAGCCACCACATCCTTTACACAAGAATTGCTGCCACGTCAGGCCTTTTCTACCCAGTGCTCAGGTTGGCTCGAAGTCCTTGTCAAGTTATCATCATGTATTCTAGGCTCCAAAATATGACTGTTTTTTGACTAGTGGCTTTAGAAACATGTGGCAATTTTGCAACTTCCAATTAAAGATGGTCCTGGTCCCTCCTGACACTATATGAGGATAGGTTTCCAACCTATTTTAAGACAAATAGGACTAGAAAATAAGCATTCACTTAGATCAGATACATTATTACAGCAAAATTAAGTAAAATGTGTTTTTAAAGTTATAGTTGAACAGGGTCTTTAAAAATAATCTGTGTACTAGAAATTATTGATTATGATTTATTTTCTTTTAGATCTATTTTTATATTACATTGACCACATCAAATAATGTTCTTTTAATTTAAGATAGACTTCAGTAAGTCTTCTCTTCTAGCATCTAATTGTGAAACTCATAAATAAGATTCTCAATACATTTTGTTTTATAAATAAATCTATCTACCACTCAGAGACAAGAATTTAAACATCCACTCTTAGGTATAAACTATATGTATTCCAATAAAAAATTCAGAAAATTTTCTAGGAAAGTACAGATATTATTAACTTCTATAACACCAAGGAAGATTTTAAAGATTTTTTTTTCATAATTTACATCTAAAACATAGCTCACTGCTGCACAGTCTTAGTAAATCTGTTCTTGGATAAGTATCCTGGCAAAACTTCTACAAAGCAGACACAGATATTAACTCCATCCTTTCTTAGAAAATGTAGGATGAACATTTATTACTGGTGTTTTTTTGGAGAGAAGGTTTCATTTTTTATTTAAAAAGATGTATTTTTATAAAGGTAAAATGGAAAAAGTTCCACATTTTTCCATATTTGTAGTGACCTTTAGGAGAGCTCTACCACAACATTTTGAACTCCTGATCTGAATTGCTGAGTTGTTTTCTTTTATAAAAAACCTTGAGAGTAGTCAGCTAGAACTGTACTCAGAGGTCTAATTTTTCTGAAAGGTAAGGGGCAAGCCTACATGTTTGACTAAATGCCATTGTTTGCGTCACAGCCGGTGACTTCTATTTTGGAAATCTTGTCATTTGAAGCAATTATAGCTGCACAGAAGTTATGCAGGTTCTGTATGACTATGACGTTTATACAGTTCTGAGCATTTTCCACCATTCATCATTGTTCTGGTAGCCATAGTTATATGAATCATATTTTCCTTAGTTTGAACATTTTGTTACTTAGAAATATGAAGGACCAATAGTAAAAAAAATATATATGGTAAAATAAAACAAAACATAATTTTCTTTTAGGGTTCCCTTTTTCTAAACTATAAACTAATTAAAGTCAAATAATCTACATTCTTTTAAGTTTCCAGGCTAAAATTAACTCTCCAATGGAGGTGAACAGTGCCCAGGAAATTAACATTATATTTCAGGTGGAAGATGCAATTCTTTGGATTTGGTAACTCTTTCAGCAAGATTCCAAGCACAGTCACTTTCAAAATGGGAATAGAAAATGTCTGATCACAAAATGTGAATGCTGTTATATTGTCCTTCAAAAGTCAGTATTAGTGAAGACCAATATTTAAAGGAAAAGGGAAGTATTTAAACTATTTTAGGCAGGCATTAGATAAATATAATACTAGTAGGTATTTGACTTATTCACCTATCAGAACCCATCCTTTGCTTGTAACATCACCCCACAGAATTGTTATCGGGATTAAATTAAATTCATAGAAAAGCAGTTAAAATAGTATCACGATCATAGCACACTCATTGCTAACACTCATTGATAGAATAAAGCAGTATTATGTCATCATAGTTGGGATCATTCTTCCTTAGACTTAACACATGTAAGGACTTGCTAAATGTGAATGGCAATATTGAATGTATTTACCCTTTGAAATTAAGGAAATAATGGTTTCTTATTTGTGGCATTTATCCCTATCTAGGTTAAAGCCATCTACATTTGGAATTAAAAATTCTAGGTGGATCAAGGGACTGGGCAAAATCAAAGGAAATGGATTCTGAAAAAAATGTAAATGAGGAAAGAAGTAACAAATATATCACAATGATTATAACACATGTTACAGAAAATTGACCACCATAGGATTATTTAAGATAAGCCACCATATCCAGGTCTCTAATACATCAGAGAGAGGATCTCCTTATGAGGTGTTAATCTTTTCACTTATTTTGAGGAATAGTGCATATAACTATATATCAGTTGACAGTCTTTGCCCTTTATACTTCTAATTAAATAGAGGTAGATAAAAATTTCCAGTTTTTAGCCTCCAAATTAATTACTATTATAGTTGTTACTATTATATCAGCATCTTCTTTGGTATTATGAGTATTCCTCCTTCCTTGGATTTTGTGACCTTGACAGTTTCTGGCCCAATCTCCTCCTCTTATTGTCCTGATGATCTTCTCACCCTCCCATTTTGCCTCAACTGTGGACTTTCTTCTCTATGTCCACTGAATTTTACTATGCTACGTTTTTTGACTTCTTCTTTAATGAATTTAACTCTCATCCTAATAAAATTTCAAATATGTTTATCTCTAAGCCTTCCCTCATCACTCTACCAGTAATGTATTAAAAGAGTCAATAAAACAAATACACTTTATTTCCATTACATAATAGTCATCTCTTTACACTACCCCATTAAAATTAATCTGTCCTTACCATGAAATTTCTCACTATTGTGCTCGTCGCCATTACACCTCTGAATATTTCTTCATATCAGTTTAAACTTATTGTTGCACATAACACTAAAACCAATCCAAATTCATTTTATTAAAGTAATTCAATGGCTCATATGAAATAAAATTAAGATCTAGTTTCTACTTGATTTTAGGTTTGATCCATTCTAGGTTTTATTGATAATATTGCCTCAAGCACTAAAAATCAGAAAAGAATAAAAATGGCCAACAAATATATGAAAAAAAAATGTTCAACATTCTTTGCAATCAGGGAAATATAATCAAACACAGATTCCATCTTACCATCTTAGAATGGCAATCATCAAGAATACAAACAGTAAATGCTGGCAGCGTTGTAGGGAAAAAGGTATATTCATGCATTGTTGGTTAGACTGCCAATTAATAAAACCACTTTAGAAAGCAGTATAGAGATTCCACTAAAAACTAGGAATGGAACTACCATATGACCCAGCTATTCCACTCCTTGGTATTTATCCAAAAGAACTAATAAGCATTTATCCAAAACAACTAATCATCACATAGTGATACACCCAAACCAATATTTATAGAAGTGCAATTCACAACAGCCAAGTTTGGAACCAGCCTCTGTCCCCATCAACAGAATAATGAATAAAGAAAATGTGATATAGACACAATGGAGTTTTACTCAGCCAAAAAGGAGAATAAAATTATGTTATTCACTGATAAATGGATGAAACTACAGAACATTATGCTTACATAAAATAAGTCAGACTCAGAAAGTCAAGAGCCAAAAGTTTTCTCTCATATGTAGAAGCAAAAGAAACAAGAAACTTTAAAAAGGGGACTCTCATGAAAATAAAATTTGAATTAATTTTCTCATGAAAATATAATTTGAAATCAATTATATTATAATTTAAGTATATTATAATATATAATTATATTAATATTAATTAATTATATTAAATCATCTTAGTGTTAAGATGCCTATGTTCTAATTTGAAACATTGAAAATTATGACATTTCATTGCCTATGTCTTGATCCTTCTTCCTACCACGAATATATAACCTTAATAGACTGGACACTTATTTAGAAAAGTAAGTCATTTTTTTTTTCTTTTTTTGCATTTTTAAAAAGAGTTTAATGATTTAATTTTCTAAATAATTTGATTTATTTTTATTTATTTATTTTGATTCGTTGTACACAAATGGGATACAACTGTTGTTTCTCTGATTGTACACAAAGTAGTCATTTGTTATTGACCATTTTACTAGCTCAGGTTCACCAAATGATACACTGCATAGGTGGTCCCAAACACCTATGTTAAGTAGCACTAATTACTACACTATGCTTTTTGATTTTTTAATTAGAAAAGATAAAAAGCAGGAACAAGTCAACATCCATTTAGTCATAATAAATACAGCTGAATTGGTCAAATATATTATGATTAAATGTTCCTTATAAGTAAAATAAAGTTCCAGCTTTAGCAGCCACCCTTTTTGCCATAAGGATCAATTAGTTCTGGATGTGTTTAGGGAGCCTCATGTAAATAAGAAAGCAAATGAAAAAAGCATCCTGTATGTAAGGCATGAGGTTTAAAGTCAGTCAGCCGGTGTTGAAGAGGTTTATGCTTTATGATGAGGAAAATATCTGTCACTCTTGTTGATCTATAGTCCAGTCTTTACGAACTCACATATAAATTGCAGAGTGGAGTTGTGCATGAGTGGTGGCTGATGGCCTCAATATAATAGCAAGTGACATGAAAGGGTGGGCTTGGTGTCCAATGGCTTTGGAATCAACAAATATAGTATTCTCATGAGCATGGGTGCCTATTTTGTGACACTGGCTCTCTGAAGCAGGTCTGTGGACTTCTCAGAAACATACTGAGGTATCAACAGGAGAAAAGGTAGAAACTATCAGAGGACATGTTACAGAACCTGTGAAGACTACATCAAGCTATATCCTTTAAACTCTATAGGAACTTCAAGATTATCTGGAGAGGAAGTAAAGTGTTCAAATGTCATACAGATCAGTTTAGGTCAGTTTAGCTGAAGGTAAATAATATTTCTCCTCCTGCTGTTGCCATTTTTTAATGACACAGGCAAAGACTAGATAAACAGATTGTGTCTCAAAATTAGAAACTGAGTCAGATAGTCTTGTGCCAGAAAAACGTAATTGTATATATCAACATGATTTTAGTTTTTGTTTATTCAGAATCTATTTACCATCATTTGGATTATCAAGTGTTTATCATTGATTCAGTCTATAGTATTCTAATTCTTGCCTAGAAAATGTTTAAAAAGTAGTCAGGCAAATTCTATTTATATCACTTGTATAATTTCTTTCATTCAGCAAGAAGGTCTAAAACTGGATCTTCATATTCCTGAGGACTTGGCAAATAGAAATAAACCTGCTATATCTAAAACTGACAATGCTTTTGATGGTACCAGTAGTAGAAACAGGATTTCCTTCCTAGAGTAATTTCTTTGCTCTGGAAGAAATTGTTTTCCTTTCACGGGGATGCATGGATATGTCATGTACTTTTAGTTTCTCTAAGGTAACACCTAACTTTGAAGATAAAGTAAAATGTAAAGTTGGAAAGGAAGTTATATCATATCTTACATTAGTTGTGTGTAAAAAGGGGTGGCTTTACTGAAAGACTGACAGAATTGGTAGTCATTATAAGGAGTTCATTAATTGGAATTGCATTGAATCTGTATAGCACTTTTGGTAGTATGGCCATTTTGACAATATTAATTCTGCCTATCCAAGAACATGGAAGATCTTTCCATCTTCTAAGGTTTTCTTTAATTTCTTTCTTTAGTGTTCTGTAGTTCTCATTGTAGAGGTCTTTCACCTCTTTTGTGAGATTGATTCCCAAGTATTTTATTTTTTTCAATGCTATTGTGAATGAGGTAGTTTTCCTAATTTCTCTTTCTGAAGACTCATCACTTATATATAAAAATGCATTGGATTTATGAGCATTGATCTTGTACCCTGCTACTTTACTGAATTCACTTATGAGTTCTAAGAGTTTTCTGGTGGAATTTCCAGGTTCCTCTAAAAATATAACCATGTCATCAGCGAACAGGGATAGTTTGAGTTCTTCTTTTCCAATTCATATCCCTTTAATTTCTTTGGTTTGTCTAATTGCTCTGGCTAGAGTCTCAAGAACAATGTTGAATAGAAGTGGTGAAAGACAGCATCCCTGCCTTGTTCCAGTTTTTAGGGGGAATGCTTTCAGTTTTTCACCATTTAGAATGATATTGGCCATGGGCTTAGCATAGATGGCCTTTACAATGTTAAGGAATATTCCCACTACCCCAATTTTCTCTAGTGTTTTGAGCATGAAGGGATACTGTATTTCATCAAATGCTTTTTCTGCATCTATTAAAATAATCATGTGATTCTTAAATTTTAGTCTGTTGATATGGTGAATGACATTCATTGATTTCAATTAAAATCCCAATGATGTACCTTACAGAAATAGAGCAAGCAATTATGAAATTCATCTGGAAGAATAAGAAACCCAGAATAGCTAAAGCAATCCTCAGTAGAAAGAGTGAAGCAGGGGGTATCGCAATACCAGATCTTCAACTCTATTACAAAGCAATAGTAACAAAAACGGCATGGTATTGGTACCAAAATAGACAGGTAGATCAATGATACAGAATAGAGGACACGGACACAAACCCAAATAAATACAATTTTCTAATACTAGACAAAGGTGCCAAAAATATGCAATGGAGAAAAGATAGCCTCTTCAACAAAAGGTGCTGGGAAAACTGGAAATCCATATGCAACAGAATGAAATTAAACCCCTATCTCTCACCCTGCACAAAACTCAACTCAAAATGGATCAAGGACCTTGGAATCAGACAAGAGACCCTGCATCTTATATAAGAAAAAGTAGGTCCAAACCTTCAACTTGTTGGCTTAGGATCAGTCTTCCTTAACAGGACTCCCATAGCACAAGAAATAAAAGCAAGAATCAATAACTGGGATAGATTCAAACTAAATAGCTTTCTCTCAGCAAAGGAAACTATCAGTAATGTGAAGAGAGAGCCTACAGAGTGGGAGAATATCTTTGCCACTCATATTTCAGATAGAGCGCTAATTTCCAGAATCTATAAAGAACTCAAAAAACTCTACACCAAGAATACACATAATCCAATTAACAAATGGGCTAAGGAAATGAACAGATACTTCACAGAAAAAGATGTACAAGCAATCAACAGATATATGAAAAAATGTTCAACATAAGAGAAATGCAAATCAAAACTACCCTAAGATTTCATCTCACCCCAATTAGAATGGCGATTATCAAGAACACAAGCAACAATAGGTGTTGTCGAGGATGTGGGGAGAAAGGTACACTCATACATTGCTGGTGGGGTTGCAAATTAGTGCAGCCACTCTGGAAAGCAGTATGGAGATTCCTCAGAAAGCTTGGAATGGAACCACCATTTGACCCAGCTATCCCACTCCTTGGCCTATACTCAAAGGACTTAAAATCAGCATACTACAGAGATACAGCCACATCAATGTTCATAGCTGCTCAATTCACAATAGCCAGATTGTGGAACCAACCTAGATGCCCTTCAGTTGATGAATGGATAAAGAAACTGTGGCGCATATATATATATATATATATATATATATATATATATACACAATGGAATATTACTCTGCCATGAAGAATGATAAAATTATGGCATTTGCAGGCAAATGGATGAAATTGGAGAATATCATGCTAAGTGAGATAAGCCAATCTCAAAAAACTAAAGGATGAATGATCTCCCTGATAAGCGGATGAGTTCATATAAGTGGTGGTAAGAAGGGTTAGCGTTAGGGTTAGGGTTAGGTTTAGGGTTAGGAGGGTGGTAAGAATGGAGGAAGGAAGGACTGTATAGAGGGAAAAGAGGGGCTGGAAGGATCGGGGGAAAGGGAAGAAAAATAACAGAATGAATCAAACAACATTGCCCTATGTAAATTTGTGATTTTTAATAATAAATAAATAAGCATATGCATAAAAAAAAAATAAGGCGTTCAGTGTTTTCCCCAAGACCATAGAGCAGGGTTTATCAGAGTTGTGCTAGAAAGGAAGTGGAAGATGTGGCTCTGAGCAGGGAGGAATGGATTTCCGTAATAGAGTGACAAACTGAAGAACAGAGGCAGATGATGGATCCTTGGGATGATTTTGTTCCCAAGTGAATAACTTAAAGACAAAAAAAAAAAAAAAGGACAAAACTAGTCATGAAATAGGTGCAGAGTGAAAATTTTCATCTTCTTTAACTTTCAGAATAGTTCCAAACTTGTTTTTCATAGTAAGAGTCACTGTATCAGTCAAAATTTTAACTACAAACATGAAGTATGACCAAACACTGCTGAACTCAATGGTTTAAAACACTCATTTTATTCCCACTCCCATCTCTTTAAGTTGGCTGGGAATTGGCTGATCTAGGCTGCTCTCAGCTAGTCTTGCCTTCCAATTTGGCGCCACATGTCTGTTTTCCAGAATTTCAGGCTAATTAGGCTCTGGGCAATGGTAGAGCACAAGAGGGAAAATCTGGCCACCTAATGAAAGCCACTTCAAGTGTCCCCAGCTGTTGACATTCTGTTGATCCAAGTAAGTGACATGGCTGAACTCAAATCAAGACAAATTCCTGTCTCTTGTTAGATGAATGACAAAAACAGGAAGCAAAGGGTGTAGATACAGGAAAGGGTGAAATATTGAGGTCAATAATTTAATTTGCAGCAATAATTTACTTAGTCAAGTAAATGAAAATTTCTGAATGCAGTGTGTGATAATGGCATTATCAAATACAAAGTTAAATGTGTGTTCTTCCTCAGTTAGTGGTCCTGTGTTTATGAAACACATCTGTAACCCTGGGAAATGTATGAACAAATGTGATGTAAGCATTATCATAAAAAATTAAAATGTAGTAATTGTCTTGCATTTTGTCTATTCTGATACATGAGGTTCTTGTGAATCACACATTGTTATGGTCACTAGGAGTTTCCTAGAGTTCTGCCACTCAAAGTGAGAAATCATAAGGACTGCACATGAATCAAAAAATTAAACACTTGAGCCTGGCTCAATCCCAGTGGCTTGGGAGGCTGAGACAGGAGGATTGAGAGTTTAAAGCCAGCCTCAACAATGGGAAGGCACTAAGCAACTCAGTGAGACCCTGTCTCTAAATTAAATACAAAATAGGGCTAAGGATATGGCTTAGTGGTCAAGTGCCCCTGAGTACAATCCCTGGAACCAAAAAAAAAAAAAAAATTAACCACTTGAAACTGTGGAGAAGAATAAGTAACCCTTTATATTCATACCATTGTGAGACATAATTGAGAGTATAATAAAGTGAAAATTTGGGGTTATACCTCAGTGCTACAAGGCTCACCTACCATACACAAGCCCCTGGGTTCAATTCCCAACACCTCTACTTATCTTAAATAAATAAATAAAATGAAGATTTTCCAGCAAGACAATCCAAAACTACTAATCTCTTCTTTGTAAGAATAAAACACTTTATTTTAAATCAGCAACAATATTGATAGCTCAGCATGATTATTCTATATAGCCTCACCATCGAGGGATTTTATTGACCCAATTTCCCAGAATATATGATCTTACTCCAAAGTCAGTCACATAACGAAAGTAGACACCTCTTGCCGTCTGTTCAAAAGCAAAATACAGCACTAACTCTAAGCATGTAATTTAAAGCTTATAGACCACTCGATGGAAGAATGGCAGATTTAATTGGTTAATCCATGAAGAAAAAAGACTTTGAATAGAGGTCAAGTGACTGTGGAAGAATTTAAGAACTGTAGAATCCAGAAATGGAAGTTCCTTCAAACGTGCAACCATTACAAATTATACCAGCTATTGACACAGAAGGGAGATGCTACTAGGCAATTCAAGAATTAATCTGAAGAGGAAACCTGGGGGCTGCTATTATCCACTGATACCTTCTCTCTGTAAGGAAAACTTGAAAATAAGCAAAAGCTTGTTACAGTAGCAAATGTGTCATATTACTGTTTAAATTCATAAGAGACAGATGGCTAATTTGACTAAACCAACCTTTGTTTACACTGGAACTGATCCATTGATCCTGTGCCAAAAAATTGTGGTTTAAACTTCCCCCTACTTCAGTTACCACATTAATTCCAGAGTTTGCTGAGTATCAAAAACAGGATTAAGATTTCAACATATTCCTCATGGGTTGAAACAACTGACTGAGTTCATACTAATAAATATTTAGGAATAAGACTTCCCAAGGACAAGACAACATTATGAATAACAACCATGTTCAGCACAGGTAGACAGTTTTACATCCTAATATAATCTAAGGATAAGGGAAAATTTTGTTAAACAAAGAATAATGTCACTAGCACTAATGTTTAAGACAATACAGATTCAGATAAATAGATACTCTGTTTCTCTATTTGTACTTAAAATAACATGTTAGAGTGTTTTAAGTTCAAATTACATAAAAAAGTCAGTAGTTAAAGGAAATGTATGATATTTTGAATGTATGTTAATGCAACTTCACCACATATAAATATACACCCTGGATTTATAATTTAAAGATGAAACAAAAGAACTAAAACTTCTCTGCATTAATGTTTTATTAAAGTTTGACTGACATGCTATTTTAACTTCGTGGATTTTTTTTTCTTATAATTAGCAGAATCTGGTCATTATTCCATGAGCACTATGTGCAGACAGCATGACCTTCCCGTTACATTGTACTCTTGCTGTTTCCATTATGGGGTCCTATCATATCATGATGTTATTGTGTGTATTTGTGTGTATGTTTCTCTCTCTCACACTTCCATTGGATTGCAAGTTATTTCCAAGTAAAAATTCCCTGACTACTCTATGTCATTAGAAAAGTAATTACCCAGAATTAGTAATACCCAGAATTTATCTGGGTGCCAGGACTACATTATTGCTTAGTGATGTGTGCATGTGTGTGCATGCATATGTGTCATGAGAACATAACTGGATCTTTCTCTTCCTCTCACATATTTTCTCAAATATATATAAATATATATTTATTTAACATATGTATATTTCAGGGCATGTAGCAGTGTCATTTTGCATGTAAATTTTTTCAATAAACATGTGTGGCTCTCAATTAAACCCTATCTTTCCATTCTTTATTAAGTCCCCAATGCTTTGCTAGCCAAAAGTGCTTTCCTTTCAAACAGCTGCCTCTCTTCCTCCACTGTCATGCTGGTCTCACTCTTGATTTTGCTGGCTACAGCAACTCAATGCCTTGGCTGAGTTTTTCAATTTAATACATTCTTTTTTCTGTGTATGAGCTGTATTTAAACATCTTTGATGTAAAATATATTAATGTATTTGTCTTACTTGATGCTAATACTATACCCTCTTGTTTATGTTGTCTTTAAAAGACCATATTAATTCTCCAACTTTTGTACAGTGTATATTTTTTAAATAAAGTTGTTTGGATTATTCTAAGTCCTTTGCATTGTCATATCAATTTTATTTTTTAGAAGATATTTTATTTTTCTATTTTTTTTCAGACTGCATTTTGATTCAGTGTACACAAATGGGGCACATCATTTCATTTCTATAGTTGTGCACAATGTAGATTCATACCATTCATGTAATCATACGTACACATAGGGGAATTATGTCCACCATTTTTCATACACCCCTCCCTCTAATTTCCCTCTATTTAATACATTTTTGAGAATATTGAAAGATAGGCATATGACTAAGTTTCAGAATTAACTCTTTTGCTATCACCACCTATATCATTTAGGGTCCAATCAGAAGTCAGAAGCCATGTTTTAATCTGAATAGGCAAAGTTTAATATAAAGAATTATTAAATATGGCAGGGGGATGTGTTGTTTATGATACATACTTTATACATATGTTAAGGTATAACGAGAATGGTAAAGAAAATTACAGGGCTAAGAGAAACTACCCAAGGGAGGAATAACTTGGATAGGTAAGGAGATGCTCCAATTCTAGGATTCAGATCTCACTGGAGTTATGATTACAGCCTGATGGATCATAAAGAAGTACACAGAATTGCCCAGACTAGAACAGGTCCACAGTTTGTAGGCAAGCAGAACATTTCCTGCAGGGTGCAGACAGGTTACAGCTGGTTGTTGGGCACACAGATGGAGTCAGGACATTGGAGTCCACTCACCAGAAAAGCAGCAGGAGACCAGCTGTGTATGGCATTACATTGGGAGAAACATAGCAAAATGGTGCACCAGACAGCACGCTCTGGGTGAGTGCCACCAGATATCCCCACACAGTATTCTTACAATGTAAGCAAAAACCAAAACTCAAAAACACCAGAACTGGAAGATTCCTCCTGAACTGTTATTTAGTGACAGTTTACTTTCACAATCAGTGGAAACTAGAAATCCTCCAAGGGTCTAACTCCATTACAAGAAAGCAGATAATGAAGGGTGATTTTGGAGCTAAGAGGTAACTGATAACTAAAACATCAAAAAAGGAATTTATCCTCAACAAGGGCCTCATTTAGGATCTGATCATTCCTGTTTTATTTTTGGTACTACTTGCATCCTTTCCTATAACCCATTCATTTCAATTAAGTATATAAGCAGTTTAAAGAGCACAGGTTACTTACTTATATCTGCCAGAACTGGAGGATATTTAGATAAAGTGAATCCTCCCAGCCTCAAGGTGTAGACCAGAGTGTTTTGGCATACATTCACTTCCTCAATGGCTTAATATTTATGGTTGTATAGATGATACCCAGAGTGAAAGCTGAAGTACTAACAATCAACTATAAGACATTACAGATCTGTACCCTTATTACTGCTGCCATGTGTTCACTCCATGTATCCCTCATTGGTTTAAGGATCCTAAAGCACACTTGTGATTCCACAAAAGCCCCTACAGTTGATTTTTCCCTGTCCACTACAATACCTTTCCTCAGAACCACAAGTACAATCCACTCATTTTCTTCAAATGTCACCTTCTCAAAAGTTTCCTTAATACACTATTTAAAATGGCAAGCCACTGACACATTCTGTTCCCTTTCCTGCTTTATTTTTCTCCTTTGCATTCATCAACAAACTATATATTTTATTTGTTTATTTTGGCTACTGTCAGACATCCAAATAACAATCTCCACCAGTGAATTTTACTTTTTGTCCCTTCTAGGTCTGAGACTAGTGCCTGACACATACTAGATAAACAATAAATATCTCTGGAATGACTCTTATCCTACAATGTAGGATCAGATTATTGCTTGCTCTTTACTTTAGATGTAAAATATCCAAATCTTTATTGATGCTAAGCAGTTAATACACACAACAGAGGCAGGATGGGCTGAATCCTGGACAAGGTGGAAAACTCATGTCCTATCTGAAGGGAGTAGCTATTCAACATCTCAATTAAAATTGTGACCACATAGAAATAAGAATCAAATTTTGTCATTTCCAAACACTTCCAAAGAGGCAGCAAATAAAACCTTTGGGTATATTCTCTTAGTTTGTACATATAGGTATGTATTCAACTTAAAAACAAAGAATTCAGAAACCCAAAACACTTTGCAAGATCAATGAAATGGGTTTGGGGCTGACTGCAAACCTAGCTGTCAGGAGGCCACTTGACTGGAATATTAGGAAATGCTCTGCTTGGTTTCTAAATCCACTTTTCCTGTATTGATGCTCAAAGGCTTTTTTTTTTTTTTTTAACGGACTGCATTTTGATTCACTGTACACAAATGTGTTACAACTTTTCATTTCTAAGGTTGTACACGATGTAGATTCACACCATTCGTGTAATTATACATGTACATAGGGTAATGATGTCTGTCTCATTCCACCATCTTTCATGTCCCCATCCCCTCCCACCTCTCATTTCCCTCTAGGTAATCCAAAGTTCCTCCATTCTTCTCTTAACCCCCACCTTCTACCCCCATTATGTATCATATGTATCAGAGAAAATATTTAGCCTTTGGTTTTTGGAATTGGCTTATTTCACTTAGCATGATATTCTCCAATTCCATCCATTTACCTGCAAATGCCATAATTTTGTTCTTCTTTATGGTTGAATAAAATTCCCTTGTGTTTATATACCACAGTTCCATTATCCATTCATCTATTGAATTAGAATGGTTGTTACCAGGAACACAAGCCATAATAGATGTTAGCGTGGATGTGGGGGGGCGGGGGGAAGGCACACTTGTACATTGCTGGTGAAGTTGCAAATTGGTGCACCCACTCTGGAAAGCAGTGTGGAGATTCCTCACAAAACTTGTAATGGACCTACCTTTTGACCCAGTTATCCCACTCCTCGGTTTACACCCAAAGGACTTAAAATCAGCATACTATAGTAACACAGCTACATCAATGTTTATAGCAGCTCAGATCACAATAGCTAGATTGTGGAACCAACCTGATGCTGAAATTCTTAATGGTACAGTTCTCTCTTATCAAATAAGCCTTGTCCCCATAAAGACATCATTGTCCCTTCCCCCTGACCTCTTTATATCCTTTATTTTTTCAGTCTCCTAGTAGTCCACAGAAGGGGCATCTAGTTTGGAAACAGAGAAAAGGTGGGGGAAGGGGCTGCATTATGTTTCACCTCTGGGTTGCTGTGAGAACTGGGGCACATTTCTACATCTTCCTCCTCTAGCGTTTGCACCAGGTTTGAGTTCCCCTGGCAACCACTCCATTTTGTTCTCTTTATAAGCCTTGCCATCACTTCCCGGCATGTCCTTGAGTTGTCCTCAAGGCCCCTGGCTGCTCTTCCCATCTCTGGTTAAAAGGGAGAATCACACAAGTCTCTTCTGTCTTCCTAAGACAGTAAAATACTGGTGCTGGACCTTCATGTAAACTCCCTTTAACTAACCACATAATGTTCTGGTTTATGAGTTGTTCTGTCAATTCCCTATCTCACACTAAAGAGAGTGCAGGGGTCAGGGGTGGACACAAGGCAAAGAGACAGGAAGAATAAAAGGAGGAAGAATAAGAAACAATTATTTTTTTACTCATTATCCCATGTTAGAGGTAAAAGTATGCATTATCTAATCTTAAAGCACAGCATGTGATCCATAGTTCTTGGACTACATGGTCATAATAAATAATTAAGAGAGGAAGGAGTATTTTATAGTGAATTAAAATATTCATATTAAAAAGCGATTACTTCTCTTTAAGTGTCCATAAAAGGGATATTCTACTCATCATCTCTTGTTATTATGCCTTTAAAGGACATTTTTAAACTCTGAAAACAATAGCAGTCAGCAAACTTTTCATGAGTTTTGTAGAAACTCCCCTGGGAAGCACTTTTGATTACCTGCTACCACACAATGGAAGTCAGGGGTTGATGATAACTGGCACAGCTGATGTTTCAGTTTTGCTTTAGCCTGGGTGATATTTCACATCTTTACTGCTTATTCAGTCAAAAATGTTAACACATCCTTTAGATTATGTTCGAGTGTAGTTTACAAAAGGATTTGTATTTAAAATCATTTCTAGAAGATAAAAATATAATTTAGATTTGGTTTAACAAGAATAAATTTGTGCTGATAAACAAAGCTTAAGAAAAATTACTATCTATTCACAAGTTAACATGAAAAATGCATGACATTAAAAAAATTTTAATAATGATATTTGTATTATTTATATAGTTTGAGACAATTTCTAAAATGTTATATAATGTTCATCTTTTACATTTTATATTATCAACTAATTTCTGGATATTGACAAGTAGTCAATGCAAAGATCTGGTACACAGTGTGTTGAATTAGAAAACAGGTTTATTCAACTATTTTATCTTTCAGGTATAAAATAATGCATGCATGCACACTTTATAAAAGCATGGGTAGTAGAAAAACAAAAATGTAGAAAATAATAACTATAATCATTGAAAGTATAAAAAAAAACCCACAGAAGGCACAAAGCTCACTTTTTCATGAGTGATTACAATTTACCCTCACGCCCAATATGTGGAAGCTGAGTACATACCCCAAAACAAGGTGATCATAGGTTATATTGTTAATACTCCAGATTAAGAGAGCTAAGGACACAGGCATGATCCAAAGCACAGAACTTAATGTAACTTCTGAGCAGGTGACACTATCCATTTCCCAGTTTCTCCCCATGGTTAATAAGTTAATGACCCTTGTGTTCTTGCCACTTCAAATGAATTTACTTGGATAATTCAAAAATATCTCGTGTTCACTCGTGCACTCTACTAGTTATAGTCATAAATCATCTAATCCCACTGACAGACGCCACAAAAATCTATAAATCATCAAGGGGATATGTTTGAAAGATGCTATCTAAGAGATTAAGCACTAAAATATCAGTCAGCAAAGTGAATCCTGCACAGTATTAACCCAGTGGAATTTCTGAGAGAAAAAGGCAGTTATGTCAGCTTCTTAGCCCTCTCTGTGAGAGCCCAAAAGTAGATTAACATGTAAAGGTTAAAGAACCTGTGTTAAGTAAACATGATTAACTTCATTTAATATAGTATCTTCCATTATATTTGTCAGAAAACATTCAGCCAAACTTCTTTACTCCCAGAAATACTTCGAAGACTTGAGACTGATTCTTATAAAGTTATAATACTAAATGTTCTCAAAAGAGCTAAAGATAAAAATCCACACTCCAAATATAAAGACGGTAGAACACATGCTAGAGACTAAACGTTGAGGATAATATTGCTAGTGAGCAAACAGCAGTTGTCAAAAATCTAATTGCTTTCAAGTCTAACCAGTTATAAGATTACGTTTAAGTTCCTTCAATTTTTGCAAAACCATTAGTAGATTAAAAGTGTACTTTATTAATAAACACTAACACTTCAGATTCCATTCTGAATGAATGAGTACACTTGGAGAAGTCAAATGTCATTCAGATGCCTGCAAAGACTAATACCCTTCTCACACCAGGTCAGCCAAGATGCTTCCTTAAACAAAAAACCTATGCTATGTGTTCTTTGTGTCTGCTTTGTTCTTAGTTGCTTTCTTAGTTATATAGAGCGTGGTTGCTTTTCGGTCCAAAGGTGTGCACTGAATTTCAAGTCAATGGGCTAATGACCTATGAAGTACAGGCCTGTGAGGACTGTCTTCTCATCACAGGTGACATTAATTAGCAAAGACAATCACACCAGCTCCCTCACCAGCTTTGCAATGGATGACACAAAGAAGAATGTTTAATGAGATAGAAATTTTAGAGAGAAATAAAGTACCATGACAGCAATGTCACAGGGCCAGTATGGAAAGCCTGACACTAAACTACTCTAGATCATCAGAGATGTTACAGGTTAAAACTGGGTTTGTTCTTTAATGTAAACCACGCTTTTCTACTTTAATGTAGTTTGATGACACAATGATATGAAGAGATGTGAATATAAAATAATTGCCTATATTATGTGACAACTGAAATTGATTTTCAATTCTTTTAAGAAGTGAAAAATTATTTTCATTATTCAACTATGCAATATAAAGTTCAATATTAAAATGAAACATCCTGGCCTTGCATTAATACTATGAAAATTTGTCAAATTCTGTAATAATTGAGCTTCATATGAATGAATTAACTCTAAGTCACCATCAGCTGTGTTTAATAAGTTATGTAAATAAAAGAACAAAACAGAAAGGCCAACATATCTAAAAGCTGATGGCTAAGCTCTAAATATATTAAAGTGTCCATACTTAATGGCTGAGAAGCAGTTTAAACTGCACACCATAAAATCCATCAACACACACTTTTATTTAAAGAGGAAATCTCCAATTTGTGGTCAAATAGACTAAATATTTGGTTTAAAACATCTCATGTTTTTATAGATTAGAATAGATTAGAGAGAGGGGCAGGGATCATGTGAAAGGTACAGATAACACTTCAAAAAGGAATTTGTTCATGATTTGGTATACATTGTAAACAAGAATGAAAGCCATAGATTAAAGGTCTGTGCAAACGGAAAGCAAATGAAAACTGTGCAGGATGCTGCTTATAATGTATTATTAACAGGAGTGACTTTCTGCCAACAAAGATTTCTTCTCTAACATACATTTCAACTCTGTGGTGTCAATCAGTGACATTTAAGAACTCTGTCATGGTCAAAGGAAAAAAGAACTGCTGTCATCCTCACATTGAGTATTTAATAATGATAATAATCCAGCAGTAATCTCAGGCATAGCAGCGTGCTAAAAACAAATATAAAAAAAGGGATAGTGTATTTGAGCCTGAAAGCAATGTCCATCAAGGGCACTGTGAACAACTTTAAAATAGTGTGAGTTTATTGAGATGGTCGTCTGAGATTTTGGTAGCCCCATTCACGGATAGGCTGTATTTTATGTGTTCCTCTAAGTATGTGATACTGTAGTAGGAATTTTGAGGAAATATATGGATGTTTACCACATCATCTCTGACTTTAAATTCACTGGTATGATGGTGGAGTGGAGAAGAACATATTGTATTTAAGAGAAAAACTAAACTATTACTCCAAATGGTATATTGGCATGTTGAAATAAATACCAAATGAATTTTATGATTATCCAGAAAAAAAGCAATTATAGACATTAGTGAAAACTACTGTGGATATTACTTTTAATACAAACTTGGAAAGCATGGTTTATACATAGTGAGAAAGCTTAACAGGAAAAAACATTGAGCAAGGAAAAAAGAAATGGGAACACGACAATCTGAAGCCACCATGTTAAGTACGTATACAGGGAAGAGAGGAGTCCTAACCAGATAATGCAAAAGGGTGTCATGTGATCACAATGGGGAAGGCTTGTCTCAATGCAGGATGATTTGGGGTAATATCTTCATCAGATTATATGATACCAAGAAATACAAACTTATGTGTGTGTACAGGTTTATTGGTGTATGTATGTGTACATAAGTACATATACACACACTTTGAGGTTTTGTATGTATATTTAGAAACACACCTTTACTTGTAGAATTTATATCATAATATTACTAAAGTAAGCTGCAATATTCACTGCATATTCAATGTCAAGAGAACCATCATATTTCTATGGGGAAACAAATTCAAAATCATTATTTGAACCATCAGAAACTTACTCTATACAAAGTTAGAATTTTTTCTTTGCCTTCAACTCTACCTGAAAGACATTAAAAATGGAAATTCTCCAAAGTAAGCCACATGAGGAAATCCCTTTGGTTTTGACAAAGGATCTGTCCATCAAGGAAGGGTGGAAAGAAGAAAGCTCATGGGACAGGAACTAAGTATCTGCAGTTTCATCTAACTTTCAAACCTTAGGGTGATTTCTCAGTCCCTCTAGTTCCTATGCCATCCCTTTCCATTTCTTCAGTGAACTTCCAGAAAGTTAAGTCCTGTTCACTTTAGAGCCTGGTGCCTCAAACCAATACGTGATTGATTTTAGGAGCACAGTAAGTCAAATGAATTCATGTTAAATTTTCATCTTAACCATTATTTATCCTGTGTACTCACAAAGGAATTAAGCAGGTGTTTTTCACAAATCCTCCTCAGTGCATATTTTCTAGAAGGATGTACTTAACACTTTAGGTTTTTAATGAGGGTATCTCACCCAAATTACTGAAAGAAAACATAGAATAAAATTTCTCCTCTTTAATCCTAGCCTAATTTTTTTCTCAATAAGATAGTGAAAGCAATATAAAATATAAATTTCATGTGTGAGAGAATGAATTAAGACCCAGCTATATATTAGAGAAAGACTAATATAATCAGTATAATCTGGACATTTCATGACAGGAGAGGAACAGGGCTTAAGTAAAAGGCAGCAGGTAGCAGGCAGAACTGTCGTCATCAAATGCTACATGCATTAATTGCATATTGTGAACCTTGTGGATGCTGGTCCTGTGTGTATTTTATTTGTACCTCGACCTTGTGCCACTCTGTTAGGGCTCAACAGAATCCACAATTGAAAGAGAAGACTCTAGGAATTACTCTCTTGAACTTCCTCATCGTTCTCTTTATCTTTCCTAGGGGCCCTGTAGAATGGGACCTGAATAAAAAACGTAGTGGGACAGAAGTTGGGAGTCACTGATGTTAAGTGAGGGTGACAGTCACAAACGAGTTGCTGCAGCTGAGTGAAAAAACAGTATTTGCACAGCTACTTGACATTCTTAGGGTCATCCAGGTAAAAGCAAGGAAGCTGGTTACAGAAAATTCTTTCAAAGCTTGAATATGTTAGACACAGAGATTCTGAGAAAGAAGTCCACTTTAAAATCTGTGCTTATCCTTGGTGTGATTATGAGCAAGTTGCTTACATTCTGTAAACATCAGTTAGATATTTGTAAATGGATATATTACATTCCTCCACTATACATGTGGTTATCATTATGAAATATGATTAATCTAAATTAGCACTGAAGAGAGAATGCACCAACTACTGAATACTACCTCTTATTGCTATTATTATCCATTATTAAACTATATAATTGATCTAGAGTTTAAAGGGGACACATTAGATTAGTGCTTTTCAAATGAATATTCACATCTGATAATGAAAGCTGAATCTTATATATGACAGATTCAATAAAACATTTATATGTTCATTAAAAATGATGCTGAGAAAACTGGTTAAATAACTGAATGGCCCAATGATTATTTTTTTTAATTGTTACAAATGATATCCTTAGTTACAAGTTCAGAGACTTTCATTTGTCATAGAACAAGTGTGAACAGGGCAAATGAACTGGATTTAAAAGAAAACAAAACAAAAACCTTAATTCACTCTGTGAAGTTGTGTGCATAGATGACATTCACAGTTCTAATGGTTTAAAAGAATGTTTGACCTTATAGAAAATTATCTTTAATCTTCATTCTGCATGTATAGAATAAAAACTCTTCCTACTGGTACGGATATTCAAAAGCTATCCACACATTCATAAACTTAGGAATAATATAATAATCTAGATCTTATTAACCTTAATATTTAGCTGCTAAATAAATTAAATTCCATTCTCTCTATATAGCTTTTTAAATGGGATAATAATATACTATTAGCAATATACCCTCATTTCCTTGAATAACAATGTCTTATTTCAAAGTACTGAGGTAATTTTTAAGTAAGTTTTGAACAATATTATTTTACATTTTAAAATGGCATCAAATGCAATTCTTAATGGAAGTTAATGTGGAAAACTATGGATATAACCCGTGGTGCCATTTAAAATCAACTATTGCTCCAACTATGCTAATAATGAGTTTGACTTTGACATGCAGAATGAGAAAGTCTTGTTACTTTTGAGTTCCATTTTCATATATTTCTAAAAAAATGCCTGATCTTACTTATATCTGAGTGATTTAAGTACTAAACACATGTCTACTAAACAACAGGAAAACTGGAGTCATGAGAATAACTGTCAACTTCAACAGAATAAAATCTACATGCGCAATATTCTTCCCAAATTAAAAAGACTACATAACCACATTTGTAACCTGTTTTTAATGCTTTTACTTTGGGGATGTAGGTAAAGGTGAAAGGAAAGGGCACTAAGAAATAAGTTGTGTTTTAAAGAAAGGAAAGAAATAACTGTAGTGTACCACAGTGATTATGAATGAAGGCGCTACACTATTTTCCTGGATTCAATCTCAGTTGGTCAGGTACTGGCTGCATGCCTTTGCAAGCTCCTTTACCTCCCTGATCTTTTGTATCTGATCTGATTACAAAGCAGCTGGAACAATTTTGTGTTAAGAAGATGGTGGATACCATAATATCTGAAGTCCTTCAATTTTAACTTCCCTATCAGCTTCTTAATGGACAGAGTTTCTTAGAGACTTTTTATACCAATTTATTTAAGTCTATAATAATACACAACCTCATAATTTTGTTTAGTATATAGGGACAGATTATCAGGGCTTCTATTCTACAAGGTATATTTCTACTTTGTTAGATATGTTTTCAGTTTAAATGAATGATCTGATGCCTCAGATATCCTCTGTAGCTTTATCATGGGATAATGTAGGCTTCCATTAGTCTTTTCCATATATTGAAAACATTGTGAGGAACCTTTAAATAATACTCTCTTGGATTTCAAGGAATTTATGTTTTCTATTCTACCAATAAAGAGATTATAAAAGTAAAATTCCCTAATAAGATAATGCATACTTAAAATATCTTTTGCCTAGAATTGATGATCAAATAGCAACTTTGGAAAGTGAATTTGAGAACCAACCTCAAATTACTGAAGCAGATAAATCTAATGCACATATTTCATGTGTTTTCAACATTTTGACAACTGTCAGCTGCTCAATAAAGTTTGAAGCATTAGTATGGGCACAGGAATGAGAAAATATGAGCATTTTGTCTCATATTTTGGCATAGTTACCTTCCATGAATGAGAAGATCAAAATAGGAAAATTTGGTTCTGATATTTTCTAGTAACAATATCAGCACAGACCTAAATCACAGGTCTTATTCAGGTTAGAATATTGTGCAAATTTTGAAGTTGGGAAAGCAAGGGTGTACATAAATTGAATAATTAGAGAGTATTAATTTGATAATATCAGTAATCAATCATGATTAGAAGCCATGAACCTGCCTTAAAGGAAAGTTGAAGTTTTTTCACATGAAATAACATTATCAAATTATGCTTTCTCAGTTATATTTTCCATGTCTCTATCTTCATTTCTTTCATTGTATCTTCCAGCATTTCAGTCCTCACAGGATTTATCAATGATTCCTTTCCTCTATTCCTTAAATTTTACAGTCCTCTCTCCTTTCCAGATAAAGTTGTTCTGAAAAGAATGACTATATTTTATCTGGGATCAATTTTGACTTCCTTATAATTTTGATCTACTAGATATAATTTACATACAATAAAATTCATGTTTTAATATGTTTCAATTAAGTGTCTAGTAAATTTACAGAGTATCTAACATCATCAAAATCTAATTTCAAAATATTTTCATCATCCTCAAAACAAACCCCATATGCATTCATTATCAGTCACTTCCCATTTCTTCCTTTCCTCTGCTCCTAAAATGACTAATATATATTGTTTCTACAGAATTGCATATCCTGGTATTCTGGATAGCTTTTACAAATACCATCACAAATACGTGGTCTTATGTGACTAGCTTCTTAGTATGTTTGCAAAATTCATTTATGTTATAGCACACATCAGTATTTCAATGCTTTTGTTTTTGGCCAAATAGCACTACTTTGCACATGTTCTTTACCAATTCATTACTTAAGACACTTGAGCTGTTTCCAATTTTGGTCTGTTAGGAATAATGTTGCTATGAACATTTGTGTATAGGGTTTTATTTAGTAAAATATTTTAATTTCCCTGAGGTATATTCCCGGGAATAGACCTGCTAGGCCATGTGGTAAATATATAATTAATATTTGGAGGAATTATCAAAGTATTTTGCATAGTGCCTGCAATATTTTGTATCCCCATCCACAATTTATGAGGCATGAAATTTCTGCACATCCCCCATAACTGATTATTCTCATATTTTTATTTTGTTTTTCATCCCAATATTTGTAAAGCAGTATCACACTGCAGTTTTGACTTTAATTTTCCTAGTAAATAATTATGTTCAGCATCTTTCCATCTACTATTATATACACATCTTCCTTAGAGAAATCTCTTCAAAATTTTACACATTTTAAATTATATTATTTCTCCTTTTGCTGGTGAATATATATTTCCCTATTCTACTACAGTATATAATATAATATATAAATGTATGTAATATAAATAGAATATATATTAGGGATGAAGACATAAAATACTTATCCGTGCCACAACATAAATGAATTTCACAAATATACAAATTAAGGAAGCCATGTAAGATGGCACATTTTGTGATACCATTTATATGTCCAGAATATGCAAATCCTTAGAAACAGAATTATATTCTATTATACATTCCATACCTACCATGAAATGCATATATATATATTTCATATGCAAAGTCCTTATGTAAATATGAAAATATAAGTAATAGAATATGTAATATAAATAGTATGACATATATTATATAGCCACTATGCAATGCTTACATATTCTGCACACAAATCCCATACTGGTTATATAATTTTCAACTATTTTCTCCCATTCTGTATGCTGATTTATTTTATCAATTGTTCTTATAGCATAAAACCTCAAATTCAATGACATGAAATATATTTAT
Organism: Sciurus vulgaris; assembly: GCF_902686455.1. Lineage (NCBI taxonomy): Eukaryota > Metazoa > Chordata > Mammalia > Rodentia > Sciuridae > Sciurus > Sciurus vulgaris. The sequence continues at coordinate 54,411,532 of NC_136462.1, read as the reverse complement.
GTAATATATAAATTATATAAAATATATTATTCTATATAATATATTTTATATATTTATATAATATTATATTAAATTCATTTGGACTCTTGGGGGGGTCACAATAAACTACCACCTAATACAAGTTTAGGAAGGTTTACTTCTTTGCTTTAAGAATTTTACAGTATTTTCTCTTAAATTTAAGTCTAGGACCCATTTTGCAATAATTTTTATGTGCTATCAATAATCAATTTTTTGAACATGGATATCCAGATGTTCCAGCACCATTCCTTGAAAAGTCTGTTCTTTGTTCATCTGAACTTTCTCGGCATCTGTGCTGAAAACCAGAAGGCCATAAAGGTCAAGGTTAATTTCTAAAATTTCAGTACTGTTTCATGGATCTACTGGACTATTCTATATGCCCATCCTAATGCTGGTATCACAAAATCTTGATCTATGTAGCTTGGTAGTACATTCTGGAGATTATGAAACGTGATTCCTCCAACTTTATTCTTTTTCAATATTGCTTTGGCAACTCTAGGTCCCTTATATTTTCAAATGAATTTTAGAATAAACTTGTTGATTTCTGAAAACAAAAAGGCAGCTGAGATATTTATACAGATTACATCAAATCCATAATTCAATTTGGGGAACACTGCCTTTCAACAAAACTATTCTAATTTATGAATAAATTCATCTTCAATTTCTTTTTAAGACATTTTGTTATTATGTACTTCTTTTATTAGTTGTCTTTTGTTTTTATGCTAATTAAGTAGAAATGTTTTCTTAATTTCGGTTTTGGCATGTTCATTTGCTAGTACACAATTGATTGAACATAGTTCTCTTGTACCCCATAATCTTGCTACCCTCATTTATTAGTCATATTTTCTAAGTTCTTCTTCAGACTTTCCATAAACTAGAACACTTCATAAATAGAGACAGTCTTACTTCTTCCATTACAATGTAGATGCATTTTCTTTCTTCATCTTGCCTAATAGCCCTGCCTAGGACCTCTATAAACTTGAATAGAAGTGGTGAAAGCAGACATGCATGTCCTGTTTCTGACCACAAAAGTCAATCAGTCTTTGTTGATTAACTACAATGATAGCTCTCCATTATTTTTGTGAATAGATACTCTTTATCAGGTGGGAGAATTCACTTTTATTTGTAGATAGTTGAATGCTTTATGTTTTGTCAAATGCTTTCATGTGCCTATTGAAATGACCACGGGATTCTGGTATTAATTCTATTAATGTGGATTAAATTTTGGATAGTAAATCTGTCTTTAAGAAATTCCATGCTCATACTGTATAATCTTTTATGCATTGTATTAGATTTGATCTGCCAGCATTTTGTTAATGTGTTTAATATACATACATAAGGGTACTGACCTGTAGTTTTCTTGATAAAACCTTGCTATAATGGTAACAGTGACCTCAAGGAATACATTTGAAAGTACTACCCCCCACGCATTTTTTACAAAAATGTTTTCGAATAATTTGTTATGGGGCATTATTAATTCTTATTTAGAAGTTTGGTGGAATTCATCAGTAAAGCCATATATACCTAAGCTTTTATTTGAGTGAAGTTTTAAAAATCTCCTCCCCACAAAACAAGCTAAAAATAGATAGATCTCTTTAACTTATAACACACTCAGATTTTCTGTTTCCTCTTAAGTCAGTTTCAGTACTCTGTCTTTCTAGGATTTTTTCTAGAAATGTTCTTAATTTTGGCTATCTCATTTGTTGGCATAAGTTATTCATAGTTTCTGTTAGGCACAATAATGATCCTCTAAAGTATTCATATCTCAATTTACATGACTTTCTTACCTTGCCTGGCAAGGGGAAATTAAGGTATCAGGTGGAATTAAGGTAAGCAGTTGGCCTTACAATATGGACAGTAGCATAGATTTTGAAGGTGGACCCAATATAATCACTACAATCCTAAAATGTAGAGGACAGAAGAGGACAGAGTGATGTGAAGACTTTAAGACAGGATGATTAATGTGTCACTGAAAACATGGCTTTCCTACTGATGTTTTTCATTTTTTATTGGTGCATATTAATCAAATATGATGGTGGGTTTCATTGTAGCATATTCATACATACTTAAAAACAATTTTATGTATTTCATTCCCCAAAATGTCCAAAACTAAAAATAAAGTTAAAAAAAGAGAGATTTGTTGAAAAGAGAAAAGATTTATAAAAATATTTCTATACAATGTATAACGTGTTGATGTTCCAAGCTAATCCCCATCCCCAAATCCCTCACCCTGATCTCCTTCCTCTATCCTAATGATCTCCTTTCTACTTTCATGGTGTCCCCCTTTCCTCTGCTTTTCCCTTGTTTCAATAAATGAGAAAAAACATGAAATACTTTTCTGAGTAACATATCTTGCTCAAAATTATGGTATCCAGGTCCATCCATTTTCCTAAAAGTGACATAATTTCTTTCTTTATGGCTGAATAACACTCCATTGTGTTATTCTTCTGTGGATGGACACCTAGGCTACGTGTAATACTTGGTTACTATGAATTGTGCCTCAGTAAACATAGTTATGCACATATCTCTAAAAGTATACTAATTCTTTTTTTTTTTTTTTTTTTTTTTTGCTAATCACTTGATAGACTGGGAAAGTGTTTTGGATTATCCATGTGGGTTCAATATAATTAGAAGGGTTTTTAAGTGAGGAAGAGAGAAAAAGAGGTCAGGCCAGTGTCAGTGAGAACTCTCTCTGCTACTGGTGACTTTGCAGATGGGGAAGAGGATCACAAGCAAAGGAATATGAGAATTTGAAAGAGTAAGGAAACAGAAAGCCTTTGGCTTCCTGAAGAGGAATCCAGCCTAGATGATTCCCTGATTTTAACCTAATGAGGCCCACTTGAGACTTTTGGACAAAAGATCTGTGAGATCATAAATGTGTGTTTTTTCAGCCACTAAATTTATAGTAATTTGAGATTGCACTCAAGCACTGCAGTCTACATCTGCAATAATGTTGTCTTATAACACTTCTAGTTTCCACACAATTATTTGTGATGCCCTTTTTCCTTCCTTGTTCTACAAATTCAGGTTTTCCACCCCTCTTAGTCTAGCCAAAAGTTTTTCAATTTCGTTGATATTTTCAAAGAAACAATTTTGGTTTTGTTCATTTTTCTAAATTTTTCTATATTTTATTTCATTTATTTCTATTATAATCTTCATTTTTTTCCCTTCATTGTCCTTGCTTTGGGCTTATTCTGGTGTCCCCCACCTCCTCTCCTTGGTTTCTTATGGTAAAATATTGGATTATTGATTTAAGAATTTTTTTTATACTAGATACTTGCAGCTATAAGTTTCCCTATAAGTATTATATTAGCAGCATCCATTCTGGTATACCTTTATTTCATTCATCTCATGAATTTCTAACATCTGTGTACTTTTTCTTTCAGACTTCAATTTCCACTTAATATAATTATTGATAAGGACTGCCATCTATTTGTTTCTATGCCTTATTCCTCTATTCCTTGATTCCTGCCTTCTTTTGTGTTAAACAGTTACCTATTCAGTATAATATTCTAATTCTCTAGATGTTAACTACATTTTAAAAACAACTTCCTTAGTGGTTGCCTTGGGCTATGTACTTAACATCTTAAAACCATCTAGTTAGTATTAATATCAAGTGAATCTTATAATATATAAAACCTATGCTCTGACATAGTTGTTTACCTCTCCCCTGGTTATACTATCATTGCCATCGAATTATACCACTGTATATTATAAATCCAGCAACTCAGGAGTTCCCTTTAAAATCAGATAAAATAGTTAGGAGCAAAAATACTTTTTTACATGCATGAATAATTTTATTTCTTCATGTTGACTTGGATCAATGTCCAATACTCCTTAACTTCAGCCTACAGAACTCTATTACTTTCTTTCTTTAAGGCATATCTGCTGTTGAAACTTTTTATCAATTTGTTTTACCTGGAAATCTCTTAATTTCTCTTATTTTTTAAAAGGGCTGTTTGGATATTTAAGTGTTGGTTGACAACCTTTTTCTTTTAGCAATTTGAAAGTCACCATTTTCTGTACTCCATGATTTTTGATTCAGTTAGTTGTTAATCTTACAAAACATCTGTGCCATATGATAAGGTACTTTATCTGACCATGTTTTAAGTTTTCTCAATGTTTTTGGACAATTTAAGTATGCTGTTTTCAGGCATGGATTTCTTTGAGTTTATCCTTTCTGGAGTTCATTCATTTTCTTGAATATGCAGATTAAGGATTTTCCACAAATTTGAGGAATTTGGGGCTATCATTTCTTCAAATAATCTTTCTGCTACTTTGTCTTTCTCCTATCCTCATAAGACTTCTGTGTGTATCTTGGAACACATGAAGATATCTTATCTCACAGATCTCTGAGTCTGTTCATTTTATTTTATTCCTCAGACACAGTAATTTCAATTCACCTGTATTTAAATTTGCACCTTATTTCTTCTGCCAGTTCAAATCTGCTGTCAAGGTCCTTACTGAATTTTTCATATTAATTATTACACTTTCAATGTCACAATTTCTATATTTCAGAAGGTTTTTTTTTTTTTTATTGACATTCTCCATTTTTTGTGACAGCCCCATACACCACTTTTTTATATTCCTTAGTTTGGTGAACATATTCACCATAGCAGATCTGAAGTCTTTCTCTAATGAGTCCACCATATGAGCTGCCTCAGAGACAATGTGACCAACTTATGCATGAGCCATACTCTCCCATTCCTTTGTGTGTCTTAGATTGTTGTTGTTGAAAACTGGACAAATGAGATCTCCCATACTCATGATTTGTTTGTTGGCTTAATGATTTTCCTGGACTACTTCTAGAAGTCTGAACTCTATCATGTACAGCCACTGAAGTCTCTGCTTAGCTATCATAGGCTCAAAATGACTGGACAGATATTTCCTTCAAAGCTTTAAACCAATACATTCCTCAGCCTTTGAAGAGGAACTCTTTGCATGTGTTGGAGTCATGCCCTCAAAACTCAAGCATTAAAACCCTTTCTTAACCTTCTTTTCTTGTTTGTACAAAGTCTCAAGATCAGCCAGAGGTGAAAACTTGTGGCCTTTTGAATTTCTTTCTGAGCATGCTCACGGTTCTCCACAGTTCCTCCATAGGAACATGGCTGAGATCTTCATATCTCCTGTGGACTTCTTGTTCCTCAAATTTTCTATTTTAAGTTTCTGACCAGCCTGTTTAGTCCCATTTATATCACCACTTCAGAGAGTTTCATTTAAGAACTATGGCTCAGTTTTTGTTTTGTTTTTTATTCAACAAAGTGTTTGGTGATAGTGTTTTCTTCGCTGAGTAAGCACGGAGTCAGGTCAAATGAAGAGGCCCTGTGAATGGGGCTTTTCCAGGGATCTGCCAAATCAGTCAAATACTGACAGTGCTGTGGAGATGGAGCTTTCTGAGGGGCTCCACATGTCTTCCCTCTATAGTGGCCGACAGGATGTTGATTTTAACAGCTATGACATTCAGGAAGATGAGGGCTTTCGTAACTACAGTGGAGCTAGGGAGAGGGGGATGAACACAGAAAGGGTAAGAAATGTCACAAAGTTCTGTTCTTATTGAAATTCCAGTAATTTTCTCACATTAATACTCGTGGGATTATTACAAATTTTGATTTATTTCCAGATTCTGAAAAAGTTCATTTGGGTGGATTTTGCTAGTATTCTTTTTTTAACTGGAAGAGAAGATATTTTTGGAGGCCCTTATTTTACCATACCAGAAGCGTTTCTCTCCTGATGATACTTTAATATTTCAGAGTCAATGGCTTTCTTTACTCCTCATCATTCTTGATGTAAAACTTTTCCTTTCAGTCTTATTTCATTACACTTAAAGCATCAGTTATTCTGCCTGTTTCTTGGCTTTGGCTACAATTATGGACAGGAAAAATAAAGTAGCAGCAACCGCCAGTCATGGTGAGTTTTGATCAGAAGAGTGCCACACCTCACCCAAATTCACATATTAAGTCCCAATTTAACTAAATATAGATATAGGGCCCATAAGGAGGTAATTTAGGTTGAATGAGGCCATAAGGGTAAAGTTATGATCTGACAGAATTGGTATTTTTTAATAAACAGAAACAAAGTACTCATGTTATACCTCTTTCTTTCTCATTCTATCTCCACACCATCACCACAAACGTGCAGCAAGTCCTTGTGAGCATGCTCAAATTAGAACTCAGAACTAAAGCAGTTACTCTTCCTGATTTTCCTAATTTGACCAATGATTCACAGTCCCAGGCACCCAAGGTCATACTGTAATAAAGCTGATTTTATAAAATGTCATTCAAATTATGTTTTGTATTTCAATCGTGTCTGTTGTGATATTTCCTGTTCATTCCAAATTTTAGTGATTTGGGTTTTCTCTCGTATTTTCTTTGTTAGTGTGGCTAAAGGTTTATCAATTTTGTTTATTTTTTCGAAGAACCAGCTATTTATTTTGTCAATTTTTTGTATTGTTTCTTTTGCTTCAATTTCGTTGATTTCAGCTCTGAGTTTAACTATTTCCTGTCTTCTACTACTTTTGGTGCTGGTCTGTTCTTCTTTTTCTAGGGCTTTGAGCTGTAGTGTTAGGTCGTTTATTTGTTGAGTTTTACTTCTTTTATTAAATGCGCTCCATGAAATAAATTTCCCTCTAAGTACTGCTTTCATAGTGTCCCAGAGGTTTTGATATGATGTTTCTTTGTTCTCATTTACCTCTAAGAATTTTTTAATTTCCTTCCTAATATCTTCTGTTATCCATTCATCATATAATAGCATATTGTTTAATCTCCAGATGTTGGAATAGTTTCTGTGTTTTACTTTTTCATTTATTTCTAACTTCAATCCATTATGATCTGATAGAATACATGTAGTATCTCTATCTTCTTGTATTTGCTAACATTAGCTTTGTGGCATAATATATGGTCTATTTTAGAGAAGAATCCATGTGCTGCTGAGAAGAAAGTGTATTCACTCTTGGTTGGATGGTATATTCTATAAATGTCCATTAAGTCTAAATTATTGATTGTGTTATTGAGATCTATGGTTTCTTTGTTCAATTTTTGTCTGGAAGATCTGTCCAGTGGTGAGAGAGCGTGTTAAAATCACCTACTATTATTGTGTTATGGTCTATTTGGTTTCTGAAATTAAGAAGGATTTGTTTGACATACATGGATGAGCCACTGTTTGGGGCATAGATGTTTATGATTGTTATATCTTGCTGATTTATGTTTCCCTTAAGCAGTATGTAATGTCCTTCTTTATCCCTTCTGACTAACTTTGGCTTGAAGTCCACATTATCTGAAATGAGGATGGATACTCCAGCTTTTTTGCTGAGTCCATGTGCATGGTATGTTTTTCCCCATCCTTTCACCTTTAGTCTATGGGTATCTTTTTCTATGAGGTGAGTCTCTTGCAGGCAACATATTGTTGGATCTTTCTTTTTAATCCAATCTGCCATTCTATGACTTTTGATTGATGAATTCAGGCCATTAACATTCAGGGTTATTACTGAGATATGATTTGGTTTCCCGGTCATTTGGTTCATTTTTTAAATTTTATTTATTTATTTGTTTGACACAACTTGGCTCCTCCTTTATTTGACATTTTCTTTAGGATAATTCCTCCCTTTGCTGATTTGCTTCTTTGTTTTTCATCTCTTCCTCATGGAATATTTTGCTGAGAATATTCTGTAATGCTGGCTTCCTTTTTGTAAATTCTTTTAGCTTTTGTTTATCATGGAAGGATTTTATTTCATCGTCAAATTTAAAGGTAAGTTTTGCTGGAACAAGGCAGGGATGCCCTCTTTCACCACTTCTATTCAATATCGTTCTTGAGACTCTAGCCAGAGCAATTAGACAAACCAAAGAAATTAAAGGGATACGAATTGGAAAAGAAGAACTCAAACTATCCCTGTTCGCTGATGACATGATTATATATTTAGAGGAACCTAGAAATTCCACCAGGAAACTCTTAGAACTCATAAGTGAATTCAGTAAAGTAGCAGGTTACAAGATCAATGCTCATAATTCCAATGCATTTTTATACATAAGTGATGAATCTTCAGAGAGAGAAATTAGGAAAACTACCCCATTCACAATAGCATCGAAAAAATAAAATACTTGGGAATCAATCTCACAAAAGAGGTGAAAGACCTCTACAATGAGAACTACACAACACTAAAGAAAGAAATTAAAGAACACCTTAGAAGATGGAAAGATCTTCCATGTTCTTGGATAGGAAGAATTAATATTGTCAAAATGGAAAATACTACCTAAAGTGCTATACAAATTCAATGCAATTCCAATTAAAATCCCAGTGATGTACCTTACAGAAATAGAGCAAGCAATTATGAAATTCATCTGGAAGAATAAGAAACCCAGAATAGCTAAAGCAATCCTTAGCAGGAAGAGTGAAACAGGGGGGTATTGCAATAACAGATCTTCAACTCTACTACAAAGCAATAGTAACAAAAACAGCATGGTATTGGTACCAAAATAGAAAGGTAGATCAATGGTACAGAATAGAGGACACAGACACAAACCCAAATAAATACAATTTTCTCATACTAGACAAAGGGGCCAAAAATATGCAATGGAGAAAAGATAGCCTCTTCAACAAATAGTGCTGGGAGAATTGGAAATCCTTATGCAACAGAATGAAACTAAACCCATATCTCTCACCATGCACGAAACTAAACTCAAAATGGATTAAGGACCTCGGAATCAGACCAGAGACCCTGCAGATTATAGAAGAAAAAGTAGGTCCAGATCTTCAACATGTCGGCTTAGGACCAGACTTCCTTAACAGGACTCCCATAGCACAAGAAATAAAAGCAAAAATCAATAACTGGGATAGATTCAAACTAAAAAGCTTTCTCTCAGCAAAGGAAACTATCAGCAATGTGAAGAAAGAGCCTACAGAGTGGGAGAATATCTTTCCAATCATACTTCAGATAGAGCACTAATCTCCAGAATCTATAAAGAACTCAAAAAACTCTACTCCAAGAATTCAAATAATCCAGTCAACAAATGGGCTAAGGAAATGAATAGACACTTCACAGAAGAAGATCTACAAGCAATCAACAAACATATGGAAAAATGCTCAACATCTCTAGTAATAAGAGAAATGCAAATCAAAACCACCCTAAGATTCCATCTCACCCCAATTAGAATGGTGATTATCAAGAATACGAGCAACAACAGGTGTTGGCGAGGATGTGGGGAGAAAGGTACACTCATACATTGCTAGTGGGACTGCAAATTAGTGCAGCCACTCTGGAAAGCAGTGTGGAGATTCCTTAGAAAACTTGGAATGGACCCTCCATTTGACCCAGCTATCCCACTCCTTGGCCTATACCCAAAGGACTTAAAATCAGCATACTACAGAGAAGCCACATCAATGTTCATAGCTGCTCAATTCACAATAGCCAGACTGTGGAACCAACCTAGATGCCCTTCAATTGATGAGTGGATAAAGAAGCTGTGGTATATATATATATATATATATATATATATATACAATGGAATATTACTCAGCCATAAAGAATGATAAAATTATGGCATTTGCAGGCAAATGGATGAAATTGAAGAATATCATGCTAAGTGAGATAAGCCAATCTCAAAAAGCCAAAGGAAGAATGATATAGCTAATAAGTGGATGATGATACATAATGGGGGGAGGGAAGGGTTAGTGCTAGGGTTAGAGTTAGGGTTAGGGAGGGGGGCAAGTATGGAGGAAGGAAGCTCTGTATAGAAGGAAAAGAGGGGTGGGAGGGGTGGGGGGGAAGGGAAAAAATAACAGAATGAATCAAACGACATTACTCTATGTAAATTTATGATTACACAAATGGTATGCCTTTATGCCATGTACAAACAGAGAAACAACATGTATCCCATTTGTGTACAATAAAGTAAAAAAATTAAAATAAATAAATAAATAAATAAATAAATAAATAAATAAAATGTCATTCGAGAGCCAGGTGCAGTGGCATATGCCTGTATTCCCAGCAACTAGGGAGACTAAGACAGGAGGATCAAAAGTTGAAAGCTAGCCTCAGCAACTTGGCATGGTCCTGAGCAACTCAGCAAGACCCTGTCATGAAATAATAATATAAAAAAAGGCTAGGCATGTGGCTTATGGGTTAAGCACCCCTGGGTTCACTCCCTGGTATCAAAAAAAAAAACAAACAACAACAAAAAAAAACAAACAAAGAAAAAAAAAAAACTGTCTTTCAAAGCCATTTAGTGAACATCTACAAGCAAAGTAGTAAAGGGTATATGCCATTTTATTTTCTTTATTAGTGAATTCTTTATGAATCAAATTATTATGCTCCCTGAATGTCTATGACCATGGATATTAGATACAGTACAGTGTTTTTGTCAAGTCAACCCATATGTTAATATTTCTTTACTTTCTACAGAATCAATATCATCATACATATAAAACTATAAACAGAAAACCATTAATACAGTCACTAATATTGGCAGTAATGTGCACATGACATTAAATCTATCTACTGCACTTCTTAACAAACCATGAGTAGGACAGAGAATTGAGTGGAGGAATAAACAAAACCACATTCTTAGATGTTCATAAGTCAATATTAATTCATTTACTGATCTTTTCAATTTATTCACTCTTCTGAATCAAATGAACAAAAAAAAATTCTGTCTCACAAAATTTTTCATGAGACTGTGTGTTTGTAAATAGAGACCATCTCTGCATTGAGAAGTAAATCAGAATCCCTGGGATTACATGAACACTGCCAAAAAGGACAACAGTTTTGTCTCTGTTAGAAACTCCCTCCAATTCTGGCTGGGGTAATGTCATCTTTGATGACCAAATAACTATCAAGAAAACACTCCCTCACTGAATTTAAAATCCCAGAGACTGACCCATGATGTACACTGAGAGTAGCAGAATCTCTCTCAGAATCCCTCTCAGAATCCTTACACCACCCAGCTAAGTTATGGCCACCAATCTGAAGCAGTTCATATGGAACATCAAGGAGGCAAGCCAAACTACCTTTGTGAAGCACAGATGGAGTCTCATTCATTTATGCTTTTGACATCTTTAACAAAGGTGAAGGATTTTACTGAAATGAGAAACACATCTAATGTTAACGGATTAAAATACACTAATAAAATGTTAAGATACAACAATCAAGCTCCTAAAGGAATTAGGCACAATATTAACATCTTCCAAACTAACCTACAACCAGAATTGATAATTCTCTAGTATGATTCAGAAGATAGTATTTCCTTTTGATTCCACAAACACTTTAAAACTTACATAGCTCCAAAGTCTGCCTCCGGACTGCTTAGATAGGTGGTTTTCCTTTTGCTTTTTATCACAGTCCAGCCTGTAACTTATTAGAGTGATTTCTGATTACCAACTCAGAAAGCACTGAGCCCGCTCTTTGCCTGGGGATAAACACTTTTGCTTTCTCTGCTTTTCTGATCTATCAAAACGTCTCTATTGCATGCAGCTGCACTTCAGGCTAGATGTCTGATGTTCCCACTTCCTCATTCCACACTTGTATATATACATATTGCTCCTCCAAGTCGCCATGAAACACCCTGATGGCATTTTAGCCTAATACAGGGTGTCTCTGGCATCCTATTTCAATTACCTAAGCATTCTCCCAATCTGATCTCCTTTTGCTCTCCAATTAAGAGGATTCTGCTTTATCAGACATTTATTTTGCAACCTACTACCCTCCAAGAATTAAGATACAAAATATAAAGTAATAGTTGGCTGGTTGGAATAGCCAAGTCTCCTAAGACCTTGACGCTGTTCACATCTATTCCTTAACATATGGGAAAGCAAAAAACATAAGCTCAAAAGAATTTGTAAGCCTATTTCTAAAACTTTCAACTGTTTCATGGAATTCTTATGAGGTACAAATGAACTCCCATTTGTCCTTTCCCAATATGTCCTATCTTTATTATTTTTACAGCAGTAAGATAAAATTATGTATGTGACAAAAGAAGGGAGAAGCAACAGTAGAAATAACAACCACAGTGGTAATATTTACAAAAGAAACCAAGTTATTTGGTTCTGTTTTCCAATAAGAAAGTGTACTTCATTTTTTAAAGAGCTATAGTCATTTGGGGTTTATTTTTCAACTAGACTGAAAATAATATTTCGAGACATTCATTTTCCTAGTTTTCTCCCCTCTTCCTTTGTCATTCCATGTTAGTCTCCTTTGCTTTTGTGTCAATTCAGTGACCCTATATAATGCAGTCCTTCCAGGATCATCCTTTGATCTTCCTGTTTACTACATAAGCACTCGCTCTTGCAGAGATTCTAGCATGGTCCATAGCTTTAAATACCACCTCTGACTGAACACTTCTATGTCTCTCCAGCCTCAGACTCTCACAAATTCCAGACTTGACTCGCCAAACATCTACTCAATGTCTCTACATAGATATTAAATGGGCATTTCCATATCAGATGGTCTAAAACTAGATTCACATAATAAAAAAACATAAATAAGACAAAACTGAAAGCCCTATCACAGTCTAACTTTCCCTCAGTCAAATACAACTATATCCTTTGCATTGTTCAGGCCAAATACACTGACATAATTCCTGGTTCCTCTCTTTCTCATAAAACAGTATCCGATCCTTCAGCAAGTTCTAGTTATCATTATGTCAAAATATATTCAGATTCACCTCACACTTTCCATCCCTCCTCAATCCAAACCATCCTCATCTTTCACCCTTGCTTCTCATGTTCAAATACCTTCTAACTAGTCTTTATCCTTTTGTTGAAAATAGTAAGAAAAGTCCTTTGGTGTCAGTCACTCTTTTGGACAAAACCCACCATGGCTGCTGCCTTTTATTATTACAGGAATTTAACAAATTCTTTTACAATAGCTTACAAAGCCTATATAACCTCTCACCTGCCTGCATTTGGTTCATTTGCACATCAAAACACACTCAGTAGTTCTGGCCTCAGGATCCTTGCACTTCTTTCCTTCCTCCTGGGTTGCCCTTCTCTCACTTTACTCTGATCATCCCTCAGACACTACCTATCCTCTTGGGAAAGTCATCTCTTATCACCCTTTAAAATGCAGCCTTGACCTCTTCCCTGGCATGCTCCATGCCACTCCATCAGCTTATTTTATCTATACACTTGCCATCACCTGATGAACTACATGTACATTTTATTGGGTGGTTTTTATTATTACCTAACTCTCCCTACTGGAATGTAAACAGAATGATGGCAGAAAAAATTGTTTATTCATTCTTATTCCTCCTTAACAACAATAAAAAAATGTGTTTGGCTCAGAGTAGGTGCATAATAAACATTTTAATTATGATGATGAAAATCAACATGTATATTGCAGTTGGCCCCTAGGAAACTGCTAGGGATTCAGTAATGTCTATCGATAATTGATAGAAATAATTAACTCATTAAGTGATATCTAAATGTATGATACATTATTCTTTTATATTTAAAAACAGCATCCTTTTCAAATAATTGGTGTGGTTGTTTGAAAGTTTTTGGAAAATATTGAAGGTGAAAAGGATGTTAACCTTTTCCATGTTACTGATATTTTGAAATATGTATTTCTGCTACTTTCCAATGCATACATGTATTCATTTGTATTTTAAGAGGTCATGAATGATCTGTGAAAACCATAATAGTATCATAGTTCATTGTATGCACATGAATTAATTTATTTAATAAGTTCCATGTAACTGGAATTTAAGTTAGATGAAGTTCCAGTTCAAGTCCATTGCCTTTTACATAACTTTGCTAACTATTTCATTCTACATTGAAAAGTCATCCACACTCAATGATTTAAAGCTTTTTCAGAATTGTACTTTATCTGGATGTGGCATGAGAATACATGTTAACTTATACCTTATTGTGTCCCTAGAACCTGCTGCTGTTTTCTACATGTTACGTGTTCAGTAAAGATTTATAATAAGGATAATATATGAATAGTCTACTTTCCTAATAGCAAAGGCACAGATGAAATGAAGCCAGGCATTCTGTTCATTTTTCAGGTGGTAAAATGGCAGTTCTATAGGCTTTAAGTCTTGTTGTTTTAACCCTTCCTTCTATTTTTATTTTTCTGTTATCATTTAAGAAATCCATTTGCTTTCAGCATGTGTTCAGTTGCTGAAATCACTCTCCATTATGGAAGAGCATTTGAGTCTCTGGATGCCTCTGTGCTGGCTCTTGGCGTGGGAGTTCCATTACAGGTGTTATTGATTTGGGCTGTGTTCCTTTCTCTGAGCTGCAGTCTACATCTGCCATCTGACTGTCTGATGATGAGTATATGGCATACCTAGTAGTTTGTCTGTATTTTATTTCACAGAAAAATAAAAATGTGGATGAAAATTTTCCTGCTAGAAAAAATCTTGAAGATTATTTTTTGAAATGTATGTTTTTGACTATGTCTATGTGGAAACACACAAACATATATTCAAATGAATGGAAAAATCTTAAAAAACAATCTCATCTTTATAGACTACTGTAGCAACATTAAATTATCCTACATGGATGAAGATGTATACATACAGGACAGCTGAGAAGCTAATGATTCTTTGGGAAGGTTTCCAAGTATCAGGCTAATTCTACTACAAGTAATTTTAAATAAATATTTTTTCCTAACTGAATTAATAAAATAATAATTTGTTTTAATAATGAGCTCATTCAATATTGCAAATATAAAAATTCATTTTCTCTTTCACATAGGATTAGTTAGGACTGAACCTGTATTTGAATAAACAAGATAGTGAAGACAGTTTTAGAAGTTTCACATTTCAAGTGAACTTAGCACTTTATTTTTTTATTTTTAGAGACTGCATTTTGATTCATTGTACACCAATGGGGTACAAATTTTCATTTCTATGGTTGTACATGATGTAGATTCATATCATTCGTGTAATCATACATGTACATAGGGTAATGATGTCTGTCTCTTTCCACCATCTTTCATATCCCTGTCACTTTCTTTACCACCTTTCTTTTACCTATGTGTAAACTGAGGCCAAAATTTATTTGCCGCAAGTTGTTCTGCCACAATTTTACCTTTCTTTTCTTCATTTCCATGTTTTTCTTTTCTAATTTCCCTTCAGAGTTACAGAGGAAGGCTGAATCT
This sequence comes from Sciurus vulgaris, assembly GCF_902686455.1. Lineage (NCBI taxonomy): Eukaryota > Metazoa > Chordata > Mammalia > Rodentia > Sciuridae > Sciurus > Sciurus vulgaris. The sequence continues at coordinate 54,396,420 of NC_136462.1, read as the reverse complement.
ACACAAGTAAGATCAACTTAATCAAACATGTTGAGTGGAGTTCTGTCCTGTAAACATTATAGGAAAGGAGGTTATTAGGACAGTTACCCAGTCAAAGTGCAAGCTGAGAACCAGAGACAGGCTTAATACTGTGCCTGTTCTTAGCGACTGAAAGATTGTCAGTGCTTTCTCTAGATTCATTTGGCAAATTGAAGACAAATGGCTCTGTAATCTCTTTAACTGGGGTTATGGAGCTAGCTAGCAATAGTGACAGAATTATAACCCAGAAACTGTCTTTTCATTGCTTTAGTTTCATCAATGCTACAACATTCTCAATCACTGGAGTGTGCTTATGAGTCTGGGAGTGTCGAGATGTGGATTTTGTGAGTTCTATGTAAGAGAGACAGGAAAGACACAGCAAGATATTATTTTGTGGGGGAGGGATAACAGCATTGTATGCCAACCAGCATGTATGCTGGGAACATTTGATGCTGCTATACTTAATGCTGGCATTAAGTCGCCATGTTCGACCTGAAATCATACTTGTCCTGTATGTTCAACCTGAAGTCATACTTGTCCTGTATCCTTAGGAAGGAGACTCTGAAAGAGGAGGGCAAGTAAGAATTTATCATAATGATGTTTTAAGAAGTTTTAAAACATTATCTCTACATTTCAGAGATATTTTTTTCAGAAAAGAAAATACAGAATAGTGAGCCAGTGAGAATGAGAGCTACTATCATTTTTCTCTACCTTCTACGATGAAATAATTCAGTTGGCCAACACTTTGCTGGATTTCTTTTTAAACTGCACCTTTATCTCCAGTTTCTTCTGTCTCATACACTTAAATCACATTGATTTTTCTCTAAACACAAACCTATAATTTACTATCCTTTTCATGGCATCCTCATTTGCAAACCCCAAGGAAACTTGGCCACCACCACCATCGAGAACAAGCTTCTTTAGACAGCTGCCACCTAACTAAACAGCCTTGTAGTCTTGAAAGTTTCCTTTGCCTTGTGTCTTGGGATTTCTGAATTTAAGATCCATCTTGAGCTAAGGTTCTTGCCATTAGTCTAATTGAGGACTTCCTTCCAGAAACCTGACTCCCTGTTCTGCTTTCTTTCTGGCTGCCTTCAGGCTGGAGGGCACACCGTGTGTATCCTGGTATCAGAGCTTTGGCTGAGCCCTAACTCTAGCTTCGAAGCTGGTTCTGTCAATTGCAAGTGCCACAGAGCACTGGTTATGGGACCCTGGTCCCCACTAAATCAAATACAAACTCCATCCTCTGACATTTAAGGCTCCACGATCTAATCTAGCCCAACAATCAGAACCTTTAATTCACTGCCTCTTCACTTCTCTTCAGACAACTGCACAAGTCATTCCAAACCCTGCCCAGTGCTTCCCTATCTATGAAGCTTCTCTCACAGAATTCCTCAAATCGGGAAAGCTATTGTTAGAATTCCTATCTTCATGTGTTAGAATCCTACACATTTTCCAATGCTGGATTTAAAAAGGTCATTTTCCCAAGGTACAGCTAAATGTAAACTCTCATTTTCCCAAACTTAGGAAGAGGAACTAGACTGCCTCAATTTGAATCCCCCTTCTCCAACTGGAACATCCTGGTCAGATTTCATTTCTTCAGCATCTGTATAGGAGAGATCATGAATCACAACTTTACACAGTTAGTGGGTTGATTACCTGAGTTTAAAATCAAAAGTGTCTGGCATATAACAGATGCTCAATAAACATGTGCTTTTGTGTTACATCTCTAACATACTTTTACTATAATAAATAGTAAAACATTTATATGTATACAACACTTCTCTCCTTTTATAAGAATTTCTGGGATATTTAATAACTATGTGATGTTTTGTAGCTTACTAAAATTTCTGTATTTAAAAATCAAATCAATACAATAACTGTGATCTGGAAATTTTCCTCATTTCGCCAAGAAAAAAAAAAAAAAACAAGACTCTGGGAGAGGAAAAGACTGATTCAAAGACACACATATCTAGTAAATGCCATCCTTCTCTGACACCAATAACAACAAACTGCACAAGGGCACAGCTTCACTGCTGCAGGGTGGAAATCATGTTTTCAGAGTCTTCATAATCCCCAGAGCATATAACTCATTGTTTTGTTCAAAGTATCTATGTGACATACATTTCATGAATTTTATTTATTTACGTATTTTTGGGTTGAACCTAGGGGTACTTAAACCACTGAACCACATCCCCAGCCCTTTTTATTTTTTATTTGAGACAAGTCTTGCTAAGTTGCTCAGGGCTTCACTAAGCTGCTGAGGCTGGCTTTGAACTTATGAGCCTTCCGCCTCAACCTCCCAAGCTGCTGGGATTACAGCACCATTCTCAGCAACATTTTGTGAGTTATTATTCAATGGTAAAATATATTTTTTCCCAGAATGCCTAAGGGACCTAGACTAATTTATCAAGAAAAAAAATATATATTATGTGGTATGTAAGATTTATATATCAAATGGAAGTAAAATTTACAATATTTGAGGATGTGCACATTTTAGTATATAACTGATTATAAACACTCTGATAATATCAGGGACATTTCAAATATGGATTTTTCACCTTTATGTCTGAAAATTCACAAGAACTATGCAATTTTAAAATAAACAGGTTTGGTTTTATAGTCTCTTCTTTGAATTCTTAGGTCTATAAAACTTCCTCATGGTCTAGGCTCACAAATCAATTGTGAGAAAAGATCTTTCCTTAACAGGACTAAGAACTAGAGAATGAGAGATGGCATTTCCAAAACCCAGGCAGGCTGTGGTGGGTGAGGGAGGTAAAGAGGCAGACACTACCTTAAGAGAGCTTTAGTCACCATTCAAAATTTCAAGAGAAGGCAGTTTTCCACCAATGTTAATTGTGTCCAATTAAATCCATTTCTTCCTGCATTCATTCAATGAACTTTTAATAAGTACTTACTGGGGCCATGTTCTATATCAGGCATTATGTATATTATGGTACATAAAAAAAAAAAAAATCTGTCGTTTGTTAGGAAGTAGTATTTGCTTACCCTGAGTCTGCAACTGGTTTGTGTGTTTATATGTTTGACTCACATGTCACCTTTAACCCAGGTTTGATTTGGCTACCCATTTTAGATTGTGCATAGTAAACAAACCTCTCCACATTGACATAGAAAAGTTACCAAAGATCCATAAGCCCAGTAAAATGATTTTCTGATTATCCACATTTCCATTACAATTCCTTCACTTACATCATTATCGGTCTGAATGATCTACTCCCTCAGAAAATACAAATCACTATGAATTTAAAAGAAAAAAAGAATTCTATGGAATAGCTGACAGTGAAAATTATACCCAGTGTGGAGCACTGGCAGGGAGAAGACATAGGTAAGTGAGATCATGATTACAGCACCTCTAAAAACTACATTTATGGTTCAGTGAAGACTATTTCAATTTATGCCTATGGATAAAAATGTGAGGATTTTTGAAAATGAAAATACTTTTCAAAGAACTTCTAATCCCAGTGTTAAAAGAACTGTGGTTGGGTAAGCCAGGGGTTAAAATTGTTTAAAAAGTCAACTTTGATATCCTAGAGAAGGGTTCAGGTTAGACTGTAAAATGCCAGTTTTGACTTAACCCAGAATCTGGAGGAAGTCATATTTTGAATAAAAAAGTAACATTTACTGAAAATGACTGAGTCATTGTGTAATTTTCTGGGGGAGTACATTATTTGTACCCAAACAAAATGAAGAATAACTGTCAAAATTCTAAAATTAATGAGTAAACATCTCTGCACTTCAGGAATAAATAAATGATCTGAATTAACAAAAGACTGCAGGCCTTAAGAGGTGAATTTTATAATTAGCCTTGTTTTCAGAGAGAAGACATGTATATGCCCTCTTTGTTCTTTCTGAGGACGTTCTACTTTTAATACAATAACTCTTGTCTGGTAGGCAATGACAATATACTTGTACTTTTCTGAATGCATATAATTCTGTAAGGGCAGATATGGAAGATATAATGACAATTATGAAATCTCTGGGTGGATCTGGAATGACAAATGATCATTTTAACAACAGAACTTCTCACAAAACCCTGATTAGGAATCTGCTATCATTTCTGCTTGGAGATATTAACTTTTTTAAGAGATAAAAATAGGCAGATACAATCTGCAAAATTTACTTCATTTTAAAAAATTCAATATATGTATATCTATATGTGTATGTACACACATATTAAATACATGCATATTACTTTACATATAAATTATATACATATGGTCTTGTGAAAGAGTTTTACATGAAACTGTTCAAGTTTTTATGCAAGTGCCTCTAAAAAGTAAGCACATTAGAACATTCATGAATAAAATCATAGATAAAAAGTTTTAAAATACATATTTTAAATCAACTGCAAAGTATCCATCCAGATATCCATCAAATACAATTAACTGCAATGTATTTTCATTACAGAATCTGTGTATACAAGTGTCGTATCTGTAATAGAGAGATGGTAAGGTTTACTTACTAAAGTAAAATCTAAAATAAGGTCTGATTCAGCTGAAAGACAAATACTTTTCATGCATTATCCCAGAGATGTCAAATGTTGCAAAACAAACTCCAGCAATCATTCAACATTTGCTTGCCCAAGCAGTACTACTCTTTCTCTGGAAGCTAAATCTCATCATTTTCTGTACCTATTCAACCATGACAGGGCAAAACATCAGTAGGTAAAGAGTAATCAAGAGTCCTGCCTTACAATGTCCACAGTACTTGCAGGATGGCCCCAGGAAATAGATGCTACATTTTCATTTACATGATCCAGAGACTACCTAGGCTTTTCTTAACACTTCCCTCAACCTCTGTTCTTCCTGGGCTAGGAACCTAGTCCAAAAGTATTCCATTTAACTAACATCTTGACACCATTTGTTTTGTTTTGTTTTGTTTTGTTTTTAAATATGTGCCTCACTGACAAAAGGGACACAATTTTATTTATTAAACATCCAGAAATGGCTTGATTTCTACTATAAATTATCAAATTATCTCAACCTTTTTTCTGTTGCTTGGCTTACTGGCATGTTCCAAATACCTAGATACTGTTTTCTGGCTCTGTTGACAATGCCATTATTAGCTCCTCCAATATGGAGCCTGTTTCATAGTTGTTTCAAAGATTTTCATTTTCCTATTTTTTTTTCCACTCGTCAGTACTACTGGGGCCCTAATAGTATGGATTATGCTCCATCCCGCCTGAGTTATGACACAAGCAAGGTTATTAAAGTTAAAAGTTTTAAAATCACATGTGGATTTTATGGACCTCATGCTGTCTATATAGACGAAAGTCATCAACCAACTGCTGTTAACAGGGGATTTTACTCTAGTAGCACAAGAAAGAGTGTTAAGGCTCTTTGGCTTCCCTTATTCCTGACAAAGCATTCACCAGGAGTTTTCTTTTTTTAATTTTAAAATAAAACATAAAACAGAATGAATCATTCTGATTTAACTAAGTGCGATTATTCTGGAATTTGTTTTTGTTACAACTACTTCTAAATACTGATTGTGACAATGTGGGATATAGATTAATAAGCAATTTTAACAAAATTATGTCACCACAAAAAGAAAATATTCCCTTCATGATACAGAAAAACTATAAATATGTCTTTGGAGATGGCAGCATGGATGATTTAGATCCTGAAAGTTTATTTAATTGGTCATTTACTCAAACACTATAAAATTACATTTTGGAGAAACTAAAGATGAAGAAGGATTAGATAACTGCTGTTAAAGTTCTTCGCAGACAGATAAAAGTATCTTTCTACCAATGGGTAAAGATTATATTTGACATGTTTGAAATTATTGCTGGATTCAAAATAAGAGTTTTAAATGCAGGGTTTTCATGTGATAAATTTTGGATAGCATTCACTTTGCTAGTTACAAAATAGACTTTTGACTTTTTAAATTGGCACTGATGTTTGTGGACTAAACCTCCATTTGGGGATTATTTTTTTAACTTCTTTTTTGTAGTTAAGCATCTTCCCTGACATTTAACTAAAACACAAAACTATTTTGACCTTCTGACATACACAGAGCAGATTACTGAAATAACGTATCTAGTCTTGTGTTCCTTTTGTTTCTAATGCCATTATTTGATTTGCAAAATGTCTGATAATTCAAAGATCTTCTATAAAAACTAGGGTTGAATTGAGAATGGTATTGATACTGGATTATAAAATAATACATATTTGTAGTATTTCAAGGACAAATCTAATAATCACTCTCCTCTTTGGAAGCCATAATTTGTTCATGCATCTTTCCTATCACTGCCTCCATGGGGTGGATCTTGAGTACTCTGGGACAACCAGCACATAGCAAGAACATGGCAATGTTATTAATTGGCCTAACTGTATATAAGAGAGAACTGACATTTCATGGTTAGGGACTACTTTCTTTGTCCCTCATCAAATATGAACACAACTCCACACAGGCCCAGGTCACGCTCTCAGCCATCTTGAACCCATAACAGAAACCAGCCTAAGGAGAAAACTATGCAGCAAAGATGACAGAGCAGTGAGGCAGAGAGGCTCTGATGGTCTGGTTCCATCAATAATCAGTTCTTGAGATAAGAAACTCTTATTACTTAGGCCAGTTTTCTCAGAATTTCCATGATTTACAGCTCCGCAGCATCATTACTGATTCAATACGCTAAAAGAATAAATCAGTTGAGAATGCAAACAAGTATATTTCAGAAACATTATCTCTCGTTTGTAGTCTAGTATTCCACTGAAGTACAAATAACAACTTCTAAGGTCTTAGTATCAAAAAGGTCAGTTTTAAGAAAAGATTTATCATAACCATGATAAACAAACTATGAAAGGTAGCCCTGAAGATACATGGTTATTTTCACAAAGCAAAAACTTTAATGAAGTATTGACAAAAAAATTGGGGGGAAAATGGAATTAAATGTAGCTTCATGCACTGATAAAATTCAGTGAATAAAGGAAAATGTTGTTTTAATGCATAGGTATCATTACACTATGTCCCTTTAAAGTGTTGTAAAAATTAACATTAGATGCTGTCTTCCTTCTCAAATATGTCACAGAATACAGAAATTAAAATTAAACAGAAGAATATTTTTACACCTAAGGAAACAATAAATTCAAGCACTGAGCTTCCTAAATATGTCATCTCCAAGTATGAACTTCAAAACCGAACTGTCAAGTAAACACAGATTTTAGAGTAAGATATATGTTTTCAACTTAGGCAAGTTCCTTAACCTAACTCTGCATACTCTTGTGCAAAATGAGGATAATAATATGCCTTTTATGGAGTTGTCAAAAGATTAAGTGGCATATAACAGTCTATGTGACAAAATATTTTTTTCTTTCATTACAAATTTTCAGTCAAAATCATATTTTCTTTTTAAAAGATATAGCATACATCAACACACACACACACACACAACCTACCTGCATAGCACAATCTTATTCACACACATGCACACTTTTCTCAGATATTAAAGAAAAGTAAATGAAGCAAGAATACAAGATCTGGGTTTTGGTTTCAACCATTAAATCCTTCTGAATAGCACATCTTTTATTTCTCTACTATTTTACAGAGAACTTCCAAAGAGAAGCCTAGGCTAATGAATCTTATTCCTTATTCTTCCAAATTCTTATACTGCTAGTCATTTATTATTGCTAACTTTCTTCTCTATAAAACAAAAAGTATGTTTATGCAATAACAATGATAATCTGAATTATGTACTATTCTTTTTAATTTATAAAAATCACTACTATATTTCTAATGTCCCCTTATAAACTTTAAATAATGGGTTATACTTCATGTATAAGAATCCTGGTATTTCCTGACCACATATCCTGTTTGAATTAGAAATACTTTGGACTGTGTTATTAATTACAATTACTTGAATGTGATTACAATTATTTAAAATTTGTCCAGTAATTGCTTAAAAATTATGACCAGGATCCAAACCTACCATTAAAGATCTTCATATAATGAAACTATAGTGTTCTAATACAGTTTGGATCTGAAACATCCCCAAAGGCTCATGTGTTGAAGGTTTTGTCCCTAATGCAGCCGTGTTCAGAGGTGGAGCTTTGGGGAAGTGATTGAATCCTCAGGGCTCCAACCTCATTAATGGATTAATCCATTCAGAGTTCATAGCTAAAAGGATTATTGGTACAAACTGTAGGAGGCAGAACCTTGTTGGAGGAAGTGGGTCCTTGGGGATGTGTCTTTGGGGGACTATATCTTGTTTCAGCCCCTTTCTCTTTCTCTGCTTCCTAGTACCATGAAATAAGCAGCTCTATCCACCATACCCTTTCTGCCATGATGCCCTTACCACAGGCTCAAAATTAATAGATTCAGGAGACTTCAGATTTAAACATCTGAAACTGAGAGCCAAATATTTCCTCTTTTAATTTGATTTTCTCAGGCAATTTGTTGCAGTGATAAAAAGCTAACTAATACATATTTCCCAGTCAATGCTCAGGTTTTGCTGAATTGGTTTACAAAAAATTTGTTCAGGTATAAATTCTACCAAAACCTACAGCAGATAGCATTATGTTGGCCTTAAATATCCTGGTAGGGTGATCTCACCACATCCATTGGTACTACTCAAAATAGGCAGACCAATTCCAGAGAAGGCAGTTGGAGCTGATAATGCAATATACAGAAGTAAAAAAAAAAAAAAAAAAAAATTCTCTTTATGAAAATCACTGGTCTATATGTAAATGAAACCAGAAATTCTTGCCTGGCAACACCATTCAATAGTGAAAACCAACCAGATCACAAACTTAAACTTCATATAAGAAAGAAATTTACCCATATTGCATGTTACATAAATATTCTTTATCTTCTGATTATCTTCATATTTTATCTATAGTTCAGTGAAAACAATAATTATGGGCAGAAATTATACTAAGATTCAATTTAATTCATTAACCATGATCTTGTAGGTTTCTGCTTGTTTGGAACATAAAATGAAACCAATGACCAACCCTCATGTAACTAATTATTTCTACAATCTTAGCATATAATTCCATAACCAAATTAAGGAATTTTCTCCTCTGCCTCATTTTATATCTCTGGCCACATTAACAGACATCAGTGACATCATATATCTATGATAAAACACTGAGGCTTGATTAAGATAACAACAGTAAGGAAATGAACATTATTCTTTTGGGGAGTGTTTTCCAAGTAGTTAAATGTAAGTTGTTGGTTAGAGAATCCAGCATAATGTACAATAGACTACTTCTAGCCCAGAGAAAGTAGCTTGTTATAAGCCACCTTATAACCCTTTGGATAATATAGGATGATATGTTATTTATACTTCTCATTGCCACAGTCCTAAGGACAGAACCTTTTCTTCACAAACATAGTGTTCAGCTTACATGAGTCTTCATTTAACCTTTAGGAGCTAGTAGAAAACAAATCATTCTCATGCTCAGTTTCCTTATCTGTGAAATGGGGGGAAAGTAATAATTACCTAATATGCTCGGGTGTTCTGTGGTTTAACTAATTAGAGGTTATAAAGCCTGATAAAGCACCAAATGGTATTAAATATCTATATAGCCTGCATTTACTGGCCAACTTGTGCTCCAGCTGCTTAAACACAGCTGCTCTTAATAAGCAGGAGAAAAATCAGCTAAAAGCATGTCAAGAGCTGATTGGAGGAAATGACACGGAAGGAGTGTTTTACAACTCCTGAATTTGTTAAGCTTGTTTTAAAAATTAAGAAGTGAGGGCTAGAGGACGTGTCTTAGTGATACTGTGCATATCTAGCATATGGGAGACACTGGGTTTGATCCCTGTCAAAACATAAATAATAATATCAAAACTTAAGAATCAATTTCTACATGGAATGTTGCTCTATTTTAGAAATGGAAAACTGTAGACAGTAAAAAGCTTTGAAATTGATAAGAAAATACTTTCAACTTCATGGACTGCATTCAGGTGCTTTTGAACCCAAATTGACTTTCTTTTCCCCACTACTTCTTTCCTTTGTTCTATTTATAAAATTCAGATGATCTGTACGAGGAGGGGCAGAGACACTAGCTTATCAATGGCTAGATCTCACGGGGGAAAGGAAATGGGGTTTGGCCAACTGTGGATTGGTCTTTGAAGCTAAAATAAGGCCAAGGAACAGAGCAGATTAAACCCACAAAGATAACAGGGGATTCAAGGACTGATGTCCCTCCTGGAGACTGCCATCTATGATCCCACTCATACCATGAGCGTAAGTTATGATGCTGTACCACTTATGTTCTTTCTTCCTCGGTTTCTTGCTAAGGTCCCTATGCTCGAATCCTCTTTATAAACCATTTTTGAAATGCCCCTCTCCTCTCCTAAGTTTCTGGCCTTTGTTCAGAAACCAAGCTTTCATGTGCTTTGTGTTTGGCCTCTCAGCCTACTCCATGTACCTGTTATGGTTTGGACGTGAGGTGTCCCCCAAAAGCTCACATGTGAGACAATGCAAGAAGGTTCAGAGAAGAAATGATTGAGTTGTAAGAGTCTTAACCCAATCAGTGAATTAATCCCTTGACAGGCATGAACTGAGTGGTAAGTGAAGTGGTAGGGTGTGGCCGGAGGTGGTGGTGGTAAAGACTTGGCTTTAAGGTATATATTCGTATCTGGCCAGTGCAGTCTCTCTCTCTGCTTCCTGATCACTATGTGAGCTGCTTCCTTCTGCCACACTCTTCCACCATGATGTTCAGCCTCACCTCCAGCCCCGAGGAATGGAGCCAGCCTTCTATGGACTAAGATCTTTAAAACCGTTAGCCCTCAAATAAACATATCCTCCTTTAAAATTGTTCTGGTCAGATATATTAGTCACAGCAGAAAGAAGCTAACTAAAACAAACCTCTATCTCACAAATCTTTATTTCCTACTTCAGTATGATGGCATGAATAATACTTCCAAAGATTCTTTTCATTAAACAATTTGGTTTTCTTATACAGGAATGCACATGAATTTTAGTTAACATGGTCATGGCAGGTCAACTCCAGTTTCTGATTTTTCACTTTAAAGTAGGTAAAGTTCCTTGCCTTAATTTATAATACAATTATTACTAGCAAAAATTAAAATAGTAGCTAAAATGTATTCATTGCTTACTATGATAAGAACTTTTTCAATTGTTTACATCTACTAGTTATTTAAGCTGGACACTAACTCTCTTGGTATCACCTTTCATAGATGAGAAAATGGAGGAGCTGAAGAGTAAATAACTTGCCCAAAGTTTTGCAGCCAGGAAGTGAAGCTAGACTTGAACCCAACAAGTCTGGCCCCAGAGTCTGTGTGCTTTGACACTTCATTCCAGCCACCAATTGCACTGGGATTCCCAGACTCACTTCTAGAGCTTACTGCAGATGGGGTAAGGCCAAGGGTTTGCCACAACACTGTGGGACACAAGTGCATGAGGATAAGTCAGTCTGTTGCACAAAGCCAATAATTTTATTGTAAGAACACCCATGGCCCATGGCCCTTACTTTAGTGCAAGGAAGAGTCTTCTTAATTTACCCAAGTTACTTTTCCAAGTAAATAGATTAAGATGATTTCTAACCGTCATGTCCATTTTACAAAATGAAATTGATACATAATTTTGCAGAGGATACCTCCATAATATATGAAAGGATAGAGAGAATATTTTATTAGATAGCTAAGAAAAATAGTAAAAAGCAAACCTCAGTACCATTGTGAGACACAACTCACTTTAAAATACTGATATCATTTTTACTATCTTAATGTAAAGCTTTCATAGAAAATAGCAAACAACAAAAAGATATGCCATTATTATCTAAATATTTCCAGAAATAGGAGCTCCATTTTAATTCCACCTAAAGCAAAAACCATTATTTTTGGCAAATGACCAAAATTTTCTGTTTGACATTAAATACTAGACTCAAATTCCAGTGATCAACTAGCTGAATATGGTGACTACTGATCTGGATTTTAAAATATTTTCAGCAAAAATTACTTGTCATGCCACTCTTATAGGTCATCATCAGAAAATAAAGTCTTGCATGCTCTGCCATCATTATCCATCAAGGACAAGAAGTGATGTTTAGGGAAACTCTCACATAAGCCATCCTTTCCTCTCAGTACTTTCAATTTTATTAGGGATTAAGATAAGCTACTACAAAGACATGAATTTGAATTCCATTCATTTTGTTCGTAATAGAAACAACTTTACTAAAAGACATTTTCATACTGGATCTCTAATTGTAAAGGTCATATAAAATATGTATAAAACTTAATAGTGATATGTAAAAATATAATTTAGGACATTTTATATTATATCTATTTATGTCTAGCACATAAAAACCTACATTATACATTTTGGAATTCAGAGCAAAAGAAATGTAGGTTTCCTCTGAAGAACGTGTATGTGTGTATGTGGTGTGTGAATGTATGTATTCCTTTTAAGCATTATAAAATATATAATTACAGTGCATTTCTTTTTCCTGAATTCCAACTCCAGGTTTCCAAAAGCAGGGAGCCAAATATCAGCATCAATCACAGAAACTGTTTATCTGTATGCTTACCATTGGGCATCTTTATGTTCAGAACAGATTCTCTAATTCAATTTCTCTGTTACTATTTCATTACAGATTACTATTTTTTAACCATTACCCAAGTTCTTATGAAACAGATATGTTATAAATATAAATACAGATATTATAAACAAAGAATTCAGCTTAGCAGAAAAATAATGTATCTCTCAAGAGTAGAGATCAATACTTTTAAACCGCTGCTATAATGTACATTTAAAGCAGATATTAATATAAAGAACAACTAAAATAGAGGGATTTCTTCTTTATGACTTTGGTTTTTCATTCCCCTGTTTTGATCTTATCATAAAAATCTAGTTATGCTTAATGGTGCAAATGTCAAATCAATCACTATAAAAGCAAAAATAACATATTTCACCACTCTGTTAAGCCCCAAAGTAAATATGGCAATATTAAAAAATATAAACCAAAGGAACCAGTGGGGATCAAATGTGCGAAGAGAGTCTTGTAGGAAGAAATACACTAGCTGATTATTATAATGGCGGAGAGGAAAATGTTTGATGATAATATAGTACTAATAGCTTACTATGGGCCAAATACTCATTTAATTGGTAATAATCTCATAGACCCCACCAAAAAAAAATGCAAGATACATTCATGAGTTCTAGTCTTCCATTAATATGCCCTCTTTAGACCTTTCGACTTTGTAGTTTTAAAAAGCATATTCATGTCACAGAGATTCAACACACCACAAGCTCTATCTCTTGCAAGTGAAAGTTGGGAAGCATTATTAAGTTCTATAGGGAAAAGGAAATAGGTTTTTATAAGATCAAGGGGAAAAATTCCCAGTACACTAACTTAAGAATGATATTTTTCAGTCTTCACTTGGTTTCATTGACATTTGCAGTTTTTCTTTTCCTTACAAAGGAAGCTCCACAAATACATTCCCCAATCCCCACTGTAAAGTCAGTGTCTTTGTAAACTTGTGCTTGATTTATGTGAAGAGCAAATCATAAACATGCTAATACAAGCTCATGACCTGCCATAACTTTTTCTAATAAAAACAGATGCAAAAAATATGCCTGGGAACATTTTTTATAGTAACCTAGTTATACCTCTATTACAATTCTCACTTATGTGAACTTTATCACAGAATGACATATGCCAATATAGCTGTATCTAGCCCAACAGCTTGAAGCAATAACAAGGAAGTTCATTATATAAGCATCATACTGGTGTGTGTGTTGAGGGAGGGCAACAATGATTTTATGGGACACAAAACGGAATGAAAGGTTTAGAAAGGCTAATTTCTCTTTACCTGTAGCCTATTGTAAATTGTTGGATTATAAACATAATTAATTACATATTCTCCAGGTTTTGTCATTAGTACAGGATAGCAGACGAATTTACATAAAACTGGACAAGTGTCCCCAGTCTTAGAGAACAGCCTAAGCAGTAGGCAATATTATTCTGTCTCCCTACTTTTCCACAATATGGATTAGTGTATAGAACACCCATGGGGTAACATGTAGACCAGTGTTGGAGTTCTGGCTCAGAGAACTTCAAGCATTGTGACCTTCAACAAATAACATTTTCTAGCCTAAATTTTATAATCTCTTAAAAATATGGATAATATTATGTACTTTACAGATCTCTGTGAAACTGTTTTAAGAAAAGAGGCAGAAATTTATCTCCATGCGTAGCACATTTTAGGTACTCAAGAAATCTCAGTTTTCTTTAATTCCTTCCCCTTCTCTCAAGATATATTGTTCTTATTGCACCAACTGTTTTCAATGAAAAATTTAAATTCATTCGATCTAGGGAATACTTCTATGGTTTTATTATATGCCAGGGATGAACTTGGGAACTCTGCCTTCAGGAAGCATTCGACCTAATTAGGAAGGAAACAGGTTGGAACATACAACTGACCACCAAATGGAATTTTTTTCTTTTTCCTAAATTTAGAAAAGAAGCTTTCTTGGCCTTCTTTGAAAAATCTACTTTGTTTAGCCAGAGTATTTTTGAAGATATATGGTAATGTTAATCATGCTACTCTGCATACTTCTGGGAAGGAGGAAACTCAGTGAGACAGGACAAAGATGTAGATGTAGCAATAACCTGTTTAAGCAAAATAATTTCATGATGTACCAAAAGCATGCTTCATACACATCCTATTCTGTAAAAACTTATCAAAATCCGAGTTCATCTCCACAACCAAGCATTCATGATAAAAGACATGACCAAGGTCCACAGACTTAATCTTAACTAATTTTCATAATTTGTTTCCTTCTTTTTATTTGAAAGACATTAATCTTTTTCTTTTTAAATTGTCCAACATCATGATACAAGAAAAGCACTTACTTTTTAATGCAATTTCAAGTATTCTACTATTTTCCTTCAATATTGTAAATATTTTTCTAAATTCCCATGTTCTTCATAATTGTTATTAGAGGTTACATAATATGCCATCCTATTGATAGGCCATAATTTATTAAAGCTTTCTGTAAGCTATGCATTTAGCTTATATCGGTTTTTTTGCTACAATAGATTTCTTTTAGCTTAGATCAAAACGTTTTCCGAGGACAAATTTCTGAGAGTACATTAGGTAAAAGAACATGAATACTTTACCCTCAGCATACCAGGAAAAATAATCTTTCAGTGTTTATCACCTAGGTCCTCTTTTGTAATATAAATATTTTTCACATATATTATAAATTTCATGAGTTATTTACAGAAGAGGAAAGATAGAGTGATACAATTTTTAAAGAGAATTTAAACATCTAAAAACAACCTATCTTAAATGAATATTGGTATACAATTGTTACAATGACGATCTATTATCCAAATAAGATAGAACAAGTTTTTGTAGTAAGGTATGTATGCCATGATGAAGCCCTTACAGTTTAATGACTAAAGATGTTAGAATGTCATATTTATTTTTGTCCTTTAAGTATATTATTCATCTACTTCTTGATTTTGAGAAATTACAAAAAGGATACATACTTTTAAGAGCCATGGTCTGAGATTTCATTTATGCCATAATTGTCAGTAAAATAATTGTCACTCAAAGTCTAGAGTGTTCCTTTTTTTTTTCATTCAACTTCTGATTCATTTAATTGTAAAATATCTTTCATTTCTTTCTTAGTATTTTTATAAAAGTTCTCAATGAATGATGAATTACAAAATAATCCCCAGGTATGATGAAATGGTAAAGTGTTTCAAGATACAGAAAAAACAATACCATTTTAAAACCCATGATGTAGCATAGATTTGTAAAAGGGTCCAGTGGCCTGTGGGATAATTAAAAGTTAGAGTGGGTTTCATTCTCATTTTTAAGAAGTAGTAAATGTCCTATTTGTCCTTTGGAAGGCCTCTAAGAAATAATAAAATTCTTGATATAGCAATCCTTACAGAGAGTTAGAATTGTTCTCAAAAGACATGAAAATCTAAAATTGGATCCAACAGGCCTGGATGGTATACAGAGGACAGACTGTTCTTGGGACACATCCATGTTTCAGTTAAAAGTTTCAAAAAGAGATAGAAATCATTAAAAACTACTGAGTACCTATGACCTGATAGAAGTCATTGTGTGTGTGGGTGTGTGTGTGTAAATGTATATTAAATTTATATTTATATTTAATTTACATGGTAGGTCCAAAGAGGGAAGAATTTATTCCCATATTACAGGTGAGGAAGCAGATGTAAAGACAATGCTTTCTTTTATCAAATTTATGTCAGAATTAAATGGCAGGGCAAGAATTTGAACCTAACTCTATTTTTATGTTCTCTAAAGCTCAAGTTTGCACATGTGAGTTAGGGTCTTAATTTGGTCCATTTAGGTTACTATTAGAAAAAAAACATCAACTTAGACTGAGAAATTTGTTAACAACATAAATTTTTCACTAAGAGTTCTGGAGGCTGGGAAATTCATGATGGAAGAACTAGCTGATTTGGCATGTGATGAGGGCCCACCCCTCATAGGGGTGCTTCATATGGATCCTCACATGGTGGAGGGGGCAAACAAGCTTCCTCAAGGTCTAATCACCTAAAGACTCCAATGTTAGTATTATTACATTGGGGAACAGATTTCAAAATACATATACATTTTGGAGGGATAAATACATTCAGATCATAGCAATTAGTATTTATAAAATGCAATCATATAAATAAGATTCTATTCAAGCCACTAGTTTAAGGCATATCAACAGAAGATCTGAGATCATGGAAAGAGAAATGCAGAGAGGAAATATTCCACCTACCCATAATCTCTGAAAAGACAAGAATACATAAGGTCTCTATATATTTGGAAGCACAAGAAAAATATTGCCAGCATGCCTTTTGGAAGTCATTTCTTTTTTAAACAATACGTATTTGCATTTTCCTGAGGCTTTAATTTGGAACAAGCCACTGGTGTTCTTGCTGCATGGTTTGCAATTATGGGAAATAATGTTCCTGCTGCATAACATGCTGCCTGATGCCTCTCAGCCAACCTGGTGACAATGGCCCTCTCCACAGGCCACATATCAAAGGGTGCACATCAACTGTGGTTGCCTGGCTTAGAGACTTCTCTAACTTATGTTGTTTTAGAAAAGAAAAATGGTTGCTAATAAGTTTAAAGCTGTGTGATAGCTCAATCACCAGGTAGAGCAAGATTTTAATCATGTGAAATCAGTAAGCCCTTACAAGTTATAACAATTCCTTGTATTACTTCAGCAATTTGCCGTGAAAGCTTTTGTCCCTTTATTCAGCTTTGAAGTGCATGAAAGTCATAAACATGTATTTTCATGGTCATATAGGGAAGAAAATTCTCTATCCAACCTCTTCCATATTTCTTTTTTCATTTGGGCCCACTTCCTACATTCAAGAAAGCACCATTTTCAAGTAATTTTCAACAGGATTGGAGAATAGGAGTAAGTTGCAAAGGCATCATTTTCACACTTCCTCTGCCTCCTAACTTGGCTAAATTCTTAAGTTTCCAATAACTCTCAAGCCCTGGTTAAAGATGACTATTTTTATTAACTGAGTTTATGAAAATAGAGAATTATGAACAACCAAGTATTTATGGTAATATGTTCATATAGAAGCTTTTAAGAAGCATCAGTAGACTGATGGAATACACCTTAAAAAAGCTTAGCTGAGTAATATGGGAAGAACACATAAGGTTTCACCATTTTAAATACATATACACACATTTATAGTTAGAAATCGATTTTTTGATGACTGCATATCATAGTTTATTTTGGTAATTATAATATTTTAGATTTTTAAATATAAATTAGAGGCAGCAGTAATGATTCTGGGACAAAAACTACAAACTTGCATTCCTAGGTACAATGAAATAATATATTTCACCTTTTGGAGCTTACCTAGCAGTAGAGTGCCACATATATAATCGCTAAGCTTGTGTGACATGACCATTGTTTCACCCAAAATAATAGTTAAAAAAAAGTATGCAATGAATTTTTCAGAAGTTTGCATATTTTTAATAAAATCATACTTTATTATGATTTTGTTTTGTTATTACAGCAATATTCAAAGTATCTTTGCTTAATTCAAATTATCACTCCTCATTTTTTGTCAGTTTCAACTATGGTTCACTTGCATAAATTTGTAAGTACAGCAAAATCTGTACCTGAGCTTGCCACAAAATTTTCTTTGATGAGTAATAAATAGCATTATCTTATGAAAACGTAAGATATTTATTCTAAAGATAATAAATTCAAACTGATTTTTATCTGTAACTCACAAATTCAATAAGTCTTTATTCTGAATCTACAATGCATTGGTTCTGGCACTGGAAAGAGAGATTTAAGTAAAACAGACAAGGTCTCCAATCTCACCACGCTTGGGGGGAAACAGATAATGTGAAAGTAAATACATGAATACAGGTAACATGATACAGAGACTTAAGATAGAATGATGCAAGAGGGAACAGCTATATTAGATCATGTGGCCAGGGAGAACATCTCTCTTAGGAGATGAGATTCAAGCTGAGCTCTGAATGACAAGCAGCAGCCCTCGACCAATGGAATCAAGAGCTTTGCAACTCCTGGCTTAAATGGGAAATCAAGGCTTGATTCATCCTGACAATTCTCTCTAAAGCTATTTAATTAATTTCTAATTTGTTTTCAGAGACGTTACAGTATCATACTTTGGGGTGTTGAATAAGCAAGATTTTATTGAAATGTACATATTCTTCAATATATATATTGACTTCTGTCTGCCTAGAAAGTTGATGAATATTTTAGGTCCCATCAACAAAATAATCTGCCTTTCATGTCCAGGAGTGTGAAAAAAGTGGTGGATTTTAAATATATCTGTTTATTAATAACCACTTTTTTTTTTAAACTTAAATCCTGGTATTTGGATCTTGGATTAAAATAATCTAAAACTGAATTTGTCTTCAAGTCAAAATGTGATCCCTAGTTAATATGTGATTACTTTATAAGACAGATTCATTATTAGTTGTCTTTAGAAATTGGGATGATCACCTTGTGTGTAAACAGCATATTCTCTGAAGGGCTCAGTCATCCCCTTAGATTTTTATTTTTAATTAGTTAAAACTCACATAATCCTTCATACATCTCAGTGATGTAAAGGGAAGACAATCCTTCTGTGCTAATCAGTAAACTGAGTCACTGAGAAATTAAGTTGCTTATTCTCAATTACTCCATAGCCTTCATTTTTATGGTCTTAAAAATTATGAATAAAACATGACCACTTTATCTAGTTATTGTCCCAAGGCTAAGTATTTGGATTTTGGGGAAACATATAGACATTTATTTAAATATTAAAATCATATGCATTTTATAAAATCTTCCATGATTTTCATCCAGTGATTCAAGAAACATGATAACCTCTCATTGAACAAGCATTTGTTTGAAACTTGCATTTTCAGAGACTGCTAGACACCAAAGATACAAATGCCAATCAAATACAGTCTGTTCTGACAATCAAGTCACTCATTTTTTAAATGAAATATGTCACACAATGTAAAATGCAATCACTCCTGTGAATAATGATATGTTGTAAATTAACCTTTAATCTGGACACACTGATCTGTGAACATTTGCTGATTATATCTACATAGCAAAATATTTTCAATCTAAGGATCAGAACCATAAATAAGAGATTTTTTGCTTACATGTATTATATGGGGGAAAGCATTGTTCCATTGTTGGATACAGACAATTAAATTCCATGTTTCTTAAATTCCTTAACATTTGTAGCAATGCCCCTACCGTTCCCTATTCCTTCTGCTTGGCCTTGATTCAGAAATTTAGGGCCTCCTGCCTAGATTATCAGAAAGTCTAAATCTCCCCTCTTGCACAAGTCAAAATCACCTTCCACTTTCACTAGTCTATTATCTCGTTTCATTTTTGTGACTAATCTTTAATGGTTCCTTCTTTCCTACTGATAAAGTTAGAACTCCACAGCATCTCAAAGTTCTTGACCTACATCTCATCAATAGCACACATGGAGCTAGGCAGAACTCCTCAGCTCCACAACCCACATTGTGTTTCATGGCTTCACGCCTTCTTCATTTCTCCCTCTTCTTGGAATACCCACCTCTTCACCCTCAGTGGCACAAATTTATTCATGCCAAGGCTCCACTCAGTGAAGCCCTTTCAAATCCCACTTCCCCATTTACTTAAACAATGTATCTCCCCCTTATTGTCCCTTCTAACGGTTAATATATATTTAAATTCCCAGACTCTAAAAAACTTTTAGAAATGTGTATATATACAGGTGTTTCATTTTTGAATTTAATCTGTTAAGGTTTAGAATCTTTATATTTGATCCTCAATGAAAATAATGCTGAATATTTGTAAGACACATACATGTCTTATAGGAAACAAAATTATGTATGGCATGTTATGATGGTCTTTTCCCCAAAGCTCCAAATGCAGGCTGCCAACTTCCTCTGGGCAGCATAGAACACTCAGCTCCTTGGACAATGCTGAATTTCCACAGAAGCTGCACCTCATATTTAAGATCCTGTTTCCCACCAATAACAACTATCTGACTTGAGCAAATTCCTCATCTCCAAACCTTATTCTTCCTACCTATATAACAATATCCATCTCACAAAACTGCTGTAAGGATGAAATGAGAATACAAACACGATGCTTAGGACAAAGCCCAACACAAAGAAAGTGCTCTGTAAAGTCAGCTTGATAGTTAAGACTCTCTGGTGTAGGGTAGACCTGCTGTCAATCAACTGAAGACAAAAATAAAAGTTTTACTGGCTGCCATGAATAGGCCACCATAATTCATTCTCTTTCACATTCAGACTTGTCTCTCTCTTCTCTCTTCAGTATCCCTATAAACAATGTACCACTTTTTTAAACTTAATTGACACATAAAATTTTTATATATTTATTGGATAACATGGTGTTTCCATACATGTATACACTGGTAATGTTCAAGTCAAGGTAAGAGTATCTGTCTCTTCAAATATTTATTATTTCTGTGATTGAAACATTCAATATCCTTTCCCTAGTTTTTTTTTTTTTTCAGAAATATATCATACATTATCTGTAGTTACCCTAGCATACAATAGAATATTCAACTGTATAAGGCCTTCCTCAGTCCACTAGCTCCAAGTTATATCATTTGATCTCACCAAATCATTCAGTGAAAAAGCAAACAGGAAACATGACCTTTCTTAGCCCCAGTATGTTGAATCTCTGGGAAGCCTTCTGAAGTGTCAGCTTGTGACCAGTCAATAGCTGGCACTACTACAACATGTAAAACCTAGGTCACATGTTTAGTCTTTAACTCAGGTAGGTGAAGTCTATTATCAGGAGAGAGGGTAGATTGGACAGACGCAAACTAGTTATAATATTATCCTTAGTAATATTTGCTCTTGGCTAAATTAAACTGTATTTTGATTTTTCCTTTTCAATGAATATTCCCTAAGAAGTGGGGGTCTAACATTAAGTATGGGCATCAGACTGTACTTAGGACTACATCTGCCACCTTTCCCACCAAAGGCACAATACCTCATGCCATACTCTGGCCACTTGTCTTAAGCAACCAGATTTAGTTTATCATACACACTATTGCATAATGTTGTAACTCAGTTCCTCTTTCAGTGACATATAAAACTTATTTTGTTTTACCAGATATAGACATAGGGATTGGACTACAACAGAACTTTCTGTAAGATAATCATAGGAAGCATCATTGTAGAACAGCATTACTCTAGCTCTTCCTTTCCATACTTATTACCCTTCCTAATTTTATCTTTTATAGTTTATTAACAGCTTGGTTGGTAAATATAATCCACACAATGCAAAGCTCACTATTTTATGTATAATTGAGTCATTTTCAGTATAGTGTGTTCACCAAATTCTACTGCCATTATCACAATCTCATTCTAGGCCATTTTTTTTATCATCCTCAAAGAAATCACATACTCTGTAACAATCACTCTTTAGTTTGCCCACCCACACACTTCAGGCACGCAATATACATTTTCTATGAATTTGCCTGTTTAAGACATTTTTGATGAATGGATTCACACAAGATGTGGCCTGTCTTTGAGTTTGCTCGGCATGTTTACGAGGTTCATCATTTTGTGTATACTTTACATGTATACTTTTAATTTCCTATTATGAACTAAAAATCCATTATGTTAGTATACCATGTTTTATTTATCCATTCATAAGTTGATGGATATTTGGGTTGTTTCAGACTAGGTGTATTTTAAATAATGCTTCTGTGAACATTCATGTCCTTGTGTTTATATAAAATCACTTCTGGTTCTCTCGAATATATACCAAAACATAGAACTAGTGAATCTTAAGGTAAAATTGTGTGTTTAACACTTTCAGTAAACACTAACATTTCCCAGAATGGTTGAAACTGATTTATATTTACAGCAACAATGTATGCTCATTCCAATTTCCTACATCCTCACCAACACTTGCTAACATCTATCCTTTTTATTATATCCATCCTAGTGGTTGTGAAGTGCTCTCTCATTGTGGTTTTTCTTTGCCTTTCTTTATGATATGATATTGGGCATCTTTTCATATGCTTATTGACAAGTGATATATCTTCCTTGGAGAAATGTCTGCTCAACTACTTTTCCCGGGGATGTAGCTGGGTGGTAAAGTGCTTACCTAGCATGCATGAAGTCCTGGGTTTAATGCCCACTACTTCAAGAGCAATACTGCAACAACAAAAACAGTGGTGTATTTGTAGTTTGTTCACTAATTGATCCACTTGAAATTTTAATACATGGTTGTTCTCTCATCATTCTTCTAAAACAGATTTTCAGCAGAGCCGTCACCTGATATATCTTATTTCCAGACAGATGCTTTTTAATTGAAACTGAAAATGCCTTTGAATTTTGTTCTGTCTATAAATTTATTTTATTACTGAACAGTTCTTTGTTATTTAGGAAGCATTTTAAAAAGCTAGCAGTGTGGAGATTTCCTTAGAAAACTTGGAATGGAACCACCATTTGACCCAGCTTTCCCACTCCTTGGCCTATACCCAAAGGACTTAAAATCAGCATACTACAGAGATACAGCTACATAAGTGTTCATAGCTGCTCGACTCACAATAGCTAGATTGTGGAATCAACCTTGATGCCCTTCAATTCATGAATGGATGAAGAAACTGATATATATATATATATATCAGTGTATATATATATATATACATACATACACACACAATTGAATATTACTCAGCCATAAAGAAGAATAAAATTATGGCATTTGCAGGTAAATGGATGCAGTTGGAGAATATCATGCTAAGTGAGATAAGTCAAGCCCAGAAAACCAAAGGTCAAATGATTCTCTCTGATAATCATATGATGATACAAAACAGCAGGTGGGAGGAAGGCAAGAATGGAGGAAGGATGAACTATATAGAGTAAAAAGAGGGATGGGGAGGGGTGGGAGGAAGGAAAAGTAACAGAATAAGACAAACATTACCCTGTGTACTTGTATGATTACACAAATGGTGGGACGCTACTTCATGTACAACCAGAGAAAAAACAGTTGTACCCCATTTGTGTACAATGAATCAAAATAAATAAAAAATAAAATTTTTAAAGTATAAAATAAAATCTTTCCCATTTTTTATTTTTTCTCTAAGTTTCACAATTTTTCATATCATTTAGATACAAGTTCCTCAACAGATACACGTTTTTACTTTCCATTTTTGTGGTTGTCCTTTCACCATTTGATGTTGCCTTTTGAAGTGCAAAACATTAAATTTTAATGAAGTCCAATTCATCTATACATTAGGTTTTTGTTATTGCTATAAAAATGACTACAAACTCACTGGCTTATATCAACCCAAGTTAGTACATCTCATTTCCAGACATCAAAAACGGAAAATGGGTTCCATTGGGTTTGGGCAGGAGAGCGCCCCTTCTGGAGGCTCTAGGGAGAACATTTCCTCGCCTGTCCAGTTTCAGGAAGCCGCACGTTACTACCAGCTTTTGGTCTCAGATCCTTCCACCCTCTGGTTCTAGCTTCATATTTCTTTCTAGGATTCTGATTCTTTTGCCTCCTCTTTTGCTTTCATAAAGGGCACTTTTGAGTACATTGGGCCTAAATAGATAACCCAGGGTAATTTCTTTATGTTGAGATCCTTAATTTCATTAAATCCACAAAGCTCCTTTTACCACGAAAGATAACTACAGACTTCAGAGATCTGAGTGTGGACATTTTTGTAGGGCAGTTATTATACCTGTCAAAATCTATGTTTTTACCCATCACCTGTGTTTTTGATATCGTTACTAAGAAATCACTGCCTAATTCAGGATCATGAAAATTCAGACCTATCTTTTCTGTTTCTAGGAGGTTTATAGTTTTGGCTCTTACTTTAACATCAATAGTTCATTTGATATTAATTTTTTAAATTATTTATTTATTTTAATAAAAATCATAAATTTACATAGGGCAATATTGTTTGATTCATTCTGAAAAAACATGGAATGCTTCACGAATTTGCGTGTCATCCTTGCGCAGGGGTCATGCTAATCTTCTCTGTATCGTTCCAATTTTAGTATATGTGCTGCCAAAGCAAGCACTGATATTAATTTTTGATTATGATATGAGGGACAGGTCCAGCATCACTTTTAAGCATATGCATATTCAGTTGTCCCAGCACCATTAGTTCAAAAGACTGTTCTTTTCATCCTAGAGTCCTTATAAAAAAATTATCAAAAATCGATTTACATAAATATATGTGTATTGCCAGAATATTCCATTGCTAAATGCCCATGATCATACCACATTGTTTTGTATGCTGCAGCCTTATAGTAAGTTTTGACACCAGGTAGTGCGAGTCCTCTAAGTTCCTTCTTTTTCCGAGATTGCTTTAGCTATTCCAAGTCCCCTAACTTTCCACAAGTTTTTTATTTATTCTGTCAATTTCTACAAAGGAAAAAAAAAAATAGAGCAGTAGAAATTTAAAAAGGATTATATTAAATGGGTAAATCAATTACAAATTTTCCAATTCATTAACAAGAAATGTTTTCCATCTATTTAGGCCTTTAAATTCTTTCAATTATGTTTTGTAGCTTTAGGCATGCAAATCTGGCACTTCTGTAAGATTAATTTCTAAGTAGTTTTGATTGTGTTATAAATGGAACTGCTTTCTTTTGGACTGCCCAATGCCAACGCACAGAAACATGATCAACTTTTATATATTGATCTTATACTCTGCAACCTTGAATTAATTTATTAGTTCTAATTGTCTATATATATGTAATTGTACACATATATTCATCAGGGTCTTCTATAAACAAAGAGATGTTTTTACTTCTTCCTTTCCATTCAAAAAGAATTTTAGATCCATGTGCTGTATCTGGAAGAATGAGTTGTAGTCTAACAAGGAAAGATATATTCTAGTCAAAGTAAAAAGTGTAAGAAAAAAAAAAAAGACATTAAATATGGCACATAATTACAGTAGGTAAAACTGAATTTTTTTTTTTTACAGAACATGAAAAATAGATATCTGAATTCAATTACTCAAATTCTAAGAAGGTAATACAGATCAGTTAAACTAAGAAATTTTCATAAGCATTTATCCCAGAACAATTATAATAATATTTACTTGAACAATATTTTGTAATATATTCACTGACTACCCTAAGTTAGGACAAGGAAAATTTTCCATTGACCTCATAGAGAAATGTTTTCAAAAACTGATGATTGATCAATAAATAATGAACTACTGGGGGGAAATCTATTTAACTTAATTATGGCTTAATTTTGGAATAAAACAGGACATTTAATCTTCATATTGACAATGAATAGAACTTTGTTAAATCATAAAAAATAGCTTTATTCTATGGACACTTATTAAATTTTAGTACCCGTTTTACAAAAAGGAATTTCTCTGCTTATCTGTAGGGGAAAGAAAACTGCTAATCTCTGATTTGAAAATTCCCAAGTTTGACTGCTAGGATGAGATATCTGCCATTCAAGCTCTCACACTTACTTGTTAAACTTTGGCAGGAAGCAAATAATCTGAAAAGCTCAGTGCCATGCAAAGGCAGCAATTAAGACAAGACTGATTAATTATTTGAGAGTTTAGCTACTACAAATAGTTTTCTTGTAGCGAAATTTTGTTGGTTACTTGTATATTTTAAATGGTATTCAAATATCATTAACTCAAAGCTAATGAAATTATAAAACTTATAAAAAAGTATAATTTTTGGAAGAAACTTACAAATTATTCAAAAATCAATCAACACACTTCCTCCCTCAAAGGAATTTAGATTCAGTGTGCATTGGGAGCAATAGTCCTTGTATAAAATGCAATTAACTCCTAAAATTAAGGGTTGTTCTCTGTCAGATGATCCATGATTTTGACTGGGATAACATCAAATGTTATGTTTTTGTTTTGGTACTGGGAATTGAATCCAGGGGCACTTTATCACTGAGCTCTATCCCCAGTCCTTTTTAATTTTACTTATTTATTATTCATTTTTATTTTGAGATAGGGTCTTGGTATATTGCTGAGGCTGGCCTCAAACTTGTGATCCTGCTGCATCAGCCTCTCAAGTTGTTGGGATTACAGGTGTTCACCACCATGCCCGGCTGTGGTCATGTTTTTAAAAGTCAGTTATTCTTCTTCTTATTATTTGTTTTTTAGGATATAGTGAGGAGCTAGAGATGTCATTCCTTACTTTACCTTATTATCTCCCACACCTCTATAATGGCTTTCTGGTTTTGATAACTGACCCTATTCTGACCTTCATCATAAAGTATTAGTATAC
The DNA here is from genome assembly GCF_902686455.1 of Sciurus vulgaris. Taxonomy (NCBI): domain Eukaryota; kingdom Metazoa; phylum Chordata; class Mammalia; order Rodentia; family Sciuridae; genus Sciurus; species Sciurus vulgaris. The sequence goes on along the minus strand of NC_136462.1, from coordinate 54,369,663 downwards.
TGTTTTGAGCTTGCATGCAAACTCAAGATTCCCACAAAAAGACATCCTTCTACAGATGCTTCTAAAAGAGTCATAAAGTTATTTTCAATTGAAAGGTATAAGTTGACAGAAAGTTTCAAGTGGAGCAAAAGACAAGTCTCACTTTTATAAACAGATCTTTGAGGTTCGGTGCTCCTCAAACCTTAGAAGGAGAGGTTTTAAGCAGTCTATGTTTTCTCAGGAGTCAGATACAATTATGCTTGTTGCTTAAACAAGGATTGGTGGTGGTTCTTAACTATGCAGGTATGTATGTGCAGAGCTATTTCCCACCAGGCCCCATTCTGGCCACAAGGTTCCATGCAGTTCTTCATTTCTTCAGCCAATACTGAAGTACATACTGTACAATTAGAATTGTTCTAGATGTTGAGGACAGTGAAGCAAAATGGAATTTCTGTTCTCAGGTTGCTTCCAATGCACCTGATAAAAGAGATTGATTATATGATATAAACTTATTATTTGTCTCCCAAATTTCTGTCACATCCCTCTAACCCTTTAGCTATTATTGGCACTTATTTCCCCTCAAGTGAGAATGCCTTTCTACTCCACTGCTGAAACCTTACCTACTTTCAAGATATACTTAAAGATCAAACTTCTTTCACAAATGCTATTCACACATTTACATGCTTCTGCAGAATAAAACCCATAACCTAAGTTTCTCTCCCATTCCTGAAAGTGACTAACAAAGAGTTGTGCATCCTATAGGGAACTGATAATCTTAGAGTAGAACATGTGCCTAATTCAATAATTGATAAGTTCAAAAGAAGATTCATAAAAAAAGAAGATTCATTAGAGATTTTCTACCATCTTTCTTTGCTGATATCCAGCACCAGATGGAACAAAAATAAAAACTGATGTACTCTGAGGAATAAAAAGAAAAGCAACTCGCAAAACCTATCCTACCATGTTTCTAATAGAATCTCAGTGACGAATTCACTCAAGGACATGACAGCATAATTAAGTGACAGGCATTAATTATATTCTCTGAAGGAGCCACCCTCAGACATGCATCTTAAATGTTTATCACCTCCAATGAGTCACTGAGACAGTGCCTACGCAAGGCAAAATTATGTAGGCATGTAGTGATCTCTGCCCCACATGGCTTGGTAGTTTCCAAAACCCTAAAAAGATAATAGGCAGTCTGCAGAAGATGTAATGGTTTTTCTACATGCTCAAACCTAAATTTAATAGGACCCCCATGCTGAATAAAGTAAGTAAAAAAAAAAAATATTTTACATGCCAGGTGCAGTGGTGTATGCCTATAAGCCTAGCAGCTGGGGAGGCTGAGGCAGGAGTATCCTGAGTTCTAAGCCAGCCTCAACAACTTAGTAAGGCCCTAAGCAACTTAGAGACCCTAACTCAAAATTTAAAAAAAAAAAAAAAAAAAAGAGCTGAGGATGCAGCTCAGCGTTTAAGTGCCCTTAGGTTCAATACCCACTACAAAAAAAGAATATATTTTACATGATTCCATTCATATAAATTTTTAGAACATAAAAATAATATATAAAGTTAGAAAGTAGATTAGTGGTTGCCCATGGTTAGTGCAGGGAGAATGGCTACATAAGAAAGTTAGATGGTTTTAGGGGGTCATAAACCCCATTCCCTATTTTATATTTTGATTGTGGGAGTAGTTACACATTTGTATACATTTATACCTGCAAACTTAAAAATGCACACATTTTATTGCATGTTAATTATGTCTTGGTAAAACCTATTTAAAGGTTAAATAAAATGGAACCCCAAAAGCAGCCATTTTGTGCTAGCAATTTTAGAATCAAGAAGTAGGACTTCATGAGAATTAATAAAATGTAAGTAATTGATTCACCTCAAGAACTGCAATCTGGAAACATAACTACTCACCCTTCATCATCTTCTGAAAGCATTTCTGACTTATTCTGGAAAGTCAATTTTAATAGCATATGCCCTTCTTTATGATTCTCTTTGATGGTCTATGTTTATGGACCCTGTGAATTTCGTTTGACCATCATCTAGTTCCATTGCCAGCATCATCTTCCCCACCCACTCTGTCCCTTCTCAGAAAACTCATTCTGTTCTCTGGCTGTCTTTTAGGACTTTCTATCACAAATGCCTAGAAATTGTACTATTCTCCTTTCTTCATACCCCTACCAAAATTTACTGTAAATGGCATTAACACGATACTTCCTAAGGATGTAACATTTTGCAGGCATTCTGCTTATGTGATAGCTTCTTTAATCTTCAAAATATACTCAATGAATTATTACTCAGTCATAAAGAATGACTTTATAAAATTTGCAGGTAAATGAATGAATCTGGAGACTATCATGCTAAGTGAAATAAGCCAATCTCCAAAAAAAAAAAAAAAATCAAAGGCCAAATGTTTTCTCTGATATGTGAAAGCTATCTCACAATAAGGGGGTGGATTAAAAAAAGAAAAGGAATAGAAGTTCAGTGGAGCAGACAAAGGGAAAGGAGGGAAGGGGGGCAATAGGAAAAGGACGGACAGTGGAATGAGTGACATAACTTTCCTATGTACATATATGAATATACCACAGTGAATCTCACCATTGTGTATATCCGCAAGAAAAAAATTTAAATTTTCTTAAAAAATGGGTAAATGGCAGATCAACAGAGGGAAGGCAGCAAGGGTTGGGGAAAGGGGAGGGGAAGGAGAGGTACTGGATCCTGAATTTGAACAAAGATATATTCCATGCTTTTAGAATTAGTAAAAATGGATTCTACTGTTATATACAACTGAAAAGAACCAATAAACTTACAAAAAAATAAAACCAAAAAATATTCAAAAAGGTCATTCCTTTACAATTCTTTTTACATGTAAAAAAAAAAGTCAGTCCTATAGAGATCAGGGAATTGTCCTAACTTTTTTTAATTGATTCTTTTTAGTTTTACATGACAGCAAAATCCATTGATATAATTATACAAATATGGAATAAATCTTATTGTAGTTAAGACTCCATTCTTCTGGATGTGCATGATGGTGGGATTCACTGTGGTGTTTTCGTATACGTACATAGGAAAATTATGCTGGATTCATTCCATGGTCTTCCCTTTTCCTATCCTCACCTGCCTTCCCTCCTTCCCCATTTTAAAATCTACTGAACTTCTATTCCTCCCCCTATATTGTGGATTAGTTTCCATATCAGAGAACACATTCAATCTTTGGCTTTTGGGAACTGATTTATTTCACTTAGCATCATAGTCTACTTTCCTAACTTCTAAAAATTAATAACTCAGCATCTTTATTCAGGTCCAAGTCAGGAGCTGGTGTCCATAACCAATATGTTCTGGTGCATAAGCCAATTCTGCAAGCACTTTCCTTTGCATTAAGTGGTAGATAAATAAAATAAAGAATTCATTCTAATGTGATATTGACTCACTGTGTTGTTGCTTCAGACCACATTCTCAAAATCCCATCAAAGCTTTCTTTGTACTGAAGGCTAAAGTTTTCATGAGAGAGGAGTGTATTGAGGGTCTCCTGAGGTACTTTTGTTATAAAACTTGAGGTCATAAATATGAACCCTTAAAGGCTAAAATGCCTAGGTGATCAGTTGAGAAAAATCTAAGGGAATCAGAGTAAATTCGCAAAGACTAATTCTCACAGATTTATCAAAATTGTCTATTTTTCACATTCTAAAAACTAACATCTACGAAGTATTCTTTTTTTAAACAAACTGAATGCTTTAATTAAAGGAATAATATTTTAATTCGATAAGATAATATTAATTGAGGAAAATATCAGTGAAACTTTACCACAGTTCTTTTTTCCTACTTCAACACTTATTTCAAAAACTGAAAATAAATTGATAATGTTGACTAAGTCATCAATTGATAATTGATAATATGACTAAGCCTTAGGGTATCTTGGTCTTCTTCATCTTATATTTTTATGCCTCAGAAAATAAAAAAAAACTGAAAAATAATTTTACGTATTTCCCTTTTGAAGAGATTGCCTATTAATGTAAATGTGACGAGGGTAGTCATTTGAATCAAAATGAACCTTTGCTTTATATCTCTTAATCATCATTATCGTAACAACCAGGAAACACTTTCAAAAACCATTTGCCAGGTTCAATAGCTGCAATACCAGCTTCCATTAAAAAAATAAAGTTTATTACAGACAGGGTTAAATATGCAAAGAATTCCTTAAGAAGACACACACACAGAGTTCAGAATTGCCTCTTCCAGATATAAGCCCTGAGAAAAGAGAAATATTGACTGACTATGATATCGAAAGTGTGTGCAAACTTAGCAAGTATTTACAAGGTGCTTACACATGCTGAAAAAAAAAATGAAGAGCTGCCATAAACACAAGAAAAGACTCTCAACATCTCATCCTTAGGAAAGTGCATTCGTCACAATGAGATGTGACTTCATACCTTCACAGCTATTATGAAGGTTGTCATAAATAATAGAAAATATCAAGTGTTGGTAAAGATCTTGAGAAATTGCAGACTTCATCCATTTCTGGAAGAAATATAAAATGTTCCAGCTGCTATTAAACAGAGTTTGGTGGTTCCTCAAAATGTCAAACACAGAACTACTATACAACTCAGTTGTATCCAAAATAACTGAAAGCAGGAATCCAAACGGATATTTATTTGTACACCAATGTCACAGCACCATTATTCACAATAGCAGGAAAGTCTAAAACAACCAGAGATTAATGCATAAACACAGGTGGCATATACATACAACGGAATATTTTTCAGGCGATAAAAGAATTTTGATGCATGCATTCCCATGGATGGACCCTGAAAACATGTTTAATGAAAGAGAACAAGAACAAATGTTGTATGTTTCTACTTATATGAGGCATCTAGCATACACAAATTCAAAGTAGAATAGGGGTAACCAGACGTTAAAAGGAGAAAAAGGAGTGAGTTATTGTTAGTGAGTCCGAGGTTTATGCTGGGCATGGCATTTTGAAAATTCTGTGATATAGATAGTGTGATGGGTACAAAACATTGTGAATGTATTCAGTGTCACTACATATGTATATATCCAAATGGTTTAAATAATGTTATGTATATTTTACCACAGTAAAAGATTTAACAAAACTGAAATCATTTTTAGGGTCTTCCCCACCTAAATATGGTTCAGATCTTTTCTCCACAGAAACAAGAAGTAGGAGAACTGCTATTAAATATAAGGGAGAGTTGTTTTAAAAAATCTAGACAGATATAGTTTTATTAGAAAGAATCTGAGTCCAACCTATGAAGCTGGGGGACTACACCACTGTCTTGTCTTTTTATCTGTTATTTCAACATCTAAACTAGATAATACAATCATTTTGGAATTATATCGTATCTGTCCTCTGCTAGGGTGCCTCGAAATAGCACTGTGCACACAGAGTATACTTCACAATGGAGTCAATGATTTTTAACTTAAAAGTAATGCAACCACATCAATGTTTATAGCAGCTCAATTCACAATTGCTAGATTGTGAAATCAACCTAGATGCCCTTCAACAGATGAGTTGATAAAGAAACTGTGGTATATATACATACAATGGAATATTATTCAGCCATAAAGAAGAATAAGATTATGGCATTTGCAGATAAATGGATGGAATTGGAGAATATCATGCTAAGTGAAATAAGCCAATCCCAATAAACCAAAGGTCAAATGTTTTCCCTGATAAGTGGATGATGATATATAATGAGGGAGGGAAGGTGAGAGAATGGAGGAACTTTAGATTACATAGAGAGAAGTGAGAGGGAGGGAGTATGAAAAATGGGGGAATGAAACAGATATCATTACCCTATGTACATGTATAATTACATGAATGGTATGAATCTACATCATGCACAACCATAGCAACAAAATGATGTACCCCATTTGTGTACAATGAATCAAAATGCAGTCTGTAAAAAATAAAAACAATCTGTCAAGTCATTCCATCTGAAATATAACTAGACAGAAAATCTGCTAGCAGGAAAGAATTAAGTCAATTGAAAACTAACACTAGTGCTGTGTTTTTTTTTTTTTTTTCCATTTTATTCAAATGGCAGCAAATCAAATTAAGATAATTACTTATATACACTTAGGCAAAAAACTAAAAGAGAGAATACATGAAACTCAAAGCACTTAAACACAGCTGAGTATTTTACTGCATTCAGTATTTTACTTCTTCAAAGTAGTAGTGGAAAGTAGCATGTGTGCAGAATAAGGAGTCACAAGTGTTTCATTTAACTCCCTCAGTGAAGTTAACCCCTTACCAAAAAACAGGATTGGAATAAGTTACAGGTTTGTTTGCCTCTTTTTCCCTATCTAGAAAATATAGTACCTCCTCAATACATTTTTCAGGTTTATAGGCTAAAATTATATGATTTAAATTTGAAACAAATTTTTTTAAAAATAAGCTTGTCCTCAACTCTTCCTTTCACAAATAAATCAGGCCAGGACAGGGTTAATTACATTTTCAAAGTCACCTAGCTAGAGCCAGACTGGAATTCCTCTCTACTGATGATTGTTCTATGTCATTATAACCTCAACTCACTGCATTTTGAAATGAAGAGGTCTGTTTCAGATATATAATATACATATGAGCATAAAGATTTAATACAGATTTAGAGTAGTTGACCCATTGCATATTTGGTATGTCCTCAGTAATATCACTACCATATAAGAAAAATACAAACTGATAGGGTTACCAATTTATACTATAAAGAATAAAAGAACTATCATCAAATAAATGAAAGAAAATAACATTTGTGATTGGTGTACATCCAGTTTGCATGGATAGGGTGGATTTTCTCCTCTTCTACACTCTATGCAGTTGTCCCAGTATTAGTTGTCTCTAATACTTTAGTGAATTCTTCCTGAATTTATGACTACGTGGTTCCTTTTGGATGGAACAAATTGAGTCAACACCTTTTCTAGGGCTCTCAAGTAAGCTGAATTCCTTAGAGTCTCAGGCTGCTGAGGTTCAGAGAAATACACTGAAACCCACAGGTAGGGATGTTTGTGGACGATAGCCATGACCAGTCATCCCTGTCCTAGTAAACTGTAGGGAACATTCCTGAAGCTTATCTGACAGTAGTCACTGACACCATGGTCTAAGTAAGTCAAACAGTCTGAACAGAGAAACTGAGTCATGGTAAAGACTCACCATGAATGAAGGTCTTTGCAGTTGCTGAGGCTGAGTTTGAGCTGAGGGGAGGCCTCGTTCTGACATGCATCACAGAAAGCTGTGATGTGAGCTCGCCCGAGCTGCCTTGCCTCATGCTGTGTGCAAGAGCTTGCCATTCCCCTGGTCCTTTGTCTCAGACCTGTTGCTGGGCAGAATTGCTTAGGCATGCTTGGTTTGTTTACACTACCTGGACCCTGGATGTATAGTTCACCTACAGGCTGACTCTGTTATGCTTTAACAAGCATGTTAACCTGATTGGATAATGTGTCTACGTATGTCCTGTGCAACCCTAAATAAAATTAGATCCGTGCCTTCAGAGCTCGATCTCCGATGCCTGAGTAAGCGCGCTGGGTAAGGCTAGGTAGGGTAGGCATCGTTCGTCCTCACCCTCAGCAGACCCGTCTCTGAACATCTACAATCTACAGTAAACTCCATCAGAGATGTGTGTCTGACTGTCAGAGCACAAAAAAGAGCAGCAAGAGTGCATTTAAATTGGTATGAATCCACCATTGCTGCTAAAAGGCAGATTTCAATTAAGTGGCTGTCTGAAAGCTGAATAAAAGCCATTTTCATATATTGAAAAAGTTATGATAGCTAATAAGTTTTCCCTGACTTACTGGGAAACTTCAAGGATTTTAAATGTAGTGATATTTAAATTATATTCTGTTATTAATAACTTTTTTATAATATGCAGGAATATATGCCACAATATATCTTTTCAAAGTCTGTAAGACAGTACAGCTGTATAAAGTAACAGTACTAGTCTGTCTTCACAAGTTTTTCAAGGAGAGTACAGATTGACAGAATATTTGATAACAAGTCAAACAAGAATAAGAAGCATCTTAATGTTTTTGAGCACCAACTGTATTGTATACCAATGACTATATTGCACACTGATGGTTATGTCGTATATTCCTTACGCTCTGTGGAATTAGTATTATTTGATGTCATTGCCTAGGCATGAGGAGTCAAACAAGAGGCAGGAAGAAAGCAGTGAAGTTGTCTGGTATCTATGGAGATTAGCTGGTAGAAGCTGTTTACAATAGGTATGATTACAGGGACTTTCAAGCTGACAGACCTTAAGTCTACTGTGCCTGAAATCAACACTTCTGTGATTTTCTGCAACAGTACTTTACATCCTAAATTTAGAAGCAAAAAATAATTTAAAAATACTCTGATTTCAGGACAGTTATTTTTCTGGAAGATGGCAAAAGATGAAAGAGCAAGAATTAAATATATGGCCATTAAACTATAAAGGATATTTACATATAAACCATTTTCAATTACTAATCTAGGATAAGACAGCTCTATTCATTTCCTTTTCCATAATTAAAGATTGAAACAAAATGGTTGTATAAAATGTATGTAAGAATGACAAGACTTGGTCAGAGTTACAGAAACACTTAAAATAAAATTCAAACTGTGTTCTTAAAAATGTGGGCAAAAGTTTTTTTGGTTCCAGTTTCAGGAACATCTGAGATGAAGCCAAAGAGTCATGTTCCAGCCACTTCATTGTGAATGCTGTTTGACTGTGCTGGCCCAGCTTATACTGGGAATGAAAGCAAGCTCGTGTATGTATTGACCTATACTAGTGGATATTCTTTCATCACACGTGAACTTGCTTTAAGTCCAAGGAAGTCTCTTGAATGTATACAAATAGAAAGATTATATTTTCACCCCTAGCTTTGGAGTATTGGTTTATTTTCCCGAGGTCACTATGGACTATTTTAGGTCTGACCATTTTAGAAAGTCACTCATTCAGAACAAGAGAAATCCTACAATCTGTGTCCTTAATTAAGAAAGTTCCTTTGAGAACCTTGGAAACCTGTGACTAAGCTGAACACAGGGCATATTTTGTTTTTGTTTTTGTTTTTTAAACTAAGTGGGATTTGTTTTGTTTCAATCTTGTACCATTAATTGTTTCTATGAGATGACCATGTTAAGGGAGAGGGTTATAGCTTGGGGATGTACAATACCCTGTTCTATCACCAGCAGTGAAAAACTAATAAAGACCCAGTTACAATTTACCCTACAGTGGCAGTCATTCCAAAATATGAGAAGACGGGAGATCAAGAAGCCCAGCAGAGAGCGAGTGTGTTAAAAGCACTCATTAGTGCCTGCTTTTAGATTAGGGAGTGCCAAGAGAGATGAACGGCATTAACTTTGATCAGATGAATCACTCATTAAATGGGAGAATAATTCCACTTTATTTTTAGAGTGTATTTACAGAGCTCAGAAGTTTTATAAGATACAAACAATTACAATGCTTCTAAAATCAGGAAGAAAAAGAGAACACCTATGTTTCTTCTCTTACTAGGTTAAAATTTGCATATGTTTAGTTTTCTGTCCTTTATGAAAAACTATTTTCAGTAGAGAATTTCACTTTACAACTTTTGGGAGGGTAAAAGTGATGTAGAAAAAGTATAGGGCATTTTCCACAAGGCCTCCAATGACAGTTAAACACTATTGGTTCATCTGTATCATGTGCACTTGATAAAATACAGGGCTTGGAACTAACTGCACAACATCCACGTTTTCCTGGTTCAGGGCTTGGAGAATAAATAATATTGTATTGGATAAAAGTGGCTCACAATGCAGAGGGCTGGGACAAATGCTACATAACACTTTTGATCTTTGTTCTGATTGAATGTAACATGGGAATTCAAGTGAGGTACTTAGTCTGGAAGCTTCATGTTATTAATAAGAAGGGATATAACATGAACCATAGGTCATGTATTAAATAGACCCTGCATAAGACTGCACACAAAGCCACAAGGGGCTACTTGTCCTTGTAAGTTTGTGTGGCTAACCTAGGGGTTTACATTGTATATGTTCTATCTACTCCAATAGAAACTGACACCACAGATCTCTAAGCGATAACAGTCTGCCAAAATGCAGTGTCATGCAATATTTTTACTCTTTCCACTTTCAATGGTTTAGATAAAGGAATTCTAATTTTTCTTGTCTCACTGATAATTGATTTTGCTTTTACAATCTTTTTCTAGCCATTAATGAAACTATCTGATTTTAGTTGAATGCTTTATTAAAACTAATATAACAGTCTGTATCAATTCTGCATAGTGATGTATTAGTCCAAAGCATCAGAGTATAGCCTCAAATTATGTACAATAGACATAAAATCATCACTGTTCAAAGAAGTGCTGCTTCAAAAAGGGATACTATTTGATATTACAGTGAAAACGGCTCCTATGCCAGGTTGCTCCTTTGAACTAAAAAGAGATCTATCCTCTGCATTAGCAAATGCTTTGATCCTGTCCAGTGACTATGCTAAAATTAGAATGTGGATTGACTTCCAGTTCCCTCATTCATCCCAGTGTCTCCCCCCTTGCCCCATTTTCTTCTTCTGATCAATGCTCATAGTCTCCAAACCCTTGGAAGACATTGCTGAACCCTTGTGACTGATTGACTTTCCTGGAACCAAATCAGGACAAAACTTGGAAGGATTATTTATAACCTTCTCTTTGGTATTTCAAGTGTCACTTTTCTCACTTCCTTCCTCCTCCTCCTTCCTTTTCCCATCTTCTATACTACCCTCACCCTCTGCTTCTTCTTTATATTCTTGATCTAACTCTTTCTTAGCTGAGAACTAACCACAAATTCTTTGCAACCCTTTCCTTTAAGAACAGGAATCTCTTAACTTCTTGAATCTGAGATGGTATCATGATGTTTGGTGAAAATAATATCCTGCCAAGGCTTATTTTCACTCCCTTGGAAACCTGAGATTCACTGAAGAATCCTGATCCAACTTCCTTGAGGACAAAAGGCAGCATTAAGAGATGTCTACAACCTTCAGTGCAACTACCATGCACAAATAAGAACAAGGAGAAAGAAAAATGGGGAAAGCTGTCCATTCATCCCCCTGGTCACCTGCTAAGGAGTTCTCATGAAAAAATGCAAGCACAACCCACAGAATAATTGCATCATCCACAAAATCACTAGGAGTAAGTTGTACTTGAGCTAACAAACTTGGGGTAATTTTTATGAAGGAATACACAAATGATACACTCAATCTTCATTCTCTCATTTTTCTGCCACTCCCCTCTTTTTTACTCTAAAATTTAAAGTGTATTGTGCTACCAATAATATAAATATTTGTCTAGTCATAGGAATTTCCTTGTACTTGGAAAATCATTTTGTCTTATTGAGTGACAAAAATGACAAAATCATTAATTAACTTTCCAATGAAACAGAATGAAGATAATCATTACTTCTTCAAAAATAACAGAATGAATCAAACACTATCACCCTACGTAAATGTATGATTACACAAACAGTATGCCTCTACTTCATGCACAGAGAAACAAGATGTATCCCATTTGTTTACAATAAAAATAAATTTTTAAAAAATCATTTTTCACTTATAAATAAGCAGCACGATAATTAAGAGGCAACACGTGTGTTCACATGTTTGTGCATATACACTTTTTATTATAGCTACAAGGATCTTATTACTAAAATATAGGAAATCCTAACTATGGTGGAGACATATGGACACACAGGGATGGATGAGTCAGCTGGTAGACAGAGAGAAAGTTAGAAACTGCTGTATCCTTCATATTTCTTATAAAACACTACAGAGAATCACAGATATGATGAGGAAAATCATATCGATCAATAAGAAAATAAAACTAAGTTGTTGCCCAGTGTTCCTACAGTCCTACAGGTAAGATGTGTACCAGCAATGATGAGAGAAATGAATTATCTGAATTTAAGTTACTTCAGTATGGTTCTGAGGGAAGTTTTTAAAATTCTACCTCACAGACTAAAGATCAAGTATTTCCCACAAAAAGAAATTTACAGTAAATTCCCACAATCTCTCGTTATTCAACTATGTAATACATGCATATCTGACAATGTAATGCTCTAAACAATCTAACTGCTAGCCCATCTCTCCTCTTCTCCTTCAATTTTCCACTTCTGTATTGTAGCCTTGGTTTCCACGCCAGTGTGCAAGCCCACCCACACTGTTATTTCCTGATCCTCTTCCCAGTCTCCCTTGCGCAGTGCTGTCACACAGAGGCCATCTCCAAACACTTTATCTAATGGTGCCCCTTCCCCAAAGGAGCATTTTACATAATAATGTGAAATAATTTCACATAGAACAAAGCACTAACTGAAATTACTTATTTTTTTTATTGTCTTATTTGTTATTTTCCTTAACTAAATTATACAGTCTTTGGGATCAAGAACCTTCCTTTATGTGTTGTTATGTCCTTAGCACTTAGGATACACAAATTCATTAATGAATTAGGTAAATGAACTAGATCAGAAATAAACAGTTGAATGTCTGGTCAAGCAAAAATATTTAATCCCAAGCAGTTCTTCTAGTCACATGACACAATTTGGAATCTCCTTCCTTTTCTATCAAAACCAATACTTAGAAAAGAAAGTTCAATCTTAATATGGAACTAATAAAACTATTTTTAAATGGCAGCTATTGAAAAAACATGATTTAATCCAAAGACTATCTATTCTATAAAATGCATCTTATTAATCATCATGTCAGGGCATGTAACAGCTCCCCCTCTTCCTCCATCACTAGAGGTACAGATTTGCCTGTATACAGCAATCCTGAAATCCTTGCCTCCAGCTAAAACCTTACATCTGTGGCTAACACTAAAGGTACTGCTTGCCTTGTGTCAGCAGATCCACTCACACCACTTTGAAAATGCACCACCCTTCCCTACAGTGCACAGTACACTTATAAAGACGTATGATATGATTTGTTTCCCACTGGGAAGAAATAGTTTGTAGGACAAAAAGAGCTGCTGTGAGTGAGTCAGAAAGCATCTTGTGCAAAAACTGAAATGCCTCACTCCATGCACTACAGACAATTCAAAAAAAACAACTCGCCAGTTTTCTCCACTACTCACACTTCCACATTTTATTAAGTTTAATGAATAATAAAGAATATCTTATGTTGAGAAAGGTTATAACATGAAGATGTTGAATTAAAAACTGCAAGTATCAGTATGACCACATTGTTACAAATTTTAATTGGTAAAAGAGTCAAAACAATTCAAAGATTTATTGTTAGTATTTTTTCTGTTAATGGTAAGACTAGTAAGGGTCAAAAATCATATGTACAGTTAAGATTAGATATAATAAACTTAATGTTCAAGAAAACATGTTATAATGCATATTTCAGTGGAAAAAAATTTGCATGACATCTGTCACCAGATATATGTTGCTTCTGAGTTTGTGTACCTTCTTTATTCTCTTATAACAGAGACCAGAGTGGCTAAGGAAGAAAACAAAGTACATATATGTGAGGGTGGGAATTTCAAGGTCTTTAAAGAACAAGGGATTAGGGGCTGAGATATAGCTTAGTTGGTAGAGTGCTCACCTTAATGCAGAAGGCACTTGGTTGTAATCCCCAGCACCAAAAACAAAAACAAACAAACAAAAAACCACAAGGTATCACTACAAGTCATAATGAACTTTATTCGTGAACTTACTTTAATCCTTTCTTGAGTTTTACTGTACTTAAGAGTGAAAAGCACTAAGTTAATGTTAGTTACTATATATTAACAGAACTATTGCTCAGGCAACATAAAAACTTAAAATTAAAAAGGTACAGGAAATGTATTTAGGACAATCATGTTTAAACAGAAAATGGTCTAAGTCATTGCATGGCGGAGAAAAAGGATCAATGTGGGCGATTTTGGTCAATGAGTTGAATGAAAGGAAGAACAACATAAGGGGTTATCAGGAAGGGCCCTACATTCAGAAAAAATGGTTTTGATTTCATCATGTAGGCCAGAAGGGATATGGGATTTGTATATTTAGATATACATGACACTAGAATCCATTCTGATAAAATTATATAAGCATGGATTATAATTCTAATTAGGACCCCATTCTTATGAGTGGGCACAATGGTGGGATTTGCCTAGGTATTTTCATATATGTACACAGGAAAATTATGTTAGATAAGAAGCAAATTTAATTCAATATGTTCAAATAAGTAGTCAATAGCTATTCAATTACCTAAAATAAGTTAATGGTCTTATGTATACAAGAATGACCCAATCTGTCCCCAGGGGACAGCTGTGTTTATAATGTGATAAGATCAAGTCTTGAAGCAAGACTTTGGATTGCACCACTGCTATACTTATTCTCAAGTATTTATTGTATTGATTGCTTTTTCCCAATGGGGAAAAACACAAAAATCTAAAATACTTTCCATTATCTAAATTACCATAATTTTCTTTTAAAATTCCAAGGCCACAATGACACTGGCAATAGTTTAAGAGATTCAACATTAAGTGCAATAAAATAAACACCCTAATGTCCATTTAGTAACATCTATAACTTATGATGGGGAAGCACCACTGAATGGATGAAGCATAGCATGCATCACTACCCATGGACACTGGTTCTGGAAAGGCTGGCTGGCACTAGCTGGTCCTGGTGATCTTTGCTTTTTTTATTTTGTTTTTTTTGTTGTTGTTGTTTTTGTTTTTAAGTAAGACCTGTTTACCTTCTTCTCAGCACTGTGAGAAACAAATCATCCTCATTAAATAAGATGATCCTCAATTCATACATTCATACAAAAATATTTGAGAGCATATAATATTCCAGAGAAAATTCTAAGCACAGTAGTAAGTAAAAAGGCTCTATAAAAAAAAAAATATGCTCTCATGAATCTTAGAGTAGGGAAATGAAGAAAAAAACAAATATACAGGCTAATATATAATGTATCTGAGGGTGATAAATAAAGCAAGATGACTAGAAATGTGCATTGATGAGGATGCAGGAATGGGCCCTTTTCAATAGAGTGGTCAGGAAAGACTGTGGCAAGCAGACTTTAGCAAGTAATGAGGCTATTGGGAAAGAACATTCCAAAGGGAATAGTAAACACAAAGTCTATGAAGTAGGAATGCCTGCCCATACATGAAGATCAATAAACAGAAAGTTCAGATGGCTGAGGCCAAGAGGGATAGGCATTATAAGAAAAAAATTCAGAGAGACTACAGGGGCCTGAGCATGAAGAACCTGGTAAGGCACCAAAAGACTTTTGACTCTTTCCTGAGACAAAATTTATTCCCTAAATAAAATAGAAAGCCCTGGAAAGCTCTAAGCAGGAGAAAGATGTCAAGTGTAAGTTTAAAAAAAAAATCATGGAGGATGCCATATTCAACATAAATGCAGTAAGAGGGAAAGAGGAGGCAGGTTGGGTCACAGCTACAAAGTTACAAGTAAGTAGGAGGAATAAGTGGTAGTCTTCTATTGCTCAGTAGGGTGACTATCTTTAACAATAATTAATATTCCACAATAGCAAGAAGAGGTTTCTGAATGCTCTTCCTACAAAGAAGTGGTAATGTATGACATAATTTATATGCTTATTATTAACTTGATGTGCTCATTACATAGTATATACATATCAAATCATCACTCTGGACCCCATAAATATGTACGATCGTATGTCAGTTAAAAAGTTAGAAAATATAAATAGATCACAGGGATGCAAGGCAGAGGCAGGGAAATAAGAGCTATGATTCAGTGACAGGTGATGATGTAATTTGGATGAGGGTAGTCGCAGGGAAACTGACTGGATTCTGGCTACATGTAGAAGTAGAGCGATGCTCACAGAGTAGAATTCAGTCTGAGAAGAAAAAAAAAAAAAACGGAGTCATAGTTTTTGCCCTGAGAAACTGGAAAAATGAAATTGCCATTTACAGAAAAAAGAAAGAACCCAAGAAAAGCAGGTCCAGTGGGGGGAAATTCAGATACTAAATTCTGATGTTAACTTTCAGGTGCCTCAAGCCTCAGATGGCTGAAAAACCCATGTGCCAAATAAAGCACTACAGAGCCAGTGGAAACAATACGATTGTCTGGGATGTAGTATACACTGAGCAGACACATCCGAGGCCAACAGCACAGCACAGCACAGCACAGCACAGCACAGCACAGCACAGCACAGCACAGCACAGCACAGCACAGCACAGCACAGCATGTACAGAAAGCAGTCACGAGAAGCAGCATGAGGTGACTCAGTTTTGTGGAGCAGGACTTGCTCCTCAAAGAGAGAAGCACCAGAGCCCCCTCCTTAGAGCCCTAGGGTAGAGTGATGTGTTCAGCAAAGTGTGGCCAGCATAGAACTGTCAACAGAAAATGATGGGGATCTTGAACATAACATTTGAATAGAAAAGCACTGGCCTCGTATTTGGAATATTTCTCAAGTTTCCAAAAGAAGACCCCATTCAAGAAACAAGTTCCCTATCTATGCCCCAATTCTCCTTCATCAGCACACATACCATGTGCTGTTTTTTATTTTAACTATGATCAGGTATCTGTTTGTGCTTCATTATGTGCTAGTGTCTGGCATGGAATGTCACACCCAGAAGGTGCAGGATAAAGACCTACTGTAAAGAAAGGATGAAAGTAATTAGGAAGTTCCACACCCCCTTGGAAAGGCTACTCATATAAAATAATTATTTGTCCTGTTATCCTCACTAATACTTTAAAATAGAAATGTTTATTAAATATAAGCTTTAACAAAAATAACAAAAAAATAAGTTTTGTATAAACTTTCTTAAGCTGTTTGATGTTCTAGGTGTCCAAGGTTGTAACTGCTGGCACGTGAATTTTAAATGTGATTAGAATTCAAAGTGAATTGTCTTGAAGCTTCTTAATAAGCATTTACAATTTTTTTCATGATTGGCTATGCAAAACTATTTAGGTACGCTATACTTGAGAAGTGTTAAGTCTTCTTCAAATCATGTGCTACTGTGAGTGCTCTTTGAACACTAGCTGTAATTTTTCCCTTCACAAATTATGAAGATGGCATCATTACAGGAAATATGTTATATATAAGAAGTCAAGTGTACTTTAAATAAATTCTATTTCCACAGGTAAAAATATACAAAGTAAAATTCATATCCAGTTTAAAACACAACACTGATTAAAGATATAGGCAAATGTACCCCAGAAATTAAAACCTTATCATAAGCCCAGTATGGTGATGCATGCCTGTAATTCCAGCAGCTTGGGAGAACTAAGGCAAGAGAATCATGAGTTCAAAGCCAGCCTCAGCAAAAATGAGGCACTAAGCAACTCAGTAAGACCCTGTCTCTAAATAAAATACAAAAATATGGTTGGGAATATGGTTCAGTGGTTGAGTGCCCCTGGGTTCAATCCCTGGTACACACACACATACACAAAACCTGATCACACTTAAAAGCGGATCAAGTTTGTCTGGAGTCTCCTAGGACTTCCATTCTTGGGTTCCCTGACATTTCATAATTCTATGGAAATCTACCGATACCATTTTTCTTTCTCTTATTGTCTCATATTGAAACTAAAGTAGAGAAGAACCTCAGCCAGCCATTCCCATTGAGCTTCAAGCATGTTCCATAGGCCAACTATTGTGATAATCGCTATGGTTTTCTCATTTCTCTTTCACAGCAACACAGAAGTAAGTCCTATTATTGTACTTTCCTGAAGAGATAACTTCAGAGTGTAAATAACTTGCCTATGGGCATTCCACCAGTCACTGGCAAGGGTCCATCTCAGCTCTGTCTGACCCTAAAGGCCCTACTTTTCATCATATGGTAAACTGCCTGAAGTATCTCTATCCACATGATTTTTGCATCTGAAAGCATTAGTAAAGTCTTAAAGAAATAAAGCAAACTCACTAAATCAAAATGTAGTGTGTAAAAATAAAAAAAAAAAAAAAAGAAAGCAAACCACAAGGTGGATTTCAGGTATTAATCAGTAAATAGAAATATATATGAGGGGACAGGTTCTGAATTCACACTTTGGCGGAAACTTTATTTACACGTACATCAGCCAAATACACACACACACCTTATGAAACAAATCTTAAACATCCTACAATATTATTTATCATAAAAGAGGGATTCCTTTAAAACCGTGATATCTAATAATAACGAAACAGTCTAGAGCATGGACTTACATGCTATCTGAACGTACATTTACATATAGCTCTCCTGATTTTCCTGATGGATAATCACTTCTGTCATGTCTTGTGTCATTCAGACAGAAGAATGTCTGAAATCCTCCTTGCAACTTGTTTTATTTAAGATTTTTCTAGTGGTTTAAGATGCAAAAATCATTTGAACAGAGATGCTTTAAGTTGTTTGCCATATGATGAAAAATAGGGTCTTTAAGGTCAGGGAGCCCAAGTTGACCCTTGCCAGGGGCTGGTTGAGTACTCCAAGCAAGCAATTTCTATCTAAAATTCTCAGTTATCTCTTCTGACAATATAATTTTGTTTACTAGAAAACAAAATCAAGTGGTTGAATTCCTAAGTTGCAATAGAAGCAGAAACCAAGAGTCTCATACACTCATTAGGTTATTTTACTTTCACTTTCACATGAAATACTTTTAATTTCTTGCATTAGATGTTATTACATTCACAGCAGCTTTGCTTTATTTGGAGCTGTGTTAGGTATAGCTTCTTTATCTCTGTTGGAGGGACCATCAGCAGAATTTGTACCATACTGGAGAAAATTCATATACACTATTTAAAAGTTATACTAAAGCTTTTTCCCTATTAAAAAAAATATTTTCTTCCTCTTAAAAAAAAGTTTGGTTAAATTTTCCCAGAGGTAGGTCACTCACCTTTTAAATCAATGTTTTCCCTCAGATGAATTATCCTCAGTTTTATACAGCAAAACGCCTACTTATAGCCAAAACCGGTGCATGCACATGTGCACACACACACACACACACACACACACACACATTTTATTTATTTCATATTCATTGTACTAACTCACAGAGAAATTGCAGGTTAATTCCAATAGAATGTTCTTTGGGATCCACATTAATTAAAAGGGTTCACCATTGAGAGAGCTTTAGAAATAGTTATGGATAAAACTAACAAACAAAAAAATCCCATGCTCCCTGATTTAGATAATTCAGAGACCTCTGGTAGGACAGGGTCTAAAATGCTAACTGATCAGATCCATCTGCTGACTCATAGTTTTAACTGAATAAAGAAGAGAAAACAAGAAGTGTAGCAATTTCTTCAGTGTATCCCAAACATCAACCAATTCCTCATCAAAAGATGTTAAGATGTTGGCTCCAGGGATTAGTGATGATGTAACTCCTCTGGGTCTTACTATCCTTTTCATAAAAATGATGCCAATAACAGTATCCACTTCATGTGGGGTTTAGATTAAAGAAGACTATTAAGGATGTAGCCCTTTATCTGGTACATAATAAATGTTTGAATTTGGCTTATTTATTAGTCACAAAGTAGATTCTATCACTGGTGAGCATATTAAAGATCTTCCCCATGCCCCAGGAATGATTATTTAATTTTTAAAATACTCTATATCTAGTTTGATCCATTTTCCTGTGTGCCATTTTATTTCTGTTTTTAGATTCTCTCTCATGGACATATAGCTATCAAAAGATTATATTGTTAGCCTTGATCACCTTCAGAATAACAGATGCTGAATTTTTAAAAAATGATACCATTCAAATAAAAAAATATTTAGTTGTGCTTTTAATTCCCATCAAAATATTGATTTTAACCATTCCATAATAATGCATATTTATTAAAAACTTATGTGGCATTTGAAAATTCATGGACATGTTAAGCATAATTCCAGTTATTCAGATTAATGACTGTATTAAGTATTGAGGAAACAAATAAGATAATCTTAAAGAGTGACTTTATGTGTGTTGGGGGGGAGTGTGACTCTAAGCCAAAACAAATAGGTCAAGTTTCATGGTATAATTGCCCAGTGTAGTCAAGGAGGAACTGGGGGACATATGTCTATACTAACTAAAACCACACTGGGTCTTTCCACCATCTGGGTCAGTTCTCAATGAGGTTAATGGCAGGGATTGTCATGGGGTAAAGTCAGTTGGAGAAAAGAAAGAAGGATTAGGAAAATGTACTTTGCAAAGCTGCCCTGAAGATTCTCATGAAAAATCTGAAGCTTCAATCTTATTACTTACCAAGTTGAATTAGATTTCAAGGAATCTAATAAATAACAGCCCTCTTCCCCACCTGAGTTCTGAACTAATTAGAAGTACAACTAGAATCTAACCTTGACTACTGATAAGACTGAAATTTTAAAGTGCGCTTGACATCTATGAGCAAATGGGATTCCTGATACTGACCCCAAAACTGAATGAACTGACCATGCCCACTGGTCACTGGGACAATATGAGCCTGCACCCTGCAAACAAGGTCTCTAGCAACAGCATGGATGGGGCTGGAAACACTAAGAGGCAGAACTCATCCCTCTTTCAAGTCTCACCATGCAGAACAGTGACCCCCATCTCTCTTCCAAGGGAATAAGTGGGAGTGAGAGGCAGAAGCAGTGATCAGGACCAATAAACTTCAGCATAAGGTCAGTAACCAACATGCATCTCAATGATTTAACAAAAATGCAACTGACTCTGAATTTTGAAGCACACAGTAAAACAGGAAAGATCATCATTGTTCAAATCTGACAGAGGGAAAAAAATGGTTGTGTGCGCATGGTCTGCTCCTCTTTGATGTTCTTCTAACGTTCATAGACTACTTTGTTCCTGGTGGTGAAGTCTGAGTTGGCCAGTTAGAGCGTTAATTTTAATACTGTCTGCCTATGCACTTCCATTTGTTCCTTGTACCAATCTAACATGACAAAGCAAAAAGATCTGAATTTATGATGGTGTTAAATTTGGCTTCCCCTTTCTTCACCTGCCAGTAGAGTTTTGAGGCAGGTACTACTTTATGTCAGAAACCTTTTTCTTGAGGCATGCCTTAGCCTCCAAAATTTCCAAACATCCTTCTCTATGCTTCTGCTAATTACTGTCTGCTGTAGGCAAAATGGAATGGGCCAAGAGGTGACTTCTGTCACTTTTGAGGTTGTCACACAAATAGAACTGAAACCCCACTGATTTTTAAATTTTGCACTTAAAATAAATTTATAAAAAGAGTACTTTTAAGAGAATAGACTGTTAATGTAAATTTTATCCATATCTGTATAAGTTCATAGATGGAATTATCACGACATATTTGGCCCAAACATGGGAAAAAATGAACTGATCTATCATTTAAAACTGTACTGTGCACTAGGTAGTCACTGCTCACATGTGACTATATAAATGTAAGTTAAAGAAAATTTAAAATTCATTTCTTAATTCTCACTAGCCTCATTTCAAGTGTTCAGAAATCAAATGTGCTTAGCAACTGCCCTATTATGTAGCACCAATGTAAAACATCCATCATTCAAGTAAGTTCCACTGGTTTAGAATACTGTTCTTGCAATAACCTTGTTATTAAATAAAGGACTTTAAAAAGACTCCCTTTATGTGCTTCCAAAGAATCTAACATTCTCACATAGAGGTAAGAATAAATATAATCTGGTAAACTGGATGAATAATAAAGCATTTCTAAGACTATATAAATGTTATTGGTCCTATTTAAATGAGGACCTGGTGAAACTTACGTGCTATTAGCAATAAGTTACTATGGTCTTAAAGCATTGTTCCTGCAATAAAACTACCTACTTGCTATAGTTATTAGACTTCATATATATTTAGTTTTTTTGTTGACTCTGTTAACACAATTTCTTTCTTAGTTTGCTTGAAAAAATATAAATGATATTGGATTGCTTGGTACAAAGTAACTTGCAGTTCTTTGTTTCTTGGGTCAGATGCACATTATTTATATTTTTACAAATTTTGTGTATACACTAAATGCTACACAAAGAGGGACAACTTAATAAGAAAGGCAGTGGTGGGTACTTTCATATTCATTGCTCAAAACATAATTGAATTAGTAAAAGATTTACATCAACATAATGCCAGCAACTGAAAAGAACACCCAATATATTAAATGTGTAAAGTTTTAATATAAGTTGAATCTTAGATTCTGAATTCAGCTAAGAGCCCAGGTTTTCCACTTTGCTAAATCATATCACTTTTTTAAAGAAGTGAAAATGGAAAAACCCAGAGCATTTTTGACAAAATATAAACTATTATTGTTACTGCTGAAAGGGAGGCAAGAACAAACACAGACATAAACACACTTAACTGTACTAGTTTGAGATGTTTCTTCCAATCAGTCAAAATGCACTACTCTAAGTTGTATCACAGTAATTCTTAAGTATCATTCTGATACATACAAAGCAGTGAGGGAGTGAAGGCCCACTTTTGTGCCCTTTTGGCACATGAAGTTCAAAGTGAAAGATTAAATGAATTCTGTAATAGTAGGCATTTCCATATTGTATCTCCATTTGTGGTGCTTGTTATTTTGCCAAGTGTCCATCTGTATCTTACGATGATAAGCTTGCTTTGTGAATGTCAATCAGGATGCTTTTGCCAATCTCAACCCCAAAGAGACCTATCCTTTCTCAAGATTCTCTAAATGTCTCATTGGTACCTTCTTACTGTAATAATGTAATAAATGTTGTGAGCAGGCATATTACCCTGCTCATCTTTTCAACCTGTTGGAATGCTAAATACTGATATCCTATTCTATTGACCTTATAATTCTTTACATTTGGTTTGCTACAACTGCTATTGCAATACTTTTAACTGGTCACAAAATTAAAAGGATCTCTAAACTCAGAGCATGGACAAAATTAGCCTCAGTTGAAAAACAAATAGAGTTATCTATAATGAGGCAAAATAATACAGCTTTGGATTTAAGCTTGTTAGGCTTGAGTTGAAACTCCAGTGCTACAAGTTGGTAGGTTTTTTAGCTTTGACACTTTCTTCTGATGGCACTTAGAGAAGGACCACATGTCTAAGGCACACTGGTCAGTCCCATACAGGGACTCTAACTTCTCCAGGCATCTCTCTTTTTTTGCGGGGCAATGGGTCTTGGGGGTTGAACTCAGAGTACTCAATCACTGAGCCACATCCCCAGCCCTTTTCGTATTTTGTTTAGAGATGGGGTCTCACTGAGTTGCTTAGCACCTCACTGTTGCTGAGGCTGGCTTTGTACTCCAATCCTCCTGCCTCAACCTCCCGAGCTGCTGGGATTACAGGCATGCACCACCTCACTCAGTCAGGCATCTCTTTTGCTGATCCAAATGCTCACAGAATTTAGATCTCAACACATAGCTCTGGAGTGAAAATCTCTGGGTTATACTCCATTTCATATATCAATATACTAGAATAATCTCTGAACTTCAGTTTCTTAATTCTAAGCACCTAAGAAGGTGCTTTATAATGTCTCAAATTTTATCATGTTACATACTAAATAGATAATCATAAAGAGAACCAAATAATTTTATGGCCTAAAATATGTTTAAAATATATGTCAAGTGAACAAAAATTGTATTCCTTATCCAACAATGTTGAGCTGCACCATCATCATTATGAGGTAGAATACTACTGAGGAACAGTTGCTTGATTTTTTAAATAAGGTAAGTAATAACTTATAGCTAAGTCAACAGCTTCTCAAAATACACATCAAGTGAGGGACAGAAGTAGCCAAGAATCCAGACAGATTCAGTCAGAATGCACTGAAAGAGGAAGATGAGGACAACAGAGATATACCACCCCAGCTTCTGCAAAGGACAGATCTAGCCTTAAAGGCTCTCAGAAGACCACATCCTAGTACTCACAGGTCAAGCATAAGGCTATATTGCCCATTTCATGCCTGGTCTCAACATTTAGAAAGGATGTAGATTTCATGTTTTCTCTCCTTCAATAATTCAGTCATCCAGTTGGACACTTTCATCACCACACATACACAATGTTTGAACAGCTTTTCAACACTGATCCTAAGTGTGATTGCAATTTAACTGATTACTTGGCTAGCAACAGCTGCTCTGCTCCCAACAGAGCCCAACTGACCCACAGATTGATCTGTTGCTGTCCTCAGCAGAGCACACAGCCATCCACTTGAATATGATGGCCCAGACCCTCCTTCACATCTTGACTTCTTGAGAGAAAGCCAAGAACAAAAGGTTCATAGGAGGCTCCAGGCTGTAGATACACACAAGCCTTGGCTTAATGCTGGTATTTATGAGATCAAGAGTTAAACCCGAAGGATGGAAATTGAGATCTAACAGTGAATAGATCATGAAAACCAAGGCACCAAATAGCTTTTATAAAAAGATGAATCATTGAGAAGCTAAAAGCAATAAAATATTTAATCCTATTAATCACTGTTTTTGAGTCAATAGGATATTAACAACAGTTTTAAAATTAGAATAATAACAGCACTCAAGACACTATGGCCTATTCAAGGACATGTGAAACAAAATGACAGATGCAGAGTGGACTGCACAGTGATGTTAACTAATTTACTCCAAGAAAACCAGCTGGAGAAAATCTGTGGCAAAAGCAAATTGAACTGATGAAGTTCAA
Source organism: Sciurus vulgaris (assembly GCF_902686455.1). Taxonomy (NCBI): domain Eukaryota; kingdom Metazoa; phylum Chordata; class Mammalia; order Rodentia; family Sciuridae; genus Sciurus; species Sciurus vulgaris. The sequence continues at coordinate 54,345,179 of NC_136462.1, read as the reverse complement.
GTCTCAAAGTTTCAAAGAGGAAACATTCAGTTCTTTTTTTCCTAATATATCATGAAATCTGCACAGTGTACACTTTTCTAAAGAAGGGGAAAGCATTATTGATTCTACATAAATAATTTAAAAATTAAAAACTATCGAAATTGAATACTACATTACCCTTAATATATGATTACATGAAACTACATTTCATTTCATCATAGGTATATTATGTATTCTTATAAATACAACTTTTTCTCCTTCAAACAATGAGAAAATTGGAGAATCTAATTCCTTCATACTTTATTATGCCATAAACTTTGCCTCAAAAATTGTGTATATTCTTATTTCTCTATTATAAGATTAGATACAATACAGAACTCTTCAAAATGTCCAAAAATATTATAAGGAAATAGAAATCAGCTTGCCATCTTATGGTTTGGATGCAGAATAAAGCTTTGGAGAGGAATGGAAGAGCTAGGGGCAGTAGCTTTCAGTTTTGGGGGAACACAGGCTTCCACTAGCAGTATGTGATTGGTTGTTGTGTTCTCTGTGCCTGTGCCAGGCTGGCTGAGGCACACTGTCCCTCTTAACAAGACAGTGTGAAGCATGAGCTGGCAAAAGTGCCCAATATTTGTCACCTGAAGCACAATGACAACCATAATCATTGAGCATCCCTAATGCTGGAAATTAGATTCAGTCATTTGCCTCTAACATACTGTAATACAACAATATCTGAAGATTACTTATAGAAAATCCTTTGAAATTTTCTTCACCATCTTACTACTTGCCAAATGAGTTTATGTCTGAACATATCCTGTAGCAAATGTGACCACTCTCATTAACTCCCAAGCCCCTTCCACCACTCAGCCTTGCATATTAGAACCTTATTTTCCTTTCATCCACCATCTCAAGTCCTTTCACAAATCCCTAAACTCTTCATTAAACACAATGAAGTTGTGTTCCTTCATAATTATTCTTCTCCCTTCCTCCTTCCATCTAATTTTCTCAATGTTCAGACACCCCTGGGCAATCTTGCCCATCCTTCATTAATAACACATTCTTGCCTCTTTTCACATAATTCTCTCAACCATATACCCATAGCAAATAGCCTTTACTCATACGTACAACCCATGAGAACACAGGCATCACGTAATTTGTTTTGGCTGATAAAACGAGAGCAAAATTATGTATTTCATAGAACCAAGAAATGGTTCTGCCACTTCTTTCCTTTCCTGCTGTCACAAGAATAGCATGTTTTGCTATTGTCTGAATGTCAGTGACCTGCAAATAGACTAAGTCATGTCTCAAATAGGGAGTGCCCCTCTGCTTGGTTTCTACAGTGAGGAGGCCATGAGGTAGAGTCAAAGCTGAAACAGAGTCAACATGTATTGAGAGAAATAAGCTATTTTTAGAAGTCACTGAAATTCTAGATTATGTGTTACACAGTATAACCTAGAGAAAACTATTACATAGGTTTATAGTGATAAGGAAATGAGATAATACACATGGAGATTAACCACATACTCTTTATGCAGCAAACTGTCAACAGGTTAGTTATTGTTATTCAGGCATCATTCCACAGGTATCTGTTTCATTCTTACATCCTTTAAAGAAGAGAACTATATGTTTTCTAAATAGTAATTTTCATTATGCTTTAAAGATGACTGGAGCTTTCAAATATGTATTATATAATGTCAAAAGACAGGTCCAAAAAAATAAAAGAAACTTGCAGAGAACCACAGTAGGAAGAATAAGACTTGGAGAGGTGAGTGGAGAATGAATAGAATCACTTTTTTATGCAATGAACATTTTTTGAACTTAACTATGAACCAGAGACAGTGATAAGCAGTAAGGAAACTCCTATGAATGAAGTAATTCTGCTTTTGTTGATATGAAGAAATAATGAAAATGTATGCAGCATTTCCAAGTACTGGTGTAATCCAATGGAGAAAAGTGCAACAGCCTGGACACCCACAGAAAGGCCAAGGAAGTTTCCTTCAGTTGTGGTCTCAAGAATAAAGAGAGGCAGGTAGATGAAGGAGAGAAAATGTAGACATACAATGAATATGTTCAGCAGAACAAAGAGCTAATGATGATTATTTCGCAGGGAAAGTAAATAAAGTCATCAACTATCAGTGCATTGTTGCCACATGGTCACATGGATCTTCAGAGCTGGGTGATTTTTCTACAGCAAAACTTGTACTGATGATAGAAGGTGAGGAGCCTGTGCTGGGGTGACTTTTAGTGCCAGATGGTTGCTCTGAAAACAATAAGAAATTGGACATCTGAATAGCCTATGATGTCCAAGTCAGGAATAGGAAATGATGGTGGTGACGGTGCCTCTACTCATAGATATTACAAAAACCGAGGTCTCAGCGGACTGACAGCCTCAGTGAAACTAGCTCACGGATGGATGAATGGATATTTTTAACTTGGGTCAAATGCAATATCTGATGCAATTACCACCTGTCCTTATCATCAGGATACATTAAACACTTCACTCAGGGAACAACCAAACAGACTTGATTTAAGGCAGCTAAGGGACTATAATTACTTCATTTGCAGAGCATTTCCTTTCACTTCAAATAACAGCCATTACACTTTTTTAGGTTATGGAAAATCACTATTAATATCATCATTTTATAAGTGAAAAAAACTGATGTTTGCGCAGATTTTAAAACTTGCCCAAAATCACAATGGGTGTCTATCATGGATCTTAACTAGAACTCGATTTATTATTCTTTTGATCCCTGCCTCTTAGACAACCAAGGCAGAAAAGACATATTATAGACAAGGTAAAACCCTAGTATACACTGAATTTATCCATCATTTCAAACAAGTTCTTTTGTTTGATTCCCAAACCATAGGCCAAAGGCTGGCTTATTCTTGGAGAAATATGCTCCATTACATTAGATCCTCAGGTGATGTCAGCCTTCACTTCCCCTTTTTTGAGTCATTGATTTTCCTTTAATGTCTACCTGTATGATAGAAATATTGTTTTAATTGAATCAATGTAAAGTATAACAGATGCATCTACAATCTACTAATGTTAAAGGTCCTTGTTGTTTTTGTTTGAGAAATCTTTTTTGTTTACCCTTGAGAAAAAAATTTATACATTTTATCAAATTATAAGACTATAAATAGAGCCAAGGGGTTGGTTCCAGGACCTGAAAATAAATGAATATTCTTATACACAAATAGTTAAGAAACAAAGAAAATGCTGGAGGCTACGTGATAAATGGTAAACAATTTCCCTATGTGCTTCTAATTTTAAATTAAAATTGAGGTCACATTGAACTGGTACAAGTCAAAACCAATTTAGTTCCTTTGATCTCAACCTGGGGAAACATATACTTCTGCTTATTTTCTTTGTACTGAGCAAATGCTTTTCACATAAAACAGACTATACTACATAGAAATAAGGGGACTTTATGAAAGATACCCTATAAAACATTTTTTTTCCAAATGCAAGATAATTTGGTACATATTTTTTAACCTTTGCCCATATAAACATTTATATTAAAATCATATTTACATAGAATCTTCATTCAGATTTAGTTTCACCACTAAATTAACATGAAAGGAAAAGTCACTCAGACTCCCATTTTTAAAGTTTCTTATCTGTAGAGTGGGTGTTAATTTATTTGCTTTGATCAATTCACTTGTCCTAAAAATTAGCTTTTCCCAAATAACATAGCTAATAAGACTCATACAACTTGAAGCCATGTATTCTGAAATCTATGTTTCCTTATCAACAACAAATTACAGTATAATTGTTTCTGAAAATGTTTTTTATTCATGTTGGAACAGCCTCTTTCAGGGCACTACAATGGTCTCTAATAAAATTTGTCCAAATTTTTTATATCTGCAGTAGAGATAACACAAATGATCCTAAACAATGTGTAGACTCACCAACATCATTTCACTTAAGAGTACAAGATTCTTTGTTCTACTAAAAGATTTATAATACATTTTATTTAATCTCCTATTAAAACTTTTCTTGGATGGTTCCTCCTAATCACATACTATCACTAATGTTCATATATCCTGTAAGAACAATGTTATACAAAATTTATACTGAATTTTCAATTCTTACATAGAGTAACTATGGTTTCTGGTTACCAAAATTGCTCATTGGCTTTTGATTATTAAATAAAATTGGTAACTGAAAACAGACATAGAGATTCTACTTAATATTTCTAGTTTCTGTTCCTTCATCTTCATCGCCTTAAAAGAGGCCTTCTTCATTTATTATCTGGATTACAGAAATGTGTCTCAAAACATTTCCCTAGCTCTACTCCTATCACTCTCCAATCTTACTCCACAAGACTGAGCACTCTTATATCTTCACTAGACTGTCATTTTTCTTCTTCCTAGACTTCACAGAGTTTCAGAGTTTTAGGAATATGGAAAAGTCATTTACTTCAACCTCAGAAACCCTGAGACTCAGGCCTTTCCCCAGCCCCAGCCTTCTCTGCTGTCCTTAAAGAAAATAATTATGGCTAAGTAGAACCCAGGGCAGGAGATAGAGCTCCAGTTTCCGTCTCTCCAACACCCTGTTCACTCAGCTAGGGAGTCTCTCCCTCCCTTCTGTGGTATAGCTAAGCTCACTCAGGAAAGTCTTTGCTCAGGTGTTACTTTACCCCTAATTAGATGTTCTCCTAGGTAATCTTACAGCATCCTTTGAATATTCATCCTATCAGTCACTAATCTATGCTGAAATCCATTTTCTACCTGGCAGAATGTTGAGCTTAAAAAAAACAAAAACAAAAACAAAACAAACACTAAACCTAAAACAAAAAAATTAAAAACATTTAATCGGGATTTTTATATGACATTCTAACACCAAAGAGTTGTGCAAAATGAATTCCTCATTAAAAACAAAAAAAGACATACCTCCTGAATTCTTAGCAACCTTTATAGGCTCTCCTGAAACTGTGCAGCCCATGTCCTGTCTCCAGCCTTATCAGCCTATTATTCTTCTTCCAAACACCATGCTACCCTACTACAGCATTTTTATTATTATATGGGGGGAGAAAACTTGAACTCTTTCCAAGATTTAGCATTTTATCTTCCTTCGGTCTCAAGTTCCCTTCTTCCCTCTCTTGCCCTGACTTGTCCTCAGGACTCACATGATACTTCTTCTGAGAGGCAATCCCCTCAGTCATTTTTAAGTCAAGTTTCCCTCTCATGGCTTCTTTTGCTTTTCTTTCAAGGTCCTTACCAAAATTTATAATCTTACAATTATCCACATCACTATTTGTTTGATCCTTGTCTCTGCATCCTCCATAAGCTACCTGAGGTCCAGGACCACATTGTTCTTCACCACTGTAGACAGTGTTATGCTCAGAAATATTTGTTAAATGATAAAGTCTCTTTTACTAAGTTATATTATTTTAGAGGAATCAGGATTTTTTATATGACATACTAACACCAAAGAGTTGTGCAAAATGAATTCCTCATAGAGGGTTCTCACTGAATAGATCAACAAATGGGCAATTTTCAAATACAAACCCAAATCACTAAGATTAAAACTATACTGGACAGCATTAACCTTTCTTTGCTTATCTGGACATTCTGAAGGACCATGTGTTGCTTCAGACTGACACTATAACAGGAAAAGTAGTGAAGGCTGTGACGGACCACTCAGATTCCCCTTCAGGAATCACTCCAATTGGTGAGAATGTTACACAAAATGATCTTGCCCCTGTGAACTTTGAAGATTGCCGCAGTTGACTAAAATCACTGCATCTGAAATCTTGCTTCGTTAGGAAATGTAAAGATCCAACCACCCTTACTCCAACTCCTGCTTCTTATCCCCTTCACTAGTACACGCATGTGTTGATGCAACACACCATCCCTAACAAATCTCCTACGTATTAAAACCCATCTCAAAGTGTGCTTCATGGCAAACCTATCCATGATGAGAGTGAAAGTAGTTGAGAAGCATATGTGGATAAAAATGACAAGATCAAGAACCTGTGGTACAACAGTGTTACGTATATACATATATACACAAACAGAGATTTCTTTCAACAGAAGTATTCAAATAGCAATTCTGGTAAATGCACATTTATAGATATATTGGGTTGTCTTAGGGTTTTAAAGATATAAAGCATTATGGTCTGTTATTTACCTAAAGAAAACACATATGATTTAGCCTTTTGGTCTGTGACCAAAAGGCCCAACAAGAAAAATTAGAGAAGGAAAAGTTTATTTGGCTCACAGTTTTAGAGATTTAAGTCCATAGATGGGTGACTCCACAGCTCTGGGCCCAAGCTGAGACAGAACATCATGGAGGAAGAGCAGGGGAAGGAAGCACTCAGGACATGGCAATCAGCAGAGTGAACACTCTCTGCTCACCAGAGACAAAATGAAAGCCCCAGAGTTAGGACTCCAGTGATACTTCTTCCAGTCACATCCTACCCGCCTCAGTTACCACCCGATAATCCATCTCAGTGAATCAAAGCACTGATACGGTTAAGACTCTAGCAACCTTATCAACTCACCTCTGAACTTTCTTGCATTGTCTCACATATGAGGTTTGTGGGACACCTCATATCTAAACCATAACAATATGCATTCTTGAAGAGGGTCTTGAAGGAAAGGATGGAGGGCAGTTGCACCAACCTTGTTTAACAGAAGAAGAAAGTGAATCTTTAAAAGTGCACTGATTCAGCCAGGAAGTGTTACAGGATAAAGATGTGACCAGTTTAGGATAAGAAGGGATGTCCTACACAGATGGAAGATGTAGATGTTTGTTACTAGAATAAAGGAATAATCTAGCTGACTAGAAGTTTTCAGCAAGCTAGCTAAAACTTAACCCTTTTTTCGTTTCTTGTACCTTAATTATGCATATTTCAAAGTTAAGCAATTAAAATTAGGCACATACCTTTTTCTAAAGGAACAAACACGCTCCTTCCTCCGCAGCTCATTAGAAAATGTCTACCAGGGAAGAGCGGGCTTCCCTTGAGGCCCTTGGGCTTCTCAAACTTAACTGTGAACACAAATCACCCAAAGGATCTCATTAAAATGCAGATTCTAATTCAAGGGTTCTGTGCCGAGACTTGAGAGTCTGCATTTCTAACAAGTACCAGGTGATTCTGATGCTGTTGGTCTATGGGCCACAATGAACAGCAAGCTATAAAAAAAAAAAAAAAAAAAAATCCATAAAAACCTGTGAGTATGTCTCACAGAAAATGATTTAGACATAAGCTAGCATTTCTGACATGCTGTTCAGTGGAGAAAAACAAGATATACGACATTTTTGTAGAGGATAAAATCAAACGCACAAGTACAAATAAGTTAAAAAAAAAAAAAAGTCACTTACCTCTTAATTGTTGAACTTATAAAATGAACACATCAATGGAAGCCTAGCCAGCCTTGACAAGTGTTATGGTTTGGATGCGAGGTGTCCTCCAAAAGCTCACATGTGAGACAGTGCAAGAAGGTGCAGAAGATTATGAGAGTCTTAACCCAATCAGTGAATTCATTCCCCGATGGAATTAACTGATGGTAACTGAAAGCAGGTAGGGGGTGGAGATGGGGCACTGGGGCAAGGCTTGTGCTTTCCACTCTTTCCTCTGCTGTATGTCAGAGACGAAAGCTCCGTCACATTCTCTCCCCTGTCCCTGCACCCTGCCTAAAACTAATTCTTTCAATCTGAATTCTGGATGCAATATCCCTCCCTGTTTTAGTCAGCCTGTTCATTGCTGTGACTTAAAGATCTGACCAGAACAACTGTAGAGGAGGAAGAGTTTATTTGGGGGCTCATGGTTTCAGAATCGCAGTCCACGGACAGCAGGCTCCATTCCTTGGGGCCTAAGAGTGTAGTGAAGGAATGCAGCTCACATGATGATCAAAAAGCAAAGAGAGAGAGCTCTACTTGCCAGATATAAATATATCCCTCAAAGCCATGACCCAATGTCCCACCTCCTCCTGCCATGCCCTACCTGCCTTCAGTTACCACTCAACCCCATCAGGTGATTAATTCATGATTGGATTAAGACTCTCATAACCCAGTCATTTCTCCTCTGAACCTTCTTGCATTGTCTCACACATGAGCTTTTGGGGGACACCTCACATCCAAACCATATCACCCCCAACCCACTCCTTTCCTAGATTCCCCTAAACACATTGTCACCTCTTTATATCTGATTTTCAACTTCTTTCTCCCTGTCAACTCATTACTATTTTAAAACACCTAAGTTTCTCCTATTGTTAGAACAGAAGCCCTCAATTTGTTACTACATTTATTTTCAGTCTATTCTATGCCCATCACAGCCAAATTTCTTCTCCAAGTTATCCATAAGGGATGGTGACATTTTCTGCCATTCATGTGTCAGCCTGATTTGTACCCCAACACTCAAAAGAATCTACTCTCATTAAAATCACAAGTGTCACATTTTTTCTGATACTCAGCATTTGACTCTTATCCTTTGACTCTTAACCTTTTCCTTTTATTCCATCTCTGCAGAATTGCATTTTTCTGGTTTGTCTTATGATTCGGAAGGTTCTTCTAGTAACGATGCAGGCTCCTTGAGTCTTAGATATGGATGTCCCTCAGCTTCTTTTCAGGTGCTTGCACTTTTTTAAGACTATGAAATGTGTGGACGTGAAACCCACGTGAACACCATTATGGCATATACATCACAAATCTATTTGTGCTCTCTGGAACTGTAGAGTCACACAGCCTTTCATAACTGAGCTATCTCCAGAGCCACCCAAACTTAGTATGTCCAAAAACAAACTCATAATCTTCCCCATAAAACTTTCATCCACTGTTCTCCTGGCAAAGGTGCCATGATTCAACTCTATCACGTAAATATAAATACATTCCTGAAGCCCCTCTCCTGCTTCAAAAAAAAAAATCCAACCATTGAGTCCAAAACAATAATTTCATTTTCTTCATTCTCAAATAGTCCTCTTGACATCATCCTCACTCCCCTAGTTTGGCTGCAATTCTCTAGTGTCTGGATTACTACTCCTAACTGTTCTATCTCCAGTTTTGTTCCTTCTAGTCCAGTCTACACATTGCAGACATGGAGATTCCTACAAGAGGTGAATCATAAAAGGTCACTTTCCTTAATAAAAGTTTTCAATGGCCCCACCTTTCCCTCGGAATAAAGTTCAAACTTATTGGTTTACTTTAAAAGACCCTTTAAGGACTGATCACTACCATACCTTCTAGCTTCCTTTCACATGATTTCCTCCTTATTCAAAGAAACATCATAATAAAGTTCTTAAATTTCCTTGAATTCATCATGCTCATTCTGGCTTCCAGAATCTTTCTGGCACAGGTTCTTTTTTCTTCCTTCTCCAATCTCTCTTCCCTCTGGATAAATGCTTTGCTCATTTTTCAGGTGTGTTGAAAAGAAGATGCTCAGATTTTGAACTCACCCTATGTTTGCATAGACTCTGTCATTTTGGCATGAATTTAAGATAGTTGTTTAAGCTCTCTAATTCTCAGTCACCTCCTGTTTAAAATGAGGATAAAATAGAAATGTGCATCTCACAGAATTCTGCAAACATTAAGTGAGATAGTATTGTAAAGTGGTTGGCACATTTGCCTGCTACATAGTGTTGACAAATGTTATTGTTCACATGCTCCTGGGAGGCTTCTCTGTCTCTACATTTTTTTTTATCAGAACCCTAACTGCTCTTACCTGCCCTCTACTGCTCTTGTTATTGTCCCCATTACATGGAATGACTTCATCTTTTTTTTTAAATTCTGTATCTTCCACTATACTGAAGCTCCATGGGGTCAAGACTGTATCCATTTTATTTACTACTGGATTCCTGACATCTGGCACAGGGATGAGTCTTTAATAGCACCAGTTAAACATTAGTGCAATAAAAGATCAGGGCTGTAGAATTCAAAGAACCCTTTCCAACTACACAGGCCATACATTTTTCAAAGTAGCACATTGCTTCTGGAAGGTATGATCATTACAGAGGATATGCATGTGTAACTGGTGAAAGTTAAATCATTCAGGAATAATCTTTAAAATTAAGTGTAAATTATTTAAATTTGAAACGAGTTTTAAATTTGAGGTGATAATTTAAGTTGTAAACATTTTATTAAACATAAAGTATAAATAAATTCTTAGATAAATATGATTAAAGACTAAATGGGCATATAAAAAGAAATACCAAATTTTAGTGTAGGGAAGAGAATTTCAACATTTAGAAATACTGGTGTCCTGGCAATAATTTCCACAGTGAACTACACTGCATTCTTTGCTTATTTCACAAATGCTGTGTGAAAGCTGTAGAATTCTATTATTGTGACTACTAAAATGATACCAAATTCAGTTGGCAATGCACTCTAAAGTAGATCATTCCTCTGGATCTCTCACTCAGATCACCTCCCAAAGTCCTCTCTCTTGTTGGGCTACAAGACACTGAGCTCTAGCATTCTGAAGACTGTAACTGTAAACTGTATGAACTGGGTAATAAGAGTTATTTAGAGGAGAAACTCTATGCTGAAATACTATGAATGTTAAAGGTCTTAAAAACAGATTGTCCTTTTATAGGATGAAGAATAGAGCAATATGTACCTAACCAGGAAATGGATCCTTTAAGAAAAAAATAAGATACTTGTCTTTCAGAAGGTAATTTGGAAAAATGTTTGTATGGTTGACCTAGTAATCCCTCCTCTGAAAATTCATCTTAAATATTTTGAAAGAATAAAACAGCCAAATACATCAAGATGTTTGCTGTAGTATTTTGCAAAATATAGGGAAAAAAGCTAAAAATTACCCAGATTTGAAATGAGGAAAGGGTTAGTCGTATATTATAACAAATCATATGCAACCCTTAAAAATAAAATTATAACTACAACAGAGACATTTTTTGTGTTGCTATATAATATCAAAAAGCACATTTTCATACTGATTTCAATTAAGTAGAAATTATATATTTATGTCAATAAGGAATAGATAAGAACACAATAACTTACTAGTTAATAGTTATATTAACCAATAATTTACTAGTATGAATGCTCACTTTTTAATAAATTCTGTTATAATACCCCTCCATTTATAAAAATCCCCAAATATTTAAAAAAAAATTAGTGATTACAGATCTGGTCTTAGGTAAAACAAATTTTTTTCTTTTTTAGTTTTTATAAACTACATTTTAGACTACGTTTTGTTCAAAATAGTAAACTCTACGTCTCATCAGCCAAAACCATAAACTTTAGCTAGAAAGACTAATATAAATCCAGTTAATTTGAATTCTCTTATTGAGTTCTGGAGTCATGGTTTATATCAAATAAAAATACTTTTGTTTTTTTGATTTCGTGACAAATGAAGAATATATAGGATGCTATACAAAAGATATGCTGCTCTCAGATTCTTTCTTCTAATCAGCATTATGTACAGGTTAACTGATCACTTTCAAAAGAGGCCACTTCTGTGAAAGGAAACTGAATTCAAGGACAGACTCTGAAACTACATCCCAGTTCCCCATGTACAAAATTGTGTGACCTCTGGCAATTTACTTCACATCTCTGTGCTTCAAATCTCTCATCTGGATTATTACCATAAGTAATAACAATACCTAACCAGTAGAACAGGTGCATTCAATGTGGTTACAGAGGGAAAGCATTTAGAATGATACTTGATTTGATAATACACCATATAAATGTGTATTATTTATATAATCATCACTCAACTTTAATCAGTTAGGATTTATACATATTTTCTCATATAATGTGCTCTCCAAAGCAGGGTAACAAATAAATGTTATATTGCTTTCCTAAGAGAAAATTGTAGAAGTCTGTATTTAGAAATTTTAACCTTAGGCAGGTCATTCATTTCTCTAAGTATCTGTTCCTTGTGAATAAAATGGGATGAATACCTGCATTACAAGTTTTGGATAGGATTGAATGAGACATACAATAGAATTCAAGGCAATATAATAAATTTAGTTTCTCCTAAATTTTATATGGCCTGGTGTAGTATCTAATACACTAGATGGATTACAAGTAAGAATTGTAAAAAGTGGGTGGAACTGTGCAAAAATGTTTCCCCAGGATATATGAATTTAATTTATAAAAAATAATTTCAACAGGCCAAATGTCATGAGTTTCCATTATCCCTTACATATTAAATGTACTTTGATACCAGAGTGCAAATACCTTTCTACAAGGCTATGAAAAATATCAGAGTGTAGGGAGAAAGGGGTGCAGTCATGATTTGATTTAAATCTATCTTCACAAAAAAACAATTAATCCCCCAAATTAAAGAGTCCTTGCAATCAGAAGCAACTCAAGCTCTCAGAAATGATGATACTGAAAATCTTAAGTTATGATTTTCTATCAATAAAAATAACTATGCCTATTGTTATCTTCCAGTGAGTGGGGGTTTCATCCAAAACCATGTGTGAAATATCCAAGAATACTGTGAAAAGATAGTAAATTTAAAAAAAGTTAGACATACCTCATGTAAGACATAATTCAAGAGAATGAGGGCCAGACCCTAAATTTACTACAAAAAAAAAAAAAAAAAAGACACCTGCAAATATTCATTCTAAAACTTGCCCACTTTAAAATTCTCAGTGAGCCACTAAAAGGAAGCAGGATAAATAGAAACATTTTGAAAAGCTTCTTAGGGAATAAGCCTTGATAGAAAAAGACAATAATTTCTTATAACCTGGTTATGTTATCACTGCATCTGATCTATTCCACTTTTTCCCCTAAAAACTCCTAAAACAAACCGACAGGCATAACTTGAATTTCAGCAAAAAGATAACATAGAATATTATAATTACTGTAAAAAATAACAAAAAATATAACTGGAAAGAAAATATACAAACCTGCAATGCAGTGCAATTGTGGTCTTCATCAAATGCAAATGAAGAGACAGCTTTTGTCGGTTTCTAGGTTTGAATTAATCATCAGAACAAAATCCACTAAAGTTGTTATAAGGCTAGAAACAGGTACATCAATTGAAGATATAGTGTCCAGAAGTCAGAAAGAATAAGTGCATTTATATATGTGTAAATCCAATAACTTTAAACAATTTAAAAAGACATAAGTACTCACAAAGGGCTAGACATCATAAGTGTGGTATATATCTTTTGACATTTCAATCTCTAAAACAACTCTATAAGACCTGGTATTCCATTCACATTTTATAAATAAAGGAACAGTATCTCATAAAATATACTTATGCATTGGATGTGTATTCAGTGTTGAATGTCTTGTGCAGTATCATCCAGCTGGCTAGAGGTACAAACAAGTTTCAAGTCAAACAGAGTAAGTCTAAAACTTTGAATTTTAACCACTATGAGATGTGGGTTTTGTCAGTTATAATGCCCACAGTTGAAAATCTACTATAAAAAATTTTAGCTGCATGGATAAACTATTCAATTTTGGCAGTAAGTTCTTTGCAATAACCGACTTTAGCATAAATATCAATAAAAGAAAATGAATTTAAGAGAAACAGCATTCTCTCTTATGATTTTAGTTCCCTCTAAGATAATATAGCCAAATGGTCACTTAAAAGACCTAGTATGATATAATTTTAAATAACTTTCTGAGAACAATATTCTTATGAAGACTTTAAGGAAATAATTTTTAAGGATTAAAACTTTTCCAAGATAGGTTGCTCATCCTCTAAGAAATAGAAATTCTATATATATTTTAAAAGTGTGTGGTTCTGCATAGAAATACCCTTAAGTAGGGTGTTATATGAAATATAAACCAGTGTGAAGTCTGCATGGAAAATGTAATCCAAATTTTGACTGCAAGGAAGTTTTAGATAGGGCCAAGTGTCAGATTTCAGATGTGATATGTATAATCCTAAATGTTAGCTGATCTCATTTCATTGTTCTTCCTGAATGAACTATCAGCTAATTGCCTGGCTCTCTTCCTGCACTGGCTTTGGACAAGCAAACATCAACACGCGGTTTCTCAAGAAGATGAGAAGACACAACTCTGAACCACAGGCTTATGCTCTCTTTTGTCATCACCATTCTCAGTCAGATCCCGCCAGGCTTTGAACATGTGATTATGGTCATCAAAACTACAACAGTCAAAGAAGCTGGCTTAATGATGACTCACACAAAGAATTTAGAGGAAGCCCCTGAATCCAGAGTCAGAAGTACTCAATAGTGAAGGGGTTAGTGTGGATGAATGTGGGCCTGACCCCAGAATAGGATGGATGTATGTGCAGGCACACAATTCTACATAAAAACATAAAATCCATTTTGAAATTGAAGTCATTCAAAATAAATTTAATTTATGCAGTTGAAGTGAAGCGCAGAAAAAATTTGTAGGAAGATGACAAATTAGAAGTTTAGTTTTGTTGTCAGATAAGGCAGCAACTAAACCTAGAGTGATTCTTAGCATCTCAGATCTCTTGAAACTTACTCTCCATGCATCCTAAAGATGGAATGCAGTCTAAAGTCAATATTCATCAAAAGCCTACCATGTGTGAGGCTTTTCAGTACCTGTTCCCAATGCTGGTTAAGTAGCAGGAATCATAAATATCCCAAACTATTGCACCCTCAGATTTATTCAGCATAATTCTGCACAATTCTTCCAGCCGAGATTTCCAAAGAGATCCTGGTCTCCTCTCTCACACCTCTCCCACAGTCCAATATGTAATTCTGTTGGCATCTTCTTTGGAAAAAATGGTGAATCTTTGCACAATTTCCCACCTTAGCCCAAACTACCTATTTTTTCTCCTTATCAATTGCAAATGCCTTCTAACCAGCCTTTGTGAAAAACATCAACCCTTTGCAGGCTACTTTTCACCTACACTCTTGAGTGATCCTTACAATGAGAGAGAGGATCTCACGTCTCTGCTCCAGCCCTGTGGTTTTCACTGAATCTAGTCAGAATACATGCAAATATATTTTCTGTGGTCATCAAGGTTTACATGATGGGCATCTGATTACCTCCCTAGTCTTACCTTCTATTACAATGCTCTCTCTGGTTCTGGAGGTTCTTGGTATTCCTTGAACATACCAATCATTCTTCTACATGGAGGTCTTAACAATCAGAATTCCTTCAGTCTGGAGTGTCTATCCTAGCTTTTTCATATAATTTAGGTCTTTAGTGAATTGTTACCACAGGAAGACTCAGTTACTTTAATAGGAACCACCTGCCAATGATCTTTATCTTTTCATATTAATTTGTTCTCTTTTATTACATTTCTTTTGTTGTTATTTTTTCCACCTTTTTATTGGTGCATTAGAGTTGTACAAAATACATGCAAACAATTTAACAATATAATTTGGCCAGTATCATCACTCTCCAGCATAATTTATATTCTCCATGGCACTTTAACCACCTGAATGTGTATGTACAGATATATATATATATATATATATATATATATATATATATATAGTCTATTCATCATCCTCTAGAATATAATATTTATGAGAATAGCTATTGGTGTCTTTTGAAAATGTCACTCAAAATTTTGAGGGAAGAACATATTCTTTAGGTGCTATGTTTCCTATTATTACATTCTTCCTCAACATACTTCAGTTTCTGATAGATCTGATCCAAACAGAAATAAATCCATTGTCATTATTCCACATCCTTCTACACTGAATACAACTGAGATAGTATACTACTTTCATATTTTCTAACAAATTATCTCTCCTTTTTTCAAATACTCTTGACCTCCATCTACTTCATATGTCACCCCAAATCACTATCAGTTGAATTCTACTAACAATTACATTGTGATTCCTCTAAACAAGGTCACAGATAACCTCTAAGATTTTTGAGTGAAATGCTATTTTTGTTACTATTCTATTTAAGACACATATGGCAGTTCATATTATATATTCTCTGCTTCTGTATCTTTTCTGTTTGTCTCCTACCTCTCACTGCTGCTTCTCAGTCTCATTCAAGGGCCTCTCCTTCAACATCAATCCATCAAAATGTTGATGCTCCTAAGACTCAAAGTATGACTCTGCAGTACAGGCACTCTCTGGATAATCTCTGATATCTACCCAGGTTGGACTCCCAAATATCCATTATTGACTCTTCCATTTTTAGCTCCTTGAGAGAAAGGGCCATTATCTATTCATTATTGAATCACTAGCTTAAACACAGTACTTGGCATAGAACAGAAGGTAAGTGAATATCTGCTGAATAAATGATTTCTTGCAAGTCGGTCTGTCACTCTAAGTAATCTCCTTCCCTAGTTTCCAGAACTACATCTCTACCTAACTCCTAGAAATGCTGAATTGACTTGGCATGCCTTTGAGCATTTAGGGTATGTTAGGTTCAAAACACCATCCCTCCTTCCTTCACCCTCAGGTTTAAATGTCAAATATTCCCCGTGTTCTATTTTCCATGGGTTGATAAATGAAATCCACACCAGCCAAGAATTTAAGAATCACTTTTCGTCTCCATGCATGAATATGCAGTCTTCAAATTCTGTAGGCTTTCTCTAATTGTCTCCTCAATGACTCCTCCCTCATTTAACACTGACATGATTATGCCAATTCATGTCCTTATTATTTACTATCGAATTTACTTCAGTGACTGTACATCAGTGTCCTCCTTGCCTCCAGTTTTTACCCTATTAGTTTTCCCTATATATCGCTACCCTTTATATTATTATAGTAGTTGTTTTTGAGGATAAAATTAACCATATCATTATTTTTGCAAAAATCTATGGAGATCTTAGATTTTTCTAGAATGCTTAAAATCAATTAACACATCATATAATGTACCACATGGTAAAGGCCCTCCCTTTTAAACATCTTCTATGCCTCCTGACCCCAGTAGTTTTCCTACTTCAAATTCTCTAAGAATCAGAAACACTGATTTCTGCACACACTTTTCCCTCTGCCTGAAATACTTCTGGTGCTTCTATGAAGACTCACTCAAACACCATTCTCTCCTTGCACATTTCATACAAGATCACAGCAGGAGCCTGATATGCAGGAGCT
Organism: Sciurus vulgaris; assembly: GCF_902686455.1. Lineage (NCBI taxonomy): Eukaryota > Metazoa > Chordata > Mammalia > Rodentia > Sciuridae > Sciurus > Sciurus vulgaris. Next base: position 54,328,274 of record NC_136462.1, on the reverse strand, counting down.
CTATCTCTCAGTCTACATATTGAGAGCTCAGTATGACTTATATCTAAAAAGTATATTTTCAAATATTTCTTGAATAAACAAGTTTGCAATTATTTTCTTACTTTTTTGTTTTCCCTACTCAAATAGCTCCTCAACTGCAAGAAGGGATAGTAATCTCATTCCCAGTGAATGAATCATAGCAGGCATTCAATTTTTTTCTATCCTTTAATACAAAAAAGTACATATGTACCTAAACATATGTAATTAACACAGACAATATTAATTACATACATCTAAACTTGATATACTTGCAAGTAAGCCAAGAAGCGCATGATCTAACCAGAGATAACTTGATTCTTAAATTACATCTTTTCTAAAGGATAGTCAAGCATATTCAAGTTTGATTCCAAAGTATGATTATTTCCTCACTTATCTATCAATTCTCCCACTCTGAGAATTTATAACCTCTGACTTAATGAATACCTCTAGAGATACCTCACCTGTTTACTTGATTCTAAGTAGAAATATAACTATAAAAAGTGGAATAATGAAAATATATGAAAGGCCAAACATTACAGAAAAAGGAAAGGGAGAAAGAAAATCCAGTGGATAGAAACTAGCATACAAATAAGGGGCAGAATGATGTTTGAGAGTTCAAAAGTCCAGACCAGAGTCAATAAGAGATCAATACAAAGACTGATAAACAGTGGCTACTTTAAAATGAGTTGTTATTTGTCAACATGAGGATATAATCCTCTTGGAATATATCTTAAGTTAAACATCTGTGATAACACTACAATTTGATATGAAATAATTAGAAAGTTTTTCTGTAATATTTCATTCCCATGTTGTCAGGCACTAAAAGCCAATTTAGACATATGTAAATTCATTTGCCACACCACGAGTCTACTGAACTTAGAGAAGAAGGGAAGAGGAGAAGAGAGACAGAAAGAAACTCAGTACAGTATCATGAGAAGGAGCTAGAAACCCTGTGGTGAAAATTTGGGGTAGGGTGGGCTGCTACTTTATTCCAATGATGGCAGAAATATAGAAAACTTTGTGCACAAGGCTAAAGTCAGGGGGGACAGGTTTCTCTCCCAAAGGGAACTTTTTCTTGTAGGCTTGAATAACTTTATGAAGAGAGAATGGATTCTGAAGAGAAGTTTTGAGGATTTGAATCCTAGGTTGGCCCCATATTATCTCAGCAGCCTGGACAGTTGGCTTATTTCTCATCACTCAGCTCCCTCATCAGTAAATTAAGGATCAGGTTGCTACTTACCTAATTGCACTTAGGAGAATTAAATGAATCAATATTTGCAAGACCCTCTGAACAAGGCCCGATGCATAATAAGCAGTATATAACTCCGTGTTAAATAAACATGTAAGCATTTTAAGATAACAAATGAGCTCAAAATGTGACTTTCTAATAGATAAAAACCTACATCCCATGGCCATTCCAAAGGAGGGTGCGGAGAGACACATTATTCTTCAGATACATCTGGATCAAAAAATTGACATTTTTCTTAGTCTCACACATACTGCAAGGCAATCATTGCTTCATATCCTTTCAAACACATTACGTTCCTAAACCCATAGATAGAAGTCCTAGAGTTTTCAATGCTGCAACCCCTAAATATCTACCTAATGTTATAAACATTGTAAATTTCATATCTAAACCTCTATTAACTAAAATAGGTCAACTTTGCAACTGAACCTTCAGAAGATTTCTAAGTGCAGTGAATTATTTGTATACTTATCAGGTTTACTGCTTAATAATATTTTAAACAATCCAATATGATTTACTTTAAGAGCTCAGACTCTGGAGATAGATTGGGTTCAAACCCCAGCTGTTATTTACTAGTGATGGGACTTGGACTTACTCTGTCTTTGCCTCATTCTCCTCATATGTCAATTGAGGATAACAACAGTGCACGCATGCATATATGTATGTGAAGCACTTAGAATAATATGCAGCAAATAGCATGCACAATGTGAGTATTATTGTTATTCTGGGTAAAGTTTAAAAATTATATTTCTTCCTTATGCTGATGATAATTTATGTATGTATGTATGTATGTATTTTGGTACCGGAGATTGATTCCAAGAGTCTTAACCATTGAGCCATTCCGCAGCCCTTTTTTATTTTTCATTTTGAGACAGAATCTCACTAAGTTGCTGAGGCTGGTCTCAAACTTGTGATCCTCCTGCTTTGGCCTCCCAAATCATATACTATTAAGGAACTCAAATACATAATGGATACTGTGCATTTATTTTAAATTCTGCCCATAAAACACATTTTTAAAAAGGAAAACATTTTAAAGTACTACATTATGCCATTTTAATAATATGTCTATCAAAAGTTGAAAAGATATTTAATGAGCAGACTTTTTTAGCATTTATGGTACTTCCTGTCAATCATTGTTAAAATAATGCTGAAATCACTAACATTTATCATGTTTGGGACATGAATATGCAAATCACCGATTTCTCCAAGCCCATTAGGTTTGGGTTCCTGCAGTAAATAGGATATTATAGTGGTAATTGCTTGCCAATAGTTCCTCAATACCCATATCTTAGAAGTGGTTTAATATGCAAGAGAATACCATCTTAGTTACTGAAAAGAAATCTTGCATCTTTTTATCACTAGCAGTTCAAATGTAGAAAACAAGCAGCCGCCAACTGTTAACCTACATAATGAAAGCTCTTAATCTCTCCTTAAAAGTTCTTCTGTGTACACAAAAATAGTAAGAAGTTATAATTGATTGGCATTTTCTTTATACAATAATAGTCTTTTGGCTGTATAACCAAAATGTTTTTAGATTTTCATTTTACTTACAAAGATAACCTTAGGAACAACCTGTGCTCAAATAAAAATGTAATAGTTTAGATTCTCCATTCCATTTTTTAAATTTAAATGGAAAAAAAATTGTGAGGGTAATGGATTAAATAAAGTTGTTTTTTTTTTTTTTAATGCAGTAATCTCTAAAATCTTGTTACTAAGTGCTCCCCTTGTTGGGTATAATTTACATAGTTAAAAGGAGAAAATGAGCGATTAAAAGGTCATTCAGTGGGTCAGAGCAGGGAACAGGTGAGTTTTCTCACAGCTAATTTTTAAATCATTTTGTAGAGTGTCTATATATGTGCAGCAAGACAAATAAAGATATGCTTTTAAAGGAAAACAGTCGCTTTATAAATTAGAATCTGGCTTTCATTGACAGAGTAAGGGCCAATCAAAGACTTCCACATCCTAATCCCTAAAAGCTATGAATGTATACCGCAAAGAGAATCTGCAGATGGGATTAAGTGGAAGATTTTGACTTGACAATTCCTCTGGATTATTCAGGGTGGTTCAACAGAATCATGGAACTCTTATAAGAATTAGGGAGGGACTTTAGAGTAGGAGAAAGACATTAAAATGCTACTATGGCTGATTTTGAACAACAAGGAAGAGGCTAAGAGCCAAGGAATGCAGGTGTCCTCCAAAAGCTGGGAACGACATTAAACAGCCTAACCCAGATCCTCTAAAGAACACAGCCCTAGGAATGGTTGAATCTACCCTGAGAGGCCCATTCCAGATTTTAGACTCCCACACCAGAACTGTAAGATAACATATTAAAGTTGCTTTAGACTACATAATTTCTGACAATTTGTTACAGCAGCAATAAGAAACAAAAATACCATTTTTTACAAAAATAATGTAGCTATCATCTTCACACACAATACTCACAATTCAAGGTAGACATATCTATTTTATTATTATATGACATTTTCATTTTAATAAATCCTCTACCAGCACTAACAAAACTGTTTGTAACTAACTAAAACAAACTCTAACCACCAAAATATAACTATGTAGCTGTAAACTGTTTCAGAACATATTAACAATAATACTCAATAATAAATAATGAAGATAAATAATAAATAATACTCAACATAAATAATGAAGATAATTTTTCTGTTTTATCACCTACCCACTGAAACTTTCATTAGTGAAATTTGCTCCATGTTAAACATTAAGCTCTAAATATACATATCAATCGTTTATTTTCACTTGCTAAAGAAAACCAAAGTAGTTTTCTTAAAATATACCAAATTTTTACTCCAATTGATAGTACATGCTTTGAAGTCATTTCTCTTTGGTCTGAATCGTTGGTCTGCCACCTACTAGTTGGGTGAAATTGGACACATTATATATCCTCTATAAGCCTGATGTCATATTTATTAAAATTGGGATTAGCCATGGCATAAAAATGATAATGCATATATGTACCTGTCCAACCATGAGTGTAATTTCTATTATTAAAAGTTTTTGTTATAGACTTTTTGGTTTATGCTTTATAACTCTTAGCACAAGGTCTGATACTCAACACAAATCAGTTGACATTTTGATTTACGGATGAATTTGGATCACAGAGAGATGTATATCAAATGAGATTATTCGAATTTGATGTTTACCAGCCCTCTGTAAATCCACATACTTCAATGTGTATAAGTAAAGCTATGTATAATGTTTAAAATTCCTGTGTCTATTGGATGAAGTTCAACTCAACTCTTCCTTTGAACTTGTACTGAGATTGACATGAATATCCAACAGCTGGGTTACTATTGAAACACATTGCCCTCTCGTAGGAATTGGTTGTCTATAGCAAATATTGTTTTAATATCTCAAGTGAACATGTAAACATTTTATTCATTGCCAAAACCCATGACACTCATACACTCATAAGTCAGTCAGAAAGACTTTTTTTTCCTTTCTCGGTGCTAGAGATTGAACCGAAGGCCTTACATTGCCAAAAAAAAAAAAAAAATTTTGACTGTAAAATTCAGTTGTTTAGGGTACTTTGAAGATTGACCTTATAATATTTGCTTCAAAGAATTTTTATTAACTATAGTGTGTTATGTTACATTATCAGCAGTAATACATATGGCCTATTTCAAATGAATTATTCATCTTATTATACAGAATGCATCATTGTAATGCCATTTTTGTGATGACTTTATAATAGTATGTATTAACATTAGATACAAGCTAATAAGGTAAAAAAATGTATAATTTAAAATGTAATTCCACTTTACCAATTGGCTCAGGGGCTGAGTGTCATAGATTTCTCAACATAGATGATTAAAGTTTAAATGGAGAGGCAAACTTCTTCAAACTATCATAAAATTGCAGACAGTACTGATCTTCTTTTGTGGCTGATGTCACATTACCCATGTTGGCACCTAATTTATCCTTCTATACAGTAGAGTAATACGGGAGTAGTATGATGACTTGCTTCTTTTCTTCTAGAACAAAATAACAGAAATTCAATACCTTATATCTAAAAGGTGTGTGTTTTATGGTTCTTTCAATAATTTTAGAACATTAAACATGAAATACTATGAGACACAGAATCAGCTATAAACACAGTAGTATCTCTGTCATTGTTTCATTTTCTCTTCAGTTCTAAAAAAAAATAATTATTATGATTAACATAGGCATGTGCATAATACAACCACGACAATAAACTCAGCCTAACAACTTCAAACTGTCTTCAAATACCCACTAAAACACAACTTTGAATTACATTTCACATGAATCATCCAATCCTCTATGTCAAGATGTGCTATATGATGTTGAAACATAAATATAGATTTGAAGTTAGACATTTCTGGCTTCTAATATAGGTTTTCAAACTTATTAGCTACATAACTTTTCACAAATTATGCCACCTACCTGACACTCAGTTTCTTCCTCAGAATCCTGGGATACTATTAAGGGAATATTTTCAGAACTTATAAAGTGCCTGGTACAAAGCACATCCTCAGTAAATGGTATTTATGGGCATGACTATGAATTTCCTGAGTTTTCAATGACAGTCTTCGATGACATACTCTTTTAGGACAAAGGCCATTGTTCTAATTTTTAAAATGTTTCCTAAGTGTCTATAAAGGTATCATACTAGGCACATACTGTCTAAAAATAATTTGCTCAATTTGTAACCAAAAATGGGGAGTAATTAAATACTAAATCATCGGGTACAAGTTCAAAAAAATCCAAGTACAAAAAAAGTGTAGCTCCAAAGAAGATTGGACAGAGCTGATGCAGTGAGAGAAGGATCGATGGCATGCAGGGCACCAGAACTGGAAAGAAAAAGACGGAACAAGACTGGATAAATAAAACCACATGCAATCTCAGCAGAATACATTTTAGAAATATATTTTGACCTAAGTGAAGTGGTCATAAAGTTCATAAAATCGCCTAATTTTGTGATTTTTTTCATTGTGTTCAATGCTTCCTTATTAAATCACACTGTTTTAGCGAGCTTTTCATCACTGTGACAAAAGGACCAGACAAGAACAACTTAAAGGAGAGAAACTTTAATTGGGACATGCAGTTTCAGAGATCTCAGTCCATGGATAGCTGTCTCCATTGCTATGGGCACAAGATAAGGCAGCTCGTCATGGGGAAGAGCCAATGAGAGCTGCTCAGCTCATGGCTGGGTCAGGAAGCAGGGAATGGGAGGGGTCCTAGGAAAGATGCACCCTTCCAGGACACAACCCAGTGGCCCACCTCCACAAGCCACACCCCACCTGCCTACAGTTACTACCCAGTCAGTTATTTCAGACGAGGATAGAAAGATTAAGTTATGGCTCTCCTAATGCAATCATTTTACCTGTCAATATTCCTGTGTTAATAGGAGTTTTTGGAGGATAACCCATATCCAAACCATAACACATAGTTAGGCATATATTCTTTAAAATGTGAACAAAAGAAGGCGAAAAGTTATTCACTTGACTTTGGAAATAATGATTAAATTATTCAGTGAGCATACAAATATTTATGTGACTAATTTGGGGTATTTCCTAAAGGCATTGCTATTGCTAAATAAGTGTTCTAGGTTTAATAAATGAAGTTGGAATATATACATAAAACATCATTTAAAATATTAACATGATATAATTGTTATTTTTATAATGTTAGATAAAAATACATTCTTTTCTCCATTTTTGTTTGTATTTTGAAGAAGATATGTCTAACTATGTTATGGTTTGGATATGAGGTGTCCCCCTGAAAAGTCCTGTTAATGCCAAAAAGATGTAAAGTGTAATTGTTCTTAATAGATATGGTATAATATGATAAGACTAAAAAGTTTTCTACTACCTAATATTTTGAGGTGTGATCATGAAAGTCTGCTCTACTTTTACTCTGATAATTGAAAAACCTGGATAAATTACACTGATGGTGGTATGGTAGGAAATGTGATCATACAACATTATGTAAACCTCCCTGGTTAACAGGGTGCCCAGATATTTAATAAAACTTTAGGTGCTTCTGTCAGGATATTTTTAGATGAGTTTGACATTTATATTGAAAGTCTGAGTAAAGCAGATGGCCTCTCTAATGCAGATGGGCCTCATCTACTCTGTTGACCTGAACAGAACTAAAAATTTTCTCTTTTAATAAGAGAGAATTCCTCTTGCATGTCTCTTTAAGCTGGGACATTGTTTTTCTTTGCTTTTGTACTCCAACCTAGACATCAGCTCTTTCTGGGTCTCCATGCTGGTCTTCTGATGGTGAATGACACCATCTCTCCTAGGCATCCAGCTTGTAAACTGCAGACCTTGAGACTAATCAGCTTCCATAATGGCACAAGTCTATTCCTTATTTATACACACACAAACACACACACATACACACACACACACACACACACACACACACACACACACCTTTTACCAGTTCTGTTCTCTGGACAATCCCAAAATAGGGCAAAAATTTTCAGAGCAATAGCTAGCTATGTACAAATATTCTTAGGCAAAAAAACAGCACATAGATTATATGAAATGAAATAAAAATCACTATCTCCACAGTGCTTAAATAAGGGGGAAGTAATTCAAGATGAGGCTGAAAAGTTAGAAAGCGGCCACATTTTTAATTAATGGGAATGATAGAAGACTTTCAAATTTATCTTCAGAGGAATGGGACATAATGGAATACTTCTAAAAAGCAGGAGAGTAACATACTTTGGTTTTTATTTTCTTAATCATGTGAATTTGATGTATGAATGTGTGTATGGAATATGAAGAGCATTGTTGAAATAAGAGAAGGGAGACTAGTTTAGAGACTACTACATTCACAGAGACAAAATATGAAAATAGTATGGGCCAGGGTGGTGGTAGAGGCATATCCAAGGCCTATTCTGCAGACCCAATCTACAGTAAAATGACGGACTAGTTTTAGGGCATGCAGTTTTAGGCATGACTTCCAGGTGGATGATGGAACAACTGTGTAGACTGGATGGCATTTAATGAGAAGGAAGGACCTAGATTAAAAAATTTAGGTGACAGTGAAAGCTCTGATTTTACCATATTAACTCTGATGCTTTTGAGTGGAAATTTGAAAGAGGCAGTTATACATACTGGTCTGGAACTCAGAACAAAGACCTGAGGTAGAGCTAAGTTTGAAACTCATCAGAGAGAGATGGTGTTTGAATTGCCTCAGGCAAGAGGTGTACCATGAGGAACAGAAGGACAAAGACAGAACTCTGAGGTTCTTTATCATCTGATGATTAAGAACAAGAGGATAAACTACTAAAGGACTTAGAGAAACATTATATGGCAAACAGATGTCTCTTTTAGAAAGCACTATTGTTTTCTTTTACCATAAAGTACTATTGAAATATCTCAATGTCTTTTGGAATATGGAAGGTTATTTACAGAAAACTTAAATATGACCAATATTCCACTCATCTATTATTCCGGAGAACAAAATTTTATATCGACCTTATAAATTATTCACAGAGAAACCTGAACTTTCAATATACATATATAACAAGCAATAAAAATATCAGCTAACACATGAATGTCCTTTAATTTTCTCTAAATGAGACTAACTCCAAAGATGGAGAAAAAAAATCACCAAGTAATTTTCTGTTATTTTCAAATATTAATTTATTCAACATTTACAATATTTATGTATTCTTAAGTTAGTTCAAATGTAACTAACTTTTAAAGATGAAATTAAAAATGTTTCAGGATTATATAAATATTTCTTAAGGTAAAACAAGCATTATAAAACATTAGCAAACCAGCAAATAGGTATTGGGTAAGAAAATAGTACTTTCTAATTCTTTAACAAATTTTAAAATTGCAAAGATCTGTCCAATAACCCCATATCATAATATATATATATACATATATATAATTATATATGTTATATGTGTGTATATATAATCGTGTGTATATATAAATATAAATTATATTTCCAATTATATAAATATAATTTCTCTAGTTTCTCCAGTAATGGAGTAGAAAGAAAATATGTCACTTTTAATCTTTTTAAAAAATTCTTAAGGTCTCTAATTCAGACATAGAAATCAGGATTTCAGATTTTTAGAGTTGGCATTTTGGGTAATATTCTTACCACTCCACAGAGAAGAACTAGAAGTCTGAGCTAAATTTAGGTGAGGTGACAAGAAAGAGGTACTCTCCAGTGGGCCATCTTCTCTCCATTTCCATTCTCCTAATTCATGGAGTCACTGATGAGTATTACTACTATCCTGGTAGAACCTCAATATCCAGTAAGAATCTTAGATGGATAGCAAATAGAGCTCACTATAAGACCTGAAGTCACCATATTTAAAGACTCTGAAATATAAAGACCCATTTTCTATGGAATACAAGAAACGCAAGCAACAAGAGTAAGACAGTAGCAATGAACTTTCCAGAATACAATTCATTCATCAAGGGAATACCATGGAAATAAATAACAGTTCTTTCCTGAGCTTTTGCTGGTGTCTATGACTGAGACTGCTTGAGCTTCATGCAATTCTGTCTCCCCTTAGTGAACTGGAATAATACACTAGGGAAGGTATATGCAAAGTCTAGGGTGTTTGAGAGGGTGGGGAAAGTAATAATGAAAAGGACTGCAGAATTAGATGGCTATATATGGAGGCTACACATGTATTTGAGGAAGACAATGGAAATCTGAAACAGACTGATTATTCTGTGACAAGCAAAATAATACCCCTTTTCTCCCCAAAAATGTCCATGTTCTAATCCCTGGAAACTCTGAATATGTTAAATTGCTTGGCAAACAGGAATTAAGTTTGCTGAGGTAATTAAGATTGCCAATCAGTTGACCTTAAAATGGAATACCCTGGATTATCAGGGTAGGCCCAATATACTCATAAGAGTCCTTGAAAGAGGAAAATAAGAATAAGAGAAAAGCCAAAAAGATATTCAAATATGAAAGAAAAACACAGAGAGATGCAGTTACTTGCTTTGCAGCCTTGCTGACTCATCAATTTTAAGCCGGTAAGACCCACATAAAAGTTCCTTCCTACAGATCTGTAAGAGAACTGGTATTGCTTTAAACCATGATATTTGTGGTAATCCGTTACAAGAGCAATAGAAAACTAATACAATCAGCAATTCAAGGTGATACATGACAAAGAGCCTTCTTGTCTGTAAATGAAAAGAATCTCATCTCTCCAAAAACCAGAGGTTATAAATATCCTTAGGATCAGATACAGAACTTAATTAAAAAAGCAAGAGCTTTGGATACAGTTGAATTCACCTGCAAAGTCAGCTATATCAACGTAATGGCCCAAATTCACAAGATGTAGAGATCTGGATATTTAAGAAAAGAACATCAGGTTTGATATACTCAGAAGTCGTGATCATCAGGGTTCCCTGGACTGTTTGCCCAAGAAAGCTTCCCCCCTGTTAGAGACTCGGGCTTCCTTCTTTGCCCTTGCTTGAAGACAAAGTAGATGACTCTTCTCTGCAAGAGAACATAAGCCCCTCACAGGATCTGTCACTACCTCCTCTCCTGACCAAGAGGCTAATAACTAGGGGAAAGTAACAACTAGCTGGGAAAGTACTGAACTTGCAAAGGGAGAAAAGGGACAGTAGTCTAAAGAGACCATAGGACCTGTCTGGCATGTACCAGCAGAATCAATAGAATTGCTTTGGGAAAGAATCTGATGATGCTGGATTCACAGGGACTGAAGTGGAAAGTTGAGTAATGGAGAGCTCATTGATGCAGAGGCCTCTGCCCAGCAAAATAAAGCATTTCATCCTTAGAATCCAATCCCAATTCCTGTACTGATAGCCAAAATAATAAACAGAATTAAATCATAACCTTATGTATCCACAAAGATGCTAAGATTACCCAGGAAGAAAAGAGAGACACTTTAAAGGAGGTGGAGCTAGCCAATTAGAACTAACAGAAGCAGGAAGAATATGCAGGTGAAGACTTAGAGAATGCTGAATTAAGATAGAAAGGGATAAAAAGTTGGATAAGTAAGTTTTGTTTTGTTTTGTTTTGTTTTGTTTTGTTTAATATGGGAGTGCCCTCTTAAGACACAAGATTTAATACCCTGATGAGGCCTCCAGGAAATGATGAAATAATATCACTATGATAGAATGGCCAGATTTGGTTATAAAAGATAATAGTTGAAACAAAGATGCCAGAACTATCATGGAATATAGGAGATAAGAGAATTGAGAGATAGAAAAAATTTTGTTACTAAAAAGGGGGGTGGATTTATGCTATTATACTTACTTTCTATTACTGTTTATAGTGTTAATCTATGAAGTATTAGATCTATTTTGTTGTGTTGCCATAACAAAATACCACAGAGTGGGTGGCTTAAATAACAGAAATTTATTTCCTCACAATTCTGAAGATTGGAAGTCCAAGATCAAGGTGCTAGCAGGATTGGTTTCTCCAAAGGCCTCTCACCTTGACATCCGACTGGCTGTCTTTTACCCATGTGCACCCCTGGACTTTTCTCTGTGGGCATGCTATACTGGTGTCTCTCCTCTTCTGATAAAGATATCAGTCCCATTGAATTAGAGCCACAAACTTAGACCCTCACTTAGCCTTGATTACTTCCTTAAAGTCCCCACATCTAACAACAATCATATTGGGGATCTGAATTTGGTGGGAAGTCATTATACAGTCCATGACTACCACTGTGAAAAATAAACATCTTATTGACAAGATGCAGAAATACAGGGCGTGACAATGGAGCATTTTACCAAATTTTACCAAAAGCAAATGGCTATAGGGGGTGGGGAATAAGTCAATATGTTTTCTTTATCACCAGAGTCTGTAAGAAATTGGGTTTAATCACCAAATAATACACTTATCACAGAGGACTAAGAACTTTTTTAAAGATTAAGTGGGAAAGTTTGTGTGTACATACTTCCTAAGCCCAGAAAACTTGCCAGCTGACTACATCTGCATCAGTAACAGGGATCTCCACATTGCTGATGCCAGGGCTGACAGAAGGAGATGTCAATGCAGGGCTGGGTGACCTGACAGCAGTGGGGATGACAGGATCCCTAAAGAACGGAGGTCACTTGCAATTCTAAACAGACTGTCTTCTGTCAACTTTTTTGCTGCTGTAACTAAATGATCTGACCAGCACAATTGTAGAGGAGGAAAAGTTTATTTAAGGGCTCACTGTTTCAGAGGTCTCAGTCCATAGACAGCTGGGTCCATTTCTCAGATGGCTTGAGATGAGGCCAAACATCATGGCAGAAGAGTGTGGCAGAGGGAAGCAGCTGGCATCATCAGGAAGCAGAGAGAGAGAGACTTCACTCTCCAGAAACAAAATATACACCCCAGAATCGCACCCCCAATGAGCCACTCCCTCAAGTCACACCCTACCTGCCTCCTGTTACCACTCAGTTAATCCCATCAGGGATTAATTCACTGATTCTCACAACCCAATCATTTCTTCTCTGAACCTTCTTGCATTGTCTCACATGTGAACTTTTGGGGGACACTTCACATCCAAACCATAACAAAGACACAATGTTGGCACAATTATCATAAGAAGGTACACAGTTGAAGTGTCAGCTAGGTTGGGGACTTCTCTAAATCTAGAGTCCCAACTTGACCCATTAAATCTCAGGTTTTCAATTCTGTGAATATTTAAAGGAAATCAACACAGGTTCATTAGAACAGGTTGTAAACCACACATTTACCCTCCACATTTATTTCCACCTATACAAAAGAATTATATATTTTTTTCAAATGCCCTAATCAGTCACCTATTATTTTTCTTTAAAAAAAAAAAAAAAAAAAAACCTCTAAAACAATATGTATTGCAAAGGTTACCTCAGGTGGTATATCTGTTGTTCAGTTTAAATTATTAAAGGTGTCCCACATCTGTGATGATGGGACTTAGCAGTTTAAGACAAGACCACGATTCAAAGACAATATTGATTTCAGAGTAATGGAAGATATCATTACCACTCTTAAAGACCTAAATGAGACGGATGCAGTCCCACTATTACTTCCAATTTTTCACCAGTCTTATGGATACAATAGACAGATGGATACTAGAAGTTGAACAAACTGTGTCAGTAGCTGGATTAAAACAATGGAGCCCCAATTATGGGTGTTTAGCAAGCTGTGGTGTATTTGCTAAAGCAGATTAATACAACTTCAGTTCAAGTGAACTAGTAAAAGCATTCTTGTCCATCTCCATCAAGAAGGGGAATCAGAAGCAGTTCCCATTCACATGGGACAGGCAGCAATGTACATCCACCCTCCTGACCCAAGCCTTTGATTACTTTTCTATTGTTGTTGTTCTATGCCACAAAACAGTCTGAAAGTCTGTAAACTGAACATGTTGAATATTAGAAAGAACACGGCACTCCATTTTATCAAGATCATCCAAAAGAGGAACACACAAGCAAAAAGAGGCAAATACTGTGGAAGTACTGGTAAGACACAGGGCTCACAGGACAGAAAATGAATCCTTATCAGTGAATATTTCAGGTCTAAGGCATGAGTCATGTGAAGACAACCTTTTCAAAGGAAAAGACACACTATTGTATCTCACATTGCCCATCAATAAGAAGGAAGAACACTCTCTAGAAGGCCTCCTTCAATTCAGGAAAGGACACAACCTATCCTGGGAGTACTGCTCTAACCTATTTACCATGTGCAGCAGAAGAATGCTGGCTGGAGGTGAAGACAAGAGCAGTGAAAAACTTTATAGAAAGTACACAGGTTCCACTAAAGAAATCCAGCAGCTTGGATCATATGACCCCACAAACTCCATGATACTAGAAGTATCTGGTGGGACAAGATAGCATCTAGTACTCACGGGAAGAACCAGTAGGAAAATCACAACATAAACACTGAAGATCTTTGAGCAAGTGCAGGCCATTTACAATAAAATTACAAATCATTTGCAAAACAGTTTATGGCATTCTTCTGAGCCCTTGTCTAGGCAACATGCCTGCAAATAGGCTATTAAGAGACTATGTTGCCAAAAATATTCATTATGAGTCAGATTATGTTGGCTAATCCATAAGATCAGGCATGTCCTATAGCAGTCCATTATTAGATGAAAGCAGTATATTTGAGATGGAACACAAGTAGAAAGAGAATACGTAGAGAAGCCTTATGCAGAGGTGGTCCAGATACTGCATCTACCCTATGGAATCTACTCACATCCCTCAGCTCATACTCATGATTTATAAGTACCAAGTTCCAGCTGGGTTCACAGATGGGTTATATGACATTAATAAATGAAAAAAGTACTGAACCTCCCCTGCAGCCCATGAAAAGGTGTCTTCAAAGACAGCAATGACAGAAAAATCACCAAAGATCAGAATTGTAGGGATCACATATTGTATATAATAAGAGGCTGAGGTAAGAATATATAAAGCCCATATGTAAAGCAGTGGACAGCTTGGTTGGTTGTTCATTTGGAAGTCTGAAAAGAGAAACATAGAATCAGCAACAATAACTCAGGGGAAGAAGCCAAGAAACAGACCTCCTAGGGAATGGGCACAAAGTCAATAGGCCTTGTATACCATGTTACTGCCCCCAGAGAATATCTACCATGAAAGTGGCATGTGGCAGATGGTACTTTCTAAGAAAGGCTGAAACAATTTCTCAGAGTCCACAAGTGCTCTTTAAATATGAACTTGAAACTACTCCCATCAAGCAATTGGATCTATATAGCTTTCCTTTTAACCTGAGTGGACCTTTGTCTGCTTCAAAGGAAAGAGTACAATAGAGTTGATACATGTGACTTCCAAGGCAAAATCCCAAGAAACTGCTTCCACTCTCTCAAGTCACATGATCTTAGTATCCTGCCATGATGCTGTAAGGAAACCCAAACTACAGGAAGGCCCATACAGAGAGGTCACATGCACGTGTTTCACCTTCCAGCCCAGGGGACATTCCAGGTGTCAGCCAGCATCTCAGCCATCACACATGTGAGTGAAGATGCCCCTAAAAGATTCCAGTCTCCTGATATGAAATCACCCTCCACCTTTAAGTCTTCCCAGGTATGGACCTAGAAGTTATGAAGCAAGATGGTCTTTCTGACCATCCCAGGTATGAACTCTTGGCCCACAGACTCCATAAGAGAAGATATATGCTGCCCAGTTGACCCACTTACATATCACCTGATGCTCCTTTACCCAGTTCTCACCAAAAAATTTACAAAGGCATCGGCTATGGCTTGAGAAGACCCCTTCAGGGTCACTCCATCAAGGTCTTCATTGGAGTTGCTAGCTGAGAATAAGGAGGATCTAGAAAGGGGTGAGGGATATCTGTCACAGTTCTGAGACCAGGTACAACAGCAGGTGCTGGATTTCTTCCCACAAACTCTTCTAAGGCTAAGAAAAGAGGCCTACTTCTACATGACCAGTTTTCAAATGAGATAAATTTATATAAACAAACAAATATGAGCAGCTAAAGGGTGAAATTTAGAAGATGTGATTCATTAGCCAGAACACATTCACTATCTAAGAATGATACCTGAAGACTGCTTACACCGAGTTCCTCCCAGAACCTGCCTTCAACCAAAGGTATTTGCCTTATTCAGAAATATTGCTCCTCCTTAGAGCAGCCTGTATACAGTGATAGGTATAAAAGGGGGAAAAGGGACCTTTTCTCTATTTGGGACATGGCTGCGGATCTATATTAGCTTCACAGTACACCATTCACTCAGCGTAGGATTTTGTTGCCACTGACTCAGTTCACCTTTGCTTTTGCTCATCCTGGGCTCTCTCTATATTTCAAAAGCATTTTGTTTTTTGAGAGTACCCACCTGCATGTACATCTTCTCTGGAGAAGCGAACCTCTTACGTGCAGACAGTGCATCCTACCATGATCTATCTAACTAATTCTCATGATCCAGGAGCCTTCTATCATCTCTCTGTGATAACAATAAATCAGTTCCTGCCATTCTGCTTATTTCTCTAGGCTAAGACTATGGCCAGGTCAACACACCTGTACCTGTCATGCAACTTCAAGTTCAATCCCCCAGGACAGGGCACAAGAGCATGTTGGAAGTTTGGCATACTATTCTCATCATTTGCTTTATCAATAACTTCCTATCAGAAGAAAGTCTGAGTCTTTCATTAATAATGTGAAAACCATTACAGTGCCACAGTAATTATTGGGAAGATAATAGTTATGTAATATGATGAGATGTAGTCAATAGTTAAGCCACCAGAAAATATTTTTAGATCAAATTCAGAAAAATCTTGAAGAATATCTAGACTCTTAACTTTTGTCACAACAAAAAAAAATAAGTAAATGGAATTTTCAGATTTATAAGATATTTCAACTTCTATTTTATTTAAGAATATCCAATCCAGGTTTTATAAATATTCAATTAAATTATTACTAATTACTTAATTAATTAATTGTAATGTAAATCATAACATAGATGCACTTAAGTCATAGGTACAGAATTTTATACCTCAGTGACTAAGCCATTATCCTCCTTAACCCAAAATACAGCATGAATATAAGGTATCACAAAATGCAAAAATTGGAAGTGGAGCAAAACATAAAAAGGGGTGTACTATATTCTGTAAGTGCTTCCGAATATAGTATTAAATGTGTGAAAAAGTAAAAACATCAAATCTATTAAACACTTCTGAACCTGGATTTGACTGACCTTACTTCATTCCTTCACAAATGCTGGCAGTATAATTTATAATACTTGCTTACAAAAGATACAAGAGTCACACCACCAGACAATATTATCACGATTCCAATGTGCAAAAAGTCATATCCCACTAGCTTTAAGTATTTGGCTCAGGTGTTAAGAAATCACTGTTTAGAGAAGGAATTCACAAAAGCAATGCTTCTCCATATTTTTTTAAAAAAGAGATCTGCCTTTAAAATACAGTATCAACACAGTTACACTACAGAATTAATGAATTCCCAATTGCAAATGTGAATATATAATGAATTTCAGGGGAATGCTCTTGCAGCTAGACTGAATTAAGAGTTAAAGTTCTAAAGAGTCAATTGCCTCTGAAAATTTGGGGGTTGGTTATCAGTTAAAGAAAACATCAGCTGCTTAGAAATGCATGGCGCTACAGCTGAATATAATACCTTTCCTGTTCTCTCTTGAAATGGTTTCCTATCGAAGCAGTTTCTGTATCAATCACACAATAGCTGGAATGGTACAGGGTTATACTATATGACACAATAACTGCATTCAAAAACCATAGGAAAAATGACTTCTATAGTAGCAGATCCTGTAGCTAAACACCTAACACAAATCACTAAACTCACTAATTTCTAAGTCTTGAGGTTTGAGGAACTCACTTGCTGCCTAAGGGCCGAGCTTGCAATCAACTGTCCTCTTGAGCACAAGATTTTCAAGAAAAGAAATGCGCTGATATAGTCTCCTCAATTAACTCTGTGCAAAAAATACTCAAGCAATACCCAAAGGGAGCTCAAGGCAAAAATCGGGCCAGATATGACATTTAACTATCAATCTTTCCAAGGCCAGTGATTGTTAATCAGCCTGGGGGACATAAAGCAGTACACCTGACAGTGGTTATTTTTTATAAGCACATACCTGATATTTTATATGGAGGAATATAACCACTTCTGCAAAATAGATAGTAAAAACATTTCTTCACTTTTTATGGGTCACTAATTATGAATAAGCTTAAAATATCTATCAGTCCAAAAATAAATGATATCAGAGAGAATCCTAACTATGAGCATTTTAATACTCAAAAATATATACATAAATCATATCTTTCTATTCCAAGAAAGAAAACTGTAGGTATAAAAAGTGCTGACATTAGCTACCTATATATATTTCTCAAGCAAAAAGGTAAAATTTATCATTCAGATTGTATTTCAAACATATACTATTGAGATAAGTTTCACACACAACACTATTTGAGCTTGCTAATTTGTATATTTTAATCCTAATAAGTATAAGCACTCATCTTAATACAATTTCAATAATACTTATAAGATATACAAATACTTATTTGAATATGCATATCATATTTGATTCTAAATTAGCCACCAGCACCTGTATGGTAGCTATTTAAACTTTATGAATTTCAGATTTTGAATCTCTCATTCAAAGATTATATTATGGCATAGTCTATATAATACTCCTAACACAAGCTGTGCCATAATAGTAAGCACTTGCTAACTGGAAATTATTTCATTAAAATAGTCTATGTCCTATGTTATATTAATTTTTAGTAAAAATATGATCTCAATAAAAGCCACTTAAATTTGGTTTGTGGGTGCATTTTTGTATCCACGTGTGAACACAGATATGCTTGATGCACTAAAATGTGTATACGTGTATGATTACACAAATGGTATGCATCTACATTGTGTACAAACATAGAAATGAAATTATGTACCCCATTTGTGTACAATGAATCAAAATGCAGTCTGTAAAAAATTAAAAGCAAAATAAAAATAATTTAAAAACCTAAAAAAAAAAAAAAACTCACTTGAAAAAGAGAAAGATCATGGAAAAGAACAGCAGGAATACTGTTCTTAGTATACAAGTGATGCTGGGCTTCAAGTGTATACATCACTGTAGTGCAGGTCAAAAATTTAAAAAAAAACTCCATATGTATTGCTGGTATGCAGCTAAGAAATATTTCTTCTTCAAATAAAAAAAGAGAGAAGGAATATGAGTTTCTAATAGCAATTTTTAAACTCATGAACAATACAAACATGAGTGTATCACAAAGGATACTTAAATAAATGAGGGTCATGTGAGGACATGCCCTGCTGCCAACTCTAAATCAGGGTCAGCTTTGAAAAAGCAGGAGATCCACCCAGTTCCTTGAGTGAAACTTAAATAAAGTTCAGCTACCACTCCATGAGACTCATTCTATAAATACACAAACACACATATATACTTATTTAGTTAAAACTTTTATATTTATGAATACATTCTACAGTACATATACATATATTTCATATACAAATACATATTTGCAGAGTGCCTATGTGTCTGTATATTTTCTTTAGCCCTTCTTTGAAACAGGAGAGGTGGTTAAACATAAAGATTTCCAAGTACTTCTTGTCATAGTAAGCTCAGAGAACAAGGACATCAACAAGGGAGATTCAATGATGATAGATAAAGTTTTCAAAATATTAACCAACAAAATATAATGATATTCAAGTTCAACAGTAAAATCACAGTGACCAGGAAGAGGGCTACTGTCCAAGTCAGGTGCTGAAAATGGAGGGATGTGCCAGTGAGGCACAGCAAATAATCGGAATGAGCAGCCTCTGAGTAACAAGGCAGATTATTTCAGGTCACAGCCCACTGGAAGTCATTCTTGTCTTCAGGAAAGACTGGGAGGTTCCCAGACCCCTGTCTTCATAGAGATGTTATTATGTAACTGACAACCCTGAAGGAATAGGTCATAATGGAGGAGAGGTGCAACTTCTTCAACACATTTATTAGATGAATCCATGATTAACAAAAGATTGAGCTTTGATTAATTATGAACTCAGATGGAAAACTTTAAAATGAACATAGCAGCTTTGATACTAGGAAAGGGGACAGGTGGACCAAATCAGCATGAAATATGAACCAAAAGAAAATGACTCCAAGGATGAGGGAGAATCATAATAATGGTATAGAGTAAGTCATGTAAAGCAAGGAACCAATACAGAAACAGAATAAAAACGTGAACTATACTGGTTCTTGATAATAGCTTCATAAATTCTGAGGTGTTGAGGTAAGACTGACAATGAACACCTGCACTACTTGGCCATTATTTCTAGTCTACTGTATGCTCAAGGTTACCTGTTGAGAAAAGCCAATTTTGTTCATTACATATAATGGAGAAATTCTTCTCAATTAATTTTGTTGTCTGCTTACAGTCCTGAGTAAGATCACCTGGTTCTATTAAAGTTATACCGGATGGACATGCTCAGCCAATATACAGCTGATATTCTGACATTTTATAAATATGAACATGAATTATAAAAATGAACTCTTTCATTCTCAAAAAAGTAGAAAGTGTTTTTCAAGAATTTCTAAAATGAAACACGTTTAAAATGCTTTCTTATGTATATGACTGTCACAGTTTAACACTGAATAAGGACCCAGCGTTTTCAATTAATTCTTAGGTTAAAAACTTTTTTAAATGATTAGGTGAGTAGGTGGGAAACAGTAATTTTGGGCACTTTGGGATCAAAATGAGATGTTATACAATAAATTTGTGATGACCTCATTTAATTATTTTTCATTTTCTGTTTTATTTTGTAAATTACAAATAGTATTCTTACAAATATGTCCCTGTTTTTTCTGATTCGAATGGCTTGCTGTTTTTATATACTTCTATTTTTCAATTAGTCTTGCAATAGAGGATATCAATAATATTGTTGCTTCTTGATATAAAAATATGTATGTGTATATTTCAACACCACATGTATACTATACAAGCATAAATTTAGTCAAGACCATAAGGCTTACATTATAATAATGTTCTTTGGAGCTCTCAAATGAGAGGGAATACCAGCTTCCTGCTGACCCTCATTGTTAAGGGGCAGGAGAAATTCCAGGATCATGTGGGTTGAGAGCTTGTAGCTAGCTTGCTTCAGGAGAAATGTCAACTATATGAGCATACAAACCACAGTGCCAGGGAGCAGCTTCATGCACTTACTAATGCTCTATTCAGTGTTTAAAAACACACCTCCTGAGTTGTTTTCTGCTAGACTGACAAATCGAATATTATTTCCAGAGAAAATTCTTCATGCTCTTTGTTACTTCCTACTTCTTTATTCTGTTCTAAAAACTAAATGGCAATCCCATTGTGCATTTCACTTTCTTGAGCATCTGAGCATAACTTTTTAAGAAGAGAGGAAACTCTCCATGCTCTTCCTCCTCAATCTCAGGTATAAAAATGCAGTGACACTTTTAAAATTCTTGGTATTTCTTATATTTCCTCTATACTTCACCCCACTCCTCTAAAAGTTACTAGATTTAGAAACTGAGGTACAGGGATTAAGGGTTTTGCCTGAGAAAACACAGTAAAGTAGCTGCTGAACAAGAAGAAAGCCCTACTTACCCAACTGTTTCCAGCTACATCATGCTGCCTTGCACAGGCAGAGGAATAAAAAAAAAAAAAAACAAAAAAAAAAACAAAAAAAAAACACACAATGAAAGCTTATACCTGTCTTTTCACGGGAGCAATGCATTCATCTTAGTGGCTGTGCCTTTGCAAAGAACAACATGATGTTTTAAGTCATTCTGGATACATGGTCTGCTGCTTCTGAGCAGCACTTCTTTTTAGCACTCTAAAGCTTTGGAAAGTTTTTTACTTTAACTCCAAAAGTAGCCTCCTTGCAGGTTTCAAGCTTCCCAGATCCATATGGATTTGGGGAGGGCTCAGTATCTCACAGTTAGAGGCAGTGTCCTATGTGCTGAAGAACAGGTCAGTTGGCATCCTGTTGGATACACACCAACTCAGAATCTTGTTGGACATAAATATCAGAGCAAGGTTCAAAGTATCAATCACATATTTACCAGCTTTTTCAAGCTTCCTCTAACTGCAATGGCAACTATAATTGCTCTCCTTTACCTAGGCACAAACATTTGTGTATTTCTTACAGAGTCTTATTTTATTTGTTTCTATTTGGTTTTATCTCCTCAATTAACCTGTAACCTCTTAGAGTTTACAGCCCTAACTACATAGCTACATGAATTATACAGAGCAAGCTATGTGATAATTTGTTGACTTTAAATTGCCCAACTTTAACATTTAATCTGCGTAAACTCTCACTGGTTACAATTTCTGGAAAGTGGCATGTTTTCCTTAAGTATTTTCTATCCTTCTTAGGATGCTCACTATAGCCTTGTAGTTAGGCTATGGAGGAGAAGCATGGACTGCTGGTACACTCAGAAGCAACAGAGAGAAGACCCTGATGTTTAATCTGTGCCCACCTTTCCTTACATTCCCAGATCACACAGTTAATCATCATGAAAAATTTATCTGGTCACAGCAACCACAGGTTCTACTTAAAAGCCCCATATACCTTCATCTTTCCCTTGGAAGACCAGAAAAATCTCCCTGAAGATGCCCTTCAGTCAGACAACAGGCATTTTTCTTCCTCACTCTGATACACTTCAGCAAAGTTCTAGTTACATCAGAAAATAAAATACGATTTTGCTGTTTTGCCATTACTTAAAGGGCAGATGCATTTTTCTTCCTACTCGCCTCTTTCAGATCTCGGTTGCCTTATACATTGTCCAGTAGGACTCTGGGACATGAGCTGTGAACCAACCCTTCTTCTTCAAGCAGATGTGTTTACCTTTCCATGATATCCCTCAATTATTTTATTTCCCTCCATTCTCATTACAACAAAGTAAGACAAAAACACATGCTGCTTGCAGATATGGTAACATATCACATACTTGACCCCATCTGGCAACCACACTAATTCTTAATATAGATTTGGCCATAAACAACAAGAAACTGATGTCCCCTGTTTTTATGCAAATCTGTACAGGTAGCATACTAAAAATCAAAGACAATAAGTTACAGAATAATTTCTAACACCTTTCATCCTACCATGGATGTGTTCAATAATAAACTAACAGAAAATGTGTGGTAGTTAAAAGATATCTTCCTAATAGTTGAAATCCTCTTCTGTGATTATAACTCCTGTGGAATATATGATTCCAATTATGAAATGGAAATCATCATTCTTATTCAATTCAATTGGTGACATCAACAGGAAGGGAAATAGTATTTTAAAAGATAAGATTAGAAATGACATAGTGTCTTGGAACAGTAGCAAAAAACAGATATAAAAAGATCTTAAATGGGATCAGTGAAGGGTAGGATAGTAAGGGAAGAAAATAGATTTGTACTGGTATAAAACAAAAAATAAATGCATGCCCCAACAATGGAGCATGAGAGTTTTCAGTAAATTGAAAAAGAAAATCCAATGAATATGCCTGGACTCTACAAAAAAGATATTTCACAAACAGCATAGGACCTCCAACTGCCTGGCATAATGGTAAAACCATTGTATCTTACATTAGTGGGAAAATTTAATGATATTTTAAAGTCTCTTTTCATAACTTTATGATTTGGCAGGGTCAAAAGTTTATTAAATGGGTTTGAAAATAAAAATAGGGAATGGTTCTCTATGAATGCAATCATTTATTCAGTCTGCTCTAATATATTTACATTGACAGTCACTGAAGCAAAGAAATGAAATTTCATTCTGTGGGACTATTCAGTTAATAGCAATTATAATGAAGCTGAAAATGCTCACCTATTCATACTTGAAATACATTCAATGTAATACTTTGCATATCCTTCCAAAATACCCAAGGAGAGTAAGAAGATCTTCCACAATTTAGCCTCAAGCAGATAGCACAACTTCAATTGCCAAAGACCACAAGCTCTAAAGCTCAATTCCAGGACAAGGCTGGTATAAGTGGCTCTTTGCAATTGCCTTTGTGGGTCACAAGCCTTAACTCAACTCCTGGAAGTCTCTTTCCAAAGCACTAGGGCAAAGTCAGAGAATGTGAGTGATGAAACACTGTATATTCAGAAAGCAACCCAAACTACAGTTACTAGCTTGGTAAGACAAATACTGAACCCAGAGGCACATGCTATACTTGCCTTCTCATGATCTCGACCCAAATCACATTAAAACAAATATTTTGTAAAGAATTCAAAGCACCCTCTTTCAGAAATTTTTGTTGGTACCCTACCTCTCAAGAAATGTGTGAGGTAACTGTAAACCAGAAACAATAAAACAAAAATCATAATTATGTAACAATACAAAGATGAAGAAGCAGATTCAGAGATAATATAATTAATCAAATAAACCAAGAAATAAAAAATGCCTTTGTGGAATTCCTTTTGTGTTATCTATTCATCAGAGTTATTTAATCTCTAAACCTTTACCTCTGACTCACTGTCAGAACCCTGGCATCATTGCTGGCTTATTCACTTTAAATAAATCTTTGGCCTTGACATTTAACCTGCTCAATCTAAAATACTTATTATCGAATTTAGGGACTTTCCCAGGGAATTATAGGACAGGAGCAAGTAACACAGTATTAAATAATCTGCCCATTTTGCATGTGAAAATATACATGACCAGCAAGAACCACCTTGAATGGACAAAAAATAATACCAAGATTCAGTGGGCAGCCCAGCCTTTTCTTTGGTGATGGTGGCCAAGGGACCCAATATAACAGTGTCTGTTTTTGTGTAGAGACAGTGGGGTGAGGTGTGGGAAGAGAGGTCAGAGCTGATTGTGTATAACACAGCTTCACATTGTTTGTTATTAGCAGTGTTTATTGAAGTCATCTTCTCCTCCTCTGTGGGCTGACACCCTGATAATGATTCATTTAAGAGCAGTATCTTGTCTCAGGTCTTTGCAATCCCAAACTGGACAAAATTCCCAGCAATATACCTGGGAATGACTTTGCTGTAATGGTGGCAAAATCCTGAGATTGACCATGATGTCCAGTGGACCTTTGATAGTAACCTTATCCTGCCTTTGAAGACAGAGTAGATCAATCTGTCAAACAAATTCAACACATTGACAGTCTAAAATTTCTTTGAGATCCTTCCTATCTCACTTATCTCCTTGTTCTCAATTACACCAAGTCATTTCTGTCCAGCTACTGCCTAGGGTATCATGTTTAAATTGTGGGAGATTTATTGATGTTACTTGAATTAACACAGATTGCTAATGTGTCAAACCCATGTGTTTGGTATAATTCTTCTATATATTGCTTTTAGTATATACTGGAAGCAATTTTAGGACAATATATTAACTATTTCAGGGTATCAAATAAATTTGTTTGGTTTGTTCCCCACAAAAACTATCCAGATTTGGAGTTTTACTTTGTTTTTCATTTGTAGTGGGGATTTTCCCTTGATAATATAATCAGAAGGTTTTAATAACCTCCTTGGAAATTAAGGATATGATGATCATAAATGAAAATACAGTGTGGATCAGTGGAATTTTTCCCTTATTTTTTGGGAAGTCAACTGAACAGTTTACTGGAGGTATGATTCTTGATGTTAAGTCATTATCAACATTATCTCTGGAAAACACAATTTAGCAGTTCAAACAATTTTCTAACAAATAATGATTTACAAAGAAAACTTTTGATACCAGTAAAATAGTTCAGATTACTGAAAATATAAACTGGAGTTTGTATTCTGATCCTTGATCCTATGTTTAATTTGTTATCATAAATAAAATGCAATGTGAGTGCACCAAATTAATAATGCCAAAAATAGATGCCAGTTCACTGCTTGTTTACTGACTTTTGTTTTTCAGTTGTGTTTAAATCAAAAGAAAATTCAAACAAAACTTGAAAGTTACAAGAAAATTTTTGGAAAATTCTTAACGCAAGTTACTTTTTAAAAATTCGAGGAAGTAGAATCTATTGCTTAAGAACATGAACTTTAGCCAGGTGTGGTGGTACAGGCCTGAAATTCCACTAATTCACAATGCTGAGGCAGGAGGACCACAAGTTCAAGACCAGCCTGGGAACTTAGCAAGACCCTGTCTGAAAATAGTGATAAAATAAAAATAATAGGGATATAGCTCAGTGATAAAATGTCTTAATCTCCAGTACCAGAAAAAAAAAACAAACATTAGTTTTTATGTTACTCTATTCTCTATTATTCTATTATGAAGAGTATTTTTGTAATCTCTCAGAAATGTTTTCAAATAATTTTATTACTGTAATATCATATCTGAAATGAAATATGTAAGCAATATACAGAACAAATCCAATTTTCAAAAAATATAAAGACATCAGAATTATTGGTGGATAGGTAAATAAAGGATAATCTCTTTTATCCAACTGCCACAACATATATAAATGTTAGCCATCATATGGTTAGTTTGCTACACAATATCCAGCAAAAATAACAATAAATTCCTTGGTCTATAACAGAAACTTTTACACTTAAGTTCTGCTCATAGTTCCTAAGCTAACTGAGCATAACAGGAAGAAGATTATATTAATTAAGACAGTATAATCCATGTATTTAAATATTTCCAATTTACTAAAAATTAAAATACAAATTTCATGCTCAGAGTTATTCAGCCAGAAAGTAGAAGAGTGAGGGATTGCCTGAGTTATCTAGAAAATACTTTTTATGTCCTTTTGGACCTACTTAAAATAATGTTAAGAAATAAAGCTTTGTGTGTAGTATGAATGGTTTCACATACGAAAAATAAAGGCAAATAAAGAGATATAAGAATAAAACTTTTATACTAGCAAATTTACTATCTAGGTATTTGTAGTTTCTGTTTAAAATTGCTTTATTTTAATAAATTAATCCTTTTTGAAGTTCTTCATGTAAGATGTTCAAAACACACTTTCTAACCTAACACTTTACAATTGATCAATCTTTTTTTCAACTAAATAAAAGTAAACTGATCTCTTCTCTATAAATTCTCCCATAAATAAAAAGCAAAACTGCTTTAGGTTAAGAAAGGTCATGATTTATAACGTCAAGACAATGAAAGTGTAAGTTCAGGGCAAGGGTCCCATACTTTAGTGTGCATCTTCATCATCACCACAGGTGATGAACTGGCATTGCTGGGTACCACTCTCTGAGTTTCTGGTATAAAAAGTCTAGGAGAGGACACTGAATTAGTACTTCTCACAAGCTCCAAGATAATGCTGATGCTGAAGATTCTGGGCCACACTTTGAGAATCTAACAACTGTGATATGTAAAACAAATTTGAAAAGAAATATATAAATGAATTTTTAGCCCACCTCATAGCTGTGACATTTATGATGGCCAGGGAAGATGATTAATTTTTTTTCACAAAGCCAATTCTATTCCTGGCTGTGACTAATAACCACATCAATATTAAAACAAAGACCACTACCTTACTTACAACCACCAGTTCAGTTATGGAAAAGCCTTCTCCTTTATTGTTAAGTGACACAGGCCCAAGAGTATGTTAGTGCAATTGATTTCAATTTATGTCCACTGCTAGACATTACCCTTTCCCACTGCCCAAAAAGAGACTTGCCAAGACAAACAGTCTGATCAAAAGTGGCAGGAAAATGGTACCATTCCTCTCTAATCCTTACAGTTGCAGCTACCCTTGCAGCATTCTATCCCTTCCCAATCTTTATCACTTCTCATTACCCCCCCCCACACACACACACATTTAAAAAGCAAAACAAACTCCTTTTAGTTAGAATGATCTGAACCAGGGAGAGAGAAATGCAAACTTGGGACATGGATGAGAGGGATTCAGACTTCCCAAGACTAAGGAACAGCTCTTTGAGAAGGCTTTATCACCAACAATCCTCATCCCAAGAATCCCAGCCTTTTGCAGCTGTTCAGAGGACAAGAGAGTCCAGCAGAGTCACAAGAGCACTAAATGAATTCCTGCTCTCTTCAGGCCCCACCTCCTGCCGCCAGTCAAGCTTTGAGGAGACTTAGCGTCTCTCTCCTGCACTCAAGTACCTCAAAACACACACACCCACCACCATTACCGCTGTTACAGTCGCTGCTGCCGCCAGGCAAGTCCTTCCTTTGGGAAGGTGGGGGAGGGGCACGAGAACTATGATGCCTGGAGGTGGCACAAAGTGAAGGTTTCTTGGTACAAGCCAAGGAGCGAACTGAGGAAGGCAGGGAAGGGGAGTGGCAGATGCAGCACAGGGAGGACCAGAGCTTTCCCCTGCGGACTACCTTTCCTTCCCCCAGCACTGTTCAGCCCAGGACAGAATGCACAGTAGAGAGTAAAGGCTCACCCGCATTCATCCTCAAACATTCGCCTACTCTGCACTACACGTTGTCAGAGTTGGGGGGCTCAAGATTCACTGGCACCCAAGACCATTCCGCAGTCAGTTCTAGGGTCTTAGGGGAAAGCTCTGTCACTTCCGCAAATACCAGTGGCTTTTGGCCCTGAGGCAGTCATTGACCTAGCCCTGCATTGCTGGAATCTAAACCCCAGAGTGAGACCAAAGACAACGTGCGCTGGATTTCCAGCACACATTCCAAGGGTATTGAAGCGGGGTCCCGAGCTGTGGGCGAGTCTTGGCCTGCTATCCTCTCTAGGGTTGCCCCTTAACCTTAACCTCATACCATAACTTGAGAACATAAAAGTTCTTTTTCTCTGGGGCACCGCCTGCTTGTCCCAGGAGAGGGCTTAACATTTTAGCCCACTACTAGCCTGTGTGTGTGTGTGTGTGTGTGTGTGTGTGTGTGTGTGTGTGTGTGTTTTCAATGCCGAAAGCCAAGAGTGCCAACTGCTGACAGGCAAAGGAACCTGAATTTGCTTCTGAGGACTTCAACATCTTCCAATTAACAAGCTCACGCTTGTTAGTCCTAACCCTTCCAGATCTGGGTTTTCTGGCGAAGAGCTGAGATTGTGTTCCGGTTGCAGCGAGCTGATGTCCTGCCCTGGAGCGGAGACGCGCGGACTTGGTCGTCCGTTCATTCATGCATTTGCTCATCCATTCACACAAACATGTCCCTTAATTGTGTCTGGCACTGAGAATCTTGCCTGCTATTTCCCCTCCCCAAGTCAGTGCTCATGGCAACGGCTGGTGCAGAACGCAACTCAACTGTCACCCCACTTCCTGAGCCGGAAAATCAAGTCATGTAGACATTCACAGAAAAAGAAAAAGGTGGAGAGAAGGAGGAGGCGGGCGTGGGAGGGGGGCGGAGAGGGGTGGGGAGACTTAGGGGGTCACATTCGAAGCTTCCCTTCGGGGGAAACCGCGGCAACAACACCGCGGCATGAAAGGAGCCAAAACATTATTAAATAAAAGACTGTTAGAGCTCATGTCCCCCGCGGGGATAAATCAAGTGCAAAGATACTCGTTCGCCGAAGTGCGATGCTGCCGGCTGGACCCAACTCTGAGCCCCGAGTCGAGGCGCCGGGGGAGCCGCTCGCAGCCCAATCCGCAGCGCGCTCGCTGCCTCCTTATCGCTCCCAATAACGTGATGAAGTGTAAATCAAATGCCACGCCGGGAGGGGCCCCGGAACGGCGCGAGTCGTGCATTTTAGCTCACCAGCCTATCTTGCCTAAGAATCACAAGGTCACGATAACGTCGCGATTCCACTCACCGTACACTCCTTGGCCAGAGATCCCCTCCAGGAGGACTGTCAGCAGCCACACGAGACCGTACACTAAATCCATCTTCACGTGAACATGAACATATCCAGCCCAGGGGGGACGCAGTGGGACCTTCCGGAGGCCGGCGGCCAGCCAGGAGCGCTCCACTCGCGCCCGGGCCGAGCCGAGGTGCCCGGGAACCGCTCGCCGAAGGAGGCAGCGCCGTCCGTCCGTCCTTCCCCGGCGGCGGCCGCGAGCGGAGCGCAGGAGCCCAGCACACCCCACACTCATACACACACACACACACACACACACACACACACACACACACACACAATACCCTGACACACACACTCACACCGCACTCACACCGGGCGCCTGGGAAAATCGCAGACGCCGGGGAGGAGAAGGGGGCGGTGATGGGAAGGGGAGCCGCGAGGCGAAGTGTTCTTCAGAGAAGCGGGCTCCAGTCTCCGCAGCGCCGGCAGCGGCGGAGCGCTGGGTTGGCGGCGGGCGCGGGCAGGGGGCCCGGGGTATCGCGCGGTGAAGCCTGGCTTGGACAGCTGAGGAGCAGGAAGTGGCCTCTGACCCCGGGCACCGAGCAGGGCTATCTCGCCTGGGTTCTCCTTTACAAAGTAACTCGCGAAGGTCCCCAGAGGAGCGTCAAGCGGCGGCAGCGGCCCGCCCGCCTGCAGTCCGGAGCCCCCAGCCCTGCTGTCTTGCCTTCCCCCATTCCATCAGTTGCCATTGCAACGCCAATCCTGTTACTCGATACAGACTTGCATTGCCGAACCCGCAGAGGAGGAAGAGGAGGAGGAAGAAAAGGAGTAGGGCTAGGGAAACGGGGGTGGGGAGGAGGGAAAGGGAGGAGGGGAGGGAAGAAGGGTCCAACAGGGAGCGGAGTGTGCGTCTGGAGCTCCACCAGGCACTAGCCTCAGCTGCTACCGCCACCGCCACTGTTCTCAGAAATAGCCTTTAGCGCCCTGCCAGCGAAGAGGGTGCTCTGGCCGGCCGCGCCAATTCCAGGAGCCGAAAGCAGAGTCCAGGCAACGCCACTTGCAAGAGAGGGAGAATGTCAAGCACAGAACCGATCCGCACACACGTCTACGCGTGCCCACCGGCACTGCGCGCGTCCTCTTCGCTTCCGCGCCGCCCGCGTCAGGTGGAGGGGGTGGGGGCGGTCGGGACAAGCGGGAGTTTAGAGGAGGGAGCCGCAGAAGGGGTTCCCCGCCTGGGCTAGCGTAGTGCTGGCATCCAAAGGTGAACGCGGGAGCGGCCGCCTGCGGAGGGCACCCGGCTGCGTGGCTCCCGCTCGGGCCGCAGCTGCGGCAGAGGTGCCGGGGCTGGAAGGCGAGCGCCCCGGGCCGACGCTGGCCGGAATCCCTGGGTTTGCACGGGGGTGCGCGCCGCGGAGGCGAAAGGAGGGAGGAGGCGGAGGGTGAAGCGGCGAAAGCGGAGCGCTGGCGGACGGGCTGCCGGGGAGGAAGGCTGTGTGTGGTCACGTTGTGCGCTACGTGCTGAGAGCGCGAGCTGCTAGCCGCAGCCCGGCGACGTCAAAGCGGGATGCGCGGCTCTGTCGCCTTCCTCCGCGCCTCCTCTGCCTCCTCTGCTCCTCCTTCGCTCTGCCTTCCTGTATCAGCCGAGGAGCTCATCTGTATGGACAGCGCCGAGCGGCTCTGCGAGGCCATCGGTGTCCTGCCTCCCGCCTACTCCGCCGAGGCCCTTCCCTGGCTCTACCGGAGCTCGGTGGGGGCTAACGCCTGTTATTTATTTCTGATGCCGCTGTTTGCGTTTGCACACCGAAGGGCCAGCTACCACCTTAGACTCCCGGTAATTACATGACATGCTATCCCCTCCCCGCAGCCCAAGGTCCTCCAGGATCAGTTCTGCTTGGCTAGAGGGCAGAACAGGCCACAGTACTTGGAAGTGGCATCGTTTATTCCCCATTTCTACCTTTTAAGTGTATTTTTTATGGTCATGACAACAGATGAAGGCTCGAGGAGCGGGGTGGGACACTAAGAGTTCAGAGATGAGTTTATTTAATATGTAACATCTCCCAAAGTTAACTGCTTGGAAAATATTTTCCCTTTTGTGAAAGAAAGGGCTTTCATTGAGGCAGAGCTAACCTGAGGAGCTTAAAAAATTAATGGTTACAAAAGGATTTCAAAATCCAAAGCATCTTTAATTTACATTAGAACAGGGCTAAAACTCCTTCACTAAAAAACGATAGGGAAAATCTGGGAACATAGGAGTGGCTGTAATTTGTTTCTTTAATCAAAATAATTAGGGTTTATGGAGTTCACTTCGTTGAATGTATTCTTCACTGTTCAGAGGAGGGAAGTGACTGACATAGTTAAAAACATGCATTTATACATGTGTTACAAAAGTAATTGCTATGAAAAATATGAACACCTTATTAATTTATCTGTTCCCATAACAGACTGCTATAGCACACTGCAGGTCCCTCTCTTTATGTTCTGCTTCTGCTGGAGGGAAGGAACTCTAAGCACTAGAAAATGAATACCCCTCCTGTTCCCCCAAGGTACTTTTCCTCACTTAAGTGAATTGTGCATATTATTTTTATAAAGTGTGAACTCGTGCTTACCCTCTGAGTTTACAAGATGTGAGCAACCAAGATATTTAAAAGGGTCCCAGGGGATGCCTCTCACTGCTTTGAGAACCCCTTATTTATGAGATGCCACTTTCACTAGATGGCATGAAGTATCTCTAGAAGCAAAATTTCTGAAGGGAAATGACTGAAGCTGGCTTACTGGTCACCTGTGGGGAAAATTTGTCTTATGTTTCTGACTTTTATAAGTAGATCATTTCCTCACACTGAAGCACAACAGCTTCATGAACCACTAAACTGCAACTACTCTCTCAGATGGAAGCTCAGTAGTTCACCTCTATATGTGTACTGTCCTTTTCAACTCTTAGTTATGGAATCAGACTGGTTGAGTGTTTGCAGTACTCTAGATTGGAATATTTTATCATCCCCAAAAGCCAGTGTATCAGTTTAACCACGAACCCAAAGTAAGTATACCTAGATTACTCTTCTTTTTATGTTTCATTAGTGTCTTATATGCAACATTGGGATTCATTTTTACATAACCATATATGCATGAAATATAATTTATTCCATTTCAGTCCTTAGTACATCCCCTTTTCCTTCCCTCCTCCCACCTTTATTCTACTAGCCTTCCTTCTATTTATTTATAAGTGCTTTTAAAAAAAAATCAGTGCTTTATATATACAAATAGAGGGGAAATTCACTGTGGTATATACCTAGTGTAATTTGGTGAATTTCATACCACATTCCTCTATTTTCCCAACCCTCGTCCTTCCCCTCAATTCCTTTTCTCTACTCCACTGATCTTCCTTAAATTTTCATGGGATTCCTCACCCCCTGCTTTTCCCCTTATTTTGGTCTAGCTTCCACCTATAAGAGTAAACATTCGACCCTTGACTTTCTGAATCTGGCTTATTTCACTTAGCATGATGTTCTCTAGTTCCACCCATTGTGTATACATTTTCTTAATCCATTCATCTATTGATGGGCACCTGGGGCTGGTTCCATAAATTGGCTACTGTGGATTGTGCTGCCATAAATATTATTGTTCCTGTATCACTTTAGTATACTAATTTTAGTTCTTTAGAATAAATATCACGGAGTGAGATAACTGGGTCATATGATAGATTACTCTTCTTAACCTTCAACATTAGGACACAATCTTCAGGAGCACAGGGACTTTCTTTTCTGTATAGTGCATATCTCTGCACAGGGAAGAACCATTTGCTGTGGCTCCCTCAGTAATTCTTGAGTGAAATATTTGAATCTTGGGAAAAATTAGAGAAAATAGTCATTTTGCAATTTTTAAAATTTTAGTTGAAATAAAAATTGAAGAACAGCCAGATGCATCTACTCTATTGCAGGTTTATTCTAAATATTGCACATTTAAGAATTTACAAGCATAATTCCTTTAAGAAGTACACATTCTAGTGAGCAGGATGTGTTGGTCAACACATGCACAATGACTTCTGTTGATAAAATAAGTACTGCAAATAAAGTCCTAAAGCACAGGTGAGGCAGATTTTACATGCAACCTTTAGTTGTATTATATAACAGAAGAAAATTTGTTCTAAATTGTTTTTATTCCAATGAAAATACTATACATATTATAGAAATAATGGGCACTTCAGTAAACCCAAGGTATTTTTTCTTGATATTCAACTTTTATAGATTTCACTGACCAAACAAATATGATGTATGTAGCCACACCTAGCACTGGCTGTGTAAGGCCTCCAGGTGGAGAACCTGAGCTAAGCCTTAAGGACAGGCAGAAATGGTTTGCCATACAGAAGGCAGGTGCTTCTTGCCTTCAGAGTTCCAGAGGCTGTTAAGGAATCAGGATATTTTATGTGGTCCAATCAGAGCAATTACCTACAGAAGTAGTACAAATAACTTTAGAGGTCATCAGTTTCTTGGATTTTCACACTGAATATGGATGTTACCTGGGGCATAACACCCTAATCAAGCCCAAATTGTGTTACTTCCAGGGTTCATTGTTGTACCTATCGTAGGTACAACAATGGACATTATAATTTGTGATGACAGGTTACAAAAATTTAGGGACTCTGACAGCTTGAATTATCTTAATCAACTATTATGCTTTTATTGACTACAGTTTTGTGTACATTTCTATCTCCATTCTTCAAAATGAGTGTGGTGTTTCAAGCTATGTAGTAGGTTAAAGGCAAGATCATGGATTCAGGTCACAAGATCCACCCAAGGTAAAAGGACAGAATAGGGAAAAACTAGTCACTCTGGAGGTGCAGCTGAAGGCAAATTCAGACTACCAGTGACAAATCTGTCTTTTCTTTCCAATCTGGCCTCTTTACACAACACAAATGTCAAACCTTGTGTGTTATTTACATTTATTTCCAGTTCCCCTGCCAAACAGTTAAATCACACAGACTCCCATATGCACTATTGTCTGGCCAATTTATAAAAGCAAACAAGAATGTGAAAATCTATAGGTAAACTCTTTCGAATTCTACATGCTGACTTGTTGCTCCATACTTCCTTGCACTTGCTGTGTTTTTTTTTTTTTAGTCACAGATACCTGGCCCAAACTGCAGCTTGCTAGGATTATATTCCACACTGGGATAGCTATATATCTAAACCTGCATCCTGGTCCATTTGTCCTATCTGCTTCTGGTAATTCCAAAGCCTGCTAAATTATGCTTCATTGTTCTTTGGCTCAGATATACCCTGAGGTCCCAAACTGTCACTCCCTTGTCCTCTGTCCAAAGGACCAGATTGTTTTAAAGTTAATTCAGATTATAATAAAGTTTGATAAAAGTCCCAAACTGGAACCACACTTGTAGTGCTCATTTTACGCTGTCCTGATAACAATTTTCTCTAGCCAAATCCCTGCCTACTTCATTTTATTTCCTTTACTTAGCAATAGCTACCAACATGCAAATTTAAGCAACATCACACAGAACTTACTGCTTCAGATGATAATGAAAGGCATGGAGCCTAGCATTGCATTGAGGTTTCCAGGTGCTGGTCATTTGCATGAGATGGGCGGGGCCAGTTGCTTCTAAGCAGGGAGACTCAGATACTGGTGTTAAGTGTGAAATGAGGATTTAGTATTGGGATCAGCGTTGTCCCCCCCACAGGGCTTTAGTGCGAACAAAAAGGGGAATGAGAATGGTAACTGCTAATATTTGTAATAAGGAAGCAGGACATATCCCCCTTGTATGAACTAAGAGGTTAAAGAGAGAGATATAACTTGAGGATGTAGCAAAATACCCAAAGAATAATTCCTGGACATCAAAAATTTAGGGTCCAAATAGAAAGGGAGGTGCCCAGCAGAGGCTGAATGTGTGGATGCCATTTTTAGAGAATGCCAAGATAATCTGTAACCAGATGATGGGGCTAAGGTCTCAGAGATATTGTGGCTGCCACTGAGGATATCTGACAAACTGAGGAACGTAGGAACAGAGGCAGGAAATAAAAGGCAAGAGCCTGGGTTTCCTTGATAATCTACCTTCCATTTGAAAGCAGTAGCCTCTTTCTGATAGTTTGCATTGGGTAAGGGCATTCCTTCTCATCTGCTGTATTTCTTCGAAACCAAACATTGTAGTATTTAGCTCTGGACTTCAGAACTTTGTGAACCACTCACAATTTCTATACCAGTTTTTATCTGGAAATCATAATTAAAAACCTACTCTTACATATTACAACTTTGGTAATTTTAGTAGCTTGTCCTAATTTCATGAATAGCCATAAGGCTGATTTGTTCAGAGGAGATCAGTGTAGGGTAGTATAACACAGTAGGTCAACATCTGAGCCTTAGCTTCAAGCTGTCCTGGGTTTTAATATTTGGCATCAGTGTGACTTTGACATCTTCCTTTCCCATTATAGAAAAAGAGCAAATGTTTGCTAAAGGGCTTTGAATAAAATAATGCATGTGAGATACTATAGCTCAGTACCTGCACATAGGGCTTAAGTAATATCATCATTGCTTTTAATATTTTTCTCAGTAACATTTGATCATCATAGGAGAGCATTACTGTATGGGACTAATAAATGATTTGCATTTCAGGATTAACTGACAGTTTAGAACCTTTAGTTTTTTAAGTATGATGAAGCTTTGCTTTATTTTCTTTTATTCTAAAGTTCATCTGCCCTACTTCTGTCCAGACACATTGAATTCTGAAGCTTCTCCACAGTTTTTCTGTAAGAGTTTGGTAGTTCAGTACTCAGGAACAGCTTAACTTCTTTGAAAAACTTGAAAATTTGAGAGCACAGTATTGTTTTAGGATTATTTTTGAAAGTGTTACATGCCTGGTTGTATTCTTGAGGAAGTCCACAACCTAAGTATTCATGCAGAGAAGTCCCTGCTTATCAGGATATTTGGTTTACTGTCTTTAAAAAAATAGAAAGAAAAGATTCTTACATGTTTAGGTCACCAGAAGACCAAGACTAAGACCAGATTAAGATCAACATCAAAGTTAGATTAGAAATCATAAAGAAATCCACTGTTTCTGATGAACAAGTGATTTGATTAACCCACAGATAAGATATAAAGGACTAGCAGAAAATAGAACAAAATTGTTCCACAAGATTGTACATTGGAGCAATTTACAGATGTGCTTGTAATAGGAAATAAAGGGAAGGAAATTTGGGTCCTAACCAGGAGATGGGTTTGAAATCTGCCATCACAACCCATATATAGAAATGTGACTTTTGACATTCTCTGTAATTAAACTTAACCTGCTATCAAGTTGCTGTCCTATCAGCTAAGGATTGAAAAAGGAAAAACAAAACAACAGCAAAAAAAAAAAAAAAAAAAAAAAAAAAAACAATATATTCTGGGTTGTATAATTGCCCAGTTTTTCTGGGTTTTTCTTACACCACACCAAGAGTGCTGGCTCTTGTTTTGTCCTGATTATGGGATGGGGTATCCCCTTCCACCCAGCACTGCTAATTCCCACTGCATCTTCAGGTGTAACAGCGTACCCTGCTGAAACCACAGCGCACATCTTCACCCACCGGCTTCAGGCGAGAAGAACTCAATGTCCTATCCCCTGGGTCACCACAAAGTTCTGTCTCTCTCTCTCTCTTTCTCTTACACACACACACACACACACACACACACACACACGAAAACCAAAGAGTACTAGTTTTCATTTTCTCTTTAGTGAATATACCATTTGACATTTCTTTTCCTTTGTAGATTCCTTTATTTGCACTCTGAGGCATTACAATAAGAGTTAAGGCAAGATTCAAAAACACAAACTTTCTATACCATGGAATTGTTAAATGTGTAAGGCACATGACCATGCCTGTCTTCCAATTTTCCTGTCTCCTATCTATCCATCCATCCATCCATCCCTTCTCTCTTGGAGGCTTCCTCTCCTTCACCATAAACTTTTTACAAGCCCCAACCACACCAAAGTAGTTTTCACCTTCCTCATAAAAAGAAAAATGGACCTTACTCCAGTCTTTCATTCTCCCTACTCCCTAGTTTACAGAAAAAGAAAAAAAATAATAATGGCTATGGTTCGAGTCCTCCAAGCTAGAGCACAGCAATTTAAAGCACAGGTTTAGGAGTTCCCCTCAAAATATTTATTTTCTCTCAAATGTCTAACACTTCTTTTTTGCCTGGTTTCTGCCTTGAAAACTTTCCTTTAATAAATGTATGACCCTAGAGCTGCAAAAATGATCGGGAATCAGAAATAAGTGGAACACAGGATAACTTTTAAAAATACTATTTATGGCTGTATCCTAGCCTTCTACAGATAAATTAGTAAGGTGGAAGGAGCAGGACCTCCCTGTTTGGGGTGGCCTATGAAAGTCAAATATGGTTATGGAAACTAGGGAGTAGATCCAGAGGAGGGCAAGTCTGGGGTTGAGGGCATGGAAGGAAAACAGTGAAAAAAAGCACCTTACAGGAGGGGAAAAAAAAAAAAAAAAAAAAAACCCTAGGCAGGAAATTGATAATTTAAAGGTTGTAGAGGCAAGTGTCCTATTGTATCAACAAATTAGAAGGAAAAAGATAATAACAGTCAGATAATTATGTAACCTAGTCACCCAGTGTGGCTTAACATGCAAGAATATGAGATAGACTATTTCAAGATGAGGAAACTAAAGCACAGAGGACATGTTAAGATATTTTTGCATTTATAGGAAAACGCATACTTATAATAATACAGTAAGTCTTTAATAAAGTGCTGAATTTACTAATAATTCTATTTAGAATTTGTTGTATTTATATTTGTACTTAAATTTATTTGAAAGGTGCTGTAATACTTGGATAAATTGAGAAGCCCCAGAATATCATAGAAATTATTACAAAAAGTTCACAGGAACTTATCTGTTCACCATCTGGGCCTGCATGTTTTGAGAATGCATTGTCCATTAATCCTGTTCAATTTATTCCATATTAGTAAAGTATATATTTCTTATGCACAATAGTTTTATGAATAGTGTAGTCTTAAAAAATTAATAAAAATATTCTCTAAAGGTGGTCTTATCACTTTTCTTATTCTCAAAACAGTACTTTTGTTTTCTTTATGTGTATATATCAGAGCATATGTTTTGTGTTTTTTCAAGATTCATCTTTTTTTTCTCTCTTCAAATGTGTCTTTTAATTGTACTGATTCTTTTTTTCTAATTATTTTTGTTTTTGTGTGTGTGTTTTCATCTCTAACAATTCCTTTATTTTTAGTTTCCTTGGGATAAGTTTGGCATTCCAGTTGTAACTTAGATTGAGTAGTTTATTTTTATTCTTAACTGTTTACCAATCAATGTATTTACATTTATGCCACAAGTCCTAAATGTAGAATTTGCTGTTTTATTATATTTTTGACACGTTTTCTTTTAATAGTTTCCATATACACAGTAATAATTGCTATTTTGAATTCTTGGTTAATTAGGTTGCCACGGAGTATTTCTTAAATGTTTGCTTGTGATTAGTTACCTGCTGCGTTAAGTATAGCAAACTGGAGAAAAATAGACTATACCATTTCTGATTTTAAGTTTGTGGAATTTTCCCCTGTGGCCCTTCAGAAGACTTTTTTCTAGGTAAATATTTTATGGATTTTGAAAATACCTTGCTAAAAGCAGGTAGTTTTGCACAAGTTTCACATATAAATGTAAATACATAAAACTAACCATAATAAGACTATTAATATGCTTCCTAATATATTTTGATGCCTGCCACACCCATGTATCTTGTCACTCATTACAGGTGATAGGTTTAAGACCAGTTTTATTTTTCATGCATTAGTGATTGTTTTAGTCAGCTCTGACCAAAAGACCTAAGAAGAAACATTTTACAAGAGGAAAAGTTTATTTTGGAGCTCACAGTTTCAGAGGTCTTAGTCTATACACAGCAGACTCTATTCTTTGAGGTTGGGGTGAGGCAGAGCCATGGTGAAAGGGTGTGGCAGAGGAACGTGGCTTAGAACATGGGACTAGGAAGCAGAGAGACTCCAGCTTCAGGGACAAGCCCCCAGTAGCCCACCTCTTCCAGCCACACCCTACCTACCTTTGGTTACCACTCAGTTAATCCCTATCAAGGGATTCATTTACTAAATGGGTTAAGCTTCTTATAACCCAATTATTTCACCTTTAAACCTTCTTGCATTGTCTCACACATGATCTTTTAACACCTCATATCTAAACTATAACAGAGGTATTTGCTGTAGTTATATATATATATATATATATATATATATATATAATAGTATATATATTATTTTCCTATAGTACATACATTTGTGTATTCTCATTTATTCTTATTCTTTCTTCTATGAGTCCTGGGAATTATTCCCATACTTTTGAATCATGGACTGCTTTGATTTTCCACAGAAGTAAGAATTCATTCCAGAGTCAAATGGAGATTTTATCACTGATTTATAACTTTTCTTGAAACCCTTTGATAATGAATTTATTGCTCTCTTTACTTCAATTCATTTCATTTTCTGTTTACATCCTCCTCTGTCTCTGAGAAGGTCATCAGCCCTGTTAAAAGCTCAAATTTTCTTCTAGATCTGGCAGTAAATTACTGTAAGTGATGAGCTCTTACTCGATTGCTGCAGAATTCTTTATTAGTCCAATTCTAAT
Organism: Sciurus vulgaris; assembly: GCF_902686455.1. NCBI lineage: Eukaryota > Metazoa > Chordata > Mammalia > Rodentia > Sciuridae > Sciurus > Sciurus vulgaris. The sequence goes on along the minus strand of NC_136462.1, from coordinate 54,288,301 downwards.
TATTATTTTTTAAAGAGTTTATATCTATGAGGACTTAATTTTTAATAACAGAACAATTGGATTTCTCAAGTCCTATGCTTTTGTGTGTGTCTGTGTGGTCTGAAATTCTCTTCTCAGAGTCATAAACTGAGGATAGGTTATTGTAGCTTTAGCAAGGAGCAGGTCATGCAATTATCTTTACCTCTGGGAGTTTTTCCTACTATTTACATAATCTGATTTTCTGGTTCTAAATCAATATGGTAGGCAAATATAATTCTCAGCATACTGCAGCAAAAGTTTTTATACCTGTTCCTTCTTCAGTACTCATTTGTAATAATACTTTTCAGAAAGTATGTATTATGTGACTTCTTTTGCATAGTGTTCCTGAAAACTGAAGAGGGATGGCTGCTTAATATTTGGTTAGTACAGATTCTCAAAGTTGGGGAATGTATAAATTACCTTCCTTAATTTTTTCCAAGTAATCTCTTGACTTTAGTCAAGGGCTAAAGTCAGAATAGATGGGTACATTGGTTTCTCTTCTTTCTTTCCTACCTTCCTTCTCCTTATCCCTACCTTCAACAATTTCCATTATTATTTTAAGTATATCAATTCATTCCCTATTCTAGCCTATGGTTAAGATCTGTTTTACTTGCTTTTTAATTTTTGTCTTTTTCTATATTTTATTTCCATACAGAGAGAAGAGTACATTAATGACATCTCAGCCAGATGTCATTTTGAATGCAGATTTATCACACTTATATTTTTAAGGTGCTTTCAGTTGAAGCCATTCTTTCTACTTCCAGTCTTAGGCAACATAGAATAAGAGAATTGTTTCTTATATTGTCTTTGGTAGCCATAAAGAATTTTCCTTTGCCAGAAGTCAATTAATGCATATAAACACAAGTGATAATTTCCAGTAATTGGATTCTATTCAGTTAAGTGTGCCAACAAAATATTTGTTCCAAGACACTGTTTAAGTCACCCACAGTCACTAAGTGAGCTATCCAACTTGCATCATCTTAACTCTTTTAAAAAAATCTTTGTATTCCGAAAATTTCAAAACATTTAAAAATTCAAAAATAAGAGTATAAAAACCCACATGTCCTGTCATTCAAATTAAATAAATGTCAACATCTTCTATGCTTGTTTTCTTATGTCTCTTATCTATTTATATATTTAAAATCTTCATGGAATTGAGTATACACACAGAAACATGCTTATATTACAAGTATACAGCAAAACAAATTTTCTAATACTGAATATGTCAATGTAACAAGCACACAAATAAGATGGATATTACCAGTACCCCTGAGAACTCTCCCTTTAAAAGCTCCTTTTCAGTTACTCCTCATACCAACAAAAGTAAATATTATTTTAACTTCTAACTCATGAATCTTTTGAAGAAAATAACCTTAACACTGTCTTTTCACCCCTACATCTATCCTGTTTTATTGTATATTATTAAGTACAATCTAAAGAAAAATTGGTCCCTATTCCCACCATGATTTACATACAAACATACATAGTTTTTTTATTTTTTTTTAAATGTGTTGAAAAACACTGTCTTCCAGCAGAAATGAACTATAAGCCCGGATTTGGTGAATTAAAGACAGATGCATAATGAGGGATTAAAAGAATGCCTTCACTCTATGGGCTCAGGTTTAAGTAGGGAAGTGGTGTCCTGTGTGCAAAGATGTGAAATAAACCCGGTGAATTTTTAAGAATTCTCACTCTGTGCCATTTTGCTACAAAGTTCTGCAATTTTATTAATACTATCTCATATTACATCATTACATTCTAACATTAATTCAGGTTTGAAAGTAATTGTTTTACTTTTGCATAAGTCAAAATCTAGGTTGAAAAGCTATTTTAGGATAACTGTAGGCATCTCATAATGATATCTTTCTTTATGGATGTATATGTTGTTTTATAAATCTAGTTTTTAATTTATAAAATGCTCAGTGTAATTAACTTTGATAATAATATAATGTAATACATTTCTCAAATGTATTGTCTTTCTCCATAATTCAGAGTAACACCATATTTATAAGATACTTTCCTTTTTGCTAGACAAAATTCCAAAGGAAACAATTACTTCAGTGTCTGGTTCAGTGTGCTCTCTTTTCTGCTAAATGTAGCCCTCCTATTGCTAACACAAAATAAACAGCAGGTCATGAACTTCGTCAAGTTGCATCTTTGAATTTCAAAATAAGGCCTGGTTTTCATGTTCATTTTCCATGCTGAATAAATAGTTTTTTTAAAAAGAAGAAAAATTTCAACAGTAAATTGTTAAAAAGGTATGTTCATTCATAATTTTTCCATAACATGGCAAGTTATTAAAAATAATTCATAATGACTATTGTTTTGTCTTTTCAACTCTGTTACAGCTTGGATATGAGGTATTCCCCAGAAACTCATACATGAGAAAATGTAGCAATATTCAGAGATGAAATGAATAATAGATCATGAAAGCTATAACCTAATCAGAAGATTAATCCATTTGCTTGATTAATAATTTGAAAGGACTATTATACTGAGTGGTAACTGTGGGCAGTTGGTGGCTGGAGAAGTCGGGTCTCTGAGGTCCTGCCCATGGGGATTATATCTTGTTCCCTATCTCCTCCTTCTTTGCCTCTCTGTTTCCTGTCTACCTTGGAGTGAGCAGCTTTCCTTGCCAATACCTTCTGCCATGATGCTCTGTCTCACCTCAGGCCCATATCTTTGGAATCCCATAACCATAGACTGAACCTCTGAAACCATGAGCTTAAAATAAACTTTTCCTCCTCCAAGTTGTTCAGGTCAGGTATTTTGGCCACAGAGTCAACAAACCTAAGTCTATACAGACTTCATGTTCTGAAACAATAACTTCCAACATACAGAACTTCAAATTCTCTTAAATCTGTTGTTATTCTGTATTCCTATACTTGTCATTTATTTTTCTAATTTATCAAGCATTTAAATTTTAGGCTTTTTTTTTTTTTAACCAAAGTGATTTACTCAAAGATGTTCTTTCTATCTGTCTAAATCAATTTTTAGAAAAAGAATTCAAGAGCACTTATCTTCTGGGACTTTGCAAAAAGAGGGGATATTAGAGTAAAAGTATCTAGAATTAATTGTTTAGCTCACAAGTAACAATTACAAGGACTTGAATTATCTTTCAGTGAAAACATAAAAATAATTTTAAAATTTTTTCTTTCTTCTCTCTCCTGCTTTAATGACTTGTTGAATCCATTAACAAATATCAGTGGAAGGAGTTTTATTTTAATGACAGTGTAGATAATTTGGATCAACATTTCCACTGAAAAACATAAAGTTCAAACAGGAATTTCTGTAGATCTCTGAATCTGTTCCTTTAATTGTATCTGTCGACCTCTCTCTCTACGCAAGAGAGTGTTAACAAGGCAGTGAAAATTGCCAGACCAAAACCTAAAGGAAATTAAAGTCTATTAATGCAAACACAGAATTTGTAAATCATTTTTATTCAAGAAGAATTAATTATTTCTAAACATGTGGCTGAGAGGCTGAAAAACTAAGTAAAATTTAAAAACAAATTCAGGACCTGGGGGCCAGAATTTGTGACTCAGGACCCACCAAAATATAGAGCCTGGTTAAATACAATTGATTTGAAACTCCAAAGACTTACCAGGTAGGATTAAGGATTAAACTAAAATAGACCAGCCTTCACTGGGTCTGAATCATATTTTTTGAATCAATTCCAGCACTTATTGTACTAAAGTGATCCAGAATTACTAGCACGCAGGATATATGCCAGAAGAAACTGAAAATGATTTCTAGAGAAAGGTAATATCATCTTAAGTGTCAAATAAAGTCCTAATTTTTAAAAAAAAATAATAAATATCCATCACTAACTCCAAGAATCCAAGATATCTAGAGATATAAAGAATAAGGTCAATCGTTATTGGAGGATACACTCCATCAAACTCATATGTCGAAGTCTGTTATAGTTTACAAATGAGGAATACCTGCTCCAAACTCATGTGTGAAACAATGGCAGAACATTTAGAGGTGAAATGCTTGGGTTATCTATCGGAGTCTTAACCTAATGAGTGCATTAATCCTCTGATAGAGATTAACTGGTGGTAACTATAGGCAGGTACAGAGTGACTGGAGGAGGTGAGTCACTGGGGGCCTGCCTTAAGGGTATATGTTTAGTGAGCTGAGCTTAGTCTCTCTGTGCTTTCTAGTGACCTGTCCTAAGCTGCTTTCCTCCTTCGCACCCTTCCATCATGATGCTCTGCCTCCTCTCAAAATTGAAGTCATGGAGTTGGCTCTCTAGGAACTGAAACTTCTGAAGCTTTTGCATCCTGGCACACTAATATAGTGACCAAAGGCCAAGGAAACAAAATAAAAATATCTTTAGGGAATCCAGATAGTGGTGGTACTAATTATTGACCTAAAATGAAAAACAAAGCATATTTTAATAAGATTCTAGCAAATAAAAGATGAATTTTACATGGAAATAAAAACTATAATAATCTCAATGGAAACTCCCTAACTGAAAAATTCAGAAATCAAAATGAAGAACTCATAGTTGGGTTCAATAAATATAATATAGATAGAGAGAATATTGAACTGGATAATTTCCCAAATGAGTCATAAAATTTTAAAAGGATAGAAAATACAAAACAGAGCATGTGAAATAAATTAAGAAAATGTCTATTTACTTATTGAATACCAAGTAGGAAAAGAGAAATAGTAAAGATTTGAAGAAATAATAGCTTAAAATTTTAAAACTGATAATTATATAAAGCCTCAGATTAAGAAGCAAATAAAGAAAATGCATCCACATATCAGATAACTGTGCTGTTGAAAACAAAACCAAAATAAAAATACGCAAAGAAAAAACCAACTGATATCATAAAATCATTCAGGAACAAAAGAGGAATTACCTAAAAAGAAGTCACAATAAGACTGAAGAAGGATTCTGCAACAGAAAAACCAAATTGAACCTGGATGACAATGGAGAAATATCTTCCAAGTAGTAAGAGAAGGTAAGAATTCTACACCCTGAGAAAATATTCATCAAAAATGAAGAAGTCTTAACAGAAAGAAAACGGGGCACTCCTACAATAACAAAAAGTGCAAAAACCAAGTGGCACTGTCATTTTTACTATTGGGGCATCAAAATTTCAAACATTTGAAAATATTCTGTGAGCAAGACATGATGTATGGGTATTGACAAATAGAACAAAACAGCTCAACAATTATGGAGAAAAGTTAGACAATTTGGCAAAATCAAGTATGTATTTTCTGTTTTATAGAGCAATTCTTCTAGGAGTCTATCCCAAACATATACTAGCAACATATATACAAGACATTTGTTCAAGAAAACTGATTGCAGTGCTATTCACAATAACAGAAGAATTACATAAAATCCAATCATACAAAAATAGAGACTGAATGAACAATGGAACATTATTTAGCTAAGGTGATTTCCAACATGGTTTTTGACCTGGTTTATTCTAGATGCATATAGTAAAATTTGAGAAAAGGGAGATAAACTTCAGGAAGAGTTATTAAGCAAAAAGAAATGTAGGTTTGGAGATATCTCAGAGGTAGAGTGCTTGTCTTACATTAAGTTATAGTCCAGCACTGTAAAGAAGAATGAGGATGACGAAGAGGAGGAGGAGGAGGAGAACTGATGGTTTGATGGTTTGATGGTTGTGGAAATTAGAACACCCACATGGGAAAAGAATATCCTAAAATTAATAATTCATTATTATACTAAAAGTGTTCTCTAGAGAATATTCTGGGGGTAATACCTTGTAAATCCTACCATACAATGTCACAAAAATCAAAAGATGAGTATTTAGTTATAAAATGTCCTATTAAGAGATGAAGGGTGTGATTCACAGATCCTTTCAAACTATATTGCCTTGTATTAACCAATTATCTGTTAGTATAACAAAATACCTGAGTCAATAAACTTATAAAGAAAAAAGGTTTACTTGGTCTCATAAGTTTGGAGATTCCAGCCCAAGATCAGGCACATCCAAAAGTTTGGGGCCTGATTTTATGTATGTGAGCCCTCTGTCCTTTTTTATTAGTATAACTAAACATATATCACTGTTAACCTTTTCAAAAAACAACACATTCTTCCATTTATTTCTTGGACTGAATTTTAGTCTCTATTTCATGTATTTCTGCTCATATCTTTATGCTTTATTTCTTATAATAATTTAGAGTTTTATAAATCTAATAACATGCTTATATTTACTTATTGCAGCAAATAAACTATACTAATATAGGATATATATGGGAATTTCCTGCACTATCATCTTAATTTTTCTTTCAATCTAAACAGGTTTTTAAAAATAATAATCTATTTTAAAAATATGTAAGAATATGTAAAGCTAAAATAACACTCTCATCCTTAAGTTAGTATAATTTTGCATACAGATAAAACTATCAATGTTAGATTTTTCACATTTATATTCAGACAAAATTCATCACATTAAAGTGTACAATTCAATTGTTTTTAGTATGTCCACACCATTGTGCAACCATCTTCACAACCTGATTTTAGAATGTTTTTATTACTCCCCAAAGGAAACCCCATGCTAGATAAGCAGTCATTGTCATTCTCCTCTGTCCCCAGTTACTAGAAAAAGCTAATACTTCTCAGTATGAATTGGCTTATTCTGGACATTTCATATAAATCACATAATATATATCCTTTTTTACTTAATCTTCACTTAACATAGTATTTCAATGTACATTCATGTCATAGCTGTATCAGCATGTCATTCCTTTATGTGACTGAATAATATTTTGTTATGGATATAGCACCTTTTATATAATGATTTGTTAGTTGATGGACATTTGAATTACTTCTAATTTTAGGCCATTATAAATGATGCTTCATGAAAGTCCATGTACATGTTTTCATGTGCATGTATGTTTGTAATTCTCTTGGCTATGTATCTAGAAGTGGAATTGCTAGGTCATATGGGAACTCTATGTTTCAAGTTTGAAAGGCTGCCAAGGCACTTTCTGCAGAACCTAAACCATTTATCATATCCATCAGAAATACATTAAAGTTCCAATTTCTCCACATCCTCACTTCTTATTGTTATTTTTTAATTGATACTTTCCCTAGTGAATGTTAACTAGTACCTGTGATGGTTTTGACTATTTGGCTTTCCCTTACGTCTAAAAATGTTGAGTGTCTTTTCATGTACTTATTGACCGTTTGAATATCTTCCTTGGAAAAATGTTTATTCAGAGCATTTACCAGCTTTTTAATTATATTGTTTATCATCATGCTATTGAGCTTTGTGAAATATTTATATTAGGGATAATAAACATTTGTATTTGGCTTACAAATATGGATCTATGAACTGTCTTTCTACTTTCTTAATAGTGTTCTCCAATGCCCAAAACATTTTAATTTTGATAATGTTCTATTTTTTTCTTTTACTACTTTTGGTCTTATATTTAAAAAAAAAATGTTGCCCAATCCAAGCTTAAGAATATTTTCACCTATATTTCCTTTTAAGTGTTTTATATTTACATTTATATTTAGCTCTTTGGTACGTATTGAGTAAATTCTATGTATATAACATGAAGTAGGAAATCCAAATTCATTCATTTACATGTGGATATACAGTTTTCCAATCACCATTTGGTGAAGAATATTCTATGATTAAATGGTCTCAGTATCCCCATTGAAAGTCAGGAAACCATGGAGATATGTTCTCTTCCCAGATTCTCAATTCAATTTCATTGACATAGAACCATGGTGTTTTAATTATAGCAGTTTTTGAAATCAGAAGTATGTTTACTCTTCTTTGACAACAGTATTTTAGATGCTTAGTGTTGCTTGAAGTTTCCTGTGCAGTTCAGGATCAACATATCCATCACTGCAAAAAAACAGCAGCTGGGATGTTGATAGGTAGTGTATTGAATTTGTAGATCAGTTTGGGGAATGCTACCATATTAAAGTATTAATTCTCTCAATCCAGGAACATGGGATGTTTTTCCATTTATATGTCTTTAATTTCTTCCAACATTTTTTTTGTAGTTTTCCACTTACAAGTGTTGCACTTCCTTGGTAAATTCCCCAAATGCTTTATTCATTTTGATCCAATCATAAATGAAATTGTTTTCTTACTTTAATTTTCAGAGTACTCATTGCAATACTGTAGAAAAATAACTGATTTGTGTATTTATCTTATATCCTGTAACATCACTGAAATGTGTTTTTAACTCTATTTTTTAAAATAAATCATTTAGAATTCTTACTACATATGAATGTGTCAAGTGCATATAGGGCTGATTCAGCTCTTTTTCACCTGGATTTTTTTTTTAATTTTTAATTTCTTGTTTAATTGTTCTGGTTAGAACTTTTAGTACAATATTAAATAGAAAGGGTGAAAGTTGACCTCTTTGGCTTGTTTCTCATCTTAGGGGTGAAGCTTTCCTTCTCTCACTGTTAAGTCAAATATTATAATAGAGATATTTTCATAGTTTTCATAGTTGTCCTTCATTTGATGGAAAAAGTTCCCTCCTATTCTTAGTTTGCTGAGTGTTTATATCTTACAACAATACTAGATTTTGAAAAATTCTTTTTTGGTTGAGATGATCATCTGGATTTTTCTTTTGCTCTATTGATATGTTTATTATATTGATTGATTTTCATCCTTCCATTCCTAGAATAAGTTTTACTTGGTCGTCGTGTACAACACTTTTAATGTGTTGTGGCATTTTGTTTTCCTAGTATTTTATTGATGATTATTTTGATATCATAAGAGTTACTGGGCCATGATTTTCTTTTCTTATATCATTTTGGTTTTGCTTTGGCATCATGATAATATCGGCCTTACATAAATTGGAAAATATTCACTGTTTAGAAGTGTTTCAGAAGGATTGGTGTTAATTCTTTAAAGTTTTACAGTATCTGAAGAGTTATATAGTCCTGGGAATTTCTTTATTAGAAGTTTCACTAAAGAAATTAAAGGGATACGAATAGGAAAAGAGGAACTTAAGCTGTCACTATTTGCGGATGACATGATTCTATATTTAGAGGATCCAAAAACCTCCTCCAGAAAACTTCTAGACCTCATCAATGAATTCAGCAAAATAGCAGGCTATAAAATCAACATGCATAAATCTAAAGCATTTTTATACGCAAGCGACAAAACAGCTGAAAGGGAAATGAGGAAAACAACTCCATTTGCAATAGCCTCAAAAAAATAAAATACTTGGGCATCAATCTAACCAAAGAGGTAAAAGATCTCTACAATGAAAACTACAAAACACTGAAGAAAGAAATTAAGGAAGACCTTAGAAGATGGAAAGATCTCCCATGTTCTTGGATAGGAAGAATTAATATTGTCAAAATGGCCATACTACCAAAAGTGCTATACAGATTCAATGCAATTCCAATTAAAATCCCAATGACGTACCTCACAGAAATAGAGCAAGCAATCATGAAATTCATCTGGAAGAATAAGAAACCCAGAATAGCCAAAGCAATCCTTAGCAGGAAAAATGAAACAGGGGGTATTGCAATACCAGAACTTCAACTATACTACAAAGCAATAGTAACAAAAACAACATGGTATTGGCACCAAAATAGACAGGTAGATCAATGATACAGAATAGAGGACACAGACACAAACCCAAATAAATACAATTTTCTCATACTAGACAAAGGGGCCAAAAATATGCAATGGGGCAAAGATAGCCTCTTCAACAAATGGTGCTGGGAGAATTGGAAATCCATATGCAACAGAATGAAACTAAACCCCTATCTCTCACCCTGCACAAAACTCAACTCACAATGGATCAAGGACCTTGAAATCAGACAAGAGACCCTGCATCTTATAGAAGAAAAAGTAGGTCCAAATCTTCACCTTGTTGGCTTGGTATCAGACTTCCTTAACAGGACTCCCATAGCACAAGAAATAAAAGCAAGAATCAATAACTGGGATAGATTCAAACTAAATAGCTTTCTTTCAGTAAAGGAAACTATCAGCAATGCAAAGAGAGAGCCTACAGAGTGGGAGAATATCTTTGCCACTAATACTTCAGATAGAGCGCTAATTTCCAGAATCTATAAAGAACTCAAAAAACTCTCCACCAAGAATACAAATAACCCAATAAACAAATAGGCTAAGGATATGAACAGACACTTCACAGAAGAAGATGTACAAGCAATCAACGAACATATGAAAAAATGTTCACCATCTTTAGTAATAAGAGAAATGCAAGTCAAAACTACACTAAGATTCCATCTCACCCCAATTAGAATGGCAATTATGAAGAATACAAGCAACAATAGGTGTTGGAGAGGATGTGGGGAAAAGGTACACTTATACATTGGTGGTGGGACTGCAAATGAGTGCAGCCACTCTGGAAAGCAGTACGGAGATTCCTTAGAAAACTTGGAATGGATCTACCATTTGACCCAGCTATCCCACTCCTTGGCCTATACCCAAAGGACTTAAAATCAGCATAGTATAGAGATACAGCCACATCAATGTTCATAGATGCTCAATTCACAATAGCCAGACACTGGAACCAACCTAGATGCCCTTCAATTGATGAATGGATAAAGAAACTGTGGTATATATATACAATGGAATATTACTCAGCTATGAAGAATAATAAAATTATGGCATTTGCAGGCAAATGGATGAAATTGGAGAATATTATGTTAAGTGAGATAAGTCAATCTCAAAAAACTAAAGGACAAATGATCTCACTGATAAGTGGATGATGACACGTAATATGCGGTGGGAGCGGGGCAAGAATGGAGGAAGGAGGGACTGTATAGAGGGAAAAGAGAGGTGGGAGGGGTGGGGGGAAGGAAAAAAATAACGGAATGAATCAAACATTATTACTCTATGTAAATGTGTGAATATGCAAATGGTATGCTGTTACTCCATGTACAAACAGAAACAACATGTATCCCATTTGTTTACAATAAAGGTAATTAAAAAAAAGAAGTTTCATTATTAATGACTTAATCTCATTTGTTACAGGTTTATTCACATTTTGTATTTCCTCTTTGGTAAATTTTGGGAGTTTTTGTGTTTCTATGACTTACTCTTTTGATCAAGATATCTAATTCATTGACATGCATGCAATTATATGTAGTATTATCTTATATGTTTAATTTTTATTTTATTATATATTGATTTAAATTTTGCTTTAAACATTTGAATTTAAAAAAATAATTTTCATTTCTTTTTTTAATTTTTTTTGTTTTACAGACTGCATTTTGATTCATTTTACACAAACGGGTGCATCTTTTCATTTCTATCGTTGTACACAATGCACATTCATACCATTCGTGTAATCATACCTGTACATAGGGTAATGATGTCTGCCTCATTCCACCATTTTTCATATCCCCCCCAGATTTCCCTCTGTGTAATCTAAAGTTTGTCCATTCTTCTCTCCTGCCCCAACCACCCTCCCATTATATATCATCATCCATTTATGAGGGAAAACATTGGCCTTTGGTTTTTTTGGGATTGGCTTATTTCACTCAGCATGATATTCTCCAGTTCCATCCCTTTATCTGCAAATGCCATAATATTATTATTCTTTAAGGCTGAATAATATTCCAATGTGTATATATACCACAGTTTCTTTATCCATTCATCTATAGGACATCTAGGATGGTTCCACAATCTAGCTATTGTGAATTAAGCTGCTATACACATTGATGTGACTGCATTACTGTAATAAGCTAATTTTAAGTCTTTTGGGTATAAACCAAGGAGTGGAATAACTGGGTCAAAAGGTGGGTCCATTCCGAGTTTTCTGAGGAATCTCCTCACTGCTTTCCAGAGTAGCTACACCAATTTGCAACTCCACCAGCAACGTAAAAGTGTGCCTTTTCCCCCACATCCATGCCAACATCTATCATTGTTTGTGTTCTTGATAATAGCCATTCTAATTGGAGTAAGATGAAATCTTAGAGTTGTTTTATTTGCATTTCCCTAATTTCTAGAGATATTGAACACTTTTTCATATATTTATTAATCGCCTGTGTATCTTCTTCTGTATAGTGTCTGTCCATTATACAGATTTAATGCAATTCCAACTAAAATCCCAATGACATTCCTCATAAAATAGAGAAAGCAATCATGAACTTCATCTGGAAGAATAAGAGACCTCAAATAGCCAAAGCAATTCTGAGCAGGAAAAGTGAAGCAGGAGGTGCCACAAAAACAGATCTTAAACTATACTACAGAGCAATAGTAACAAAAACAGCAAGGCATTGGTGCCAAAATAGACAGGCAGACCAATGGTCCAGAATAGAAGACACAGAGACAAACCTACATAAATACAGTTACAGTCACCTCATACTAGACAAAGGAGCCAAAAACATACAATGGAGAAAAGATAGCCTGTTCAACAAATGGTGCTGGCAAAACTGGAAATCCATATGCAGTAAAATGAAATTAAACCCCTATCTCTCACCCTGCACAAAACTCAACTCAAAATGGATCAAGACTTAGGAATTAGACCAAAGACCCTGCACCAAATAGAAGACAAAGTAGGCCTGAATCTTCATCATGTTGCCTTAGGATCACACTTCCTTAACAAGCTTCCCAAAGAACAAGAAATCAAAGCAAGAATCATAAGTAGGATGGATTCAAAAAAGCTTTTCTAAGCAAAGAATGCAATCAATAATATAAAAAGAGAGCCTACAGAGTGGGAGAAAATCTTTTCCACACATACTTCAGTTGGAGCACTAATCTCTGAAATTTAAAAAGAACTTCCAAAACTTTACACCAAAAATACAACCCAATCAATAAATGGGTCAAGAAGCTGGACAGACACTTTGCAGAAGATATATAGGTGATTAATAAATAATTTTCATTTCTAAGGTTGTTGGTAATATAATTATTTTTATTTTTTATTTTAGTTTTGAGACTTTTTGAGGGGTATCAGTCTAGGTAAAGGTTTCTCAACTTTTTTGCTCTTTCTAAAGAACCATCATTTTATTTCAGAGTCTGCATTTTTTAGTATTCCCTTTCATTTATTTCCAGTTTGTACTATTTCCTTCTTGCTGGATTTATTTTCTCCTTTTCCCCTAGTTTCTCAACAAGGAAGTTTATTTATTTCAGAGTCCTTTTTTAAATGTGAATATTTACACTGTCAGTTTCTCTCTGATTAATGCTTTCATGCATTCCATAAGTTTTGGTATGTTGTGTTTTTTTATATTTATATAAAAGTGTGTTCCAATTTTTCTTTGGTTTATTCTTTGTTGTACTGTTTATTAAGGACTGCATTATTTAATTTCCACATATTAGAAATTTTAAAAAGTCCTCTGTTATCATTGTTATTTTTAATCTCTAGGTGAGCCAGTAAGAAAATAATAAAAAGCATATAGAAAGAGAAATTACAAGGGAATTAAGATGGCAGACTAGTAGACATTAATTTACCACAAATGAAGCAATAACAGAAATTAAAAAACTAAAAAATGTAAGACTCATAGAAAAGATAAAGCAAATGGCAGAAGGAAGTTCTTCATTATCAGTAATCTCATTAAACAACAGAAGACTACAGAAGTAAGTTCTTCCTTATTGGGAATCACATTAAATGTTAATGAATTATATTCTTCAAATTAAAAGACTGAGATGGATTTTACAAAACCATTCACTATATGTTGTCTAACAAGTGGCTCACTTTAAAGTCAAAGACACAAATAGGTTGAAAGATAAAATATTAAAACATCCATTTATACAAAAATAACTTTATATTTCATAAAATAACATGATCACAATAGGGGGAGATCAAATTAAATCCACAGAGAAAGTTACTTTCAGTATTTGATAAAAACAGCAATATTAACTTTTTGTTTATCTCTTGTACAGGATGTTAACTGTTCTTAGCCTATAAAATCTATTATAGGAAATTTATTTATTCATATCTCAATTAACCTTGTCATCTGTATCAGTTATTTATTTGTTACTTCTCAGCTTCAAATCCACCCTTTTATGCCTTCTTTGTAAATCTGGTTGTGGAGATTCTGGGCATTTCTCATTTACCACTTGTTTTCCTGTCAGATTTTGCCAATAGAGGGCACTGGAAGAGCCCTGTAAGATCAGCAAGGAAGAAAAGGACTTCTTTTCCTTTTCCATGTGCTTTGTCCCATTTGGAAGTCATGTGATTGGCAGGCAGGGTTCTGGTACTCTTCATCACAGCACCATTCACATGGATTAGAGATCTGTGCCTTCCAACAAGTCTCTATCAATATAGCAGCAGCCATAATAGCTCTCGTGCAACCAGCAACTTCAGAAAATATTTCCACCACCCAAACACTACTGTGGTTTACCAAAATTGGAGGTATTTGTAGTTAAGGGAAAGCTGAAGTCTTAGCCCAAGTTTGTCACAGGAGCCTCCTCGTTGGTCTAGAGGTAGATTCTACAGCCATTTTCCTTGTTCCTAAATATATATTGGAAAAGACATATGTGGCAACTGGCAGAATCTCCACATAAGCTCTGTGGTAATATATAAAAACCACAATAGTAGGGTCTAAGTGAAAGTCCTTGGGCCTTTCTTACCCTGCTCAGATATTAAAGTAAAAACAACACTACATTCTCAAAGGAACTGCAGATTTGTGCTGTCATCAGAAAGTTTGCAAAAATGCACTGTGGTGATATTTATCACTTCTTCATTTAACTAGATTATTTATTTGTGCAAAGTCCAGGTGAATCTTATAGAATGATTTTGATGACTCTGTTTGCAGCCAATAATCCAGATACATTATCTTTTCAGGACAAAATCAGCATAGTTTTGGGGACGTAGTTCACAGACGTTAACCTGAAGAGTCCTTTTTTTCCATCCAGAAATTGAAAGGGCCACCAGAAATTTGCATTTCTTGCAAATCAAGCAGTACTGTTGAAGAGTCATTTCCCCAAAGTCATATCTACTCCCCTGCCACAAGCCATATTACAGTCTTCAGAGATCTTGATCACCTTGATATTTCACAAAGTAGTAGACACCTGTATCCCAGCAACTTGGGAGACTGAGTCAGGAGGATTGCAAATTCAAAGTCAGCCTCAGCAACCTAGGGAGACCCTGTCTCAAACAAAAACAAAAACAAAAACAAAAACAAAAACAAAAAAACAAAAAAACAAACAAACAAACAAAAAAAAAACAGGACTGAAGATATAGCTCAGTGGTAAAAGAATCCTTGAATTAAATTAAAATAGAAAGAAATGTCACAAAATATTACACTGTTAATGTAATAATGTTATATATAGTGTTATAAATTGGTGATATTATCATATTGAATTGAACGAGCTGAACGTAGAAGATATTTTGATGCCGTAGTAAGACATATGTGAAGCTGGGATCAGTGGCACATGCCTGTAATCCCAGCAACCTGGGAGGCAGAAGCAGAAGGATTACAGGTCTAGACCAGCACAGCATGGGCACTTAGGGAAACCTGGTCTCAAAACAAACAAAAAAAAATGTTTGTGTGTGTGTATATATATATAAAGGGCTGGGGTTTAGCTCAGTTTTAGAGTACCTATGATTCAATACCCCTGTCACCACCAAGTAAGACATATGGGAACCAGAGAGTTGAAGATAAATCTCAAACAATTTCAGGTTTATCAACTCAATGAAGTTCCTCGGAGTCAAATGGTCTGGAGAACGATATATGGCCCTCAAGGTGAAATGCAAGTTGCTATGCATTATACTGTCTACCACCCACCCAGCCATATACACAAGTCTTGATGTTTGGTAGGCATTTTTGGAATTTGAAAGAAACATATATACTACATCGATGTGTTCTATTTTAATTTGTATACTAAATTGCCTGTAAATTTGATCTCCCAGAGCAAAGAGAAGGCTCTGAAGCAAGTCCATGCTTCGGTACAATCTGATTTCCCCTTGGGCCTTATAATCCAGGAAATCCAATGATAGTTGAATTCTCTGTGGCAAATAGGAATACTGCATGGAGAATCTGCAAATAACTTATGGTAGAATTGTAGTACAAACTTCAAGGACTTTGGAGAAAACCATCTTCTTTGCTGTAAACTATTTTACTTTAGAGAAAGATTCTGGCTTGTGTTTGACATTGGCAAAGACTTAATGCTGGCCATGGGATATCAGATACCCCTGACACTGAGGTTTCAATTGTGAACTAGTTATTTTTCAGTCTACTGAAGTAGGGGTTGGGCATGAGCAAAGTAAAATATCATTAAACGGACGTAGCATATTCAAGACTTGACTCAGACAGGTCTCAAGGGTACAAATAAATAGAATGGGTAGGTGGCTCTGATTTATTTGAAATCAATTCTTGCTGCATGGTCTCCTCTCCCTTAACCCACACTTCTGACTTCATGAAGAGTTTCTTAAGATCCATGGACTTATAGCAAAGAAACACAAAACATATTATATACTGCTTCATAGATGGTGGTGAGTGATATTCTCCTACTGCCTATTTGTGAATAGCTGTAGATTTACTGCCCCCACACTAAGATGGATCCTGTGAAGTGTGACCTTCCACAAGGCAGAATCCCAAACAAAGGATATTTTGCTACTACTTTGGATGAACTGAGAGTAGCCAGATAGAAGGAATATATTGACCGATGTGCAGTTTTTAGAAATTTGTTTGGGTGGTTATAGACGCAATAAAATAGGAATGGAAGATTGTTTGAAGGCTCTCTTGGGAAGAAGGCATGTGAATGGACATCTTTGAATGGGCATACATGGTAAAGATATTTTTGGTCTTCCTCAATGCCTACCTAAAGGCATGTACTTTGGAGAAAATTTTCAATAATAATGTAGACAAATGACCCTGTAAATGCCAGTGGACTCGTTCTCCAGTTTGCTCTTATTCAATAGACTCAGGAACAAAAAGGCTAGGGCAATTAGCATTGAAATATGGACTTTGAACCTAAGAACTTCCTTTTGCCAAGGCTGGCATGGAAAATGCCACTGCTGAGTGCTTAATTTGCTGGTAGCATAACCCAACATTGAGTTCCCTGTATGGCAACTTTCCTCATGAGGTTCTGCATGACAGTTGGAAGCAGGTTGATATAAGGCCTTTTTCTAGGAGGAAGGATGTAGAAATTCATCTTTCCTGTAATCAAAATATTTTCTGAAAATAGATTTTCCTTCAGTGACTGTGATGCTTCACCTAGCACCAACATCTGCATTCATGAGTATTTTAATCACTGTCATGAGATTTTGCACAGCATTGATTCTGATCAAGAAACTAATTTCTCAGTGGCAATGGTCATACTGAGTTAATTGGTCTTTCTACAAAATCTCTCACCCAGAAACAGTGGCCTAATAAAAATTGGAATGATTCACTAGAGTCGTTTATGTTGGTTATTGTGAGGCACCATACTGAAATGACATGGTCTCATAAGATGCAGCATACCTTTTGAATCAGAAAATAAATGTTGCATGCTTCTTTCTCCCACAGAGTCAAAAACAGTCAAAGGTAGGAAGTGGTATCTCACTATGTTACCTAGTAATACAAACACAAGATGTTTGCTTTCCATTCTGAAAATTTTGAAGTCTGTTGGTATAGAAGTTTTAGTTCCCAAGGAAGAACTGTTTCCTTGAGAAACACACATAAGCACTTTTATCGCTTTGAAGAACAGATTGTTACCTAAACATTTTGGGGTTTTTTATGCTTCTGAGTAGACAAAAGATTTACTCTACTGAGTGAAGCAATTATTAAGGAGAAACCGGATTTGCTGCTACATCATAGGGCAAGAAGGATTATGTCTAGAACACAAAAGAGGTACTTAGGTACCTCTAAGTCCTTCCCTGACCATTGTAAGTACTAACTGAAAATGACAACATAAACAAAAAATAAAACTATCAATATCTCCAACTTTTAAAAATAATGGTTTACCCTACTGGATAAAATACAACTATTCCAGGTTGCAAAATGAAATTTAAAATATAAAACAACACTGGGAAAATGGAAGTCATAGATACTGCTTCCTGACTAATTACAGAAAGAAGCGTTATTTTAGATTTACACATTTTCTCCTTGCTTGATATGTGATAAATTACAAATACACATACATATAAAAAACATATTTTTTTAACTCCCTCTTTTACTTTGTAAACTTTTAAGGTAAATCTGAAGGGACTGTGAATGAATTTGAGGATTAATTAATATAACCAATAACTGATATAATGACTATTAGGAAGGTGTGTCTCTTTATTTTGAGAAAAAGTTGAGAACTTCTTTCCTTTTATGAGGTGTGGTTGCATCTTGTCAGGTGGGAATATATAGTAGTTTTGTTCTCTGTTTTAGTCAGCTTTTCCACCACGGTGACCAAAAGCCCTGACGAGAAGAATTTTAGAGGAGGAAAAGTTTATTTTGTGCTTATGATTTTGGAGGAATCAGTTCATAGATGGCAGCTGACTGCATAACTCTGGGCCTAGGAGAAGCAGAACATCATGGCAGAAGGGTGTGGAGGAGGAAGGAGACTCAGGGCATGGCAATCAGGAGCAGAGAGAGAACTCCACTCATCAGGGACACAAAATGAAGCCCAAAGGCATGCCCCCAGGGCCATATCTCCTCCAACCACACCCCACCTTCCTACAGTTACTTTCCAGTTAATCCATAACAGTTGATGAGGTTACAACTCTCATAATCATTTCATCTCTGAAAATTCTTGTATTACCTTACGCATGAGGTTTGGGGGGATACCTCATATTTAGCCAGAACATTCCCCTCCCTCGGTCCCCAGAGAGAAACAGCTTTCTGTGATGCTTTTAAGTCATTCTGAATTTGTATTTACTTTTTTGGCCCTAACAACATTTAACTAGTTAATTGATCTTTATATTATGTTTTCCAATAAAACTGCTAATGTAGTTTCTATCTCCTTCTGAACACTGATTTTGTTCTTTTTATGACTGAATAGTACTCCATTGTGTATATGTACCACATTTGCTTTATCCATTTATTGGTTGATGAACTCTTAGTTTGTTTTCATTTCCTGGCTGTTGTGAATAGTGCTGATATGAACAGGGAGAACAGAAATCTCCTTGACATACTGATTTTATTTGCTTTGGATACATTCCCAGTGGTGGAATTGCTGGATCCTATGATAATTCTATTTTTAATCTTGGGGAACCTCAATACTACCCATAATGGCTAGACTTTCACATACCTTCCACTTGGAATGGAACCATCATTTGACCTAGTTATCTCACTCCTCGGTTTATACCCAAAGGATGTAAAATCAACATACTACAGTGACACAGCCACATCAATTTTATAGCAGCTCAATTCACAATAGCTAAACTATAGAACCAATCTAGATACCCTTCAACAGATGAATGGATAAAGAAATATACATATGTGATATGTATATATCATATATATGTATATGATGGAATATTACTCAGCTTTAAATAAGAATGAAATTTTGGCATTTGCTGGTAAATGGATGGAGTTAGAGCATATCACGCTAAGCGAAATAAGCCAAACCCAAAAAACCAAAAGCCAAATGTTTTCTCTGATATGTGGAAGATTAATTCACAATGTGGGGGTGAACAGGGAAGAATAGAGTTACTTTAGGTAGAGGGGAGTGAAGGGAAGGGAAGGGAAGGGGTGTGGGGGCAGGAATGATAGTAGAGTGTAAAAGAAATTATTACCTCATGTTCTTGTATGACTGCATGACAAATGTGATCCTTCAATATGTATAATCAGAAAAATGAGAGATTATACTCTATTTATGTATGATCTATCAAAATGTATAAATGCATTCTACTATCATGTACAACTAATTAGAATAAATAGAATTTTAAAAAATTTAAAAAGAGCGTGCAGTGTTCACTTGTCTCCACATCTTTGACAGTACTAGTTTTCTTTATTCAATATAATGTTACCTGTTGGCTTATTATAAATGGCTTTTAGATGCCTAATTTGTCCATTGTTTTTATCATGAAGGATGTTGAATTTTATTGAATACTTTTCTGCATAAGCTGAGATATCATATGATTTTTGCTCTCCATTTGTGTTGATTTGGTGATCAGTTTATTGATTTGCATATATGGAACCATCATTATAAGCCTGGTTTGAATCCCACTTGATCATGGTGACTACTTTTTTTAATGTGTTGTTGAATTTGGTTTGGTAATATTTTGCTGAATTTTGCATCTATATTCATCAAGAACATTGGCCTATAGTTTTCTATTTTTGAAGTTTCCATATCTGGTTTAGTATCAGAGTAATTCTGGCTTCATAGAATGTGTTTGGAATAATTGTTCTTTTTCTTGGAACAACTTAAGGAGAATTGATGTTAGGTCTTCAATAAATGTTGAATAGAAGTCAGCATTGAAGCCACCTGGTCTGGGACTTTTCTTTGATGAGAGGAATTTTTATTATGTATTCAATCTTGTTACTTGTTATTAGTCTGTTCAGGTTTTCTATTACTTCACAGTTCAGTCTGGATAAGGTATATGGATGTAGGAATTTGCCCATTCTTCTATATTAACTAATTTGTCACAATCTCTATTGATCTTTTGTGTTTCTGTGATATCAATATTAATGTTGCTCTTTTTATCTCTGATTTTACTTGAATATTCTCTCCCTTTTCTGATTTCAAAACTCCAGCAAAGGGTTCGTCAAGTTTGTTTGTCTTTTAGCAGAACAAATTGTTTCATTGACCTTTTTCATTATAAGACATCTTGGGATAGACTTCATTTAATTTGGTGACCTTTGACCTTCCTAAACCTGGAATTTGTATCCACGTTTACGCTTCAGAAATTTTGTTATTATTTCTCTGAATAAGCTTTCTACCCCTTGGCATTCTCACATCCTTCTAGAACCCTATAGTCCAAATATTTGTTCTTTTAACACTGCCCCCAAGTTTCCCTAAGCTTTCTTCATTATCTTCAGTCTCTTTTTCTTTTTTCTCCTCCAACTCTGTTTTCAAATAGCTTGTCTTCAAGCTCACTAATTCCTTCTGTTGGATTTATCCTGTAATTGATGTCTTCTATAATCTTTTAAATTTCACTGAATATATTTTTCAGTTCAAGAATTACTGGAATATTTTTGTAGGGGTGAATACCTAATATTGAACTCAGGGGCACTCAACCACTGAGCCATCCCCAGCCCCTTTATATCAATATTTAGAGACAGAATCTTGCTGAAGCTGGCTTTGAACTCTTCATCTTCCTGCCTCAGCCTCCTAAGCCGATGGGATTACAGGCATGTGCCACCATTCCCGGCTACTGTTTGGTTTTAAAAAATTGCTTCCATTTCTGTTAGAGTATTGAAACATTTCTATGTATTTACTTTAAGTTCATTGTGTTTCCTTAAAACAGCTGTTTTAAATTTGCTGAGAGTTCTTCATTCTGATTCTGATTAATGCCTGGACAGTTTCTGGCTTCTTTTTTTTGAGTCCTAGGAAAGGTCAACATTTTCTTAAAGCTCTTGATCTTCGTTGACTTGCAACATCATGTCCTCATTGACAGATTAAGTAATTATTAGAGTCTTTCTAATCTGCCTTTGAGTTTATTTTTGCAGACATTCTGAGCAGCATTCTGGTTTTTTAATTTCTGATCTTTTAATCACTTCCACTATTTCAGAACTAGTTGGCACCCAGTTCTGACTTGCCAAAAGTCTACTGTATTGTTACTGTTTCAGTACTAAAGGACAATTCCATCCCAGGTTTGTCACAAATAGCACTGCTGGTATATTGTTCAGAAAGAAACAGGAGAGTACCTAGAAAGCATACTCTGGCCCAACAGGCCTCTTCCTGTGTCTAGGGTAGGTCTGAATTCCTTGTGCAGTTACTGTCTTGTGGTCAAACACTGCTGTATTCTCCCCAAATCTGGGCAAAGTTATTATAGATGGACCCATTCCACGCTTTTGGATCACACCTGCTTACCACCAAAGCCATCAAGCTATGACACACACAAGCCCACAACCTATCAAGACCAACACAACACTGGGTTAAGATCAAGCCCCAAGCTGTTAAACTAACCACCGAAACTAACCACAGATACTAGCTGAAATAGAATTCAGATAGACTGGGGCCACATGCCTTCCCCTGGCAGTAAAGTTGCTTTAGAGATTCTGTCTGCAGGCCAGCCTGGTGATGGGGCTCTTAGGATCTTCTCAGTGTCAGGTTTTACTAGCCCAGAATTAAGTTCAAGGGGAAAGTGTGTCTACTACCCTGCTCTACTCCTAATAAATGGGGTTTTGCACCACACTGCACTGCCTTCAGTTTCTATTGGTGCTTGGCTTCACCGTGATGGGCCTCGCACTGGGCTCTGGGACAAAGCCCATGCTAGATTAGTTCATGCTCCATCTCCCAAGCAAGTGGAATCCTGCTCTCCCTTGTGCTGCCCAACACTGGGCAGGTGTGGTGGGGCCATTAGCTACCCAGCCTTATGTAGTTTCTGTGACTCTCTCCAGGTCTTGTCCTGGTGGTAGGGGTTGTGCGCTTTTCCCATCACTAGGTTTCATTGTGGAAGGCCTAGTACTGGGCTTCAAGTCCTGGATTTAATTCTTTTTCCTTCTTGCAAACAGAAGATACCTCTATCTATGCTGGGCTGCTTGGAGTCCAAGCAACAGCTTGGTAACTCTTTCCTCTCTTCCGTCTTTATTCTCTTTTCATTTTATTATATTAAAAGCAGGCACTGTTGTGTCTCACCTAATTTCCTTGGCTCTTGTGAAGGTAGCTTGTTACATGCATAGCTGTTCAACTCCGTGCGCCTGTGGAGAGAGTTCTCTGGAAGAGCTTACTCAGCAATCATCTCTCTCTGCCCCCTAACATCTTATTTTTATTGTGTTTTCTAAAACTATTAGCCTACAAAGATTTGGAAGATAATAAAACCTGTTCTTTCCTGAATGTGGTTAGAGGAATCCTGCCCTTGATAGTAAGTTCTGCTTACTTTCTATCTTATTCATCTAATAAACTCAGGGCCAGTTATTGCACATCAGTTTTAACTATTCAATTAACACTATTTGAAATGAGTTGACATGATTTTCATTAAGTTCAAAACTCTTATTTCCCAAATCATGCAAATCAAAAGGGAAAAGAAACTAGAAAGAATAAATAGAAAAAGAATAACAAAATATAGAAAGTGACTCAAAATATCAAAATCAAAATGAAACATGGATGAAGGAAGGAACAAAAAGTCTTGAGTTACCTCAATATTCTTATAGAAGAGTAATTGATCTTGATTAGGAGCCTTCATCAAGGAAGGAAATGTCATAAATATATATTACTTATGATGATAAATATTACAATTCATTCTCTAAAAAAATCCAAATTATGTAACTGGGGTACTCTCAAGATACTTCTTTGAATAGGTGCACTTTATTCCTCAAATATTGTTACTATGTTTTCAAACAGGTCGTCTATTGTATTACTGAGCCACTTCCCAAATGTAGGGAAGATCTTTTTAAAATATCAACCTACTCTCACTACGGACAAAAATAAGTAACTTAAAACAACTTTCCAGATTTATTTCTAACACCTGTGGACTAAATAAAAAATATCACCTGGAAGCTATTAAATTGATCATCTAAATGAATTATTTAAAACAGAGCATGATGACAAATAAGGTTTTCCTTTTTAAAAATTCATTGATCATCATCAGTGGAATGGATTTTGGTGTTACTACTCTTTTTGGTTTTGTGTGTATGTGCATTTGTGATATGTATAGTGTCTATATATATATACACACACACATGTGTAAGATATATATGATAGATGCATGTGTATATATATATATTTAAATAAAATCTAGAGCAATTAGCAGCTATGGAAACCAGATGATCATATATTCTGAGTCCTGCTGTAATAAATGCTATTTGCTAACATTAAGATTTAAAATTTTATAAAATATATTTTTCAAATATTTGATGTTACATGATTTTTACATATTTACTCATCTTTATAGTTAGTCCATAGAAGATTTCTAGTGTCAAATAACCTTAGATTGTATTGTAATAATTTTATCCCTAAATGCCATATATTATATAATGAGTAACACATTAAAAATGAATTAAACTTTACTAAGATAAAATTAGGCAAGAAAAAATTTGCCCTTTTGGTCCATTAATCTTGACTGTTTAAATTCAGGAATGGATCAGTTAGTCCAAATCTATAGATAGATGAATAGATAAACGGAAAGATGGATGGATAGATAGACAACTATCTAGATGAATAAGCAGACATAGACCTTGTTAACTTGAAACTTTGTTGCAAAAAAAGGGCAAAGAATATATTGATAAATGATCAAATTTGCATTTTGAAATTCATACTTTTGACCAATATCCACACACCATGATTTGCAAATGCTACAAATTGAATAGTGCTATGTCTTTACATCCTTTCTATTTACTCTCAACAAGTATATCAGAGGAAATTGTTTCTTTTAAATTTGAATCTGTAGTAGTTGTCTCTTGCTATTTAACAAATCATCTCCAAAGTTAGTGGCTTAATATATTTATCATCTTAGTTTCTGAAGGTCCATCATCCTTGACCTAGTGATTTAAGTTCAGGGTCTCTCCTGTGCTTGTGATCAAGCTGTCAGCCAGAGTTGCAGTCAACTCAAGACTTAATTAGGGCTGAAGAATCAACTTTCAAGTTTTTGTGATTTTGACGGGCCTTCATCCCCTCCAGACTACCTTCTAGCACTGTCGTCATTAACGTAAAAGAAATGTTTGAATATATTATAGGACAAGTGTGATCACAGGACAAAGGAAGATCCTTCCTGATAACTCTCAAACTTAAACAATATATCAAAAGGTACGTCCTAAAAGTTTAAGTGTTTATTGCAGCTAGATTAACACATAACATTTCATTTTGCATTATAGCACATCACTGGTCTTTAGGGATTTTATTGCATACCATTGATATGCTTTCTGAAAGGTTTTGAGAGGGAAGAAAAAACTCTTCATTTTCAAATAGTGATAAAGTGTGAAGATTCTCATGGGTTTCTAATCTGTTACACCATGTTATTAACTGCTTGTTTAAAGAAATAGCTATTTCATGTGACTTGTGGGTGTAGGTATGGTTCTAATCTGTGATGCATTTCTGAGCTTCTGCATCTGTGTAGATGCCCAGTTCTGTTTGAGACTCTTGTAACATAAGCCTCTTAGGGAAGAAGAAGCATCTTTTTGGCTTCTGAATGTTTTCTCTTGTTCTTTTTATTGCTCTTTAAAGAAATTTCAATGATGGCACAGATGACTGGAGGCCACAGTGTTGAGTGATTCTGTGATGATAGCTTGAAAACTTCAGAAAGCATTTCAGGGATAATAAGTACCAGGGAGAGTATAGGCAGCCGTGTTACACACGGTTCACAGCCAGCCAAGTCTCCACATTTTGAATAAATAGTCTGCACTGAGAATATATAGTGTGACAGTTTTTGCAGAAAGATAGAATGAATTCTTTTATCACTGATGATGAAACAGTACATACAAAAAGTACATTTTTTAAAGCAAAAGGATCATTTAAATGATGTCAAGAGGCTTCTTTACTTTTTATGCTTTGGCATGTTATTGATTTGAATATAGAGAATAACAACTTTTATGGGCAATATACTCATAATTACTGTTTCACGAAAATTTCTGCATCATCTGTGAAATTATTCTTGCTGGAATTTTTCAATTTTTGCCAAGGGCTTTTCTGTTAATTTAATAATAGGCAAAACTATTTTGTGTGTAGGAAAAATTTTCATATTCTCTGTTGTAAAATTATAATCTTTTTATCCCAAAACAGTACCTATTAAGCTTAAAGGTGACCTAGAAAAAAATAAATCAATATAAGGCGTTATCACTTTTCATTCACATTTAATTATTCAAGATTTTACATAATGAAGTTCATGTGGGTCATTTAGGTATGTTTTTGACTTTCAATAAGAGAAAGCACATGACTTAAACAACACAGACAATTAATTCAGGAAAAATATCAAGAGGGATTGCTATTTGTGCTTCCACAATTGCTGAATTCAACACCTAAGAGGAGGCTTTTGGCTTTATTCTTATGATGACAAGATCACTCATGTTGCTCCAAGCAGCCTATCTTTCTGCATCAGTGATCAACACATATATGCCAAAAGAGAGGGCATGGGTTCCCATCAAGGGATTGTTTATCAAGGCAGAACTGTCTTTCGCAAGGTGAACAGCAAATAATTCCTCTGTGTGGATTATTTCATGGTCCATTCCTACCAATTGAGGTGGCTGATAGGTTAGCTGCCTCCTTGCAGATATAAGTTACCGGTAAATGTACGACACTGGGAAAATTGTTTCACTGGAAAAGGTGAATAATGGTAGGAAGGAGTGTGTGTGTGTGTGTGTGTGTGTGTGTGTGTGTGTGTGTGTGTGTGTGTGTGTTAGAAGAACCATTAAATAAGATCATGCTTGCAAAATGTCTAGTATATTGTCTCAGTGCAAGTTTTTGATAAATATAAATTACAGAAAGGTTGGTAATGATGAAGAAGAAAAAGACACTCCTTTGATCTCATATCTATTGCTCTGAACAGATCACTAAATATATGCCAAATGAACCACATATCCAAAGCCATATATTATCCTGAGTAAAATGAGTATTTAGCACCCCATTTAATTTATATCCTTCTTTTTCTTGTATTATTTATTGAATATTATTATCTAGGTACTGAGCAATGCTCTTTACTTACTTATTTCTTTTAATTCCTAATTATAACTTGTTTTACTGAAGAGAGAATAGGTTCGGGAAGATTAAATAAGTCATGCGAATCACACCAAGGGAATAAATGGACAGGAATCAGGTACAGTTCTCCTTTACTCTGTTTTTAACTACCCCAGGATTCTGCTTATCTTTTACAAATTTTCATAATATATTTTTACAAAACCATGTATGTAATTAGGTTCTAAACTATTATGTTGGCCTTGGGTTTAGATACTTGGCTTTTACTTTCCCCTTTTCTCTTGTGTCTTCATTCTTCACACTTTCTCGGGATTACTTCCCTGTGAAGGGAGTTTCATGAGAACTGCTGTGTTATGGTTTGAATATGAGGTGTCCCCCAAAAGCTCATGTGGGAGATAATGTAAGAAGGTTCAGAGGAGAAACAACTGGGTTTTGAGAATCTTAACCTAATCAGTGAATTAATCCCTGATTGGATTAACTGAGTGGTAGCTGGAGGCAGGTAGGGTGTGGCAGGATTGGGGGGGAATTAGGGAGTGGCTTTGGGGTATATATATATATATATTTGTATCTGGCCAGTAGAGTCTCTCTCTGCTTCCTGATCATGTGACGTAAGCTGCTTCCCTCCACCAACCTCTCCGGCCATGATGCTCAGCCTCACTTTGAATGGGGTATGGAGCTGGCCCTCTATCAACTAAGACCTTTGAAACCATGAGCCCTCAAATAAACTCTTCCCCCTCTACAGTTGTGCTGGTGGGTCATTTAGTCACAGCAGTGAAAAAACTGATTAAAACATTCTGCAATTCGTTAAGTGTAATCCTTGTACAATTATAATTTTCTATTAAAATTTATTGTTAAAACTTCCTTCCCAATTATTTATTTTAGACTTTTCACAGGATATGCATATTTATTGACCAAATAGATAATAATGAAACTTATAAATAAGTAAGTTGGCATTTCCTGTCTTATTGTAACTTTGAATTTTGGGTGATGTAGATGTTCACAGTTCATGATGGGCTGAACAGTGCCCTGCTAAAATTTATATGTTGAAGCCCTAACCCACGGTACTTCTGAATATGACTATATTCACTCCTTGAAAGGTGTGATTACATTACAATGAGGTCCTCAGGGTAGGCCCAAATCCTTGCAGTTTTGTCTAAAGTGATAACTTGGTTACTTGGAAGCTACATCTCCTTTATAAAATAGGATGCAAGAGAAAACATTCAATCATTTTCTTTGCTCAGGTTAATTTTAACCCTGCACATTTTGAATAGTTTAATAATACACTTAATAATGTATTTTAATAATCTGTTTTTCTGAATCCTTAGGTTGGGCCCTAATCCAATCTGATTGCTGTTCTCATAAGAGGAGGAAATTCAGATGCACAGAGACAGTAGGCATGCAGGTGCACAGAAAAAAGATCGCATGCGGACACGGTGAGAAGGCGTCACCTACAAGACAAGGAGAGAGGCCTCAGGAGAATCCAAACCTGCTGAAATCTTCATCTTAAAACTTCAGCCTTGAGAACTATGAGAAAATAAATTTCTGTTGTTTAACCCATCCCATCCAGTATGTAATATTTTGTTATGGCAGTCCTAGCAAGCTGATATTCATTATTGGACAAATATTTACTGCAAATGTCTATTCTTTCACAGATGTGTTTCTAGTGCCTTGGCATGGAATGTTGAGTAAAGCAGAGTACCCTGGAAGCTATCAAGTGTATGTGGAATGTCAGTACCACAGAGGAAAAGAACAGAGTATAAAGGCAGTTTGAGGGTGTGCAATTGTCTTTGGAGAGGATGATCAAAATCACTATGGTGATAATACACCATGAAAATATACATTTCATAAGAGATTATGAGATTGTGGAAAAACTTGGATCCTATAAATCGATATCATTCCTTTGTACAGTAATTATCTGCACCTCGTATCAGCTAAATTCTTTTTATTGGGATAGTTCAATATAAGGCATGGCTTATAGGAATTGGTAACATTCTCTGTGCCATTTCATTGGCCTCTAGTTTGCTTTACTATGTTCATGGAAATTGAAATGTCTCATAGGAGAATGAAATATTTAGATGGATCAGCTGAATAGATTGAGATATGAGAATGGATTTGGATGGCAGTACTGTGAGCTTTTGGGGGATACCTCACATTCAAACCATAACAAAGAGAATTTCACCTGGTAATGTGTGAGGTGTAGCATGATGGGAAAGTTTTAACCAAAGGCTCCGAGGTTGCTGATACCTTGTGGAAAGACCTGACTTAGACTTTTCAGAAGCAGGTGCATGCTCTGGTATGAAATGCTGAAAGAGCTGTGTCCCTAA
This sequence comes from Sciurus vulgaris, assembly GCF_902686455.1. Classification (NCBI taxonomy): domain Eukaryota; kingdom Metazoa; phylum Chordata; class Mammalia; order Rodentia; family Sciuridae; genus Sciurus; species Sciurus vulgaris. Next base: position 54,259,377 of record NC_136462.1, on the reverse strand, counting down.
TGTCTGTATTAATCTGAGGACCAAAATTAAATTAAATGACGTATTTCACTATTTTCTCTGATGATTACACTACTATCTAGTAATATAGCAGCACATATGTGTAAATTTACAAGGTGCATATGCCTGAGTAGTTAAGGGACTAAGCAATGTATGCAGACAATCCTGAGAGGACCTGGTCTTGGGCCTGATGATTCATCAGTTAATTGAGCAAATATTCCAATGATACAGAACCTAGATACAGTGAAACTCTCAGAAAAGGGTTGAAATTATGAATTATGAAGGTAAAAATGTAGGATTAATGGCTAACAGGATTATTTTGTGTATGCATGTATGTACATGTGTATGTATGTATTTATATATTTGTGGTACTGTGCACATACTACTGAGCTACATCCCTAACTCTTTTTATTCTTTATTTTGAGATATGGTCTCACTAAGTTGTTGAAGCTGGCTTCATATTTAGGTTTCTAGGACCTCAGCCTCCCAGGTGGTGGGGATTATACCGTGCCCAGCTTGACTCTTTTCACAGGTGGATGAGGTATTGTGATTGACATTGATGGTACTGAGAGAGATCCCTGAGACCTAGAGTGAAATGATCAAAGCAACCACTGAGTTACCTTACTGGAAATCTTTCTAATTTGTGGGGTTTGAGGGCAAAACGTAATTCTCATGCTATACATTTTCTGCTATGATTTAGCACTTCTCAAAAATTGCTTTAGCACATGATTTTATGGGAATTCACACATTACAACTATTCTTTTTCATACTCAGGATTTTATAATTTAGAACAAAAGTTTGATTTTATACTTTATATAATTCTCAAATTTTGACTCTGCTCAGGGAATAATATTTTAAATATCACAAATCTCTGAGTGGTGTGTGTGTGTGTGTGTGTGTATCACTAGGGATTAAAACTAAGGCCTTGTGCATGCCAGGCAAGTGTTCTACCACTGTACTCTACCCTTAGCCCCTACCCCACAATTCTGACTTCTAGTCACAGTTTTTTCCAGAGTTTCTGAATGACTGATTTCTGTGCATTTTCCTCAGTTATACAAATAAAAATAAAAATAAGCAAAGCATAATAATAAATATAGTAATGTGACAATTCCTATCAAGATCAAATTCAGTAATATAACATCTTCATGAAGCAATATTATTTCCATACAAATTACACAGTGTTATTTGATTTACCACAATTTATAAGAACTATTATTTAGCACTTTTTTGGTGGGTTTTGCTTTGTGATGTATTTTTTTTTTCTGAATGAAATTTCTTCTAATTAGTTTTTCCTTTTTGTTCTTAATCTTTCATATTATCTATGCTGAAATGCTGAAAAGACTTCACTTTTACACTATCATAGGCTGTCTTTAAAAGAAGAACTCAAGTCACCCTAGGTTTATGACCCTCTTGTGATTGCCAAGTATTTAATTCCAACTATGACATGTTATCAGTGTATTTCAGAAAGGAAGTTGAACAGGTCAGTTAACTTTCACCTCTCCTGACAATTCACATAAACATGGAAGTCATCTTTAAAATTTTTAATCTACCTTCCTTGTCTAAATGAAATGAAATCAAATTAATTTAAATCAGATTTCCAAATTTGCTCTGTTTTTCAAGACCCTCACTCTCCATTATCAGTTATTTCTGTACGTCCCCAAAACACATGCAGTTACAAGCAGAATGGGCCTTGTGATGTTAAATTATTGAAAATAATATTTTAGGGTCACTCATTTAGGAACATGGTAGTTCCCTTTTTACACTGGTTTTACTTTTTACCGTTTCAGCTACCGTACATGGTCACATGTCCTCTGAAAACATTAAATGGACCATTACAGAAATACACAATTCATAAATTTTAAATTTCATGGCTTCAGAGTGGCATGGTGAAACCTTGTGCTGTCCTGCTCTGTCACACTCCAGGCATGAATCATCCCTTTTCCAGTGTGTCCATGCTGTATATGCTGCTTACCCTTCAGTCACTTTGTAGCTATCTGGGCTATCAGTAAGATCAAACTGTCCTTGTATCACAGTACTTGTGTTCAAGTAATCCTTATTTTGCATAATAATGGTTCCCAAATGCAAGAGCAGTGATATTATCACTTTTATTCATGGTTACAATTTTTGTTCTATTTTATTATTAGTTATTTATTAATCTTCTAACCAACAAATTAAAATTTTTTCATAGGTGTGCATATATTAAAAAATATGTAGTATATATAGGGTTCAATCCTATCCATTTTCAGGTATCCCCTGGGGGTCTTGGACCATATTCCCTGAGGAGAAGGAGGAACTTGTGTATTGCTTTGATGGTGAATATATGAAGTAATATAGCCAAAGGGTAAGATCATATTTAAGTGTACAAAATAAAAAGTTGACATACACTTACCAATTGACAGACATTAACAACTACCACATTACCTTTTACATTTCTAATATATTAAAAGAATGTATAATTAAATCTTATTTGGAGAAAGTTTCATAAAGATTATGACTGTAGTACTCTTACTAAAATTACATAAATATATAATAAATTTTTCTGTCATGTCTTACATTGCCATAGTTATTCATCAATTATATGCATTCTCTGAACATTCTCTGAACTTAACGAGGGAAGTAAGATTATACTTTCCTCTGTGTCTATAGTAAATATATGTATGTGCACATGAGCAGATAATTTACTCTCTATCAAAGAGCTTGGAACAGTAGATTTTCAATTTTTATTTCTTTGATGAAATTTCAGATTCTATGGGCCTGATTTATTAAAATTCTGATTCATGAAACCTGAGATGGGTCACAGAATAGCAGTATACATGTGCTTGTGTGTGTTGTGGTGGTGGAGAGGAATCAAGAGAACATACCTATATTAAACAAGATAGAAATCATAGTATTAAAGGTTCCCTTTGGTTAAAAAACAAAACCCTTTTGTACTCCACCAGCAGGCTTATTCCAATTCTGAAAGAAGAGAGTCACCTTCATCAATTACAGAAGGGTATGCTTTATTAATCTTTCTAACATGGAAGTAAACATTAATATTTTCATGATTGCTCAATCTAAGCCACCATCTGAACCCCACAGTTGTTAAAACAGTAGAAATGTGTCAGTTGTTTTCAAGGTGGCTGTCAGCATAATGATGTGTTTGACTGTGTTCTGCTGACAGAGGGGCTGAGAAAGGATATAGCCCTAAGGGGGAGACATGGCTGGGCTCTGCCTTTCTTCCAGGAAGATAGTGGAGCTCAGACTGCAGAGAAGAACTGGGCCAGTTTTTGCCTTCTTCCTCTTTAGATTTCACTAAAAAGCTAACAAACAATCCAACAACAGCAACAACAAGAAAATTTCAAGGATAGATTCAGTCACATATTATTGTACATAGAAATTTACTCATAATATAGCCTTGAGGGAATAATTGTACATATTTTCTTTTCTGAAAAAAAAACACATTATTAATTAATTTTCCTAGTGTCTTTCAAATTTAATAACCAATGATGTAACAAAAATCTAGGATTATTAGAGACATAGAAAAACAACCAATTAAAATTACTCTTTCATAATATTTTTGGCAAATTGTGTCTTTCTTAAAAATAGAAGGCTATTATTTATTAAGAGGAGCTAAACATTTATATTTTACCACAAAAAAAAAAACTGGAAAGTGAGAGCAATTAGGACATAGATTATAAATCTGAAATTTTGTTTCTATAAATTCTTGGACAGACAATAAAATGTGGACTCTGTAAAGGTTGATAATGTTGTTGGTTTACTGCTTCAATAGATTTTTTTTTTTTTTGCCTTTTGATCTTTTGTTCCTAGCATAAGCTATCTAAAGAGGAAAAAAACAAAAGGAATTTAAAACAAGGTCAAAAGGAGCTTGTGAAAATAGAAGGGGGAACCGATAGAGTAGAAGAAATGGATTGATGGGGAGGGACAGAGGGACAGGGAAATACTGGGAAGCAAAATCTACCATATGCTATGTCCACATGTGATGACAATGAGTTCTGATTCATATATAATTGTGATGAAGCAATTAAAATATTAATAATAACAACAAAAGGGGGATCAGGAGAGTAGAGTAAGCAAATTCTGGGAGAGAGGAAGGGAGGACAAAAGAATGTACTGGAGAATGTGGTGGATCAGTTTATGCTACGTGCATGTACAAATATGGCATAATAAATTCCACTATTATATATAACTGTAATACACCAATTAAAAATGAATATAAAGAAGACATCTAGACATTTAGGTCGAGTGTTCCAGTAAATCTAGTGTGCTAGAGCTATCGGATAAACTTCAGGTTATATTCTTAAGGCATTCTCAGCTATCCCTGAGATTTTTAACAATACACTTCATTTTGACAAGTCAAATCAATGAGGCATAAATAGTATTAATGAATGAAAATAAACTACCATTCCAAATTAGTATGTTCTAATAAGTTTGTTGGACCTCAGAAATGCACAGTCATAATATTTTAACTTTAATTCTTTTTAGCTTAAGGAAAGCAGATTTCAATTTTATGGGTTATAAAAGCCAAATGAATAAATAAATAAATAACCTGTGTTGCCAGAGGGTCCCTATCAATTAGAAGCTATTAAAGTTATTGTTTCTTAACATGTTTTAAATTTTATCCAGTTTTAAGTTGGTAGTATGGAATTTTCCTCTATTTGTAATTAATCACTTGCTACCTCACTTTTTCTTAGTATTTATTGGAACATTTCATTCTTTCAGTTAATTTTGAATCATATTTTAGGACATCTGGATTTTTACACAAGGGGATTTACAAGTATATGTTTCTATGCAGCTTTATCAAATACTACTCAGACAGGATGCCCATACAAATATCTAGATCTGTAAAGGGATTTGAATAAGGATGGTTTTGAGAAACAAATTTATCACTGATGATGCTGGAAGACACTAAGCAAACAGAGGTGGAGAGAAACAAATTCTGGTTTCAGACTAAAACAAAGGTTATGTATATAAGTTGTATGTTTTAAAATCTCAGCTCTACTCTTACCTGGTATGAAATTGTGATCAAGTAGGCACATTTAGTGGTATATATATTGTCTCCTAAAGAGAAATTGAAAGTGACAATCTGTATAATTTTCTCCTTATGCTCCTCTAGATATTCAAAAATTGACAAATTTTCAGGGAATCTATCATTATTTTTCATTACATTGAATGATAAAATGCATTTAGTATTAAACCATATAAGTGGAATGTCATCTGTGTCAGGCTTAATAAATCATTAAATTGCTTTCATCTGGGGCCATTAAACAGTTTCCGAATTTATCTAAATACCACCAAGTTCGGGGAAGATTAGCCAAGGTATACTACTGAGAGTCATCCATTTTTCTGTCTCTCTTGGCAAATTATTTCCTCAATGTTAGATAAATGCAGCTTCTTGAGTGAGAAGGGGAGGTGGGTATCAGAGATAGATATAGAGTCTTTCAAATAAATTTTTAAAGATGCTAGTGTGGTATTCTGTTTCTATAAATTTGCAAATAAAATGCCAATGCCTATAAAGAGAAGGTAAATATTGATAAATCCATATAATTTTGAGGAATATCAAACTTGCCCCCTCCTAATATGTCCCCCTGGCATTAAAATAAATTAGCATTGTTTTCAGAAGATTCTTTTCATGCCCAAGTAGGAACATTTGGACAAAAATGTGAAAGTAATATCGTAAGTTTTATAAGACCAGATACAGATAAAAGACCCATGTGGAGAATGTCCTCTGATAGCATTCTCTCTCTTATGCCAGTGTATTTAATCCCAACAAAGATTTAAAGATGTGGATTGTTTCATTGGAATTATTCCCCAGATCTTCTATATTTTTATCCTCTTGATTCATTGTGAAACTTCAGATGGGCAACCTTTATACAAACATTATTGTGTCATTCCATATTTTTTAAAAAATATTTTTAGTTGTATACGGACACAATACCTTTACTTAATTAATTTATTTTTATGAGGTGCTGAATATCAAACCCAGTGCCTCACACATGCTAGGCAAGTGCTCTATCACTAAGCCACAATCCCAGCCCTGCCATTCCAAATTTTAAAACTGTTCATTTACTCATTTTGCCCTCAGAGCAAAATTTAAAATTCCTTAATTAAGCTTAAAGGGCCCATCAGAGTTTGACTCCTGATTTGCCTCATTAATTCAATTTCTTACAGCACTCCACATTGCACTCCTTTGTTCAGCTGACCAATATCTATTTTTTGAGGGTCTACTTTGTGTCAAGAACTAACTTCAAACTTTAAGGATACAAAGGTAAGTAAAAGGTATTATTTCTACTGTCTTAAAGCAGAGAGAAGAAGACACAAGCATTCCTTTCCTTGTTAAACACACACATATTGAGCATCTACTATTTTCCAGGCAAAGGTCTAGGTGCTGATGAGAAAGCATTCACATTACATAAATAAATAAATAAGACTGAAAATTTATATCATGTTACAGAGACAGATTTTTCAATATGCAAACAAGTATATGCAAAAATAAGTGATATACATTGTCAGATTTATTAGTCCTGGGATTCTATAGATTGTCATGATAGTGAAATATTGTAAGGGGTATGTGTTAACTTCCCTATATCTTTGAGAAGGTGATAAGCTGAAATCAAGCATAAGATTGATCCAGTTGTGGCAGAACCCCATGGGTAAAGACTGAGCCAGGAAAAAGCTTGAAGAGCTCTTGGAGAGTCAGGAAACAGTGTTGAAGGATTTGAACAAAGGCTTGAGCACCTGGAGAGTAGTGTACATCTGAAGAATATGGAGAAGGAAAGAAGCAGGTGAACAGTTCTTATCAAGGGTCATGGCAACGGGCTGGTATTCTGTGTTACAAGAGTCTTGAGTTCTGTGAAGGTGCCATGACTTCTATGGTCTTACTCCTTTGCCTGTACTATTCTTTCCTAGTCAGATATCTCTTCCTCCTCAAAACCTTCATCCTTGTTCCTCTGACACTCATTTCATGCTTCTGCTTTATAGTTTAGCAACTCCCTTCTCCTTTTTGTTTCATCTTTTGTGGCCTTCATCATATAATATTGTAAATCACATACTTGTCTGAATCCATAGGCTATGTTTCCTTTCGGTAGAAGCTGTTTCATTTTAATCTTGCTATATCCAGCACCTAGCACAATGGCTGGCATGTACCAAATGCTAGGCAAATATTTGTAGAACAAATGTGTTCATTTCCTAGTGTCAGCTCTGCCTCGGTGCATTTCATTCAATGTTAAGCTTGTTCAGCCCTTGAAATGTCAATCATCCCCAAAGCCAAGCAGCAGTGTTAGACATGGTGATTGCTCTCCTAAGTGCCTTCACTTCCAGCTGGGATCCTGGACCTGGCACTGAAGCCAAGCTAAAAGTGACCCAATTAGTCCTTTGGTTATTTCCAAAAAGATTGGGAATAATCACGAACTGGGATGGCCAAAAACTGGGACACGCAGAGTTCTATGAGAGCTGAAATGTTTAGGGTGCCAGATGTAAGTCTTTTTGACACTTTTAATAGTTTCCAAAACAAAGTAGTTTGCATTTTAATTATTTTCAGGAGCTTTTATCAACAAAATATGTTTATTGACTAATCAGATCTTTGTACCAGATTATAAATTAACAATGTGTTGGCCACTAAAATAAGATACAGAATCTCTCTTTCTGGCCTGGCTATAAAAGAATTTTCTGACAACAGAATTTGGCCAGATGCCATGTATCTTTCCAGAGTGTAATTGGGGACTAACAAACAGTGAGTTGCCTTCAGATCACATGCTCTAATCAATGTCAGGGAGTAGATGCTAAGAAGGCAACGCTCCCAGAGGAATCAGTAGTAAATGGATCTTTGACAGGTTTTTAATGCTTTTTTCTAAAGGCTCATCTCTTGCTTCATAGTCACAGTTTGTTGGTGAGTCTGATGGCTGATGTCACAGATAAGTGCAAGTAATACCCTGTTGGTATCTTATTTACTCAGGGGAAAAGCCAGGCACAAGATACTCTTCAAACAAGACAACATTCATGGAGTAGCTGATGAGTTTAAAGTTTAGTGTCATGTATTTAAGACGATGGCAACTGTTACTAAGAAATTATACTCAAATTCCTGTAATACTTTTTCAGCTGGTTAACACATAATACCATGTAAGAATTTCTTTGGGGGCCTTACATGTCATTCTGAAGCATTGAAATGAGTATGGAAACTCAAAATTTTTTTTTTTTTTTTTGCTTTCATAAATGATAGAAGTCTGTGCACAAATATACAGTTGTAGAGAATCTATTACATACACACATTTTTGGGATATGTGTGTGTGTGTAAATATATATATTTTTGTCAGTGAGTAAAAATAGTGTCCAGTTTTGAGGACAGAAGCACTAAGGAAGACACAGTTTGAGAATTCAAATGGGTAAAAGAATAGAGCCATGTTAGATGCCGATTTTTAAGAAATAACTGATATTTGAGGAGAGGCAGTCTGCTTCTTTTGATTACAGTATAAAAAGGAGAGGCAAACAGTCATGTCCACTGATGGAAACTCTTAGTTTTTAAATTCGATAACTAAATCCTTGCCTAAGTCTGGTGTGTATAGATGTATGTATTGACATCACAAAATTGACTAATATCAGATGAAGAAGATGATGAAGGAGCCTAGAAAATTGAATGAAAATGTCTAGGATAATACAGATTTAAAGTTATTCATTTTTAACTTCTACATTTCTTAAATTAGTTTATCTCTTTCACAGTTTACACATTCTAGTAGGATTCTACAGATTCAGTATGCTTCAGAGTAAATGCCTATCTTTTTGCAAAACTGCTTTCTGATTATAATAATATAGGTAGATTTTTATTTTGTGTATGCATTTGATATACACATTAGCTGACCAATTAATATTGATTATAAACATTAGCGTTTATACGCCTCCATGTAAAGTGGTCTGCAATCATTTCAGCCAAAATATAACTGTATGTTTTACATGAATATCACCACTTCTTTTACTATAGCACATGCCTGCTCTATAAAAACCCTCTTTAATTTATGAATATGAATTCTCTGTCTTCCAGCAACAGATTCAAGGCTTTGTGGGACTTGAAGCTCATACATTTTCAGGGGCCTCAGAGAAAAAAATGATATTGTTTTATATTGTAATTCTATTATAATGCAGATTTATTGCACTACAAATAAAAAGCATGACAGTGAATACATACTGGAAAATAAAATAAATCCTTAAAATTTAAATGTTTAAAAATTGAAAAAATATCACTCTTACCAGAGTCTCAAAGACTACCATTATTTTTAGTTAATTTTCTGTTAGTACTCTGATTCTATTAGTTGTTGTATTTCTTTAGTCTCTTTTATTCTGGAACAGCTCTCCAGTCTATCTGTATCTTTCTTGACCTTAATAGTTTTGTGGAGTATAGGACAATTACTTTGCAGACTCTCAACCTCTCTTGTCTGAACTTTCTTTTAAATAATTAAAACCCATCCTGATTAATGTCTTTCTTGAAGTCATCCAGTTTGTAAATGACTTTGCTTTAACTACCTTATTATCATTATATTTGCAACCTAGAATGAGACAATACATGCAGAGTATTTAGCACACAACTTAGCATAAATAGTTAATAACTATACCCTCCATTTTCATCGTTTGTATTTGTATTTCTGTTTCTTTCGTAGAGTATTTTTTGTTCAGTTTGGCTACTCCCTCCATTTCTCCAGGGTAACTACTGTTATTGAAGTAAGTTTTTGATGTTCTCTAAAGCTCTAGGATCAAAAATACTGTTCTCATTCTTGAATTCTTGTCAACTGGAAGACATGGCTGTGTTCTTAGGTTTTGGTGCCGCCAGGAGCCTGTGACATCTTACCTGAGTTTGTCATTTCCCCCATGCTCCTCTCTGTGAGCATTTGACAGGCTTCTCTCCTTGTCTGCATTCTTCCTCCCCAATGTCCTTGTAACATGCTCTGTGATGTTTTCAATTTCAATTGTCTTTTTTAAGGCCTGTGTCCTATCTCCCACCATTAAGTTAAACGTACGGAAATGGGGACTTTAGTCTTCTCTTGTTCTTTCTTTACATGTTCTGATCTTTACAAGGGCACACACAGTCTGAGCATCCCATTGTATTCTTCCTGTACGTGCCCTGTACCGATGTCTTTCTTATTAATTCTGTGGTGTCAACATTTATCTCACTTTTGCTTTGACCTAAATTCCCATCTAAATAGTTGTACTCAGAGCTGCTACTCTGCCAGGTTTCCAGTGTGGTGACACTTTCTTTCAACCTATTCTACATTTTTCAGCCTATATGAATTCATCAACATCTAATTTTTTTTTTTTTTTTTTTTTTTTTTTTTTTTTTTTTTGGTACCAGGGATTGAACTCAGGGGTGTGTGACCACTGAGTCACATCCCCAGCTCTAATTTTTTTTTGCAGTTTACTTAGAGACAGAGTCTCACTGACTTTCTTAGCACCATGCTTTTGCTGGGCCTGGCTTTGAACTCCCAATCCTCCTGCCTCAGCCTTCTGATCAACATCTGCTTTTAATGCATTCCAAAAACTTTTGGGAAAGGGACAATAAAACTTTGTTAAGACATACCAAAAATTTGTTGGCTTACTCTTATACTTGCTATGCTCTTAACACGCATGAATATTCCTTTAACTTTCTTTGATCTACCTTACTTAAGTATCAAAGTTCTGATTATTGGTTTAGGCAGTATTCTATTTCTAAAATATATAAATAAAAATTACAATTTACAAGATTAGAAAAACATGCAATAATGCAAATCAGAAATATATTATACAGGAAAATATATGAAATAATAAAGGCAGAAACATAAAATGAAATTTAACATGAAGCTATAATGAAACAAAGGAGAAAAACCCATAAAGCACATTTCATAATCTACTTATAATGTTTTTGGTGATTATTTCTGTTTATCAGTGACTTAAATGGTCTTTGGATTTCTCTTTGGAGGAATACTCTCTTAATATCTTTCATTTATTGATAATTCAAGTGTGATGTGTGACAAATAAAGGCTAGCTGCTTTTATTTTCCCAGTGATATATACAAGTATTTCCTTATAAACTATGTGAGTAAAGGATGAGCTCACTGGGAGGGACTTCCCAAAATGCATGTTCCATTTCCCTGTCACTGAGTGGGTGCTTAATTGTTATATGTGTAGTGAGATGATCTACAGAAATACTTGGGCATTCATTTTTCTTTCTGTATGGGCTCAGAGACATTAACATTATCTCTTGATAAATAAGATGGTTGTTACAGAAATGCAAAGAGAAAGAGCCAGTGAGTAGTCACTTTCAAAATTACAAGGTCTTCTGAAAGACTTAATCTGAAAGAGTAAATCAGTCTGAAAGTCAAAGCTTTTGATTAAAAAGTATCTGATTAGAAGAAAAAAAATGCCCTTGAAAAAAAATGTCAGTTTTCTGATTAGAAATAAGAATAGAATAAAAACAAGGCCAGAGTCACTCTAGTGGAAGGAGAACATCATCAACCTGGGAGGTAGTGAGTTCTGCATGGTCAGTGGGTCTGGAAATGAAGGAAATGTTTCTGACTATGTGTCAACACTGAGACATACATGTTCTTTCTCTTTCTCAGAATCAGTCAATTGAACAGAAGTTGAGACATCTGTAGATCATCTAATGCCATGGAAGCTAGTACTGCAGTTTGCTTGTTTCGAGGATACATGATGAACATTCTGGTCTCTCCAGGGACAGCCATCATCAACAGCCACCAGCGTGCTGATTACAGAACTGGACTGAAGATAGGAGTTGTGGATCACAGTGCAGATGAAGCACGGAACATGAGTGCATTTTCTTAGGAAATAGTTGAGTGCAGAAAGAGAGCAGTAGAGCCTCAAGAATTCCAACAATTGTTAAAAATATATCTATTTGTGACAATAAAGGTATATACAAGACATCATCACTCTTTAATGTTTTATTGCTTATAAGTCTTAACAAATTCTTCCCTGCGAACTCTATAATTTTTCTTGTATATTATTATCCAAACATTCTACCTTTGTCCATTTCTTTCTGTTACTTATTATTCTTCTACTGGCTTACATATTCTTATGTGAATTATTGTTCTATCTATCTATCTATGTAATCTTCAACCCTCTTCCTATTTTTATATCTATCCCTACCCCTATATTTATCCCCATCTTTAAACTGTACCTCTATTGTCTTTTAAATTCTTCTTCATGGAATGGTGACTTGCCTTTCTTTAAATCATCCAGATCTGAACTGAGGATTTATTTTGAGCACTTATCAATTTACTCCTCTCTTATGCCACTATTCTATTGTAATACTTTTTGTTTCCATTGATGCAGTGCAGTCATTATTCTTGCAAATCCCATGACTGGTGAGGCCAGCATTGGTCCTACCCCTTCTGCTCCCCATCCACAACTGAGGATTGGATGTCACTAACAATTTTGAACAGACTTCCTTTAAAGAAATCTCTCAGTACCATCACTTCTTGCTATAGAAGCAAGAACCTCATGTTGTTTCATGCTTTGTTTTCACAGTGTTGAAGGTTTTACTTGAAATTTTATTGCAACCTCTTTGGTTTAAGCATCAAGCCGGAATACAAGAGATTAGGCCAAATGATGATCTCACTGGCTAGTGTTGATTCTTCAAATGGAATCAACCTCCCCCAGCACAATCAGCTACTTATCTTGCAGGATACTGCACAAATTAATGTGTATTGCCACAGAATGATTGCTTTCTAAGGAATTTTCTCAGACCTGCATATAAATTGGTCCCAAAAGAGAGTTCTCTATAGGCTTTCCAAAAAATAACTGAAATTTCAGATTATTCAGGTTATGACCAGTTAGTATACTTATTTGATATTGATTTTCTCTCTTTACTTTCCTAGAACTATCCAGAGTATAAAAGTCCAGCAGATTGAGGGTTTCTCCCATAAACTACACATAACTAGTGAATACTTGCTTACATATCCCTCATAACCAGATATAATGATTTTTTTCCTCTATGGAATTTTCCACTAGATACTATGTTATAGAATTTCTAATTTTCATAATAGCAAATCTTATTCCCTCTCCACTCCAGCTCCAGGTATCATGAAGTAAATATGAACCCTATGTATTTATTAATTTTAAAGTAGAAAATATGCCTATAGAGAGTAATCAGTTACAAATGTGGCTTTTTCAAGACCAGAACATGCATGTATACCAATTTTGATATCACTGGATATTGCCCATCCATACACATGTTGGCATGGCCTGTGATTGAATAAGATCTGAGGCCCAGAGTCTGCTGTTGCATAGAGGAACCAGGCAAGCCTCTGGGCATCTGAGGCCTCTCTGGGCTTCTATAAGGACAGCTTTATTTCTTCCTGTTTTACAAGGAGTTCCTCTTTCTCTATTTCGTGCCTGTCACAATCTCTCCTTCAGTGTAGAGACATGTTTAAGCAGCTCTAAGATGGTGGCTGGCGTTGGGCCAAGAGGTGGTGCATAATTAGTGTTAACATGGCGTGATCTACCTTTGCCTGATTGGTTGATGTGTCTTCTGCACTAGTGGTCAACAGATGTTCCTCATTCTTAATTGGTACCGTGGTGCATGCTCCAATCGTGCTACTTAATCCTAAGCTGATTGGCTGCCTTAGTATATATAAGACACTCTCTTTACCTGGGAGGAGATGGCAGAACGTGGGACTAAGAACACACCTCTAGGTAGCAGGTTGCAGGATGCAGGATGCAGGTTGCAGGCAGTAGGCCGCATGCCGCATCCCGTCTGCTGCACCCTGCACTTCCAAGAAGTGACCCACCTCTAAGAAACAGTAGACCTCTGAAAGCATAGCCTCTCTGAAAGCGTAGCACCTCTAAAATTAAGCAAAGTCTCTCTTCCTCTAAGCAAAGCCTCTCTTCCTCCAAACAAAGCCTCTCTTCCTCTCAAAGCCTCTCTTCCTCTAAGCAAAGCCTCTCTTCCTCTAAGCAAAGTCTCTCTTTCTCTAAAAGCAAGCAAGGAAGCAGCTCAGAAATAGAAGTAGTTCATTCCCAGTCCGCCTCCGATAAATTCCCGCGGGATTGTTGCTGTGGGCGGCAACACTTCAGTACCTCTCTACTCCTTTCTTCTTAACTTCCTCCTATCCTCTGTTCTCCTCTCTCTCCTCTCTCTCCCTCACCTCTTAGTTTTTAATTTTGTGGTAATTGCTTTTGTATCCTTAAAAAAAAATCATTGTATACCAAAGTTGCAAAGACATTTGTCACTTTTTTCTTCTTAGAATATTTGCATTTTTAACTTTCATGTTATGTCAGTGATCTATTTTAAATTAATATTAAAATTAGTGTGAGATACCTTTACATTAGGTAAAAAAAAAATTGAGCATTCTTGCTACATAATCATCCAGCTGTTCAAATATTTTTGTAGAAAAGAATTTCCCTATTGACTTCCTTTGGTATCTTTGTAAAAAAATCAGTTGTGCACATACATGTGACTTCATGTCTATATTCCTTCTGATTGATCTGTTAAATGACACCATTATCACATTATCCTGATTACTGTAACTTAAAATACAGTTTGAAATCAGGCAAAGAAGGACCTTCATCTTTTTTAAAACTGGATTAAAAATAATTAACCACTTTAATACTTGAATGAAATAAACTAAAGGAGATGATTGAATACTAGGAAGTTATGAACACCAAGTAGGTGATGAATGCCAGGAGAAGAGGGTCCTTTGTAGCCATCTTCAAAATCTGCCTAGTAAAACTGTAGATTGTCTCCTAAATTATGATGGATATTTCAAATGTACAATGGTGTGAAAGCAATGCACATTCAAAAGAAACTGGGTACTTGGAATTTTAATCTCTTCCTGGGTTGACAATCTGCCAATTCCAGGCAGCAGTAATGTGTACTGTGTTGCTAGACGATCAGGTCTGGTAGATTAGATGTATTAAATGCATTATCAATTTATGATATTTTCAACCTAAAAACAGATTTATCAGGATATAACTCTACCATAAGTCAAAATGTCTGTATATAATAAACATTTAAGATTTAAATATATTGCATTTGCTACTTTGTATAATGATTATAGTATACAATAAATGAATTAGATGATTTTTGATAATGTCTCCTGAATCTTTAAATAAATATTACTTTGTATGTTAACATACATCTAACACACCTTGTGGACCTCCATATGATTGTTAAAATCATGTATAGAAATTGCAGTCCTAAAGTGGAAATTATGGTTTCACTGTTACTATATTCAGTTTGAGAGATGCATGCTTAGTTTTGTTTCAGTTCTCACTTAGAATTCAATTTTTGACTTTCTCTAATACTGTGTTATTTTCTCATAGTATCATTAAGGAATTACAAATTAAAAAAATAATAAAGACTATCTTCTCTCCCTTGATCAATTATTGTTTTGACCTTTCTGAACTATATCTTGTAGTTTTGAGACATCTAATGTGATAGTTTTCACTTATTAAAACAAAAGTTAATTGTTTATTGTATCTTCATAGAAAACACATTTTTTTTTTTTTTTTTTTGTGGTGCTGGGGATCGAACCCAGGGCCTTGTTCTTGCAAAGCAAGCACTCTACCAACTGAGCTATCTCCCCAGCCCCACAATAGTTTATTCTGAAGAATTAAATTTGTTTTTATGCTTTATTACTAACAATTTTTTTCTTTAATTAACTTGTGACTTTTATATGGGGGGGGAGAAAATTCTGATATCAATCTGACTACTCCATAAATCCCTCAATAGCCATAAACAGCATTTTTTAAGCTCAAGACAGGTTAGACCACTTCCATTGCTTCTGGAAAACAGTTGTTTTTGATATTAATTATTTTCAGTGGGAGGTTTGTCTTTCAGAACCTTCAAAACTCTCAGATGAATGCCACCCTGTTTCAGAGATCTATTATATTTTTGTTCTCAATTTGTCATTCCAGCATTTGTATTGGACAGTTTAGATAGGTCACATTTCTCTTATCTATACAAAATAAATTTGAGTTTCTTGAAAATCTCTTAGTGGGTGAAACATATTTTCTCTAAATCTGCATTTGAGTTTTTCAGGTTTTGGGAATATTTATTATCCTTAATTTTCTGTGATTTATGCTAATACAATATACCAACTAAATATTTTTAACAATTCTTCATTCAGTGAATGTTATGGTTGTTGCCAGGTTTTGCCAAGACAAACAAGATTGTTGTAAACATTATAATTTCTCTGTCTATATGTGCAACAGTTTCTTAAAGGTTTATAGTAGAATTTGAATTACAGTGTCATAGGATATGCATATGTTTTACTTTTACCAGATTATCTAAAATAATTTTCCACATTTATTATATTAAATTATATTCTTCAGCATTTGTTCCACATCCTTGAAAACTCTTAATATTGTGAGACATTTCTCTCTGATGGATGTACAATTGATTACATTGAGATTGTTAAAAACATTTTTCAATGACTAATTTGCTTCAGCTATCATTTCATGCATGACTATTCCTTTACTTGGGTTTTTTAAAAATTTTTTTTTATTTTTACAGACTGCATTTTGATTCATTGTACACAAATGGGGTACATCTTTTCATTTCTGTGCTTGTGCTATTGAAGTAATTATTTATATTTAATATGATAAAACTTTTGTTATCTCTGTAGTTTTACACTTATTCTTTTTCAGGTGCATCTTGGACCTAAAAAATATAAATTTTAGAGTTAACAGAAAACAAAAACAATATAATAGATGGCTTAGTGATGATTGGCATTTATCCATTCTGTACATCAGTTTGGAGAACTTTGACATATAGGACATATTGTGTTTTTCTTGTCTTGTCATGATTTTTAATTCATTCATATATTTTTATGTTTTATAATTAAGTTTTACCTAATGTATTTTTATTCCTAGATATTTTAATACTGTTTCAGAATCAGTTATCCTATATTTATTAATATTGCAAATGCTATTTTAATGTTTACTTCCATTTCGATCCATATGAAACTTCAATTTACTTTTGAATAGTGATTTTAAATTTAACTCTTATATTGAGAAATGGTGTTCATCTTTCTTATTGCTATCAACTGATATTTTCTGTTAGTTCAGAGACCCACTCTCACTTTTCACTCCTTCTAGGGCTAGAGCTATAGACTTGAAAACTACACTTCCCAGAATGCTTTGCAAACTAGGTTGTGGATTAGGTTCTGCTGAAGCCATTACTGAGATTAAGAAGAGGGAAGGAACAAGGTAGAAGACAGGCAATCATGACTTTCTCATTGTCTGCCAGCACAGAGGCAGTGGCTTTAGGCAAATGATTCTAGTAGTGGTGGTACTGATGACCAGAAGCAAATGCTGGTCTCTGTGGTGATTAGGTTACAGCTGAGACAAAAACAAATGAACTTTGAAGAAAACAGGTTTTAGAGACTGGTGACCAGCAAAGGACTGGAGTCTGCTGTAATAATGCCTACCCTGGGTAGATCACCTGGTCTCCTTCTGGGTGGCAGTGGCTCCCTCTTTTCCCTGATCTCTTTCCCCTCTCTCCTAATCTCCTCTTTGCTTCTCTGGTCTTTCTAATAATTTTGTTACATAATTACTGGCATTAAATCTCTTTCTTTTTTGTTCTTTCCTGACGGTAGTTTGAATTACATTACACATTAATTGTATTTATAAATATATTTTGCCTTTCTATTTAGAGTATCACATGTTTATTTGTGAAACATTTGTTTCTTCTCATACTCTTGTGTATTATTTGTCTATCCTCTCCTATTACACTGGCATTATGCTGTAAGAGATGAAATAAAATTGTTCGCAGTAGGCACACTCTAGATTTATAGTGTAATTTGAATTTTAAAAAGAATACGAGATTTCAATATATTTTGCTGTAATTTGAGGATAAATATTCTTTATCATATTTTGAAAGTTTTCTTCCTTATGTTAAGGGATTTAACATGAAAGATTATAGACTTTTATATTTTTCTCCCTGCATTTATCAAAATGATCATTTAGACTTTCTCCTTTAATCTCTTAATGTGATAAATTACATTTATAGACTCTTTGGCATTAAAACAACTGTGAAAGTCTGTGTTATTTCCAAATTCTTTATCATGCTGTGTATTATGTTCTGATTTTTCTTTTGGATTTTTATATTTATAAATATTCAAGAGTGAGAACAATGTGAAAATTTTCCCAAATATTTCCCCTTTATTGTTCTGAGGAAAAGTTAATCACCTATTGTTTAACATCTGTGAAGACTTACCAAAAACACTTTCTAGGCTTGTGTTTTTGTGGGAAAATGTCAACTTGCTACATTAACTTCTGTAGTAGTTATAGACTTCTGTAGTATAAACTATATATATATATATACATATATATATATAGTTATATGGTTATATGTAGCATTTACTTTTTTTTGAGACAGTTCTGTTAACTTGACATCTTGTGGGAATTTGTTGATTTCATCTAAGTTTTAAAATGTTTTAACATCAAGCTTTTGGCCTCCTTATCTCTTTGTACTAGTTCTACCTCACTGAGAGCTGATGGTGGGTGTTAACTGCTCTGCTTTTATTTTGTCCTTAGTCATCTTCTTCAACAATGAAATCTTGGCTAGGAATGTTGTCTACTACTGCTTGCGGAAATTAAGTTCTTAATATACTAGAACAATGCTCAAATGCTGAGAGTTCTTAGTCTGCCAAAGACGTGCATTCTTTTGGCATACACATAGACATCTCAGTCTCTCACTGGTTCTCACGCGTTGTCGTACATTGTCACAACACTGAAGTATTCGTGGCTATCCCTGGGTGTCAGAGTCCCTCCACATAACAGTGAGAAAAACATTCAGCTTTTATATTGCTCTCTCCTTAAGGGTCCAGCTTGGATGAAGTCTGGTAAAGGGACCAGTCTCCAAAATGGACCCTGTTATTCTCCAGTCTACATTCCTTTCTATGTTTGGATATTCCAAATACTTCTTCAAATAGTGAATGTACACATTAACTCCTAAAGGTTGTAACCACCAGTTTATGAGAAGACATATGTCCAGACATATTGATCAATAACTATTATTGATCATGAAATGGTGTTAATGATGAAGTGTTAAAATATTTACTTGACTTTAATAATGGACTCTTTATTGATGTGTTAATACTTTAAGTTGTTGATGAGATAAATTTGATAGTATTCAATTTGTAATTTTATATTTAAATAATTTTGTTTTCCATATTATGGTTTTTATTTGTTTAGAATATTTAAAACTTTTTAAATAGACTTTTAAATTAATTTCACATATAATTTTTATTATAATATTAGATAAATATATTTCTAATAATTGATGTGAAGTTTTATAACTAGATTGTTCATTTCAACCTAACCTATCACATATTGAGAGATATTTTAGTGATTATATGTACTGCTGTTATTTTATATATAGCAAATTTTTAAAATATAAGTGTATATATACAGATATACATATATTCAACATACCAAATAGCATATGTATAGGTTCATATATAAAACAATGCTTTCATTTTGCTCTTGAAAATGTTATTTTGTACTTAATACTCCATTAATTTTTCTATACATCCATTTAACTATCCTGTTCACCTAACACAATGTTTTTACCTTGAAATTTCCTTAGGAATACAGAGGAGAATTTCATCAGGAAGCAGTTAAAAGAATGATCTGGAATCCAAAGATAAAGGGTAGATCAGAGATTAGAACTGGGTATCGGGCACATAAAGGTTGTGGATGAAGCCTTGGGAGTCAATGGAATATCAGGGTAAGAGAATAAGGAATGAGAGAACCAAGGGACATAATTTAGGAAGCACCAATATTTAAAGTATGGAAGAAGAACTAGCAACGGAAACTTGCATCAACATGATAGAAAAGAAACACCAGAAAGGAGTTCGGTATAGAAGTTGAACCAAAAGAGATGTTATCAAGAATGTTGAGCTCCCAACAGCTTCAAAACATTTATCATGTTCAAAGAAGTTCACATCCCCTTCCTGCCCATCTATTTAAACACACAAATGTAGGAGGGCAGGAATATTTTTTAATGTGTCTTCACTGAGCTATCTCCTAGAGCTATAACATTGCCTGGAATGTAGTAGACAGTGATAAGATTTACTTAAAGAAGACTTTTATAGTATTGATTACCAAACAGAACTATTAATGCAATGTTATTTCAAGATACATACCAAGATTTCAAATTTTTATGTCCAGTATACTATATTGTTGCTTATTAAAAATAATCGAAAAGTAGGGCAGTTTGAACACCTTGGTTACCAAGTAGTTTTCTTGTAACTATTGCATAAAAATAATAAATATTCACATCATAGCCTTTTTTTCATGGGGTGTCAAACATTTTTCAAAATTATACAGCTAAAAGATAACTATTCTTTAAGGTATTCAAGGTAACAGTCAGTATTTTGAGGTTTGTTCACTTCAAACTTCACTGGTGTGTTTTAAGCTTGCTTACTTTCTTTTTGGAAAATGAAACAAGAATAAATTAAATGTGTATTTATACATAAGTACATTTATAAAATTATGTTGATGTAATCATTTGGAACATTTTTGAAATTACATTCAAAATATGACATTCTTTTTAAAAATAAATTTGAAAATTATAAAGTTATTCTAAATTTTAAAATGAATGTAGAATTTCCACATATTACATTTGATTTATATTTTTGTCTTGTGTAATGATTACAGATAAAGAGAATTATTAATACAGAAAAGATCAATTCTATAGACTTCCCTTGTGATTTTAAAACATAGACCTGGATTTTGATATAAATTTACATAAGCCCAGATGCCTATGTTTCCATTCTGACAACAATTTTCTTTAGACATGTTGTACTTTACTTTTCTTAGAAGATGATGAATGTTTATCACTGAAAAAAATGTGGAGCATGATGTTTTGTAGAAATATTGTACATGTTTCTGGTATTTTCAAACTTGTCTATTTATCTAAATTCAAATGACTTATATCTCACATAATATTTTCTTAAGAAATTAGATATATTTTGTTCTTTTTTCCATTTATTGATTGGTCTTTTTTTTTTTTTTTGGTTCTAAGTTTTTTGATTTCCTTAATTTCCTTATATATTCTGAATAATAGTCCCCTGTCAGAGAAACAGCTGCTATGGAATTTCTCCCATTATGTAGACTCTCTCTTCATGATCTTAATTATTTCCTTTGCTGTGCACAAGCTGTTTGATTTGATACCATCCCACTTATTGATTCTCCATTTTATTTCTTCAGTGTTAGGGATCTTAAAGAATTTGGTGCCTGAGGCAATATGTTGAAACATTGATCCTATGATTTCTTCTGGTAGTTGTGAAGTTTTTGGTTCAATTCCTAGGTCTTTGATCCAGTTTTAGAATCTCATTAAACACTATTTACATAATAATTATAATTTATTTATATCATTGTCTACAAATAAAGTGCCCAAGAAGTTTATAAACGCTTTTTAATTCTCACAACACTGAAAGAAAGCAATAGTATACCCAAGTATATTAATTGAGGATTAGAAATTGAGGATTTGAAAGTTCAGCAAATTATGTGAGGATCTATGACAGATGGGAGGATCTGGTTTTTTAACCTTGTTACATTCAACTTTTGCCATAACATGATATTATAAAAGCATAGAGTTGGGAATGATCCTTGGGATCATATTTTAAACCATTCTAGTTCTGATTTAAGACACATTTCATCATTACCAGTGACTGTCTAATCTGTATTTTACTATTTTCACACTCACTCACTGGTTCTTGTGTTAGCTCATTATATTTAAGGTAGGTTTAGCTACTAAAAAGCATCTTCTTATGAGAGCTGACATCTGCCTTTCCATACTGTCCAATTTAAAATAAGTGTGCATTGTTATGTTCCATGGCTGTGTCTTCTTCTTTGCAGGTATTTTATCCTATAGATTAGAAATCACTGAAAGACAGAACATAGATGGAACTCTTCCTGCTTTCAGGGCCATTGGCTAGGGAAGGTAATACAAATATCAAACAGAAGTTTAGTGCATCTCTCTGGGAGAAGAGAATCATAAGCTCTAAGTGGAATCTCAGCTTCCAGGGTTAGCCAAATATATCAGCAGAAAACAGGAAGCCCATAAAATGGGGGGAAAAAAACCCTAATACAACGACGACAACAACAACAACAGCAAAACTCATTAGCAGGGCCTGAGATGAGAGACTTTATGGTAGGCATGGGATACCCATTCATAGCTATTAGACTTTCCAGTAAGTATTTAATTTCTGGAGCCATGGCAGTATCTCATTCTGAGAGTACCAGTCAGGAGCAAAGTAGACATGGCCAAGTGAAAAATAGCTGAATACTAGCTTTCAATTCATGTCAACATATAGTCCAACTAGTTAAGGTAGAAAATTACAAAGCAACTGCAAAGTGACCAAAATGAAAAACTGATTACAAACCCATGTAGCAATATAAATATATATGACACATATAGATATGTACACATCTACATACGTGTGTGTGTATATACATACACACACACACACATATATGAAATCAAACTTTCAAATATTATTTGCATTAAGGAACTTTTAAATTTCCATTGTTTTATGGTATTAAGTTGCTATCCTTCAGAAAACTAATTATAGTTTTTTAGATACAAATATGTCTGTGATCTAAAAGGCAATTAATCAAGCTACATATCAATAACAATTCACAACAGTTCACAACAATTTTAAGTTCTGTTACTTTATATGAAAAAGTGTGTTGCAATCTAAAATAGTCAGTGAGCTGTATTTCTGATTCATATACACCTAATGTTTTCTATATTCTCCTTTAAGCATCATTAACCCAGAGACATACTTCCCAAATTTGGCTCTAGAACATCATTGAACACAATATGGATTGAGTGTTGGTAATGTTTTAATTCAAATTACAGTGTATCTTTATTTTTTAAAAAAATCACAAATCCTGAGCAAATGCAGCTGTTTGCTAATGCTGAGGTACAGTACACAAACAGGTCTTCAGAAAATAACCAAAATTACTGTTAAATCACTATTATAATATGATGCTCTATAGACAGTAAAGAGTGGCTAAAATATTATTCCCTTCATTCTTGTCTTACTTCTTCTAATCTCTAATTTTATGGTCTCCTAGCAAACTATGGAGTCTTCTTGGAAAATGTTACTTCATTTTAATGGAAATATGCAAATGAAAAGAAAGCAGAGTTATAAACAATTTATGTTATTCACACACACATACACACGCACACACACACACACACACACACACACACTGAGAAATTTCACATAATTCACAATTATCCAGCAACCACCTTTAGACTGTTTTTTCTGTCTTCTGTGAAGTTTCAGGTCTGAATCTAGGAAATATTTCTCAAATTTTATATATACTATTTTATTTAAAATGATTATAATTTTGTTGTTCTATTCACATCTTAAAAACACAAAGATTGGTATGCATTCGAACTTCTGTCCCATTATAAAGAAAAATGCTGAATAACAATAACTGGAAAAGACTGAGTGACAGAAAGCTCAAATAAAGTTTATAATGGGAGTCATGAAAGAGATTGAAAAGCTGTCATCATTTGCTAATATATTCTGCAATGACTGCTTAAAAGCAAGTTGGTCTTTTTCTGAAATCACATCTCCATGTCACTCCTGACGCATCATTTTAGCTATCCTCCAAGTTTATGCTTATTCTATTATGATAGAATCATATTTGCTTTCATTTTTCAGGAGTATGACTGCCCTGGGAGAAAACACTGAAAATCCTAATGAAGTACCAATAGCACAACAGGAAAAAGAAAAAAAAAATTAATATTTCAACTCCATATTATTCTGACTCTCATATTTTGAAAATAGTTTCCTGCCAGTTGGAAGCAGTAAGGCTGTAGGGTAGAATCATTCATTTTCAAATGTATATTTAGTGATCACTCTTCCCTCTTAGTTTGGGGGCTAATGCACAATGTTGGCATTGGCTCTCTTTTCACAACTGAAATTTTTCAGGGAAGAAAAAAAGCATAATCTGCTTTTTCATCCTCTGTGATTAATTTCTGGAATATTATATGTGAGGGAACCTGAGTGATACTATGCCCACCAAGCTGTGGTGGACATCTGCTTCAAAGAAGTTAGTAACTGAAACCAGCTCTTGGTGGGTGTCATGTGTGTGCAATGATGCAGAGGGAAAATATGGAGAAGATGAAAAGGAAACAATTAATGCAGTTTGTGCTCAGATTCCATGCCAACTTAATAATGTGTATTAATGATGCATTTTGGCAATAAAGCTATTTAATAATCATTAAACAGAAATTGCCAGTCCTCATTAACAGCAGACTGTCTTATAACACATTGGCTAATTTCTCATTAAATTCAACATAAATTAAATGACAGATTTTATGTCTAAAAGAGAAAGACCCCTTTATTTTCCAAAGAAAATAATAAACATGTTTGGGGAAAATTTTCCAAACCTTCAGGATATAATTAGAGAACAAAACACAACACGTAAGGTTTTCTTTCTTTCTTTTTTTAATGTTTAAAATTAACATTCAAAGAAAGTAAAGAGTTGTTCCACTTGTGGTGTCTTTCAAGAAAATGCTTGTTAAATGCAAGATTCAATTTTGCAACCTTGAAATGTATTTCACTCTCAAAGCCATGAGAAATGTTACAGCACTGTTAAATTCAGACATTGTCTGTAGTGGAGGGAGGTGAAGGGAAGGGGACAATTTCTCCAGTCTCTCATCCCCACTGCCCAGGCATGGTGCAGAGAATTTACAGAGATGGTGATTTGGGTCCTGAGAAGTATAGTATGGGGATATATCGCTTCTTCATTATATATATGGATCTATGAAGCTCAAAAAAAAAAAAAAAAAAAAAAAAAAAAAAACTCTGAATTGGCAACCTGACTCTCCTTGGCAACCCCAGTAGAAGTTCAAATACACTAAATAATATTCGATCTGTACAGTTGTAAAGATGTATGCGTGATTGTAGGAAAATTCAACAGAGATCCTGAAGACAATCTCTCTAAAGGAAGACATCTGCATTTTTTGTTACATTTAGCACTGAGAAAGTTATTTGAAGGAAGTTTGGCTCTAGAAAGTTTATATGCATAGAAAAATGGTTAACATTATTTGTTTCTATCTCATGATATCTTGAGTGGTTTTGGCATTATTCCTTATATTTACATATAACATTCTTATATATATTCTTTTAATATTGTGTGTATGAGTCCTTTTATAATCAGAGAAAAATATAGTAGGGAATAAAGAACTATTATAATAAATTATATAGAATATAAAGATAAAGAAAAAAGACAATGAGTAAATTTAATTGCATGAAACATTCAATATTTGCTACTTAAAATTTTTGGTTAGAGTGGATCAATCACATTACAGAGCCTCCCTTTCATTTAATGGAAAATAATTGTAGTGGCCATCAAACAATTAAGCAAATGAAAGGATTTTTCCAATGATTCAATTATCTTGGTTTGTTTAAAAAATAATATTCTATTTTAAGATGTGTCTATGCGAGTTAAAACATAATTTCAGGTGGATAATGTGAATGTATAATTAATGTTATGCTCATAATTTTGAATATTTCTGGTTGAAAATAATTTTGTGAACCCAAAATGTGAAGCAAGAAAAATGCTACAATCATTTGTTAATGATTCATGGAGCCGAACATGTCTGTACAGTTTTGTGAAGAGAATAGTTTAGACATCCAGACCATGCGGAATTTCTGAAAGTATTTTATCTGTCCCTTCACCTTTACTAAAAAAGGACAATACCATAAATCTTATATAATCTTCCAAAACCTTTTAAAGTACTGCAGTGTTCTTTTACCTCTTCATTTAAAACCCATTTCTTTGTATCTTATCAAATTTCTTTGCTTTTGCTTTCCCTAAAATTGATTATAGCTTAATCCAGATGGGTAGTCCTAAAATGCCATACAGTTATCATATGAATGCCTGCCAAGACACTAACAGTGATGATACTCTCAAACTTTCTTCTCCTGCCCTCCTCCAGTACTTGTTATGGTTAAGTGATATTTTCTGGTTCTAGTGGTCCAATCCTCATTTACCAGAGCTTTATCATTTTCCTTGACTTAACTTTCCTAAAAATCAGGCTTCAGACCAGTTTTTCACTGCAACTGTCCCTCTGTACCCAAAGAGGATTGGTTTTAGGACTTGAAGATATCAAAATCTATATTTGCTGAAGTTCCTTACATAAAATGATGTTTTAATTTATATCTCTCACTACTAGAGATGTTGAACATTTTTTCATGTATTTGTTAATTACCTGTATATCTTCTTCTGTAAAATGTCCAGTTCCTTGGCCCATTTATTGATTGAGATTTTTTTTTTTTTAATTTTTGCTGTAAAGTTTTGTAAGTTCTTTATAAATTTTGGAGATTAGTGCTCTATCTGAAGTGCGTGGAGAAAAGATTTTCTCTCACCCTGTATTCTCTCTGCTCACATTATTGATTGTATCCTTTACTGAGGAAAATCTTTTTAGCTTGAATCCATCCTATTTATTGATTCTTATTTTGATTTCTTGCACTTTGGGAGTCTTGTTAAGGAAGTCTGATCCTAAGCCAACATGATGAAAGTTTGGGCCTATATTTTCTTCTATTTGGTGCAGGGTCTCTGGTCTAATTCCAAGGTCCTTGATCCACTTTGAGTTCAGTTTTGTGCAGGGTGAAAGATAGGGGTTTAATTTCATCTTACTGCATACAGATTTCCAGTTTTGCCAGCACCATTTGTTGAACAGGCTATCTTTTCTCCATTGTATGTTTTTGGCTCCTTGTCTAGTATGAGATAACTGTATTTATGTGGTTTGTCTCTGTGTCTTCTATTCTGTACCATTGGTCTGCCTATTTTGGTGTCAATACCCAGACATTTTTGTTACTATTGCTCTGTAGTATAGTTTAAGTTCTGGTATTGCAATACCTCCTGATTCACTCTTACTGCTCAGATTGCTTTGGCTATTTGAGGTCTCTTTTTCTTCCAGATGAAGTTCAGGATTGCTTTCTCTATTTCTTTGAGGAACATCATTGGGATTTTTAATTGGAATTTCATTGAATCTGTATGCTTTTGGTAGTATGGCCATTTTGACAATATTAATTCTGCCTATCCAAGAACATGGGAGACCTTTCCATCTTTGATTAATTTCTTTCTTTAGTGTTCTGTAGTTTTCATTGTAGAGGTCTTTAACCTCTTTTGTTAGATTAATTCCCAAATATTTTATTTTATTTTGAGGTTATTGTGAATGGAGTGGTTTTCCTAATTTCTCTTTCAGAGGATTGATCACTTATGAATAGAAACACATAAGATTTATGCATGTTGATTTTATATCCTGCTACTTTGCTGAATTCATTTATGAGTTCTAGAAGTTTTCTGGTGGAATTCTTTGGATCCCCTACATGTAGAATCATGTCATCTGCAAATAGTGACAGCTTGAGTTCTTCTTTTCTTATTTGTACCCCTTTAATTTCTTTGGTCTGTCTAATTGCTCTAGTTAGTGTTTCAAGGATGATGTTGAATAGAAGTGGTGAAAGAGGGCATCCCTGCCTTGTTTCATTTTTAGAGGGAATGCTTTCAATTTTCTCCATTTTGAATGATGTTGACTGTGGACTTTTACTCCAATTAGAATGGCTGTTATCAAGAACACAAACAACAATAGATATTGGCGTGGATGTGGGGAAAAAGGCACACTTGTATATTGCTGATGAAGTTGCAAATTGGTGCAGTCACTCTGGGAATCAGTATGGAGATTTCTCAGAAAACTTGGAATGAACCCATCATTTGACTCAGCTAACTCACTCCTCGTTCTATACCCAAAGGACTTAAAATTAGCATACTATAGTAATGCAGCTACATCAATGTTTATAGCAGCTCAATTCATAATAGCTAGATTGTGGAACCAACCTAGATGCCCTTCGACAGATGAATGGATAAAGGGACTGTGGTATATATACACAATGGAATATTAGTCAGCCATAAAGAAGAATATTATAGCATTTGCAGATAAATGGATGGAATTGGAGAATATCATGGTAAGTGAGATAAGCCAATCCCAAAAAACCAAAGACCAAATGTTTTCCCTAAGAAGTGGATGATGATACATAATAGGGGTGGGGGGTAAGAGAAGAATGGAGGAAATTTGATTATGTAGCAGGAAATGAGAGGGAAGAGGGAGTGGGGGTATTAAAGATGGTGGACTGATATAGACATCGTTACTCTATATACCTGTATGATTACATGAGTCTACATTGTGCACAACCA
This sequence comes from Sciurus vulgaris, assembly GCF_902686455.1. Lineage (NCBI taxonomy): Eukaryota > Metazoa > Chordata > Mammalia > Rodentia > Sciuridae > Sciurus > Sciurus vulgaris. The sequence continues at coordinate 54,231,172 of NC_136462.1, read as the reverse complement.
TAGAAATGAAAAACTGTACCCCATTTGTATATAATGAATCAAAACACATTCTGTAAAAATAAAAAAATATAAAAAATAATAAAATAAATAAAATAAAATGGTTATCATTCACATAAACCCTATATACATCCTCCCATATACTTTAAATCACCACTAGATTAATTAACCAGTGCAATGTAAATACTTTAGCTGTTATGTTATATCGTTTAGGGAAGAATGGCTGGGGTAAAACATCTGCATGTTCAGGCTCAGTACAGATGCATTTAAAAAATGTGTTTGACTCCAGAATTCATGGATACAGAAAGTCAACAATATCACTCCTTTTTCAGACCTTAGTGCTACTCTCTAAGATGTTTTTTGGCTTCCACTAATGCATCACTCATATTCCAATACACTATGTTCCTGAGACCTGGGTTTTGTTTTGATACTACTTACAAATTCTGACCAACCTTTTAATACAAATCTTGCAAAACTTGTCCTAAAAGAAACTACTATACAAAACTCTCCCTATCTATATTTGATTGACTACCTTCATGGAAGTGAATCACGGCCCCAGACTTAAGCTCAGGAACTACTGCCTACATCTCATTAATCAGTTTAAGAAGAAATCAACCCCTGACTCCCAAGAACTAAATGCTTTCAGGGCTCATTCAGTGTAGCTCTTGACTGTGGAGGGTCTGAAAACTGGATAGACCAGCAAAATGAAACACCAGTGGGAATAAACTACTTCATATCAAGTTGCAGATTCTTCCCTTTCTGATCAGACAGTGAGTATTATGACACAGACTCACCATGGAACTTTCTAAATATTCTAAAATATATTGGTTATGCTATATTCACATGTGAAACAGATTTAAGCATATTAAGTTGGTTAGATTTTAATCAGACTAAACTCTAGCCAGACTAACTCAGAAGAGAGAGAAGATATGAATTAATAATAGGAGGAAAAGAAGAGGTGGTATGACAGTTAATTGGATAGATAGTAAAGTATAGTAAGGGAATATTAGAAACAATGTTATATCAATAATTTCAACAATCTCAAAGACATGGGAAAATTCCTTAAAAGCCACAAACTAATGAAGAAGTAGATGACTTGAACAGTCCTAAATCTACTAAAGAAATTGAATTTGCAGTTAAACGCTTCCTGCAAAGAAAACTTTGAGCCCACATGCTTTTATTGGTGAATTATTTCAAATGTTAAAGGAGAAATTATATTATTTCTACACAAATTGTTTCAAAAAATTTAAGAGGAGGGAAACATTGTCAACTCATTCTATATGTCAGTATTATCCAAGTACAAAAGGTACAAAGACATTATGAGAAACACAAATAAAAACAGATCTATATTATTACAAACCTATATCCATGCTAAAATTAATATCATGCTTAATTGTGAAGGACTGAGAGTTTTTCTAATATAATCAGGTGGAAGACCAGAATGACCACCATCTCCACTTCTTGTATATTATTATACTGATGATCTATCCAATAAAAAAGAAAAAAATAAGCCTGTAAATTGAAAGAAAAGAAGGTAAACTGTGTCTATTAGCAGATGACCTGGACATCTATGTAGATGATCTGATAAAATCTACAATAATCTTCTAAATTGAGTAAATGAATTTAGTAAAACTTAAGGATAAAATATTGATTTGAAATAGACCAATTTCATGACTACATTCTTGCAATAAAACTCAGAAGCTGAAAATTTAAAAATATAATTTACAACAGCATCACACATTTCTAAAAAAGCAAGAATAAATATGGCCTAAGGTGTTCAAAACCAAACCACTGAAAATGAAACATTGCTGGGAGGAATTAAAGAAGACCCAAGAAAATGGTAAGAAACATTTGGCTCATAAGTCAAGATATGTAATATTTTGGGGATAATATTTCTCGCAAACCTGATCTGTCGATTCCATATAATCTGATGATCCTAATCAACATCAAAACACTTTTTTTTTTTTTTTTGGTAGAAATTGACAAGTAAACTGATTCTAAAATTCACATAAAAACACAAAGATACTAGAATGGTAAAATCAACTTTGAAAAAGAGCAATGCAGTAACACAAATAGAGCTCCATTCCAAAGCATTTATGATAATGTGATATTTACATAAGGGTAGAAAAATACTTAGAGGGGTAGAACATGAGTTCAGAAATGGACAATTATTTTTTTTTAACAAGCATTTCAATGGAGAGCTAACAGTCCCTCCAACAACTAGTGTCTGAACAATTAGAATTCAATACCTTCTCTGTTCCCCTCACTAAACTGAATTTCCATTTACAGACCACACCATACACAAAAATTAGCACAGAAAACATCCTAGAGTTAAGAATAAAATAAAAAACTTCTAAAAGAAAATACAGAAATCTTTGTGACTTTGGGTTACATATGACACTAAAATGATCCATAAATAATTAATAAATTAAAATTCATCAAAATTCTAATTTAAGTGCTTTAAGGTTCAGTGTTAACAGCATGAGATGACTTTTTAAAGAGTAGGAGAAAAATAACTAATGACTTGTATTAGTACATTTTTTTAGTTTCTATGTATGGATAAAAATTTGAGTATTTATAATATGTATTGAAAATATAAAGAACTTTCAAATAATCATCCAAAAAGTGACAAAGGATTTGAACAATTTACTGAACAAGGTATGTGTATGGTAAATATACACATGGAAAAATAACATTCATTATCAAAGGAATACAGATGAAAAACCACAGTGAAATATCACTACATAACTATTAGGTGTCTAAACAGACTGACTTTACAAATTGTTGCTTAGAATATGGAGGGTTGGGAACTCTCATATATGGGTGATTTTATTAGAAAATGCTACAATTTCTTTGGGAAACAGTTTGTTTGTTTCTTAAAAAAATAGAAAAGATATATGAAATACCTACCATATGATCCACCCATTCACTCCTAGGTATTTACACGAGGGAAAATGTTCATAACAGCTTTATTGTAATAGCCCCAAGTTGGAAATGATCCAATTGTCTATCATTAAGTGAACTGATAAACCAATATTAGTATACAATACAAAGGAATACTGCTTAGCAAAAATAGAATTAACTACTAACATGAACAACCACATGGGTGAGTCTAAGAATAATTACACTAAGAGAAAGAGGCAGACCAAAATGATTATATGTTACAAGATTTCATTTATATAAATTTTAGAAAATGCAAATTAATCTATAATGACAGCAAGCAGATCTGCAGTTTCCTGTGGAGAACTGTTTTGAGTTAGGTGGATTCTAAAGAAGCAGAAGGACTCTTTTCAGGCTGATGGATACATGTTCATGGTATAGATTATGGTTATGTTTCTCAGGTGTATACATATGTCAAAAATTATCAAATTTTAAGTTTAATATGCACAATTGACTTATTGATGTTAAATCACAAAAGTAAAAATCTGAAGCCTTTTCATTCTAAAATGAATGCTTTGTGCTCATATATAAAACTGGTTTGATCATATAAAAATGATAGAATATTAAACCTAAAGTTCTAAACTGGGGAAGTATTTCCTTGTATTCTTGTCTAATTTAAAATGATTTTCAGTCTTTCCACTATGGAGATAAATAAAATAGCAAATTAACTGTTTTGTCTAAAAGTGACCATAATTATTTTCTTCTCATCAATTTAATTTTCCTTAGTGATTGGACCTTTTTGACAAGAGCAATTTTCATTCCTTTATTCTAATCTTTAGTTCCTTGTTTATTCCAGAGTATATTAAACAAAGATAACATTAAGTCAATAGAAAATCTGTTATTTTAGAACACCTACCTGGTTTCATCTAAATCCTAGAGAACAATAATTGACCTATTCTAATTTAGTGACTCACTGCCAATCTGAGAATCAGAACTAAACTAGATTTTTATTTATCTTTTGGAAAGTTTGTTAAAATTATCTGTACTTAATCCACATGCTTATAAATGTGATTTCCTGTAAGTGGTTAAGGACATTTTTAATAGCCTTCCTGGGCAATTTAATGCATGGCCAGTCTTGGAAACCACTGGTCACTTTTAAACATTAGGACTTCTTAGGAAGCAGTAAGAAGTAGAAAAATCCTGCTAAGTGGATTTGCATCAATTTATAGGATCAAGGAAGAACATATGCATTTCTTCAAAGGAAAGACTCAACTCTGATTACCAATTTAGATAAGCTAACTTCTTACAGAAAATATGAAAGCCTAAGTTTCCTTAGATACAGAAAGAAGAAGGAATATGGACACTTGCTAAGAAGTGCAGGCAAGTGTAAAATGAAGTGGAGAAGAGTAAAGGCTTTGGCTTATATCCTGACAGAAGGATGTAAAATCTTACATTACATTTAGTCAACAATTGTAGAAATTTAGCATATGTGACAATTTTACATCTGTGACATTACTCTCTAAAAATAAATAATAACATGAACTTGCTACATAATATAGGCAAATGCATTTATATCTTATTTTGGCATGAATTATTTAGATGATTGTTGCAATGCTTTACTTAGTTTCACTTGAAATTAAGAATGGCTTCAATTTTAGGCTAAACTTTGGGGAATCAAGCAATCAAGCAAGCTCAGAGGTTTCCATTTTACTAATATGTTTGACTATATATGCTAAATATCTTCCCATTATAAAACATCTAAAGTGATGGAAAGGGATATTATAAATATAGCTGAACTTTAAATAAAGAAATTCTCTATTGTTCAGATTTATAATGGAATGGAAAATTAGAGGGGTAAATTTGTGAGTTGAAATTTCAGTTTTACTCCAGGGGACATGGGAACTTAGGTAGCTTGATTCCAATGTCCATATGCACATAGAAGATGAAGATGGAAATGGTGATAATGAGTTCAAACTTAGTTCTCCATGTAAAGCTAGAATCTAGAAAAAGTTAGATCTTCAATGGAATGATGGAAGAGGAAAAAAAAAAAGAAAGAAAGAAAAAATAGTCCCACTTGCATTAGAAGATGACTACAAAATTTTTAATCATGACTTGAAATATGAGTAAAGGGCAAAAATATACCCCTTTAGCAAATGTGTAAGTGACGATATGGAGGTTCTTTCTCTATCGTGTGCTCGATACTTATCTTCAATTTAAGTGGCAGCTGTGATGGAGTTTCTACACATTTTCCAGATTTTACATCTCATGTAATCACATTCCATCACTAGCTTTACTCTGAAGCCTATAACACACTTCTTGGACAATATTCCATCAATGGAGTTTGGAGCTAAGGAAAGTATTTCTGAACTCCTTTCCCTCAAAGGGAAGATTCTGAATAAAACTCTCCAAGCTAAGAGTATTGATGTCAAGTTATATTCAGATCAGTGAATCCTCTCGTGCACCTGACCCTGCTCCCTACCAAAAAAAGAAAGACACCAGTGGTAAACAATCTCAAAATCATCTAGAATTGTTTCATAGAAAACCATTCTAAAATGAATTCAAAATACAGAATTACAAGCCACAACCAAAAATAACCAATTCAAAGAACTAATTTAAACTTAATATCGTATTAATGTTTGTTTAATAATTTTAGTAACACCAATCATATTATCTCATAGTTTCTATGGGCCATACACTAAGACAGTGTAGTACAGGGTTTGTTTCTGCTACCATAGTGTTTGGTAGATTTTACGTCAAATGTAATACTTCCGGGCTGACTACTGGGAGTTATCTGAAGACTTGAATGGGAGTGGAAGATCTGCTTCCAAGGTGACCAATTCACATGACCATTAAATTGATGTTTTTTGCAGGTGGCCCCAGTTCTTTTCCACAGCCTGCTGTGTGGAGTTATTTAGCTTGGTTGCTGCTTGCCCCCGGAATTAGCAATGCTAAAGATCAAGGAGGAGGCTCTCAGGTCTTTAGTGATCTAGCCTTACAAATCACACATTGTCTCCTTCTCCTCCTCCTCCTCCTCCTCCTCCTCCTCCTCCTTCTTCTTCTTCTTCTTTCTTCTTCTTCTTACACATTGTCACTTCTGAAACATCCTGTTTGTCACACAAATAAATCCTATTTAATGTGAGAAAGATTACATAGAGTATGACTACCAACAGGCAAGGAAAATCTTTACAATTGTTTAGCACAGAGACAATCATGGATTTGTATCATGCTAACTTCACGAAACTGGAATAATGTTTGCAAGAATTCTCCTCCTAGTATAAGCTTTGTTAGTGAGGGTGAGCGATATTTTGTCTAAGACTTGAAAGGGTACAGTGAAGCAAATCAATATTCTTTTTATTTTCAGAAGATCATTGCTGGGTTACAAGGCATTGTTGCAACTCATACAGGTTGTTGTTTGTTGATAGGCTCACCTGGCTGAATTGGGGGCAGTGGTTGGACCCAGAAATAATCCCATATGCCACACTCGCCAGAAACCCCCTTTCTGTCCCTCAAACTTCTGAGTGAGGTGTGCTTCAGCTCCTATCAGTCTTGAAGATCATCTCAACTTGGAAGTTGGACACTGGGAAGTAGTGAAAGACTGACAAGGGTTCCAATCTGTCTTGAAGGAGTCTGCTCTGCTTTTATTGGTAGTAGTTTGCCTTTGCTTCCTACATTTTACATTCATCTTTTTTTGTTCTCATTACTTATTTTGATGACTTCAGGCTCAGCCCCAGAAACAATAGTTTCACAAAAACTTTTCAACCAATTCCTACAAATATATAAGGCAAATCCCTATAACAAATCTCTTATTATACACAAATCTGGTGGTTTGCTTCTCAGACCAAATTTTGACTGACACAGACTATAAAATAAGTAGCTTTAAACTGAATGAAGCAGAAAAGAAGAAATCAATTACTTTAAATGATAAATGGCATGAAAAGCAGATATATTTGAAAAGAGGCCAAATAGAAGTGATAAATATGAAAATAAATTAAATAAGGACTAACTCTCTAATATATGGTTTTATTAGCTAGGCATATACTTAGAACAGGATATAGGTGTCTAAAATAAAATCCCAAATAAATAGTAGTTCAAATGAAGTGAATTTTTATTTATTTTTCATAATACAATCAATTCAAGCCATCTGTAACTGATAAGGCATCTCCACCTTGTCAGCAAAACATTCCTTTCTATAACTTCCTCAATACATTTTTTAAATCTATATCCAGACTTCCTGTTCCACATTCAGTCATCATATCTGCATTTCCAGACACTAAGTGCCTAAGTAAAGTTGCCTTTTATAACAAATTAGCATAGACCAATGGCTTATAAAACAAACATATTTATTGCCATTCTGGAGGTTAGAAAGTCCAAGGTCTGGCAGACTCCATGTCTGCCAAGGTCTCACTTCTTGCTTTGTAGACCACCAACTTCTTCATGTCTGTTCACATGAAAGAAAGAGAGCTAGCTATTCTCTGATATCTTCTCATAATGATACTAATCCCATTAATGAGACTTTACCCTTGACCTAATCGCCCTCCAAAGGTATTACCTTTAAATATTATCACATCCTGATAAAGACTTCATCACATGATTTGGGTGGGGTCAGTGATTGACAAACATTTAGTCCATTATAGTCAGAAAGAATAAGACCTGCTCCTTTTCAAGACTGTGATCCAAATATTGTTCACATCTATTTTACTTATTTACCATGAAACTATACATAAGTAGCTGTAATAAAGGTTACAAACTGTTAATTTTAATAGGTGGATCTGTACCCAGCTAAAAATTGCAGCACTATGAAGACAATGTAGATATTGAGGATTATATTGCAGTCTCTGACACAATGGTTAAAAAGAAAAAAAAAAAAAAAAAAAACAATTCCCAAGAAGCAAATATCAAAGAGGAGTTGAGGATTTTAAGGACTAAAGCAAGTCTGAGGAAATTAAAAAAATATGGTAAATAAGGTATAGATTAAAATAGGATAGGTGCAATAAGGGATGAGATAATGAACATAATTTTTTTCAAAATTAATAGCATGAATCCTAAAATTTGAGAAGTACAGTGGATCTGAAGCAACATAAAATGAATAAAAATCACAAATGTGTGCACAAACACACATACACATACATACACACACGTACATGTTTTGTAGTAAGACTAAATACTAAAGAAGATCTTCAAAACCAACATAAATAATCTGTGAAGTAAACTGCTAGATTCTTCATAAAATCTACATTTCAATGCATCCTTTTACTTAGAGAGAAATAAGTAAATCTCTATGTGCTCCTTAAATAAACATGCAAGAAATTACCTGAATCTTCAGGAAGAATCGAAGAACTATGAGCTGCCTGCAAGAAACAAATGGGGTAGCTGGAACTAGCCTGAGACAAGTGTTGATATTAGCATTGTGTTTTAGAGATTAAACCTGAAGCAGCTGATCCTAGGAACCTGGCATTATGTCAGTAAGCTTAGTCTTAGTTATTACTATTTTAAACTCTTAGCAGAAATAATCTCAAATTCCCTCTGGAGAAAAATTTGACCCTAGGATCTAAAGATTGAGAATAAAGAAATCCAGTTACTGTGAGTGGGAGAGTAGAAAAAACAACTAACAAATTTATAATTAAAATTCCCAAGGGCTTCAGATATTATAATTATTAGAAACAGACTTTAAGATGACTATAAACACAATTTTTAAAAAAATGATAGGTAAAATTACAAAATAAGTAGATAACATAATGCTATCAAGAATGAACAGATAGCTGGGGAGATGATGGTGGAATACAGGAGGTTGCATTCCTGGCTGCTCTGTGATGTGAAACCAAGTAAACAGACAGGCAGCTTCTCCAAAAGGTGGGTGAAAAAAAAAGGGAGGGGGGCTTTACTTGAACCTAAAACTGGGCATTCAGAGCAGACTGGGGACACAGCAAGTTGGATATAATAAAATAAAGAAAAAGTACTCAGCAGCTCAGCTGATGCCACATCCTGACTGGAAGCTCCAGCAGGAGCGGTCCCTAGGTGAGTGTAGTAGAGGGATAATGGAATTAAAGGAACATGCATTTTGGGGAGGCCTGAGGCATGTCTGGGTATGGACAATTTAGAGACCAAGGACATTGCCCAACAAACCTGAAAGACACTGCACAATGTTCATGGGGAAAGAAGTTTCCATCTCTTCAGATGGCAGGCAGAGGGCAAAGGAAGGAACCATTTTGCAGCTGAAGTGCAGGGGTTAGCAATTGAGGAAGTTGATTTCTGGCAAACCTGAATTTGGCACTAAATACAGGCCTAGTATACACACTGTACAACATAGAGTGTGATTAAGTGACCAGAAGAAAATCAAATGTGGAGAGAAGTTTACACAAGGGACAAGTGGTTGTGGAATCCCATCTGGCTCTATTTCTCCCCCTTCAATCCAATTGCTTGCAGGATCTGTTGGGAGAGACACAACTGACTGGGAACTTGGAAGGGAGGGGGACTAAGAATTGACTTCCCCATCACACAAGTGGAACACAGGGGAAATCCCTGGGGTACAGTCTTCTAACGTGGACCAAAAAGTAGTGAGCACTGGAGGTGCACTGATTTAAAATTTCCAGACCAATTGGCATTCAGCAAAGAGCCTGGAGCCTGCCTAAGCCTATACCCTGCCTCCAGGACCTCTACCTATGGGATAACCTTTCTTACTCCAGCAAGTCAGAGGGTGGAATATCACATCCTAGGAGACCCCAGCTAACACTGTTGAGAAAAGAAGTTGAGAGTATTTTCAACTCCAACAGAAAGAATTCTTCAAGTTTCCACCAAGATTTTTTTTCCTTTTAAAATTCTTTTTCATTGTTTAATTATGCTCTTAATGATACATTTATATAGTTTGCTATTTTTTTCTCATCTCTAGTATTTTTGAGGCTAGTTATTTTACATGAATTAGTTTTTTGTGAACTAGGATATTTGATTAGTTTGTTTTGTTTTGTATCATTTTATTTTTATTTTTAATTTTTTAAAAACATTATATATATTTTTTGTCCTACCTATTTCCCTTGATTCTCTCTTCACTTCTGATAGCAACCAAGCTCAATTGTTTTCTCTTCTATTCTTCCTTTAATCTTTTACTTCTGTCTTCTCTCCTCCTCCCTCATAATCATCATATCCTATATCACATCTGTTCTCTCCCTGTGCACCATTTGAAATTATAAACCTTTTTGCAAACTTGCTGTTCTTATTATAGGCAATAACTGAACATATCATTTCTGTTTATTGTAATAATAAATATTGTAGACTAATAGTAGAAATTATTTGGTTTAATGCTGTAAACTGTTTGCTTTGGTTGTTATTATTTGTCTCCCCCTAAACAATGACATACTAGAAACCTTCAGGGACACTGTAAATCCACAGGGTAAAAATTCTATGACCTCAGATCCATATTGTTAGATGGGTAGACACACAAACAACATGAAAAGGCAAGGGAACAAGTCACCTCAAGAAAACCAAGATACTCCCATAATAGAATCCATTGACATCACAGTAGAAGAAATGTCAGAGAAGGAGTTTAGAATGTACACAGTTAAACTGATCTGCAAAATAAGATGATGTAAGAGATCAAATACAGATAGCAAAAGTCACTTCAATAAAGATATAGAGATTCTGAAAAAAAATTAACAGAAATCCATGAAATGAGGGAAACAATAAAGCAAATTAAAAATTCAATAGAATTCAGACTACTTGGAAGACAACCTCAGGCAATGAAGACAAAATATATAATCTTGAAAATAGAGTTGACCATGGAGAGAAGATGTTAAGAAACCAAGAACAGAACTTCCACAAATTATGGGATAACATGAAAAGACCAAATTTAAGATTTATCAGAATAAATTAAGGCACAAAGATACAAACCAAAGATATACACAATCTTTTCAATGAAATAATAAAAGAAAATTTCCTAAACCTAAAGAATGAAATGGAAAATCAAATACAAGAGGCTTACAGGCCTCCAAATGTGCAAAATTACAACAGACGCACATCAGGGCACATTACAATGAAAATGCCTAGAATACAGAATAAGGATAGAATTTTAAAGGCTGCAAGAGAAAAATATCAGATTACATATAGGGGAAAACCAATATGGATCTCAGCTGATTTCTCAATGCAGACCCTCAAAGCTAGGAGGTTCTGGAATAACATACCAAACTCTGAAAGAAAATATATGCCAACCAAAAATCCTATAGCCAGCAAAATTAAGCTTCAGAGTTGAAGATAAAATATAAACCTTCTATGATAAACAAAAATTAAAAGAGGCTGCAATCAGAAAACCTGCACTACAGAACATTCTCAACAAAACATTCCATGAAGATGAAATGGAAAAGAAAAAGTGAAAACCAGTGAAGGGAGAAACCACACTAAAGGAATAATTAATCAAAGGAGAAAAACTAAAAACTAGAAATAAACCAAAATAACCAGGAACATAAATCATATCTCAATAATAACCTTGAACATTAATGGCCTAAACTCATCAATCAAAAGACAAAGAGTGGCAGATTAGATTAGAAAACATGACCCAACAATGTGCTGTCTCCAAGAGACTCACCTCATAGGTAAAGAAATCCACAGACTGAAGGTGAAAGAATAGGAAAAAACATATCACTCACATGGATCATGTAAATAAGCAGGGGTTTCTATCCTCATATCAGATAAAGTAAAAGCTACTTTAACACCTGGAGACTAAATAATATGCTACTGAGTGACGAATGGATACCAGAAGAAATCAGGATTGAAATAAAAAAATACTTAGAGGTAAATGAGAATAGTGATACAAGCATATCAAAATATCTGGGGTACAATGAAGAGAAAAGTTTATTGCATGAATAGAAAGTCAATGAATAAAAGACATAACATTACATTTCAAAGCCCTAGAAAAAGAACAAACCAACACCAAAAGCATAGAAGGCAGGAAATAATGAAAATCAGAACTGAAATCAATGATATGGAAACAAAAGAAATAGTTCAAAAAATTGACAAAACAAAATTCTAGTTCTTTAAAAAATAAATAAATTTGACAAATCCCTTAGTGACACTAATGAAGAGAAAGAGAAAACTCAATTACTAAAATTCATGATGAAAAAAAAAATCACAATGGACGCTACTGAATTAGAGAATATAATTAGAAACTATTTTGAATATTTATACTCCAATAAAATAGAAAATCATGAAGACATGGCAAATTTTTAGATACATATCAAAACTGAATCATGAGTACATCTACAAATCAATTTTAACCATTGTAACAGAGGATGCCATCAAAAGCTACCAAGAAAGAAAAGTCCAGGACCAGACAGATTCTCAGCAAAGTTCTACAAGACCTTCAAAGAAGAATTAACACCATAGACCTAAAAGTATTCTATGAAATAGAAAAAGAAGGAACTATTTCAAACTCATTCTATGAGGTTAAAATCATTCCAATACCAAAACCAGAAAAAGACACATCAAGGAAAGAAAACTTCAGACCAATATCCCTGAAGAACATAGATCCAAAAATTCTCAATAAAATGTTGGAACACTTCATGCAAAAACATATTAAAAAGATGGTATACCATGATCAAGTGGGGTTCATCCCAGGGATGCAAGGTTGGTTCAACATATGGAAATCAATAAACATAATTCATCACATCAGTAGACTTAAAGATAAGAATCATATGGTCATCTCAAAAATGTAGAGAAAGCATTTGACAAAATAGAGCACCACTACATGTTCAAAACACAAGAAAAACTAGGGATAGGAGTAACATACCTCAACACTGGAAAAGCTATCTATACTAAACCCAAGGCCAGCATCATTCTAAATGCTTAAAAATTGAAAAAATTCCCTCCAAGAATTGGAACAAGACAAGGCTATCCTCTTTCACCACTTTTATTCAACATCATCCTTGAAACTCTAACCAGAGCAATTAGACAGAAGAAAGAAATCAAAGGGACATGAATAGGGAAAGAAGAACTGAAACTATCACTATTTGCAAATGACATGATTCTATATTTGGAAGATTCAAAAATTCCACCAGAAAACTTCTAGAACTAATAAATTAATGCAGCAAAGTAGCAGGATATAAAATTAACACCCATAAATCAAATGCATTCCTACACATTAGAGGTGAATCCACTGAAAGAGAAACTAGGAAAACTACCCCATTCACAGTAGCCTAAAAAATATATTTGGGAATCAATCTAACAAAAGATGTGAAAGACCTCTACAGTGAAAACTACAGATGAAGAAGATCTTAGAGAATGGAAAGTTTTCCCCTGCTCTTGAACAGGCAGAATTAACACTGTCAAATTGGCCATACTACCAAAAGCATTATACAGATTTAATGCAATTCCTATTAAAATCCCAATGATATTCTTCATAGAACTAGAAAAAGCAATTATGAAATTCATTGCCAAAGCAATCCTTAGCAAGAAAAATGAAGCAGGAGGTCTCAGAATACCATACCTTAAATTATACTAAAGAGCTATAGTACCAAAAATGTTATGGGTTTGGTACCAAAACAGATATGTATACTAATAGTACAGAATAGAAGACACAGAGACAAACCCACAAAAATACAGTTTTATCATGCTAGACAAAGGCACCAAAAACATTCAATGGAGAAAATAAAGCCTATTCAACAAATGGTGCTGGAAAATATGGAAATCCACATGTAGCAAAATGAAATCAAACCCCTATCTCTCACCCTGCACAAAATTCAACTCAAAGTGGATCAAAGACTTAGACATTAGGACAGAGATTCTGTACCTCATAGAAGAAAAAGTAGGCCCAAATCTTCACCATGTTGACTGAGGATCTGACTTCCTTAACAAGACTTTAAACCCCAAGAACTAAAATCAAGACTCAATAAGTGGGATGGAATCAAACTAAAAAGCTTCCTCTCAGCAATGAGACAATCAATAACATGGAAAGCCTACATAATGGGAAAAAATCTTTATCAATAAATGGGTTGAGGAACTGAACAGACACTTCACAGAGGAAGAAATACAATCAATCAACAAATATATGAAAAAAATGTTCAACATCTCTAGCAATTAGAGAAATGCAAATCAAAACTACACTGAGATTCTTCTCACTGCAATCAGAATGGCAATCATCAAGAATACAGGCAAAAATAAATGTTGGTGAGAATGTGGGGGAAAAGGTACACTCATACATTGCTGGTGGGATTGCAAACTGGTGCAACCACTCTGGAAAGCAATATGGAGATTCCTAAGAAAATTTGGGATTGAATCACCATTTGTTCAGTTATCCCACTCCTTGGTTTATACCCAAAGGACTTACAATCAATATACTATAGTGCTGCAGCCACATCAACGTCTAGAGCAGCCCAATTCACAATAGCTAGGTTGTGGAACCAACATAGATGCCCTTCAATAGATAAATGCATAGAGAAACTGCGGTGTATATACACAATGGAATATTATTCTGTCATAAAGAAGAATAATAGTATTGTATTTGCAGATAAATGGATGGAATTGGAGAATATAATGCTAAGTGAAATAAGCCAAGCCCAAAAAACCAAAGGCCAAATGTTTTCTCTGATATGTAGTTGCTAATTCACAATAACAGGAGGGGAGAATAGAGGTATTTTGGATTAGATAGAGGGGAGTGATAGTGAGTATGGGGGTAGGAATGACAGTATAATGAATCAGACATTATTACCCTATGCGTATATATAATTACATGACCTGTGTAACTCTACATCATGTACAACCCATACTACCCATGAAATGACATAAGATTATTTGAAAGTAGACATTGCAAACTCTAGGAAACAACCAAAAAATGTTTTTTTTTTTAAAGTACAATTAATATTCTAAGAAAAAAGAGATAATCCAATCATAAAAATGCTCAAGTAAAACCACAAAAGGCAGAATAGTGGAAGACAAAAATAGGAACAAAGAAGGGCAATAAATAGAAAACAAAAACTAATATTATATACATTAATCCAAATAGATATAAGTTCACTTTGGACCTTGATGATCTTTATGCACCAATTAAAAGTCAGATATTGCCAAAATGAACCAAGGAACAAGATATATTACATTGTTGATAACAAACAAGCTTAAATAAAAAGACAAGTTTATATTAAAAAGAAATGGACAAAGAAAGATATATTATGGTCCCACTAACTGAAAAAAATCCAGAGTTGGTATATTGATATCAGACGAGCAGACATGAGAGTAAGGAAAGCTGGCAAGAATGAATCAGTACAGCTGTTATGGAAAAACGAGAAGTAAAAGAAGTAAAACTTAAGTAAAAGAAGTTAATCTGAAAATGTTATGTTTTATATTATTCCAATACATGATTTTCTGGAAAGGTCTGTGAAATATGCCTTAGTTATCAGAGGTTAAAAGGGATGTTTGTACAAATAGGAGAAGCATATGAAATTTTCAGAGGAATGAAATAGTCTATATAATTTTACAATGGTAAGTACATGTTATTAAATACTTGTCCAAACCTATAGAATTGTACACCACCAAAAACGAAGTCAAATACAGACTCTGGGAAATACTGGTGTGTCCATGTGACTTCATCAATTACGACAAGTGTACCACGTTAGTGGGGGAGGTTGATAATGGGAGAGGATGTGCATGCAAAACTGCTTTAAAAATAAGGTCTAAAAATATTCATGATAAGGAAATGTTTAAATAAGATGGACTGTCACCGTTCTTTTGTTTTAAGATCCTGTGTTTTGAAAGATAAAAAAGCTGTTTCTGATGGGGTTCTAGTCAGGGCAGCAGGAATATCACATCTCCAGCAAGGATGGGTTGATGAGTGTTGTCAACAGTATAGAAAGATATTGAACAGTGCAGGCCCTTATGTATGGTGGTGGTTTTCTAAAATTTACTCTTATTTTAACTGATACATAAAAACTTAAATTGTATATACTTATGGTTTTACTGTGTGATATTTTATTACATGTATACATCATATACAGGTTAAACATCTGAATTTCGTTAAAAATATAACCTCAGTTATCATTTTTTGTGTGGTGAAAACATTCAAATTTCTTTTTTCTTTTTGAAAGAAAAGTGCTAAATGCTTTTTGAAATACATTATTGTTATCTATAGCTGCCTTACTCTGCAATCACACTCCAGAACTGATTGCCCCTTCCTAACTATGACTTGGAACCCATTGACCCTTTCTCCCTGCAGAGATTTCATTAACTCTCCTTCTGGTTCAACAATGGATCTTTTTATTTATTTTTTTATTGTACATATGTGCACAGGGAGGAGCTTACTTTTCCTTTTGCCTCAGGCTCAGATATGGCTTTGCCTGGCACTGGAAAAGGCTTTTATCTATGTTGACTCTGGGTGTTTCTGGCCTGGCTGGTCTCCATGATCCCATCCGTCCATCACTATGGCCTCATTTGTGGAACTTTATTGCTTCCCCAGTAAACTCTAGAATCTCCTTTCCCTCAGCTGACTCTCAAGCCTTCTGAGCACAGAATAACAACCCTGGGGAATTATGCAGTAGGCAGACAGGCTTTTGTAGTACTACAGATTTCAGTTTCACAATATGTTACTTTTAAATTATGCTACTTTTCCACTAACTGATACTCAGTTTTCATAGCATTTTAACTCTTATCATCTCTAAACATTTGAGAAATTTCTGGAATTAATTTACTCACTCTGTGATATAAAGACTTAAATTTTGCTAGTTAAAACACTAAATAGTAAATAAATCAACTATCAATCTGAAGGTGAACAAGTGAAGCTTTCCTACAGCTCTTAAAAATTTTGAAAGTTACTTCTCAAACTGTGCATAAAGCCAATTTTAGAATACAATACACTGAAAACACAACTTTTCCCCAAAGACTGAGTTTTAGTTGCAGAATAATATATTTGGATGTAGACAATAAGAAGACTACTTCTAAGAAAATTAAATTCCTGAAGTCCTAATTAAATATAAAATAAGCAATGTGTGCCAATACTACAAAGAACTTCAAAAGTCTCTTCATCTGCCAAATGCTGTCTAATTTGAGCATGGATTGTTTTCCCCTCATCAATGTGTCCTCCTACTCCATGAAACCTGACTGGCACTGAAAACTGGAAGAAAAAAAAGGGCAAGTGTTATATGCAAAATTTATGAACTGTACAACAAATAGATTTTACTGAACAAGATGGACATTTTCCATGACTAAATCCCATGAATTAGAATTAGAAAGACTGTGTTTATAATTTAGAATTTTTTTTGTGTGTGTGTGGTGTCTTTGGGAAAGGGAATTGGGGTGACTACAATAGCTAGCATTTTCTGAGCGCTATGTGCCAGGCATGATTCTAAACTGCTAACGAGTTTTCTTATCTACTCTTCATAACCATCCTCCAGAATCTCCTTATGTATATCTTTCACATGAGGAAACTGAGATGTGTATAGACATTCTGGAATTTGCCAGATTCCACAGAGTATAGTACACCAGAATATGGGACTCAGATTATTTTAAGATGAAGGGATTGAGAACACACAGGAGCAAACAGGTTTCTCTGACCTTCTCCCACTCTCCTGAGCAGATCATCAATTCTATCTTCCCTCCCCTGAAAATAGGTCATAAATCCCTCATTCTAGAAGAGTCCTGCCTTTATACTTACAGGAGAGGAATACCATGTAGGAGCACGAGGAAGAGTCTGAACAAACAGGGCTTGCTCCTTTCTTCTCTAGTTCACTCCCATTAGATCACAGACCCTGGAGTCCATTCCTGTTTCTCTTCCGCAGTCCTTGTCTTCATTAGATTTATATCCAATATTTGGTTTGCCCGTATCTACAAGTTTTCATTTCTAAAGTCTCCCATATGACATAAAATTATATTGAATACATTTTTATGCTTTTCTCTCATTATCTCTCTTGTTACAGGGGTCTCTTTCACGAACCTAGAAACGGTTGAGGAAAATAGTCTACCTTTCCTTCCTCACATTTTCTCAGCAAGTACATGAAGGAAAGGCTGTGGGATAGGCATACTCAACTTGAGAAAGGACTTAATGGGCCACATTCATAGCCCACACTTTTACATCTTCTGTTCACCTTTACCAACTTAACGTTTACCACTAGTCTGTCTCCCTCTCTTGTTTACTTATCATTTTTTCTTGACTTGGATAAAAGAATCTTTATATCACATAATAACAATCTGCATTCCTTTAACAACATTCAATATATTTATATGCCACATAAACATCAGTAAGATAAGTACATGAAAGAATTATATAGATCCCTCATCGATTCTATGATATCCTGTTTCCTCTCTCCTTGCTCCAGCCTGGATACTTTGTCAGACTACTAAAGTGTGAAGTGAAAACACATTTTCCTGCTCTTCTTTTTTCATTATGCAAAGCAAACTGTAGGGAAAAAAATATTGCTACAATAACAATAAAAACTGAACAAAAATAATTTGTAACTTAAAAACAATTCGTTGAAATTTCTTTCTTTTACTATTTACAAAAATGTTCATCCAAACTTCATTCTTATTCACACAGGGCAAATTGTGCAAAATGTCACAGGTTAGTAACAGGCATTGTCCAATAATTGAAATGAAACCATCACAATATTCACATAACATTTGGAATCCATACACCACTAACATTCAGGCTACCAGCCAAATACTACAATAACTTCAAACATCAGGTAAGTTAAGGTGTTATGATTTGAAACTGATCATGTATAATTTCCAAAGAACTCTAGGGAGGTAAACGGTGGTGGTCCAGTGAGTTCTTTGTGTTGAGTATTTATTTCTTTGCTGTCTGATCCCTCCAGCTCCCTAGAGGTTAGGAGTCTATCACCTGCTGTTCCTCAGCTGCTGAGATCAGAGGATGTAATGCAGATGGAGTGAGCTATGTTCTCAGGGCTGCTGCTTCACAGAGATAAGGCAGCAGGTTGGAGAAGTGCTCGGCTTTGCCTGCTGCTGAAAGAGTGTGAACAGCCATCAATAATAAACAGTTACTTCTCTACTGTTATGTTAAACAGCATTGTTTCACACACTCAGGTGACATTTAATGAAAGAAGTTATTTGAATCACTTGAAGTGCTTACAGCTTCATTATTTCACATTTTTGTATTGCCTCGTTTTCCCCACTTCCTTCTCCCTGCCCATCCCCTCTCCCAGGCCTACTGCTGATTTAAGAACCCTGTTGAAATATGGGGTCACATTTCTTCACCAGTTGCCTTGAACGTGTTTGGTGAGCTGTTCTTTAACCATCCTTGTCATTCCGCTGCCATTCATAGCATATCTATAAGTATGGGAACATGGCAAAATCTGTTATATCCAGGAAGAAATAGGTATTGTGCCTGGTTATGACCTTCTAAATAAATTAAAACAACTTTTAGAAGCCAAGGGAAAGTAGCTGCCATCCCAAGCATCACAGGAGTTTATACAGTTCTTATTTTTATTGAAAGCCTAAAACCATTTTATTTGAAAACGTCTGAATAGGCAAATGTAAACTCTTCACACCATCTCCCTGCCACTGAAGACTGGTAGAAAGGGTGAGGTTATGAGGGTACATAGTGCTTCAGAAAATTTACCGTTTTGATCTGATATCATCCTCAACAGCTTTTGCTTCCTGTGAAGCACAGGGCAGAGCACAATCAGAGGACACTCAAATACTGCTGCACATCGTTAATGGATTTTCAGTTCTTTCCCTCCTGACAGGTCCTTGAGTACCAGGTTTCCTCCCTCAGCCTAGACACTCTGGGGTTCTTGGATAATGAGCTGACATGACTTTCATGCCTCTACACTTTTGCCATGCCTCAGGAACACTGAGCACAAATGTACCTTATTACTTAGAAACAAGGATCAGAAACGGTGTCACTAGATTTTTAAGCAGTGAACAGATTGAATATGCATTGCTTGAGTTAATTATACATATTTAAAAATCTACATGTTTTAATAAATGTTTTCCAATATTTTCCCTTAATATCTCTTACAATACTAATGCCTTATCCTTTATTGATACAGTATTTCAATTACCCCACTCTCCCCAAAGTAAACTGTTGACCTACCAGAGTGCTGCATATTTACACTCTGTCTTGCAAGCTAAATAATCTTACTGAAGTTTTTTCATGTGTTTTAAAAATTTTTATGTGTCTATTTTGTTGCCAAGACATTTATGCATCTTTTACAAATGTAAACTGTAGTTTATGTCATAACCTAAATACAATTAGTAATTTATTAAAATTATTTTCAAATATTTGTGTTACATAAACACTTTTATATATATATAGGTTTGAAACTTTAGCTTAATTAAAAGGTGTTGAATAATTTGTAATTCTTAGAAGACATGAATTTTCAGTTGAATGCACATTTAATTTTAAATAAAATACAATTGGAAAACAGCAATACAGTACTCTTACATCAAACTACATCTAATAGACACCAAAATGTAGACTACAATTCAAGTTTTTATGGTTTTTCAACAATTCATCCAAGTCCATTGGGCTTAGGTGAGGGTCAGCTTTCCCTCTATGAAGCAATATTTTATAATCTATGCAGGTTTAACCTTTTTGGTTGTTCATAGTTTCACAACATGGGATGGTGGAGATGACCAGACTTCTCAACTCTATAATGTGTCTCTGGCTTAACATCCCCCTGGTGGATACCCCAGTTAGTAAATGCATGCACAGATTAGGTACAAGAATAGTGTCTTGCAGTATTTTTTTCTGACCCAGTGTTTCCTCTTTCCTCCAGTAACTGGTATGTTGGAAACAACAGCTCTAAGAAAATCTCCTTGACCTTTTGGTAGCTGGACAGCTGGTTCATTATTACTTTCATGGTTCTTGTTAAGGATCCGCGTCAGGCTTTTGACATGCATTCACTTTTGTGTTGTACAGTATCATTAAATGGGGTCTCTGCTAGAGGGACTATGTGAGCTACTTTCTGTAAAGATAAGAGGCCCAATTCATAATGTCATCTTCACTTCTAATACCATTTGCCAGTTATGGCCTTGGGAATTCCCAAATCCATTCTCAGTTTTGAAAAATAACTGGAAGGATTCACAAAGCTTACTGTACACTGTTATCCTTATATATTTGCAGTCATGGCTTATTTCAGGGAAGGACACAGATTAAAATCAGCCAGGAGAAGAGATGCACAGGGCAAAGTCAGGGAGTGTTTTTCCAATTGAGAAGCTCTCATTTTCTTCAGGAAGCAAAACCCTTCTGGAATCAGTATATCACAACATGTAGGGAATATTGCCAGCTAAGGTAGCTAGCTCATCCTAGCTTTAGTGTCCAGAGTTTTCACTGTGACTTCATGTTTGACTGTCCACCTGGTTGACTCTTAGTCTCCAGTCTGTTGGTGGTTGAGTGGATATCACACGACCCAAAGCCCCCATCACACTTCAAGAAGTTAGTCATCCAGTAGCCAAGGACCCCATGTAAACAATGCTTCAGTTATAAGGCAGGGCAACCCAAAGGCTTGGAGATCACCTTTGGGTTAGACATCTCTATGAGCAAGGTTAAATCCTTTATTTCATATTTTTCAATAGTACTCTGGCAAAACAGTTCATAAAAATAAATTTTTAGAAATTAGAAATTTTTATAATTTCGAAGCTGCTTTAACCATGAAAATACATTGTTTGGTAACCCCTGGACATTAAAAAAAAAAAAAAAAAAGGATTCTTTTCAATAATTTAATTAATTCTCCTCAAACCCATGAGATTTACTATTTGCTCCTGTTACAAATAGACCTTTTAAGTGTGAATTATGTGAAGCATAATATTGAAAATGAACATTTGAACTTCTATATAATAAAGTGGACCTGACAAATAGTATAATGTGGTGGTATGTGGCTATTGTGGCCAGATTTCTTTAATGACATCACCTTTTCCAACCCGTAATAAATGGCAAAGAATGGATCACACTTGAGAGAGATTTCTGAGAGTGCAAGAAAAAGCATAAAAATTATTGGATGCTAACAACATCTTCCTCCCTCGGTGACCCTTATTTAAACTTAAGCAATTCCTTTTAGCTATTCTCAGTGCTGTTCCTCATAATGTTGGCATTTTCAAACTGCAGAATCAATATAGTCCAGTAATAAAGATATCTGTAAATGTAGCCAGGATCTTGCATAGCAAAATTATCTAAATAAAATTCTGAATGCAACAATTGTGTGTATGTATGAGATTTCTTTTAGATTTGAAGTTTTGTCATGTTTAATAAGGAAGATGAAATGCGTTTTATTAAGTCATATCATAAATTTTATTTCCAATGACAACCAACTCTCATTTACACATACAAAATTTTAATTACTTCTACCTCTAATTTGCAAAAATTAAAGTGTGTTATGTTTATCAAATCTGTTATTTTATCAACAGATATGTAATATATTATGATGATGTGTAACAATCTAAGTAGATTTTGTTTTGATTTTTATTCTTATTTTATAATTTGAAAGCTGAAAGTGTATACATACATACAAGATTTTCAAAGGAATAATATATATTTTATCATAGTCCTTGCTTCACAAATTATTAATTTTAGCTAAACATTGTATAGCATTATAGCAAATTAGGTAAAGAGAAATAACATTGACATACTATGTAATTTTTACATGTTGAAAAAACATATATCAGATGTGTAGGATTCCAATATTAAATACACAGAATTTATTAATTTATCTTGCAAGTATCTGACAGTATTAGTTTCTTAATATTTTTAATAATACTTCTTGAAACAAATAAAACATTTATATGAATTGATAAATGAAATAAGACTTTATGTTACAAAAAGAAAGGAGTGATGTTTGACTTGAAAATGAGAATTGGCTTTGCTAATTGGGCTGTATCAAGAACATTTTTCATAAATTGAATGAGCTAAATCTATTGCTCCAAAATATCTTGACAAAAATAGCTTTAAAGTTGAAGACATTTAAAAATATAAATTAATGAAATAATAACAGCATGTGAAAATATTCATTACAAAGTATCAACCAATACTACACTAAAATGAGGAAGTTTGGGAGTATTTTGTTTGCAAAGGGATTAATTAAAGGATAATGACAGGGCTATAGACGAACTCCTGGGAGTGCAATAGGCACAAGGTCCAAGCAAGACTGAAGTGGTCACCACCACTTAGCCAAAGGGACATGGAAAGGAAAGCTTATTGAAACCTGAAAGAAGTAATTTTGTAGGCAAAAACTTAAGAAGTGACACACCTGATCTGAGACTGCTTTGATGAAGGATTCAGGAGAGAAAATGCAGATTCTCTACTTCAGAGCACCAGCTAGGGCTTCCTATCTTAATAGGCCAAATTAAACAGAGTACATTTAAGAGAGAGTGACAGGTGTAAAAAGCTATTATTTGCAAAGTCTTCATAAAGCATTTTTGAGTATATGTCCCAAAATTAAGACAGTAAATGATTCTTTTTTTAAAACATTATTTATTTTTAAATTTTTACAGACTGAATTTCAATTCATTGTACACAAATGGGATACATAATTTCGTTTCTGTGGCTGTGCATGATATAGATTCATACTATTTGTGTAATCATATATGTACATAAGGTAATGATGTCTGTCTCACACCACCATTTTTCATACTCCTCTCCTTCTCATTTCTTTCTACATAATCTAAAGTTCCCCCATTATTCTCTCACCACCTTCCACCCCCGTTATATATCATTCTCCACTTATCAGGGAAAACATTCGGCCTTTGGTTTTTTGGGATTGGCTTATTTCTCTTAGCAGGATATTCTCCAATTCCATCCATTTATCTACAAATGCCATAATATTACTCTTTATGGCTGAATAATATTCCATTGTGTATATATACTACAATTTCTTTATCCATTCATCTGTCGAAGGGCATCTATGTTGGTTTCACAATCTAGCTATTGTGAGTTAAGCTGCTATAAACATTGATGTGGTTGCATTACTGTAGTAGACTAATTTTAAATTCTTTGGATATAAACTGAGGAGTGGGATAACTGAGTCAAAAGGTAGGTCCATTCCAAGTTTTCTGAGGATTCTCCACACTGCTTTCCAAAGTGGCTGCACCAATTTGCAACTCCACCAGCATGTAAATGTGTGCCTTTTCCCCCACATCCAAGCCAACATCTATTATTGTGTTCTTGATAATAGCCATTCTAATTGGAGTAAGATGAAATCTTAGAGTTGTTTTAATTTGCATTTCCCTGATTTCTAGAGATGTTGAACACTTTTTCATATATTTATTAATCACCTGTATGTCAACAATAAATAATTCTAATAACTAAGTTTTAAAAAGTCTTGATTTTGTTTCATTACCTGTGTTTTCAATAAATTTGTAAGATAACTGAATTTACTTATCAAATGATTTATAAAACACAATAATTTTAATAATAGTCTATTTTGTTATTTTGGCCTGAAATCATGAAAGAGTTCAAATAATTGAGTGAAATTGTTAAAATCTCTATCATGTCTATTAACCCACACATATAACCAGGGGTTTTTAATAGTTCTGGTAATAGTGATTGTAATATTGATTTTAAACTCTCATATTCTAATAAGTCATATTTATCCATGAACAAATTTGGTAATTGAAAAATAATCTTTTTAACCTTAATAAGATAAGAATTAGGAAAAATAAGTTCATGTTAAAATTATTTATTAAATGTGTGATATGCTTATGCTGTTAAGATAAATGACATACTGAAAATGATTACGATGTGACTTGATCCAGAATAATAAAGCCTATATAACAAAAACTGAAATGTTAGTGTGTATATATATTTTGTGACAGAATAAAGATGAGGTGTTCAATAAAGTATTTCAAACATAAAATGAGGTATTAGTATGTGTTTAGTGGTGGAAGTGAGATGGATATATGAGTTCAAGATAAAAAGAACAAAAGCTTTTTTAATGTTAAGGAAATATTTATTCATTTGTATTTCAGATGTCTTATTAAGATTTCAAGTTATTATGCTTCAGGAAAATAATAGGGATGGGATCCTCCTGCAAGGATTTATCCTCAGCTTTCTCACAGAGGGTTGGAATCTGGTAACTTCTATTTGCTGCACCTCCTTTGGTGTTTCTGATCCAATCATACCTAGAAAAAACTCCATTCGGAATATTTGACATACCCTTCTTAGGTTTTTAATGCAATGTTTAGTATTTAGCACTCTATTCTTTTTATTTGGGGGGGAGTTATAATTCAAAGCACAAGTAGAACTGATGTTGTTTTTCCCAAATTTATAGTCACTTATGCCAGTACTATTTTATGAACACATTGACTTAGTCTGTTTTCTGTTGCTATAAAAAATAACTACAAAATGGGTAATTTATAAACAATAAAACTTTATTTATCTCACAGTCCTGGAGTCTGGCAAGTCCAAGCCTTAGTAGTTTCAACTGGGGAGGGCCTTCTTCCTCTACATAAAGTGGCAGAAAGTCAAGTAGCATATGTGAGACAGAAAAATCCAACTGAACTCACATTTATTAGGAACCCCTCCTACGGTAATTGACCCACTCGGTGATGATGGCATTATTCCATTCATGAGGACACAACCCTCAGGACTTAATCACCTTCTAAGTTCCCCCTTTTATTTAGTGCTGTTACAAAGGCAATTAAATTTCAATGTAAGTTTTGGAAGGGCCATTCAAACCATAACACACATATCATGACCTTTAGTGCTTCATCAGGTTCTGTATTTCCTTGGGAAGTTGTTTCTGTACTTTCCGATTTGTTTCATCTGTTCATCTTGTATGAAGACTCTTTTATTCATAATATTTTTAGAGTACTTTATATTTTAATTTTTATGAAAAATGTACTTATAATTCTTCAAAATTTATAAATCTACCCTTTCAAATTAACTTTAGAATAATTTTTTTCAACTTAAAAAAATCACCTTGGGACTTCTGTTGGCATTACAATGATCTCACTATAAATGTGTTGGTTTATCTGTCTTGGTTTAATGGAACTATTAGCCACTACTTAAAATAATCTCCTTGGCTTCTCAACCTGGAACTCGATACTGTGAGCAGCAGCTGTTTCAGATTATTACATGGAATATGGTTCAGTTGGACTTGTGGTTTTCATTGCCTTGTGTATGTATGTGAGAGAGAGGAAAAAAATGATTAGAAACTACAGATTATTTCATCTAACCATGATGTTTCAATGAATATCTTTTGAAATTGGCAGGCTTGCAAGTCTTTTTGTTGATTTAAGATCAACTGTTTATTTGAGGTCTCTCAGAGTCTCCAATTTGAATCTCAGGAAGCTTGTAAAACTTATATTCTAGAGAAATCTATCAATCCAGGTTTTATTGAATGACAGAAACTTAATCATACTGTATTTATGTAGTTTTTAAGAGAAGTAAAATATTTTCCTTGTTGATTTCTTTTCCTTTCTCCAGAATTATGTGATATTTCCCTATTTGGGTCTTGTTTTATTTTTTAAGTAGGGATTTAATATTTTCTCTATAAAATTTTTTTGCAGATTAATGCTATTTAACTCTTATTTAATTTTATTTTTAGAAAAAATATTTCTTCTTTACTGTTTTAGAAAATTGTTATTCCTGACAATGTTATAGAACTATATAGTTCAGATCAGGGATAAGATATAGGGTGTAATCTATCTTGTCTTTAACTTTACTGAGTTCTCTCATAAGTTTAAACACAAGAGCAGATAATTTCCTAATATTTGTTATATTTATTATTAATAATAACAAGTTATTACTAACTTAATTTAGAAGACTAAATTCTCTAATTTTATTCCTATACTTATTAGGAGAATAATATCAATAATAATTGATGATTTCGGGCATTATTTCCTTGTTGATCATTAATTAGAGAATTCCTATTGCTTCCTGATATTATTTTATAGTGTAAAGGTGCTTTATTGTATTTTCAGTTTGTATGTGATTATTTTTTAAAAAATTAAGAGTATCTACTAATTGTTTCAAATTCTTTTGGAGTTTCTTTTCTTTTTTTTTTTTTTCTTTTTTTTTTATTGTAAACAAATGGAATACATGTTGTTTCTCTGTTTGTACATGGCGTAAAGGCATACCATTTGTGTAATCATAAATTACATACAGTAATGTTGTTTGATTCATTCTGTTATTTTTTCCCTTCCACCCACCCCTCCCACCCCTCTTTACCCTCTATACAGTACGTCCTTCTTCCATACTTGCCCCCCTCCCTAACTCTAACTCTAACCCTAACACTAACCCTTCCCTCCCCCCCATTATGTGTCATCCTCCACTTATTAGCGATATCATTCGTCCTTTGGCTTTTTGAGATTGGCTTATCTCACTTAGCATGATATTCTCCAATTTCATCCATTTGCCTGCAAATGCCATAATTTTATCATTATTTATGGCTGAGTAATATTCCATTGTATATATATACCACTGTTTCTTTATCCACTCATCAATTGAAGGGCATCTAGGTTGGTTCCACAGTCTGGCTATTGTGAATTGAGCAGCTATGAACATTGATGTGGCTGTATCTCTGTAGTATGCAGATTTTAAGTCCTTTGGGTATAGGCCAAGGAGTGGGATAGCTGGGTCAAATGGAGGGTCCATTCCAAGTTTTCTAAGGAATCTCCACACTGCTTTCCAGAGTGGCTGCACTAATTTGCAGCCCCACCAGCAATGTATGAGTGTACCTTTCTCCCCACATCTTCGCCAACACCTGTTGTTGCTCATATTCTTGATAATTGCCATTTAAGTTGGGGTGAGATGGAATCTTAGGGTGGTTTTGATTTGCATTTCTCTTATTATTAGAGATGTTGAACATTTTTCCATATGTTTGTTGATTGCTTGTAGATCTTCTTCTGTGAAGTGTCTATTCATTTCCTTAGCCCATTTGTCGACTGGATTATTTGAATTCTTGGAGTAGAGTTTTTTGAGTTCCTTATAGTTTCTGGAGATTAGTGCTCTATCTGAAGTATGATTGGCAAAGATATTCTCCCACTCTGTAGGCTCTTTCTTCGCATTGCTGATAGTTTCCTTTGCTGAGAGAAAGCTTTTTAGTTTGAATCTATCCCAGTGGTTGATTCTATCTTTTATTTCTTGTGCTATGGGAGTCCTGTTAAGGAAGTCTGGTCCTAGAACAACAAGGTGAAGATTTGGACCTACTTTTTCTTCTATAATCTGCAGGGTCTCTGGTCTGATTCCGAGGTCCTTAATCCATTTTGAGTTTAGTTTCGTGCATGGTGAGAGATATGGGTTTAGTTTCATTCTGTTGCATATGGATTTCCAATTCTCCCAGCACCATTTGTTGAAGAGGCTATCTTTTCTCCATTGCATATTTTTGGCACCTTTGTCTAGTATGAGAAAATTGTATTTCTTTGGGTTTGTGTCCATGTCCTCTATTCTGTACCATTGATCTACCTTTCTATTTTAGTACCAATACCATGCCGTTTTTGTTACTATTGCTTTGTAGTAGAGTTGAAGATCTGGTATTGCAATACCCCCTGTTTCACTCTTCCTGCTAAGGATTGCTTTAGCTATTCTGGGTTTCTTATTCTTCCAGATGAATTTCATAATTGCTTGCTCTATTTCTGTAAGGTACGTCATTGGGATTTTAATTGGAATTGCATTGAATTTATATAGCACTTTAGGTAGTATGGCCATTTTGACAATATTAATTCTTCCTATCCAAGAACATGGAAGATCTTTCCATCTTCTAAGGTGTTCTTTAATTTCTTTCTTTAGTGTTGTATAGTTCTCATTGTAGAGGTCTTTCACCTCTTTTGTGAGATTGATTCCCAAGTATTTTATTTTTTTCAAGGCTATTGTGAATGGGGTAGTTTTCCTAATTTCTCTTTCTGAAGATTCATCACTTATGTATAAAAATGCGTTGGATTTATGGGCATTGATCTTGTAACCTGCTACTTTACTGAATTCACTTATAAGTTCTAAGAGTTTTCTGGTAGAATTTCCAGGTTCCTCTAAATATATAATCATGTCATCAGCGAACAGGGATAGTTTGAGTTCTTCTTTTCCAATTCGTATCCCTTTAATTTCTTTGGTTTGTCTAATTGCTCTGGCCAGAGTCTCAAGAACGATGTTGAATAGAAGTGGAGAAAGAGCGCATCCCTGCCTTGTTCCAGTTTTTAGGGGGAATGTATTCAGTTTTTCACCATTTAGAATGATATTAGCCGTGGGCTTAGCATAGATGGCCTTTACAATGTTAAGGAATGGTCCCACTATCCCTATTTTTCCTAGTGTTTTCAGCATGAAGGGGTGCTGTATTTTATCAAATGCTTTTTCTGCATCTATTGAAATAATCATGTGATTCTTGACTTTAAGTCTATTAAATGGTGAATTACGTTTATTGATTGCCTGATGTTGAACCAACCTTGCACCCCTGGGATAAAACCCACTTGATCATGGTGCACTATCTTTTTAATATGTTTTTGTATGCGATTTGCTAAAATTTTGTTGAGAATTTTTGCGTCGATGTTCTTTAAGGATATTGGTCTGAAATTTTCTTTCCTTGATGAGTCTCTGTCTGGTTTAGGTATCAATGTGATATTGGCTTCATAGAATGAGTTTGGGAGGGTTCCCTCCTCTTCTATTTTATGGAATACTTTGAGAAGTATTGGAATGAGCTCTTCTTTAAAGGTTTTGTAGAACTCGGCTGAGAACCCATCTGGTCCCGGACTTTTCTTTGTTGGTAGGCTTTTGATGACTTCTTCTATTTCATTACTTGAAAATGGTCTATTTAAATTGTGTATGTTCTCCTTGTTCAGTTTAGGCAATTCATATGTCTCTAGAAACCTGTTGATGTCTTCAAAATTTTCCATTTTGTTGGAGTATAGATTTTCAAAATAGCTTCTAATTATGTTTTGTATTTCAATCCTGTCTGTTGTGATATTTCCTTGTTCATTCCGAATTTTAGTGATTTGGGTTTTCTCTCGTCTTCTCTTTGTTAGTGTGGCTAAAGGTTTATCAATTTTGTTTATTTTTTTGAAGAACCAACTATTTATTTTGTCAATTTTTTTATTGTTTCTTTTGTTTTAATCTCATTGATTTCAGCTCTGAGTTTAACTATTTCCTGTCTTCTACTACTTTTGGTGCTGTTCTGTTCTTCTTTTTCTAGGGCTTTGAGCTGTAGTGTTAGGTCGTTTATTTGTTGAGTTTTACTTCTTTTATTAAATGCGCTCCATGAAATAAATTTCCCTCTAAGTACTGCTTTCATAGTGTCCCAGAGATTTTGATATGATGTTTCTTTGTTCTCATTTACCTCTAAGAATTTTTTAATTTCCTTCCTAATATCTTCTGTTATCCATTCATCATATAATAGCATTTTGTTTAATCTCCAGGTGTTGGAATAGTTTCTGTTTTTTACTCTTTCATTTATTTCTAACTTCAATCCATTATGATCTGATAGAATACATGGTAGTGTCTCTATCTTCTTGTATTTGCTAACATTAGCTTTGTGGCATAATATATGGTCTATTTTAGAGAAGGATCCATATGCTGCTGAGAAGAAAGTGTATTCGCTCTTGGTTGGAAGGTATATTCTATAAATGTCCGTTAAGTCTAAATTATTGATTGTGTTATTGAGATCTATGGTTTCTTTGTTCAATTTTTGTCTGGAAGATCTGTCCAGTAGTGAGAGAGGCTTGTTAAAGTCACCTAGTATTATTGTGTTATGGTCTATTTGGTTTCTGAAATTGAGAAGGATTTGTTTGACATACATGGATGAGCCACTGTTTGGGGCATAGATGTTTATGATTGTTATATCTTGCTGATTTATGCTTCCCTTAAGCAGTATGAAATGACCTTCTTTATCCCTTCTGACTAACTTTGGCTTGAAGTCCACATTATCTGAAATGAGGATGGATACTCCAGCTTTTTTGCTGAGTCCATGTGCATGGTATGTTTTTCCCCATCCTTTCACCTTTAGTCTATGGGTATCTTTTTCTATGAGGTGAGTCTCTTGTAGGCAACATATTGTTGGATCTTTCTTTTTAATCCAATCTGCCAGTCTGTGTCTTTTGATTGATGAATTCAGGCCATTAACATTCAGGGTTATTATAGAGATATGCTTTGGTTTCCTGGTCATTTGGTTCATTTTTAAAATTTTATTTATTTATTTGTTTGACACAACTTGTTTCCTCCTTTATTTGACAATTCCTTTAGGATAATTCCTCCCTTTGCTGATTTGCTTTTTTGTTTTTCATCTCTTCCTCATGGAATATTTTGCTGAGAATGTTCTGTAATGCTGGCTTTCTTTTTGTAAATTCTTTTAGCTTTTGTTTATCATGGAAGGATTTTATTTCATCGTCAAATTTGAAGGTAAGTTTTGCTGGGTATAAGATTCTTGGTTGGCATCCGTTTTCTTTCAGGGCTTGGTAAATGTTGTTCCAGGCCCTTCTAGCTTTTAGGTTCTGGATTGAAAAATCTGCTGATATCCGTATTGTTTCCCCCTGAATGTAATTTGGTTCTTTTCTCTCATAGCCTTTAAAATTCTGTCTTTATTTTGTATGTTAGGTATTTTCATTATAATGTGCCTTGGTGTGGGTCTGTTGTAATTTTGTGTATTTGGAGTCCTATAAGCCTCTTGAACTTGATTTTCCATTTCATTCTTCAGATTTGGGAAATTTTCTGATATTATTTCATTGAATAAATTGTTCATTCCTTTGGCTTGTTTCTCTAGGCTTCCTCAATCCCAATAATTCTTAAATTTGGCCTTTTCATGATATCCCATAGTTCTTGTAGATTCTGTTCATGATTTCTTACCATCTTCTCTGTTTGTTCAACTTTGTTTTCAAGGTTAAATATTTTGTCTTCAAGGTCTGAGGTTCTGTCTTCCAGGTGTTCTATCCTACTGGATATGCTTTCTATGGAGTTCTTAATTTGGTTTATTGTTTCATTCATGTCAAGGATTTCTGTTGGGTTTTTTTTCAATATCTCTAACTCTTTATTGAAATGATCTTTTGCTTCCTGTATTTGCTCTTTTAATTGTCGATTGGTGCGATCATTCAATGCCTGCATTTGCTCTTTCATCTCATCATTCAGTGCCTGCATTTGCTCTTTCATCTCATTGTTTGCTTCCCTCATCATTTTAATTATGTACATTCTGAACTCCTTTTCTGTCATTTCTTCTGCCATGCTGTCATTGGGTTTTATTGATGTAACATCTAGATTTGTTTGCAGCATTTTCTTTCCTTGTTTTCTCATATTGTTCAGGTATCAGTGGACCGCTGAGATATTGCAGATTTCCTCTATTGACTTACAATGTCCCCGAAGATTTCTATATATATCCCCCCTTAGCCTTCAGTAGGCTGAAGTCTTGGAGGAAGTTGATAATGTGGTGCTCCACAAGGAAGCTGCCTCTCTAGGAGTGGTGGCCTTCCGGTGGGGTATAATCCCTGCTAGTGGGCAGAGGTGCCTCCACTTGTTGACCAATGGTCATCCAAAGGGGCCCTAGGCTGCGGGCTAAGGCAAGGCCTGTTTGGGCCTGAGTCTCTGGTTTTACCGTCCTTGTGGGGAAACCTCACCCAGCAGGGAAGACTCACTCAGTGGGGAGGTCTCGCTGGTCAGTTCCCTCCTAGAGGTTCCCCTCAATTTACAGCTACCACCTGGGCTGGGCTGCCTTCCTCTGCAAAGTTCCCAAGGGCCTGGCCCTACCTCCTGGGCCTGGGAGCCTCACCCTTCGCAGATGAATCTCCTTAGGCTGCCCCTCCTCAGAGAATCTGCCCGCAGGCCTGGAACCTTCGCTCCGCCCTAAGCCTGTCTCTGTGCGGCTCTTCCACCCAGAAGCCTCCTAGATCCTGGGACCCTGCTCTGCACCTAATCACCTGGCTATGCGGCCCCTCCTCTGAGCAGCCACCTGGGGCCCCAAACAATCGCTCTGAGTCCCAGAGACCTGCCACAGGCCTCTTCCTCCAGACAGCCGCCCAGTATTCCGGTGCGGTCACTAGGAGTCCAAGAAACTCACTTCTTGCCTCCTCCCACCAACCACCTGTAGCCCTGGGCAATCAATCACTCCGAGTCAAAGTGACCCTCCCCGTTCCTCCTCCTTCTCCAGATAACCCCCCGGGTTTTCAGGAGCGGTCGCTCTGAGTGGCTCTGAATCCACGTGACCCGCTGCACGCGTCCTCTGGGCACCCACCCGGAGCTCTGGTGCGGCCACTCGAGACCAAGTGACCCACCACGCTTCCCCTCCAGGCAGCCCCCCTGTGTTCAGGAGCTGTCACTTTAAGTCCAAACAACTCACCACTCGCCTTCTTCTCTGAGCAGCCGCCTGGAGCTCTAATGCAGTCACTGCGAGTCCAAACGACCCGCCACGCTCCTCCTCCTCCTCCTCCTCCTCCTACTCCTCCGGGCAGGCCCCGGTGTTCAGAAGTGGTCTGAGTCCAAACAGCTCGTCATG
Organism: Sciurus vulgaris; assembly: GCF_902686455.1. Lineage (NCBI taxonomy): Eukaryota > Metazoa > Chordata > Mammalia > Rodentia > Sciuridae > Sciurus > Sciurus vulgaris. The sequence continues at coordinate 54,197,975 of NC_136462.1, read as the reverse complement.
CAGCCCCTCCTCTGGCAACCGCCTGTAGCTCTGGTGCAGTCGCTCCGAATCCAAGCGGCCACGTTCCTCCTCCTCCTCCTCAGGGCAGGCCCCTGTGTTCTGAGTCCACACAGCTCTCCTCGCCACTCCTCCCCTGGGCAGCCGCCGGAGCCCCAGTGGTTGCTCCGAGTCCCAGCGCTGTGCCGAGCGGCCTCCTTTACGGCGCTCCCAGTTGTCCGAGTTCACTGCTCCAGCGGGGGGAGGGGCGTCTCGCGGCAGCTCTACCTCACAAAGTTCCCCGTGTTCCGGGACTACTGTCCGATCCGGGACGCCTCCCCAATGGGAGAGAGTCACTGGGCTGCTTTGAGTTGGTCCCAAGTGCCTCAATGTCTCCTCTTTTGAATCCTGAGTCCTGGAGCAACATGAAATGCAGCCACCCTCTAGGCCGCCATCTTGAAACCTCCCTTTTGGAGTTTCTGAAGATATCTTTACATACTTTTTTTTTTTTTTTACCTAAACATATATTGATTGGGGTTGACAGATGTCTACTTCTAAAACATTCTTAAGCTTTCCCCCCAATAATTAACATTCACATTCATATTTGTGTATTTCTTCTTTTATTTTGCATATTATTATTTTCACTCCAAAATGAAATGCTTAGGTTATTTATTTTTCATTCTTTTCTTACTTTCTCTTAAAATATTTGACAAAATGTTTTCTTTTAATTTCAACTGCATTGTGTTTTTATATGTTATATTATCATTTTGTTTCAGTTCTAAATGGTTTATGATAATATAAATTTCTTAATCCAATAAATATTTGGAAATATGAAAATGTGGCCTCAATATCTGTATTAGTCAGGGAAATGCAGATCAAAACTTCACTAAGATTTCATCTCACTCCAATTGAAATGACAATCAGTCAATGACTTCAGTAGCCTGAAGTCTTGGAGGAACTTGATAATGCAGTGCTTCACAAGGAAGCTGCCCCTTTAGGGGTGGTGGTCTTCAGGTGGGGTATATTCCCTGCTAGTGGGCAGAGGCAACTCCACTTGTTGACCAATGGTCAGTCAAAGGGGGACTAGACTGTGGGCTGGGGCATGTCTGATCTGGGCCTGTGTCTCTGGTTCTACTGCCCTGGTGGAGAAACCTTGCCGGTGGGGAAGACTCACCTGGTGGGAAAGTTTCACTGGGCAGCTCTCCTCCAAAGTTCCCTTTGGTCCAGAACTACCGCCTGGGCTGGGCAGCCCTCCTCTTGACATTCCTTGGGGTCTGGAACTACCGCCTGGGCCTGGGACCCTCGCCCTGCGCCAAAGCCTGTCGCTGGGCAGCCCTCCTCTGCAATGTTCCTGTTTGTCCGGGTTCATGACTCCAGAGGGGGCTCTCACTGGGCCACTCTACTCCATGAAGTTCCCTGCATTCTGGAACTACTGCCCCGCCAGGGAGCCTTGTCTGGTGGGAGACTCTGAGTTGGTCCCGAGTCTCTCAATACCTCCTCTTCTTGAATCCTGTGTCCTGTCAAAGGGCCTCCAGTCTCCTGCAGGTGTCTCAGGAAGGGAGCCGCCCTTCTGTTTATGATGGCCAAGCCCTCAGGAATAATTCAAAATGCCTGCATCAGCCTCCAAAGAAGCTGGGGAGCCCCAGCGAGGGTGCGCTGAGTAAGCACAGAGGCAAGTGCAGTGCTCCTCAGCAGTAGGGGGGCAGGCATGCAGGCTCAGCAATGGCATCTGACCTCGGTGTGGGGATCAGGTGGGGTCACATGGTGAAGGTGTCCACCCTAGGTGTGGGGGTTGGGCGGGCTTGCAAAAACACAAATAATAATAAATGCTGGTGAGGATGTGGGGGAAAGGAACACTCATAATTTGTTGGTGGGACTGTAAATTAGTGTATCCTCTCTGGAAAGCAGGGTGGAGATTCCTCAAGAAACTGGGAATGGAACCACCATATGACCCAGCTATCCTACTCTTTGGTATTTATTCAAAATAACTAAAATCAACATACCATAGTGATACAACCATATCAATGTTTATAACAGCACAATTTACAATAGCCAAATTATAGAACCAGCCCAGTAGTCCACTAATAGATAAATAAAAAAGAAGATATTATATATATATATATATATCATGTGTATATATATATATATATATACACAGTAGAACTTTACTCAGTCTTAAAGCATGAGGAAATTATAGCATTTTCTGGGAATGGAAAACATCACACTAAGTGAAATAAGGCAGACATGGAAAATCTCAGGTGAATTTTTTCTTTCATATGAAGAATTTAGAGCAAAATGAGAGAAAAAATAGGGACAGGAAATCAAATTTCATAAAGATAAGGGAAGATAAATGGAGTAGAAGAAGGGGATCAAGAAGGAGGGAGGAAGAATGGGAAAGGGGAGGAAATACAGAAAGAATTTAACAATCACATTAAGTGCATTATAAATGTTCTACAGTGAATTCCACCTTTATGTATACCTATAAACCACCAATCAAAAATTAATAAATGAGTCAAAGAAAGGCCAGTAGAGTAGAAGAATGAGAATAGAGGCAGGGAAGAGAGGAGGGAAGGAGGGAACTGGGGACTGAAACAGAGTAAATCAAATTCCATGCATGTATGGTTCTGTTGAAATAAATCCAATCATTGCATATAACTATTATGCACTAATAAAAGAAAATAATTTAAAAAATGTAACCTTCTTCCTTCCTTTTTACCCTCATTCTCTTTTTTCTCTTTTTCTTTTTTCCCCTAACATTCCATTTCTAACACCGCTTTCCCAAATTTGATGTTTGTGATAAATATTTTTCATTTTTGCCTTATTATGTCATTGAATTTTTACTTCACACCCAAAACCTTGTGATAATGGAAAATAGTGTGACTTGCTTAGCCAATATCTATTCCCAATTTTGTTCACCAATAAAACTTGAGCTTCGTTTTGGCTCCAGTGTTCCCAGAGTAAGAGGTTTAGTTATTACTGATTTTGTAACTCAAGCCATTCTCCTTGACAGGTCCTTGCTTTCACAACATGACTGCTGGCTTAGAGGTGGGCGTGTGACATAGTTCTGTCCCAGTAGTTTTAACTGGAAGTGTCCTGCAGAAGCATGAGAAAGGATATCTTCTTAGGTAACAAGGGAACAGATGGCATATGAAGTTAGCTGTGCATCTCTTGAATCCTCCATTGAATGAATTCTAAATATGTGCTGGCTGGAGCTATGGCAATCATTTAATAACCTGGGGAAAAATGAACATCTAAAGATTATTATAAAAGGAACAACTCTTTCATGCTTTTCTGTGAATTTTAACTGTGTTTATAGCTACCTGAAAGAAAGTCTACATGCACAAACTTTTCTTGGTGCTAGTTGTTCTCAGGTTAGTAAGTTCTGACCAACAAGATATGCAATTTTGGATTATTTGTCTTTTTTTCCTCCTACTGTTGTCTAGATTGCACATAATATGGCTCTGGCTGAAGCAATCCTTTTATACCAGAAGGTGAATTCAGAATGAAATCACTAAAAATGGCAAAACATGATAGGAGTATGCTAGTTCTCTAACTCAGGGGAGCTCTTCTCTGGCCATAGACCATGTCTCTAATCCTCTATGGAATAAAAATTAAACTTCTACATTTTAACCCCCTTTTTTTGCGGGGTAGGGGGGAGTCTCCTTGTCCTTTAAATCCACACTAATTCTAATTAATATTGAAGCTGACTCAGATTACTGATGTTTTTGAGATATATGATGAAAAAGTAATTGCTTAACAAAAGTTCTCATTAAATGAAATAATGTTTTCTTGCCTAATGGTTGGTTTCTCTGTTGTGTGCAGGAAGATCATTCACTGTAATTAAAGAATGAAAACTTCACAGCTATATCTTTAGAATTTGACAATTAGTATTATTTGTTTTATCAAGTTCTCTGTGAGAAAGAAAAACTATGTCAATAATTTATCAGAATTGATTCTGCTGGGATACATTTTGAAGCATCATATTTGAAAATAAAGTTGCCAACCAGTATTGCTGCTTTTCACAGGTAGAGCTTTTAAAGAAAACACTCTTCATTTTAAAATGATACTTAAACTTCCATATTCCAAAGTTATATTTTAAATATTTAGGCATCATGGGATAATTTCTACTTAATTTGGTAACTGACTTCATATATGTATGTGTATATTTAATGTATCTAAACTCTAATATTCAAATTTTCTATTTCCAGGGAAACTGCTATTTGTCTTATGATATAGCCAAGTTACATAAGTTATTACTTGCCATTCAAATATCCACATATTAATGGCATAAGTAAAAACTATCATCTAAATGTAGAGACTTCCTTTCAGACATTGTATATTATGGAGATGATGGCAACTGGAATGAATTTGGAAAGTTAATATGTTTAGAGTTAATTTTCAGTTAATTTAAAAAAGAAATGAGAGGGGCATTAGGTAGCTTTGAGGAAGATAACTATTCATAAAATTACTGGCTGTTGTAATTTACTGGTAGTTCACAATCATTCCATATCTTTAAAATGTCAGTCTTACTACTCCTTGGATATCTTGAAGCTGTGTGTATATGAACACTGTCAACTCTTTCATTTCCTTGAGCATTGCTGGAGGATATTCAAGCTATTTGCTGATCTCCAGCTATGTTTTAACCAAACTTTATTTTATAAAGAGTCCCTAGGCTCAAATACTAGGCATTTTTATGCCTCATTTGATTGATGCTTCTAGCCATAGCCCTCAGTGATTTGGTAATATTTTAAATCCCTTCTTAAGTTGTTTCACTGTTAGATAACCTGTGTGCAGAGCTGCCAGAATATTTGTATTCCTTTCTCTGTAGCCAATAGCTGATTTAATGGTCCCTGAGAGAATTTTATTGTTTGATGGCTCTCCCTAATCTGATGTCTGCTTTCTGTAGTTTTGTAGAAAACTTACTATCTTTGAAGTTAGGCTTCCTTTACTTATCCTTCTGATCCTGTATTTCCATCTTCCCCCACAAACACAGAGTTGGAAATCAATCACACCTGATTTTGAAACGAGGTTCCACTAGCATATGACTAAGGTTGGGATACAGACCTCTGAGCAACCAGCACCATAAAGTGCACATTGTGAGGAGTAAATAAAGTTGCGCTGTAATAGTGCCAGGCACATACTTGCTAAAACTCAATTTCTCTTTTAATTAATCTATATTGTAGTTATAATTAGTCCTTTTGTATTGAAGGACTAATTCATCAGGGACTTTAAATAACAAATGAAAATTTCAGTCAATATTTACTGCATATCTATACTCAGATTTAATTAAGAATTCATTTTTCTTTGTTTCTGAATTATCTGGTTGTTAATTTGTAATTCAGAACTTTCCTGTTTAATAGAACAATTATGTCTTTTTAAACAAAAATGATTGTAAAATATAGTAATACCTTTTTTTATTCTACACGTGCATGATTATAGGTATTTTGGAATTTATTGAATAATATTTATTTCAGTGATAAAAATTATTAGTCATTTATAATTTATTAATCTGAAGTTATCAAGCTTGTATTCAAAGCATCTATATCTTAAAATGCAAATACTATTTTATATTCAATTTAAGTCAAGCACACTGTTTTGCTTCTCTTAAGCTTTAAAGATTGCTTTACAATAAGGTATAAGAAATGGACCCTTCATCATTTCAATGAACTGCACTGGTTTTCTATTATCCTGAGGATTAGGCTTAAGCAATAAATCTTTGCATTCAATGTGACTTTTTATGTCTGCGTAATTACCTTAATCTCACCTGGACTTTCGTACTTACACATCAGAATTCTTAATCTTTTTCTTAGTTTCATAAGATTATTGTTCTAGTTTCACACATAGGGAAATTTCCCTCTTAAGTCTTCTTGGGAAACTAGAATATTTTCTTGGTAGTCAGCCATGTATATATTTTCAGCTACTGTAAAATGGATTTTTAACTTGAAACTTCAGAACCTAGAAATTGTATTTCCTTCTGAGAAATTCCAAAATTGAACATCTCAATAATGTAGAGAAATTAAGAGTAATAAACATTTAGGAATAAAATGAATCATGAATGTTTAAAAAATTCATAACATCTCTCATAGTCATTGTTCAAAGATACTACTGGAGGAATTAGTTCATTAAAACTAGTGGAAGAGAACTAGAGCTGCTACCTAGGACACACAGAGAGCATTGCAAGTGGATGTCTCTCCCACCCTTACAAGGAGAGCTCTGAAGCCATATTTTGTTGAGTTCATCAGAGATATGAACATGCAAAGAAAGTTACTTAATTATAGTCCACAAAGTAATTAGCCTGACCTGAAACAAGTGATCCATTAATACTTTTATCCCTAGGGAAACATCTGAAGAAGGAAGAGACCATTATAGCTGTGACTAAGTAGAGAATTGTTCTATTTTTAATAGAAATTGTTAAAGACTGATAAGGGGCTGGTATGACACTGTAAAATCCCTGGCAGCTGGAGACAAAGAAAATCTGCAATTACTTACCAACTCTTTTCTCCATGCTTCTTTGAGCATTCATGGGAAAGAACTGAGGGCAGCATAGGAGAGCTGAGAGAGATTCCATGTGAAGTTTGATATGTAGAGACTGCCAAAATCTGAGGAGAGGTCTATATAAGTGAGAGAAATCCTTGTGGGCTCTAGGTACTCATCAAGGGATGGTGTGATGGAACTCAGAGAAGGTGAGTTCAGAGAAAGAAAATTAAGAGAATGACACCAAGTTTGGTCATCTGTGCTGTCTGTGCCTTATGCTAAATAGAAGGAAGAATCTGTCTATGCCTAAAGGATAGCAGAGAGAAACCCCTGAGGTGCAGGTGTCCATAGTCTGAGGACCATGGAGAATCCTCACAGGCACTCTGGATCTCATAGAGCATGAAGAAGATGCCATCTGTGGCTGGGTATGGGGAAAGAAAAATGAACTATAATTCCCAAGGAGTGTGAATATGAAGTATCAAGACAAGAAACCCTGTGTTAGTCATCTTTCTGGTGCTGTGACCAAAAGACCTGACAAGAATAACTTAGGGGAGGAAAAATTTACCTTAGTCAGAGTTTCAGTCCATGCTCTGGGCCTGATATGAAGGAGAACATCATGGTGGAAGGCTGTGAAAGAGGAAAGCAGCTAAGGCCATGGAAATCAGGAAGCAGGGAGAGAGCTCAGCTAACCATAGACAAAATATAACCTCCAAAAGGCACACTCCTGGTGATCTACCTCCTCCAGCCACACCCTAACTGCTTACAGTTGTCAACCAGTTAATCTGTTCATATGGATTAATTTATTTATTGTTACAGTTCTCAAAATCTATTCATTTCACCTTTGTACATTTGTGCATTATCTTACATACAAGATTTTGGGGGATACCTCACACCCAAACCACAGCAGAGTACAAGCACTCAGATCCCGAACTTTCTAAAGAAAAGGTTCTGAACCCATTCTCAAATAATTTGAAATCTATACTAAGCTAAATCTAATTAAAACAACAGCAAATTCTAGACCTAGTGCAACTACAGACTTGATCAACTTGTTATCAGAAGTATGCTCTTGTCTGGGTCTATATATTTACTTTCAGTATCTACTTTTTTCACAAATTTTCTGGCATTAAATAAAATTTGTTAGAAAAACAAAGATAAAATAAAATGAGACCCATTATCAAGAGAGAAGTAATTAAGAGTTGTAGGAATTATCAACCAAGGATTTAAAAATAATTCTAATAAAAATGTTAAAAGGTCTTGTAGAAAATGTCAGCTATTTAAAGTAACTGATAAATATATTAAAGGATTTTATGCAAAAGGCAGTTGATGACAAGCAGGAACAGATGGGAACTATCAGCACAGTCAGATATTATAAAGTACAGAGTCAAAGGGAAATACTAAAAATGAAAAATATAGTAACAAAAATGAAGAATTCTTCTGATGAGCTTATTAGCAAACTGCAAAGCAGATAAAAAAAATCACTGGGTGACGCACATACAGGTCAGTAGAAAGCATTTAAATGGAAATACCAAGAGCAAAAGTATGAATAAAGGAGAACACAATGGCCAAGATCTGTGGGTCAATATAAAATGGTACAGGTGTATGTAAAATAAGGCATAATATAAAACATCTAGCTGGAGTCCAAGGAGAAGAATACAGCAAAAATCTACTTAGGGAGATCACAGTACATGTTTTGGCAGAATTGCTAAGATATTAATTCAGAGGCTAACCACAAGGCATATGAGGAAATTATACATAGGCATCTCATAAACTGCTAAAAACCCAAGGGAAAGAGACAAATAATAAAGGTTTTCACCTTTAGTCAAGAAAACCACAAAGGGAGAATATGTAAAATAATATAAGGAATGTGTTCTTAAAATTTTTCAAATACCTACAGCTATTTCGAATATCTTTACAATATTTATATTTTTGTCTCTATCAATATCTTTTAGACAGTATTGACTGCTTAAAGTAATGTAACAATAGGTTATGAGATGAAGAGCATATGTAGAATTCAATATATATGATTACAAAGAAAAGGAGTGGGTAATTCAAAGCATACTTTTATAAGATTTTTGCATTGTTTATAAAGTATTAGCTTACTTTTGAAGGTAGATCATGATGAATGAAAGATGCATAACGGAAACTGCAAAATAAATAACACAAAGAGTTATGACTAAAAATCAACAGGGAAGATAAAATGGAATACTAAAAACATCAATTCACTCTAGAGCTGTAAAACAAATACCATTGTAGTAGACTTAAGCACAAACATATCAATTATTACATTAAAAGTAAATGTCATTTGGTTTTTCCAGAAGTTTACCAAAGACTAAGTAGAAGTTCACGATATTTACTGAGAGTAACACCTGTGAATAAAAGAGGGGCAATCGTTAGGAATATCAAGAAAGCCATTTTCCTGCCAGCATAGGTTTAATATTGGTACAACTAGAAAAAGAAGGTAAATGAATTGTGTGAAAAGAGCTTCAGATCATGAAACAGCCTTTTCATTATATCATAGCAAAGGTGTATGCTATCAATACGATTTATTGTTGATGATATTGACCTCGATTGCCTGGCTAAAGAGGTACTCAACAGGTCTTTGCACTGTAAAGGTACTATCTCCTCTTTCATGTTGTACTTTTGGAAACCAAATAATTTTCAAGGGGTGAGGGAGTGTGTCTTTGCCTGTATGGGCTGCCAAACAAAATACCATAAATTGGGTAGCTCATTAGCAACAGAAATTTATTTATCCATTTCTGGAGACTGGAAGTCCAAGATCAAAGTGCCAGGAGATTTGGTGTCTGGTGAAGGTCTGACTGGTGCTTAGGCAAGACCCACTTCCTGTATCCTCAGATGATAGGAAGGAATGAGGCAGCTCTCTGAGGCTTCTTTGAAAATCCTGCTCACAGAACTTCTAATTGCCTCTCAAAGGCCCCACTTCCTAATGCCACCACATTAGTAATTCCTTCAGCATGAGGAATTACAGTGAACTTTGGAGGACACAAACATTCAGACAATTTTGGGAAGTTAAAACTTCACCTTTGGGAGGACAGAATACATACTAAATTTGGAATTTCTAACAATTTATCTAAGTAGGTTCATCTCTTTTTTATTTTGGGGGAGGTACCAGGGATTGAACTCAGGGGCACTCAAACACTGAGCCACATCCCCAGCCCTCTTTTATTTAGATTCAGGGTCTCACTGAGTTGCTTAGCAACTTGCTTTTGCTGAGGCTGGCTTTGAACATGTGATCCTCCTGCCTCAGCCTCCCAAGCCACTGGGATTACAGGCATGTGACACTGTACCTGACTAGGATCATCTCTTCTGCTTTATTTACTTATTTATATATTGACTAATCAATTTTTGCTTATACTGTTATAATTCAATGCTATTTATTTATTTTATTGCTCAAATTGTTCTAGTACTTGCCTACTGAAGCTCATTTAAGTTACCTGTGTCATTTTGACATTTTCTGATTATTTGAGTTTGTTGAATATTTCATTTATTACACCCCCCAGTTTTTATTGAAGTACAATTGACAATTTGCTTAAGTTTAAGGTGTACAGTGTGATGACTTGATACTCATACATATTGTGAAATGATTACCACATCATATTATTTAACATCAACATTTATCAACATATTATTAACATTTATCAACTTATTTACTTAACTTTTTGTTTTGTGGCAAGAACACTTACAAAAATCAAAAACCACTTAGCAAAATATCAAGTACACAACACATTTCCCTTAACCCTTGTCACCATCCTGTACATTAGATCCCCAGAAATTATTCATCCCACAACTGAAAGCTTGTGTATTTTGACCAGCATCTCCCCTTTTTCTTCATATCACAGACAACCACCATTCTCCTCTGATTCTGTTGGTTCTACTCTTTTGGATTCTAGCTTTATGTGACATTATATAGTATTTGTCGTTCATTGACATTTCATTTATCAAAATGTTTTCAAGTTTTATTGATGTCACAAATGACACAATTGTGTTCATATTTTAAGGATGAATAACATTCCTTTTTGGATATATACAACATTTTCCTTACCCAATTATTACCCAAAGGACACACTATTTCCTTATCTTGGTTGCTATGAATAATACCACAATAAACATGGAGTGCAGATATCTCTTTGAGCTACTGATTTTACTTGGTTTGGATGTATACATACAAAATAGGGGTGACTCCCAATTCTATTTTTAATATTTTGAGATGTTTCCATACTGGTTTCCATATTAGCTGTACTAATTACATTCTCACCATCAGTTTACAAGGATTCCTTTCTCTTCATGACCTCACCAAAGCTTGTTATCTCATTCCTTTTTGATAGTAGCCGTGTGAATCTTGGATTAGGAATTCCCAGATTAGGACACTTTTACAAGTAACTCTAATTCCTTTTATTTTATTGTAGAATGGTTTTAGAGAAAAATATCTGGAAATTGAATGGGCTGCATATTACTGGGGTGTTGTTGCTTCGAGACAACTTGAAAGAGAATACAAAAAAAAAAAAAAAAGAAAGAAAAAAGAAAATAGAGGCGGACCTCAATGACCCAGCAAGGCCTTATTCAGCACTGAAGAGGCACATTTTTGAGGGGAAAATGGTGGCGGGCCACCATGAGGGTCTGGGTTTTATAGGGTTTAGCAGGGTCAGGTCATGAGAGGTATTTGGGTGGCAGGCTCATTTTGGGTGGGGCAGGAGGGCAGGTGGGAGAACGGAGAAGGGAATTTCCCTGAGACCTATTGTCCATCTCTTCATTCCAGACTCTGAAAGGGGTTTAATGAGTTGGGGCAACATTATCATATCCAGCTAATTCCTGTTGAGAAGGCACAGAATAGGGGATCCACAGTTCCAGAGAACTGGAGGAAGATAAGAAAATAGGAGGTATTTTTAGGCTTCTAGTCCTGGTGGTTGTGGCCTTAGGGGTGGGTGCAGAGGGAGGGAACTTAGACATCACTGTGGGTGATTATTTCCTTATGGGGCTCAGGACAGTCATGTTGTGAGTGAAGGAGGAGAATGGCTTTTGCCTATTCTTGGGAGGCAGTCTGGACTAGATGGGTCACCTTCTTAAGAAGTTGCTCCAGTATAAAGTTAACAAAGCAGGGGAAAGGATTATTATAAGAAAAATGAGTATTAGAGAAGTTAAAAGAGGGAGAAGCCAGGAAGTCCACCATTTTAGTCCACCATTTAGATCTCCCAATGCTGCCCATCAGGAATCAGCTAGTTCTCATCTCTACTGTTCCATCAGTCCTGTAGTTGTTTAACCTTATTCCTTAGCAGTCCTGATTTGTAGAGAGTGGTGACAGAGGATGGGAGGGCAGTGACTGAGATCAGGGGCCTCTAATGACCTCATGGCGTGGCATGTCTGGTGCCTGGGAATGTTTCTGTGAAAAGGCACAGGATGCTTAGGTGCTGTGGCAATGCCCTACATGAGGAGGCTCTGTGCAAGAGTCCTATTAGCTCTGACCTTGATCTCATACTAGACAACCACAATATTTCACCATCTCTGCTACCCTTGAATCTGCCTACTTTATAGTAACTTTAAACAATAAATTTTGTTGGAGAGCTACACAAAGCTTCTAATATTGCACTTTGCAACTGAGGATTGCAATGTTGGAAAAGCTATGAAGATGTTCTAGTTTCTGTAACTTTCCTGAATACAAAGAATAGTGCTTGCATAGTCTTTAAACTGATAATGAAACATATATAAAGATTGCTGACATAACTTTTTAGATCTGCATTTCCATCAAAGCAGCACTCCACCTGATCCCAGTTGTTTATCTTCAAAATCTAAGTTTCCTGAATTCAAGCCAACTAAGAAGAAGAGCCAAATATTGGCTATTTTCCTTCTTGGCCATTTTACTTCCTTAACTTTAATTTCCAAGCCTTGGTCTTAATCATTCAGCAAGTCAGTTTCACCAGTCTTAAAGTAAGAGTACTGGGTTATAACTTTAATGTCTATAACTTTATGACCATTTACCTCTTCTATTTAACTGGTAGATAGCCTTATGCACTGTCTGTCTGTAGATGATGGCCGACTATCTCAAATTAACTCTGGTTGTTATATTGAAATTTGTTCTTCTGTAAGGCACTAACAGATAACAGTTAAAGTTTATAAGGAAAACATAAAATGAAATTAACAAAAGTAAAAACATATTGAGTTTGTGTAATAGCTAGGTAGCAAGAGATATGATTTTTATAATCCCAAACTATTACTTTAAACTTTTGTTTGAAGAACATCAACTTGGAAAAATGTTCTTTGTTCTTTTAAATCTTAAAGACTTGTATACTTGAAAGATGTGAATAATTTATCTTACCAAAAAGTCAATAATAACAACACATTTACATTCACTGATGCTTTAATATTAACCAAGTTTAGCTTTGAAAGAAAAATTTAGACTCGGAAATATAGTGTAATATTCTATAATAACAATTGTTGTTTAACCAGAGTTCTACAAACCCTAATTCCTTTAGGACTAGTTTCTCTGAAGAATAAAACTTAACAGACACAAGAGATTATCCTGATAGATAAGGACAGATTCATGATTTATTTTTTTAATTTTTCTAATTAAACATGGCAGAATGCATTTATACACTGATACATCATACATAAGTGGGGCATAATTACTCATTTTTCTGATTGTACAAGTTGTAGAATCACATCAGTCATGCAGTCATACATATACATAAAGTAATAATGTCTGTTTCACTCTATTATCCTTCCTATTCCCATATCCCCTCCCCTCCATTCATTCCCCTCTACCTAATCTAAAGTAGCTCTATTCTTTCCAAGCACCACCACCCCCTACTGTGAATGAGCATCTGCATATTAGAGAAAACATTCAGCCTTTTTTGGGGGGGAAAATTTTTGCTTATTTCACTTAGCATGATATTATCCAACTCCATCCATTTACTGGAAAATGCCATAATTTCATTCTTCTTTAAAACTGAGTAATATTCAATAATATATATATCTCACATTTCTTTAGCCATTCATCAGTTGAAGGGCACCTAGGTTGTTTCCATAGTTTAGCTATTATGAATTGAACTGCTATAAACATTGATGTGGCTGCATCACTATAGTATGCTGATTTAAAGGCTTTTGGGGAAAAACTGAGGAGTTGGATAGCTGGGTCAAATGATGGTTTAATTCCAAGTTTTCTGAGGAATCTCCATACTGCTTTCCAGAGTGGTTGCACCAGTTTTCAGTCCCACCAGCAATGTGTGAGTATACCTTTTCCCACACATCTCATCAACATTTATTGTTGCTTGTATTCTTGATAATTGCCATTCTGACCAGAATAGTTTTGATTTGCATTTCTCTATTTGATAGAGATGTTAAACATTTTTTTCATATATTTATTGATCGATTATATTTCTTCTTCTGTAAAGTGTTCAGTTTCTTAACCCATTTATTGTGTTATTATTATTTTTTGATGTTAAGTTTCTTGAGTTCTTTATATATCCTAGAGATCAATACTTTTTCTGAGGTGCATATGGTAAAGATTTTCTCCCAATCTGTAGTCTCTCTCTTCACATTATTGATGTTTCTTTTGCTGAGAAGAAGCTTTTTAGCTTGATTCCATCTCATTTATTGATTCTTGATTGTAATTCTTGCGCTATAGGGGTCTTGCTAAGGAAATCAGATCCTAAGCCAACATGGTGAAGATTTGGGCCTACTTTTGATTCTAGTAGGTGTGGGGTCTCTGTTCTAGTTCCTAAGTCTTTAGTCCACTTTGAGTCTAGTTTTGTGAAGGTTGAGAGACAGAGGTTTAATTTCATTTTGTTGCATGTGGCTTTCTATTTTTCCTAGCACCATTTGTTGAAGAGGATATTTTTTCTCCATTGTATGTTTTTGGCACCTTTCTGTAGTATAACTGTATTTATGTGGGTTTGTCTTTGTGTCTTCTATTCTGTACCATTGATCTATGTGTCTGTTTTGGTGCCAATACCATGCTGTTTTTCTTATTATAGCTCTGTGGTATAGTTTAAATTCTGCTACTGTGTTGCCTCCTGCTATATTTTTCTTGCTAAGGATTTCTTTGGTTATTCTGGTGTCTTATTTTTTCCAAATGAATTTCATGATTGGTTTTTCTAGTTCTATGAAGAATGTCATTGGAATTTTAATAGGAATTGCATTAAATCTGTATAAAGCTTTTGGTAGTATGGAATTTTTGACAATATTAATTCTATTTATCCAGGAACATGGGGAGTCTTTTCATCTCCAAAGCTATTCTTTGATGTCTTTAGTGTTCTGTAGTTTTCACTTAGAGGTCTTTCACCACTTTTGTTAGATTGATTTCCACATATTTTTTTGAGGCCATTTTGAATAGGATAGTTTTCCTAACTTCTCTTTCAGAGGATTCATCACTTATGAATAGAAATGCATTTTATTTATGAGTGTTGATTTTATATCCTGCTACTTTGTTGAATTTATTCATAAGATCTAGAATATTTCTGGTAGAATCCTTTGGATCTTTCAAATAAAGAATAATGTCATACGCAAATAAGTAATAGTTTGAATTCTTTCCCTATTTGTGTCCCTTTAATTTCTTTCTTATGTCTAATTGCTCTGGCTAGACTCTCAAGGATGATGTTGAGTAAAAGTGGTGAAAGAGTGCATCCTTGTCTTGTTCCATTTCTTAGAGAAAATGCTTTCAATTTTCTGTATTTAGAATGATGTTGGCCTTAGGTTTAGCATAGATAACTTTTCCAATGTTGAGGTATGTTCCTACTATCCCTAATTTTTCTAATATTTTTAACAGGAAGAGGTGCTATATTTTGTCAAATGCTTTTTCTGCATCTATTGTGGTGATCATATTATTTTTATCTATTGATTTGATGAATTATGTTTGTTGATTTCTATATATTAAATCAACCTTGCATCCCTGGGATGAACCCTAATTGATTGTGGTGCACCATTTTTAAATATGGTTTTGTATGAATTTGCCAGAATTTTATTGAGAATTTTTGCATCTATATTCATCAGAGACATTGATCTGAAGTTTTCTTTCCTTGATGTGTCTTTGTCTGGTTTTGGTGTCAGGGTGATATTAGTCTCATAGAATGCATTTGGAAGGGTTCCCTCCTCTTCTTTTTCATGGAATACTTTGAGGAGTATTGGTGTTAATTCTTCTTTGAATGTCTTGTAGAACTTGCCTGAAAATCTGCCTGGTCTGGGTTTTTCTTTATTGTTCAGATTTTGATGGCATTTTCTATATCATTACTTGAAATTGATCTGTTTCAATCCTGTATAAAATTCTGATTCGGTTTGGGTAGGTCATGTATTTAGAAATTTATTGATATCTTCAATATTTTCTATTTTATTGAAGCATAAATTTTCAAAGTAGTTTCTAATTATCTTCTGTATTTCAGTTGTGTCCATTCTAACATTACTTTTTTCATCACATATTTAGCAATGTGAGTTTCTCTCTTTTATATTCTATCAAATCATAATGGAATGAAATTAGAAATCAATGATAAAATAAAAAAATGAGCCTACACTAACCCATGGATTCTAAATAATACATTATTGAATGATGAATGGGTTATATAAGAAATCAAGGATAAAATAACAAAAAACTTAGAGGTAAATGAGAATACACGAACAGATATCAAAATCTCTGGGACACTATGAAGGCAGTACTAAGAGGAAAGTTTATTTCACTGAGCTAATTTATCAAAAGAATAAAAAGTCAACAAATAAATGACTTAACATTATATCTCAAAGCCCTCGAAAAAGGAAAGTCAACACCAAAACCAGTAGAAGACATGAAATAATTAAAATCAGAGCTGAAATCAATGAAATTGAAATAGAGGAAAAATCGAAAAACAAAAAGTTGGGTCTTTGAAAAAATAGAAAAAGACAGATTACTGCTTTAAGAAATCTCTGTTACTTCAACCCATAGAGGATTAAACTTTGTTTTATACCAGTACATTAATATTTGCCCATAGGGGGAAAAAGCTTGAATAGTCTCAACTGATTATGCTAATCATATATACAACCAACTAATTCACATGCAATTCTTTTGAAATTTATCCACCATAAAATTTTTGCAACTTGTCTAGACATTCTATAACTTTTTACTTTACCACACAAAAGACTTTCTTATACAGAAGCACTCTTTTTGTTCTACTTCCCATATTAAAATATATTTCTATACCTAGAACCTTTTTATATCTCTTTCCTAGCTGTATACACCTTTTTAAAATCTACGTTCTAAAACAATCCTATAGAATTTCTGAATTCAGACAAATGACTCCATTTTAATAAAGTGTAATATTTTCTGCTATTTCTGGTACTCTAATTGAAACACAACTAAAATGTTTGGGCCTTTGCATATAGAATCATATCTGTTAGAACTTTAACTCTTAGTAACTTTGTTTTAAGTGAAGACATGGGCAAAGCAATCCCCAAAATTTTCCATCTAACAATTTATGAAAACATATATAATTTTTAAGTATATTACCTTATGGAATTAAGAAGTCAAGAGTACTTGATTTTATATTTAGTAGTTAACATTTTAACTTTGCAAATTAATTAGATGTCTCTAACAAATCCATTTATGATTAGTCCCATTTATGATATATCTAATTCACTTATTTTTAACTGTGAAAACCAAGATATCAAACAAGTATAGCTAACAGTACTAACCATCTCTTCCTTGTTGAAGAAAAACCCTAAAAGCATGAATATTACATTTTAGAGTTTTGTAGAAACCAACACTCCATTAATTGACCACCTAGAAAAACTTGTGAGTGATTTTGAAAGCATCTTTATTTTATTTATTTACTTTTTTTGGTACTGGGGACTGAACTCAGGGACACTTTACCTCTGATCCACATTCCCATACCTATTTTGTATTTTATTTAGAGACAGGGTCTCACTGAATTGCTTAACACCTCACCTTTGCTGAGGCTAGTTTTCAACTTGCCATCCTCCTGTCTCAGCCTCTGGAGCTACTGGGATTACAGGCATGTGCCACTGTGCCTGGTGGCATCTTTATTTTTTATGTTTACCTAATTTAAATTGAACTTTTAAATTCATGTGAATTAAAAGATATTTGTATCCCTTTCTTATTTAAATTTTAATTTATGAGCCCTCGTTTATCTATATGTCAATTTTGTTACCATGTACATGATATATGGACCTAAGCACCTATGTATACACAGCAAAATAATACATAGGTGTGCACACATACATAAAACAAACAAGAAACAAAGACCTTGTAGCTGTTTTCAGGTAGATCTCTATTGCAATGTTACAGATGTTTAATACAATCGCTCTTAGATTTATTTTCAGCATTACCAGGTCTACGTCCTACATAGAATCTCGTAAGAGGAAATTTTCTAAATGTATTTGAGAGCTAACCCTTGAGAATTGGTCTCTAAACAAAGAGTATAAAAACCTCTATAGTTAGACAAAATAAGACTGATAAGAAAAATATATTAATTTAGTTGTTCAAGATCAAATGTGAATTCACCATAAAACCATGAGCTCAAAAATATAGAATTAAAAAAAAGGATCCTAAAATATAACATGTCTGTTATAAGCTCAGAGTTCACTTTTGGCTCAGATTAAAGTGAGTTCACTTATTGAAAGAATGAGAAAGATCCCTGAAATTCTTGGGAAAAGATTCTTAAGGTAAAGAAGACTTGTATTTATGAGATGCTTATATTGCAAGAGGGAAATAAGTCAACTATTTGGGTCCCATGGTGGCCCAGATTTAAAAGTGACATTGGCACTTCCCCCGACCCCCTTCAGTCCCAAATCAGTTCTCTAAGAGCTTTCTTTTGGGTGTCAGCAGTTTCTGCCTTTCTGTCCATGACCTTTGGCTGAGGCCTCACTCAGAATGGAAGATACTGACTTTTTGACAACTATTTTAATTTAAGGGAGACATTGGTCAGCTAGTTGTGCCCTTAAAATTTCTTACATTTTCCCTTTGTCCTTTTGGGTCCTCATACTCAGAGGACCATGATTTCATATTATGCCCCTCAATTTGAAGAGGGAGTCAAGCTTGTTAGTGTTTTGGGTGATGCCTCCACT
Source organism: Sciurus vulgaris (assembly GCF_902686455.1). Lineage (NCBI taxonomy): Eukaryota > Metazoa > Chordata > Mammalia > Rodentia > Sciuridae > Sciurus > Sciurus vulgaris. Next base: position 54,179,468 of record NC_136462.1, on the reverse strand, counting down.
AGAGAAATTAAATAATTTGAATTCCTGAACTAGGACAGATGAGGGGTAGTTTTACTCTAATTGAAACAAAATTTCTGGTCTTTTTCCTGCCAGATGAGGAGAGTACAGAAGAAAATCTGTTTATGAAAGTAAGACAGTAGTCTAATTTTAAAACTGGGGGAGCTCTATCTTGAGAATTTCCCAGTTTCAGGATCTGGTCACAAAAGTCTCTTCCTTCATGGAAATTTGGGTTCCTCTTATCAACAATATTTGGGGCCTGCAAAAATATTTAGCATGCTCTCTCCTACCTCCATCTTGCCCTTCTAGTCCTCCAATCCTTACATGACTAGTGACAAAAGGTAGGCTAAAGGAATGAAGCTGCCCAGAAATACTTAATTAACATCTCCTAAAACTCTCTACATGGCAGAACAATTCCCTGGAGGCAGGTACCCTTGGCAATAGGTGGAGGAGGAGGGGGAAGGACTTTGGAGATGACAGCATTTCATTTCCTCCTGAATTAGCCCCCATCTTTCTTGACCCAATCATTTAATTACCTACACTGACTGCATATTGATCACCTGGCAGTTTGAACTGAGAGGGGGTTACATGGGGGAAACAGTTTGGCTTTCCCTGTTCGGAATGTTTTGGGTCAGTTGAAGGGTCCATAGCAAAAGTCTGGTTCAGAAAGAACAAGTTGTAAAATCATCTGGGGAGTGGGTGCTGCTCTGAGAGAAACAAAAAGACATGAGTTCTGGAATAAGATTAATACAAAATAAATGTTGCAGCATCTGGAACGTGTATCAGGAATGTGGATGAGATTCAGGATATGAGAACTGTGTGCAACACAGCAGGGTGGCTCCAGGGAGTGACTTCAGCTGTCTCAAGCTTTCCTCTGTCCTACACACCAAATTTCCCCCACAGAAAATAAACATAAGCAAGAGTGGGCAGACATTCCCAATACCTGGGTAAAGAGGAATCCAATCCACCTCTTTTGAGGTGTGACGGCAGATGACATTTTTGTACCTTGGGACGTGGCCCCATGAACTCATCTCTTCCTAGGTGCAAGCTCCACCCCCAACAGGGTGGGAACAGGTGTGGTGGCAACCATCAGAGCAGCCTGGGCCATGAGGCGGCAGCCATGAGCCTCTGGGTAGTGAGGAGGGGGAATGGGAAAGTGGGACCAGCCCACAGAGGCAAGTCACCCCCGAGGGCAGACGGTGACCTGGACAAGACCTGCTCCCTCCCCAACTCTCACACCTCACTGTGGATGGCACCATCACACTCCAGTGACCTGTGGGCAAAAACTGGACTATCGCACTGCTATTTCAGGGCCAGTAAATGGAGAAGAGGGTTGGGGGTCAGGTCTGGATCTAGGGTGCTTATGGAGTGGGAGTCGATGAGAATTATACAGCAGGCAAAGTTGGCATAATGAGGGCCTTAAGCAAAGGTAAAAGAAAGTTTAGAGGTAAGGAACCTCAGGCCATTTGCCATTTTGTTGGAGGAAGTTGTCTTAAGTCTTGGAGGATTGGGGAGTCAAAAATCACAAATTCAAAATTCAGGCCATTGACTTAGGTTACCTAATTTAGGTTGTGGCCAGATTGGTGAAAGATTTTGAAATTTTTAATGAGACAACCTATGGGGGAGTCCCCTAGGAGCCCCTATTTTGGAGAGGTTTGACTGGAGTGTGGTTGAGATCAAGGCATTCCTTGATGCCTACCATCACCAGAGAGAGTTACACTGAAGAATGAGAGCATGTCCCTTCTACACTCTTAACAGTGGAGGACCCCTGGGGTCTGGGTCATCGAAGGCGAGGGTCTGGGGCAGGGTGCCTCTATGAGAACCTGGAAGGGATCTTACCTCTCGGAAGAATGAGGAGGCCTCTGTTGCAGAAAGCAGCCTCTGATCCAGAGGTCTCCACGGAGAGAGAGAGAGAGAAAAAAATGGACGTTCATTGAAATGGGGAGGGGTAAAAAGAAGTCCCTGTAAAGATAGAAAGAGCCCACACCTGTGTAAATACAAATACGAGGCTCTTCCCAAACTGCCCTCAACCCCTCATAAAAGCTGCAAAGAATTTTCGTCTCTTACCTTACCTGTAAAGGCTAGGTGGCTGACCCAAAAGCAAACTTAAAGATAATGATAACCCTCCTCTCAGAGGTCAGGGTGACCCAGAACTTAAAATAACATTGTATACAATTTAATATGTTAGCCAATCAAAAAGAACACTGTAAAACCGTTGGCCTTTCATTATAAAAAGCCTGCTGAACAAGGGCTCAGGGCCTCTTAGCGTCACCTGTTACCGAGTGCGCGGAGGACCAGGCTCCAGCTTGCTAATAAATGACTCTTTGTTGCTTGCATTGATCGTGGTCTCTGGTGGTCTTTGTGGGGTCTTGAGCCGCTGGGCACAACACCCCAAAATTCTCATTCCTGGTCAGGGAACCAAATGAAAGCACATGAAAGTGAATACAAAAAGAAAAAGAAAATGAAGATAGACCTTAGGGACCAGCGATGCTTTATTTAGCACTGGAGAGGCACATTTTTAAGGGGAAAATGGTGCTGGACTGCCATGATGCTCTGGGTTTTATAGGGTTTAGCAGGGCCAGGTCATGAAAGGACTCTTGGTGGTGGGGTCATTTAGGGTGGGGCAGGAGGGCAGGTAGGGGAATAGTAAGGGAAGTTCCCTAGGGCTTATTGTCCCATTTCACCTGGCAGAACTTAAAATTCATACATATATATATATACACATATATGTATAAACATTTGTAAAAAATTAAAATATTTTTTACAAGTATGCACAAATATCTGTAATTCCTTCTCTACCTGTACATTGGTGTATATACATATACAACTAAAAAAGAGTTTGTATAATTGTTTCAATTACTAATCCACTGACAGATAATTCACTTTTCCCCTGCCCTTGCCTGTCTATAATTGCCATCTTCAAAACCTTCCTCCTAGTATCCACCATGTATTAACTATTTATTGAATTCTACTCTATGTGTATAGTGTTTTCTAAGTTGTTGATCCATGTCCCTATGAGAAACAACCAGAGTTCAGGGTTTATATGTATTTCCTTTTGTCTCTAGTCTCAGTTTCTTATCAAACTGCATTTCCAGAGTTACTTAGGTCAGCTCCTCATCTTCCTCTTTTGGTGAGGGTATGCAATACCTTTGTAGTTCAGTTAGAATCTTTTGTCTCAGTCTTCACTGCAAACAATATACTCTTCCGGTTGTCTTTTGATTTTCATATGTTAAAGTGTAAAACTTGTTGTAAAGCTCTAAGAGTTTAAGAACCACAGTGTTAGGTAGAAGTTCAGGGACAGGAAATGGCAGAGATAGGGTATTTGAAAGGAACCACTGGAGGAGAAGACAGGCAGAAGAATCCTGTCCTTATTCATAAGAAGTGCCATTACCATGACAATTCCTCACCCTGAGGACTCCTGCCACTGAGGACTTATCACCATGACAACTCCCACCACAGGTTAGTATTTTAAAATGGCTAGTGGAGGTAAAGTGGGCAACATTTTAATTAGGTTTTCTAAAATAACCAGTGGGGAAATTGGAAAATATTCTAATCAAGTATCATAAGATAATCAATGGGAGAAAATGGGATAAGGTCTTTAATCATGTCTGTATAGGAAAGAGACTGCCTCATAGCTCAGACTATAATTTGTAGGATCAGGGCCTTGAACTCCTTTCTCTTTGCTTGGCCCACTCTTCTCTACCTAAAAAAGTGCTACTTCCACCTTCACCTTCAGTAAATCTGTACTTTGACTGTTACTTGTGTGCGTCTTGCTCAATCCTTTGTTCAGGACACCAAGGACCTAGATCCGGACTGGACACCCTGATGGTAACAATAGCATTTTCTATGCAACACTGTGAAATCATACGGATTAGTTCCATTGACCCAAAATATCCTTTGTTTATCCTTTAGTCACTCTCCCTCCACAATTCTGGGAATATTACTGATGTGTTACCTCTCCAGGTTTGCCTTCTCCAAAATGACAGAATGAACTTCTTTAACATGTAGTTTCCATGTAAACTAAAGAAATAGCTAAAAAGCAATGAAAGTCAAAGGGTAAGGAAACAGGAAAGTATAGAGAAAAGAGAGGGCAAGAGAGGGTAGTAACAGTGGGCAGACATGATTTAAGCACTTTATATGCATGTATGGACATGTCAGAGTGAAAACCTTTAATAGGCATGAATAAAATGAGTTAATATGTACAATAATAATAAAGTTTATGTTTATGTTTTTGCGTGAATTAAGAGCTTGTTTCTTTTTATCACTGAATAGTATTCCTTTGTAAGATGTGTCTAGTTTGTTTATTCACCTTTCCCAGAATATCTTGGTTACTGTAAATGTTTTGTGTAATGAATAAAGCTGCTAGAAACATTTCTATGCATGCATTTTTATGGATGTAGTTTTCACATCAGTGAGCAAATATTTGGGAACACATTTACTACATTCACTGACATATCCAAGTAAAGTTTTCTAATAAACAGTCAAACTACCATGCAAAGTGCTGTTTTGTATTTTTGCAATCACTAAATGTATGTGCCTATTGATTTGAATGTTTACCACAAGTGGTAATTATCAGTGAAATGTCTGTTCAGATTTTTTGCCAATTTATTGGTTGGATTTCTTGAGCTTTAAGACTATATATATTGTGTTTCTGTGAGTCTATCCTGTGGTCTCTATTCTGTTCCAATAACCAGTGTGTCTATACTTTTGTCAGTAATGAACAGTTTTGGTTACTAAAGTTTAATAGTAAACTTAAAAATCAGGTAGTATGAGTCTTAAAACTTTTTATTTTGGATAGTTATTCTGATTATTTTAATACCTTGATTGTTCATGTATATATTGAATCATTTTGTCAACAGGATACACATCTTATATACATATACACACCTTTTGACACACACACATACACACACACAATACTTTGCCAAGTCCTATGTCATATATAACATTTGCAAATATTTTTTCCTAGTTGATGGATTCTTTTTTCATTCTTAAAACTGTTCTTTACAGATCAAAATATTTAAAAAATTTTAATGAAGTTTATCATCATTTCCTTTAATAGGTTTACCTTTAGTGTTGTGGTTAAAAACTCATTATCAAGCCTGAGGTAATGCCAATTTGTGTCCTATATTTTCTTCTAAAACTTTAGACCTTTCCATTTTCCATTTAGGTTTATTATCTATTTTGAGTGTGTTTGTGCATAAAATGTGGGATATATGTTTAGCTTCATTTATTTGCATTTAGATATCCAGTTGTTCTGGTGATTTCTCTTTGTGCCTTTGGCAAAAATCAGTTGACTATATTTGTGTGAATCTACTCTGAGGTCTCTATTCTGTTCCATTGATCAATGTGTTCTTATGTCAATAACAGTTCTAATTAGTGAGACTTAATAGTTGGTCTAAAACATCAGGTAGTGTTAAGTATTTTTACTTGGTTTTTCTTTTGACAATTGTTTCCTTATTTTAATGCCTCTACTTTTCCATGTAAATACTGAAATCTTTTTGTCATCAGGACATCTACAAAAATCTTGTTGGGACTTTGGGATTCTGTGGAATATACAGAATTGAGAAAAACTGAAAATATTTTGAATATTCCAGTTTTTCTTTATATTGCTGCATATCAAAATTTAACAAATATATTTTGAAATTAAAAAGAAAAACCAACTATACATACAGTAACACTGAACAAACTGCAACACTTACTTAACAAAGGCTACACATTGAAGTAAAAATAAAAACAAAAAACAAAAAAGTCATTCCCTTTTTTAAAGACTAGAATTTGAAAGTGCCTTCCAAACAGGAACATTCTGGCCTAGAACCCTTCCCCTTCTCAACTCTTATCAGCCCAGGGTCAGATCTACTCATTTGTAATGCTTAGAGAGGATTTAAACAATTTCACCTCCTAAGTGGTTTCAAGAATGGTCTTTGCTATGAATTTTAACACAAAGTGTACTCATTGTGCCCATTTACTAACTCTACTTTTGTCATCCATTGGCAGCTTCTTTAACATCTAGGTAGTTTCCATGTAGATCAGGACTCATTTGTCCTTTACATACAGTATTTACATAGCATAGTAAAACAAAACTAATAAGGGACATAAGGGACATTGGTCAATCTTGCTTCACAGAAAGTACATTGGTATAAAGCCCTTTGCATCTTCTTTTCCTTCTTCCTCCCTGAACCAGCACAAATGTAGTATGTATTGTGCAGAGAAGTGTTTCATTCCATTTTCAAAAGACAGCTATTACATTATGATAGAAATGAAAACAAGAAAGGTATTTTGAAAAACACCAAATGTGAAAATTAATCAATACACTGTAAATAACATGAGTTGAAGAAAAGAAAAATGACAAGGGTCATTAGAAAGTAGAAATTAAAAATGGTAAATGTGGCGGGCAAAACCCGGGGCCCAGGGTTATGCCACTTGCATCTAAAGATGGCAACTGGCACAGAGCAAACAGCGTCCTGATTATGCCTGGAGAAAGGCAGGAAGCGTTTACAATTGGCTGTATGATAATCAGTTCAGCCGCCTAGCACGTGGACAGATATACTTTACATGTATGCTTGAGCGAGTGATCGCTTGACCTTTAACAGGATTGGATGGACATATCTGGTTACAATTGCTTATGCATGAGACTGCTTATATATTGAAGGTGTTATCTGAATAAAGTGGAACTGCTTCATGAACTTCTGAAGAGTACGTGTCTTTTGTCCCGCTGGTCGGGCCGAAAGAGCAAGAAGCAGCTCGAGCTGCTTGAAGCAACCCAGGCTAAGAAGCAGCGATTATCCGTATGTAAAAATATAATTACCGAAATTTGTGGAATACAACTAAAACATCCATTAAAGTGTAATTTAAAGCATTTAGTAATGAAGTTTTAACAAGTAACAATACATAAAATCTATGATCTATGCCTCCAAATAATGATGATAGGAAAGTAAAGATATCAATGGAAGTCATCGAAACTGAAAATGAATCAACAGTAGAGAATGGCAGCAAAGAAGCAGATTCTTGAAAAGATTAGTCAAATTTCTAATCTTCCAGAAAGAAAAAAGTCACAAGTTACCAAACTAAGGGATTAAACTATATTAATACAAATTTCACATACATTAAAAACAAAATAGAAGGCTGTAATAAATAACTTTGAATACATTTAGCAATTTGGATGTAATTTAACAATTCTTTGAAAGACATAATTGGCACAATAAATTGAAAATCAGAATATCATTTTATATTAAATAAATTGAATTTTTAGTTATGAAAACTTCTTACAAAGATTACTCCTGACTTCACTATTAAATTCTAAGTACTTAAGGAAGTAATAGTAACATTGTTACACAATCATATTAGAAAACTAATATGGAGAAATCTGTATTTTTTTAACTTATTAGGCAACTATATCTCTGATTCCAAAACCAAACAACATTAAAGAAAAGAAGATAACAGGCACATATTCTTCAAAATAATATTCAAGCATTCTTTAAAAAGCATTACAAGTTGAATGCTGCATGCAAAACACATTACAAGATGTAGTGGTTCACAAAATATCATTTAATGCCAAAAACCAGATCAGTATAATAAACAAAAAAATTATATGGTCACTTTGGTTCATTAAAACTTATGACAATTCAATATTCAATCATGAAAAAAATCTCCCATAAAACTGGAAATTTAAATACATATTCTTAAGTGTATGAAGTGACTACAAATTTCCTCAGCTAACAGAAAACAATGTGAAATAATCTTTTTCTTTCCTTAATATCAGGAATATGGCAAAGAATTTTTTTCTCATGTTTTCACGCACAATTGAGAGGAAATGTTGACTAGTATAAGGAAAAGAAAAGAAGTTGTAGATACATTGGAATGAAAACAAAAGCTTTGTCTCACATTACCAATAGTGTGTATAGGAAATCCTAAGAAATTCGATAAAAACTACTTGTTAGGATTAAAATGAATCTACCAATGTTTCAAGACACAGAATAAACATGCAAAAGTTAATGACATGTCTTAATGCTATCAATTAGCAATTGGAAAATAAAAGTAGAAATCTAAAAAAATTCTACTGGAAGTAGTAAGTGAATCAACAGTTCAGATCTCTACGTGCTATGGTCTGAATGCTTTTGTTTCCTAGAATTCATATGTTGAAACCTAATCACCAAAGTGATGGTATTAGGAAAGGGAAGGTTGGGGAGACAATTAAGTCATTGGTGTGGTGCCCTTATCAATGGGATTAGTGCCCAGAGAGTCCCCAGAAAGCTGGCTTGTCCCTTCAGCCACATGAAGACATAGCTGAAACATGCCCTCTCTGAGCCAGAAAACTACCTTTAACAGATACAGAATTTGTTAATCATGGACTGCCTAGCATTTAGAATGGTGAGAAGTGATTTCTTTTGTTTATAAGCCACCTAGTTTATAGTGCTTTGTTATAGTAGCTAGAATGGACTAAGACTCTAAGTCAATATCCAAAAATAAACTTGGGTTTCTGTATGCTATCAATGCATGAGCAATTTAAAAACAAAATTTTTAGAAGTACAATGTATAGTAATATTCAAAAACATAAAATATGGGAAGTTTGATGAAAGATATTCAAAACTTAAATATAAATTTAATGATTAGATTCTAAGAATATTTTAGGGATGGAAGACAAATGAAAAGACTTCATTAAATAGAAAGTTATAACATGTACATGCATTAGAGCACTTTATATTGTGAATATATTTTTTCTCAAATTTATAGATTCAAAGCAATCTCAATATGCTAATAAGAATTTATGAAGAACCAACTCATCATTTTTAAGATTTATATAGAGAAAGGCAAAATAATTTGAGAATGAACAGATTTAGAGGACTTACTGTAATTGACATCAAGATTGACAGTAAATCCATAGCAATCAAGAATTCATGGTATTAGTGAAAGAATGGAACATAAATGAATAGAAGGAAAAGGTTTAAAACAAGACCATGCACAAATTTCAAATGCCTTCAACACAGTAGCAAAAGGAAGTCATGAGGAAACAAAAATTACTTTCAAAAAGTAGTGGAACAACTGTGCACTCATATTTTTTTTAAAAAGAATCTCAGCCTCTACCTCATACCACACTTGAAAATTAATAGAATATGAATAAAAGACAGCATAAGAGCAGAAAGTAAAAGCCTTCTGTGGAAAAAAAAATTGAGTAACTTAATCACATTATTCATGAAGGCCCAAAAGTATCTCAGGACATTTTGGTGCCCTAAATCAAATATCACATTATTTTATAAAATATAAGCAGGATAACTGAACAGAGGTGCTTCCAGGACAATATATTCTCAAAAATATAGCTCTTCAAAAAATACGCCTAAAGCCCTATTGTAGGAAATGGCTTATAAATAAACATGGAACCATTTAGTGAAAGAAAATATGCATACTAGTTTGAAAATATACAACTATATAGAGTATACACTCAAATGAAATTTGGGCATTGGTTTGTTTAATTAAAATTTGATCTCTAAAGATACAGATAAAGGTTTCAATAAATTAACAGAATCCACTTCTGATAGGATTTGATTAAATTTTGCATGGAAAAATATAGTAAAGCAAAAGAATAATAAATTAAGACCTTTTAAAATTAAAATTAAACTTATAAATTAAACATTGTATAAATAAATTCAGATGGGGGAATTATGGAAAGAACAGGGTTATTATTTAAATAATTTTACCACAACACATAAAGAAAACAATATTTCTGAAGTTGCAACCTTTTCAAATATTAAATAGGTCAAGTCAAACCCACTAAACTAAATGTTTTCCCTGATAAGTGGATGGTGATATATAATGGGGATGGGGAGTGAGAGAAGAATGGCGGAACTTTACAATATGTAGAGGAAAATGAGAGGAAGGGGGGACGGGGGTATGAAAAATGGTGGAATGAGACAGGCATCATTACCCTATGTACTTGTATGATTACACGGATGGTATGAATTTGCATCGTGCACAACCATAGAAACGAAAAGATGTACCCCATTTGTGCACAATGAATCAAAATACAGTCTATAAAAATAAAAAATAATTAAAAAAATAAAGTCTTCAAGACTTTGTCTTGCTGCACTGTGAGTGGCAAAATGCCCAAAATATAACTAGGATATCAAAAAGCTCATAGTCTGAAGATAAAAGATTCATAAAAATAAGGATTTGTAAGCAACAGAATTGGAACTACATGAATTATGTGCACAATTGCTATTGGAGATAAGATAAATCTTTTGAACTCTAGCATCTGGGAAATCACTAGTCAAAAGTAAATAAAAATAATAAAGCTACTAGTTCATAGTTTCCTTATTTTTTCTTCCTTGAATGTAGGAGTAAAGTACTGGTAGTGGCCATCTTGTTACCTTAAATTGCAACCCTGAGACAATCCAGGAAGCATTATCTCTGTCCTGATATTCATCCTCAACTATGGTAAGGGACTGGGAATGTAAATCTCCTCCAAGAATGTAATGTAGGAATCAGGATGCCAGAAAATCAAAATATTACCATTTCAGAGGTATACTAAGAAATAGTAATGGAAATGTGATCTTTATTATAGAAATAGTTAATATAGTCTTATTATTAATTTTATCTTCTTCTATTTACTGTGGACTTGGACAATGCACTGGAATAGAAGATAGAATTGAATTATAATCTTGGATCTTTTATCAACAACTTGTTTGAATTCCTGAAAGTCACAACTTCTGCAACATAGTTCATTTAAAAAAATAGAAAATAATGATCTCAGGTTGTTAATATATAAGATTTTAAATATAAAAATATATGAATGAACTAGTATATTCAGAATGTCCAGTATATATCCAAAATATTTCTCAATAGCAATTTAGGAATTTTTGAAGTATTATGCACTATCATCTTATTTATTCTTTCTGTGAAGCAAGAAAAATTGTTATTTTTACCTATTTCTCCTGAATTTTTTCTAATGTCAAAGCAAATTAATAAATTTAAGGATTCACATATGTATAAATGCAAGGATAAATAATATATTGCTAAAAAGAACAAGTTGATTATTATCTTGGAATTGACTTTCTACTCTCAATAGCTAATGTGAAATCTATGCTGTGGCTATTTCTATTCACTTGTCATAAATATATATGCTATATATGCAATGCTGTTTTATTCAAAAAATCATCAATGTCTCTTCTATCTCAATATTTTCTCTTTATAAAAGCTATTACTATTAGTATTATACTTGGCACTAAAAGCAATCCTATATGTGGCACTGAGTTATTCAGGAAGGATAATACTTCAATTTCTTCTAATACCCTAGCTAGGTAAAATTTTTTATGGAGGAAAATTTTCAATCAAAAATATTGTTTCTACTTGTTATCAGTTTAATCCTATGACAGACCAATATTGGGAGCTGGTATGCACTGAAAAGATATGCATTCCTATAAATCATTTGAGGATCAACACTATAATAAGGTTATCTACATCAATAGAAGTGTATCTTTATATATATAGACTTTTTGAAATTAAAATGTACCTTTCCTTTCATATAAAATCTCCAAAATCCTAAGCAAGCCTCACTAAAATAGGGGGAAAAAAAGGGATAATGGATTTCATTTTGCTGTGCAGTCCAGTGCCATCTATGCATGTTAAATCAGGGTTGAATTTTCTTGGTTTGAAACACCCCATCTCCGATTTTCATACATTACACTAAGCCACCATGAGTGGAAACCTGCATTTGCAAGTCCAATGACTCTATGATCCTGCCAGCAGTGAACAATACTGATTAAGAAGCTGCATGTCATTTAGCAATTATTTTACAACATAATGATCATTTCAAATTGCTAATGCAACAAAAGAAGGATTTTCATAAGAACACATTTTTGAATGCTATTTTATTCTCTCGTCCATTTATTGTTTTTTCCAGTAAAACCCCATGAAACAAGTCAATATGTAAATAAGTCATTAGCCAAAGGGAAAGGGAATTAAAAAAAAAAATCCCCATCCTTGGCACTAATAAGATTTCAGATGGGTTTCTAGTAATAAGCATATGAAAATGATAGATATGTTTCCTACTTCCTCCAGGGAGTTTCTATCTGACCTAGTTGCAGTGCTGTGGTTTTGAGTGTGTTTTCTTCATACTAGTCTTGAAAAAAATGTTAAGGGAGATTTGGGAAGCGTTATGATTTCTCAATGTATTAAAAGAAAAGTGAAGTAACTGAAGTTGAAGTGGGTCTAACAAAATAAAACATGGGTCTTATAAAATTGTAAAAAATAAAGCAAAACTTTTCTAAGTGATCATGCAAATATGTACTAATTTAATTTTCTAGAAAATTCTATTTCGTGTGTGAGTGTGTGTGTGTGTGTGTGTGTGTGTGTGTGTGTGTGTAATATTCTCTCTTAGGAATCAAACACAAGTGGAAGACAGAAAAAAAGAGACTAAAAACAGAAAAATATATAGTTCCAGAGCTACCCTGCAGCTAAGGCCACTTGTAATCAAGGCCCTTCATGAAATGACAGTCAGCAGGTGAGAACTGTGAGCCAGAGAAGCCAGAGAAGTGCAGACTCCTCAGGCTCCACAATGTGGTAGTGATTGCTTTCCCAGAATGTTCAGAACTGTATTTTACTGCAAACACCCAAGGGAGCCCAGGGTGGTGCCATATTCTGTTGACGAAATCATTTGACATTATGTTCCTCCAATATAGAGCAGATTTTCAAGAGAGGACACACTGTCATCTAGAACCTGCATGCTTCCATAGTTAAAGAGAAAAACGTGATTTTTGTGACCTGAAGGACCCCATCTGAAATATTAGCAGTGTTCTGTGGAAGTGAAATAACATGTTTTGTAAAATGTGAGCATGATATTGGATCATTGAAAATTCATCATAAATGGGAACAGCCAAAGAGCAAGACAAAAGTGCATTGAGTGGGTTCAGTTTGTTGTGAATCAGGTCTCAGGGATGAGTGAGACTGGAGGTAGTTTGGTGGCAAGCAGTGAGAGAAGTGTGCTGGGAAAAAAAAAATGATTAAATATGATTTATCCACTCATCAGGATTTCTACAGCTACTCCTCATTTCTCCACTAGAATTCCTACATATCTCAACCCCTATCCCCCTGACCTCTGAAGGGCTCTTATTAGCTTAATTGAGATTTTGAGGTCACACTGAATGATGAAAGAGGATTTGGTCCCATTTATCTGGTCAATGTATTAAAACCACATGCCAAATAAAATAATTAATTTGTTGCATTAATTATAAATCAACTTTTATTTTTTTATTTTTTTTGAATTCTACTCTTCGCCAGACCCTGGACTAAGTCACTAGTCTAAATTATTTTAAACTTTTGTGAAAACCTCTGATCAAACTTCATACAAAATTACAATATGTGATATTAAAAAAAAAAAAAGATTTGAATTACATTAAAAAATGTTTGTGACTTTCCCTTCAAATTTTAAGAGGATAAAAACAGAGACAGAAGTAAAACAATGATTCTTTACCAAATACATACAAGTTTTATAGTATTTATGGGGAGAGAAATAAGGAGAAGTTAATATCAACTTCTACTTATTGAGCATATAATAACTGGCAGTTCTTCTGATATGCTAGATAATTTCCTAGGCACTTTCATGAAACATTGCATTCCATGGAAAGTTCCATGGGAACAGATTTGCTCTCCCTATTTTCCAAACAAGATGTGGTTGCAGATGTTAACTGGTCCAGGTTCACGATCCAATAAACGCTGAGGTAAGTATTTGAATTCAGATTTTCCTAACACTAAAATTTATTCTTTAGTTGGTGGAGCTATATTTTTGGTTCACTGTTACGAGCTATCTCTAGACATGGAGAAGTTAGGAAACTCGAGCTGTGGATTCCTGAGAGCGTAGTTAGTGAGAACCCCGAACTTAAACTAAACCCTAACCTTATGTCGAACCCTAGTCCTAACTCATCAGAAATGTTAATGATAACATTTGTTGTGCTCCTTCATGAAAGTGATGTGCTTTGAGAGGAGGATCCGGCACATCTGTTAGAGAGAAATGAGGTAGTACGTGTGTGCGCTTTAGACCCTCACTCCCGGAGTCAGTCATGACGGGTAACAACCTCAGAACTGTTGTGTCACATTTTGTTTCTCTGAACTTCATGCTCACTGCTCGTCAACCACTCAGGGACCACCCTGAACATGTGGCCAGAGAAGAAAACAGATCTTGTACCTAAGTCTGTTCTTATCCCAGAGGCAGTGTGTGTCACTTCTGCTGGAAGTTGTTTGCACAGAATTAGTCTCATGGTTTTATCAACCTGCAGATGAAAGTGCATGGAATACTTACCATTCTAGGGGTTTACCATGAAGGAGTAGAGGCATGTAACTGTAAAGCTGTCAAAGCCACATTGTATGTTCCTCATGGAGAATCTGTGTAAAGAGAGAATATGTTTAAGGTGATGGAGTTTCTTTAAAAGTCCTTGTTTGCTTCATTTTAAAATAATTTCCTTTAGAAAGATGATTTGATTAGCAACATTGAAATTTTTTCATGTGTTTAGCAGCCAAATTCTTTTAACAGTTATTAACAGGAGTCCTTATTAAAATTACTCACTTTAATGGGCAATATTTGTGTAGGTTCAAAGTGTTTTTACTCTAAAAATAGAGACACTTCAAATTTTTTACTTTAATGACAATATTTTGCTATCACTCTTAAAATATGTTATTTGGAGTCATGTTTAAAATTATTTAATTAATCTAATTTATATTTTATATTTTATCAGTTTATAGGGTACAATGTTACTCATTGTTTCAAATTCACAAGTATTTGTTTATTTGTGATTTCAAATGTTTAGGTCCTTATTTTTATTTGTAAATATATTGAATCTTTTTCTACTTTATATTTTACTGAGATTAACTGATTGAATATGCTGTGTGTATGGTTGGTTGTTCAAGTACACTGAACCCTAGATGTGACTGTAATAAAGCATACTGAACAGGAAGCTGTATGGTTTCCTTGTTGCACAGAAATCAATGGAAACTGCAGGGATCCTGGATGCAAGGATTGGAAATGATTTAGCAAAAGCGAATTTGTAAAGATTCTATTCTGGAATGTTTTCCTATGGGCATAGTTTTATGAACAACTATTTTTTCCAGTATAAAATGTTTAAAATTGCTTTTGGTCATTTTTAGCTATCCAAAAGGAAGTATGTGGGCTGGGGTTGTGGGTTAGGAGCAGAGCACTTGCTTATCGTGTGTGAGGCACTGGGTTCGATTCTCAGCACCATATACAAATAAATAAAATAAAAAGTCCATTGACAACTAAAAAACTATTTAAAAAAAGCAAGTATCCTAATCTATAAGTTTGCAAATAAAAACTGAGTTGATATTTGAACTTGTTTTATTAAGTTTTGTTTTAAAACATCACTATTTTTTAGGATGTTGTCCCCTTGGAAAATGTATATAACTTGTTATCCTCTAGATTCTTTCTTTTTTTTTTTTTGATTTTTTTTTATTTTTACAGATTGTATTTTGATTCATTGTACACAAATGGATTCTTTTAGTGCTCTTAGAGTAGATTTTAATTATAAGTATGACTTAAATTTTTATAATTTTTACCTGTTTTCTGCTGAGTATTTTAAATTCATGAGACTCCTTGCCAATATGAGATAACTGGATACTCTACTACATTTCTAAGGTGAGTTTATTCAATTTTCTTCTTATTCTCTCCCTTTTAGTCAAACTATTTGCTTCATTGTAACTAAAATAGTGCAGTATCAATTTTGTTCCCAGCTAGTTTCTTTTTATCTTTGAAAATCAGTTATTGCCCTTCTCCTTACAATTTGTACTTTCTTGCTTATCTTTTTTATTGCAATCAATATCACATAAGGAAAAATATACATACAGTATCCAATTTGGAATTATTTATTGATTTTTAAGGTAGAAAAATAATAGCAGCCAATTTCAAGTTTATCATTAGTGACTTTACAAATTAGTTTCTTAAATATCAAACATTTATAAGATATCCAGTGAGTTGAAAGAACATGTGGATATAAAGAACTGACCAAAAATGATCTATCCCTGTTAAATTCACATGCAGACATTTAAACGTAAAAGCCTATCAGTACTAAGAATGAGGAAAAGCAGCAAGTTAATGCAGGTTGTCTCTTAATATTTCTGTTTATTTTGTACAGTGGATTTGAGAGATTGGTGAAGTGTCAACTTTGCAAATTAGGAAAAATTTCAGTTTGCAATCTGAAACTCATATATACACCAGGTGTTTCCTCCAGCATGCCTAGGACAGAAATAATTTAAACCTCTTTTTAATCTGCCTCAAAGGGGTCTATGTCTATTTTTTATTCTATTTTTATTGATAATATTTGCCTAGGAGAATAATATGGATTATTTTAGCTACGGAGGAACAAATTGAAGCATCAGAGAGAGAATGTACTTCTAATTCTCTAATATCAGAAGATTACTCTGTGGAGGGAAATTTAAGGGGAGATGATTGGAAATGAAGCTGTGGAAGAAACAGACGGGACCAATTAGATGTAAAACTGGGAGAGAAACTGTACAAATCTTCACAGAAGAAAGTGCTTAAAAACCTAACTCTATATCAAGGACTACTGAGTAGTTTAGTTGGGTAGAAATTATCTCTTTAAAGGTGAGAAGAAATGTGGATATGTAGTTAGGGAGGGAGAAAAGCCTTCTTGGTGCAGAGCTGGGATAAATAGCTTTCAAAAATCCCATCATAAGTACTGCTTTTCAGTGGGACCAGTATTGATGAAATTGATGGTTTATAGATATTAAAGGACTTGGGATTATAGAAAGTATCTCAGGGAATTAAAATGCTGAGGACCGAGAGTTTAAAAAGAAGCAAATGGATTTATTCATGTTGATAATTCTGATGAACCTTCTAAAATGGGATTTTCTCTACAGCTTTAATTATAAAACCATCAATATTCTTAAATCCTTCATAGTTTGTCTATGTACAATCCTTCATCATAGTACTTTAAAAATCTGTGTAAGGAAGATCAGTATTTCAAGGTAAATGTGAAACACAGCAACTGACACTGGTCTCTTCATTTTCAAAGTTCACTTTATCATAATCTGTAGGTCACCACACACATTTTAGGCGAAGTATGCATAAATCATTTATTCCATTACTTAAACCTACACAGCACACAATAAAGTTAGCAAGAATCTTTGACAGTCTTAACACGGGATAAAGGAGCAGAGCAATAAAATAATAGTAATAATAATAATAATAGGTACACTAAAAAAAAAAAAAAAAACTTCCCACATCATTTTGATATTCTGGGAAAACGAACTATTAGGTCATTTTGGTGTGTGTTAATAAGTAACAATATATCCTTTTAAAAGGTAAAGTTTGAGATAGAAGGTGAGATGGAAGGCAGGTACAGCATTTAGGCTTTAAGTAAACAACTTTCAATAAGAGTCTCAAAGTCATTCATTTAACCTTTTGATATTTGTTCCTTCATCTTTTAATGGCTTCCTAGTATGGCTGTAAGGATTAAATGACTATTTTAATATTTTGCCAACTGTAGGTGCACACTAAATATTAGTTACTTCTTCCATGGTGAGCTAAAGACACAAATATCAATGGCAGAAGTGTCAATGCTTCCTTTATATTTGTGTATCATAGAAAAATTCATGTTGATATATTTCAAGCTACATATTATAGTCACTATACCATTTGATAATGACTGCATTTGTGTAATCAATATGTAAAGATGAATCCATGAATTATGTAATATAATGTAAAAGTTTGAATTGTAATAAAGATTATTCATTAGCATGAACTTGCTAAAAAGCTCCCCAGTATCATATTTCTGTGATGAACCCAAAAGGTTAAATTATAACACTTGCCTTTATGAAAGGGATTGCAATATACAAAGATTACTCAGTGATTATAAAAGAATACTAGGTAGCAGATAAGAGGCAAACATGGCATAAGTCTGCAATGATTTTCACATGCATAGCAGAATTAATTGTTTTATATCTAGTGCTTTCATTGAGAGCAGAATGATACTTCTTCAGGTCATTTTGGAAACTTATTAGAGAATTTTCTTAGATTGTTATTGTATTGGGGAATGTTACTTCGTTAAAGGTAGAGAACAAGAGAGAGAACTTTATTCCATAAAGTATGCAGTCTTGTAAAGTTAAATCTTCCAAGCATCTCAAATTTGGAGTTTTGCTCATTGCTGTTTAACTTTATCTAAGCCTACACACTTTATTATATGTATATGCAGAATATTTTCAGTCATTGTAATACAGACTAAATTTTCCTGAAATTTATCTACAAATCAAAAGACCATTATGTATTTTTTAAAATTTTGCCAACTTACTTTCTATTTTGGAAAATTAGGTTATAATGGCAATGTTTCTTGTGATATTTGAGTCACCAATAATATTATAGTCATCATATGTATATTAATTTGCATATGTAATTGCTACATTTATGTAAATACTTTCTGTAAGTATCAACATACTTTTAAAATGGTCAAATCTGAGGAAAATGTATCAGTTATATTCAGTTGAACACTTAACAGTGAATTTTATAGTTTATTCTATAATTGGATGATATCTCATATTTCTAATCTGCCAACACATTTTCAAATTAAACAATAAAAATAGTGAGAGTCAATGTAAATTTTACCAAGAAGCACACTGATGAAATTAGCAATTATATGAAAGTAGCTTCTGAAATGTTTAAGGAAGTCGAAAGCTATGTTACTGTCACTGGAGTCTTTTAAATACATCCTAATCAGAAAAGTAACGTCTCATTATTTCTCACAGAACAGCATAAAGCATTACAAGAGATACAAAATCAAAATATTAAAGAAAATTAGTCTTTCCAGCTATATGATAGATTGTTATTTGTAAGTCAGAAAGAATTGCAAATGAAAAAATTTCTTGTATTTCAATGAACAATGATATTGTATCCAGGAGGCTTGATGAGATGGTAAAAAATATCAAAGAACAAATATGCAATGAATTGTAGTTGAGTAAATTTTCATGTAATGGATGAATGTATACTGCACAAAAATGAATTACTACTGTACCATACACACACACACACACACACACACACACACGACTATACACACACACAAACATATACATATGTGTACATATGGCTAGTGCATATATATATGTGTATGGTTTTTAAAAAAATAAAATAAAAGCTGATGTAAAAATTACTGAAAATGAATTCAAAGAGATTCTCAATTCTCAAATCACTTAAAAATATCTTATGTAAAAACACTCATTTTCCAAATATCATACTTGGATAGCATCAATGATGGACCTACACAGTGAGTCTGGAGCCCACTTGAACAGCTCAAGATGGTATAATCCGTAGGTATCAGGAATGTTAAAGAAATGTTTCAAATTAACAAATGCTGTAATCAGTGCAACTAACAAAATCAGGAGTAAGCTGCAGTGATAATAAGAATTTGAAGTAGGAAGAACAATGGATTTTCAATGTATATTTAAAAATGTTTGATATTTGAAATAATTGAAGAATTTTTGATTCTTTAAATAAAAATTAGGTATAATTCAAATATCACAGAAATAATATGATGTATGTTGAAAATATCTTTATATGTCTGTAAATGGGATCCTTCATAATCTGGTGGAAAAATGATTGATTATAGTATCATAAGATTTGTCAACATATATTATTTAAAATTAGTTTGTATATCAAACATTTTACCACTTTTATCTTTACAGAAGTTAGTTACATGTAAATAGATTGTTTTTACATGAATAGCTGGTAAAAAGAATGATAAGCTTTTTAAAAAATATGGTTTCAATTTACAAAACTGGACTGGGAAGTTCATTCATTTGAAACAGATGAAGAACAATGTTAGCCAAAATTTTCAGAAAAATTTAATTGAGCTAAGAGGCAATGTCTTCAGGGCACAAAATTCTCTTAAAAATCAATCTGATTGTGAAAGGTTTTGGATGCTGTTAAGACTCATATGTTCTTCTTTGGAACCAAGCAAATTAGAACTTCCAGCAACATACCAGGCTGAAAGTCTCTCAGGAGTGTCCTGTACTTCTGGCAGAAGTAATATCACTGATGCCCACTTGAAGCAGATTTTAAGTCATGTTGAGCAACTTTCACAGGACATCTTAAATACAGGATTCTCACTGAATTTCATGGATAAAGATTGTTTTAAAATTATGCATGTGTGTATATATGATATATATATATATCATATATACACATATTTTTAGGTGTGTATGTAACTTTTGTAAAAGAAAAAGGTCTAGGTTGTAGAAATCACATATTCTAATGATGTATCTTGCTTATAGAAACTACACATTAGAAAAGATTGAGAAGAGTACTTATTATTAATCAGTTTTGTACTGCTACTATGCTCAGAGGTCTGCCATTCAGTTTGTCAACAAGAGAACTGTGATGGAGACACATAAATGTAAATGTGCACCACATGTATCATTTTAAATATTTTAGTAGTCCCACTATAAAAAAGTTTAAAAATTTTGGAAAATTAATTTTAATTATGTAAAAAGTACGAAGTTATGTAGTTACCCTCAAATTATCATTTCAACCTTAATTAATGAATGTAAGCATAATTGATATATTTTACACTTCTTTAGGTTTTAATATAAACATAATTTAAAATTACAGTAAAATTTACTACTTTAGTAAGTTCCCTTTTAAGTGTTCCATAACCATATCATGCTAGTGGGTATATGTTGGATGGTATTGGTCTATAGTCTTATTTTTTACTATTATTAGTCATCTTACCAAAAGTGAACAACTATTAATTAGGTTAACACAACTTTTATTTTAGTATCAATGCATATCTCTGTTCTTCCATTCCTTTTTATATTAAGCTCTTTCTCTTACATTCAAAACACTTAAGGAGGTACAAGTCTCTGACAACTTCATTAGGTCTTTTACTGTAGCTAATTATTTTGCAATAAGTTATGTTCCTTTCCTTCACAATTTGGCTGTTATATTAATTGAAAAGAATTAATATAATGTATGATTTTGCATCAATAGTATGTGATTTTTAATTATGCTAATGAGCAGTTTTAGGTTGTATTTTCTATAATGAGTTTTAAATAGTTTAGTAGACTGTGTCCTCCAAAATTCATTCAATAATACCTGTGTGATTGAATTTGGAGGTGGGCCTGTGGGAGGCTTGGGCATGAGAATTGAGCCCTCAGTAAAGAACTTGGTGTCCTTGTAAGAAGCCAGAGAGCTAGCTAGCTCTCACTCCACCAGGTGAGGACATAAAGAAAAGCTGTCTGCTGCCAGGAGAGGACAGAGTCATGGTGATTTTCTTCTGTCTGCAGCAGGAAAAATAAGCCATGTTTTACTGAATTTTAAAGAAAGAACTGCACTGATTGATTTCTAAACTTGTTAAACTGCTACACCAGCTCAAATCTCTGAGCACAGCAAAACCTCACTGGCTATTACACTGACCTTTCTTCTTTATTGGACTCTTCTGTCTTTCCAATTGTCTTCATTTCTGTCCACCTCATATTTTACCTAAGCACATCAGATGCTGTGTCTTCTGGTTAAGGGTCCTAAAAGTGGAAATTAGAAAATATCTCATATACTGGGGAAAAAGCATATAAAAAGGATCAATGACAATATTGATAAAAATAGTAAGAAAAATATATTGTGTTTACTATGTTTTAATTAATGTCATATATATATGTAAATATGCCATATATATATGCCAAGCACTCTGAAAAAATGTATGATGGCTTCTCTTCATCAATATTTTCTTAGGTCAGGCACAGAAAGAAACTAAATTAAGAATCCCACCCAGATATGCACACCTTTAATACTGCTTCACAGGAAACACTAATGTGCCTTTAACAAATGGATGTACGCTCCACACTAATACAGCTGAATATTAAGGGAAGAATATTACAATTACATGCGGTGTGCTTTTTGACTTTAGCCCTTTTGTTTTAATCTCATAAACTACTGCTGGCAGTCTCAGATGAGAAATACAGATATATTTATGTAACAGTGCCCTATGACCAAAAGATCATGTTGTGTTTCACCATCAATCCTGTTCTACGATACCAGGTTTGTGCTGGTCATACAGCTGTTGCTAAATAGATACTCCCCAGAACTGTCTGAATTAATACTGGTTCCAATCATTCTGCTGCCCGGTAGAGTATTAGAGCATGACAGGGCTGTAGTCACATTTCAATGGCAAAGGACCTCACTGTTCTCAAATCACCCGCACCTATTATGCAGGCCGTACGTAGCTTGCTGTAATTATTCTTTTCCTTTGCTCTTTGCTCTTAGTATATGCAGTCATTTGCTTGTTAGGTTTTACCACTTTCTCTAACTTTTAGCTTAATTCTCTTTCTTCTTTTCTTCCATTTAGAGTCAGCTTACATTGAAATAAATAAAGATGTTAACATTATTTCTTTAAAAATATGTTTTCTGTACATTTTGGGGCACTCGTGTTTTTGAGGGAACCAATTTTAACAGACTGAGATTTTTAAAAGGAGAAACATTATATTCTTACTTTGAAGTGTTCTATGAGGGAATTACTTCATGGACTCTTAGGTCACATTTTACCCATTATCATCTTGACACATGCATAGCGCTGACTTTTAGGAAAGTGGCCATAATACCTAGTTTTAAAATAGTGAAAATAACAATCAATTCTAAAACTTTTAGATATTTTTTTTTTTGTCTATTAAGCATATTAAAACCATGATTTATTTAAATGGTAAAGTGAATGGCTCATTAACATTTTTAGTAAGAAATTCTACTTGTCTTCTTAACTTGGAAAAAAGGATTAATTATTAAAATGGAAATTTCTCAACCTCGTAGTAAGGATCAAATGATATAATATCTGATATACAGTTTGTATATGGAGTTTGCATCTATTTGTATTTCATAAATATTTTTCATGATTGGGATGATTAATGAATTCTATTTTAGATACTTTTGTAGTTTTTGATTAATCTTGGCTCTTTTAGGATTAATGGAAGTCATGGAGGAGAAGAGATCAGAGAACATGTTAAAACATCTTAGACCAGTATAGTAGTAATATGACATGAAATTCTTTTGCAAGGCAAATATGGAATTTCCTGCTCTTCTTGTTGTGCAGCATTTAGTGGTATTTTTAGAAAGTCCCCTCCTTATGACTTTCTCTACTTAGAGTTCTTTAGTTCCAGCTGCCAACAATTCCCTCTTTGATAGATATTTTAGATTGGTTGATTCAACAACTATTCCCAGTGCTTTCTTGTGTCCTAAAACAAAGTTAAAACTACTTTATGCCAGCTGTCTTGCTTCTTATGCTATGGATATGATTGAGATTTCAGCAATCAGGATCATATCATATGAAACAGAACTGCAGTGGTAGATCTAGTGACGTACATTTAAATAATGCAGTTTGTACAAGAGGCTATGGAATAGGATTTTCTGATATAAGGTCTTTCACAATTTTCTCAATTTCTTGGGTGCCTCTATGTTATTAAGATAAGGGCCAAATGGGCAGGTAAGGAGGAAATAGCACATTAAGCACCACCAAGTGGATCTGGCAAACTGAGCCCTGGAGTAGGAAGGTGGGATTGAGTGATAGGTATGTGTTCAGGGAGAGAGTCCCACCTCTTGGTGTCTGCTGCACTATGGATTAGTGTACTGTTCCTTCAGGTGTTAAGACTTGGCATCCAAGATTAAATAAACCATGAAGAATCTTATAAACAAGTGCATTTGTACACTATGTCTTTCTTACTACCTTACTACATAGAGATTCTCAGGAAAAGGTTGAGATTGCTAAACAAATCTGAGTGGGTTTGAAAGTAAGAAGTATCCTTCCAGATAGATCCTAAAAATGGGAATGGTGGTGCATGGTTATGAAAGAGGTACTTATGTATTACTTATTATGTAATATAAAGATTGTGTATTAGGCTGGTATTTTTATTTCCTTTAGAGGACATAACAAATAAAATAAGCTTATAGCTTTAAAATTCACACTCATTGAATTATCAGAAGATGAGAATTTGTCTCTGGTAGCTCTTATTAGAATCTGTCTCTTGAAAGAATAAGAACAGAAGAACAGAGTCTGATCCTTGGGGTTGCCAAATTACAGAGCAAATTGAATTCATAGCTTCCCTAAAAATCTTATTTAAATTGAGATCATCTGTCGAAAAAGAGTAGGACTCTTTAAGAATTAGAATGGAATACTTTGGTGAATTTGGTGAATTTGATATTTGGTGAATTCTTAATAACTGAAATTGAAATTCCCCTGAGTTGTTTTGTTAGCAGAATCAACACCTCCCTATCTGATAAGGGTTGCTCCTGCCTTGTCTTAAGTTGCTATATTTCACTGGAGGTCATTGATACCACATATGGAGGTTACACAGTATGCTACTTTTTGCATCTGTTTTCTTTGACATAATATTTATGAGAATCATCTATATTGTTGCATGTGTTAGTCATTTTTTCCATTTATTATTGATCAATATTCATTAAATGAATGCAACACAATTTGCTAATTCATTTTTCCAAGTGATATACATTTGGACTATTTTCAGTATATCCTTTTGAAGTCTTTTTTTTTTTTTTTTTTTTTTTTGGGTGCTGGGGATCGATCCCAGAGCCTTGTGCTTACAAGGCAAGCACTCTACCGACTGAGCTAACTCCCCAGCCCCTGAAGTCTTTTTTGATATATACTTTCATTTCTCTTGTGTAAATATCTCAGAGTGAAATTACTTGGTCATAAAGTAAATATTTAACTATCAAAAAGTTTAAAAAATAGGTTGGATACTTTACAACAGATTGAGTCTTGTTGCTCCAAATTCTAGCCAGCATTTGGTGCTATCAGACTTCTTAGTTTTAGCTATTTCAATGGAACTGAGGTCGGATTTCATTATGGCTTTTACTGATTTCCCTGATGACTAATAATGTTGAGCAATATTTCATAACCATGCTGATCATCTCTATATTTTTTTGAACTTTTCTTCATTTATTTCAATTGGGTTTATTTATTTATCTATCTATATTTTAATTGAATTTCAGGAGTTCTTAACATACCCCAAAATTTTAATTTAATGACTAGTAATTTTAGTGACTTCTTAAAATGGTGATGCCAAGTTCACCAAGACTTTCTCTACTGTCCATTTATTAAAGTTTTATACTTAATGGGTACTTGTATTATTGATATTCATGCTATATTAGTATTATATTCTATTTTACCTTGTATTAAATTTGTTCTCTTGCCTTCCTTCGATTCATTTTTTTTTTGCATATCTTCTTCCAGCCTTTACTATCAATTTTTTTTTTTTATTAGCCGGTGTCCTCTTCCAAAGGTTTTCTTGACAATTACATAATCTTGGATCTTGTTTTCAAATTCATTCTAAGAATCCCTGTTCTGATAAGTTGATTTAACTCATTTACATGTGATTTAATCAATAAATAGATAACTATTTTTTTCTTGTAGATATGCAAAATTTATAAATTTGATCTTTGTGCCTCATGTGGTATTTAATTTACTAGGATAACGTAGAAACCTTTTCTCTCACTGTTGTGACATAATGAAAATGTTCTCTCTTCATTATACATAGTATTTCCTGATTGTTCACACTCTGTACCAATTTCCAAACCCATTTTTTTCATACTATTTTCAGTTTTAGTTATATGTTCTTTGGAGTATTTTGTTGATTGTATAATTAGGCAATAGTACTATTCAGTAAATTAATTCCTCACCTTACACACCATTTATGTATTAACAGCCTCTTTTTTTCTGCCCTTATTTGACTATTTCCTCCATGTATAATTTCAAGTAGGTTCTTCCTTATAAAACTTTTGAGATATATGTGCCTGAAAATATTTTTATTTTGTCTATTTCTATAAATGTTAGTTTGCTAGTATAAAATTCTGGCATTAATTTTTAACTTATTTTTCTTCAATAATTCGAAAAAGATGTTTCTTTGCCTACAGTGTCAGTGATTTCTCATGTCAGTCTGAAGCTTGCTCCTGTAGGAAGATTCACTTTCTCTAGAAGTTTGGAGAAGCATCATGTTATTTTAGGTATTCTTGAATTTCACAATACTTTTTGTAGATGTGCGTGGGTGTGTACACATGCACGTGTGTGTGTAGTGATGACTCTTTTCATGTGAAGTTTTAATCTTGCATATGTATAAATCTATATAAAATAGTTCAAAGGAGAGCAAAGGAGAATAGTTCAATGGAGTTCAAAAAATTGAACTTCTCAAAGTATTCCATAAAATAGAAGAGGAGGGAACCCTCCCAAACACATTCTATGAAGCCAATATCACACTGATACCTAAACCAGACAGAGACTCATCAAGGAAAGAAAATTTCAGACCAATATCCTTAATGAACATCGATGCAAAAATTCTCAACAAAATTTTAGCAAATCGCATTCAAAAACATATTAAAAAGATAGTGCACCATGATCAAGTTGGTTTCATACCAGGAATGCAAGGTTGGTTCAACATCAGGAAATCAATAAACGTAATTCACCATATTAATAGACTTAAAGTCAAGAATCACATGATTATTTCAATAGATGCAGAAAAAGCATTTGATAAAATACAGCACCCCTTCATGCTCAAAACACTAGAAAAAATAGGGATAGTGGGAACATTCCTTAACATTGTAAAGGCCATTTATGCTAAGCCCATGGCTAATATCATTCTAAATGGTGAAAAACTGAAAGCATTCCCCCTAAAAACTGGAACAAGGCAGGGATGCCCTCTTTCACCACTTCTATTCAACATCGTTCTTGAGACTCTGGCCAGAGCAATTAGACAAACCAAAGAAATTAAAGGGATACGAATTGGGAAAGAAGAACTCAAACTATCCCTGTTCGCTGATGACATGATTATATATTTAGAGGAACCTGGAAATTCCACCAGAAAACTCTTAGAACTCATAAGTGAATTCAGTAAAGTAGCAGGTTACAAGATCAATGCCCATAAATCCAACGCATTTTTATACATAAGTGATGAATCTTCAGAAAGAGAAATTAGGAAAACTACCCCATTCACAATAGCCTTGAAGAAAATAAAATACTTGGGAATCAATCTCACAAAAGAGGTGAAAGACCTCTACAATGAGAACTATACAACACTAAAGAAAGAAATTAAAGAACACCTTAGAAGATGGAAAGATGTTCCATGTTCTTGGATAGGAAGAATTAATATTGTCAAAATGGCCATACTACCTAAAGTGCTATACAAATTCAATGCAATTCCAATTAAAATCCCAATGACGTACCTTACAGAAATAGAGCAAGCAATTATGAAATTCATCTGGAAGAATAAGAAACCCAGAATAGGTAAAGCAATCCTTAGCAGGAAGAGTGAAACAGGGGGTATTGCAATACCAGATCTTCAACTCTACTACAAAGCAATAGTAACAAAAACGGCATGGTATTGGTACCAAAATAGAAAGGTAGATCAATGGTACAGAATAGAGGACACGGACACAAACCCAAAGAAATACAATTTTCTCATACTAGACAAAGGTGCCAAAAATATGCAATGGAGAAAAGATAGCCTCTTCAACAAATGGTGCTGGGAGAATTGGAAATCCATATGCAACAGAATGAAACTAAACCCATATCTCTCACCATGCACGAAACTAAACTCAAAATGGATTAAGGACCTCGGAATCAGACCAGAGACCCTGCAGATTATAGAAGAAAAAGTAGGTCCAAATCTTCACCTTGTTGGTCTAGGATCAGACTTCCTTAACAGGACTCCCATAGCACAAGAAATAAAAGCTAGAATCAACCACTGGGATAGATTCAAACTAAAAAGCTTTCTCTCAGCAAAGGAAACTATCAGCAAAGCGAAGAAAGAGCCTACAGAATGGGAGAATATCTTTGCCAATCATACTTCAGATAGAGCACTAATCTCCAGAATCTATAAGGAACTCAAAAAACTTTACTCCAAGAATTCAAATAATCCAGTCGAGAAATGGGCTAAGGAAATGAATAGACACTTCACAGAAGAAGATCTACAAGCAATCAACAAACATATGGAAAAATGTTCAACATCTCTAGTAATAAGAGAAATGCAAATCAAAACCACCCTAAGATTCCATCTCACCCCAATTAGAATGGCGATTATCAAGAATACGAGCAACAACAGGTGTTGACGAGGATGTGGGGAGAAAGGTACACTCATACATTGCTGGTGGGGCTGCAAATTAGTGCAGCCACTCTGGAAAGCAGTGTGGAGATTCCTTAGAAAACTTGGAATGGACCTGCCATTTGACCCAGCTATCCCACTCCTTGGCCTATACCCAAAGGACTTAAAATCAGCATACTACAGAGATACAGCCACATCAATGTTCATAGCTGCTCAATTCACAATAGCCAGACTGTGGAACCAACCTAGATGCCCTTCAATTGATGAGTGGATAAAGAAACTGTGGTATATATATACAATGGAATATTACTCAGCCATAAAGAATGATAAAATTATGACATTTGCAGGCAAATGGATGAAATTGGAGAATATCATGCTAAGTGAGATAAGCCAATCTCAAAAAGCCAAAGGACGAATGATATCACTAATAAGTGGAGGATGACACATAATGGGGGGGAGGGAAGGGTTAGTGTTAGGGTTAGAGTTAGGGTTAGGGAGGGGGGCAAGTATGGAGGAAGGAAGTACTGTATAGAGGGTAAAGAGGGGTGGGAGGGGTTGGGGGGAAGGGAAAAAATAACAGAATGAATCGAACAACATTACTCTATGTAAATTTATGATTACACAAATGGTATGCCTTTATGCCATGTACAAACAGAGAAACAACATGTATTCCATTTGTTTACAATAAAAAAAAATAGAGAAGAAAAAAAAAAAAGAAATTGTTCAATGGAGAGCAAAGGTGTTTTGTGTGTGTGTGTGTGTGTGTGTTTGTGTGTGTGTTTGTGTTTAAGAATTGGCTCATTTAATTGTAGGGTTGTGAAGTTGAAGGGACTGTCTACTCCAAAATTTGTAAGACAGGCCAGCAGACTGGAAATTGAGGCAAGAGTGAATGCTGCAGTCTTGAGTCAAGTTTTATTTTTTATTGGGAAACCTCACTTTTTCAATGTAAGGCTTTCAACAGATTTAATGAAGTCCATCTTTATTACTGAGGATAATCACCTTTAAAGTCAACTGATTATAGATGTTAACCATATGTATCAAATACCTTCCCAAGAACACTGAGATTAGTGTTTGATTAATTAATTGGATCTTTCAAAAATAGTCAAGTTGATGTGTAAAGGTAACCATGGAACCATTTTCCAAGTTTTAAGGAGGTTTCGGCCCACTTAATAAATATATGGAAGAGAAAAGAAAGCAACCAAAAGATTGTCTGCCAAAGGATGTACTGCCAATAATTCTGGATTGCCCACTTGCAAACACATTGTGAATTTGCTCCTATATTCCTTACCAAAAGTGCTTCATACTTTTACATTTTGCTTTCTGGTGCATCCATCAATCTGTTTGTATACATATACTGTACACCTAGGACTAGTTTGAAGGGATTTGAAAGATCATATTGTTTTCCATATTCTCTGAAAATAGAAGACTTGAAATAAATTTTTGTGCAAAGGACACACTGTGTCCTTCCCTGTATCTACAGCAGACAGCAGTGCCTCACCTATATGGAATGGTACAACTCTCAGTGAAACCATGTTTTAAGTTGAGAATGAAGAGGTAGTGAACTAGTAGGAGGCTCTCTTGTTACAATTTTTTCCAAAGAGTTTCTTCATTTGCAGTGATTGTTCTATTAAACTTACGTAAATGGGCATTTAGAGATTTTAATTTGGGATTGGTTTATTTCACCTATCATGATATTCTAAGTGAAATAAGCCAATCCCCCCAAAATTAAGGCTGGATGTTTTCCCTGATAAGTGGATGATGATATATAATGGAGGTGGGGGGTGGGAGGAGAGAGAAGAATGGAGGAATTTTAGATTACGTAGAGAGAAATGACAGGTAGGAGGGAGGGGAGGTATGAAAAATGGAGTGAGACAGACATCATTCCCCTATGTATGTGTATGATTACAAGAATGGTATGAATCTACATTGTGCACAACCATAGAAATGAAATGATGTACCCCATTTGTGTACAATGAATCAAAATGCAGTCTGTAAAAATAGAAAAAAAAAACAATAAAAAAGAAGGTTTAATTTGGGGAACATCTTTCCATGTTAAAAACTCAGAATCACCTATATACTAACTGATGCTCTGAATCCTAAAAGAGCTTCAAAATAACATAAAAGCATCAATTAATGGGTTGATGTTAGCAGTGAAATATACTTGAATTACTGTGATCTTTATTGTTTATGAGGTTCATTTCTAAGTCTATTTGGAGACCCTGCCAGTTGTTCTTAAGCCTTCCAAAATATTTTATGACAAATGCATAAAATTAGAGCTTCTTAATAAGCCTTTGGAGAGGCTAGAACTTTGGAAACTTTAAAGTAATGGTCTTCAAACACTATTGTTTATATGTTTGTTGTCTGCTCTCAAGGCAATTCTGAAAGAGGCAATGTAATTTGGATATGATTTCATATCATGATCATGTTTTCTTTGTGATATATCAGAGGGGAGCTGTATCTTGAGTAAGAAGGCATGTAGATGTATTTTTTGACTATTTGCATTCTTCTTATGTGAAGTGATGTTCAGCTCCTTTGCCCATTTGGGTTATTTATTTTTCTGGTGTTAAGCTTTTTGAGTTTTTTTGTATAGAAAAGTACCCTTATACATTGTTGGTGGGATTGCAAATTGGGCAACCTCTATGAAAAGAAGTGGGGAGATTCCTTAGAAAATTTGGAATGGAACCAGCATTTGACTCAGTTATCCCACTCCTTCTTCTATATCCAAAGGACTTAACATCAGCATACTGCAGTGACATAGCCACATCCGTGTTTATAGTAGCTCAACTCACAACAGTCAACCTATGGAAACAACATATGTGTCCTTCAACAGATGAATGGATAAAGAAAATGTGGTATATATATATCACAATGGAATATTACTCGGCCATAAAGAAGAGTGAAAAATGGCATTTTCTGGTAAATGGATGGGCCTGGAGACTATAAAGCTAAGTGAAATAAATCAATCCCAAAAAAACCAAAGGCTGAATTTTCTGTCTGATTTGTGGATGCTAACCCAAAACAAGGGAGGGGAATAATAGATATCCATTAGATTAGACTAAGGGAAATAAAGGGAAGGAATGGGGAATAGGAATAGTAAAGATAGAAGAATTAATCAGACATAACTTTCCTAGCCTTGTATTTGAATATATGACCAGGGTAACTCTATATCATGAACAATCACAGGAGTGAGATCCTAAATAAAATGTTATACTCTATGTATGTACAATTTGCCAAAATACATTCTACTGTCATGTATAACTAAAAAGAACAAATAAAAATTTTTATTAAAAAGAAAATATTCTTTGTTGTGATAGAGATGTAGTTTACATAGGTGTGCTCACTCAGATGTGTCGAACTCTATCAAATTGTGTCTGTAATTGGTGCCTTTTACTTTATGTAAATATTATCAAAAATAATTAATAATAAATATTGAACTTGATTAAAAAAAGAAGGCATGTTGAAGGAAAATTCAGTTCTTTATCAAGATCTGAACCCTAATATGGTTATAAGATTTCTAGAGAGCCTGAAATAATTATGTGGTTTAATTAACATGGACCATGACAACCTGAATCACTAGCCTTGCACACCCTTCTTCCATAACCTTGTATGTATACAAAATCCTTTCCATCTCCTATTCCTTTAACCCTAATGAGAGGCAGTAGTGAGAAAGTCTGGGAAATGGAAATTACTCTCATTTTAAAACTAAGAGTGCAATCTTAACTATAATGCTCTACAAAATCATCTTTAAGTAAACATGCTATTTCAACAAACTCTCATGATTAAATTCAATTTTTGAGGGGAAAATAATTTTTCTTCCATAAGGAAAATTTAGTGTTATAAATAGTAAATTTGAAACAAAGAATCTATCAGCCATCTATATAGCTGAAGGCAAATAATGATTGGAATACTCATATCTGAGCTCTCATATCTGAGCTCACAAACAAAAATGTAATGCATGTTGAGGAATTTGAAATTGCTAAATATTAACGTATGAACACTAAGGGCAAAATAACAATACTGCAAGTTGTTTCTTTCTAATTGTTTTGAGTAATAGCTAAAGTTTTCCTAACATAGCAATCTAATGTCAATGAATTTTGAGTCTAAGTTATAACTGTGTCATTCTTTCTTCAAATGACTGGACATTTTGTTTTTATAAAAGAAGAAAAATCTTGTGTTGTACTTTTCTTACTGTTATTAAAACAAAATATGGTGAGATGTTCAATTTAAAACCCATCAAAAATTCAAAAACTAACCACATAGTTCAATTACTGTGACAATATTTTGATGGGTACCTTTGCAGTTTTGCTTGCTATGTAAATAAATAATGCCTAAATCAATATGTCTATATATTTAGCTATCTCTAATATCTAGATTTGCATTTTTATGTACTATGATATATGTAATATATTATGACTGGAGTGTTTTTTTTCTTATCCCACTTTGGACATTTCCCTTAGCCTTACCCTTCTTCCGTATCATAATTGTAATGAGTATATTTTGTGGAAGTATCATAATTTATTCAATTGAATCCTTTTAATTTTATATTTCATTTCTGCCTATTTCATGGTAATATAATCCCATAATGCTCAGTTCTATCTTTTATGATGTTTAGATGTAATATTTAGACCATCCTGAGAGCTTTCTCATCTATTTTGTTTAGTGTGTTGGATTTTTAATATTTTTTGCATTTCTTCCCTTTGACTATGTATATTGACTTCCTTTTTTAAAAATTTTACCCTCTACCAATTTGTAGGACATTCTATTAGTGGCTACCATTATGCTATTTTATATTTTTATTGGCTTTTTTTTAGTTATACATGACAGTAGAGTTCATTTCCATTTAGTTATACAAGCATGGACTATATCTTATTCTAATTAGTACCCCTTCCTATGAATGTACAAAATGGTGGGATTCACTATGGTGTAGTCATTTAAACCAGTTTTTAAATTATTTTTTAACTTCAAAAAATATATTACTTTCTCCTTTCCAGCTCATTTTTAGAGAGTGAAATTATGTAAATTCCATACATTACACAAATTGGTACAATGATATTTTACAAAAAAGAATTAATAAGTACATTTTATCAGGATTTTTAT
Organism: Sciurus vulgaris; assembly: GCF_902686455.1. NCBI lineage: Eukaryota > Metazoa > Chordata > Mammalia > Rodentia > Sciuridae > Sciurus > Sciurus vulgaris. The sequence continues at coordinate 54,146,276 of NC_136462.1, read as the reverse complement.
ATTAAAATGTGAAATAATTAAATTAAAATTTTCACACACCATACTAAAAAATACTGTACTAAAAACTTTTCACATGTAATGATGTGATCCTTTTGTGAAACAATTTTAGTGAATCATAAAATTTTTATATATACTCATGTCCTGGAATATATCATTGGAAATATAAAATATAAGATTTAAAGATCATTTAAAAAAATTATAGTTGTAGATGAACACAATGCCTTTATTTTATTTATGTGTTTTGATGTGGTGCTAAGGATCCAACTCAGTGCCTCACACATGCCAGGCAAGCACTCTACCATTGAGCCACAACGCCAGCCCCTAAAGATTATTTTTAGACCTCATCTTATTTTTTATTGGTGCATTATAATTATACATAATAGTGGGATTCATTGTGATATATTTGCACATGCACATAACATAACTGTTGGTTAATTTAATTCCCTATTACCTACCCTTTCCCTTTCCTCCTCACTGTCTGTGATCCCTTTCCTTTACTTGTCTCCCTTCTATTTTCAAGGAATCATTCCTGCCCCCACTTTTCCCTTTTTTTCTCTCTTGTTTCCGCATATGAGAAAAAAACATATGTCCTTGACTTTCTGAGACTAACTGATTCCACTTGGTGTGGTTTTCTCTAGTTTCATCCATTTTTCTGCAAATGACGTAATATTGTTTTTCTTTAGGGCTGAATAAAACTCCCTTGTGTATATATGCCATATTTCCTTTTTCATTCATTTGTTGATGGACACCTAGGCTGGTTCCATAACTTAAATATTATGAATGACACTGCTATAATCCTGGATATAAATGCTTTAACATGTTGCTTATATTTCTTTAGGATAAGTACCAAGGGGTGGTATAGCTGTGTTATATAGAGGTTTCATTCCTCCTCTTTTGAGGAACCTCCATACTGATTTCCAATCACCTTCTGTTTATGTTTATATTTTAACTATGCATGTTTGTATTTCATATGTAAGATTGTGAGGAAAATAGTATATTCTATTCTAGAGTCTATTAATCTCTGAGGAAACGATATTTTATCCTCTTCTCTTTAGTCTATATTGTCTATGTTTAATTTCAATCCTCGATTTCCCACTCTCTCAATTTAATAAGTTTGTAGACGTTGATGAATGAAAATCAATGTTTAAATTCTTGCTCTTTAATGTCTACCATTTTAGTTAATATGTCCATTTTAAGCATTGGAAATGTTGCTTTGATCTTTCATTTCGAATGAGGAAGTGCATTTTGACCAAAAATAATTATATTTTGGTACAAGTTTTATTTTTATTGTAATATGTGCAATTAAGTTTTTATAATTGTGGTAACAATAAAATATATTAAAAGTTTTTTTTTAAATAAGATCATATCCTGAGAGTTATTTTTAAAATTTTGTAGAGCAATAACTCAGTTGAAGATAGTAACAGTTTTACATAAGTTAGGTATTTATAAAATTAGGGAAAATTCTCTATTTTCATGATAAAGTGAATTTATATATATTATATGTGACAAATTATTTAAGAAAGCAAACATAGCATGCATTTATCATGTATTTAATGTATTTTCTATACTCTTTGTTTTTGCGGTTTATAAGTAGCACTGTAGTTTTTCACATTTATTTCCAAACTGATTAGAAATAGTGATGGTCTCTAATGGCTAAACAGCTGCATACAAAATATTACTATGAAAACAAGAAAATGAGAACAAATTTCCTATAAATATTAAAATTTTGGATGACTTTTAAAATTTACATAGGAAGTAAACACTAGTACTGCAGCTTGGTTATTATTATTATTTTTCCTAAAGTAGGTTTTAAATTCCTGCAGCATACTCCTTCCCCAAAAAATATAAACTTGTCTGCTTGCAGTGAGTAAACCTGCCTGTTAGCTGTACTAAATACTATTTTGGGCTATCTTTGGTATAAGGAATGTAAGGTTGCTTTGCATGGAATATTTTATTTATTTGTTTATTTGTTTATCTTAAATTTTTAAATTTGTTCTAATTAGTTGTACATGACAGTATTTTAACAAAGTTTGTTTAGTGCAAGGTATCACTAGCGTCTACTGGTATCATGAGAACCTCAACTTCTTAAATTCCGGAAGATAATTGATGCAAAGAAAAATAATTTGGGGAAGGTGTTGAGCATAGGCATGGAGTATCAAAAACAGTTCCTTGCGAGGCTCACGTAGGGCATGTGGGCACAGCAGGGACACTAATGTTGTCAAGAGGTGGGGTTCCAGTCCTGTGGATGTGCAGAGGACCTGAGTGGCACCTTCCCATCTCCTGGCTCTCCGTGTGCCTTAGTGCACAGCCCTGCTTACAGCACGACTTTGCTGCATTACTGAGAGCTCTTCCGTTCTTGGGTTAATGTACAATACGAATCCTTTACTTTGTTTCTTCTTACACAATTTTTTTTCCATTTTTGCCTTGATAAATACCAACTATTCATAAGGATTCTCTACATGACAGTCATCTAGTAAAATAACATATGACTTAATAATAGAAAATTTACTAGTTTGTTCTGTGTAGATTGTATAGACGATTATGACCAGGGTGCAGCAAATATTTCTTACCTATTTTCCCTCATTTTTATTTACAAAGCATTGTAAGAATTTGCGTTGTGTTGTCCCCTATATTGACCATCATAATGGCTTTTTCATTGTTGTCTCTGACATTATTAACTCTCCTACCCTCAATTTATCCCAAACTCTGATGACACCACAAATTTTCTAAAGCAAAGCCACTTAGCTTTTAAACAAGGAAATCTTAACTCCCTGGCTAATGTTCAAGAATCTTCGTGGTTTGCCACAATCCGCTGTTCATGGCTTAATTTCCATTATCGTACTTAACACACAATATGCCCTGGAGGAAGGTGAACTTGATTAGGGTGAAAATACCCTTTACTTTCCCAGCCAGGGTCTTTTGTACTTGTGCAACTCTCTCCACTGGAAATGCTTCTCTTCACCCTCACACTTGCTTCCTTTTGAAATCTTTTTGCACACTAAAACACGGTCAATGATTAATTTTCTCTTAAACCTTCTCTGATAACCTCCAATCACTATTCATGTTCCAAACTTTGAGGATTCCCTTAGGCTAGTTCATTCTTTCCTTATTCAAATATTTTAATTTTATACCTAATCTCCTCCGCTGGATGTTTAGCTTCCTAGAATAGATCCTGAATTGGATTATTTCCTCTTATCACAGTAACTAGCAAAGTATATGGAACACAATGGGCCTTTAATATACATTTAATTTCATTAAAGGCTGTAATGACATATTTATGTGTACAAAATATTGAAGTAAATAATAACTAATTATATTTGAGTGTTAATTCATAAGAGCAAGCTTGTATTGCTTCACATCTAAAATGTCAAGTTGGTTGCTCCTGAGATAAACATGTAAAACACCATTGTTAGGAAAGACAAAAATAGTACAAGGCATAGGAAATAAAATAATCATATATTTGGATTAATCAAATGCTGAATATGTGCTAGAAGCATGTTATTACTTGATAATTATATCTTATTAAAACTAAGGCCCATAAAAGTTAAATAAGGTTCCATATTTCAAAACAATAAGGACATCGGGGTTTTGGAATTCCATTTAAAATTATGTTATGTTTAATATTTTGAAATGATGAGTTTTGTATTTAGAAATTTTTCTTAGAGATCATTATCTTTCTCTAAGATGCTTGACTTAATCCCATACCTGTCCCTTTCCTTTTTCTATGAATTGGCATCATTTAAGGTTATATTATTTTGTTTTATTCATGTAACCTAAAACATGGATATTTCAGGTCCTAATTTTTCTTCCAGCCTTTGGTATATTATGAGCTCAAGTATACATCAGTCATCTCTACTGACTTTTTAGGAGGCAAGATAACTTCGTTTTTGTTCAATAAATTTAATCTTCACTGTATACAACTCTGAGGGTGGAAAGTGGAAAAAATTATTTGTACAGCGAAAAGTGAAGAGAGGAGTAGAGTGATATTAAAGTACAGACACATCAGAGTAAAAATAGACTTTAGATTGACTGGCTCAGTAGAGGACATAGTTGAAACAATACTGGCAATGTTAAGAGCAAATGTCTCAGAGGTCAATTGGCAGGTGAAATTTCCAGCTTTTCTACTTACTAGAAGCATGATCTTTGACAAGTTACTCAATATTTCTACACCTCAGTTTCCTGTTTGATAAAACAGAATTTTAGAAGCTATTTTATAGTGCCTTGGTATCCAATTAGTAATTTACATTAATCACTCAGAACTTAACCAATTCTATATAAGTGACAGCTATTATTAAGTCATGGAAGCACTACAAATATGCAAAAAATTAAAAACAGCTAACAATTCTTATAGAACTTGATACACATTACCTCATTGAATTTATTCAATTCCCTTGTGGGTGCCAACAGGATGATAATGTCACATTCAGAACAAGCAACATAAGGCAAGTTGAATTTGCCTTAATAGGTGTGACCAATAGCATAGTGCTGGCATTGTGGAGAGCCTTTCCCAGCTTTAGGTCTCATGGGCAAACATAAGGAGGAGTTACTGGAACTTAATGCTGAAGAGTATTGTCAACCAGAGGCTGTGACCTGTGATTGGTGGACACATCCAATCCACAGTAGCCCAGCAAGAAGAAAAGGTAATAAATACCCATATCTCACACTCCTCCACCTCCATCTTGGATCCACTGGAATGTTGAAGGGCGAGAATGCTCAATAATTCAGTTCATGTGAGTAGGCTCACTGAGCCCAGAGCAGGTAGAACTGGGTGCAGAGGGGAATCTGGAGAGCACACATAACATGTGTGGCCTAAAAACCTGTAAATGAAAAATGGGAGCTATTCTTCTGTTCAGTAAAGATGAAGGTTCTGAGGCTCTGAAATATTAAATGACATGTCCAGATGTGGGGAGTCAACCATATCTAGCAGAATCAGACATGGTTGAGCCATGGAACACAGAGGCCTGACTCCCAGGAACTGGCAGCCATAAGAGACTGTTCCAGATCACCGGGGAGTAGGTGGCCCTGTGTCGGAGTGGCTTACCATTTGGGGATATGCTAGTTTCCCTGAAAAAATGGCTCCCCTAACTCCACCTCATCCTGTTCATCACAGAAGAAGCCCCTCCTGGTCTTGGCCCCCTTCATATCTTCACTGTATAGAACTATGAGGGTGTGACTATAAAATAAAGGAAATGTGGGCTACTCCATCTTGTTAGAGGCCAGATGTGGTATGACCCAATTCGTCTGTCATGCCCTGTCTCATTTGAAAAGAGTATTAGCTTTTGTGTGTTCATTGATTAGATAAGTTTAAGGGTAATTAATTGATTTATAGCCAGCATCGTTCTCTGGCAGTTATCCCTTCCCACATCCACGCTGGTTGTGACTGAAACCCCCACACCCAGGCATTCTGACTCTGAGGGCAATGGTCTTAAACATTATGCTGTACTACACAGCATAGTGTTTAATTTATTTTAATTAATAAGGAGTAATTGATGAAGGGACGTAGAAGTATTAGTAAATAGGAAAAGTAGCAGTTGGGAGTTCATAAAATCATCAACTATAATATAGTACAATGAGGTTGTGAGTTACAAGTGGTAAAAATTAGGGAAATAAAAGTATTTAAATACTTAAATTGCAAATTTATAATTAAAAATTATTAGAGGGATAATGGGAATAGTTTTTATATAGACATAAACAATATATATACAAAATGTTGAAAAATAGTGTTCACTTTCATGACTATAAGGCACTTTACATTTTGAAAGAGACTTTAAAATCACTAAACAGGAAAACAATCATGATTGTATATCAGACTTTGTACAACAAGAAAAACAAGGAAGGAAAACTTATATGGCTTAAGATAATCTGTTACATTGTTTGAGAATATGTTCCCATCTCTCTTCTAACTTCTGTTAGGTATGTGAAACTAATCAGGATAACAAGGGAATGAATCCCAAGATATTTAAGGAGATTGCTTAAGAGAACTGAGCCATATGAAATGACTTTCAGTCCCTAGGTCTAGTGCATTAACTTTGTCAGGGCATTTCTATGCTTGTAAACTTCTTTCAGCATGTGTTGGTCATTCTCACACAATATCTTGACAGTCCCTCAATTTTAATCAGTAAAAAAAGTTCATCTGCCATCTATAAACCTGCTCTTAAATCTCCAGTTTTTAAAACAAACTCTCTCATATCACAATTCTTCTAGGCACATGTTCCAAAACTCTCACAGTTAGTTCCATCATTCCAATTTGATGATTCTCTATAGACAACTCATGTATCAGATGCTACTGGCAAGACTTTTACCTTTTCTTGAATCTCCTAGATCATTTGCAATCCCGCTCAAGTAATCCCATGCAAAACTACTTACTGAGTGTGTACTGTATACTAGGAAACATAAAGATGAAGAACATACTGTTTATGCTATGAATCATCTTATACTTTAGTCTATTTTTCTCTCAAACTAGTATAGTCATATTGTTTTTGATCTTTTTTTTATTTTTTTAACCTGTTTCCGTATAAGTACAATTTTAACCTGCAAACTGCCACCGGGTACAGTCCAAAATATAAATCTGATGTCACATTCCACGAATCTTCACATATACCTCTTAAATTTCCACTATTCTATTACAGGCAAATGAGCCACAGGAAATTTTAAAGTTATTTTTCTTATTTTCCTCAACAGGTAGTGAATGCAGAAAAAGGATAGTAATTTCTCTTATAGGAAAATCCCTGGACTTTCTGGTTTCCCTGTGCTTTCCTGACAGGTGATAAGAAAACAGATGGTCTAAGAGGCTTTCCATAATACTAACATAAGGCTTCTGAATTTAGACAAATTTGTCATTTTTAAATTAGTTTAAGGTAGTATTTTTCTAAAAGTTTTACTGAAGAAGGTAGTATTATAACCTTCAGAATTAATAACACAACTGTTTAACAGCATTTTTAATGCTCACTTCTCTTTTACATAAAATAGAAAATGAAACAGCAAATTGCTGTATTATTGGCTAAACCATAAAAGAAATAAAAGCTGAAGCAGTTTTTAGTCTAACCCTCCTAAAAACTGCTTGTAAATTCTATAATAAAATTATCATTTTACAAAATTAAATATTCCAATGATGTTACTGATATTAGCTTCAGCTAATCCATCATTTCTATTTAAACCTTACTAATGTCAGTAAAGAAGAGAGAAGACAAAATATGCAGTGACCAATGCCAGAGCACTGATTTAAAGGAACATTAGAATTCTGCAAGAATGAGTATTTCTCTCCCAAGCATTGCCCAGAGAGGGCATTTTTAATTATTACAATTTATTACACTTAATAATTTTACTCAAAACAGAATGAGACAGTTCAAACACCATTTTCCAGCTAAGGAAATTGAAGCTTATTTCAATAAATATCTCAACAAAATTATCTCAGAAGTACTGAGATAATTTGCCTGGGGTCACGTTGCTATTAGGAGCTAGAGCAGAAATTTAAGCCCTGGTATTTTTGGTCATATTGTACATTCCTAGTTCATTTCTTTTTGCACCATTCTTCCAATCAATGGTATATATTCATCACTGCAAATATTCCAAATCCAATTACAGAAGTACTTGAGGGTGAGTTCAGTTTTGGCCTCCAAATGCTGGTCCCTGGGAAGGTGGTAATGGTCCCTCAAGAGCTGTCTTGATGGATGTGTTAGTCTTTCCTCTTGGCTTGCCTCACGGGACTTAATGCTGCTCCACAAATACCTAATTGCCCTATTATCACTACCCTTTCTAAGGTTTTATTATACTTGAAACAGATTCCTCCAGACTCACTTTCTCTTGGTTTCTCTTTCTTCTACATGTTTTTACTTCCATGTTTCTTTTCTTTCCTCCTCAGAATTTATAACACATTCATTCCTTATTTTTCCATTCTGCCATTATCAGCCCCTACTGTAACTTTGTTTCCTCTAGTGGTATTTCATTTTCTGCTTCTATTCATGATGTAAAACAGCCTTTCTTTTCTTTTCAAAACCTTCATGTTTAGAAGGAAGGATTTTATTCCTGAGTTAAGCCCCATGAGGAAAACAAATTCTCTTCCAAACAATGCAAATGTCCCCGCTGTAGCTTTTTTTCCTTCTCAAATTTAAACTGCCTTCTGCTCACATGAACATTTCCATAAGCAGTTCAAAGATGTTAGACTGAAATGCCAGTGCTGTGAATTGGTGAATTTGCTTCTTAATCTTCTGTTATCCACCTGCATTTACATCTGTTCACCTTACATAAAGCTATGTGATTATTCATGATATAAATTATTTGGTTTACCTTGGTATTGATGTTGGGAAAATAGTACAAAGCTGTTAAAATTTTGCTGTGTTCTCTCTAAAATTCATGCATTGTAACTTAATACCCATTGTGGTGGTATCAAGAAGTAGGGCTGTGGGGAAGTGAGGAAATCACAAAGGGGGTGTCCGCAGAAATGCAATAGTACCTCATAAAAGGGCTAAAGGAGTCTTTTACTTTTCAGCTCTTCTGCCATGTGGAGGTGCAGCATTAGTGCTCTTTGGCTCTTTCTGTCCCTCTGATGTGAGAAAATGTAGATGGCACCATCTATGAAAAATGGGCCTTTATCAGACATGGATGCTTTTGGCAACTTGATCTTGGACTTCCCAGTCTCTACATCTGTGAGAATTAATTTCTGATTTTTATAAATTATCCAGTATCAGGTATTTTGTTACAGCAATGCAAAAAAGAAAACAATATTTTGATTTCAATAACTAGAAAATATTCAACACCTGACTTTTGTCAATGAAGAAGAATTTTAAATAGCTAAATTTCTTAATCTGAGTATTTAACGTTCTCATTCTTCTATCTCTTTTTTTATTTGTGTAATGTCAATAGAATAAGTATTATGTGATAATATATATTCCCTAGTATTAGAAAATATTCCCTGTGTGTCACAAGTATACTTAGAAAAATTTGACTCATGGAATTTCTGTAAATTTTAAAAATATATGCTAGATAAACTAGGAATCATTTAAATTGTAAGAAGCTTGAAGATTTCCCAGAAAGTCTTACTGTTTAAAGAAACAAGTCCTGCCAAGTAACACATCAAAATAAAAATTACAGTTAGTATTTTCTTAAGAAATATTGTAGTTGATTTGGAGTTAGAATCGTCTGGTTCTTTTGGATATTTTTCCAAGACCTATGTACTTCAGGTACAAATTAGTTGATATTTATATTATCAATTTTATATTAGTTCTGGAAGGTGGATAAAGATGCCCTTGGATAAGGTTCTGAATCATAGATAAAGGAAGGCTTCTTCAGCATACAGAAGATTTTAGCTAAATCCAACCAAGACCACGGTGTGCTCAGATGCTAGGGCACGAGTATGATGGTCTGCTAGAACTTTATTGCTATTTAGAGACATTTCGTGCAGTTGATCCAGTTCACCTAAAATTGCTAAGTAGCAGAGGAGCATAGTCAGTTACACTGATGGTCACAATTATCTGATTGCTGTAGGTCTTAGCAGCAACAATGTAGACCAAGTTGTCTTGTGAGAATGAAATGGGCAGGGAAGGGTGTTTGGTTGAACTCAAGGGAAGCAAAAAAGCAAAGTAAATGATTTGGTTAAAAGGCAGGTCTACGTGATAAGGAGGACTGATCAGGCACCTGGGAATACACAGTTGAAGTATGAAACTCAGCAATCCATGTAATCGAGAAATCAAATGCTTATGGAAGGCATTAGTAAAACAGTATTTACTGCCTACTCAAAGGCTAATGCTAGAGCCTCAACATTCAGCAACTCATGTCTAAGCATGGAGTGTATTATTGTTACATAATAAAAATTACTTATATGTCTATGCACATATATACACTTTTTAAATGATAAATTGTGCTCTAAAACATTGCATGCCTTCATTATTTCATATAATACTTAAAACCAACTGTTATGGTTTAGATATGAGATGTCCCCCCAAAGGCTCACGTGTGAGACAATGCCAGAATTTTCAGAATTAAAGATTTTATTATGAGGTGTAAATTATATAATGAATCATTTGATTAATCCACTGATATGGATTAACTGAGCAGTAACTCTAGGCAGGTAAGGTATGGCTGGAAGAGGTGGGTCATTGAAGGCATGCCTTTAGGGTTTAATATTTTGTCCCTGGTAAATGGAGCTCTCTCTGCTTCCTCGTTGCCATGTCCTAAACTGCTTTCCTCTGCCATGACCTTCTGTCATTATGCTCTGCCTTACTTGGGCCCAGAGCTGTGGAGTTGTCTGGCCATGGACTGAACTTCTTGAGTATAATAGTATAATATTGAGCCCAAATAAACTTTTCTTTCTCTAAGTTGTTCTTGTCAGGCATTTTGGTCACAGTGACACAAAGCTAAGTAAAACACCACCCACGGAAAATGTTATTCTTATATCAAAGAAATGAACAGTAAGTGGGATAAGAATGGAGCTAATACTTGGTCATGTGTTTGGAGGCAAAATCTTCATACTTGTTTGAGGTTCATTAATTGAATTAAACTTATGCCTAAACTAACACATGAAGTGTAGGAACATTTGTGAGACAGAAAACCACACTATTTCAACACTCTTGTTTGTTCACAGTCACAATAGAATATTCTCAATGTACTTGGATGATCTAAGTCTGATGGGGCAGAAAATTTCATGGAAATCATGGGATGGACATGTTGTTATAAGAACTTTTGTGCAAAAACTAGACAAACCAGACTCATTGTGACTGGATTGTAAAAGGGAAAATGATGCTTTTGACAAGAAATTGCTAAGTACTGGTGTGGCCCATCTGGCATTAGTAATACTTTTATCTATATCTATTTAACACTTTAAAATATAAATAATTATTCTTTATTTTCAGATAATGCATTTTAAGCATTTTAAAGAAAAGCAAATAGATCTTTTATAAAACAGTAATAGAACATGATAGTATAGGAAATGAAATTAAGTTATTGTTTAATAGTGGAAGCTGTGTGCCAGCCATACTGTACTGTTCTTAGCTGTTTACAAGAACTACTCCTGAGGTAGATAACTTAAGTGACAGAAATTATTCACTGGTTTTCCAATGAATATGTGGAGTTCCTTTATTTTCCCTCTAACTCTGCAGTTTCCCATGACAAACAGAATAAAGCAGAAGTAATATTTTGTAACTTACCAACCTCAGCCTCGATAGGTTAATGCAGACTCCACTCTCTCCCCTTGGAATGCTGCTTTTGTCAGAGTAAGAAACTTCCAGAAGTCCTCTGAAAGGGCTCCATAGAAGAGATTCAAAGTGCCCCAGCTAATCAGATAATTGAGAGAGGCCAACCTGAACCATCTAACTCCACTAAAACTTCCAGATGACTTGAGTGACTTAGGAAAGAGAAAGCAGGCCCAACCTAATTGTAGAATCCTGAATAAATTAAATAGTTAATATTTTAGTTGCTTAGTTTGGAGTTGGTTTGTTATGCAACAAGAGATTTCTGATACTTTCACTATCAATGATCTACTATTACAACTTTCTATTGTGCTATTATCCCTATTTTACAGATGAGGAAACTGAGGTTTATGAACTAAAATGTTGGTATTGGCAGTGGAACTCCAGGGCACTTACCCACTGAGCCTCATCCACAGCCATTTATATTTTTATTTAGAAACAGTATCTCACTAAGTTACCTAGGGTCTTGCTAATACTGAGACTGGCTTTAAACTTTTGATCCTCTTACCTTAGTCTCATGAGTAGCTGGGATTACAGGCATGTGCTATTGCTGCTAGTTAAATGGTGTTATTTAGATTCAACTATAGGCAAAATTTTAGGTATTAGGATGAGAAGGTGATTGTACTTCCTTATAATATTCATACTTATCAAAAAATACCTTGACAATGCTATATTAATCCTTTTTTTAAAAAAAAATGGTTTCCAGTTGGTGCAATAAAAAATGCTTTGAGGGAGATCCAAGATGGCAGACTAGAGGGAGGTTGCGTTCATTGTTGCTCTATAACTCTGTTTTAAGCAGAGGAATATCTGTTTCTCTGTGAGGCAGTCTTTGATGCTCATTGATCTCCTGCTCTTTACCCCCTTTGTCCACCATTATTGCCTATCATCTGCTAGTATATCGCCTACTTTTTGAGTGCAGTTTGCTCACAGACTGCCACCTATCATGTGCCATTTGCCCACTTGCCTCACGCAGGTTTAGTGCCCATGCTCCATGCTGCAGCTCCCCATTTGCCATTTCCATGTTTGGAAGCCAGTGCAGCCATCTTGGATTATCCTGGAAGCAGAAGCTGCCATCTTTAGGTGGGGTAAATTCCATCCTGTGATGCCTGCTGGAGACTGGGAGGTTTGAATAGTATATGACTGTTTTAGTGTAGATCTTTATATCTCTTTTTGAAAAATTTTAAGTTTTTATTTCTTTATTTTTCTCACTGTATTTTCCTTTTGTTTACCTGTTTCCTAAGAGTCTCTTTCTCACTTTTTTCATGCTAACAACCAACTTCTTTTGATTCTGCTTTCACTATTCCTAAGATCTAGTACTTCTATGTACTCTTTTTCTTATCCCATTAATGGTTATATCTTACACCCCTCCCCATCATCTTTGTCCACCATTAGAAACTGTAGACCTCATTGCAAATCTATTGTTTATACTGTAGATAATAATTACACTCGTCCTCTCTGTATATTATGACAATATTGTTAACATCTTCAAAGGGGCTATTTGGTTAAGGGGTGTATACTGCATGTACTGGGTGCTCTTAATATTGATCTCCCTCTTAAAGGTGAGGTATTGGAAAACTGCAGGGTCACTGTAAGCCTATAGGGGGGAAATTGCAATATCTAAGATCCATACTGCTAGAGGGGACAACGTGAAAAAACAAGAGAAGAAATTGTTCCAAACAAACCTAGATTCTATATTAATAGAATCCAGTGTCAACATGGTATAAGAAATGTCAGAAAAGGAGTTTAGAATATACATAACTAAAATGATTCATGAAGCAAAGAATGAAATAACAGCAAATGCAGGCAATGAACAATCACTCTAATAAACAGTTAAAAGAGCAACTGCAGGAAGCAAAAGACAATTTCATCAAAGAGATAGAGATTCTGAAAAAAAAATCTCAAAGCATCACCAACAAACTAGATCATTTAGAAGACAGAACCTCAGACAATGAATACAAAATATTTAATTTTGAAAATAAAGTTGACCAAACAGTGGAGATGGTAAGAAGTCATGAATAAAACATCCAAGAACTATAGATATCATGAAAAGACCAAATTTAAGAATTATCAGGATTAAAGAAGGCACAGAGATACAAACCAAAGGAATGGTTTTCAATTTCAAACTTTTCAATGAAATAATATCATGAAATTTCCCAAACCTGAAGAATGAAATGGAAAATCAAATACAAGAGGCTTACAGAACACCAAATATACAAAATTACAACAGATCCACACCAGGCACGTTATAATGAAAATGCCTAATATTCAAAAATAAAGATAGAATTTTAAAGGCTGACAGAGAAAAGCATCAGATTACATATAAGGAGAAACCAATACAAATATCAGCAGATTTTTAAAGCTAGATCCTAAAAGCTAGAAGGGCCTGAAACAGCATACTTCAAGCTCCAAAAGAACATGATTGCCAACTAAGAATCTTATACCCAGCAAAACTAACCTTCAGATTTAAAGACAAAATAAAATCTTTCCATGATAAACAAAACTTAAAAGAATTTACAAATATAAAGCCTGCACTACAGAACATTTTCAGCAAAATATTCCAGGAGGAGGAAATGAAAATCAACAATGTAAGTCAGCAAAGGAAGGAACTACCCCAAAGGAAAATTCAATCAAAGGAGAAACCAAGTCAAGTTAAAAATCCAAATAAGTCAAAGTAACTGGGAATACAATTCATATCTCATAATACCCCTGAATGTTAAAGGCCTAAACTCATCGATTGAAAGACATAGACTGGAAGATTAGATTAAAAAGAAACACCCAATAACATGATGCCTTCAAGAGACTCATCTCATAGAAAAAGACATCCACAGACTAAAGGTGAAAGGATGGGAAAAAACATACCACACACACAGACTCAGTAAAAATGTGGGGTTTTCCAACCTTATATCAGATAAAGTGGACTTCAACCCAAAGTTAGTAAGAAGGGATAAAAAAGGACATTTCATATTGCTTAAGGGAACCATAAGTCAGGAAGATATAATGATTATTAATATTTATGCCCCAAACAACAGTGCATCTGTGTACGTCAAACAAATCCTTTTCAATTCCAGGAACCAAATAGACCACAACACAATAATTCTGGGTGACTTTAACACACTGCTATCACCACTGGATAGATCTTCCAAACAAAAACTAAACAAAGAAACCATAAAACTCAATAACACAATCAATAACTTAGACTTAACCAACATATATAGAATATTACATCAATCAGTGAGCAAATACACCTTCTTCTCAGAAGCACATGAATCCTTCTCTAAAATAGATCATATGTTATGCCACAAAGCAGCCTTTAGCAAATTTTAAAAAAATGGAGATACTACCTTTAGTCTATCAGATCATAATTGAATGAAATTAGAGATCAATGATAAAATAAAAAACGGAAACTAATCCAACACCTGGAGACTAAATAATATGCTATTGAATGAAGCATGGATAACGGAAAACAGGGAGGAGATAAAAAAAATTCTTTGAGGTAAATGAGAATGATGATACAACATATCAAAATGTCTGAGACACTATGAAAGCAGTACTAAGAGGAAAATTCATTGCATGGAGCACATTCAAGAAAAAAATAAAAAGTCAACAACTAAATAACATGACATTCTATCTCAAAACCTAGAAAAAGAAGGACAGAACAACACCAAAAGTAGTAGAAGACAGGAAATAATTGAAATCAGAGTTGAAATCAATGAAATTGAAACAAAAGAAACAATTCAAAAAATTGACAAAAGAAAAAAGTTGGTTCTTTGTGTATGTGTGTGTGTGTGTGTGTGTGTGCATGGTGCTGGGGATTGAACCCAGGGCCTTGAGCATGTAAGGTACACACTCTATCAACTGAGCCATATCCCAGCCCAAAAAGATGGTTATTTGAAAAAGTAAACAAAATAGATAAACCCTTAGCCACACTAATAAAGAGGAGAAAGAAAAGTCAAATTACTAAAATTCATCATGAAAAAGGAAAGATACCTTTGAAATACAACATAATTACCAGGAAAGATACCTTTGAAATACAACATAATTAGAAGCTACTTTGAAAATCAATACTCTAACAAAATAGAAAATCTCAAAGACATCAACAAATTTCTAGACATATGATCCTTCCAAACTGAATCAGGAGGACATACATAATTTAAACAGATCTATTTCAAGCAATGAAATAGAAGAAACCATCAAAAGCCTACCAACCAAGGAAAACCCAGGACGAGACCAGGTTCCTAGCATATTTTTTTTGCAATAGCATAAAAAAAAAAAATACTTGGGAATCAATCTAACAAAAGAGTTGAAAGACCTCTACAATGAAAACTACAGAACACTAAAGAAAGAAATTAATGAAAACCTTAGAAGATGGAAAGACCTCCTGTGTTCTTGACTAGGCAGAATTAATATTATCAAAATGACCATACTTCCAAAGGTGCTATACAGATTTAATGCAATTCCAATTAAAATCCCAATGACATTCCCCATAGAAATAGAGAAAGTAATCATAAAGTTGATCTGGAAGAAAAAAAAGACCTAGAATAGCCAAAGCAATACTGGACAGGAAAAGTGATGCAGGAGGTATCACAATACCAGACCTTAAACTCTACTATAGAGCAATAGTAATAAAAATGGCATGTACTGGCACCAAACTAGACATGAAAATCAATGGTAAGGAGTAGAAGACATAGAGACAAACCCAAATAAGTACAGTTATCTCATACTAGACAAAGGTGCCAAAAACACAATGGAGAAAAGATATCCTCTTCAACAAATGATGCTGGCAAAACTGGAACTCCATATGCAGTAAAATGAAATTAAACTCTTATCTCTCATCCTGTACAAAACTGAACTCAAAATGGATCCAGAACCTAGGAATTAGACCCTTCACTAAATAGAAGAAAACATAGACCTGAATCTTCATCATGTTGACTTAGGATCAAAGTTCCTTAACAAGACTCAGAGAGTGCAAGAAATAAAAGCAAGAATGAGTAAATGGGGTGGATTCAAACTAAAAAGGTTTTCCTCAGCAAATAAACAATCAATGTGAAAAGAGAACCTAAAGGGAGGGAGAAAATCTTTTCCACACACACTTCAGACACAGCATTTATCTCCAAAATTTATAAAGAACATAAAAATTTTTACACCAAAAATACAAAGAACCCAATCAATAAATGGGCTAAGGCACTGGGCAGACACTTCACAGAAGAAGATATGCAGGCAATCAACAAATATTTGAAAAAGTGCTCATCATCTCTAGTAATCAGAGAAATGCAAATTAAAACCACCATAAGATTTCATTTCACTCCAATTAGAATGGCTATTATCAAGAAAACAAGCAATAATAAATGTTGGTGTGGATATGGGGGAAAAACGCAAACTCATACATTGCTGATGGAGTTGCACATTGGTGCAGCCACTCTGGAAAGCAGTGTGGAGATTCCTCAGAAAACTTGGAATGGATCCACCTTTTGACCCAGTTATCCCACTCCTTGGTTTATACCCAAAGAACTAAATAGGAGACTAGTTTATTATAAAAGAACAAGATAGTTATAGTTAATTAAGGACTGAGAATATAGCTCAGTGGTAGAGTAATTGCCTAACATGAATGAGGCCTGGGGTTCATTCCATAGTACCACCAGAAATGCAAACAAACAAACAAACAAAACAATTATATTTAAGACTGGATGATTTCCATTATTCTATGTCTTATAAATGAGAAAACTCTTGTTCAAGGTTTCTAAATGCCCAAACAGAGGGAAAGCTTAGCATGCAGGGAGAGTTTTTTTTTTTTTTTTTTTTTTTTTTTTTTTTTTTTTTTTTTTTTGGGAAGTGGTCCCAGGGACCAGAAGTTAAGGAATAAAACAGTAAAATGAGAAAACCATCCAAGGATGTGATATCAAACGCAATGTCAAATAGGCATTTGTACTGGCCACCTGAGCCTTACCCAGTGGAACTCCTGAGGAATGTAATGACATTAGCTCAGAAATCCCTATAGCTGCATGAAAAAAGAGGAGTTTATCTCATTAGTAGAGACTGGTTGCATAGTTTTAACTCCCTATACTTCTGGGCAGAACAGACCATGCATCTAGGGCACAAGAGAAGGAATACAAGGCACTGTCATGAGCCAGCACCCTGTCGAGTGCATCTCTGCAGAGCTGGTCAAAGCTGGTAAGGAAATGATGATCAGAGCATGGGTTTAGGAAGAGGTGGGGTTAGGAGGATTTAAAGTGGCCACAGGGTCATCTTACTTATGGCATCTTAAATAAATACTCGAATACTTAACACTTCTCTGAAAGACCCACAAAGAATATTGCTTTGTACATACTCTCAGTGAAGTTAAATAACCTCAGGTCGAATGTTTTAAGCTGAAATTAGAAACATTCACGTATGGAGAAAGGCATGACAATTTCCTCTTCAACTGACTCTAGAGATTTGCTTCCTGCTCAATGTAAAGAGCAGGCTAAGAGTGGCATGGAAACTGTGTGTGACATGTGACCTGGCCTGACCTTTTGTTTACACCTTTCCCCTACCTTCTTCCTTGGTGGTTGTTTCTGAAAGTCAAGCATTAGCAATATATTGTTGCCGGAGAAATGCTACAGCTCTTTTAATGAGCTCCCCTTGCATTCAGTTATATGAGGTCAAAGAAGAGTGCACTTTACATCTGAGCCAAGCCAGCTACTCACAGCAATGTCAGGGCAAGAGAACCAATTTGAACTTAACATTAATTACCTTTTTAGTGGGCTATAAAACTTGCTCAAGGTATGGAGTACTTCCTAATTAATTTAGATCTGAATCACAAGAAAATCTGATGTGTCTCCTCTCTTTGGAATAATTTGGAAATGATTTTAATATTTTAAGTTTTATAAGCTTTCCAGAGATAAGTAGTTATGTTAGGTATTCCATGGAAAATTATGAATAGATATTTATTTGCAATTGATAAGAAGCTACATAAAATAGGATCTCTTATCACCTGGAACTGGGCAAGTTTTTTAAAGAAATCAATGCTTTTACATGAACACCACGTGTAATAATTTATGTTTCTATCTTTGAAAGGGACAGTTACTTTTATCTTCCCAAAAAACTTAACTTTGCAGTAACTAAGTGAAACCTTTAAATATCCACATATCACATACCTTAAGTATTGCTTCCAGACCAAAGCCGATTTCCTTCCTTTTAAAAACATTTTAAATTGTTATCTAATGCCCATGAGGTTAATTGTAATTGGGGAGGCTGATGTGGAATTGATGAAATTTAAAGATTAAGGTACAGGAGATTAGATACAGCCACTGGGTGATTAAAACTCACTTCTATTATATGTTCCTAAACCATTATTGAACATGTAAAGAATTTTCACGAAATGAAATAAAGTATTTTTTAACTCTAGTGAAGTATGAAAAAGAGATCTTCAAGTGCCATTCACAAGTCTGCTTTACTAATATTAATTTAATTTACATTCTTCAACTAACATGAGGAAGAGTGAAGTCAAATATTCACCCTCCTTTGCTTTCTAAGATATTGTACATGGTGCAATGTGAGTTCCTGCAGTTTACACAGAACATTTTTCCTAATCACTGAATGACATTGATTTGGAGAGATATAACAAATACCCTTCTTTGCAAAGAAATGTTGATAGCTTCCATGATTGAGTTAGTTTATATGAGGTATTATTAATTAAAGACTCAATCCAGGAGAATTTAAAATCCAAAAAAAAGATGACAAATAATTCTTTTGTGATTAATGATTGAAATCAGCCTTCATCTTAGGTCTTCAGAGAAAAATATGAAGTGAAAATGAAATATGTGCTATATACTGAAAAATCTAAATATTATAGCCATGTTCCAGAATTTGCAATGACATTGCTTAACTCATTCTTCAATTTGATCTATGAATTCCCTGTCAAACTTTTCCAGTAAAAAGTTCTGCTACCTTTCTTGACTCTTGTTGTTTTTATTAGTCTGTCTCTAGGTGTAAGCCAGTGTCACATTTTCTATCTGCTTATCATTACTTCACCACTATTGTCTCAATATAAACATTGTTACTGATTCCAATATTATGTTTGAGAATTTGTTGCTGTGATCTTTGTGTGTTCAAAATTCTTCTTTACAAACATAGGTATAGAAATACATTCCTTTTATGAAAATATAAAGCACTTTCATAAAAATGTCTTATAAAAAGATACATCTCTGAATTTACAAATAAACCCAACATTAAAAAATTTTAAAAATAAAAATCACTAAAAATTTAGGTCTACTTAATTTCATAAACTGGAATGAGCAATGATAGATACAGAGAACAAGCGTTGATATTATAGGTATGATAGAATCTCCAAATTTCAAGATTTAAAAGTTCATAGAATCACAAATTTTGTGCAATAGTCTCAAGAAATTTTCAGACAGCATCTCTAAATTCACTAATTATGGTTTACTGCCATCCCATGTACTTTGGAATTAACTAAATTTTAGTTATGTTTTACCTAAAAGTATAAACTGAATACTACTCAAAAATCTAGCATTTGAAACAGTTGTTGAAACCTTGGTAACTAGCAAATTCTCCAGATTACCTTTCCTCTCATCTTCATTCCAGAGAACAAGTAGTTAAACATTATCAACATAGTACTTTGTTTTAGATTTGTTATTTTTTCGTATTTATTAATAGTTCCTTACCTTTTGTTGCTGGTGATACTACACTGAATTAATATAACATGTTAACCCAGTGGTTATTTTTCCCTGTCAGTGTATATTTGGCAATGTTTGGATGTGTTTTCGATAGTTATAACTTTGGGATTTCTAATGCAATCTAGTGATAGAGGCCAAGGATCCCAATAAACAATATATAATGCACAGGGTAGTTCCAACAAAAACGGTTATTTGGTCCAAAATGTCAATATTGCTACTCTTAAGAAACTACATTCTCTTCTCCTTTTAGTAGAATTTGACTTATTCACTGTTTATAGCAATTATAAATGAAGGCTTTTTATCAGTTTTAATATCTCTTTGAGGAATGCACATTCTTCTTGCTTTTTCTCTTCTTGTAGATACATAACTAGATGTTGCAATGCTGGGTCACAGGGTATGTATTTGTTCAGTTTTAATGGGTATTGGTAACAAGTGTACCAAAGAGATAGTTCCATTTTACCTTCCCACCAACATTGTATAAGAGTTATTCTAAATTCTCACCAGCACTTGGAATTTGGGACTTTTATTTCTTTTGGAGGTAAAATTTGCATGCAGTAATAAAATCATTTTAAGTGTATAATTTTATCAGATTGACAAGTGTTACATTATAGAAAATTTCTATCAACTTAGAAAGTTCCATCTTATCTCTCCTGGAATCTTTCTGAAAATTGTGTCTTTCAAGAAATTTGTCCAAGTCATCAACGATTCAAAAATCATTGTCATAAAATTATTCTCATTATTAACTATTATTTGATGTCTGTAAGTTCATAGCAGCTCAATTCACAATAGCTAGATTGTGGAACCAACCTAGATGCCCTTCGATTGATGAAACCGTGGTATATATACACAATGGAATATTACTCAGCCATAAAGAAGAATAAAATTATGGCATTTGCTGGTAAATGGATGAAGTAGGGAAAATATCATGCTAAGTGAAATAGACCAAACCCAAAAAAACCAAAGGCAAAATGTTTTCTCTGATAAGTGGATGACGATATATAACAAGGAGGGTTGTGGAAGTCTCCGCTTTTCTCTCCAGAAAAGAATGAAGGAACTTTGGATGGTTTTTGAGTACTGGAAAAATATTTCCTCAATTGTTTTTGTGCTAGTCACATGCAATGATCCTAAAAACAATAAATAAATAAATAAATAAAAATAATAGCAACCCTAAAAAATAAAAAAGGAAAAAAAAAAGAAACTGTAGTCATGGATCATTCTTAATCTTAATCCTGATATCTTTTTTCTGTTATCTATTGTTATTAATTTTCTCTATGTTTTCCCACCATATGCATTTTACAACCAGATGTACATAAATACGTTTATAGTGATTAATCAATTTTATCAGTCTTTTAAAATAAATAGCTTGTATTTATTTGTTTTCTCTACTTTTGTTTTCTATGTTTTGAATTTTAAATATTTTTATTCTTTCTTATTTTGACTTGCAAAACAAGCAAGTGAGCAAAACGAACTGAACAGGAAGGGCACGTGTATCACAGCCATGAAATCCCCTGCTAAAAGAAACCTGTGACTATAGTTGATACCTATTATCTACACAAAACTTTACTTCTTAGTTTGCAAAATCAATTTGCATACATAAAGTTTTCCACCTTTCTCACTTACTTGGACCTAAAAGATCTTTAACATAAGCTCACACACTTGTTCAGAATTAATTTTTCTTCTCCAGACATTACACATAAACAGGAAAGAAAATATATGAAGTTTATTGGATATATGAACAGACTAGGTGGCTTCACCTGAGGAATCAGACTGTAATTTTCCAAGTGAGCTTTATTTGATAAAATATTTAAACTCTTTTAAGGTGCGCTTTAAGATACGCATATAATTGAACCAAATAGGATTATACTTCAAAATTTTAAGGAAAAAAATTTCCACTTACTCAGTAGAGGAGGACAATATACTCCAAATACACATTTTTAGATATGTTGAAAAACATTTTGGTGCAAAATCCAGGACCAAGGAAAAAGTGTCATCAAATGTTCTTATAACAACTGACATGCTTAAGGAGAAAAGTTAGATATCACAACATAGTAGGAAACTTTGATATCATTCTGAATCATTCACGAGGATTTTAAAGTGGCTAGTGTCCTCACTATTCTTTGAGGTGTGCTTTATTTTTTTATTATTAGTATATTGTTATGATTATCATTATTACTGTCTGATTTCATCAGGCAGGTGTGGTGAGAGAAACAAGTAAACACTTATTAAGAATCATCATACATTATACATTTCCATGTAAATCTTAACTTTGGCCTTTTCCTTTTTTCCATGATTACAAAATTAATACTTTTCCAACTAACATAGATATTAGTTTATATTTAATAAACATTAATAATTTCACATCTATGTAACATTCTCCCTGTGACTAGCTCTAGAATATAAGAAATAAAGGTATAAGATGTCATGTCCTTCCTATCTATCTTGCTTGCTTTACAGCAGGAAGAATCTGTGTTTGTCCTGAAAGGACTGCTACATCCAGAACAAAATCAATGCTACCTAATTTGTTTTTATAAGCAAAACTCAAAAACATTAGGTATTTGGAAGTACATACAATAAAAATTAGCAGACTGGTTGCATTTACAGGGAAAGCCGTGTGAGGAAGTAGTAGTTAAACTGGCTGGATGAGGAATGACTTCATGAAATAGCTTGTTGTCCCCAAGAGTTTGCCACACAAGGGTCATGCTGAGAAAACTGCAGGCTCCCAGCTTAGCAGTGACTTTCCTCTGCATCAAGACTTTCCCTAACTGTGTGACTAATAAAGCCATCATTATTATTGAGTGTCAACATTATATTACAAAAAAAAAAAAACTAGATTTTTTTATTTCCTTAAAAAAAGAAGCTAGGAAATTAGTTATAATATGAAATATAATTTTCATCTCATTCCATGTAAATTTAAAATAAGAGGCATGTTAGCCATTAAAATGGGAAAATTTAAAACTGTTGTGCTTTCTAAAGGTGATTGTTGTCATTCTTATTTAGGACATTGCAAACTTTTGGCATATCTCCAACTCTAATTTGATTGAGTTCTGGATCTAAGGGGAAATAAAAGAAGGAAATTAACCCTTAATGAGAGCTCACAACAGACTGATTAATAGGTTATGCATTTTCCTACCTCATTTTCTTTAATTCCTCAATCCTCAAAGTCACCTTAAATGTAATGATATAAAACAACCACCATTATATTATGCTCATGAATTATCTGGGTTAAGAATTCAGATGGCATATGTGAAGGCTTGTCTCTACTCCATGATGTCTGGGGCATCCAGAGCTTTCTACTTGAATAGCAGGTGTGATTTGATTGCTGGGGGCTGAAAACATCTGGAGACTTCATGGAAGTGTCTGGTGCCTGGACTAGAAGAAGTCAAAGGCTAGACTATTTGGGGCTGTCAATTGGAGACCACAACTGTGATCTCTCCTCTTGGTGAAATTCAGGCTTCATACAGAATGGCAGTTGCTTTTCCAGAAAAGATGCGTTTCAGAGGATTGCCCCAGAAGTCAGGAACCTCCTTCTGACTTACCTGGTCTCAAGAGTCACGTAGCATCACTTCTGAAGCAAGTCACTAAAGGCAGTCCAGATTCAAGGGGAGAGAAATTACACTTTATCTCCCAAAGCGGGAGTGGTAAATCAAAGTGCAAAATAAATAAAGCAAGCCTTCGGCACAGGAGTGTTTGGAGGATGTTTAAGCTGCAAACCATAGCTGTTATTTTAATGTTATTTTAGTTTACCCTGTGAATCTTTAACTTATCTCAGTCATCTTCAAGTGATATTATATCTATATATAATCAATATCATATCTATTATATATCTATATTATATATCTATATATAATATTATATGTCTATATATAATCAATACCATATCTATATATGTATATATTAATATATCATGCATATATATTCCCTTTTTCTCTCCTAGACTGACTGCTCTTATTGTCATTTTTTGTTTATGAGGTTTAAACTCACAGTAGCTTGTTATTAATTTTGCTAAATAATGAAGTGTATTTTAAATATTTTAAAATAGTGTGAAATAAAATACATGTGTGTGTATATATATGTGTATATATATGTACATATATATTTATTGTATGGGTAACATTTTGAGAGTTCCTCATTATGTTATTTTTATGTTATGTTACATTGTTATATTATGTTACGCTATGCTATGTTATGTGCATTTCCATCTGGTATAACTTTCATTCCTCCTGAAGGATTTTCTTTAGTATTTCCTTATAGAGCAGAATTTCTAGTGACTAATTCTTTAAGCATTTGAATGTCTAAAAGAGACTTTAGTTCTTCTTTCTTTTTGAAGAATTTTCCCAGGTTTAGGATCCTAAGTTTACAGGGAATATTTTTATTAGTACTTTAAAAATGCCACTTCATTACCTTCTGACTTGCAATGATTCCAAAAGAAATAGGCTCTTGTCCCTTATATTAGATTTTTTGTTCCCAGTTATTTTTTTCTTCTGTCTCGATGCACTAGAATTTCTTCAAACTTACCAATTTGATAATTTGATTATGATGTGCCTTGGTGTATTTTAATATTTCTTGCACTTGAAATTTGTTCTTTTTTTAATCTATCTCTACATTTATAACTCTTTTCAATTTAGAAAAATGTTTATATATCCTCTAAAAATGTTTATATATCCCTAATCCCACACTTTATTCTTCAGGGATTGAGTTAAAATTTTCCATCTGTTTAAATTTGTCCCACAACTCAATGATCTTATGTTGCTTTTCTTTAAGTATTGGTTTTGATTTGTGATTCATTTTGGATTACAATGCCTTAAATTCACATCTTTTTTTCAGCAATGTCTATGCTAAATATTAATTTGATCTAATTTTTTAGAACATGCTGAAATTTTCATTGTTAAAAGTTTGTTGAGTGTCTCCTTTTTTAATATTTTCCATATTGCTGCTGAACTCTTAAATGTATGGAATACAGTTATTTTAACTGTGTTCATATTCTTGTTTGTTAATTCTAATATCTGTATTAATTCTGACTCAGGTAATTTCAATTTCTTGGTTTCTTTTGGTGGTGTAATGTATGACTCTAAGAATGGAATACATATAGCCATGAAGTAACTTTAATATACTGAAGGAAATCATATTGTTGAAGTTGAAGAGGAAACAAGTTTACCTTGGTAATTTTTAAGATAAACATTCAGGGAGAAACAATCCTTCTATTGTATGTCAGCAATTTATATTAAATCTAGCTACATATCTATCTTTCTCTATATTCTGAACATACTTGTGTAGTAATCTCTTTGTGTGTACATGCATATTTGTATCCTGGCACTGACTTAGTGTTTGCCATATAGTAGGTTTTCAGTTAATATTTTGTTGAATAAATCAATGTATATATAAATGAGTGAAAGAATGAATGAAAAACTAGAGACGGTTTATTGAAGAAAGTTTAGTGAAAAAAATGTTTTCACATTGTAACTGAGGATATTAAGTAGCATACAGAATGCATTGGAGTTTTAAAATACATGTATTAGATCTGTAAAATGAACTGATTAAAAATATTGTATTTAATAAAAGAACATTACTATAGGAATCCATGTAAGCTCTGGTGTTTTGGGGACAGTTTGTGTTTATAGTTCATGCAAAATTATTTATATTTTATGGGACTTGAACCTCATCTTCAGTAAATGGACCTTAATAATGTATTCCATTCAGTACATTTTGAAAATCAATCACACATGAAATTGGTGTTCAGACAATGTCTATGAAAATATAATCATAAGTAATTCATGATCATCAAAATCCTATTATTATATATACTATCAGCCTGGAAGTATCTGTATCATCATTCGGAGTTTAATGTTAGTAAAATACATTTACCTAATGAAAGAAAATATAGTATTTTAACAAGTTCTATTTGTGAAGAATAACTCAATATTGCCTGGAATCCATTGGAGTATTGTCTGTTTGTGGGGTTTTCCTGATTCCTTCTACAAATCGTCATAAAATGTGTGATTTTTCTCAGTGTCATTTAGAATTTGAATCAAGGTAATTTTATTCAGAATTATAAACTAAATTCATGAGAAATTCATTCTAAAATGTATAGGGTCTTTGTCTCAAAATAGTCATTATTATGAAAAACTTATGATGTGTTGTGATGTATGATTATAAAAATAAAAAGTGTTCAAAGTAACTTTGTATCATACATTTAATTTTCACCCATTTTTAACATTTTATTAGGCTATGTGGATTATCAATTCAGCTCACCTGGAAGGGTGAAAGCAAGTTAAAACAAATCTAATATCTAATAATTAAGTTACATGAAACCATTGTTAGTTAAGATGGTTTATTATCAACATTTTTCCTCCCTTATGAGTAT
This sequence comes from Sciurus vulgaris, assembly GCF_902686455.1. Lineage (NCBI taxonomy): Eukaryota > Metazoa > Chordata > Mammalia > Rodentia > Sciuridae > Sciurus > Sciurus vulgaris. The sequence goes on along the minus strand of NC_136462.1, from coordinate 54,120,057 downwards.
CATTATAATCTGGTTTATGTTGACATTGGAGTGCCTATGGCCAAAGTATACATAAGTATTATTGTATCGTATTTATAAACATTTAAAAGTAGCAAAATATAGCAAAATTTTACAACATAAAATATGCTCCATCCTCCTACTTGATAAATATCTTCATAAAATCTTAAACGTTTGACTTCTAAGTTTATATTTTTTGACTCCTTATATTTCCATGTCAAAAGTTGGTTATAGAAAGAAGTGCCCCAAATTCCTTTGACTCTGATGGAGCCTGCATCCCTCCCACTCCTCCTTCTTCCTGGCCCCCAAGGACAATAGCTGCAACTGAGCTTCTTTCAGGTCTCCAGGTGTGTAATTCTTTTCAGCAGTCAGACTTCCTTGACAGTAGTAATTTGGGACTGGAAATTCCAGGTTTCTGCGTGATGCAAATCAATTCAAGAGGAAGTCAGGGACTCTGATGGGAGCATCTTCCCTTGATTCCTAAGACTCTGTAAATTGTTGGGAAGGACATGATGAATTCACATCCAAAGAATAGTCAGAACTGGGTTCCCTAAAGTCAAGTGCCTCTCTTCCCTCAGTCCAAGGAAGGGACAGACTAATGAAATGGAAAATCTAAGATTAGACATTATTTTCAGGCCACTCTCAGTGAATGATTGTATTTGTCCCTCTTCCAAATTATGAGCAGATAGGAGGAAAAACCTTTCACTTTCTATTCTGAATAATTAAAACTATTAGCTAAATATGTATTGCAGACAATGCACTAATTTCAAAGTTTTGACAAACGTAATAAGCAATTCAAGCAAATAGATAAAATAATGAGTTGTAGCAAAACATTTTTAGTTTGTCAGTATGCTGTATTTAACATTCATGAGCAGTTCTAAGTTGAAATATACTTTTTGACAAATCTAAATTTGCAAAGTAACAATTAGGAAATTGATAGCATTTTTTAAATAATTGCTCTTGTTTAGTGACAATTACATTAGTACTCATCAACTATGTAATTTTACTTCTCTATGAGAATAAACTATATTTTATATAATTTCATTAATAAACTTTTTGATTTAGTTTTACTTCAATAAATAATTGATTTCTTTTCCAAAGTGTGAAAAAACACTGGAGAAGGTCTCTCAAAATGTTGTTTTCTGGTGTGCAATATTTATTCATTTTGATTAGCTTCAGTGTTGGTTTAAGATTTTCTAGCTCAGTTACTTGAAAAGTTAGTAAAATAAATTTTGCTCACAAACACACACACTCTTCTGGAATAATATATATACTATTATAATGTTTGAGTATTAAATTCAAATGGAAAATAAACAGCACAGAAATGATTAATTTATTTTTTTAAATGACAATATATAATTAATGACAAGTAGATTTCATGGAAGATTTTCAGATCTATTAGAAAAGTGTATTTGCCACATCTCAGTCAACAGAGTAGAATCTTCAGCATTAGCTCTGTTAATAAAGAACCTTCATAGATTTTAGAGCAAATTGTGTGTGTGTGTGTGTGTGTAACTACTATTCCATAAAACTTGACATAGGACTTTCATCTGCTTCTGGATATGAATCTCTTTTTCTAATTGTTTCTTTTTAGTTATATTTGACAGTAAAATCCATCTTTTTTTTTTTTTTTTTTTTTTTTTTTCCGCAGTGCTGGGGATTGAACCCAGGGCCTTGTGCTTGCAAGGCAAGCACTCTACCAACTGAGCTATCTCCCCAGCCCTAGAATCCATTTTGACATAAATATAAAAGCACGGAATACATCCTATTCTAATTCAGACCCCGATAATTCTTCTCCTTCTCCTTCCTTTTCCCCTCCCCCTGCTCGCTTCCCTTAATTGATCCTTCTGCCAAGTACCCATAGTTATTAGTATAATTATTTTAAATCACTTTCTTGTGGATGTACATGATGTGAGATTCACTATGTATTCATATACATACACAGGAAAGTTAAGTCAGATACATTTCCCCCCTTTTCTTTTCCTATCCCCCCTCCCTTCCCTTGATTCCCCTTTTTCCAATCCACTGAACCTCTGTTCTCCCCCATCTCCTTATTGTGGGTTAGCTTCCACATATCAGAGAAAACATTTGAACTTTAGTATTTTGGGGACTGGCTTATTTCACTTAGCATAATAGTCTTTAAATCTATCCACTTACTGGCAAATGTCATAATGTCATTCTTCTTCGTAGCTGAGTAATACTCCATTGTGTATATATGTCACAATTTCTTTAACCATTCATCTGCTGAAGGGCACCTAGGTTGACTCCATAACTTAGCTATTGTGAATTGAGCTGCTATAAATATTGATGTGGATGTTTCACTGTAGTGTGAAACTATACTACAGAGCTCTAGGAGCAGCATGGTACTGGCACCAAACAGGTACGAAGACCAACAGAATAGAATAGAAGACACACAGAGAAAGACACATAAATGTAGTTATCTCATACTTGACAAATTTGCTAAAAATGCACATTGGAGAAAAGATAGCCTATTTAACAAATGGTGTTGGGCAAACTGGAAATCCATATGCAATGGAATGAAACTTAACCCCTCTCACCCTGCACAAAGTTCCACTCAAAGTGAATCAAGACCTAGGAATTAGGCCAGAATCCCTCAACCTGCTAGAAGAAAGTGTAGGCCCAACATGTTAGCTTAGAAACTGCCTTCTGTAACAAGACTTCTAAAGCACAATAAGTAAAATAAAAAATCAATAAGTGGCATCAAACCAATAAGCTTCCATTCCACTCTTCCAAGGAAAAAGATGATATTCTCACCATGTGTTCTTTGGAGGTGCTTTACATCAGATGAGGTGGAAAAGCTCAGCCATCTAGAGACAGATAAAAGACAATTCCCCAGACCCTTGCACCCGTTTCACACTGAAACATCTGTTTCAGCTACTACATATTATGAGGTACTTCTATTATTCATTTGAAAATTGTGTGCTATTTCTTTAAAATATTTGACACATCACCTAGGCTAATACCATTAATTTAACTTTCAGGAAATTGTTGTTGTATATTTGTGAATCAATATCATCCTAAAATTATTTGCATTGTTATTCAATTGCCGTTAAATCAATCATAAATAGCATGTTTTCTCTTCAATAGAGGAGATGAGAACTATCTACCTGAAAAAGCTAAATAGAATTTTATATAAGCCCTATATCAGTAATAGGAGGATAAATATCTACTTCTTTAATTAATGAAGTTGATATCTTCACGGAGGTAGATGAATAGGGGATACTAATAAAAACTGTATAAGTCTAAGGAATATGAATTGAAGTTTATAGGAAATTCCCAGAGGAAACTGACAATGCATTAGTCATTAATCAAATCCCCTCTTACAAACTAGAGGGGAAATCTCTCCTGTGCTTAGTATGCTCTGTGAGTATTTCTGTAGAATGAAAGATACCATGTTTTATACACAGTTAGCTATTGGCAAGTATTTTAGTTAAACTGAACAATCTTATTGAAGTAGTTGGGACTGGCTCATAATTGAAACTCGAAAAAAATGTGAGATTTGCATTATTCAAGAATAAGTGGCAATAGCAAAGCCTTTTCATGAAATGGTTTAAATGACCTGATATAATCAATTATCTTATTTTACTACTATTTTCTATGTATCTACTACAGCCAAAAGTAACGAAGTATGTTAGATTAATAATCGTGATTAAAATATCTTCTCATGTTAATAATAATTTCATAAATGAATTTTTAAAGTAGTGGTAGAATTTTGCTTTTTGGTCATCCATCATTGTAATACTCTTAAAATTGTTTCATATTTCTTACATTATCTTTGCTGAGAAAACAACTCACAGTCCCTGTGCTAAGAGGACTGTCAGGAAGATTGACACTAAGCCGAGGGACAGCAAACAGAGCCATGAAAAATAGCAGACTGTCAAGGTGAAGGGAGCTGCGAAGGAGCTCAGTCTTGACATTAACTGTATTAATGATCAGGAGAATGATGCAAATGGAAATTAATTAAATCTTCAGGTAATAGGCAATTTATTTAATGTTATTAAAACAGAAAAAGAGATATAATACTTTGGAAGAAAGAACACATGAGAGTATAATGTCAATTTCTCTTCATATTGAGAACACTGGAATGCCCTTCTACATTGTTTTAAATAAAATATTTGTCGACAGTTACTATAGTCTGAATGTGATTTCTCCCCTTAAATTCATGCAGAAGTTTAATTCCCCAAATCATTGGTTAATGGCAGTAAAAGGGTGAAAATTTGTTCCAACTATGATGTTTAAGGGTGGGGCCATTGGAAACTGATTAGACCAGGTCATTAGGGATTGAGTCCTCTTGTCTTTATGAGCAGAGGGAGAAGGAACAGCGAGATGGCCAGACATACACATGCATTCACTCCATGACGTGATGTAGGCAACAAGGGCCTTAGCCAGGTTCTGTGTCTTACTATTTGACTTCTAGCCTCTGAAGCTTCAAGATAAATTTATTTTATTTATATCACCTAAGTATTAGATATTTACTCAAATAGTTTCCTGAATGATGTGTATGAAGTAATGTTATTTTCTACAAGAATTGCTCTTTCTGAGGAATGTGATCGTTATATTTAAACAATGATTTGACTGTTTCAAATAGAGAAGGGTGGTCACCAATTTTGAAGATATAGAATGAGGAAATATTTACATAAATTTTGATTCCATTATAATTATTTTCTTATAAAAATATGCAAGACATCTTATAATGTGCAAATATGAAACTCTTGAAATTCTTAGTAGTAGTTTTTTTATGTGTATCACTTTACTGAATTAATAAGAAATAGATAATTTCTTCCAGTGGAAGAAATTGGATTTTACTGTTTTACACCTGTAAATAAACCTATCACTTGAATATAATGCTTGGAGGATATAAATTTTTAAAAAGTGTCAAGTTTTGCCTGAGAGTGTGAAAATCTGTGTTAATATACAACTTAAAATATAACTTAGCCTGACAGATTGACAGCCTCAATCTCAGAGGCTCAGGAGGCTGAGGCAGGAGGATTGTGAGTTCAAAACCAGCATCAGCAAAACCTAGGTTCTAAGCAACTCAGTGAGACCTTATCTCTAAATAAAATATAAAAAAGAACTGGGTATGTGCCTTACTGGTAGAATACCACTGAATTCAATCCCCAATACTACTACTACTACTACTACTAATACTAATAATAATAATAATAATAATAATATAAAATATAGCTATTCTCCTTTTTTGATATCGATAAATACATTTATTCACTAAATGATGCCAGAATGAAATGAATTGCCATTTATAATATGTAAGATTACATAGTATAGTAATTTCAAAATACATCTTACCATAAACACATGATTTTATGAGATTTTCAGGGCAACAAACAGGTACAGGTATGCTCAATGATAAGGGTGACCTTTAAATTCTTCCTAACTAGCACTTCAGCTCCCATAAAGAAAGTATATCACACTAAAATGTGTAAACCTTATTTTATTATGCAGATGGTTTTGATTAAAGTGTCATCCCAAATCACTGTGAAAATAAAAACAATTTTGTGAATGATATTTTGGCAATTGACTTTCATATAAACACAAAATAATATCTTCATTTCATACTTTTAAGCAAATAGATTTGAAAAAAAGAACATTGAAAAATTTTAGATTATATTATGGTAGAAACTTTTTATGCATTTCTGTTAAAAATCAACTTTAAAAAGAGTGCTAGATAAATGTTAAAGGCTTTTCTGTCTTTCTCTTTCCTCCCCTGATTCTGCTTCATATTTAGTTTTTTTTTTTTGGTTTTTTTTTTTTTTCTCTAAAGACTGTCATCCTTGATTTCTTTTATGGGAAACAAGTATGTGGTAGATCCCAAGACTTTCCACTTAAAATTTTAGATTCCACTCACTTTGTCTCACATTCAAATCTCAGGGAAATTTTCTGATTAATTCAGCTGGAGGTCAGAAATCCCTCTAATATCTTCTATTACTTCTCAGCTTAAAAGGCTCCAATGAGTAGACATTGGTTTTGGCAGAGATATTCTAAGAGACTAGCTCTCTGGGATACAATATATTCAATGAAATATATGGGTGCCTCAAAAATTCCTCAAAAATTCCCTTTATGCATTGACTCAGATTCTCTTAGTCCTGGGAAATAGGACTAAGTCCTTCATCTCAGTGTCTTGAAGCAAGGTTTCAAGTTAATCAATGCTAAAAAAGACTATGGGTTGAATGATTTGGGTTTTACTCTTGATTTCAGCACTTATTTGTTGGTGAATATGGAAAAAATTATTTGCTATTTTTCTATACCTGCGAGATATATTTTCTAAAAATAAAACTTTTATCAAGTGTGTAGTAATAGCTAAGGTTCATTCAATGAATGTAGTTAGATGCCAAAATGTCCCAGGATTTATTTCCATGCTAATATATCTATCAGATAATTTCTTCTATTTGGGAAAATACAGGAACAAAATAAATAAAATATGTATATTCCTAGATGGTGATAAATACCATGGTATAATAAAACAAGAAAGAAAGGAGGTGTTATATGTGGTGATATTAAAATGATTTGGTCAAGCATATTTTCATGAACCTGTTGATTATTTTTTTATTTTTATTTTTTTCTTATTTGTTCTAATTGGTTATACATGACAGTAGAATGCATTTTGATACATTGTACATAAATGGAGCATAACTTCTCATTCCTCTGGCTGTACACGGTGCTCAGTCACACCAGTAGTGTAATCACACTTGTAGGTAGGGTAATAATATCTGTCTCATTCTACCGTCCTTCTCATCCCCACTGTCCCACCCCTCCACTCACTCCCCTCTGTACAATCCAAAGTTCTTTCCTACCCACCCCTGACTATGGATCAGTATCTGCTTATCAGAGAAAATATTTGGCCTTTGGTTTTGGGGACTGGCTTATTTCACTTAGCATGATATTCTCTAGTTCTATCCATTTACCTGAAAATGGCATAATTTCATTCTTCTTCAAGACTGAGTAATATTTTATTGTATATATGTACCACATTTTCTTTATTCATTCATCTGTTGAAGAGCACCTAGGTTGGTCCATTATTAGCTATTATGAATTGAACTGCTATAAAAATCAATGTGGCTGGGTCACTGTAGTATGCTGATTTTAAGTCCTTTGAATATAAACCAAGCAGTGGGATAGCTGGGTCAAATGGTGGTTCATTCCAAGTTTTCTGAGGAATCTTTATACTGCTTTCCAGAGTGTTTATACCAATCTGCAGTCCCACCAACAATGTACGAGTGTACCTTTTTCCCCACATCCACGCCGACACTTATTATTGCTTGTATTCTTGATAATTACCATTCTGACTGGAGTGAGATGAAAACTTAGACATAGTTTTGATTTCCATTTCTCTAATTGCAACAGATGATGAACATTTTTCAGAAATTTGTTGATTGATTGTATTTCTTCTATGAAGTGTCTGTTCAGTTCCTTAGACCATTTATTAATTGGGTTATTTGGTTTTTTTTTGGTGTTAAGATTTTGACTTCTTTATATATCTTGAAGGTTAGTGCTCTATCTGATTTGCATGTGGTAAAGATTTTCTTCCATTCTGTAGGTTCTCTCTTCACATTATTGATTGTTTCCTTTGCTAAGAAGAAACATTTTAGTTTGACTCCCTACAGAATGGGAGAAAATTTTTGCCACACATACTTCAGATAGAGCACTAATTTCCAGAATCTATAAAGAACTCAAAAAACTCTACACCAAGAATACAAACAACCCAGTCAACAAATGGGCTAAGGAAATGAACAGACACTTCACAGAAGAAGATCTACAAGCAATCAACAGATATATGAAAAAATGTTCAACATCTCTAGTTATAAAAGAAATGCAAATCAAAACTACCCCATTTATTGATTCTTAATTTTACTTCTTGCATTTTAGGAGTCTTGGTAAGGAAGTCTGGTCCTAAGTCAACATGATGAAAATTTGGGCCTACTTTTTTTCTATTAGGTGCAGGGTCTCTGTTCTAGTGCTTAAGTCTTTGATCCATTTTGAGTTGATTTTTGTGTAGGGTGAGAGATAGTAGTTTAGTTTCATATTGTTACATGTAGTTTTTCATTTTTCCCAGCGCCATTTGTTCAATAGGCTATCTTTTCTCCAATATATGTTTTTGGCACCTTTGTCTAGTATAAGATAATAATATCTAAGTGGGTTTGTCTCTGTGTCTTCTATTCTTTACCATTGGTCTACCTGTCTATTTTGGTGCCAATACCAGGTCATTTTTGTTACTATGGCTCTGTAGTATAGTTTAAGTTCTGGTATTGTGATGCCTCCTGCTTCACTCTTCTTGCTAAGGATTGCCTTGGCTAATCTGGGTCTCCTGTTGGTCATTTATATGTCTTCTTTTGAGAAATATCTAATCAAGTCTTTTCTCCATTTTTAAATTGGATTATTTGTGGGGTTTAAATTTTTTAAAATTTATTCTTCTAGTGACTTACTAGTACATGCTGGATATCACTCCTATTTCAGATGCATAGTTTGCAAACATCTTCCCTGATTCCATCAGTTGTCCCTTCCTTTGACATGTAGAAATTGTTTAGGTTGCTGTAATCCCATTTGTTTATTTTTGCTCTTGGGATTTTATAAAAATATATCCTTGTCCATTCCAATATCCTGAAGAAAGAGTTTGCCTTCTGTTTTCTTCTAGTAGGTTCATAGTTTTAACTCTTACATTTAAGTCCTTAATCCATTTGGGTTGATTTTGGTATATGGTGAGACGTGTAGGGTCTACTTATATTCTTCTGCATGTGAATATCCAGTTTTTTTAGTTTCATTATTGAAGGTGTTGTCTTTTTCCCCATGTTCTTGATGCTTTTGTCAAAACTCACTTGGCTGTAAAGGTTTGAGATTATTTCTGAGTCTCTACTTGTCTGTTTTTATGCCAGTACCATGCTGTTCTTTATGGCAAATCTTGAAAGTAAGTAGCATGATTCTACCAGCTTTGTTGTTTTGTGTGTTTGTTTTTGATATTTTGTGTCTTTGTTGGTTCCATATGAATTTTAGAAGTTTTAAAATATTTCTGTGAAGAACAACATGGATATTTTGATAGGGATTGCCTGGAGTTGGCCGTTTGCTTAGGGTAATATGGACATTTTAACAATATAATTTCTTAATCACTAAAAATCAGGGAATAAAAATCAAAGTCACAATGAGATATTATTACCTCACAACTGTTAGAATGACTATGATATGAAAGATTAAAATAACAAGTGCTGATAAGGATGTGGAGAAGGGGAAACACACACTGTTGGTGGGAATGTAAATTAATGCTGTCATTATTGGCAACAGTAAGGAGATTCCTCAGAAAGTTAAAACTTGAACACATGATCCAGCAATTCCAATGCTAGCTATAAATCCAAAGTAAGTAAAATTAATATGGAGTTTAAGACTAGCCTATGTAATAATGTAGGGAGATGCTGTTTCAAATAATAAATAAATAAATAATTTAAAACAGAAGAAACAAGAGAAAAGAGAATTAAAAAAAAAAAAAAAAAAAAAAAAAAACCAGGACATCAGTGCACTTCAGGAAAACTGGAAACATTTCCAGGTTGTGCTCTCTGTGAGATGACACCTTAAAAGGAGTGCTAAATTGGGATTTATTTATTAAAAAACCAAAACCAAACCATCAGCTATGTGAGCCATGCTACATTTTCTGATTTTGTGGTAGAGTTAGGGACAACTCTCACAGTTCACCCTTGGGATATTTTTTCTGTTCTTTACTGTGGTTTCCCTACCTGGACTGCTCTGCTTTTAGCTGGATGACAATTTTCAATTTCTCATGTCCTCTGAATTAGGGTTCCACATATACTCATTTCCATTATGCTCAGAATTTTTTATAATACAGTGGAATCATTAAAGTGGTCTTTGACAAGTGCTTAAATATTTGATGTCATGTCATTTTATTTCTTGAGTTCAACCATCCTGAAAATAATCTAGTTTTTAGGTATATTGTATTCTTATACCACAATTTACAACAAAAGACTTGAACTGCTGTTTTATCATATCAAATTCCAGAGTAAGTATGTGTTTGACAGACTTTTCATTTAGATAAACCAGGCATACCCACAAGGAATGAAACTTTCAAATCTCAACCAGGCAGCAGGGTGTGGTGGCCACGCCTGTAATCCCAGTGGCTCAGGAGGCTGAGACAGGAGGATACCAAATTTAAGGCCAGCCTCAGCAATTGAGGGAGGCCCTAAGCAATTTAGTGAGACCCTATCTCAAAATATAAATAAATAAATAAAAGGACTGGGTATGTAGCTCAGTGGTAAAGTGCCTCTGGTTAAATCTCCAGACCCTTCCCTCACAAAAAAAAAAAAAAAAAAAAAAAAAAAAAAAATTCAAGGATAGAGCTGCATACAGTAAGACACTATGGATGAGACTACTATAGCCTACTGTTTTTGTTGCACAGGCTATGCATGAATAGTCATTTAAAAGTAGAATTTTCTTTTGTCTCTAGAGGTGGATACTTCAATTTATATTTGGAGAAGGATATTTCTCATTTTAGGCAAATTGCCTTTATGGACTTGGGATTTAGTTAACTGCAGGGAAATATTTAACCAGAATTTAGTATGTATGTGTGAAGGTAATTGGTAGAGGAGACGTCATGGTGTAACGGATCTGAGAAAGCTTGGTGTATTCATTGGTGGGGTGAGGAAGCAGGAAAAGTTCCCTTTGTGTGTGCTTCAATGAGAGAGGTTACTTTTGTGATATGGTCTTCCATGGCTTTTGTTACGATTGATATTTCACTTTGGTAGGTACTTGTAGGAAAGGGAAAAGCAGAAAAAACAATTGTTTTCATGAGAAACTTTTGAAAGACTGGACCTACATATTTGGTTTGAGACCCAGATAATGAATGTTAGTTCTGAGTAGAGACCCATTCCCTCCATTCAGAACTCTCACCCTGCCCAGAGTAGGAATTTTTGGAGTTAAAGAGAAATGTTCCTGGTAGGGACATAACTGAGGAAACTCCACCAACAGGTGGAAACAGGCCATCCACTTAGACTGATGGAAGGGACACTGGGAGGCAGGAAAGGAAGAACATGTGTTGGAATTACAGGGGACACCCCACACCAGAAAAGAAGTGGCCCTTGCTTGACGATTCATTCTCAGGAGTAACTAGAAAGCATTCTGTTTTTCTGAGAAGTTTGAGATGCAACAATCACGAGACAGGAAGACATACTTTTGGAATACGGCCACAAAATTTTATATGAATTTACAGATTAGTAAAGTCTAAACTTTGAATCTGCTCAAGATTTGCATTTCACAGTAGGAAGATGACTAGGATAACCATCACATTCACATGCTTGAAGTGTATGATCAATAGGCAACTTGTATCAAATAGAGATTATCTGTGAGAATAAAAACACAAACCATTAGAGCTCAATTATCTACCAGTTCCCTTTTGTTAAAGCATTTATGTCTTGAAGGGAACCAGGTCAATATCAATATGAACAGAACAACAGGAAAAAACAGCAAAATAGTATTGCAAACTCTTTCTGATAGTAAACACCATTCTAAATACAGGCTATTGACATGTTGCATATAAGAATATCCTAAAGGAGGAGAAAATGGAAGGAATCATTGGGATTAAAGCCCGAAAATTACATTGCTTTTATGGACATAAATTATAAGGTATTTCTTTTTTTTTTTTTTTTTTTAGCATGATAACTTTTGAAGAAAGCATGCTTTCTGCAAATAAACAATGACTTTGAAAAATGAGTACCATCCTAACTATAGATGAGTTAATTAACCAGGTAATATGTGAAGACATGAGTTTCAAGTTAGAGGTTTTTTTTTTTTTTTTAACTGAGAGATAATTCATTAAGTAAAATCTTGAGAATTAATAGACTTTTAACTAGCTTCCAAAAATAATAAGAAAAGGGAGTTTTCCAGCAATTCAACATGTTTTACTGATAAAACTGTTGCAATGAGCATTTCAAGAATTGTGAAAGGATTTCAAGCTGTCAGGGCCAAAGATCCAGGTTGCAATGCCAGTTTCTTTTCATACGTGAGTTTTGTTGAAGTTGCAGTTTACTACTGTGCCTCTGTCAGAAGTTTTCATTCTTCTTGACATGTCACTTAACTTGCACCCCAATCTAACAGAACTTTATTTTTAAAGAAAATTAGAAAAAAAATATGACAGCAAATACATTTACTCTACCCTGCCTTTCAGAAAATATGCAAGGGCCTGCAGCACATTTAAGAAACTGGATTTTTTATGATGATTTTTTAACATACCATAAGATAAAAATACGGCAGTAACAAAGAGCTGCAATAGTCAGGATAATCTAAAAATGTGTATAATTGAACATGACTTGTTTTAGCCAGAATTTCCTGAAGAGATATTGCTTAAAAAATTATTTGCTGTGTTTCAATTTAAATTAGGAAAATATCACAGTATAAAATGACTACAGTTGTTAGTAGGCATAAAGAGGTAGCATAAATTTAGATTTTTAAAATAAAATTTGTTGTAATTGATAAAGCATACATCTTAAGAAGTATTTAACGTGTGTGTCTTTGAAATAAATGTGTGAGAATTAATATGTCACCTAACTATATTCAAAACATGAACTAAAATATTTAGAAAGCAATAATCCTAAATGCATGAATTTAGTTCATTGACATTTACTCTGTATCTCTGTACAAAACAAATTTCATGATTAATCTGAATAAATTCTCATTTCTTTTCTGATAAAATGTTCATAAAAGGAAATCATCAAAAATGATTTCTGAAATATCTTTCCTTAAAATTCCATATCCATCTTAGGAACTGTAAGCAAAAAAATTGTTAGAGTATTAAGGTAAATGATGATGATGATGATGATGATAAAAATAAGTATAAGAAAAAAATTTTAGGCTACTTTTTCAACTGTGTAATTAGTGATTGAAAGGAATGAGAGATAACTGGGGTATATTTCACTTGCTTGGATATAAGTGCGTTCTCAAGGCTGTTTTTATCTTTTTTTTCACAGATGGATATTATTTGTTTTCTTTTTAGTTTTATTTACATGCAAAAGTATTTTCAGAGATCCTCAGAGCATCATTTTTATCAATCTTAGTATGTCTGCAAAATCCCCAGGGATACTGTCCCCAGGTGGTAAACAGACATTCTAAGAACTTGAGTGGAATGGCTGATTTATTAGACTGAAAAAACTTTGAAAGAGGTGCAAAAAATACAGTATTTATCTTTTAACATTACTTTTGTCCAAATAAGTTCATATATGTATATATACACATACAATTATTATTATTATTATTATTTTGCAGTGCTGGGGATTGAACCCAGGGCCTTGTGTTTTCAAGGCAAGCACTCTACCAACTGAGCTACATCCCCAGCTCTACATAGAATTATTTTTAACAAAGGAGAATAATGACATTACCTATATTATCTTTAAAGTATTTGGCATAGCTTTTGAATAACTAACAAAAAGACTTAGGTGTAGGATTACAAAAAACTTTTTAAAATATATTTTACTCTATCAATTGAAGAATCAGACTCTGGATATGATTCACCTATATGTGATAATGCTTCTGATATTTTTTCTTGGTAATAATACATAGGTATGGTAGATTTAAATTCAGGGACTAAAATTCATAAAATATTTTCAAATATGAACAAATGGTCTTGAACTACTGATTTGAAATTTAAGATATGACATAGAAAATAGAACCCACTAGAAATTGTCTATGTGTCATTTATAAACACCTAATTATCCTGCTATCTGCCTGTGCTATTTTGGTAATAATGTAGTCTACCTACAAGTCATAAAAACTAGAGAGAAATCACATATACCTTCAAATGTCCCTAATGTTGTAGCCAACTTTTTATTTGTATAGCACAGACTTGGAACAAACTTGATGAAAATGAAAACTTGCTGTAAAGAGTTTTCTTTTCAATTTTAATTTTAAATCATTTCATGTTATGGAGAAAAATGTTTTTAAGTACAAAAAATGTTATGTAATTTTGATAATATCTTTGTAGTAAATTGAGAATATTAGGATAATGGAGTGATTTTGTGAATATTCAGTATACCTCTGCGTATTTCAAGGAAGATATTTATTGGTCCACTATGAAGATAAGCATAATAATTTGTGATCTTCTCACATCTGAAATTGGAAGCAGAGTATAACTATATTAGCAAAGTAGTATATAAGTAGTGCTTTCTGTGTTTTAAACAAGAGAGCTTAACCAGCGCTCCAATATTGTCATTCTAGAGGTTTCCACGAGTGTTAAGAACTCCTACTCAGAAGAAAAGTGGGAAGGTATCAGTGAAAATTTCTAGAGAGAAGAGGGATGGAAGCTGAGACCTGAGTTAAGTCAGAGGTAAACTTCCATGCAGTGCAAAGGGCAGGAGAGAAGACCTAAATGTGAAAGAACATGGAGCATTTTAGAAATTAAACAGTTTTATGTATTTTCTAGAATTTAACATGTTGAATTTTCTTGCAAGAATCATATTTGTTTCTTATCGTTTATTTCCTATTGTCAAATATTTATTCTAGCTTTTCAAAGATTGTTGAGATTTTATCTCCTACATTCTATCCTGTTAAATATCTCATACTATTTTTAATTTCCAAGGATTCCTTTTTATTCCCTACGTGTTTATTTTTCATTGCATGTGACATGAATTATTGTTTTTTGCTTTGTTTTTTCAAATCAATATGAGTATTATTTTCTGAATTAACAGAAATAAAGTATTTAAAATAAAACAAAGGGATCCCCAGTGACCTCTTTTCACTATTCTCTAGTGCCCACTCATACACAACATTAGCAAAGGTATTTTTAAAAATTATTTTCATATGCCACTGTCTGAATAACATGCATATACTGTTAATATTTACTCATCAATTTTAGAATAAAAGTTGATTTCCTAGTATGATAGATAAGTTTTTAAAATTTCTTAAAATTCATTTATTTTTAAAAAATTTTTACAGACTGCATTTTGATTCATTGTACACAAATGGGGTACATCATTTCATTTCTAAGGTTGTACTCGATGTAGATTCATACCATTTATGTAATCATACATGTACACAGGGAAATGATGTCTGTCTCATTCCACCATTTTTCATATCCCCCCATTTCCTTCTACATAATCTAAAATTCCTCCATTCTTCTCTCTTCCCCCATCCCCATCACCCCCATTATATATCATCATCCACTTGTCACGGAAAACATTCAGTTTTTGGTTTTGGGGGATTGACTTATTTCACTTAGAATGATATTCTCTAATTCCATCCATTTATCTGCAGATGCCACAATATTATTCTTCTTTATGGCTGAATAATATTCCATGGTGTATATACACCACAGTTTCTTTATCCATTCATCTGTTGAAGGCACCTAGGTTGGTTCCACAATCTAGCTATTGTGAATTGAGCTGCTATAAACATTGATGGGCTTGTGTTACTGTAGTGTGCTAATTTTAAGTCCTTTGGATAGAAACCGAGGAGCGGGATAACTGTGTCAAAAGGGATCCATTCCAAGTTTTCTGAGGATTCTCTACACTGCTTTTCAGAGTGGCTGCACCAATGTTCAACAAATGGTGTATGAACTGGAGGTTCATACACAGTAAAATGAAATTAAACCTCTATCTCTCACCCTGCATGAAACTCAACTCAAAATGAATCAAGGACTTAGGAAGTAGACCAGAGACCCTGCAGCAAAGAAGAGAAAGTAGGTCTGTCTTCATCATGTTGACTTAGGATCAGACGTCCTTAACGAGACTCCCAAAGCACAAAAAATCAAAGCAAGAATCAATAAATGGGATGGATTCAAACTAAAAAGCTTTTTCTCAGCAAAGGATACAATCAACAATGTGAAAAGAGAGCCCACAGAGTGGGAGAAAATCTTTTCCACACGCACTTCAGATACAGCACTAATCTCCAAAATTTATAAAGAACTTGCACAACTTTACACCAAAAATACAAAGAACCCAATCAATAAATGGGCCAAGGAACTGGACAGACACTTTACAGAAGAAGAAATACAGGCAATTAACAAATATATGAAAAAGTGTTCAACATCTCTAGTAATTATCTCTAGAGAGATGCAAATTAAAACAACTTTAAGATTTCATCTTATGCCAATTATAATGGCTACTATAAAGAACATAAACAATGATAGATGAGTGTTTAGATGACTATTTGGCACTACCATTCTATTTTTATTTTCCCATCGTCCTACTGTGGTTATATTAAATTTTAGTTAAATCAGTACTAAAGGTTTATGATATTATGCCTATTCATATATTATTCATAGCCATACATTTCAGTGTGATTATCTTTCTTATTTCTGGTTTAGCTAATAATTGCCTTGTTTTATTATTTATTCAATTTTCTTTATACCTATGGTTAGCTTTTCATTTAACCTCCAATAGCTTCTGAGTATAATTTTTCTTCACAGTAAGTTCTCATCATGTAATTGGTGGATGTATTCATTTCCTAGAGTGGTCATAACAAGGTGCCTGAAAATGGATGCCTCAGAAGTTGGACAGAGGTCAAGGTATCCCAGAGCTGTGTTTTCTATGAAATCTGTCAGGGAAACTCCTTCCCAGCTTCTGGTGATTTATGTGCAATCTCGGGCATTCCTGAGCTTGCTTTGTCTGTACTTTGATCTCAGTCTCTCCTGCACAGTGTTCTCTCCCTTCTCACTCAGTCACTCCTGTGTTTGCCTCTATTTTTGTTATAATGACACTAAGAATATTATATTAAGGGCCCACATAACCTCACCTTAACTAGATGTGCAATAGTCTTCTTTCCCAACAGTATCATTCTATGATAATGTGGAGTAGGACTTCACATACTTTTGGGAGGTGGGGTAGGCAGAGGAGCACAATTCAACCTGTAACTATGAATATCCATTTTTTAAACTCTTGGAAACATTTCCTTTGGGAATCACAATTCTTGTATGTGAGTTATTTTCTCTTGGGTCAATTGTACAGCTCTACTCCTGGGGATTTATTTCTGCTCTTACTTTGGGGAAATTCTCTCTTCTTTCTCCTGCATTAGGTTATAGAAATCTCATAACTTCTTCCAGTGGCTTCATCTTGTCTGTCTCATGGTTCAGTGTGTCTGTCTCAGGTTACTCTAATTAAATAGCAGGAGCAGCAGCAGCATCTACCACATACGTAGCTCAATAACACCACTGGCACAGGTGGAGACAAAATTAATCAGCAGCAAGAAAATATTCTTCTCAAGTCCTAATAATGAGAAAAGAAAATAGCATGGATGAAAAGTTAAGAGCCTGAGAGAGAGTTCCAGAAATAACATTGTGCCTATACTTAAAAGCGAGAAAATTTTTAAAAAGTAACTCTAAATCCACATGAATGAAAATGGCTCCATGATCTCTACTAATTTTGGTTTCTTCCTATTACTCCCCATTTCAGGAAATGTTTCCATTATGTACCAGGTTACTCAAGTCTAAAAACTGGAGTCTGTTTTAGCATCTTCCAACACCACAATACTGCAAATGTGGTGGGTGAAGTTTAGCTCACAAATATATTTTGAACTTATGCTTTCTCTACATGTTCATCCACAATTCTGTTACTTCCTGGATATTATTTACTCAAATTACTCTTGAAAAAGCCAATCTGCATTTTATCAATTTTATTCTCTACAGTAAGGCCAGATTTCAAAATTTATGTATGTTTATCTCACCTCCCTGCATTAAAATGTACAATGATACCTATAACTTGTGCGATAAAATTTTAAATCCTTACCCTGCTTTATGAGTAAGGTGACTGCACATACTATATTGCCCAAGGCCATTACGCCATGAGTTTAACAGATATAAACTCTTACGCATATCTTTATCACAGAAGTTCATAGTTGGGACAATCAACTTATCCTCACGCTAAATATAAGGCTTTATGATCTACTTTGTTCCTACATCTTAAGTCCCATTGACAAAAATATATAAGAAAAGCAACTTAAAGGAGGGAGGAATTACTCTGGTTCAGGGTTTCAGTCCGCACCCAGCAGGTTTCATCTTTGGGCCTGTGGTGATGCAGTACATCATGGCATAGTGTGTGGTGGCAGAACAACAGAATGGTAGGGAGCAAGTTAGTGGTGGAGAGCAACACTGATCACCTCATGGCTTCCAGGCAGCAAACAGAGAGGAAGGGACAAGGGGCCAGGGACCAGATGTACCCTAAGAGGACATGGCCCTCGTGACCTGCTTTCTCTGACTAGGCCACAGCTCCTAAAGTTTCTGCCTCCTCCAAATTGTACCACCAGCTGAGTACCAAGCCTTCCACACAGGGACCTTTGGGGCACATTCCAGATACAAACTGTAACAAATGTATTTACAAATGTTTCCTCTGCCCGGGGCTACCTCTCTTTATTTTTCACATGATATGTCTCTGATGCCAAATTCTCTAATTAAGGGTTTTCCATTCATCTAAAATGTTCACGGCTCCCTACATTATGATGCAAACTTCCTTTGTGTGGCATTTGATTTTAATTTTTTGGTTAGTTTGTTAACATCTGCTTTCTCTACTAAAAAGTTACTAGTGTATAGCCCCATGAAAATGCTTTACACATACAATTATTCAGTTTTCAAACCTCAATCTTTGGTTAAATGGTGAGCAGAAACAGAATTTTACCTATTACATATGAATTTGTTTCTATAAGCACTTCTTTGCACAATCACTAAAATTCTTTGCCTTTATATATTTTTTTTTTTGTTTTCTACATGTACGTGGTAAAATTTCAACTCTGAAGAAAACCAAACACCAATCCAATTACCAGTAGATTTTAGTGACATGAGGCAATATCACTGATTCTCCCATCCTTTAATAAAAAGAACTATCTCCATAGTTTTAAATCTTTTTGAAGATTTGAAAATAATCACTCTGGCCTCTCTTTTTAAAACTTAACATATCATCCCCCAGTGTTGCCCTCAGATGAGGTTTTTTCTTCCTGTTTCATTGAGAAGTAAACTCACATACGCTCCTCTGATACATTAATACATATAACACATGTATCTACTTTAATGCTCTTATACTCTAGTTTTTCTCCAATTGACTGAGATGTTTCCATGTTCTTATTCTATGACACTCTTTGTATAAGTTTACTAGACCCTGGTATTCTCACCTACTGAAAGAGAATTCTCTTCAATCTCTTCATCATCATATTTCCTTCTGTACAACAGCATTTTTTTATTAGCAATTAAATATGGGTAGGTATTTTAAGAAAAATATCTTTTAAAAATCTACATTTCTCCCTAGCAACTGACTAGTTAATATCTACCCCTTTAAAAGAATGCTCCAGAGGAGGATCCAAGATGGTGGACTAGAGGGTGACTGCATCTTCCCTCGCTCCAGAACTCAGGATTCAAGAAGGGGAGGTATTGAGAGACTCCGTCCAAAATAGAGCAGCGGGGTAAGTCTCTCCCACCGAGTGAAGCTTGGCCCGGGCTGCAGGCCTGGACAGTACGCAGCTTCTCGGAGCAGGGCAGGGCAGCGAGAGTCTTCCCCAAGCAACCCTGCTCCCTCCCACAGCAGGCCCGGTCCACAGCCAGCTTCTTAGAGCAGGCCTGCCCAGTGGGAACTTTTTCACACAGAGCCAACCCCAAGCCCTGGACCCAGCAGCAGGCCCCAGCCTGCAGGAGGCTTCTGGGACCAAGGCAGGGCAGGGAGAGGCTTTCCCCGAGCAGCCTGGCTCCCTCAGGCGGGGGCAGGCCCTGTCTATAGCCAGCTTCTAGGAGCAGGACCGCCCAGTGAGAGGATTTCCATGCAGAACCAGCCCCCAGCCCTGGACCCAATAGCGGGCTAGGGACAGCTTTCTTCGGAAGCACTGCATTATCAAGCTCCTCCAAGACTTCAGGCTGCTGAAGGCTGGGAGGTGATATACTGGAAATCTACAGGGACAATATAAGCCAATAGAGGAAATCTGCAATATCTCAGAGTCCCACAGATATCTGACCAATATGAGAAAACAAGGGAAGAAAATGTCCCAAACAAACTTAGATACTATATCAATAAAACCCAATGACAGCACAGCAGAAGAAATGTCAGAAAGGGAGTTCAGAATGTACATAATTAAAACAATCAGGGAAGCAAATGAGGAGATGAAAGAGCAAATGCAGGCATTGAAGGAAGAGATGAAAGAGCAAATGCAGGCATTAAATGATTGCACCAATCAACAATAAAAAGAGCAAATACAGGAAGCAAGAGATCATTTCAATAAAGAGTCAGAGATACTGAAATAAAAAACAAACAGAAATCCTTGAAATGAAGGAAACAATAAACCAAGTTAAAAACTCCATAGAAAGCATAACCAATAGGATAGAACAACTGGAAGACAGAACCTCAGACATTGAAGACAAAATATTTACTCCTGAAAACAAAATTGACCAAACAGAGAAGATGGTAAGAAATCACGAATAGAATTGACAAGAATTATGGGATATCATGAAAAGGCCAAATTTAAGAATTATTGGGATTGAGGAAGGCTTAGAGAAACAAACCAAAGGAATGAACAATCTATTCAAAGCAATAATATCAGAAAAATTCCCAGATCAGAAGAATGAAATGGAAAAGCAGGTATGGGAGGCTTATAGGACTCCAAATATACAAAATTTCAAGACACACACCAAGGCACATTATTATGAAAATACCTAATATAAAAAATAAAGACAGAATTTTAAAGGCTGTGAGAGAAAAGAATCAAATTACATTCAGGGGGAAACCAATAAGAATATCAGCAGATTTTTCAATCCAGACCCTAAAAGCTAGAAGGGCCTGGAACAACATTTACCAAGCCCTGAAAGAAAACGGATGCCAACCAAGAATCTTATACCCTGCAAAACTTACTTTCAGATTTGACGATGAAATAAAATTCTTCCATGAAAAACAAAAGCTAAAAGAATTTACAGAAAGAAAGCCAGCATTAGAGAACATTCTCAGCAAAATATTCCATGAGGAAGAGATGAAAAACAACGATGCAAATCAGCAATGGGAGGAACTAGCCTAAAGGAATAGCCAAATAAAGGAGAAACCAAATCATGTCAAAAAACAAAAATGAGTCAAATGACTGGGAATACAAATCCTATCACAAAAATAACCCTGAATGTTAATGGCCTGAACTCATCAATCAAAAGACATAGACTGGCAGATTGGATTCAAAAGAAAAATCCAACAATATGCTGCCTACAAGAGACTCATCTCATCCAAAGAGATACCCACAGACTAAAGGTGAAAGGATGGGAATAAATATACCATGCATACGGACACAGCAAAAAAGCTGGAGTATCCATCCTCATTTCAGATAATGTGGACTTCAAGCCAAAACTCGTCAGAAGGGATAAAGAAGGAAATTACATACTGCTTAAGGGAAGCATAAATCAGCAAGACATAACAATCATAAATATCTATGCCCCGAACATTGGCTCATCCATGTACATCAAACAAATCCTTCTCAATTCCAGAAATCAAATAGACCACAACACAATAATACTAGGCGATTTTAGCACACCTCTCTCACCACTGGATAGATAGTCCAAACAAAAATTGAATAAAGAAACCATAGATCTCAGTAACACAATCAACAATTTAGACTTAACCGACTTATATAGAATACACCATCTAACAAAGAACGAATGCACTTTCTTCTCAGCAGCACATGGATCCTTCTCTAAAATAGACCATATTTTATGTCACAAAGCTACTGTTAGCAAATACAAGAAGATATACTACCTTGTATTCTATCAGATCATAATGGACATAATGGATTGAAATTAGAAATAAATGACAGAATGAAAAACAGAAACTTCTCTGAAACCTGGAGATTAAATGATATGCTATTATATGACGAATGGATAACAGAAGACATAAGGAGGGAAATAAAAAAATTCTTAGAGGTAAATGAGAACAAAGACACATCATATCAAAATCTCTGGGACAATAAGAAAGCAGTACATAGAGGAAGATTTATTTCATGGAGCGCATTCAACAAAAGAAGTAAAAATCAACAAATAAACGACTTAACACTACAGCTAAAAGACCTAGAAAAAGAAGAGCAGACCAACACCAAAAGTAGTAGAAGACAGGAAATAGTTAAAATGAGAGCTGAAATCAACAAAATTGAAACAAATAAACAATTGGAAAAATTAACAAAATAAAGAGTTGGTTCTTTGAAAAAATAAACAAAATTGGTAAACCCTTAGTCACACTAACAAAGAGAAAGAGGGAGAAAACTCAAATTACTAAAATTCAGAATGAACAAGGAAATATCACTACAGACATGAGTGAAATACAAAACATAATTAGAAGCTATTTTGAAAATCTATACTCCAACAAAACAGAAAACCTCGAAGACATCAACAAGACATATGAATTAACCTAAACTGAACGAGGAGGACATACACAACTTAAATAAATCAATTTCAAGCAATGAAATAGAAGAGGTCATCAAAAGCCTACCAACAAAGAAAAGTCCGGGACCAGATGGGTTCTCAGCCGAGTTCTACAAAACCTTTAAAGAAGAGCTCATTCCAATACTTCTCAAAGTATTCCATAAAATAGAAGAGGAGGGAACCCCCCCAACTCATTCTATGAAGCCAATATCATCCTGATACCTAAACCAGACAGAGACACACAGAGGAAAGAAAATTTCAGACCAATATCCTTAATGAACATTGACGCAAAAATTCTCAACAAAATTTTAGCAAATCGCATACAAAAATATATTAAAAAGATAGCGCACCACGATCAAGTGGGTTTTGTCCCTGAGATGCAAGGTTGGTTCAACATTCAGAAATCAATAAATGTCATTCACCATATCAACAGACTTAAAGTTAAGAATCAAATGATTAATTCAATAGATGCAGAAAAAGCATTCGATAAAGTACAGCATCCCTTCATGCTCAAAACACTAGAAAAAAATGGGGTAGTGGGATCATTCCTTAACATTGCAAAGGCCATCTATGCTAAGCCCATGGCCAATATCATTCTAAATGTTGAAAAACTGAAAGCATTCCCCCTAAAAACTGGAACAATGCAGGGATGCCCTCTTTCACCTCTTCTATTCAACATTGTCCTTGAAACTCTAGCCAGAGCAATTAGACAGACCAAAGAAATTAAAGGGATACCAATAGGAAAAGAAGAACTCAAACTATCCCTGTTCGCTGATGACATGATTCTATATTTAGAGGTACCCGGAAATCCCACCAGAAAACTTTTAGATCTCATAAGTGAATTCAGTAAAGTAGAAGGTTACAAGATCAATTCTCATAAATCCAGTGCATTTTTATGCATAAGTGATGAATCTTCAGAAAGAGAAGTTAGGAAAAATACCCCATTCACAATAGCCTTGAAAAAAATAAAATACTTGGGAATCAATCTAACAAAAGAAGTGAAAGTCCTCTATAATGAGAACTACAGAACACTGAAGAAAGAAAAGAAAATCTTAGAAGATGAAACGATCTCCCATGTTCTTGGATAGGAAGAATTAATATTGTCAAAATGGCCATACTACCTAAAGTGCTATTCAGATTCTATGCAATTCCAATTAAAATCCCAATGATGTACCTTACAAAAATAGAGCAAGCAATTATGAAAATCAACAGGAATAATAAGAAACCCAGAATAGCTAAAGCAATCCTTAGCAGAAAGAGCGAAGCAGGGGTATCGCAATACCAGACTTCAACTCTACTACAAAGCAATAGTAACAAAAACGGCATGGTATTGGTACCAAAATAGAAAGGTAGATCAATGGTACAGAATAGAGGACATGGACACAAACCCAAATAAATACAATTTTCTCATACTAGACAAAGGTGCCAAAAATATGCAATGGAGAAAAGATAGCCTGTTCAACAAATGGTGCAGGAAAAACTGGAAATCCATATGCAGCAGAATGGAATTAAACCCCTATCTCTCACCCTGCATAAAACTCAACTCAAAATGGATCACAGACCTTGGAATAACACCTTCATCTTATAGAAGAAAAAGTAGGTCCAAATCTTCAACATGTCTCCTTAGGATCAGACTTCCTTAAGAGGACTCCCATAGCACAAGAAATAAAAGCAAGAATCAATAACTGGGATAGATTCAAACTACATATCTTTCTATCAGCAAAAGAAACTATCAGTAATGTGAAGAGAGAGCCTACAGAGTGGGAGAAAATCTTTGCCACTCATACTTCAGATAGAGCACTAATTTCCAGAATATATAAAGAACTCAAAAAACTCTACACCAAGAATACAAATAATCCAATCGACAAATGGGCTAAGGAAATGAGCAGACACTTCACAGAAGAAGATCTACAAGCAATCAACAAACATATGAAAAAATGTTCACCATCTTTAGTAATAAGAGAAATGCAAATCAAAACTACACTGAGATTCCATCTCTCCCCAATTAGAATGGCTATTATCAAAAACACAAGCAACAATAGTTGTTGGCGAGGATGTGGGGAAAAAGGTACATTCATACATTGCTGGTGGGGTTGCAAATTAGTGCAACCACTCTGGAAAGCAGAATGGAGATTCCTCAGAAAGCTTGGAATGGACCCACCATTTGACCCAACTATCCCACTCCTCGACCTATACCCAAAGGACTTAAAATCAGCATACTACAGAGATACAGCCACATCAATGTTCATAGCTTCTCTATTCACAATGGCCAGATTGTGGAACCAACCTAGATGTCCTTCAGTTGATGAATGGCAAAAGAAACTGTGGTGTATATATATATATATATATATATATATATATATATATATATATATATGGTATATATATATGGTATATATATATATATTCAATGGAATATTACTCAGCCATAAAGAAGAATGAAATTATGGCATTTGCAGGCAAATGGATTAAATTGGAGAATATAATGCTAAGTGAGATAAGCCCAATCCCAAGAAAACAAAGGACAAACAATCTTGCTGATAAGCACATGATGACACATAATGGGGTGTGGGAGGAGTTAGTGTTAGGGTTAGGTTTAGGGTTCGGAGGAGGGCAAAAATGGAGGAAGGATGGACTGTATAGAGGGGAAAGAGGTGTGGGAGGGGTGGAGGGGAAGGGAAAAAAATAACAGAATGAATCAAAAAACATTACCCTCTGTAAATTTATGATTACACAAATGGTATGCCTTTACTCCATGTACAGAGAAAGAACATGTATCCCATTCATTTACAGTAAAAAAAAAATAAATAAATAAATAAAAGAATGCTCAAATTGTCACCTGTACATTCTCCCTAACAAACTATTTAAATCAGGTCTCTTATTCTGCCATTCTCTGGAAAATGCACTTTTCAAACCCTAACCCTAACCCTAATTCACCGTATCAACAGACTTAAAGTTTATAATCACATGGTTATTTCAATAGATGCAGAAAAAGCATTCGATAAAATACAGCATCCCTTCATGCTCAAAACACGGGAGAAAATAGGGATAGTAGGAACATTCCTCAACATTGTAAAGGCTATTTATGCTAAGCCCATGGCCAATCTCATTCTAAATGGAGAAAACTGAAAGCATTCCCCCTAAAAACTGAAACAAGACAGGGATGCCCTCTTTTTCCTCTTCTATTCAACATTGTCCTTGAAACTCTAGCCAGAGCAATTAGACAGACCAAAGAAATTAAAGGGATACAAATAGGAAAAGAAGAACTCAAACTATCGCGTTTTGCTAATGACATGATTCTATATTTAGAGGAGCCAGAAAATTCCACCAGAAAACTTCTAGAACTCATAAATGAATTCAGTAAAGTAGCAGGATATAAAATCAATGCTCATAAATCTGATGCATTTTTATTCATAATTGGTGAATCCTCAGAAAGAGAATTTAGGAAAACTACCCCATTCATAATAGTTTCAAAAAAATAAAATACTTGGGAATCAATCTAACAAAAGAGGTGAGAGACTTCTACAATGAGAACTATAGAACACTAAAGAAAGAAATTAAAGAAAATCTTAGAAGATGGAAAGATCTCCCATGTTCTTGGGTAGGCAGAATTAATATTTTCAAAATGGCCATACTACAAAAAGTGCTATACAAATTCAATGCAATTACAATTAAAATCCCACTAATGTTCCTCAGAGAAATAGAGCAAGAAATCATGAAATTCTTTTGGAAAAATAAGAGACCCAGAATAGCTAAAGCAATCCTTAGCAGGAAGAGTGAAGCATGGGGTATGGCAAAACCAGAACTTCAACTATACTACAGAGCAATAGTAACAAAAGTGGCATGGTATTGGCACCAAAATAGACAGGTAGATCAATGGTAAAGAATAGAAGACACAGAGACAAACCGAAATACAATTTTCTCATATTGGACAAAGGTGCCAAAAACATACAATGGAGAAAAGATAGTCTCTTCAACAAATGGTGCTGGCAATACTGGAAGTCCATATTCAGCAGAATGAAACTAAACCCCTATCTCTCTCCCTGCACAAAACTCAACTCAAAATGGATCAAGGACCTTGGAATAACACCAGAGATCCTGCACCTTACAGAAGAAAAAGTAGGTCCAAATCTTCAACATGTTGGCTTATGATCAGACTTCCTTAATATGACTCCCAAAGCATAAGAAATAAAAGCAGGAATCAACAACTGGGATAGATTCAAACTAAAAAATTTTTTTCTCAGTAAAGGAAAGGCTCAGCAGTGTGACAAGAGAGCCTACAGAGTGGGAGAAAATCTTTGCCACTCATACTTCAGATAGAGCATTGATCTCCAGAATCTATAAAGAACTCAAAAATTTCTACACCAATAATACAAATAACCCAATGAACAAATGAGCTAAGGAAATGAGCAGACACTTCACAAAAGAAGATTTACAAGCAATGAACAGATATACGAAAAAAAGTTAAACATCTCTGTTAATAAGAGAGATGCAAATCAAAACTGCCCTAAGATTCCATCTCACTCCAATTAGAATGGCAATTATCAAGAATACAGGCAACAATACGAGTTGGTGAGGATGTGGGGGAAAAGGTACACTCATACATTGCTGGTGGGGTTACAAATTAGTGCAGTCACTCTGAAAAGCAGTGTGGAGATTCCTTAGAAAACTTGGAATGGACCCACCATTTGACCCAGCTACTCCTTGGCTTATACCCAAAGGACTTAAAATCAGCATACTACAGTGATGCAGCCACATCAATGTTCATAGCTGCTCAATTCACAATAGCCAGATTGTGGAACCAACCTAGATGCCCTTCAATAGATGAATGGATAAAGCAACTGTGGTATATATACACAATGGAATATTACTCAGCCATAAAGAAGAATGAAATTATGGCATTTGCAGGCAAATGGATGAAGTTGGAGAACATCATACTGAGTGAGATAAGCCAATACCAAAAAACCAAAGGGCAAATGATCTCTCTGATAAGTGAATGATGATACATAATGGGGGGTGGGAGGGAGGCAAGAATGGAGGAAGGATGGATTATATAGAGGAAAAATAGGGGTGGGAAGAGTGTGGGGGGAAGGAAAATAACAGAATGAGTCAAACATCATTGCCCTATGTAAATGTATGATTACACAAATGGTATGCCTCTACTT
Organism: Sciurus vulgaris; assembly: GCF_902686455.1. NCBI lineage: Eukaryota > Metazoa > Chordata > Mammalia > Rodentia > Sciuridae > Sciurus > Sciurus vulgaris. Next base: position 54,092,517 of record NC_136462.1, on the reverse strand, counting down.
CATGTACAACTAGAGAAACAAGTTGTACCCCATTTGTTTACAATGACTTAAAATAAATTTAAAAAAAGGAAAAGAAAGCTCCCAATTGTCATCTGTACATTCCCCCTCACAAACTATTCAAATCAGGCCTTTGATTCTGCCATTCTTTGAAAAATTCAGTTTTCAAAATCACTAATATATTTTCATATTGGTTGTTACGGCTTGGCTATGCAATGACCCCCAAAAGCTCCCGTGTTAATCAGGAATATTCAGAAGTAAAACGATTAGATTGGATGCGCTGTAACATAATGAGTCCATCCTAGTTTGAGTAGGCTGACTGGTGGTAGGCATCCCTGGAGGAGGTGGGTCACTGGGGGTGTGCCCTGGAAGGCTCCATCTTCACTGAGGCTCCTCCCCCTCTCCCTCTTTCTGCTTCCTGGCTACACTGTCCTGAGCAGTTTGTCCTCTACCATGCCTTTCTGCCATGATGTTCTGTCTCACCTTGGATCCAGAGCAATGGCGTTGGTCCACCATGGACTGAACCATGAACCAAGTTGTTCCTCCTCCAAGTTGTCCTTGTCAATTATTTTGGTCACAGCAATAAAAACCTGACTAATACATTGTTAAAGACAATAATGATTCTTCTCTTTATCTTGATCAACCTATCAGGATGATTTAAAAGAAGTAATCACTATGTTCTCTTTAAAACATGTTCTTCACTTGTATTCTGAGACTCCACATTTTCCTGGGTCTTACTTTTTCATCATTGGCAACTACTTCTCAGTGTCCTTTGCTGGTTCCTTCTCATTTTACTGATCTCTTAATATTTGAATACCCAGAGTCCAGTCCACAGACTTTTTATCTTCTGTCTATACTGAGTCCCTTAGCAAATTTCTTTACTCATATGGTTTCTAACGCCATCTGCACGCTAATGGGACTCTATAAATTTTATCTCCATCTAGATGCTCTGACCTGAACTTCAGACTCTCATATCCAAAAGCACACACAAAATCTCTAATGGAGACTTAACAGCCTTATCAAATCTAACATGTCTAAAATAAAACTTTTTTTCCCCAAAGCATATCCTTTTTTTTTTTTTTTTTATCAGTAATGGTTAAATCCATACTTCCAATTTGCTTATGTCAAAAACATTTTTCACTCCTCTTTAATTTTACCTATTATCCATTCTAGTTGTAGGTCTTATTGATCCAATTTTCAAAACATATCCAGAGTCTAAAAACCCTGTTTCACCATAAACACATAGTATGAGCCACTCTCTGCTATCAGTAGATGTTTTGTAAATAACTTCTTTACTGGACTTTTGTTTCCATCGTTATCTTTCTGCAAACTCTTCTCTATACAGACTCTAGAATGATTCTTGAAAAAAAAAAAGAAAGATAGCTATATTGTCATTCTTCTGTTTAAAATCAACACAAATGCTTACCTTACTTAAAAGAAAAGTGAAAATTCCCCTGATAGTCTACAACATCCATACAATCTTTCCTCCCTTGTTTCTTTCCTAGTGATGACACTATTCCCATCCTTCTTGATAAATCTGCTTTAGGCTCTGACTTCTATAGTACTTGTGAGGAATGTAAAAATGTTCATAAGCCTGTGTTTTGTGGCCCAGAACATTTTCCCCCCATTTGTTACATCAATTCTCTCTTAATTCCTCACATTTCTACTCAAATGTCACTAACCAATGAGAAATGGGTTAATCAGGCATTTAAGAACAGGAACTTCTCACCCCCCATTCCTATTGCTTTATCAAAACAATAATTACAATTTGAATACTCTATTCTTAAATTATGTATGTATTTACTGTCTGTCTATTTCCACTACAAGATTAGGAATTTTTTTCTTTGATTTTTCTATTTCTTTTCACTCAGATTTAGGAAAGTTCTTACAACATAGTAGAATTCAACATACTTACTGAATGAGTGAAAGAATAAATAACTAAGTAAGCTAATATAGAAGCTTAGATTTACTGGTTGATATAGCTGGTTTAATTGATCCCAGACCATTTACTGTGGCTGCTATAGATTTTTCCAAACATTAGGCATGAATTTTAAAGTAGGCAATTGGAGAGGCAGGTAATTTGGTTGCTAAAGGGAGAGGAGAGGGTTCAGTCATTGAACATTGCAATATGAGAAGCAGGGTAACTCTGGAAAGAAAGGTGGGGGGATTTAGTACTGGGTGGACCTTCACAGAGGACAAACTTTTGTACTCATTATGTTAGTGACAAATTATATACTTACATTGTAGACATAGGATGGAATGTTATTTTGTGGCATTATTGGGGAGACTTTCCAAGATCTCAGTGTTAGAACTAGTCATTTTCTAAAGATGATGTGGGAGTTCAGGATCAGTTTGACATAGTCATAGTTATGTACTAGAACCCTAAGGGTATGAGGGCTATATGAATAATAAACATATTTAGTCTACTTTAAATGCTGGCTGAATACTCTGGGTATAATGCTGGGCAGGTAGTCTTTATGTTTTTTAAATTCACATTTGATGTATAATAGCTTATTGCAAAAGTAAAGGCTTAAAAAAACAGGGCTACAAAGGTTATTCCAGAAAGATTTAATTTGGAGAATTTGTAATGCATGCACAATGGCTTGCAGGTGCATCTCAGCTTTATAAATGAAGGAGTCTACCATGAATGGAATGTAAGCTATATACAGAATTTAAAATTTAGTATAGAGGTGTTCATCACTAGATTATTTAGGAAAGAATTTCGAAGATTTATATTATCAGTGTATAGTTATTTTAAGATTGCCTAAATATCTGAGTTGCACAAGGCATATGTATTCCTCAAAAATAGAAGAAAAAAAGGTAAATTAGAATGTCTGTTAGTCAACATATGATAAATATGTTGATGGTCATTGCATCTTATAGGATGCAGTCAACATTTGTTGCATTTGGGGGACAAAAATCCCTTTTTTCTACATAGAGAAAATAGAATAGAAATACAAATGGATGCAGAAAGACCACAAAGGAGCTTATTTCACTTTTCCAGTTTAGAAATTAGGAGTAATTATCTGACAACTGAGTTAATATATATGAATACAGTTAGATAGTTGTGAGAGATACTAAAAAGTAAAATTGACTGGACTCAGTACTGGTTTCCTTGCACGTGGTGTAGAGAGAGGGAGGTGTTGTAGTTGGCCAACTTCTAATTTAAGCAATCGAATCAATGGTGATGCATTCAATAAGGAGAGGGGCTGGTGAGGACAAGTTTGTATGTGTGTGAAATTATAAATTCAGTTTGGAATCTGAATTTGAAATAACTCTGAGACATCCTATTTGAAGTAATGAATATAAAGCTAGATGTATAGATTTGAAATTCTAATTTATATCTAAAGTGTCTTAAGATATAAATTTGGAAGTCAACTGTTTATAGATATAGCTTGAAGATCACGAGAGCCAGGAAAGGCAGGGTACTCTTATTTTAAAACCATTAAATTGTGTTGGCACAGACTTATAATACCAGTGGTTCTGGAGGCTGAAGCAGGAAGATTGCAAGTTCACAGCCTTAGCATCTTTGTGAGGTGCTAAGCAATTTAGCAAGACCCTGTATCAAAATGAAGAACTAAAAAAAAAGGCTGTAAATGTTGATTAGTGGTTAAGCCCCTGTGGATTCAATCCCTGGTACCAAAAACAAAACAAAACATACAAAAAACCTATTTATGTATGGAAAAGATCTAATATCTAATACCTAGAAATGAAGTCAATAAATTATTTTCTGTAAAGTTCCAGGTAGTAAGTATTTTAGGTTATGTAGATCTTATTGTCTCTGTGAAAACTGGCCATGGACAGTACCTAAATGAATTAGCATGGCTATGTTCCAATAAAACCTTATAAGAATCACGGAGTTGTGCTCCAATGAAACTGTCTTTACAAAAATCAGAGATCAAGATGGATTAAACTCATCAGCCATAGACTGCTGACTTATGAACTAGAATCCTGAATCAAAATATCAGTTAAGTGAAAATGAGAAACTTAGAAAACATGCGAAATCAGTTAAGGATTGTTTCAGAAAATCAGATGAAAGAAAGAATTCTAAAAATAAAAGTTTTATTAGTGAACAAATTCCAATAGAGTCAACCACATGCTTAGTCATTAGTCATGTGGTTAAAATCTGTTTTAAAGATATAATAGAGAGATAACAACTGGAGTCTCAAAGAATACTGGAAAGGTAGGAAATGGACACCATTAATATACATGACTTCAGGAGAATTAGATATGAAGAGGAGGGTAAAGGTGAAATGTGCTTTGATAGGAAAGATTTTCTCACCATGGATGAAAGGTGGACATAAGTAGACAATCAGACATCTTATTTATATCAAGAGTATATATACTCACATATTTGTGCTCCATAATTCTATCTCTAGACTTCATCTTTCCTCTCTTGTTTACACTAGATAGGCTTTGGGAATAAATGGTGGTACAGCAGTTATAGATTACACTGTCAATGTTCAACAAAGCCCTCTTTTCCCAGCTGCACACATCCATAAGGTGTTCAGATCATTTAAGGAAAAAACCTCTATAGAATACAGAAGAGGAAAGTCTTTCTTTCATAGACCGAATGCTCTTCCAGTGCAAGTGTTCTGTAAGAAAGCAACGGAATGAATGGATTTTATTAAGTTTTATTTTAATTCCTTAGTAATTCCAAGTTGTCAGCTGGCACCCTTTGTGATTCTGAAACCTGGTTAAACTAGGTTTGTCCCTTTGGAAATTTCAGGTGCTCCTGTAATTTCCATAAAATACCCTGCACTGACATGCCTACGTAGTTTTTGTCTCCACCGACTCTACACCAACCTGGAAGAAATATACAGCTGTTTCATGGTTTTCCATAAAAGATTATTTGCATCAATAACTTTATAATTGCAATAGTTTTCTGGAAATAACTGCTCTCCATGACCTCCTTTTAAACCTATCTTGTTTGTCTCTTGATAAGTTCTCTCGTAATCTGGGGCAAAAAGCCCAGTTTTCCAATCATCTCAATCTTTTTGAGAACATTTTTCTGCAAAGTTATCCCTAAGAGAGAGGGTGTGCAAACTACCAAGAATATAACAAATTTATCTCATTTAATTTGTGTATACTCTTCTTTGGAAAGGATTGTGCACAGGATGTATGATAAGGTTCTTTCTCTTAGCCAGATTTTGACCTTATTAGAAAAGCAGTCCAAATTCCTACTTACATTTATCTTTCAATTAAAAGTGTAAATTAAAGACTTAAGTACAAAATTGCCAGTCTGCCTGAATTTTCTTCTCTTCATTAGAGTCTAAATTATTTAAAGAATTAATTCAACATTTTAAAGTACCTAAAACACTTCCAATTACAGGTTTAGGTAAGCACTGCCCCCACTTCTTACATAGCAGCTTAATATTACCTACGACACTTAAGTATTCGGTTATTTAGTTTATGAGCTATAACTTTATTCTAGCTTAGAGACTAAGGACAATTTAGAATACTAATTTATTTAACAATTTTAAATACTTATCTGGGACAAATTCATACTGAGCCTACACTCAAAGTGGTAATATATCATATGTAAAACTCGAGAAGTTTTATCTATATATGATATAATGCCACTCTACAGCTCTGTGATAATGCTTCCAAAGCTTTAACTGTAAAGCAGCTATTTTTTAGAATTCCATTTTCTGTCACAAGATGATGTTGCATTTGTTGCCAATCCCATATGCGGAATGGATACAAAATTGTTGTGCCATCAAGTGAGGACTAACAATTTCAAAGCCAGAATTTGAATTAAGAGAGAAAGATAACTATATGTTATAGTAAAAGCAATGGATTTAGAAAGATAAAATGTAGTGATTAGCTTTATTATTTTCTCAACTGCTTTGGGGAAAAAAAACAATCAAAGACTCAAGGGTCCTTGGCAATATTTTGGAAAAAGTCCGATTTCTATGATTAAAGGAATGGAAGACTACACCATGTTCTTGTTTCTACTTAATACTCACCTGACCAGCCATAGTGGAATCTTACTATATTTGAGAGGTTTCAAGTGCTATGAATAGTTCCATGATAAGGATTATATCAAATGAAGATGGGACAGAAGGGGTGCCCAATAATTTGAGAAAACCAATTAATAACAACTAACACCGGGACAAGAAGTCGAAATGAAACAGAATCTTAGAGGGCATTGGACTCACCTAGGGCTTTAAAATCCTGACACCTGGAATCTACCAAGACAAATGAAATCAGTATCTCTCAAGGTGGAACTCAAGGTGGAAATATGGATATATTTCTAAAAGTTCCAGCTAATTCTGATAAGGAACTAAGGTTGCAAATCACGAATTTAGGGAATGAATCAAAGAAAAGTTGTTAAAAGCATCTGTGAAAAAGAATTTGGTATTGTGCCTATTATCTTCTCACATGTAAAACAGATTTTACATGTTTCCTTTTTTGGATAAAATCAATCCTTAAAGAATATTGACCTGATGCTTACAAATAAAATCAGTGAAATTTATTGAGATTATTTTATGGTAGCAGGAAAGATCAGATGTGTTATGCTGACTGATCAACAGGAAAATTGGGGCAGAGCAGATGATCTTAAGAATAAGAAGACTTAGTTAATAAATGAAAGATAGAGATAATTGTATCTGTTTGTACTTTAGGTATTTACATTCCTTGAAGTTTTGTCTAATTTGACATATCAACTGAATAACTCTGTAATACTAATTATTATTTTAGTTTGAGTCTTTACATAAAAAAATGGTTAAATTGAAAGGAATGTAAATGGAATCTAAATTTTCAACATTATCCAAGACCTATTCTTTCAAAAAGATTATAATCAAGAACTTCAGTCAGATTTTTCTGTCCTAGGGTTTATTGAAACATGATTTATTGTTCACATGAATCAGTAACACAGACGGCCATTAATGTGAATTCATGATCCCTGCCATAGATATACAGAATAATCATCTCTGAGTGAGAGGCTTTGTAGATTACATTTTATTCATGAAGTCCCTAGAAGATTTGGGTGTGCACTAAATATTGTAGAATCATTGCCTTCTTTTAATGTAAAAGTCAAGATTTACCTAACATCAGATTCAAATGTTTATATGCCATAGTAGGCCAGAAGAGGGCAGCAGAAAGCTGGAATCTATGGGAAAGAAATGAAGACTTGAGGGACCTTGGAAGTCACCTAGGATTTGAGAGAGAATATACTTCAGGCAAGTGGGTTTGTACACAGTGAAGAACCAAAGGTGTTGGTCTATTGTGTTAGGTGCTTGGAGACCTTAAGAAGAGAATAATTAATTCAAAACCATGTGTCAATTTGGAAAGCAAGTCAACTGGAAAACACTCCTAAGAAACATTTTTTTTTTTTTTTTCCAGATCACACATAATCCCAGAAGAAAGAAGAGAGGAACAAAAAGTAAAACAAAACAAATAATAACAAAAACAAAGTGAGAGAACCGGAAAGAAGCTGAAGAAGAAAAACAAACCAAAACATGACAGGTTATACTGGAGATAATTGGAAAATTTAAATCTATTTATATGTTAACTAAATTCTTAAAGAAAGTCCTGCATTGAATTTCAAGGGATTTTGATTAACTTCTGACTTAAAAACTGGTAATGCTGAGAAAGTAAAAAACCCAAAATCTCAACATGGATTTTAAAAATTCTCATCACATAAATGAACTAGAAAACCTTTATTTTTGCTTAATTAAAATAGTTTCTTGGAATTTTTATTCTCTGGATAGTCTTAGAGACTTGCTGAATCTCAGCAACAGCTACCATGTCAGTTTCCGGGTTACCTACACAGTTTGTCAAGCCAGTAACCTCTAGCTAAAAATTTGGGTTTCTATTCCTTTGTATATCATACTTACATTTTTACATTTACCCTTTACGTTTATAATGTGTTTTTTTCCCATTCTATTTACCTCTGTGCATGAAAAGGAACTTCTTTTTTTTTTTTTTGTGGACTGAGTACAGATTGTCTAGACATCTATAGTAAATGTAACATCTCTTGCTGCAATACAGTCATGAAGTTTGTCAACACTGAGCTATTCTCCCAGTAATGACAATTCAATAGAAGTTATTGGTAAGTTGTCTTTTATTGAAAGGAAAATACATACCTTCTTTCACTCACCCCAAGCCTTCTACCAGTAGTTAATTTGTTTCAGATGTTTCTTCTTGCCAAGGAAAATGATGGACCAATTTTGCTTCAGCATCTTGGCTGTTACAACTTCTGTTGTCACATTTAACTTCTTATATTTGATATTAGAAACATTCTACAGACACATTAGCACTCTTTGTCTATTTCATATACTCAATTCTTTAAACTAGTGAAAAGTAGCATGAATCAGTATATTGCCAAAAACAGAAACACAGGGGCGAATAGTTGTATACTTTCAGGAATTTGAATAATTCATAAATATATAGCCTTTCAATTATCATTATAACTAAAGAAAATAGTCATTTAAGTCGCTGACCAGTACTTGTTCTACAATGTTAACACATGATCAAAAGACAAATTTTGTTTTATCTTTTATTCTGAAGTGGATTTGAAGAAAAGAATGAAAGTGCTGTTTTTTAAAAAAAGAGAGTGTTTTTATACAATAAGCAACATAAATTGTAAATATTTTAATGTGGGTGTAGTTAGGAAAGAAAACACCAATTAATCTTTTTTTTCAGAAAAATTAATCCTGAGATTAAAAGAAAAGTTATTTAAGTGATGTGTTCATATATGATCTCAGAAAAATGATTCATGTAGGTAAAAAGTAACATGGAATTGTCATAGTATATAATGAAACTATAAGATAGAGATATGAAAATCTACATTATGAAAGTGAAACAAGTTAGATATTTTTACTAAGATTCTCCCCATCCACAAATATATATGTATATTTGTATATTTATATATTTGTATATATATGTATATATGTATATGTGTGTGTGTGTGTATATATATATATATATATATATATATATATATATATATATTTGGAGGCCTCAAGGGAAAACAAGTGAAATTTTGTTGGATTGAATAATTCTAACAGAAGAATTTAGGAGAATATAGGAAGGTATTGGTAAACTATGTCAAGAAAAGAGTCAAAATATCTCCCCAAAGCATTCAGTAGTCATGGTGTAAATACTGTGTAAGACAGAGTACACTGAAGGATTGGCATCTGATGTATTTTCATTATATATTTTTTTACATTATTAACTTTATTTTTTAATTTTTTTTTACTTTTACAGACTGCATTTTGCTTCATTGTACACAAAATGGGGTACATCTTTTCATTTCTATGATTGTGTATGATATAAATTCATACCATTCATGTAATCATATATGTACAAAAGGTAATGAGGTCTGTCTCATCCTACTTTTTTTATACCCCTCACCTTCCTCCCTCTCATTTCCCTCTACATAATCTAAAGGTCCTTCATTCTTCTCACACCCACCATGCCCCCACCCCCATTATATATCATCATTCATTCATCAGGGAAAACATTTGGCCTTTGTTTTTTTTGGATTGGCTTATTTCACTTAGCATTATATTCTCTAATTGCATCCATTTATTTGCAAGTGCCATAATACTACTCTTCTTTATGGCTGAATAATATTCCATTATGTATATATATACCACAGTTTCTTTATCCATTCATCTGTTGAAGGGCACCTAGGTTGGTTCCACAATCTGGTTTTTCTGAATTGAGCTGCTATAAACATTGATGTGGTTGCTAGTATGTTAATTTAAGTCCTTTGGATATAAACTGAGGAGTGGGATGACTGGGTCTAAAGGTGGGTCCATTCCAAGTTTGTATCATCAATGCATTTGTTTTTCACTGAATGCTTAGGAAGTTAAAAAAGTAGAGGGAGATGAATAGGATTGGCCACAATATATTCTTCAAAAAGCTGTTAAAATAATTATAGTAGCAAAAAAGAAGGTAAATTCATAGTTATTCTCAAATATAATATTAATACCACTTAGAATGATGATGTTTGTACTGCTGTGGATCTTGCTGCCATAAGCACTAAACTTTTAGCAAACATTAATTGTATATCTGTAAGAATTGTGAGGTTTATACAATTTGGATTGTCTGAAAGGGGAAAGAGATGATATTGTAAAGAACTAATGGGACAAAACCCATAGAGAAATGTTAAATAGAGTACATGGTGATCTTCATCTGTCCATCTGTCCATCCATCCATCCATCCATCCATTTGACTAACCATCTATCCCATTTGAACTTCCAGTATAGACAGAGGCAATGGACAAGGAAAAACACAGTCCCAGGTCCTCTTTGGAGATTTCTATTTAAGGAAGGCAGTGGGGTGTGAATGCTGGATGCAGAACAAAGAAAAGCACTTATAGGAAAATACTGATTTGGATTCCAGAGTTTCCTACTGTACCATACCCAATTTCATGTTTCTTTTGAAGTTGTTATTCAAATAACAACCAAAATAGCACCAAAAACATTCTTGACATTTTCAGATGGGAATTTTAACAAAGACTTATAAGAAACTTAACAAAAAGAGTAAAATAATTTTTGTGAGGCAATTCTGTTATTAGTTTGTTTAAAGATTAAAGCACATGTAAAATAATATAAAGTATATTAAAAATTCTTAGGAAACCTACTTTAAAAATTTATCTCTCTTTCTTTCATTTAAAGCTACTACCCAAATTATTTTGGTTCTAATGAATGATTATTTGAGCTACTGACATATCTGTGTATGTAATTATATAATGTTGTGTTAGTTCAGCCAGAAGAATTATATTTTCCATATTCAGACGTTAAATATGTTTAAGAGGGCTGACTGAGTATGGATGCTAAGATGAGGAGGGGATGGATTCTTCTGGATTTTCATTGTCTGTTGGTCACAGTCGACATATGTGGTACTGGAAATATTTCGTTAGCATCCTCTTTCCTCTGTGGATCCAGGTTAGAGTGTAACAATCAGAGGAAATAGCACATGAGTTGGAAAGCAGAAGGAAAGCACAGGCTATGGTTCCAAGGAGAACATGGTTGTCAGACATGGCGACTTTGCTAAATACTGTGGTTATTATCTAAATGTGGCTTCGCCACCTATTCCACCAGTTATGTATGATAATAATTGTAAGTATGTAGAACTCTCAATAAGCTGCCAGTTTATGATGTTACTTTGGTGGCTAAACATTTTCCCATCTCCCTGATGTAGCTTTTCAATTTATGCAAATGTATGAGGTTAAAGTAGAAAAGACCATTTTTATAATTCTTTGGTGGTAGCCTTCCAGATCTTTATTCCTCTGGCCTCTTGCACATTTGTGAAAACTCAAATACCTATAATAAAGTCCTTTGTCTGCAGTAACTTTGGTTGGCTCTGTTTTACTGTTCAAGAACAACAGTGCCAAGCTATACTGCATTAGAGCATCCAAGGTAAAAATTCAGTACTACTGATCTAGGCTTTCCAATTTCAGTGCTTTTAAAACATCATGATTTTTTTTAACAGATTAATTTCTCTAAATATTACTTTAACATGTTAGTTATTTTAAGTACGGCTCCTAAGGAGAGTACCTCACTTGCCTTATTATTCAGCATAATTCATGTGAAGTTGTATTAATATTCACTACTTCCTGCTTACCCTATGCAGTCAGAGGAAGGATACCAATGAAGTGGACCAAAATAAAGTGTAAAATATATTCTTGAGTAGTATGAATTTATACAGCTCCGAGTTTAAGATAGTGAATGTTATTGGAAGGTATATTGTTATCTTTGTCAGGTAAAAGAGAACTTTTCTGATTTTTTTTTTCAGATGATTGTGCATGTGTGTGTCTGTGTTTGATTAATAGTTGCATACCAATGAACAGGAATGCGCTTATTTGCTCTAGTAAAACTCCAGCAAAGAAATCATATCTGGAAGAGAGGTTGAAAATGGAGTTTAAACATGGGTAAGAGTACTGTAATCCACTGTTCTCCAGTATCCATCCGTCTTCTTCACCAAATGGCAAGCTGAATGGGGGGGTCAATCACTGCTCATTTCTTTTTTAAGTGTGTGATGGTGGCGTACAATTTTACCATCTTTCTAGCAGTGTAGCATTGGTTTTGGTTTAATGTTTTTATAGGGAGAAGTGATTCCAATGACTTTGCCTGGAAAGTGCTATCATAGTAGCCCTTCTGCCACAGGTCTAAGAATCAGTTAAGAAAATTCTTTTAGTGTTGGATATATATATATATATAGATAGATATATATCTATATATATATATAGATATGGGGGTCTCACTGAATCTACCATTAAATGAACTTAAGGTAAAATTTTATTAATAAACTAGACCATTAACCCCTGCTTGAAGTAACAAACCAAAGTGACCTTTTTTGGGGGAAGACAAGGGAATGAATCCAGGGGTGCTTTACCACTGAGCTATATCCTCAATCCTTTTTATTTTTATTTTATTCTTTTATTTTGAGACAGGGTCTTCCTAAGTTGTTAGGGCCCCACTAAGTTATGCAGACTCACCTTGAATTTACGATCCTCCTACCTCAGCTTCCTGGGTTGCTGGTACTACAGGTGTGCCCCACTGTGCCTGGCTCTAAACTGGCACTTTGAGTCCCAAAGAATTAATATCTTTTGAGGGCCAAGTCCAGTAATTTCCCAAAAAGGTTGGAAATTTCCCTTTTTTAAATGAACAATTATCTTGCTGTGACTCCCTCTTGTGGTGATTCAAGTCCTTAACTTGGAAAAGTAAAACCCACATCTCTATAATATTTTGATGTTGTTGTTGTTGTTGTCATTTACAATTCAAGTAAAAATTTACTGGACTACAAATCTACTTCAGCCCAGGGGACTTCAATCACTGTGAATACTGCTCCAACCCACTGCTCATTATAGTAACCACAATCATCTTGTCTGATTCCCTTCATGTGTAAGTCAAACCTAGAAGGACTTTCATGTAGGAGCCTGGCTTGCTCACCAGGGCCTCCTCACATGGAAGGCTCTCACATCTAATCCTTGTCTTCTTATTCTGATGAGATGGGTAAACTCCCTGCTTGGCTTCCCTTTTTAACTTCACTGCTGTTACACTTCAACTCTTTCATGTCTAAATGGGGAACAGGCTTAGTTATAGGTTCAGCTCTCATTCCTCCCCTGTCATTGGGCTAAATTACTTTCCTCTCTTTATTACCTCCTTTTAGTTCACTGTACCAAAAGCTATGCTTCTTTTCAACTTCCAATAGTAAGTTCTTCCACAACAAAATGTAGATTATTTTTAAATTTTAAATTTATTTTTAACGAAGACATAAAAACAAAAATTATTTAAGTTTTTGGGGGTACTATGTAATGTTTTGATGCATGTGTAATGTTTAAATCAAGTTAAGTATATCTCATCTCCTCAATCATTTATCATTCCTCTATGATGAAAACTATCAAAACCCTTTCTTCTAATTTTTTGAAATATATAGTTCCTTATTATCTACAATCACCCTACTGTGCAACAGCACATAATAACTTCTTGCTCTTTTCTAATTTTCGTTCTCATTCATTAACACTTCTCCATTACTTTCTCCCCTCCAGATTCTTAAATTCTTGCCTATAAGATAGAATCAGAGAACACTCTGAGGAAAAAGTTCACAGAATGCCATTTCATCTCTTCAGGGTTCTTATTTCTGGGAAATCGTATCTCCTCTATTCCAAGTTGATTCTTTGGCTTTGCAAAGTCTACAAAGACAGACGTTTACATATTTTCTAATTTCCATTGTTTTCATAGGTAACATTGGCATTCCAGGAGCATCTCCATCATACCCAGAAAAAAAGACATGCTCATATTTTAAAAACAAATAAAATACTTATTATTAATTAAAATTTTTGAGCATTTTTGTGTTAAAAACTGTCATGCTCCTAATATGGTCCCAGGTTGACTTATTAAGTAATCTTATAGACAGGGAGGCTGGATGCCTGAAAAGTTTGTTTTTTATTTTGTAATTCACAAGTTTTCATATTTTTTTTCTCATTGGTTTTTTCCCTCTCAATTCATCCTCTCAATACACAGATTTGGGTTTTTGTCTCCGATATTTTAATTTTATTTCTGTTTCCTTATTAATTTTTTCTCATGTTTTAAAACAAAATTGTTTACCTTGATTTTCTCTTATGCATCCTCTATATCTATATTCTACTTTTTTGGTTATTTCATTTCTCTCATTTTAGTCAGTGTTTTGCCACTGTGACTAAAAGATCTGACCAGAACAACTGTAGAGGAGGGCAAGTTTATCTGGAGATTTACTGATACAGAGGTTTTAGTTCATAGAAGGCTGGCTTCATTCCTAGGGACTCCAGGTGAGGCAGGACATCATGGCAGAAGAGTGAGGTAGAGGGAGGAAGCTCACTTGATGATCAAGAAGCAGAAAGAAAGACTCCACCTCCAGATACTGGTAGCCACACCCCCAATGAGTCACTTCCTCCAGCCACAACCCACCTGCCTCCAGTTACTGCTTAGTTAATCCTAACAGGGATTAATTCACTGATTAGGTTAAGATTCTCAACCCAATCATTTCTCCAACAAACCTTTTTGCATTGTCTCACATGTGAGCTTTTGGGGGACACACCTAACATCCAAACCATAACATCTCTTCTTCCACTTTGAATTTTGGGAAGATTTTTTTCAACTTTTCCCCCCATGCTAGTTATTGTAATATACTTTACCTAAAAATGTAAACGTTATGGTTTAGATATGAGATGTCCTCCAAAAGCTCATGTGTGAAACAAAGCAAGAAAGTTTGGAGGTAAATTGATTGAATTATGAGAGTCTTAACCTGATGAGTGCACTAATCTGTAGACAGAGATTAACTGGATAGTAACTCTAGACAGGAAGGATGCAGCTAGAGCAGGTGGATCACTGGGGGGCATGCCTTTGGAATTTATATACAAAGTGGAACTCTCTCTGCTTTCTGGTGCCATGTCCAGAGCTGTTTTCCTCTACCACACTCTTCTACCATGATGTTTTGCCCCACCTGGGCCCCAGACAATGAAGTTGGCTGTCTATGAACTGAGGCCTCTGATATGGTTAGCCCCAAATAAACTTTCCTCCTTTAAAATTGTTCTTGTCAGAACAATTTGTTCACAACAGTGAAAAAGCTGACTAGAGCAGTGAATAATAAAATATTAAGATGTTTCGTCTTTTATTTAATTATTCTTTAATGGGAAGAGTTTTATCCCAGGAGTTTGCTGATAGAAAGGCAATTTGCATTCTTATTTTGCTTTTTCAAGTCATATACAAACATTTTGTTACAGCTAAAATGAGCATGGGGGATTATATTTCAGAGTTCTATCCAATGCCCTGCACTTAGCATTCATTCAGCTAGAGCAGCTTTACCAGATTGAAGTGGGCAGTTACCTAACCTCCGGTCTTGATTCTATGACAATCAATTAGAAGGGTCTACAAAACTGACAGTTATTGGCAAGAATGTTACCAAGTTACTTCCTTTTCATTTCCTATATTGAATGCTTAATATATATGAACTAAAACTTAAGAAAAATATGCTGGTAATAATAATTCCTCTTCTCCCCAGGAACCTCTCATCGGTCAGTATTCACATCCCAATTTGTGTTCAGTTGTTTAATAAGGATGTCAATCTATAAATGACTATATGGGGGAGTAATATTGATGGACAACATCAAAAACCATTTTTAGAAAAGATAGAATATTCTTAGTTTTACTGTCTAAATTTCTTATTGTTATATAACTGGTTCTTTGAACAGATATGGAAACAAAAGGAAAAATCTTTTACATTTCTTTTATCTGGCAAAGTGAATTTTAAGATGAAAGAGCATATTGGAAATGATATCTTAATTTTTCATTATATTTCATTGTTCTTCATGTTATTATGGCTTCCTCCAGCTACAAGGTGACTATCAATATTTTTTTGATCTCTTTAGTGTCTTCACAGCTATTTTAATTAAACTTGACCCAGGAATGTTTATATATAATTTTAAGCTAGAAAATATTTCTATGATTTTAATTGAGTTATAAAATTGCAGATACATGTTTTATTCTAACATTTTACTTTTAAAAAGGTTATTTCAGAAATTTGTATAACAGAATAACTATTTGAAAAATTAATGTTTAATTTTGCTCAGGTCTAGTCTCATCACATGGAAAAGGATATATCCCTTTCCCATATTATGCACTTTACTTGTTAACTACATGGTACTCTCCAAAAGAAAATAAAGTTCTTTGAGTAAACTTTAGTGATGCAACATGGTATTCACAATGCTTAATACAGTGCTCACACTTGTTAGCCCACAGAAGGAAATTCATTAGAGGAATTTGTTAGGGTTTAGATCTGGAATGTCTCTTAAAACTCATGCCTTATTAGGCAATGCAGCAATGTTCAGAGGTGAAATTATTGGATTATGAGGGTTCTGATCTCATCAGTGGATTAATCCATTTAGTGGATTAATAATTTGAATTGACTACTAGGAAATACCCAAAACTGTATTAGTGGGGCGAGGCTTGAGGAAGGCAGGTCATTGGGTGTGGCCTTGGTGATTATACGTGTTCCTGGACCCTTCCTGTCTCTCCTTTTTTCTCTCAGCTTTCCAGCAACCATGATTGGAGCAGCTTTCCTCTATTACACCTTTCCACCATGATGTTCTACCTCAACTCTGGCCCAGAGCAATGGGGTTGGTTGACCATGGACTCACTCCTCTGACCATGAGCCATAGTAAATCTGTCCTCCTTTGAGTTGTTCCTGTGAGGTATTTTGGTAACAGTGACAAAAGACTGGCAGAGTCAGTTCTAATTTCCTCTTTCAGATCCATAATGTCTGGAACCACCAGAAAGAGTTTCTAAGGATAGAAATAATAAATTCCATTAGTAGAGTTGGTCACTAAGATGACTTCTTTTTATCTGATAGTCTAAATAACTGAGGAACTTAAATTCATTTTGTTCCTGGTTTAATTGGGATCGTCAGATATTTAACTATTAACTTCAGTCTTGATTTAAAATAGAAGAGGAAAATATTTTAATATGTTAAGCAAATATCTTGCAATTTAAAAATTTATACAGAAGTTTTACTGATTGCTTCATTCAAGAAAATAATAGCCATTTTATTCTATTAAAGAAAAAAATGATTCATCCTCATTTCACATGAAGAGGGTGAACATAATGTATGTGAGAATTTTTAGATAATCTATACATTTAAAAATTGTGGGGCCACTTTTAGTTTTAAATATTATTAGAGATAGCTTCCAAATTAGGATACTACCACATGTGATCAGCTTATCATATCTTCTCTACTTGTATTTTGTGATGATTCTTTTTCTTTTAAATTATATTTTATTTTACTGTGATAAGATCACAACATAAGATCATCTACCCTCTGAACACATTTTAAAGTGTAGAACACATTATTTTTGCTAGGGGTACAATGTTGTAAAGCAGATCTTTAGAGCTTTAGTGTCTCATTTCCTTGTCCCTTCAGCCCCTGGCAACCCATTCTACTCCTTATTCTGTGAACTTGACCATTTCAGGTGCCTCCTAAATGTGTAATCATGAAGTATTTATGTCCCTGTGACTGGCTAATTTTGTTTTGCATAGTGTCCTCAAGCTTCATTCCAGCTATGGTATGTATATTGCAGCATTTTCTTATTTTTTTGTAAAGTCTTAATAGTATTCCATTATGTGTGTTATTCTCTCTTATCCTCAGTTTTGCTTTCCCACGGTTTCAGTCACCCATCATCAACTGCAACTTAAAAATATTAAGAATAAAATTACAGAGATAAACTATAAGTTTTAAATTGTTCATCATAGTATGTGAACTCTTGAGCATTCCCACTCTCTCCTACCTGGGGCATGAATGATCTTTTGCTTAGCATATCCACACCATATACACTACCCACTCATTTTTTTCTATCTTAGTTAGTTTTTCATCACTGGGACAAAATACCTGAGAAAAAAACACGTAAGGGAGAAAATTATTTTGGTCATAGTTTTGGAGGTTTCAGTCCATGGTGAGTTGCCTCCATTGTTTTGGGCCTGAGGCATAGCAGAACATTATGGAAGAAAGGCAGGGCAGAACAAATGTCCTCACCCAATGGCAGGCAGAAAACTGAGAGCAAGAGTGAGAGCAAAGATGAGAGAGAGAGAGAGAGAGAGGGAGAGAGAGGGAGGGAGAGAGAGAGGGAGGGAGGGAGAGGAAGGGAGAGAGAGAGAGAGGGAGGGATAGAGAGAGAGAGAGAGAGGGAGGGGGAGAGGGAGGGAGAGGAAGGGAGAGAGAGAGAGAGGAGAAGAGGAGGAGACAGGGAGGGGAGGGGAGGGGAGAGGAAAGGAGAGGAGAGAAGAGAGGAAGAAAGGGACTTAGGACTGAAAATACCCATATACCCATCCAGGGATCAACTATGCCCCATCTCCTATAGTTCCCACCACCTCCCAATAATGCCATAATCTATGAACCCATCCACTTATTAAAACACCCATCATAGCCCTAATGATCACTTCCCCAAAGCCCCACCTCTGAACATTGTTCCATGAGTACCAATCTATCAACACCTGAACCTTCAGGGTACATTCCACATCCAAACTGTAATAGTTGCTTAGTTGCTATATTTTTTTATCAGATCAACTGCTAAAGCAGTGCAGGTCCTGTGTTCAAGTAACTCTTATTTTACTCAATAATGATTCCAAAGTGCTATATTATTTTTTGCTATTGCCGTTAATCTTTTACAAATTAAACTTTATCTTATGTACGTATTCATGTGTAGAAATAAACATACATTTAAATGTTCATGTATATGTTTATAGGGTTTTCAACTCTCTATGGTTTTAATTGTCTACTAGGGACCTTAGAACATATACCCCTGGAATAAGGGGAGCTATTATACATTATTTCCTTTTTCTGTTCATTTCTCCATAGGTATTTAGATATCTTGGCTAGCATGAAG
Organism: Sciurus vulgaris; assembly: GCF_902686455.1. NCBI lineage: Eukaryota > Metazoa > Chordata > Mammalia > Rodentia > Sciuridae > Sciurus > Sciurus vulgaris. Next base: position 54,073,649 of record NC_136462.1, on the reverse strand, counting down.
AGTGCTTTCATAAATATAAGGAGATCAGTATACCCTGGAGATCTTCCTTTCAATTCTTTTGGGTAACTACCCAGTAGAAGGATTTCTATATATTCTGTCAGTTCTATTTTTAACTTTTAAAAGGAACATTGATAATATTTTTCACAGCATCAGGATCAATAGTCTTCCCACAACAATGTTCATTGGTTGCAATTTCTCCATAGTCTTGCCAACATTGATTTTTAAAAATAATTGCCATTCTGGCAGATGTTATATGATATCTCATTGAGATTTTGATTCACATTTCCCTGATGATTAGTGATAGTGTATATTTTAAAATATACCCATTTTTATGTCTTCTTTGGAGAAATTTTAGTCCTATTATTATTTGCAGCAGGTCATTTATTTTCATTATTAATTGTAAGACTTTATATGTTTTGGAGTCTTATCCTTTATTAAAATATATAGTTTGCAAATATTGTATGGCATCCTCCGTGCTCCTTTTTCACTTTCTTGTTTTGTTTGCTGTATAGAAGATTTTAGTTAAATCTAGTGCCATTTGCTTATTTTTGTTTTTGTTGCTTTGATTTTGATGTCATATCCACAAAATCATTGTCCCACTCAATGTCATGAATATTTTCTCCTGTATTTTTGCTTAGTACTTTAAGAATTCGGGCTCTTATGGTCTTTCATCCATTTAAAGGTGTTGTTGCATATGTTGTGAAATAAAGAAATGAAACTGAAGTGGACATTCAGTTTCCCAACACTGTTGAAGAGACCTTCCTCTTAACATTGCTTATTCTTGATCCATTGTTGGAGCTCAGTTAACCATGTAAGTGTGAGTTTATTTAAGGGATCTGTATTCTGTTTCATTGGTTTACATATTTGTCTTTATTCCAGTATCATATTGTTTTAATTTTTATAGTTGTGAACATATATTGATGTCAGAGATCATAACATTTCCAGTTTTGTTCTTTTTACTCAAGATTCCTCTGATGTTTAGTCTTTCAACCCCTTGTTAATATTTAGAGCTGTTTGTTGATTTACATAAAAAGTGCCAATAGTATCTTGATATGGGTTGCATTGAATCTTCAGATTGCATTGGGGAGTATGAACTTTTTAACAACATTAACTCTTGCAATTCATGGACAAATCCTTCCACTTGTGTTTTATTTAAATGCTTTCATCAATTGCTTTGTACTTTTTTGTATACATATTTTTTACTTCCTCAGTTTACTCCCAGATATTCTATCTTTTTTAAAAAATAAGGAAATTTTAGTGTTATTTTAAATTGACAAATCATTACTATAAACATTTATGTGGTACAATGTGAAGTTTTGATATATGTATATAATATATAATGATTAAGCTAATTAACACGTGCATCAACTCCCTTAAATATCATGTGTTATGACAATAAATTTGAAGTTTACTCTTCTGGTTATTTTATTTACTATAGTCACCCTGATGTGCAGTAAGTCTCAAAACTTTTTTTTTTCCTTTTTATCTGAACTTTGTACACTTTAGTGAACAACTTCACATTCTCTTCTTTCACACTCTACCCTTGAGCTTCTGGTAAACATCATTCTTCTCTCTATTTATCAGAGCTCAACTTTCCTTGACTGTACATATGATGAGATAGTGTCATATATGTCTTTCTGTACCTGGCTTATTTTGTTTACCATAATGTTTTCCAGGTTCAACTGCATTGTCAAAAATGGTACAATTTCATGTGTCTTTTATTCTTTTGGGTTCTATTGGGATCACATTCATACTTTTATTTTCAGATAGGTGATTATTAGTGTATAAAAATGTAACTGACCTTTATAGTTTGATATTGCATCTTGTCATTTTACTGAATTTGTTATTTAGTTCTAAGATTTTTAAAGTCTATTTTTTAGAACAGATTTAGGATCACAGAAAAAATTGGAAGAAAAAAATAGAGATAATGTATATATTCAATATGATAAGCCCACCCATGCAAAACCTCTTCTGTATCAACGTTCCCCACTGCAGTGTGTTTTGTTATAATCGATGAACCTATATTAATACATCATTACTAACTAAAGTTCACAGTTTATATTTCAGCCCTGGTGTTCTACATTCTATGATTTCAGTGAATTTAAAATTATTTGTCCCACCATTATAGTATCATACAGAGTACTTTCATGACTTTAAAAATATTCTTTGTTCTAGTTGTTTATCCCCATCTCCACCTGACCCTCTCAGAATCACTAATATTTTTACTATCTCCATTGTTTTTCCTTCTTCTATAGTTTCATATGATTGTAATCACATAGTAGGTTATCTTTTGAGATTGACTTCATTAATTTATTCATATTCATTTATGTTTACTTCATGTCTTTTTATGCCTCTACAGTTCATTTACTTTTAATGTTGTATAATGTATTTCATTTTCTGGATATAGACACCCACAGGACATCATGGATGAGTATTGTATTCTTGGTTGAGAATTTTTCTCTTAGTTTATTAAATATATTTTCCTATTCTGGCCTGCAAGATACCTGCTGAAAAAATCTACTGATAGATATATAGACGTTCCTTTGTATGTGAAAATTTACTTTTCTCTTGTTGCTTTCATAAAACATTTGAAGTGTTGCCATTTAACAATTTTATTATAATGTGTGTCACCGTGATTTTCTTTGGATTTTTATTAGTTGCTATTCTTTGAATGTTTTGGAACTGTGTTCCAATTTTCTTCCACAGATTTTGGAATTCTTCAGCTGTTATTTCTTTGACTCATTTTTCTGCCCTCAATGTTTCTTACCTTACTGTGATTTTCATAATGCATATGTTTTTCTTCATGATGGTATCCAATATTTCCCATAAATTTTCCTTACTCTTTGTTATTTTGTTATTTTTCCTTTTTGCTTCTGTGACTGATTTATTTATAATGGATTTTTTTTTTTTTTTTTTTTTTTTTTTTGGTACTAGAGATTGAATCCAAGGGCATTTAACCACTGAGCCACAATCCCAGGCATTTTATTTTTTATTTTTTTATTTTGAGACAGGGTCTTGCTAAGTTGCTTAGGGCCCCACTTTGAACTTGTGATTCTTCTACTTTGGCCTCTCCAGCTGCTGGGAGCATAGGCTTGCACCAATCTGCCCTGCTAAGGAACTGGATTTTTTGTTTTAATTTGCTGATCCATCCTTCTGCTTGATCTAATCTGATGTTGATCTTGTAAAATTTTCAGTTAAGTTATTGTGCTATTCAGATCTCTGATTTCTATTGGGCACCTTTTAATATTTTCTATATCTTCATTGAAATTCTCACTTAGTTCATTTATTGTTCTCTTGACTTTGATGAGCATCTTCATGAGAGTTATTTTAAATTATTTCTCAGGCAATCATATTACTATTTCACTAGAGTTAATTTCTAGAGATTTGTCTTGTTTCTTTGGAACAGATTTACCTCATTCCTCTTTTTCCTTAATGAAGCAGACAGCTATGGTTGCTCAGTTTACTCTTTACTGAACCAAAGAGGTCAAGGGCAAAGTAGCTGTGGGGGTCTCCTAACCCAAACTACCATTAGCACTCTCCTCCAAGTGACTGAACTCATAAGATGCTAGTTCTTTTGTTAACTCCAGGTTGGGGTACTGGATACACAAATAACTTTTTTTTTATTTCCCCCAAAGAAAAGCTGAGACCTGTAATTTTTCACACACTTGCTCTGTGCTAAGCAGGGAGGAGAACCAATGGCATCTACTGTCCAAGCCATTACCTCTCTAGCAAGTTAGAATGTACCAGATCCATGGGAGTTCCAAATCAGGTAAGATATATCCGGTGCTTTGGGAAGGTCCTCAGAAAAGTTAGGGCACTTACATGAGCCAACCTTTTCTCTCCTATGGGTCAAACTGGGAGGGAGAATGTCTCTGATCATGTAGCACTGCACTGGGGGGCAGGGTCTCTGATTTGAATGTGTCCCACTGATTCATAGCAATTTCAGTGAGCCTAGTTTATAAATTGTCTGGGTTTCAGGAGCCTAAATAAAGTTCCAATTTCTCATAAAGGTAATTTTTCAGTGAATTTTTGCTGAATCACTGTATTTGTTAGAGAAAGAAGAGTCCAGATCTTCATACTCTACCACTGGGATCCTGTAATGATTCTTACACTAAATTTATAAATGAAATCACAGATAAGAAAATGATAAGATGAATGTATCATAGTACACACTCATGCATGTATATGTATGTATTCATATACATATATATAACTGTATGTGTGAAAGTTATCTAAGACAGGTGTTAGAAATCATAAAAGATATCATAGGAAGGTTGCATTTTGGGATATTATAGCCATGTTAGCAATGTTTTCCCAATTTTCTGTGTTACAAAGCATTTTTAAACATTTCTATACAAGAAACATTTCTAATTTATCATTTGTCTGATCATATCTCCATCTTACATTTAGAAAACAATTCTTTTTGTTTTGATTTTATGATCATGTTGCTATGTCAATACTGTATTTGATTCTGTTACAAATGAACATAACAAAGTTTTGTTTCTCTCATCTCATTCCAAAGGAGCACTTTGTGGCATAAATCAGTCAATATGTGGCTATGGATCATTGCTCATTGACATTTCTATGTGACATTAACCTTAAAATAATCACCTCAAAACAAAAGCCAAGCTGTGCAACACCAGATGGGAACTAGATTTTTAAATAAATTCTTCTAAGATTTAATATATTCTTTCTAGATTTGGTTTCTATTTATTTCATCAAACACTACAGAAAAATACACAGGCATTTAAATTTTGACAAGTCACTCAGTGACAGAGAGACTTGACAACTTTAAGTAATTCAATTATCACATTGTAACAAATATTTCTTACATAGAATTTCCCCTCCAATTTTTTTGTTGCTTCTTTCACAAATAGTCTATTTTTATAATTTTAAGTGTTTTTAAGTCCTTCTACACTCTTACTATCAAAATTCAAAATGTATTACATAATAAAAATCTTTAATCTCAGAGATTTGGTGGTTGGTTTGAAAATTGAATGTGTTTTTCTACTTTGATGCCATATACTTTCATTAGTCATTTTATCACATAAATTCTGAGCTAAAAATCTACTCTATTTGCATATTTTAAATCATAGGAATATTACAAGTATATAAAATCTGAGATTAGAACCATGAGTGTGACTCTTACTGAGAGGCAAAGACTATTGACCTCATTCACCCATGTCCTTGATGATTGATTTAATATAATTGAATTTATGTCACACACAGATGATTATATTTTGGGCATATTAGCATCATTCTGATTTGTAAAAGGAAATAATTGCTGTTTCCCTTGTCTTTCTTAACCTGGTATAATGCAGAAATAAATAAAGCAAATCATATTTTAAATACTTAGATATTCATAATAACAGTTGAAAGAAATAATGCAATTTTAACAGTCCCTTCTTACCTAATGCAATCAAGTCATGAAAGATAATCTTCTTATAAACTCAGTCCTCAGAGACCTGAAAAGTAGACGATTAGAATGATTTTAAAGTATGTTTTAGCCATGTGCGAGTGTGAGGATTGGTAGAGCCACTACTGACATAATGATGAAATAAACTTTCATACATATTTTGATTGGAGGGAAAAAGAAGGACAGGGTTAGTTCCAGGAAGCTTATGAGAAGGAACACACAGGAGAATGGAAGAATGTGCTAGCTGACCAATGATAGGAGCTGGGAACGAGATGGGGATATATGTGTAAGAAACATCTTTAGATTCGGGTTGCTTTTAGTATTAAGAATGGCATGGATGATTAAGTCTATTTTTAGAGCAAATATCTTAAGCAATTTTAAAAAAGGTGATGTTGAGTTCATACCTAGGTTCACTAAATTTATCCCCCTGCAATAGTAGCTAGACTAAGAGGCGCTCACTTAAAAAAAAAAAAAAATGAACATATGTAAGAAGATAATAATTCTGATGAAACTCAACTTTCTTATATGAAATGATCATAGATTTTCAATAGTTACATGATACAAGCCTTCCTGAAGTACTTGGTGTAGCAACTGCACATGGCAGTTATTGGGTATATTCTAGTTTGTTTCATTTTTATAATGAACACTATGATGTCTGCATTTAGGTGACAGCTTCTAAGTCTAGAAACATAAAGTGATTATGGTTTCAAACTTAAGCAAGAGAATTACATTAACAACCCAATCTATCAATCAGCCTATGTCAGAAATTTTGCTAAGACCAGAGCATTAACAATGGTACAGATTAAAGTTTGAGACCACATGAAGCATGGCAAAACCACCATCCTCAGAAAGTGGACAACAGGTATTCTCGGCTTATAAGAGGGACAGGTAAGGAGGTAGAGAAAAAAAAAAAAAACTGGTGTTCTGAATGTAGTAAAACTCAGGATCATAAACAAAAGTAATAGAGATTGTGGTTTTGATGAAGTAAAAGAATTAGGAATGTTCTCTTGTGGTTGCCCAACTCTAAGATTCTTAAAGTGCCTTTCAATTAAGGACAGGATTGATTAAAACCTTGATGCAGGGCATAGGCAATCATTAACAATATTAACTCTTGAAAGTTATTGAAATTGTAAGAACTCTCAAGAAATTGTCAAAGAACTCTTTGTTCTTTCTTTCCCTTGTTCCCTCCCTCCCTCTCTCCTTCCTTCCTCTCTTCCTCTACTTCACTCTTTTTAAATTTTCTGTTGGAATAGTAATCGTCTGTATAGTTTGCTTCATCTTTCTATCTTCCTTTCCTGAGAACTTTTGAAGAAATATCAAGGAGAAAATAAAATTTTCCTAATATTTGACAAAATTATATAATTTTAGGTATTAAAAACTAAATAGAGACGATGGATAGGCTGCTTTTCTGAATACATTTAAATGGTGTGTCCATGAGTTTGGGAGACAGAATGTCATATAATGAATGGAAATGAAGAGATTATAAATTTTTCTTATGTAAGTAAATGTAGAAGTGATATCACAGATGTATGAAAACAGAAAAGTGCAATTATATTTTCAAGAATATTTTGAGTATTTTTTTGTCAAGTTTTCCTCCTTATTATTTTCCTACTCTTGCTCCCATTGTATAATAACTTGTTCAATTCCTAAAATTTAGAACACTGAGATATTTTTCCTTAGTCATACCAAAGAAAAGGTGAGGTAGAAAAAAATGTACTCCATTTTGCATTTGATCTTTAAAAACATCTATAAGAGATGGAGTAGGAAGTGGTAGCTATATAGTGGGAAAGCTGCCTAAATATTTTGTACATGCCATAGAGAAAATAGATAATTTTAAGAAAGTTTCTAGAATTCAATTCTTTTAATCTTTAGTTTTTGAAAATAAGAGATATTTTGACAATTTATGAGAGTATGCAATATTCATTTTTTTGTTTGTTTTTTGTTTTTGGTACTGGGGATTGAACTCAGGGCCACTCGACCACTGAGATGCATTCCCAGCTCTATTTTTGTGTTTTATTTAGAGACAGGGTCTCACTGAGTTGCTTAGCACCATGCTGTTGCTAAGGCTGGTTTTGAACTCTCCATCCTCCTCAGACTTCCCAGCCACTGGGATTATAGGCATGCGTCACCGAAGATTGTATTCTTGACAGATGTGAAATGTCAGTGATATGTAACTTTATATACCAGAATCATAATGAATCATATATTCTTAGATTAGAAGAAAAGCAATACACAATGACACAATCTATCAGTCTGCATAAGGATATGTGTTAGAATGGAAAAAAAATCACATTAATAAAAAACAAGAGAATTTGGTATATGTTTTATGTACAAACAAATGCAATATTAGCCAAGGAGGTATGGGGACAATAGTGTGTAAGAACTAGTGGTGGGGAACAGGAATTTAAATGCCCAGTACTAAGTGTAAGAAATGGTCTGAACCTACTCCAAGTATGACTTGGAGTATGTCATACATGTCAAAGAAATTTTCATAAGTTGAGAATTTTCAGACTACTGATCATGTTAAAAGAAGTGGAAAATATTTGCCCACTAGATCAATTATAAGAATATTGTCTTAGTCCTTCAACTTCTTCAACTTTAGATTGAAGAAAATATCAGTTGTAAAAATTACAAAACTTAAATCTCTGTCATCTGCAGGTGCACCATATATATTTATATTATTCCTGTGGTATAGAAATCTTAAACAGGAATTAAATATCAGTGGGTTAGAAATCTTGCAATCAACTGGAATCCCTGAGAAAATCTATTGCAAAACTCTTCAGCAAACACTTTTATAAGCTCAGGGCACATAAATCTCCTTTAAAATATAGCACATGTTGATGATAAGCTGAAAAAATATATATAATCTATTGAAAGAGATGAATCACTAAAATGGAAAATCATCTGCCAAAGCAAACAAAATGATCAGGAACACAGATAACAGATCCATCTGGAAGACACTATAAAAAGCCCATTAAAAGTAAAAAAGAACACTCCTGGAATCCAGCTTCCATTTTACAAATTCAAATTAGCTCTGTCCTTTAAACTCATTTTCAACTAGAAAGAAGGGTTAAACATGATGAGATCCAATGTACTTCCAAGAATTTAAAAATAGTACATTTTTTAGACATCACAGATACAAAGGACTAGATTAGTAAACAGTTGGTTCACCAAAAGAAGTTGTAAAGTGGATGGTGATTTGTAAAGATCTATAAACTAATTTCTGCAAGAATGAAAACCTACTAATGCTATTAAGTAAAATTCTCAGTTCCATTGTCAGACACTTTTATTGGGAGGATATTTAGCATGATGTCATCATATTGCACTGACACCAAGAATGTCAAGATGGGTTTGTAAAAAGTTGAGCTGTAAGGCAAAATGTGTTTTACATTATATATTCTGCAGTTTTACATAGGACTGTCTGCATAAGAGAAAATAAGGTTGTCCTGGAGTCTGCAGGCATTAAGAGAAGTATTCATGGATTAGGAAACTGAAAAAATTTAAATATTTTACTGGGTCATAGGATAGAAAGAAGTAGGTCATTGATATTTTTATAATGGAAATATTTGATTATAAATATTTTATAAGCAGCTTATAAACAATTTGGAATTTTAAAAAGTTATATATTTAGAGAAAGACAGGTACAGTAAAAGGACAATTAGAATTTCTAGAAAATAGAGACATTAAAATGAATGTGCAGAATACTAGACATTGTTTTAGAGAAAATCAGTTATTTAAAATATCTAAAGCAGAGAAATGACATAAATAAACTCAAGAAAGATTTAGAGATATAGAAGAAACAATGAGAAGGGCAGATGTATATCTGATTGGAAGAACTTTATCCAGAAATTCAAAGAGAGGAGTTGTCTCTAATTATAGATACAATAGAAATTAATGATAGGACTAGAGATAAAGTGTGAAAGGAAAGAGAAGCATACAGAGAAAGGGGAGGGTATGAACAGCATTATGATTTAAGTTAAAACAAAATGGATGAAGTGAATAATTTTCTATGAGGGTTTATAAATTACCATGAAATATCCAGAGGAAGAATCAGGGAACTTTACATATTTATAGCAATGAAAGAAATCCAATCACAATATTAAATGAACTCCCCCAAATGTTTGCAGGTATGATTCATAAAATTTATCAGAGTATAAAAATCTTACCTCATATAGATATTCTCCCAGAGATTAGAAGGAAATGAAAACACACTAGGATAAGCCAACCAACCCACGGTTTAAGGGCAATTGTACTTCTAGAGTGCCATATCTAAAATCTCTTGGGCTAAAATATATTTAGAATCTGTCATGTGCTTTATTTAGAGTGACCATGTATATTTACAGACTATGCAATATTCTCAATCATGCATGCCACTGTTAGAGTATTAAACAGACTATTTACAAAAACAAATACTTATAGTTCCATGGAGAATATATGATTCTTCAAACTAAATTTTATAGAGACTTTGACTTGTGTTATTATTAATTCATATATTGTATTTTTCTAAATTGGCAAATGAAATATGGGGATAAATATAAACCCTCAATACAAGAACTTATTTTAAGGCCCATGTTCAGTAAAATTTCTAGCATATGATGATCCAAACTACATTGGATATATATGCACATATTTGTATGTATAAAATATATGCTTATATGTAACCGTTTTTACAACTGTTTGAAGCTATTGGAGATGAAGTGCTATTATTGTCATTATATTCAATCTGCAGTTGGACAACCATTGATGATGGTGAAATAGTATTCTTAGGGGTACACTAGAACTACAATAGTTGTTTTAAAAGTCTTTAAAAAGACTATTCCACTGTGATCTGACACATTAACATGGTTTTCTGTTTAAGCCATCCTTCTTTAATTGAGTAAATGCCTGTGAATCTCTTACTCACTGATAAATACAGGTTGTTCAGAGGAGGAGTTAACAGAACACATATTTTCACTGTATCATCAACAGTGATTTTATCAACTGCATTTACAATATCATTTTCATGAGGAGCTTATGCCTATATTCACTTAATAGTATTAGAATTGTTTTCCCATCATACAGAGGAAACATGACCAATATATCACTATTGATGTTTATCATTTTCTCATATCAACTTCTGATTTACATTTTCATCTGATAAACTCTTAGAGTGACTTGGTTTGATATTCACTTCTCATTGACGAAGTTCCATTTTCTGTTTCAATTTCAAATATCATTACAGGATAAATTTTGCACTAAGCATTTGTTGATGTTGGTTTACTAACATTAGCGTTTATTTATTATAAATTTATTATACATGAGTATTATTAAGGCTGAATTATTTCAGGATATAATGATTCTTCATCATCTTTATTCACTGCAGGAAGTGTATGCAGGGCAAAAGGGAATATGATTTATAATACAATTTCATGGGGATTAAATCTTTTTATCAAAAACTCCATGTGAGGTGTCATTTGGGGACTGAAAAATAAATGCTGAAATCTTAGATTTTCACCAAAAAGAAAAAAATAAATTAGAAGAGGGATGAGTAGATCAATTCTTTTCCTTTATTGTTTTTCAGATTAAGGTATAATTTATGTATGATAAAACTCCCACTTTTTTAAATTGTACAATTCTGCAAGTTTTGTCAAATGCTTGCAGTCATGTAAGCACAGCCCAAATCATCCCCCTTACACCTCACAGCGCCCTATGTAGTCAGTCTTCCCGTGGCCCACGCCAGGCAGCTTCATGAACTTCCACACCATAATTTTACCTTTCATAGCATATCATATACAGGCAATCAAATAGTATATAATTTTTAAATTCTGTCTTCTTTTACTTAGCACAATATGAATTCATCTGTGGTTTCTGATAGCATCTGAATATTTTTCTAGGTTCACAGTGATCACTCTCCTTTTGTGGCATGATGTTCAATATCTTGAAAACTATTCTTAGATACATTTTTTAATTGGGTATTGTTTTTGTTTTATGTTAGTACCTGGAATTTTTATCTTCACAATAAAAAATATATTACTAAATAAAACATAATTAATAGGATCTTAGATAAAGAACAAAATATTGATATTTTAAATTATTATTAGCCAAATACTCAGAATTAAGCAACTGTAGCAAGTCTGTTATATTTATGTACATATACAATGGAATCTGCAATGTGACAAAGTTTGTAAATTTATAGTATAAGATGATCTCTTTTATGATTGAAAATTGTAAGCCTTAGAGATTGTGTATTAAAATTTCCCCATTGGCCTCACTATAATAAAAATTATTCTTTTTTACTTTCAGATTATGTTGTTATTTTTTACCTGTGTTGCTGTAACTCCATTTGTCAACGTGAACCAAAAATTTTGAAAATGTAATTTAGGCAGTGAGGAATGGTATTGACTGAGAAATGGAATAATACAATTATTTCTTTTTTATCATGGATACTAGCTCAAATTTATTATGAAAGACAGAGAGAGAGAAAGAAGGAGGGAGAGAGGTCATTGGTTTTTGAAAGTTTTGCTATTTATATTATTTTTATTATTAGATAATTTAGATTTTATTTATTGACATTTGGTGTGGCTAAGAATATAATTTTTATAGCATCAAATATACAAAATATTTAAGGGTTAATGTGGAGAAAATATGTACATTAAAAAATAATTGAGGGCCATTACAGATGACCAAAATAATAGGTATAACGTGTTTACATATTAGAATTTCTAGTTATCAAAAATTCTAATACTCAATAGTTATATATTTACTAGAGTAGTATTAAAAACATCAACAGAGTTTTGTGGAATTGACATGCTGATTCTAAAATTCATAGGGAGATGCAAATGACAAAGAATGCCAGCTTAGTCATGGAGAACAGAATATTTATATTATGAGATACATATATTAAAAATAATTACAACAGAGCTGAAGTAGTCATAATGGTCAAAGACAGAAAACTAGACAGACACACAGAAAATATGATGAAGAACTCAGAAATATATCAATACATCTATATGCAGACAACTGATATGGTTGAGATTATACTTCAAAGCAGTGGAGATAGCATTTTACCAAAAAAGCTAATATAAGCTAGCAATATGAGAAAAAAATTTCACACTTAATTCACACAGAAAGTATAATTTCTAGTGAGATTGCAGACCTAAATCTGAAATTTAAAATGGTTCAAATTCGAATAAGGTGACAATATATAAAATTAGTTGCAATACCTTATGACAAATTTTGAAAGAAGTGAAAACCTCTAAACACAGATAAATGTCATGATAAATAAAGTATTAATTTTGAAACATCAAGAGACCTTACATGAAGGAGAGAATGAAATTGCATCTAGAAAATATAAGCAATAAGATTTCCCACCAACTGACTGCAAAAAGAGAGATAACCAGAACTAGAATTAGTACTTTACATGTAAAGAAATGTAAAAGGCCCATAAACACAGGAAAAATTGTCAATACTATTGATAATCATAAAAATTCATAATAAGACACGCTACTACTACTACTGGTCTACCAGAAAGGGAAAACATTGAAAGATGCAAAGGTAACTATGAACAAAGTTGTAGGCACTGAGTGCCTTCATATTCTGATCATATGAATGTAAATTGCTTCGATCACTTAAAAAAAGTTTCATGTTGTTTAACAAATCTTAAGATATATAAATTCTCTGATCTAGCAATTTTTCTCCTAAATACATATTCAAATCATTTGCCAATGAAAAATTATTTGTTTATGTCTTCATAACATATGCAAATCATATGAACAAATATTTTCTTTGTATTTTTGTTCAAAATATTCAAATTTGGTAAAAGTATGGTTATATTCCATTAATAAAATGGGTAAGTATAAATGCTCTCGTCACAAATCAGATGTTAAATGCCCCCCTCTCCCCGTTTCATGTCTTTAGGTTAATCCAAGCTGATGGTGCTGCTGGAAGGTGGTGGAACCCTCAGAAAGGCGTGCTGAGAAAGTTAGTTTATGGGGACCATGCTCTTTAATGGATATTGGGACCCAGTCCCCTTCCTTCCTTTCTCTTTTTGCTTTCTAGTTGCCATGAGGTGAGGAGGTTAGTTCCACCAAGCCTGCCCTGCCATATTCAGCCTTACTACAGGACGCAAATAAAGGAGCTAGCCAACAATGGATTGAAATCTTTGAACATATGAGCCAAAATAAACTTTTCCTCCTTTTAAGTTATCTCAGATATATTTTTTTAATGCTACCTATAGTGTGTGTGTGTGTGTGTGTGTGTGTGTGTGTGTGTGTGTGTATGTGACAGTGTTGCTGGGCAAGAACCCAGGACCTCAACTATGCTGGGCAAGCTCCCTACCACTAAGCTACAGCCTCAGTTCCTAAATATTTTTAAATACCAGGTATCTTTTCTTCTCTGTGTGTGGTGATGGGAATTGAACCCTGTGCAAGCAGTGTACAGCAAGAATTTATTTCAGCTTTATTCTCTTTTACCTATTTATTGATATACAAAAAAGACAAAGATTACATCTTGTTGAGCAACTTTTCTGAATTTGTATAAATTCAGAGCCTACTCTCTCCTTTAATTATCCTGAAACTAAAATTTTCTTTCCCTAATATGTGCTTTTCTTTCTTATTATATCTATATATCTCTCTCTATATATCTATATATCTCTATATCTTATATATATCTATCTATCTCTATCTCTATCTATATATATATTAGTTAGTAGATAACTTCTTTCTGTTTCTTTTTTTCTTTCCTTCTTTCACCCCCTCGCCAAATTATCTTCTTGGATAATATAAAGCATTTTATCTTATGGTTTTGTAAACTTGAAATTGTTTCAGATAACCTAAATATCAGCAGTAATGCATCACTAGATCTTTATAATTTTAAAAATTGATCATGAAAAGCATGCTTAACATGTCTCTAATTTACAAATTAGTCACTTGTAAATTTACCCCCTTCAATGTATGCCTTCCTGTTTCTTTCCTGTTTCTTATGGGAATATGTATGAATAGTATATGATTTTGACAACAGGTTGGAAAAACTACGATAAGCCTGTACCTTTCAGGAAATTATTCTTCCAAATAATGATTAAATATGGAATATGGTTGCCAAAAGTTTGACTCTGTGCCTATATATTTAAATTGCTTTTTTCCTAAAAACTTGATCTATATATATGTTTTATTTTTATTTGTTTCAATTTTCTCAGTCATTTTTAAAATTAAAAACATTTTGCTTTTGAAAACAACTTAAGAATTCTAACAGCAGCTTTTATGATCACCTTGGTGATATCATGTGAGTGTCTGTGTTTTTATGTACCTGTATGCCAAAGAGTTCTCACACCTTTGATTTTAGCGTTCCTTACAGTGGAATGGAACATTCCTAGATTATATTCAAATGTGAATTGACTGAGATAGATAATAGAAGCTACTAAAATAATTGCTAAAAACTAATGCAACATTGTATATGGGTGTATAAATTTGGGTATTCTTTTATATGACCTCATTTCTTAGTGTGGTTGATTTCTGTACCAGGCTTGGCTAAATAAAAATTGTATTAAAAGTCATCAAAGAAACAAGAGCATTTTGATCACAGTATAAACCACTCCACCAAGAACAGAGTATGAGAAACCACCAATAAAGGGGAACTGCTGACTTTCCTATTTCTATCCCTCAGGCTATTGGCAATTTTGAAATATCTACTCATTTATTGCATTAAAATTTCTCTGAAAAAGGCAAAACAATTTATACATGTATTTCAAACTTATTTTTCTCTCCATAAAATTTTCCAGAATTCCAAAATGAAAAAAGTGCCATACATTTCCATGACAGCAGTATTAAAGGAATCTAAACTAATTCCAATAAAATGGCCCAAATCCCAGATTGTAGTTTTTCTTAATGCCATTAGAGGTTTGAATACTAATGATTTCTCAAACTGAGAAGCTGCACATTTCCATCTGCCCTGAGCTGGAAGAACTCTGACTGAAAGTCTCTGTTCCTGACAAACATAACAAAGAGGTTGCTTTGAGCTGTCATATGTCCATATTTAATATGTGATTTTTTTTTCTTTTTTTCTTTCTTTATGTTAGCCATCAAAATGACTGTTTTTCTAAAAGGACCGTCAGTGTAATCTCCTGGAAAGAATAGAACTGTCTCTAGTGCAATGTGATCATGGTGTTGCTGTGTAAAATCTTTATGTTATGTACATGAAATGAATAAATGAGAACCAAAGGAAGTACATTTTAAAATGTTATTTAAAAGGTCAGGAATACACATATTAGAATGGTTGCAACACTGGTTACTTTTTATAGGGTTTCTTTTCATAAATCGGTGACTGCTCTTTGTAGAATAACATGAGAGCTTTAGTTAGGCAACTCCTTTCCACAGCTTGCCTAGGATTAGGTGTACATAAAGATGTGAAAATAGTCTGTTCTTAAATGTCTTTTCTTAGCTCTGCTGATAGCATCGTCTTTAATTTATTAAAAGGACAGCTTCTTTAGTATCACTTGCAGTTAGCATTTTACATCTCCCATCACATTTGGATGTTTCAATTTGCATAGATTTGAGTGATTGTTTAATTTTGAGAAATTAAGCTATCGCTTTTAACTTTCAATTCACATAAATCACTTTTATGGCTAAATGTTGAAAAGGACAAATGTAATAAATGCTTGGAGAAAAGGCAGAAGAATCTTATTTCTGTTCTTGTAAGTTGCTGTTTGACAAAATATCAGTAGTAGAGGCAGGCATTTTATGATCAAAAAAATTACTGTTTCAATTATTTCTTATATATATGTATATATCTATCTATTTATATATATAAACACAAATTTTAGAGCTCAGTTTTTTTTAAAACTGTTTATATTTCAGATATGTAACTGAAATTAGCTGAATTAATATTTTAGAAGAATGATAAAATGAATAACAATAATGTTGGCTATAATTTATTAAATATACTAGATGCCAAGAGCTGTGCTAGGTGCTTGATATGAATTATTTCTAATACTAACGGGAATCATGCAAGGTGAATGGATTTAGCTTCATTTCACAATTATGGAAATGTAAACTTAGAAAATGTAAGTAATTTATCTAGGGGCTATAGCAAAGCTGATTTTAAATGCAAGTTAACTTTGTGGAAAGTCCATGTTTTTATCATTGAATAATAAAAGATGACCCTTATGCTAAATTTAAAAAAATAACCATTCTTATACCTCAATTTTCCCACATTCTCCCCATCTGTGTCACTCAGGAAAATGAGTGCTAAGACTGAGATGAATTAGAGCTTTTCTAAAAAGAATACTTTGGGGTTTAGTAAGAAGCCTGGGCAGTGTGCTTAGGGCAATATTTCAAAGTACTGTATGCCCAAAGGGTACGCAGAACTTGCTAGGCTGTACTGGTTTGTGAATCCTATTCTTGTTGAGACCTCTTCCTAGGGAAATTAAAGGTGCCAGTCATTGGATTGAGAGAAAAAGGATATAGTGATGATGAATTTCCAAGAAGGGTCTATTTGGATTTACATAATATGATGTTATATAGCAGCCTAAGTATAGGTTACTATTATGGTTCAACCAAAACAAAATGAGAAAAGTAGTACCTTTAACTTTCTAGCTTGTATATGTTAGTCTCACGAAGCAAATACTTATTGCAAGAATTGCAAGATACTAAGATAGATAGCAAAAGGAGGTTATGTGCCTACTTCAATCACTTTTAATTTTGCTGAATAATAGTCACTGACTCCCTTTTTCCTAAATTTTAAGTGCAGTGATATTTCAATAAACAAGCATATACTAACTCCTTTAGCTTTATTATTCTCATTCTAAAAATTTCCAACCATATTTTTCCTTTCATCTATTAATGAATAAAACATGATAAACATAATGTGAAATGGTGAGTAATTTTGTACACAGTGAAGGAAATTTGCAAAATAAGAAGTTCCTTCTTTAATTTCTTGTCATTCTTATTTAGTGTCTGTTGAATTAGAAGAGATGTAAAATGTAGTAAATATGTCTTTTATATATTGAATTTAACACATTAGAATATATTCTGATTATGTCTGTACAATTATGGTCTCATTTTTTAATCAACAGAAGGATATCATTAGAGGATATGAACCAGAGTGGAAGTCTTCACTAAAAAAATGAGACAATCCCTTGCCAAACCAATCATAAACCGAGGCCAGTCATCAATAAAAATATCTTCTTTTCGTTCTAAAGATGCTAGAAAATCAGCGTAAGTTTATACTTGTCACAAACATGACACCCCTGATTCAAACATGTCTATGTACTTTGTTTTCCGCTGACACTGTGACTGCTGACACCCTCCTGTCATTTCTCCTCACAACCCAGGCATCTGACAAGCTGATTCGTGGATCCCTAAGAAGTCTCTGGTTGCATTTCTCAACAAAACTTTAATGCTAAAAGCTTATGGATCCCCATAAGGGGAAATAAGGGTGCTCAAAGCTGCAACGAGGCACAAATGAAAAAAGAATTATTTCAAAAAGTAATCCTATGGCTTGCATGAATTGTCAGCTCCTCACTCCTCCAGGATGTGAGTTAGCCTCAGTCCCTGGTTGCTTTTATTATTTGTTGAAAAGCACCATAGGGAGCAATGTGTTGCTTCCCACAGTGTTAGCCAATAGATAATGAATTAATGAACACAGGAGCAAAGAGATTTGTGCATTAGTAGTGAAGAAAAAGATATTATGTGCAGCCAAGAGGCCGGGAGGAAAAAAATAGAAAAAAAAAAAAAAAGATATCCTAATGAATGCAAAAAGGAACGATTTCGTTAGTTTTGTTCCCATATATTGCTTTCTTACCTTACATAACAAAAATAATACGAAGAGAAAATAAAGTTCAACAGTCCTACTATCAGAGAGTCCATATGGATAAGAGTGAATTGTCACCTTTTGTATCTTTATACTGATCTAGCGAAGTTATGTAAAAAGAAAAAAATACAAAATAGTTTTAGCTCAATAAAAGTGAAAATAAATAGCTCAGGAATTTCCAGTCATTTATTTAAAACCAATAGATTTAAGTGCTCTATGGCAGATAGAGAATGAACCAAGAGACTTAATGGCATTCCAGAAACTCAAATTTTCATTTTAGTTTAGCTCTGAACTCTACAAAATATTACTGGTCATGCAATGTGAAGAGATTTTCCATGATCCACTGTCTTATCTAGAAACTCTGAAATGTTAAACTACTGGATACCGGATTCTCTCTTGCAAACTCAACTTGTGGTTTCTTTGGAGATAAACAGATGGACAGAGTATTACTAAATATGTATTCATTTATTCAATTGTTTTATTGTGCCTTATAAAGTTTTTTTTTTTTTTTCATATGGGGTCCAAAACCCACCAGTACCTAGTGAAAAATGCCATTTCAAATTTCTAATATATGTCACTATTATAATTAATTTAAGAAGTACCTGTTTGAAAATTGGGCGTCAGTGAAAATTTAATAATGGTATCCCTTTCCAAATATCTTATTATATGGTTGAACATAAGAGTGGTACTTTATGAGGTTATCTTTTTCTTTCTCAGAACAGGGAGACTTGATTCTCAATATCAAGAATTTTGAAATTATTTTAGTAATAAATGAGCAAATGGATACTATTTGTAGTATGCACATTTACATGACAGGTCAGTGTGCACTTGCATAAACCTTAACACATGTGTACACACACACATACTTATGCAAACACATGGGAAGGGCATATGGAACTTGTTTTTGGAGTCAGTTAAGAGAGTAAACTCTTTCACTTTCAGTGAAAGTTCCAGAACCTTGGGAGGCCCAGGCAGGAGAATCTCAAGTTCAAAGTCAGCCTTAGCAACTAAGTGAGGCCCTAAGCAATTTAGGTAGATCCTATCTCAAAATAAAAATAAAAAAATAATGAAAAAGTTTGAGGATGTGGCTCAGTGGTTCAGTGTCCCTGGGTTAAATCCCTGGTAACAAAAACAAAACCAAACATAACAAAAGCAGGAATAAAATAAAATCATGAAAAATTTTGAAAATCTACCATTGAAATGACAAGGGGTGCTAACACAGGATGATGAATTCAGAAGACAAAACAAAACCATCTCGAGCATGTTGGGCATAGCACAGTTCTTATAACGAAATTTTCTAAGTGCTACAAATTAATGAAAATTAAATTACATGAAAGCTTTAATAATAAACTCCAGCACATATTTAGAATCACCAATTCCACTGGAGTAAACATGTTGTATGGCTAATATTAACTGCAATATCTCCTTTACAACCAAGCCCTCTTCACTGCCTTTATTATGCTGTGGGGGAAAAAAAATCCATGTTACAAAGAAGGGGAGAACAGATTCTGGATACTGGCGTACATATATGCCATATATCCACTTTGTGAACTTGAGTCACAATCTCTGAGTCTAAATTTAAAATTTGTGGCAAAAATTTCCAGTATCTTTAGGGTTTTGTCACCCAGAGCTATATAAATATGTAAAATGTTTTTAATACTGGGTAAATTTAAAAGTTAGTAATATTGTTTATTTTATGATCCTTCAAAAATTTATTCTCTTGGATCTGATTTTGATTATTTCATGTCTTCTACTGGTTTTGGTGTTGGTTTATTCTTATTTTTCAAGGGCCTTGAGATATAATGCTAGATTATTCATTTAGCGTCTTTCTATTCTTTTAATGTATGAGATCAATGCTATGAACTTCCCTCCTATAACTGCTTTCATAGTGTCCCAGAGAGTTTGATGTATTGTGTCAATATTCTCATTTACTTCTAATAATATTTTTATTTCTCCCCTGATTTCTTTTGCTATCCATTCATCATTCAAAAATGTATTATTTAATCTCCAGGTGTTAGAGAGGCTTCTGATTTTTATGTTATTGTTGATTTCTAATTTCATTCCGTTATGATAGAATGCAAAGTATAATCTCTATTTTTTTTTTTTGCTAAGATTTGCTTTGTAACCTAAAATATGGTCTATTTTAGAAAATGTTCCATGTGCTGCTGAGAAGAAGGTGAATTCAGTCATTTATCGATGAAATATTCTATATGTCTGTTAGGTTCATATTATTAATTGTATCTTTTAGTTCTGTAGAATAGTTAGTTTATTGTTGAATGATCTATCTAGTGATGAGAGAAACATGTTAAAGTCACCCAGTATTATTGGATTGTGGTCTGTTTGATTCTTAACATTGAGAAGTGTTTGATACAAGGATGCTCCATTGTTTGGGGCATAAATATTTACTATTCTTATCTCTTGTTGATGTTTGATTCATTTAAGCACTGTGAAGTGACCTTCTTTGTCTCTTGATTAATTTTTGCTTTAAGTCTGCTTTATTGGATATGAGAATAGTTATCTTTGCTGGTTTATGAGTCTCATGTGAATGGCTTGTTTTTTCTCATTCTTTCACCTTCAGTTTGTGGATGTCTTTTCCTGTGAAGTGAGTCTCTTACAGACAGCATATTGTTGTGTCTTATTTTTTAAACCAATCTGACAACCTATGTCTGTTCTATTGAGAAGTTTAGACATTTACATTCAAAATTATTATTCAGACATTTTTGTTGATTTTTTGTTTACTTTGTTTTGGTACTGGGAATTGAACCCAGGGGTACTTGACAACTGAGAAACATTTCCAGCACTTTTTATTTTTTTTACTTTGAAGCAGTCTCTCACTAAGTGACTTAGGACCTAGCTAAGTTGCTGAGGCTGGCTTTGAACTTGCTATCCCCTGCCTCAGCCACCTGAATTGCTGGAATTACATGTAGGCATGCATTATGCCTAGCTTCAATGTTATTATTGAGAGATGATTTTTATTTCCTACAACTTTGATTTATTTTAATGTTTAAATTGGATTTGATTCTTTTAATAGACTACTCTTCTAGTATAATTTCTCACTATACTGGTTTTCATTTTTATTTTTCTTATCTTCTTCATGAATTATTTCACTGAGTATGTTTTATAGTGTGAGCTTTCTAGTTAAATATATATACATATAAGCTATATATATATATATATATATAGCTTTCTAGTTATATATAGATAGATAGATAGCTTCTGTTCAACATGGAAACTCAAATTATCAAAATCTGAGATGAGAAAGGAACATTGCCAAAGATACTACTGAAATCTAGAGGACCATCATAAACTATTTTGAAAATTTATACTCAGTAAGTTTGAAAATCTAAATATATGGATAAATTCCTATAGATATATGAAAACTATGGAAGACTAAAGAAAGACATTGAAGAAGACCTTAGAAGAAGCAAAGACCTCCCATGATTTTGGATAGGTAGAATTAATAAAGTTAAAATGATCATACTAGCAAAAGTACTATACAAATTCAATGAAATTCCTGTCAAAATTCCAATGTATGTATTTCACAGAACTAGAAAAATTAGTTGTGAAATTCATTTGGAAAAATAAGAGACCCAGAATAGAAAAAGTAATCCTTAGTGAGAAAAGTGAAGCAGAAGGCATCACAATACCAGACAACAAATTGTACTACAGAGCTGTAGTAACAAAAATGGCATACTATTGACACCAAACAGGCATTGGACTAATGGAACAGAAGAGAAGACAGAGACAAACCAACATAAATACAGTTATCTCATACTGGACAAAGGTGCCATAAATTTATTTTTGAGAAAAGATAAACTTTTTAACAAGTGATGCTAGGAAAACTGGAAAACCATATGCAGAAGAATGAAACTTGACCCCTATTTCTCACCCTGCACAAAACTCAAAGTGGATCAAAGATTTAGGAATTAGACCAGAGACTCTGCAACTGCTAGAGGAAATTGAAGACCCAACCCTTCGATGTGTTGGCTAAGGAACTGACTTCCTTAGCAAGATTCCTAAGGCATGAGAAAAAAATTTTATAAAAAATCAATAAGTGAGATGACATCTAATTAAAAAGCTTCTTCACAGCAAAGGAAACAAGAGCACTAAGGGACAGCCTACAGAATGGGATCACCTGCTCCTCAGACAGTACATTAATATCCAGGATGTACAAAGAACTAAAAAACTCAACACCAAAAACAAACAGAAATCAATCAAACAAATAATCAAATTAATAAACAGGCAAAGGAACTGAACAGACACTTCTTGAGACAAGAAATACCAATGTTCAACAAATATATGAAAAAAATGTTAAGCATCTCTGGCACTTAGAGAAATACAAACTAAAACTACATTGAAATTCCATCTCGCAATAGTCAGAATGGTAACTGCCAAGAATACAAATAACAATAAATATTGGTGAGGATGAGGGTACATTCATAACTTGTTGGTGGGACTGTTAATTAGTGCAACCACCCTGGAAAGCATTATGGAGAGTACTCAGAAAACTAGGAATGGAACCATAATATTGCACTTCTTGGTGTATATCCAAAAGTTTTAAAATCAGCATACTAGAGTTATGTAGCCACATCATTGTTTATAGCAGCATAATTCACAATAGCTAAGCCCTTCAACAGATGAATGGATAAAGAAAAATGTATGTATATACATAATGGAGTACTACTCAGCCGCAAAGAAGAATGACTTTATGACATTTTTTGGTAAATGGATGGATCTGGAGACTATCATGCTAAGTGAAGCCAGTCTCAGAATGTCAAAGGTGGAATATTTTCTCTGGTATGTGGAAGTTAATCTAAAATAATGGAGAGAGGATTAAAAAAGAATAGAAGAAAGATCAGTGGAGTAGATAAAGAGGAATGAACAGAAAGGGGTGGGATGGGATAGGGAAAGACAGTATAATGAATCTGACCCAAACTTCCTATGTGCATATATAAATAAATCACAGTGAATCTCACCTTCATGTATATCCATAAAACACTAATTTAAAAAAACCTATAAGTAAATTGCATAAATATCATTACAACAGAGGGAAGAAGACTGGGGGAGAGAGGAGAGGAAAAGGGAAATACTGGAAACTGAATTGAAACAAATTATATTCCATGGTTTTATAACTATGTCCAAATGAATCCTATTGTTAAGTATAACTAATAAAAACAATAAAATTTATTCTTATTACTTTATAAGATCACATGATTTTAGGTTATCAATATTCTTTCCTCACAAACATTTAAGTACTATAAAGTGGCATATTTTCTTTTGGTTCTTTGTTCTTTTAATTTTTTTTTTCTAAAAATGTACTTTTAGAAGTTACATTTGTTTAACTGAAATATAATTATAAAAATTATCACATACATGTTATGTGTATAAATAAAATTTAACAAATGTGTCTATTGTGTAATGTTTAAATTGCATTGAAACTATCCATTTCTTCAAACATTTCTCATAGTTTATAGTGAAAACTTTCAAAAATTTTCTTTTAGATTTTTGAGATATACATTTCATTTTCATATATAGTCACCCTACTGTGCAATAACACACCAAATCTTGCTCTAATGTAACTGTATAAGTGAGTATCCAGTGATCAAACTTTTCCTCTTTCTCCTCTCTACTCTTCTGTCTCTAAACTTCTAATAAGATCAACTTTTTAAATGTTTTTAATATTCATTTTTTTAATTTTTGTGATATGTCTCTTTTTTATTTCATTTTCCTCTAACAATATTTTATTTTCCTTAAGTTTTATAAATCCTCATTAATATTTTGTCTAGAATATGTCTTTTTTACTACTGTTTCAACATTTTCTTATTTTTTACATTTAGTTTTTAATGCTCATCCATTGATTTCTGTTTTTATTTGCATTTTATTGTATTTACTTTCAACATCAATATTTAACATAAATAAAAGCTTTATGTTCATATTAACTTTTATACAAATATGAAGTGATTTAAGAGCAGTATTTTTAGGGGTGGTTAACTTTATTTTTTTATAAGATTATACCAGTCTGTACAGAGACTAATATAACCTTAATTCTTTTTGCTTTGGGAACAGTGACTGGGGATTGAACCCAGTGTCTATGAATCCTTTTCAAGTGCTCTACAACCAAGTTACATCACCCCTAACTCTGGGTTGCTTAACTTCAAAGGCCTATTTTTCAGCCTATCTGACAGCAGTAAATCTATATTCAGAACTAGCAAAAGGTCTCCTGTACAGGCAAAGTACTGTTTCTCTGAGTTACATAGAAAACTTTCTATTTATTTTAAGATCTTTTCAGAAAATGCATGGTACGCTCAGCATAGTCAACCCGAATGTCCAGAGAGATATGCCTTGTAACCATGCACCATCCAAAATCTTTTTTGTAGTTCCTGCTCTGAAATTCATCATGTACAGGTCATGGATTTTAAGCAAGCAATACTCAACTTTCCCCCTTATTACAAGGCATATTTAAAATCCAGATAAAAGTGAAACAGCTGTTTTTTTTTTTTTTTTTTTCCAGATGATTCTCATAATCATCAAACTCACTAGAATTGCATAACTAATGGAAAAGGGATTTCTACTTTTCCATGCCTCCGGGTTCGAAACTATGAGAAAATCCTCAATGTCACATATAATAGCAGAACCCAGGGCACATATCTTGCATATCAAGGAAATACAGGGACAGTGTCCTATTATTTTATAACCGTCTAAGTGATATTTTCCTCCCAGTCTTTAATTGTGAACATTTTCACAGCTGTGCTCTGGCTGAAAATGACTTTTCACATATTTCTGATTCAATTCCTCTCACCACTTTAACTGTGATCTCTGGGAAGCTGCAAGAGAGCATTGATAGATTGTCTTGCTTATACATGACTGTAGTTTCAATTCCCTTTTATGCTAAATAAGAATTTTTGCCTTAGTATTTATGAGGTGTCTTTGGTGATATGACAGAGCTTTCAGTTTGTATAATTCATCCTATTTAAAATAAAATTTTCTTCCAAACTCTCGGATGGTTTGTCATTTTCTTTTGGTAAGTATTTGCAGTTTGGAAGCATCTGGTATAAGTTCATTCAATTACTTTGTTTTAAAATATAAATATTCAGAATAAAATAAAAAAATAAGAAATTTCAGAGTTTAAGAATCTTTGCATGAGACTAGAAAACAGCAAACACAGATAAGAAAAAAATTAAAATACATACACAAAATACTATAGAGAGTTGATAAAAATTGATATATATATAATTTAGATTATTTTATGTAAATAAAAACATTAAATACATTGTTGAACTATTTTATAAATTTTATATGCAGTATGTCTCATTGATGTAGTTGTTTTAATATAAATTAATATAAATGCTTAAATTTTATCTGTAGGGCATTTAAAGTCTCTTAAAGAAATGTTTAATATTTCTTTTATTATGAAATTTTGTACCCCATTGATTCTACCATGCTGTTTTATTCAGCTTTTTTGCTGCTACAACAAAAAGACCCGACAATAAGAATTTTAGGAAGAAAAGTTTATTTGGGGGCTCAGGGTTTCAGAACTCTCAGTCCATCAATGGCCAGTTCTATTCCTTGGGGCTCAAGGTGGGACAGAACATGATCGTAGAAGAGTGTGATGGATGGAAGTAGCTCACATGATGATCAGATATCAGAAAGGGAGAGAGAGAAAGAGAGAGAGAGAGAGACACTCCACTTGCCAGATACAAAATATATCTCAAAGGCACACCCCCAGGGACCCACTTCCTCCAGCCACACCTTATCAACTTTCAGTAACCACTCAGTTAATCCTATCATTGGATTAAAGCACTGATTGGGTTAAGGCTCTCATAACCCAATCAGTTCACCTCTAAACTTTTTTTTATTGTCTCACACATGAGCTATTGGGGACACAGATCTAAACTATAACATATGCATATGATAAATAGTTTATATTCATGTTGCACAAATTCTTACAATGAGGGGAATCAGAGGTCACTCCATGCATTATGATTTACTTCATACCTAAATAGAATAGAATTAGCCTTGGCTCATGCTTCTATGAATGTTTGTGCTTTTTTAAAAGGAAATCAGTCATTATATATTTTTTTTGATACCAACCAGACTGTTACTCTGGTATAGAGATTGTAGGTGTACTTTCTTCCTTGGTCCCTGTTTTGTTCATTTGTTTGTTGAAAGAAATTGAATCTACTTATAACACTCATGATTCTGGAGATTTAACATGGAAACCTTCTGCAATATTTATCATTCTCACAATAATTGCAACATTTGATCAAGAGCCACGATTGCCATATTACAGAGGGTATGAGCCCTTTAGTTAACCACAGTCTCAGCTACTACTCCCCATTGAAAATCCAAACTAATCTGCTTGTCTTTTATGCTGACCACTTGCCCCTACATGTAGTTAAAGTAGTGATCCTTGCTTTGTTTCTTTTCTTATATATCTACATCAATATATGTTCATCTATTTTCTATTACTGTAACAAAATACCTGATGCTGGATAACTTAGAAAAGAGGTTTTCTAAGCTCACAGTTTTGTAGGTTCAAGGGCATGGTGCTGGCATAGGGTTGGCTCTGCTGAAGATCTCATTGCAGATGGTATCACAGCATGTGCAAGAGGAAAAGATCACATTGCAATACAGGAAGGCAGAGAGCCCACAGACTGGACCTTAATGAACTCCCATGAAGACCAACTCATTTCAAGTCCCACCACCTCTTAACATTGTCACACAGAGGACCAAGATTGAATCCTTGGAATACACTCAAACCACATCCAAACTATTGTCCTCTCTGCGCAAGCTTCATGTCCTTCTGACAGGGCAACACACAGGCATTCCGTCCCTGATTGTCTCAAAGTCTTTACCTGTTCTGGCATCACCTAAAAGTCCATGTCGAAAGTCTGAGACTCAACGTAACTTCCTATTAGTTGCGATCCTGAAAAATTAAAAACAAGATAACTACTCCCAAGATAAAATAGTGGTACAGAAATAGGATAAATATTCTCATTTCAAAAAGGAGAAATAAGGAAGTAAAAATGAATATTTTGTCCAAATAAGAGACTAAAACTCAGCAGAGCAGACATTATGCCCTAAAGATCCAAGTCTTGTATCCTATGCACACTGGTGGGGCAGGCCTCCGAGTTCTTGGACAAGTCCATCCCTATTGCTTTACTGCTCACAGTCCACACAGTTACTATCTCAGGCTGACACTGTGTGCACAATTCCCTGGTGTCACATGTGCTGGTTGCTCTGCCTTTCTAGGGTCTCCACTGCAGCTCCATTCCCATGCCTCTTAAACTCATTGCCTCATTAGTGGCTTCTTAAAGGTCTCTAATCTTATGGTAAATTTCTACTTGGCTTCCCCGACTTTCCTTGGAAATCCCAGTGGAAGCCACCACAACTCCCTAACTTTCTCATACTGCATATCCGCAGAACCAGGACCACATGAACACAGAGGTCTGCCCTCCAGCACAAGTGGTGTCTGAACTTTCCTAAAGCATGGCTTTAGTGGTCATGATATAGTTAACTGTTGGGAAATAGGAATCTTGAGGTGGCCCTGAGGAGTAAGCCCATGAGGAGCATCCTGGGGCACTGCCCTGAAATAATTTTGTCCCGGAAGTTCTCTGCACCTATGATAAGCTAAAGAAAAAAGGGAGAAGAAGGAGGAGGAGGAGGAGGAGAAGGAAGAGGAAGAGAGAGAGAGAGAAAGCAGGCCTTGCACATTTCTAAGATGCTCTCAAGGCCTCTTTCTCAGTGTCCCAATATAAAGCGAAGGCTCCCTTCTAATCTGCAATCTAATCCCTGCTCTAATCTGTTGCTTCTTTGCTTCTTCCCTGGTCAGGCTATGAATTTTTCAAGTCTTGATGGGTGCATCTTTCAGCTCTGTTTTCCTTCTGCTAGTTTCTCATCTTTATTAAATTTTACCTTCCATAAAGCTCTAAGACATGGACATGTCTCAGCTAAGTTATTGGCAATAGTGTAACAATAATGGCCTTTACTCCACATTTCAATAGAGTCATCATTTCCACCTAGTATCAAGTTTCCCACTAGTACTTGTCCTCTGACCTATCACCAGAATAACCCATAATGCTCCACTGACAGTATTCTAGGCTTTCTAAGTGTGTTCCTGCCAACTCTTTTAACCCTCTTCCATGTTCTTTTAATCCTCTTTCATGTGTAGTTAAAAGGAAGACCACATTTCTGGGTGGAAAATTTCTGTGTTTGTATATTTTTAGTTAGCCTAACAAATATTGAAGACTGGAAAACTTATAAAGAAGATAAATATATTTAGGTAATAGTTCTGGAGGTTCAGACACTGGGCCAGCATTGGTTAAGCTCTGGTCAAGGCCTCATGTTGGGTGGCAACACAATGTGGGGGTTCATGCTAGAGGAAGAGATCACACAGCAATAGAGGAAGCTGAAGCGTCCACGAAGGGGCCAGTAGGACCTCCCACTACACCTCTCTTTTTAAAAGTCCCACCACTTTCTGACATTACCACACTGAAGCCCAAGTTCCTAACATGTGATTCCTTAGATGACATGCTTTAATCACATTCAAACCACAGCAGCATCCTTCCTTTGGGGCAATCATCTTGATTCCCTGAATGTTACTATGTTTTGTTACAACTGGTAAAACAGGCTGCTGAGTTGTAACATGCTGATTCTCTCGGGGTTGCAAATCCATTTAAAACAAATCTGCTTTCCTTTGTAAAGATACTGGAGTGTCTTTTTTTCCTAATTTGAAACAATTTTAAAAAATATGATTGTAATGACCATGGTATGTATTCTTGAATCATATTAATTCATGGGTTTTTATTAAATTATTATTATTTTATTAAGTTAATAGTGAATACCTAGCTTGGGTTCTTGCTCACAAATGTTCCATCAAATGCAAAAAGCAAGGGCAAACCTCAGGGATCACTGTGTACACTGCTTAACCTTGGAGATGGTTTCGTGATAACAAACAGCTGGGGCTAATGAGAAATGGCAGCTTTCCACTCGTATGAGGATCACCCTGGCCATGAGGCTCAACAACTGCTAAAATAGAGCCAGGCAGTGAAAAGAGTTGAATTCATTCCAGAAAAAGTCTGGGGAAATTAATAATTCAGTTAAGCTTGAATGAGAAAAATAATATGTAGGAAAGAGCAATTTATATAAAATATTGTAAGAAATAAAAGACTAGGTAATATTGAAGTGCTAGCAGTGGTGATTTGGGGTCAGGAAATGTGTGTTTAAATCCTTAAGCTTTTCATATTTAGTTGATTAGTGACTAGTTATTAACCTGAAAAAAGACATAACTTCTCTGATGTTCAGTTTGCTTATCTCTGTAGTAGTAACTGCATCTGCTTAGAGGAAAACCTCTGCAATACACATGTCTATATATATATGCATCCGGGTAGGTATTTAAATATCTACCTATTTATATATATATGACACAAAATTAATAATTAGGTGCAGCTGCTGCTACAGATGAAGCTACTTTTTCTATTCTGTTTATCACCATTATTACTCCTATTAATCTATGCTGTGCTCTTTTACTTATTAGTCTTCCTAATATTTAACAAAGTTTGTGAAAGGGACTAGACTTTCCCATGTGTTATGTGGAGACTACTTTCCACATTTCGAAATTTATAACCCAAATGTTTTATTAATTGCAATTTCTAAAGCGTTTGCATTTTTAAAAGAAAAAGTGTCCTTCTAATGCCTGTTGAACCCTTAGGAAATTTGGTTCTAATCTTCTTATTAAAGTTACTACTCCATTTACCACCTCACATGTGATTTATTAAGTTTACACTAACTTTTTTCAGTGTTCTGATATTAACAAAAACAATTTGAATTACTTGCACCTCCAATCAGATGTGCTGGAAAAAGAAAATATGCATGACAACAGCAAACAATAAAAACAACAACAAACTCTTCTATTCCTATATACTTAAGAGGGTCTCAGGTACTTTTCTTCATAGCTTCCCTAAAGTCAAAGTTATGCATCCTAAATATTGATGCTGGAAAAAAAGGGAATTTAAAAGCTGTTGTTTGGTTTATGAGTTGCCATACAAATCTGTAGGATTTATTTTCCCTTTCTTTTTGGATCAAACTTGAAGATGTATCTTTCATTGCAGGAGCAAAGATTCAACTCCTAGTACTTCAAAAAAGATAGAAAATTTTCTTTAAGAATGGTCCTTGCAATGTATTCATTGATCATTCCAAGGGCATTCAATCAGGAAAGGAAATAACATATTTAATGAAATGAGACCACAGGAAAAAATATTAGAACTGTTGCTCTCTTTCTACCACAGGTTATGTCAAAAACAGGAATGAGGATTGAGTATAACTTGGATTAAATAAATACTTGGTTTTATCATCAGTCAATATTTTATTTACCTTTTAAAAACTATCTCTGTAGTAATATAATCAAGCAACTGAAATCTCTTCTACTTAAAAAGACCAATTTAGAGCATAATGTAAGCGGACAGTTGGTTAAGAGAAATTATAATGTTGAAGTTGTATGTTTATATAAATGAATTTATGGTAAACAATTAAATACTTTTGTGATTTATTATATGTTCTTTCAGTCAAAAGTAACATAATTTCTATTGAAAAATCACACACACACACACACACACGCAAGCATATACAATTTTTTCTTCCAGGAGTGCCAGACAAGCTTTGTATGGTTTAAGCCTTTCTAACAAGGGCATTCCGAAAATCTTGATTAAAAAAAAAAACAAAAACTTTTTTTTAATGATGAAAACTTATGAGACCTTTATCCTTAAAAAAAGAAAGCCAAATACTTCCTTTGAAAGATAAAAGTTAAGTATTTAAAATTACTTACTATTTGAGACATTAGTTAATTTGAAAATTGCCGTTAAGAGTTTGAGTAGAATCAGAGCTGATTTGTGGGCAATTTTATAGGGTCAGAGGACTGTAATAGGAAACTTGGTACTCACTAAGGAGTGCAATCTGGGATTAAAGCCCAAAGTTTTACCTTGTACATCTGACAAAAGTGTAGGCCTAGATCCTAGGAATAAGTTGAATAGGATTTAGACAGGCCTAAAAAGGACTGAAACAGATCTATCTTTATATCTTTGAATAAATTAAGGGTTATCTTTTGGTTATTGCTTTCTTTTGTTTGTTTCTGTTTCATGACTAGAAGTAAATGCAGATCTCTTCTGTAGAAATATATTAGACAGAGTCACAAATAGTCTATATAATAATTTGTTCACCATACATGTTGTCCTAGTCCATTTTGGCTGCTATAGAAAATGCCATAGCCTACGTGGT
The DNA here is from genome assembly GCF_902686455.1 of Sciurus vulgaris. Classification (NCBI taxonomy): domain Eukaryota; kingdom Metazoa; phylum Chordata; class Mammalia; order Rodentia; family Sciuridae; genus Sciurus; species Sciurus vulgaris. The sequence continues at coordinate 54,042,178 of NC_136462.1, read as the reverse complement.
TTAAAAACAACCAAAATTTGTTTCTCACACTTCCACAAACTGGGAAGTCTTAGGTCAAAAACTTGGCTGATCTGGTGTCTGGTGAAAGCTTTTGTTCTCACTCACAGATGGTTATAATTTTTCTTTGTCTTCACATGCTAGAAGGCACAAGAAGTTTTCTGAGGTCTCTTTATAAGAGCACTGATCTCATGCATGGAGGCTTCTGATCTCATGACCCAATTAACTCCCAAGGGCCTCACCAGCAAAAACAATGACATTAAAATGTTAACATGTGAGTTTTGGGGAGACACAAACATTTATTCTATGTTCATATATGAATATACCACATTGAATCTCACCATCATGTACATCCCCAAAAAATGAAAAAAAAGAGAGAGAAAAAAATACTATAATAGCAGAAAGAACAATAGAGTGGATGGAAGAGAACAGGGGGAGGGAGAAAGGGAGGTACAAGACTGAATTAGAACAGATTATATTCCATGCTTTTATAGATTTGTCAAAATGAATCCTAGTGTTATGTGTGACTAAAAGGAACCAATAAAAAAAAAAAAAAAGAATAAAAGTGACTTTGTCCTTCTCAACTGGCAATATAAGACAGAAGAAAATGAAATGACATCTTCAAAATTCTGAAAGAAAATAACCCTTATTCTAGTATTATACCAAGCAAAATTGTGCCATGAAAATAAATGTGAAATAAGAAGGTTTTTATATAAAGTGAGCTAATCGACAGCAGAAAAAAAGTCTTTATATCAAACAGTTCTGCAATTAGAATTAAGAAAATCGTAGGTTGAAGTAGGAATATAAAAGGTACAGTGGAGAAGAATGAAAAGGGTAAATGTAAATAAAAAGAAATAATTACTTATGGCATATTACAGATCTAATAATGTATTTTGGGGTATAAAGTAGAGAGAGAATTACTACATGGTAAAATTGAATAAACAGTCAGAAGGCATTAACTAATTGAAAATTTAAAAGACCCTATATACATTATGACTGATGAGAGTTTTCACTAGGTTTCAGTAAATCAATAATAACATGTTTTAATAGTTTTTTGACAAAATTTCAAGTATTAACTTGTAAACCAAAAGAACATGAAAACCTGATAGGAAGCATTTATTCCAAAATATAATAAGAAATATGAGAAGGTAGCATCAAACAAATTATAAAATAGAGAATAAATAATATTATAGGTAAAACACAAATATAAATTTAATTATGCTTGGAATTTCTACTTTGAAACTTGGTAGAAGTAATAATGTAGGACAAACAACCCCTTGACTCTCAATAATCATAAATTTATAAAATATAACAGTAACCAGTTTGAAACTTTGCACAACAGGCCTGAAATTTCAAGAAGCATTACTAAAGATCCTCAAAAAAGGGAAACTCATGATATGAAAGCCCTAGACTCTCTGGGACTTTAACTGTGGACATTTCCAAGAATGAGGCACAGAGACTTGAGGTCTATGTAGACATCATAGCCTGGCTGAGGGGCAGAGGCAGACAAGAAAGAGCTAAAGTTCTGGTGCAGAATATGGCACTGGGAAAGATGCAGGGGGTCTTTGGAAGAATTCTCTGGAAATCAGCAAAAGATAACACAATCCAGAAACTTTGCATGCAAATGAGAAATATGAGAGATTCTAAAGTGACCATGTCAAGTATAAAATCAAATATATTCAGAAAACACAAGGAAAAAGTATTAATAATCCCTGAACTAAAATGACCTAGGGTTAGAATATCTAGTAAAAATCAAGAAATACATGTTCTTAATGAAGGAATACAGAGAACCTCAGTAAAGAAATGGAAATTGATGAAGAGAAAAAAGTGACAATACTTGAACTTAAAATTCCAAGTACCAAAATGAATATTTTATTGTATAGATTTATGAGCATATTATTGATGAGAAAAGCTAGAGTTCATAAAATTGAAAATAGACCAATAGATATAAACCAGTTCAAATAACGAAGAGAATATAGAGAGTTTGATCAATGTGTAAAAACTTAGAAATATTTCTGGTGTTTTGTACACAGTAGGGTGAATAGAACAGAAAACATTCTGAATATCCTTACAAAAAAGAAATGATAAATTTTTTAGATCATGAATATGCTAAATATTATGATTTGATTGTTATACAATGTATACATATATAACATTATCATACGTTAGCCAAAAAAATGTAAAATTTATCTGAAAAGCAAATCAATGAAAGTAAAAAGAATACGCAAATGGTATGAATCTACATGGTGTACAATCATAGAAATGAATTGATGTACCCCATTTGTGTATAATGAATCAAATGCAGTCTGTAAAAAGTTAAAAAAAAATAATTAAATAAAAGAATACATCATTAGAATAAAAATCATGGAGAAAAAACTAAATAAGTAGAAATAGATTGTCAATGACCTGTGTTACAACATAAAATAACATGTAAACTGAGACTCAGAAGATGATAAAAGGGAAAATAGCACAGAAAAAAATATCAGAAGAATGACTGAGTTTTCCCCAAATTCAGCATACAGAATTAAGGAACTAAAAAAATTCCAAGTGGGAAATCTATATTGCAAATTATATCTAGATGCATCACATGAAGACTGTTAAAACCAAGAATGAGGAGAAAAATCTTGAAAACAACCAGAGGAAAAATGATGCAGTACCTCTGGGAACAGCACAGGCTTTTCATCAGAAATCATCATAGACCAGAATACAAGAGAATGATATACTTAAAATCCCAAAGGAAACAGTCTTCCAACTTAGAATTCTATATCTTTAAAAGTATTTCTCCAATAGCAATAAGTGGGAATAAAGACATGTTCTAATAAATAATAGCTGAGGAATTTTTTTTTTCCTGTAAAGCGTCACTTTAAAATATTCCACAAGTTGTGTTTTCTTTTAGTTTAAACTGAAATAAGTTCAGATGGAAACTCAGATGTTAAGGAAAAAGTGTCCTTTAATTGTACAATAAATTATGAACCATACAATGAAATAGATTTTAAATATCAATTAAAACCAGTATGTAGGTGTTCAGAGACGGGTCTGCTGAGGGTGAGGACGAACGATGACTACCCTACCTAGCCTTACCCAGCACGCTTACTCAGGCATCGGAGATCAAGCTCTGAAGGCACAGATCTAATTTTATTTAGGGTTGCACAGGACATACGTAGACACATTATCCAATCAGGTTAACAGGCTTGTTAAAGTATAACAGAGTCAGCCTGTAGGTGAACTATACATCCAGGGTCCAGGTAGTGTAAACAAACCAAGCATGCCTAAGCAATTCTGCCCAGTAACAGGTCTGAGACAAAGGACTGGAGGAATGGCAAGCTCCTGTACACAGCATGAGGCAAGGCAGCGCGGGCGAGCTCACATCACAGCTTTCTGTGATGCATGTCAGAACGAGGCCTCCCCTCAGCTCAAACTCAGCCTCAGCAACTGCAAAGACCTTCATTCCATGGCGAGTCTTTACAATTATCTCAGTTTCTCTGTTCAGACTGTTTGGCTTACTTAGATCATGGTGTCAGTGACTGCTGTCAGATAAGCTTGAAGAATGCTCCCTTGTTGAGGGCTGTCTTGGACAAGATGGCACCTGGCAGTGAGCCAAAGGGCCCTGGCTACCAAAATAAGGAAGTACCCCAAAAGGCTGCTTGCTTACTAGTTCCTTGGAGACTTATGACATGCTAACACCAGGTTGTAGGATTGGCTATCTAATATCATGCCGCGCATGGACAGCTCGTGATTCATATAGTGTTATGCTGACATTCCTCTACATGCTCTCCTGCTGAGAGAAAGCTTTACTATAATTGGCTGATAAGCTAGGAGCCTGGGGGAGGAGAGAGGGAGAGGGAAGAAGAAGGAAGATAGGGAGAGAACAAAGGAGACAGAGAAACAGGGAGGACTCAATAAATATCGTCAAGCTAAAGATTAGTGGTGTCTCCTTTCTCCGCACTGGTTCCGCTGGACGGATTGCTCCCTACACAAGTAAACATGGCTAACTGAACAACATGGATTACCTTCACCAACAAGGTACTAAGCCTAGGTCTTCATGAAGAAAACACTCATTACTATGCCACCAAATAAACTTTAAAATCAGGCAAAACTAAATAATATTGTTACAAGTCAGCAGACTATTTCTTTTCTTTTTTTGTGGGCAGAGTAGGGTTACGATATGAACAATTATTGGAAAAGTTTTACTTACATGTAGGTAATTTTTTTGTATTTAATCTTTTTGGCAATACTATTTGCTTTAGTGAAAATTCAAGCTGTGTGTTTAATTTGATGCTTTATACATGTGTATAAAATTAGAATGCGAGTTGAATTTAAAAAAGTATACCTGCAGGTTTCCTCTAAAATGAAAGTTAGTGTTTACTGTGTTTATTCTGGGCATCTTATATGAAATATACCATAAGATACCTCTCAATGAAATTTGTGACCTGGCTAATATAGATAGTCAGTAATTCCTATGTGCTCACTGGAAAGGTTTCTAAATTGAAAAGGTAGGGTTCTATTTTTATAATCTTGGCCTTGTCATTAATTAACCTGGTTTGCCATGGAGTCATGAATTAGCAAGTAGTACTATGCAAAATGGGAAGGCAGGTGGGATTGGTGGACTTTGGGAGAAGAGTGGAAGGAGCAGTAAGAAGTTCTGAGAGTTGAGGCTAGGCACCATACCACAGCACTCCACCAGGTGGTACTCTGTGAGAAATGTCTGGAAAAACGGAATTTATCCAAAATTCACAAATAACAATGAAAATATTTAAAATTTGATATTATAAAAGATACACTAGCAAGACAGTAGAAGATAGTTTAGTTTATATCTAAAGACAGAATGCTCATCATACAACATTAGTAGTGCAAGCAAAGAGAAATGGTGAGGATTTGAGGAATACGAAGAGGTTTAAACTACTGGACCTGATGGTTACATATAGCAAGGAAAGATATGGGAAAAATGGGATCAGATTGATAGATTTTTGCTCTTTGTGGACCAAAGTGTTTTGTGCTTCATTGAGATGGAAAAATAAAAGAGAAAGGGCAATGACTCAGAAAGATATGACATTTTCCTTAATTAGTTAACTAGTAAATCTAGTTGGATGTTTTCCTTCTATTTCCTGAAGTGATGTTCTGATATTTGTTACACTGGTCTGATGGAGCAATCAATTCGGATTTGTAAAGGACTTGTGATGTTGTATTCATGCTTTATAGGAATCTTCACAAATGACGAGAGCCTCTTAGGAGAACGGAGCAGTTGAAACCAAATGCACTAATTTCACAGCTGATGGCTTGAATAATCTAACCAGGCTTTATATGACAGCCTCTTGTTCTACATTTCAAGGGGATCCTATAACCTAACATAAATTTTCTAGAGGCAAGCTGTCTTTCAGTTTTCCTTGACTCTAATCTGTGGAGGGAATCGGATAACCAGAAACACAGGACTGAAAATGTTGCATGACATAAAATGTTTGAAATATATTGAAAAGTGAAAGGGATAGTAAGATTGAATGCATGTCCTAGTTACCAGTCTGTCTCCTTTCCTAAAGAACCACGCTCTGACAGAGGTCTAACGCTTCTTCCAGTATGTTTATACTGTCTAACTTAATCCATGCACACAACAACATACCCACATCAAAAGCAATTTTGGTTGTTCTAACTCTGTTCATGGAAAAAAAAAAAAAAGGTCCATTTTATCTAATTTCTCACTTTTTCACTGCATCCTCATCCATAGGTATCAGGCTCACCTGAAGATGGGACCATGCATTAGGATGGAACACTTACCTAAAAATTAATGATACTCAAATGATAAAACTAATGAGAACATTTACAAAACAATTGGCTTAACACAAATGCTCTTTAAGTCCATGATAATGTATTTTGTAAACTTTATTATTTACGAAATGTTATTGTTTACAAAATGTTAATACAATTATTTTTACTCGCTTTAAAATTTCATGTAAAATATAACTTTTTTTTTAATTGTAAACAAATGGGATACATGTTGTTTCTCTGTACATGGAGTAAAGGCATACCATTTCTGTAATCAGAAATTTACATAGGGTAATGTTGTTTGATTCATTCTGTATTTTTTCCCCTTCCCCCCACCCCTGCCACCCCTCTTTTCCCTCTATACAGTCCATCCTTCCTTCATTCTTGCCCCCCTCCCTAACCCTAACTCTAAACCTAACACTAACCCTTCCCTCCCCCCATTATGTGTTGTCATCATCCACTTATTAGTGATATCACTCGTCCTTTGGTTTTTTGAGATTACCTTATCTCACTTAGCATGATATTCTCCAATTTCATCTATTTGCCTGCAAATGCCATAATTTTATCATTCTTTATGGCTGAATAATATTCCATTGTTTATATACACCACAGTTTCTTTATCCATTCATCAATTGAAGGACATCTAGGTTGGTTCCACAATCTGGCTATTGTGAATTGAGCAGCTATGAACATTGATGTGGCTGTATCTCTGTAGTATGCTGATTTTAAGTCCTTTGGGTATAGGCCAAGGAGTGGGATAGCTGGGTCAAATGGTGGGTCCATTCCAAGTTTTCTGAGGAATCTCCACACTGCTTTCCAGAGTGGTTGCACTAATTTGCAGCCCCACCAGCAATGTATGAGTGTACCTTTCTCCCCACATCCTCGCCAACACCTATTGTTGCTTGTATTCTTGATAATCGCCATTCTAATTGGGGTGAGATGGAATCTTAGGGTGGTTTTGATTTGCATTTCTCTTATTACTAGAGATGGTGAACATTTTTCCATATGTTTGCTGATTGCTTGTAGATCTTCTTCTGTGAAGTGTCTATTCATTTCCTTAGCCTATTTGTCGATTGGATTCTTTGTATTCTTGGTGTAGAGTTTTTTGAGTTCTTTATAGATTCTGGAGATTAGTGCTCTATCTGAAGTATGATTGGCAAAGATATTCTCCCACTCTGTAGGCTCTTTCTTCGTATTGCTGATAGTTTCCTTTGCTGAGAGAAAGCTTTTTAGTTTGAACCTATCCCAGTTATTGATTCTTGCTTTTATTTCTTGTGCTATGTCCTGTTGAGGAAGTCTGGTCCTAAGCCAACATGTTGAAGATCTGGACCTACTTTTTCTTCTATAATCTGCAGGTCTCTGGTCTGATTCTGAGGTCCTTAATCCATTTTGAGTTTAGTTTCGTGCATGGTGAGAGATATGGGTTTAGTTTCATTCTTTTGCATATGAATTTCCAATTCTCCCAGTACCATTTGTTGAAGAGGCTATCTTTTCTCCATTGCATATTTTTGGCCCCTTTGTCTAGTATGAGAAAATTGTATTTATGTCCTCTATTCTGTACCATTGATCTACGTTTCTATTTTGGTACTAATACCATGCCGTTTTTGTTACTATTGCTTTGTAGTAGAGTTGAAGATCTGGTATTGCAATACCCCCTGCTTCACTCTTCCTGCTAAGGAATGCTTTAGCTATTCTGGGTTTCTTATTCTTCCAGATGAATTTCATAATTGCTTGTTCTATTTCTGTAAGGTACATCATTGGGATTTTAATTGGAATTGCATTGATCTGTATAGCACTTTAGGTAGTATGGCCATTTTGACAATATTAATTCTTCCTATCCAAGAACATGGGAGATCTTTCCATCTTCTAAGGTTTTCATTAAATTCTTTCTTTAGTGTTCTGTAGTTCTCATTGTAGAGGACTTTCACCTCTGTTGTGAGATTGATTCCCAAGTATTTTATTTTTTTCGAGGCTACTGTGAATGGGGTAGATTTCCTAATTATTCTTTCCAAAGATTCATCACTTATGTATAAAAATGCATTAGATTTATGTGCATTGATCTTATATCCCGCTACTTTACTGAATTCATTTATGAGTTCTAAAAGTTTTCTGGTGGAATTTCCTGTTTCTTCTAAGTATATAATCATATCATCAGCAAATAGGGATAGTTTGAGTTCTTCTTTTCCTATTCGTATCCCTTTAATTTCTTTGGTCTGTCTAATTGCTCTGGCTAGAGTCTCAAGGATGATATTGACTAGAAGTGGTGAAAGAGGGCATCCCTGCCTTTTCCCTGTTTTTAGGGGGAATGCTTTCAGTTTTTCACCATTTAGAATGATATTAGCCATGGGCTTAGCATAGATGGCCTTTACAATGTTAAGGAATGTTCCCACTATCCCTATTTTTTCTAGTGTTTTGAGCATGAAGGGGTGCTCTATTTTATCAAATGCTTTTTCTGCATCTATTGAAATAATCATGTGATTCTTGACTTTAAGTCTATTGATATGGTGAATTACATTTATTGATTTCCGGATGTTGAACCAACCTTGCATCCCTGGGATGAAACCCACTTGATCATGGTGCACTATCTTTTTAATATGTTTTTGTATGCAATTTGCTAAAATTTTGTTGAGAATTTTTGCATCGATGTTCATTAAGGATATTGGTCTGAAATTTTCTTTCCTCTGTGTTTCTCTGTCTGGTTTAGGTATCAGGATGATTTTGGCTTCATAGAATGAGTTTGGGAGGGTTCCCTCCTCTTCTATTTTATGGAATACTTTGAGAAGTATTGGAATGAGCTCTTCTTTAAAGGTTTTGTAGAACTCGGCTGAGAACCCATCTGGTCCCTGACTGTTCTTTGTTGGTAGGCTTTTGATGACTTCTTCTATTTCATTACTTGAAATTGGTCTATTTAAATTGTGTATGTCCTCCTCATTCAGTTTAGGCAATTCATATGTCTCTAGAAACCTGTTGATGTCTTTGAAATTTTCTATTTTGTTGGAGTATAGATTTTCATAATAGCTTCTAATTATGTTTTGTGTTTCAATCCTGTCTGTTGTGTTATTTCCTTGTTCATTCCGAATTTTAGTGATTTGGGTTTTCTCTCGTCTTCTCTTTGTTAGTGTGGCTAAAGGTTTATCAATTTTGTTTATTTTTTCAAAGAACCAACTATTTATTTTGTCAATTTTTGAATAGTTTCTTTTGTTTCAATTTCATTGAGTTCAGCTCTGAGTTTAACTATTTCCTGTCTTCTACTTCTTTTGGTGCTGGTCTGTTCTTCTTTTTCTAGGACTTTGAGCCGTAGTGTTAGGTCATTTATTTGTTGAGTTTTACTTCTTTTATTAAATGCGCTCCATGAAATAAATTTTCCTCTAAGTACTGCTTTCATAGTGTCCCAGAGATTTTGATATGATGTTTCTTTGTTCTCATTTACCTCTAAGAATTTTTTAATTTCCTTCCTCATATCTTCTGTTATCCATTCATCATATAAGAGCATATTGTTTAATCTCCAGGTATTGGAGTAGTTTCTGTTTTTTACTCTTTCATTTATTTCTAACTTCAATCCATTATGATCTGATAGAATACAAGGTAGTGTCTCTATCTTCTTGTATTTGCTAACATTAGGTTTGTGGCATAATATATGGTCTATTTTAGAGAAGGATCCATGTGCTGCTGAGAAGAAAGTGTATAAGCTCTTGGTTGGATGGTATACTCTATAAATGTCTGTTAAGTCTAAATTATTGATTGTGTTGTTGAGATCTATGGTTTCTTTGTTCAATTTTTGTTGGGAAGATCTGTCCAGTGTTGAGAGAGGCGTGTTAAAATCACCTAGTATTATTGTGTTATGGTCTATTTGGTTTCTGAAATTGAGAAAGATTTGTTTGACATACATGGATGAGTCACTGTTTGGGGCATAGATGTTTATGATTGTTATATCTTGCTGATTTATGCCTCCCTTAAGCAGTATGAAATGTCCTTCTTTATCCCTTCTGACTAGTTTTGGCTTGAAGTACACATTATCTGAAATGACGATAGATACTCGAGCTTTTTTGCTGAGTCCATGTGCATAGTATGTTTTTCCCCATCCTTTCACCTTTAGTCTATGGGTATCTTTTTCTGAGGTGAGTCTCTTGCAGGCAACATATTGTTGGATCTTACTTTTTAATCCAATCTGCTAGTCTATGTCTTTTGATTGATGAATTCAGGCCATTAACATTCAGGGTTATTATTGAGATATGATTTGTATTCCCGGTCATTTGGTTCATTTATTTTATTTTATTTATTTATTTATTTATTTATTTATTTTACACGACTTCAAAATAAAGGTTTCTCCTTTATTTGACAATTCCTTTAGGATAATTCCTCCCTTTGCTGATTTGCTTCTTTGTTTTTCATCTCTTCCTCATGGAATATTTTGCTGAGAATGTTCTGTAATGCTGGCTTTCTTTTTGTAAATTCTTTTAGCTTTTGTTTATCATGGAAGGATTTTATTTCATCGTCAAATTTGAAGGTAAGTTTTGCTGGGTATACGATTCTTGGTTGGCATCCATTTTCTTTCAGGGCTTGAAAAATGTTGTTCCAGGCCCTTCTAGCTTTTAGGGTCTGGATTGAAAAATCTGCTGATATCCGTATTGTTTCCCCCTGAATGTAATTTGGTTCTTTTCTCTCATAGCCTTTAAAATTCTGTCTTTATTTTGTATGTTAGGTATTTTCATTATAATGTGCCTTGGTGTAGGTCTGTTATAATTTTGTATATTTGGAGTCCTATAAGCCTCTTGAACTTGATTTTCCATTTCATTCTTCAGATTTGGGAAATTTTCTGATATTATTTCATTGAATAGATTGTTCATTCCTTTGCTTTGTTTCTCTAAGCCTTCCTCAATCCCAATAATTCTTAAATTCGGCCTTTTCATGATGTCCCATAGTTCTTGTAGATTCTGTTCATGATTTCTTACCATCTTCTCTGTTTGTTCAACTTTGTTTTCAAGGTTAAATATTTTGTCTTCAATGTCGGAAGTTCTGTCTTCCAGGTGTTGTATCCTACTGGATATTCTTTCTATGGAGTTCTTAATTTGGTTTATTGTTTCCTTCATGTCAAGGATTTCTGTTTGTTTTTTTTTTTTCAATATCTCTAACTCTTTATTGAAATGATCTTTTGCTTCCTGTATTTGCTCTTTTAACTGTCGATTGGTGTGATCATTCAATACTTGCATTTGCTCTTTCACCTCATCATTCAGTGCCTGCATTTCCTCTTTCATCTCATCGTTTGCTTCCCTGATCATTTTAATTATGTACATTCTGAACTCCTTTTCTGTCATTTCTTCTGCCATGATGTCATTGGGTTTCATTGATGTAACATCTAGATTTGTTTGGGGCATTTTCTTCCCTTGTTTTCTCATATTGTTCAGGTATCAGTGGACCACTGAGATATTGCAGATTTCCTGTATTGATTTATAATGTCCCTGAAGATTTCTAGTATATCCCCTCTTAGCCTTCAGTAGCCTGACGTCTTGGAGGAGGTTGATAATGCGATGCTCCACAGGAAGCTGCCTCTCTAGGGGTGGTGGTGTTCAGGTGGGGTATATTCCCTGGTAGTGGGCAGAAGTGTCTCCACTTGTTGACCAATGGTCATCCAAAGGGGAACTAGGCTGTGGGCTGAGGCAAGGCCTGTTTGGGCCTGTGTCTCTTGTTTTACCGTCCTTGTGGGAAAACCTCACTGGGCAGGGAAGACTCACCCGGTGGGGAGTTCTCGCTGGTCAGTTCCCCTCCTAGAGGTTCCCCTCAATCTACAACTACCACCTGGGCTGGGTTGCCTTCCTCTGCACTGTTCCCAGGGGCCCAGACCTACTTCCAGGGCCTGGGAGCCTCACCCTTCGCAGATGAGTCTCCTTAGGCTGCCTCTCCTCAGAGAATCTGCCCGCAGTCCTGGAACCTTCGCTCTGCCCTAAGCGTGTCTCTGTGCGGCTCTTCCACCAAGAAGCCTCCTATGTCCTGGGACCCTGCTCTGCACCTAATCGCCTGGCTATGTGGCCCCTCCTCTGAGCAGCCACCTGGAGCCCCGTCCCGTCCCTCTGAGTCCCAGATACCTGCCGCACGCCTCTTCCTCCGGACAGCCGCCTAGTGTTCCCGTCCTGTCACTAGGAGTCCAAGCAACTCACTGTGCGCCTCCTCCTCCCGCCAACCGCCGTAGCCCTGGGCAGTCACTCTGAGTCCAAGCGACCTGCCCTGTTCCTCCTTCTCCTCTGGGCAGCCCCCCGGGTATTCAGGAGTGTTTGCTCTGAGTCGCTGTGAGTCCAAGCGACCCGCTGCACGCCTCTTCTGTGCAGCCGCCCGGAGCTCTGGTGCGGCTGCTCGAGACCAAGCAACCCACCACGCTCCTCCTCCAGGCGGCCCCCCGGTTTTCAGGAGCAGTCACTTTGAGTCCAAACAACTCACCACTTGCCTCTTCCTCTGAGCAGCCGCCTGGCGCTCTGATGGAGTCACTCTGAGTCCAAGCGACCCACCGCGCTCCTCTTCCTCTTCTGGGCCGGTCCCTGGTGTTCAGAAGCAGTCGTTCTGAGTCCAAACAGTTGGCCTAGCAGCTCCTTCTCTGGCAACCGCCTGTAACTCTGGTACAGTCACTTCAAGCCCAAGCGGCCATGCTCCTCCTCCTCCTCTGGGCAGGCCCCAGTGTTCAGAAGCAGTAGCTCTGAGTCCAAACAGCTCTCCTCGCCGCTCCTCCTCTGGGCTGCCGCCCGGAGCCCCAGTGATCGCTCCGAGTCCATGCGCTGTGCTGAGCAGCCTCCTCTATGATGCTCCCAGTTGTTCGAGTTCACTGCTCCATCGGGGGGAGGGGTGTCTCGCTGGGCAGCTCTACTTCACAAAGTTCCCTGCGTTCTGGGACTACCACCTCATCCAGGACGCCTCCCCAATGGGAGAGACTCACCCTGCTGCTTTGAGTTGGTCCCAAGTCTCTCAATATCTCCTCTTTTGAATCCTAAGTCCTGGAGCAACACGAAATGCAGCCACCCTCTAGTCCACCATCTTGAAACCTCAAAATATAACTTTTTAAATAACTTACTTTGAACACAATATTCAGAATAATCTTAGAGTTAAACCTTAAAGTGAAATTATTACAGAGAGTATTAGTAAGGATTATTTAGAAGAAAAATCACAGTAGGGGTGAAATATCAAATAATTAAGATTATTTTATCCTTAACTTTCAAAATATTTATATAGGTTTAATACATAAATGGACCTTGATGTCTACTTTAGTTAGAAGAGTTGAATAAGAATGAAAAAATTACTTAAATTTGTAGAATATTACATTAATTACATTAAAGTTTTCACTGATCTCAGCTGATGGTTGAAAATCATACTAGCTACACTAAACACTTTCCGTAGAAAACTGTCTTCATGGGGAATGATACTGACCAAATTAATATTGTTGTATTGTGTGCATGTACAAATTTCTAATGACAAATCTCACTACTATATACCAGTATAATGCACCAAAAAAAGTATGGAAAAAATTAAAAAGAAGAAATTAGTAAATGAAAGATTAAAAGAGAAAACTGCCTTCAATTTGTGTGTTTTTATCAGTGTATATGTTCACATCTGCAGAAAGGATTCAATTTTTTCCTCCTAAAACAAACATGAATTCCCCAATTCCACTTGAAATTTTCCAATATTAGATGAAGTGTTTCATGTGGCAAGGATAAATTGTTTCTGAAAATTATCATTTTGATACTATGTGATTTGTCTTTTAGTAGTGCTGCCTATAAATAGATATTAAAGAAAAATACCAGGAATAAAGAAAGAGTTAAAAAGTAAAATCACAAGAAAATCTGGAAACTGGCTGTAAACAAATCCTGAAGCGTTTTGAAAGAATTAGAGGGTGAAATTGTTAGCCAAAGTGCATTACATTTTGGAGCAAAAGCAGCAATATCAGGGTAAAAAGCCTTTCAAGGTGACTGATACCCAGAAGACACCTGTGAACCCCTGTTAAGAATTTGATTGTTTGGTGTCTAACTTGTTGGAATAAACCTTATCAAACCTTTTACTTATAAATTATCGGGAATTTCAGAGTCTTTCTTTGACATACTCTTCTTCGAAAGATTATAAAATATTTCTCTATGGGAGGATTGTTTTCATTATTTATATTCTTTAGAGACAGGAATTTTAAAAAGAGTTTGTATGTCTAGCTGTCAGTGTCAACAATGATGCTTCATGTTATCTTGAGCTTTGTATATGTTTTTAAACACTAGAAAAAGGGTACCAATAGTAAGATCCAAGTTTTTAAAATAATTGAAGAAGTATGGAAGGTTAGATGACATACTTAAGGTCATAGACATCATTGGCAAATGGGATAAAATACACACACACACACACACACACACGCACACACACATACACCATACACAAGGCAGACAAGTTGAATCAAAGGCTCATACAGAAGTAAGAAGCTTCTAGTGAAATAAAACTACAATAGTAACAAATTTGAGTTGCATCATTGTCCAAAGGGTTGCTGATGATAAACATATTACATACTGAAAGACATTGAGATTACTTCATGAATTGGTTTTTAGGCAAGGTTGAGAACACCTGAAAATCCTTAAGTTTTGTAAACTTCCTGGGCAAGATGGATTATTGATTAAAAACAGGATATCATTAACAGATTCATCACACAGTTATATTGGCCTCATAGCTAATTTGATCACTTTGTCATATATATTTGGAAAGGAAATTAGTCATAAATGTTTAGGATAACATTGAGTACATAAATAAAAGTGAATTTATATAATACTTATTTAGTATGTTAGTCACCGAAGATAGAAAACAAAAATGTTTGTGTTCTCAAGGGTCACTCAGGCATGAAATAGAGCAAGACTCAGCTATGAATCACCTCTGTACACTCATGGCTTCAGCTGTGACACTGAATGAGAGATCCCCAAGGATACCTTTTAGCTAGTGAAGTCAAGGAGGTGAATAGGTTAGACACAAGGTATGCCCCAAGAGCTCATGGGTGAGACAATGAAAGAAGGTTCAAAAGTGAAATGAATAGATTATGAGAGATTTAATATGATTAGTGAATTGATCCACCAACATGGACCAACTGGGTGGTAACTGTAGGCAGATAGGGTGCATTGCTGGAGAAGGTAGATTACTGGGAGTGTGTCCTTAGAGTTTATATTTTGTCCTTGGGGAGTGAAGCAGTTTTCGCTGTCATGTTGTCATGTCTTATGTTGCTTTCCTTCTTCACACTCTTCTGTCAGGATGTTCTGCCTCATTGTGAGCCCAGGGTTAGGAATTGGCCATCTATGGACCGAGACCTCGAAATCATGGGCATCAAATAAACTTTTCCTCCTCTAAAATTGTTCTTGTAGGGTCTGTTGGTCACAATTGTGGAAAAGTTGATTAAAATATCTGGGTCCACTGTAAGAAAAGTTGTGGGCCTCATGGGTCATCAGTTCTTGATTCCATCCTTGGGTTTCTCTTTAAGGAAAAGCACCAATATGTAGAGGGAAAGCAATCATAATTTGTTGACACAAATGATAAAAAAAATGGCATGTAAGAACTGTCTTCTCAAGAAAAACTTTTTATAGTCTCAAGTAAGGAAAGATCTTTCAGAGAAAAGGGAATACTCATTCCTCAAAAGGGAAGGAACAGAATCATTTTTTAATAAACCTTAAATAAGTATCAATAGTGAAATGTATGTGGAATGAATAAGATCACCTCACCAGAAGGTAATATGTAAAACCAGAGAGAGAGAGTGAAGTCAATTCATTTCTCTGAATTTTCCTGAGAAGTTAAATTTCAGCAAGTTGTTTTGTTTTCAAAACATCTGCTTGAGTTTGTTCTCCTATGATTCTTTCAATTGTTTTGATAGTTAGCACTGCTTCTGGGTTTGCATATGTGGGACTGATTATTTGTCACAGTGGGAATGGATACAGTTAAATTTATGCCTGGCTATGGAGAGAGAAATGTGTGACTTAATGGCAGTACAAATAAGGGTCAAAGAGATTCAGATATTAGAATCATTTCCAAACACATAGTGTTTGCTATTTCTTAAGTAGCAGGGTGACATTTATTTTAATTCCATTTAAATGCATTTAGATTCTACCACACTGCTCTGCAGGCATATATTCATGGACAGTCTACATTTTGTGCATGACCTATGGAATTTTGAGCTAATCATGTCTTATTCTTACATAGTTATTAAATAGCAAAAATATGTTTTCATTAATCAACTGGCATTTAATTAATGTAAAGTCCCTATCTGATTAAATCTCAATTAGATGCCTATTCAAAACAGTGACATTTTATGTGTTATTGGACAACCTTACTGCCCACACAGATGGCATGCAATAATAACATTAGCCAAATATTATACCATGACTGGTTGAACAACTAAGGCACATCCATCTTAATAAAATATATTATAGATCAAGCCTCTGCAGTACATCCAACAATGAAATTACTACCAAAACAGATTGTGTGCACTCTAACATATTGAACATATTGAACTCTGACAATTGAACATATTTTGTGTTTGTATGTGCAACAAGCAGATGCAGATGTGTAATATTCTGTCTTTGATCTTGAGTACATTTTACTCAGTATTAAATAACAAGCACCAAAGCAGATGGATTGTAGAGTTATGAATTTGTGCACATCTGATAATTGCTTGAAATACTCATCAGAAATACATTGTCAGAATTATTAAATGAGATTATTAATTAGCAAGGGAATATTCATTAATATTCTGTAAATATCCATTCACTTTTTTATTATGAGTTAGATATTTAGACAAAATATTCCTAAAAGTGAAACAATTCTTAATAATATGCATAACATATGTCATTAGTATGCTTTAGATATTATTACAAAATTTACCTAGATTATAAATTTATATAGAACAAAGTGAAAAAATAATGTTACTGTCTGTATTTTTCTAATGGAGAAACTTAAGTATAAAAGGATGAGTGTATCCTCCCCCAAAATTGTGTTAAAATCAGTTGGTAATGTTGATGAGATTCAGATCCAGGTGAACTAAATAAAAAACCTATCACTTAAGAAATCTAATATGGTTTTTCTTTGAATATATTCACTCAAAGACAGAACAGTAGAGTTGCTCATTGAATGTTAGCACCATTTTCCAGATAACTACTTTATAAAAGAGACTGTAATGTAATCTTATCAATTTCTGTGATCCAGATACTTAGCATAGTGCCTAAAAGAAGAGTAGAGGTTCAATATACTCATGTGGTTGAATCATTAGGCAAATAAGCTACTGATGGGTGAGTGTTTCTCTGAGAAATACTTTCTAAGACATACTTGTTGCTTGTATCTTCATACAAATGTATTAATTAACCGAATTGAGACATAATGAGAAGAATCCTCAGAATCTCACATATAAATAGATGTATGTACACATATATTCATGAAATTTTGTAATATGTGTATATATAAAATAGATAAAAATATATCTTACATATTACAATAATAAGGATACTAAATTTTACTGTCTACTTTTTGAAAATAGATTTTTTTACTTCCATATCTTTGGTGAAAGGACAAACTGTTTAGAATATAATTTTGGAAACTGGGTACCCTCTAGTAAATGAGTGAAGAAAATAATTGGTAACTTATCACCTTCTCTGTCACAGGAATCTCTTAGTCATTAACTGGTGCAACAGTTTTTATTGATCAGTTTTAGTTTTTCTATAATGTATCTCTATTTACTAATTTTTTCTTTCTGGATACCAAGGGTGAGTTGGTTAACATTCATATAACCAGTGCCTTGACAATGAAAAATTACATATTTCAGTGGGAGATCATATACTAAATATCACTCTATGTATGATTCTTTTAAATATGCAAATAAAACTATCACAAACCTGAAGACTGATTTCCATCTATTTTTCACTAGTGGAGATATCAGGCATAATGCATCTGGACTTTTCAAAGTAATGACTTGTATATTCCATAGTAGTACATTATACACTGAGTGATTTATCTAAATATGGTTTGGAGACATTAACAATTTTCCTTAATTCTTTGTTCATTATTCATCACATTGTTAAGTCTAATACTTTCTTCTTAAGCAAATGCATTTCTTTGGTATTAGCCTCTCTTACTCCATTTTCTTCCAACTCTCTTCTAATGCATTTTCCATAATACTCCTAGACTGATTTGGCTTATAATATGTCTCATTATATAAGTACCCATTTCCCAAATCCCCATTTTTCTCATTTCTAGCAGAGATAAACTCCAAATTACTACTCACAGCCAAAAATGGATGTGGAAGATCAGCCCCCTTTCTCACCGTTCTTCTTCTCACTAGGTATTATCCTGGTGCACTTTAGCTGCAATGTCTATCCTTATTCAGAATTTGTCTCTGAGACAAAAAGATTAGTTGAATGTGTCTCAGGGTTCTTTGTGATTTGCAGTGTCACAGGTCAGATTTGGATCAGTAATCCAAAGTGAAATCAATAGTGCATTTCTGAACCAAAGACACAGGCCTCTATTCAGGGAGAAAGCAGCGTTCAAATCGGAAGACAGTCTAGAGGTTAGTGGGAAAGGCAAATGGCAGAATAAACAGTGAAGTCAGGGACTTTGTTCCAATCCCTCTCAGCTGTGTCCACAGGTCAAGGACTCATCCAGTGTGTTCTTCTGCTAGTCCCAGCAGAAGCTCTTCTAGGGACTAGGGATAAATTGCTCTATCAGTGCACCTGGCAACAGGTTTCTGTGGACCTTGAAGTAGATACTCATCCTACTAATTTACAGTCAGAGACTGTGCACTCTACACAGAGTCCAGGAAGGATCCATGCCCACTTGACCCACTGGCAACAGATCCACCAATCATGGACCCCACTTGTGAAGCCAGCAATAGCCACATAGTTTAGCCACAACTACACTCAATTGTGATTTTGGAGACAACTCCATCAGTTGAAGGACTCAGCAGGGTATGCCTACTTACTGCAATCTCTTTGTAAAGACTGGAAGAGGTGTTTGTTCCTTCAAATGCAGACACCTGTGCAACGTTACAAAGATAATGAAGGCAAACATTGGACTTTATTAGAGTTCAAACTAGTACAAATAACTAAAACATTTCTTAAAAATATTGATTTTTTAGATATCAAATTTAACTGATTGCTATTAATCATATTTGCAATCTAAGTAAAATCAAGATTATTTGAAAATATCCTAATGTGGACATTACTAATATTATATTTTAGATCCTTAACTTCAAACCATTTAATTTTTCTAGGAACAGAGATTAAGTGACTTGTTAAAAGTTGACTTATAGTCCAGTGCTTGCTCTACATTTAATCTTGGTATAATAGTTTTACCCTCATGATATTACTAAGTAATTTTATTACTTTTGATATTTCCTATCCCTTGGGGTATTCATGATTTCTGAACATCTAAGTTAGATGAAGTCCATTGATATAGACACCATAATATTTCATTAGAGCACCTCTATCTTCTTGGTCTTTCAGAAGAATTATGGCTATTGTAACTATCTCTTAATTTTTAACCATAAGTATCTGACTTCCCTTTTCTGATTCCAAAGTCATATCCATCTTGATCATTGTATCTCAGGAATTTAGTTGAAGCATGAACAACATGCTCTTCAGTTTTGCAACTTAGAAAATATCAGAATCATGCTTACCTCTATTTAAAATATTTTCAATTTTCAAAAATGAGAAAGGAAGGCTGGGATTGTGGCTCAGGGGTAGAGTACGTGCCTAGCACATGTGAGGCCCTGATTTGATCCTCAGAACCACATAAAAATAAATAAATAAATAAATAAATAAATGAAATAAAGTTATTGTGTCCATCTACAATGAAAAATATTTTAAAAAATAAGGAGAAAGGAGGTCAGGTGCTAGAGGGGTAGGATTAAAAAGGAGACACATTCCTCAAAGGATACAAAGCCTCTGTTAAACAAGAGGAATGAGTTATCAAGAGCTCTGATATAACCTGCTGACTGTAGCTAAAAATAGTGAACAGGTGAAAATTTCTGAGAGAGTAGATAATACATGTTCTCACCAAACACACACACACACACAGACACACACACACACATACACACACATACACACACACACATACACACACACATTGGGTGATGGATATGCTAATTTGCTTGATTTAGTCATTTCACAAAATACACATACATCAAAACATCATATTGTGTATCATAAATGTATATGATTCTACTTATCAATCAAACCTTAATGAAGCTGAAAACAGATAAATAACATAAGAAAAGAAAAATAGTGGGAATTATACTCCTGTTATGACTATTTAAATGAAACAAAGAATGGAGCATTTTTATATGCATTAAAAAGCACATTTCTGAATATTCATTTTTATCACATCTAATGTTATAAGATATTTAGAAAATTGCCCAAAAAGCAATTAACATGAGTATTGACTATTTTTAATTAATTGTTTTAAAATGTAAAAATAGAAAAAATGTTGATGAGGAAAATTTCTTATTTACCAATGTTGGCATTGTTAAAGAAGCCAGAGAGGGTGAAGTGTAGTAGACTTTGAAAGAAACTAGAATATACTACCCACATTCAAAAGCGTAAATGTGGTAATAAAATGAATCTTTATGATCTCTGACTACTTTCAGGCTTTTATCTTTATAGCTAGTTTGTCCTTGCAATATTTTCTTCTAAATACTTATGTTGGATACTGATGGAAGATTTTTTCTTTCCTGGAATGAAAAACCTCAATACACCTTGAAAAGATGTTAGATATTGTCTTGTGTATTCAATTTAGATATTATCCTTTGTATTCATTAATGTCATGAATACCTATTGAGTTCTTATTTTTTGCAATCATATGATTTAATATTCATAAATTTTAGTTATCTTTATGTTTTTCTTTAGAAATTAAAAAATCACAAATCCACTGTAATATTTCATTCAGAATTCTACTTTTCTATAATTTCTTTTATTGTCTATATATATATACAATTCATTTTAAGAATTTTAAATATGTAGAAATATGATCACACTGAATGTTTGGTAATTTTGTTAAACCATCTTTTTGCTTTTTCCTCTTTCTCCCCTTTCCCCCATTTTCCTCACCCATGTCAAGTAACTCACATTAGTAATTTAGTATGTTCCCCTACATATTTTTTACTTAACCCTATAAGATTATAAAGATCTTTTTATAAAAAAACAGTGGAGTTGGGGGTTAGCGATTGACAAAAATGTGTTCAAAATATGAGTTGTTCTGCAACTTTCATTTATTGCTCAAAAGATGTCATGGAAATCCATGCACATAACCTTGTATAACTGAATTATTATTCATATGGTGTTCTACAATATTCCAAAGATTCTTTTATTAATGTTAAAGCTCTTTTCATATGTCATATGAGAAATGAACCCAATGTTTCTCCCCAGGTAAGTAGTCAATTATAACAACATTATTAAGTCATCTATCATATATGAAATACTCTTATCCCCTGAGATTTATTCAGAAATTCTATTCTTAATCATTCAAAACTTTTTTGAGCATGGTGGTTCTACAATATGTCCCTCTAACCATTCTTTATTCATATACCTGTAAGATAGTCTCAGAATTCTATTCTTTCATATTAAATATAAAATTACTGTGTCTATATTAAAGTAAAAAACACTGTTGAATTTCAAATTAGAATTGCATTCATGGACATATTGATATTATGGAAACTGAAAATGTGATGATGGTCATTTAATTTCTTTGTATGGATAGTATGTGCTTTAAATTATTTTATATTTAATACTTCTCTATAAATTTTTTGCTTTGTTTTCCTGGGTTCTTATTGCTTATCTAGAGGAAAAGCTATTCTTCATTACATTTACCTCATATCTAAGCATGCTGCTTGTCTTTTGTTAATTATAGTAAATTTTTACAGGGATTTTATACTTTTAAGGTATATAACAACATTAATAACAGGAAAGTACAGTTTCATTTCTTTCTAAATTTTCTTGTATTTTTCCTGTTAATATTTTATTTAATAGAAAAGTCAATGATAAGTACTGATTATAATAATAGGCATCATTATTCACTGAATATCATTCAAGTCTCTTTTGTTCATCCAAACAGGTATGCTATTTCTAGAATTTGGAGTAACCTTTTTTATGTAATTTCTTTAGACTCCTGTTTATTATAGCATCTTTACTGTTAATGCATGTTAAAAGCTATCAAGTACATTTAAACACAGAGTGATCTTGTTTTATTCTAAATGTCTATTATCATATAGTAGATTCCTAAGTTACCTGTTATTGAAATGGTATACATTTATGAAATAAACTCTACCTGGAACTAATGAATAATATTTGATAAAATATACTATTTTGTGATGACATTTGTAATTTTGCATTTATATTTTAAGTGATGTTGCTCTATAATTTTACTTTTACTGATATATTTACTTTTAATCTTGAATTTCTGATGAGTCTACATATTACAAATTCTTACATAGATTCTGCCAATACTACTACTTAAAGGTAATGGTATGAAGTATTTATTTTTGATATTTAAATTGTTTCTATTTATTTATTACTTTATTATTTACTGTGTGTACACATGTGTATAAATTTGTACACATTATCACTTTAACTTTGATATACAGATTGTGTACATATACACAATCTTGATCATTTTCTTTTTAATGTGTTTATTGATAACAGCATAGTTTTTGTTTTTAAAAGAATTTTCTCATATTTACAGTGAAATCTACTTGTTTTATTACATATGTTTCTATATATTTAAGTTTCTTAATAGTCAAGGTGTAATACATGTTGATTATATTTTCTTCATCATTGTGTTGAATTTTGAACAAAGAATGAAATTATTCTTTAGGTTTTATTTTGTGAAGGACTTATTTGTGACCAAATTTGTGTTTGAATTTTATAAATGCTACCTGGACTTTCTAAGTGTATATTTAACATATTTTGTGATGCATATTTTATATACATGAAACAATCCATGTTGTATTCTTACAGTCCTTTGCCTACTACTTTTTAATCATTTGATCTGTTCAATTCAAAAAAGATTGAACCTGCTCATTGAAATTATATTATTATAAAGTTTCCTTCTGTTTCATTGTTTGTTTCTTTATATATTCTTCCTAGGTTAATGTTATATTTCAAAAAGTGTCTTCTGAATGTTCATCAAATAAAATCCCTCTTTACCTGTCAGTGTTTTTAAGCTGCTTCACATTTAAGGATGTTAACCTTTCTAGTATATTTCTTGATTTTCTTAGGATTTCATTTGATGTACTTATGACCACATCTTAATTTTCAACCTTTCTTACTTTCTTTACCTTTGATGTGTTTACTGATAACAGTTTAGAAATAGATTTTATTATCTTACAGTTTTGCCTTTAAAAGGATTTCCTTTTGCTCATATTTATAGTAAAATCTACTTGTTTTATATTACTTCTTTTCTTTTAGGTAGTCTAGGTTGTTTTATTTTACTTTTTCTCCTTTCTCTTTCTTATTTAATTTGATTTCATGCTATTAATTATTCTTTTTCCCTTTTACATCTGGAAATTTTACAATTTTCTTTTCTTTATTCAATTTTTGTTTAATTTGCTAGCAATCTTTTAAAAATCCTTTTAAAAAATCCTGATGATCAAGGAGCTTTAGTTCCTCCAGTTTCTGTACCACCTCAACTACCAACAAGTATTACTAAGTTTTTTAGAGTAGTTACAATCATTTTTTTTAACCTATCCTTTCCTCCCCCTTTTATATAGACAGTGAGTTATTATCATCTTCACTACCACCAAACACATACAGGCTAACTTCAGCCAACAAATCCTAGTATGCTAATTTCATTATTATTATTGGAATTTCCTGAGCAACTTTTCTCCAACCAGCATTTAGCATGCTTATTGAATAGTCTAACATGTTTTCTCCCTTTTGACCTCTTTTATCTTCAAGCCACTCACCCCTCTGATTTAATTCTTGTTTCATAATACTTCTTCTTTGAGAATGTTCTTACATGTAGCTCATTGGTAATAGAATCCAAAGTTTCTTAGTCCCCAGTAACTCCCCTTTTGCCCTCATGGGTTAACACCACCCTGGCTAATTATAGGATTCCTGAAGAACAGCACTCTCTATAACTGGCAGCTATCATTCCACCATGTTCTAATTTCCAGCACAGCAGCTGTGATGTCAGATACCATCATGATACATATTTTTTTTTCCTCTGTAGGTTAATTTTCCTTTTTATCTGAAGTTCTGTAGAAGGTTTGCTTCATTTAAATATTTAGGAATGTTATTACATTATGCCCCCATGTCTATTTTCAAATAAAACCTTTCCAGAACCTTATTTACTCTTTAAATCTTTTAGATCATATCTTTCTTTGTACCAAAAAATGTTTTAAAATTAAACTAAATTTAATTGTATTACTTCATCTATATTTGAATATTTAAAAATCTATACTGATTATATTTACTTCATTATCTCCCCAGTAGTAGTTAACTAGGTAACTTTTCTCCTTTATTCTTTTTCTTCTCCTTTTTTTTTTTTTTTTTGGTAGTGCAAGTGGTGAACTCAGGGCCTCACAGATGCTAAGGATGCATTCTACCATTGAGCTATATATAGCCCCAGCCCCATCTCTTTATTTCTTCATTCTGCATTGAGGGGGGAAAACTGTTTCCCCTTGATTTTCCTGGCCTTTCACATCAATAATGATAATAAGTTCATTGAAATGATTTACCATTTTAGCTAAGTATTATGCATTTTTGTGATTTGTTTATATTTTTATAAAGCATTACTTTTTCATTTGAGTTGATGCTTGCTGCTGTCTTCTGTATTTTGTGGGGATTAATTTTTCTTTGTTGTTCTCTCTTCTTGGTGGTTTGACTTCCCAAAATCCATTGTTACTTTTCTCTGTCGCCTTACTGGCATTCAGGTCTGGTTGATGACTCCAGATGAAGGGCATCCGTGAGCAGGCGTCATCTTTCACGAAGGCAGCAGAAGAAGTTGTACTGCCCATCAGTCTTGGAGGAGTTTCCCCTCTAAGTCTTGCCTTGGTTCTTGGTAGTCTCTGCGACCAAACCTGGTTTATGTTGGACAGTGCCAAATTTACCCACAAGTCAGTGGTTACAGAGGTCAAAATCCTTCTAGAACCACCAGCATGACGGCCTTTACCTCAGATTTCATTACTAATGAAATAGACTCTAGAAAATTATCTGCTGGCCAAGAGGGAGGAAAGTGCTACTGCAGCTTTTCCCACTGGAATTCCCACTGGATTTTCCCATAGGCTTTCCTATCAATCAGTAGTCACCAGGCTCAGTAGGTTCTTGGCTCTGGAAAGAATACAGACAAGGGAGGGAGAGGAGATTCAAATTCTCCATTGTCTCCAAAATTCTCACCCATGATTCCACTCCTAAAGTAGAAAAACAAGGAATAAGAAAAACCACTTGTATTAAATAATATTTAAAAAATCATAGTATTTTATCCAAAGTACTGGCATGTGCCTATTTCCTTCTCAGAAACTTATTCATAAGGTGTTGTTATTTCAAAGCATGTACACAGATATATATATACCCAGGCATAATTCATATTTATGATCATATATATGTGCTCCACATCATATTTTGGTTGTATTGGTTACCAAGCCCCTTGCAGCCATCAACCCCAGTGCACTGATGGAAGTAATGAAAAACTGTGCTCGCGTTAGAAATCATTGCCCTATAAACACAGTTGTATGTTCTCTAGAAATAAAGCTTTCTTTATTGATTCTTTAGGTTGTTTTCTACTGCAAGTTATCAGAAACGGTTTTACTGGGCATCTGCATCAAAATTCATGTGCAACTAGCCTGCCTATTCAAGCATTATATTCTTTACTTTATATTCAAGGCAGTTGAATGATTCTACTTAGTTTGAGTGGCACTCTGCCACACACGTATTACAGTGTGAGGAGAACTCGGAAGAATCACTGAAGCTAACCATACATTACATGCATGCTGCACTCACCAGATGGCTCTGCTCACATTGTTATGGTTTCATGAGCTACACTGACATTGTCATTAAGTTTAGAAATTTGATTCTGTTCACTTTGCTGTCTTTAAAATAGATGCCTCTGAAGGTAGTTGCTTTAACAAATAGAACTTGCACACAAAAAGCGTTCTGTCACCTATACATGTAAATAATTATGTTATTTCACTTTTTCATAATAAGTAATGAAAGAGTCAATTCAGAAGAAAGAAACCATACCAAGCAAGAGCGTGAAGAAATTGGAAGAATTCTACTATCGAGTTTTCTCTGTTACAGTATTCAAACAGAAAGCAACCTTTCCCCTACCCCTCTTGGACTCACTTTTGGAGGCATTGTTTTTATGATGTATATTAACATATACGACTAAGACTGTAAAATGCCACAAATTGGATAAGCCTGAAGCATTCTTCACATTAAAGTTTATGTAGCTTAGTTATATGGCTGCATTTGGCTTTGTGGGATCAAGCTAGAAATGCTGATCTCAATTTTGCCATTGATGGCTTTCTGTTCTGTGGACGTAATTTCTAAGGCCACCCATGTGATGCTGTGACTACAACAGGGGGAAATTCTTCTCTACTCACTTGTCCATCAGGCCATAAGTACTATGGCTATTTTAAATTACTGACATTTTTGAGTAATTAAAAATCCACTTATATATTTAGCATTTTTATAAATGGCCATTACACAGAAGGCTTGAATGTTGGAATAATTAAAGGATTTGATGTAATTTTCATTAGTTTAAATATTTTTGAATAAAGTTAGCTGTGAATTAAATTTCTGAGTGATTCTATATTTATTCTTGACACTTGATAACTGTCCACCAATTAAGATGCATATGGAAACATCATATTACTTAAATTCACTTCATTCTAATTGAGTTTACTACTAATATCTCACTTTTTAAATTTTGCTCTCCTGTTCACGTTTTTGAGTTAAGGGTCCCAGGGAGTTGGTCTGTATCTCTAGTCACCACCAGTTCTCATCTTTGAAAATATTTCTTTGACACTATGGTGGTATTTGGATAATGATTTATGTTCAGAGAGCAGATTTTTTTCCTGTAGTGATTTTTTCCTATTTAATATGCCATGGTAAATGATTAATTCTAATTTTTATGGAGAATAATTTTCTATGGTATGATGCTGTCTCGATCTCTTCTATATATTTTCTGCATTATCTTCCTTGTTACAGTTTTGATGTGAGGTGTTCCCGAAAAGCTCACTTATAAGACAATGCAGCAAGGCTCAGAGAAGAAATGATTGGGTTGGAAGAGTCTTAAACCAATCAGTTAATTAATCCCTGATGGGAGCAACTGAAGTGGTAGGATGTGGCCAGAGGAGGTGGGAATTGGGGTGTGGCTATGGGGTATATATTTGGTATCTGGAGAGTGGAGTCTCTCTCTCTCTGCTTCCTGATGATGTGAGGTGCTTCCCTCTGCCAGGCTCTTCCACCATGATGTTCTGCCTCACCTCAAGCCAGGAGGAATGGAACCTGCCTTGTATGGACTAAGATCTCTGAAATTGTAAGCCCTCAAATAAATTCTTCCTCCTTTATAGTTCTGCTGGTTGGGTCATTTAGTCACAGCTGCAAAATAGCTGACTAAAACATTCCTATAGTTTACTTTTTTTACTCCTTCTTTCAAGTTACAAATAATCAAACATGTTGAAAGTAGTTCAATAATGCACTTACCACTCATTATTCTTTAATTCTGAGAATTTATTAAGAATACTGAAACAAAAAGGAACTTATTTCTGTCAGTGTTTATCATGGTTAGTCTACTTATTGGTTTGAAATAATAGTATTATTTAAAATACGATTTTAAAACTTAAATGATAAGAATTTCAAATATTCTGTAGATGACTAAATTGGTATTATATTCATGTGATATGATAGAATTTATTTTTTCATACTGTGCAATATTTAAAGTGCTTCATTCCTCCTCTATATTAGTAATGAAGTTATGATGATGTATATTAAATAAACTGACAGATGAATTCTGAAAGTAATTTTATTTTGGACACATCTTTCCTTTTAAATTTATTTTGGGTAAATAAGTTCTTTCCCTGCCCCAAGTTCATGATTTAATCATCACTGTTCAGTAATAAAAAAAGTTGCACTTAATTTAAAATCAGAAAATATGCCAAGTTCAATAATTAAAATATCTGCTAATGTTAAATATGAAGTGTTCCCCAAAATCTTATGTGTGAGATAATACAAGGAAGTTTAGAGTTGAAATGATTGGACTATGAGAGCCTTACTCTAATCAGTGCATTAATCCACTGATAGGGATTAACTGTAGGCAGGTAGTGTATGTCTGGAGAATGTGAGTGACTGGGGAACATTCCTTTGGGTTTGTGTTTTGTCTCTGGTGAGTTGAATGCTCTATACTTCTTAGTGGCCATATTCTGGATGTTCTACTCTGATATTCTGCTTCATCTCAGGCACAGAGCAATGAATCTGGCCATCCATGGGCTGAGACCTCTGAAACTGTGAGCCCCAAATAAACATTTTCTTCTCTGTGTTGCTCTTGCAGGTAATTTTGTTTGTTTGTTTGTTTGTTTTGGTACAATGGATTGAACACAGGTGCTTTTGCTCAACAACTGAGCCACATCTCCAGCCTTTTCAATTTTTTTTTTTTTTTTTTTTTTCCTGAGACAGGGTCTCGCTAAGTCGCTGAGGCTGGTTTTGAACTCACAATCCTCTTGCTTCAGCCTCCTGAACTACTGGGATTACAGGCATGCACCACCACGCCCGGCTTCCCGTCAGGTCTTTTAGCTATCTAAAACATGTATTAACCGAAGTTTCTTCTTTATTTAAATGGGAGTCATTTCTCAACTCAAGCATGAGGATATTATCATTCCAAGATTAGTTGGGAGGAGAAACTGGTTGATTTTTCTCATCTCGTGTTTCAACTTAAGACTTTTTGAAGACAGAAGGATGGAGGGTAAGGCAGCGTGGGAGCAAGAATGGTTCCTTTAAGACCCAATTGCCAAGGCTTCAGTTAGGAAGGGTTTATAACTACTGATATGTTGGAACATGTACATCCTGTGAAAGAGAGCAAGACAGTTAATGAGGAACACATGTTGCAGAATTTGTAAATCATCATGACCAATTTTATTACGATTAAACAAGTTAAATATTACCTCATAAGTTTGCTTCAGTTTAATTCCTAGTATTAATGTAATTTTAAAAATAAGAATACAAAAATTTTCAGAGTGGTTCATTTAAAAATTTTCAATATTCATAAGAACTTGTAGATATTCCAAAGTAACAGGTCAAACACTGGAAATGCAAAGATCAATGTAACAGTCCAAAATAAAGGAACTGTCTATTAATGAAAATGAAAATAGTGAGATAGTCTAGTTCATTCAAGTACTTATAAAAATTTTATTGTGCAGAAAACATTGCTGAATCATAGAGAAGAGTGAAAAAATTCTAAGGGAGTAAAGAACATATTTCAGATGTTGATAAAACTTTAGTTGAATCTTATATGTGTCTATTTTTATTCATTATTATTATTCAGTTCTTAAACCAAAATTAATGTGAATATGCATGACATTTCAGTACAAAATGCAATGCAAAATGTGCTGGTGAAATCTTGTTCAATTAGGTTAAAGAGTGAGAAATAAATGAAGAGATTTCACATTGTTCAAGTGCTCTGGAGCAAAATGATTTCTTTATTCTCAAGTTTTACTAAGACATTTCGCAGACAAGTCAGTTAGTAAATATATGAAATGTCAGAGATGGCCAGAAATAGAATAAGAAAGGACATGAGTGCTACCAAATAAAAGGTGAAGAAAACAAATGTAAAAAAATAAATTTAGAATTGTTGAACTTTTTATTTTAAAGAGAAAGAATTCTTCAACTGAGGTTGGGATGGAACAAGTTGAGGCTAATAAATACAAAATAAGTATTTTTAAGTTACTTTGGTTAAAGAAACCAAAATTCTAAATCAATGTAAAAACAGTTCTTAAATTAGAGTCACACCAACCTCGCTCCCCTAGTTACATTAAACATATTAAATATTATCTCTTTCTGAATAGTCTGTTTTGTTATTTCTATCTTTTGAGATTAGCCCTGTACTAAAATAGTGTTCATCTGCTCATTATTTTACATTCCTTTTACTCAAAATCTGATAAATTCGATTTTGTAGGTGTTTGTTATTTTGTTTTGTCATGGTTATTTAAAATGTTTCATGGAGTAAGATCACAATTTTCATATGTATTTCTAAGTTTTAGTTCCAACTTTTGACTGCTGTTACCCTTAATATATGTTGTCTTTAGAGTTTGAAGAAAACTTTCATGAAAGTTTTCTAATTTTAACTCTAAAACACATTTTGAAAATTATTAAAAACAATTTCAGGTGAAATTAGTGATTCATTCGCTGCAACATACTATCCTTTGCATGAACTATACAAGCAGACTTTGACTTGTGGAAATTTAAATGTATTACTTGTTATTTACAGTCATGCTATCAACTTAACCACTTTTATCATGAGACTATGATATTTTTATTCATGTTCCTTAGTCATTCTGTTTTATGTAGTTCATATAACTCCAAAATGTAAACTTTTTTGGAGTTGGGGCTAGAAAGACATATGAAAATGTGATGGAAAGAATAAAGTTAGATGAAAAACTGGTATCAAGGCATAAGAATATGAAAAGGACAATGGAAAGTCTACTCTGGTTGTAAAGTATAAGTTTAGTTGTGTTTTTTTCTGATTTACTCTATAACTCCAGTAATAATTCCCACAAGAGCATTTCTTAAATTTTTTTTCAGCATTATTGTTTAAATATGATTTTTACTTTTCTGTGTAGTTCTATTAAGTATAGTTCTGAAAGGGATGGACACTTTATATTTCATTTAGCTTTATTTTATTATAAAAATAATACTACTTCAATATTTAAAATTCTTATCACCAATAGTTTCATTAAATTATTTTACTAAAATTGTCAACATATAGATGTTATTGTATTTTAAAGATATTTCTGTTTCAGTGTGAAAGCTCTGATTCACTTGATTTTGGAGTCAAAATAGAAATTTCTGTTTTTAAATAATTTATACAGCACTAGAGACAAATGTGAAATGTTTTAACACTAAAATAACTGTGTAGTCACAGGGGTAATGCACAAGTAGAAAACACCAAAAAGCCATGAAACTATTTCTAATGTAGTCATTGCTTAACCTGACTTATTTTTTCAAACTCTCTTTAAGAGAGCAGTGAGACATTGCACAAAGAAAGCCTTCAACAATTCTGGCAAGGGGTTTCTTCACTGTCCAGTTGTTGTAAAAATAGTAAAGGAATTATATAAACAATAACTCTGTCTAAAAAAGTGTAGCATGGTAATGTATTAAATCAAATTTTATATCATTGATTTCTTATTAATCATTATTTGTGTATTTATAGAATTTAAATTTTTCCATACAGGTAAATCATCAATAATTGGTTTTGTCTATATTATTAGCAGTTTTATAAGATACAACATTAAAAGGCTCATTCTCTAGATAGAAAAGTTAAATTTGGCTTAGCAAGCTCAACACCCAACAATTGCTAGGGATTCAAATCCTATTTAAATAAAATGGTCATATACTGCTTGAGATTTCTTCTTTGTCATGATTTTTGTAAAGTTAAAGGACCTTTCTCTTACTGTAGGGCGGTAACCTGGAGATCCCCTTTATAGCATTTTAAAAACAATATGTTGAGAGTGGCATGAATATCTTTCAAAATGGTGAAATTATAAACATGTCAAGTCAATGAGACATTTGAAGTGGATTTTGTTCCAGATTCTTCAATTTTGAAATAGCTGAATAAGTGTGTAAAGACCCTGAGGTGGGAACATGCCCAGATGATTTCAGGAACTGTGCTGGTGGTTGGGTTAGGGGGATGGAGCAGGGTTAGGAAATGAGGGTGTGGAATGGGAGAGAAAGAAAGAACAAGTGAAATTCACATAAGTAATTAATTGGATAGAGATAGGGAACACAGATAACAAAAATTTACTGTTTTGTAAAATGAAAATAAGTATAGGGTCTATGGCATGGCATTTTTAAAAAAGTAAATGAGGTAGTCCTATTCATCTCAAAGATAGTAATACTATTCCTGGCAAATATATAGAAGTCTGCCTTATTATTTAAATTAATAACTATACTTAGTATACGTGTATGTAATACAGGCATAATATATGTGATGGTATAAACATGTTTACTTAAATATGTACTACTATTATTATGATATGCATATTTGTAGACAAGTTTAAATGGAAAATAATTAAATTTTGTGTGCATATCACTAGATGTGAAAACATCAGCTTGATTGAATCAACAATTACCTTGTGACATTAGGGCATATTTAGAGAATTATTGGCTAAGGATTTGGAAATATCAGACATGTTTACAAAGAGAATAAGGGTCATAGTATAAAGCAGATGTTGATCAATGAACAATAACAAGGTAAATTTTATTTTTTAATGAAAAGGAGTTATCTTTAACAGTGGTTTTACAACTGGGTGATAGTAATCTCAAAATAATTAGATTTGACATCAAAAGTTGGAGATGAAAAATGTTATTAGTAAGATAAAAATGCAAATGGAAGAAAGTGCAATGTTTTTTACATTAAAGAAATGACAAAGGTTAATTGGGAGCAAGAACTGAAGAAAACTATTAATGAGAATTTGGAAATCCTCAGAATATTGCTGAGAAACTAGCGAGAAACTAGATTGAATTTGAGTTAAATGCCTAATTTAGTAAAATTCACATGTAGATCTTTCCCTGAATAAGAAGTTGGGGAATATTTAATAAGAATTTATAATATGCATATTTTATGGAAAAAGTTAAGAAATTTAAAATCGATATTTGAAAATTTAAAACAGAAAATGACATTTTGAATGGTTTATCATTGGGTGGGAAGACTCTATTGTAAGATTAGATAACATTCATTCCCCAAATCTTTCTCCTTGACTATAGAAATAATTAAAATTCCATGCTTTTCTTTTTATGGTAGTATTTACAAACATTGAGCAGTATACATTTACTATACATTGAGTAGTATTTACAAACATTTTTAGTCTTTAGTAACAATTAGTTCACAAGGAGTCATAAAGTTTTGTTAGGCCTGAGCCTTCTGTCTGCATTGGTCCTGATGTTAGCTCTCCAATTCTCTAGAAAACCCACCTTCTGAAAAGACAGACTATGACAAACTGTAAGGACTAAAATGCTTTTACATGCAAGAGCTAGTGACATAGTTTTCCCAGGTCAGAATCTGCAGTTCTTTCTTTCTTTATTTATTTCCTGGTTTTACATTAAAATGCATTACTTTGACATGCTTAAATTTAATCTACTTGAATAACCAAAAATTATATCACTGAAATGATGTACTCTGATAAAAATAAATCTATATTTTATTGATTCACCTACCTAAAATGTGACCTGATTTCTCTGTGGTATTCTATTATTTAGCAATTCAACCACAAATAGAATATCCATATTTTCCCCTGCGATTTTATAAGCTTTGTGGCTTAAATAGAAATTGTCAAAAGGGAACCAGCTTTTAGAGTCCTGTAGTAGCTTTATTGTTTATCCAGTGGGAAATAATTGATGGGTAATGCTTTCTGAAATATACATATTCATTGTTCTGTGATTCTTAAATATGCTATCAACCTGAGAAATATGATTATGAAGATAAAGTAACTACAATTTCAGTTTTGAAATTTAAAAAGATTTAAAACATTTTTTTCTAAACATTATTGTGACATATTCATGTGAAGTTAAAAAATATAAATACCCTAAGACTTAATGATTTCGTTCTTTGGTAATATTATATGTCAGGATACAAATACAAGTGTTTTAATATCAGCACTATTTGTAATAGACCCAACTGGAACCTGTTCATTTGGAAATCAACAATAGAGTAAATAAAGGTATTGATGCACAATTTTTCAGTTAAGAATTGTTTATACAAAGCAATATGAGTAATTAGTGATACATCTAATCGCATTTATAAATCTCTATTTTAGTGACACTTTTCTATAACATTAATAATAATATTTCTCAAATAAAATATTTATAAAAATTTACTTAAAATTATAAAAAACTTGGTTGGACAAATGTGAAGTGATTTACTTCCCAGTTAAGTTCATATGCGCTGATATAGATTCTATAGGAGTTAATGTAATAGTCTATTTTGAAGTTTCTTCATTGAATCATGTCATATTTCTGATAGTACAACAATAATTCTATCAAGATATTAAATCTGAATTTACTACTAGCATCAAACTAGTAGAAAGGGCTCTTAAAATAGAAAATGCATAATTGTTGCAAATTTTAATCACATAAAGGATAGGATAAAAAATTTGGATTTTTAAAAATTTCTAAATGAGTATAAAGAAGACTTTTCAAAGAAGAAACTTATTTTGTATCAGTTGACACAGAATGAAAATGTCCCCCAGATAGTTTCTCTCCCCTACAAAACAACATGGGTGAGTGCACAGTTGTCTTCTGAAAGTTACAAGTGTCCTGAGATTTAGCTGTTAGATTTTTTTCCTTATGTGGCAAGAAAATAATTGGCCTGTGGTTTCTCAAATCATAGGCTGAGTTCATCATGAGATGAACAGGTCATTGGCAGTCTAGGTCTTTAAATCACTGACTG
Organism: Sciurus vulgaris; assembly: GCF_902686455.1. Taxonomy (NCBI): domain Eukaryota; kingdom Metazoa; phylum Chordata; class Mammalia; order Rodentia; family Sciuridae; genus Sciurus; species Sciurus vulgaris. The sequence goes on along the minus strand of NC_136462.1, from coordinate 54,007,792 downwards.
GGTTCAAACCATATTCACATTAATATCATTAGACCTGATAACACCATTTTAGAGACTGGACTTTAAATCTTAGGTGGCAACTCACATTTTGCCTAGTAATCTTGTCAATTTCCTGGCTATAAGCAGCTTTGCTTCTATGTACATGTTAGAGCTATATGTTGGAATAATCCTAAACTGGGTTCCTGTTTCTTCTAGTCTTTGTACAGTATCTTGCTTCTTTCTTTTAATCCATTCCTCCACAGTAGGACTGGAAAAATTATCAAGAACTTTAGAAAAGCATAACATATCCAGGTGATGAAGAGAACAGTCATTGTAGATTCAGCAACAAGTCATTCCTCCTGGAAATAAGTGAAACTAATTATATACTTTCCCTTTGACTCGATTCTCCAGCTTCTACATTATACAATCTACTTCCCACACACCTATTTTCCAGATTGGTTGTCAGCAGCATCATTAAAAGTACATTAATATTCTCAGAACTCATGCTGCTAATAAACTTTGGCTGGTGATCAACTATATGGTATATTTTAAAATCTGTGCATGTTATTAAGTGATTAGGTGCAATCTCTTTTAAAGGCCATTTACCTTTGTATAACTTCCTAATATTTCAAATAAATGTCTATTCTTACATATAAAAGTTGATTCAAACTTGTTTTTGGAGAATTTGAAAATGATAAAAGTTAACTATAAGACATTTTGCTTTTCATTTTAACTATGCCCTGGAAATTCTATGCATCTATGAGAAAATATACCCCTCTTAAGACAATCATTTTTATTCGAATGACAATGACCTAGATAGATATTTCTCAAAACAAGGCATACAAATGCCAAAAAAATTTAAAATGCTCAATGTCTCTAATTATCCAGGAAATGCAACTCGGAATCACAGTGAGGTATTACCTTACCCTGGTAAGAATGGTTATGATCAAAAGACCAAAGATAAAAATTTCTGGTGAGGATGTGGAGAAAAGGAAACACTTGCACACTGTTGGTGAGAAGGTAAATTAGTACAATATTGTAGAAAACAGTATGGAGTTTTCTCAAAACCTAAAAATAGAACTACCGCATGATCCAGCAATCCCTAGGTATATAACCAAAGGTAGCAAAATCAGTATCTGCACTCCCAAGTTAATTGCAACAATATTCAAAATAGCCAAATCATGGAAGCAAATTAAGTGCGCATGACCTGATGAATGAATAAGGAAAACATGGTAAGTACACAAAATGGAAAAATATTTAACCACAAAATAAGCATGAAATCCTGTCATTTGCAAGAACACAGATGGAACTGGAGATCATTACATCCAGTGAAATAGGCCAGGTACAGAAAAAAGTCCACATGATCTCACTGAGATATGGAATCAGAGGTGGGGAGAAAAAGGTGTAAAGAAATGGGAAAAGTTGATCAATGTATCCTAAGATATAGTAGGTTAAGAGCAAGAAGTTCTGGTCTGCTGTTGCACAGTAGGATGACTATAGATGACAATAATTTACCTTACATAAAAGAACCAATTCTGGAACAGTTATTTATTTTCAGGAAAAAGAAGCAAATTACTTCAATTCTGTCATTCAATACTCAGAGATCGTATTTGTATTTAATTTTTTAAAGAACAAAAGTGCAGATGGAAAGTTTGAAAGTTTTTGTTTGATCTGCACAAATTTTAGTTTATATGGAAACTCTTTTACTGCATTGGAATATAATTTTCAAAAGTGGAAGTTCTCTTTAAGTTTTTTTTTTTAAACTAAGTAATCAATAGAGAAAATAATCATTGCCAATTATTCCATGGTTATTATAAGACAATTTTATTATAGAAAAGGAAGCGGGTCAAAAATGATCCATTCAAATGCAAAATATGATAGGCATAAAAGAACTAACTCTCTGCATGAAGTTTTGTTAGGGAGAAATAAAGGTTGACAAGATTTTAATAGAGATAATTTTAGAATCAGATATTGATGATTTATATCTCTCTACCTGCAATCTATTTATGTATTTCTTTGTAATGTGTAATATAGCAGATCCACAAAATTTTTGCTTAAACTGAAGTCATTAAATCCAGACAGAAGCTTAGCAGGCCTGTCAGCCTGACACTCTTGGCTTATGTGGTTCTGTGTTTGAGGGAACCTGTGGCCTTCTGGGAAAGAATTGATTAAAAGGAAAGAATTGAGGTGTGTAAATTGGGATCAGGGTGAATTGGCAATAGAGAGTAATTGGATACAGCATTACTAGTGCTTTATTTCAGATTATTTGCTCACTTAATTCAATAAACTAGCAACTGTGTGCTGTTGCAAGGGGATCTGAGTAATGATGTGTAGACTAGCTAAAGCACTTAGGAGATAAGTGAAAGTACTTATCTATAATTTCATAGGCTCTTAAAAACAAAACAATTAACATCTAGAATATCTGCTTGGTAGTGTAGTCTGTCAAATCACAACGGCATTGGAAAGCAAGGTAGCAGGCTGGTGATACCACCATTGTTTCTTTAAGACACTGACCCTAAGTGCTTCCACCCTTGGCCTGTGTCTTTTTTCGCAAGAAAAGAAACCTCAACCTGCATGACAACAGTAACTGCATCAGACCCAGGATTGCCTTAAATTTCATGGAGAGATTTAATCTTAATGAGCTAGAGTGGGAAGAGAGAAAGTGAAAGCCAGATGTTATGGTCTAGACTACTACTTCTCTGAACTCAGGTAAGATTCATTTGAAGATAGGAATGATGAAAATACCCGGATGAATATGGATTAAAGAAGAATAAATAATATTTGTCTTCGTTTTCTTTATAGTCTATTTATAGTGACAGGAATCATAGACTCAAGCAATTTTGTTTCTTTTGGTTGTTTTAATCCTGGGGTAATTTCTCCTCCTATAATAACTGCTGCATTACATGAAGTAAAAGTAATCATTCTTAGCTACTCTTAATCAATGTGAGCTCACTAAAGTATCCAGCATTCAAACCTTTTCTTTTTCAGAGAGAAATAAAGCTGACAAGGTTAGTATTCTATGCTATTGCAATTTTAAAAAGCAAATAAAAATAGTGCTTCATTCCGGTTTTCTAGGACGGCTGGTTTGGAAGCATTATAAGTCTTTTTGCAAGAAGAAAATGGAAATAAATAGTGCAGAAGGTTAAATTAAGTGAGTTCCAGTAGAAGCAATACTTGATCTTCTTAATTTTAAGGATATCAGATTAACCTTCAGAAAAACAAAGCAAGTTTATTCCCAAAGTCAATATAAAAATACACTTTGCTTTCTTAACACACATTTTAAAATATTTTGTCATTATTAATATATTACTAGACAATAATTGAATATTATTCATGACCAGTTTGTATAGCTAAACTTATATAATATCCTTATCCTTAGTTTACATTCCTTGAACTTCATTTTAATATATTTATTAAAATTATATAGAATGTAAACATGAAGCATGCTCTAAGCTTGCAGCCAGGTTTCTGGACACAGCATTAAGTTCAATATGATTTTTTACACAAGTTTTGTTAGCTTTATCCTTGTCTTATTTCCAATGCACATTCCTTCCTTGCCCTCTTTTTGGTACGTTTTGTCTCTTTAGGTTTCAGGCTGCTATTTATGAGAATGGACTAATGTATGCTATGGCAAGGAAGACATCCAAAATATCAAGGGCTCAAGTTTGTTCTTCCACATACCATACTTTTCACGAGTCCCATGAAGACTTGGGTCCTCAGAATCACTCAGATTTCTATGGAGTCAGAAGCACCCCACCTTATGAAATAAGTGGATTCCTCTGTCTTTTAGGGGTGAATAGACAAACCTGGAAAATTACACACAGGTTTTTCAAAGCCTTAGCAAGAAGCTGTCAAATCCTACCTACCTGTGTTTTAATGTCCAGAATTAGCCACCTGGCCTCAATTCGATTGCCAGGGAGACTAGGAGAGGAAAGGGGAAATATGACGAACACCACACTCTTGATCTCTGCACTTCTTTGCTCTTGCAGCAACTGAACTTCTGTGTCTGAAAAAACCAGCAGTGTTTTGAATACTGATCTCTCATTCCCCTCCATCCCTGCTCAGGTTACAAACATTGTCTACTCCTCATTCTCTTCTGAACTTTTGAAATGCTCTCTTGATAATCATGTATAGATGTGAAATTTTCTTATTGCCTGTTATAAAAAAATGACTATTCTCATTCAGTGTCTCTAAGCTATTTGAAATATGGAAAAATCTCAGAGCAGACATTAAAAGAATTTTTTAAAATGTGACCCTATTCTAAAATTTGGAATTTTTTTTTTTTAATTACCAAAGATTGCTCCTTGCTTATGCCTCAGAAACTTTTGGAAGATTTTGAAATCCTGTAGCAATAGACACTGGAGGAGCCATAGAATTAGCAATATTCTATTTTTTCTACCCTTTTATATAATTCGATTGCTCACAATCCTTCTTGTAAAGAATGTTGTTACCCTATTTATATGAGCTTATATATGTGTTTATATATAAACACATATTTATATGTGTTGAGGAAAAATGCCAATGAAATAGAAAAAGAAACAGATAAGGAATTAGGTAGAGATGTGCTTGGTAATCTCATTTACATTTCAGGAGATTTGTTCCTGAGATTTCCTTAATACATCATGTAAGACTCAGGACCAATATAAATCAGAAAGACTCTCTTTCTAAAGTATCATGGAGGGTGAAAAAGTATGGTTATGCTCTGAAGATAAAAATAAAAAAAGAAAAAGGAGAAAAGAGACTTGAGTTCCTGTATCTAAATTTACCAATCAAAGACCCCTTCTCCTTTGAGGAAGTGAATAGAATAGAGTAGAATGGCAGAATACCTTCTGCATGAAAAACCAGAAGAAGGTAGAAATAATGTTATTCAGAGTTTTTTTTCATTCTTAATCATTGTAAGACTTAGCCATTAAGGCTATCAAGTTTCCTTCATGAGGTCAACCTCCTGGAATGAACATGGCTTCCCCTATGCACCATGAGAAAAACAATAGGTGACAGCTTGTAGTTGCCTCCTAGGAGGCTCTGAATGACCTAGGATAAGTATTAGCTTAGAGGCCTCTGCTTTTGATCAAAAATAGATTCCTTCCTTTATTTTCCTCTGAAAGAATGACCAGAAAGTTCCTCTTCTGATCCAAAGAAAGTATAGAGATTGAACATACCCAGTCTAAAACATGATTTCCTAATTTGTATTTATTAACACATGTTAATTATATATTAATTGTACATATAAATGAGATTTATTCTGATATTTCCTCACATGCCTACAGCTTGCATTGATCATATCTACCTTCTTTTTTGTTCCCTATCTCCCTCTGGCACCCTTCTTCATCCCTAGAAATCTGCTTTCAGGTTTATTTTTATTTATTTTTAATTTAATTTAAATTTTTTTAGCTCCCACATATAAAGAGAACTAATGATATTCATCTTTCCATGTCTGGCTTCTTTTTCTTAACATGATGCCCTTCAGTTCCATTCATTTTATTGCAAGTAACAGGATTTCATTCTTCCTTATTCAAAACATTGGACCTTGATCAAGGAAGGTGCGAGGGATGAGCATTCATGTGCTCAACTTACTGCCTTGAGAAACTTTCCAGATCACAGTGCAGAGTGAAATCTGAGGTGAAGTCCAGCACATTCCCTGAATTGAGGTGTCAGAGCTGAGAGTCTGGAGAGACTAAGGCATCTAAAGCTCAAAAGGATGGAGAGAATATCAAACTGTGATTTTTATTTGTATTTCTCTCATGGTTAATGATGTTGAGCACCATTTTATACATCAATTAGACATTTATTGTTTGTGTCTGGAAAAATTCTATCAGGTCTTTGACCATTGTTAATCAGGTTATTTGTTGTGGTTTTGTCATTGAATTATGACTTTCTTGCATGTTTGTATATCAACCCTTTATCAGATACATGAATTACAATATTTACTCTCTTTCCATAAGTTGCCATTTTACTCTGATTGTTTCCTTTGTATGATAAAGATTTTTGGTTTGGTATAATTCAACTTGTCCTATTTTTGCTTTTGCTTCTGTTCTTTGGGTGTCATATTTAACATGGCTAGATATAAAATATCATTTATATCAAAAAGGTGTGGACAAATTCAAACTCTTGGTGAGAATGTAAATTAGTGCAACTATTATAGAAAACAGTTTGGAGATACCTCCAAAATTAAAAATAAAGTCAACATATTCAGCATTCCCATTTCTATGTATATATATCCAAAAGAAATTAAATCTGGATCTTAAAGAGATATCCCATTTTCATTTTTTGCGGGGGATATACCAGGGATTGAACTCAGGATACATGATTACTGAGCCACATCTGCAGCCCTAGTTTGTATTTTATTTAGAGACAAGTTCTCACTGAGATGCTTAGCGCCTCACTTTGACTGAGGCTGGCTTTGAACTCACAATCCTCCTGCCTCAGCTGGGATTACAGGCATACATCAGGGTACCCAGATCCATTTTCATTTTTGTTTTACTATTTTTCAAAATAGGAAAAACATGGAAACAACCTATGTGTCTACTGTCTGTCAGTGTTGTGTGGATTAAAAAAACGTGGTACACACACACTGAAATATTACTCAGTTAATAAAAAAGGGATTCTACCTCTTGCAGCTACAAGATTAAGACAGGAGAACATTTTACTAAATGAAATGAGCCAGAGACAGAAAGTCTAACACTGTACAATCTCATTTATATATGGAATTGAATATAGTCAACTTTATAAAAGTAAAAGTGTATAGCAGTTGCTATATACAAAAATAGGGAGGTAGAAACTGGAAAACATCAATTAAAGGTGCAAACTTTTAGTTATGAAAGAATAAGTTCTGAAAGTCTAATGAACAGCATAGTGACTACAGTTAACAGTACTGTATTGTACTTTGCTAAGAGTGCAGATCCTAGATATTACTACCATAGAAGAATGAAAGAAGAAAGGAAGGAAAAAGGAAAGGGATAAATATGTGAGGTGAGGGACATGTTAATTAGCTTGATTGTGGTCTTTATTTCACAATGTATACACATACTAAATGATCAAATTTGTATTCCACAAATACATACTATTTGTCAATGTATGTCATTAAGCTTGAGGAAAACAGAGTATTTCAAATAGGGTTATACTGTAAAAAGGAACCTAAGAGTAGGTAAAACCTAATGAAGAACTATAAAACAGAACTAAATTTACCCAAATTGTGTTCATTCACATAGAAAAATATTATAAAAGTACAGTTGTTTATAGATAATCATATCACTTTGAATAGGCGTTCCATTGTCAATATTGAATAATTCTTTAAGAAATAACTCTTATGGAGAATTTTTTTAGCAAAGCTAAATATTCAAATCCTGTGGATAAAAAAGAGCAGAAATTATATTCTTTCAAGAATGTAAAATCTGACTCCAAGGAGCATATTTAACTTTGCTAGAAGTGGGACTTTCCTGAACAGATGCTCTGGTACTTTTATTTGAAGTAGCAGATGAGGCCACATGTATTTGTAGAATTAGCACATGTAACAGATGAAAATTGGATGTTGTGCCCATTTTCACTGTTGTGGGGTTGTGCTATGAGACACCCCAGATGTTACTCTTTGGCAGACAGTTGTTATTTTTTGTTGGGAGCTCAGAAGATTATCGTATGAATCTGGACATGTACCAAACTTACTCTCCAAGCGTCTGGCCTAATTTAGTCAAGCAGATAATGTAAATGGACTTCCTTACTAACAAGGTTATGTGTAAGATGACAGTTCACATTGTTTGGGAATCCTTCATGAATAATATTGCCTTCTCCATGCAGGATGATGTTCTTCACTGTTAATTGAATGATGGTTGTTTGTTGAACAGAAGGTTCTACATTTGAAGTAGAGACAAATTTTTCTTTTCTTTTCCTTTTTTTTTTTTTTTGTGTGTGTACTGGGGATTGAACCCAGAGGTGCTTAACCACTGAGCCACATCCCTGGCCCCTTCTATTTTTTATTTTGAGGCATGGTCTAAGTTGCTTAGGACCTTGCTAAATCGCTGAGGCTGGCTTTGAACTTGCGATCCTCCTGCCTCAGCCTTCCATGTGGCTGGAATTATAGTCATGTGCCACCACACCAAGCTACAAGTTTCTTAATCTACACTGTATATTATACCTTCCTATGGGCTCTGATTGCTTTCATTTGAATGAGATTGCAATAGATGTTTAAAAGAAGATTGATTTTTACCCAATGATATTACTTCATTAGTTTTGTTTCTGTTCAAGTGTTTTTGATGTTGCATTTATCTTCATAAATTTAATATGTTGTAGGGTATTAAAAATTTTTCATTTATTCACTTAAGATTAAATTGTTCTTTTAAATCTTAACAGTAAACCAGATAGATTCTGTAAAAACATTAGTGTTCCATTATTCTCTCAGTTTTGTTGTATGTCCAAAGTTTGGTTTCGTCTAGCCAAAATATGTCAAATGTAGATGAGGTTCCAGTCCTACTGAATGAATTATTTCTTCACATGAATTGAAGGGGGTGTGTAATTTCTCCAATCCTGGTCACAAAAGAGCAAGAAGTTGTGGTTATATGTTCCAGTTTAAAAAAAAAAAAAAAACTAGCATAATATCTACTATTGGAACCACCACTTAGTTAAAATCATATTGGTCTGTTGTAATCTATGATGATCAATCTATTTTCACAGAGGTCATGAAGGCAAAATGTATAAGATATGTTGGGAAGCACTAGTTTAAATTCAAGGTTTTAAATGTGACTCTAATCACTGCAATGCCACTTGTCTGTGGTACACCTTCTATTACCTGGGAAGAAAGAGCAATTTCCTAATGCTTCTTTTTCTACAGGTCAACCAAAGTGAGAGTTCTGTTAACTTCAAAGTATATTCATACCAATTCTATGCTCAAAATATAGGTAAGTAACCATGGGTTGGAGCTACAGATTCATTGAACTCCTTGTGTGACAGATTTGGGCAACTAAAACATTTATCAACTTTGCTTCATGGTTTGCCTATCTAATTTGGGGTCATGTTAGTTTGACCTTCAAAAGATCTGAGTGTACTTTTTTCCCCCAATATATATGGTGATTTTGATAAACAGAATTGGGTACCTTTGAAGAAGGGTGGGAAGAATATTTATTTGTAGTAGTATTTCAGGGATCCTTTTGAAGAGAATCAACCTCTATTTCAGATGATGACCTCTGACTCAGAATTGACCCAGAGATGAAGACTAGATGGAATTGTCATTCATTAGTTCTTGTTTTGTCCTGGTTCTATAAAGTTATCCGTTTTTAGCTACCCTAGTATTTTGTATCATGTTCATTAATAGATTCCTACTTTCCATTTCAACCTCACTACTTGCAATGGTAATTATATATATCTTGCAATATAATTATACCTCTGACATGTAAATAATGTAAGTGCCTTCATTTTTCTAGTTGAAAATTCTGTAATTCACATTGAGCTAGTGAGATCACTTCCAAGGTTACATCTCATCCTATCAGCCCTGGGTAATAGGGTCCAGCCACCACAGAACTCAAATATTCTGCCACATTAGTTCATTTCCTGTTGATTTTAGAAAGCTAGAATACTCTGAGAACACCTTCTGAATACAGTTATCTGGTACTCTTTCATCTCAAATAAAAAAGCAACAATAATAACAATACCAACAACAGTTTTAACATTCACACCACACTGAGTCTATTGATCCCTTTACAATAAACTAGGTATTATAACTGCCACACATAAGGTGGTACCTGTGTACCATGCATCACCAGCTGATGAGTGATGAATTTCTAGAACTCCACCAGTATCCATTTTGTAAAATAATTCTTTATACCTCTTACTTACTTGATTTTTTTCTAAAAGCAGAACCTGGATAAACTTGTATGTATAGTTTAAAGTATTTGGGGGGTGACTCCAGAAAGTTGGAAGGACAGAGAAGGGAGAAAAATCTAAGTTAAAGCCTAATGGCTCATTATTGAGGAACTGCCATGAGCAGTGGGGTCCTAATTCACCACATTTCTGAGGGTTGTTGAGAATGCCTCCCAGAGGTATCTGCCTACAGGTGAGAAAGCTGAAATATTTATCCACTGTCCCCATTGCCTTCAGTTTTGCCTGGAGGAGGTGTTATTTCTTCTGCTTTCTGGTCTACTTTCACGTTGGTGAAGTATCAGGAAAAGTCTGGGGGAGAAAAGGAAAATGTGTGCATGGTCTGTGCTTTGGGACCAAATTCTCAGTGCAAAGTGAGTTGAGCTTAAAAGAAATTATTTATTTTACATGAGGATAAGATAAAAAGTGAGTTAATTTAAGTGAAGATGGTTTTCTTCACAAGACTAAAAAAGTAAGTTTTTGAACCAAAGATTCAGAGAATACTGTATTCTTGGGCCATTCCTGAAGAATATTTTATCAAATCAATTTCACCCAACCAAGTAAGACCTGGAAAAACTTCAGGAAAAGGACTGCTACTAAGAATTTAATATATTCAATTAGAAATACAAGTCCAACACAATGAGGTCAAGGTGGAAAATGTATACAAATGCTGTTTATCCTGAAAAAAAAAAATGAAATAATGCAACTTGGTAGTAAATGGGAGTCAAAGAAAGTTATTGAAGTATGGCAAGCCAAATTGTAGCAACCAAAGTAAGGAAAGGGGGAACTTGGACATTATTAAAAGCATAAGGAACCCTTGCAAAACAGAATTTAAAAATGAATCACAGAGAAAAAGAATGAGTAAATATGAAATAATATGATAGAATTTTGAGCAAACATTTAGTCCTCTCTATTAATCTAAGTGGGGTTTACTCACATATTAAAGAAAGAGATTTTTAGAGTGCTAAAAAAAAAGACAAATTGCATTCTGTATTCAACACACATATAAGAATTGTTGTTTGGAAAGACCAAGAATGGATAAATTTGTTTCCTGGTTTATATTATAGTGGATGTAAGAAAAATACATATCTTAGGTTATTTCACTGAAGGAACCTCAAATTCTAAAACTAAAGATTCTGTAATATAGTAACAGTCATAGCTAGCATGGTCTTTTTCCTAAACACAATTCTAAACATATTCCTCCACTAAAAGGAATCAGGGATCCTTGGAGATGTGACTGATACCAGGTCAGAGACAGAGAAAGAACAGGTGTGCCTCCAATATCATGAGAGAGAAAGCAAGCTCATGCTCAAAAACAGACAGGAGCATGTCCAAAGGAACTACTATAAAGAGCTTCGACCTACCAAATTTGGACAATGATAGCCTCAAAAGGAATAATAATGAAAATGAACTTTTAGCACTTAAAATAATTCATGAGTCCATAGCAGTACTCAAGGTAAGAAGAATACCAGCAATGAAGGTGTAAGAAGGAGGGAATGAATGAATAAAAAATAACCATTAGAAAATCTACCAAACCCATGTAATAATGGATATTAGTAAGAATAATTCATTGATCCTTAAACCATTAAACTACTTTTGAATTCAATTACATTGATATAGTCTCAAATATAATTCATAAGTTACTTATTATTTATAAAATCAAAACAGTACCTTACTTTTTGGTGCCTACTACCTAAACCAAGTGATTTAATTTAGCATTATCCATATGGGAAGAGCTGACACAATATCTCTAGGTAGAATGTAATGTGAAGTACATATCACAAGACTTCACCTACATGACACTTTTGCAAGAAAAATTTTAACTGGAAGCTAATTAGAAATTGATCAAATCAGAGTGTAAGGCAATTCTCCAAAACAACTGGACTAAATTCTTTAGAAATGTCAAGGTAGGTCATAAAAATTAGTGGTAGAATCCTTCCAAATCAAAATTTTGAAATGAGATGTGAAAAACAAATATCATGAACAAATAGTAATTGGATGTTGGATGCAAAAAGGTGAAAAAGGGATGAAAAGAAATGAAGAATGAATTTGGGAGAATCTGAAAATTTTGATATACATTTCCTATTAGGTAATATTATGTCAATGTTAAATATTTTCTTTATGATTTGATTATGTAGAAAATGTATTATGTATTATAATCAGAGTCATCCTCATGTTCTTAGGAAACATGTTGAGGCATCAAGTGATGGAGTGCATGGCATTGTGACTTAATTTAATTGACTCAACACAAAAGTACATACATGTGTATGATGCTTACATATGTGAATGTTGTGTGTGCCCATGTGTGTATAAAGATGAGAAAGAAGAATCTATAATATGATAACAATTATTGAATCTAGGTTAAATTTACACAATTATTACATTATTCTTTCAAATTTTCTGTAGGTTTGAAATTTTTATAAAACAGTGGGAAACTTTTCAATGTTAGGAAACACATCAATGAGTAATTTGATTTATTATGTTTATGAAAGACAACAAATACAGCATTGTTTTTGTCCTACGAACTCTCAGCATAGTCATATTATATGCTGGACTCTACTTTCTTTTTTGTGAGATAAAGAAATTGTAAACAATCAATCATAAGATTTTAACCATGTATCAACTGTGGTTTTCATTTGAAAGACTATGAACTACATTAGGAATCAATATCATTGATGATATTGAAAGTAAGGCAAAATATATGGCATCTTTAATTACTTTGTCTCCCTGTAACCTGCACAGCAAACGAGTGGTCCACAGTCCAGAGGTTGTGAGCTGGCTGAGAAAACAAAGTTCTGAAGTAATGATAAGAAACAAAGACCCAAAAAATGAAAAATAGTTTAACAGCAAGGCCTGTGGGTAGATTAGACCTGATGGATCTTATCCCTAACAAACAGAAAAAGTCCATGAACCTTTATTTTATAGGCAATCACATCAAAGAGATTTATTGTGGGAGAGTTCTTCAAGGTAAACAAAAAGCAAAGTCATGTAGGAACAGTCTAATTGGAACTTTTCTACTTGTATGATACCTTCTCTAGGCTCCGAACAGCTGTCACCTCAAGGCTAATGAGCGTGCCCATATTTCTTCCACCCTAGGCATTTGAATTCAAACTATGGAACTCATAATAACAGCAGCCACCTGCAAATGGGCACCATGTCACTGAGAGATTCCCAGAAAAGGCAGTCTTGCTGTCCAAGGCTATAGAGTTCAAAGCAATGATTTATTTGCCACTCTCAACAATTTTGTATTATTCCTCAAACTTATTTTTTTGGCATTGCTGGAGATTGAACCCAAGCGCTCTACCAACTGAGCCATCACTTATATATATTAAGTGATTAAAATATGATTTTCTTATATGCTTTATGCAATAGAGTGAGGTTTTAACATTTTCTTGTTTTTATGATTTTATTAAATATATCTGACCCTATTAACTCATTCAAAAGATCATTATAAGCATGAACCTGATATTAAACATACATCCTCTGGAATCAATTTTTTCTGATTTCCTTGTAAAGGCCTTATTTTTTTCATTAGTAAATGAAGAAAATAAAATTACCTGTCTTGCATTTGGTGATGAACTTCTTGTTGGCAGAGTCCTGAAGAGGTGCAGGTCATCAGGTGGTAAGAGGCAGACAGCATATGTGTGGTGTCTGTTCTGGTCTCTTTTCCTATGAAGCCACTAGTATTTGATCATGATCACTCTATCCTGATGGCTTTATCTAATCCTAACCATCTTTCAAAGGCCCCACCTCTAAATACTGCTCAGATAAATTGTCCATCTTAATATTTTACCATGGGAACTAAACCCTGACATGAGTGATAGGTAGAAAAACCATATTCAAATCATAGCAACCTTAAATCTCTGTTCCTTCAAAATGTCAGGATATTTGTTAACTCTTACCTATTATATGTCTGTTTCTGAATAAATATCTGATGCCCTATGTGAAAAATAATTTAATTTGAGAGATATTTGCAAGTCATCCATCTATTTCCATACTCTCTTTTGTAGTTATTGATCACTCAAGTCAACGATTACACCAAAATCTCTGATCAAATATTGGGCTTTACAGGGAAGGTTATTGAAACTTTTGAAATATAGTTAAGGTAACATGTACCCATAAATGTAGAAGTGCTCATGTTACTTGGCCAAAGGCCGAGTAGTTCACATATAGGAGTGTTCTTCCACAACCTTCCTTGACTTTACCTGACAATTTGGGTTGAGAACATTTACAATGCTGAGAACATTTACAATCCTAGCTAGGTACCATGAGTAATTCAAACTGAGCTAAAGAGTTGCGCCTTATGAGTTAGTTACTTTCTCCGGGTATGGGCCCTGAAACTATTACCTGTATGCCAATTTCTCATATTTTATCTTTAATCACTCCAGCCTTTTACTCTGGATAATTGATTTATGCCTATTGTCTCAATCTGAAAACTTCTTGTCTATTTTCCAAACAAATAAAAACTTGAATTTACATAGGTTAACATAGAATTTATATATACATTTAAACACATAATCATGTTTGGTTTTTTTTTTTTTGTATTTATATTTTTATTTATTTATTTATTTTTTCCATCTCTTTATTTTATTTATTTATTTATTTTAATTTATTTTTATTGTAAACAAATGGGATACATGTTGTTTCTGTTTATACATGGAGTAACAGCATACAATTTGCATATTCATACATTTACATAGAGTAATGATGTTTGATTCATTCTGCTACTTTATTCCTTCCCCCCCACCCCTCCGACCTCTCTTTTCCCTCTATACAGTACCTCCTTCCTCCATTCTTGCCCCCTCCCATTCCCCATTATGTGTCATCATCTGCTTATGAGTGAAATCATTCATCTTTTGGATTTTTGAGATTGGCTTATCTCACTTAACATGATATTCTCCAATTTCATCCATTTGCCTGCAAATGCCATAATTTTATTATTCTTTATAGCTGAGTAATATTCCATTGTGTATATATATATATATATATTCATCAATTGAAGGGCATTTATCCATTCTTCAATTGAAGGGCATCTAGGTTGCTTCCACACTGTGGCTATTGTGAATTGAGCAGCTATGAACATTGATGTGGCTGTATCTCTGTAGTATGCTGATTTTAAGTTCTTTGGGTATAGGCCAAGGAGTGGGATTAGCAGGGTCAAATGGTAGGTCCATTCCAAGTTTTCTAAGGAATCTTCACACTGCTTTCCAGAGGGGCTGCACTAATTTGCAGTCCCACCAGCAATGTATGAGTGTACCTTTTTCCCCACATCCTCACCAACACCTATTGTTGCTTGTATTCTTGGTAATCGCCATTCTGATTGGGGTGAGATGGAATCTTAGGGTAGTTTTGATTTGCATTTCTCTTATTACTAAAGATGGTGAATATTTTTTCATATGTTTGTTGATTGCTTGTAGATCTTCTTCTGTGAAGTGTCTGTTCATATCCTTAGCCCATTTGTTGATTGGGTTATTTGTATTCTTGGTGTAGAGTTTTTTGAGTTCTTTATATATTCTGGAAATTAGTGCTCTATCTGAAGTATGAGTGGCAAAGATATTCTCCCACTCTGTAGGCTCTCTCTTCGCATTGCTGATAGTTTCCTTTGCTGAGAGAAAGCTATTTAGTTGGAGTCTATCCCAGTTATTGATTCTTGCTTTTATTTCTTGTGCTGTTAAGGAAGTCTGATCCTAAGCCAATAAGTTGAAGGTTTGGACCTACTTTTTTTTCTCTAAGTTTCAGGGTCTCTGGCCTGATTTCAAGGTCCTTGATCCATTGTGAATTGATTTTTGTGCAGGGTGAGAGATAGGGGTTTAGTTTCATTCTGTTGCATATGGATTTCCAGTTTTCCCAGCACCATTTTTGAAGAGGCTATCTTTTCTCCATTGCATATTTTTGGCCCCTTTGTCTAGTATTAGAAAATTGTATTTATTTGGGTTTGTGTCCGTGTCCTCTATTCTGTACCATTGATCTACCTGTCTAGTTTGGTGCCAATACCATGCTGTTTTTGTTACTATTGCTTTGTAGTATAGTTGAAGTTCTGGTATTTCAATACCCCCTGTTTCATTCTTCCTGCTAAGGATTGCTTTAGCTATTCTGGGTTTCTTATTCTTCCAGAAGAATTTCATGATTGTTTGCTCTATTTCTCTAAGGTACATCATTGGGATTTTAATTGGAATTGCATTGAATCTGTATAGCACTTTAGGTAGTATGGCCATTTTGACAATATTAATTCTGCCTATCCAAGAACATGGGAGATCTTTCCATCTTCTAAGATCTTCCTCAATTTCTTTCTTCAATGTTTTGTAGTTTTCATTGTAGAGATCTTTAACCTCTTCGGTTAGATTGATTCCCAAGTATTTTATTTTTTTTGAGGCTATTGCAAATGGAGTTGTTTTCCTCATTTCCCTTTCAGCTGTTTCATCACTTGTGTATAAAAATGCTTTAGATTTATGCATGTTGATTTTATAGCCTGCTATTTTGCTGAATTCATTGATGAGGTCTAGAAGTTTTCTGGAGGAGGTTTTTGGATCCTCTAAATATAGAATCATGTCATCCGCAAATAGTGACAGCTTAAGTTCCTATTTTCCTATTCGTATCCCTTTAATTTCTTTGGTCTGCCTAATTGCTCTGGCTAGAGTTTCGAGGACAATGTTGAATAGAAGTGCTGAAAGAGGACATCCCTGTCTTGTTCCCGTTTTTAAAGGGAATGGTTTCAGTTTTTCTTCATTAAGATTGATGTTGGCCATGGGCTTAGCTTAAATAGCCTTTACAATGTTCAGGTATGTTCCTACTATCCCTATTTTTTCTAGTGTTTTGAGCATGAAGGGGTGTTGTATTTTGTCAAATGCTTTTTCTGCGTCAATTGAAATAACCATATGATTCTTATCCTTAAGTCTATTGACATGATGGATTACCATTATTGATTTACGAATGTTGAAGCATCCCTGCATTCCAGGGATGAACCCCACTTGATCGTGGTGCACAAATTTCTTAATATGTTTCTGGATATGGTTTCCCAATATTTTGTTAAGGATGTTTGCATCTATATTCATCAAGGATATTGGTCTAAAATTTTCTTTCCTTGATGTGTCTTTTCCTGGTTTGGGTATGAGGGTGATAGTAGCTTCATAGAATGAGTTCGGTAGGGTACCCTCCTTTTCTATTTTCTGGAATACTTTGAGAAGTATTGAAATGAGTTCTTCTTTGGAGGTCTTGTAGAACTCGACTGAGAATCCGTCTGGTCCTGGGCTTTTCTTGGATGGTAGATTTTTAATGGTTTCTTCTATTTCATTGCTTGATATTCATGTGTTTAAATTGCGTATGTCCTCCTGGTTCAGATTGGGAGGAGCATATGTCTCTAGAAATTTGTCAATGTCTTCGGTAGTTTCTATTTTGTTGGAATACAGATTTTCAAAGTAGCTTTTCATTATGTTCTGTATCTCAGTAGTGTCTGTCGTGATATTTCCTTTTTCATCATATATTTTAGTAATTTGAGTCTTCTTTCTCCTTCTCTTTGTTAGTGTGGCTAAGGGTTTGTTTATTTTGTTTACTTTTTCAAAGAACTAACTTTTTGTTTTGTCAATTTTTTGAATAGTTTCTTTTGTTTCAATTTCATTGATTTCAGCTCTGATTTTAATTATTTCCTGTCTTCTACTACTTCTGCTGTTATTCTGTTCTTCTTTTTCTAGGGCTTTGGGCTGTAATGTTAGGTCATTTAGTTGTTGACTTTTCATTCTTTTCTGGAATGCGCTCCATGCAATGAATTTTCCTCTTAGTACCACTTTCATAGTGTACCAGAAATTTTTATATGTTGTATCCTTGTTCTCATTGACCTCTAAGAATTTTTTAATCTCCTCCCTGATGTTTTTTGTTATCCATGTTTCATTCAATAGCATATTATTTAGTCTTCAAGTGTTGGAGTAATTTCTCCTTTTCATTTTGTCATTGATTTCTAATCTCAGTCCATTTTGATCTGATAGAACACAAGGCAGTATCTCTATTTTTTTGCATTTCCTAAGGGCTGCTTTGTGGCATAATATATGGTCTATTTTCAAGAAGGTTCCATGTGCTGCTGAGAAGAAAGTGAATCTGCTGGTTGATGGATGGAATATTCTATATATGTCTATTAAGTCTAGGTTATTGATTGTGTTATTGAGTTCTATGGTTTCCTTGGTTGGATTTTGTTTGGAAGATCTATCTAGTGGTGACAGTGGTGCATTAAAGTCACCCAGAATTATTGTGTTGTGGTCTATGTGATTCCTGAAATTGAGAAGGATTTTTTTGATGTACAGTGATGCACCATTGTTTGGGGCATAAATATTTACTATCGTTATGTCTTCCTGATTAATGGTTTCCTTAAGCAGTATGAAATGTCCTTCTTTATCCCTTCTGACTAACTTTGGCTTGAAGTCCACTTTATCTGATATAAGGATGGAAACCCCTGCTTTTTTACTGAGTCCATGTGCGTGGTAGGTTTTTTCCCATCCTTTCACCTTTAGTCTGTGGATGTCTTTTTCTATGAGATAAGTCTCTTGCAGGCAGCATATTGTTGGTTCTTTCTTTTTAATCCATTCTGCCAGTCTATGTCTTTTGATTGATGAGTTTAGGCCATTAACATTCAGGGTTATTATTGAGATATGATTTGTATTCCCAGTCATTTGGCTTATTTTTGGTTTTTAAGTTGGCTTGGTTTCTCCTTTGAGTGGTTTTTCTCTAAGGTGGTTCCTCCCTTTGCTGAACTCCATTGTTGTTTTTCATTTCCTCCTCATGGAATATTTTGTTGAGAACATTCTGTAGTGCAGGCTTTCTATTTGTAAATTCTTTTAACTTTTGTTTTCATGGAAGGATTTTATTTCATCTTCAAATCTGAAGGTCAGTTTTGCTGGGTATAGGATTCTTGGTTGGCAACCATGTTCTTTAAGAGTTTGAAATACATTGCTCTAGGGTCTTCTAGCTTTTAGAGTCTGGGTTGAGAAGTCGGCTGTTATCCATATTGGTCTCCCCCTGTATGTAATCTGGTGCTTTTCTCTCACAGCCTTCAAAATCCTATCTTTATTTTGAATGTTAGGCATTTTCATTATAATGTGACTTGGTATGGATCTGTTGTGATTCTGTGCATTTGGTGTTCTGTAAGCCTCTTGTATTTGATTTTCCATTTCATTCTTCAGGTTTGGGAAATTTTCTGATATTATTTCATTGAATAGGTTGTTCATTCCTTTGGTTTGTGTCTCTGTGCCTTCTTCAATCCCAATAATTCTTAAATTTGGTCTTTTCATGATGTCCCATAGTTCTTGGAGAGTCTGTTCATGATTTCTTACCATCTTCTCTGTTTGGGCAACTTTATTTTCAAGATTAAATATTTTGTCTTCATTGTCTGAGGTTCTGTCTTCCAAGTGGTCTAGTCTTTTGGTGATGCTTTCCATTGAGTTTTTTATTTGGTTTATTGTTTCCTTCATTTCAAGGATTTCCATTTTTTTTTTTTTTTTTGAGAATCTCTATCTCTTTGTTGAAATGATTTTTTGGTTCCTGCAGGTGCTCTTTCAGCTTATTGGTATTATCATTCATTGCCTGCATTTGCTCTCTTATCTCATCCTTTGCTTCGCGAATCATCTTAATCATGTATAATCTGAAGTCCTTTTTTGACATTTCTTCTAACATACTGTCATTGGATTCCATGAATATAGAATCTAGATTTGTTTGGATCATTTTCTTCCCTTGTTTTTTCATGTTGTTCACGTATCTTCCCCTCTAGCAGTGCAGATCTGGGTATTGCAGATTTCCCCCTATAGGCTTATAGTGGCCCTATAGATTTCCAAAACCCTTTCTTTAAGGGGAGATCAATATTAGCAGTGCCCAAATCAGACACTATGCAATCCTAGACCAAATATCCCCTATGGAGACAATAACAAAATTGTCATAGTAAACAAAATGAGTTCAAATATTATCTTTGGAAAAACAAACGGGTTTGCAATAAGGTCTGCAGTTTCTAATGGAGGACAAAGAGGGTGCAGAACGATGTAGAACATGGCTGTTAATGGGATAAGAAGAGAATATACAGAAGTTCTAGAAAATAGGAAGGGTGAGAGTGTCATCAAAAGAAATCGGATGTTAGCATGCAAAAAAGGGAGAAAGAGACTCTGAGGGAACAGGTAAACAAAAAGAAAAGAGAGCAAGAAAAGTAAAGAAATAAAAACAATTTTTTTAAAAAGGAGAAAAAAGAAAATCTACTGTATAACAGTCATATACTAATGAAACCTCCCAGTGTTCAGTAGCCTGATGCATGAGAAGTACCTGACAATGAGCTTCAAGCCTCCAGCAGGTGTTGCAGGATGGGATTTGCCCCACCCAAAGATTGGTGCTATGGCTTCCAGGATTATCCAATATGGCCACTCTGGCTTCAAAATGTGTTGGCAAATGGGGAGCTGCAGCTCAGGGGTGGATGTGGTCAGCTGGAGGTCCTGGAGACAGGATGCGGTTGGTCTGGCAGGGGTCCTGGAGGTCCTGTGTGTTTGGTGTGGTTGTGGGATCCTGGAGGCTGGGTGCCATCAGTCCATCTGGGGTCCCGGTGATAGGGCGCAGTCAGTTGGTCTGGGGGTCCTGGCAGCAGGGAGCAGTCAGTTGATGTGAGGGCCCCAGAGGCAGGGAGTGATAGGTCGGGCTAAGGGATCCTGCAGGTACTGTAACAGTGAAATTCCAGGCAACAGCAGGCAGCTGGTGCTCCACTGACGGTCAGCGATCAGTTTGCTGACTGTTGTAGGATGATCAGGAGGTGAACCTCATGCATTGGGTGATGGATAGGTGTAAGACAGGCGATGGACAGGCGAGAGGCAGGAAAATGGTGGATGATAGATGCCTGACAGTGAGCAATCTGCACTCAAAAAAGGCATCGATATGCTGGCAGATTGCAGGTCATCACAGCAGACAAATGTGGTAAACATCAGGGGATCGATAAGCAGCAAAAACTGCCTCACTGAGAAACAGATATCTTCTGCTTGAAGCCGGAGTTACGGAGTGACAAGGAAAGCAGTCTCCCTCTAGTCCGCCATCTTGGATCTCCCCTCCACATAATCATGTTTGTGTATGTGTGTGTGTTTGTGTGTGTGATAATATACTTCCTAATACTGAGAAGAACTTGTCTAAATTCATAGAATTATTAGTGAAGGGGATACTAAGGATCTAAAGGTAGGATCTAGCCAAGCATAGTGGTTGACACTGTAATCCCAGCAGTTGGGGAAGCTGAGGCAGGAGGATTGTGAGTTCAAAGCCAGCCTCAGAAAAAACGAGACACTAAGCAACTCAGTGAGACCCTGTCTCTAAAATAAAGTACGAAATAGGACTGGGGTTGTGGCTCAGTGGCCAAGTGCCCTGAGTTCAATCCCTGGTACCTAAATAAATAAATAAATAAATAAATGTAGGATCTAGGTCTATTTCTCTGAGGTTTAATATTACACTTCTCTGTGTAATAACCATGATGCATACATTACACATACAACTTTTGGTCCATGAATTTGACAAATTTTGAAAGAACTGTAATTTGAGCAGAAATTATAGTCATAGAATTTGATATAGGGGTTGGATTTAAGGGTTATTTGGCCCTAGTTTCTATCAAGGCAAGAACTCTGTCTACTATATCCCTGACAGGATATAATTTAAACTTTTATTAAAAATATCCATGAGAAAGACACCTCACAAAAGTCTTTATTAGAGAAAAGTACTTAGTTTGAATTGCTCTTATTTTTCATAATTTGCCTTGAGTCTACCTTTTATTTTTATATGGATAATTTACCAAAATGCATGAGTAAAAGAATCTCAAATTATCTTCTGTAGTCAGGGTTTTCTAGAAGAACAGAACCTGTAGAATGTATACATAATTATAAAGGGGGATTTATTAGATTATTCTCCATGACCAGAGACTGGATAGTCTACAATAGCCATCTGCCCACTGGAGAGTTGAGGAAACCAGCAGTTGCTCAAGTCCAGGAAGATGGAAGACTCAGAATAAGAGGGACCAGTGAAGCAGCTCACTTCAAGGCTAAAGACCTGGAAGCTCCCTGGAGAGTCACTGGTGTGATTCCATATTCAAAGACCAAAGAACCTGGAGTCTGATGTCTGTGGACAATGGCAGCAGACAAAACGGCTTCCACTAAAAACTCAATCTTGAATGCACAGGCAAATTTACTGTTTGCTTTTTGCTCCATCAGGACCCCCAAGCATATTGCATGGTGCTGTTCACATTCAGGGAAGGTCTACTGCCCTTCAGTTTGCTGCATCATCTCTGAAAACACCATCACAAATACATCCAAAAGTGTGCTTTAACTATTTTCCAGGTCTCTCTCAATGTAGTCAAGTTGTGAGCTCAGATTAACCATCACACAGTCTATTTTATCTATCAAATCTATCATTTATTTATTTTTTTGTATATTCAAACTAGGTAAGAAAGATAGAAGAATCTCCAAACATATACATTTTCTAAGTGTACAAAACTCTAAGAACAGTAGAAAAAGATAAGGAATGTGAAAGGTTTAATCACATTTCAATAAGAAAGCGTGATAATGTAGTTTTACCTCACAGCTGAAGTCTGACATACATAAATAGCTATTTCCCACCTGTAAATGTGACTACCAACTGAGCAACTCCAGACGTTTACTCCTTTAAAAAATTCTTAACATGGGCTTCTAAGTAATCTAAGCTAGGACTGGAGGGTGTAGTTCAGCATCAGACTGGTAGCCTAGAATGTGCAAGGCCAGGGTTCAATACATAGAACTGCTAAAAAAAAAAAAAAAAAAGCCAAGAGCCAAAAAAAGAAAAAAAAATGACATTTTTTAATCTGTCTTGAAAAAAAATAGGTGAAGGGTTTTCTACAGCTATTGAGCTACTTTAAATAAAGTAAATGAAGAAAAGAAGCTACAATTGTATATGTACATTCTCCAAAATTCCAACGACATATGCCTGTCTCTATTGTTCCCAAACACAATCTGTTATAGTACTTATGTTTATCATTGTTATGGCTGTCAATACATTTTGTTTATATTAGATATTAACTGAAAAATTTTGCACATTATAGACACAACTTTCCTAATGGACAAATATCTGATTAAAAATATGAAATTAATAGAATAAAATAAAGGATTTTGTTTTGTTAATAATTTTAAATTAAATCAGAGACTCATAAAGCCTGCTATTCTGAAAGGTAAAAAATTCCAAATATTTCTTATAAAACATGTTTACCTTGGGAACTATGAGACTATAGAAATAATTGAATCAATGCCATACAGATGAAGAAAACTTCTTTATAAAATGAGCACACCCATTTTCAGATTAAAGTAGGGTGTAATAAATAGAATCCACCCTTGCTTCAACATATATGTTATGCTTCCAATAGCAGCAAAATGAGGTAAGAAGAAAGGTATTAAGGAGAACACATTTTGACCTTACTGTGCTAGAAAAGGCAAATAAGAATATAATGGACTTCCATGTTATATGTCTTCTCTAATGAATGGGAAGGGGGATCTGATATATTTCAGTTATAAGCATTTTGTTCATTTCTTTATGAAAATGTCAACATGGGCAAATTCCCCAGAGGAAAATACCTCCCATCAATACTTAAAATACTGAATAAATGAACATGTAATATAATACAATATATAAAAAAGAAATAATCCTCCATGTAACTCTTGCTTCCTACAAAACTCTTTTGGTTCTTTCTCAATTGTGTCATTTGCTGAACATATTTTATTTGTGTAATTATATGCTGTTGGCATTCCTTGCCCCAAGAAGGCTCATTCACTACTTAATCAAAACTCTTATTCTATTTGTTCCATTTATTCTTTATTATTTACAATTCGTGTTTATAGTATGAACAAATGTATTAGGTCAAATAGGGCCTAATCATTTATAAATGTTTATGCTGTTGAAACTTGGTTTGCAAAATAGCCAAGTAGAATTCATTTTTCAAAATAATAAATCCTTTTAATTTATGTGGTTCAACAAATCACAGAGATGGAATTCAACTGGATTATTCTCAGTTCTTCTTTCATTGACCAGATTTTTGTGATTGTTAAAATCTTAAGATGCAATGCCCTACCCTGATTTTTAAAATCAGTTTGAAGTATCTTATTACAAAGTTTTAATGGTTTAAATATTATATATTTTGAGTTTATATCCACTAGAAACTTAATTAGATAGAGTGTACCCTGAGCATCTAACTTTAATTTTGGAAAAACAACACATATCTCAGAATATATATATATATATATATTGCAAATTTTGCTTTTTATTCAGCTTTTTAAATGCCAGCTGCATTCCAGGTTTCCACATGTGTATGAATCTGTTTCTGACATTTAGGTTCTGTTATAATTCTGTAATCCAATGTCATTTCCACATTATTTTATTTAGTTATAGCTTTATGCTGTTTATATTCAGTAGTTCCTCCCCTTTCATTCCCTGCTTCACTTCTCCCCCTCTCCAGTTTCTTTGAATGTGTTTATGTTTTCTTTTCATTACCTTTACTCACTCCATAACTAGTTTATTAAATTGTTAAAACTAAACCCCTCCCCAGTTTCTTTGAATGTGTGTGTTTTCTTTTCATTACCTTTACTTACTCCATAACTAGTTTATTAAATTGTTAAAACTAAATTGGTTTTATGTAAAATCATTTTAGACTTTTGGTGAGTTGCCATAAGCTGCCATATGGTATAAAAATCTATTGGGTATAAATATCTATTTATTCAGATATTATATCATTGGAAAATATTTTGATAAAAAAACTTACACATCATTTTTTAAAGATCAAGTTTAGTGAGACACAAATTATATTCAGTAAAGTTCTATTTTTTATGTTTGTGTGTATATTAGGGATCTCCAGAGAAAGAGAATAGATGTGTGTGTGTGTGTGTGTGTGTGTGTGTGTATGTGTGTGTTTGTGTGTGTTTTTAGAGATAGAGAGTTTTCTTATAAGGGATTGCCTTAGCTTAGTATGGAGACTGAGAAGTCTCATGATCTGCTTTCTGCTAGCTGGAGGCCCCAGGAAAGCCAGTGGTACAATTCCAGTTCAAAACCAAAGGCTCGAGAACCAAGGGCAATGATGTTTTTTAGTCCTCTTTGTTAAGTCTGAAGGCCCAGAAAGCAGGAGCTCTAATGTCTGAGGTAGAAGAAGATGAATGTCCCAACTCAAATGTGCCCTTCCTCTCTTTTGGTTCTGTTTAGGCCCTCAACAGATTATATGATATCCACAATGAGGAATCTTCCAATGAGGGTCACCCTCTGTGTTCCAACTACCAACTCAAATGGTAATCTCTTCCAGAAAGTCTCTCATAGACACACTAAGAAATAATGTTTCACCTGCTGTCTGTGTATCACTTAGTCCACTTGGGTTGACACATAAAATTGGGTTGACACAGGTGTATACCTTCTGAAATCATGTACAGTCAGGTAATCTCAAGGAGTTTCCTGAAAATCCTTTACAGTCAGTTTCCTTCCCCACATCTAGACCCTAAAGGTCACAGATATTTTCTGTACAATATATTTGCCTTTTGCACCTTATATAAATAGATTCATACAACATGAGTGATTTTAATTTAACTGCTTTAACCTAGCATAAGACATTAGACATTTGTTATATTAGCACATATTTTGGTAATTTGTACTTTTATATTGCTGAAGAGTATTAAACACTATGAATGTATTAACACTTTGCTTAGCCATCTACCAATTGGTGTCTAGCTTATCTCCAGTTCTCTTTGCTCATTATGAATAAGGCATGTTTTAATGTTGATTTGCAGGTGTTTGTTTAGATATGTATATTCTATGTTGCCATTCTAATTGGAATAAGATGGAATCTCAGTGTAGTTTTTATTTGGATTTCTTTAATTGCTAGAGGTTTTGAACATTTTTCATATATTTGTTGACCATTTGTATTTCTTTTTCTGCAAAGTGCCTGTTAAGTTCCTTTGTCCATTTATTCTTTGGATCATTTGTTTTCGTTTTTGTTTGTGTGTGTGTGTGTGTGTGTGTGTGTGTGTGTGTGTGTGTGTGTTAAGTTTTTTGAGTTCTTTATATACTTTATATATCCTGGAGATTAATACTTTATCTGAGGTGCATGTGGCAAAGATTTTCTCCCATTCTTTACAGTCTCTCTTCATGCTTTTGATTCTTTACTTTGCTGTGAAGAAGCTTTTCAGTTTGATACCATCCCATTTTTTGATTCTTGATTTTACTTCTTGCACTTATGGTCTTATTTTTTTTTTCTTTTCTTTTTTTAAAAATTTTCATTAAAAATCATAAATTTACATAGGGCAATGTTGTTTGATTCATTTTGTTATTTTTTCCCCTTCCCCCCTCCCCTCCCACCCCTCTTTTCCCTCTGTACATTCCTTTCTTCCTCATTCTTACCACCCTCCTTATCCCTAACCCTAAACCTAACCCTAAACCTAACACTAACCCCTCCTACCCCCCACCCCTGTATGTCCTCATCCGCTTATCAATGAGATCATTCGTCCTTTAGTTTTTTCAGATTGGCTTATCTCACTTAGCATGATACCCTCCAATTTCATCCATTTGCCTGCGAATGCCATAATTTTGTCATTCCTCATGGTGGAGTAATATTCCATTGTATATATATGCCACAGTTTCTTTATCCATTCATCAACTGAAGGGCATCTGGGTTGGTTCCACAATCTGACGATAGTGAATTGAGCAGCTATGAACATTGATGTGGCTGTATCTCTGTAGTATGCTGATTTTAAGTCCTTTGGGTATAGGCCAAGGAGTGGGATAGCTGGGTCAAATGGTGGTTCCATTCCAAGCTTTCTGAGGAATCTCCATACTGCTTTCCAGAGTGGCTGCACTAGTTTGCAACCCCACCAGCAATGTATGAGTGTACCTTTTTCCCCACATCCTCGCAACACCTATTGTTGCTTATGTTCTTGATAATCGCCATTCTAATTGGGGTGAGATGAAATCTTAGGGTAGTTTTGATTTGCATTTCTCTTATTACTAGAGATGTTGAACATTTTTTCATATATCTGTTGATTGCCTGTACATCTTCCTCTGTGAAGTGTCTGTTCATTTCCTTAGCCCATTTGTTGATTGGATTATTTGTATTCTTGGTGTAGAGTTTTTTGAGTTCTTTATAGATTCGGGATATTAGCGCTCTATCTGAAGTATGATTGGCAAAGATATTCTCCCACTCTGTAGGCTCTCTCTTCACATTACTGATTGTTTCCTTTGCTGAGAGAAAGCTTTTTAGTTTGAATCTATCCCAGTTGTTGATTCTTGCTTTTATTTCTTGGGCTATGGGAGTCCTGTTAAGGAAGTCTGCTCCGAAGCCAACAAGTTGAAGGTTTGGGCCTACTTTTTCTTCTACAATCTGCAGGGTCTCTGGTCTGATTCCGAGTTCCTTGATACATTGTGAGTTGAGTTTTGTGCAGGGTGAGAGATAAGGGTTTAATTTCATTCTGTTGCATATGGTTTTCCAGTTTTCCCAGCACCATTTGTTGACGAGGCTATCTTTTCTCCATTGCATATTTTTAGCCCCTTTGTCTAGTATGAGAAAATTGTATTTATTTGGGTCTGTGTCCGTGTCCTCTATTCTGTCCCATTGATCTACCTGTCTATTTTGGTACCAATACCATGCCGTTTTTGTTACTATTGCTTTGTAATAGAGTTGAAGATCTGGTATTGCGATACCACCTGCTTCGCTCTTTCTACTGAGGATTGCTTTAGCTATTCTGGGTTTCTTATTCTTCCAGATGAATTTCATAATTGCTTGCTCTATTTCTGTAAGGTACATCATTGGGATTTTAATTGGAATTGCACTGAATCTATATAGTACTTTTGGTAGTATGGCCATTTTGACAATATTAATTCTTCCTATCCATGAACATGGGAGATCTTTCCATCTTCTAAGGTTTTCTTTAATTTCTTTCTTTAGTGTTCTGTAGTTCTCATTGTAGAGATCTTTCACCTCTTTTGTGAGATTGATTCCCAAGTATTTTATTTTTTTTTGAATTCTGAATGGGGTAGTTTTCCTAATTTCTCTTTCTGAAGATTCATCACTTACGTATAAAAATGCTTTGGATTTATGAGCATTGATTTTGTAACCTGCTACTTTACTGAATTCACTTATGAGTTATAGAAGTTTTCTGGTGGAATTTCCAGGTTCCTCTAAATATATAATCATGTCATCAGCGAACAGGGATAGTTTAAGTTCCTCTTTTCCAATTCGTATCCCTTTAATTTCTTTGGTTTGTCTAATTACTCTGGCTAGAGTCTCAAGAACAATTTGAATAGAAGTGGTGAAAGAGGGCATCCCTGCCTTGTTCCAGTTTTTAGGGGGAATGCTTTCAGTTTTTCACCATTTAGAATGATATTGGCCATGGGCTTAGCATAGATGGCCTTCACAATGTTAAGGAATGATCCCACTACCCCAATTTTTTCTAGTGTTTTGAGCATGAAGGGATGCTGTATTTTATCAAATGCTTTTTCTGCATCTATTGGAATAATCGTGTGATTCTTAACTTTTAGTCTGTTGATATGGTGAATGACATTTATTGATTTCTGGATGTTGAACCAACCTTGCATCCCTGGGATAAAACCCACTTGATCGTGATGCACTATCTTTTTAATATATTTTTGTATGCGATTTGCTAAAATTTTGTTGAGAATTTTTGCGTCGATGTTCATTAAAGATATTGGTCTGAAATTTTCTTTCCTCGATGTATCTCTGTCTGGTTTAGGTATCAGGGTGATATTGGCTTCATAGAATGAGTTTGGGAGGGTTCCCTCCTCTTCTATTTTATGGAATACTTTGAGAAGTATCGGAATGAGCTCTTCTTTAAAGGTTTTGTAGAACTCGGCTGAGAACCCATCTGGTCCCGGACTTTTCTTTGTTGGTAGGCTTTTGATGACCTCTTCTATTTCATTGCTTGAAATTGATTTATTTAAGTTGTGTATATCTTCCTCGTTCAGTTTAGGCAATTCATATGTCTCTAGAAACTTGTTGATGTCTTCAAGGTTTTCTGTTTTGTTGGAGTATAGATTTTCAAAATAGCTTCTAATTATGTTTTGTATTTCACTCGGGTCTGTTGTGATATTTCCTTGTTCATTCCGAATTTTAGTAATTTGAGTTTTCTCCCTCTTTCTCTTTGTTAGTGTGGCTAAGGGTTTATCAATTTTGTTTATTTTTTCAAAGAATCAACTATTTATTTTGTTAATTTTTCCGATTGTTTCTTTTGTTTCAATTTCGTTGATTTCAGCTCTGATTTTAACTATTTCCTGTCTTCTACTTCTTTTGGTGTTGGTCTGCTCTTCTTTTTCTAGGGCTTTGAGCTGTAGTGTTAAGTCGTTTATTTGTTGATTTTTACTTCTTTTATTGAATGCGCCCCATGAAATAAATCTTCCTCTCAGTACTGCTTTCATGGTGTCCCAGAGATTTTGATATGATGTGTCTTTGTTCTCATTTACTTCTAAGAATTTTTTAATTTCCCTCCTGATGTCTTCTGTTATCCATTCATCGTATAATAGTGTATTATTTAATCTCCAAGTATTGGAGAAGTTTCTGTTTTTTATTCTGTCATTTATTTCTAATTTCAGTCCATTATGATCTGATAGAGTACAATGTAGTATCTCTATCTTCTTGTATTTGCTAACAGTAGCTTTGTGGCATAAAACATGGTCTATTTTAGAGATGGATCCATGTGCTGCTGAGAAGAAAGTGTATTCATTCTTTGTTGGATGGTATACGCTATATAAGTCGGTTAAGTCTAAATTTTTGATTGTGTTATTGAGATCTATGGTTTCTTTATTCAATTTTTGTTTTGACGATCTATCCAGCTGTGAGAGAGATGTGTTAAAATCGCCTAGTATTATTGTGTTGTGGTCTATTTGATTTCTGGATTTGAGAAGGTTTTGTTTGACGTACATGGATGAGCCACTGTTCGGGGCATAGATATTTATGATTGTTATGTCTTGCTGATTGATGCTTCCCTTAAGCAGTATGTAATGTCCTTCTTTATCCCTTCTGACTAGTTTTGGCTTAAAGTCCACATTATCTGAAATGAGGATGGATACTCCAGCTTTTTTGCTGTGTCCGTGTGCATGGTATGTTTTTTCCCATCCTTTCACCTTCAGTCTATGGGTATCTCTTTCTATGAGATGGGTCTCTTGCAGGCAGCATATTGTTGGATTTTTCTTTTTAATCCAATCTGCCAGTCTATGTCTTTTGATTGATGAGTTCAGGCCATTAACATTCACAGTTATTATTGTGATATGATTTGTATTCCCAGTCATTTGACTCATTTTTGTTTTTTGACATGATTTGGTTTCTCCTTTATTTGGCTATTCCTTTAGGCTAGTTCCTCCCGTTGCTGATTTACATCGTTGTTTTTCATCTGTTCCTCATGGAATATTTTGCTGAGAATGTTCTGTAATGCCGGCTTTCTTTTACTAAATTCCTTTAGCTTTTCTTTATCGTGGAAGGATTTTATCTCATCATCAAATCTGAAAGTAAGTTTTGCTGGGTATAAAATTCTTGGTTGGCATCCATTTTCTTTCAGGGCTTGGTAAATGTTGTTCCAGGCCCTTCTAGCTTTTAGGGTCTGGACTGAAAAATCTGCTGATATTCTTATTGGTTTTCCCCTGAATGTAATCTGATTCTTTTCTCTCGCGGCCTTTAAAATTCTGTCTTTATTTTGAATGTTAGGTATTTTCATAATAATGTGCCTTGGTGTAGGTCTGTTGTAATTTTGCATATTTGGAGTCCTATAAGCCTCTTGTACTTGGTTTTCCATTTCATTCTTCAGATTTGGGAAATTTTCTGATATTATTTCATTGAATAGATTGTTCATTCCTTTGGTTTGTTTCTCTAAGCCTTCCTCAATCCCAATTATTCTTAAATTTGGCCTCTTCATGATATCCCATAATTCTTGTAGATTCTGTTCATGATTTCTTACCATCTTCTCTGTTTGGTCAACCTTGTTTTCAAGATTAAATATTTTGTCTTCAATATCTGAAGTTCTGTCTTCCAGGTGTTCTATCCTATTGTTTATGCTTTCTATGGCGTTTTTAACTTGGTTTATTGTTTCCTTCATTTCAAGGATTTCCGTTTGGTTTTTTTTCAGTATCTCTAACTCTTTATTGAATGCTCTTTTGCTTCTGTTATTTGCTCTTTTAACTGTTGATAAGTGCGTTCATTTAATGTCTGCATTTGTTCTTTCATCTCCTCGTTTGCTTCCCTGATTGTTTTAATTATGTACATTCTGAACTCCCTTTCGGACATTTCTTCTGCTGTGCTGTCATTGGGTTTTATTGATATAGTATCTAGGTTTGTTTCGGACATTTTCCTCCCTTGTTTTCTCATATTGGTCAGATGTCAATGGGACTCTGTGATATTGTAGATTTCCTCTATTGCCTTATAGTGACCCTGCAGATTTCCAGTGTATCACCTACCAGCCTTCAGTAGCCAGAAGTCTTGGATTAATTTGATAATGCAGTGCTTCCGAAGAATGCTGCCCCTAGCCCGCTACCGGTTCCAGGGAGAGAGACCTGGAGAGGTCTCTTGTTGCACAGCCCTGGTTCCAGAGGCTGATTGTAGGTTGGAGGTCTCCACTGGCTTGGGGACTTGTGGCTGGCTCTGTGTAGACAGGCTCTCACTGGGTGATTTGCCCTGAGAAGCTAGCCTAGAGAGGTGCTTCCTGCTGGAGGGGGACTGGGCTGCTTGCGGAAGTCCCTCGCACCCTGTGCTGGTCACTCAAGCAACCTGTGGGCGGGCTGTAGCTGGCAGTGGGGCGGGCTGGAGCTGGCTGGGGCGGGCCGGAGCTGGCCGCGCTTCTTCTGTGCAGAAGGGCTCTCACTGGGGGGCCTGTTCTGAGAGGCTGGAGGCTCTGTCCCTGTGGGCGGAGCCCACGGCCAGACTGCACCGAGCTGCCTGGGGGAGACGCTATCTGCCCTGTCCCACTCTACTAAGCCACTCGAATCTGGGCCTGCCACCCAGCTGAGCTTCGCTGGGTGGGGGAGACTCACCCTGTGGTTCTATCTTAGTCCGAGTCTCTCAATGCCTCCCCTTCTTGAATCCTGAGTTCTGGGGCGACTGGAGATGCAGTCACCCTCTAGTCTGCTATCTTGGATCGCCGCTTCCTTATGGTCTTATTGACGAAGTTGGTTCTAAGCTGACATGATGGAGTGTTGGGCCTACATTTAATTCTAGTGATGACAGTGATGCCCATTTTCACCATTTCCATTCAATATAGTCCTTGCAACTCTAGACAGAGCAATTAGGCAAAAGAAAGAAATTAAAGGGTTATGAATAGGAAGAGTTCAAACTATCCCTATTTGCCTGATGATATCATTCCATATTTAGAAGACCCAAAACATCTCCACCAGAAAATTCTAGAACTCATAAATAAATTCAGCAAAATAGTAGCATATAGACTTAACACCCATAAATCAATTGTGTTCCTATATACCAATGATGAATCACCTCAAAGTGAAAATTAGGAAACCAATCCCATTCAAAATAGCCTAAAAAAATACTTGGGATTCAATCTAACAAAAGAGGTGAAAGACTTATATAATGAAAACTACAGAACATTAAAGGAATTAATTGAGAAAGATTTTACATGAAAGGATCACCCATGTTATTGGGTAGGCAAAATTAATTTTGCCAAAAGGTCCATACTGCCAAAAGTACTATACAGATTTAATGCAATTCTTATTAAAATTCCAGTGATGTTCTTCATAGAGATAGAAAAAGGAGTCATAAAATTCATTTGGAAAAATATGAGGCCCAGAATAGCCAAAGCAATCCTTAGTGAGAATAGTTGAACAGGAGGCAGCATAATACTAGACCTTAAATTATATTACAGAGTTATTGTAAGCAAAACTGTATATTATTGGCCTAAAAAGAGATGTAAAGTTGAATGCAACAGGGCAAGATCCCATATATAAGTCCATACATCTACAGCCAACAAATTCTTAATGCAGGTGCCAAACATACATCGAAGAAAGGACACCCTCTTTAATAAACAATGCATAAAGCTAAACTTGAACCTTTGTTTCACCCTGTACAAACTCAACTCAAAATGGATCAAGAACCTAAATGTAAGAGACAAACCTCTGAAACTACTAGAATAAAACACTGAGGAAACATTTTATGACATTGATATGGGGTGTAACTTTTCTGTATAGGACACTAAAAGAAGAGGATCAAAATTTAGAAAATGACAAATAACATCAAACTATAAAGCTTTTGCACAGTAAAGCAATAATGAGAAATAGGTGAAGAAAAAAACTTGCAGTTTGGGAAAAAATGTTTGCCAACTATACATCTGAGAGATTGTTAATATCCAGACTATAAGGATATTAACTATATAAGGATATTAACTATACAATATCCTTATATAAGGAGCTCAAAAAACTTAACAACAACAAAAAAGTAATATAATAACGAAATGGGTAAATGATCTGAATAGTTGCTTCTTACGAGATAATTACAAATGGTCAACAAATACATTAAAAAAATGCTTAATATCACTAGCCAAGAGGAAAATGCAAATGAAAACCCCATGGAGATATTACATTGCTGAAGTTAGAGTGGCTATTATAAAACAAACAAAAATGAAAAGGCAAACACTGGTGATGAGAAAAAATGGAACTCGTATGGATTCTTTTTATTTTTATTTTTTGATACTGGGATTGAACTCAGGAGTTCTTAAGGACTAAGCCATATCCCCAGCCCTTTCAGGATTTTTTATTTAGAGACATGGTCTTACTGAATTGCTTAGGGTCGGTTAAGTTGCTGAGGCTGACTTTGAAACTTGCCATCCTCCTGCCTCAGCCTCCAGAGTTGCTGGGATTATAGATGTGTGCTACTGTGCCCAGCTCTTAGATGTTGTTGATGGCAATGTAAATTTGTGTAGATAACATGAACAACATGGGGTGTCTCAAAAAAACGAAAAATAGAGCTATTGTATGATCCAGCTGTCCAAACTATGAGTAGATATACAAAGGAAATAAAATCAGCATACCAAAGAGATACTTCCGTGGCCATGTTTATTGCAGCATTATTTTCACTTGCTGAGATGAGGAATCAGACTGGGTGACCACCAACAGAGAACTGGATAAAGAAAATGTGATGTATATATATGATAGCATGCTATTCAGCCAGAAAAAAGAATGAAATCTTTTCATTTTCAGCAAAATGGATGGAACTGAAGGATATCATTTTAAGTGAAATAAGACAAACACAGAAAGACAAACACCCATATTCTCTCCCATAGTAGAAACTTAAAAATGTCTACCTTAGAGTGGAATGGTGATTACTAGAGATTTGGAAGAGCACAGGAGAGGTGGGAAAAGGTGACTGGGATTGATCAATGCATTTTATATGCATGTATGGAAACATAACACTGAGCCACATTGTATGTACAATTCCTATGCGTTAACATAAATATTTTAAAGTTATAAAAATATCAGTTAACCATATGTGGATCAAATTATATGGGTTCTCCATTTCCTTTCATTGATATCTATATCTATCCTTTCACTACTATCATTGTGATTACAGAATCTCTATAGAAACCTCAAATTCTTTGCATTTTAATAGGTTTATTTCTTGGCAACATTCATTTTTCTATTGCTATATGAATATAATAATTAGTAGACTTTCTACTGTGTGTTGACTTCTATTTTTTATAAGGATGCTGCTGGTTTTTTAAGTTGAAATTGTATTCAACAACATTGACAAACTCTCTGGTGGTTATTATGCTTTATATCTCTTGATTTAAAAGTTCCTCTGGTAATGGTCCTGTAATTTCACCATTACTCCAGCTACTTGTATTAAGTCTTGCACACACTTTATCAGATTGAGAAAGTTCCTATTACTTTTTATCTTATTAAGACCTTTATTTTTTATATAAACACAGAATTTTGTTGAAGATTTTTCTGCACTGACTTAAAAGATAATATTTTTCACTGACTTAAACGATAATATTTTTTAGTCCATAAACAAAGCTGTTGATATAAATAATTTTCCTGAGTTGTGATATAAAATTTTATATTATAATTTTGCATGGTTATATTTTATCAGTTTATTAGTTATATGCTTGATTATTTACCTTTTATCAGCTTATTGTAAAGTATTTTGCAAAGAATTGATTTTTTTCTAAAAAT
This sequence comes from Sciurus vulgaris, assembly GCF_902686455.1. Classification (NCBI taxonomy): domain Eukaryota; kingdom Metazoa; phylum Chordata; class Mammalia; order Rodentia; family Sciuridae; genus Sciurus; species Sciurus vulgaris. Next base: position 53,972,806 of record NC_136462.1, on the reverse strand, counting down.
ATTGCACAGTATCTGTTTTCAGAAGACTGCTTATAAAATTTAGTACAAAAACCTGTACACCTAATTTTATTTCTTTCATCAGTGATTTATGTATAATATATTAACTTTATACTTTCTATTTTGATATTCATCCCAATTTTTTTCCTCTTTGAGTTAGGAAATCTTGCTTATTTCTGCCTTCTGTTGATATCTTTACCATTCTTGTATTTCTAATCAAATATATATATATATATATATATTATCTATTATTAGGAAACTAGGGCTAGAGTTTCAATATCTCCTTCAAGGGTATGTTCTCAGTGATCTAGCTTCTTCTTTTTTTATTTGTTCTTTTTAGATATTCATTACAATAGAGAGTGTATTGACATATTACACATATATACGTAAGTATAACTTATTCTACTTAGGATCCCATTCTTGCAGTTGTACATGATGTGGAGTTTGTTCTTGTATTCATATATGAACATAGGACAGTTATGTCTGATTCATCCTACTGTAGAATGACCTAGTTTTTTTACATTAGGCCCCAACTCCTCAATGTCCCACCACCTCCGAGGAGTTTCATAGGCTGGAAATCAAGTCTTCAACACATGACCTTGGGGAACATTTAAGATCCAAACCATACCATCATCAATTCTAATTTATATGGACTTACTTTGATTATATTGTTTATTCTTTCTTTTTTTAGTATTAGAGAGGTTCTATTGGTTGTTTTTTGTTTCTGCTCATTGGTCAACAGAAGAAGGGATGGTTTATCTGAGAGTGTCCCTGAGAACATGAAGGCACAGAGACTTCTGTCTCTAGGAAAGCCATAGGGAGGATAGGTTTTCACACACTAAAGAGAAAGCCTACCTGTCCCCCCAATATCCACTGGGGTCTGAAGTAGATTCAGCCATCTTAACTGGCTTTTCTTCAGTGACTTACCTAGTAAACATATTACACTCACCATTTAAACCCAGGTGACTAGAAAAACACCTAGTACAAACTATGTAAACATTCAAATATTGGTGAAATGTTGCAGATAAATAGAATAGTAAAATTTCCTGTTCTAATACTATTATAATATGATAATAAAATAGTTCAGAAAGCATATGTGCTATCGATAAAGTGTCACTAAAATAATAATTTATTTCCTAAATGTTATTGTCTCTTCCATACTTATAATGAATCTGAATGTTATGGTTTGGATGTGAGGTGTCCTCCAAAAGCTCACATATAAGACAATGCAGGAAGGTTCAGAGGAGAAATGATTGGGTTGTAAGAGTTTTGACCCAATCAGTAAATTAATCCCTGATGCGATAAATTGAAGTAGTAGGGTGTGACTGGAGGAGGTGGGAATTGAGGCGTGGCTTTGGTGTATATACTTTGTATCTGGAGAGCGGACTCTCTCTCTCTCTCTCTCTCTCTCTGCTTCTCTCTGCCACTCTCCTGCCATGATGTTCAGCCTCACCTCAAGCCCTCAGGAATAGAGCTGACCTTCTATAGACTAAGACCTCTGAAACTGTGAACCCTCGAATAAATCTTTTGTCCTCTATAACAATCCTGATTAGATCATTCAGTCACAGCAGTGAAAAAACTGACTAAAACAATGAGTTAGAAAAATATCAGTATTATGAACTAAATATTCTCACTAAAATGGCACAAGTAAGTTACAGTGTTGCCTCTTTTGGAAGTTTCAACCTCTTTCTCATGATGTTACCAGAATCTTCACAGGGAGAAACTCAATAAGAGTATGCCACACTGGCTTTACCTGCTCAGAGTAAACACAAGGAGCCCTGATGCCTGGCCAAGGAGGACACCTACATAATCAACAGCCTGCAGAGGTGCCTAGCTTCTTATAAACAAGGGGAATGTGTGACTGTTACAGAGAATGTTCCAGGTTTTAAAACATGGATAACATGGTGCCCTGTCCAGATGACTGTCAACGTCAGGGATTTGACTGTTATGAAGGGGATTAAGCAGGGATTAGGCAAAGGTACTTTTCTGCAAATGCCAATCTATTATTAAATTAGATAATTGTAACTTTTAAATGCTTAATATGAAATAATCTATTTGAATTCAAATTCTAAATTATGCTAACATTTAATACTTTTTTTATAATCAACAAATAAGAAAAAGTAAATAATTTAAATATGACTTTTTCCTGTATATTTTTGGATGGTGAAAAAATAAGTTTACTATTTTTTATCATTTAAGCTGGGAACTGAATGTTTGGGACTCCACCATGTCCCCTGTTGAAATCTTAAACCCCAGTGAGGTAGTGTGTTGGAAAGGAAGATCATTGGGTCATGAAGATGCAAGCTTCATAATGGAATTAGCATCCCCCTGCGAAGAGAAAAAGGAGATCTTCCAAGAGTTTTTACATATATGTTGCAAAAAATGCCAGTGTTTCCAGGAGAAGACTGCGAAAGATAATTGGAAGGAAAGCTCTTAAAGAAAAGAGGAAACGGGGCAGAAAGCCTCCATCTTCTTGGAGAACACATAGGTAATCAGGAACAGAATGTCAATAGAAGCATGAAAAGTAAAAGACATTGTAACAAGGTCTCAGATGGAAATGAGAAACATGCTATTGGACAATGGAGAAAAATCAATCCTTGTTAAACACTAGAAAGAAAGTAGTTGAGTTGTGTCCATATTGTAGTGTTTTATAGAAGACAGAAATTGTGGCTAGTGAAATTGGATATTTAGTTGTGGTTTTTTTTTTTTTTTTTTTTTTTTTTTTTTTTTTTTTTTTTTTTTTAAGTCAAGGGTGAAACAGCAGCTTTTTTCTTCTGACTGCCTGTAATAAAACAAGAGGAAAATGAATTTTAAAAAGGAATTGCTAATTAGCCATCTCAAAGAACAGTGATAGTTTGGACTAAGAAAATAGAAACTGGATGAAATAAAATGAAAGCTAATTTTGGGAAGCCAGAGTAAAATGTGATGGAATGAATGTTTGTGTTTCCAAAACTCACATATTGAAACTTTGATCCCCATTGTGATGGTATCTGGAGGTCCCTAGGTCATGACAGTGAAACCCTCATGGAGATTAGTGCTCTGACATGAAGAAACAGGAGAATGTTTGCTTCCTCCCTTTTTCTCCAGTGTGTGAGGACAAGGATACAGCAGGAAGACAATCATCTGTGAACCAAGAGAGTCCTCACCAAGAACTCAATCATGCAGGCGCCCTGATATCAGATTTCCAGTCGCTCAGTGTGTGGTCATTTGCTCTTGAAGTCTGAGCTGATTAACATAGTCTTCTTTTGCAGAGTTTCTTCAATGTAATTATCATAAGAATCTGAAGACATAATCACTTAAGAATCTGTTTGGCATTGAGTATTGCTATTTCAAAAATAAAACCAGATATAAAGGTTTTATATTTATATTTTATATTTTTTTCTTAAAATTATCCAACATATAGACATAAAGTGAATTGTTTTATTGCCAAAGCACATTTAGACAATTTTTCCAGTCCAGTTCAGGGATAAATAATTTTTAGTAATTCTATCTATTTGCCATAATGAATAAAACTTTGAAAAATATTGAAGTAGGGGATCTGAAACTTCCATTGACAATATAAAAGATAGTAAAAAATTATGTACAATTAATTTTAGGTACATAATTATAATTTAAGAAAACCTTATCAAAAGTATTTCCGTGATTGTTTACTAGATAAGATTTAGTAGGGACTCACACTCAAAATGATATATATGTGTGTGTATAAAATTGTGACTCATTAATTTTTAACAAAGGGATACCTAAGATCCTTTCCAGGTATCCCTTTGTTAAAAGGATACATAAAAATATTATCAAGATTGTATTTTAAAATAAATTTAAAAGAACAAGCCAGAAGCATAGCTTAAGGGCAATAACACTCATCTTACAGACAAATTGAAAATGAATTCTTAACTATTGCTAATAAAAGGGAATGAAAAATTCATTGATTAATGCTTCGTAGTATGTAGCTTGAAGATAAGCAATCCAGAATAATTCTGGGAAAATATTAACCTACTTCACCTTAATTGTTGATGAAAGATTTGGGCTAGCATAAGGCATGCCTCAGGACTTACTTAATATGCAAGCTATAAAAGTAAGATGTTTTTATGTCTAGTAAATACATTAATAAATGCCATATGGTATCCCAAAATTTACACCTTACTTTGGTACTTATTATTTTTATAAAATTAAAAGTGATAATTAAAATAGTTATACACATGATTCTGAAAAGACACATGTACCTGTGGGTTTTTTTTTCCTTTCTTTCTTTTTTTTTTTTTTTGAGCACATACATCCTGAGTAACCAACCTGTGATTTATCTAACAGTGCTTCTTTATTTTACCTATGTATAAATATTACTTATGAATAATAGAATTTCAGAGCTGGAAGAAATTGTCTATCTCCTTTATGAAGCTAAAAATGAGTCCAATAATTTTCTAACCTTTTAACTTCTCTAATTTGTATGGCCTCCCTCCATGTCATTGAAAATAAGGATAGGATCTCAATCTTTACTGGAACACAAGGAGTACTATTCATGATGCAGGGACACATGCACAGTACTGGTTAAGATGCTTCACTTATTTTCTCTTCTTTAGATCTAGCAATGAAACTAACAGGTTGTGCATACCTTCAAAATTTTACAAAATAGGAAACAATCAGCGAGCAAAAGCTTATGTACGGTTAAAATTTTTGTAACAAAGCAGAACAACAGAGGTAAGATTTGACCCCAGGCAGTCCTGTTCTCTAAATCCAGTAAGCTTTCTCACCATAGCCAAGCTTTGTTCCATGAGCAAAAGAGGATATTAGCAACCACTCTGTCTTCAGCTATACCTCTTTCTAGTCCCCTATGGAAGTAAGTGCAACTGTATATAAGCAAGAGTAAAATTGTAAGCGCAATAGATGTGGTGTGAGGTGTATGGGGTGTGTGAGAGAAAGATTCATGATTGTAACTACTTAAATAGGGTTTGCTATTCAAAATCATACTAGGCACAATTTAACAGTGAGGATGCATTTGATTAGAACTCATTGATCATGTCTGACATTTGAAGAACAGGATTTCAGGAACAGTAGTCCTTTTAAGAAGTGATCTGGAAACTGAAGCATTTACAAAAGCTGCAACCTTCTCTTATGTTTGGTGATTAACAACTTTTACTTTAAAGATTCGAAAGACTGGTTCCTCACCCATATGTTCACTTTTTGTTTTAGGACCACAAGCCCAAATCATTGATTATCACAGAAGACACTTATCAGAATATTGTTTTATATATTATCTAATCTGGTCCTATTAAACTTCACTTTCTGTTAGTCCAAATTTTTGCACTTTGACTTCTGAAATTCAATGTATTCTTACAAATTTCTCTTCTTATTATGGTGAAAACTCACATGATAACAGTGACAATCGCATAGTGGGTAGCACTATTCAATTCAGATACAAAAGCTCAATTTCTTTGTGCATTCTAGAGAAGTCTGTTTAAGGAAGAATTCTACTACAAAAGTAAGATTCTCAACTGAAAGCAACAATACATTCTTCTTTTTTAGTGATAAAAGAGAAATTTCAAGAGTTTTTTCTTAAATATACAATTAACACATCAGAGGTTTTCAAAACAAATATTGTCCAAATAACCCCAGATAGTCAAATTGGTCCATCCTTAATACTCTCTTAAGGAAGGGACATTTAAAAAATCCTTTTAGTGCATCTCAAATTGTGTTCACATGGACACTCACACACCTTTTCAATTTTGCATGCACACATGTCTGATGCCAAGTAACTCAATTTTCCTCTAGCTTATATGTCTAAGTTAGCATATAGATTATCTTTTCATATGGATTTATGCCACCCTTAAAAATCCACCTCTCTGGTCATTTTATATTATCTATTGGTGTTACCTTCACTCCAATAGAAACTGTTATTCCTATACCATAGCTGGACTGCTTCTCTTCCTTAGTTACACAGTCTCATGTACGATCAATCCAAAGATCTATTCTTAGTTCTCTGGCTTTTACTACTTAACCAAGAAGAACCTCATCCCTGATTCATTTGAGTTTCATCATTTCTACTTTTACACAGGAATGATAAATGCATCAGGGGAAGATTACATGATATCTTTATTTGATGGTATAAAATGTATAATTTCCAACCTCAAAGAGAAAAATAATGGATGTATAAAAGCAAACAATTTTGCTGCTGGAAGTGTTAAATGACTTTTCTCAGTTGCCCATTTATTTTTATGTGAAAGAGGAGTCAATTTATAATATGCTGGAAAAGTATAAAGAGTATAGGAAGTATGGTGAAAAGAAAAAGGATATGGGAGTAATGAGAGCTTCTATGGCAAAAACAGAAGTAATCTTTAACTATTTTCACCTCTCTTTCAGCAGGAAGTTGAGTGTGTGTCTGATATATACTTCACTATGTCCATACACTGCCATATGCAACTTGCTGTTGGCAGAAGAGTGTGTGTTTTAATGTATACTTTCGCTTGGCGCCATATACTGCTATTTTCTGAGAACACAGCAAAACAAGATATACAGATAAAATTTATCCTTCAGAAACTTAGAATCTATGGAGAAAGAGCTATTTTAATTGACAAGAATTATAACAATAAACATTCACCTAACACTGTAATAAATTATTTAGTGGAAAGGCAGAATATACATTGTGAACATGAAATACAATTCACCGACCTATCCTAATGTAAATCTAGGTAATTTCCTAAAATTGATGAGAAAAAGTTATCAAAAGTTGCCAAAGATGGGATAGAAGAAAGAATACTGCAGCAATAAGTTTATTATGTAAGAAGGTAATGAATTAGAAAGGAGTTTCTCTATAACTAAGCAAAATATATCCAATGAGAATGGTTAGCAAGGAGGGTTTCTGGATGACAGGAGGTATGTTGTACAGCATCTTTACACCTTTTAAGAATTTAGGATATGGGATGGGAAGCTATTTAAAACTATAACCATCTGAGTGAGATGAAAATATCTACATGTTAGCAGTTTTATTCTAGTTGTTCTATGGACAATATTGGTTTGGTGGAGAAGACAATATTATACAGATAGAAACTTGTTAGTAGGTGTTTCATTCTCTTGTGCTAATAATGTAATTCTACAGAGTTGGTAAGTTATGAAGAAAAGAGGTTTATTTTAGCTTACAATTCAGGTCCAAGGTCAAAGGTGAACATCTGGTGATGACCATCTTCCTGGCAAAGTCCTAGGGCAGTGCAGGGCCTCGCATGGCAAGAAATGGCAGGAGTGCCAGAAACCTACTCACACTTCTTTTTACAGAAGACCTACTCTCCATATAACCCATTCATTCATTTATCCATTATTTATATAAATTAATACCTTTTCGAGGGCATAACCCAAATCAGCTCTTGATTTGTTCCCACCTCTTTAGTATCTCATAATGGAGATTAAATTTTAACCTGAGTTTTACAGGAACGAACCATATTCAAATCATAGTAAAAGGTATTGCAATATCCACATTAAAAAAGTGATGGTGAATTATTTCTCAGAGAAAGTGCAGGTAAAGATGATCTTTCTCTTGCCCTGTTGTGTCTAGATATAGCACCCGACACTGTAGCCATCTTGTAAATGGCCTGAGGGTGAAGGCACACTAAGAAGGCAAAGAGATGAGAAGAGTCTAGGTCCTTGATAACCTCACTAAAGCCCTAATCAACTAAGAGTGCTCTGAACAAAGATTTCCAACTATGAGAACTGAAACCTAAGAGCTAAAGGAAAGACCTCAGGGTACCTACAGTGAACACTGACCAAGAGTAACTTCTCTGAACACTAGATTTATAGTGGAACAGATTATTTCTAGAGCAAGAAAAGTCTTTAAAGGGTTATAACCAATGCCTTGGAAGTTTGTGATTTAGAACTAATCTTGTTTAAATGTTAGAGTTGCAGTATTGATTTATAAATAAAAAATCATGTAGGTAATTACAAATAACATAGTTTTATATTTTGAAAAGTAATAAAACCAATCCTTCCTGTCTGAGGTTTCTTTCTAATGAAGAACTTACAAAATGGGACATTACAAAATCTAGAAGCACTTGATTATGATAATGACATAGTGTATTTTGAATTTTCTCTTCATGAGTCTAGAATTAATATCAGATAAAGTCCTTCGCTTTGCTTGGGTCAATCAGAATAGCAAGATATTCTAGATCTTTGTTGTTAAGGGTAATAAGTCAAAAGTTGAGTAGCTCCTGAAAATGATCAGGATACCATAGAAGCATTGACCTAAACTTAGAAAAGAATTACCACAACTAAAAAATCAGAGGTTGAATGAATCAGAAGGAAATGATAGATCACAAATATTTGATGAAGAAGAAGATTTGCAGAGGGCTGTGACACTGAATCACCAAGAAACTGATTTGGAAGATGAAGAAACAGGTCTCTACAGGGCTATTTATCTCAGTATGCAAGGTAGTTCCAGAAATAAATTTCAAAATACTCCACAGACATCAGGCACAAATCTTATTTCGGAGGAGTTACAGAAGGGAAGGGAAAAGAAGCCTGCTTTGAAAAGTAAAGTATATGATATAATATTAAAATTGCATATCATATGTGTAATACATATGAAGATATATGTATATTTTGTGTTATATAATATATAAGCATAATACTACATATAAATATTACATAGTATATTATATGTTTTATATATAAATACATATATATTTCAATGATGGTGGTCTGGGATATAAAGGCAGCATTTGGTTTCTGATCAGGAGAAGTTCATTGGAAAGGAACATGAGGAAACATTGGGATGATGAAATATTTGCTTGATCAGATAATAGTTATTATGTTGAGTCAATATTTGTCAGATTTATCAAATTGTATAATTAAATTTTGTACAATTTAGTATATAAACTTGCTGAAGTAAAGACATTTTATAAAAGTTATTGTGTGTCAAGTAAAAAATTGGAAATTATTTGAAAAAAAATAAGTGAGAAAAATATATTAGATATGACTTAAACATTTTTGAATGAATAAGTATTTTGACCAGCAATTTCAATAAAGATTGGGGATTTGTGGTCTATTGGAAGACAGGACATACAATTACCTCAGTATTTTACTATTGAGCTTATTTCTGAGGTTATACAGAGAGAGATGAGGAATTAGGTCTCAGAGAAATCTAAGGCTGAGTTATGAACATGGAAAGTCTGAGAGAGATGATGTAATTGACAACATGGGGGAAAATGGAGTATGGCTAGGGATGGAACATAGCAGTGAACAGTGAAGAAAATCTAGACTGAAATCTGCAAGAATTTCAACATTTAAAAGTTTGGTTAGAAAGAGAAATTAGGAAGCAAGAGATACAATGACTAAAGAAAGCAGTTAAACCTCAGCTTTCATTTAAGAGAAAATAACCACATCTATTATAGTCTAATTAAAAATTCAAAATTAATGAAGACTGACAGGTATTCATTATAGTCAGGAAGTTGGATTATTTCAAGGACAGTCAGGGATAGCTAAATTTTCAATTTTGGAAGTATGGAAGGATTTTTCAGTGGTGATGGCAACATCAGGCAAGGAGTGAGATGATGAACCTCACAGGAGAGAAAATCAAGTTGAAGGATCCCCATGACTATGTGAGAAGAAGGCGCTACAATTCAGAAGCTAAGTAAGAGATGAGTCTGGGGATGGTAGTTTTTATCTTTTAGAGGAAGTAATAATGTTGAATAAAAATTAAGATAAGTATGTAGATTTAAGCCAAACTGAAGGGTATTTTAACTTGATCAATATTTATTACAAGTTCATCCTCAGAGACTATAGAGATTGAGTACAGCACAGATGGTCTGGCAGCTCAGAGAGGTAGGGGAGTGGATGGGTAGATTCTCCTGAAGAATTAAAAACCTGTTTGAGTTTTCCAGAGAACCTCTTTACATTTTTATAACACATATACACACAAAATTAAATGCAACTATGATTCAAGCATGATTTTTCTAAGCACAATGACATTCTAATTACCTATAATTTCTAGGTAGAAGTAGAATGATATGCCTGTCACACTAAAAATATTTTGCACATTTTGAATATAACACTGTGTTAAGAATTAACACAGAATTAACACAGAATTAAGATTTTAACTTATGGAGGTGACAGTACCAACTGGGAGAGGTCAATGTCATTGAAAGAAATTTTATTGCAATACTTATATACCTCAAGATGGGAAAACACCAGTTTAGATTGCATAGATGCAAGACCAATGGAAAAGGTCAGGCAAAACTTTCATGAGGATAGTTCAGGAAAGGTAAATCGGAACTGAATAAACAGTTTAAGTTTGGCTATTCTGAGTAATTTTCCAAGTTTCCAGGACTACAAAGGTGATCTCTAGTTGCCAGGGAACTGGTCATAGGATGATTTAGGGAGCGACCAATGTTGGCTTAGTGTGAGCAAATGAGACAGGAGGTGATTGGGACTATAGACTTGGAATTTTTAGTTTGCATATGAAAGGCAAGTTCCCACCTGGCTAGCCCCTTTGATATCTGTAATAATTGGCTATCCCTGGGAAGCGAAGTCTGTTTCAGTACTGAGCTTTTTACAATGTCCAAAACGTTATAAACTGAAGGAAAAATTTAGAAGACCATGGTTAATATATATGATACCCTCTTAAATTTTTACATAAGCTGCTTTGAAAAATTACTACTAGTTGCCTAATCAAGAAGATGATTGGTAATTGATTGGTCCGACATTTGATTTTTCAAGGTTCTCTTAATAAAATGAATGACAAGGGCAAAGAGCAAGGAGTTTGAAATAATTCACATAGACTTGCTTACATCAACAAAAAGTGAAATTTAAGGTGGGTAGTAAGCACAGGAAGTGATAGAGTAAACAATGACAGGTGGGTTTCTGCATATGTTTGAAGAAATAGAGATCATGCTCAGAGAGTGGGATGTTTGAATTAATGATTTTGTGGGTGAATTTTGAATATTAACAGATGTGAAGGTATAAAAAAATAGTTTCATTCAAGATAAACTGTCTAAGTAGATGAGAGGTTAAAACTAAACTGATCATCACTGGGGAATACAAAGATATGTAGGATGATGGTAAAAATAAAATTGTGGTAGGAAATAAAAAATAAACTATGAATTAGGGCTTATGGTGTTTAGAAAATGAGAAATAAGAGGAGATAAGTAAATGACAGAAATCAGAAGAATAATATAATTTTGTAACAATGAGTCTAGTGGAGCAGAGAGAGAGGCATTGATATAATTGGAATGACATTGGAATCAAGACCTGGATGTATATAAAATGTAAAAGAATGCACTTGGAAGAGTTCAAGGTCAATAGCATAAAGATAGTCATCATCTGAGACTCAGAGATGACAATAAGATTCAAAGGTGGGGAACAAATAGAACTTTAAATCTATTTATTTATTTATTTAATTATTTATTTATTTTTTATGTTTGCAATTCGAATTCTCAAAGGCATGAGGAAAGATTCAGACAGGTTGGGGAGGAGATAGGAATATACTGCATAGGAATAAAGACCAACCCATACTAAGGATTGTAGCAGACTCAAATATAATATGAAGGGACATTACTACTTTGGCCATTGACTTGTAAGAGAGATATCAGAGTAGTGGTAGATTTCTTCTTGATGTTTTGGTAGGTTTGTGTTTATGGTTGAGTAGTCTGTATTCAAAGAAGGAAGTCCTGGTATTTGTTATGGAGTGAAACATATATTTTCTAAAAGACATGTGTGGATAGTATCATTAGTAACACTATTCATAACTAAAAGCCTAACCCTAGGGTTAGGGTTAGGGTTAGGGTTAAGGTTAGGGTTAGCAGACTAGATAATACATTATGGTATGTTAAGATAATGGAATACAGCTATGTGAATTTTTTAGAAACCTGTTGTGTCCAACAACACAGATGAATCTCACAAACATAATGTTGGTTAAAAGAAGCCAGAAAAAAAGAACATATATTGTATCAATCTATTTCATAAAGTTCAGTCAAGACTGAACCATAGCATTGAAAGTCTAATTCCTATGTGACAACAAGTGGAAAGAAGCAGAGGAATGACTTCTAGGCTATTAGTCATCTTTTAATTCTGGATATGGATAATGATACTTGGTTAGGCTCATTTTATAAAAATAAAGTCTATACGCTGATAAATGTAAATATTTCATGCATGTACTTCAACCCTATTTCTATTTACATTAAAATAAAGACTGCAAAATGTTCAGAGCTATGTTTAGAGTAAGAAAAATGTATAAGAGATTCTAGTAGAATTCTCCTTTACTGGCCAGAGTGGTTTTTAATAAATATTACTCCCCTTGTCAAGGGATGGAATTCACTAAGATTAGCTTGAACTAATAAAAATTCATCCCCTGGGAATACGCCTAGATCATATGTAAAGGATATTAAGATTCTGTTAACAAGGACAATTTACTGCATTAGTTTTCAATACTCTGAATAAAGAATTAAACAAAATTCTTAATACTCTCCTGTATAATTTTATATCAATACATTTTTAGTTTTGCTCTGGTGAGAGATCATAGATACATCTTGGAAAATGATCTGATTGATGAGTACTCATCCTTTCACCATTAACACAAACAAACAAACAAACAAAAAACTTCTATATAGCAAAGGAAAAAATCAACAGGGCCATAGGGCAATTTATGGAATGGAAGAAAACTCTTGTAAATCACATATCTGATAAGGGATTAATTTAGCAACTTCATCAGGAACTCCTACAAGTCAATAGCAACAACAACAACAACAACAACAACAGTTTTGATTATAAAATAGATAAAGGAATGGAAAAGATGTTCTTTTTCCCAAGGTAGACATACATGCAGCCAACAGTATGCAAAAATGTTCAGAATTGTTGATTATCAAAGAAATGTTAATCAAAACCACAATGAGCTATCACCACCTCACTCCTATCAGAATGTCTATTATTAACAATCAAAACATAAGTTGATGAGTATATGAGGATGTGGAGAACTGAAACCCCAAACACTGTTGTTAGAAATGTTAAATGGTGCACCTGCTATGGAAAACAGTATAGGGAATCCTCAAACACTAAACAGAATTATCATATGATCCAGCAATTCCATTTCTGGATCTACATCCCAAAGAATTGAAATCAGGATCTTCAGGAGATATTTTCCTTCCCATGTGCACTGCAGCGATACAATACCTAAGATGCAGAAACAAGGTGCATATCCTTAAATGGACAAATAGATAAAGAAAATGCAGTTTATACATTCAATGGTATATTATCTACAGAACCAGTTTTCACTAAATTTAGTGCTTACAGAGTGACTCTTTCAGGTCAGTAACACTTACTTACTCAAAATATTTATATGATCATGCATTAACAAAATATAATTTTAAAAATTTTATATTTTTTATCTGTGATATGATCCAGTGCCAGTAATGTCATCATTTTTAAACTTTTATGTTCTGCTCATTCAGCAGTTATTTATTAAACACCTAATACATACACTCAAGTAGATCTCAAGCATAGAAAAATAAAGAGAAAAAGCAAAAATATCCCTGTCTTTATAGACTTTATATTCCATTGGAAGGAGGGAGCTATTAAAATATGATAATGCAAAATAAGATGTATTAGGTAAGTAAATTTTATATATATAAGATGCTATAGAAAAATAAAAGAATAGAGTAGTATAGGTGGCCTTTGAGAATGCTGGGGAGGGAGCAATTCATAATTTTCCACAGGTTGTTCAGGATAGGCCTCAATAGAAACATAGCACTTGAATTCAAAATTAAGGAAAGCTAGAGAGGTAGATAGGTAGGTAACTGAGTAAAGAATGTGGTCAAAGGAAATAATCAAGGCAGACCTTCCAACTGTGGGAGTAAATCTGGTATAGCAAAGGGAGGTTCAATAACCATGTCATTTTTTATGAAGCAAAATAATTAAGAGAAAGTATGGCAAATGAGGTCAGGAGTAAGTGGGGCAAGGCAGAGGAATTTCAGACCATTGTTAGAGATTGACTTCTATTCTCAGTGAAGCTATTGCTGTATTTTGAGCAAAAGAGTGAGCTAAATTGACCTCTATTTGAAAAGCATTGCTCTAGCTGCTTCATTTCATAGAAAATATGAAAAGAAGGACAGAAACAGGAGAAATTGTTAGAAGGCTGTCTGTGTAACCCGGGCCAGGAAAGATAATGGCTCAGTGGAGGGTAGGTAGCAAGAGAGGTGAGTAATTGTCACATTCTGCATGAAGCATTTTTGAAACAGAGACAGCAGAATGACGGACTAGTAAAGGAGGCATTAAGGAGGATTACGTGTTTTTTTGACACACAAACTGGAAGGATGAAATTACTGTCAAATGAGATAATGAACAGTGCTTGAGGAGAAGGTTTGGGTAGGAAGGTAAAGAGTTTGACTCACTATATGAGGAGACTGAATTAACAAAATATCCAGAAGAAGATGTTAAAGCAGTTGGACTGATGCGGTCAGAGTTTGGAAATGAAATATAAGTTGGAAACTAATAGGTGTAGTAATCACCTTTTAGATAACATTTCATACTATGGAGATGGACTACTTCATCAAGAGGATGAGATCTTGGGAATAGATAAGCCCCCATGACTAAAACCCAGGGTCTTCTGATTTTCTAAGATGTTGGGAATGATAGGAGGAATCCACGAACATAGTGAAACGAAACCGGGTAGAAAGAGGCCTAGCAGAGCATGGTGTGTGTCACTAAAGTTCAATGCTGGGTTTGTGTGATGCGCTAAGCACGGGACTTGGGTACTTTTAATCCCTAACTTTGTCATTATAAGAGTCACTTTTATGGTTTATGCTACTCTTTGAACATACAGCTTTCAAGATTAGCAAATTACTAAAAGTATTGTGTTATTCTCAAAAAACTTACCTAAATTTTTCAAAATGATCCTTAGGGCACATATACGTAAAATCTGTTCTTGAAGTCAAATGATACCTACGGTATTATTCTTCACTGAATCATGCATTAGAAAATTAATCAAGAAAACCTGTAAGTTCATAAATGAATTTCATATAAGAATGTCATGGAAACTAAAGTAAATATAGTCATATTGTTAATATATAATACATCCTCACCAAAATATATTTGTATGTATTTTTTCATGTAAAAAAGGATTTTAGAAAAGTGTCTATAACAAGAAATCTTGCTGGTCACACATAATATAGGCATAGAAAATAAAACTTAATGAAACAAATGTAATTGCCAGAGAAAATATCTGAAAAAGATATATCTGATAAAGAACTGTAATCTAAAATACAAAAACAACACTTAAAACAATACTCAGAAACTAACCCAACCTAAAAATGGACCAATAACCTTAACAGATGTCTCACCAAAGAAGATATACAAATGACAAACACAAATATAAAAAGATATTCCACATCATATATTATTAGAGAAAAGCAAATTGAAACAATGAGTTATTATTATGTAACTATTAGAATGACCAAATTCCAAGACAATGACAACACAAAGTGCTGGCAAGAATTTAGAGCAATTAACACTCTCATCTATTATTAGCAGGAATGTAAAATGAGAAATCACTTTGGAAGACAGTTTGACAATTTCTTAAACAAAATTTTAAACAAGAGAGAAGTAAATAATTTTGAAGAAAGCAAAACGACAGGGAATTTCAGTAAAACCAAACTGATTCTTTAGTAACTTCTTTAAAATCAATAAAATTCTAAAGAGAATGAATAGGACAAAAGAAAGAAATTGCCAATGAGAGGAATGAACAAAGAGATAGCCCAACTGATGTTCTAGGAATTAATGTCATGGGGGAAAATTATTAACAGCCTCAAGTTCATGTGTTTCAAAAACTCCTTGAAAGATATAGGATTATCAAGAATCAGTAAACATGTGAATAGTCCTCTGTTTTAATGAAATTAAATTTGTAGTTAAAACCCTTTCAGAAAAGGAAATTGCTAGTCTATATAACTTCATTGGTGAAATTACAGAACATTAAAGGAGGAAACTGTAAAGTATATAAAACTCCTTTGGAAATATTAGTCTAATAAGAAAGTCAGACAAAAAAATTAAAGCATTTGGAAACTATATACCAATATTTTTCATTGACTTAGATGCAAAAATCCTCAACAAAATATTATCAAATCATAATCAACAAATGTTAAAAGCAGAATTTGTCATGAGTAATTACATTTAATTCTGATTACTCAGGTTATGTTCAATCAGATAATAGCTGTGTACTAGGAGGAGTAGGAGAAAGAATAAAGATGAAAAGAAGGACAAGAAGGAGAAAAAATTGAAAAAGTTATGCTTATAGCATACTTAATGGTCAAAGATAAAATTCCTTTCCTCACATCAGGAACAAGGCAAGAACATTCATTCTCAGTAACATCAAAGTAGAAGGTGTGTCCAAGCCAGTAAAGCAAGGGAAAAAAATAGAGTTATGCCATGTTTACTGTATGTAAGAATCCCCTGCTTAAAGGTTAATAATCCACAAATCTATTATTTATAGATTTAATGCAATTACAACATTACAACCAAAACCATAAGATTTTTTTTTTATATAAATTGCTAGGCTCTTGATAAAATTTATATAGAAAGGTAAAGAACATAAGGATTGAGTTGGAGGTTCTCCAGCACACAACATTCAATAACAGAAGTCCTAAGAGAACATAGGGCAGTTGGAGAATGGAGGTTTCCTGTTATGGTGGATTATACTGTATGGAGGGAAAAACTTTAATCCATTCCATGTCTGGGTGGGCAATATTAAAACTTGTACTCCACTCTAGATTGAATTTCTTACCTCTAAAGATTTGTGAATAATCAACCCATGTCTCAATTATTTCAAACTATCTTTAAATCTTTGGCTTTTTCATTCCCCAATTCCTTCCTTTTAATGTGATCATTGCTGAAGTAAGAGTAGCTTAAATTCAAAATGGGCATATATCTTTTCTTCTTCCAATCTCTCCATGACCTTCTCCTTTTTCTCTAATTTTAATTTATCACTCTTATACATTCCTCAGTTTATCTTCTTCTTGTTCATTCAGACTGTCCTCTTGTATTAGGCTTTCATAGATTCAATTTTTTAAAAATAATTTAACATAACTCTAACCTGCTCCCAGTCTTACTTCCTCTCAGTCAGGAAAGGAAGAGGAGGGAGGGAGGAAGGGAGAAAGAGACAGAGAAAGAGAGAGAGGAGGGATTTGTCAGCTGTATTAGCACACTCAGGTATGGAGGCTGGGAAGTCTCACAGCAGGCCGCCAAAGGACTGGGGAAGCCACTGATAGGCTCAGCTCAAGTCTGAAGACTCTCAGCTTGAGGTTGAAACCTGAGATCCCTGGAGGACACCAGTCCAAGTCCTGGAGTCCAGAGGCAGGAGAAACTGGAGTTCTGATTTCCAAGGGAAGAAGAAGGGCAGTCTGGTTTGTTGGGGTCTTAAGCCCCTTTGCTCTTCTCGACCAGAGACAAGGGAAGGGAGCACTCCCTAACAAGGCCAGATTGGGATAGGAAGGGAGCACTCTCCAACAAGGCCAGATTGGGATAGGTAGGGCCAACTGACTGCCTGCACCCAGCCCTCCGGGTGGAGGACAATCAGATGTGTCAGGGACACCAGTCACAGCAGGAACTCCTTTATTGACAAAATCACACAGATTTTATGTAGGGTGGAGGCTAGGTGGGAACCAATCAGCTTAAAGGTCAGCTAGGCTGGGGGGTTCACGGTAGGTGAAAGTCCCATAGGACTATATGGCAAGCACGAGCTGATCACGTTCACGGAACTGTTGTTAACCAATCCCTGATGGTGGTCCGATTTATCATCATTAACTATTGAAATCGCCTTTGAGGCCTTGATCTTGCTCACTCACCAGGGAGTAAGGAGTCAGCCTGAGTTAGTTAACGTGTCATTAGTCCCAACACTGGTTCTGGAAGAGAAAACAAGAATCCACCTTCCTCCATCTCTTTGTTCCATCTAGACCCCCAGGTGATGAAATGGAGCCTGCACACATTGAGGGTGGATTCACTGTCTCACAGACCTGTGCTCTTTATAAGACTCCCATGACATACCAGGGGCAGCCCAGTCATCCTGATCATAAACAAAACAACCTACGTTTCCCTTTTAGTAGAAGGGAGTGTGGGATGTGGGTGTAGTATCTACTGAATCATTTCCAAGTAGATGAGTATCCCTTAATCAAGTCAAGTTGATATTCAAAATCAGCCATCACATAGTCATGTAAATCCACCCTCCATTTATATCATTGGACACAATTCCTGGAGAATATTTCCATGGCTTACTCCTTGTGTTTGTTCATGTTTTGTCAATACCAAACAACACACCATCTTTGAACCATAAACTGGGTTTTGTGCCTGTAAATTAAACTAATCCTCTTATTTCATTGACTAACTTTAGCTTACATTTTAAGCTACTGGTCAAATTCCATTATTTGGAAAGTTTCCTTTGATCCCTGAATGTAAACTTTAAATTGCCTATAACATTTATAGATTATCTTCTAAGTATTAATTAATGATCTTGAGCTTAAATTTCTGCATCTGTAAATGGAAAAATACTCCTATAGATAGGCTGCTATGAAGAACTAAGTGAATATTGACTGAAAATTTTTATAGTTTCTAGGGTGGCACATGATGCTATATCCAATGACATGAATGAAAGTTGAAATAAAACTTTTAGTATTAATTCATGTTACTTTTTAGACTTTGAAAAATGATTCTATATAGAAGTTGAAATTGTTCTGGTTCTTGAAGGGAGTTTACATTTTTGTTGGATAAAATGTTATGAGGTTAAGTATCCAGTAATTAGCTAGAAAAAATAAATGCAGGTTGTTATAGGGGACAGATATTTGAGATAAATTTGCAAAGTTCATGTTTAAGGAGAATCTAAGCCTAGAGAAATCATGGAAGTGGATAAAACTGATGAAGGACAATGTTTACCCAAAAAATGAACCAAAAACATTATTAAATATCAGACTTAGGAAGAGCAAGACAGGAAGTGAAAAGAAACATAAGTAATCATAATTCTAAAACAAAATGGTCAAAAGGATGGGAATCATTACAGCCTACCTATCTCCAGGAATATTGCAGAGCATGAAAGGTAGAAAAAAAAAAAGTGTCAATAGCATCAAAGAATAAAGAATTTTCAAAGAGGATAAAAAAGCAAAAAGAACATGAATTTCAGCAAACAGGGTACTAGTGACTTTTGACATACATCATCAGATAGGCATGACTAATGTGGCAATGGAACTTCTTAAGAAATTATGGCTTTAAGGGTTGGGGACAGGAGTATAACATTTGGACCACTGAAAGAGACAATGAAAAATAAGCTCACCAGAGAGGCAGTAAAGTCGAGACAGGATATTTTGTTTTTTAAATAAGAAAGATCTTTCAATTTCATAGACCATAAAAAGAGTGTATTACACAGTGATCAAATTAAATGAATTCACTGGCATTAATGACTTGTTTCTTTAAATCTTGGGGCTTTCCAGTGACCTTTTCAAATTTTCATTGCTTAGGACTCACTGGGTTTTCCTCTTCTTTTTGTGGTTAGTTTTTTTTTAATTAATCTCCGGCATGATCCTAGAATATGTCAGAACTATTTATAGAGTTTGTACATGTTTTTGTATTTGGAAATTGACTTTAAACTTTCAGAAGTCTTTAAAATGTCAAATAAGACTAAGTATAGAAGGCATATATGGTTTATATAAACATTCATGGTAAATATTTATAAAGAAGGGAATGATTGCTAATATCCTAGAATAAAGCTAGAGCATCTGTTATCATGTGGATTTTATTCTCAAATAGAAGATTTGAGGAATAGTCCAAAGTCCAGGAGAGCAAATCAAACATTTTCAACCACATCTGATCTGTGTTCACTTCATGATTTAATGAATTTTTGATTTTATGTAAGAATATTTGAACTTAAACTCTGAATGCCAAGTAAGGAAGAAAGCAATACATACTTAGCAATGGAAATAATAGGTCTGAGCCACTGAGTCAAGGTAACACAAAGTTGAATTCAAGGAATTCTATTACAATAGTATCACTAGAAGAAAGAGATTGGTATAAAAGTGGTACCATTAAATTAACCATAGAGCTTATGATCTCAACGTTTCCATGCTAAGAAATATAAATTTTATTATTATGACCAAAAAAAGCTGTTGGGAAATTCAGTGAAAGATTTTGAAAAGATTTTTACTTCAGAAAGAGTTTTCGGAAGACAGATCAACTATCATGGATCAAATAGAAATTAAAAAGTACTTGAACAGAACCTTGAAGATGGTATTATTGACTATGAGTTCATACAATTTATTTAATAAGGAGAAATTAAAAGTTAATAAATGAAATGGCTTTTTACCTTTAAATTTTTACCAAAAACCCTCCAAGTATTATTACAAGTTTTGCATATTTGTGGTGGCTAGATATTAGCTGAAAATTTCATTAATGGTTCTGTTTTTGAGAGAGGATGAAGGATGGTAAACATTACATATTACAGAATTAATCTTCAATAAACAGTACTTTTTATGCATAGGTAGGTATGTTGCTTTACATTATCATCTATCATCCTTAGGATTTAGTTCCTAGATGTAATCTGCCATACTTCTGAATTACAATATGATATTTTTTTTTAGTGAACCACATATAACTCTAATACTTATGTAAAGGGCTAAAGCAATTGTTCAATATTAAGAAAGGTAAGCCAGCAATTCCTGAGAACCCTAAAACAGAGCATTGTTGATGAACCTGTGAACAGTTTCTCCTCCCTCCCATACTTTCCCTTCATTCTGCTCGTGGAGCATTGTCTACCCAGTATGATGGAATTCTGTATGACTGTGAAGGACTGAATGTTTGTTTTATACCAAAGTTCATATATTTGAAGGCTCAGCTCCTATTGTGTTCATATTTGAGACTGGACCTTTGGAAAATAATCTCAAATCAGGTCAAGGTTGGGTCCTCATGATGGGATTTGCATCAGTCTAAGAAGAGGAAGAGAGAGAGTACAGGTGAGCTTTTCCTCCTCAAGGGCACATACTGAGGAAAAACCCACAGAGTGAGAAGGGAGCTGTTTACAAGTTAGGAATCAGACTCTGACCAGATATCAAATCTATCAGCACCTTCAGCTTGAACTCCTCAGGTTTCAGAACTGTGAAAGATACATTATTTCTGCATAAGCATTTCAATCTAAGGCATTTTCTTATAGCAGCCTGAACAGACTAAGATAATAATGATATTCTCTGGATATTTTTTATTTTTATAGTCCTACATAAATGAATATTCTATTTTTATTACATTTTCCAAGCAGTGTGTATCAGGTGTCAAATGGATGTATCAAACCATTGATCTACAATCATATAGTGATTTTTTTCTCAAAATGTGAAACAAAAAAGTAGTCAAACATATTATGGTGCTAGTTCATATTATTAAATTAAGTTCAGATTAGAGTCTTGTAGTCACACAGAGTGTATTTCTATACACAAAAAAAAAATGACCTAATTTTCAGTCTAAAATTATACTGGTATTGTACATAAATAACTATTCTTTCTTATTCACCGTTTTATCATTAGTGTCATTTGAAGGGTACCTGGTAAATCTTAGGTGCACAATAACATTTTGATGAACATAAAAGAGGAAGGGATGCTTGTATTCTTATTCTTAAGAAACCCTTTGGTGATATTATAGCACAAGTATCACTCTCCATGGAAAGCCAATTACTGAGCTGAACATGGTTGTCCAAAACTGTCTCCACCTCTGCCCAGAGTATAGTTAAAAGCTGCTTCTCTTCTGTTGGTATTTGGCTTAGCCAAATAGTTGGTATGACAATAAATGATAGGCCATGGACCATCTTTAATTACTTTCAAAATATATAAATTATAAAAATTGGTTCATACAGGGAAACTACTAACCAGATATAGAATCTATAAGTCATCCCCAAAGACATCAACCTCTAGACCATGTCCTTGTCCAGGCCTTGATACCTGTACAGAAGTGAGAACAGAGTACTCATAATGAGAAAAAAACAAGTTACCAAAAACTTAGGAACTTTATGTTTGTTTGACAGTTCATACCTCTGTTGTAGCAAGTACTATTTAAATTCAAAATAGTAAATATAATTATATGTCCTAAGGAGACTGAAGTAGTCATTTTTTGCTTCAGTTAAAAATGTAAAGTAAGAGGGCTCAAAATTCTGTAGTTCAAGGTTTGCCAATTTTTAATATGATTATAAATCATCTGGAGAATCTTTTAAAATAGTTATTCTGTTTTAGCAGGTGTGAAAAAGGGCCTGATAATTAGGTTGCTCTTTTGCATAATCTATCAGGTGATGGCAATGATGCTGGTCTGTCTGCTGTACTTTGTAAAGCAACAGGCTAATACATCTTGATTATCTAAAAGCCAGGAATCTTAGAGGGCAGTAGAACACATTCGAAAAGGAGTAAAGCATAAGGGGCAGTGTGGTTAATTTCTTTCTACTCTTTACAGCTCCCCAGTTCTTGCTAGACCACATCTGCAATATGCTTTGAGGTGGAGCAGGTTTGACTGTGATTTTCAGAAGCGTATAAAAGCACTTAAGAGAAATCATAGGTTTGTTTTAACTTAATCCAATCACTAAATATTAAGTTCATGCAGTTTAAGACCTATCTTGTTTGCATGACAACTTTTTGCTTCAAAGATCAAGGGCCAAAGTACTTGTGTGTGTGTGTGTGTGTTTATGTACACCATATTAAATACACAACAGATTTGAATTAGTAGCATATTCCAAGAATTATTAATATCTTTAATATCCTTAAGTGAGGAAAAAATTATGAACAGGACATATTATTTCTCTTAAGAAATTCAAATTTATCTTTAAGGATATAAAACAAACTCTTGATACAAGTTATAAATGATTTTTTTCTGATACAAATTATTTACCATGTTCAATGTTAAATTACTTTTAAAGAAAATATAATTATACCAATATCAAAGTTATAAGCCAGATGCTATTAATGTTCCTTACACAGGACTATTCCATTTGGTTCTCAAAGCAAATTTTTGAAGTAGGCATTATTATTTTTATTTATAGATCAGAAAATTGTAGCTCAGAAGTTATTTCAATTGGGTATGTGGCATTGCCAACCATTCCACCTAACTGACATGAAATAATGACACTTCCGCATTGCCAGAGTTTTGAGAATCGACTGCACTAAGCTGGGTGGTTCCCAGTTGGAGTATCTTGTGCACTGGAGGCATACTGGTTGAGGATGGAGATATATCAGGATCTCCTTTCTGTCTAGCTATAGCTGTAGCTAGATGTAGGCTGGGACTTCAAATGAGTATTCTTGCTGGAACACACATACCTGGCCTTTCATTTTGTCTGGACTTCCTCACAATATAGTGGTTGAACTTCCAAGTATAAACTTCCAAGACTGAGAACTGGAGATCCTATATTCCCTGTGTGAACTGGGCCTGAAAGCCATTCTATGCCACTTCTACTATTACCATCACTACTACTACTACTACTACTACTACTACTACTACTACTACTGCTGCTGCTGCTACTACTACTACTACTACCACTACCACTATGACTATCACCTGTCTCTACTCTTTGTCTGTGAGGCCACTTCATAATCAAGGTATCAAAGAATTTATGTATATGAATCTACAAAATCACTTTACATATTCAGTAATCTCTCCAAAAGGGCAAAAATCAACTGGTATAATGCAGTGTTGAGCATGAAATTCAATTTCATCAGATTCCAAATGCATTTAATTAACAATCAAGCTGCACTCTCATAATTTACTAGGATGTCTGTATGAGATATACACTAGAATTTAGACCATTCTTCAATAGTAAAGGTAAGATATTGGCATGCCTGAAACCCTGGATTCAATCCCCAGTACCACAAAGGAAAAAATCAATCACTGAAGGTAACACACATAAAAGAAAAACAAAAAAACAAATAAAAAAAATTTCCCTGAATAACTATTTCTCAAGTGATTTTATTTAATTCCTGATTTTGGTAAAAATGGTCGCAAAGATTTTCCTAAATTTAATTCTCTCAATTTTTAGATTTCCTGAAGTCTTCTCACACTTTTCTATCTCTCATCAGGACAACAGAACACAACCTTTGTCATTAGCTATATCTAGGAATTAGACTACCACTGGATCCACTTTAAGAATTTTATTTTTCACATTCCACAAACCACTACTAATGTAGGTTGTAAAGTATTGACACAAAAATCCCTGAAATATCAAAATTATATTTACCTATGATGCTTTTAATCCTTTAATCTTAATGAATTTTCTAAAATATTAATCCATGTAAAATATGTAAAACTATGACTAGCATATATTAAATATTCAATAAATGATTGCTTAAAAATGATAGCCAGAATTATCAACTAAGGCTTTAAAAAAAATCCAAATCATATGTGCTTTATAAAACACATAATGGGACTTTGTTTTCTTTCTTTTTTGTTATCTTATACTGGAGATTGGACTCAGAGACTCTTAACCACTGCGCAACATCCCCAGCCCCCTTTCTATTTTTTATTTTTTATTTCAAGACAGGATCTTGTTAAGCTGCGTAGAGCCTCACTAAGTTGTTTAGGGACTCACTAAGTTGCTGAGGTTGGCTTTGAACTTGCAATCCTCCTGCTTCAGCCTATGGAGCAGCTGGGATTATAGGCATGTGCTATTTTGGATTTGACCCTGCTTTTTTGGTTTTGACCAAAAGAAAAATGCAATTAGCTTCCAAATGTTTCCTTAATAAATAGAAGAGTTCATCATGACAAGGTCTTCTTTATCATAAAACGTTTTAGCCAGGATGAAAAGAAAGAAGATGAATATTCATAAGCACCTTGCCATTTAATAAGAGAACCTAGAATAAAGCACTACTCAGTAAGTGATGTTAAATAACAATATGTATTTTGTGGTCAAGTTAGACATCCATATGGAGACTAAGGGTCACCTGGGGAAGACTTTGAGGAGGTCTAGGTAGGTCCTTAGAGGTAAATGATTCCATAAATGCAGTGTAGCTCAACATCTGACTCTCAACCTCATGGACTCAAAATCATGACTTCTTAGCAGCCTGAGAATGCAGCCATTTTCAAGTGTAGATTTTCTTTAGCTAAGTTTTCAGACAGAAAGTTGTAAAACCTTCAAGAAGTAGTTCTATTCGTCATCTAACATAAAAACCATTATCCCCTTTTAGGAAGATATTTGAAGAAAAAATCTGAAGGTTTCGAAAAACATGAAAGAAATCCTGGCAGGAAAAGTTAGTTATCAGATTCAGATGCTTAATGATGTCTATCTTCCTCTTTGGCATATTCCTGTCCTTGAGGATAAATGAGTCAGCTTCTTTTTTCTGGATCATATTCCATGTTGGGCAGCATTTAGTATGTCACACAAACATTTCCCCCTAAAACAGCTGCTATGTATCAAATATCTTTATAACCCCAATATTCATGTGTTGGAATCCTAGCCCCTAATGTGGTATGATCACAATGTGGGGACTTAGGTAATTGGGTCATAAGGTGGAGCACTCATGGATGAAATGAATGCCTGTATAAAGGGAATTCAGAGAGCTGTGAGGTCTTCTGTCTTGTGAGGAGAGAAGATGGCAGTCTGGTAGCCCAGAAACTGACCCGGCTGGCACCCTAATCTTAGACTTCCAATTCTCAGAGCTGTGAAAAAATGACTTTCTTCTGTTTATATGGTGCTGTTTATAAAGCTTGGGCTAAGATAATATCTCCTCTCTCTCCCTTTCTTCCTCTCTCACACTTATTCTTTTTTTCTTTATCTTTCTCTTATATTTTGCTTCCATTGACGATCAAAGTCACTTCTTATTGATGCATTATTTACTTTTAAAGATATAGTGATAATTCCATACATTTCCTGTAAAAATTTACTAGTTTTAAAAAAGTCATTTCTTAATTTAAATGTGATGTGGTCTTCTTATGTTCTCATTCATTATATGTTTCATGTAAATTTCAACTTATCCACAATTTATTGGCCCAACTTCATTGAAATTCCACTAATGACAGCACCTGTGTAACAGATTCCATACTGTTAGGGTTTGGATGTGAGGTGTCCCCCAAAAGCTCATGTGTGAGACAGTGCAAGAAGGTTCAGAGGAGAAATGATTGGGTTATAGCCTTAACCTAACCAGTGAATTAATCACTAATGTAATTAACTAAGTGATAACTGGAGGCAGGTGGGGTGAGGCTGGAGGAAGTGGATAATTAGAGGCGTGGCTATGGGGTATATATTTTGTATCTGGAGTGTGGAGTGTCTCTCTCTCTCTCTCTCTCTCTCTCTCTCTCTCTCTCTTCCTCCCCTAAAATTGTTCTGGTCAGATCCTTCAGTCATAGCAGAAGAAAAGCTAACTAAAATACATACTTAACAAGTTTAATAATAATACCACGAGGAAGGAAATATTGTTATTGTTACTTATAGATGAGGAAATTGGGAAATAGAGATGGTCAGTAGCTTATATCCCATGAATTTTAAATCCAATAAATCAGATTTTACATTCAATATATTATATGACTAAGTTTGATCTAGAGGCTCAGTATGTTGTGGTAATGAAATTGAACTTCACCCTGTAGGTTTGGAAAATGAAAGATGAATTTTGTTTTAGAAAGATCATTTCAGGAGCCGTTTGAAGAATGATGTAAAACAGAAAATAAGAGAGAGGCAAGGAGGCCAGAGAGGCAATTACTGAAGTAATACAAATAGGAAACAATAAGACAAGAACAACAATCTCAACAGTGTATTGGAGATGCACTTGAACTGGGGCATAATGAAGATTTAGTTTAGATAAGAGGAGATGACGAGTTGGACCCCAGGTGTCAAGGATGCCTCAGTGTCTGGGGCGGACAACTGAACAGATGCTGGTACAGTGCATTATGATGATTATTAAAAGAAGAAGACCAGTTGGGAAGGAATGTTGATCAAGAAAGCTTTAGAAATATTGAAATTAAATTGCCCTTGGGACTTCTGAATAGAAATATCCAATGAACAGTTTAACAGACATGTTTGGAACTCAGAAGAAAAGGTCCAGTTAACTGACTTCCTAATAGGAAAGTATTAAAGACAAGGTTTTCCTAACATTAAATGTTATATTTTTGCTTCCCATCAGAACAGGGATAATATATTAAATTAGGAAAACAATCAATGGCCATTAAAAAATATTCTGAGCAAGTCTCTGACTTCTGCTTTAGCCTTCCTCCACATATTCTTGCAGTTCCCATCACTCTGCAGATCTGCACCGACCTGGGAGGCCTGGAGCAAACTGTACCTGAAACCTTGAGAGATAAAGAAAATAGAAGAGGGAGCTTCAGGCAATTAAAGAATTGCTGCTGCTTCTCCAGTTTCCTCACTCTTATCTTTGAATAATATGAGAGGACGAGTTCAGAACAGCGTTTTGGTTGTCACTAGATGATATGTAACTTTCTGTAAATTACCTACATTCTTTTTACTGTAGTTTCCTTATCTGTTAAGATTGGGTCTTGGTCAGAGTGCCCTCTATAGGTGCCTTTCATATCTGGACCATTGCAGTTATTTATATATCTACCTATTAGTGGTCACCTGTGATGATACCTTGAAAGCTTTAATCTGCCTTTCTAAATATAGTAATTTTACCCAGGAGGGCCACAAAAACTGTAATGCAATAAATTATAATTAGGTCAGAAATCTTTCCAGCCTTCTGTCAACAGTATCTCAACTAAACATCTCCATGAATTATTTCTTTTCTTCCTTTACTTTTGGTCTTCTTTATCATTGAACAAATTGACCTGTTTCAACCTATGCCACCTAAAGATTTTGATTTGATAAAATGTAGAATGATAAATTTTCCCATGCAATTTTTTAAATTAAAACAGCAGATGAATATATAATACCTAACAAAATTGTATGTAAAGTAAATATAAATATCTTAATGCTAGTAGTAGTTTAACATAAAATCTAAACACTTGATTCTTGGACTAAAAAATGAAAACAAAAATAAACCAAACCAAAACAAGACAACAACAAAAAATCCCAAATCTAAACAAAACAAAACTAAAAATTTTTAAGAATTAACATAAATCCCAAGTACAGTTTGAAAGTCCTTTGTACACTGACTCACAAGGTGGATAATTAAAACAAGATCAAAAAATAAATCCTGGGCTGGAGCTGTGACTCAGTGGTAGAGTGCTTGCCTGGCACAGGTGAGGCCCTGGGTTCAATACTCAGCACTACATATAAATAAATAAAATAAAAGATCCATTGACAACTAAAACAACTATTTTTTAAAAATCCTGAGAAAATTATTTTCTGTTAAGAATAAAATGATACTTTTTTTAAAATTTATTTTTATTGTAAACAAATGGGATACATGTTGTTTCTGTTTGTACATGGAGTAACAGCATACTATTTGCATAATCGTACATTTACATAGGGTAATGAGGTTTGATTCATTGTTATTTTTCCCTTCCCCCCACCCCTCCCACCCCTCTTTTCCCTCTATACAGTCCCTCCTTCCTCCATTCTTGCCCCCCTCCCACTCCCCATTATGTGTCATCATCCGCTTATCAGTGAGATCATTCGCCTTTTGGATTTTTGAGATTGGATTATCTCACTTAACATGATATTCTCCAATTTCATCCATTTGCCTGCAAATGCCATAATTTTATTATTCTTTATAGCTGAATAATATTCCATTGTATATATATACCACAGTTTCTTTATCCATTCATCAATTGAAGGGCACCTAGGTTGGTTCCACAGTCTGGCTATTGTGAATTGAGCAGCTATGAACATTGATGTGGCTGTAAAAATGATACTTTTTGATATACTGGATACTATTTTATATATATATGAGGTGTCCCCTATGTATATGTAGAAAGAAAAATGATTAGATTATGAAAACTATAACCTAATTAGTTAATTCTAGCTTGAATGTGCTACTGCATAACAACTATAGGCAGGTGGGGTGTGTTTCGGAGAGACAGGTCACTGGGGCATGGCCTGGAAAGGCTCATCTTCCCTGCAGGGCTACTGCCCACCAACCCCTATGCTTCCTGACCATGAGATGAACAGCTTCCCTTCACCATCCTGTTGGCTTACCTGTTGGCTTTGGTACTCTCTTGCCTCAAGCCCAAAGTTGACAGATCATAGACAGAAACTCTGAAAACTTGAGCCCAAAATAAACTTTTGCTCCTCTAAGTTAGTAGTATCAGCTATGAAAAACTGACTCAACACAGACACATTCTACAAGTGAATATTTATTTCCAGTGGGAAGAACCAATTATTTCTGCTGTGTGTGCTGTGTGCAAGCAGTGTGAGTGATATGAGAGCATGACAAGCTTCAGAGATAGGCTGATGAAGACTCATGTCTAATGATCATGCTGTTGGAACAGTTAAAATATATGGCATCTCTGCCTTCAGAGGTCAGAGAAAGGTAATAATTTAATGGAATTGTTGAGAATCTTGAGAATCTGTTCTTTCTTTCCTTTTTTTTTTTTTTTTTTTTTTTTTTTTTTGGCGGGGGGAATACTGGGGATTGAATTCAGGGGCAATCAACCACCCAGTCACATCCCTAACCCTATTTTGTATTTTATTTAGAGACAGGATCTCACTGAGTTGTTTACCAACTTGCTTTTGCTGAGGCTGGCCTTGAACTTGTGATCCTCCTGTCTCAGCCTCCTGAGCCACTGGGATTACAGGCATGCACTACCATGCTCGATGAGAACCTGTTCTTTCTAAATGTTATTCAGTAACATTGCAAAAACTTTAATCCTTGCAAAATTTTATAAGGGACTAATATCTCCATAGATTTTTTTTTATAGAGGACTAATATCTAACCCTTCTTGAGAAAGTTTTAATAAGAATGAAGCAACATACCACTAAACCAAAAATACAGATGATTTCGATATTATTTGTATTGCATAAATTTTCTCCATTTCTGTCTTTGAATTTATAGCATCGTCATTTAGAGTGGCTTGCTACTCAATTTTTCTTAGGTTATTTTGTGTTAAGAAATCTACTGACCTTTCAGTATTGTCAAGATTTGTTTATGAACATTAGTTAACATAACCACCTGTTGAGTATCCTGTACTATCTTGAATTATACTGTCAAATAATGTGTTACGAAAATGATTGATAAGATCAAGGAATAATGTTCCTTTTCAATGTTTCTTATTATGGTACTTCCAAAGATAAAGTTTTATGAATAGTCCTGGCATTTCCCCAGGGGCTAGGGTATTCTAGAACCTAAAGGAGAATGCCTGATTCTATTTGTCCTATGTATTCAACTTCCTCCTTCTCAATAAGGTCTTATTTAAGAACTATTCTACAGGAATATAAAAGTTTCTCAAACTTTTAGAATGCAAATTTTTCTGAGATGGATTATGTAGTCTGCTGCCTGCTTTATACAAAGCGTGAACGATGCAACTTGTCATCTTCGAGATGAACTACAGTGATCACTGCTACAGTGCAGTGGCATCACCCAGCCTAGGAGGACTTTCACAAATATTTCCAGTTCTGGGTTTACACCATTCTAACATTTGTGCTTGCTTTCTTTAACTCTACATAGGATTCTTTCAGTGGCATAGCCTTGGTCTCTATAAGGCTATCACTTTTTTTTTTCTCTCATATATTTTGAACCAAAAGCCTGTTAATGATGTGTCTAGCCCATGAACAACAAGTACAGATGTAAAGGGCTCTACTATTAGGAGATCCTTGAATGTTTATACATTCCATTTGGTGCACAAATGGAAGTTTAAATACACTTAAATCATTCTTTTTCTTATGGTTATTCTATTTGAAATTCTGTGTTTACAGCATTCTGAGACTATGGAGATGGCATTTTAGAATGCTCTTATAGATTGCTAATGCACTTAAATTGGTTATTATTTTGGGTTTTAAGAGTCTTTTACTGTCACTAATAAATACCCTTCTAGTCCTAGCTCCAGTGTTTTTCCTGACATGCAGTGGATACTTTAGCTATTTTTTTTTCCAAAAATGCATTTATAAAAAAGATATTGATACCAATACCATGCCATTATTGTTACTATTGCTTTGTAGTAGAGTTGAAGATCTGGTATTGCGATACCCCCTGCTTCGTTCTTTCTGCTAAGGATTGCTTTAGCTATTCTGGGTTTCTTATTCTTCAAGATGAATTTCATAATGCTTGCTCTATTTCTGGAAGGTACGTCATTGGGATTTTAATTAGAATTGCATTGAATCTGTATAACACTTTAGGTAGTATGGCCATTTTGACAATATTAATTCTGCCTATCCAAGAACATGGGAGATCTTTCCATCTTCTAAGGTTTTCTTTAATTTTTTTCTTTAGTGTTCTGTAGTTCTCATTGTAGAGGTCTTTCACCTCTTTTGTGAGATTGATTCCCAAGTATTTTATTTTTTTCGAGTCTATTGTGAATGGGGTAGTTTTCCTAATTATTCTTTCCAAAGATTCATCACTTATGTATAAAAATGCATTAGATTTATGTGCATTGATCTTATATCCCGCAACTTTACTGAATTCACTTATGAGTTCTAAAAGTTTTCTGGTGAAATTTCCTGGTTCCTCTAAGTATATAATCATATCATCAGCAAATAGGGATAGTTTGAGTTTTTCTTTTTCTATTCGTATCCCTTTAATTTCTTTGGTCTGTCTAATTGCTGTGGCTAGAGTTTCAAGGACGATATTGAATAGAAGTGGTGAAAGAGGGCATCCTTGCCTTCTTCAAGTTTTTAGGGGGAATGCTTTCAGTTTTTCACCATTTAGAATGATATTAGCCATGGCTTAGCATAGATGGCCTTTACAATGTTAAGGAATGTTTCCACTATCCCTATTTTTTCTAGTGTTTTGAGCATGAAAGGGTGCTGTATACCAAAATAGAAAGGTAGATCAATGGTACAGAATAGAGGACATGGACACAAACCCAAATAAATACAATTTTCTCATACTAGACAAAGGGGCCAAAAATATGCAATGGAGAAAAGATAGCCTCTTCAACAAATGGTGCTGGGAGAATTGGAAATCCATATGCAACAGAATGAAACAACCCGTATCTCTCACCATGCACGAAACTAAACTCAAAATGGATTAAGGACCTCGGAATCAGACCAGAGACCCTGCAGATTGTAGAAGAAAAAGTAGGTCCAGATCTTCAACATGTTGGCTTAGGACCAGACTTCCTCAACAGGACTCCCATAGCACAAGAAATAAAAGCAAGAATCAATAACTGGGATAGATTCAAACTAAAAAGCTTTCTCTCAGCAAAGGAAACTATCAGCAATGCAAAGAAAGAGCCTACAGAGTGGGAGAATATCTTTGCCAATCATACTTCAGATAGAGCACTAATCTCCAGAATCTATAAAGAACTCAAAAAACTCTACACCAAGAATACAAATAATCCAATCAAGAAATAGGCTAAGGAAATGAATAGATACTTCACAGAAGAAGATCTACAAGCAATCAACAAACATGGAAAAATGTTCTACATCTCTGGTAATGAGAGAAATGCAAATCAAAACCACCCTAAGATTCCATCTCACCCCAATTAGAGTGGCGATTATCAAGAATACAAGCAACAACAGGTGTTGGTGAGGATGTGGGGAGAAAGGTACACTCATACATTGTTGGTGGGATTGCAAATTAGTGCAACCACTCTGGAAAGCAGTGTGGAGATTCCTTAGAAAACTTGGAATGGAACCACCATTTGACCCAGCTAATCCACTCCTTGGCCTATACCCAAAGGACTTAAAATCAGCATACTACAGAGATACAGCCACATCAGTGTTCATAGCTGCTCAATTCCAATAGCCAGATTGTGGAACTAACCTAGATGTCCTTCAATTGATGAATGGATAAAGAAACTGTGGTATATATCTACAATGGAATATTACTCAGCCATAAAGAATGATAAATTATGGCACTTGCAGGCAAATGGATGAAATTGGAGAATATCATGCTAAGTGAGATAAGCCAATCTGAAAAAACCAAAGGTCTAATGATATCGCTAATAAGTGGATGAGGACACATAATGGGGGGAGGGAGGGGTTAGTGTTAGGGTTAGAGTTAGGGTTAGGGAGGGGGCAAGAATGGAGGAAGGAAGCACTGTATAGAGGGAAAAGAGGGGTGGAAGGGGTGGGGGGAAGGGAAAAATAACAGAATGAATCAAACAACATTACCCTATATAAATTTATGATTACACAAATTGTATGCCTTTACTCCATGTACAGAGAAACAATATGTATCCCATTTGTTTACAATAAAAAAAAGATATTGATTCTAACTATGAAAGTTCATTGGAATATTTAAAAGACAGCAGAGAATTTTTCATTTTCTTTTCTGCAAACATCAATTTTTTTGAATTCAAAATTTTAATAGGAAAAATGAGTTTATTTTTATTGTAAGCAAATGGGGTACAACTTATTTCTCTAGTTGTACATGAATAACTATAAAAAATATCTGTAATTTGAAGGAAAAAGATGAGTCAAAGAGTTAAATTCAAGGTGTCTTTTACCTATTAAATATGGGAGCAAGTAATGCTTTGAGCAGATAAAGGCAATATCTTGGATTTATTTTCCTTTTACTTTCTTCTTTTAAAAATGTTTTCAGATTCATTAGAAGAGAAAATTTTATACCAGATGAATTTTATATAGTAGAAGTTTGTACCCCTAAATGCCTATGTTCTTATCTTCTAACTAACTTACCACAAGGACTTAAAAAAAAAATCACCAAAGGAGCGTTCAAGGCCAGCATTTTGGAAAGGGTTCTGCCACACTGCAAGTGTAGATCATGGATATGGAGCTCCTCATGACAGAAAATTAATAGACCATCTTAATGACCCTCTGAATTTTCCTGTTGCTCAAACAGCTGACTCAATCCCCAACAGCTATAATTAAAACAAAGCAGTCTGTCAAGGGAGATAGTTGTTCTTGTTAATTTGGTAAACCACCATATTGGCTTTTCCTATATTCTCTGTGGCTAGCACAGTCTCGAAGCCTTTTTGCCAAAGCAAACTGCCAGGGAGTAAAAAGCTAAACAAGCAGCTTGTGGAAGAAGCTGAAGCTGCTCAAGGACTCTAGCATCACGTTGATATTTTTAGTTTTGATACTAGCTTTCATGGGAAAAATAAATAGATCAAAATACTATTGCACTTATTAAAAACAAAAAAAGTCCAAGGATTCAAGCATTATGTTGTCTTCTGAAACTGAATTCCACAATGGAACAGCTGGAAACTATTCTTTAATACCAGAGATAGATGCTTCAAGCAGTTTTTTTCCTTGAAAACTATTATTGGATAAGTCACATTCTTCCAGGATCCCACTTAGCTTCCCTCTGTAATAGATTGTCACTGTCACTTGTGGTCTCCTTTGGTCAGGCAAGTTCTCCACATTCCAGAACCAATTTATATGAAATATTGAATCAATCTAGAAATAAGTTCAATTTTATATGCATAATTGTTACAAGGAACAAAACACTATAGAGCACAGTTGCTATGTAATGTTTGTGTTTTGTTTTGATAGGTAGATATTACTGGAAATACAAGAAAGCTAGAGCTCTCTAAGATGCCGTCTATGAACTCACTTGTATAGAAATAAATAGCTGAGTGACATCTCTATCTTTCTGAGATCGTCACAAAAAAATGAAGATCATAAAATCCCCTCTTTCTGACTACACATGGTTTTAGTATATAAAATTCTTATTGCAATTAATTTACATGGGTTGATTGTTAATTGTCATTGTATTTATGAATTTAAGTTCTCAAGTGAGACAAGTATAGAATAATTTATTTTCTTTTCTTCTACTACCATAGTTTGACATTCAGCTATCAATTTTTAAATATATTCTAAAAAAAGAAAAATAAGACAATTATTGAACTTATAACCTGAAACTCCATGTATAACTCTTCCTCTGTACAAAAGGTTTTTAGCCTGAGTTTCTGTGAAAAATCAGAACTCCCTTGCTTTTTTCCATTTTATAGACATCTTCTTATTAAAACCATAATATTAAGAGGATTCCATTATAGGAGAAGAAAACTGGCTCTATAAATGAAATATATGTATACCATACATTTTCAGTATCAATGAAACTAGACAGAAAAATCAATTTTAATGAACATTTCTCAGCATTTCTGGTCATCTTCACTGCATTTTGGATGTAAGACCTGGAAAAAATGTTTGCAGAGAAAACATGATACATAAATTCATTTTTAATAAATAATTTTAGAAATGCTGCATAAACTTTCCTCTTCAGTAAGATGAATTCCCCCTAAAGTAACTTTATTCAACCTGATATCCTGACTGTCCAAGCAATAGATTTGTGTGAGTAACAAGTAGCTTATTAGTTATACCACAGTGAACTTTAATGTTTCTCAAGTATTGTGGGATAAAGGAAAAATTTTAGATAAATTTCTCTAGAGGAAAAATTATGCTGAAAATTGTGTGTATACTTCATCTATTGAAATCTAAACTTGAACACTTAAATTGCTTTCTGTGACCTTGAAACCCAAAACACCAAAAGAAGTAAAGACACTAGAATTCAAGACCAATTATCATACAAAAAGGCTTAGCTGCTTTCCTATATGTCCAAGTATGTTTTAAGTCAGTTTCAATCACTTATAGACAATCTCTATGTTATGGCTCGATTTATGGCCATTGCTATTAATCATGTAAAAATCTCTTTGAATTAAGTTATTACAGTGAGATTTCAGAAAATTAACAAGACGCCTACGGGATCAATTGGGGAAGATCCAGTACTCCAGAACTCAGTGCCAGTTTTGAGTATTTTAAGCAGCTGATTTCCAATTGCAATTTCTAATTCTTGCACTATTTGGATAAATAACAAGGATTTCAAGAGAGTTTCTCGTTTGCAAATTCCATGTCATGTGTCCACCCCTGGAATATGGTGAGTAAGGCGCTTTTGTAGTGGAGCTACTATACTTCCACACAATAAATGGGAAGGAGAATAAATGTGGTGTGAAGTGGAATGAGTGCTGTCTGACCAAATTAACAACAGCAGCAATCACAACAATAATCCCTGTGCTCTGTAGCATACTTAAAATAAGAATTTAGCTTCTTTTTGTTGGTAAGTATGAGATAGACACAGTTTGCAATCATTTCTGCCCTGATAGAGAAAAAGCAGGCGAAAAAAATGTTCTTTGGTACCATCCTGGACAAGAATCAGTAAATACTACCCACTCTCATACTTTACTTGTATTTAGATTATTTTACTGTTCGTGAAGTATTTTAACCTCTAATTCCTTATTTAAGTCTCAACACAAGTGTTAAATATGGTGGCAAAACATTGCTTTTCTTATTTTATAGACAAACATGATTTGATAATTACTAACATGGGTCTATGTGTGGAAGGGGTCATTCAACAAGTTGTAACCGTATGGTATTTTTTTCATAGCAATAGCAGGGAAAAGTAATCCATAAGCTCTAACATAATATGTGTGTTTGTATTTACTAAAATGTTCATGCAGAGAGAAATAATAACTAAGCAGAAAATTTGAGGTAAATTAGTAAGATAAACCAGGACTTTCAATGAACAAAGTATTACAATTCATCCCTTAAATCATCTGAAGACATGAAACTGTTGTTATCTCCCTTTTAGTCTACAAGAGCTTTCTTGAACAGTACTGATTTAATTATATCCCTTGCATACTGGCTTCATTGTATGAAGATATTAATTTATTTATCCTTTCTTCTTTCCCCACTCACTTGCTAGCAAAACATGGAGCCCTGTGAACATTTGTGTAGATACCTCCTAGTGCACTGGTGCCCATCATAATCCCCAGTGATTATGATCTTTAACACCATAATCCTGAATGTTGAAGTCCTGAAAGATCAAAACCTAAAGCCTAAAATCCAAAAAACAGCAATCCCAAAAATATTAAAATACCAAATACTGAAATACTAAAATCTGAAATCCTGAAGACCACAATTACTGATGAGATTAAAAAAAAAAAGAGTTTTCACAGGTAGAAAGTCAGATGGCAGGATTAGTGTCCTTGAGTTGTAAACAGGATGGTGGCATCACCTTAAGCAGAAGGAATTCCCAGAAATCTGGTAAAGCATTATTTTGGCTTTGCCTATGAGAGTTTTCCCAGAGAAGAATATTATGTAAGTCTAAGTGGACCAGGTGGGGAAGATCTGCCCTCCATGTGGGTGAAACCATCCAATTAACTGGAGGGCAGGAGGGAACAAGTACAGAAAATTCTTTAGAGTACTTAGAGGACAAAATTAACATTTAGCAGATGTTGTTGTGGTACCCTCTCTGGCAACATTATGGTGGAAGAAAGTGTCTGTTGCCTTGGACACACATGGCATCTCTGCTCACTGGCCATCCTTGGACTTGGACTGAGTCGTGCTATCAACATCACAGGGCCTGTGAACAGTTCTGACATGTTTTTATAGGTTTTTTTTAATGAATCCCTTTTATAAATGCAAATAAATATCTCTTAGATTATTTTAAATTATCTTTTTCCAGAATTATATTTTCAGAAATTTTATATTTTGGGATATTACACTTTAGCGGTTTTGATGTTAGAGGGTTTCAGTGTTTGAGAATGTGTCTTATGTGTCTCTGGTACAATATAGAGTAGGCTCTCTAAGGGAAGGCAAACCTCAGAAAGTAAGTAAATTCAAGGAAGTTACCACGTGGTGACTGGTGCATCATTCTACTGAAAAATTGTCAATAATCAGTGTAGAGTGTGGTTGGATCTCAGAAATATCTGGCCCTAAATAGGAGGGAGCTGGAACACCTATACAGTAATTCCCCAGTTACTGGCTCAAGGATGCTCACAGAACCATTTCACTAGCTTTGCTCACCTCTCTTATAAGCATGTTTCACATGCCTGGTGTTATGGTTTAGAAAGTAAGTGTCCCCAGAAATCTCAAGTGTGGGACATTGCAAAAAAATTTAGAGATGGGTTATAATAAAAGGCTTAATTTAATCAATGTATTGATCCCTGACAGAAGAGTTTGGTGGTAACTGTTGGCAGGCAGGATGTGGCAGGAGTAGGTGGGTCATTGGTGGTGTGCCTTTGGGGTTCTATATTTTGCTTGTGGTGAGGGAAGTCACTCAGTCTTTCTCTGGCTGCTTCCTGGGGTGATGCCCTGAGCAGCTTTCTTCTACCACACTTTTGCACCATGATATTCTGCTTTACCTTGGGCCCCAAGAAATGGAGCCAACTTTCTATGGACTGAGACCTCTGAAATTGTGAGCCCCAAAGTAAACATTTTACATAGTAAAATTTTTCTTGTTAAGTTTTGTGATTGCAGCAACTAAAATGCTGACTAAAACACCTGGAGTGAGTGTATTACCCTCACACAAAAATAAGTAGATATTGGAAGCTTGAAGAAAGTTAACTTACACTATAATGTTGCTAGAGAGGATACCACACAACATATGCCAAATGTTAATTTGTCCTCCACAAAAGCATTTGTAGGAATTTACAAGTTAAAAATATTCAGGTTATACCATGTCATCACTGACACTTGACATTATCAAAATTTTTATTTTCTACCTAGTCCCTTGATTTTCATCATTACATAAAGTTCCACTGGGCAGCTCTGGGACAGACATCTTCAATGAAATTTTCTGTGAAAAAAAAAAAAGGAAAGCAATGGAACACAACAAAGAAATAATGAAAATTCTAAGGAAATCTAACTTTATAACGGCCGATGATTTAAATTACAGTTTTGGAGAGGGCATGTTACTGGCATTGACTCGACTCTGTATCATGATATAAAAGCATGAGTATAGAAGATATCACATCAAAATAGGATGCCAGAGACTCAGGTGTCAGCCGTAGGCATTTATAACAATTTGCTCTTTTAAGAACTTATTGCAGGATAAAAGAATTCCTTTCCAAGGGCAGCATCCCCAGTTACCTAAGTACCTCCCACTAGGCCCTGTCCGTAAAAGTTTCTATTAGCTCCCATGTCACCACCTTGGGGACCAAGCTTCAACTCCTGAATATTTGGGGGACAAACAGTGTCCTAGCAATCTTGATAAACGCTCAATGTGTACTTGAGAGGAATGTGTAATATACTCTTTTGGGAATATTTACAAAGGTTGAGTAGGTCAATTTCATTTAAGGTGTTAAGTTTTTTTTATTTCCATACTGATTTCATTTATTTTTTTTCTGTTATTGAGTGAAAGTTGAAAACTCTGACTCTAATAGCAGTTTCATTCATTTATTTATCCCTTGCAGTTTTATCAGGTGTGCTTCATGCATTTGAAAGATCTTCATTCATGCATTTGAAAGATCTTTCATTAAACACATAAATTAAGAAAGCTAACACAATGTAATGTGTGGAAGGGTCTGTTAATATAAAATCTCTAAAATTAGCAGAATCTGATTTTAGATGATCTGTTCATATTCAGGTTGAAACTCCCTGATCAGTCATTTCAAATCATCAGCATGATTGAATATGAGAACAAAGATTGTTTAGGCATAATGAGTGAACAAGAACTAAGAAGTCAGTTTTTCTGAAAACTCTTTTTCCTTAATGAGCAAATGGAATTTTGCAACACGGTGAGATATTCATGTACAGATAAAACAAAGCATGTCTGAAAACTCTAAAGCAGTTTTAACTTTATTTGGATATTGAAAAATTATATGCTAAAAGGAAAGCAAAGTTTGGCATTAAACAAATGCCAAATTAAACAAAATGATATTGCTTATGTTGTCTTATAATACATGAAATGTAATTTTTAAAAACGTGATGGCCTCACTATACTAATGTACAACTGATCCATCTGACACAATCAATTTCAAATTATCTTTGTAGAAAAGAGTTGAATAATAGGAAATACACTAAGCCAATATGTCTTTTTAAAAGATAGTAGAATGAATCTGACATAACTTTCCTGTGTTCATATGTCAGTACATGACCAGTATAACTCCATATCATGTACAACCACAAGAATGGGAAGTTATATTCCATATATGTGTCATATGTCAAAATACACTCTACTCGTATGTATATCTAATAAGAACAAATAAAAAAAATATTAAAAGATAGCATAAATTGAACATATTCTGAAGTTTTAAAATCAAGAATAAATAATAATTAATTTGAATATATTTTCTTCATAGATCCAGGTAATAGGATTCTTCACTCTTAATACATAACCAAATGTCACAATGTAAGATCATTTTACATGGTGCTCTGAAATAAGAAAATGACTGATTTACAACATATTTAAAAAAAAAAAAAATCTTGAGTAAACTTGTTAAATGTGAATAAACCCAAATATGTTGCTATAAGGAAATTTCTTCCATGAATATAAAATACCCAATATTGTTTTTAATCCTATAATTTAGGATAGTATATTACACAATTTGACAATTTACGTGAAGCTCATATTCAGGAAACACAAAACAAACAGGCAGTCCCTAAATTCTAAATTAGGGAAATCCATTTTATTTGAATGTTAACCAAAGATAATTGAGCCTTAGGCTATGTGTGATTTTAATAATTTGGAAAAATATTTATGCAGCCTTAAGTGACTTAGTTATAAATATCTAGGACAAACAGTCTGATGGAACACTTTAATAAATTAATGTGAAAAATATTCTAGCTGGTAAATAATTTTGCATGTCATACATAAATATTATATATATTAAAAAGGAAATATTAAATCCAAATATCAAAGAACACATTTCTTGAAATAAGAAATCAAGAAAGAAAAACTGACATAAGAACCATATCCCTAGGAATCACTGCATATCCCAGAGTACACGTTTTTCTTATCTCCAGGAACACAGAGCAATGGATTTGTCATTCTCTGGAGGCAAATATATTTGATAAATGCTTCTATTAATTGATTCCACAAATTAACTACTAATCCAGAGCTTTTGATTATGAGTACTGCTAATCAATTTATTTGATAGCAAGCTTTCAGCAGTTTGTAAATTAAAAATTGCCGACATTTTTCTGGGTTGGCGTAATTAACAGATTTATCCTAGTTGTGAAAAAGCAAGATCTTCACTTTTAATTTCCTCTTGACCTGCTTTCTCTCTCCACAGGGTCTCCTTTAGAGATTCTTCAGAAGGAGAAAATTAAAATGCTGTCAACAGATTAAAACACTATTTAGCCCAGAGGAATTTTTTCAGGGTCTACACATTATGTAGAGCCATTTTAAGACGACTTTCATGGGGAAAATCTTCCTCCGGATAGTCAGCTTGTGCTTCACACTAATGCATGTGGATGAAAATTGTCTCCTGTGCAGGATCAAAATGCTGACATCATTATTCCTGACTGCATTATCTAGTGGAGAACCAAAGAGTGTCTGACAAACAAGCTAACTCCCTGGTTGTTTTGTCTTGTGGTTACACAGTTTTATCTGCATGGAGGGCAGATCAAGAACAAAATGTAATCAGCCTAAATTTGTATTAAATTGTTCAGAGCCACTTGACTTCAGGAGGAATGAGATTTTAGAGATCCCAAATTATGGATCTATATCTTTCATATCCATCATGGAGTTATTTTTGCCAGATTCTTCTGCCATTTGAATCAATACAGCCTAAGTTATTTCTTATTAGTTGAGTGAAGTTACTTTTAGAATTCACAACTAGTTAACATAGATTCATAATTTTATGTGCAATATATAGAATGATTATTTACTTTCATTATAGATATTAAATCTTTACATAATTTTAGACGAATGGTATTTGGGACCTTTGGATCAAATGTTGGAAACTCTTGCCATAATCTTATCCATAAAATCTAAACCATAAATTTAAAAAAAAGCAAGAACTCAGAAAAAAATTTAAAATGTATCTTTCTAGAGTTTCATAGCATACAGGTATAATTATAAGATGACACCAATATTCCTGCTCGCTAGTACATATAACCCTCTTCACATTCTACAACAAATCACTACCATAGGTGATTTTACAGCTGTAATTCAGTCTCCAAATCAGTTGTGCTTAAATTAGGGATATTATTCAAGTGGGCCTACACTAATGAGGTGAAACTTTAAACAGTACTGGGGTGTTCTTGGTGGTAGAGATTAAGTCAGGTAAAAATACTCAATATAAAGGAATCTCCATTACTAGATTTGAAGAGGGAGTCATGT
The DNA here is from genome assembly GCF_902686455.1 of Sciurus vulgaris. NCBI lineage: Eukaryota > Metazoa > Chordata > Mammalia > Rodentia > Sciuridae > Sciurus > Sciurus vulgaris. Next base: position 53,930,789 of record NC_136462.1, on the reverse strand, counting down.
GACAGGTAAGGGTGCGTGAACTCTAAAAAAAGAGGTAGACCCATGACTGATATTCAGCAAAAAGGTGAGTATTTTAGCACTACATATGCAAGGAACTACATTCTGCCAAGAACATAAATGACCTTGGAAGTAGATTCTCCTTTAGTCAAGTCCCCAAAAGTTAACACAAACAGCCAACATCTTGATTTTAGTCTTAACTAATCCTGGGTAGAGTTCTCAGCCATGTCTTTCCTAAAATTCTAACACATATGGGACCTAATAAATAGCTATTGCTTTAAATCGACAAATTTGTTGTAATCTGTTATGCAATAATAAAAATCAATACAATATCAAGTATCTTTCAGTTGGGAAAATCATGAAGCATCTTAATGTGCTGCTAAAATAAATAATATAGAAATAAATAAAATTAAATTATTATAAAATATAAATTATTATAAGTTATAAATATAACTTATTACAAAATGAAATGAATTTTGTACTATGTAGTATTGGAAATGTCAACTCTTGTCAAGGTAGTAGTTTCCTATTGTTACTGTAACAAATTGCCAGAAAATTAATGACAAAATAACAAAAATTGAAAGTTCACACTTCCAATACTGGTCTCACCAGGCTAAAACCCAGATGCAAACAGGCTGCAACTTTTTTCTAGAGGCTGGAAAGGAATCCTGTTTCCTAGTTCAATCAGGTTTTTGGAAGAATTCAGATTCTTGCAACCACGGGACTGAATCTTAAAATTTCTGTAGGCCAGTCTGACAGAGGGGTCGTGAAGCAAAATTCAAGGTGTTAAATGGGACATACTCTTTTTGGAGGTCCTTGGGGAGAGTCAGCAACCTCAACTATTCCAGCTTCTGCAAGGCCCCACTTTTCCTGACCTGTGGCCCTTACTATAAGTGTGCTTGAATACGGTTCACGGTGCAATAATCGCCACTCTGATTGGTTGTTCATTAAGGATACAAGAAGATTGAGGGAAGGAAGTAAAGTCACAGGAAAAGTTCAGGAAGAGGCAAATATTCTGACACTTCATGGTAGCATTCTATAGGATGCAGTGACTGATTTAACACAGTGTGAAGGAGAGGAATGAGACTGCAATTTAGGAAATTTATGTTGCCATTAACAATAAACAAGATCATAAAAGATAACAGATTTGGAATGAGATGAGTGCATTTTTTCATTTTGAGGTGACAGCAAACCACACAGCAGGCATTTGAATAAATAGTACATTTTGACATTTGAGAGGGATAGACCACAAAATGAGAATTCCCACACTTGTGAATATCCTGATGACACGAAAGTCATCTATTTGACTACGTTAGCTCCCCTTAGAATGCTAGGAATGTTTTGGAGTTGTAAGCTGCATGACTGCTTTGTAGGAGCAAGTAGTACTTTTTTCAGAATAGATTAGAAAATACATGTTAAATCTTGAAATGCCAGAGGATTACTCTATTGGATGAAAGTATCAGTAGCTCACAGAGAAAGCTGCTTGAAATAAAAAATAAGCATATTTTAAGTATCACGCTTAAATGAAATTAAATACGATGACTATGAATTCAGAAAAATATTTTGAAATAGGTCTCAACAAATCTATTCCATATGAAAAGTGTTAAAAATTTAGTAATTTAAAATTATAAAAAGTAACCGATTTTTTCTAAATATTCATTATGTAAGTACATACAAAAACAATAAAACTCCATAACTTTAATTCTTCCAAAATATTAATGTTACAATATGATTGTATAAATAAATGTACGTGCCCTCATATCTAGACACATTGTATGGCAAAGAAAAAGTTGCATTTCAATTTTAGAAAATCATGATACAGAACATTGCTCTAAAACACATAAAGCCTTTTACCATTTTACTATATCAAATCATCTACTCTTATAATTGGAAGGGTATTATGGATACATTTGTTTATGTATGAATACTCTATAAGGAATCCGCAGAAAGACTACACGCAAAATCGAAATTGATATTTAAGAAAAATAACCTCCAGAATATTAAATAAGAACAGGTGCATTTTTCAATTTCTTTCTTAAATTCCTTGTGTCTTTTCTCATCAAATTCATAGTAGACAATCTTCCATTTAATCAGGAGTCATGATCTCAGACCATCGAATAGGAGACAGGGTATAGAAAACATTTAAAGCAATCTCTTCATTGTGAGGATGGAGCAAAGAATGAGGGATATACATGGGAAATCGTGAAGCAAATAGAATAATTAGTTCTAAATTACAATTTGGTAGGCCACTTCATTTCAGTCCTTTTTTTCAAATCACTTTTTATGTGTGACAGCATGATTATATTTCCCACTTTAAAACATTTCTTTCTGAAATTCATTACCTCCAAAGTGTTTGAATATCATCTTGGAATTAGTATTGAATTATGCTTTTTTAAAAAGCATCTTTTAAAAATGCTAACACCAAGTTTTGAGCAGAAAATAATTTTATACAAGAAAAATCTTCACTTTTGTTCTTATTTCTTACTAATAGTGGATCATATTTACATGAATTATTTATAAGAAGATTGACCAGTTCCTGTTAATATTTTTAAAAAGAAATTGATAGAATGTATCTTTTGTCGATGTAATAATCACTAACAAATCAAGAACATGAGGGCTTAGTGTATTTAGATTTTTTTTATAAGAAGTCCCTCATTTATTTATTTAGTGGTTATTTAGATGTAGATGGACACAATAACTTTATTTTATTTACTTTTTATGTGGGGCTGAGGATTGAACCTAGTGTATTTCTTTTTGTGTGTGTGTGTGTGTCAAACTTTCTTTTTTTTAATTGTAAACAAATGGAATACATGTTGTTTCTCTGTACATGGAGTAAAGGCGTACCATTTGTGTAATCATAAATTTACATAGGGCAATGTTGTTTGATTCATTCTGTTATTTTTTCCCTTCCCTCCACCCCTCCCACCCCTCTTTTCCCTCTGTACAGTCCTTCCTTCCTCCATTCTTGACCCGCTCCCTAACCCTAACTCTAACCCTAACACTAACCACTCCCACCCCCCATTATGTGTCATCATCCACTTATCAGCGAGATCATTCATCCTTTGGTTTTTTGAGATTGGCTTATCTCACTTAGCATGATATTCTCCAATTTCATCCATTTGCCTGCAAATGCCATAATTTTATCATTCTTTATGGCTGAATAATATTCCAGTGTGTGTGTGTGTGTGTGTGTGTGTGTGTGTGTGTGTGTGTGTGTGTATATATATATCACAGTTTCTTTATCCATTCATCAATTGAAGGGCATCTAGGTTGGTTCCACAATCTGGCTATTGTGAAGAACCCAGTGTATTTCTATTGAGCGAAGCTGTATTGCATGATGAATGGTTTGCTGCACAGTCCCACATGCATGTTGGAATTAGCGGAGTGAACACAGTGTTGTGTGCATGCCTCTTGGTGGAAATGAAACAACTTATGAATGCTAGCAGTAACTTAGAATGAACATTAAGGGAAGAGATTTTGCCTATGAGAATGACAAAAGGGTATGTGCTAAAACTTTGGACTAGGTGGTAACAGAAGCTTTTTAACAAAAGTTTTCCCTGAGAGATATTAATCTAGACTCAGAAATCAAGAAATTGTGAAAATTGAAGAAGAAAGGAAATGCACTAGGAAGACAGGAGTGTGGAATCAGAGATAATTTGCTTGAAATTGAGATTATTAAGTCAACGACATGATCAAAGGAGTGAGTGGATGAGACAGAAGTGTAAAATCTGTAAGATAGCATTGACTAGAGATATCAAAGAATCAATAGAAATGTGACTTGCTCCTATATGGTAACCTTGAAGTTTATAGTTCAAAACTTCCTCAGTTTTTTTAAAACAGTTTTTTAAATTGTCAATGCACCTTTATTTTTTATTTATTTATATGCGGTGCTGAGAATCAAACCCAATGCCTCAATATGCCAGACAAGCACTTTACCACTGAGCCAAAACCTCAGCCCCACCTCAGCCTTTTCTCTTTGTTGATTTCTACTTCTCCTTCAGCAAATGACTTATTGGGTCTTTCTCATTTATTGCCAGAATTAAGCAATAATGTCCATCTTTCTTTTCCTAATTTGACTAAATATATCACAGCATTCTTATTGCTTCTGTAGAGAATTTTAAAAATATACTCCATTTTATCTAAGTGTTCAAATTTGTGTTGATAGGGTTGTTCACAGTATCCTTTTATATCCTTTAATTTTTTTTTTATCTGTGGGATTATTATTTTTCACATTGACAACTTCGTGGGGAAGATAAGCATTCCACAATCTGATTAATCTTCTAGGGGATACATGTTGCAAGCTGTGACTTTTAGAGGGTTTCAGAGCCTCCTCCTCCCTGTATATGAGAGAGGAAGGTGAAGTGAAGAGGCTGATTGGGAATTTTCCTCTTCAGGAAAGATACAGCTGTGCAAAATTCTTTTCTCTTGGAGAACAGGACTATCGTCATGAAAGTTCTGTCCAACTTTAAATGTTTTGTTTGTTTGTTTCTCCTTCCTTTTCCTGGAGCCATAGATAATTTTTCTTGACTCATCTCTGTAAAATCCATGTAGAATTTCAGAGATAAAATTCATGTAAGTTTTTTTGTAACCTAGATTGTGGCAACCAAGCATTTCTCACTCACTCTAGTACAAATTCAGCCTCTAGAAATTCTCAAAACTACCATGTTCAGTTTGTGTCCCAGTGGCTTCTTCTCCAGGTAAACATATTTCAGTTGCAATTCTTGTATTCTCCAATTTCTACAGTTGTCAAGGTGTGGATTTTCCCTGCAACCTCAATGAACCAGTAGGTACAAGGAAGTCACTGACGTTTGTTCAGCTACATATTGATGTAGTGAGGATGAAGGTGGCAACTTCCATGATTTTTACACATTGGAGCAGAAACCAGACTGTTTTGATAGATATATTTAAACACAAATTGCTTGATTTTAATACATCTTTTAAAAATTCTTCATTGACTCCCAATGACACAAAGCAAGCAGATGAAACTCCCTACTGCCAGTGGATTATCCTCTTCAAAATGCGAGCCTTAACATTTCTGACTGTCTACTTCTATGTGTCTTTCAACTCCAAAATTATACTTCCTAATTTCTAAAGTATATCAACTTCAAGTTTTATCTCCATTATTTATTTGCTTCCATAGCAATTTGTGAAAATTTTTATTAGAAAATTTATTTTGCTACCATAATTGATTAATCTTTCTGTTCTGCATGTCAGACAATAAAACTCCTGAGAAGAGACAGTCTTACCTTTTAATCTCTATACCAGAGCAGTGGCTAAATGGCATTACAGATACCATATGTATATTTCAAATGAACTGAAGAAGCAAGAGCTGCATTTAATTTGTTTATGGAGTTGGAGAAGGGAAAGTAAAGAACATCAATTTTGATTTTTATTCCTGTGTCTGCAAGGGTGTAAAGTTCATGGTCAGTCCTTTATTCAAAATGTATAGTGGAATATATAATTATATACTTTGTAGACTGTGTTTGAGAATGCTAGCTTTAATCTGAAAAAGGAGCAAAAATTGAAGATTTCAGTCCTCACACATGAAAATAAGTATTTTTAATACGTTTCAACTGACTTGTAAAGAAGTTCCAAGAGTAAAAAGAAATTCTATTTTTCTTGGTATTTAGCCTAATTATTCTAGCTTTTACAGTAGCATCCCATTGATCTATATTCCTTATTAAAGTGGTTTCAGAAAAAAAATTAATAATTTGCAGAGTGTATGTTTGTATTATTTATCATGGTAAGATTGTTCATATTTTACCACTTACACCTGGACAAATGACCGTGCATATAGATTCCTTAACCCATGTTTTTATTCACTGATCTTTAAACTTAAAGTCCTCAGTGATGTAAATGCCCAAGCCATTCCTGAGGCGGAAATTTTGTTTTTGATTTTCTTGGTCAGCTTGAAGACGTGTTGAATCAAATTGAACATTATCACTTTCCATTGAAAATATATCAAAATATTTTCTGATAAGCTACTTATTCAAACAAGGACTGCAATAAATTGTTTATAGAAGTTCCTTGTATACTTGTTTGAAATGTTTGGATACTAATCATGAGATAGCTTAACTATTGGGTTGGAAAGTTGTTGGCAATATAGAGATGACTTCACTGTTTTTTGCTGTAAGGGTTGCCCCATTTGAAGATGGTGCTTATTCTTCTGATGGATGGTTTAAATTCATTTATAAATCAGGAATAATTTCATAAAACATGTCCTCATAAAGAATATATTACTAGATTTAATTTCAAATCATTAGTATTATCCTTTTAATTTTTATCCAATATCCACCAGTAAGGAAGTACAGCTCCATGTGATTGTGTGTCTAACATTGCATCTATATTTACCCCAAACCCTATTGTGCTGACCACTACAACATCCATCTCTCTTTTCACATTGGCTCTTTGGCTAAGTTCCATTTTATCATCTATTCTTCTTCTACTCCTCTCTCATACAGGTCCCGAAAAGACAACTCTAGAATAGTGCTCTCCTCTTGCTCCCTCAATCTCCAGGCACATTGATAGAATACTTGCCAAGTGAGGGACTACACAAAATAACTTGTTTGGTTTTAGTCTGCATGCATCATTTACCCTTATATGTCCTTTCCTCCATGACACACAAAGGCAAAAATATCTTTAAAGTTATTTTGTGAACTTACTAAACTAAATATTGTGCTTAATTTATAAAAGCGTTCCTCAACAGTAGGTAAATATTAAAATTATCTAGAATTTCAAAAATTAACACTTTTATCATTCTATCCCACAAATGTTTTTTAATTATTACATGCCATTATATGACATCCAGTTTAAAAAAAATAATAAGATGATTCTAATATGAAGCCAAAATTAAGAATTACTAACTTAATATTTTAGATGAAGCTATTAAGATAGTACTTTTTAATTAATATTACTTTTTGTTGTTGTTATTGTTTTCTCAGGGCCAACAACCAAACCTGGGCCTTGTGCATGCTAGGCAAGTGCAAATATTATTTTTTAAGATATGCATTGTAAAATGTCAGAGGGTTCATGATATATTGTAAGTTAATCAACAGTTTTTAAACATTTGCCTTGCAATAGTTAGACGTTCTGGCCATGACTATTGCTGATTTATACTTAAGTTTACTGCATTAAATAATCAGAAGATCCACACAAAATATCTAAAATAACTACTTTTAGATATGAGCTCTGTATTTATCCTGAGTTCCTCACCAAGATCATTTTTCAAACATACACATCCTAAGCCAGGGATAGCAATTTCGCTTGACTGTGGAAGCAGAGATTACAAGACTACTAAAGAACTGGAGTTGAAGGACGAACTACTAGAGAGAAGCACTGTGTCAGAATATCCCTTGACTCCTTCAAACGTTCTGAAGCTGTGTCCCATGCAAGGTAAGAACAAATGTCAGATGACAGAGAGGACCAAAATTTGTAAAGGTCACATGTGTTAAGGAAGTATTAGAGTTCTTACCTAGGTGAGCTTAGGTAATTGTTCTAGATTCTGGTGGATATTCCAGAAGAGTTAAATTCTTCAAGACAGGATCACATGGTACTTCGAACTTAATTGAATCTACCCCAGTTAGGTGTGAGAATATATCTCAATATGATCCAAGAGAAACAGGAAATTTACTACTTGCCAGAACAACATGGGATACAGGAAGAAAACATGGCCCAGAGAGGATCGAAGTGATGTCTTACAGAAATCCAATGTTAAATTTAAAAAGTACATATGTGAAGAAGTAAGACACTGTGACACACTTAAAAAGTGAAAGTAACAGATACAAAGATAATCTAAATGTTCAAAAGTAGAACAGAAGTTCAAAATTAAATTCAATATTCTAATAAAAATGAGAAAGTGATCTAAAGGGGAGAAAGTGTTAATTTCAAGAATTAGAATCCATTCAATATGTCAATTTTCTATTCTTGAAGAAATTGGATGGGTTTAATTCCACACTAGAACTAAGATTAGTAAATCCAGATAGGTCAATAAAAATATCCAAGCTACAGCAAAAGAAAAAAATAAAGAATATTACAGAAGTTGGTGATACAATTAAGGGAGTTCTAATCTATGAGAAACTGGAATCTAAGAGGAAAGGAGAAAGTGAGCAGAAACAATGAGGAAAACATATAATGGCTAGAATTTTCCCTGCTTGATGAAGGATACCTTCTCTCTAATTCAACCATTTATAAACCAAAGATAAAAAGGAGCTTTATAAAGTAAATTCAGAGCATTGCAGTAGGAAAAAAAGGAGTAAACAAAAATTAGAGATCAGAATAAGAACAACTTTAGTTTTTGTGGTTCTTGTTGAGTGACTAGTTTTTGTGGTTATATTTTAGTTTGAAATGTTTAAACATAAATATGGATATCTTATCTATGCATATAGATGTGATAAGATGAAAATACATGCTTAAATGGCAAATCATCTTAGGTATTAAAAGTATCCCTTTAGATGGTATTTCAGTTGTGTGTGTGTGTGTGTGTGTGTGTGTGTGTGCGTGCGCTTCTTTGTGCATTTTTTGTATTTTTTACATTTTGTGATTTTTCTGAAATTGTCATGTATTGTTTTAATCTGAACTAATAGTATTATACTTAATGACTAACTGTAGTCATTTTCTCACTGTGTGACATTTAACGTGAGAGCAATAGATCAAGCAGAAACACATTCTTGTTAAGGTGAAGCAGAAATATTTTCGGTCAGGAAGTATTTAGCTGTTCATGAATATCAAGTCACCCACATTAATGGGAATTTGCCATATCATATGAATTCTAATCTGTCTACATTCACCTCAGTGTTCCTTACATGTGGGTGTACAATTAGTGTAAGTTTCTCTCTAGCTCTTTTTTTGAATTCTGTCTAACCTACCTGAAAAGTTGCATAGAACTTATAAGAAGTTGGATTCCTTGAGTAATACATTGACATAAAATTCTGCATTGACATGTGAAATCATAAGGCTGACTATATAATGAAGAAAAATGTAAATATTTAAATATGGGGAGGTTGTAAATACTCAAAACGTTTTTAACTTCTATGGTGATTCCTAGGTGACAAACACTTGGTATGTGTTCTAATGAACCCCTTCTTTACATTCTCCTTACTAATATTTTCTGGGATCTGCTGCCACTACCTGTTTCTTCAAGTCATGAAGCTCACTTCTCCACCTGTACAGTCATTAGGGTCATTTCTGAATGTTCTGTAGTACAGAACTGTGCTGAACTATGGTTCAGATATTTTAAGATAATGGCATGCATGATATCATGTAGAGTATAAAGAAAATTGCATTGATAATGCACATTTAGAAAAACAGAAATGTGATTAACTTCATTTCTGTACCTGAGGTGTCATTCTTGAATAGGGATGGGTTAGTTCCATCTGTTTCTCACTCAGCCGCATTTCAGAGATTTACACTGTTTTTGCTATATCCCAATCTCTTGTATGGTGCATAGTTTTAAGTACAGCATTCAATAAATATTTTAATGTAAAAAAGAGTTAAATATTCGACTTAAGCACATTTGGTTTTCAACTTAATATACCAAAAATAAGGAACTAGTTGAGAGCAGAATTGCAAAGATGCAGGGGTCTGTTCTGTGCAGAACTCTGGCACAGAAATGAAGTGTGCATGTGTATACACAAATACAGAATATTTCAACTTGTTGGAGAATGTTTGAAAAAAATTGGGAAAAAAACATTTTCTACTGCTTCTGGACACTGGAGCTCAATCTGAGAAATATTTTGTTGCTTGACTAAAACTAAATTATAAATAAAGATCAGAAATGAGGACATTAGTTACAACCATAATGAGCACATTTGTACCTGAGTGACATTGAAAGTAGTAATTTAAAAAATGGTGCCATTAGAAAGGTAGCAATATTCCTTCCATTGTTTGTATATAGACTTCTAAGTAGATAGAAGTGGTTATATAAGAAAATAAGTAGAGATGCTTTCTATGTAAGTACATGTATACAGGTTTGTAATGTATGACACATTCAATTTTTATTTTGAAAATTTAACATTCTTCATTTATATTTCTCCTCCGAATTCATAGGTTGGTATAGGAAGGTGTTGTGTTTCCATTCAAAATGTATCTATTAAAAAGTGTATTTATAAACATTTCCCACATTCCGAGAGTTCAATGATATTATGCCTGATTCTGAAACTTTGAAAATTAAAAGCAACTAATTTTCAGGTATTTCTATTTCAAATATTAATTTGAGAGACAAGCCTACTTTTAAACATGTTGCCATCTTCATTGAGGACCAGTTGACAATATTCAATTCTAAAAACTTTTCAATATAAACTTCCAAATACTACTGTATGGTAAAAATTTGGGGGTTATGTAAGCTGTGTCATATTTTACCAAATAACATTTTATAAATTTCTTGGAGATTTATTTGAAAGCATGAAATTTTGTTGATTATGTATAATTCCAAATTGATTTAAAAATTGTGTATAAGGTCTCAAATAGTTTCTCATTTTTACCTTTGATAAACCTAAAATACAAAACGAACCTATGTAGAGGCAGCTTCCCATTATTCTTATGCAATTATTCTTAGTAAAATGGGATCACTGAAATTGTTTTCAGGAAGCATTCATTCTTAAAGTGAAATAGCTCCTTTCATGTCTTTTATCAAACAATTATAATTTAAATCTACAAGTCAACCCTTCAAGATTTTTTTGATACAAATCAGATCATATTTGTATCATCCTTTGAAGCAGATGGAAGATTCATTATTGGGATAGAAATTGTGTATGTGTACATGAGTATACATACGTATATTCACATGCAATATATTGCACACACATACACACATAGATAGGTAATTTTATACCCTAAGGTAAATTTTGCAATTTGCCTTCTAAAATCACCTTAGCTACTTTTATCTATAAAATATGGATGGAATATCTGTGAATTGACTACTGACCTATCATAAGTTTTCAGTGAGATAATAAACTCCTAGTACGTTTCTTTGCACATAAATCCCTCAATAAGTGGAGACTATGTCTAAAATAATATTATATGTACAATGGAACTATTGCAATGATCAAAATAAAGATAGGTTTTAGCATAAACTACAATACATGCTCCACCTAAAATTTGTCTTATCTGAATATTTGTATATGCATTGATAATCTCAGCTAAATTGTTTTGCAGGTATTTTATAATGAACTTCCTTTTTAATTTTGCAGTTTAAATTTTACAAACAAAAAATCATTTGGCTAATATTTTAATCTAATAAATTTTCAAACATCCTTGTTTCACAATATCCTGCTACCTCTTCTCTCTTCTTTAGTTTTAGTTATATCTCTCAACATAGTTTATTGCCCAAGAAGTCTAGTTGTATTTCTTAGCATAATTTTAAATTTTCTGTTTTTACCTTTTATAGGCTGATTGACTTGGGGTAGGTATATATGAAAATGTAGTACTTTGGTGAGACTGTTTTCTTGTGTGTCATACAGTGAGATTGATAAGAGCTAAAAATTCATTCAGTTCTAGAATTCAATACTTTTATTTCTATCTTCTGACTTTCGACTAGGTCATGCTCTTTTTTTTAACCTTTCTCCATGAAAACATACCTTTCTCTTTAATCATTTAAATTGGTCTTCTCTGGACTTGCTTCAATATCCCTGCATCATTTTACCTCTGAGCTGTCTGAGGTTGGCTGCAGGATTGTACATATGCTTGCTGATTTCTAGGTGGATCAGCTCATAAGTCAATTCAGAGCAACACAAAAATAAATCTTTTGATGGAAATTGTCACTATAAACTTGATATTTGTGCTCTCTTGTTCTTCAACCATGACTTTCTTTAGCATTTTCTCTTTCTTATGTTTTCTTCTATCATTTAGATATATGGTCCATGAAACCTAAAGAATGCATCTTCCTATCATTTCTATTCACATGACATGAATGTCATTTCCACTCATGAATTTTAAAATCCATCTTAATTGGTAAAAATTTATTTCCAACATGACCAAATTTTCCCTTCTATAGTTTTTGTGATCCATGATCTATTTGTGTTTTTAATACATGGGAAAGAGATTATATTCTACTTTATTTAAATTAATTCAAAATTTGACATAGTGTATTAATTACAGGTCATGACTCATTCAGAATACATTCCAAGTTATTCTTTGGTTTTTCTCATTATATTCAAATTAAATCTATGAAAGCATTAAGATGATTTCAGGAGACCAAGTACTTATTAAAAAGTGGCAGTTGATATTAATTAATTAAGATGTTAGATATCAAGATTAAAGTAGAGCCTGAAGGAAAGTTATCAAACAGGCTGCTTTAAATCTGGACTATAGCCTAAGAGTTGTGAAGTTCACATGTTTTCCAGGTAATCTCACCAGAACCCTTCATTGGATTTTGTATTCAAAGTTATTGCTGATACTCTAAGGGATTTTGCCTTAGGTTTTCTTTGTCCAAATCTATTTCAGAAATCATGAAAGAAACTAGAAGGTTGACCAAGATTCTGAGATAACGTAGTATGGTGAGTTCCAATTATCTTTTACTCAGAGATACCAATAATAATAATTTTTTATTATTCAGTTGTTGATTATTTAATTTGGTATTGTATAATAACATTTTGGAAGATAAGTTAATTTGATAATACTTGTCTCTTTTTTTTCCTACAAGAATGTGTCATTACTCAAAGAGATAGATGTGGAAAACCAGTCTCTTATTTGTGATGCACATTCATATTCTGTAGATAGAAAAAGTAGTGATAATCTAATATCAGGAATGGGAAATAAGGAGTCCAAATCTATCTTTCCCCATTCAATTTGGAATGTTTTCGAAGCTAAGTCTATTCAAATCAACTAAACCTTGACAAATGGATCTTTGGGTATTTAAGAATTGACAAATGTATAATAAAGCCATCTAGTATAATTTTGAGAATTATAGAATGCAATTGAAGTACATTGGAGCTTGTAAAAGGAAAAATGGAAAACCATGAAAATTATAACTCATTCATCAAAAAAAATGTGGAATCAAATTGTGAAAAACTGGAAGCGCACAAATTTAGACAAAAAAAACCCAATAAGCTACATTAAGATTAAGTAATGCTGCACATGGTTTCCCACTGTGACTGAACACCAAGAGTACAGCCAAAAAGGAGGAAAAAAATGTCAATCTACCTGGACTTGATTGAAATTCTGGATTTGGTCCCATGCATAAATTCCCTTAGAATCTCACTCTGGATCTCACATATAAATACACAATTATCAAAGTTTCAAATTTAGTAATGCTATTCTTCAGGGTTTGCTTAAATTATTTCTGGTTCTGGAAGTATTACCACACTGCTAGGCAACTAGATGATTGTCAAAAATATATCTTGAAATAAATACTGAACTCCTGATATTCAACACCAAAATTCCCATTCCCTCCCACTCACAATTATCCTTACTTCTACCTTCCATATGTATCTTATGTTCAGCTATTTTTTTATCATATCTATCTTTAATATTTATACATGAAATCAATATCTAGTCTATATTTTGATAATCTATTCTGTCTACATATAATGTTGATCACCTCCCTTCACGAAAGATATCTATCTGTAGTCTGTTATCTATCATCTATTTATCTGTATCAGCTTTGTGTGGTAGATATTATTAGTGTCATGCCTAATATACATGTGATAAATGGAATCAGAGAGTCTAAATAGGTTTCCTGCAGTCATACAGCTAGGAAATAGTCCAACCAAGTAGTTTACCTGCAGAGTAGGAAATTTTAACCATCACGCTCTGTAGTTCTACAGAAAGACAAATCAATTTATTTCAGCCAACTGAATAAACTAATGGAGCAACTGCTTTATATTATTTTTCCAAGTGTGATTGGATAATTACTGTGTGAGGCTAGGGAGAAGAATAAGGAACCTAATTTTAAACCATATTGAATTGAAAAACATAAAATGTAGAAATATTAAATGAAGTTTGCTAATTAATGAACATTAGATGATATCTGATCTCTAATATAAATATATAAATGTCACTGATATTTATTAAGTTGACTAGGTGGATAATTGAAGGTCATCACTGTGTGAACTCTTTTATGAACAAAGAAAATTGATTGAAAATTCCATTCATAATTAGATATTGTAAACTATTCAAAACATTGAAAAAACTGGAACAATTCATTAAAAAGTGGACTAACATCTGAGGTTGTAATGTTTCAAATATTTTGGAAACTGAAGAATCAAGCTGCAATTACTCAGCACAGGCAGAGTTTGGAGTTGCAGGAAGGAGGTTCTATTAGATGTGTCAAGTCTTTAGCCAACATGGAGGTTAATCAAAGGTAAGCCAGATAGAAACCACACAGACAGTTGGTTTAGATATTCTTCCAAGTAATGCTGAGTTGAGGACTGTGGTTCATATCACACCACAAAAGCCACAGGCTATATTTCAAGGTAGCCAAGGTAGTATTCAAGTCTGGAAAAGAATTTAAGGGCTCACTACATAAGATGAAAATAGATAAACTTTTATTTAATCAGTCATATTTATGTTATGAGAAGTAGCATGTTCACTGAGTATTTATTCAGTGGTCATGTGATTTTCTGTCACTAAAATGTATGTAAGAAAAAATTAAAGTGCAATATAGCCTTTGTATTAAAGATGTCAGAAGAGTTTCAAGATGGTAGAAGAGAAGAGGTTGCTTTCCTGGCTGCCCAATGGCATGAAACCAAGAAAGCATATAGACATCTTCTCAGTAAGGTGGGTGAAAAAACATTGGGGTGAAGACTTTACTGGAAATTAATATTGGACATTCAAAGCAGGTTGGAGACTTAGGAGGTTGGATAAACCAAGGGAGAAATTCTCAGCACCACTATCACTCGGGCTGTCAGTGCCACCAACTGGAGCCATTCCCTTACAAGCAAAGTGGAGGGATAAGCAAATTAAAGGAATCCAAATTAAAAGAAAACTGTGCAATACCTAGTGTGGAAAAGAAGCCACATCTCTCCTGGATGCCCATGAAGGACAGAAGAAGGAGCCATTTTGCATCTATGATGTGGGAGCCAGAAGCTGGGGAGCTGACTCCTGGCAAACCCACGCTGGGTCAAAAATACAGGCCTGGAAAACCCATACCACATGACATAGAGAGTGCCTGAGTGACCAGGAGAGAATACTGGAGAGGGATTTACACAGGAGATTATAGGTCATGGAAACCCACCCAGTTCCCTCCTCTCCCTTGAGACCAGTGGCTCAAAGCACCAGCCTGGAGAGATGCACCTGGTCAGGAATCCGAAAGGGCAGGGACAGAAGTGATTGAATTTGAAGACTGAACCTGAGAGACAAGGAAAAGTGGAGTCTGCAGGTGACAGAGGAACTACAGATTGGCTCCTCAGCCATATGAGTGAAACCCAGAGGAACTTCCTGGGGACAGTATCCCAGCATGGACTGGCAACCACTGGGTCCTGAAGGGGTACTGATTTAAAATCTTCAGACAAACCACCATTCAGTGAAGAACCTGGAATCTACCTAAGCCTAACCCCACCTCCAGAAGCTCCATCTATGATTTTACCTCTCACATTCTAGTGTGCCCACCCTGAGGGTGGAGCAGACATCACACTTCAATCCACCCCACTTAACACTGCTGAGAAGGGAAGCCAAGAATCTTTTGAACTCCAACGGGAACAATTCTTTACTTTTCATAGAGATCTTTCTTTTTTTCTTTTTTCTTTTCTCTGTTTAATTCTGAATGGTTCATGGACACTTACATATTTTTGTTTCTTTTTTTTTTTCTAATTTCTAGCATGTTTTTACAGTTATTGTTCATAGATCACTATTTTGAGGAGTAGGATTAGTAAATTTCAATTTTGTTTTTTATTCTTTTTTTAAAATTTTATTTTATAGATTTTTTTTCTCTCACTCATCTGTTTCCCTTGATTCTCTTTCTCCCTTTACTTCTGCTAACAAACTCTTGTTCTGTATTTCACACTTCCTTTAATTTTTTACTTCTATTTTCTCTCCCCCACCCTTATAATCATCACATCCACCAACTCTTCTGTTCTGTCCCTGTTCACCATCCAAAATTTTAAACCCTTTTACAAACTTAACTGTTTTTAACCGTGGGCAGTAACTGGTAATATGATTTAGGTTTATTGTAAAAATTACCACTGCAGATGTCACAACAGTAAGTATTTGGTTTATTGCTTTATATTGTTTGCATTGAATGTTGCTATTATTTCTCTTAGGTACACAATAAGCCCATATGGTAGAACGTCTACTGCCTCACATTCACACTGTTAAGTGGGTAGACATACAAACAACGTGAAAAAGAAAGGGAACAAATCACCGTAAATGAAATAAAGTACTTCAATAGCAAAATCTATTGATACCACAATGGAAGAAATGTCAGAGAAGGAGCTTAGAATGTCTATAGTAAAACTGATCTGTTAGGCAAATGACAATGTAAGGAGTGGAATCAGAGAGAAAATTCAGGATGTGAAAGATCACCTTAATAAAGAGATAGAGATCCTAAAAAATAAATCAAGAATAAATTCTCAAAATAAATTAATCAATAAACCAAATTAAAAATTCAATGCAAAGCAATACCAGCAGACTAGACCATTTGGAAGATAGAGTTTCAGGCAAAGAAGACAAAATATATAATCTTGAAAATAATACTGATGTTTATATTAGGGTTCTCTAGAGGAACAGAATCAGCAGGTAGTATGATTATAAAAAGAGATTTATTAGACTGGTTTACATGACCAGAACTTGGATAGTCCACAATGGCCATCTGCAGCTGTGGAGAACTGGAAGAATCAGGCAGCTGCACAGTCCAAGAGGCAGAAACCCCAGAATAAGAAAGATCAACAGTGCTACCCTAGTCCAAGACCAAGGTTTCTGGAAATTACATGGAGAATAACTGGGAGAGTCCACTTTGGAAGAGGGAGGAAGGAAGAGTCTGATCTCCTTAGAGGATCAAAGCAGTAATCAAGAAACCTTTCAAGAGCCAAGCTTACATCTGCATCTGCTTCTTTGATCTTCCAACTTTTATTCCATCCTATCAGGTAGTGCTGCCCATGCTTAGGAAGGGTCTATATTTTAGTTCACTATCCCACATTCCAGTCATTCCTAGACACACCCTCATTGACACACCCTGAAGCCTTTTAATTATTTGCATCTCTTAATCCAATCAAATTGGCAACTCAAATTAACCATTACAACCATGGAAAAAAGTTAAGAGACCATGAACAGAACTTCCAAGAAATATGGGATAACATGAAAAGACCAAATGTAAGATTTATTGGGATAGATGAAGACTCCGAGATACACTTCAAAGGAATGAACAAATTTTCAATGAAATAATATCTGAAAATTTCCCAAACCTTAAGAATGAAATGGGAAAATCAAATACAGGAGGCTTATAGGACTCTAAATATACAAAATTACAACAGACCCTCACCAAGGCGCATTAATATGAAAATGCTGAACATGTAGAATAAAGACAGAGTTTTAAAGGTTACCAGAGAAAAACAAGAGGTCACATTTAGTGGGAAACAAATCTGGATCTCAGCTGATTTCTCAATCCCAAGCCTAAAAGCTGGGAGGTCTAAAAACCAAGCTTGAAAAAATGGATGGCAACCAAGAATTCTATACCCAGCAAAATTAAATTTCAGAATTGAGAGTGAAATAAAAACCTTTCATGATAAACTAAAATTAAAAGAATTCACACACTAGAAAGCCTGCACTAAAAAATATACTCAATACAATATTCCATGCAGAAGACATGAAAAATAAAACTAAAACCAGCTATGAAAGGAACTACACTAGAAGAATAGTCAACCAAAGGAGAAACTAATTCAAAATAAAAACCAGAACTAAATCAAAATGACAGGGAATAAAAATCATTTCTCAATAATAACATTGAATTTAAATGGCCTAAACTCATCAATCAAAAAACAGACTGGCAAATTGGGTTAAAAAAGAAGGCCCAACAATTTGCTATCTCTGAGACTCACCTCACAGACAAAGGCATCCACAGGCTGAAGGTAAAAGAATGGGGAAAAGCATATCATTCACATGGATCTCGTTAACAAGCAAGGGTTTCTATTCTCACATAAAGTGAATTTCAAGTCAAAGTTAACCAAAAGAGACCAAGAAATCTATTGCATTGATTTATTCATTTATTAGAAGAATTATTTATTCATTTATTAAAAGAATAGAAAGTCAAAAAGTAACTAACCTGAGATTCCATTTCAAAGCCCCTAGAGAAAGAAGAAAATGTCAATATCAAAAGAAGTAGATGACAGGAAATAATTAAAATCAGAGGCAAAATCAATGAAATTGAAACAAAAAAATTCAAAAGTATCACAAAACAAAAAGTTGGTTCTTTGAAAAAATATCAATATAATTGATAAATCCCTAGCCAAGCTAAACAAATGAGAACAAACTCAAATTACTAAAATTTGTGATGAAAAAGATACTATTGAAATATATGCAATAATCATAAACTATTTTGAAAATTTATACTCCAATAAAATAGAAAGTCTTGGTGACTCAACAAATTTCTGGAGTTATATGACCTACCCAAATAGTATCAGGGGAACACAGAAAATTTAAACAGATCAGTTTCAAGAAATGGAATTGAAGACACCATCAAAAACCTACCAACAAGGACATGCCCAGGACCAAAGGGATTCTCACCCAAATTCTACTAGATCTTCAAAGAAAAACCAACACCAATCTTCTGCAAATTATTCCATGAAATAGAAAATGAGGGAACACTTCCAAACTCGTTCTATGAAACTAGTATCACCCTGATACCAAAACCAGACAAAGACACATCAAGGAAAGAAAACTTCAGATTAATATCTATCATGAACATAGATGCAAAAATTCATAATAAATTACTAGCAAATTGTCTACAAAAACATAATAAGAAGATAGTGCATTATGATCAAGTGGGGTTCATGCCAGGAATGCAAGATTCACTCAACATTTGGAAATCAATAAACATAATTAATCAAATCAATAGACTTAAAGACAAAAATAAAATGATCATCTCAATATATGCAGAAAAAACAATCTGACAAAATTCAGCATCCATTCATGTTCAAAATACTAGGAAAACTAGGGATCTAAGGAACATGCCTCAAAATTGTAAGAGCTATATGTGTCAAACCCAAGGCCAACATCCTTCTAAATGGAGAAAATCCAAAAGCATTCCCTCTAAAAACTGGAACAAGACAGACATGCCCTCTTTTAATCACTTCTATTCAACATAGTCTTTGTAACTCTAACCAGGGCAATTATGCAAAAGAAAGAAATTAAAGGGATACAAATAGGAAAAGAAGATCTCAATCTACACCTGCTTGCCAACAACATGATTCTACATTTAGAAGACCCCAGAACTTCTAGAACTCATAAATGAATTAAGCAAAGTAGTAAAATATAAAATTAACACCCATAAATTAATTGCCTCTCTATGCACCAAAGATGAAATCTAATGAAAAAGAAATTAGGAAAACTATCCCATTCACAAATGGGATAGTAGGGATTTTTTGAGTAGCCTCAAAAAAAAAAAAAAAAAAAAACTTGAGAATTAATCTATCAAAAGAGGTGAAAGACCTCTATATTGAATACTATGGAACACTAAAAAAAGAAATTTAAGAAGACCTTAGAGAATGGAAAGATCGTCCTTGTTCTTGGATAGGCAGGATTAATATTGTCAAAATGACCATACCACCAATACGGATTCCTTTCAAAACTACAATGGTATTCTTCAAAGGAATAGAAAAAGCCATCATGAAATTCATTTGGAATAATAATTATGAGACCCAGAATAGCCAGTTCAATCCTTAGCAAAAAAAGTGAAGCAGGATGCATCATAATATCAGAACTTAAATTATACTACAGAGCTTTAGTAACACAGCATTGCAGTGGCACCAACACAGGCACAAAAAACAATGAATAGATTAGAAGACACAGAGACAAACCCACATAAATACACTTATCTCATACTAGATAAGTGTAGATGTTCAGAGACGGGGGTCCGCTGAGGGTGAGGACGATGTCTGTCTACCCCAGTGCACTCATTCAGAAATCAGAGATCGAGCTCTGAAGGCATGGATCTAATTTTATTTGGGGTTGTACAGGACATATATAGGCACATTATTCAATCAGGTTAACACCCTTGTTAAAGCATAACAGAGTCAGCCTATAGGTGAACTATATGTCAAGGTAGTGTAAACAAACCAAGCATGCCTAAGCAATTCTGCCCAGCAACAGGTCTGAGACCAAGGACTGGGGGAATGGCAAGCTCCTGCACACAGCATGAGGCAAGGCAGCACTGCAGGCTCACATCACAGATTGCTGGGATGCTTGACAGAGGGAGTCCTCCCCTCAGCTCTTAGCTCAGCCTCAGCAACTGCAAAGACCTTCATTCCATGGCGAATCTTTACCATGACCTCAGTTTCTCTATCCAGACTGTTTGGCTTACTTAGACCATGGTGTCAGTGACTGCTGTCAGATAAGTTTGAGGAATGTTCCCTACAGATAAGGGCACCATAAACATATATTGTAGAAAAGATAGTCTCTTCAAAAACGGTACTGGGAAAAGTGGAAATCCATATGTAGCGGAATAAAATTGAACTCCTATAACCCACCCAGAACAAAACTCAAAGGATGAAGGACCTAGGCCTCAGACCAGGGACACTGCACCTACTAGAAGGAAAATTAGGCCCAAATTTTTATTATGTTGAATTAGGAACCTGACATCCTCAACGAAACTACTAAAGCACAATAAGTAAAATCAAGAATCAATTAATGGGATGGAATCAAACTAAAAAACTGCTTCACAGCAAAAGAAAAAATCAAGAGTATGAAGAGAAACCCTACAGAATGGGAGAAAATCTTTACCACATGCACCTAAGGTAGAGTATTAATCTCCAAGATATATAAAGAAGTCAAAAAATGATACCCCAAAACAAACAAATAAACAAAAACAAATAACGAAATCAATAAATCGGCAAAGAAACTGAACAGGAACTTCACAGAAAAAAACTGGTCAACAAATACATGAAAAAATTTTCAACATCTCTAGCCATTAGAGAAATATAAATTAAAACTACACTGAGATTCCATCTCTCTCGGGTCACAATGGCAATTATCAAGAATACAAGTAACAATAAATGTTGGTGAGGATGTGGGGAAAATGTTCACTCATACATTGCTGGTGGGACTGCAAATTAGTGCAACCACTCTGGAAAGCAGTATGGAGGTTTCTCAGAAAATTTGGAATGGAACCACCATTTAACCCAGTTATCCCACTGTGCCTCACTATACACCCAAAGGATGTAAAATCAGCATATTACAGTGATGCAGTCACATCAATGTTTACAGCAGCTCCATTTGCTATAGCTAAACTAGATGCCCTTCAACAGATGAATGGATAAATAAAATGTAGTATATATATACAACATAATATTACTCAGTCATAAAAAGAATAACTGTGACTTTTGCTGCTAAATGGATGGATTTGGACACTATCATGCAAAGTAAAATAAGCCAAATCCAACAACCCAAAGGTTGAATATTCTCTCTGATATGTGGATGCTAACACAGGACTTGGGGGAGGGAAAAATAGAAATTCATTGGATTAGACAAAGGGGATGAAGGGAAGGGAGAAGGGATGGAAATAGGAAAGACAGTAGAATGAATCAGATATAATTTTCCTGTGTTAGTATATAAGTACACCACCAGTGAAACTCCACATCATGTACAACCACAAGAATGAGATCTTAATTAAATCCTAATTATTAGAAATTATATATATATATGGAATATATATATATGTCAAAATACATTCTACTGTCATGTATATATATAAAGAACAAATTTTTAAAATCTCCTGCTTTAAGAAAGCAAAAAAAAAATAAATTCAGAATCAATTGATACAGAATTCAAAATAGGTAACCGAAAAGGAAAAAATATTATGATTAATAAGAAAAAGTGCAAAATAAGAAAAAAAAATTAATAGGTAAAAATCCAGAAAGAAGCACTGTCCTGAAGAATAATAGGCTTCTAATGATGGTGGTCATGGGAAATGACCATGCAGGAACCAGAATGGATACACAATCTGGAGGAAAATATATGGGGCACATTTGACAAAACTTGATAAACTTGTGTCAGATTTTAAGTAAGTGAGGCAATAAGTTCTTTTAGAACTTTTGCTTATTTTTATACAGAGACCATGTGAAATCCAATCTATCTTCAAATTCACTTTAATTTCAGAACTTATAATTACAGAAGGGATATCGATGATGACCATCTGATGACCATCTTGATGACCTAAAGAAGCTACATCACCAACAAAGAGGGTCATAGAAAAGCCCCTGAGGACTCGTGCCCTGTGCAAATTCTAACTTCACATAGCGTAGATAGAAGAGCATCAATATTTTGGTGGTGGGAAGGCAAAACTAGATATGCCACATCTTTCTTTTGCTGTGGAATGAATCAACTTGACTCCAGAAACTTCCACATTTGAGATGCTTGTTTGATTTTGCCAGATATTCCATCATTAAGGTTTCTTAGAGTCCTTAGGTGTTTTGACTTGACCACTTATGTGGCACCTTCAATGTCTCCAACTTCAGTGTCTTCAGCCCTGCAGAACTCTGCTATATTCACTGCTCAGAAAGCCCCATTTCTTGGTGTTGCTCTCAGTAGAATCTTGATGATTTCGGGACACCAGACGTACAGTGAGTGAGTTCCTCAAGAATACTTAAAACCACACAATTTCATAAAGACAGTCACTTAGGATTATCCATGGGTAACATTTTGAATTGAGTCTATTTAAAAAGTAATGAAATAGCAAACTTTTGAAAACCCCAGGAAGAATTGCTTCCTCTTTTCAAGTGCTCTTTCTTATTCACACTTGTGCAGGGCTCTACAAGATTGGTAATTTGAGTAACTGTAAAAAGAAATGGCACTTACTTAGTATTTGTTATAGTATAGGCAGTTTATCAACTAATTTGAATGTTCACTCATATCATTTGAAATTATTTCTAAATGTAAATTTTTTATCATTCAGAGAAAATCTGGAAGATTTCACACAACTCATTAAACTATTTTCTCAGAGAAAAATAAAAATGAATTTTCATTGTTAACTCCCCTACTGACTTTAATTTTGAGCTTATATAAATGAATAATGGTTTCTCTCAGGTATATGAAGAATTACATTTCTACCCCTACAGTAATCACCTTACTGTTAAAATGAATAATTGAGATTGCTTCAAAACAAAATTGATAGGAATTAAGGAAATAGTTATGAATATCATCCCCTAATTGATAACACCTTTTTCTCTTTCAGTGGGGTGTTTTTCTTGAAAGACTAAAAGTTGACATATAAATACATTTTTTTTTTATGAGTTGTAGGTTTTTGTATATTCTTTACACAGATGCTCCTCAATTTCTGATGGAGTTACCTCTGTAACCTGTTGTCAGTTGGAAACATCTTAACTCAAACATTCATTTAACCCATCAACCTGCTCACCATGGCAGCTTGGCAATATGGACTCCTGGAGAGCAGTGGCTGCCCCTGCCCAACATAAAGAGGTATGTGGATATGACTAGCTTTGGGAAAAGATCAAACTTCAATGTTTGAAGTATGTTTTCTACTGAGTGCACACTACCTTTACATCACATAATGTCAAAAACTTGGAAGTCAAAACCATCCTTGTCAAGGACTATCTGTATGTCATTTTTTAAAATGTTTACTTCCTGTACTTTCAGACTCTCATCTTGCTCTTGTGGTTCTTGTTCATTTTAAGTCCTCCGCCTAGCTCCCATTTCCAGCCATGCTGAGTCACTTTGTAATGCAGTTCCTAGACTTTAACTAAAGCTTCTTAATCTGCACTATCAATAACACAACTCATTCTTTCAATGCTCTGTTCATTTTCAAGATAAATGAACAGAAACTTTTTAATCCAGAGTTTCCCGCTCTTTGCATTAATGGCAGATTTTTCTCTATATGAAGGTCTCTACTAAAATGTTTGCTTCATAAAGGGTATAATACACAGTCAGTACAAAAATTGCCTTTTGTTTTTTTCTCTAATCTTTCTAATCTTTCCTTAAAATGTAATCTATTTTCAAATTTTGGAAACACATTTTGCTAAACAATAGTAGGGAAGTGCCCATGCCTTATATTTTCTCCATGTCTCACATAATTTTACAGAAAGATACAAGCTAAAATTCCAAGAGAAAAGGCCACTCAAGGATCATAAGTAAACCATCTTTGCCATTTTATTAAATCTATGGCAACATTCTGATGATTGTAAAATATATGTAAGTTTATTGGAAAAACTGCCTCTTTGTGTATATGTTTAAACATGATTTTCATGCATATGATTGCCCAGAGAAATATAAATTTATGCCCATATTCTATAGGGGATTGCTTATTTGCTTGAAGAGATTGTTATGGGCCAGGCTACATGGGCAATTACCAAACAGACTCCTTTTACTCTGAGATTCCATGTCATGTAAGAAATGCTTCTCCTGTGGGAAATCCTGCCTCTGTAAACATCAAGAGTTGCTTAGCCAGAGACCCTGCACCAATTAAAAGAAAAAAGTAGGCCCGAATCTTCATCATGTTGGTTTAGGACCAGACTTCCTTATTAAGACTCCTAAAGCACAAGAAATGAAAGCAAGGATCAATAAATGGGATGGATTCAAACTAAAAAGCTTTTTCTCAGCAAAGGATACAATCAATAATGTGAAAAGAGAGCCTACAGAGTGGGAGAAAATCTTTTCCACACACACTTCAGATAGAGCTCTAATCTCCAAAATTTATAAAGAATTTACAAAACTTTACACCAAAAATACAAAGAACCCAATCAATAAATGGACCAAGGAACTGTACAGACACTTTACAGAAGAAGATATACAGGTGGTTAACAAATATAAGAAAAAGTGTTCAACATCTCTAGTAATTAGAGAAATACAAATTTTAATTTAATTTAATTTTAATTTAAACCACCCTAAGTTTTCATCTTACTCCAATTAGAATGACTATTATCAAGAACACAGCAATAACAGGTGTTGGCATAGATGTGGGGAAAAATGCACACTTGTACATTGCTTGTAGAGTTGCAAATTAGAGCTGCTACTCTGGAAAGCAGGATGGACATTCTTCAGAAAACTTGGAATGGATCTACCTTTTGACCCAGTTATCCCACTCCTCGGTGGTTTATACCCAAAGGACTTAAAATTAGCATACTACAGTAATGCAACCACATCAATGTTTATAGCAGCTCAATTCACAATATCTAGACTGTGGAACTAACCTAGATGTCCGTCAAAGGTGAATGGATAAAGAAACTGTGGTATATATATACACACAATTGAATATTATTCATCCATTAAGAAGAATAAAATTATGGCATTTGCAGGTGAATGGATGGAATTAGAGAATATCATGCTAAGTGAAATAAGCCAATCTAAAAAAACCAAAAGCTGAATGTTTTCCCTGATAAGTGGATGATGATACATAATGAGATTGGGGGGTAAAAGAAGAATGGAGGAGCTTTGGATTACATAGGGACATGAGAAGGGGGAGGGGATGGAGGTATGAAAGATGGTGGAATGAGACATCATTACCCTATGTACATGTATGATTACACGAATGGTGTGAATGTACATCATGTTCAACCATAGAAACGTAAAGTTGTACCACATTTGTGTACAATGAATCAAAATGCAGTGTGTCAAAATAAAAAATAAAAAAGAGTTCCTTAGCCTAGCATATTTGGCAACACAAAATGGTAATTTCTATATAATGTAAAATTGTTCTTTTTGGTTCCTATTTTTTTGGACAATGTACCCTGTCAGAGAACAATTGTCGAGATGTTAGTAACCATTCTTTAACTTGGACCTCACTAAGGTCATTTTGACCCACTTTCCCTTCTGCTTATGATTTTATTTTTATTTATTTTTTAATTTTTTTAAATTATTTTTGATTCATTATACACAAATGGGGAACAACTATCATCTCTGGTTTACACAAAGTAGAGTCACACCATTTGTGTAATCATACATGTACCCAGGGGTAATGATGTTTGTCTCTTTTTAGATCTCAGTGTTATTTTGTAGTTTTAAATCATAACAACAACCACTTATGATTAAGGTACCAACAAGCTTTATTTATGCTATAAAAACCCCTGCAACCCTACACTTTGGGTTGCCCTCCCAATAGCCATTTTGGGTGTTGTGTGAGACAGTCAGCCAACCCACTAATAAGATTCTCAAATGTGAACCTCTCAGTGATCAATCTGTTCTTAAGTTGCACCCCCAGCAGAGGTGGCCCGATGTTAAGACCTACAGAAGCAAACAGCTTCATGTGAACAACATAGAACTTCAAATAAAAAATCACATACATCTTTGGAAACAGAATAGGAAAATGTTTCAGGTCAATAAAAAGAATCTGATATAACTTGGAAGAAAAGAAACACCTTATATGTATGCATATGTTTTAATAAAAATAGCATTTTGTAAATTTGCAACGTTTTTACCTTTAAGTAAAGAGGGTAAAGAATAGAAATAAATCACATTTATCTTAAACGTAAAATTAAAACATAAGTTTGTCTTGTTTCAATTGTTACAGTAAATGTTTGTTTCTTTTGAAATTTTAAGAACAGTAAAGACATAATTTTATGTCTTTAATTTTAGAAAGACATTTTTCAAATTTATTGTGATTTTCATTCCCTGTATTAGCCATGATAGTCCTGATTATGTGGTAGTAACAAAGACTCCTAAAATCTCAGTGGTCTTCAAAACCCAAAATATTTCTCTTTCCCACACTACTTGCCTGCTACACGTTGTCCAGGATTATAGAGTAGCTGTGGCTGAAGAAGATGTACTTTTCTAAGCATAGGAAAAGAAAATAATGGTAAACATTTTGGTTCTTAAGTCTTCTGTTGAGATGTGACACATCACTTCTGCTCATATTTCATTGGCTACAATACATGATTTTCCCACACCTGAGTGAAATAGAGCAGAGTTGAGTAATGCCTTCTGGGGTGAAGCACTTAAGATATGAATGCTGACTTGGTCTTTTTCAATCCTCTGATGCTTTACCATTTCAAATAAAATTGCTACCTCTTAAAGGCAAAAAGCATATATTATATAGTTTAGGCTGTACCAGTTCAATACCTGGTTTCTTTCTTTTTCTAATTTTCATTAATGTTTTATTTAACAATGCATCTCATGGGCAGATTTATTCATTGGAGTCATCAAAAGAAATCACAGAAAATTTAATTGACCAAGAATCTACACAAAGATCTTGTAACTTTATAATCTTCCATCAATCTCTCAAATTATGCTAGAAAATAAAAGAATGGCACAGGGAATGTGAACCAGGAATAAAACCATGAATTATTCACCTTTGTAAATCTTCAAACTCCTGGTATAATGTACTAGACTAAGGAAGCACCCATAAACAAATAAAAGTGAAACTAAGTACAATTCCATTTGTATGTGAAAAGCATTTGAGTTTTTAGTAGCTTGTTTACTTTCCTTATTATTCAGTCTGAAAGTCACAAACTAACATAGTTATTATTCTTGAATCTGATATATTTCAAAAGAACGTAAATCTGCAAACTCACACTGTTACAAATTACAAAATAACATGTTACTACATAGCTACAGTTCTTGAAATTAATATAATAACAAAATGACATAATCTGATTTGTTACAAATAGAAAGTAGTTCTGGGCCAAAATACATTATTTTTAAAAATTTAACATATATGCATTGCTAACCATTTTCTTTTGTATTTGAGTATGTATATAAAGAGGGTTTAAACCAGGTTAATTAAATAAACTTTCATTTATTAATATGGTTAAGGAAATCAATTTAATATAATAAAACAATTTAACTCTAAAAAATCATGCAAAATTTATTTATTGTTAATTAAAAAGCACTGCTGAATCTTATAATGAACAAATATGCAAATCATTGATAGGAAACAATGCCTTTTCAATATTTGGTCTCTAATAAGCAAAAAAATAAAATACAATAAAATATAAAATAAAATAAAATACCTCAGTGACAGACCTATTATGGACTTCACAGTTTAGACTTAACATGCATATGTGTTTATCTATGTTCATAGTATGTTTATAAGTATAATACATGTTTACAAGAAATACATATAAACTTTTCATTTGCCTACAGTTCATTTAGACAATTACAAAAAGTGTTTGCTTTAACTTTATTGATATTTGGGGATTATTTAAAAGGTGTTTATTCAGTCTGCATTTATGATCATTGCTATGCAACCAAAGACATCCTGTAGCTGAGTCAGAGGACTTGGGGCACATCTGTCATTTTTAAGGTTGCCTAAGAAATTGTGCAGTGTGCACAAGGACAAGAGATGTGTGTTTATCCTAATTATAATTTGTGATACTGTCCCCTAATTCAGCATTGCCCCTTCATGGGTGACTTTTATTTCTTCTCAATATATTACTTGAAGTTGTAAGTTTTGAAGTGCAAGGTTCCAGATTTCTAAAAGGTCATTTTATAAACTATCCTCATACTTGCCAAGCACTGAGGCATGAAAAAAACTCTTTGAATAATTCTGTAGCTGCTGCAATATTGAGGAGCAGGGTAGGCACAATACTAAGAAACAGATATCTAACTCTGTAGGATAGAAACTTTTATATGCTATTACTAAATTCAGTTTGTGCATGTGGAAATGTCAACTTATTAATGTCTTAATTGATTTTTTAAAAAATTTAGCACATGGGAAAAGTTTTTATTGGATTTAAGTTTAGAATGACTGCTACCTTACATTTTATCGTAACAAAACTGAGTGGTTGACATAGGCAAGGAAATTGTCAAGCACCTAGGGGCATACAAATGTGGAAGGATGGATTTACAGCTGTCAACATAATATGATGACACATGATGTAATGTAAAACGGGAAAAACTGCAATACCAAAGCATGCGTAGGAAAACACACCAAGCATATTATTATTATAAGGCAATATAAAACAGTTTACCAGTACTTGTCTGGAAGGAGATAATCAGAATGTCTGGAAGGAGATAATCAGAATGGATATTGATAGGAAAAAAAGACAATCTGTATTATTTCATATGTATTGTTTATCTTTTACTGCATAAAATTATGCACTTACCTGAGCAATGAGCAGGAAATACAGGGTACAGATAAACTCCAATGTGGAGGTAATAGTAAGAGATGAATGATATGTTTAAATGAAACAAAAGGATTGTTTTCATTTCTGTCCAATAACTACTTAGTCAATGTGTAACATGTCTCTGACCAAGGTATTGGGAATACCACAATGATTGAAATAGACACGTGACCTGTCTTCATGGAAGGCGCATTCTAATGAGTTAACACTTAGATGGAAAACTTAGAGCTCTCTGAAAATAGTGTTTCAAGTGAGAACTACACCCTCTTACTTTCCAAGTTTAACATCAAAACATAGAGGAATGTTATTTTTGTAATTCAAAGGATTGAGGAGATTCAGAATAATGTGCATAAAATGGGCCAATCGGATCTTGGCAAAAAGTATTACAATATTTATTACATTGATAATAGGAAGGGAAAGTGGCACAGATACCTTAGAAAAATTGGTAACTTCTTATAAAGTTGAAGATCAATTTAACACATGATTCAGCAATTCCATCCCTGAGAATATCCAAAAAAACCTGAAATATTCAAAACAGTACTATTCACACTTTCCAATTAGTGTAAACAACCCCAGTGCTTATCAAGTGATGAATGAAAAGCAAAATGTAGACTTTCCAGATGATGATATACTATTTAGCAATAAAAAGGAAGAAACCACTGATACTACATGGATGAACCTCATAAATGTCATGTTAATTGAAAGAAGCCAGACATAAAAGACTATGTGGTCCCACTTATTTAAAATGTTCAGAAAAGATAAATTTAAGCTGGGTGTCATGGTGTGTTGCTGCAAGTCCCACGTGGGCAAGGTAAAGGGTTCCTGTAGGAGGGATGGGCTGGCTTCAAAATAGAAGGCTCTAAAATTTGTTTATCAGGAATAACAACAGAAGACAGAATTATCTTTGAAGCAGGGGTGTGACTGATTGAGCCCTCCTTAAGGGACTGGTTCTAACAAAGGAAGGAGCCTCAGCTTGGTTTATTTATAACGGTACAGACCAAAGGTGACTGGTAGGAGCTTCTTCCATGAAAAACAGGATCCGGGGTGGAGTTAAGCAAGCCATTGGCTCTAGCAGGTCACTGTCACATCCAGGACTTTGCACTTCAATGTCAGCAGTGAACCAACACAGGAAAACCACATGACTCAGGCAATCTTGGGCAATTTTTCATAATTGTGAATTCTTTGAGGCCATATTTTCCTAATAGCTCAACTAAGCTTGGTTTGCATGCAGACCATGGGTTCCATAAAGGTACACACCTGTAAAGGTCAATGGCAAACAATATTACAATTGTTTATTTACCTGTCATAAAGTAAAACGAATACACTAAACAACAAGCAGAAAATTCTGACAATCAACCAATCTATTTGGTGATAATTGCTTAAATATTTATCTGGTGATTATGTGCTCTGTATTACATTTAATATAAAGACATTATTTTTAAAATTTAGATGGCCAAATACAAATCTTTATAACACAATTTTCTTTCATTCAAAGCTGACATACTGTACTTTAAAGGATTTACGTTTATGATAACTAAACAAGAAAGGATATGTGAAGAATCATTAAACTTCAAGTTCACAATAATACTCGGATTTCAATAATAGTGGAGGATCTGTTGCTGCTTTATGTAAAGAATATCATAATGGTATATTCCTTTCTCTCATATTTCACACTTGAAAAAAAATCAGAAACTGTGAGTCTAAGTCATCCAATTCAACTTACTTTTCTGTTTTGTACTCCTCATATACAATCTCAATTTTGTAGACATTTAGGGTAATAATTCTGACAGTTCTGATGATAATGATAATATAGAATATTTATGTGCCAATCACAGTGCTAAATCCTTTTTGTGAGATTACACTTTAAGCCCACAACACTTTGGGGAGGTATCTAAAATCAGATCAATGAGGATCAGATAGCCAAGGTGATTTGCTTTAGTTCTTAGGAAATCCAAATTTAAATATTAAGAAAACTGTTTAAACTCATAATCTGAACTTATTCTTAATACATTTAGTAATATGAAACTCATTCCCTACTTCCTGAATCTGCATTTCACTGAATTAATGTCTAAAATTTTGAACATCTCTACTTTATAAATAGGGAAACCAGGCAGATGAATGCTGTACTGTGCAATATATGTTGTACCTGATTCATGCAAAAGAATAAATGTAATTTATTACATTTATTAAATTTTGAACATCTCTACTTTATAAATAGGGAAACCAGGCAGATGAATGCTGTACTGTGCAATATATGTTGTACCTGATTCATGCAAAAGAATAAATGTAATTATCTAGGTATATTATGAACTGAATACTGATGATCCAACTCAGGAAAGAATAGAGAACAACTTAAAATATGTGTATCCTTACCCTCCCTCTACCCTGGCACCTTTCTCTTAATTTTTAAAATAATGTCACTTATGTATGTCTATGATGCTAGTTCTTGTGATTGAGCTTCATTAACATGTAAAAATATTGCATGTATTCCATTGCAAATTCTTTATTTAAATTGAACAGTTTCAGAGTTTCATCCAAGCTGTTGTGTATACCTCTTGTACTTTTGTTACCGTTCTTAAATATTTCATTGTTTTAGTAAACACTTTATGTATTCTTTTCCACATAATTGAATATTAAAACTTCTTTCAGTTTTTACTATTATGAAAATCTGATTATCTCCTCATTCATATAGAGTGTTTCTATATTTCTGTAAGTAGAGTACAGGCTGTAGATTCAAGCACAATTCCACAGGATAATACCAATTATTTTACACAGTAGTTGCATTCACTTGTGTTCAAGCCATCGGTGTATAAGAATTCCATTTGCTTAAACTTATTATCACTGAAGTAATCTTTAGACTGCCTTTTTGATATGCATAGAAAGTGATTTTACTTATTTTTAGTCAGTTTCTACTTGTTTTAGTCAGTTTTTACTTGTTTTAGTCAGTTTTTCCCACTGCTGTAATCAAAAGACCTGTCAAGAACAACTTAGGAGAAAAGTTTATTTGGTTTGTATGATTTCGGGAATCTCAGTCCATAGACAGCTGGCTTTATTCTACAGAGCTCCAGGTGAGGCAGAAGATCATGGTGGAACAGTGTGGTTGAGGAAAGCAGATGGAAACACAGCACTAGGAAGCAGAGTGAGAGAATTCAACTCAATAAGTATAAAATATATAACCCAAAGACTCCACCTCCTCCACAACCTACCTGCCTATCTTAGCATTTACTTAATCCCAATCAAGGAGATTAATGCACCTATTAGGTTAAAACACTCATGACCCAATTATTTCACTCCTAAACTTTCTTCTATTTTTTCTTACAGAGTTTTTGGGGGATACTGCACATCTAAACCATAACATGGTCTAAACATATATTAAAATGGCTTTGAACATATTTTCATAAACTTATTCTCAAGGTTCATTTGCTCTTTTATGGAATAATCACATTTCTATTGTCTTTTGGGGTGTTTCCTTTGTTTTGACATTTGATTTCATTACATAATTTGAATATTAATTTGTTAAAATATTTAATGTTTGTGGTTTGACTCTATTCTTTGTATCAGTGGTTTCTGAGCAGAGAAGTTTTTACTATAATTTATGTAATATAATTTATCATTATTTTATTCAATGATTACAACTTTAAGAGATTACTTAGGAAATCTCATTATAACAAATGATCCAGCTTATTTTTTACTAAATGTTCTAAACATAATCATAACCTTCGTTTCACTATAAACATGATAGTCATATGATTTATAATACAAATAAGGTTACAGTTTTTGCAATATTTTGTTATGAAAATTTATAACATCAAGAAGTCCAAAAAATATAAGTAGTATCCAGATATAGAACACATTCACCACTTAAATGCTATAATAATTGTCTTTTTGTCCTTAATTTATCACTTATCTATCATATTTTTAATGTATTTTAAAGATGTTTTAAGCATTAGTAAATATTCTATATAATTTTATATTAATTAGTATTATGGTTTGAATCTGAGTTGCACCCCTCAAAATAGCTCATGAGTTGAAAGCATGGCCCCCAGTGTAGTAAATTTCAGATTTTAGGCAATAATTGGATCATGAGGACTGTGACATACTTCAGCAGTGAATTAACAGTTTGAATGAACTGAGGTGGAGATGGTAAAAACTATAGGAGGAGGTCACTGGTGGTATGTTTTTGGGGGACTCTAGCCCTGGTTGTTTTGTCTCTTCCTGCCTCCTAGCTGCCACAAGGTGAGCAGCTTTTCTATGCTGTGCCTTTCTGCCATGCCTTTCCACCATGACGGAACCCAGTCTATTATGAACTGAATCCTTGTGAGTTAAAATGTCTTCCTTGTGTTTGACAACTTTTCATCACTGACCTGACAAGAATAACTGAGAGGAGGAAAAGTTTACTTTGGGATCATGGTTTCAGAAGTCTTGTCCATGGTCAGCTAACTCCAGTGCTCTGGGCCTGCTGTGAAGCAGAACATCCTAATGTGTGGCAGAGGAAAGCTGCTTCACTCAAGCCTAAGAAGCAGAGAGAGGGGGTGGGGGAGAGCACACAGTGCACTTAGCTGGTCAAAGACAAAATAAAAATCCTAAAGGCATGCCTCCAGTGCTCTGCTTCTTCTACCCTACACTACTGGCCTGCAGTTAACACCTGAAGATTTAAGCACAATTGCACAGGATAATACCATTTATTTTACACAATAGTTACATTCACTTGTGTTCACACCTAATCATCTCCTCTGTGAACATTCCTGCACAGTCTATCACATGAGTCTATTGGGGGACACCTTATATTGAAGCTATACCACTCCTCTAAGTTGGTCTTGCCCCACGTTAGTCATAGGAATGAAAAGCTGTCTGACCCAACTACAGATTAATATTTGCTTACATTTCTTCCTTTAAGTAAAATTGACAATCAGCAAAACTAGTGTATTTGGAAGTGTCATTTGATGAGTTGTGATTTATGCATATGGTTATGTAACAAAAATCATTTCACATTGTTATTCCATCAGGAAATTTTGACTCATTCCACACTTTATTCTTTTTTGTTTTTTTGTATTTGACAAATATATGTCTGTTTGTGGGATCAATAAATAATCCATGATGGGATGAGGAGGAATTTCATCACAGTTCAGTTCAATTTCATCATATTTTAATGAACTCAATCCAGTATTAAAAAATTAAGTTCTTGCATTCGCTGTTTTTTTTTTTTTTTTTTTTTTTTTTTTTAAGATCAACTGGGTGATTTATTGCAATCTCTGCATAACAGTGTAGAAATGGAGCATAACTTCTCATTCCTCTGGCTTTACATGGAGGTGAGTCACACCAGTAGTGTAATCATACATGTATATAGGGTAACAATGTCTGTCTCATTCTATCATCCTTCCCATACCCCTAGCCCCACCTCTTCTTTCACTCCCTTCTGCCCAATCCAAAGTTCCTCCATTATTCCCTATCCCCGCTCCCATTGTGGATCAGCATCTGCTTATCAGAGAAAACATTCAGCCTTTGGTTTGGGGATTGGCTTATTTTATGTAGCATGATCTTCTCTAGTTACATTGTTTACCTGCAAAGGCCATAATTTCATTCTTCTTTAAGACTGAGTAATATTCCATTGTGTATATGTACCACATTTTCCTTATCCATTCATCTGTTGAATGGCATCCAGGTTGGTCCCATAGTTTAGCTATTGTGAATTGAACTGCTATAAACATTGATGTAGCTGTGTCACTGTAGTATTCTGATTTTAAATCCTTTGTGTATAAACCTAGGAATGTGATAACTGGGTCAAATGGTGGTTCCATTCCAAGTTTTCTGAGGAATCTCCACACCGTTTTCCATAGCGATTTCATCAATCTGCAGTCCCACCAGCAATATAGTGTACCTTCATCCCCAAATCCTCATCAACACTTATTATTGCTTGTATTCTTGATAATTGCTATTCTGACTGGAGTGAGATGAAATCTTGGATTAGTTTTGATTTGCCTTTCTCTAATTGCTAGAAATGGACTCTTTTATATATTTGTTGATTGTATTTCTTCTGTGAAGTGTCTGCTCAGTTCTTTAGTCCATTTATGGATTGGGTTTTTTTTTAATTTTTACAGACTGCATTGTGATTCACTGTACACAAATGGGGTACAATTTTTCATTTCTATGGTTGTGCATGATGTAGATTCACACCATTCATGTAACCATACATGTACATAGGGTAATGATGTCTGTCTCACTCCATCATCTTTCCCAACCCCAGGTTATTTTTTTTATTGACTTCCTAAATTTTTTATTGGAAATTTTAGCATTTTTATTGCTTATTAGCTCACAGTGTTTTCTAATAAAGCTGGAAATTTTTCAGACAATCCCTTTAGTTAACAATGCTTTAAAATGCATGTTTATTGTACTACACCCGGGATTCGGTTATATTATAAGTTGAAATCCCATCAGGAAAGATGTCTACTGTTGGCTAAGATGTCATAGGTCCCTTCTCTTAAACTGATTTTTAGTCATCTGTACTCTTTTCTGCTATCCTCACAGAGTATTAAAAAAATGGATGATAACTGTCAGGTATAGAACATATCAATATAATGGAGTTAATCTACTGATATTTAAAAATGCTGATGTGCTATAAAAATGTATACGTTACAGAAACTGGATAACAAAAAGTAATAATGAAAACAAACATACTTAGCTATCAATTTGATACCTTGCAGGGAGATGGAGGTGAGCCACAAAACATAGCCAGGATCAAGAGGATTAATTTGTCCCCTGCAGGTACAGTTTGGCAATTGTCTTTCATATTTTACTCCCTGAGGATGTTCAGAGGTTACTACGAACACTCATGAGTCACCATAGAGTGTGAGTCTCTCAAGAGGAACTCCAGGCAGTTTCAGATGGCTGATCTTTCTAAGATTTCTATTGCAACATGAATGAATGGGTGGTTTCCTAGCACTTATTCTCCAGAGACTCATGGGCCCTGAAATAAATGTGATCCCAGAATAGGTGCTACTGTTCCTCTGGTATTTCGTTGTTGTCATTAAAGAAATCCAAGTTAAAACCGTGCAAATTTCCATAATTTTAATCTTGTTCAACATTCGTAAGTAGAATAAGGAATATTAAAAGGCAGCCAAAAAACCCATACCAAAACATGGTCAGGCAAGATGCTTTCTGGTGTTTGAACATTACAATGAATCAGTCAGACTTTTTGGTTAACTAAGAACATCACTGACTTTATTAGGATAAACTGAAGTGGTATAAGATATTAATACTTCAAAATGAAGAAGTGTCTGTGTTATGTGTCTTTTAAAAATAGCAATACTGAGAAGTAATGATATACTTCTCATATTATATATATATATTATACATCTTCAGGGAGTAAAATATGAAAGGCAACTGCCAAACTCATTTTCTAGTTTAGGGAAAGAGTGTTGTACCATCCCTGCAAACATTCATCAAGTGTTGATTATTTTCTAGGCCCTCCACTAAACAGTTACTAAGAATTCAGCAATAAACAAGGCAGAGCGGACACCCATGGTCATGTCCCATAACACTCAATAAAAAGTAATCTTTACAACGAGTGACATGAAGGAGGCAATCTAACACTTATACATAGTAACCATATCAGGGGTTTCAACTGTAACCTGGAGGATCTGAAAACAGTACTGAAGAGTGATACTTAAGTTGAGAATTAACAGTTGAGTTGGTTGAGACGTGGGGACCAATGAAATAAATGGAGACAATTGGGGCAGGGACGTAGGTTTAAAAAAAAAAAAAAGCACTCCAAGAATAACAAATAGTTTGTGAATGTCTCTTGAAACAGTGAAACAAACATAGCAGTTCTGGAATCTTAAATTATGCAGGAGGACAGGGATCTTCCTTGAAAACCAACAAAGTTGATATTGAACAATAAAAACATAAACTGCAAAAATAAATTATAAGATATTTTGATTGAAATCTCAATTATTATATTTATAGAAACATAGGAGAGGGGTCCACAATATGATTTTTTTCCCCATGGGATTTATTTTGGATTGATACTTTAAGAAGTTATATAGATATAATTTTTCATGTCTGACACTATATAATAAAATTTAACTCAGGATCGCTTTTCAAAATTTTAAAGAATTCTTTAGTAAACTAATTTTAATGAGAGCTGACATGTCCTTCAAAGGCAGGATAGGGAGATATACCAGAAACTGTTTAAGGGTAATAGTAGAGAAACAGTGCTATTTCCTGATTGTTCTTCCCTGGTTTTATCTCATTTAATAAACTCACTTCAGCTATGTGGTAAGAACAGCATATACTGAAATATCTTAAATTCATTCTAATCTGCAGGGCAGCACTAACAATTCTGATTCTTCATTCTGACCACATTGGTTCTATTATAATTGGTTGAGGGTAGACCCTGGGCACCTATATTTTAAACTCTCCTCAGTGCACTGAAGATTGAAAATCACTATTCTGAGCCTAAAACTTTTGTTAAATATTTAGTGAAATAAACTGATTCAGATGTATAGGGCACATTATTTTGGTAACTGCAAAAGAAAAATGAAATAAACACACACATAAGAAGAATAAAGCTGGTACACATGGCTGACAAATGGACTCTATCAGACACAAAATATAAAAACTTAAGGACTGTATCACAACTTGCTTCAAAATAGGTCCCTTGCTTTTGAGATCAGAATCCCATGGACAGATAGGATTCCACAGGTGTAAGTGACTTTTTCAAAGGGCAAAATTTAAAAAAAAGTTGTTTTTTTTTTTTTTTTAATGTCTTTCAGGTTTTTTAAATTTTTTTATTTGTTCTAATTAATTATACATGACTGTAGAATACATTTATGCATTTTGATAGATCATACAGAAATGGAATATAATTTCTCATTTTTTCTGATTGTGCATATTATAAGATCACAACAAATTTAAAAACTAAATTTGTTCAGAATGCCTTTTCAAAACACAACATTACAGAAATGGAAAGTCATTAAAATTTCTCTTTGTCTTTGTTTAGTTCTTTTCCTCTCTCCTTCATTATTGCTTAAGCATTGTGAACATCATCAATCATTTATGCAGAGCTTCATGCCAAAGTGACACAAAGTAAATTCTGACTCTTGCTTTCGGAGGAGTAACGCAGCGAGCCTTTCTACTTAAGTCCCAGTAAATCAGAGAGAGGGGAAAAAAATACATATCAGGGACTTGGGAGGAGTCAAGGGAAGCAGAAAAGACCTGGGAAGTAAGTAGATAAGTGCTGGAACACCAACTACTATCTGGAAATGGATACCCATGAGATTAGTAACTGGGGCTCCAAAAAGGGAGCAGTTAATGTACTCAGAGAGAAGGAACCCAGCTCTGAAATGAAATCAGCTTCCGAAAGAGAGCAAAGGCCAAACTCCAACTTGGGTAAGGGAGATGGTGGGAATTTGCAGCTGGCCCCAAGCTAGCTGCTTTCTTTCTGCTTCCAGCCACCACTGCCCACGGGCACATGATGGTGAAAGGAGTGAAGAGTTCACTAAAGCTTCTTGAGTTCAGAGATCTGTGTGAAAATTACCCAGGTTAAAAGTTGAAAATATGATAGCTTTCATCTAACTTGCTTCTACAATACCACCAACAGCTCAGAAGAAAAGAATCCATTATTTTGCAGTTATAGAGAAAAAGCTTTATGTAAGGCCTACTTAGTTTACTGTTAAGATATTCTAGGTTTAAAAGAATAGATATTCTAGGTTTTCATATTAAAATATAGTCTTACCGAAAAATAACTTTTCTTCCCCCCAAACTGTACCCCAGCCATTAACTTACCATTCACCTCATCCAAATGCAAATAATTTTAAAATATACCTGAAAGTGCCAAGAGAAAAATGAAATATAGCTGCTCCTCAGTATCCATAGGGGATAGATTCCAGGACCCCTGGAACTAAAATCTGCAAATGTTCAACTCTTATGTAAACTGTCACATTGTTTGCATATAAACTAAGAACATCCTCCTGCATACTTTACTTCATCTCCAGATCACTTATAAAACTGAATATAAATGTGACGTAAATTGTTACAATACTATGTTGTTTGCAGTCACAACCCATCTAAAAGCAGAGGGAAAATTACGTATGCAGAGTTAAAGGACAAAAATATTAAACTTACCCAGTATCTTCACCTTGCATCCAAATAGAGAAATATTTTAATATGTATGATTACTAGGGCTGATGGTTAACATAGTTGTTAGGATTTTATGATCAAAATAAGTAATTCACTTTCTATTCTTGTTCACTGTTTTATAATAAATAAATATATTTTTTCAAATGCTATACCCACATAATTATTTTCCCATTTATTCTGTATAAAGTGTTGAATTACTTTAATTAATTTTTAATATGATAAAATTGAATTTCTACATAAATACTTGGATATATCATTATCTTTATGTTTCACTGTATGTAGTTTGCCAGTAATTTATGAATTTTATGTTTGCTCATTGCATCTCAAGGTTGAGACTTGCCTGCCTTTTCTTTCTCAGGATTTTCTTATTCAGTTTTGATAGTGATTTTGAGTTTTTCCCATCTTCAGAAATTCTTTAGAAAAATTTCAGCCAAAATATAATTATTTATTATTTGAACATTCTCTTAAACTTACGTCTAAAATCCAACTTGCTGTATGGAAAAGAGTTTTCTGTTGGAGAAAAGTTTTGTCTCTTCCATTTCTTTAGTAACTAAGTTCTTCTTTTTATCTTTTCTATATTCTAAGTCATTTTATAAATACTATTTCATTTGAATTTAAAATTTTAATATATGTAGTTTTAAAACATAGGAATATTAAAATAGTTCAAGAAAATAAAGATACATTGACACTCAATTTAATAATATAAATTGGTAATGTAGTTCTATGATTTAGAAATATAAATTAAAGATATGGAACTGCTAACCCCATTATATAAGGCATACTAGAAGTCATTATCCTTCCGATATAAACCAAATCAATTGTGGATTTAAAAAAAAAATTAGTACAATCTTCTGTTAAATGTGACTTTTACTAAATTATGCTTCTTCATGAGCCCCATTAAACTGATATTCATTTAATCATTTGTAGCTTTCCTCTTAACATCATTAGGGAACTAACAGGAATTTCATTGAATAAGAGATATGATAGAGACATTCAACATCTCTATAAATGACTAAGTTGTTTTATTCCTATCTTGGGGCTGCCTTAACAAATGCCAGAAATGGACTGGCCTAAAACCACATCAGTTTATTATCTCATCTTTCTGGAAGCTTGAATTACGGAATTGAGGGGTCAGCAGGGGCATACTTCCTCTGAGACCTGTCTCTTCCTAGCTTCTGGTGATCTGCTGGCAATCTTGAGTATTTCTTGGTTAGGAGCTATATAATTCCAGTTGCTGCCTTTGCCATCACATGATGTTCCCATAGTGGGTCTGCATCTTCACTTGACTGCCATCTTATAAGGACAATGGTCAGGTGGTATTTACCCAAGAAGGACCTCATCTTAACTCCATTGACTATGTCTGTGACCTCTAAGTTAGAATGCGAACGTGTTTTCTTCAGGGAGACAAAGTTCAACTCATCACTGTTACCAAATTAGCTTTTTGGGAATGCATTACGAAATGTTTTGAAATTTGATTATTCAGCTAGTTGAGACACACCATGCTACAATTTAATTATGTTTCTGCTGGCTTCTGGCTTCTATCTCCCTTCCTGACATTGTGACAGTCAGACTGTCCCTCATTTGAAGGTAATTTTGTCTTTTTTACCTTTCTAGGCATTTAGAAAGATTTTTTGCTACAGATTTTAAATTTTTAAAGTTTTACTATCTGCTTCTAGGGATAGAATTCTTATTCTTGTCTGAAATTCACTGTTTCATGAATATGTGATTAAGTGTCTTTCTACTATTTCTATTCTGTTCCTTCTACTTTTCTGGAATTCCTATAAGGCACATGCCAGATCTTCTCACTCTTTCCTCCACATCCCTTACTTCTCAAGAGTTCCCTTTTCTCTTCCATCTGTGCTGCATTCTGG
This sequence comes from Sciurus vulgaris, assembly GCF_902686455.1. Taxonomy (NCBI): domain Eukaryota; kingdom Metazoa; phylum Chordata; class Mammalia; order Rodentia; family Sciuridae; genus Sciurus; species Sciurus vulgaris. Next base: position 53,889,631 of record NC_136462.1, on the reverse strand, counting down.
ATAACCCACTTTGTTCAATTCCTTAACTTTTCAATTCTTAAATCAGCATTTCCTGATCTTCATATTATTAAATAGGTTTTAAATTTTTAAATTTCATACTTTTGATATTTTATTAATAATTTTATTTGGTTCTCTTTAAAATCTGATTGTTTTAAATATTTCTAATTTGTCGTAAATGTTTGAAAACATGGATTTTATTTCTTTATATTTAATATAGTTATTTGATAATTATCAGATATTATATGCTTAAAATATCTGAAAATGTTTCTATGATCTATGTCATATCTGTTATTTGGCAGGATCTTACCTATAATATTTTGTTCATGACATTTTCATTTGAAACTTTTTCTCTTGTAGCAATATATGTGGAAATTCATTTAAGTATAAATAAAGAGTATATCATCCATGCAGAACAATAAGTTTTCTCGTCTAGGAAACTTTAGACTAAATTTGTGGCTGAGATCTGGAAATGCTTAGACAATTGTGCTTTGGATGATGAATCCTTGTGAAGGGTGACTAGATGTTATTTTCCTGTATGATGTTAGCAGTCAGGCAATGATACTTCCAGTGATGTGCAATGTCTGCTTCCAGATCACCATCAACCTGAGCTGTGTGGCCTCTTCTACTCCCTGTGTTAGCACTTTTGGTTTGTTGCTTTTAATCTGGACACCTGAAATATTAATTTCTAGCTTCTCAAAATGTGCTAAAAGGACTTCAATACTGTCCTTATTTTTCTAGACTCTTGGTTTTCTTTAGAAATTGACACAATTATTTCTATCTTGTCTATATTTTGATGCTTTAGAAGCTTGTAAATGTTATTCAGTAATTTTAGTTGTTTTCAAAAGAAGGTTTAGTTCAAATGCTTGCCATTATTTTTATTATTATTTTCCATTACTAATCACATTCTTATTTGATTCATTCTTATTTGATTTTAGTTTTTATTATATTACCATCTGAAACAAAGAAGTAAATGTGTGTGCACTAAGTTATACAAATTCATTCAAATATATGTGAGTCATATGTAGTCATTTAGCTTTAGATAGTAATTTCAATACTGAACATTACAAGTGGCAATAGTTACCATCTGTTTTGCTTATTTCTTTTGGTAAAAAGTAATTTACATTAGATATAACAAAAAGAAATTTTAAGAAAGACTGATAAAATTAATAGCATCCATTGGTAGCAAATCTAAAATTTTAAAGTACCCTGACCTTTTATTGAGATATATTATCTATGTTTCAAGAATACGGTAGCTACTTTTGTCATGCATTGTATGAAGATAATTAGTATTTCCAAAGAATGACAGATGCTTAAGTGGGAAACAATTGAGATGCAGAAAAAAGGAACAATGAAAGTACTTATTCCTTTGAAAAATACTTTTGGTATCATAGACATTAAAAACTATCAAGATAGACCTGTAAATCCAGGTGCGGTGGCACATGCGTATAATCCAAGAGGCAGGAGGATCATGAGTTCAAAGAGAGCCTCAGCAATTTAGTAAGATCCTAAGCAACTCAGTGAGACTGTGTTTCAAACTAAAATATAAAAAGGGTGGGTGATGTTGTTCAGTGGTTCAATTCTCAGTACCAAAAAATGATAGACCTTTAGCATAGTTTCTGTGAATGCTTTCGGCAAATCACTCACATATCTCAAACTGCCATCCCTCCCCTCACCACACACACAGGCATTAAGCATGTTTTGTGTTTTCTCCGTATTTTGGTCTGCATTTTTATCACTCTGACTAAAAGACCTGACAAGAACAATTTTAGAAGAGGAAAAGTTTATTTGATGCTTATGTTTCAGAGGTCTCAGCCCTTCAACAACTTGCTCCATTGCTCAGGGTCTACAGTATGGCAGAACATCACAGTGGAAGAGTGTAGTAGAGGAAAATGGCTCAGGACTGGGCCACCAGGAAGCAGAGAGAGAGAGAGAGAGGGCCAGGGACAAAATATAAACCCCAAGGCACACCCCCAATGATCTACCTCCTTCAAGCAGATCCTAACTGCCTGCAGTTAACCTACCACTTAGTTAATCCATTCAAGTGGCTCTTATAACCCAATCATTTCACCTCTGAACTAACATGCAGTGTCTCACACATGAGTTTTTGAGGGACACCTAATATCCAAACAATATCATTCCACCCCTGGCCCAAAAAATACCTGCCACAAATATTTTCACTTTGGAACTGTAAACCTCTTTGGGTCTCCCATTCATAAATTGCTTCTTACTCAATGAAACTTTTAAAAGTCAAATGAGTAAATAAAACTCACAGGAATTTGGACAATTAATCTCCTCATTAATTCATATTAAGGTAAGAAAAATGAGTTAGATAAGCCCAAGGTCACACACATAAAGAAAATTCAATCTTTGCTCACATCTTCTAAGGACATTGTTGGGAGTCTAAGTCTTAACAATAATAAATACCATGTATATTCTCCTTTCTCTTGTTCCCATTGCCTCTCAGACAGTTCCCAGAGTATCTCTCACTTCCTGCCCTTTACTGTGTACTTTGTAATGGCACTTGACACATCCTCATGAACTGACTTCCAATTCTATGGTCTTTACTTTCTCTGTTCATTTTCAAATATAGAGTTGCAATACCTCTGCATAGGCTGTTAGCAATGGGTTCTCCTTAAGGAAATGAGAGAAACTAGAAATATTTTCACATTTGTATATATTTACATAGCACACACATGAAGTAGAATTGGGGTGTTGCAATTAGTAAAATATATTTTAAAAACTACAATGTAAACTAAGTAAATAATGAATGTGAAGAGAATGTGGCTGTTTTGCTTCTTTTACAACAAAACTAGCTGAGTGAATACAGAAACTTATTCCATAATACAATTACTTTTTTTTTTTTTTTTTAAAGTGAGCACAGCAGTGGGAATTATGCTTTTTAGATATTTATGTTGAAAACTAAAGGTATTATTCTGCCTACAATTCAACCATGCAAATGCTTTCAGAATATATGCATTTAATTAAAAGAGATACAAAATAAATACAGGCATGTGTCACTTAACTACACAGACTGAGTTCTGAGAAACATCTTTAGGTAATTTCATCATTGTGTGTGAACATCGTGGAGTGTACTTAAACCAATATGGCTATAGCATTACTAGGCAATATAACCTTATGAAACCACCATTGTGTATGCAGTCCTTGATGAATGAGGTACATATAACTATATTTTAATTTGTAATAAATATATGTGTATATATGTATATATATGTGTGTATTTGTATTACTGTATGATTTAGACTGTTTTTAACATACCATTACATATGTTTCCTAAATATATTTTAGAAATAATAAATTGTTAAAATATATCTAGGAAAATTTCTAAGATATAATTAAATTAGAAATAATACATTTTCTAAAATATAATCCCTAGTTGTGAGAAAATAACTACCAGTAACTCTCACGTCTTCCAAATTCTAAACTATTTCCTGGGATTCATGATGAGTTTTGGAAGCTACGTTAGCTTTCTGGCCACTTGGGTTTCATTTAATATATTATTGTCTCAGTGAAGCTCTTTTTTTCCTTAAATTTTCACAATAGTAAGTCCCAATCCAATGAAAGAGGATTCTCCAAATCTGGGGCTGCTTGGAGCTCCAGTCCTACAGGGTAAAGCAATAGAGGAGAAACTGAAGTGGGAGATCTTGTCTTCTGGGTAGGATGCTCTACTCATCTCCCGGAGTAGAGCACCTGGGAGAGAGTTTCAGTAACAAGGAGCTGGGATATATGAGTGCAGATGGGGTGAGTATGGGGAGGGAGTCTAAGGAAAACAAGTTATGGTTTAAATGTCACAGTTTTGCTCTCTATATTCAGGTGTAGTATACTTTTTGAATAAATATTTCTCCAATCATATGCACATAAAACAACTTGCAGATACTTTAAATCAAGGTGGAGATTATTGTTTTCCCTAGGTCAGTGATAGTTTTGCAGGGAAGAAGCTTCCTCAGTTTCCTCATACTGTCATTCTTGAAGCTCAGGAAAATTTTATTGATTCCCCAAGATTTCTAAGTTCTTTAATTAATCATGTTCATGTAATATGAGAGAAGAGGTTCAGGGATAACTTTAACTACTTTTTTCAGTGTAAGCAAGCTCAGTGTTCGTCAATCCTTGTGGCACATAATTCTCATGGGGGAGGGGTTTTCAAAATATAGTCCTGAATAGGTCAAATCCTAAATATTTCCATTCTTCAGCTTTGGATAAGAACTAAGCATTAGTGATTTTTTTTTTTTTAAATTCCTGGCCTGATTCCTGAAGTCAGATTTGAGAACAATAAAATTAGTCATTTTAAAGTGAATTCATCTATCAGATTAGTAGCTGCAATTATATAATAATTACATTTTTCTCCAACACTTAAAGCTCAGAAAACAAACTTTCTGGGATCATTTTGTTGTGGTATTCATTCCTCCTTTGCACAGCTATAAATAAATAACGAAAATAGCATAGCATAAAATTTAGTAGCTTTTATTTAATTAAGACTACTTGCATAAAGCTTGCATTTCCTTCCTTTTCTTTGTGGATAGAAATATTAGACAGTCAATGATACAGACAAGCTGATATTTATAAACCTACTAAGAGATCACAGTGATTTTAGAAAGTGAAATATGTTGGTAGAACTTAGTAAATTCCATGTATGCACAATGTGGTCACCACATATCTTTCAGATGCTTTATGGCAAGTTTTGGCAAGAGAAATCTGGAAGTATATAAAAAGTTCAATGGAGAAACCCTGTAGCAATGCAAGTAGCACTGCTCTAATTTTATGCAGGAACCCAACTGTCAGCAAGGTGGATAGTGGCAGAATGCATTTGACTAAGAAGCTTCCAAATATTGTGGTTTTAATATATTCAAAAGAAAAAGAAAATTAAAAATAGTATTTTTAGAAATGTTATTCCAATCATTAGACCATCCCTCCCAAGAGGACAGACTTTTCATTTTCCAATTGCAGCAATTGTTATTTTCTCCTTTGTGGTTTTACCTAATTATATAAGTGGACTATATTTTGTACAAGATTATTATAATTAGCATGACACATTTCTTCCCATGTTTCAGTTTGTGAAGAACTTGTTATTAAAATCTATTGTCATTTTTATTCTTCAATCCTTTTAAAAGTGCTAATCAACACAGTGGCAAAACTTTATAAAAAAAGTCCTAATTTTTTCTTTAACGTTTAGAAAATTTCCTGAAAGAATTTAGATGAAGTTTCGTAAGAAACCAGCATTTTGTGATCTACATCTTAATAATTTATTGAATGTAATGTCAAAGGCAAAAGATTATCATTATTCTTGCCACTGTCATTTTAAAAAGCAGGTTATGATCTTTATTATGCAGGTACCTTGAGGATCTATCTTCACTAGGTCTTTTTTTGTCTCTTAACAATCCTGAGTCATGGAATCTTAGTAGAATAAATAATTTTATAGTAATTATAATTATCTAAGTTTTAAAATAAAATTTAAATTTAAAATATGTAATAATTTAGGATCTGGGAAGCACCTGCCTGCAATCTCAGCTTTCTAGGATGCTTAGATAGGAGGATCACAAACTGGAGGCCAGCCTGGGAAACACAGTGATTTCTTGCCTCAAAATTGGTAAAACAAATAAAAAGGACTGGGAGTGTACCTCAGTAGTAGAATACTCACTAGTTTGTGTAAGACGTTGGGTTCAAGCCCCACTACCACTGGGAGGAAAAACTACATGTATATATGTATGTATGTACACACAATCTATACTGTTCATATAATATACATACAGTCATATATTGTATAATGTATATATAAGTATGTGCATATATAATTACTTTAAGAGACAGAAATAAACAAGCTCTTAGATTTTAACAACTCACAGTAATATTAAAAGTATAGAAATTTAAGCTAAATAGGACTACAAGAAGTAGCCTGTGTTTATCCACTGCATTCAGACTGTTAAAGCATTATTATGTCTTGATTTTATGCTTTCTCTCACTCTCGAACCCCCAGATATTACCAAATCCTTCTGACTTATCCCCAGATATCTTCTAACCATCTCTTTCTTTTCTCCCCACTGCTATGAAAATCCACTCTTTATATAGTAGAATAATATTTAAAAAACAAGAATATGTATATATATCATTTGCCCCCTCTGTTTGTTTTAATGTCCCCAATATTCAACTGATCTTTCCCAAAGCAAAACAAAGGCAATTCAATGTGGAAAGGATGTTCCTTCTCTAAAAACATTTCTGGAGCAACTCAACATCTACCTGCAAAATCAAAAACAAATCTTGACACATAGATTTTATAGGTTTCACAAAAATTAACTTGCACTTATGTCTACTTGTATTTAGGTCTACTCTTGATGACCTAGGGTTTATGATCATTGTTTAGGTATGAAATAAAAAAGCATGATTTATTAAATAAAAAAATATATAAATATGTATATATATATATATATATATACACACATATGTTGGATTCCATTAAAATTTAAAACCTTCCTTCTGCAAATGACTTAGTAAAAGAACATAAAGAGAAAACTCTGGGTGGGAGAAAATCTTTGCAAAAAAGATATTTGAATAAGAAGAACTCTATATCTAGAAACATACAAAACTCTAAACATATGATAAATCAAAGAACAGAATTATAACACTGACAAAATATCTGAATAGACATATCATTAAAAAAGAGATGCCGATGGCCTATAGCCATATGAAAAAAATGATCAACATCATGCCATTAAAGAATTTCTAATTAAAACAATGAGCTACCACAAGATATTTCATAGTGTGACTAAAATACAAACACTGATAACCTCAAATAGGGGAAAGAATGTGGACCTCTCATTTACTGCTGGTGGGAATGCAAAATAGCACAGTTGCCTTGGAATACAGTTAGGTAACATCTGATGAAACTAATATTCTTAACCAAAATATTCAACAATCTTACTTCTTGCTCTTTAAACAAAAGAGTTCAGAATTTATAGCTACACATGAAGCTGCACACCAATTATAACAACTTCATTTAAATTGCCAAAACTTGGAGGGAATCAATATGCCTTTGAATAAGTGAATGAATAAAGAAACTTGTATTTCCAGAAAATGGAACATTATCCAGTGATGAAAATACTTTAGCTACCATGCATGAAATATATAGAGGAACTTTAAATGTATATTTATCACTTAAAAGGGTAATGTGAAAAGGGTACATTGATGAATGATTATTTAATGTTGATAAGGTCTGAATAGGTGGATCACAAAGGATAAACATTTGCATGGTTCTGTAATAGTGGATATGTGATATTACAGAATTGTCAAGACTAATAAAATGTATAATAAAAAGAGTGAACCCTAAAGAGAACTATAAAGTTCAGTTAATAATAATGTAACAATATTGAATCATAAATTGTAAAAATACACAATAGATGTTAATAACAGGGCAAATTGGGATTCAGGTGATGGTGAATTAAGGATTAATATGGAAACTATACTTTCTGCTCAGTTTTTATGTAAATATAAAATTGCTCTAAAGTGTATTAAGTTTTTTAAAAAACTTCATATATTTCTGTTAAAATAAAATGCGAACTGTGTTCACTTTTCTCCAATGTCCTGAAGAATTTATTTCCTTCATGCCTTTCTGACCTCTTCTACCACCTTTCACTTTCAAATGTCCTTTGTGCTAATCAAATAAAAAAATTCTTTCCAGTTTAGGACTTTAACAAGTACTTTCCTGATTAGGCCTTTAAAATCACTTCATCCAAAATTCTTTTTTCACAGAACTAACCAATAGCTGGTAAATTCTTGTGCAGTTTTGTTGTCTTTTGCCCGCCATAAATATGAACGTTGATGTGACCAGGTAGCTCATCTGTCATGCTTGAAACTCTCACTATACATCTGTTTGAATCTAGAATAGTTGCTAGCATGTTGCAATTATGAAATTAATATTTGTTGAATAAATTATTATCATTTTTCAAGTTAGAAAAAGAAGCAGCTGAAAGGCTGGTGATTTGTTAGTGTCTTTTCAGCTGGAGTGTCTTAGGTGATCTTATTTCCTGCCATTTCTTTGAGCAGTGGGCGCCATAATAAACTATGGAGCAATGTTGTGAAGGATAATTACATCATCATTGCCCTGACTTTAGGGAAACAAGTGATTCTTTTGAAGACTATCATTAAATTTGTCAACTAGGATGTAATAACAACTTAAATAATTCAACAATCAAGATAATGTTCAATAAAATAATTTAGGTTAAAATATGTGGATTTCTAAAACTAACTTTAAACAATATATCATATATTGATTTTTTAATCATCATTTACATAATGAGTTTCCATTCTTATGGTTTACAAGAATTATGTACCCAGATCTATTGCTGTTTGCAATGACAGCCCTTTTAATGTAGGTCCTAGGTCACCTCTAGTCCCTGATGTTCATCAGTTAAAATGTGTTTTTACAGGAGAAATCTGTTGAAATGCTCAGACATTTTAACCTGATGTTTGAATGATGTAGAATCATGCATCAATCAACAAATCTTTGAAACCTCTTGTGGATAAGGATATTATATTATGGGCTGTACACTTGAATGAACCATTGATTTCTGGTATATATACCTTATGGTTATTTATTTAATGTATTCTAGAATGAAATCACAAAGGTCAGGGGGAAACCACAACATATAGAGTGAAAAATTGTGTTAATTCTTATCTGAATGAAATGTACAACTTTTTTGTCCTTTTCCCTTTCCTTTAGATTAAATGATCAGAAATGCCCCTTTAAAGAGTTTTAAAGTTAACAAAAACTCAGGAGGATGTTTTATTAATCTTAAATATTTTCAACAAAGTTGAAATATACATAAATATCAAATATTAATTTAATTGATTTAACCAGTTATTCCGAGATAATACATAGTGGTCAGATTATCATCTGTTATACTCACTATACTGTGATACGGTTCTACAGTTCTATTCCCCCAAATATTTTAAGTTGCGTTTATCGAGATAATAAACATTTATTGATGAAATGAGTGGCCTATCATATGTACTAACATAAAATTTTAGATTCTTTAAAACTTGTTATCACTTTAAATCTTCACAATGACATTCAAGTCATTGTCACCTCATTAGCATTGCACATCATGTTATACTTCAATTAGGTAACGGCGGATCTTGAGATTTTAGTAGTGACAATATGTACTATCATAAAATTTGTAAGCTCTCATGGTGAAATTAAGCTCTGATGCTGATACTGAGTTTTAAACTTCCTGCAACAACTCAAGTGAATGGCGGCTGGTGCCTATGGATGACTAAAGACAAAATTTTTGTGATATAATTTTATGTGCCTTTTCTAGATTCTCTCCCCTTTTTGCACAAATCTCACATCAGTACTTGAGTCACAAGGTACTTGCAATTTAGGGACTTTTTTCTGGCTTAGATGTAGTGGTAGGCTCTTCAGAATTTAATTCATTCTTCTTATTTTATGTAAAAAGACGCTAGAACCCAGAGAACTCCTGATCAATGTTACATAGCTCAGGTTTGCAGAAAGAGGCAGAAAAACAGTTCTGATCCTCATTGCCATATAATTGGATTGCCTCAAATCAAAAAGATTGTGGTCACACTCTGGAAATCCACAGGACATAACTCAAATGAATAAAATTTTAGAATGACAAGTGGAATAACATTTGATTGTGGAAGGAAAGAAGTGTTTATGAATCCAGGGTCAGTGGTGAATGCTTTCCAAAAAGAGAAAGTGTGAGCAGGAGGGAATTGGTGGTAACATGCTTTTTCAAGCCAACCAATAACCTCCAAATTGCTCCATTAATATTAAATATTCATTCAATACCAATAACTTTACCTACCATTAACACCTTTAGTAGGACCCTTAGTTTCTGGGAATTTGAACAGTAATGATTTTAACCAAAAAACAAGGTAAGCTGTCCAATGGAAAGAATATTAATAGGATAGTTCCTCATTAAGAAATTATTTTTGGTGGTCTCCACTATGTTTTCTTGTAGTCATCAATTTTCACTTTTGTAAATTCATGACTTTCCCTGCATCTTTCAAGGATGCTTTTTACCTAGTGAATAGAACTGTCAATGTAACCTGACAAGGTAACTTCTTAGAGAACTGGTTTTCAGTACACAGAAAACTTTTATTTCAAACTCCTATAAAGGAAACTGGAAGTGAAGCATGTTCAAAATATCTCCTTTGGTGGGAGCCATTTCATAAGAAGATGGAGTGGCTAACAGATCTTAGAAGAAAGGCTTTTAAAAACTGATTTCTATGATAGTAATAAATTTGGTTAAAGTCCTTGCTCCTTTAAATATCTACATATAAATACATGAACAATGATATGATTAGACTTCTCACTAGCTGAAGACTAGATGGGTAAACATGAGTTCTCAGAAGAGAATTTTAATGTCATTAAACTATTTAAGAATGCTAGTCAAAAATTTATGAAACTTGTTAGACACTTGACAAAAGTGGCCTTAATTATGAGCACACAATAATCTTCTAGATCTCCTTTTGCCCGTTTCTGAGACACATTTTTTTCACTCAAATCCTAGAATTCTGTGGAGGTTTAAAGCCTTGTTGGAGTAACAGACTGTCAGGGAAACTAAAACTTTGAGTTCTCTGGACTTCTTCCTGTTGGAGGTTCAAGTCTGCCAGCGTGGCTGCCACAGGTGGAGGGTAGCAATTCCCAGATAAAAGCCACTTAACAACTGCTATGTGGTCCTGGGTGGGTGAGGCTAAGGCAAGGCCAGTGATCCAGTGTGTGTTAATTTTTAAATACAGATATACAGCTTTTCCATACCATTTACTGAAACAAATATTCTTTCTTCTCTTGCTTTGTCCTGTCATCTCTGTGTAAGGCTTTATTGAAAACTTCCCAGAAGTGACATGTATGTTGTATCCCAAAGAATCAGAAGAATTTGTCAGGTGTCTTCTCCGTGGAGGGCAAAGATCGTCAGTAGTCAAGAATCATTTCTGCTGATGTGTTTGTAACACTTGTTTTTCAGAAAACTTCTTAATTGCTTCCAAAGAAATAGTGGTTGCCAAAGAGAAGGAATGTGAGTAACTCTATCCCCCTAAATGTCTTCTAGGACCCTACCCATCTTGGTTGCCACACCCTATACTTAATGTGCAATAATGGTTATTGCCTTGTTTGGAGAATTCTACATAGAGAAGTCTAGAGAAGCAGAGAAAGAAGAGGCAGTCATATGTGTGACATGACTGGGTGGTTATGTGGGGGTCTGAAGAGAAAAGAGGCCACATCACAATAAAGTATTTATTGTGATTTCTTGAGAAAAAGAAACGTGATAATGAAGTATTGCATAGGGAAATGGCATGATTATGTTTGTGTCTTTGCTGGTGGGGTTGCAAATTAGTGCAGCCACTCTGGAAAGCAGTATGGAGATTCCTCAAGAAGCTTGGAATGGAACCACCATTTGACCCAGATACTCCACTCCTTGGCCTATACCCAAAGGGCTTAAAATCAACATACTACAGAGATACAGCCACATCAATGTTCATAGCTGCTCAATTCACCATAGCCAGATTGTGAAACCAACCTAGATGTCCTTCAGTTGATGAATGGATAAAGAAACTGTGGCATATATATACAATGGAATATTACTCCGCCATGAAGAATGATAAAATTATGGCATTTGCAGGCAAATGGATGAAATTTGAGAATATCATGCTAAGTGAGATAAGCCAATCTCAAAAAATTAAAGGACGAATGATCTTGCTGATAAGTGGATGAGGACATATAATGGGGGGTGGGAGGGGTTAGCATTAGGGTTAGGGTTAGGTTTAGGGTTAGGGTTTGGAAGGGTGGTAAGAATGGAGGAAGGAAGGACTGTATAGAGGGAAAAGAGGGGTGGGAGGGTTGGGGGAAGGAAAAAAAAGAATGAATCAAACAACATTACCCTATGTAAATTTATGATTACACAAATGGTATGCCTTGACTCCATGTGCAAATAGAGAAACAACATGTATCCCATTTGTTTACAATAAAAAATAATAATAATCAGAATCTATTAAATCCATTAAGTGATTGAAGCAGTGAGAGATGATGGTCAGTAATTTGAGTTATACAAAAGAACAAAGTGTGATTTCAAAATTTTAAATCAGAGAAAACCTTTGAAATGGGTAAAATCATAGATAAGGTTGAAAAAGTTCAATCAGTTCAATAAAGGGTACACTAGCTAAGTAATTTAGCCTCCAAGTACATAGTAATAATCTTTTATGGGAGAATAAATACCACAGGTTTCTGGAATAAGAAAAAACATTAAAATAATTAAGTCAATAAAACTATCCCTTTGGAGAGTTTTATATTACTTTGTATTTTAAGCAAATACAATATTTACCCTAATACTTTACATACTCTTCATTGTGTAGGTTTTAGAGATTTATGATTTTTAATTATATCTTTAGAAATTATCACAAAAATCAACAAACCATCATCTCTGAAAGACTACATTAAATTCCAGTTAAATAGCCTAGAGAGTAGAATTGACTACCAATATGGTGTTTTAAATGATACCCATAAATACTACCTTCATAAACAGTGAAAAGAGTTACCAGATTCTGTACTCTAAAATATGAAGACAGGGCTGGGGAGATAGCTCAGTTGGTAGAGTGCTTGCCTCACAAGCACAAGGCCCTGGGTTCAATCCTCAGCACCAAAAAAAAAAAAAAAAAAAAAGAAAGAAAGAAAAATGCTGGTGAGGATGCAAAGGAGTAGGAACTCTCATACACCGTGGGTAGAAATGTAAACTAATACAGTGCTTCTGAAAAAAAAATAAAAAAATAAGAAATGAATTATCATATGAGCCAGCAATCCTATTACTGGGTATATACCCAAAGGAATTGAAATTAGTATATAAAAAAGACATCCGCACACCTGAGCTTACTGCAGCCCTTTTCATAAAACCAAGATACGGAACCCACCTAGTTGACCATCAGTATATGAGTGGATAAAAAATGTGGTATATATGCAACATTGAACATTATTCAGTCATTTAAAAAATGAAAATTCCGTCATTTGCAGTAACATAGTTGAATTTGTAGGACATTATATTAAGTGTAATATGTCAAGCACGGGAAGAGAATTACCACATGTTCATACTTACATGTGGAAGCTAAAAAGTTGATCTCAAAATAGAGAATAAAATAGTGATGATCAGATCCCAGGATGGGTGTGGAGCAGGAGAGATAACAGTGAATGGATACAGGGATGCAGTGGGAGAGAATAAATAGCTTCTACTGCTCTAGAGCCCAACAGGATAACTATAGTTAATAACAATCAACAGCATATTTCAAATAGCAAGTAGAGAGGGTTTTAAATGCTCTCAGCACAAAGAAATGATATATGTCTGAAAGATGGGTATGCAAATCATCTTGATTTGTTCATTACACATTATATACTTACGAAGTCACATTCTACGTTATGTATACTTATAGTTACTATGTGATAATTAGACATAAAAAGATATTTTTAAAATCGATATATTCCATTAAAAAATTACTGTAGCATGTTACATATTTTAAATGCATAATGGTGTTTTATGTTTTCTGTTGTTTGCTTGTTATAGCTTTTCTAGGATCATTATTCCAAGTCTCTTAATTTTAAAATAATTTTATCATGACAGTAAATTTGAAGTCATATTTACTGAACACATTTCCCATTACTACAGTTTTTGAAATTATCATTAAAACAGTATTATATCAAATTGAATAGAATTATAAAAATTAGCTATTTCTGCTATTGGCTCAATGCTGGCTCTTTTGACACAGAACACTAAATTTAAGTAAATAAATTTAAAAAAAACTTTTTGATTATTGTTCAAGGAATAGTTCATAGGAATGGAAAACAATTTTTTTTTTTTTGTTGTTGGGGAGAGGGGTACTGGGGATTGAACTCAGGGACACTCAACCACTGAGCCATATCCCAGTCCTATTTTATATTTTATTTAGAGATGGGGACTTCACTCTAAATTTGGAAAATTGAACATGTATTTATATATTATCTGACTCAATATATAACTTGATTTTATTTTTTAAGTAGTATAACAAATGATACTTTGGTTTTATTATACATGTAATATGATGATATCATGTGTATGTCATATTCTCTACCTGTGCCTCTGTTCAAATATATTTTACAGTTTATACTAGATCTCATGTTTGTTAGTTAGAATCTCTGTCTTGTTCACTTTTGTGTTGTATACTGTACTAAATTATCAATGGCAATATATGCATACATGTTTATATACAGATATACCAATATATGTAACTATGTATATAATACATTTTACTAATATTAACATCAAATACAGAAATATAAAAATAAAACTAAAATTATTACAATGGAAAAGTGTGACAGTGAACTCTTTGCTGATCATCATGTATTTTCACATTATTCTTTTTATGTATTCTTAGTGGTTTATTTGCTAACATATTTATTTCTATTATATTGTATTAGAATTTAGAAAAAGATCTATAAATCTTACCTGATTTAGAACACGGACCTGGTAAGAGAGTAGCATCTTGCAAAGTTCAACAGGAATATTTTCTTCAGTATAGAGAATTTGGATGCAATATAATTAAAGTACAGAAAGTTTGTCCTTAGCTCCCCCAAATCAGATTGCAATGCCTCTAGGAAAACTCTTCTAATGTGCCATGCTGCTAACTTTTAAGAACCTTGTTCGGGTTTATAAGAAGGGAAAACAAGAAATAATTTTTGAGATATCAATGTGTATTAATGGCTCTGCCATTCAGATATGAAGGCTGAGATCCAGAATATGATGACTTTCACCTTGAAGTTAATCTATATGCCTCTGCTCTCTTCTGTTGCCTGCATGTGCTACATTTCAAACCTACCTCTCTGATAACCTTATAAACATTAAAATTTTTACCACTGAAAACACAGTCTTTCTGCAACTGTAAAGAAGGCAATCTTTTTCCTTCAGAGTTATGTTTCATTTCTTCTATTATTTTTCAGAGATAACTTGAAGTTTACAAACGCATTACTTAAGCAGCCTGAGAATCCTAACTCGTCTACTCTACTGGCCAAAATGACCTTCATTCGCATGTGGAATCAAAGGTGGGGTTCACGTCATTCTGTTCCATTTCTTCATGCCAGTGAAGAGGAGTTTAAATTTTAAGGTTGTTGTTTTCTGTGGCTACCTGGCCTTGAGGGCTTTCTCTCTCTCAAAGTCACAAGGCAGAACTTGTAAGATCTTCTAAGTGTCTTTGAAGGAAATATGAAGGATATGAACATTTCTAGAGCAGATAGTCAAACCCTAGCAGGGAGTTGTTGAGCTATATTTTGAATGTTTACATGAAGTTTAGAAATTAAAGCAGGTATGCATGGGAGCCTAGAGATTTAAGTGAGTACTTTGAAACCCCATGTTTCAAAGGGATAAAGCAAAAGAATGTACAAATATTAGAAGCAAAAATACCACAGAAAAAGAGAAATACAGAAATGCTACAGACTATTTCAAGAACAAGTCTGAGAACATACTGTTTTCTGCAGCCTTGTTCTTTTGCATGACTTGACTGCCATTGCTAATCTGAGTAGTGTTCAGAAAAGAGCAAAGTGCATTGGACATTTGTTTCTAAATATATAAAAAGGGAAGCAATACTTCAAGTTGTCCCTTATATTACACTTTTAAATAGAACATGCTTGTTGACCTAAACTCAGCCAGAAGATTCTCCCTAATAGAGTAATATGTGCCCTCCTTTTGCCTGTTGTCTGGAATATTGTGTTGGGGTTTAATTTATTTACTGCCAGCCTTTTTCTGATTAGCCTTAACCAAAAGGCAACTGCTTCATTTTCAGAACCTACTCTTACTTGCCTGCTGTGAAATTCCTTTTAAGCTACAGTGTTATATTCTGTCATTTTCCCTAGGAAAGTATGAAGCTTAAATTAGATGGAAAAAAAGCATGCTTTGGCGACCAATTTATGCAAATCTGAGCAATTATGGTGAGACTACGAAGGATAGAATAAGAAAGGACAGGATATAAGATTTATAAAAAGTCAAATACTAGCTATTAATCTTCAAAGGTTATCATGTGGAGTTTCCTGGAGAGAAATTCAAAGAGAAAATATAAGAAAAATCATCCCCTTTCCCATACTTTTTAATTCAGTATTTATGAGGTTATTTCTCTATTTTATCTAAATGTGGTAAAATCTTCCTAACTTGATATGTATTTGTAGCATGGACAAAATTAACAGCATATGTAAAGGTAGACATTTATGGCCTGGGTATTCAGATATTTTAAAAATCTGTTCCTATGTTCTAGATCATATTTCCCTTTTTTATGTTTTCCTTGTCATAATGAATATTGTAGTACTTTTCAGTAACATTCTGTAATCAGATGATTATAACTAACATACAGTAATTGAGAGAAAAGGGCGACAGTAAAACACAAGGTCCCTGAGCGTCCCTCCCCATTCCCTAAAATCTAGCCAAGTTAAGGGAGCATTGAGAGAGAGTCTGGGTTGGAATATCCAGATACATACTCTATTAAAAGGCACTGACTTTCTCTCATGGACGCTGGAAATCAGGGCAAGTTGTGTTATTTGTAGAAAGCTGCTTTCTTGCATGCAAATTAAGTTCTTTGGGATGCTGGTCAGACCCTGGGACAAAGTGAGCTAAGCTGTTGCTGCTTGTTTCTTAACCCATTAAACCTCCCTCCTCCTGGTGGTAAAGGGTGCAAAAGACAGCATTGTGGAGATGCAAGTGCTGGTGCAGCAGCCATCCCTGGGCAAAGTTCTGAGAAGGACAGAGGTACTATTTTCTGGTAAAGATGGAGACACCAAGTGAAATACAGGTGCACCTGTCCAGCCCATCACCATTGGATTTTGGAGAAGCACCTGTTCAGTTCCTTGCCACTTTATCTTCCCCTTAAGAATTCATTGATAAAATTTACCTCTCACATCCTATCTCCCAGGTGTCTTCTTTGGTCTCTTGGCAGTCATTGCTCTAGTACTACAAGGATGTGGAGGTTACATTGTCATGCAAAGATGCACAACACTTTTATAAGTTACGTGTGTTATGACTGAGAAAATCCAACTCAAAATTAGCTGATAAGTGTCAATCTAAGAATTGAATCCTCATTGGGTGGTGTTGATACTATTCTGGCTAGTTGGCCATCAGTTCAAATAATTCTTTACAAATGGTATTAATTCTACAAAGCAAATAAAACCAAGCTTTTATGTATAGATGATCAATAAGTATTTAAATGACTAAATTTCAGATTAATCTAATATTGAGAAAGTCTGAGGTAGAATCATATTCCAATCTGCATTGCTTTAAAATTTTCCAAAGGTGAACAGCCCTGTTATTATTAGAGATTATCAACAACTGGTTGGGAGATAGTTCTCCATGAGTTTCTAACACTTCTGCACATCTTATGTACAGAGGTGCTACAAATTGATGTTATGGACTACTTTGTAAAGATTATTTTATAGGAAACATCCTTGGAAGATAGAGATAGTGGCTCCTTTGGTGGGGGGGTAGGCAAAGTTTTGAATTGTTTGCTGTCCAGAAGAATAAAGAGTATGTCTTCCTCTGAGGCAAAATTTGAGCATATTTTTTAGTAGCTCCCTTTCAAATATTGGCGTTTCCTAACTCAGGTTTCCTTATCTGAAATGCAAACTCATTGCATGTGAAGCAGTCAATTGAGCCTTCTCTGTAGTACCTGCATGGGATTTGTGGGAGTAAGGAGAACTCATATACACAATACCCGGTTTGTTTGCCATGCTGCAGCTTCTCAAAACATAAAAATTTTAGACAGAAAGAACACATTCAAGAGATCTATTGTACAACATGCTGATTACAGTCAATAACAGTGTATTATAGTCTTGAAAATGGCTGAGTAGATTTTTAAGTGTTCTCATAAAAAAAATAAGTATATGATATAATGTATACATCTATCAATTCTATTTAGGCATTCAACAATTATATATATATTTCAAAACATGTTATACATAATAAATATATACAGTTTTTGTTTATCTATTTTAAACAGTTGTTAGTATAAAACATTTAAAATCATTTATTTCTGAACCAAAAGTCTGCTAATATCCATGACACCATAGAGAGGTTAACTTATTAACGTGCAAGCAATGTAAAAATTTTGCACCCTTCACAATAAATGGGCAAACCCCAGCCCTATTGGTGTGGTGATGGACTTCTAAATTTAAGGGATTATATTTTTGAAGCTTTGCCCTGTGATATTTATTTACATGTTTTCTGCCTTCCATGATATAGTCAAATATATTCAGTGTAATATTTGATAGCAAATAATCTTTGCAGCTGGTAGGCAGTTGCTTCCAGCTGTTCTGCCCTTACGCAGCACCCTCTTGATGCCCACAGCCTCACTTGCTGCTAGCAGGTGCTCAACTTATAAATAAATGAGTTTGCCTAACATATCTCCTCAATTTAAGTTTTCATAATGTTTCTGTAAACACATGGGTTCTTATGGTCATCTATATCCATTTTCAGTGTGTTTCTAGGAATCATTTTAACATTATTAAATTTTTGGACATATAATAGAAATGTTTTCATTAGCACAGATATTTTCATTTCTTTGAAGCAGTTTGAGCCTAGTGCTATATAATAACATAAACATGCCACGGATAATAGATACTATATTTTTTTCTTTTCAGTAGAAATGAAAATCACCTTTGAAAATCCTACAAAAAGTTGATGTGAGTTTATTACTCTGAGCCTCAATAGGCCAAAGTCAGTCAAAACTGCAAAACGATCAGAAGATAGTTCAGCAGAAGGCCATGGAAACTCCCTAATACCTAGTACCAGCAAATGTGATTGATTAAATTATGTTATGTGAATGTGTAAATGTGGCACAATGAATTTCATTATTATGTACAATTATAATGCACAATAAAAATTGGACAATGATTGCTTCTATCTATGCTAGTATAACTACTGCAGAATCATATGGTAGAGACAAAAATAACTCCTAGTGCTGCCTGAGCTTTATTTGTTTGCAGAATGTTGAGTGTATATTTGCATAGGCATTCTTCAGTAAAATCCAAGCACATTCTCTCTTGTGCACAAAATATGCACACAAAAATTTCATTATCTATTAGATGACATTATTCCCATCTTTAGTAAATCATACACTCTCCAGTTTTGAGACATGCGGTTTTGGAATAATTACATAACTATGTAAAAGTATTTGGCAACCATGAAATAATCATTCCTGCTTTAAATAATCAATTAATGTGACTTAATCTTTGTTTTGTGTATTCTGCACTAAAGTTCATTCTAAGTTTACTTCCCTAAATAATTATGTGCTTTACTAGTATCATTTACATTCTAATAAAACAGCTTAGTGTGCTTTTTCTTTTAATTAGTATAGCAATTTTTTGGTACTGTGATTCTCTGAAAATGTTCTTATTTAAAGTGCAACATAGTGCCAAAAGTAAGCAAAATTAACTATATGGTACAACAAGTAAAAAAGTATATTTTACAGTATGTGTGGTGAACTACAGTTATTTTAAAAGTAAAAGATGAAAAAATTTAAGTATCTCACCATTAAATTCTTTCATTTGGTTTAAAATATGACAACCAACATTTTGTCATGTATTTTTTTAAAATTACATATGTCATAACATACTTAAACAATTGCTTTATTAGAAGAGTGTGACTATAGTGAAATACATTCTAAAATGCAGGACATGAAAACATTACTGAGAATTAAAATATGTCTGAAATTCACCCCATAGGAGTTTATTATTCATAAAATCTAATCTTTCTTTTTATTGAAGTAAAAATAGTTTTGCATTGTGATACTGAGAACTTAATATATGCTTAACATTATTGCATTTAATAGGAACATTATTCACTGAGTTACATTTTATTATACTCTTACAGGTGAGAAAAAAATGGCAAATTGTCCATTATTATATAGAGTTAAAAGTGGCAAAGCTGATATTACAGTGCTTCCCCCCATACCCTGCCTGGTGGTACTGGGGATCAAATCCAGGGCCTCATGCATGCTAGGCAATTGCTCTACCTCTGAGCCGCACCCCTGTTCTTATAATGCATTTTAAATACAGATTTCAAATTCTACATTCTGTACAAAATATGGTACCCCCTTAAGATTTGTATTATGTCTGTGTCAATCTTATATTTCAATTTTTGTATTCATCTGATGAGGTGTTTTACATTGTAAGTTTACCCTTATCATATTCTATAATCTTTTGTGAATGAATAACACTTTTTAGAACTTTCTAACTTTCATTTAAATGTTGGTGACTTTGCATCATTCTTCAAAATTAACTCTTGACGCATATGTAGCAGTAGGCAAGAGTTCCTTCTTTTCTATGTGTTTTAAGTCAAGGAAAACTTCAGCTCTATTTGGCAATACACAGGAATCCAAGAACAGGACTTCAGTTGTCAGCTGAACAGGGAGGAAAAGAAAAAACAAAATGGAAAAGAACAGAAAATATCAAGTTTCCAGTCTTTTACTTTTATTACTGAGTAATTGAAGAATGTACTGAATTTATGTAGAAGTAGTTTGTGAATATAATTTCAAATATATCGGTACAGTACCAATACATGGAGAAAATAGCTAATGTGAATACAACCAATTGCATCATTTTTCTGTTAATGATTACAAAAGGTAAGGTACACTCCAGAGAAATTCTTTTATAATGTTTGTTAATATCTCATTTTACCATATTATCAGTGATAGGGTTTTTCTGAACACCATCTGCTTTTGCAATAATGGAGATGTATTCATTCTGCATCCCAAATCTCTTAACAAGTCAACTTTTAAAATGGGGTACTTTTATATTATTATTGGTTAAAGGATAAATGTATATATACACCATCTGTGGAGAGTTATGGTGAATTAGAAAGGGCTAAGATCATATGTACTTCAGAGTCAGTGTTGTTGCTCCACACGTCCTGGTCTTTCCCTGACACACTTCTCCATGTCGCCTGAGCAAGTTTAGTCCAAAATGGAGAGAGCACAGATCAGAATGAAGATCTTCAGAACTGCCCATTCACACATTAAGAAAGAAGTGAGATAGTTGGAAAAATTACTTTTTTCTCACATTTTTTTGGGAGGAAAGCCCAAAATTGTTTCTGTACACAGAAACATACATGTTTTTTGTGAACATGTATGACATGCATTTCTCTGTCCGTTATATTATTCTCCCTTTTGAAATTAAATTTAGTTGGACTTATGATCAAAGATCATACACCAATTCCATGTGTTTTATTCCCCCCCAAGTTCACTGTTTTAAATGTATAACATTAATATAAAAGTGAAAATATATAATTTATATTAAAAAAAGAACCACAATAACTACATACCAAACTTTGGCAAAGTTCTACAAGTTCTGTGACATGTCAAATCTATTGAAGAAAAGATTTCCCTATTTGAGACTATTCACATGAGAAAAAAAAGAGCAAGACTGAAAAATAATCAGAAGACAGGACATCACAAGACCATGGAAACTCGCTAACACCTAATAGCAAAAGTTGGAAAGAATGTGGCCATGTAGCAGTATTTGCAAGTTCAATGTAGGCTTTGTTTAAGGTACTATTATTAACATTTCTATCAATAATTACAGTAATAAAATAGTTCTAAGGTTTATTGAGTAACATGAGTACTAAATTCCAGGTACTCTTCTAAGTGTTTATATGCAACATATCATTTGATGCATAAAGTAATCCAGTGAAATAAGTTAAATGCTTAGTATCTTTTAGACATAAGGAAACTAGGATCCAGAAGGAGCAGATAATGGGCAAAAGGTGTAGAGAGAGTGGCAATCTGAGTTGTGCATTTGATTCCAGACCAGTAACATCATTTCTACCCTCTCTAGATTCTGGACAACATGAAAAGTGCATGTGCCATTGGGGGTCAGGAGAACAGAAGCATCCATGACATCTTGGAACTTAGAGAAAGAGACAAGAAAAAGAGAAAATAATAGGTAGCAAAAAAGTACAAAAGAAGAGGAGGAAAAAAGGGAAGAAAGAGAGATATGAGGAGGGAGAAGGTGAAATATGACAAGAGGAGGAAACAAAGAATGGGAAAGGGAGGGGAAAAAAGAAAGAGCTTAAAATAGACCATCAGAAGACTATGTGCCAGGCAGAGAAATAAGGTGACATGAATGTATCAAACTACCTGCTTCTTTGTTGCATAATTTTTTAAACAGAATGAAATAAAGAACCAGCAATAAAGGAAATGTAAAATGTAGAATGGTAAAAAGTAAACCAAAGAGTGTTGAGAGTAAGTATACTATAATATTTGAAAAAAAGAATTATTTTGCATAGGTAAGAATACATACACGAAAAGAGAATATTCATGAACTTTTGTGTACTACTTTTGTCATAATTATACATATTTTAATTTTTTAATATGTAGAATTTTAGCAAAAAATAAATCCATTTACTATGTATGAAACAAGATTAGGAATATATTCAAACAAGAAACTCGAAACCCCTGAATTAGAAAAACTTCACACTATTCCTGAAAGATTCCAAGTAACTTGAACTCAGTCCCTTTTTCAGGATAGGGATTTACCCTCATGGAGATGTCAGTTCTTTATAAGTTAGGTTACATATTTACCTGATAAGCTTTGCTAGGGAATTAGACAAGTTGAGACTAAAGTTCATAAGGAATCAAACATGTGGACCTATCAAGATAAATGTTTACAGAAGGAAACTGCAAGGCACAAAATCCAAATCAGACATTAATGCATGCCATAAGCCTTGGCAATTAAGATGTGGTCCTATTAAGTGAATAGACAGGTAGATCTATCGAATATAATTGAAACACCAAATAAATACAGATTCGTGGAAATTCAGGATGATAAGAATTGTACTTAGAATCACTCAGGCTAAGATGGACTTTTTAATAAAGTTAATGTGGACAATTTGATAGCCACCGAAAAACATAAAAACAGTTTTTGTTTATCAGGAACCAAGGCTTTTCTAAGGGCAGAAAAAAAAGTCAATTGAGCTTGGAATGACGCCTAATGCTATAAATCAAAGAACTGATAAAACGTGGCTATGAAGGAGATTGCCCTTGGTCTTAGAAGGTACTTCATTAAATACATAAGAATGAATGTCATCTGTCATCCATGTTAGCAAGTTATTTTTGAATATGTGGTGAAAAACAGAAAACAAATATTCAAATGTTAAGACTTGGTGAATTCTACTAAGGGAGAAATAGGTATAATTTGAATCTGACTTTTATAATAACTTTTCTATAGGCTTGATTTCAAAGTAAAAATAAAATAGAACATCTTTCTAAAACAACAAATATAGAATTTAATAAATTTCTAAATTTTATACCTTCATTAAACTGATTTATTTTATTACCAATGCCTTGTCTTCTATGATCATCTTATTATAAGCAAAGACATTTATTGTGATTAAAGATTTTTCTTGTCACTTTAAGTCCTATTGCACAACAATCATGAAATACAAATCAACTATCAGGAACATAATTGCCCCACCTCTTCTCAATGTCCTCTATAGTTTTCATTGCCCTGCTAATCCTTAGATGAAAGATTATGCCTTTATGCGTAATTCCCTTTAAGTTTTAAGCTGAATTCAGTAATATAGCCACTATTTCCTACAGATGAGAAAGATATTCACATAATAATCGGTTAAAATTTTCACAGAACTTTTGATAAAAGACTGAAATAGGAGGTGGCACTTCCAATCCATATTCAAAGTAACATTTCTTGGAGTAAGAGAAAGTAGAAAATGCCAAGGAGGAAAGAGCTATAAACTTTGAACAGTGGCAGCTTTGAAATTGGCATAATAGAGCTAACAGTATGAGGAAAACTTTAGCCTTCAAAAGTACAGTAAGAGGTCATTGCTTATATCATTTTAATGGTGGAAGTGGAGTGGAGGAGTTTACTTTGTGTTTGGGCAAAGAAAAACTGTCACTACCTGTTTAATTGCATTAATGTTCCTTTTATTTAAAAATTTCAGAAGGCATCATAAAAATCCCTGACAGTATTCTAAAGAAGCTTTGCTTGTTCTCTTATTTGGAACATTAACATGAAAACATAATTATCCTTTCCTATAAAAGAAACATACATGGAAACTATAGTTCCATTTTTCTCTTCTACAAAGCCACATACTTCTTCAAAATGTTAACTTTTCAGAAAGGTAACCAAACCTATAACTTTTATACTAATTTATATCGTGGAACTATAATCAAAGTCAACAATTATATACTGATTGGCACAAAATGCTGCGAGCTAAGTTAGTACTTCTGTAGGAATATTCTGATCACAGCTGTACTTTTCTACATCAGACTTTCAAATTGAATAATCATAAACAATGTTCTCCTTACTGTATCCCAAGTTTTAAGTTTATGTAATGTTTTTTTAGCCTAAATGTAGCTCACACAGCACTTGCTAGAGCAAAGTTTTAAAAATTGGGTCACAGTCTGATGATAAGTCCCTTGAAATTAACACTTATTTTATAAAGCTGAGCCCTACAGGATGGCATGGGATGGGAAGGACCAGGAGAGGACTGACAATACATCTACGTGCAACACAAGCAGTAGGCACAAATGCCATCTAGCTACTGAGTGAATACATGTGCTTGTATATGCAGTGTTGCAAAATAATGTCCTACAGTTGGTTTCAATTTAAAAAGCTGAAAGCAATTCTTTTTGAGTTTTCACAGGACAAAATAGACTGTGTACTTTCTGGAATTGCACAACATAATAAATTATAATGGAAAACAATTTCCATGCACAGAAGGACATATTCTATATTAAAACATAAAAATCAAGTCTTGATAGTTTTAGTAAAAATTTATTATAGCATGTAGGAAATGCATAAAATTAAAAAATATAAGAATTAGAATACTGGATCATGAGTCAAACTAAAAGATACTGGTTTTTTTACTCAAGACTCTTTCTTATTTTTAAACATTTTCCAGTTAGGTTGTTAATATTTATATTAGAGAGCTACAAAATTTAGATATACAGCATACAGTTCTAAGTATTTTCCTTATGATGTTTTTTATTTTGCTTATTCAGATACTTTCAAAGTATGTGTTGTCAGGTTTATCATATCATTTGCTTTTGGATTTTTCTCTTACAAAGGTAATTTTTGTCCAGTGTACGTATTTTATCTTCTTACTTTGTCTAATAATACTGGAAAATTTCCTATTTTGTACATGTTTGTGTTTTTCTTAAAATACCAATATCATATCAACATAAACCCTATTAAATATTTTAAATTTAATACTAAATATCCTATATATTTTAATAATTCAATATATATAGTTTTCACAATATATTTCTAATATATTCTGATTATTTTTTCTTTATTTTGATTTTTTAATAATAATTTTTGAAAGTTGAACATAAAAAGTAGACACAATTATAACTACAAAGTCTGATGAGTGATTATAGCCTTAAAGACTCAAACGATAAAACCAAGATCAAGGTACACAGCATTATCAGTATACCTAACTTTATCCACCACATAGGAAATGTATTGCTGTTCATTGCCTATTGGTGCTTTGATCAGCAATGGATGGCCACATACCACACTGCTCCTATATAATATAGGATTATATTCCCTACTGATGTCATAACCTTCTTAGGTTGTATAAGCACACCCTGTGATGTTCACATGATGACATGATAGTTTTGCTCAGACCACATTCCTGTACTTAAGCAATGAGTTTAGTTTTGGCTACACATGAAACTCATAAAATTGAAATCATAAGAAAATGAGAGTATAAGTGGGGTCTTCCCTACTCCACGTGATGCTGTGGAGTCCATGTAAACTATTGTAACATTCTTGAATTTGTTAATTTTTATTTTTATGATATTGTATTATACGAATGTATCAAATGTGGATTAGTATATGAATTATTTCAATGTGTGAAAATCATGTATACTACTACTATGGATCTTCATGTATGTTCTTTTGTACTTTTTATTCATGAGTTATGTTTCTACAAGAGTTCAATATGGCAATTGTGTTTTTTCGAGAATTTTTCCCTTTCATTTAAATTTTCAAATAATTGGCATTTACATAGTATTTTAATTTTCAAATTATTTATTCATTGGTTGGAACTCTTCTATTCTCTATCATGACTTATTCTCCTAATGAACTAATTTATCATCTTCTCATCTAATGAAGACTCCCCAGTTTCTTTCCCAGTCTAGAACTTTTCCTTGTGTTCTAAATTCATATTTTCCACATGCTTTCTCTAAATATTGATGTATAATATGCATTTCAGACTTAATAGCTCTAAATCCAAATGCTGGTATTTCCCCCAAATTATTTTTTCTATAAGAGTTTATCTCAGCAAATGAAGATTTCGTTATACTTGCTTAGATCAAAAACCTTAAGGTTCTCTATTTTTATTCTCTCAATCATCTCTCAACAATTTCTGTTGACTTTATTCCTCTAGACCAATTAGTATCTAACTTCCTCATTTATTTTTTACATTTTTGCTTATTTATTTATTTTTGTTTATCTATTTCATGAATGAGTATAAATGACATGAGAAGAGGAATTTTGATTGAAATTTTAGAACCTAAAATAACACATAATAGGCAATCAGAAATATATAGTAAATTAAAGCAGGTTAATAAAATATTAGGACTCTAGTATAGGATATACCTGTTCAATTCTCCATATTTTTAAAATCAAAATCTCCTTATTTTATTCATGAAAGACAGATATTTGTTTTGATAATAAAAGGTTGACTAATTTCAGCACTGTAGGATATCATTCTGTCATCTCCAGGCTTCCTTTTTATTTTTATAAAGCTTTATGTTAGTCTTTCAGCTGTTCTTCAGTTATAAGGGATTTATCTTCTCTCTTCAGATTCTTTTAAATGCATCTTTATTTTACTTTATATTAGATGTCTCCATGTCAAAATGTCAACATATTAGTTTTATTTTTTAATACATTGGCTTGTAATTTCCACCTACCTATGCCTTTTTTATGACCTTAAAAATGCACTGCTATAATCATTTTAAGTTTTGCCTCTATTCTCTACTTTCTGTTCTGTCCAGGTAATTTTATTAGCTGAATATTATAATTTCTTGTTCAGTACTTTATATTCATTAAAATGATTTAATATTGTACATAGCCATGTCTCCCTTTATTGGAGTCTGTGATAGTTTATAGTTTATGCATTCTACAGATTTATTTTTTTCATTTTCCACTTCTCTTTTATTACAGAATGGTTAGTTTTTTAATCAATAATATACCTAATCATCTTTAATTTCCTTTTATTGAGCTCTCATTTTTCTGGTTTGATTCGCACTGAACATCTGATATGTATTTTAAACTGTGTTTGATACTTTTTAGTATTGGAAATCATGAATTCATAATGATATTTATTTCTTGTTTGGTGACTTGCATTTGCATTGTTTTACTACTATTTTGAAGAGCTCTGGGTCTGAACCTATATTTAGTCTCTCTTGATATGAGGAAAACCTGGAAGCCTAAATTGAGGATTTCTCACCTCCTGAGAGAATCTTCCTGCTGCAGCCGGCAGGCACCACAAATCTGTGATCTTTGCAGTTTTCCTCCAAGCTCTTCTACCTTTGCATGAGGGTAGGGGTGGGAACAGACTTTTTCTCCTCACTTACTTCAAAACAACCCTTCCTTTCTTCAATGTTCCTGCTATTTGCCCCATTTTGGACTCGACACTGATTACATTGTTCTGGTTATCATTGAGCCCTGTGTAACATTACTTTTATCTTACAGATTAGCAATAGAGTTAAAATTGTATTTTCCAGAGCACTTTATGGGTTGTAGCTTTTTTCTTGTACTGGAGATAAGGTTCCACGACATGTGTTTATAAACCACCTCAAATCATTTTTTACTGAAATGATATAAGTAAATAATGTGAAGAAAAATACAGAAGAATGGGGAAAATAATTGTACAACTGCAATCTATGATGGGAAAATTTATTAAGCTTGCTGAGTATTATAAAAATTCTCCATACATTAAAGTTTTTCTGAAAAATGAACTTACCTAGTCACATTAGCATTACACTATGAGATGTAATTATTGTCTTATTGTTATTTCTGTGTGCTCACCAGACTTCATACTATTTAACACTATTTCTTGCTAAGTGTTGCAATTTTGATGTATATTATTTTTATTACTGTGTAGTTATAAATGTTTTAATATCCTTTGTGATTTTATCTTTGACACATTATTTATAATCATTTAATTTTAAATATCTGGAGGTTTTTAAGATATCGTATTTTTTATTGTTTTCTAATATACTTATTTTCTTATATTGTTTTCTAATATACTTAATTTCTTATTGTTTCTAATATTCCGTGTTCATGAGAGAACATACACTGTATACATTTAGACTTTCAAAATCTGTTGGCATTTTTCTTATGGTCTAATATGAAGTCTATCACAGTGTGTGTTTTATGTCACATGAAGAAATGTATATTCTAAGTTTATACAGATTTTTGTTTTCACTGTCATGTATGACTGTAGTGATTATATCATTTCCCTTTTGATTACTGAAAGAATGATATCTTTCTAATACTCTGTTTGAAATCTAATTTCTCTTTTTCTATTCTTCTTATGCCCTTTGTTTAATTGGTATGTCTTTTCTTCCATTTACTATATATATTTTTAGGTTCAAATTGAGTGTCTTGTAGACGGCATAGAGTTTAGATTTACATTTTATCCATTCAGAAAATCTCTGTTGCTGAAGTTTCTATGTATAGTCCATTAATACCTAATATCATTATCGATGTGTTTATATTTAATTTTGTCATTCCATTATTCATCTGATGTCTATCCTGTTTCTTATTCCTATTTTGGATTGATTCCTGTGTTACCTTTTTTAAAAATTTAATTATTGATGTTTTAGACATACATCTTTTCATAAGCTTTAGGGACTACTCCATAGATTTCAAGAGATATCCTGAGATTCCTAAGTTTACCGATGATTAATATTATGCTCTTTAAGTACTCAGGCTGCCATCCTTTCTCCTTTTGAGAAATAGTTCTTGTCTTGCTATGGACTTGTAGAAACTGAATGTTTAATCAGGAGCCACCAAGTTACTGTGATGGGAACCACTGTATCCCTAGGTGGTAGGGGCTAAGTGACAGTATTTAACCGAAGATAAGCAGGCATGGCTACAGTAATGGGTATCAGAGTCAGTACACCCTTTTAGACCTATGGTGTTGGTGAGATGATCATAATGTTCCTAGAAGTGAAGTAGACAGGATGCTGCTGCATTTTTATTAGATCTGTGTAAGCAGATGAGTTCTAGATTAAATGGACAAAATTTCATTCATAGAATCATAAAAAGAAAACCACACCCCCTTTTTTGAGGCAGGATGGCAGTACAGAGACAAAATTTATACTGATAAACTTTCTGTCAGTTATCTCCTAAGATACCTATGCTCTTTTACCAGGATCAAGTGTGCATTAAAGAAACTGAAATAACCAGAACTTTCAGAAACCACTAGACATTGACTCCAAACTAATAATTCTAGAAGACCCAGAATGTCACTGTGGTCCCCCAGTCACAATATGGGCTTATGGATATCAGATGATCAATGGTATTTTAGTTTAGGTCCATTCCACAGTGGGTTCTTTGATCCTAATCCTATCCTCTAGTAATTTTTCTAGTTATGCAATACACAACTTGGATAGATATACCTAGTAGCTGGCACAATTCTCAAATTGAAGACAATATTAAATGAGGACATTTTAAGATTTAATGACTTTAAATGATTAAGGATGCAATTTTTCATGTTTTATTACTTATCGTCTTATACAAATGTTATGGTATTGACATATTCACATTTGCGCAAATTCAGTTTTTTTTTTTAGCTTACAAAAGATAATAAAAAATTGTAGACTTTTATTGAGGAAGAAAATCTTTCCAAGCAGGTCCTTTTACTGTACATGTAGTATTACTTGGGACCAATTTCTTTCTGTGCCTTTTGTATATTTCAATAATGTTTTCAAGAAGATTTCTATATTTTCTTAAGAAAAATAAAAATCAAATGAATAAAAATATATTAACATAAAACATGCTCATTTAACATTGAAATGATTTGGTCTATTCATCTTTCTGAAAAACAATATTGTTAAAAAGCTGGTTCACAATTTTTTTTTTTTAATTAGGGAATCTGGACAGATAAACCTCAACAGCTTATTGAGAAGAAAACAAAATGAACTATTTAATTAAACTCTACATTTATTTTCATTATTATTTTGTGTATGTAGGTCCCATAAAGTTCAACATTATTTTATTTCATCCTTGGTCTACAATTTTTGAGAACAGGATATATGGATTTCCCTTTGTGTCTATGGTGAGTAAGTGGTAGTGGAGAGAAAAGATGAAGTTTGAAATAGAGTGAAACTGATCACTATAGGAAGAGAGATAGTTAATTGACTTCTCATCATAATATTTCTTCTAAATTTTATTCTTTCAATGTTTTACTCACACAGAAATTAATTCACTTTACTGTTCTAAAAGTAAATAAGTGTTCAGATAATTTATGTTAGAAAATATGTGGTATAGAGTGAAGTATGTATAATAATGAGAAAAAAATATTTTAACTTAAATATTAAGTTAGAAATTTATTTAGTATATTTTATTCTGCTACATATATAGAAAACACTTTCATTATGCGAGTTCATGCATCCATAATTCCAAGTTTATTTAAGAGTAAGAAAAACTCACTTAGAAAATAAAAGTGATTAAAATAAAATGAAAGTTAATTTATGACATGATCAAACAAAATCAAAACTAATGATATTGTTACAAAAAATAGTTGCAAAAACCTTAGTATAGACCTGTTGGTTTTATGTTGTCTTATTGATCATTGAAAACTAAACTAAACTCTATACAAACCATTATTCGAAGATTGCTGAAATCTGTCCAAGCAGAATATTCTAAATCTTTATTATAATTTTTTATTTGAAAATATGTGAGGATTATTAATAATGTTAGGTAGGTTATATTCCTGATGATATATTTGTTTCCTTAGTAAATATTTCTATTATAAAATGATAGCTATTCCTTAAGGAAACATTAAATATAGAGAATACATTGAATACATATGTTGCACATGAAGAATAATGGAGAAAAACAATTACTTACCTTTAAATGTCTCCTTGCTTAGTGTAGAAGAGAGAAAATAAATTGAATATAGTGAAGAAATATAAAATAATTCTCTTCACAGGATAAAAAAATCTGTGTGTAAAAATATAGGAATTTTTCTATCAGGAGAGATTTATTTTAAACTCCATATTTTAAAGTCTTTTCTTATTTTGAAATAATTTTATTAATAAGGAAAAAGTACATGACGTATTTTTAAAAACTTTTGGATGGTTAACTTGATTTTTATAATATTTTAGTTATTTTAGCAATTGTCTTTAATGCAAATGTTTTAATATTATTGTATATATGTCAGTGTGTCTATATGCACACACCAATTAAAGAAGCCAAATGAAAATAGAAAAAATGAGAATCTAGTTGTAAAGCAGTCCTTTAGGTTGAAAGAAAACTGGCTCTTAGGGAAAAATTTTTCTAATGAAGAACTCTTTCATTGGGATTCTAGGTCATGATTTTTAAAAAATATCTTTATTTACTTATTTATTTTTATGTGGTGCTAAGGATTAAACCCAGTGCCCCATACGTGTTAGGCAAGTGCTCTACCACTGAGCCACAAGCCCAACCCCAGATCATGATTTTGTCGAATTTCAGGGTATTTGTCAGTTAAAGAAAATAGAGTCAATTATTTACTATATAATTATTTAGCAACTATGACTAAAATAATGTTAGGATATCTTAACATTTATTTACGAGACGACTAATATTCAACATTCAAATAGCCAAGGGGCATGTATCCCTTTTATTTACAGATTCACCAGTAATGTCTTACATGTAGTTAGAATCCCCATTCCTCAAGGTGCTCCTAAAATCTTTTATTTTAGCTTCTGGAATAAAGAATAAAATGTGTCATAAACATTTTCCTGAATTCCTCTAAGAAACTGATAGGAAACATTGAATACAACTTATTCTGGTGACATAAATGTATTCATAATGAGAAAATAATTAAACACATTAAAATAGTTACTTAAAAATAAATTTATTTATTTATGCCCAAGAGGAAGCCTCTTATTGCATTCTGTGTATTGCAACATTTAAGTATGAAGAACTTGAATTTCTAAATTCTCATTGAAGGAAGAGTTTTTATTTATTTATTGGTGCACTATAATTGTTCATAATGATGGAATTTCTTGTAGGAAATGTTTTTAAAAGCTAAGTAGGTAACAGTTTCTCCCCTGAAATTTGTAATTTAAAGGCACAATAAGCATGTTTACAGAAAGAGCAAAAGGATAGCTTCCTAAGCCGTGGAAACTATCCTCACATGATATAAATATGTTGTTGAATTTTCCAAATATACCATCTTTGCATTAGACTTATATGAATGTGAATCAAATAGGGGCTGAACAAAATAATCTGTGTAGTGATTCAAGTAGCTGTGTGGCAATTAATTGCACAGAACATAAACAATGAAATTCATCATATCTTTTTCCTTTATATTTTATACATATAATCAGAAAGTTCTGTTTATAATTATTTCTTGTCTTATCATGTTACCTATCTAGAATATCAGCATTCGATAGTAAGTGGATATTTTTCTATTTTTTTGGATTCCTTATGGTCTTTAGTCTATACATTAATCTGATACTCAAACTTACTTAATTTGTTTCCTGTTTAAATTTAATTTGTTTCAAAAGAAAGCCATCATATGCTGCAGATTGAAGCAGGAATTAGTGAAATATTTACTTCAATAATTAACTTCAATCTAGCCTACAAACTTTGCCTGAGAATGACAATCCTGAATTTCACTATCCACACCATTGTCTGTAATCTGAGGAGTTGTGGCTTAAATACAGTAGCTGAATAAAATTGGAATTATGGCGATGGGCCACTGAAAAATAAGGGACAATTTCTGAGGCTTTCTTTCCTCCTGGAATCTTCTCAGTGGCTATTGTTACTATGTCTGCTGGTTCTGCCCAAAGTTTTCTTCTGAATATTTGGGTTCTCTGTGCAGTGTAGTCAGGAAACTGCCATTCGTATACCATAGTATCCCCCGTGCTACCACCACACTCTGTAAATGTGAATGTTTACAACTAACAGCTTTTTATTTTTATAATATGGCTTTTAGTTGTCAGAGGACCATTAATTAATTAATTAATTTATTTATTTATATGCAGTGCTGAGAACTGAACTCAGGGCCTCACACATGACAGGCAGACACTCTATCACTGAGTCACAATCCTAGCCCCAAACAGCTTTTTCTTGATGGTACTTCTTTCCAGGCATTTAGGTCAGCACCCAGCAAAATTTGGTGTGGGCAAAATTTTTTTCTGATTCCCAGTCCCCACCACTGACACTTTTCCTGCTTCATGCTCAGTTCTCTCTTTTAATGTAGGAGGCTTCTCATGCTTGTTGGGGTCAGCTGCACAAAGAAGGTAATAATATAGTAACAATCTTATTACTATAGATACTATGTTTTTGCCTCTCAGGAGTTCTCATATTTCAAAATGGCACTACAGAAACAAAGCAATGTTTTTGTCAAGAGGTATGACCTTAGTGGAAAATGACAGATGTGACCAAAAGATACTTGGTTGGATTGTTCACACATCACCTTTGATTGGTGACTCATATTCGAAATCCTCCTAATGTTGACCTTGTGAAACTCCCAGTTTTTCTTTATGACTTTTCAAGTATAGCTTTGAAAATTATATAACCTAAAGTATTTTAGACTTTGCACATCAAAAGTAACATAAGTGATAAATTACAAATGTGGGACTATGTCTTATTTATTTATTCGTATTCTTGTTAAAAAAAACTTTGACAGAATTCATAAAGAATGACACCATGAAAAAGTATCAGTTAGTATAGCAGGAGAATTCAGATTAACTTTGTCAAAGTGTCATGTTGCAATCTTTTTTTGAGAGATCAGAAATCTTAGTCACACAGGAAAAGGTAAAATAGAATTACTCACACATTTGAAAAAGCCATATTTTGATAGCTTAACTTAGATACACTATTTTCCCAGACTAAAGCCATATGAATTTTCTCCTACAGAGACTCACTTATGCTATTGGGAAAAACCGTGACCAAATTTTCACTTAAAGAATGTTAAGAGGGCCAAGTTCCTGTTGCTATTATTTTAGCACCCACCCTGTATATTAGGATGTGTCATATTTTAAGCACCCTTACTGTGAGCATAATAATGTTCAAAAAAAATCTTTAAATTTACATCTGGTCATGTTAAGTTCTTAAAAATCAGTTTATACAAACCCCACAAATCCTTTTTTATTTTGGGGGAGGTACTGGATATTGAACTCAGGGGCACTTAACCACTGAGCCACATTCCCAGCCCTATTTTGTATTTTATTTAGAGACATGTTCTCAATGAGTTGCTTAGTGCCTCACTTTTGCTGAAGCTGACTTTGAACTCCAGATCCTCCTGCCTCAGTCTCCTGAGCTGCTGGGATTACAGGCATGCACCACCACACCTGGCCCCACAAATTCTTTCTTAACGACATTTTCCTTTCCTTTTTTCTTCTTTCATTCTCATTTAACTCCATGACACCAGAATGTTAGTTTATACTATTAGTTTATATGAGTGAATTAAATTGAGATCAGTCATTGAATAATTATGTTATTCCTTGTTTTTAATTTTGATTAATTTTGAAACTTATTTGCAGATAAAAGCATTAAACAGCAGGGTACAATAGCATAAGACTGTAATTCCAGTCAGTGGGGAGACTGAGGCAGGAGGGTTGCCAAATTCTAGGCCAGCCTCAGCAATTTAAGGAGAACTTGAGCAACTTAGGGAGATCCTATCTTGGATAAAAAATTAAAAAGGGCTGGGGATGTAGTTCAGTGTTTACCACCCTTGGGTTAAATTTCCAGTAACAGAAAAAGTAAATACATACATAAACAAAAACTTCAGTGTATCAACTGGACAAATGTGAGTATTTCACTGAATAGTTTCAAATATTATGTTTATTTACTATGAGGAGAGTAAAGAACTATGAACTAATTTTGATTAGCACAAAATCTGTAACAGCTTTGGATGAATATAGTGCCGCGATCTGCCTCATTATCTGTGAACTGCTGTGTTTTTTGTTACCACAAATTAGGAAGATAATCTTTATACAAATAAATGCTTATAAGTAGTTACAGGTTTTAACTAAATGTACTAGATGTAGAGAATACTCTTCTGGTGGCTGATCTAAATTTTCAGAAATGAATACTGGGATATTTTCATTTTAAATATCAGTCAGAAACACTTTCTAATAATTACTATCATATCAGTTTGACTTATAGGGAGACTATAATTAGGTTTAATGTATACTTTAAGAGTTAATGAGTAGATAGAAAATACATATAACAAGTGAATATGTTTTTAAAGTTTAAATATATTATTAACATAGTCTTTGCTACTCTTTGTCATTTATAAATTCAAAATTTCTAATGACCAAGTCCACTTTCTCAAGTCATTAAAACTTGAAGCTTGATATCTGCATTTTAAGAGAAGGTGACAGGAACTTTGCATTTCCAAATTAAGGTCATGGGCATTTTAAAATTTCTCAAAAAGAAATCAGGTTTATACAAATATAATATAGTAGAGATCCAATTTGTGAAATGTTTGTGAAAGCAACTTCAACCCAGTTGACAAACGTTGACATGAAAATGGAAATCTTGGAATTCATTAACCAAAATAATTTAAATATGTGGTCTCAATAAAAATGGCAATCAAATTGTTATTATTCGACACTTTTTAAAAATGCTGACTTCTTTTCATTGTTAGTACTTGTCAATGTGCATATGAAACTAGAATGCCTTGTCACAGTTTGATAAGGTTCAGGAATTTCAGTGCTTGTTTTCACACCATTGTTTCTCAAGCCATTGCTGTAGACCTGCAACCTGAAGCACAGTACCCCAAGACACATGGGCCTATTGAGCACTTGAATGTGACTTGGACAATTTTTATAACAATATAAGAGAAGAATGTGAACTCTTACTATTAACTTTGTATTGACATCATTTTAAAATAAATATATTTTGGATCGTTTGCCTTAAAACATTTTTCCATTTTTATATATTTTGCGTTAGTACTAGAAAATTTTGAAGACAAATATTCTCATAAAAGATAAATTGCAGTGGCAAATACTTTTTGGATTTTTTTTTTTTTGTCTTTAACTGGTATAAACATGTTAATTTGCGTATTGTCATTAATATGATTCATATCAGTTAAATTCTCATCAATGATAGTTTTATCTGTCACATTCTTTACAGTTTAATTGACATTTCATTCCTTTTGATTTCCATCAAGATATTTCTTTATCTTTAGTTTTCAGAGTATTGACTAGACTGAGTCTTGGCATGGATTTTTTTCAAATTTACCCTGTTTGGGATTTGTTCTGCTTCTGGAATCTGCAGGTTTAGGTATTGTACCCAGTTTGAGGAATTCGTAGCCCTCATCGCTTCTAGTAGTTTTTTAGCCCTGAATGCTTTCCCTTCTTCATTTGCAATTTTAATGACTCCTGTGTCCTTAAGGCATTCTTATTCAGTCCAATTTCACTATTATTCAGATGAGGTAATTTCTATTTTTCTAGCTTCAAGTTCACAGATTCTTTACTTTGTTCTTTCCATTTTCCAGTTCAGTCCATTTTAATTATTGTACTTTTCAGTTTTAAAATTTCATTTTGTTTTTCCTCTATATCGATTACTCAGTCTTGATTTTTTCATTTGTTTCTAATGTTTCTAATGCTTGTTAAAGCATTTCTGTGATAGCTGCTTAAAAATCCTTTTCGCATAATTCTAACAACTAGGCTATTAAGTGTTAGTCAGTTGTTTTTTCTCATTCAAGTGGATACACCCTGGTTTGTGATGACTGATTTGGAAATTAAACCTTGGACATTTTGAGTATTGTGTTATGAGGTTCTGGATCTGAGTTACATCCTCTAAGTATGCCTGTTCTGACATTGTGCTCTCAATGGACGTGGGTCACAACTCATTAGTGCCAGATGAAGATGGAAGTCCAGGCTCCCGAGGAGACTCCTACACTGACATCAAGTTTAGGTGTGCCCCAACATGAAGTGGAGAGGGTGTGTCTCCTGCCCTGACTTTCCAGGAGGTCTCATCTCACTTGTTGCCAGCATGGGTGGAAACTTGGTGCCACCTTGGCACCAAGTTCTTGACTCCCTATTAGACCTTTCCTAAAAGATAGTAGTAAAGAGCTATTAAGTTTTTACTTTTTCTTTTTTATTTTTCGGCATTTGGCTGGAGCAGAACAAGTGTTGAACTGTTTTCTGTCTTGCTAAGCAACTACCATCCTCTTCATTTAGTAATGAAGATAGATTTTCCTTGAGTTTTTTTGTTTTTTTGTTTTTGGTTTTTGTCTTTTCTTTATGGACTTTAATGTGAGAACAAAATGCAATTACTCAACTGAAATTTTTTTCCAGCCTTGAAATAATCCTTTATTTCAATTTTTTTATATCCTACTGGTAAAAACATTATTTTGTATATTCACAAAGAAATATTTCATTAGCATATTATGTTATGTGGTTATCAAGTTATAGGGTGCAGATTCCCATAGAATACAGCAAACACTGTACGCTTACATTAACTCTTCAGGAAAACATAAATCATACTATGTCAACTGAAATTTTAAGACCCTTATTGAAACTGCTGCCACTAAAGGAGTGTCTTCTCTTTTCTCTCTTTCACCAATCGCCAGTTACAAATCCATGCAGATACTAATTCACAATAGTGGTAGGTGCTAGGAAAGAATAGAGTTACTTTATATTTGGTTAGGAGTGAAGGGAGGGGAAAGGGTAGGAGGGTAGGAAGGGTAGTAGAGTGAAACAGACCTTATTACCTCATATACCTATATGATGGCAGGATCAATGTGATCCTACAGCATGTACAATCAGAAAAATGAGAAATTACACTCCATTTATGTATGATTTAACAAAATTCATAAATGCATTCTACTTTAATGCATAACTAATTAGAACAAATTAAAAAATTAAAAACCCCATTTCTCCTTTGAAATGCTTTTTTTTTGCTTTATTTTTGTTTCTCCCAGGTAACACTTAAATTTAGTGTTTATTTTCTATTTTCCTGATTAATATTTGAAAACAACAATTTGAATATTTCATGTTTGCTAAAAGCAACAGAAAATATGAAATTAATCATTTTCAGTTACAAACTATTTCCTTCACAGTAGTGCCTGTTTTCAGATTCCCCAAGGCCAAGAATTTCCTTATGTACTTAATTTTTCCATGAGAGCCCTTCATTCAGAGGAAATGTCCATACACAATATACCCAACTGTTCAACTTATTGAGCCTGTCTACCATAGACTTTCCATTCCTTTCTCAATAGTTTCATTCTACTCAATTCTGAAGAGTTAAGTCAAATTTCCCTTAAGTCTTGCTAACTCACTTTAAAACAACTGTTGAGTTTTTCTGCTGTGGACCTGATTTGGCACACTGTATCTAAAGGTAGTTTTCAACCATACCAGACCCAAAGTCCAGTTTTTATATAAACTATTTCATGCCCTGGTCATCATACATTATTGATTATATAATCAAGATATTGACATAAGTTCCAAACCAACATAAAATTCTCATTGAATTACAAAGGAATAATGAAAGGAGTATAAATTATTATTGAAATAATCTGTATTTGATGTATAATATTCTGTTTCTGCAATAGCAAAAGAACTATGAAACAAAGCTATATAAAATTACTCTGAATATAAGAGCAAAATATGCAGATGAGTACAGCTATGGGTGATTGATGACAAAAAATTTGAACCATAATCGCAACTGGCTTTGCATTTAGTGACAATGTTTATTCAAAATGGTGATAATGCTTGATAACGTTAAAGTCAAAATATGGCATGTTTTTCATCAATTTTGGCAGTAGTATGTTCCTTGAGTTCATATTAACTTGTGAAATATATTGTCCTTTGATGTAAGCTGGATCAAGGTTCTAACCTCGAATAGTTGTTAACAGATTTCATTCCCGTAGGGTCCCTGGATTTGATCACCAAGAGAGCTCTTTAAGGTTTCCATTCATGAGTGCTCCATGCTCATGACCCTGTAAACTCCCAAATATTATCACCTTGAAGTTAGGATTTTGACATATTAATTTGGAGAGACATGCATTCTCTCTGTGGTATCCTCCTATAAAAATTAGTATTAGGACATGTACAGGAGAGTCTGTAATTACATATGGGCTAATCGTTTTCAGTTTGGAAATTTTATTAAGTCATCTGCTGCTTTTTAATTTTGACACAGTGTGTGAGTTCTTATACATAAGTTGCCAGAAGACTGAATAACATAGAATACTATGCTTTTTTTGAGCATAGATTTTAAAATTTTGGCAACTTAAAAGTGGCTAATATTGATTAATTCACCTACAGAGGGTGATTATTTTCAAACTATTTTTTTAAAAATTGTATTAGTTCTTGAGTTATACATGACAGTAGAGTATATTTTGACATACTCATACAAATATGGAGTATCTTGTTCTAATTGGGATCCCCAGTCTTGAGGATATACATGAGATTTATGGTCCTGTATTCATATGTGTACATAGGGAAATTATGTCAGATTCATGTCACTGTGTTTCCTATTCCTATCATTCACCTCTTATTTGTGTCGTCTAATCTGTTGAAATTCTTTTCTTCCTCTCCACCCCCTTGTTGTGTGTTAGCATTCACGTATCAGAAAGAACATTCAAACTTTGTTTTTGGGATTGACTTATTTCACTTAGCATGATAGTCTCCAGATCCATCCATTTACTGGCATAAAGTTAATCATCTTTATGGTTGAGTAATATTCCATTGTGTATATATACCACATTTTTTTTATCCATTCTTCTGCTGAAGAACATCTAGGTTGGTTCCCTAGTTTAGCTCTTGTGAATTGAACTGCTGTGAACACTGATATGGCTGCATGATTGTACTGTGCTAATTTTAAGTCCTTTGGGTATATACTGAGGAGTGGGGTGGCTGGGTCAAATGGCGGTTCCATTCCTAGTTTTTTGAGGAATCTCCATACTGCTTTCCAGAGTGGTTGCACCAATTTGCAGTCCCAATATGAGTACACCCTTTCCCCCACATCCTCACCAACATTTATTATAATTTGTATTCTTGATAATTGCCATTCTGACTAGAGTGACATGAAACCTCAATGTAGTTTTAATTTGCAATTCTCTAATTGCTAGAGATGTTGAACTTTTAGTTCCCTTGCCCTTTGTTTTTGTTTTGTTTTGTTTTTATTTTGTATTTCTTTACATTATGCTTTTTGAGTTCTATGTAATGAAGACCAATGGACTAGAAGACAGAGACAAATCCACATAAATACCATTATCTCATATCAGACAAAGGTACCAAAAACAACAATTAGAGAAAAGATAGCCTTTTCAACAAATCGTTCTGGGAAAACTGAAAATCCATATGTAGCAGAATGAAATTCAACCCCTACCTCTCATCCTGCACAAAAATCAACTCAAAGCAGATCAAGGATCTAGGTATCAGACCTTGAACCTCCTAGAAGAAAATTTATGCCCAACATTTCAACATGTTGGTTCATGACTTCCTTAAGAAGACTCCTAAAGCACAAGAAGTTAAATAAAAAATCATAAATAGGATGACATCAAACTAAAAAGTTTCTTCACAGAAAAAGAAATAATCAAATATGTGAAGAGTGAGCTCACAGAATCAAAGAAAATCTTTGCCACTTGCACCTTAGATAAGGTGTTAATTTTCAGGATATGCAAACTATTCTCAATTATTAGCAAAAAGTGCTTAATTATCTTAAGAATTCATGAGATAAATATTAATGTGAAGTTTAGGAATTATTGAGAATTTTGATGAGTAAAAATATCCTCCAATTATGGTGGGATTCCTGCATTCAGAGATTCACTGAAATTAAAATCTAGAAGCTTAAATTAATTTAAAACACAGATGTTTCTCTTAAGCAAATTTACTATTTCAGAATATGATGGAAATACTAGCAGAATGTTTCATTAGAATACCAACTTATATGTTCCAAAACAATTTGTTAGTATTGTCATAATACTTCTAAATTCAGTGTTTGTCAGCAAGTAATTAAAAACTACAGATTTTAATAATAATAAAAAAGCAATGATTCCCTGAAAAATTATATAGCCTTAAAACTACAGGTCTTTAGTCCAATCCTTTTGGCTGCTTGGTTGCTTTAACAACTGACATGCAGGCCAGAGTTGATTTGTGTTAATGATACTTTTGAACACAAATTGAGAAAATAATTGAGTCAGCTACATGGTAAACACCAAAGTACCATTTTTCTTTGAATAGAAAGTAGTTCCTGAATAACTTTAGTGAACTTTGTATGAAGAAATATCATATATTAAAAGGGAAGATAGACTTTTATGTTGGAAAATAGTATCTTCAAATTCTGACTACACAGCTTTCTGGAGTCTTGACTTTGGGTAATCATGCTTATCTATTTTCAACTTCTGTTTTATAACGTTTTTCTTTCCTTTTTTGGTACTGGGGATTGAACCCAGGGGTAATTTACCAAGAAGCAACATCCCCAGTCCTTATTATTTTTTGAGACAGGGTTTCTCTAAGTTTCTTAGGGTCTCACTATATTGGAAAGGCTGACTTTGAACTTGTGGTTCTCCTGTTTCAGCCCCCTGAGCCACTGGGATTACAAGTGTGCATCACAATGCTCTGCTTATTTCATAAACCATAAAATAAAGACCAAATATCTCCCTCGAAGTTCTTAAGCACATACAGAGAGTTGAAGCAGCATATAGCACTCCTGATATTTCTGAAGAATAAGGTAAAAAGTAGTGTGAACTCAATGATGAAATCATTAATGGACTTAACATTTTAAAACATAAAACACAGGATCAATAATAAACATAAGTTTGCTGATTTTTATATCATTGTAGACCATGACTCTGCAAGCAGCTCTGTAAAGGATCATTTTGTAAATGTGATGGGCTTTGTGCTCATTGTGGTAACTATTCCACTATGCAGTGGTACAGCAAAAGCAACCTTGGACACTGTGTAAAATAATGGGTGTGTCTGGGTTCCAAGAAAATGTTTTTCTGAACATTGAAATTTGAATTTTATATATTATGTTTCACAAAATACTGTTCTTGTCTTTACTTTTTAGCCACTTTAAAATGTAAAAACCATTTTTAATTCTTGGACTATCCAAATACTGGTGGCAGGCCAGGTGTAACCTATGGAATGGTTTGCAACTAGTGTAGACTTAATCAGTGAGATTAGGAAGAAACAGATATATCTGACTTTGTAGAAATATTCTGAAGCTTCCTTTTTAACAACAAACTATCATTAATAAGGGACTGAAATAAAATCCAAATCCTTCAGTTGT
Organism: Sciurus vulgaris; assembly: GCF_902686455.1. Taxonomy (NCBI): domain Eukaryota; kingdom Metazoa; phylum Chordata; class Mammalia; order Rodentia; family Sciuridae; genus Sciurus; species Sciurus vulgaris. Next base: position 53,847,174 of record NC_136462.1, on the reverse strand, counting down.
CGGCCTCCTCCTTTCCATTGAACTTTACATTCATTGTAGTCAACCATTTTATCTCAGTCACACCTTGAATCTGGTCATCAATGAAAACTATTTCACTTCAGAAATATGAAATTTGAACATCTTTTTCTGTGATCACTATCAATTTTGTCTCTTTCATTTTAACAAACTCTCTTACATTATGGGGCATTTTAATCCCTTCAAGTTTTAATTATCACCTAATTCATGTCTCTAATTTTTTGTTTTACTATTTTAATCCCATGTTCCATTACCCTTTCTCTGAAATTGGGTGAAAGTAAAATCCTAATCCTTCATTTCTACGAGTGTTTTCTTTCATTTGTTCATCAACTAGAAATCTGAGTTTATGGAAAAAAGTAAATTGCTATCATAATAAAAATTAAAATGACAATTATACTATATAATAATATGATAATGTGTTAAAATATAATAAACATTTAAGAACAAAATAAAAATAGAAATGAACAATCACAAAATAAAAAGCCTTTATCAAACATGCTATAAACATAAATTGCCCGTCAACATTGCTGAGACGTGTCCATCAATTAAAAATTATTTATTAAGCCACACAGTGTAAGCCATTTCTCCTCTAAATACTAAATGTTTGGGAGTGAGCACTTATTAATATGTTAATTTTCACAAAATCAGAAGACTGTGTTATGAGAAATAAAAAGGGGAACTAACTAACAATTTAGGAAAGGATATTTGGGCTGAGACCTAACGAAAACTTTGACTGTGTATTGAGTGTGGAAGTTTCTGCCACGTTCCGTGTAGATGAGAAAAGGTTAAATGCTGGAGGATGATGTTGGCTATAAATCAATCAATTACCCATAAATTTATCTGATCAGTAAGCACACAAGCGTCAACACTCTTTTTAAATAAGAGGGGGAATGACAGGTCTGGCCATACCAGTTCTGGCCTCTAACAACATGGAGTAGCCCAACTCTTTTATTTATAGTTACACAGGTAAAAGGGACCTGAACAGGAAGGGCTTCTTTTGTGATGAGCAGGATGGTGTGGAGTTATGGGAGCGAATTTGCTCAGGGAAACTATCATAGAACCAGACAGAGAACCACTCCCACAGTGCCATACCCCCTGACAATCTGGGACAGATCTCCCTGTCTGCCAGTTCCTAGAAGTCAGGCCCCTGTGTCCTGAGGCTCAACCTCATCTGATTCTGCTGGATAAGGATGGATTCCCACAAGTGAACACTTACTTATTAATAAGTTAATTGTCACAAAACCAGAAGATCATGTTATGAGAAATAAAAAGGGGAACTAATTAACTAACTAACCTAGGAAAGGATATTTGTGTTGAGACCTAACGAAAAATTTGATTTAGTGTTGAAAAGAGAAGGAGAAAAAGACTGCTTCAGGAAAAATAGAATGTTTGAAAGCAGGGAGGAAAGTTATTGTTGGACAAGAAGAAGAAAAGACATTTATTTGTGTGCAATAATCACCTCTGGAGAGAGAGGTAAATGTTTTGAGGATAAGGTCAGGATGTGGAGGACTTTATAAACCATACAGGACTCTCAGTATTTGTCCTAAAGAAAACACACTTCCATTAGAATATTTAACCACAGAGGTGACATGATTCTGTCTTCACATTCATAACTTTTAGAATCAAAAAGAATAGGGGGTGGCATTCCTGGAGTCTGAACCCATGAGCATGTGATAGCTGACAAACAGATGAGAGAGAGGGCTGGCATGGCTTTGAGTGATTAGAGGTGGGTGATATACAAGGTTGGGCTTGAACACCTGGACTTTTGTGATATCATTTATGGAAATGAGAAATAATAGGCAAAGACAAGAGTTTTGAGGAAAATGGAAGTTTATAGACTAGGTGCATTTAAAAACAAAAAAACAAAACAAAACAAAACTGAAGAGGAGTTTCAAAAGCAAGCAGTTGATTACACCAGCTATGAGACTTAATAAAAGGAGCCATGTAGAAATAGATGAGAATTGTCAGAACATTCTTGGGAGCTGAATTATAGGCACTTGTGAGATTCCCCAACATCAACAACTCACCATCAACAACTCGCTGCTATGTGGGAGCAAGGACTGTATCTTCTTTGTTCATAGCTGTATTTTAGTGTCACAGAAGAACATCAAGTACATTCCAGGGACTTAATATTAATTTATGATTTTTCTAACAGAATAAATCAGATGCCATAATATATTGGCAATATGTTAACAAAAAAGAAAAAAGAAAAGAAAGCAGACATCAGAAGTCCAGAATAAGTCTTGTTTTCTTCCACATGTTCTTCATAGTGAAACCCAAGTAATGATTCTAAAATCCAAATTGCACCATACCTTTCTCCTTCTCATACCATCTGTAGGAATCCCCATTGCTCATTCCCAGATATGAATGGTTGTTGGTGATTATATACCTTCTCATCTCCTTCCTGCATGTATTTTATTCATCTCTCATTTTATTTGCATGCAATTAATACCAACCTCCCCTGTAGATACTGCACTGGGAAGATTCCTCTTGTTTTTAACTAACCGGTGCAATCCCATTTCTCTTAGCACACATTTGAACATGTCATACGATGATCCAGGGCATTGATGTCTGAGATTTTAACTCAATAGTTCCCTTTTTATCACATATATGTAACTACTTGCACCCAGCTTTAGAATGTTTGCAATTTACAGAGAATGCTGAGACTCACCAGTCTCAAAACCAAAATTCTCATCAAAACTTGACTATTGGTTGCATCATTGCCTATGGATTTTCCAGCTAATAGTTAACTGAAGCACGGGAAAATATGATATTTAAGGTGGCTTATCATCTCTCATGACTTACAGCTCAGCATCACCTTTCCCATTGTCAGCATTCATATTTTTTTTATATCTTATTAAGCATTTTTATCTCTACTGTCTCCTGGGAAATACAAAGGAAAATAGAACTAAACAGCTAATTGTCAAGTTTTATTTAATTAGGGAAACATAACAAAATGATTATCATTTTTTTTTTTTTTAGTTTTTTTTTTTTATTGTAAACAAATGGGATACATGTTGTTTCTCTGTTTGTACATGGCGTAAAGGCATACCATTTGTGTATTCATAAATTTACATAGAGTAATGTTGTTTGATTCATTCTGTTATTTTTTCCCTTCCCCCCACCCCCAAAATGATTATCTTTAAAAATATTTTTCTAAGATATTCCTACTAAAATAAATACACATAAAACCTAATCCTTCCTTTTTGGGTAGACAAAAGCAGAAAATTCAAATACTTTTTTTTCCCCCTCTCAATTCCTTCTGATGCAGCTAGAAACACTAAGGGGGAGGGCATTTGAAAGAATCTTGTTAATTTATAAGTGGGTTCATCTCAAGCAATGGACCATTTTACACACACAACTTCTATTTTCCTTACTTCAATGGCAGAAAACAGAGATGATGCTCACAGAACACAGGTACACTATACTTCACTACATGAATGGGTGGTAGAAAATAAGATGGCACAGTTGTTCTGCTGACAGCTGCAATCCAAGCACAGTCCCTCCCAGGTCCTTGATATACATGCCTGCTGAGAGATTGCAGATTAGCAATGGCTACTCGATTTTCTGTAAAGATATCAAGAGTCATTTAATTTTTTTTTTTAGATCACCTCATTTGGCTCAATTTATTGGATCTTCTGCTGCCATTTCTTTCTGAGATCCATTCTGAGTTTGTACATCCTGCTTTGTTACTATCAGAACCCTTGCTCTGAGCTAAAAATGAATGTCAGAGATTGAGCCTAACGCTGTTTTGAATCATTTCCAAGGGATAAGCTATTCTTTCTGAAACTCTTTTCCTATTTCTTTTAAATAACTCGCTGGACAGAAAGATAGTATAAGAATAGCAGCTCATGTATCCATGGACCATGTTAGATTTTTTTTTTTCCCACCAGAGTATGGAAGATTGTTTATTTGCAATCTTATTTACTTCTTATTTTTTCCCTTCATTTTCAATGCATTCTGAGCCCTTTATTTGAAAAATCACTATACAAGTCTTTGAATACACAAAGTTCATATATCTAAAGAAGCAATAACTCATCTGTTTCATGATCTAAAATCTTCAAAAGTCTCATTTTTTTTCCACCAGAAAATTGGGAGCTTTAAATAGCATCTAGTATTTAGATTTTTATGAGAAAAGAAGAATTAAAATAGGTGATTTACACTGCACAGTCCTTGCATATACTTAGCATGTCATCAGTGTTTATTGCTATTATTATTAGTGTCATCATTGTTATATTGTTTTTGTTTCTTGAGTCAAGAAAATTGTATTCCTATTTAACTCTTGCTCTTAATTTTTAATCATTTTCTTTCAATTATCTCATCTTTCAAGGGTATATGGGAATCTTTGTATGCATGTTTCTTTCATTAAAATTTTTACTTGTTTAATTCTCTGGTTATAGCAAAATACATAAATGAAGTACTCAGGTTTTTATCAACTATTATGAATTCCCTTATTTTATTAATATTTTGATGGTGATTTGACCACTTAATTTATTTGCTATCGTTGGCAACTGAAAAACATGAAATACTGGCTACCATAAATGAGTGACATTACTTCTTTCTTGATCACCTTCTAACTGTTGTGTAAGCCAAACTTAACCATCATTGAAGATATATAGGAAGTCCATCTTCACATCCAAGAGACTTTGTTTATCTGAGCAATCTGGGATATATATGTCTTTCCTATGTTTTATCTTCCTTTGGCTCTTAATTAAGGTATGCTTTTCATATTGTCCTTTGTTTTCTGCAAACATAAGTTTTCTCCTTCACTAGATTATAAATGGCTAGAAGTCAAGGATGATATCATGTATGTTATGTGCCTAATACACTAAACTATTTTAGGCATTCATAGTGATTAACAGGCGCAAAACCAAATATTTTTGAATTAAGTATTTCATGTTAATGAGGAATAATAATAAATAACATGAACAGAAAGCAAGTATTCTCTCATCACAAATCACAAATTCAACATTTTTATTTGTAAAACTTTATCCTTTGTGGGAAATGTGTCTTAAAGAAATAAGCATGCATATTTAAGTTAATCTCATGGATATGGTGCTCCTATAAATACAATGCTGATTTTCTTTCTTTTCTGTCCTGCTACTTATTTTGTTGACCAAACTTTTCTTGGACTTATGGTACTTTCAAAACAAGGCAACACATGATCATTTTACTGGATTTTAAGTATTGCTAATGTAACTGAAGTCTGTTTAATGTAGAAGGCCATGTTCTCTGTATTTATAGTTAGATCAATTTGAAAGAGTAAACTTTGACAACATTTTTAGGCTTAAATAAACCCATTTTGATTAGTTTAGAAAAGTAAACATTAGTTGTTACATGCACATTATAATAATAAATTCTTAGTATTTTCTTCATATTTTCTTTTGAATTTCCTCTTGGAATTATTCTGGAAATGTTTATGTACAATTTTAAATGACATTAGTATATTAAAATGCTCATAAGACTGTAATCAAACTGTAGAAGTATGTTTCTATTTTTGTTCATCTGAAATTGTAAAAAGTTTTCATACTAAGTAATTCACTGCTACATTGAAGATTATGATAGTCACAGGATTATACTGTTATACTGTGCACTGTATAGTAGTCTGGTAATGATTTCAGTCAAAAATCAATATACACTTACTTGACCAGAAGAGGTAAAATAATTACACTTTATTTGCCCCTTGTTATACTACAGTTTATTTTTACCTTTAATTAGATAATCCTAGTGCTTGTCTTCATATTGATTGCTTGACAATTGTTTACTCTGACACAGATTAATAACAGGAACTCAGTAATTTGTTGTTCTCATTAGAACACAAAGATGCCTTTTATGGTCACCAAGACTAGAGTCTCTATGCTTTCATGCTAAATCAGCAAAATAATGATATTTACAAAATCTGATACTGGTATCTATCTCAAGATTAACTAGGGATCTGCTGTGCAGTCGTGTATTTTAGAAATAAACCTGGTCACTAGAATATGTACCTGAAAATATGGATAGTGGTCATGATACTGAGATTATTATCTTATCTAGAAGCAATTTAATCCATATATAGAAGCTGAGTGGTTACTAAAGGAGTAGGAATACAAGGAAATAGTTCAAGGAACTAAATTAAATTAAACACAATATAAACCTACCAAATTATTACTTGAGGGCCTGCACGTATGTATGTATGTGTGTATGTATATTTTCTCCTGAAAAACTGAGCAAAAATTCTGTGAATAACAGTAACATGCAAAGGAAATTAAAATGATTTCTTTTGGAATGACTTAGCTTCTTGATGAGAGATGCCCATAAACTTTAAGTTTTGAAATAGTGTAAGACCCTGCAGAAAGCAGCACTGAGTTTGTTTCTGTCTGTTGATTATCATGATATGAATGTCTTGGAAACTAATTGTGGAAGTGTTCTTTCTCACATTTTAGAACATAAATGTTTCAGAATATAGATAATGAACATAGTATCTGATCATGGAACAAAATAGATCCTCTCAACTTGGCTATATCTATAATTCAAAGCAAAGTAGAAAAATTTACTTATAAGGCTTAAAATCTTTGCCTTATAATTAATGCCAACAATCAAAATGGCAGACCAAAGATTTACTCTGACATGCAAAGGGTCTGCAACATTTAATTAATTCTTCACTTAAACTACAAATGTGGTTAGCTACTGTGATATGATCTATTCTTTTATATTTTTTTATGAACACATTCAAAGTTTACCCAAATTTTGAAAGCACTTATTAATTGAGGCCAAAGATACACATTGTTTAAAGGTTCGGTAAACTGACAACTTTCATTATGCACGAAATTCACTTAGCCTTCTCTTCTCTAAAAATTCAGTCGGTAATTATATGGTGACTTTAAAAAAATTTCTTTTTAGATATACATAAGAGTAGGGTACATTGTGACATATTATACATATATAGAATTGCCGGGGTCCAGCCCTAGCAGGAGTTCATGGGTTCCACACTGGTAAATGGGGTGCGGGGAGAGAGCGTCGGCGATGGATGGAAAATGAAAGACACAGACTCTAGTTCTGGTGCAATCAATCCCACTTTATTCTGGGGAAGGCTGGGTTTATATACACTTTTTCTTCAGGCTATGATGACAGGCTTATGATTAATAAAATCCAAGAAGTTTCCAAAGCATAGGTAGAAATTGTTTTTACCGAAAGATTATGAGAAAACAGTAGCCGTACAGATTATCCTTACTTAATCACAATTATTTTAAGAATATCTAACTATGTCAATGAGCTAATACAATGTTTATTTCCTTAATATCTAAACTCTATATGACCTAAGACTATTTTTATTATTTTTGCGGTAAAGCGATAGACAAATAATGTCATGTGACCATCTCTACTAGGTCCTTCTGGTTAATATCTAAATTGCTGAATTAAGGGTTACAGGAGGGCAGCGGTCCCAATAGTTATTATGTACCAACGTTTATTATAGGGGTGACATATTCTTTGTAGGAAGAAAAGAATGTTGTGAAACCTTATTCTTTTACCTTACCACCACACATAAACAAAACCATCATCTGGATTAAACCACCTTGTAGGAGACAGGGGGAGATCTATATCTACCTTCTATAAGGGCTTGCCTTTAGGGGGATACCAGGGCTTGCCATTGATAAAATAAGCTAGTCCAAATCTAGTAGCTACTGTGGGAGATGCTTTGTGCTTAGAACTTGGGGAAACATTGTTATATATAAATTTCTGTGCCCCAACAGGTTCTGGCTGTGCCAGTAAATGCAGTGTTTGATTTTTAACATAATAAAAACATTCTCCTGTAGTGAGGTTAACATCACAGGGTTTCAACATGTGTTTTGTCTCCGTAATATTTTTCTGGAAATTTGTAGAATTATTCCCATCACCTCTAGCAAGATCCTCAGACTGAAGTGAGTAATATATTATTAGGAAAACTCCACAGAATAGCATCCAAGTTAGGGAGGCATACATCTGGCTACAATCCTTTTAGGATGAGTCTCTGCAATCATCCTTGAGTGGAACTCTGTCAAGCACTGCAAGGAGAGCCTGGTGCCCCCGCATAGAATAAGTATAACTTGTTCTAATTTTGATCCCATTCTCATGGTTGAACATAATGTGGAGTTACACTGATCATGTATTCCATGTGAGCATAGAAAAGTTATGTTTGATTCATTCTGTCTTTGCTATTCCTATCCCCACTCCCTTCCCTCCATTTCCCTTTTCTAGTACAAAAGAACTTCAGATCCTCTCCTCCCTTATTGTGGGCCATCATCCACATATCAGAGAATATATTCTGCTTTGATTTTTTGGGAAAGGCTTATTTCACTTAGCATGATATTCTTCAGTTGCATACACTTACTAGCAGATGCCATAAATTTATTCTTCTTTATGTCTGAGTAATATTCCATTGTGTATATATACCACATTTTCTTTATTAATTCTTCTGTTGTAGGGCATCTAGGTTGGTTCCATAGCTTGGCTAATGTGAATTGAGTTCCTACAAACATTGAAGTGCCTGTGTTATTCTATTATGCTGACTTTAATGTCTTTGTATATAAACTGAGGAATGGGATAAATGGGTTAAATTGTTTCGTTACAAGTTTTTTAACTTTCCATCATGTTGGTTTAGGAACAAACTTCGTCAATAAGACTCCTAAAGCACAAGAAGAAAATCAAGTATTAATATATCAGATGATATCAAACTATAAAACTGCTTCACCACAAAGGAAACTATCAAGAATGTGAACAGAGAGCCTAAAGAATAGGAGAAAATCTTTAACACCAGCATGTTAGATAGAGCATTAATTGACAGAATATAAAGAACTCAAAAACCTAATATCACTTTTGTTAGATTGAGTCCCAAATATTTTATTATTCTTTGAGGCTATTAAAAATGGGATAATTTTGCTAATTTCTCTTTCAGAGGACTCATCACTTTTTTTATAGAAATGCATTTTTATACATGTTGATTTTTTTTATCCTGATACTTTGCTGAATTCATATATTAGCTCTAGAAGTTTTCTGGTGCAATTTTTTGGATCTTCTAAATACAGAACCATTTTGTTGACAAATTACTGGTAGTTTAAATTCTTCTCCTATTTGTACCTGTTAATTTCTTTCTTCTGTCTAATTGCTCTGGCTAGAGTTTCCAGGACAATGTTGAATAGAAGTGGTGAAAGAGGGCATCCCTGATATTTCCAGTTTGTAGAGGAAATGCTTTCAACTTTTATCCATCTAGGACACTGTTGGCCTTGGGTTTGCATAGATAGCTTTTACAATGTTGATGCATATTTCTACTATCCCTAGTTTTTCTAGTGTTTTGAACATGAAGGGGTGGGTGCTGTATTTTGTCAAATGCTTTTTCTGCATCTATCAAGATGATCATATGATTCTTATCTTCAAGTCTATGGATGTGATGAATTACGTTTATTTATTCCATATGTTGAACCAACCTTGCATTCCTGGAATGAACCCCACTTGATCATGGTACACTACCTTTTAAGTATGTTTTTGAATGCAATTTGCCAGAATTTTATTGAGAATTTTTGCATTTGTGTTCTTTAGGGATAATGGTCTGAAGTTGTCTTTCTTTGATGTGTCTTTGTCTGCTTTTGTTTATCAGGGTGATACTAGCCTCATAGAATGAGTTTGGAAGGGTTCAGTTCTTTTATATTTCATGGAATAATTTTAGAAGTATTGGTACTAGTTCTTCTTTGAAGGTCTTATAGAACTCAGTTGAGAATTCATGTGGTTCTGGGATTTTCTTGGTTGTAGGTTTTTGATGGCATCTTCTATTTCATTGCTTGAAATTGATCTATTTAAATTGTGTATGTCCTCCTGATTAAGTTTGGGTAGGTCATATGTCTCTAGAAGTTTGTCGATGTCTTCAAGATTTTCTATTTTATTGGAGTATAAATTTTCAAAATAGTTTCTAATTATCTTCTGTATTCTGATATTTCCTTTCTCATCCCACATTTTAATAATTTGAGTTTCTCTCTCTTTCTCTTCAATAGTGTGGCTAAAGTTTTATCAATTTTTTAAACAACCAACTTTTTGTTTTGTTAATTTTTTGAATTGTTTCTTTTGTTTCAATTTCATTGATTTCAGCTCTGATTTTAATTATTTACTGTCTTCTACTACTTTGGGTGTTGATTTATCCTTTTTCTAGAGTAGAGGTGAATGACTTCTACAATGAAAACTACAGATCACTAAACAAAGAAATTGAAGAAGATGTTAGAAAATGGAAAGATCTTCCATGCTCTTGGATAGTCAGAATATTGTCAAAATGGCCATACTACCAAAGTGTTGAACAGATTTAATGCAATTTCTATTAAAATCACATAGAAAAAGCAATCATGAAATTCATCTGGAAAAATAAGGGACCCAGAATAGCCAAAGAAATCCTTAGTAAGAAGAATGAAGCAGGAGGCTTTACAGCAACCAGAACTTAAACTATACCACAGAGTTATAGTAACAAAAATGGCATGGTATTGACACCAAAATAGGCATATAGACCAATGGTACAGAACAGAAGACATACAGACAAACCCACATAAATATAGACATCTCAATACTATGCAAAGGTGCCCAAAACATACATTGGAGAAAAGATAGCCTCTTCAACAAATGGTGCTGGGAAAACTGGAAATCCATATGTAGCAAAATGAAACTAAATAGAAAACTCAACTCAAAATGGATCAAGGACCTAGGAATTAGACAAGAGACCTTGTGCCAAAGACAATAAAATGTCAGCCCAAATTTTCATCATTTTGGCTTAGGACCAGACTTCCTTAACAAGACTTCTACAGGGCAAGAAATAAAATCAAGAATCAATAAGTGGGATGGATTCAAACTAAAAAGCTTCTTCTCAGCAAAGGAAACAATCAATAATGTGAAGAAAGAGCCTATAGAATGGGAGAAAATATTTACCACATGCACCTCAGATAAAGCATTAATCTCTAGGATATATAAAGAACTCAAAAAACTTAACACCAAAAAAAAAAAAAAAAAAAAAAAAAACCCAATCAATAAATGGGCTAAGGAACTAGAAAGATACTTCACAGAAGATATACAATTGATCAACAAATATATGAAAAAATGTTCAACATTTTTCTCAACAGAGAAATGCAAATTAAAACTACTCTAAGATTTCATCTCACTCTAGTCAGAATGGCAATTTTCAAGAATAAAAGTAACAAGAAATGTTGAGGAGGATGTATGGGAAAATGTTCATACATTGTCGGTGGGACTGCAGATTGGTGCAACCATTCAGAAATGCAGTATGGAGATTTCTTAGAGAATTTGGAATGGTAATTATATGATGACTTTTGTAACTTTCAAATAATTACATATCATAGGTTTTGTTCTCAAAAATGGTAGCCTAATCATATAGATACCATGTTTTTATTCTTCTGCATTCTTCACAATAACAAACATCATGCAACACAAATAATTGCAGAATAATTTACCTTTCACTTTTTAAAAAAGACTTGACTTGGTATTTCAGCAATGAACAACTTTTTAAAACAATTCAGTTAACTGCTGCTTTACAAACTAAGATAAGGAAGTATTACAATAGATAGTGTACCTGGAGAAAAGAAAGGAATGCTAAATAAAAATATTATTATAATGATTGGAAATTAAACAGAGAACTTCTAATTTTGTGCAAAGACCCAGAGTTACCATATTTTCCCCATGGTAGTAGAGACAACTTGGTTTCACCTAAATAATGGGCCCCTCCTTTTACTTTGAAATTCTAGAAGACTAAATTTCCAAGGCTGTCTTGAAGATAGATGAATGACATCTCTAATTTAAGCAAAGTGCTGTGAACAGAAATGTAGTGTATCATTTCCAGAACGTGGTACTAAATGTTCTGTGTGCTAATTGTCTGCTCTCTCTTTCTTGACACAAAAATCTTGGGTATCACATGTTGAGATCTCAAGAACAGAGGATGGAGCAAGCTTGGATCCTGGAGACATCAAAAAGAGGGTGTTTCCTGACATGCCATGTTAAATTGGGCATAAGTGAACAACAGACTTGTTTTGTACAAAGCCACTGAGCATTTAAGATTTGTTTGTAATGCAACTAGTAATTACTCACCCACTTGGCAAATTCATAGCAGTAATCTGAATATATTTTGACTTTAGGCATGGGAAAAATTTCCTGATGATTCCAGTCAAGTAAAATATCTCAACAATTTAGACAGAAGTATGAAAGAACATCAATATTCAAGCTCATATTTTAGTAGGTAAAATTATTTGAAATGGTTATGTGAAAATAAAATTAAAATTAAGTAATATTTTACTAAGTTGGTTAGACTGAATTAATTCAAGGAAATAAATTAAACTGTAAAGAAGCATGATAGGTTTACACTTACCTTCCACTACTTATAAAGTGATTACCTATTTTTGCAAAGGAGAAAGCGAAATAAAGAAATTTCTGATGCTTCATTTTTGTTTTTCCAAAACACTTTTAAATACTAACTCTTGTAATAAATACAGGATTCAAGGGGAACACAACCCTTTTAGTAGTTATCACAGCAAAATAACCTGAAAGAACTAATATAAAGACAACCAAAAGGATATTAACTCTCTATAAAAAATATGTATCTCACATATTATAGATAATCTTATTATATATTATACATTAAGAATATGTTGGAGAAGAATCTATTTTTTCTCCCTCAAATTGCTTATATCAAGTCAAAAAGCTTCATCAGTCTTCCTCCTAATTTTAATAATATACCGACAGCATTGATTATATTCCCTTTTCTCCTACAGTCAGCTGGAAACTTCTCCCTTCCTCCCTTTTTTGGGAAATGCTTTATTTTCTCCCTGGAATCCAGCTTAAGGGGCAGTTCCTGTTTATAGCATCCTCAATACCAAGAGATCTTATTCATTTATAATTCATTTGACAGACTGTCCCTGAGCACCACCAGTGCACTTTGTAGGGGGTCGAGGAAACACCAGTGAAGTAAATCAATGGGTATCCTTCTTCTCAAGGAGCACGTATTGAGGGGTGTAGATGGTACATAAATGACCTACTAAATATTTGGATAGTATTAAGTATTATGAAGATAGAGAATACTGGGTGAAATATAGAGCATCCAGGGTGGAAGGAGTGACCTTTTGTGGGAAGAAGACAAGGGAAAGCTAACTTGTAGGTGAATTTGATCAGGGGCTTAAATGAAGTAAGGGCACTAGCCATGTGTACATTTGGGAAAGAAGATCCAAGAGAGGAATGTGCATGGTGTGTACAAGAATACAAAGAGATAGTTAAAAATGTGATTTTAATGTTATCTGTTATTCACACTTACGGTTTCTGGAATGTAGCATATTATTATTTACTCAGAGCAAATAATAACTGTAGAGTGTCTTTGTTCTTTCCCATGGAAGGATGCAACAGAGACTAATTACCCTACACATATATGTCTGGATTGTGAGTGAGGAACTCCACCACTCCCCCACCCCAATGAAGAAAGCAAAGAATCCCGGTAGTGTTAGCAGAGGAGAAAAGAAGCCATGCAACCTCCTCTTTGTGTGCATCAAGGTAAAGGCATGAGGCGATTATGTCATGAGGACTCCACTCTCGTGAATGAGGTTGGTGTTCTTATAGAAGAAACTTCAGAGAGCTGCCTCTCTCTGTGAGCATGTGGTAAGAAGGCCCTCACCAGACACCAACCTACTGGCACCTTGATCTTGGACTTCCTAGCCTACACAACTATGAGAAATAAATATCTGCCCTTTATACAATAGTCTAAAATATTTTGTTATAGCTGCAGGAACAGATTAGCACAGACTAAGTAGTTTATCTGCTAGAACTCTAAGCGTCACTCTCTATGACTAAGTCTTAAGTTTAATTCTCACTCTCTGCCCTTCAAAGATAACTAGAGATTATCAGGATTTACTTAAGTGCTGTCAAGAAAGTTCTCTGGCTTTAACATTTTACTTTGCATTAGTGATTAATAAATATGAGTTACCTTTCTTAAATAAATTTATGGCTCATGGCAACAGTTGACAAGTTTCTAGCCTCTCCAAGACTGTAACTCAAAGTTGATAACAGGTGAAAGAATATAGAGCTTTTTTGCCCCAATTTGGGGTAACACAGCCATCCTAGCTGCAACACTTTACACATACTTTATACAGGACTGGGTGAAATCTCAGTTGCAATTATGTTGCAGGTCAATTTTTCCTACACTTAATCCTATATGTGTGTGTGTGTGTGTGTGTGTGTGTGTGTGTGTGTGTGTGTGTGAATAATTCTGAATAACCTAAGGACAAAGGTAATATAACAATAGTTCTCAGTTTCTAGTACAAAATATCTCTAGCATTGAGTTTCATTAGTATAACACACTGGTAACTTGACACACTAGCTTGGCTTGCCCTCAACTCTCTTTTAGCTAACTTTAAACCTCCTTCATTTTTGTGTTTCTTCAAGACCCATTCTACATTTCCCTTTTGCTGCATTAGTACTTCAAGTCTCATCATAAAATTAGGGTATAACAAGGAAATCAAGGACAGCAACATCCTTGTGGTAGGTGTATTTTGAGGCTAATTCACGTGGATGTTTTAGATACTGAAGGCTGAGCAGATCAACTGTGGTCATAACTGGAATATGTGCCTAAGATTTCTATGGAACAGTAAATCTCCCTGTGAACGTGTTATCCAGTAGTGCATATCATAGCATGCTCTCAGAAGCTCTTGTAAAGATGAGCAGGGGCAGTGTTCCCAGAGGGAAACTCTGAATGTTTCCGCCTTATGCCATTCTTGTTAATTATTTTACTTATTAATTATTTTAAATCCTTTGGTGATGAAACAGAGGTTAATTAGGAAGGGATTCAAAAATATATTGTAAAGTTGTTAGGGGAGTAATATCTACAAACTTCCAAGACAGCTCAAACCCGTGAGCTTGTCTTGAGATTTGTGATATGCTCACACACTGCTGGCAGGCATCTTGAAGTCAATAAAGTCTTTTAATTCTCTATGCCAAATTGATTTTAGCTTTTTGTACATTATTTCAGGAACTGCAGGAGGTTACAGGTAAAACAGGGTTATTAAGGAGTGTGAAGGAGGACAGGAAAGGGAAGAAGTGAGGTCTCAAAGTCCTCTCACACACATATTTGGGTGAAATAAATAAGTATGAAATACCCTTGTGAAATATCCAAGTCAAGTTGACATAAATAAATCAAAAAACTAAGTATTCAATAAGCTCTAATGTTAGAATTCTTCATTAAATTTGGGAATTTTTCTGGGTCACAGATGTGGATTTGTTTGATGATAATGATGTTTTGTGTATGTATGTGTGTTTTAATTTTTAAAAATTACACAGATTACCTGATATGGTAAAACAAGTTAAATCGATTTTCTACTTTCTTCACACACATGCAAAAATGTCACTAATCTTTAAAAAGTTAACTATTTAGAAGGTTAAGTTAAGGTCTTGTACTAATTTAGAAGTCAATGTAGTGAAGTGGAAAAGGTTGATTGAGAATTAGGAGCTCTGTATTTTAGCTTCTACTTTGTCACTAACTAGTTGTGTGACCGTGGGCAAATCACTTAACCTCCAAGATCTCTGCTTTCTCATGTGTAAAATGAGGAGGTTGAACTACATGATCTCTGACAGTGTTCAAGGAAATCTGCGGCTAAATCAAAATGCAGAAAATTTGATTGAAACAATAGTACAAAATAGCTAGTGTTGAAAAACAGAGTTAGAGCAAGTCCTTTATACTTACAAATTCCTTCTAATCCTCAATGTTCACTTTAGACTAATCTTAACAATATTCCGAAAGAGGACTATGCTGTGAAAGCAAACAAAGCACTATTCCATCTGAATATTTTTTATTTAATTAAATAACACAACATCCTATAAATATTTCTTTTATGTACATCTAACAAGTGTATTCCTCTCATGTTGGCCTTACATTTAATTCATTTATTTCTGATATCTCACCTATAAGGTGTATATTCTAGGAGGAAAAAATAATACATGGTGCTATTAAAAGCTGGCAGCAGGTAACCAAGTAGCAGTATCTGTCTCTATTAGAGCCAAAAGGCAAAACTTCTACATTTAGCTTACCCCTGGGGCTATATATTAAAAACTCTCATCCTAAACTGATATGAATAAGAAAAAACGGGAGAAAACAATTGGATATACTCCAAGTTGGCTTTTCTGTTCAAGTAGAGGTCACCAAAAGTTGTCAACAGCATTCCAAATGTCTGATTAAAAATTAGGCAGGATTTCTCCCTAGGTCACATTTGTGTGTCTCCTGTAATGAGAAAAGAATATTCTAAGAAGGTTCTAAGATTTTAGAACTGTCACATTTTTGCATCATATAATAACTAAATTCAGACAAACAGATCCTCTTGGTTGTATTGTTGCTAACAAGGTGTTTGTAGAAATTTCTTCTGACTTAAATGGTTTAACAGAGATCCATATGTCTCATCATAGCCAGCATTATTATGATTTCTATTCTTACCATACATTTTTGTCTATCCAACTATACAGAATGATGTCTATTATATACTCCTATGCTTCCTCCATCATAAAAAATGGATTTCTTAAATGAATCTTTATTATAATGTAGAATGGATTTTCTTCAATTCTGTCAAGGTTAATTTTTTACCAAGTAACTGGCAAGGCAATTCAATGACAAAATGCAATTCTTGAGCTGAACTGTCAACCTAGTTGTTAGTGTAAGATATGAAAAGGAAAAATGACATATATTACTTAGACTTCAGTGTCAGAATCTTGTAGAAGAATAGAAATATTTAAACAAAAATGTTCCTCTGATAACGCATGTTTTAAAGTAAATAAATATTAATTAATAAATTTCCTATAAATTAAAAAAATCCATGCAGCAGGATATTTAAAAGACATGCTTGAGCTGCACACAAAAGAAGAAACTTAAATGGCTAACAACTGTATGAAGACATTTTTAAGCTCATTAATAAACAAAGAAATAAAATTAAAAATGTTAATGAGTCCCTGATCTTTAATGATCAAATCATAAAGAATTTTATACATGATAATATTCAATGCTGGCAATAATTGAAGAAAATGGAATATCTTTTATACATTTCTAATTGGAGAATAAAGTAGTATAAGCTTTTCTGCAATTCAGTTTGACAATAAATACCAAAAGCTTTAAAATATTTTCATACATCAGTTGTCTGTCTGGAAATTAGCCTAATGGATTATTTACAGAGTAAGAAAAATTGTTTCAAATATGTTTATTATAAACAAAAAGAAATGTTGAAAAGAAGCTTTATGCAACAATATGATGGTTATTGCTAAAAGTTATAGATACATTTATATATATACACAAATGTACATTTATATATGTATTTACAGATCCATACATGACAAAACTATTAAAGCATAGTGATATATTATGAACATGGGGCATATATATATATATATATATATATATATATATATAGTATTCAATAAAATAAAGGCCAAAGAGTACCATTCATTACTTTCCTATATCTAGTAGACTACTTTTCTCAAAGTATAGAATATGTATTCTTTGAATGAAAGGGTAAATGCAACTTTTGCAATTTATAAGTGGTGGAATAATTTATATAGCAGTAGCTGTCATATATATAAATCTTTTGCTAGTCATAATTTTCATATATTTTAAATTTTATTTGTTACTTTTAGATATACATGGCAGTAGAGTATAGTTTGACATATATAAAAACATGGAATATATCTTATTCTAATTTAATGTTCTTGATATGTTTTTGGTATCTGCAGGGAACATCTAACACATGCTTTAGACAATAGAATCTTCAATATCTTTCATATTTAGCATACACTAATATAATGTCATTTTCACATTTATGTTTGCAAAGATAGCAATACTGAGCTTCCATGTGCCCCAAATTATAACAAAAATATAATTTCCTACCCTGTGCTCCAACTCTTAACCACTGACTCTTTCGTTACCCTATGAATGTTTAAAGTGACTCTAGCCTTCCATTCTATGAGGTAATGAGTAATTATCATCTATGCCAAATAAAGCAGAGAATCTCATGCCATTGTACAAAGAGCAGATGTTTGAAGATTATGCACTTCCTAATATTACTGCCTTTTTCTCAAAACCTATGAAGTAAGAATTTTGCGTTTCAACTGAAAGAAAAAATCATCGTGGCACACTAGTAGATTATCACAGCTCCTTGATTTTGAATTTGTTTAATGGGAAATAAGGAGTTTTTAGGGGTAGGATTGGGACTGGTGAGAACAAGATGAATGAAAGCAGTAAACTTGAGTCTCCATGTTGGTTCCTGAAGTGAGTCTCTGAAATATGTGAGCCCTGTGCTGAAATCATTCTTGATTGCAACACTGTTCCTGACCAGGCCCAAGCCCTGATACAGAGACTATAATTGTTTGTTAGATTTCCTCATTCTGAGAGCATATTGCTTCAACTACTGAAATCAGAGGATCATCTTTAAACTTACAAGATACCACATCAGTCTATAACAGTGTGATACCAATTGTACCATTTTTTCCAAGTGGACTCGGTTAACTATTGTCTGGAACTATTCTTTGAGATGTGAGGGAAGATTCTCTTCTGTTTCATCACCCGATATTCTCCTCCCAGTCAGGAGTAGCTTTTAATTGCAATGTAAGGTGATACCTTTCAGACCTGCTCCTAGGACCACCTCCCTTAGGCACTCGTCTGTATAAAGGATGACAGAGATGGCAGGTGCAGAGCTGTTACTGATATTCTTCTAAGACAGAGTCCAGCCTGGGGCACATTTCCTACCACTCTTGTGAATTATGTCTCAGGTGCCCAGTTTTTGTTTCAGTAATCTGCTCTTGACAAAGTTTACTCAGTCCTCTTCTGTGATTTAAACTGTTTCCCAAATGTGCTCCTACTTGAGATTTTGTTGTTGAACCTTCCAGCAGACTTTGGAGTCTACCATACCATGACTCTCTTTTTAAATAACTCTAAGTGTTCTCTACATCCTCTAAACCCAAATTTCACTTTAGTTAGTCCTCATGATCAGAGGACCTTTTCCTTGCAATTTAGGGGTAAAGAGAACTGATCAGAAGCTGGTAACATGGATTTCCCTTTACAATCTTCTATCATTCATGCTTGCCAACTTTTAAATTCTAATCAAATGGCAAGTGGTAATAACTGACTATTCTATCCTCCAAAATTACAAATTTAGTTTTCTACTTCTTTACAGATTCCCATAAAAGATAGAATTTGCATTACAAAAGAATCTCAGGCCAATTGGTAGAATCAACCTAACTTAAAAATGAGGAAAGGAGGTACATACCTAGTAATGGATTAATTAAGATTAAATTAATTTAGGAAGTTGGTGCTTGTTTTAGTCAGCTTTTGTGTTGCTATGACCAAAAGACTTGATAACAACTTAAAAAGCATATTTTACTTTGGCTCACAATTTCTGAGGTTCAGTCCATGATTAGAAGACTCCACAGGTCTGAGCCAGAAGTGAGACAGAATATCATGGTAGAAGAAAATGGCAAAGGAGAGTATCTTAGAAGATGACTGCCAGAAGCTTACAAGGGACAAAATATGAACTTTGAAGTCATATCCCCAAGTGACATATTTCTTCCAGCCAAACCCTATCTGCCTACAGTTACTGCCCAGTTAATCCACCAGTGGATTAATCCACTGATTAGGTTAAACCTCTCATAATCTAATTATTTTATCTATGAAAATTCTTGCATTGTCTCATGCATGGGCTTTTGAGGGACACCTTATATATCTAACCATAAGAATACTAGAATACAGGTCTCTGTATTCTATGGGAAAATATTTCCCTCTTTTTATTAACTTGGAGAATTTTTAGGATATTCTAATAATTGAATTTAATATTTGTCACACTTTCACATGGACTATTTTTCTCTTATGGCAAAGAATCATGTTGGGTTATAGATAATACTAATGTTTAATTTTAGGTTGAAACTCAAGAAAATTTGCCATAACATTTAAAATGGAAGTTTCAATTTAAAAAGGAAAAGAAATAGTTCCAAATCTTAGTGGAATCACTGGGGAAAAAATTTATTCCCCAATCAGGGAACAAGAGCATATGACAATTAGCATTTGGGGAACACAGCAAATACTAGAATTGGCAGACCAGGAGGTCTGTGGAAATATTATGATTTAAACCAAATACAGTAGCCTCTTTCCTGAACGCAAATTTGTCCTGTATTATTCAGTCATTGTGTCATTAGTCAAAACACAAACTAATGCCTTCAGAAAGCTCTTGTTAAATGAAATTGTATTGCCTGAAATTCATGCTGTATTATTGTATCAAACTCTTGTAACCACTCATTTACTGCATTAGCAGATGACATGTCACAAAGAGGACACAAAAGGTCTTAAAATAGGACTTTTAATAATTACAGGAAAATCACCACTGCAGAACATCCTCAGTGTGGGATAACAGTAAGCCAGGGAGAACAACTAGAATGTGCTGCCATGGGGACCAAGTCAGAAGGAAAAGTTGAGGCTTTCAGAGGGGGGACACCCTGAAAGGGTCACCTAAATCAAAACTGTGACACAGATTTTCCAATAGCAAATCCACAAAAGAGCATAGTAAGTTGAAAATATTGTATGTCCTTACCAGTAGAAGACACCAGGACACCAGGTAGATACCCGAAACCATGAATAGTACCATGAATGGGACTGTGGCTTTTTTCCTGTTAAATATATTACTGTGATAAAATTTAATGTATAAGTTAGGCGCAGTAAGAGATTAACACAGTACAAAAATTATGATAGAGTGTAAGAACCAAAAGTCATGAAAATATAGTATCTTTTTCTCGCTCCCTCTTTCTCACCTCTATATTTTTTTAAAGATATTTTATTGGACTAAACTCATCCTTTTCCATTTATTTTCTCCCTGGATAAAGGGGCCTATGCCAGTCAGTGGAAAGGCATCTATTTAACAATCATAAAATATATAAGATATTCCTAAAGGAAATGTGATTGACAGCAAACATTGAAACTCATCTTTCAGAGAGAAGTTTTCCCTACTGAAATCCTGAACTCCATAATGATTTTAACACAATATATAAGCCAATATTTCAAAAAGCAGCTCTGATTCTTAAGTGCTAATAATTACTTGATACTACAACTTCTCAGTAGAATGCCAAAATTCAGTGAATTCTGGGCCTCACAGTGGAGAGGAAAGCACAAATTGGCCTTGGTCATACTTTGAGGAACAAGGCATTATGATACTAGTATTCTAAAAGTGCCATTGAAATTATTCCTCCATTTGTCAAAAAAATAATAAAAACATAAAAGTATGATTTTTGGAGAAAGGAGTTATTAGTATAATAGCTAGTATCAATAGCTACTATTTCAAAATTTTGTTTCAAAATCACAGACTCACTAATAATCAGAGTGAAGCATGTCACAAAATTAATATGGTGATCAAAAAGTGAGTCAAATTTTTGTAATTCTGAAGCTAATGTAACAAAAATTGTGTTTATGTATTGTTTAGAATAGTACTAACTTTGCATTTTTTGACAGTGAAATATATTCTTGTGGGGACTTTATTAAAATATTGTGCAATAGAAGTAATATATTTCTTCTTATTGATGAGGAACATTTCCAATATTCTGTAGTAGGGCAACAATTTATTTGTAATTTAGAAATAAAATCATTTAAAATTATAGAAGAAAAGAAGTGTAGGAGATGGGGAGAGAATATATCTAGTCTCCTCTTCAAATTAATACTATGCTTTTCTGCTGAGCTCACCTTGGTCTGTGGTTCCTTCAGAGAAGGGTATGTCCTTGGATAGAGCAGAATTACTGCAGAAGAAAATGTATATACCCTTGTAAGTTTAGTAACTATTCTCTCTTACTTCTAACCAAGGTCAAAATACATCTATTTACTAACCCAATAGATAAGAGTCAGTCTGCGTCACATTGTTAAGCAGTTTCCCAAATCAACAACCTAATACTTATGGTTTCATTATTTTTCTTTCCCACTTCCAAAAAATGTTTATAAAACAAAGAAGACCTTAGCTGAGAGTGAGTTCATTCTTCAATTTCTTCAAAGGGTGGCACTTCATTTCTCAACACAGTCTAAGAAACGCACAGCAAAATAGCTTTGCTATTCTACACAATCATTTATTTTCACATCATTTGAATTATTATTCTAAAAGAGATTAATTTCCCTAAAATTTAAGACATCCTTTCTCTTTTCACTGAGGAGCTCAGTTATATAGTAAGATAATCCAATCTCCCATACTTTCTGCAGAAGATTAACAGAATTGTGCAGAAGGTTATGTAGTGGCATTATCAAACCAAATTGATCTGAACCTAAAAAAGGAGAAAGAATTTTTTGTAGGATGCAATTTGCAATTTAGAGCATACAGTCAAATAGCAGTCTCATCAGGATGGTCCTCCTGGAGCCATTGTGCTGATCAGTCACAATGAAAAGTCCTATCCAGCGGTATTCAAAGGATTAGCATATTCCAACATTAGCACTCTCAGACTTTCTTCAGTTCATTATCACAGTTCAAGGGCACAGGCACATTTTTTATTTCCCTATATATTTCTTTTTCCATAAACTTTCTCTTCGGTCAGGTCACTACTGACGTTTCAAGCTTTCATGATAATTGCCAATCAGTAATCAGTCATATGACTATGCAAACTTAGTAAGAAAATGCCAAGTGTATTAAGCAACACGAAAGAATTTCATTGTGTTAGTCAATGTGAATATACATAAAACTCATTGCATTTTTTTAAACTTTAATGTCTTCTTATAAATAATTTTATTTTTCAATTGCCAGGAATGAGGAAAAGAAAAACAGAGCTCAAATTATAAAATTACTATAATCATTGGATTTATAAATTTATTCTACATTACCTTAACTGTGGAAGAAGAGTTTAATTCACTTGAATCTCAATCTGAGTGATGCAAATTAAACTATAAGGATTAATATGGGAGACTCTCATCTTATAATGGTACATTTGGCCATTTTGCTAATGTACCTAAGATATTTTTTAAATGAGAAATGTCAAGAAAAAAATTTAAAATTAAGCAAATACCACATCCTGATTGAAAGTAACTGAAAAACCAGTGCACAAACCATGAGGAAAACAAAGTGGTAAATAACTAAATTTTTTCATCCCAATGATCAGCAGTGATCAATGGGTGGAAAGTAGGGAAGGAAGAAGCAAGGGAAAAGGGCAAGAATAAAGAAAACAAAGGAAAAAGGAGGACAAAATGGAGGGTAAAACAACCAGGTGTTAACCCACTAATTGAAAGGAAGGTATAAAGACCTGAAAAGCAGTTGACTGACGGAGACACTTAAGAAACCAAGAAGGAGAAACAGAAAACAGGGTGGTGCGGATGTATGTTCATCAGTAATTAATTCTAATGATTTTAAATTTACAGAGTTTTGAGTTTGCTTCATCTTGAAATTCTTATTATCTGACTCAGGTGTTTAATAACTATAGTTACAAGGAAAGAGGGAAAAATACAATAAGAAATTCACATTAGGAAATTTCATGCTTTTATCAGGGGAAGTCCTAAAAACCAACGACTATGAATTGAGATACAGTAATTTTAGCTTAATACAAGGAACTTTCATTTCAGTCCTCTAGTAAAATAATCTGCCTTGCTATCCTAAGTTCAGTAACAGGTAGGAATAATAAAGAGTGGTGAGTAGTGAATGTTGAAAATTTTTCAGACCCTGAGATAATTGTGTGATTCAAAGTTATACAAAATATAGCCTAAAATAATTTTTACAAATAATAAGCCAATAAAATGATATCAGAAATCTTCACAATGCTGTAAAATGTGGGTTTAAATAAATATTTCTCTATTCTCAGTTTTTCTGGTTAAAGTTTATGAAATCTGATAATGACTTAGCATAATCAATACATTTTGGGGTGGTTCATATCCACTAAACATCTTTGACCTTCATTGAAAGAATCACAGATATATTTTAAAGAGTAATAATAAACATGTATCAATGAACAAATAGGGGATATAAAGTACAGGATTGAAATACTTTGAAAGCAATTTGCTTCTGTGAGTTCAGGTATATTGGGTAACTAACTTCCTCAAAATGGAGATTGTTTTCTTCAGTGTGACAACCACGTGCACAATATTAACTACAATGTTCTTCACATATTGACTTCCCACATCATATACAGTGAAAGTAAATCTTATTGATGTGTCTAGTGAAGAAATATTCATTTGTTGCCCAAGATGCCATATCCTGGAAATACAGTTTTATATTAGCAGTCTTCATAAAGGTTATCCTCAGGCTGAACTCCAGTGTGGATCTTGATCTCTATCATTGTAGATTTTGCTAATATCCCCATAGTATAAATCCTCAAAGAATATAACGATTCTTCTATTATATTTCTAGAGTTTGAAGTAACAAATAATTTGCTCATTTACACCCAATTAGTTTTGTAGCTACAGAAAGTTTGCAAGGGATAAAAATTCATTAGGAGATAATTGATGTTCATTCTTGTGTCTAAGGACTTAGAAAATCTCATTTAAAACCACTGCAGCAAACAAGTATGAGTACGTGTGTGAGTATATATATAAAGATATATATATATATATATATGCATGCACAAATATATATATGCATGAACACATTAAGCTCCTTCTAAGAATGATGGAGAAGCAAAACTGAGATGTCTTGAAAAACTAAAGTCTTATAGAGGGACAAAAAGTTTTAAAGCAGTGTGCTGTTTCTAAAAATCAGAAAATATGCCTTTCACAATTTCTATTATTTTTCTTTCCAGTGCCAGGGATTGAACCCATTGCCCAGTGCATGCCAGCCATGGTTCTACCACTAAGCTACAACCTCAGTCCTCATTCCCAGTTTTTGATGATTTCTAATTTGATTAGCAAAAGTATTGTGTTTGTTTGCATCTTCAAGGTTTTGAGGATCAATGTTTCATGAAAATTTGAAAAGCATAATATTGGCAGGAAAATGATAGCAGCAAGGAGCAGCAGAAACCAAAGGCTTCTCTTTTCATGAGTGGGTCAAAATAATTGCTTGAATATTATAAAAGAAAGCATTTAGATATTACAAAATAAAGTTTCAATGATCCATTCCTAAATTCTCTGGCGACCTTATTGCTTCCTCTATAGTTTCGGTGGTGGTAGCCTTTGCTTGTCAAAAGAATGTATCCATGCAGAACTGTGCTCTAAAAACAAATTGGGAATATATACAATATATTAAAAAGGAGAGGGAAAATAATTTTAAAATACTCAGACCTTTACTCCCAAGGGAATCATAAACCAGTCTAATAATGTCTGATTAGAATAAGAAAAGTCTTGTTACTTATAAACTAAACCTTTGGTGGGCATGGTGGAACACATCTATTACCCCAGTGCCTGGGGAAGCTCAGGCAGGAGGATATTCAAGGCCACTCTCAGTACTCTAGCAAGGCCCTAAGCAAGTTAGCAAGAATCAAAAAATAAAAGAGGACTGGAGATGTGGCTCAGTGATTAAGTGCCCTGGGTTCAATCCCTGGTACCTACCCTCGTCCAGATAAATAAATAAATAAAATCTTTTTTTGGCAGTCGTTGATGACAAAATTTCCACACAGACTGCTTATTTTTACTGCTCTTCATAATGCATATATCTTGTGGTCTTCAGTGAAGGCAAGCTGAAAATATAGGCTTTATACTCTGAAGAACAGATATTTTTACACCTAAATTCTGCTTTTATGAAATTGAATATTCATTGAGAAAATGAAAAAATTCAGTATACCAATATTCAGAAACAGAACTATTTTGATAGAAAATATACAACTTATTTTAAAAAATACTTCAATAACTGATGAGTAGGTCTGGGAGTTAGTTCAGCGGTAGAGTGCTTGAATTTGATACCCAGAACTGGAAAAAAAAATGATGCATTGCTTTTCCACAAATATGCATTATTCATATAAAATTAAATATAACTTGATTATAGGCATTTAATTTTTAAACTATCATAGTTAGCACTTTACATTACTCTGAAGTATATAATAAAACAAATTATAATATATATTCACATTTTAACTACATGTTTCCTAAATCTCTAATTTTTTTATCACTATTAATGTATTAATCTACTAGAATACTAAAACAGCATTGCAATATCAACACTGCAATAGGGGAATATTTTGTTTTATCTTCCCAGTGAGGTAGCCACCAGCTACATACTGCTGCTGAGCATTTAAAATGTGGTCAGTATGGCTAAATAAATGGAAGTTTTATTCACTTTAGTTACTTTACATTTAAATAACCACTACATCTAGTGAACCTCACATTCAACAGCACAGCTCTAAACTATTTGAAGAAAATTTCAAAACTATTACTTCTTCATTGTTTTTCTTCTATTTTAAAATTATATTTGCCAATGTAACATGTTTCTAGATAATAACTATGTGCTGGGAATAGTTGGTGACTTTTCTTCTTGCTTTATCAGACTGTCAACACAAAGTATATCCATCTTGTTCCTTAAATGGAATGAGCAAGCTTTGCTTTCCAAAAACCAGAATCACTTTACTTTACTTGTATCCTGATGGATGCCTTATCTAAGAATGAGGTTTTCCACATTTCCAAATTTGGAAAGCCAATGAAAACCTATTCTCTTTTAGTACTTCTCATTTAAAATAATTTGATAAAAATAAAGTCTTGCTAAATTTGTTTTAGTTATATTTTATGAATCCAGCATGAAAAAAGAAAATCTTTATATTAAAAATATTTATATATTTACAAAATACAATTTGTTTCTTATATTTTGATGAAAATTATGTTATATGAATAGAATCTTCCGATCTTAAATATTAAAATGTCAACACGAACTATTAAGAGTTTGTAGCATTTAAAAAATTAAATACATAACAATATATTTTAGTAATTTTTATAGCTTGCTAAATATGTAATGAACTTGAATTTTAATTGCAAAAGAATGTATGTTATTGAATGGTAATTGATACTGAATGTATCAGTTAGTTTAACAATAGTTTATTTTAACCAACAACTTTAATTTATTTTAACTAAGAATTGTAATGAAATTTTACTCTAGATCACAAAGTTAAACATGAATGAAAATTTATACTATCCCAGATCATAGATGAGATTCAGCACCTTTCTTTGAAGACTGACAAATTCAATGAAAAATATTCCAGCTGAAATTTGAGTGTTGATCTGTAATGATGTTATGTGAATATTGCGAAGATAAATTAAGAAATTCCCCAATATGATACTTTTACGTACAGTATTCAAAATACTTTCCCAGATAGAGGAGAAGGGGTGGTTTTGCTGGGACAAGGGTAGTTGATAGCAAGTTTAGTACAAAAATGAGTGAGATACAACAGCACTGCTTCAGTATTGGGAGTAAAGGAATAAACTGAAAACCAGATTAAAGAGAACTAAAAATTCAAAGGAAGCATTCTAAGGGTCAAGTCTACGGGGGCATTAAAGTTCAGAGTAGCAAAAAACCAATCAACATCAAAGGAATTGCAATGGTAGCCTGGCAAGAGAAAGCCGGTGTGTTTAGTTGGCAGAACATCAAGAGATTTCCAGAACTGTAGTAGAAACAGAAAGAGAGTTATGGTCTCTTGTTTTGGGGAAAGTAACTGCTACAGTCAAGTTTAGAAACCACACATATATGCTTAAAGTATTTGCCCTTTTTCAATTCTTTCCCTATCTTTTATCTCCTCTGTTCTTATCCTGAAAAAATAACTTCCCCATCTGCTCTTAAAAGCTACTGTCAAAAAACACATTCACTTGTGTTGTGGTTGTTGTACTTCTGTCCAAACCATTCATCCAAAACTAATCTATTAATGAAGTCAAAGTTCCAGCTTCAAAGATCTTTTTATTCTCAGCTTTCCAATATTTCTTGTTCTTCAGATTGTTTGAAGTGTTTGTTTCTTATTTCATTCCTCTGCTTGATTCCTCTCTGGCCTGAGATATCCCTTGTCCTCATGACGTTCAGTAGAAAAATACTCCAAACATCTTTCTTGAAACTATTGCAACATATCTGTTAAATTTTCACAACATAAATGGTCATTTCCAGCCAGCTGATTTTCAAATCATCCAAATCTATTACCTCACCTTCTAAACTCCAGCATCCTGCTGTGGTCTGAGTGTTTTTACTACCCTCTTAGTTCCTATGTTGAAATTTTAACTTCCAAAATGATGGGATTCAGAGGTTTAACCTTTGGCAGAGGATTGGATCATGGGGATAGAACACTCATGATTGGGATTAATGCCCTTAAAACAGATCAGAAATACCTGTCTTACCTCTTTTACCTTCCTAGGAGACGGTGATAAGGCAAGATTTATGAGGAATGGAACCTCACAAGACATGAAATCAGATTTTCTCATTTGTAAGCTACCCAGGTTGATGGTATTTTGCTATAGCATTGTGAGCCAAGGACAGATATTCCATATTTGTAAAGGACTGCTAATTCTTACCTTAGATCATTGTTTCTCAGTTTAAGGAAGTTTTGCTGTTAAGAAGACATTTCAGAATGTTTGGAGACATTTTTGTTGTCACAACATTGGGCACTACTGGCATCCAGTGGGGAGAGGCCAGGAATGCAGCGAAGCATCTTTCAATGTACACAAGATACCTCCACATCAAAGAGTTACCCAGCACAAATGTCAATAGTACCAAGAATCTGTGTTCAGTACTTTCCAGATGACTCAAAGGTAGCATACCTGCATTCATTTTCTCTTGAAAGTACCAGAAATTTAGTAGCTAATTCTTATTTTTACCTCACAGTCCCGTAGGTTAGAGATCTGTCCAAACATGAATAGGCTGTTTGCTCAGGTTATAAAAAAATTCTAAGTAAAGGTGGCAGCCAAGCTGAGTTCTCATCAGAAGGCTCCAGAGAAAAATCCACTCCGAGCTTATTCTTTTTGCTAGCAAAATTCAGTTCTCTGAGGCTACAATAATAAAATTCCCTTTTCCTTGCTGAATGACACCCAGAGGCTGCGTTCAGCTCTCAGAAGCCAACTGCCATCTTTGCCAGGTAGCTTGCTCAGTCTTCAAGCCAGCAATAAAACGTTCAGCCCTCCTGATATGTTGAACAGCCTACTTCCTTTCCTGCCCCTAGCCAGGGAAACTGCTCTCCTCTTAAAAGACTCATATGAGTAGGTCAGATCCACCTGCATATTCTCCCTTTATTAAACTGTGACTTTGCATGCAACATAATCTAATCATATAATACACAACATTCACAGCCTGAAGGATCATGCAGAGTGCACACAAGGAAAATGGACGCTGTCTTAAAATTTTGACTATCACAATGAAGAGTACTGAATTCATAGCGTTCCTCACCAAATTATGTCTTGCACCTGCTTCTGCTAAAGGCATCATATCTTCTCAATCAGCCAGGCTCAAAATTTCTATCTAACCCTCATAACTAATTGACTTAATTGTCTGAAATAGTCTTTAGCTTATTTCAGGATTAAGACAGCTTGCCTACACTGTCTTAATCCACTGTTTACCCATCCTGTTCAAATCCATTTTACATACTACCACAGCATTAATTCTTCTGAGGCAAATTCTGTTATCTGAAACTTTCACTGTATTTCATTTGCATAAAGGATGAAGCTCAAAGTTTATAAGATGAAGTCTAAATTTCTGAATGTTATTGCCTTTAATCTACACTTTCTTTGAGCCAAAGGAAGCCCACTGTTACTCATGGAGGTCTCACTCTTATGGCTTTGTTTATCATGCGATTTTGCTTGGAATTAAAAATCTTCCTATTTGGCAATTCAAGACCCAATGCAGTTTTCTTCTTTATAAGAAATCCTTCCCAAATATTCCAAGTACTGGTAAAAGCTCTTTTTTTCTTTCAGAATTCTGAAACTAAATATTTTTTAAAATTATTTTTCTTATCATGTTATACCTCGTATTATTTGATATTGTGCAGGCATAATGTTTTTCCACTATGGAATAACTTGTTTGTGAACATAATCCATCAATACATATGTTTCATACATTGGAGGGTCACTAAAATATTATCAGTTCAACTGAAGAACTGGGACAACTAAATTTCCTTGTGCCCAAAAT
The DNA here is from genome assembly GCF_902686455.1 of Sciurus vulgaris. Taxonomy (NCBI): domain Eukaryota; kingdom Metazoa; phylum Chordata; class Mammalia; order Rodentia; family Sciuridae; genus Sciurus; species Sciurus vulgaris. Next base: position 53,817,130 of record NC_136462.1, on the reverse strand, counting down.
AAAAGGGTAATTGCAATGGGATAAGGGCTAATCTGTGATTAGAACAGGTTGGCTCTTGAAAGTGTGTATAGAGAATATCATGCTAAGTGAGATAAGCCAATCTCAAAAAGACAAGGGACGAATGATATCGCTAATAAGTGGAGGATGACACATAATGGGGGGGAGGGAAGGGTTAGTGTTAGGGTTAGAGTTAGGGTTAGGGAGGGGGGCAAGTATGGAGGAAGAAAGTACTGTATAGAGGGTAAAGAGGGGTGGGAGGGGTGGGGGGAAGGGGAAAAAATAACAGAATGAATCAAACAACATTACTGTATGTGGATTTATGATTACACAAATGGTATGCCTTTGCGCCATGTACAAACAGAGAGGCAACATGTATCCCATTTGTTTACATAAAATAAAAAAAAAGAAAACAAAGAAAACAATTTTTTGAGTAAAATAATAAGAAAAATGAAAATTAAGCAACTTCTTAATTAAAACTATATGTTATGGTCTGGATCACGTATGTTCCCCCAAGTCTTGTGTATTGAAGGCTTTGTCTCCAGTACACAGATGTTCAGAGGCAGGGCTTTTGGGTAATGATTGGATCATGAAGGCTCTGACCTCATCAGTGGATTGACATGGTTGGAGGAAGTAGGTCACTGGGAGCATGCCCTGGAGAGACATTTCTTGTCTCTAGCCTCTCTCTATCTCTGTCTGTCTCTGTCTGTCTCTGTCTCTGTCTCTCTCTCTCTTTCTCTCTCACTTTCTGTGTGGGCTTTCCAGCTGCCATGAACTGAGCAGTTTTCCTCTGCCACACCCTTCTGCCATGGAAGTACCAGACCATATACTGAAACCTCTGAAACTATGACCCAAAATAAACCTTCCCTACTTTAGGTTTCTTTTTTTTCCAGGTATTTGTCACAGTAATTAAAAACTACCTAATACACTATGCTAAGGCAGGAAAATCCAAACTAAAGTACCAAATAGACTTTAAAATGGTGTGTGAAGCTCCAGATATTTTCTGAGAAATTTTAGACATATACATGTTTTGAAGGAAGTCTTTCTCTTTCTCTTCCATAGTATTCTAAAAGAAGTTAGTTACTCAAAAATTATTTACAATTACCGTTCACAATGATGTGACATATAAAACCTACTTTATATTATTCATGTTAATAATGAAATAGAACATGCATTATTTAAAAAAGTTTTATGTGTGTACATGGTTGAAAAATTCCCTATTTCTCCTTTCTGTTTCTTTCATTCCTGATAATGTTAGTCAGCTTTTCATCACTGTGACCAAAATACTGACAAGAACAAGTTAAAGGAGGAAAGATTTATTTTGACTTATGGATTCAGTCCATGGTCGCTGGTTTCAAGGCAGAAACAACTTGTGGAACAGCATTGCAGTAGGGCATGGCAGGGGGAAGAAGCTGCTTGGTGTATGGTAGCCAGGAGGCAGAGAGAGGAGAGAAATGCAGCAGAGGCAGGGACAGATAGAATTGAAGGGCACACCTTTAGTGACCTATCTCCTCTAGCTACACACACTTATTAAAACTTAGCATCTTTAATTCAATCCAATGATCCTTAAATAAAAATAATTATTATTAATATTAACTGCTACAAATTATTGAGCACATACACGGTCAGTCATTTGCTCAGGGCTTTAGTAATATGTTTTCTTACTGTGAAAATCTAATGAGGTAGTCACTAATATTATCTTCTTTTCTAATGCACTACAAAAACAGTTAATATATCGCACACATAGGTAAATAACTTAATTTAGGATCTCACATTTGTAGGTGTACTTTGATACACATTGCCTCTTTTGATTTTCTTAACAGCACTGTAAGTAGTAGTGTTACTGATATTTCACAGTTGAGCCATTGAAGCTTAAAGAAGATAAATTGCATAAGTGTATACCATTAGTAATTTATGGAGCTATATTTAGAAATAAAGTCACCTAATTCTTAAAAAAAAAAAAAAAAAGAAAGTGTGTATAGATTCTTCAATAAAGGGGAAAAGATAGCCACTGAGGTATTAATAGGCACTTAGGAGATCCTGAGAGTGATTGACAATGACTCTAGCCATTCACAGTATATTAGTGAAACGTATTTTGTTGCCTTTATAATTTCTATTTTTTCAAACATCACTTTTTTATTTCTGGTGATACTCTGTAATTTCTATCAGCATACTTTGGGTATTGTAAAACCCTATGATCCTGTTCAGTTATCAGTTCTCTTCCACAATGTGTAACAATGGATGTTCAGTAGCTATTTAATCTGATAAATAAATTGTATTCTTTCAATAATATAAATTAAGTGTGGTATCATTTAAATATTTTAGTCAGCTCCTTACAGAAAAGATTTACAGAAGTTATTACTTATTATGGTTGGGATTGAAGGGTAGGATAAATCAGTTTAGAAAAATCTGGAAATTTTCTTTTTGATGTTTAGAAAATCTTTGAAAAGTATTTTATGCTTTCATGTAATTTCCCTTCTCTGGCTATTTTTGATATCTGTGCTTACACTGATTTAAGGGAATTGGGATTTTACATACTTATAAGCTTCCTGAGTTATGGATCATTTGACTAATGAAAACCACATATTGTAGTCAGAATTGAGCAAAGTGGAGGACATGTAGTTGTTATGGGTTGGATTGTATCACCACCCTCCTCCAAATATTATGTTGAAGTCCTTACCCTCAATATCTCAGAATGTGACTATTGAAAATAAAAAGGTCATTAAAGAGGTAATTAAATGAGGTAATGTTTGTTGGCCCTAACTCAATATAACAGATATCCTTTAAGAAAAGGATGTTAGGACACAGATGTAAAGAGGAAAGACCAAGAGAAGACAGAGGAAGAAGCCCATCTACAAGTCCACAAGAGAGATCAAAGAAGAAACTAACCCTGTTGATCCCTTGGTCTAAAATTTCTAGGGCCCAGAATTATAAGAAAATAAATTACTGTGGTTTAAACCTTCCAGTCTATGGTACTTTGTAATGGCAAACCCCAGAGAACTACCAGAGTAGATTTTTGGTGCTAAGTACTATAATACAATTAAAACTACTATTTTCTAAAGACATACTTTACAAGTTAAATAAACTGCTGCTTTTATGCACTATAATTACACAGTTGACAAGCCTAGATTTATAACAGAAAATAGAGTGGTCAGAAAATGAGGCATTTAGGCAAACAGGTGTGTTTATATCTGAAGTCTTCTAAATGAGTTTCAATGTTTTCCTTTTGTCTGACATTATACCTGCTCTTCCATTTACTGAGCCTCATAGATGCTATACTTCACCAATAAAAATCATGTAGAAATATCACCATCCTTTGGTGAACACTGAGGGCTCATGAAATCCAAATGCTAACACTATTAAGGAACATTGTCTGTCTGGATTCACCTCTCATCCTTAATCATAAATCTGCATTCAATAAACATTGAGCCTTTGCTGCCTGCACAGCAGGTAATCAATGAAGCACTTTAAGTCCTAATCATGGACTAAGAGGGAATTAGGTTAGGCTAATACAACTGGATTTTTGTATTCCTTAGATACACGTTACACGTCCGGAAAATTTAACATAATCCCATTTATCTGTAAACTCGAACAACAAAAATATAAACAACAAAAATATAGTCTCCCTCCTCAAGAGTCTTGGAAATGATGATTAAAAGTTAAACTGATGTAAACAAGTTGCCATGTGGTCATGTGACCTTTTTTCCATCATGTAACTTTATGGAATTGAGATTGAGTTCTTAATTTTTAATCACCAGATATATAGTCTCAATAATACAGTAATTCTTTTTTGTTTCTTTTTTATTTTAGTAAGAACATTTAACATCAGGCATACCCTGATGTCTTAAAGTGTAAAATATAGCATTGTTAACTATAGGCACAATGTTGTGTAATTCATCTCCAGAGTTTATTAATCTCACAAAATTGAAACTTTGCAACAACTGAAAAACAACTTCCCATTTTCCCCTGTGCACTACTTCTAGCAACCACTCTTTTATTCTCTGAGTTTGACAGTTTTTGATACTGCATACAATACCATCCTCAACTAGTTTCAGAGTAAGGCTTTCCAGTTCAGCCAAGTATTGAACTTCTCTATGCCTTAAATGCTCATCTGTAAAATGTGTCTGATAATAGTCCTTCCATGGGGTGTTAGAACTAAGTGATGCATGAATAGAGCATTTAGTGATTTATGAAAATACTAGACATTATTATATGTGTGAATGATAATCTTGTTTATTCACAGATTCATTTCCTCTTCTTATTGACTGAAATAGGTACTACCTTAGAATTAAAACTATAAAAATTAAAAGCACAATGAGAATTCTTTCCCCACTTATAAACTTCACAAAATGTAAATGCTTTTAAGACACTACTATCAACATTTTAATAAAGAAGTGATTAAAAGAAGAATTAGATTAAGATCGATATGAGTTCTTTTATTATAAATGATTCATAGACTCATTCTAAATTCAAAGAAAAGGATATTACACAGGCCATGAAAACTGCTAGGTATGGTTCATAGATAGTGGAGAATCTTGGAAATAGAGCCCCAACATTATTATTGCTAAGGTCACAATTATCATGACCCACATCTTTACCCTTATTGTCACTTATTACTGACTTTATTACAGATTGTCTCAATTATTTGGGAGAAAGCACAAGGGAAATTTTTAGTACCATTAAAATATCAATTACCTTTAATTAAATAATTCTGCTTCTGGAACATAAGGACATTTATTTCAAAAGAATAAAAACTTAATTTATGTTTAGAGATGCTTTTCCTTCAGATACGTAAATTTTATAAAAAATGAAATTGATTCATCCATAAAATGAATGAAAGAAATTGCCAAAGTTTTTCAAGAAATATGAGGCAAACATTAGAAATTCTTTTATCAGAAGATAGTGGTAATAATGTCTTCTGGTGTTATCACATTATTATGTCTACATACACATGAATATGTATGTATATAAATTATAGTGATGTATCTAAGCAATCAGGAAACATTCTGAAGCATACTGAGAAAAATAATGTATCAATATTGGTAAATTCTTTAGTGAAATCATAAATTATTTTTTAATCTGTCCTTCTACTCCTAGTTCTATTATCATAGTTTGGGTCAAATAATCCGTCCCTTTATATTTTTCTGAACTGCCATTCAAAACTCTTTTCCTTCACTATTTCTATCCGACACCCAATGCTTTAGCTAGATTAAATTATTTGTAGGTTCCCAATACACTTTATTGTTTTAATGTCATTGAAGGTATTTTTGGTGCCTTACTTATATTTCTTGGTGATCCTATAACTACAGGAATGATTTATCTTTCTACTTCACTCCAGGACCTTCCCTAGTACCCTGAAAACCAACACAGGCTACAAATAAGCACATTCAGAAAGTGAGGGCACTAAGTACCCCTGGAGCAACTCCCCATCATTGGAGATAGTGAGGCAGGAGATAAATTCTTTAGCTTCTTGTCTTGTAGGTAGATATTTTGATGTGGAATTCTTAGTCTTTTCTGAGATGGACCTGGAGGAAGCACAGTCCTATTTTTTACAGAAATTAGTCAATGAATTCTAATATACTCATGTTCTTTCTAATCCCTTGCTATTGTCAACTGGAATCCCTCCCCAGTAATATCACACTTCAAAATGCCTCATCCCAGTCTGTTTCATGAGGATCCCAATCTATAACTTGCTCCCATATTTTTGTTGTCCTATTTGTTTTGCTTGGAAAAAAAAGATTATGTTATCTTTATCCTTCATGAGTGTTGAATTTCTCTGTAAGAATAAAGCCCCAAATACACTTTTCTAGTAATGATTTCCCAAAGACTTTTTTAATACTTTCTTCCTTTGACCCAGTACAAAAAGTCTCTAAGATTTTTGCAATACACTATAATATCTTTACATATTTATGTACTTTAATAGACAATGAGCTTTTGAGAGCAGTGACTCTTACTATATTCATGGTTTTCATAAATACTTGGTAGTATATAATTAAGAATTCAATAGCATTATTTGCACAAATGACTGAATTGATCACAAAGGTATAACAGCACTGATATCAAGAGTACTTTCATTGAAGATTGATGGGGCTTGCCAATGACAAATTACTTATAAACTTAATTATCCTGTAATGTTTTCCTTTGTATAGTCAAATATCCTCTCTACTTGGCCTTCTAATCTGTTCTTGATGACATAAACTGTAACATTTTCTTTAAAATTTCTTGTTATATTCTTAAGTTATATTACTTAAAAAGCAGTATGTATCCCATCCTCTGTAATGCTCACATAATCCGTAGATTATTTCTAACCTTCCCCAACCCCCGCGAAAAAGGTAAAGGTAATGAGATGCTATTGATCAGATTATGTTCCACAAGCAATGATGATGGATGTCATGAACATGTTTACAAGACTCTCAGTTGTCTGCAGTGAGAAATTCTGCTGGGCTTGAAGAACAGCCTTCTTGTGATTTATATATGGAGAGAGGCACGTGATATGGTTTGGATGTGAAGTGACCTCCAGAGACTCATGTGTTAAAGGCATGGCTCCAATGCAGCGATGCTCAGAAGGCTTTCATTTTATCAGTGGATCAATTCATTGAGAGTGATTGTTAGGGGGTAGTAGAAACTTTGGGAACCTAGTTGAAGGAAGTGCATCACTGGGGCCATGTCCTTGGGTAATATATCTTGTCCCCAGCCTCCTCTTCTCTTTGCTTTCTGGCTATCATAAAGTGAGTGGCTCTGCCCAATAACACCCTCATCAAAGAAGTACCATGATGGACCTTACCACAGATCCAGAGTCAACAGACCTGGAGGACCATGCAATAAAACCTCTGGAACCTTGAACCAAAATAAATCACTTCCATGTTTAAGTTGTTTTCTTCTCAGTTTATTTCTTTTGGTCACAGTGATACAAATTTGACATATTTACCAACATGTCAGTTAATTAGGAGAATCTTGATGATCTGAAGGTGGATCTCAACAATCAGTCAATAAGAACTGATGGCCCTCAGTCATGCAAGTATAGGAAATTAATTTGCCAATAATCCTAATAAGCATGAAAGTAGGTACATTCCCACCTTGATTGCAGCCTTGTGAGACCCAAGCAGAAGACCTTGCTAATTTGTTCCAGACCCCATGAAAACTGTTGCATAATTAATGTGTGTTGTTTTCAATTGGTAAGTAATTTGTTATATAGCAATAACAAATCAATAAAATATAATTTTAAAAATTAGAATTAAAACGTTATACTAAAAATGTATTACCTTAACTGTATTTCTAATCCAAGTATTGGTATAGCAAAATAATCATTCTCTCTCACTCTTTACTCCTTCCTCCCTGAAGTCTTCTGAATAGTCCCATCATTCTCTTTCTCCCTCTTCAAATAAGACAAAACTCCCATGCCAGTGAGTGATAATAAGAAAGTTGACATGCCATTTAATAAGCCAACAGTAAACATTATACTGAGTGAGAAAAGATGGAAGCTTTCTTTCCAAGATCTGGAACAGGACAAGAAGGTCCCCTTCTGTCACTTTTATTTAGTTTGGGAAGTCCTGGCCTGAGTAATCAGGCAAGAGAAAGAAATGGGCATTCAAACTGTAAAAGAGGAAATTGGTTTGTTATTATTTGCAAATATCATGATCATATGTAGAGAAAACCCCCAAAACTCCACCAAGAAGCATCAGAACTAATAAATTCAGCAATGTTTCAGGATACAGAATCAATATATAAAAATCAGTAGAGTAGCTATATGTTAATGGCAAATCATCTGACATACAAATCAAGAAAGCAATCTAATTTACAATAGTTACAAAACATTAAAACACCTAGGAATACATGTATTAAAATAAGTAAAATGTCTCTTCAATGAAAATGATAAAACATTTATAAAAGAAATTGACAAGGACACACAAAAGTAGGGAGATATGCTGGGTTCATGGGTGGAAGAATATTTTCAAAATTCCATACTACCCAAAGTGATTTACATAATTGGTACAATCCCTATCAAAATACCACAGCATTCTTTACAGAGCTAGATAAAATGATCCCCAAATATATATGAAAACACACAATGTGCACACGAGCACAAACACACACACACACACACACACACACAAATAGCCAAAGTTATCTTGAGGCAAAAATACAAAGCATGAGGCATTCCACTACCTGACTTCCAATTATACTATAAATTGTAATAATGAGAACAGCATGGTATTGGCATAACAACAAACACAGAGACTAATAGAATAGAATTCAGTCTAGAGGTAAATCCATGAATATATAAGCATCTGATCAACCCAAAGCAAATTAAAGATGTACATATAAGAACTAAAACTATGAAATTACCAGAAGAAAAAAATAGGTAAACTATGTCAAGTTATTAGAATGGGCAAGGTTTTGGGGGTCAAGACACCAAAAGCATAGAAAGCAAGTGTGAAAAGGAATAGATGGGATTATCTCAAACTAAAAAGCTTCTTTGCAGTGAAGGAAGCAATCAACGATCTGCAGAGACGACCTACAAAATGGGAGAAAATATTTGTACACTAAAATGAGGCACTGATATCCAAAGGATATAGAAAGTATATATTAAAAAATTCAATAGCAATAAGAAAAAATGATTAAAAATGGGCAATAATTCTAAATAGACATTTCTTGAAAGAAGACACACAAGTGGGTGATGAATAGATTAAAAATATTCATTATCATCAATCAGGGAAATGCAAATTGAAACAACAGTAAGATAAAACCTGACCCTACTAATAATGGCTACTTTTGAAAAGACTAAATATAAAAAGTGCTGGCAAGGTAGTAGGGAAAAGGGAACATTTGCACCCAGTTGACGAGAATGTAAATTAATTCAGTCATTTTGGAAAACAGTATGTAGATTCCTCAAAAACTAAAAACATACAACATATTATCATACAACCTCCAAGTCCCACTACTGAATATACATGCAGATAAATGACATCAGTATGTCAAAGAAGCATCTGCACTTCCATTTTTATCGCACCCAAATTTATGATGTCCATGAAATCGAAACAACATAAGTATTTATCTATTGATGAATGTGTAAAGAAATGAGATACATATACATAATTCAGCTAGAAGAAAAAATGAGATTCAGTCAGTTGTCACAAAATGAAAATAATTTTTTGTTAAGTGAAATAAGGCAGGCATGGAAAAACAATGATGCTTAATCTTACTCATATGTAGAATGTAAAAAAGTTGATTTGATTTAAAAAAAAAAAAAGGTGAAAGCAGAATAGTGGTTACCAGAGGCCAGGAATAGAAAAGAGATGGGGAAAAGTTGATCCTGGGTACTGTTACAGTAAGACAGGGAAAAGAAGATCTAATTTGCTGTAGATAATATGTATTTCAAAGAACTAGAAGGAAGTTTTTGAACGTTTTCACCATAAAGAAATGATAAATAAAGATATAGTTCTGTCTAATCTGATTTAATATTACGCAAAATATACATGCATCAAAACATCACATAGTATACCATTAGTATATACAATTTTTATCAGTTAAAAATAAATTTTAAAACAGGGACAATAAAGTATTGAACAAAAAAAAAAACCAGAAAACAATTAGATGTAACTGTACACATTGTTGAAAGGCAACTGATCTGACTAGTATAGGCAGAAAACTCACTAAGAGAAAACTCATAAGATGTCTAATATTCTAATCCCTTGAATTTAAGGATGTAATATGTAACATAGAAAATGGACTTTTGCAGGTAAGAATGAATTAAGGATCCTGATAAGATAAGACCATCCTGGATTAGCTCAATTCCATATCACTGTAAGAGTCTTCTTAAGTAGAGGTATAAAGCAGAGAGAAATTTGAAGATACTACTCTGCTGGATTTGAAAATGGAGGAAGGATCCAAGAGCCAAGGAATGGGGCAGCCTCTAGACAGAGGTCCCAGACAAGGCAAGCATCAGATTCTGCCTTGAAGTCTCCAGAAGGAAGACAGGCCCACTGGTTCATTTTTAGACTTTTGACTTCCAGAACTATAAAGCAATGTATTTGTGCTTTTTAAGCTAAGTTTGTGGTGACTATTTTTTTTTCATAGCAGCAATAAGAAACTAATACAATGAGCAAATATTGCAGTGGACATAACAGTCATATTTGCCAAACTATACATTCCTATCATAGCAAATCTGTAAAGTTGCTCTAACTAATTTCTAATTTAAGAAATTCTCTTTTCATAAATATATACACAAGCATAGATTCTTTATTACCACAAGTGCTATTCTTTTGTTTTCTTTTACAACATTTTTCTTAGACATAATGATAATATTTTAAGTCTGCACTGGACCTTGTGTAGATCTGAAAGTTTATCCAAAGGTTTTTATGATCTTCTTCTAGGGCTTCCCATCTACATTGTGAAGGCTAAACTTTAGTTTGAAAAGAGAGTATAATGAGAAAATCTGATGACATATATGAGCATGATTAAAATCAATGTGCAAAGGGCAAGATAGTTCTTAGCGAAGCCTACATGCAGTGAACTTATTCCGAGAACAACAGAACCTCTGGAGAAAACTAGTGTTATACACAATCCGAAGTCATAGTAGCTTTCTGAAGGGCAAAGATCAGGAAATCTTTGCTAAAGAAAGAAGAATGAAGAAAGGAAGACAGATTATTAAATATTGTCCATTGACAATATATAAGCTATATGGAGTATAGTATCATTTAGAGGTGGAAGTGTGTTTTGCTGGGAGACTGAAAGGATCTAGAAAAAAGTTGATATACTCTTCTTCCATTATTCTCCAATCTTAAAAGTAATCCTGTCACTTGATTCCAAGTGTTAGTGAAAGAATAGGAATGTAGGGTTGCCTTTCAATGACCACCAAAGGGATGAAAGCAGCAGTGTATATATTTATTACTCTAATATTGAACTTCTTCACTTCAAATCCTAGATGTGATTTCTTTTTCCAAAAGGGAAAAAAGGCAAAACTGTGGTGAATGATCAAGAGAACTTATGTGTTCATATCCATAATGTCTTCATTGCTCATAAATAACTGAAAATCATGTAAGAACTTCTAAGTGACAGAAGAAAATGGATGCCTACCTAAACTGTTGGCTATATAATTTTCCTGTGCTAAAATAGAAATGAGTTGGTCAGATCAGCCTCTACATCCTTTAATTTTACATTTAAGCCTGTGATTCAGGTTGTTTCATCAGAGAGCAATATTCCAGTTGAAGTTATAAAACTGAGGCTCTGTGGCTCAGAAATCCAAATCATTCAAGAACTTGATTTATATGTGATACAGACAACTGATTTCTTTTAAAATAAAACTTAAGAAAAAAATGCATTCCCTAATTTCCCAGTCAGACCAATAAATACACCAATGGAAGCTTGCTAAAAGCTTGTATGAATTAAGATAGTTTAGATGGATCATGCATATTGAGCTTCTTTTAAAAAGGAACCTTATTCCTTAGACGTCTCTGGTGTGTCGAAAATCTCAACACATGCAGAATGACTACACATGTAACTAACAGCAAGGAAAGAAGGAATCCTGGACAATGTGTACCTGGTAGTTGGTCTGACACCCCTTCAGGTTCCTTCTGAAGAAGTCAGTGAGCATTTTCCATTATGCTATAGCTCTGGAATTGGGTTTGTTTTGTTTGCATATCAGGGGAGTTACTAATTCAAAAATTATAGGCCAAAATAGTTCAATTTAATACTTTTCCTCTCTAAGCCCCAGTTTTTTTCATGTGTAAAAATAAGGAAGATCACAATACCTATCTCACAATGTTATTGTGAAGAATGCATAAGATTAAGTACATAGAAAACATGTGCTGACACAGCCTCAATAGCTGTTAGACTACACTGACATTATTATTATTTGTAGTTGAAACTCAGGTGCAAACTTATTTCCATCTCCCATTCTGACTGCTTCTGCCAGGGCAGGATGACCAGACTAAACATCAGCAGTGAATCTGCCATACTCGTTAGTAATTTGCTTCCCCTGGATGCTTTCATAAAAATCTTGTCTTTATCTCAGGTTTTCTCCTCTCCATGGACTGATTGTAAACTGTAACTGAGAATTTCTGTCAGGGAAGAACATCCCCAAATGTACCTCTTACCCATTGCTCTTTGAATGGTGACATCAATTGAACATAACTGCTTGAAAAAAAATTAAAAAGAAAGAAAAGGTTGACTTGGCCCAAATGTCACTAGTGTTTTGTTTGTTTTGCTTTTAGGATAACTTTGCAAATTTGGAAAAGGTTTTTTATCCATCTTTCCTGAAATTTCTCAACTGTAATTGAGAATTTGGATCAGGTGCTCTAAACTTGCATCCAGCTCTCTTGAGTCCAATTCTGTGTTTGGTTTTTGTATTTGGTTCTTGTCCATTTCATGCTTGGCCAGATGCCTGCCTTGACCCAAACACCAAGATCTTCCTCTCAAATCAGTGAGCAAATAAACTGTGACTGGGTACTTCTATGGATTTCCACTAAACAGCCTCCAAGGGACTTTTGCCCTTTTAAATATAAGTTAAATTCAAGAAAAGAACAATTATTAAAGCAGTTGTTTAGTAGATGGCCCATTGTACCTAGTGACACTAACTTGTCTTCATTGATTTACTGGTGGAATAAACATGCCCTATATGAATGTGTACACTTCAAATTAGGGATGTCTGCTCTTCAGAGTCCTGATAACAGAGAACAAGGCAGCTGCTGATTAATGACTAAGAGTAAGAAAAATGAATTGAGGATTTTAAAGTGTTCATACCTAATTTATTCTAAAAAATCAATCAAGAAATTTTATAACTCTACCTCTACTTCTGTCTCTCTTTCTCCTTTATTCTCCTCTCCTCCTTCTCCACTCTTATTCTCCCCCACCTCCTCTCTGTCTCTGTCTCTCTCTCTCTCTCTCTGTCTCTTTGTCTCCCCCCTCCCACCTCTTAAGTGCTTTCTGGACAAATTTTAATATCTTCTGGTTCCCTCATTAATTAATGAAAATATTTGAAGCATTCATTTTACATTTACTTTGCAGTCATGTTTTGAAGTCTGGAGGAGTTTAAATATCCACTGAGATATGTGGGTGAATATAACTGATGGGGTCCAGTAAACTGCCATTCTGAAGAAGCATATGCGCCTAAGATTGGTCACAAGTTCAGTGTGAAGGAACTTCAGTTCTGATGACTGTGGGTCTCTAGAGGTTCTTGTTTTTCTCTTTTCGATTGATAATTTTATTTTCATTTCCATTTTTGTTCCATGCAGACTGAATTTTTACTTTGCATTGGTGAAACCAAATGGAAACTTGAGTCTTCCGGTTGACCAATTTGGTATCCTATTAAGAATCCAGATCAAGACTACCACATGAAAGATGAGAATCTGCTCTCTATTTTATTTTTCTTTGTGTCTTTGCTTATTGGTATATTCATGATTTTCAGTGAATTTAGGATTCTGTACCTGTTGGCAAGGAGAGCAGTCTTTGGAGGTCTTGGCTGGGTTTATCTTCACTGTGTGGCTGAAGCTGTAGTTCTAAAGCTTTTCCCGCTCTTGTCTTTATGTCTATCATTGAAGATTTTACCTTTTTTCAGGTGAGCGTAAAGTGTTTTGCTATCTCTGGAGTGTGTTAATGAATTAGATTATTTCATCTTTTGAATTAAGTGAATTCTACTCAGGTGGATTTATAGAGAAGAGTAAAAATTTTTACAAAAATAAATCACAATTTTTAATATAAAAAAGTATTGGACTAAAACATAAAACTCTTCAAAGGGAAACTGCCTTCTCAGAAACAATGATTTCAGATTCGCTTAATTAAAATGAATCTTTGGATAAATAAGAATGATTAGTTTGTTTTAAGGAAGTTTTAAAAAAGCTGCTTCCTATCTTTTCTCTGCTTCAACATTTATAATATGGCACAAGAGTACATTTTATTTTTATAAGATTAAAGTTTATTTTATTAGACATTATGCTACTTAATTTGAATTTTTAAAATGCCTTATGTAGTTTTTCTAAAAAATGTAGGCGACTTACTCATCCATATATACAAAAGGTAACAATGATTATCAAATTATCATTTTGAAAAGATATACAAAGTCTTCACCAAAACTGAATATTCTGATAAACATGTTTATAGTGGTAATTATATTTGTCAGTGTTTTAGCTCAAATAATATTTCTAAGATTTTAGATAACCCCAAACTTCCAGTAAATATTAAATAAAATAATATGTTAATATTCTTTGTATATTTGCTTAATTTTTCAATGATATCAAATGCTATTCATTACTATGCACAATGTTAAATTTGCATATTTGGCATATTTTTATGTTTTCAAGGAATTGCTCCTTTGAGTCATTTTAATGTCATGTTGCTTACTTTCAAAAATATAAAAGAAACACATGTGCCAACAGAAAATTTTGTTATACAAATTCAAGAATGTTGACAGTCTGCTAAGATGTGCATGTATGACATATTTCTCAATGATTCATCACCAAGCCAACTCTTAAAGTGATATTTCTTGTGGTTGAATGCTAAATTTAATACAGTTCATTGAGATAATACTGGGAGAAAAGCTAATAGAGAAGACTATGTAGAGCAAACAATACAATTTGGTTTTTCTTTTGTCAACATATCAATAAAGTAGACTTGTACCACCCTGTTCTATAATATGAAAGAGGATCATGAAAAGTAAGCTCATGAAAATGTCACAATGTTGACAAAAAGGAGATTTTTGCTTGCCTTGGATTCTACAGTCTGCAAATACTGGCTCTGTAAAGATGCAAAGGGTCGTGTAAATATTTTTGCCAGAGTTGGCTTAGTTTGAAGTACTTATTTTTAAAATGCTATAAAGCATTAACTGCCAAATACTCATGCCAAACTGAAATTTGGCTTTCTCACTCTTAAAATGATAAACAATCATTTTTACCTTCTGTGCACTCTGTTCAGATAGGAAAAATCCACGACCTACCAAAATAATTTTATTTTCTTTGAGATGACTTCATCATGTCCTTTATTAAAAATAGAACAAAGTTCCTTCACACAGGAAGAACTAAGTTTCTTTTAATTTGCAGTGTCCAGGAATGTTATCTTAATCTAAGTAACTAAATATTTTATTTAATATTTTAATATTTAATGTTAAATATTAAAAACTTTCTAAAAATTGCTGCCCTAAGATAATCCCCTCCATTTAGAACAAATAAAAATATTTCTTTCGCCTAAAATTATATTTTATGTTTTCAAGACCCACAGAAAATCATATAGCTCTGTTCCTTCATTTGGTAAAAAGAGACACCAGATTTGTTTCTATGCTCCATTTTTTACATAAGCTCAGTACAATTGTATTTTCAAATTATAATGGGGTTATCTAGATTACCCTAAGTTAAATTTGGAGAAATAAATATTATTAATAAAAATATTTCAGTAATTATACAGTTTATATGAATACCGAGGAATTTTGACAATAATTCTGCATTCTATATTTCCATCTCCAATGAAAAAAAACATTGATCATATTCTAAGAAATGGCTACATATTCTACAAAAGTAAAGAATTTTCTTCTGTTTATTTCTGATATCATTAGTAATTATAATTAATTGACCAGTCTTGTAGTATCATTTTCAAATAAGTTTTTGCTTCCCTACAATGGTTAACTGAGGCTCTTCTACAAGTTCAAGGCCAGAATTTGTGTGTTCAACAACAACAACAAAAAAGGGAAATCATAGTGTAACTTTTTTTTTAATTGTAAACAAATGGGGTACAACTTGTTTCTCTGGTTGTACATGAAGTAGAGGTGTACCATTTGTGTAATCATACATGTACATAGGGTGATGATGTTTGATTCATTCTGTTATTTTTCCTTCCCCCACCCCTTCCACCCCTTTTTTCCCTCTATGAAGTCCCTTCTTCTTCCATTCTTGCTTCCCTCCCACCCCCGCTTATGTATCACCATCCGCTTATCAGTGAGATCATTCGTCCTTTGTTTTTTTGGGATTGGCTTATCTCACTTAGCATATTCTCCAATATCATCAATTTGCCTGCAAATGCCATAATTTTATTATTCTTTATGACTGAGTAATAGTCATATATATATATATATATATATATATATATATATATCACAATTTCTTTATCCATTCATCCATTCATCAATTGAAGGGCATCTAGGTTGGTTCCACAATCTGGCTATTGTGAATTAAGCAGCTATAAACATTGATGTGGCTGCATCACTGTACTCTGTACTATGCTGATTTTAAGTCCTTTGGGTATAGGCCAAGGAGTGGGATAGCTGGGTCAAATGGTGGTTCCATTCCAAGTTTTCTAAGGAATCTCCACACTGCTCTCCAGAGTGGCTGCACTGATTTGTAACCCACCAGTAATATATATTGTACCTTAATATATGAGTGTACCTTTTTCCCCACATCCTCACCAAAACTTATTGTTGCTTGTATTCTTGATAATCGCCATTCAATTGGGTGAGATGGAATCTTAGTGTAGTTTTGATTTGCATTTCTCTTATTACTAAAGAACATTTTTTCATATATCTGTTGATTGCTTTTAGATCTTCTTCTGTGAAGTGTCTGTTCATATCCTTAGCCCATTTGTTTATTGGGTTATTTGTATTCTTGGTGTAAAGTTTTTTGAGTTCTTTATAGATTCTGGAAATTAGTGCTTTATCTAAGTATGAGTGGCAAAGATTTTCTCCCACTCTGTAGGCTGTCTCTCTTCACATTGCTGATAGTATTTCCTTTGTTGAGAGAAAGCTTTTTAGTTTGGATCTATCCCAGTTGTTGATTCTTGCTTTTATTTCTTGTGCTTTGGGAGTCATGTTAAGGAAGTCTGATCTTAAGCCAACATGATGAAGATTTGGACCTAAACTTTTTCTTCCGTAAGATGCAGGGTCTCTGGTCTGATTCCGAGGTCCTTGATCCATTTTGAGCTGAGTTTTGTGCAGGGTGAGAGATAGGGGTTTAGTTTCATTCTATTGCATATGGATTTCCAGTTTTCCCTGCACCATTTGTTGAAGAGGCTATCTTTTCTCCATTGCATGTTTTTGGCACCTTTGTCTGGTATGAGAAAACTATTTATTTGGGCTTGTCTCTGTGTCCTCTATTCTGTACCACTGATCTACCAAGGGACTATATCATGTATTTTGAATTTCTAATATTTGAGAAAATATACTATTGGGTAAGCCTTCCACATTGACATTTTTTATACAACTTCCAGATTTTTATAGTTGACCAAGCCATTATGTCTGGACATTTTTTTTCAGTCCAGAAGCAAATGTACTCTGATGATTCATAATCTCAAAAAATAAAAATTAATTACCCAGGATTAAGCAACTGATTCGTAGAATTTAATTATGGCTGTTTGAAATACTGTTAATATTTTTAATGTTCTATTTTTATGATTATATGAGGAAGTTGTTATTGTTAACCCTCCGTTTACTAGATTTGGATTTGGAAAATGAAATAACAGTTTTTAAAATGTTACCCTTTACTGTTGTTGATCCTCTCTTCCTCCTCCAGCTCTTACTTAGAATCAAAGAACAAACGTCATGTGCTATCTTACATTTTAGGGCAATAAAGTCATTCATATCCTTTCAATAATAAAAAAAAAGTCTTCCTGTTTACCAGCATATAATTGGACAAATGTATGGTGAAACCAAGGCCATACCTCAAGAATCAAACTTTGAGAATGTCTCATTTAATTAGGCAGGGCAAGTCCAGTAGAGTGAGTCCAGGTTGACAGGTGGAGCTGCTGCTTTCCATCCAAATTCACCATGTCATCATGGGTTTTGTGAAAGGTTTTGTCCTGTGGCAGATGGAAATGTCACTATCCTGGTGCAGATTCCTCTGACTTGACATCTCCTTTTCAGGGTCCCATTTTCATGAGTGGTGAAAAATTTCCAGGCAGCAAAGGGATATTTGTACATTTGGAAAAAAAAGATCAAGAAAAAAAGGAATTCACCCTAATTTCTGAGTGCCAACAGTGAAATCTGGCAGAGCAAGTTTCTTGAGATTGGTTTTGTAGGTTCCAGATAAAAGAGGTAATTTCCAAATGAGATATGAGATTTGGTTTCAAAATTTTGGGGCAGAAGTTAATTCTCTGGCATTTGTATTTGCTTAGTTCTGAAAGGCTACAGATTTACAGAGCTATCTCAAGAAGCCCAATATGGTTAATTAATATTCTTTGGGATCTGTATGTAACAAAGAGCAAATCTAAATCCACTAAAATTCTTGTGCTTGAGGACAACCTTTGGAGATTATACTGATCGCAAAATGAGAAGTCCAAAATTTATTTGAAAACTAGTTAAAATAAAAAGGTCTTTTTCAATGTTGTACAATGAAAGGAAGCTCAAGGGTTATCTAGAGAATGAAGATTTACGTATTATTGACTTAAAGTCACAGATTTAATAACCTTACATGTTAATTTGCAGTTTCTCCCAATAAAGTATCAACATTAAATTCTGTCATCATGTAGAACAGATAATCCCAATATTTATAGATTATGGCCTTATTGGATTTTAAACAGTTTTGAATATGATGGAATTATCATAATCTAACAGTTCTTTATTCATAAATCACATATATCACTCCTACTTCATTGTTTAACTATTTAAATAAAATTTTGACATGAGTTCTTTTGTATAAGAGACCATTTTCTGATATTCTACAAATCATAGTTTAATATAATATTATACATATATGGAACTAGCAAACAAAGGAGAACACACTCATTAACAAGTCCCAAATTATACCAAATCCTTATCACTATCAATCAGTGAAAAGTGATTTTAGATTTATTCAGTTGTTTGTATCTATTATATATATACTTAAAATTAAGATACCTGGGCAAAGATGAATAAATTCAGAAATTTTCCTATTTAAACACCCTTAAGAATAAATAATTTGGTATAAATTTTAAGTCCCTTGGGTATAAACTGAGGACTTAAAGTCAGCATACTCCAGTGACACAGCCACCTCAATGTTTATAGCAACTTAACTCACAATAACTAAACTATGGAACCTAGGTGTCCCTTCAACAGATGAATGGATAAATAAAACGTGGAATTTTATATATGTATACATATATATATATATATATATATATACACACATATACATCATGGACTATTACTCAGTTTTAATAAGAATGAAATTATGGCATTTGCTGGTAAATGGATGGAGTTGGAGAATATCATGATAAGCAAAATAAGCAAAAACTCAAAAAACCAAAGGTCAAATGTTTTCTCTGATATGTGGATGCTAATTCACAGTAAGTGGGGGAAGAATAGAATTACTTTAGATTAGGTAGAGGGGAGGGAAGGGATGGGAAGTGGTAATGGGTTAGGAAGGATAGTAGAGTGAAACAGACATTATTACCTCATGTACATATATAATTGCATTATATAATTACTGTACTAAAGACAGAGCCTGCCTACAGGATGAAGGAAGGGGGAGAAGGGAAGCCAAGGGGACATCTTTAGATCTGTCTGTGTGTGTTTATCCAATCTTTAAGTCCTCGAAGGCAGGGATTTATCTGTTCTTTTACTTGTTTACGTATCTGTAAGTCCCAGAAGGTAGGGATTGTCCTGCTTGTACCTTCTGATGTGATCTTACATTATGTACATTGAGAAAAATGAGAAGTTATATTTCATTTATGCATGATTTATCAAAGTATATAAATGCGTTCTACTGTTAACTAATTAGAACAAACAAAAAATTAATAACAAAAAGAATAAATAACTTGGGTGGGAAAAATTTTTCTAATACATGTCCTTATTCATAATATTTGAATTGATACATTTTCACGTCATTTATATTCAATTTAAATTTTTTTCCCTTTGTGTTTGAGAACAATATTCTCTAGAATTCTGGTTTTGCTTAGCTATTTGGGGATATATTTGAAAATTAAAAACTGGCATGCAATGCAAGTTATTACGTTGTATTATATTTTCAAGTTGTATGCTAAAATCTTTTCTTTTCATGGTGATATGTTCTGCTCATTTTTCTTTTTCTTGCTGGTATGGTGGTATTATACACAGAATTCAGCTACTATGACGTCCTGACTAGGTCCAGCACTATTTCCAGACACTCAAAAATTTTCATCTAACCCCCAAAAACTTTATTTTAAGAATGAAAGGATGAAAAAAATGTTCACCATCTTTAGTAATAAGAGAAATGCAAATCAAAACTACGCTAGGATTCCATCTCACCCCAATTAGAATGGCGATTATCAAGAATACAAGCAACAATAGGTGTTGGAGAGGATGTGGGAAAAAAGGTACACTCATACATTGCTGGTGGGACTGCAAATCAGTGCAGCCACTCTGGAAAGTAGTGTGGAGATTCCTTAGAAAACTTGGAATGGACCTACCATTTGACCCAGCTATCCCACTCCTCGGCCTATACCCAAAGGACTTAAATTCAGCATACTACAGAGATACAGCCACATCAATGTTCATAGCTCCTCAATTCACAATAGCCAGACTATGGAACCAACTTAGATGCCCTTCAATTGATGAATGGATAAAGAAACTGTGGTATATATATACAATGGAATATTACTCAGCTATAAAGAATAATAAAATTATGGCATTTGCAGGCAAATTGATGAAATTGAGAACATCATGTTAAGTGAGATAATCCAATCTCAAAAATCCAAAAGACGAGATTCATCTGGAAGAATAAGAAACCCAGAATAGCTAAAGCAATCCTTAGCAGGAAGAGTGAAACAGGGGGTATTGCAATACCAGATCTTCAACTCTACTACAAAGCAATAGTAACAAAAACGGCATGGTATTGGTACCAAAATAGAAAGGTAGATCAATGGTACAGAATAGAGGACACGGACACAAACCCAAATAAATACAATTTTCTCATACTAGACAAAGGGGCCAAAAATATGCAATGGAGAAAAGATAGCCTCTTCAACAAATGGTGCTGGGAGAATTGGAAATCCATATGCAACAGAATGAAACTAAACCCATATCTCTCACCATGCACGAAACTAAACTCAAAATGGATTAAGGACCTCGGAATCAGACCAGAGACCCTGCAGATTATAGAAGAAAAAGTAGGTCCAAATCTTCATCTTGTTGGTCTAGGACCAGACTTCCTTAACAGGACTCCCATAGCACAAGAAATAAAAGCTAGAATCAACCACTGGGATAGATTCAAACTAAAAAGCTTTCTCTCAGCAAAGGAAACTATCAGCAATGCGAAGAAAGAGCCTACAGAGTGGGAGAATATCTTTGCCAATCATACTTCAGATAGAGCACTAATCTCCAGAATCTATAAAGAACTCAAAAAACTCTACTCCAAGAATTCAAACAGTCCAGTCAACAAATGGGCTAAGGAAATGAATAGACACTTCACAGAAGAAGATCTACAAGCAATCAACAAACATATGGAAAAATGTTCAACATCTCTAGTAATAAGAGAAATGCAAATCAAAACCACCCTAAGGTTCCATCTCACCCCAATTAGAATGGCGATTATCAAGAATACGAGCAACAACAGGTGTTGGCGAGGATGTGGGGAGAAAGGTACACTCATACACTGCTGGTGGGGCTGCAAATTAGTGCAGCCACTATGGAAAGCAGTGTGGAGATTCCTTAGAAAACTTGGAATGGAACCACCATTTGACCCAGCTATCCCACTCCTTGGCCTATACCCAAAGGACTTAAAATCTGCATACTACAGAAATACAGCCACATCAATGTTCATAGCTGCTCAATTCACAATAGCCAGACTGTGGAACCAACCTAGATGCCCTTCAATTGATGAGTGGATAAAGAAACTGTGGTATATATATACTATGGAATATTACTCAGCCATAAAGAATGATAAAATTATGACATTTGCAGGCAAATGGATGAAATTGGAGAATATCATGCTAAGTGAGATAAGCCAATCTCAAAAAGCCAAAGGACGAATGATATCGCTAATAAGTGGAGGTTGACACATAATGGGGGGGAGGGAAGGGTTAGAGTTAGGGTTAGGGAGGGGGGCAAGTATGGAGGAAGGAACTACTGTATAGAGGGTAAAGAGGGGTGGGAGGGGTGGGGGGAAGGGAAAAAAATAACAGAATGAATCAAACAACAATGCTCTATGTAAATTTATGATTACACAAATGGTATGCCTTTACTCCATGTACAATCAGAGAAACAACATGTATCCCATTTGTTTACAATAAAAAAAAAAAAAAAAGATTTAAAAAAAAAAAAAAAATCCAAAAGACGAATGATCTCACTGATAAGCGGATGATGACACGTAATGGGGGGTGGGAGGGAGGCAAGAATGTAGGAAGGAGGGACTGTATAAAGGGAAAAGAGTGGTGGGAGGGGTGGGGGAAGGAAAAAAAATAATGGAATGAATCAAACGTCACTACTCTATGTAAATGTATGAATATGCAAATGGTATGCTGTTACTCCATGTACAAACAGAAACAACATGTATCCCATTTGTTTACAATAAAAATAAATTTAAAAAAAAAAGAATACAGGAAATCATCCTTTATTTAGTTCTTGAGCTCTTTGAAGAACTGCTATATAAATAATCATTTTCAATTTTACCAATTTCATTTTTTGCCCTCATCGTTTTTTAATCTTGCTTCATAAATTTTGTCCCTGCCTACAATGATACTACTACAAATGCCACAAAAATATGCCAATACGGATAGTTATTTCACTTCAACATTACAATGTTGATTTTGATATTTTTATTGAGCAATGGAAAAAACATGAATTTATTACATTCAATGTTCACACACTTCATAATTCCAATATCATTTTTTATTAAGAAAAGAAACTTAGAGGGTATCTTTTAAAATCACACAAAACTAACATTTCTTATATTCTGTTTAGCATAATCTTCCTTTTGCGTTCAGTTTCAGTTCTTGGAGATGAATCCCTTGAATTTTATAATTTCAGGATATTTATTTTCTATTCTTTAGGAGAAAATAACTTTTTAATAATTACTATAATAGTCAAAATTTCAAAATGAGTCTTCCATAATATTTTTTAAAAAACACCAAACAGAACTATTTTTTTTTAGTAATTCTGATAATGCAAAATATTCTAAAAATTTACCTATAGGGATATTACTACCACATTAATTTAGTGTTATAGTGTCTTATTAGAATGGAAAATGTCATTGAAAGGTGGGATTGTTTTAGCAAGTTTTCTCTAACAAAACCATAATTTGTATTAATGGTAAGAACTTTCAGTGTCATAAGAAGGTGACAGTAGTTCCATTATGTTTCCAAAGGCATTGACTTACTGCCTGAATGATGGTTACACTTAATTTCAAGGACAATGAAAAACGTTATTTTGAGGGTTGTTTTTGTAACAGATTATCTCAGCATTATATTTTAATAAAATATAATATTTGAACCAATCCGTTAGCAATCGGAGAAGACAGGAAACCTGCTGATATTGGTGAGTACTCTAACTCAAGGGGCTGGCAGCCTTTCACTGCTATGCCAGATGGTGACACTCTAGGACATTCCGACTGGCACCCAGCCTTTGGCAGCAGCTCAACCCCCTCTGTCTTTACTACTGTTTGGAGTCATTGCTTCCATTCCTGGCCACTGACATAGGCACGATCAGCATCAATTTGGGATCTCACAAAGTTATCTTGGCCTCAAGTTCACTCTACTTTTTTTGTTTTAAACTCCCTGAGAGCAGATAAAGGATGTTGTTCTAGACTCAAAGTTGAGTAATTTATTTGCAATACATTAGCAAGACCAGTAACTTCTACTTTGAAAGTTGCTCTTCAATCACAAAAGACAATTTCAAACCCATTTAAAAAAAAAAAAATTACGTAGTTGCCTTTCATCATAATTCAAAAAAATTCTGAATTCTGTATTCTGCCTTGAACTTGAATATGAATGCATTCCAATATTATCTTCTCATTTTCTTTCCCATATCTTTATTTGTGTTCCTTGAATTTCCAAGTCTTTCAGCCCAAGGCTTTTGCCCAGTTCCTCTGGAACATTTCCTCTATCACCACCTCATCATCATCATCTCTTCTCTTCCCAGTGTGAACTGACTCGTTTTATTGTTCTTTCTATACTAGACCCTACTTTAACATTAAAAAGTAGTAAATCATTTATGCAAAGTAATTTTCTAAAGATTTATTCTTCCCATCATAAATGTTTGCCTAATCTAATTTTTTTTAATTGGGTAATTACATATCTAAAAGATATCGTTTGTTGCTTTCATTAAATATGGGTCTAATAATTGCAATACAGTGATAATAAAATAATAATTTTTAATATGGCACATCTAAGTTCCAAGATATTTATTTCAAAATATGTTTTATATGCATATTTTGAAAATGATGTCTTCTATAAAGTTTCCATGAACAATCACACTAACTTAAATGGATAGTGTATCACATATGTAACTTTTAAAAATATTCAAATATATACCAATATAAAACATGTATATTTTGTGATTATTTTGTCTCTCTTTCCATCCAGAAAATGTCTGTTATCCTAAATTAGTTCACCCTTGAAAACATAGCAATGACTCTGGTAACTAACATACTATGTGACATCAATTTAAAGAGTGACAATTACATTTCTTTAAGTAGCCACTTTTGTTAAAAATTAAAATTAGCAATGCTTAGTTATCTTCCAACATCTATATTTTTTATAAAACTGATGCTAGTACTTTATCTTCATGATACCTAAAAGAATTTTTAAATTATTTCCTTGTGTACACTGCTAATTTATATTTATTTCTTTATAATTTTAAAGATTCTTTTTAAATTTTGACAATTTAAATTTACATAAAATGATCAGACTTTAAAATGCATCCAACTATGTCAATCAGGGCTTAGTGTAGAAAATGTACTATTTGTTCTAAGGAGGAAGTATTTTTACACAGATCAGTTTTAAGATGAATTTCTCAAAACTACCCCCAGAACAATGTAGCATTGATCCTCTAAGTAGCTCTTTTCACTAAGGCTGTTATTTTGGCTACTCCTGAAGAAAAAAAAAAAAAAAAAAAAAAAAACTTTTGCAGTTGCCACTGGTACCTACTGGCAGAGGACTCTGGAGAATAGACATGGAAATGTTGCTGTAAAAAACCTCTTTCTCCACTACAGTGTTCACCCAAAATGAAACCAAGATCAACAACAAGATGGTCACCACTTCATTTTCACCTGTCACATAAAGGGAGAACATAATTTCCATTCAGACTGTTTCTGCAGCGAGTTCAGAAAAATATGAAGCTTTAAAAATTTTTCAACTAGTAATAGTGTAGAACAGAGATAGGTCGAACCAATCAATAATAAACACTCAGTAAACACCATCTTATATTATTCTATTCTGACTTACACTTGTAAACTGCAACAGTAGCAGCAAACCTAAATTTGATATATGTTTTCACCAAAATCAAAGAGGCTATCAAGCATTGCTTATTTCTCAGAAACAGAACAGTAACAGGGTAATTTCCTTTCACAATTGAGGGTATTTTTCAACATAATATTTTTTTTTAAATTCACTTAAGTGACAGTAAGCTAAATTTTCATTGGCTTTTTTTTTTTTTTTTTTTTTTTTTTTTGCATGCTGGGGATTAAACTCATGTCTTGTGCATGCTAGGCAAGTTCTCTACCACTGAGAAAATACCCCAAACCTAGTGCATTTCTTACTGCCTGTTATGAAAGTAGTTGTCAAACATCTGTGACTGATAAAATTGGTATGTGTTTATGCCTAAGTCACAGAATAACCTGACCTCAGAGAAAGACAGTGAGGTGTACTACCACTCCTATCAACCAAAAGAAAGGCATTATCCAGATTGATGACTTGACTATTTGTAATGGTTTGTGGCAATGAAGTCATATTTGGAAAAAGTGTTGTAATATGTAATTTGATATCTAATTAAGTTCATGATATTCTGTAAATTTCATCTGTTTATCAAATAAGACACACTAAGTGTGTTAGATATGAGAGAACTTAAATCATTATAGCTTATTAAACTTTGATGATTTCTTCAGGAATATAGCATTCTTTTAAAATTATGCATATATTGGGAAAGGTAGTCCCAAAGTAATTCACTTGACCCATTTCCCATAATAGCTCCCATAACATGGATAAGAAATAAATGTAGAAAAGTTGTCCATGACCAAATATGTGCAAGCTAACCAGAACTTGAGAAACTAGAAAAATAACCATGAGACAGTTATGTAGAATCACTGAGTTCAATTGTGATATACTCCCCAGTAAAACAGTCATAACAGGTAAAAATTATTCAGAAAAAACTGCTAACATCTTCTGGGCATTATCCAGAAGTAGTAAAACAAATGAAGAGGTATTTTTTAAGAAAATCAGAATAAATTTTTTTCAGTTACATAGGAGGAATCTGGGGCACTTAGACCACAACCTCTTCACTCTCCCTATGCCATGCTCAAATGATGGAAGCTCTAGTCTAGTGTGATCAAGAAAGGGACTCCATCTTCCTCTACCTCTTAGTCAAGTACTGTGAAATTTCTTCAGCTGGAGCAGTTTCCAGTATTTCTCATCCACTTCAGCTTCATATTGAGAGGGTTAAATCCTGGGCAAGGTGGCCAAGTGGCCAAAAGTTTCCTTTCCACCTAGACCCTATTGAGCAGTGGTTATATATCAGGTACAATAGGGCAAGAATACAGGAGTGCAAGACCCTTTGCCTGGGTTCATCCAGAGAAAATTATTCCATGTTAGGAAAGGTAAGTTTATACTACAGTTACTGCACCAAACACCTCTAAAAGCTATGGTGTTATGCTAAGAGAATTGGACCACTGTTTCAGTCAGCTTTTTCACTGCTGTGACCAAAAGATCTCACCAGAATAACTGGTAAAGGAAGAAAAGTTTATTTGAGGAGTCACAGTTTCAGAGGTCTTAGTCCATAGAAGGCTGGCTCCATTCCTTGGGGCTGGAGGTGAGGCCGAACATCATGGTGGAAGAGTGTGACAGAGGAAAGTGGCTCACACAATGATCAGGAAACAGAGAGAAAGAGAAACTTCACTCCCCAGATACAAAATATATACTCCAACATCATGCCTCCAATGAACCACTTCCTCCAGCCACACCCCACCTGCCTCCAGTTACCACTCAATTAATTCCATCAGGTGATTAATTCATGAATTGGGTTAAGACTCTCACAATCCAATCACTTCTCCTCTGAACTTTCTTGCCTTGTCTCCTACATGAGCTTTCGAGGGACAACACATCTAAACCATAACAACCACTGTTTCTCACTTAGTTGAGCCAAGGAATTTTCCTAGTAAGGGAAGGAGGCAATAAGAGAGCTCCAAAGAGTTCCCCAAGGAACTGACTTAATTGAGAACAGGGCAGAGAAGTTCCAGATAAGACCACTTTCAAAATGATGGAGGTTTTGTTAACAAGTAATTAAATGGAGGCTAGTGATTCTCTGGCAGCCAAAGACAAGCTAAATCATTCACAAGGCAATAGTTTTCCTGAGAGAACAGGGAATTAGATGGCTAAGAAACATATACTTACAGAACAAACTTCAAAGATTGGTCTGAAAAACTATCCTAGCAAAGGGACTCAAATTTAATTGGATTAGATTGCAGAACAATTTGTGTCCTAGGGCCTGTGAAAAACAATAGAATAGTCAGTTAGTAAAGCCTAACAACTGGACGTGGTACTAACAGGCACAAATTATAAGAGTTCACAGAAAGAGACAAAGACAGCCCTTTTAAAATCACTATCATTATAGAGTGAGTGCATACACACTCAAGCACATTCTATTACTACTATAAATACTACAACAAAGTAGTAGGCTTAAAAATAAAAATTGATTATCTTACACTTTGGAGGTTAGAATTATCAAATGGGCCTCAAGGTGATTTTAATAGAGTCGCATTCCATCCTAGAGGCTCTGGTAACAATTCGTGGCTCATGGCCTTTCTCACCTCTTTAAAACTAGCAATGCTGGTGAAGTCCTTCTCACATTGACATGCCTTGACATTACATTGTTCCCACCTGGATAATTTGGGGTCATCTTCCTATTCTACAATCAACTGATTAACAACCTTAATTCTATCTGCAACCTAAATTCTTCTTAGCCATGTGAGGTATCATATTAATATGTTGAGCCCTCTAAAGAGTGACATCAGAGACTTCGTACATGTGAGGGAAGTAAACCTTACCAAAATAGTCCAGCCAAGTCACTAAACAAAACACCAGAAAACCAACACAACAAGGCCTTAAAATGAAGCGGAGGAATCCATAATTAGAGTTGCTATAATCTATTAATCTAAATCTGTGCAGTTTCCAATAAGAAAACTATGACATGTAAAAAACAGGAAAATGTGGTAAAAAAAAAAGGCAGACAACAAGAACTGCTTTTGATTAGGTTCAGATGTTGGATTTAAACAAGGGCTTCAAAATGGAATTTTTTACTATATTCCAAGATGTAAAGGAAACCATGCTCAAAGAGATAGTGCATGGTATAATGATGATGTCTCATCAAATATAGTGTCAATTAAATGAGAAATTTTAAAAGAAGAACAAAATGAAAATTTCATAGTGGTAGACTACAACTAAAGTGAAAAATGCACTGGAATTTAATCAATTGTAATAGATTTGAACTAGCAGCAGAAAGCATCTGACAACTTGAAGAAAGATGGATTGTTCAATTTGGAGAACTTGAGAAGGAAAAAAAAATGAGAGAACTTTAGAGACAAGTGGGTCACTATTATGTACATCAATGCACAAACAATGGGAGTACCAGAGAATACATGAAGCAGAGAGGAGCAGAAAAATATGCAAAGAAATAGTAGATGAAAACTTCCAAAATTTGATGGAAATGGTTAATCTGTACGTCCAGAAAACTCAATGATCTTCAAGTAAGATAAATGCAAAGACAGCTATACTCAGGCACATCAAAGAAACATGTTGAAAACCAGAGACAAAGAGAAAATTTTGAGAGTGGCAAAA
Source organism: Sciurus vulgaris (assembly GCF_902686455.1). NCBI lineage: Eukaryota > Metazoa > Chordata > Mammalia > Rodentia > Sciuridae > Sciurus > Sciurus vulgaris. The sequence goes on along the minus strand of NC_136462.1, from coordinate 53,788,222 downwards.
GAATGATTCTCATGTAAATCAAGGGAACCCCTGATTTAACAGTAATTGTCAGATACATCATGTATTGAACTGTATTGCTGGTCCTATAACAAGTAGAAATGGAACATATTTGGTGGCCATCATAGCACAGGGAGTAGTGGGAATAAAGTTGTATTGGAGTGACACAAGAGTAATTTGAATCCACAGGAGTAAATGAGGAAAGCCAGCAATAGTAAATAATACATTAAGAAATCAAATTCTGTAATTGTATGCATGCTATTCTTTCTTCTCTCGACTTTTTCAAAAATGCATAAAATTAAAGTAATAAATATAACAATGTATGAATGTGTTTTTGACATGTGTAAATAATACAAATAACAACAATAACAAAAGGAAGAAAGAAGGAAGAAAATGATAGAGATAGCATTTTTATAGCTCATTGAAAGTAAAATAATAAAAATCTAATGTAGTGTCTAATCAATTAAAATATATGTGGTAAACCAAGAGCAATCATTAAGAAAATATTTTAAAATATAGTGAAAACATCATGAAGTAAATTAAAATTCTACCCCAAACATATTCACTTAAAAAAAAAGCAGAAAGCAATGTAGGAATAGAGGAATAAAAAATACATGAAACATAATAGAACAAATACTAAAATAGCACATGCAAACCTATATATTATCTATTAGAAAAATAAATGTGAATGGATTAAAAATCCAATCAAATGCAGATATTTTCATTTAGTATTATAAATAAAATTCAACTTTATGCTATCCATAGGAGATACATTTTAGATTCAAGGATAAAAATAAATGAAAGCAAAGGAAGAAAATGATATATTTTGCACATAGTCATCCTAAGAGTACAGGAATGTCTACATATTCTCAGGAAAAACAAAGTAGACTTTAAAATACAGGATGCTACTATATATAAAAGGGAATATTTTTAGATAATAAAATGTTATCTCATTAGAAAAATGAAAGAATTATGAATAGATAGTCTGATAGCATTTTATAAAAAAAGACAATTTAACAATAGTAGAGACTTTAATACTCCACTTTTCATTAGTGATAGAACTAAGTAAATGACCAATAAAAACACCCATATAGGTAATCATCTTTACATAATCTGTAGTTTTCATTTCCCTCTTAACTCTCACTTTAGAATGTTTCTGATTTCTGATGATATAATTAGCAAATTAATTAAAATTTCTTCTCAATTCAGACTTCTAAATTGACCCTTAGAACATTAGGAATGTGATTCTGGTTGCAACACAAAGACATGATGTGTGTTCTCTTGCAAGCAAAATACCTAATATAAAATACTGATTAGGTCTTGATGTAAGCTGGGATTAGTTTTAATAGACAAGGGAAGAAGAGATGCTTCTGTATCCAAGGTGTGAAAAACACTTCATGTTCTGTACATGCCTTTATTACAGAGATCTGGCCTCAGTATTTCCTAAAATATAAAAATTATACTAGGACATACAGAAAGGTTGTAAATTTGATTTATTTTGTAATGTAGTACCTGCCATAACAGCCTCCATTGCTTGTTTTTGTTTTTGCTTTTCCAGAAAGATTTTCAGTTTATGTAAGATTGTGTAGTCATTAAATAATAACATACCTTAGAATTTGCCTTGAAATACTTTTAACTAGCAATTTTCTTTCTTTAGTTAATCAAGTTTTATCACAAACAGTCATCCCATCTCAATGCTGGCATAAACTACTATAGTATTCAGAAACTGGTGTCAGAAGAGAGAGAGAGAGAGAGAGAGAGAGAGAGAGAGAGAGAGAGAGAGAGAGAGTCCTTAATTTGTGTTTATGAAGTTAGCAAGAGTCCCAAAAGACAAAGCTCCTTACAGGTTCTTGTAGGATGACTCCAAAATTACATAGAACTGCCCAAATGAGGCTGCTATCATTCCTGATAACACTGCCTCTCCCACTTGAGAATATGGAGAATGGAAAGGGAAATGCAGGTGGCTATGGGTTGGCTGCCTGTTGTCCAGCATCCTGTAGGACACACAGAGGCCAGAATCACAGAAACATGTCCTGGCATTCTTTTCCATCTTTCAAATCTCAAAAGAGAGCATAAATGTCAGAAGATAACTAAGAGATACAAGGGGATCTAAAAATTTAGCTTATTTCTAGTCTCTCCAAATATACAAAAACAAGAATAGAGGATAACTTTGATCTGAATCCAAATTACACAAAAAATAAATAGAATCTATGTATCACAGGAGGGAATAACATTAGTTATTCCCCATAATCTATTTAAAAGTACTTGGATTATAACTTCTTTCTGATCATTTCTTTTGTTCTCACAGCATTTTGTCATACTAGTATATATTTACAATTTCAGTATTTATATTTATTATGTATTTTTATTTCTCTTCCACAAATTTATGTATGTAAAATATGTGCATAATGGGATCCTAATTAGAATAAGTTATACTCCATGTACATGTGTCAAAATACACTCTTCATGTGTATCTAAAAAGAACAAATAAAAATATATGTATAATTTCAAGTGTGATTTAGTGTCATATAAAAGTTATTCTAAATCATTAACTGCTATACTGAATTCATATTTCATCACAAAAACAAAATATAACTTTCATTTTGAAATATCAAATCAAATTATATTAGAATTTATAATGGGGTAGTAGAGCATTTTAAAAAATACTTTATCTATCAATTATTTATTATTCTTTAATGTTAGAATAAAATAGGGTTCAGTGATCCTTGCTAGAAAAATGAGAGAAGGCATTATCCACTGTCAGGAGAAGGACTTACAAAAGGTGCATTAGTGACTGTCGTTAAGCATGCTGTTTCAGTAGATTCCACAACATATCCCTGTTAAATTAATCTGAATTGAAAGAACTCATAGTGAGAATGAACAGATGTGAAGAGAAATGATCCAGGAATGATAATGACAAATAGTCTCATTCCACAGACAAAAAAAATATATATGTATTCCAAAAAACTTGGAGAAAAAGTTATGAAAATGTGACTCCTATGATTCAGAAAAAAAGGTTGAATAAAATATAATATGTCATTTGAAAAGCAGCTTATAATATTTTAGATGTAAATATAGATTTTTGAAACACTTTGTCCTTGAAATATGTAATAGAGATAAGGGTGAATGAAAGTGCTCACCCAGCTTTTGCACATTACTCAGAGTAGTGAAAACTCACATGTCACAGAAGCTTGTTTTTTTCCCCAGCATACTTCTTACAGATGTTGATTGAATATTGAAATACAAAGGTAGAGAAATACTGTATTGATCCACATCACATACTGACTTTCTGATTGACATAATTTGCTGACATCTGCAGTATTATTTCTTTGTCTTCTGTGTGTAATGCATAATTTTACAACAAACTGAATGAAGAAGTTGGTTAACAAAACACACCCCTTACCTCTCTCGACAAGGACCAGTGAGAGTTTGTAAAATTAGTAAATGGATTTATGCTGATTTTTACATTAAAGTCTTTTTTCATTTAATGACTTATTGTCATATTGTACCTATGATAGCATTTATATAAAACAAAGTAGATTGAATTCATGTCACGAATAGTAGATGACGTGTGTTTCTCAGAGTAAATGACTTTAAAGGAAAAAAAAAAAACCTCATTAAATGTGTTTTAAATCAGAGATTAATGGATATCTAGGTTTTTCAATGTACTTTTTAATCTCAAGAAAATCAGTAGACAAAATTTCATTTTATTTTAGTGCTAGGATTTATTGCCAGTTCCTAGATTATATCAGGAAACCCATATCTCTAGAATACAATGGTTTTAATAATTTGATTCTTCCATATAAATGAAAACAAAATTTAATACAAAAGTAATGCTTCCTGTTCTTCATGTTTCTATATTAATTTCTGTTTAAAAGAGTCTTGCTATTTTCAGCCCACGAACAAATACATTTTAGTTTTGTAGACTAATCTTGAAAATGCAGTTTCCAAACATGTAGTAGCTAAAAGCTTCATTGTAAAGACTCATGTATAATCTCATAATCCACTAGCAGAGACACAGAAGTGGAACTGAAATAGCATTTGTAGGGTTATGTTAGTTTCTAGAAAATGTCAAAAATTATAGCTAGTGTCTTTTTCTCATAACTATTTTATGAATATAAATATATGTGGTTGAAAAAAAATTTTTCACCCATGTAAAAAGTGGATACCTTAATATCCTAATGAAAGAAAAGACCACATCCTCTTTATTTAGAATTAAAAATCATTTTCCCTAGATCCACAGGGATATTTGAATATCATCGTACAATTTACAGTGTCAGTGCACTCAGGTGTGTGTCTACAGTAGAAAATAAGTTATTTCCATCTGACACCTTTTTTTCCTTATTTCATTTCTTTTTTGCCTTTGTCTCTCTCTCTCTCTCTCTCTCTCTCTCTCTCTCTCTCTCTCTCTCTCTCTCTCTCTCTCTCTCCCTCCCATCTCATATTTTTTTGTGTAACATTCGTGGCAAAGTATTTTTGACCAAATTTTCAAGTATGATTAATAAATGTATGTGATTGTTGGATATAAAAATTACAAAGTGTAAAAATGTAAATGTTCAAAAACATTTCTTTGTTCTAGATCCCCAATTTGACGCATGGTTCATCCTTTTACTTAGTTACCACTGGAATTAACTACAGCCAACCATCTCTCATGTAATGTTCCAAAACTAGTTTCACCTAAAAATACCAGTATATCTCTGTGTATTTATTGACTTCTTGGTATATGTATCTGATTTATTATATTTTAAAATGTTTGATAAAAGGAAAGATGTAGATGAAGATACCTTAAATTATTTCATGTTTACAGAGTATTCTGTTTTATAGATGTACTAATTACTCCTGTATTGATACACATTTAGATTATTTCACAATGTTGTGCTTTTATAAAAATCGCTAAAAGGAAGCTTATTTTTAAGTCCATATAAGTGTGTGTGACTTGGCATTCATATGAAATTATGTATTAATAATTTTAAAGTACTCTAAAAACTTATAACTGACTACATCTGTTTTCCATTCTATAAATTCATATTCTCTCAAAAGCATTCAAATATTTTTAGCTATTTTAATTTTGATATTTAGTTAATATTACCATGGTCACAAAATGGGTGATTATTTTATAGGTTTTAAACTGAAGAATTTCCTAACAAAAATTTTGCTTGTTTCTCTACTATATAGTGATAACCACTATTTGTGCTTGAATGAGAATCTGAACAGAAGTTTTGCAGAGTGTGTTTATTGACAAGTAATAGAAACTCACTGAAGTTAAGCGACACTAAAATGAGTATTGATTATATAAATAGAGAGTTTTTATTGAGTTCAGTTCAAGACCCAATCAGGGCTCAGACACGGGCTAGTTCCACAAACCAGAGTGGTACAAGCTGTTCTCATTTTGGTCTTTGCCCCACTCTTGAGTGTTTTTGATTTTTGCTGTTTTCTTTCCCTACAGAACAATTTCTCTTTTCCAGACCACCTGGAAGCAAGTATTATTCCTAACACCTCATAATTTATAAATTATGGCCATAGTTATAAAGTAAATTCCTCTCTCTTAGGATTTTTTTTGAGAAAGTTGTCTCTTGGTGCATGTGGGGTGAAGTGATCATGGCTGCCTAGATCAATCAGCTTACGTTGGTACAAGAAGGAGTGACCATGATCAATAAACAGGATAATCTAAGAAATGACTCTGATAAGTGGATGATAATACATAATGGGAGGCAGTGGTGGGAGGGTAAGAGAAGAAGGGGCTAAGAGAAGAATGGAGGCACTTTGGATTGTGTAGAGGGAAATGGGGCAGGATGGGTGGGAGAAGGAAAGATAGTGGACTGAGAGACATTATTATCCTATGTCTATGTATGATTACATGAATGGTGTGACTCTACATTGTGTATAAACACGGAAACGAAAAATTGTACCCCATTTGTGTACAATGAATCAAAATGCAGTCTGTAAAAATAAAAAAAGAATCATACTTAAAAAAAAAAAAAAAAAAAAAAAAAAACAACAGAAATAACACCTGAAGGTTTAAGTAGAAGGAGATGCTACGAAAAAGAATTCATTTTCTTCTAGGAATAATTCAATGTATGTGTTCTGTAATTGTTTAATTTTTAATATCAAAACTATAGAAATAAATATTATACTATTTTAAATTTAACAATATATTAGTAATGTATTTTTAGGTCAATTAATATATCTTACAACATTTTATAAAGCACACACAATATTTTACTGTATGAAAATATCACATAATGAACCAGTTCTATATTTGGCATTTGGAGTTCTTTTTTAAATTTACATTCCAGCAGTTAATGTTTTGTACATAGCCATGATTGTTTTCCTAAGATAGTAGAATTTATAGGTTGAAACATATGCATATTTTTGCCGATATATATTATCAAATATTTCCCTCACACCAGAAATGTGACATTTTTTTCTCTCACTGACATTTAATAGAGTATCCTACAGAAACACCAGCACTGTTATAGAAATTCCTTAATCTTATGGAGTATATCTGGCAATACCCCATAAGACTGAGGCAAACATTTTCCTTACTTGGGCTTTAAAAACCTGTTATTTTTCTAAGGATCTAGAGAGGATTTTTCTGATGTTTTTCTTTAGCTCTCTGATTCATTTCTGTGTTTTAATAGTATATAGTTACTTGGACAAAATGTATGCACATTCAAATAAACGGGCATACTTTTCCTGCAATCCTTCCCAAGATGGTGAAAATATAGAAGTAAAAAATTTTCCTGCTTTACTACCTCTCTTATGAAAAAATGACTTATAAAAACTTCCTGACTGGGCTGGGAATATAGCTCAGTTGGTAGAATGCTTGCTCTGCATGCACAAGGCCCTGGGTTCAATCCCCAGTACCAAAAGAAAAAAGCAAAAAAACAAATTCCTGATTTAGTAAATATATATGTTTAAATATATAAAAACAATTAGCCATTCATATGGCTATGAGACTTTACTGGTCTCATAAAACATTTGTAAAAGAACATCATTAGATTTATTAGCACATCACCACTTGCACTTGTTTTACCTGGAGATGTGCTCTTTCAGGCTATTGGTTTAATGGTTTGGTGGATTTTATTCTGGAATTGATTTAGAAAAGGTCATGAGATACAAACAAACAAACACAAAATATATACATATCACTTGTAATTTAATAAAAACATCAGTAGATTGATTTAGTGCTATTCTGATGTCTTCTTTATTTTTAAAATATTGTAATTCCAAATTTATAAAAAAAGAAAAAGCATAATATAATAATAAATTTATCTTTGGAATATGTATATAAAAGTTCTTTTATCTAAATGTTTATATGCAAGACAATTCATTGCACCTAAAATCATTAATATTTTATAATAGTATTTCTGTTTCATTGAGGACAATTGACAATCATTGAATATATTTAAAGTATACATGTAATGTCTTTTATACATATATACTCACTGTGAGGTGATTACCATAATCAAGCTAATTAAAATATGCATTACCTCACACAGTTCCCATCCTCCAATTCCCTAGCAATCATCCTTATTCTCTGTTTCAATGGGTTTGACTTTTTTAGATTCTGCACACAAATGAAATCACTTAGCATTTCTCTTTCTGTGTTATTTCCCTCAGCATAATGTCTTCCAGGCTAATTCATGTTTTTACAAAAGGCAGAACTTCAATTGTAAAAAGAATATATATAATAATATATACACGGTGTTTCTTTATGCATTCATTTTTTGATAAGAACTTGGGTTATTTCCATTTCTTGGAGAATGTGCATAGTGCTGCAATGAACATGGAAGTGCAGATGTCTCTTTGACATACTGATTTTGTCTTCTTTGAAAAAATATCTTAGAGTAGAATGGTTGGATCCATTATAGCTCTCTTTTTCATTTTGTGAGGAACCCCCTTACTGTTTTCCATTATAGCTATACAATTACATTTCCATCCACAGTGCACAAGGGTCCCCTTTTCTCCACATCCTTGACAACACTTTGCTGCTGACTTTCTTCACTTTCCTCATAAGTAGTGATGTTGAGTATCTTCATATTTCTCTTGGACATTTTTCTTCTTTGAGGATATTTCTATTCAGTTCCTTTGTCCATTTTAACAAGATTATTTGTTTTTCTACTACTGAGTTATATGATTTCCTCATGGGTATGTTAATCTCTTATTTGATATAAGGTTTGCAAATATTTTCTCCTATTCCATTGGTTGCCTTTTAGTTCTGTCATTTCCTTTCCTCAGCAGAAATGTTTCAGTTTGATGTAGGCTCAGTTGTCTATTTTTTCTTTGTCCTTTGGGCTTTTGGTGTCATATGCAAACCTTATTATGAAAACCAGTATCAGAGCTCTTCACTTATGTTTGCTTTTAAGGGATTTTGTGTTTTCAGGTCTTACTTTTAAGTCATTAATCCATTTTGGGGTGTGTGTCTGTGTTTGTGTGTATGTAAGATAAGGCTCCATTTCCATTTTTTTTTCTTTTGCATGTAGATATTGCATTTTACAAACACCAATTATTGAAGATAATATCTCCCATTGTGTATTTTTGCCATCTTTGTGGAAGAATAGTGTCCATATATGGTTGAGTTTATTTCTGTGCTTCTATTCTGTTACATTGTCTCTGTGCTTGTTTTTATGTCACTATCATATTGCTTTCATTACTCTGTCTTTGCAATTTAAAATTAGAAAGTGTGAAGCTTCTAACTTTGTTCTTCTTTCTCAAGATTGCATGAGCTGTTCAGTGTCTTTAAAACAATTAATACTTTAAAATCCACATTATAATTTAATTATTCCCTAATAGTAAAGTGTTAGCAGCATGGTTAGTAATCATTATTATTCTATTAAAGTAGATAATTTGCTTTATAAAACTGAACCTTCCATAGAATTTTTAATATAGGATTCACAGTGAGAAGCCATAAGTACAGATCCATTATCATATTTTCAAATATTTCAAATTCAAAGTTAATATTTTATATAAGTTTTAAAACTATAACTTTTATTGTTTTGATACCCTAAAATGCTTCACTTAGGTTTTTTTTTTTTTTTTTCAAAAGTTCTGTGAACTTACACATTCTTTCACTATCCCAAGAACAATATTTCTAGACATTTCTGGAGACTGAAAAGCTGGAGACTTCATGTATGCAGTGACATTTGGTGAATTTTGTAGAACCCCCTCTATGATGTAGAACGGTAAACTATATTTTTTAAATTTTTGATTGGTTGCAAGTCAGCATTGTTACTTTGTGTAACATCCAGAAAAAAATGCTTTAATGTTTTTAATGTGTTAAATTGCCTGGTTCAATTTTATTGAGAAGAGAGTCCATCAAATACATCTGTAAGAGCCTTCATAGCAGGAGTTAATAAGTTATGGTAGAGAAGTGGACTGCATGGTATTTCTTTTTGTCCTTCCTTCCCTCTTTAGATAGTCCACATGCCTGTGTACTTTCTGTGTCTTCCTGAGTCTGTCTGTGTTTGGTGTGTATGTATGTGAGTGTGGAGGCAGGGGCACTGACTGTGAAACTAGTTATGTCTTTGGAGGAACTTTAGGTTTTACCTCCAGCCTTTCTCGAAGACAAGAAAGTCAGTACTAACTCCAACCTTTTGTTACTTTTCCAGGATGCAAAAACAACTGGAAAGAATTGGGCCAATCTATATAATATTTGTGCAGCATGCCATTCATCCATACAAGTTCAATGAATATACTACAAATCGGACTGGATTTACCTGCACACAGTGATGAACCCTTGTACCTCTCCAGCAATCTGGGGAAACTTGAGAGTGAGGAGGAAGTCAAAAGTTGTCTTACCACCACAGTTTACTTTTGTACATATCAACAATCAGGAAATGGTCAGATACCTAGATGGATTATGCCATGATATAATGTGAGTTAATGATCATGAATTTTAACAGTAGTTTGTGACTTTAGGTTATAGTGCCAACCCTGGATTGTCCATGCAAAAGAATTAAACAGTGACAAAGTAGTATATGATGGTTTTACTTCATTGCACTTTCATGTAAGCATCTGAAAATAGACCTGGGCCATCATTCAGAGGTTTTTTGATCATATAGGAAGAAATGAACGTTTGTTTGACTGCTACTGTTTGTGAGTTAAAATACTAAGTTATAAGGAAACCACTTCTTCCTGCCCCCTCATTTTATACAAGACCTATTTACAGAAATTAAATTCTCACTACAGTAGTTCCTGATTCTTTCTACAAGTACAACTTTTTAATTAGAAAGACCTGATTTTTCCATTTGATTTACATGCTACTTTCAGTGTGCCTTGGAAACAAATGAGAAAGAACGGACAATTGAAGGTCCTTTTGCATGATCAGTGCAGGCACTGAAGGCAGTGAATCACAAGTACTCCTGGCATTGGAATAACTAAACTTTTGGGTTAAAGTCAAATCATAATAATATTACAATTAAGACTTCAATTTCTTTATCTGTCCATGATTTAATAATTTTACTAAGTATATATTGTAGTCAAATATTTGTGTTAATCGTATTCTTTGAATGTTATGTGTAATTGTCAGTTTTATCAAAGAAATTTTTCTATTGTAGACTTTTTCCTTTCAGTTTTGAACTTCAAAGCTGTGTGTTATTAACATTTCAAGGCATTTTCTTAATTAGACACCTGTTTTTGTTCTCTCTCTCTGTGTATTTCACCTCCTAAATAAATTTTTTAGTATTCTTCATATTATATTGAAATTAATAATTCAGGGCATAGGAGGAACTAGTACTTTGCTTTCCGTACTATAGATAAGTTGAATTTTATAGATGTAAAAATAAGATTGTTATGGTATATACTATTACTTTTTGTTTTCCTTTACTCAGAATAGTGATTTTGAAATTTATTTATGCTGATGTACATATTACTAGCTCTTTCCTGTTTAGTGCTGACCAGTATTCCATGAAACAGCTTATTTATACACGTGTCTATAATGGGCTTTTGAAACATTTGTCATTTCTAGAGTATTACAAAAAGAAGGTGCTATTAACACTCATGCAAATATTATATAGATGTACACTTTCTAGTGATGTAGCTACTGGAACATAAAAACCTGCCATTCCTGGTGCTCCTCATTCCTTTGGGCAGATCTGTATTTCCTACTGGTATCGCTTTCTTTCTGCCTTACAGACTTTTCTTCAGTATTCTTTGTAGTGGGGGGTTATGCTGTTGATTAAATCTTTGTTTTATATACCTTACAATGTCTACATTTCTTCTTAATTTATGAAAGCTATATATACAGGATACAAATTTTAGATTGCAAGTATATATTTTTTCAATACTTTAAAGATGTTGCTGTACTATTTTTTCACTAGTTTTGTTTCTGACAAAAACAAATTGCTTCTTATCTTTGTCTTTTTATTATATGTATAATTTGTTTTTATTCTGGCTACTTTAAAATTGTTCTGTTTATAACTAATTTTCAGCAATCTTAATGTGATGAGCTTTTGTGTGGCTTTCATTTGTTTTGTGTCTGAAATACATTGAGCAGGGTTGCATTTAAATTCGTGGAAAACTAGTTTCTAACCCTCTCTAATTCACTATGATTCTTCTCACCAACTTCACAAATGTCTTTTTAATTCCTATAGACTAGACATTTGATTGCTTTTCACATGTCTTTCCCTCTAGTGAGTGCCCAAAAAATGTAGAGCTTTGTCCTCCTGATACACCATTTTCCTGGTTATTGGCCAACTTCCTGGCTTGCCTGCTCGGTCTTCTTTGAACATGATTTGTCCTTTCATTTCCTCCTTTTGGTGTGGTTCTCCTTACACCTGCTTTCGCTTCCCTTCTCAGTCTGACCATCCTTTCTGAGTCACTGTTTTCTCTAGTTTCAATTGTCATTCAGACTCTGATGACCATTTAAATACTGATACCTGTGTCCAAACACAGGCATTTCACCTGAACTCCAAATACACTCCACCAATTGTCCAATATGCATTTTTGTGTGGATGTTTTGCAACCTCCTACTCAAACTGCCAGTACCCCACTGAGCACCCTGTCACCCTACTAATTGGACTAAATTCCCACTGTTTTCTATTTCTGTGTGCTGAGTGAATGTGTATAATTACCTTCTGCCCTTAATTATTCATTCTGGGATTGCACACTGAATTACTTAATTTAATGCACCTGTAAGACTCATGTATCTGGCCTTATTCCCAGCTCTGTCTTCTCTTGGCCAGTAGTGTATATTGGTACTCCTAGTCTGGAAGTGACCATGAATAGACTTCTATGTTACTAAATAAACCTATTGCTAGTATTCCACACAATAAGCAATATTTTTCCCAAATTGATCATGCATATATAAGCTTTGTAAAAATTCAAATTGCAGGATTGGCAGGCATGGTAAGATAGCATTAGATATTGCTAGATAGTATTAATTTACAGGCATACACCCAGTTGTACACATGACTTGATGTTTCTAGTACTTATGTAGCTTGAAAACTAGCCAAATATGTACTTTTCCAAAATTTCTAACAATTTTATTATTCAACATTTATTTTACTTTTATCTAGATTTTGCTGTTATATTATTAAGCAGAAAACTATTGTTCTATTTAGTGTCATTAACCCTACATTAATATATGACATTATTTGCCTTTCAATTTTGTCATGTTCAAAAGAACATTTCATGACATTTAAAGAATATTAAAATTGTGCATAAATTCTCCCTTCACAACTATATTTATATTGCAACAATTAGAACTCGCATTATAGTTTTATTTCAATTTGAGTGTTAATGATCTTCAACATTTTCATTGTGCTATTCAAGTATTTATATCAGTCTTTGATGCACCACAAAAATCTTCCATTTTTCCAGAGTTAAGCAATTGTTAGGAATAAATTAATGTAATCTTTCTTTGACTCTTATTTACTATGAAACAGAGACATGAATGAAGACAAAAATAATGCAGGAGAGTAGATATTTTATATTTTAATATATAGATTGTGAATTGTTGAATAATGATAATAAAGTAAGAAGAGCAATTTTGAGGGATATTTGGTTGTAGAAATAAAATGATATTTAGAGACTACTGGAAAGTCGAGAATCAACGCATTATATTTCTGAGTGAGGTGTAAACAAAACCAAAGTGGTACTTCAGAATGGTCTAATTGGGTAACAAACAAAGCTCACTGAAGTGAGAGTAGAAAATAAAGAGAATCTGGGTACAAGTATTATAATAGCCTACACCTTCATTATACGCATGGCCTTTAGAATGGATGGCCACCAACAAATAGGTATGGGAGAGAGGCACTACATCAAAATTCACATGGCATTAAAAGAATTTCCTTCTAGGTATCAAACAATCCGACATGCTAATACCAAGTATTACTCTTAGTATAGACGAATATTCATTTTTCTATTTTTAAAATTTTGGGAGGAATATATTATATTTATAACATCATGAAATGAGTTATAACATATTTAGTTTCAATGTATCATACTATAGGAAACAGAAAGTCTTGGATAATTTTTTCTTAGTTAGCATTTAGAAAGCATTGCCTTTTTGAAATAATGAAAATATAAAAAGACAAACAAACCCACTAACTGAAAGGTATGTTGTGATTAAAAAGGATGCTAAGTTGGGAATATAACTCAGTGGTAGAAAGGGCACTTGCCTAGCATGTAGGAAGCCCTGGGTTTGATCCCCAGTAACACTACACACACACACACACACACACACACACACACACATGCACTTACACACACATACATACACACACACAGGATTCAAGAACATAAAAGAAAGTAAATGAGAGCAAGAAAAAAATGGGTTTAAATCCTATGTTTGAGACAGTAAATAGCCTAGTTGTAAGAATAGATTGTATTTGTATATAGTAACAAGATCCAAAAATGAAATCAAGGAAACAATTTCATTTAAATAGCATCCAAGATAATAAAATGCATAAAAATAAATTTAACAACAGTGCATATTTTACCTCCTATAAACAACAAAACGTTATTCAAAAAGTTAAAGAAATTTTACATAAGAGGAAAGATATACCATGTTAATGAATCACAAAAACTGATATTGTTAGGATGGTAAAACTCTGCAGTATCAACAAAATCACTATGATAATCCCAAATTATTCTTTTGTGGTATTTGAAGAGCTAATCCTGAAATTCATATAGAGCTGTAATCATGCACACTCGCCAATCTTAAAAAGGAAGAACAAAATAAGATGATTCATGCTTCTTAACCTCAAAACATATTACAAAGGTACAGTGATTAAGGCAGTTAATTACTTGTCTTAAAATACACATGTAGATTAATGGAGTAGAACTGAGAATCCATTTATAAAACATTATAGTTAGTCAATTGATTTTTTTCACAAGGATGCCAAGACTATTCAACAGGAAAACTATAAAGTTGTATTCCATTCTTACAACATACACAGAAATGCAATCATTTTTGGATTGAGAAATAAAAACAATTATCAATAGAATAGTCAACAAGTTAATGGATGTCAGATTGGATAATGGTCATTATAGCTGAAAGCAGTTATTTTTTGCTAAAATAGAAGTCTCTGGCTGTTGATTTCTCCTTCCTGAAGGAAATTTATAATGATGTATGATATTAACTTGTTTAGGAAATATGTAGAGAAAAGATAGCAATAGAAAATGACAAATAAAATAGCTGGAAAGTAACTCTGACTTTCTAATTATGCTGAGATAAAACTGAAATATTTCAGACTTCTTAAATATAGAATAGCACATTTAAAGGAATCATTTCTGGGATAATCAATACATAAAGAGAAAAGTAACTTAGAACTTCCCTAAGTTCCACATGAAGTAAAAATAAAGAGAAATGAGGTAGTTATAAAATTCAGAAAATTAAAAAATTAGGGGAGAGAGTGAAACGGACAGACATGAAAGTATATTAGGAGGTGAACAAAGGAAGAAAGAATGAAAGGTAGAAAGTAGATAAAAATAATAAACTGTACTTTTCAAAAAGCTAAAGAAAGCATTTTGAAAACTTTTACCATAAGGAAATATTTGGAGAGATATGTTTAACCCAATTAAATATTATACAATGTATATTTGTATTGAAACACCACATGGCACCTCAAAATATGTGCTTTTTTATGCCTTTACATGTTAATTAAAATAAATTAAATGTAAACTAAAAATATAGAATTAGTTAATTAAAAATCCAGTTGTATCATCTTGTTCCCCACAAATCTCTACATGCTTTAAGTAGTAATATTTTTTTTTTTTACTTTTTGGTTATTTTTATTTGATTAATAAAATGGTATGTATTTATCATGTATAACATGTTTTGAGATATATATATATATATATACACACACACATATTATAGAATGGCTAACATATACATTGTAGGTCAAATTATTTTTGTTTTTAAGTGTGGTAGAAACATTTAATCATAGCAATTTCCAAGACTACAATATGTTGCTATAGTCACCCTGTTGTACAATACATCTGTGGAGTTTATTTCTCTCTAACTGAAATTTTGTATTTTTTATCGAATAACTGCTCAACTCTTGCTCCACCCCCATACCTTGGTCCCCTAACATTCTCCTTTACTTCTGATTCCTACTTTTATGGATCTACATACAAATATGATCATGCATTGACTTTCTGGTCTGGTTTATTTCACTTAACATAGTGACCCCCAGGTTCATTTTTGTTGCCACCAATGGCAGGAATTTCTTTTAAAATCTATTTGAGAATAACTTATTTTAACCTATTTAAGTAGTCTGAGAATAAATCTCCATTATCATTGAGATTCTACCAAATGGCAACATGCAGGATCTCCCTATCTCTGTGTGGACAGAGAAAAATTTTTAAGTAAATTTCTTCAAAAATGATAAAAATGATAAAGTAACTGCCTAAATAGAAACATACCAAAATAGTTCAGAAAATAGTTTTCCATCTTAATTTTGCCACAAGCTTTAGGATTGTATGAAAATATCATCATGGTTTTGATGATCACATTTATACTTGGGTCCATGTGGTTATCTGAATTCTTACTGGTTATTTAAGCATAATTGTACTGTCTTATGTACACTGAGAAATTATATAGCATATAAGTGTCTTACATGTTCACTCTTTGGTTTTTTTATTAGCTGTTTTTTGTAACATAAAAAAAATTCCTGCTTAGGAAGAAATACCTGTAGCAACGGTGTGCAGACCACCTTTTAAAGAGCCTATGATAAAATTACATATTATATAATAAAAATCAGGTATGATTATATAGATATTACAAAAATAAATTTATTATTACTTTTCTTACATAGATTGACTTTTTATTTCCAATGATCAACATGTGCATTCATAAAATCCTAACATCTGCTAATGCTAGAAAGAGCTAAATAAAATTACTATTCCATATTTTCATATCAAATAGTATGAAGTGCTCCATAGCCATGTGTTGTGTTTGCCCTGATATAAAGTTTGGGATAGATGATAATTTTAAAAATATATACAATGGATCTGAATGGACATTTATCCAAATGAGATATTTGAGTAGCCAATAAGCACATTAAACAATGCTAAAAATAATAAACAGCTTAGAAGGGAATGAGATACCACTTCACACCCCTAACCTGGCAAAGCGATAAATCTATAAAATCATATTATAATAAATGTTGGAGAGAAAGTGAAAAAATTGATGCCTTAATACATTACTTGTCAGAATGTGAAATGAAGCAGATACCTTGGAAAACAGTATCACAGTTCTTTAAAAGGTTAAGCACAATTACCATGTGGCCCAGCAATTCCACTTTTAAGTATAAACCCAAGAGAAATGAAAGCATGCATCCTTTTAAAATCATATAACATTTTTCATACCAGTATTACTGGTAACAGCCAAAAATATAGGAAAATCTGAATTAGGAAAGAATAAATTATATGTGATTAAGCCATACAACATAGAATTATTTGGTTATATACAGGAAATAGCATGAGTGCTACAAATGGACAAACCTGGAAAACCTTATGTTAAGTGCCTTTCAATGGAATGAATCTCCAGTAGCTTCATATTATTCTGTGGAAAGTATTGTCACAATTTTAACATTTTTAAAGTATCTGATGAAACTGATAATTGATTTATATTATGTGATTCTTTAGAGGACTCATTCTCTTAATTGAGACAATCTATTGAGAGCTATAACTTTTATCTTCCATACATTCTAAAACTGGTAATGAAAAAGAAACACAATGAATTTAGAATGGTTGGCATTTGATCTAAATGAAAACTCATGCTTCCAAACAAAAAACAATTCATACTATATGATTCCTTTTCTATAAAACAAAAAAAAAAAATTCACCTATATTGTTGGGAAGCAGAATAATTATTTCTTATAGGAAGAAGGAAGTAGTGATAGAAAGAGATAAATTGGGGAGGTTTCCTCTATTTCTTGAGTTTAGTAATGTTTCTTTGTGTTGAGTTTGTGAAGTCATTAAACATAGAAATTTTTTTTGTACTTTTCTTATGTGTATTATCCTTAAATAAGAGTTCTTTTATAAAGGGTCATGCCTCAGAGAGTGATAGATAAAACTTTTACAGTTGCATACATTTAAAGTCCATTTGCAGGCAACATCTGATTAGATCAAATACTAACTTCTGAACTATATGCAGATATTTTCTCAAAAATGTACTGGCTATTGGTTTTCATGAGATTAATTAATCAGTGTTTATTCACAAATATCAACAAAAGTTTGCAGTTACAAATTCATTAGCTGCTGAAGAAATAATATTCAGTACTTCATTTATATATATATATACATATATAATATATATGTATACTTTTGTTTTCATTGAGTTGATCAATATTTTTAACAAATTCATGGCAACATAAAATATTGTAGCCTGATAAACCAAACTCAACATACATTGGCAGTCATAGATATGCCTCATAGAGTAAATGACAAGTAACTCTAGCAAGAGTGTTCTGAGCATTGACCACGGAGGAATTCTTCAATTTCTATTTCCCTACATCTCATATTTCCCCAATGCAAAATTTCCCACATTTGCCACAGCCAGAGTGGTAGGCCAACTGGCTAGTCCACCAGATCCCTAATATGGGCAAAATGATTATTTGTTAATAAGCTAGATTTAAAAATTCCACAATGTATTTATGCTTAAAAAATCATGTTATGCTTAAAAAAACACATGAATTCATAAAATATCTGATTGAAATTTAAAAAAAATAATAGGACAAATAGTAAATTGAATGATATTAAATGGGCATAATCCATGACTCTTTCATACAAAATACATGATTTCCCTACTTAAGACTCACAAATTCCAGTTCTAATATGCTTTGTCCATGTTGACCAGAATTCATGTATTGATTCAAAGCAAAAATAATTATACGAAGCAGGGTATGAAAAATGGTGGAATGAGACAGACATCATTACCCTATGTACATGTATGATTACATGAATGGTATGAATCTACATTGTGTACAACCATAGAAATGAAAATGTACTCCATTTGTGTATAATAAATCAAATGCAGTTTGTAAAAAATTAAAAGCTAAATTAAAAAATAATTTAAAAAACCCATGTGTCCAACAGAAGCAAAATGAATAAATTATGGCAATTTTACCAGTGCAGTATTTTACAACACTGAAAATGCATAAAGTATAGTTATCTGTAAACATATAATTGAGTATTAAGAATATCCAAATAAAGAACAAAAGATTAGGTCTGCTTAAGCTTCACATTAAATCTACCCTATTAATGCATCATTAAAATGCACCAAGTTTGAAATCACTATAAAAGCATCATTTGATAATCTCTGGGTATAGCTCTAACTTCTGTAGCACCTCTTGGGTTGATAATCTATGTTAAACTTCCTCTGATCTGTGACCATTCTAAATTTCACTCACTGTAGACTAGTGCTTCAGGTGATTTCAATTGCTGCTTGATTAGTTACCTGAGTTTTGAAAACCTATAGCCCACATTGTCACTTTTTCCCAGTTACTGCTATTACAGCTACAGGTGTATCTAAACACTCTTCAATGATTTCTCCAAGTTTCAGATGCACTGTCCCCTGCTTCTGCTATGTAAGAGTAACTATACCTCCTCATAATACGTGAATCCTTAACTCCTACCAGTAGAAATACTGTAGAAATACTACAATCAGAGAAGGAAACACATCTAGAGTTAGGCATTAGTTGCAAAAAGGAATACTGCTACAATGATAGAGTAGAAGAGGTCCGCTGTAATCAATTTGTAATCCTGAAAGTTCTCCTTCAGGGATCAGTACTTGTAATGTATCCAACACCAATTGTCATCCTTAGCCAGAGGAAGGATGTGCTGCTTGCTCTATGCATTGTTTCCATTTTTAGCAACATAGTTATTTCAATTTTGAGTTCACTATCACAAACAGTGATATAGCTGGGCCCCAAGACTGGCTAGAGTCTTCTAGCTAAGTCATCTGTCTACCAGGTTGTCAAGTTGTCCTGCATTGTGTCTTTATTCTTCTACTTCAGAATTCATTGTTTCTAATCTTTTTATTTTTCTCCTCCTTATCCTGACTAGACCATCACTTGCCACTACCCAGTAGCCTTGCACATACTTGCCTTAGGACACATCTCTTCTCTGTGAACCAAGCTGTTTCTACCCATGGACAAGAGTTTTAAGTTATGGAAAGAGATGTCACAGCATCAGATGTAATGGGACTCAGAATCACTTGTTCATGTAACTTTCTGGACCCTCTGTAAGTGTTGGGTTTAATTATGAAATAATCATTTTCATCATACAATGGATCGTGAATATTCCTGCCCAAAATGATGACTTGCTGGTTTGGCAAACCTATTTGGTGATGAGTAGCTCACTTCATATCTAATGGTCAGGATTTCAGTATAAATTTGTGCTCAGTATCATATCTGGATGATTTTTAAATAGTATTTTTCTCTTGAAGAAGCCTTCACCTTTTCTCTAGAATTTAAGAGGTATATATCATAACTTTATAACTGGGTTTTGGCAGAATCTGCACATACAATCATTGTCAACCATAGGTATTTCTTGTAGAATCATATGTAATTGAACCTGTTGAAGAAACCTCAATTTATTTGTGTTCCAATCAAAATTCTCAAACTCCTAATTGATCTCAATACTCTCAAGTTCACTATACACTCCTTAAAATCCAAAGAAACTACCAACTACTATGTCTATTAGTTGTCAGTGGTGCAAGGTGCAATAAGTTGACCTGAAGTTTAGGGAGGATGTTTTCGAAAGACACTTTTGTACTTTTTAAAGAGAATTTAGAAAAAGAGAAAGAATTTATTGTAGGAAAGTTCAAATAGAAACCCATAAACTGTACTTTCTATTAATTTGTGTAGTTATATGAGTAGGACAGTTGTACAGTATGACTTCCTTGGCCACATCATATACACTTCACATTACGTTTTTGAAGGTTTAAGACCTAAGGTTGGTTTGAAATGTCATACTGGAATATTAATTCCAGGTATAGGTTCTTTGCTAGGACACCAAATTCTTAAATCCTAAGTAAAAATCTTATCAACACTTGATATTAGTCATAATTCTCTTTATGGTACTATAGTATAATATAGGCAAATGCATAAATAAGAAGAAATTGACAAAAAGGGACATAAGCATTTGTCCTGGTGATATATTCATTAATTCATCTTACTCAACATTTTATATATTCAAAAAATTTGAATTGTGCTAAAGTGAAAAAGTGGTGTGTGTTTTAGTTATACAACATATGTATTGTGGAGGAAAATTTAAAAAGCAGAATGTTCAACTACATATACAGTCTAATATGAAATGTAGAAAATTCATAACTTTAGAGTAATAGCTAAAGGAGCAAGTATCAAAATTTGAATGCGGTTCTTTTTAGACAGTTTAGAGTAAGTTAATTTCTGTTTTCTTCTTTAAGGTATTGGCTTTTTTCCATATGAATAATATGTAAACTACAAATTGTATACCAACAATGTATTTTAAGGAGTCAAGTTCTGAATATTTTTATTATATTATATGCAAACATTATTTGAAGTGCTTCTTCAATTAGTAGGATATATTCAAACAACAAATGATAACAAATTTAAAACCATCTGAAAAATAAAAAAAAATTTGTTGTCCTCTCCTTATTCAAATAGAAGATTCAACATCTGGTTTCATTAGAGTCTAATTTCTATCTGATTACTGGTCATTTGTTTTCTTTATTGTTGTAAATAACCTATAAAACATTTTGTTTTTACATTATTTGATGGAAAATTTCAGTTATTTGATAACTTAAAGTATCTCTCCTGACAAGATACAATCAATTCGAAGAAAAGCATAAATGGGTCGTATTATCTTTTTTCTTTTTAAAAAGATTTCAGTGAAAATTCAATAGAGCATCAAGTTTATCAGTGATTGAACTAAATACTAAGAACTTTAAAATACTGCACTCATTGTCTTTAGAAGAATCTAACATAAAATATCAATAGATCCTCCCTGCTAAGAAGGCAATGCAACACCTAGCATTCCCCTAGTAATGTAGATAAGCAATTACTCCCAAGTGCTAATGAGGGTTAGACTTTAGTGCTTTTAATATGCCTATAGAAAGAGTTTACTTTCTTGACTATCTTTCCAATTATATAAGATATGTGACAGTAATTTGAAAAGATAAAGTGAATATCTTATTAAATTTAGCATAGTATTGTAAAACAGCTAAATTGGCTTTATAAAGTGGCCAGATGGCAGGATTGTTTTAAAGTGATAGGTAAGTAACCGAAGAATAAACACCACCATAAAAATGAATGGAAGTGAAGTCATGTATGATAAAAGGATACAAATTAGTTATGAAGACTCAAGGTCATGTGTGCTTGTATTTAACAAAGATATGGCTACATCCAGTGATTCAGCAGGTCAATCTCCATGAAATCTATTCAAGTATGCACATGCAGCACAAAAGAAGCTATGACAGTATGCGAATGATTAGACATGGTTGTGTTGTATTATTCTCTCTCTCTCTCTTTTAATAATGGGTGACAAGTCAGATTGTGCCCAGAAATCACAGTTTGCAGACATTAAGGCTTAGTCCCCGGAGACTATATCAGTAAGATATGGACTAAACTGAAATTGTAAAAACAAAACAAAATAAAACAAGCAAAAGAAAAAGCAAAATTGTGTAAATTGTGCAAGATACAAATCCACTTCAAAATAACTATCCATTATTAGGTAGTTCAGACTGATCAGGAGACCATGCCTTACTAAGATCTGAATCATTCATAGTCCCTTTCTCCCTCAGGTCTGCATTTGGTTCCTCTGGGCTCTATCAAGTATAAACTAACAGGTTCAGTGCGTCTGTTTATGATATTCTATAGTGGAAGAGAAGCAAGATAACCACCAAAACAAACAGAGAAGCCAAATTAAAACATAAATAAAATTTAAAAACCTTTCCTTTTGGAAAAGAGGCAACTTTGAAACAGCTGTCTTTGATTACATGTGGGGTTGAACTGTGAGACCCTTCTGCCATGACATGAGGCTAAGTTCCTTGTTGAGACAATAGTTCTGCCCCCTGGGAAGAACTTCGTTACCATTGTTGTCTAATCCTGGGCTTTTGATTCATCTAAATAGATTTTCCTTTTCCATTAATTTACACTCTCACACAAGTAGGTCAGTTGTTCAGTATGACCTCCTTGGCCACATTATACACATTTCACACTTTGTTTTTACAGGTTTAGACCTAAGTTTGCTTTAGAGGTGAAACCATTAGGTTTTTCATACCATGTTTCTGGTCTTATTGGCAGTGCCGTTTTTTGAAAACTCACAAAATATCTAGGCTATTTGCTGTGAATCAAGGCTCAAGATCAATATTAGACATAGGTCTAATTTTCTATTGTTTAAATCACAGAAATTTTAGGCCTATTTTTTAAAGCCCCTTAGCCTCTACCTTAGTAACAGAAACAAAATGCTGTGAGAGGTTGCTATAGCTAGTTTATGATTCTGCGGCTGTTTTATGATAAGGTCACAATATGAATGCAGCTGAAAAATGTATTAATAGGAATCCAGAGCTATGGATGCCAAGGGTATAATGAAAAAATAAAAAGGATTTTGCTTTATTTGACTATGACAAACAATATTGCAAACAAAAAAGTTATACTTCTGTTCCACATGGTCTTTTTTATGTGAAAACTAATTTTCAACAAAATTCTTTTGAAAGCACTTAAATGAATCAGAAGTTTAAAAAAGTACAAGTAATTCAACCCTCCCCTTAAAATGAGAGAAGGACTTATATTTATTTATCTCTAATATTCTCCAGGAATTTATTGAAGACACAAAATACCTACACAAGTGTGGCATGAAAGGAACTTATTGGTGATGATCATATGATCATACTAGTTATCTCATTTTGTTGAGCAGTTTTATTTGCTATTTTCTGATTTTTTTTTTTTTTTTTTTTTTTTTTGGTACAGGGGATTAAATTCACAGGTGCTTTACTACTGAGTTAAACCCCCAGTCCCAGTCCTTTTTACTTTTAATTTCGAGATAGGGTCTCCCTAAATTGCTAAGGGCCTTGCCAAGTTGCTGAAGCTGACCTAGAACTTGTGATCCTCCTGATTTGGCCTCCCAAGTTACTGGGTACGCTATGCACCAAAGTGCCAGGTTTATGTGCTATATTCTGTAGTAAGAAGTTAGAAAGAAATTAAGAAAGAAATGAAAGTAAGTTGAAGTTCACATGACTAGAAACAGGCAGAAATAAGACATAAGTTTTTACTATTAGTATAAGATAAAATTCATTTGATGGAGCCAAGGTATCAACCGCCACACAATATATGGAAGGGTTTTGGTCTTAAAATAGCTGACGAAGGCTTGTTATTTATTCATTAGATATTGTAGTTACAGATTTGTTAGTATAGCTGATCTATGTTGAAAATTTTTTATTAATAAAATCAGGGTAGTTTGAAGTTCTGAGCTTTCAAGAGAGGATATAGACCAAGGACATTCTTCTAGTTGCCAGGAAGTTTGGAAATAATGTAGAGATCCGGAAGACTGAGAGAAGGAATTACTACTTCTGGATTCAAGATTTGAAAAATAATAATTTTACTGTGGCTTAGTAAATAATCTCTCTCTCTTTCACAATCTTTTTCTCTTTGGATTTTCAAGTTAGAGACTCTTGGTGCAGCTCAGGAAAAAAGAAGGATATTGAAAGCATATTCTGTGACTTAAAAGGTATTAGTGAGTTTCCTTTCAACTCTTCACCCAGCTAAGTGGAAAGTTTAGATCTCTTCTTGATTTTTGGAATGAGTCTCTTAACTTTTGCATGTATATATTTATTTTTATTTTATTTAAAATCACTATAACCAACTATATTCTCATGGATCCTTCTTCCATACTGAAGGAGCATCAAATATTTTAGCTTCTCTCCAGAATTTCTGTACCTGTGTTTGTTACTAGAACAATCTCATTTCAATAGTTAAGATTGGGTTATTATCATGTTCATACTTTATTATCAACTCAATTCATAGTTTGGTCTTTCTTCCGAGCTGAGGGCAAGCTACTCACCTGGCCATGTCTCTCTCAAGGGAAGAGGGGTCTGGTCTGGATTTAAGAAACTTCCCTGCTTCCCCTTTTCTGTGTATGTGAAACAAAAGCTGCAGGGAGAAAAGCAGTGAAGACCAAGTTCTTGTGACATGCTAGTAAAGAGGGACAGTAAAGTAAGTGGAACAGTAAAATACTATGTCCCTGAATGTCCCCCTTCTGTTTCCAGAAACCTAACCAAGTTAAAGAAACAATGAGAGTAAGCCTAGGCTGGAAAGTCTAGATATTATTATTTTGAAGGACACTGATTTTCTCTTCAGCACACTGGGAACTGGAGCAAGTTGGTGTTACCTGCAGAAAACTACTTTCTTGCTTGTACACCAGGATATTGCTCTTTGGGGATGCCAATCACATCAGCAGATGAAGCAAGCTAATACTGGTGATGCCACTGCTGCTGCAGTCTAACATATAAAACCCTTCTCTGCATGGGGACAGGTGCAGAACCAAGGGCACTGTGGTAAGGATATGTGTCACTCAATCAGCTGGCTGCCCCTGGACAAAACACTGTGCGGGAGAGGAGGTGCTGCTTATTGAAGAACGATAAGGGAATCAGGTGCTACCCCTTCAACTTGTTGCTGCTGAACTCTTCTTGAAGCAGTCACCTATCTCTTGCAAACTTTTACCAACAAATTGTGTCTCCCACGCTCTCCCTAGGCACTTTCTTTGGCTTTCCTGAAACCTCCACTTTCCTGACACAACTGGACTGTGGACAAGACAGACCTCCTTCTGGGTTAGCCTTATCTGATTGATCTTCAGTCCTTTGCTCAGGTGGAGATCTTCACATGAGTATGATCTTGGCATATGCCTCCAGGTTGGACATGTGTGAATTTGTTTCTCCTCAGAGCCCTTTCCTCCCCGCTCTCCACTCCTAATCATGGGGAGAACAGTATTTTTGTTTACTTTACTTCCAATACAAAGAGAATAATCCATTGTTTTACTCCCAAGCACGACAAAATCACTTCACCTTCCAGCACTATTGCACAGATTGCTTTAGCAATCCTTCTTTGTTCAGCTATCCATACATGAGAAGTAGATACCACTCCCTGTTTCAAATATATGACTCCCGTTTTTTCTCATAGCAGGGAGAACAACAACAAAACAACAACAAAACTATAAACTCCATCATGCCAAGCTCCCTGAATGTTCTCATGAACAATTTGGCCAATCTCTACTCTTATCTGGATGTTGGGTGAGTGAGCAGATTCTCAAAACCAGAAAGCATTAAACCACAGAACAAGATGCCAATGTCACTTTTTGCCAGTGCCCATAGATTTGCAAGCAATATTTTAGGGGTCACTCATCCTGAGGCTCTCATTCATAGACTCTGTGCTTCCTAAGAAGTTTATAAATTTCTTAGCATCTTCTTTTGTGAGCTTGCAGCAGGAGGCAGAAGCAAGAATAGCTGAGTTATCAAGCCTATTACCAAACCCCAAGGAAAACTAGCTGATCTCACATGTTCGTGACATTTTCACCTTGGACTGTTGGGTACTTAGGAATTTGGTGCCCAGCTTTGGGCCATGACATCAATTCTAGGGCAACAGAAAGGTTCCCATTTGATAGTCTACAAGAACTTGCTAGTCACTTGAAGATAGAATCCTAATTTGACATGTTCATTCTGCTAGCAATCATAAATGGCCAGAGGAAATAGATATGTATTCTCTCATTCTAAGCCCAACAAAGTAAACTCCTCTTATTCCCCTCACAGAGCATTCAAAACTCCTTTTGATTAGGAGAGTACAGATTTCTGCTGATCTCTGCTCTTCAAATGTAACTAATGGGAGATGAGGGTAGCAGTACAAATCACTTCAATGACTACAAAAGGAGAGTGCAGTTCCTCTGACAGCTGAGAAAAACTGAATTCTTAAAATCAAGTCATTAAATGTCACAACTGAAAGGAACTGAAGAAACAATGTAAGTCAAGTCTTATTTTTATTTTCTGATTCATAAGCCAAAGACAATTTTTTTATATATATATCGGTTTGGGAATTGCCACCAAATTTAATGGAAGGTTCAGAGATTTCTGACCTACCCCTGCACACCCTGCCCCAATTCCCCAAACTCAACATCCCCCACAGAGTGCTGTACTTTTTAAAACTGGTGAACCTACATTGACATAGGTAATTATCACCCAAAGTCTACAGTTTACATTAGGATTCCCTACTGGAGTTTTCTAGTCTATGAGTTTGAACAAATATATAATACACATATCCATGATTTTAGTATTATAAATAATAACAATTTCACCGTTACGAACTTTCTATGTGCTCTTCCTCTTCATCCTTGTTGCCCAGACCTCTGGCAATCATTGATATTTCATTGTCCACAAAGTTTTACCTTTTCCAGAACGTCCTATACTTGGAATGATATGGTAGATACCTTCTCAGAATGACTTCTTTCACTTAGTAATATGCATTTAAGGTTTACCCATGGCTTTTCATGACTGGATAGAGCAGTTCTTTGTAGTGATCAATAATATTCTATTGTCTGGGTATGCCACTGTTTATATATCTCTTCACTTACTGAAGGGCATCTTGGTTGCTTCCAAGTTTCAGCAATTATGAAGAAAGCTTCTGTAAACATCCATGATCAGATTTTTGTGTGAACGTGAGTTTTCAACTTATATATTATTTTTGGATCAATTTTATGAAGCTCTATTGTACATAAAATAAAATATACTCATTTTCTGTATACAATTCAAAGAGTCTGGTTGCAATACATACATATACATATGCATATGTCTAGCAATTTTGCTACAGTAAAAATGAAGAACAACTTTGACCTCAAAGTTTCCTCATGTTACTTTGCATTCCATAGCATGAGAGCTTAGTGGTAGTTGTTGGCATGCTCCTCCTTAACCAAGTGTGTTAGCTTTTCGTAGCTGTGACCCAGATTCCTGAAAAGAACAGCTTAGAGGAAAAAACATTTAGTTTTGGGTTCTCAGTTTCAGAGTTCTCACTCCATAATCAACCAACTCTAATGCTCTGGGTTTGAGGTGAGGAAGAGCATCAAGGCAGAAGGGCATGGCCGAGGAAGCTGCTCACCTCATGACAACCAGGAAACAGAGAGAAAAACAGAGCATCCAGAACCAAAAATAAACCCTAGAGCACAACCTCAGTGAGCTACTTCCTCTAGTCATACTCTACCCATCTACAATTATCACCCATTAGACTAGTCCCTTCAAATTATTAACCCATAAAATGGATTAATCCACTGAATCAGTTATAATAAATCTCATAATCAAATCATAATTTATCCAAACTACCACCAGGGATCAGTGTGGCTATTTCTGAGTCCCATTAGGTGATAGCATTCTGTGTGTACTCTGTGACTCCTCTCACTATGAGCAATGTTTTTGAGGCTTATCTATGCTTTGTGGCTATCAAAAGTTTGTTATTGCAACTCATTTTTAAAAGGTTGACATTTTTTATCATACTTATCTTTATTTTTTAAAAAACTCTTTTTGTTTCTTTTTTTATTTGTTCTAATTAGTTACACATGACACTAAAGTGCATTTTGACATATCATACCTAAATGGAATATAATTTCTCATTCATCTGGTTGTACATAATATAAAGTTACACAGGTCATGTAATCATATATGCACAGAGTAATAATGTCCAATTCATTCTACTATCATTCCTACTCTCATGTCCCTCCCCTCCCTTCACTCCCCTCTGTCTAGTCCAAAATACCTCTATCCTCCCCACTCCCTTATTGTGAATAAGCATCAGAGAAAACATTCAGCCTTTGGTTTTTTGGGATTGGCTTATTTTGCTTGGCATGATATTTTCCTGTTCCATTCATTTACTGGCAAATTCCGTTAATTCATTCTTCTTTAAGGATGAGTAATATTCCATTGTGTATATATACTACAATTTCTTTATCCATTCATGTGTTGAAGGACACCTAGGTTGGTTCCACAGTCTAGCTATCGTGAATTGAGCTGCTATAAACACTGATGTGGCTGTGTCACCATAGTGTTCTGATTTTAAGTCCTTTATGGGTAAACCTAGGAGTGGGATGACTGAGTCAAATGGTGGTTCATTCTATTTTTCTTAGGCATCTCCATACTTCTTTCTATAGTAGTTGCACCAATTTTCAGTTCCACCAATAGTATATTAGTGTTCCTTTTTTCCCACATTCTGGCTAACATTTATTGTTGCTTGTATTCTTGATGATTGCCATTCTGACTGGAGTGAGACGGAATCTCAGTGTAGTTTTGATTTGCATTTTTCTAATTGCTAGAGATGTTGAACAGTTTTTCATTTATTTGTTGATCAAATGTATTTCTTCTTCTGTGAAGTGTCTGTTCTGTTCAAAAGGTTGCCATTCTTAACAGAGTGGTTATAGTTTCATAACCAGAAATGGAAATTGTGCAAGGATAGTAGATTCATGAGTATCATGACCTTCTCTAGGGGCTGGAGAGCAGAAAGGTCTTCTTTCACATTACTGAAAATCAAGGCTTAAAATGAAAGAAGGATATTTTGAATATCTGCCAATTCTTTGAGAAAAATAAGAATTAGAAACCAGATTTGCCTGACAACTAGTGATTTATAAAGAAGTTCTGTTTTGCAAAGTTGTTCTTTATAACTATTTTTACCTGTCATCTTGGGACTATCTCATGTTTATACTTTTGAAAGTTGGGATCTTGTATTGAAATTATGTTTACATAAAAAAATGTAAACAGTCATAAGAGCACAGTGAAGTAGGACCATGCATTTTTTTGTGGAACAACACACTCAAATTCATGATTTTTAAAAAAACTGTGGGCATTGGTGTTAAAAACCAAGCAGTCAGGAGTCTCCTATTCAGTGTCTCTGCCAAGATGAAGCACGTGTGAGGACCCATCACCTGCCAGGCTTTCAGGCTTACTGAAGGGGCCTCATAAAAATTACTCATGCATATGTCAGCTGTAAAATAATACAAGTCATTCATTTCTTGGATGTGCATCCCCCAATACTACTCACCCCAATTAAGCACCAAAGTAAAGATATTAAAAGGATTATAGTGAAATAAAACAATGACCTAATTAAAATACTGCATAACACCAAAAAGTCTCAAATTATTTAAATTATTTAGATTTGGGTAAAGAGATTTTTTTTGTAAAAATAAAGACATGTTGATTTTCTTAAATTATGAATTTGGAAGCATCCTATTAAACATTTTGGTGCAACTTAGATTTATTTTCCTTTCCTATCCTTTACATTGTTCTCCTAAGCAATACACTTCACCCAGAATTAATATCAACATATACTTAAGGACTTGGAAATAATAATTCAGTCATATGTTCTGTCATGACAAATGGCTAGCTTTAAGATAATACCTTTTATAGTGGTTATGGGCTGCTCCAAAGAATAAAAACTGTGTTCTAATGAGCTGACATTTCCATTGCCCTAAAGAGGTTCTGTAATTAGGCATCTTAAAACAGTGGTGCTGTTATGCAGTTGTAGTTATTTTTAATTGCTTTATTCCTAATGAGGAAGCATTATGAATTAACTTGCTACATTTATAATGTGATAAACATCCTGATAAAAATAATGTCCTCACATAGTTGCCTTTCTCCCAAATTAAGTAAAATAACATATTTTGGTCTTTTGTTTTCAAATTCTTAACACAGTCTGCTAAGGAATAAAATTTAGTTTTCCACTTAAAGTGGAAACCAGTCATTTTTTACAATGTGGATAAAATCACTGGGAGCATTTGGGATGATTGCATCATTGACAGAGAAAGGGCAGGAGACCACAAGGATTTTTGAGTAAAATGGAATAGGCAATCTGTAGCATAATATATGCAATTATTATGTGTGACGATGGTACACTTATGTCTCATTTACATTTACTGTAAAATTATGCATCTTTCTAAGTAACTTCTTCTAATTATTGGGAATCTGGAAGTTATAATTCCCAAGACAACCTAAACTCCTCTATATCAGTCTTCTCTTTGAGGTACCAGGTCTCTGATGTTCCCTCCAAAATCCTCTATGCTAATGCTTCCTTTATTGTCAAAAGTGAAGGCTTTCAATTCTTCTAAGACCACTACTAACATGAGTGTCCAGATGGTGACAGGTTTTGTGAAAATATAAAGAATGAATCTCTTTCCATTTGTGTAAACTGATGTCTAGAAGGAACACTCCTGTGCAAAGTGATCTGTATTATTCAGAGTTATTTTTAAAAAGAACAAACAAATAAACAAAAACCAGTATGGGGGAGAGAGAGAGAGAAATAAAGTGTAAGCTTATGTGGTTTCAGAGACTGAGAAGTTCTAAAACCTGCAGTCACAAGACCTGAGAACAAGAATAAATAATGGTATAAGTTGTAAGTGCAGTCTGAGTCTGAAGGCAGGAGAAAACCATTGCCCCCATGTTACTCATAGTCTCATCGCTGTGACGCAAATGTCCAACACGAACAGCTCAGAGGAGGAAAAGTGCATTTGGGACCAAAGTTTTAGAGGTTAAGTCCATGATTATCTGGCTCCATTGCTCTGAATTTAAGATGAGGGCAGAACATCATGGTGGAAGAAAGCTGCTCAGTTCATGGCAACCAGGAATGAGAGAGAGAAAGGGGGGGGGGAGAGAAAGAAGAAGAAGAAGAAGAAGAAGAAGAAGAGGAGGAGGAGGAGGAAGAGGAGGAGGAAGTGGAGGAGGGGGAGGAGGAGGAGGAGGAGGGGGAGGAGGAGGAGGAAGAGGAGAAGGAAGAAGAAGAAGGGAGAAGAGGAGGGGAGAGGAGGGGAGAGGAGGGGAAAGGAGGGGAGAGGAGGGAGAGGAGAGAGAGGAGAGGAGGGAGACAAGACCCAGGGACAAGATATATAATTCCCCAAGGGGTTGCCTGCAGTGACATACTTCCTTTCAGTCCTGCCATACCTGCCTACCACGACTACTCAGTAATCCATTCAAATTATTAACACATCAAATGGATTAGTACATTGATTAAGTTGCAGCTCTCACAATCCAATCATTTCACCTCTGAACATTTCTGTATTGTCTATCAAGTGAGCTTATTGGGGGACACCTCATCTTCATACCATAACATTCTGTTCCTGGTCACCTAAAAGCCGTGTTTATCTCACAGTGTGTTTAATTCATCCCCAAGGTTTAGTATTTAAAAGGCTCAGTATTACTCAAAAGTCAAGTCCAAAGTTTCCTCCAAGACAAAAGGCAAACTCTTAGCTCTGAGCTTCTGTAAATTTCAAAAATCAAATTATATGCATCCATTATACAGTGACACAGAGTAAACATTTTTATTTCCAAAGGAAGGAATAGGGGCATAATAAGAAGAAATGAAGCAAGACTGATACCCAGCTAGACA
Organism: Sciurus vulgaris; assembly: GCF_902686455.1. Lineage (NCBI taxonomy): Eukaryota > Metazoa > Chordata > Mammalia > Rodentia > Sciuridae > Sciurus > Sciurus vulgaris. The sequence continues at coordinate 53,756,390 of NC_136462.1, read as the reverse complement.
AATATTAGATCCTATTTTTCTATGTCCTGCACCTGGAACACATGATTCAAGATGTGCTTTTCAAAGGGTTTGGGTAACCCCACCCCATGACATGCCAGTGCAGCCTACATGACCTCTTTCTAGGTTGACCCTGTCTTCGGTCAGCAGCTTTCCTTGGTAGATGTTATTGCCTTATCCTAATCCCTGGGGTCTTCATTCCAGATTCATCTTAATTATCAAAACTTCTTGTATCACTCTATCAGGGGCTGCCCACCAGGATTTTGACCTGCTACACTTGACCTGGTCTCCAATGGAAATCTCAGTGGAAACATAAGTAACTCTCTGTTTTAGTCAGCTTTTTCACTGCTGTTACTAAGGACCTGACCAGAACAACTGCAGAGGAGTGTTACGGTTTGGATGTGAGGTCTCAGAAAAGTTCACATGTGAGACAATGCAAGAAGGTTCAGAGGAGAAATGATTGGGTTATAAGAGTCTTAACCCAATCAGTGAATTAATTCTAAGAAAGATATTAACTGAGTGGTAAATGAAGTGGTAGGGTATGACTGGGGAGGTGGGAATTGGAGCTTGGCTTTGGGGTATATAATTGTATCTGGCAAGTGTAGACCTCACTCTCTGCTCTCTGATCATCATGTGAGCTCTGCTACACTCTTCCACCATATTCCAGTCCTGAGGAATGGAGCCCACCTCCTATGAACTAAGACCTCTGAAACCATGAGTCCTCAAATAACATTTCCTCCTATACAGTTGTTCTGATTGGATCTTTTAGTTCCAGCAGTGAAAGAGCTTACTAAAATAAGAAGTAGAAGTTTATTTGGGGGCTCAGGGGTTTGGAGGTCTCAATCCACAGAGCAGACTGCATTCCTCTGGGCTCAAGGTGAGGCAGAACATCATGGCAGAAGAGTGTGGCAGAGAGAAGCAGCTCATGTGATGATCAGCAACTGAGATAGAGCTATACTTGCCAGATACCAAAATATATACTACAAAGTCCTGCCTCTAATGACCCACTCCTCCAGCCACACCTCACCTGCCTTCAGTTACCACTCAGTTAATCCAATCAGGTGATTAATTCACTGACTGAGTTAAGGCTCTTATAACCCAATAATTTCTTCTCTGAACTTTCTTGCCTTGTCTCGATGTGAGCTTATGAGGGACACCTCACATCCAAATCATAATACCCTCTAACTCCAGAATCCTGCATTCCTGCAGAACAAAAACCAGGTGGATGATGCAAAGGTGTTCAATCAGCTTGAGTAGAAGAAGCTGGGCTGCCTTGGATGATGGTGGCAGTGGCCTCTGAGTGCCTCACTGAGTGCAGTAAAAGGAATTCTAGGGAAACAACTTCCTAGGGACCATTGTGTGGACAGGCTTTTCCCACAGTCTCTTAAATGAGTTTTCACTTTTACATGCTTGAGCCTATGATGCGTGTGATCTTGCTGACTCCTGAGATGCTCTCAAGGCACCTTTCCAATTGTGTGTGTGCAAAGCAAAAAAGATTTTCTTTAGTGGTAGTAATCTCCTCAACAACCACACCTTCCTTGCTTCAATTTTTACAAGTCATTTTTTAGCCAAACAGGAAGTTCTTAAAATATTTCTTCTCTGTTTTCTGCTCCTGATCTTATTACCACAGTAAACCTGAAGAAAACATGCCAGAAATATTCATGTCACCACCTGAATGTTGTACTTTCCTTTACCATATTAATTAGTCCATCATCTTTAAATTCAGCCTCACATAAAGTCTCAGAACATGAGCAAAATGCAGACAAGTTCTCCATCAGAACATAACACAGATGACCTCTAATCCAATTTCATTAGTTTCCATTTCCATCTGATCTTCTGACTCCACTGGAATCACCCATAAAGGACGAGTTAACATTCTAAGACCTCTCCAGCCCTAGAAATCTTCAAACTTTTCCAAATTCCTGCTACAAACTAGTGCCAAAAGTTTCTGAACCACATGGTCAGGTTAGTCAAACAATGACCCCACTTCTGGAACCAATTCTGTGACTGTCAGCTTTTCATCACTTCCAGCAAAATAACTGACAAGAACAACTTAGAGGCATGACATCCAGGAAGGAGAGAGAGAGAGACAGAGAGAGAGAGATAGTGAGAGAGAGAGAGAGAGAGAGAGGGAGAGAGGAGATGAGCCAGGAACAAGATTTAAAATTTTTGAGTGTATGCTCCAATTACTTACCTCCTCCAGTTATGACCCACTTGTCCACAGATACCACCCATGCAATCAAGTATTAATGCATAAAATGTGTTAGTCCACTGACAAGGCAATAGATCTCATAATCTAATCATTTAACCTGAAAATTCCTATATTACATGAAATATAGGAATATATATTCCTCTGTTACTTGAGCTTATTGGGAGGCATCTCCTATCTAAACCAAATCAGTCTCATCACAAATTCCATCAGGCCAAAGGAAGGACTTCTCTCTTGCTAGTTCATTTTTTCTATTCATGTCATCCATGAATTTGAGCACGCAGCCTTATTTAGTATATAAATTAAAATGTTTTAAAACTTAACAAAAAAAAAAAAAAAAAGAAAAGAAACTCAGGACCATACCAAGAATAATGTTCAAACAAATATCTGGGCATCTGGTGGTCCAGTCATGTAGACACATAAAATTAACCAGTATAAGTTTATTGATTGACCGGTCCATTGTTCTTGTATCAAGTTAGTAATTTCTTGGCCATAAACCTCTCTTAACTCCATAAGAATAAGATACATCTTTTTATTTCCAGGATAGAGAAAACTTCATGCTTTTTGTAAGGGAGTAAATTACTTTCTTTTTTTCAAAAGATATACAAAAAGGATACAATTCTACTTATAACTGTTTGAACATATCTCAACAGAGGCACTCCAATTTTAGAAACCAAACCTTCTAATCTTAAAAATTTTCATCTACAAAAGACTCAAGACTAAAGAGGTCTACAAAGAAAGGAAGAACAAAAGAAAGACTCCTACATTGATAAATATAGCTCATCTCTTTGGAGTAGATATGAAAGTTCAGTGTTTACCTTTTCAAGACTTCTTACCTAGGATCTTTCAGGTACCAAGATATAAAAATTTCACTTACCTATAGTTTCAGAATAAAGAAATATTCCCACATGGGTTGTTCTAGAAGTACAATCTCAATCCTGAGACAATTTATTCCCCTACTAAAAAATGCAGACATTCATCATATTATCCTGATAAAATATCTCTAGATTATGACTTCCATGCATATAACATTTTAATTTTGAAACCTATAGTGTGCTGAAATACATGTGTGTATATATATATATATATATATATATATATTAAAATAGAATGAAATAATTTGGAAAATGAAATGTAATAGGATTTGTTTTTCCCTGGTACTAACTCCTGTCTTTGTTAATCAACTCCAGAGGCATAAATGGAATTCATTCTTTATTTATAGGCAGTCCATTTCTTAGCTTATTTGTTAATGTCTTATTATCTCCTCCCTATGGTTTTAATTTTAAATTAAGATATGTTTCCCAAGGTGGAATTTCTTGCAGGATTTTCTTTACATAACACATATTAATCAGATACTCATAAAACCATTCCAAAGCTTATTAAACCATAATAGAATTGTTAAAAGTTCTAAATTTGATGCAAAAAGTGTTAACACTTCTCAAAGTATTTCTCCAACCTTGAAAAATGTATACCAGAAAGTGATAAAATGAATCATTTACTTTCTGGTTTTCTTTTCTTTTTTCTTTTTTTTATAAATTAAAAAATCATAACATGGGGAGTCTAAGAGACATATCCAAGCCATCCAGTGATTAAAGAACTGTGACTAAATCCCAAGAGTTAAATTCCCAGCATCATAGTCTTTCCCACAAAATACCCTACTTGAGTTTCTGAATCTATAACTCTTGCTATGGTAAAAGTGATACAGTCAAATAAATGTGATGCAGAGATGAAATTAATTTTTATTGACTTAGAAACAATTTAATTTCAAATATTTCTTAGACATAATTAAAATATTTTAAAAATATAATGTGACATGCATAACTAGAGCATCAACTTAATCATTGCTGTATAGGTGCTAATATATATTCACTGTTGCTTGTAAAATAATTTGTAAGTTGGAGAAAGAAAAAATGAAATGGATTTTTCAATGATGTTCTTAATGAAACTTTAGATTTTCATTAAAAACTTCAATCTCTTAAATGCATATCGTTTCTTTTACTGCAAAGAATGATAAATTCAGACACAGTTTTAAAAAGTGATGTGCTTTAGGAAATAAGTAATAGGGGCTTTGTTGTTAATAGCAACAAATTTGTAAGTGCGATTGATTCTCATCCATCTCAACATCCTTCTGGGATAAAGCAAACAAACCCATAGCAGAAAAACATCTGTTGCAGTGAAGAAAAACAGTGTGTTGCAGTAACAGAATGAAATTTTCAACAAATCTGTGAAAAAGCAGAGGTCAATGGGTGCAATTTAATAATCAAAGGGAAAGAAGAGTTGTCCTAGGATAGATTACAGTAGAGAGTACAGAGGAAGCAATGACAGACAGAAACCTATGAATAGAGCACACACATGACCACAGCCATGTTTTAAAGAATATCATTCATGTAGGCTTATAACTCTATTTATGCTTATTTCTTTATCTTTTCACTATTTTTACATAATATTTTTAGTCATTACTTCCAAATTTTGAGTTTCCAATTTGGATTTCACTTTCAGGATTCTAATAATTTGGAATAAATCAAAATTTTTATTCAGAAAGGTTCATGACTAGTTTCTGAATACTTGTGTATCTGACCATTTTTTTGTTTGTTTGTTGCCTCCCACAACTCAAACTTATTAAATGTTAGAGGTCATTCCATTTTATTAGGGCATTTATGTCAGAAAACAGCCTTTAATCAGCTTCACTTTTTTGATGGCAAGCTGTTTTATTGACACCTTCACTTTGCTTGATGAATTTTCTTTTCATATATGAAGGATTACTGGATTATTTATTTGCCTTAAAAGTTAAATATGTGTTAAGCATGGATATATTTTTATAAAATTTACCTGTAACTGTGTGTTGGTTTCAAGCATGGCTTTTATTTTACTTATTTATCTTTTGATTTTAAAAAAAGCTCTGTCCTATCATGTATATACTCAATTCATTCATTTGACTATCTTTTCTAGAGTCATCAAATAGTTTGAGTTTTAAAATGAATCACTTTTCCCATAAACTGCCTTTTAAATTTTTCCTCTCACTTTTCTGGATGTTTATTAAGTCTATTCTCTACTCATCTATTTCATTTTCTGCTATGTCAAATATTACATTTATTTTACCATACATAGCACAGGATATGTGAGTCTTATCATTTATATACTCAAAATATACTTTATATATATGATATGGTTTGAATACGAGGTGTTCCCTGAAAGCTCATGTGTGAGATAATGCAGAATGTTCAGAGGTGATAATATTAGATTACAAGAGCTGTAACTTAAAGGATTAATCCACTTGAATGGATTAACTAGATGCTAACTGTAGACAGGTAGCACAGGACTGAAGGAAGTAGGTGACCTGGGAGATATGTCTTTAGGGTTTTTATTTTATCCCTGTGTCTTACATGTTTCCTCTCTCCTCTCTCTCTCTCTCTCTCTCTCTCTCTCTCTCTCTTTCTCTCTCTCTCTCTCTCTCTCTCTCTCTCTCTCTCTTTCTCCTTCCTTGCTGTCATGATCTGAGATGCTGTCCTCCACCACATCCTCACATCCTTCTGCCATGATGTTCTGTATCACCTGGGATTTATGGAGTCAGTTGACCATGAACTGATCCTCAGAGACTGTTAGCCAAAACACACTGTACCTCTTCTAAGTTGTTCTTGTCAGATGTTTTGATCACAGTGCTGCAAAGTTAACTGAAATTTTATATATACACACACACATATATATGTGTATATATAGATACACATACATACATATATATATGTGTGTATATATAGAAACATACACGTGTGCACATACAGATCTTATTATATTTTTCAGAACCAGAAATTATACTTCCCCACTATTGATTTTTAGACTTCCTGCTCATCAATACAAATTGAAGACCAAGGAAAGTTTGCTCTTCAAAGAGTCATTGAAAATAGTTTAATAAAAACAAGAACTACCATAGATCCAGCAATCCCATTACTGGATATATATGTGTGTGTGTGTATATATATATATATATATATATATATATATATATATATATATATATATGTATATATACAAAGGAAATGAAATTGATATGTCAAAGAGACATCTGCACGCTTACATTTATGACAGCTTTGTTTATAATAACCAAGGAATGAAAATCAACTGACTGCCCAGTTCCCTATCCAGTGATGAATGGATAGGGAAAATCTGACACATGTAAAACATGGAATGATATTTCTTCCTAAAAAGTAGGAAATTCATCATTTGAAGGAAAATGGATGAACCTAGAGTTTGATATGTTCAGTTAAAATAACCATGTACAGAAAGACAAGTATCACAAGATTCCTTTCATATATGCAATTTTAAAAGTCAGTCCCACAGAAATTAAGAGTTGATTAATGGCTACCAAAGCTTGGTGAGAAGAGGGGAGACTGAAGGATGAATAAAGGCTGATCAATGGATGCTAAGTTGTCATTAGGTAGGAGCAAGAAGTTCGGATGTGCTATTGCTCAGTAGAGTGACTGTACATAATGATAGCAAACTGCACATTTCAAAAAGCTGGAAGAAAGGGTTTTGAATGTTTTCACCATAAATCAATAAAAAACATTTGAAGAGATTTGTTTTATCTGATTTAAGCATTGCATTATGTATACATGCATTAATTAACACCTAGAATCCCATAAATATGTACAACATATGTTTTTATGTATCAGCTAAAATACATTTAATTTGAAAAGAAATAAAAAGGAAGAATTCTCCTAAATAGAATTATAATTTAAGACACTCTACAAAAGAACTAAGACATTGAGTGTGAGAAGGAAAACTTGACACAAAAGGATAAGAAAAAGTGGCAAATGGCAAGTTTTAGCTTTCCCCTTGATTGTCAACGTCTGTGAACAGAAATGCAAAGAAATATACATGATGGACTTTTTAACGGGCTCAAAAATCTTTCTCCATTCCTTCCCCACCACATACTTGACTTCCAGTTCATGGGACTTTATCATATTTGAGTTTAGAAGGGCAATTTATAGCTTTTCCTGTCAACTCTTTTCTTGATCTACAGTTTTCTTTCCCATCCTAGAGAATTTGTATAGATCAGAGAAGGAAGATGGGAAAAGAAATTCTAAGTACATTTTTTTTTTCATGTTGTCATCTGACCTAGAATTCACTTCTTTTAAAATAATGATAAGATGGTAATTTTTTGGAGGGATCACACAAAATCTCTGGGTAATTCAGGTATAGTTGTCTCAAAAAACTGCAATGAAACCCACCTGGTTGCAACAAAGTCTGTGTTAACTTTCCTTCCCATGTGAGCTATTTATTATCATCACTGTGTGACCACTAAGAGCAATCAGCATCTGTGATGTTGGGATGCCTGTGAGATGACTCATTTCTAGATACTACAAACAATTGTTACAACACTAGCAAAGTCACATTGGCCCTTCTTGCCAGTCAAGCTTATAAATACCTGGCATTCTGGAGAATGAATCTCCTGAACATACATGGAATGTTGACAGAAAATCCAGATTGCTACCCAAACTGTACGGAATGCAAATGAAAGCTTTCCTATCTGATTGTGCTGGAAAGAAAAAGAGCATGTTGTATGATGCATATCAATGAATCAAACTACTAAAAACATAAAACAATTTGAATTGGTTTAGTGCCGAATCAGATTGTAGCAACACAAAATACAGTGAGAGAAGCGTGTTTAATTAGAAAACTAATGTCATGAATTTGAGGCTGGAGGCAATAAGTACATTACTTCAGAATTCTTGCGGTCCATTACTGATATGTGAGTGGCCTGAAAATTCATATTCACATGAGCATATGAATTTATATTCTCAGCATTTACTACTGTTACTGATTATATACTATTTAAATTCTAATAGAATAAGCATTTGGCAGAAATTAGTGCTATTTCATTTGTGAAAATTTACTATAAATATATTGTATATAAGCTTATTATATAAATAAATATAATTAATTTATGTCAAACAACTCAGTGGTAAACTTGTGAGGGTTTTCCACTATTTTTTACTTTGTGAAGACATTACTCTTGTTATCTTTTTCAGGTGTGAGAAGTTCAAAGAGTGGACCGTTTTGTTATTAATCATGCACATTGGTTTTTCTTTATCCTTATGTTTAAGTTCCTAACTGTTTCCTAGCAATAAGAAAGGAGAAGGAAGAGAAGAGATGAAAGTAAAAATAACTTTACCACTAAAAGTGGTCAATAAATAAATGTATTTATTTATTGACCACTATACTATAAGTGGTAAATTGATCACTTAGGTGACAGACCATATGTGAAAGTTGTATATTGACCAACATCTTTAGTTTTCAGAAAATCCTACAATTTTTAGACAACACAAGCAAGTTTTAGAGACCTAGAGCAATTAGCCCTAAATCCAGAGCTTATGCTTTTATCCACTTTGCTATCTGAGGAGATAGAATTTCCACAAAGAGAAAGTCACCTGTACTGCATAATCGTATTTCTGAATTATTTAATGTCAAATTAGTTTGTTCATTTATTGAACTCTAGCCATGTGCCAGACTTGTGCTAGACCTAATAGATACAGTAACCAGATTAAGTGGAATCTACCTTCATCCAACTTAAAGGCTAACACATTGAATTCCAAATTATTCATTCATTTATTGACCTTCTTTGTGCCATATTTGCTAATTTACTCAAAAATATAAATGAGCATGTAGCCTTTTTCAGATACTGTGCTAGGAAAATAAAACATAAAACAAAGTCCCTTTAGCTCAATAATTTCAAAGTTGAAATATTGCAAGAAGATAAACTGACAATTATAAAATACTCAATGTGTGTTTTTATAGAGGGGCTACAAAATCTATTAGAAAGAATCTTTGTAGGATCCAGAGAAGGTTGTTCAAACAAAGAAAAAAAGAAAAAAGAAAAGAAAACAGAGCCGAGACTTGAATGATACTAGGAATTCATCACATAATTCTGAAATAGGTGAGAATTGGTTAGTATATTTCAGGCAGAATAACTAATAGGAGCATAAATATCGAGATGAGGTAGAAAAGTGCAGTTAGAATGATGAGGCTTGAAGCAGGATCCATGAGGGAGAGAGGCTGAAGTCTTGAAGAGACTTTGCACCACAATAGAGAATTTGTCTTTAAAATGACAGGGACAGTTTTTTTGTTTTACTAAAGACAGATATCCCCCTCTGCCTCATTGTAGTCACCACAGAAACTGGATTACATGCAAAGAATAAGGCATATGTAGCAGGCAGACTGGGATATTTTCGTTAGTTTATCTTTCACGACATTCCATTGGGCTCGGAACACACATGGGTAAACACAGTCTGACATGGAAATAAATCAAGCAAATGTTAAAACTATATCTGGCAATGCTGATTACATTCATCCCATTGAATATATATGCTCTAATGTTGTCCTATTGCTTTCTGTTTTAAAAAGGAAAACTATTAGATCCATCATTTATTTTATTACACACCTTGAAAGCAATAAATATTATCAATTTCTTTTAAATAGAAAAGAACCTCTTGAAACAATTCTACAGTATGTGTATATAAATTTACAATAGCTACAGCACTGTGTTGAATTAAAATAGTGGGGTGGATTACTTTAAAATGTGTTGAAATATCACATCTTATTTGACAAGATTTATGGAAAAGTCACATAGTTATCATTGTTTTATGAAATCATCCCATTATTCTCCTGTACTTAGCAATTTCATTTCCATAACTTGATTCAAAAATAAGAACTCTTAAGAACTAATTGTTCTAGCAAATATTAGGTATGTACATGATCAAATCTCTGCTTCATCATCATTTGAAGATTCACTGTGACAGCCCTGGAGTAACAATGAAGGCAAAACCTGCCTCTTGTGGGACTCACATGTAGAGCAGAAAGTGCAGGGGATACGACAGGAATATGAATAAATAAGAAAAGAAGCTCTCAGAGAGGGACAATTGCTCTTCAGAGAGCAAAGCAAGTTTATATTGAGAGAGCAGCCAATTTGGGATACTTTTAGATAGAGCATGTGGGAAACCTCCCAGGAAGTGGTAATGAAACGACCCTCCAGAAAGCAGCCATATCTGAATCCAAAGAACATTCTAGTAGAGGATTTTGGCCCTTTTGAAGATCAGAAAGTTAATGTGACTAGAGTTCAGAATCAAGAGAGAACGCAGGTGGGAATGTGTGGCAAGGGGAGAGGTGCTAGTGGAGAATGGGAACAGAACAAGGCCCTGGAGGACCTTCTTGGCTGATTTTGTTCTAATTACAATAGGAAAACTTAAGCAAGGGAAGACATTATTAAATGAGGCTCAAGTCTATTTCTCTGAATGTATATACTAGTCTTACAGTGCTATTCTTCATATTTAACTAGGATGAAGTGGACAAACCCCAGAAGAGCTGTCACTGTCATGACCAAAACTGACTTATTTATTGTGAGCTTTAGTTTGGGCAGCTCACAGATTAGATAGATAGGAAGCAAGTTCTGCCAAACTTATTCTCACACCAAATAAATTCAATTTAAATATATATTTCTTCTTCTTATTATTATTATTATTTTTTTTGGTACCAGGGATTGAACCCAGGAGTGCTTAACCACTGGGCCACATCCCCAGCTCTTTTTTGTATTTTACTTAAAGACAGGGTCTCATTGAGTTGCTAAGTGTCTCACTAAGTTGCTGAGGCTGGCTTTGAACTTTTTCCTGCCTCAGCCTCCCAAGTCGCTGGGATTACAGGTGTGTAACACCACACCCAGCTATATTTAAAGTTTAATGAAATTTCTGTGTTTATGTGCACACACATGTATATGTTCATATATGGATATACTTCAATTGATTTTTACATGATGACTTTTTAATCCTCAAATATTTTGTTCTCAAAACAATTCTGAAAATCTACATTATATATATATATACTATATATATGTATATCTATATATATGTATATATATGTATATGTATATCTATATATATCTATCTATATATACTATATAAATGTATATACTATGTATATACATATATATAAATATATACTTATTGATTTGATTCTTATAATTTCAAAACACTGAAAAAGACCTCCTCAGGTGGAAAGAATGAAATTATTCTTGTTTCCCTTCCATATGCTTATCCACACCTATACTTACCTGTCAAAAGACAAGATCCTGTAGGTTTTAAAAGACAAGGAGGTCAAATGAGAAGCAGCACAAACAAGTTCCATTCAGGTCTCTTCCATGCTTAGGGTTCTGTTCCTACACCCAGGGCATGCCCCCTGCACATATGAGTTCACGTTTGACACACGATAGAAACAACAGCAGCCATACCTTAGGCAGCAAACTGTTACACAGCATGGAAGAACATTTAAAACATTCTTTTTTTTTCTGCCATGGAGAATGCACCAAGCCAAATTATGTTACTGTTTTTGACCCTTACTATCTGACCCTGAGAGTTCTATCTTTTCCCATCAGTGATTATAATTCCTACTGACAGAGGAGAAGCAGCCTGAGGGAAGAGATGGTCATGATCCCTTTTCTGTTAGCCTTGGAGGTGTGCTTTGTCTCAGTTTTCTCATTGACAAAACAATAGAGTGTATACTGACCTGAATTTGTGCAGGTCTCCCTACTAGATAAGGAAACAAACCCTAAAATAGTATGGTCAGGGGAAAGGGAATAAGGGAGAAGGCAATACATTGAGGCAGCCGGGGGGGGGGGGGGGGGGAGATAGCCATCAAGTCTGAAATGACAGTCTCTGGGAAGCATCGATCCTTCCCTAAACAAATCCTTTGCCAAATACTAACAAATGACCCCAGGCCCTCCATTAGGCCCAGTAAAGATAAATCCCAGAGACAGACCACTGACTCCACATCCCCTCCCATCTCGCCCAGTAAAACAGACCCTAAATTCTGAGTGCCCAGACTGACACTCTCATTAAGTCACTTCTCAGGGTAATCCAAATAAGCCCAGTACCCTCTTTTTTTCAGTGGCTTATTTTACACCAGGAAAGTAGGTCCATCAAAGACAGACATGAAACTCCACTTCTGAATAAACAGCTGAGATGATCTGTGACGTTTGCTTCTGGCCCAGTCTTTTTGTGCAACACTCTCTGTTTGGAAAACAAAAATAAAAACAAAAACAAACACAAACAAACAAACAATGTAAAGGAGCTGAGCACGGTGACTCAGGCCTGTAATCTCAGCTACTTGGGAAGTTGAGACAGAAGGAATTAATTTAAGGCCAGACTCAGCAACCGAGGGAAAGCCCATTTCAAAATAAAAGATAGAAAGGACTGGAACTGGAACTCAGTGGCAGAGTGCTTGCCTACCATGCACAAGCCCTTGAGTTCATTTCCCAGCACAGTTGGGGATTAAAAAGAAAAAGAAGTGTAAAGAAGAGGGTAAGGTTATTGATATTCTTCCACTGTATGCTCAAACAGAAAATGACAATAGTCATCAAATTAAACATGTCCTAATTATTTTTGTTATTACAAGGTGACATTTTCACATTTATCCTTGAGACATTAAGCTGAGGAGTAATTGATCCATTTTCTATAGCATTAATTCAGCAACTCCAAAAATGCTAAGCAAACTATCATAAAAATGAACTGCACAAACACATTCTATCTATTATTGGTGACTATATTTGAAAAGAATACAAAATATAAGTGGTTTATCCTCATTATTATACTTGTCTAGCAAGTTCTGAAAGAATGGACATTTTTTTAAGCTGTCTGTTTTATCTCAACTCCCTAAGGTCTCCCTCCCAGTGATGGGAACAAAGCCCTTAAAGCTGTTCCAGGAAACAGCCCCAAACAGAGAGTAAAAGGGTAAATTGAGCAAGATAGTGCTCAGACAGTTAAGATATATGGGATATAAGATTACCAGAAACTGTTGACCAGAATCTACGCCCTGCTGTAAAACATTGTGAAACATGTTGTATGTTATCAGCAAACCCAGACCCCCCTTGGAATTTCCTGGCGGCTTTGTTCCCCTTTTCCCTTCCGTGTGCAATCTCTCCCGATGTGTGGTTTCTGCCTTTATAAACTTGTAAGATTTTCTGCTAGGGACTCGACTCCTCGACTCCTGTGTGAGTCACGAGTTGGGTCCCAGAGCACTGGAATAAAAGCCTCTTGCGTTTTGCATCAAGTGATGCCTCCTGCGGTTGATTGGGGTTGTCGTTGATCGGTGGGACAGAGTTAGGGTCTCCTATTTGGGGGTCTTACAGTTCTATTAATTTTAATTTTAATGTGATGAAATAAAAATATATGAATAGAGATATTGATTTGACCTTATACTCTTTCAGTAAACGGAATAATTTAGAGAATAATTTGTAACAGTTTAAACATTGAGGGTTCTTTGTTATTTTGTGTAAGATGGGTGAATTATATTATTTCATTTCTTAGAAATCTTTAGAGAGTGGAAATTCACCAAAATATTACTTCTTAAGCAGAGTCAGGACAGGAATCTGAACTGAATCCCATTCCCCACTTAGAATTCTAAGCTACTAAGAGTCAGTCTTAAAGAGCACAATATGTTTAATATGTACTTGGCATTAGTCTTAGTATACATAAAATAAATGATAGCTTACTATTTCCCAGTAAAGTAAGTGATGGAATATAGGAGGAATTTTTGTTTTCTATTGCTTTTCATTGTTTAATATAAGAATAATAATTTTTAGGAAAAAATGAAAGCACAACTTTGATTTATAGGAATTACAATAATTATTGCATTTGATCAAAGGTCCTTTTTTAAGGTTAATGAGATAGAGATTACATTTACTTTTTCTATTGAAATAATAAAAACATACATATACTTGTCAGGAAATTTTTAATGAATACAGCCTGTTCTAAAAGAAAATTGAGAACTTGAGTTGTAACTTGGTGGTAGAGTGCTTGTCCAGCATACATGAATTCCTAGGTTTGATCCCAGAACCATGAAAGAAAGAGAGATAGAGAAAAAAAAAAAAAAAAAAAAGAGGAAGAAAGGAAGGAAAAATGGAATCTTTCCCCTCATCTCCATAAAATTATAATAGGAAAAAATCCTCATATAAAGACTAATTAGAAGTGAGGCAGTAACACATTATCTTGGCAGTTTCATTTAAGGAAAAGATCTGGGTACAAGTTTGTGCAGCAGATGGAAACTGAAATTACAAAATGACTTAAGTTATGGATAAAATTGGTAAATGATACAACCTGGGTTTTGTCCTCCTGGTCTAATGTCCTTTGTGCCAATGAATCCAATGTTCCAAATCTATATTTCTTTAATTCCTTTAGTGTCACCATGTCTATTACAGGGAACTCCAAGTGGAAAAAGATAAAACTGGGGCATGTGTAAGTGGACTGAAAATTCTAGTAGTTACACAAATCTACACTGTGGGTTATCCACCACCAGGTTACACACCCAGTCCTCATCTAGTGGGAGAAGGTCAGAACTCAAGGATATTACCATAAAAAATCTAAGAACGTATTCACATACTTTATTAAATGTTGTTGAATAGCCAGTAATACTTACAAATAGGAATTAGAAACTTTCATATATTGCTTCAATTTTATTCTCATAGAATATATCTATTTCTGATGGAAGAACATAATGATGTTTCACCATGTCTTCGAGAAAATGCATCATTAAGCCTAATATTCAAGGTAAAGATGCTTTATTGAGAATGTCATGCATTATTTTAAACAGTCATTATATATTTTGCTCCTGATGGGATATTAAAGGGAGCTTCAAGTAATGAATTTGCTTGGGGTCACACACATCAATAGAAATTATGGGGAAAATCTCCTGTTTTGATGCTTAGTATTTAATTAAAATCATGAAAGCATGTTCTCTCCCAAATCACATTACTAGGAAGTCATAAATATATTCCTTACTTCATACACAAGCTAAATTCTGATGAGGTTAATTTTCTTCACTACATTAAATCCTCTGTAAATGATTGAAGTCACTGCTCTCTGACAGCAGTTCAGTAGTTTATGTCAGTGATCACAGTCCAGTTCCCAGTATTAATGTGTCCACATCACAAGAGCTGTCAAGAAAATTAATATTAATGAGAGTCCTGGCTGAAAAACTCAGGGCAAAGGCCAAGTGTAAACTTCTAAGGACAATGAACTCTGTCTTAACTTACGTGGGCAATGTCTTCTACCAGAACTAGAATGCATTGGCCAATAGGAAAGATTTCACTGTGATGGCATATTATACTTTTGGAAGACCAGAAGGTTTAAATCGATAGTATCAGAGGCTTTCATTTCTTCTGGTAACCACTTCATTCAATGCAAACATTTCTTAATATACACTTGGTAGAGCTATTTAAACTTCAGGAATAAAGAACAATCAGGAACATTTAAAACACAGGCAGTGTGTGATGCAAACATAGGACAACTTACACATACTTCACAAGCAAGCACAGCATCAAATCCCAAGGGATGAACCCAAAGTTTCTTCATATTGCAAAAAAAATTTCCAAGCACATGCGCACAAACATATATACCCTATAATCTACTCATTATATGGCCACTAAAATAGATAATTATCATGTCCTACAGAGGTGAAGTATGTTTATGACCTCCCAAGTAGAAGGTCAGAAATAAATTGTTCTGGAGATGTAAAAGAAAATGGTCTTTTTAACAACTGTTCTGTTTTGTTGCTGTTGTTTGTTTGTTTTGTTTATTTTTTAGTACTTCCTGGGAATTTGGGGGATTGAACCCACAAGTGCTTTACCACTGAAGCACATTCTAGTGCTTTTTATTTTATTTATTTATTTGTTTGTTTGTTTGTTTGTTTGTTTGTTTATTATTTTGATGCAGAATCTCACTAAGCTGCTTAGAGACTCACTAAGTTACTGCATTTGACCTTGAACTTGCAATCCTGTTACTTTAGCCTCCCCAGTTACTGGGATTAAAGGCATGTACCATCATGCCAAGAATACCATTGGTTCTTGGAGAAGATAATCTTCAATTATTTTGAAAAGAAACTTAAAAAAATATATCCTGTGACATAAGGGTTTCCTATATTATCTTGCCTCTCAATGTTTTAAAATGTCGACAACCTGTTCTTTCACCAGTGATTTATTTACCATCTGTTTAGAACCATACCTTGTCTTATGGCTGCTGAGCCATGGAAATGTGGGTGTGATGAGGGTATGTGGGAGGGAGACTGAGCAAGAATGTTAGGGGGGTTTGACCATTGCAAAAGTTGTTAAAAAGAGCCTTCAAATTCTATGTATAACAGACATCATCATTAAAAATTAATATAGTTCACATGGAATTTCTTTACTTGTTTCTAAGTAAAATTTATATTAATTCAGTACAAACTCATATAACAATGTAGAAATTATCAGCAATGCTTTACTGTAACTGGATTGTCTGTTAATGAAGCTAATTTATGTGAGGTCAGCAAAACACTTAAACATTATATATGTTTTAAGACACATATGTTTAGCGAACACCTGGCCTATGGTATTTTAAACAATGCCTTTTATGTTATACTTCAACCTAGTATTACACTATAACCTAGCTTTCCATAAAAATAAAATCTATGTAATGACCAATTTTATTGTATAAACATACTCTTAAAATAATATTCTGGTGTTGAATTTACTATTGTAAATTCTGATATATATATTCTGATATATATCTAGTCTGAATGTAAAGGTTACATTCATTTATTTAGGGTAAGAATTTATTATTGCAACTTCTCTTTTAAGAAAGATACCAGCGAGAACAATGATATAATACTGACATCAATGCATTCAACTGATTTCCTTCTTCCTAGACTCAACATTAGCATCTACCATATGAAAGCAAGATAGGTACTAAAATGAAGGAAAACTAAGCAGAAAATAGAGAATTTAGGAAGTGTTGAAAATACCATCTATATTTACACACAAAATCTTTCAAATAGGGTAAAGAAACTCACTGACTTCACTCTTAAAAATTAGTGCAGAAAACAACTGATTTCATTTACAACTTTATGTTTATAAATGAATTAAAAACTCATCTCTGATTCTCCTGACCTTCCTCTTTGACCATCAGATGGAATATATACCTTGCCTGATCTTACTTTCCAATCCAAGCATTGCAAGTAAATGGTGGTTGTCATGTATTACTAAAAAGAACCAATAAAAATAAATAAATAAATACAGGGTGTAATAATATCTTAGTCTTTTAGCATAAGTAGGTTTGGTTATTTTAAACACTATTAGATGATGAATATGAAGACTTTTCTGAAGTGGTTATTTGCTTTCTGAAAGCGATTGATAGGCATCTTCAAACTTGGAAGCGAGTCAATTTTCTCTCATTTATTTGCTAGACTCAGTCTGTGTCAAAGTGACTCAAGTTTAGTTTCCACTTAAATAACATTTCAGGAAACAAATCACATTAACTTGATGAGATTTCTTTTTACTTCATACCACTGTTTTTCAAAATTACGAATTGCCTGTCTTGACACTAAGGTATCCACAATGATTAACTTGGCTGTTTACTCAATTATTTCTTTCTAAATTTAGAAACCTCAAAGTGCTTTTATATTTAAATGACTAGCACTCCAGTAACACTGCTGATCAATCATTCCAAGCTAATGATTAAAACAGTAAATGTTCCTCTACTCTCCTTAGCTACTTTAAATAGTGTGTCAAACACAGCAGGCTCTATTTATTATCACTGGATTTTAACATCAGCCACCAAAGAGGAGACAGCATAGATTAAACACTGTTCAAAGTGTTTGTATTCTTCACTCAATATCTGATTTGAATGGTTTTGGAAAAGGCTATTTCATAATTAAAAAGTGTTATTTAGGAAGCAATATTATTTTGGGATTTGTTTTCCTCTAGAAATAGATGTTGTTCCTTGAAAATTTCAGCTGCGTTTTTCATGATTCTGTATAGCAGAGATAAAATAATTTCCTAAATGGTTCCAAAATTACTTAATCATTCATAGAGAATGATGTGTGTAGAAGGAAATAAGAGTGTCGGTGCATTTCATTGTAGAAACCATAATTTAAATATTATACAAATCAATTTACCTTAATTAAATTTTGAAATCACTAATTCAATTCAGGATGATAATGAATGTTTGTTTAATTGATACAGACTAACAAGCGGATCTCTGGCTTGAACAATGAATTTGTCAGCAGGTTCCTTTCTTAGATTAGCAGCTTCTCATGTCTTTGTGATATTTTAGGAATCACTATTGGGAATTTCCTAATATTCAGTTGGGAAAAGAACATAGACATACATAATTCGTTCATCAACTGGTTGCCCTTTCTCACTTCCCTTTACTTTCTTCTTCTCTTCTTACCATTTTACACTTGAACGCACCAAGGATTAGCCATCTAGGCTTCCCATACCCTATCCCTAAATGAGTTTCCTTCATCTCATAACTTTATATTTCAGACACCTCTGAATTTACAACAATCATATTCAAATGACAACTCAACATGTGGATTTTTTGGGGAGGAGGTATTTTTCCTTCAATTTCAAGAGTTCTCTCTATGTTAAGATTTTAGCCCTTCATCTGTGATGTGACCTATGAATATTATCTGCTATTTTGTCAATTGTCTTTTGCTTTTCAATATGATTAATTTTGTTATGATTTTTTTCATGTAAACAGATTCCTTACTTTTTTCATTGCTTCTATTTTGAGTCATAATCAGAAAATCTATTCCTATACCATAGTTAGAGTAATTTATTCATCTCCTAGTACTTGCATGTTCTATTTTTTACTTTTAAATTTCTAATTCATTGAAAGTTTATTCTTGTGTATAATGTAAGATATGGGTCAAATTTTATCTACCTGACTACACAGCTGTCCCAGCATCATTTATTTAAATGTCTATGTATAGTCCAGTGGTTTAAGATGGCATTTTATCACGTACTAAAACTTCCATACATGCTGGGAATCATTCTGGTCTTTCTGTTCTACTACAAATGATATGTTGTTTATCTAATATTTAGCCTGTACCTCACTGGGTTAATTCTAAAGGTACAGTTAGCTTTGATACAGAGCAGAGATAGTTTTTTATCATATTTTTCTCAAAATTTCTTGGATATTTCAGTTTTTCAATTTGATTCACTAATTATAATAGTTTGTTAATATTTTCAATAATATTGCATTAATTTTATAGATTAATTTAAGGAAAACTATCTTTTAAATATTGTTTTTGTTGCTTATTCCCAGTTCTACTTTGTGCTATAAAATTTTTCCATATAAGATTTATACATTTCTTATTAGATTTCTTTCCAAGTATTTAATTGTTCTTATTGCTATTGTAAATTTTTTTCTGACCTATATGTTCATCATTGGAGGATGACAATAAAGCAACATGTTATTTTAAAAAGAGGCAAAGGGAAAAAAATCAAGCACTGTTTTTCCTATAAGAACTGCCATTGCAAAAACCAAATCATAAATTAAAATAGCTTTCTCCATGTAGGTACTCTATATAGTT
Source organism: Sciurus vulgaris (assembly GCF_902686455.1). NCBI lineage: Eukaryota > Metazoa > Chordata > Mammalia > Rodentia > Sciuridae > Sciurus > Sciurus vulgaris. The sequence goes on along the minus strand of NC_136462.1, from coordinate 53,736,796 downwards.
AAAAAACAAGGAATGGGAATATTAGAATAGTTTGTAACTTCTGATATATTAACAGATAGGGGCATTGACCACCAAAGGCTACCAGTAAGAAATGTGAGACAAGAAGATATTGCATGTGTGTGTGGATGAAAGAACTTGCCTATCATCAATAAAATAATTTCACTAAAACACTTGTATCTATATTTTATCAAGGTTCTAGATCTAACAGAATACCAAGAGACAATTTAGAACACACCATGGGATATAACCAGCAAATTCCTGGCAATGGGTAAGTTTTCAGGGATTAATAACATTTTTATCAACAAATAAATTAGATGGGGACGTAATGAAACTAAAATCATTGAGTTAAAGAACAGTAGCAATCTGTGAACCATATTTAGGTTCCATTCAAAGAACCAGAGTACACAAAATAATCCTTTAAGATTCATTTTGTGACATGTCAAAGATGATGAAATGGACCTTTAAGACATTATGATAATTAAAATAACCAGTCACAGAAGGCCAAACACTTCAAGATTGTATTTATATGAGATTTCTAAAGTATTCTAACTCATAGAAACAGGGGTTACTGGTGGTTGCAAGGGGCTAAGAGAGGTGGAAATGGGGAGTAGATATTCAACAGGTATAAAGTTCATTATGCAAATGCTAAGGTTTTAGAGACTTGCTATGCAGCATTGTGCCTATGGTTAACAATAGTGTGTTATTATATGTAAAAAAAGTAAGTCAAGAAAGTAAAAAATATTGCCTGTGGAAATTTCATTCTCAAGTGTATACACACACACACACACACACACACACACACACACACATGCATACACATATATTCTTAACAAAAAATGCACATGTTTACCATGAAATATGTACAGGTATGTTCATAGAAACCCTATTCTTAATCACCAAAAATGTATATGACTCACATGTTCATGTATAGTAGACAGAACTGAAGCTAGAGTGAGGTAAGTGAAGTATTGTCCTCAGAAGAAAAAAATAAAGGAGTCACCAAAAAAAAGAAAACAAAACAAAAAAAACTCCTCATAATCAATGCAAATAATTTCAATGCAAAAATTAATTCCAAAAACCCATTATGAGTAAAATATTAAAATTTAAAATAAAGGTAGGATCCATATGATATATTTTCCTTTTAGCCTTAGGTTCCAGTATGGTTCCACATGGAACTGATAACAAAATAAACAATAAATATTGATACACCCTGGAATGCTATACAGCAATTAGAATGAGAGGACTATAACTACACAGTCAAGAACATAGATGAATCTCATATGCATAATGTTAAATAAAATGGGTCTGATGAGAAAAGAACCCATTTACATTAAATTCAGAAATGGTTAAACCTCATCCAGGACAGTAGAATTCAGGATAGTGATTTCCCTTGGAAGAGGGCAAGAGGAGGTTTCTGAGATAGAGGAATATTCTTTTGTTTGATCCATAAATTTTTATACTTCGTAAAAATGTATCAAACTGTTCAATTATGATTTGTATACTTTTAATGTAGTATATTTCAATTACAAATTTTTAAAGAAAAGATAATTGATAATTTGAACACTGGGTATCTGATAATATTGAGGTCATAAAAATTAGATGTGATAATGAAAATAAACTGTAAAAGAAATCTTATATTTTACAGATAATTACTGTAGTATTTATGGGTAAAATTGTATGAAGCTTGCTTCAAAATAATATGAGAAGTGGAAGGTGGAGAAGATGAAATAAGACTGACCATTGATTCCTGTTAGGTGAAACTTAGTTTTGTGGGTATGGAGATTCTTTATATTTCCCTGTCTGTTTTGATACATGTTTACAATTTTTACAATAAAACATGAAAGAAAACTCTATGATCATGACCAATGAGCTACTTTATTAGGTTACAAAGAAAGTCGTGTGTTAACACCCAGGTGAGCAGCTTGCTCACAGTAAATGATCAATAATATGTATTGAATGAAGCGGTAAATCTGTAATAAGACTACAGCAGTAGAAAAACATCATTGAGTAATATTCTTCTTACGTCTCATTCTTCATCCTGATCTCATCATTAAAATGAGACTTTGTAAGATAAGTCATTATTGTCTCAGGTTCGTTTAAATATAATAGAATTAATGAATTGAAAGTTAATTTGTTTTCCCAAAATATAGTTTAATTAGCCGCATATTCTTATAATACAATTTAGAATCATTAATAAAGTCACATGACTTGTACTTTATAGTTTTTTCTTCCCCATATATTCTTCTTCCTATCAAAAGAGCTTTGATAAGAAATGAAGGCCTGTTATCCATTCTCCTTATGATGCCACATTAAAGACAGTATTTCAAAGTTAGGCACTGCATTCATCTCTGCAGAACGTTTTTAGTAAGGTCTATGTTATATCTTGAATGCTTCCTCTCTGTCAGAGAAAGTTTTCATGCCACTAACAGCAATCATGCTACAGTGAGATATTCAGTTAGATGTGGAATGTGTCAAGAAATCTTAAAGTCAGGCATCTTTAATAAAATAAAAATGTGTTTTCCCCAAAGTGAGTTAGGGTTATGTTCCCAAATTTTAGAGTTGTGCCTTATTGCAATAAAGTAGTGGTTAGAATTTTCCATATTTAATTTGGAAAGCTATTATTCCTGAATTTGCATGAGTCAGTGTAGATACTAGTGGTTCTGTTGATGACCCAATTAGCAATAAACTTCCATAGGATGCCCAAAGAGTAACCATAATCACTTTCTATATTTAGTACTGCATGTAGAATTAATTTAGATTTCTGCCTTATTTTATTCAAAAATACCACTTTAGAAATAAACTATTTTATTCCTTTACAAGAGTAGAAAATTGCCAACTCATCACCTTATTTCCATTCAAGTCAATTTTTAAATCATCAGTATTACTGTTATTTTTAATGAACAGAGTTAATCATTAGGTGCCCCTGGAAGCATCAATTGGAGCAATCTGAATCTAACCTTGTTTCCTAGCATCAGGATCATAGAAATTGCTTAAAGGTCTCTAAATTTCTTTGCTTTCCTATTTACAGAATTGGTAGATCAGACAACCAAGATACAGAAAATTGTGCATCTATGTTTTGAAAATGAGTATATTCCTCAAGATGCCTTATCAAAGGCGGTTAGTGAAAATCAATTTATTTCCTGATATTTGAATAAGATTTTATACTTTGATAATATGGTCAGCTTTCTTAGTGCCCACTCTTCCTCTACAATATTATAGACTAGTAAAAATGCCCCCGAACAAAATAACAGTGGCTATCCATGCACTTGTGAACACAACTGTTTTACTCATAGCTTCACACCATGTGTCTGTGTTTATATTTCATGTTTTATCTTGATCAGCTGCTATTCCACCAAACCAGACAGCATCTCTTAGAAACATTGCAAAACTCAGCTGTCAAATACACCCCAAAAGAAAAAAAAGAAAAAAAAATAACAGAAAAACTTTATTAGGCTCATGTGTAATATGGAACTGACGTACACTCTTCCTCAGATACATGAGAGTGAGAACTTTGGGTTTTTACCATAGGTAACACTGTTACTTGTTAGCCCACTTTTGCTGGAACCACTTCTAGAAATGTTTAGGTTCTTTCATCATTGATTCTTCTCCAGTGCACCCATTTTTGTACCTATTTGCTACACTCTGTTTCTTGTGCATAACTTACATTCAGAAACGTGGACTCTCCTTTTAACTGAATTCTTGCTTTACTTTGAAGACCCAGTTTAGCTTTGGGTATATTCTATCCAAACTTTGGTAACCAACTTCACTCTTCCACTCCTATGGTCTCTATTTGAATAAGTCTGTCTGTCTGTCTGTCTTTCTCCTCTCTCTCTCTCTCTCTCTCTACTCATATGCTTCATCACAGATGACCTGTAGATTTCCAGTGCACTACGGGACATATGATTTCAGTTCATATACAACTTCAGTGTTCCTTTGCCTCTGTTGGTACTAACTTTTCAGATGATTGCTGCCCATTATGGCCAGTATAAATTATAAAAAAAATTATCCAAATCTTCTAGCTACTTAAGTTTCTAGTGTTCTATGGACTGATGTACTGTTACAAACTCTTTAAATTTTACTGTAGTATACAAGTAGATAATATTAAACTCATTAAAATAGTCTTCACTTTAATAACACTGGCAATTTAAAGAATCACTACTTATCTCTCTCTCTGTAGCCCTTTAAGCTGTATCTTACAGAACACAATATCAAATTACTCCAGAATGCCTCTACATGCAATTATAATATCTTGTTAGACATTTTTTTATTCTCCCCTCAGTTTTGATTATTAATTTAAGAAATCAGCACCGTGTCTTCATGATCGGCCTGGTACTTGCTAGACACAAAAATCTCAATCCTCAAAACAACAGCCTGAAGATATTCTGTATTCAGCAAACATTCAACAATTGCTGAGTTTCTCATGAATATCTCAATATGATATCAGTTGTAAAGGATGTTCTCTGAAACCTTTGGATGGAAAATAAGGTCAATAATCAAATATAAATTTTTTAAAATAATTTATGCCTATTTGAATAAGAACTCCTAAAAACACTCTTTACAAAGAGTGGAAGAAATATTATGTCCAAAATTAAAAATCATTTTTACCCTCTTTTTACTTTCTTTCAATATCTTTAAATTATGTATAAATATTAAAAAGTTAAGTAATATTATTCCACAGACTTCTGATACACTGTTAGAGAGTACACTGTTCTCTGAGCACTTTGGCTTACAGGTACATGTTCTAAGCACAAAAGCCACAATAGTAATATAACTAGGAGAGTTTCATAACTTTCTGCAGTTTCTCTTTTTAAGATGACTACACATTCAAATGTATAAAATTTTAAAAATACAGAAGGGAATGAAGAATAAAAGCACACTTCACTCCCTATAATTTTTAATGCTATGCTTACAAATGTGCTGTTATGGCCACCTAAGTTGTTGGATCTACAGAGGTGAATAATGCAGATAAGATCCAGGTTTCCATGGAAATTGTGTTATATGTGGATGTGGAAAGTTAATAAGAAACAAGCAGACTGCTAAACCAGGTGTGATGAATACTAAGAATAAAATTTTAAAAGGATAAAGGCATCAACACAATTACTAAGTTTCATGGCTTTTAATATACAAGACTATTAATTCCAAATTCCGACCTGTGGCAGTCTCTTCCTGGCTCTTCAGTCCACTCCTGATATTGTGACTGTTCATACAAATGATAAACCCACTTGCTCTCAATGCACAGCCATTGTATGCTTATGGTCCCCTAACAATGTTCACACATCAAAGCAGAACTCATCTTGAAGCCTTTATGAATTAAATTAAAATTTGAAGCACTACAAAAAGAATGCCCTCCTAAAAATAACCTATGCTTCCTGAATTCCTTTCATCTAAAGCCATGTTCTGACAAAAAGGTAATCGAGGTTTTTCTTGCATGACTTCTCATATTCATGTCATCTTATTGGTTATATCCCTGTCATGCTCTGGCTAGTTTTCTTCTCTCATTTTGCATTCTATTAGTTGAAACAGAATTTTATACAGGTAAACATTAACACGATAGAGAAGATAACCCAGACTTCAGAATGAGGCTACCAAGTTATTTAATATGTTTTATACAAGACATTGCATTTGGGTATGAAGCACAGAATGAAGAAAAATATGCATAAAATTAAACATGCTTTCATAATTAACATATTTGAAAACAAATATTAAAATGTATTATAATAAATATTGTTTTGTCTGCATAATCAAATCTTTTATGTTCTTTGTTTCCACTGTTGGATAGATCTTCCTTACAGAGTTATTTTGTTAGTGACCAGGGAATACCATGATAACTTCATGTCTACTATGGGTCTGAATTGAAGAGTCTGCTATATTGAATTTCCAGTGACTGATGGAAAATAACATCAATGGGAGAGATATGGATCCTCCTGATAGGATATTAATATCACCCTTATGTATAGTAATCATCTTACATAAGTGACTATCTTCCATCTTAATTGCACATTTTAGGAATTCGACAGGATCATATCCATGAATACTACTGTAAAGGAGTGTCTTTGATACTATTAAAAAACTATAAGCCAGAAATAGGACCATAATTTAAGGATGTGAAGTACATATGAGTTAAAGACAAAAAATGTTTGTGATCATGGAAAATGTATTAAATATAAAGTAATACGTATGAAGTACATACTATGTATAAATGTATAAATATATCAACTACATGTGTATATTTACATTATATATAAACTTGTCAGTTTCTACCTCACATATTTTTAATACTTTGATGATTTCTGTGGAAAATTTAGACCTAATATTTTTAAGTGAACAAAGCTAAAAGTCTGGTCAATATCATGTTTTATACTTCGTTCCAAGCTAGTAATAAAATGACAACTGTAGAAATCTACAGTTATTATTATTGTTATGTAAAAATTGAGCCTTTAATTCCAAGATATAGCTATGTCTTTAGTTTAAAATTAGTACCTATTAATGATTAACAAATACTACAATAACTAAATTTGCTTTCTGTTTAAATGCATCTCTAATTTGCTATTGATTGTTTAGTTTGAGAAATTGTTAATATCTTTAGTCTAATTTTCTTCCTTCAAAAATAAAGTGAAAATAGATTCAACCTGTCAGAATTGTCAACATGCTAATGGTGTGAAAATTCAGAGTATGCACATGATTCCTGGGCAAATACCTGCAATTTGCCAGTAGAGTTAATGTCAAAAACTTTTCTAAAGAGATCCAGAGTAAACCTATGATAGAACTGGAAATTAAAAGATGTGCTGTATTCTCGGTCTAAGTGAATATAAAACAGATTTTACCTTTACAAAAATGTCAACATGGAACCCATCATGGCAGTAAATTAAAGGTGACATACGATACGTACCTGGTGCCCAAAGCATCCTACCAATTAATTCCTTACTTGTAAGTATCACCAAATGCTAATTTTAAATGATTTTAGAGTCTTGTACATTTTTATTGATGAATGTGTCAAAGGGGTGGAAGAATAACTGTACAAACTTGGTTGTGCTAAAAACAAAAGCTGTAAAGAATTTATAAAGCGGAGAGATCAAGTGTCCTTTCCTGCCCCATCAAATATGGGTCTTTGGTTTGAGCTTATGTGATATCTAAGCATGGTGATCTATACCTCAGATTTTACTCCTATTTACTTCTTTGATATTTTAGAGTGTCATAAAATTCTCAAATTAAGAAGACCATTAATATGTGGGGAAAAAACAAACAAACATTTCTTTCAATGAGATTATTGCTATGTTTTGTAGTTGTTTTAACTGTTTTCATTTTTTATTTTTATTTTTTGCTCATAAGAAAAGCAGAATTATGAAACTTTTCTGCACTCCTGTTACCCAGAGAATTATGAAACTTTTCTGCACTCCTGTTACCCAGAGAATTATGAAACTTTTCTGCACTCCTGTTACCCAGTTATTTGTAGATGATAATGAATAAAGTGAACATAAACATGTACAAATATCATAGCACAAAAGATAGCTTTAAGTATTTATTCAACACTAGTAAAAACTTACTTTAACCTTAATAAAATAACTTTTAATATGTCTTTGCTGTATCTATATCAATTATTAACTATGTGAAACTATTATTTTATAACATGGTTTTACCTAAAGTTGTGTAATGACATTTTATTAAATATAAAGTACATGGTATTAAATATTTCAAAAACTCAAATAATGAACTTTATTATTGCTTATTTTAATTGATATACCAACTAGAATTTGATCATCAAGAAGAATTTTGCACCTGACTCTGGAACTTACCAAGTTGTTACATGGGAGAAAACATAAACTTCTTTTATCTTTAAACTTCTTATTTGTAAAATGGGAATGATAACAATACTGCTGATAAAAATAAGTTAATAAATCTAAAACACTTAGAAGAAAAGAATTTTGCTTGTATAAATGATATATGAAAAGCTTCAAGTTTTTTACAATGAATTCAACATAAAAATCTTAAATTGAATATCATATGCTTTCTACTTGAACTCCTTTCCACAGGAAAGCAAGAGTGATGTTTTACCATCTCAGAAATGATCATATCACTACCCTATTTAAAATTCCTCAATGGCTTTGATAGCACTTGAATTACCTGATAGAAGTCTTACTTTTAAGGTCAAGGTCTTGCATGATCTTTCTACATTCTCTTTGTTTTATTCCATTTCTTTGTATTCCAGTTATTCTGCCTCTTCAGTTAAATTGCAATAGTTCTTCCTGACTCAGGTAATTACTGTTCTTTCTGTCCAGACCCCTCTCATTTGCCTGCTCCACAGCCACCTTTCACCCACTCATACCTCACTCACTCCTCCCTCTGACCTTAGCTGGTACTTTCTAACAAAGCCCTCACTTCTTCTGTCCTCCACACTTCCCACTCTTCATCTAGGTAAGTCTCTCTGACGTTTACTCCTATAATTTTCTTCTTGGCAATGAACACAGTATATTTTTTATTAAGTATTTATTTGTATTTTGACTTCTTCTTCCACCTGTAATACCTACTAAAACGTTATTATTTGTAATAGCTATTAAACATGTTGGAAAATACATCAGATATATGAAAGGACAGAAATTATTTAAAGTAATGTCCTATGAATTTTGTTGAAGCTGACAGCATAATTACAAATAGGTGATTTTTCTTCCTGTTCCATCTTATCATTTTTACTCATTTAACTTGCTTTCGTCAAGATACTTTTTCCATTTCAAATTGCATTTGATATGATATTTAATAAACTTTATATTAAATAATTTGATTTAGAAAAAAGTAATCACAAATTTTAATGTAAAAGAAGAAAAAAAAAAGTCTAAACCTTTCCCCCATGCTAAATCACTGATAACTACATGTGGTCAACTAGATGGCTTCAGTTAATGTATGTACAGGTGTGTTTGTGTTCTAGACATTATTCTCAAGCTGAAGTTGGTGCTGCTTTTAGAATCCTACATCCTGCTCAGCCTAAGGCTAACCTTGCCTGTTGATGAAAATCATTATTTCTATGGTAGCTATCCCACTTTCACCCCTGCTGCTACAGCTGCTGTTTATTCTATTGCCTTGAGGATTTGATGCACAGAGAACTATAGCTACCCAGAAACTAAATTGAACTATTTAGGAGAAGAGAGAAAGCTTTTAATTGAGCATTTCTTGAAATATATAAATTAAAATGGCATTAAAAATAATTTCAAAAGGGAGCTAACCACTGTCAGAAATATTCTATGCTACAATATATACCCTGTAGTTTTTCCGTTTTCAAGTATCACAATTTTCCTAAATGGAAAAGGGACTTGAATCTATTTCTGCTCTCTACAAAAGACCATTTTCTCTGTGCATAATGGCAATTATTTCTTAACATTGGTGAACATAATTTAGGTGATCATGCTTTAATAAGATTTCCATCCCTGGATACCACCCATATTTTGCTAATGTCCTTGGCACATGAGATTTTTGGAGTTTTCACCAACCTCTCTCCCATCAGTGATATGTGATGAGATTTATGTGCAAAAATTGCATTCATATTAATGAGATTAGATCTCATAAATTTGATTTTACTGCTGATAGAGTAGATTCTGGAACCAGTAAAATTCTTTACATTAATTAGAGAACAAATCTACTTACTTTGTCAAATATATAAATACATAAAATAGTTAAGGAGTGGGATAATTAACATATGAGTAATTAGTCAGACATGAGAATTCTAGTAATTATGATAATAAAGACATTAGAAAAATTATCCTTTTCATTCTGACAACTTGGTTTTTCCTTCAAGCCAACTGCTGTGGAACTCACTTTTAAATAGTGAAACAGTATCACTCTCCTGATGTCCTATGAAGGAGTAACTATTGCCGAGGAATCCTTATTTGCAGGTGATTGGTCTGAATGAAATGCCCACTCAACTATATTTCATCATGCCTACTATTTCTTTTTTTGTGAAATCTTTCTTGTCTCCTTGGCATCCTCCATTCTGAATTTTACATCTATATGTATATTATTGTTTAATGTTAATTTTTTCTCCCTGTAATTCAGATGATTTTCTCTGGAAGGAAAGAATGTAAAATTAATTATAATACAGTCATCATCCATTGTTATTTATCATTTTAAAGCATTTATTGATCATCTATCATTCACTAGCAAGCACCTGGTGTATACAGATAATTTCCTCCTGCTTTGAAGGAGAAACAGACTAGCAATGAACATGAACATGCAAATTGCAGTGCTCATATACCATAGTAGTTGTATACAATAGAAACAAAAAGAAGAGTAAGTCCGTGAATTTTTGATGCAGATGACATAACAAGGAGAAGGTAGCAATAACTGAAAAAAGAATCCCTATGTATTCCTGTA